>NC_086448.1:678390895-680970895 GCF_028390025.1 Pseudophryne corroboree
ATACTCCCCAAACAGCACATGACGCAAAGAAAAATTAAAGAAAAAAGAGGTGCAAGATGGAATTGTCCTTGGGCCCTCCCACCCACCCTTATGTTGTATAAACAGGACATGCACACTTTAACCAACCCATCATTTCAGTGACAGGGTCTGCCACACGACTGTGACTGAAATGACGGGTTGGTTTGGACCCCCACCTAAAAAGAAGCAATTAATCTCTCCTTGCACAAACTGGCTCTACAGAGGCAAGATGTCCACCTCATCATCATCCTCCGATATATCACCGTGTACATCCCCCTCCTCACAGATTATCAATTCGTCCCCACTGGAATCCACCATCTCAGCTCCCTGTGTACTTTGTGGAGGCAATTGCTGCTGGTCAATGTCTCCACGGAGGAATTGATTATAATTCATTTTAATGAACATCATCTTCTCCACATTTTCTGGATGTAACCTTGTACGCCGATTGCTGACAAGGTGAGCGGTGGCACTAAACACTCTTTCGGAGTACACACTTGTGGGAGGGCAACTTAGGTAGAATAAAGCCAGTTTGTGCAAGGGCCTCCAAATTGCCTCTTTTTCCTGCCAGTATAAGTACGGACTGTGTGACGTGTCTACTTGGATGCGGTCACTCATATAATCCTCCACCATTCTTTCAATGGTGAGAGAATCATATGCAGTGACAGTAGACGACATGTCCGTAATCGTTGTCAGGTCCTTCAGTCCGGACCAGATGTCAGCATCAGCAGTCGCTCCAGACTGCCCTGCATCACCGCCAGCGGGTGGGCTCGGAATTCTGAGCCTTTTCCTCGCACCCCCAGTTGCGGGAGAATGTGAAGGAGGAGATGTTGACAGGTCGCGTTCCGCTTGACTTGACAATTTTGTCACCAGCAGGTCTTTGAACCCCAGCAGACTTGTGTCTGCCGGAAAGAGAGATCCAAGGTAGGCTTTAAATCTAGGATCGAGCATGGTGGCCAAAATGTAGTGCTCTGATTTCAACAGATTGACCACCCGTGAATCCTTGTTAAGCGAATTAAGGGCTCCATCCACAAGTCCCACATGCCTAGCGGAATCGCTCTGTGTTAGCTCCTCCTTCAATGTCTCCAGCTTCTTCTGCAAAAGCCTGATGAGGGGAATGACCTGACTCAGGCTGGCAGTGTCTGAACTGACTTCACGTGTGGCAAGTTCAAAGGGCATCAGAACCTTGCACAATGTTGAAATCATTCTCCACTGCGCTTGAGACAGGTGCATTCCACCTCCTATATCGTGCTGAATTGTATAGGCTTGAATGGCCTTTTGCTGCTCCTCCAACCTCTGAAGCATATATAGGGTTGAATTCCACCTCGTTACCACTTCTTGCTTCAGATGATGGCAGGGCAGGTTCAGTTGTTTTTGGTGGTGCTCCAGTCTTCTGTACGTGGTGCCTGTACGCTGAAAGTGTCCCGCAATTCTTCTGGCCACCGACAGCATCTCTTGCACACCCCTGTCGTTTTTTTAAAAAATTCTGCACCACCAAATTCAAGGTATGTGCAAAACATGGGACGTGCTGGAATTTGCCCATATTTAATGCACACACAATATTGCTGGCGTTGTCCGATGCCACAAATCCACAGGAGAGTCCAATTGGGGTAAGCCATTCCGCGATGATCTTCCTCAGTTGCCGTAAGAGGTTTTCAGCTGTGTGCATATTCTGGAAAGCGGTGATACAAAGCGTAGCCTGCCTAGGAAAGAGTTGGCGTTTGCGAGATGCTGCTACTGGTGCCGCCGCTGCTGTTCTTGCGGCGGGAGTCCATACATCTACCCAGTGGGCTGTCACAGTCATATAGTCCTGACCCTGCCCTGCTCCACTTGTCCACATGTCCGTGGTTAAGTGGACATTGGGTACAACTGCATTTTTTAGGACACTGGTGAGTCTTTTTCTGACGTCCGTGTACATTCTCGGTATCGCCTGCCTAGAGAAGTGGAACCTAGATGGTATTTGGTAACGGGGGCACACTGCCTCAATAAATTGTCTAGTTCCCTGTGAACTAACGGCGGATACCGGACGCACGTCTAACACCAACATAGTTGTCAAGGCCTCAGTTATCCGCTTTGCAGCAGGATGACTGCTGTGATATTTCATCTTACTCGCAAAGGACTGTTGGACAGTCAATTGCTTACTGGAAGTAGTACAAGTGGGCTTACGACTTCCCCTATGGGATGACGATCGACTCCCAGCAGCAACAACAGCAGCGCCAGCAGCAGTAGGCATTACACTCAAGGATGCATCGGAGGAATCCCAGGCAGGAGAGGACTCGTCAGAATTGCCAGTGACATGGCCTGCAGGACTATTGGCATTCCTGGGTAAGGAGGAAATTGACACTGAGGGAGTTGGTGGGGTGGTTTGCGTGAGCTTGGTTACAAGAGGAAGGGATTTACTGGTCAGTGAACTGCTTCCGCTGTCACCCAAAGTTTTTGAACTTGTCACTGACTTATTATGAATGCGCTGCAGGTGACGTATAAGGGAGGATGTTCCGAGGTGGTTAACGTCCTTACCCCTACTTATTACAGCTTGACAAAGGCAACACACGGCTTGACACCTGTTGTCCGCATTTCTGTTGAAATACTTCCACACCGAAGAGCTGATTTTTTTGGTATTTTCACCAGGCATGTCAATGGCCATATTCCTCCCACGGACAACAGGTGTCTCCCCGGGTGCCTGACTTAAACAAACCACCTCACCATCAGAATCCTCCTGGTCAATTTCCTCCCCAGCGCCAGCAACACCCATATCCTCCTCATCCTGGTGTACTTCAACACTGACATCTTCAATCTGACTATCAGGAACTGGACTGCGGGTGCTCCTTCCAGCACTTGCAGGGGGCGTGCAAATGGTGGAAGGCGCATGCTCTTCACGTCCAGTGTTGGGAAGGTCAGGCATCGCAACCGACACAATTGGACTCTCCTTGTGGATTTGGGATTTCGAAGAACGCACAGTTCTTTGCGGTGCTTTTGCCAGCTTGAGTCTTTTCATTTTTCTAGCGAGAGGCTGAGTGCTTCCATCCTCATGTGAAGCTGAACCACTAGCCATGAACATAGGCCAGGGCCTCAGCCGTTCCTTGCCACTCCGTGTGGTAAATGGCATATTGGCAAGTTTACGCTTCTCCTCCGACAATTTTATTTTAGGTTTTGGAGTCCTTTTTTTACAGATATTTGGTGTTTTGGATTTTACATGCTCTGTACTATGACATTGGGCATCGGCCTTGGCAGACGACGTTGCTGGCATTTCATCGTCTCGGCCATGACTAGTGGCAGCAGCTTCAGCACGAGGTGGAAGTGGATCTTGATCTTTCCCTAATTTTGGAACCTCAACATTTTTGTTCTCCATATTTTAATAGGCACAACTAAAAGGCACCTCAGGTTAACAATGGAGATGGATGGATACTAGTATACTTATGGATGGACTGCCGAGTGCCGACACAGAGGTAGCTACAGCCGTGGACTACCGTACTGTGTCTGCTGCTAATATAGACTGGATGATAATGAGATGAAATCAATATATATGTATATATAATATCACTAGTACTGCAGCCGGACAGGTATATATTATATATTTATTATGTAATGACTGATGACGGACCTGCTGGACACTGTCAGCTCAGCAGCACCGCAGACTGCTACAGTAAGCTACTATAGTAGTATATATAAAGAAGAAAGAAAAAAAAAACAACCACGGGTAGGTGGTATACAATTATGGATGGACTGCCGAGTGCCGACACAGAGGTAGCTACAGCCGTGGACTAACGTACTGTGTCTGCTGCTAATATAGACTGGATGATAATGAGATGAAATCAATATATATGTATATATAATATCACTAGTACTGCAGCCAGACAGGTATATATTATATATTTATTATGTAATGACTGATGACGGACCTGCTGGACACTGTCAGCTCAGCAGCACCGCAGACTGCTACAGTAAGCTACTATAGTAGTATGTATAAAGAAGAAAGAAAGAAAAAACAACCACGGGTAGGTGGTATACAATTATGGATGGACTGCCGAGTGCCGACACAGAGGTAGCTACAGCCGTGGACTAACGTACTGTGTCTGCTGATAATATAGACTGGATGATAATGAGATGAAATCAATATATATGTATATATAATATCACTAGTACTGCAGCCGGACAGGTATATATTATATATTTATTATGTAATGACTGATGACGGACCTGCTGGACACTGTCAGCTCAGCAGCACCGCAGACTGCTACAGTAAGCTACTATAGTAGTATGTATAAAGAAGAAAGAAAAAAAAAACAACCACGGGTAGGTGGTATACAATTATGGATGGACTGCCGAGTGCCGACACAGAGGTAGCTACAGCCGTGGACTAACGTACTGTGTCTGCTGATAATATAAACTGGATGATAATGAGATTAAATCAATATATATGTATATATAATATCACTAGTACTGCAGCCGGACAGGTATATATTATATATTTATTATGTAATGACTGATGACGGACCTGCTGGACGCTGTCAGCTCAGCAGCACCGCAGACTGCTACAGTAAGCTACTATAGTAGTATGTATAAAGAAAGAAAAAAAAAACAACCACGGGTA
Organism: Pseudophryne corroboree; assembly: GCF_028390025.1. Taxonomy (NCBI): domain Eukaryota; kingdom Metazoa; phylum Chordata; class Amphibia; order Anura; family Myobatrachidae; genus Pseudophryne; species Pseudophryne corroboree. The sequence goes on from NC_086448.1 coordinate 678,395,502, forward strand.
GGTGGTATACAATTATGGATGGACTTCCGAGTGCCGACACAGAGGTAGCTACAGCCGTGGACTAACGTACTGTGTCTGCTGATAATATAGACTGGATGATAATGAGATGAAATCAATATATATGTATATATAATATCACTAGTACTGCAGCCGGACAGGTATATATTATATATTTATTATGTAATGACTGATGATGGACCTGCTGGACACTGTCAGCTCAGCAGCACCGCAGACTGCTACAGTAAGCTACTATAGTAGTATGTATAAAGAAGAAAGAAAGAAAAAAAAACACGGGTAGGTGCTAGGTGGTATACAATATTATATATATATTATATACAATTATATATATATATATATAATATATATTAAACTCATAAACTGGTGGTGATTATTAAACTGGTGGTCAGGTCACTGGTCACACTATCAGCAACTTGCAAGTAGTACTCCTGAGTCCTAAGCAGACAATCACAATATATATTATACTGGTGGTCAGTGTGGTCACAAACAATGGCAGTGTGGCTGGCACTCTGGCAGCAAAAGTGTGCACTGTACGTTATATGTACTCCTGAGTCCTGAGTCCTGCTCTCAGACTCTAACTGCTCCCCACTGTCAGTGTCTCCCCCACAAGTCAGATAATACAGTCACACTATCTCTCTCTATCACTTCAGCAAGTACTAGTAGTAGTAGTACTCCTCCTAATGCTCCCCAAATTACTACTGTGTCTCTCTCTGTCTCACTCTCTTCCCGAATCTCTATAAACGGAGAGGACGCCAGCCACGTCCTCTCCCTATGAATCTCAATGCACGTGTGAAAAATGGCGGCGACGCGCGGCTCCTTATATAGAATCCGAGTCTCGCGATAGAATCCGAGCCTCGCGAGAATCCGACAGCGTGATGATGACGTTCGGGCGCGCTCGGGTTAACCGAGCAAGGCGGGAAGATCCGAGTCGCTCGGACCAGTGTAAAAAAAACTGAAGTTCGGGCGGGTTCGGATTCCGAGGAACCGAACCCGCTCATCTCTAATATATATATATATATATATATATATATCCAGAGAAAATACAGGCACTCACCACTTCCTTGATGATGAAGAAATTTATTACCACTCACAGGTGTGTCTCACATAGAGACGGTCAACAGCATGTCAGTATATCATGTCGACGTTTCGGCTCCATCTGAGCCTTTTTCAAGACAGATAAGATCACAACAGGTACATACCCAGCAGCCCATAACACACACTACACCCTGGATCACCTATATAGCAAAGGCACATCACAAACCCCGCCCATCAATTATCCAACAGGAAGTGGCTATAACAATCGATGTGTAATATCTAGTTTATGTTAAACTAGAGGACCATCGACTGTATCGTAACATCGAGTAGGCGTGCTGCTTATAGGTGTAAATACAACTGGTATACACCACAAGAACGGCTAATCGCGGCTAATTGCCGCGGTGCCGGAAGTGACGTGCGTTCCATTGACCGTGGAACGCACACATGACACACGTACTTCCAGAAGCGGTATGCGTTCCACTGCCGTGGAGCGCAACCACGTGACCGGAACATCGGGGTTGCGTGAAACGGCTGCCAGCCGTTGCTAAGCAGCCAAGTTAAGTAAACACAATAGCTTGATGTAACTACACCAGCACGTTACCAAACGAATAAATAGAAAGTTGAAACATCTTTAGACTCATAAAACTAATAGTTGAATATATTGAATACGCATATGAACCACATAATAGTCCCAGGTGCATAATATACTGCAATAGTTAATATAGATGTATTTGCTCAATATACATATGAACTTGACATTTATATCTAAATAAACAACTATTTATTCAGGTAGGTACTACCACAACATGGAAAGACCATACTCTATAGTAGATCATTATTGTCATCAAATGTTATCAAGATGGCCTACCCACATTCCCCTATATGTAAGAGCCCACCAAGACAAAAAGGAGAAAATGGGATAAAAAGTAAATAACATGGGTATATGCACCCCAGGACATAGTGTGGTTCACTTAAGGCTTGTGATGTAACCTCCGTCAGAAAAGCGATCCAGGGTGAGCACCAACACAAAAAAGACTATAAAAGACAAAAGACAAACATATATATCATCATGCATTTAATAAAGTGCATAATGAACCCAAAAAAACTCGATGAAAAAATATTTAATGAAAAAAATGTTAAAAATGATTCAATGGTAGCCCTATCCGAGAAAAATATTAAATGGGTTAGCCTCGTTTAACCCCCGAGGAGCTAGAGTGTCCAGCTCATAGATCCATTTAGCTTCTCGTTGTCGTAATTGCCTTTCCCAGTCACCCCCACGTGAGGGTCTCGGTACGTGATCTATCAACATACACTTCAAACTAGATATCGAATGCCCTCTAGTTGCGAAGTGTTGTGCCACCGGTTTGTCAGATACCTTAGAGACCAATGCAGCTCGAATTGATGTGCGATGGTTGGCCATCCTGTCTCGAAAATTTCTTGTTGTCATGCCAACATAGTAGTATCCGCAAGGACAGACAATTATGTAAATTACATGGTCCATAGTACAGTGTAACCGATGACGGATCTTAATCTGTCGACCACTATGTGGATGTGCGAAACTCGCACCAGTCATCATTGATCGGCACGTGGTACAGTTGGGGCACCGATAACAGCCTTTCTTGGTGTCCGGTAACCAGGTCTTATTTGTAGCTGAAGGCTGTAAAGTCGGGCACATTAACATTTGTCGGAGATTTTTACCACGTCTGTAGGCACAGAGTGGTGGCTGCAAGTTCAACCCTTTGAACACTGGGTCAGAGGCCACAATCGGCCAATGCTTACGCAGCACTTTCTCAGACTGTGACGAAGCAACGTCGTATGTGGATGCAAATATCATTCTATTAGCAGGTCCCTTAGCACCATGACTGTTGGAATGGGAGTGCCTGTACTTTGCTTTGTTGAGGCATCTTGCAACAGTTTTCCTCGTGTAGCCACGTTCGTAGAATCTCTCTGTCATCGCCTCAATCTGTAACTCGGTGTCCTCATGTAAAGTGTTGTTGCGTAGCACACGCATGAACTGCGAGATCGGTAGGCTCTCTTTAAGATGAACAGGGTGATGACTGGAGGCATGGAGGAGTGTGTTTCTATCAGTCTCCTTTCTAAAGAGGGTCGAGGCAAGTCTTCCTTTATAACGAAAAAGAGTCACATCTAAAAAATTCACCTCATCACGATTGATGTGATAGGTGAAACGGATAGGGCTATCCAGAAGGTGGAGGTAGTCAATCATCTTGTGAAACTCAGTGTCGGTCCCTAGCCAAATAATAAAGACATCATCGATATAACAAGCAAAAAATAGACACTTGGACCCAAACCTAGGTATGATGTTATTAGATTCATATTTGTGCATGTACAAATTGGCATACGATGGGGCCAAATTTGACCCCATCGCAGTACCACTGCATTAAATGTAAAAATCATTACCACAGGCAAAATGATTCTTTTTTAATACTAGAACAGCGAGGTCGAGTAAAAATTCAGATGGAGGGCCCTCATATGGCCCCGCAATTCGGGCATCCCGCATAGCCTCAAGACCTTCCGTATGCAGAATAACTGTATGTAAGGACTGGATATCCATAGTTATTAACCATACATCATCAGGTATTGGGCCAAGTGAATCAATTTTATCGAGCAAATCCGTAGTATTCCTAATATAGCTGGGCATCATGGTTACAAGTGGTTGGAGAAAAGAATCGATAAAAATTGCTAGCGGCTGTAAAACAGAACCCATCGCCGAAATAATCGGACGGACGGGAGGATCGCTCATCGATTTATGTATTTTTGGAAGTGTGTAGATGATTGGACATACTGGATTATCTACAGTTTAGTAGCCATCTATTTTATGGTCCAACCAACCAACCCATTTAATATTTTTCTCGGATAGGGCTACCATTGAATCATTTTTAACATTTTTTCATTAAATATTTTTTCATCAAGTTTTTTTGGGTTCATTATGCACTTTATTAAATGCATGATGATATATATGTTTGTCTTTTGTCTTTTATAGTCTTTTTTGTGTTGGTGCTCACCCTGGATCGCTTTTCTGACGGAGGTTACTGTTATGCACACCAGTGCCTGCAGGAAAGTACTGGTGTCAGAACTGTTATGCACTCCAGTGTCTGCAGGAATGTACTGGTGTTTGAACTGTTATGCAAAACAAATGGACTCACAGACAAACTGGGGAATATGACATAACGTACACAGAAGGTAATAGGGTAACAAAATACACACAAAGTGAACAGAGAAGCCCAGAGGCTAAGGAACTGGGTATCTCCCTTGTATTAGAACTGCACAGATGGAAAAAGCAAGATGTTGTGTTTTAATACATAGAGAACCCGAAATGCTGTTGCTAAGGGCAACAGCAAAACCCTAAAGGGTTACCAACGGGTGTGGCAGTAAACTCCTTGGTCAGAGATGGAATGATAGACACAAGGAGAGTCTCCACAATCCTATTTCTCACTTGCAGTGCACAGGTTTTAGCTTACTGCCACTAAACTGACCCCTGACACCTAGCACAGTGAGACAGGATTAGACAGGCAAGTCTTAGAATACAGCCGCAAACTTGCTAAATTCACAGAGTAGTAACAGAACCCCAGCAAGCTAAACGACTGACTCCAGTCTTACTGCTAGGTCTGGATTGGCAGAGTGTAATACCAAATCCCCAGGCCTATTTGCAGTAAGCAACAAACAAATACAAAGCTACACAGTACTGGCTAACTTTCATGAACTGACTAACCAACAAAGATTCAGCAGCATCTGCTTACCCTGAAAAGAGGCCTTATAAAGCAGGTGCTGTCCACGCCCCACTCAGACCTCACAGACTGTGAGCACAAAAACCAGCACCGGATCCCCTGCCGTGCACAGAGCCTATAACCACTGCACAGCAAAAGACCCGAACCGGAGTATCAGCTGCGCTCAGGTTACTCCACTAGCACTTGTCTCCCGGTTGCCATGACGACGTGGCAGCACAGGGCAGGAGACCCTAACAGTACCCCCCCTCTGACGAGGGGTCAAAGAACCCCTACCACCGGGTTTATCGGGGAACTGCGAGAAGAAAGAGCGTATCAGTCTGGGGGCATGAAGATCACAACTGCGCACCCACGACCGCTCCTCCGGGCCATACCCCTTCCAGTGCACCAAAAATGACAGCCGACCCCGAACCACCTTGGAGTCAAGAATCCTTTCAACAACAAACTCCCTCTGGCCACGTATCAGAAGAGGGGAAGGTCTTCCACTGGAAGAAGGATTACTAATCGCCCGTTTTAAAAGGGAACAATGAAATGTTTTATTGATACCCAAAGAACGGGGCAGATCTAACTGAAATGCCACCGGATTGATAACCCTGGTGATCTTATAAGGGCCGATGAACCGGGGCCCTAACTTATGAGATGGCTGTCTCAACTTCAAATTCTTGGTAGACAACCAGACGAAGTCTCCTAATTTGAAGCTGCAGGGTCTTTTCCGCTTATCAAAAACCCTTTTGGTCACTAATGACACAGACACAAGGGCTTTCTTCACTTTCCGCCAAATACCTCTAAGGACCGAAACCACAGAGGAACCACCAGGCGTGGAGTCCAGGGGGTCAAAAGAATTGGCCTTAGGATGATGCCCATACACACAAAGGAAGGGAGAGATCCCTGTAGCAGAGTGAGCCGCGTTGTTATAGGCAAACTCCGCCATGGACAGATGAGCAACCCAGTCAGTCTGACACTTGGAGACATAACACCTGAGGAACTGCTCCAAGGACTGGTTCACCCTTTCAGTCTGCCCATTAGACTGCGGATGGTAGCCTGACGACAAGCTGACAGAAATCTGGAGATCGGAACAAAATGCCCTCCAGAATTTGGCCACAAACTGGGATCCGCGGTCAGAGACCACATCAAGTGGCAACCCGTGGAGACGCACAACATGCAGCATAAATAATTCAGACAGGCGTCTGGCTGATGGCAGCCCAACCAGTGGAACGAAGTGCGCCATCTTCGAAAACCTGTCAACGACAACCCAGATGGCTGTCATCCCTGAGGATTTGGGCAAGTCCACCACAAAATCCATTGAAATGTGGGTCCATGGCTTAGATGGGATAGAGAGTGGATGTAATGGGCCAACAGGAACCCCTCTAGGAGTCTTATTTCGGGCACAGATGTCACATGCCCGAACCCACTGATCCACATCCTTAGCCACCGAGGGCCACCACACCGCCCTAGATAGCAACTCCCGAGTTCTGGCAATACCCGGGTGACCTGCCGACTTCTTGGCATGGAATTCCAGGAACACTCGCTGTCTTAACCTAGGAGGCACAAACAAAAGACCTACCGGAAGGTCTGGAGGAGCCTGCTCCTGTGCTCTAAGGACTAATGATAAGAGGTCCTGGGTAATGCCCACTTTAATACATGATGGGGAAACAATGGGCAACGGCTCCTCGGTGGTCTCCTGGATTGGAGCAAAACTCCGCGAGAGCGCATCAGCCTTGATGTTTTTTGACCCAGGGCGATATGTTATCAAAAAATTAAAGCGAGCAAAAAACAAAGCCCATCGTGCCTGCCTGGCATTGAGACGCTTCGCTGACTCTAAATATGCCAGATTCTTATGGTCAGTGAGAATTGAGACCACAAACTTAGCCCCCTCAAGCCAGTGTCTCCACTCCTCGAGTGCATCCTTAATAGCCAACAATTCCCGGTTACCCACGTCATAATTCATCTCGGCAGGCGAAAATTTACGGGAAAAGTAAGCACAGGGATGAAGGCGATTATCAGACACTCCCATCTGAGAAAGCACTGCCCCAATACCCATCTCAGAGGCATCCACCTCCACCACAAAAGGACGCTCTGGATCTGGGTGTCGCAGCACCTTGGCCGAAACAAATGCCCTTTTGAGACGGGCAAAAGCCGCTTTAGCCTCACAAGACCAGTGAGCAACATCCGCCCCTTTCTTAGTGAGTGCCACCAAGGGCGCCACTATAGACGAAAATCCAGCGATAAATCGTCTATAAAAATTCGCAAAGCCCAGGAAACGCTGAAGCGCCTTCAAACTAGTGGGCTGCACCCAATCCAGGACTGCCTGTACCTTGGAACCCTCCATTTGGAAACCTTCTGGGGAGATAATATATCCTAGAAATGCGATTTGCTGAACTTCAAATTCGCACTTCTCCAGCTTCGCCCCAAGCCGGTGGTCTCTGAGTTTCTGGAGGACTAAGCGTACATGCTTCCGATGTTCCTCCAGGGAATGGGAGAAGATTAGGATGTCATCTAAGTATACAACTAAGAATCTATCCAAATATTCCCTGAGCACATCATTCATGAAATCCTGGAAGACTGCCGGGGCATTACAGAGCCCAAAAGGCATCACCAAATATTCATAATGCCCTGAGTGGGTATTAAAGGCAGTCTTCCATTCATCCCCCTCTCTTATTCGGATTAGATTGTACGCACCGCGTAGGTCAATCTTAGAAAAAATGGTGGCAGTACGAAGCTGGTCAAACAAGACCGAAATGAGAGGCAGTGGGTATGAGTTTTTAATCGTGATACGGTTCAATTCCCTGAAGTCGATGCAGGGTCGCAACGAACCGTCCTTTTTACCCACGAAGAAGAACCCCGACCCAACTGGAGACTGTGAAGGTCTGATAAATCCCTTAGCCAAGTTCTCCTGAATGTACTCTGCCATAGCCTGAGTCTCAGGACGTGACAGGGAGTACAACCTGCTCTTGGGAAGCTTAGCATTTGGCAACAAATCAATGGCACAGTCATAGGGGCGATGGGGAGGTAGTACACCTCTGCAACTTTTTTGGAGAACACGTCCGCAAAATCTGCATAACACCCTGGCAATCCTGGCAAACTTAGCTGCGAGAGCCTGACTGGAAGGCTCAAGCAACTCCTGAAACAATCAGTACCCCAACTAAGAATCTCCCCAGAGACCCAGTCAAATTGAGGATTGTGGGCCCTTAACCAGGGTAACCCCAACACCAATGGGGCAAAAGTACAGACAGTCACATAAAAGGACAATTTTTCAGAGTGTGTGGCTCCAATAAACAAAGAAATCTGGCTAGTGCAAGAGGTAATTTTACCTTGGGATAATGGTTCCCCGTTTAACCCACAAATCTCAATTTCCGATTCCAAGGGTACTAAGGGAACAGAGTGTTTCAGGGCGAATTGGCGGTCCATAAAAACCCCGTCGGCCCCACTGTCCACAAAGGCCTCAGTCTTGACAGTTTGACCGAGGATCTTCAAGGTCACCGGAATGATAAAAGTCTTCTTGGGAAATTCTGACTTCTGGCCTGACAGGATATTTCCCATCACCCTCAGGCCCTGAAGTTTTCTGGCTTTTCTGGGCATGATACTACCACATGACCTTTATTCCCACAGTACAAACACAACCCCTGCTGTCTCCTCCGCGTCTTCTCACGCGAGGAGAGGCGGGTAGCCCCAATCTGCATAGGCTCCTCAGAAAATTCCTCAGAGTCTGAGGTTCCCTTGGGAAGGAAGGAAATCTCAGTCTCCCTTTCAAGCCTACGCTCTCTCAGCCGTCTATCCACCCGGATGGATAACTGCATGAGCTGATCCAAGCTATCAGGCAAGGGATATTGCACCAGTTGGTCCTTTATCTGGTTAGAAAGACCTCTTCGGTACTGGTGTCTCAGGGCTGGGTCATTCCACTGGGTATCATGGGCCAACCTCCGAAACTCCGTACAGTAAACCTCAACTGGCCTTCGCCCTTGCTTAAGGATCGAAATCTGAGCCTCGGCTGAGGCCGTCTTGTCAGGGTCATCATACAACATGCCCAGTGCCGTAAAAAAAGCATCAACACTTTTAAGCGACGGACAGTCAGGCTGCAACCCATATGCCCAGACCTGTGGGTCTCCTTGTAGCAAGGAAATCACTATGCCCACCCGCTGAATCTCCGACCCAGAAGACTGAGGCCTAAGCCGGAAGTATAGCTTGCAGCTCTCCTTGAAACAAAAGAACTGCGAGCGATCTCCAGAAAAACGATCCGGGAGATTTACTTTCGGCTCCTTAACCCCTGCAGGTGCTGCTGCTGCGGGAGCTCCACCAGCAGCCTGGGAGGTGTGCATTTTAATGGACAAATCATTAAATTGTCGAGTCAGGACCTGCACCTGATCGACCACCTGTTGCAACGTATTTTGAGGGGTATGCTCCATATTCCCACAAAATTTCAACAGGAGTATTAGGCTGCTGAATATGTTATGCACACCAGTGCCTGCAGGAAAGTACTGGTGTCAGAACTGTTATGCACTCCAGTGTCTGCAGGAATGTACTGGTGTTTGAACTGTTATGCAAAACAAATGGACTCACAGACAAACTGGGGAATATGACATAACGTACACAGAAGGTAATAGGGTAACAAAATACACACAAAGTGAACAGAGAAGCCCAGAGGCTAAGGAACTGGGTATCTCCCTTGTATTAGAACTGCACAGATGGAAAAAGCAAGATGTTGTGTTTTAATACATAGAGAACCCGAAATGCTGTTGCTAAGGGCAACAGCAAAACCCTAAAGGGTTACCAACGGGTGTGGCAGTAAACTCCTTGGTCAGAGATGGAATGATAGACACAAGGAGAGTCTCCACAATCCTATTTCTCACTTGCAGTGCACAGGTTTTAGCTTACTGCCACTAAACTGACCCCTGACACCTAGCACAGTGAGACAGGATTAGACAGGCAAGTCTTAGAATACAGCCGCAAACTTGCTAAATTCACAGAGTAGTAACAGAACCCCAGCAAGCTAAACGACTGACTCCAGTCTTACTGCTAGGTCTGGATTGGCAGAGTGTAATACCAAATCCCCAGGCCTATTTGCAGTAAGCAACAAACAAATACAAAGCTACACAGTACTGGCTAACTTTCATGAACTGACTAACCAACAAAGATTCAGCAGCATCTGCTTACCCTGAAAAGAGGCCTTATAAAGCAGGTGCTGTCCACGCCCCACTCAGACCTCACAGACTGTGAGCACAAAAACCAGCACCGGATCCCCTGCCGTGCACAGAGCCTATAACCACTGCACAGCAAAAGACCCGAACCGGAGTATCAGCTGCGCTCAGGTTACTCCACTAGCACTTGTCTCCCGGTTGCCATGACGACGTGGCAGCACAGGGCAGGAGACCCTAACAGTACCCCCCCTCTGACGAGGGGTCAAAGAACCCCTACCACCGGGTTTATCGGGGAACTGCGAGAAGAAAGAGCGTATCAGTCTGGGGGCATGAAGATCACAACTGCGCACCCACGACCGCTCCTCCGGGCCATACCCCTTCCAGTGCACCAAAAATGACAGCCGACCCCGAACCACCTTGGAGTCAAGAATCCTTTCAACAACAAACTCCCTCTGGCCACGTATCAGAAGAGGGGAAGGTCTTCCACTGGAAGAAGGATTACTAATCGCCCGTTTTAAAAGGGAACAATGAAATGTTTTATTGATACCCAAAGAACGGGGCAGATCTAACTGAAATGCCACCGGATTGATAACCCTGGTGATCTTATAAGGGCCGATGAACCGGGGCCCTAACTTATGAGATGGCTGTCTCAACTTCAAATTCTTGGTAGACAACCAGACGAAGTCTCCTAATTTGAAGCTGCAGGGTCTTTTCCGCTTATCAAAAACCCTTTTGGTCACTAATGACACAGACACAAGGGCTTTCTTCACTTTCCGCCAAATACCTCTAAGGACCGAAACCACAGAGGAACCACCAGGCGTGGAGTCCAGGGGGTCAAAAGAATTGGCCTTAGGATGATGCCCATACACACAAAGGAAGGGAGAGATCCCTGTAGCAGAGTGAGCCGCGTTGTTATAGGCAAACTCCGCCATGGACAGATGAGCAACCCAGTCAGTCTGACACTTGGAGACATAACACCTGAGGAACTGCTCCAAGGACTGGTTCACCCTTTCAGTCTGCCCATTAGACTGCGGATGGTAGCCTGACGACAAGCTGACAGAAATCTGGAGATCGGAACAAAATGCCCTCCAGAATTTGGCCACAAACTGGGATCCGCGGTCAGAGACCACATCAAGTGGCAACCCGTGGAGACGCACAACATGCAGCATAAATAATTCAGACAGGCGTCTGGCTGATGGCAGCCCAACCAGTGGAACGAAGTGCGCCATCTTCGAAAACCTGTCAACGACAACCCAGATGGCTGTCATCCCTGAGGATTTGGGCAAGTCCACCACAAAATCCATTGAAATGTGGGTCCATGGCTTAGATGGGATAGAGAGTGGATGTAATGGGCCAACAGGAACCCCTCTAGGAGTCTTATTTCGGGCACAGATGTCACATGCCCGAACCCACTGATCCACATCCTTAGCCACCGAGGGCCACCACACCGCCCTAGATAGCAACTCCCGAGTTCTGGCAATACCCGGGTGACCTGCCGACTTCTTGGCATGGAATTCCAGGAACACTCGCTGTCTTAACCTAGGAGGCACAAACAAAAGACCTACCGGAAGGTCTGGAGGAGCCTGCTCCTGTGCTCTAAGGACTAATGATAAGAGGTCCTGGGTAATGCCCACTTTAATACATGATGGGGAAACAATGGGCAACGGCTCCTCGGTGGTCTCCTGGATTGGAGCAAAACTCCGCAAGAGCGCATCAGCCTTGATGTTTTTTGACCCAGGGCGATATGTTATCAAAAAATTAAAGCGAGCAAAAAACAAAGCCCATCGTGCCTGCCTGGCATTGAGACGCTTCGCTGACTCTAAATATGCCAGATTCTTATGGTCAGTGAGAATTGAGACCACAAACTTAGCCCCCTCAAGCCAGTGTCTCCACTCCTCGAGTGCATCCTTAATAGCCAACAATTCCCGGTTACCCACGTCATAATTCATCTCGGCAGGCGAAAATTTACGGGAAAAGTAAGCACAGGGATGAAGGCGATTATCAGACACTCCCATCTGAGAAAGCACTGCCCCAATACCCATCTCAGAGGCATCCACCTCCACCACAAAAGGACGCTCTGGATCTGGGTGTCGCAGCACCTTGGCCGAAACAAATGCCCTTTTGAGACGGGCAAAAGCCGCTTTAGCCTCACAAGACCAGTGAGCAACATCCGCCCCTTTCTTAGTGAGTGCCACCAAGGGCGCCACTATAGACGAAAATCCAGCGATAAATCGTCTATAAAAATTCGCAAAGCCCAGGAAACGCTGAAGCGCCTTCAAACTAGTGGGCTGCACCCAATCCAGGACTGCCTGTACCTTGGAACCCTCCATTTGGAAACCTTCTGGGGAGATAATATATCCTAGAAATGCGATTTGCTGAACTTCAAATTCGCACTTCTCCAGCTTCGCCCCAAGCCGGTGGTCTCTGAGTTTCTGGAGGACTAAGCGTACATGCTTCCGATGTTCCTCCAGGGAATGGGAGAAGATTAGGATGTCATCTAAGTATACAACTAAGAATCTATCCAAATATTCCCTGAGCACATCATTCATGAAATCCTGGAAGACTGCCGGGGCATTACAGAGCCCAAAAGGCATCACCAAATATTCATAATGCCCTGAGTGGGTATTAAAGGCAGTCTTCCATTCATCCCCCTCTCTTATTCGGATTAGATTGTACGCACCGCGTAGGTCAATCTTAGAAAAAATGGTGGCAGTACGAAGCTGGTCAAACAAGACCGAAATGAGAGGCAGTGGGTATGAGTTTTTAATCGTGATACGGTTCAATTCCCTGAAGTCGATGCAGGGTCGCAACGAACCGTCCTTTTTACCCACGAAGAAGAACCCCGACCCAACTGGAGACTGTGAAGGTCTGATAAATCCCTTAGCCAAGTTCTCCTGAATGTACTCTGCCATAGCCTGAGTCTCAGGACGTGACAGGGAGTACAACCTGCTCTTGGGAAGCTTAGCATTTGGCAACAAATCAATGGCACAGTCATAGGGGCGATGGGGAGGTAGTACACCTCTGCAACTTTTTTGGAGAACACGTCCGCAAAATCTGCATAACACCCTGGCAATCCTGGCAAACTTAGCTGCGAGAGCCTGACTGGAAGGCTCAAGCAACTCCTGAAACAATCAGTACCCCAACTAAGAATCTCCCCAGAGACCCAGTCAAATTGAGGATTGTGGGCCCTTAACCAGGGTAACCCCAACACCAATGGGGCAAAAGTACAGACAGTCACATAAAAGGACAATTTTTCAGAGTGTGTGGCTCCAATAAACAAAGAAATCTGGCTAGTGCAAGAGGTAATTTTACCTTGGGATAATGGTTCCCCGTTTAACCCACAAATCTCAATTTCCGATTCCAAGGGTACTAAGGGAACAGAGTGTTTCAGGGCGAATTGGCGGTCCATAAAAACCCCGTCGGCCCCACTGTCCACAAAGGCCTCAGTCTTGACAGTTTGACCGAGGATCTTCAAGGTCACCGGAATGATAAAAGTCTTCTTGGGAAATTCTGACTTCTGGCCTGACAGGATATTTCCCATCACCCTCAGGCCCTGAAGTTTTCTGGCTTTTCTGGGCATGATACTACCACATGACCTTTATTCCCACAGTACAAACACAACCCCTGCTGTCTCCTCCGCGTCTTCTCACGCGAGGAGAGGCGGGTAGCCCCAATCTGCATAGGCTCCTCAGAAAATTCCTCAGAGTCTGAGGTTCCCTTGGGAAGGAAGGAAATCTCAGTCTCCCTTTCAAGCCTACGCTCTCTCAGCCGTCTATCCACCCGGATGGATAACTGCATGAGCTGATCCAAGCTATCAGGCAAGGGATATTGCACCAGTTGGTCCTTTATCTGGTTAGAAAGACCTCTTCGGTACTGGTGTCTCAGGGCTGGGTCATTCCACTGGGTATCATGGGCCAACCTCCGAAACTCCGTACAGTAAACCTCAACTGGCCTTCGCCCTTGCTTAAGGATCGAAATCTGAGCCTCGGCTGAGGCCGTCTTGTCAGGGTCATCATACAACATGCCCAGTGCCGTAAAAAAAGCATCAACACTTTTAAGCGACGGACAGTCAGGCTGCAACCCATATGCCCAGACCTGTGGGTCTCCTTGTAGCAAGGAAATCACTATGCCCACCCGCTGAATCTCCGACCCAGAAGACTGAGGCCTAAGCCGGAAGTATAGCTTGCAGCTCTCCTTGAAACAAAAGAACTGCGAGCGATCTCCAGAAAAACGATCCGGGAGATTTACTTTCGGCTCCTTAACCCCTGCAGGTGCTGCTGCTGCGGGAGCTCCACCAGCAGCCTGGGAGGTGTGCATTTTAATGGACAAATCATTAAATTGTCGAGTCAGGACCTGCACCTGATCGACCACCTGTTGCAACGTATTTTGAGGGGTATGCTCCATATTCCCACAAAATTTCAACAGGAGTATTAGGCTGCTGAATATGTTATGCACACCAGTGCCTGCAGGAAAGTACTGGTGTCAGAACTGTTATGCACTCCAGTGTCTGCAGGAATGTACTGGTGTTTGAACTGTTATGCAAAACAAATGGACTCACAGACAAACTGGGGAATATGACATAACGTACACAGAAGGTAATAGGGTAACAAAATACACACAAAGTGAACAGAGAAGCCCAGAGGCTAAGGAACTGGGTATCTCCCTTGTATTAGAACTGCACAGATGGAAAAAGCAAGATGTTGTGTTTTAATACATAGAGAACCCGAAATGCTGTTGCTAAGGGCAACAGCAAAACCCTAAAGGGTTACCAACGGGTGTGGCAGTAAACTCCTTGGTCAGAGATGGAATGATAGACACAAGGAGAGTCTCCACAATCCTATTTCTCACTTGCAGTGCACAGGTTTTAGCTTACTGCCACTAAACTGACCCCTGACACCTAGCACAGTGAGACAGGATTAGACAGGCAAGTCTTAGAATACAGCCGCAAACTTGCTAAATTCACAGAGTAGTAACAGAACCCCAGCAAGCTAAACGACTGACTCCAGTCTTACTGCTAGGTCTGGATTGGCAGAGTGTAATACCAAATCCCCAGGCCTATTTGCAGTAAGCAACAAACAAATACAAAGCTACACAGTACTGGCTAACTTTCATGAACTGACTAACCAACAAAGATTCAGCAGCATCTGCTTACCCTGAAAAGAGGCCTTATAAAGCAGGTGCTGTCCACGCCCCACTCAGACCTCACAGACTGTGAGCACAAAAACCAGCACCGGATCCCCTGCCGTGCACAGAGCCTATAACCACTGCACAGCAAAAGACCCGAACCGGAGTATCAGCTGCGCTCAGGTTACTCCACTAGCACTTGTCTCCCGGTTGCCATGACGACGTGGCAGCACAGGGCAGGAGACCCTAACAGTTACATCACAAGCCTTAAGTGAACCACACTATGTCCTGGGGTGCATATACCCATGTTATTTACTTTTTATCCCATTTTCTCCTTTTTGTCTTGGTGGGCTCTTACATATAGGGGAATGTGGGTAGGCCATCTTGATAACATTTGATGACAATAATGATCTACTATAGAGTATGGTCTTTCCATGTTGTGGTAGTACCTAACTGAATAAATAGTTGTTTATTTAGATATAAATGTCAAGTTCATATGTATATTGAGCAAATACATCTATATTAACTATTGCAGTATATTATGCACCTGGGACTATTATGTGGTTCATATGCGTATTCAATATATTCAACTATTAGTTTTATGAGTCTAAAGATGTTTCAACTATCTATTTATTCGTTTGGTAACGTGCTGGTGTAGTTACATCAAGCTATTGTGTTTACTTAACTTGGCTGCTTAGCAACGGCTGGCAGCCGTTTCATGCAACCCCGATGTTCCGGTCACGTGGTTGCGCTCCACGGCAGTGGAACGCATACCGCTTCCGGAAGTACGTGTGTCACGTGTGCGTTCCACGGTCAATGGAATGCACGTCACTTCCGGCACCGCGGCAATTAGCCGCGATTAGCCGTTCTTGTGGTGTATACCAGTTGTATTTACACCTATAAGCAGCACGCCTACTCGATGTTACGATACAGTCGATGGTCCTCTAGTTTAACATAAACTAGATATTACACATCGATTGTTATAGCCACTTCCTGTTGGATAATTGATGGGCGGAGTTTGTGATGTGCCTTTGCTATATAGGTGATCCAGGGTGTAGTGTGTGTTATGGGCTGCTGGGTATGTACCTGTTGTGATCTTATCTGTCTTGAAAAAGGCTCAGATGGAGCCGAAACGTCGACATGATATACTGACATGCTGTTGACCGTCTCTATGTGAGACACACCTGTGAGTGGTAATAAATTTCTTCATCATCAAGGAAGTGGTGAGTGCCTGTATTTTCTCTGGATATATTTTGGACTTCTTGGGAGCCCTTTATGGAGCACCGCCCATGTTGTGGACTGCAGCAGTGAGTGTGGACCTAATGGATAGATATATATATATATATATATTAGAGATGAGCGGGTTCGGTTTCTCTGAATCCGAACCCGCCAGAACTTCATGTTTTTTTTCACGGGTCCGAGCGACTCGGATCTTCCCGCCTTGCTCGGTTAACCCGAGCGCGCCCGAACGTCATCATGACGCTGTCGGATTCTCGCGAGGCTCGGATTCTATCGCGAGACTCGGATTCTATATAAGGAGCCGCGCGTCGCCGCCATTGGCTGGCGTCCTCTCCGTTTAGAATTAGAATAGATTAGAGAGACACTTGATTTACTAATTTTGGGGAGCATTAGGAGTACTCAGTAGTGTACAGTGCAGAGTTTTGCTGATAGTGACCAGTGACCACCACTTTTATTTATAATCCGTTCTCTGCCTGAAAAAAGCGATACACAGCACACAGTGACTCAGTCACATACCATATCTGTGTGCACTGCTCAGGCTCAGGCCAGTGTGCTGCATCATCTATTATCTATATATAATATTATATATATCTGTCTGACTGCTCAGCTCACACAGCTTATAATTGTGGGGGAGACTGGGGAGCACTACTGCAGTGCCAGTTATAGGTTATAGCAGGAGCCAGGAGTACATAATATATTATATAGTGAGTGACCACCAGACACACAGTGCAGTTTATTTAATATATCCGTTCTCTGCCTGAAAAAAGCGATACACACAGTGACTCAGTCAGTCACATACCATATCTGTGTGCACTGCTCAGGCTCAGGCCAGTGTGCTGCATCATCTATATATATATTATATATCTGTCTGACTGCTCAGCTCACACAGCTTATAATTGTGGGGGAGACTGGGGAGCACTACTGCAGTGCCAGTTATAGGTTATAGCAGGAGCCAGGAGTACATAATATATTAAAATTAAACAGTGCACACTTTTGCTGCAGGAGTGCCACTGCCAGTGTGACTAGTGACCAGTGACCTGACCACCAGTATATAATATTAGTAGTATACTATCTCTTTATCAACCAGTCTATATTAGCAGCAGACACAGTACAGTGCGGTAGTTCACGGCTGTGGCTACCTCTGTGTCGGCACTCGGCAGCCCGTCCATAATTGTATATACCACCTAACCGTGGTTTTTTTTTTCTTTCTTTATACATACATACTAGTTACGAGTATACTATCTCTTTATCAACCAGTCTATATATTAGCAGCAGACACAGTACAGTGCGGTAGTTCACGGCTGTGGCTACCTCTGTGTCGGCACTCGGCAGCCCGTCCATAATTGTATATACCACCTAACCGTGGTTTTTTTTTCTTTCTTTATACATACATACTAGTTACGAGTATACTATCTCTTTATCAACCAGTCTATATATTAGCAGCAGACACAGTACAGTGCGGTAGTTCACGGCTGTGGCTACCTCTGTGTCGGCACTCGGCAGCCCGTCCATAATTGTATATACCACCTAACCGTGGTTTTTTTTTCTTTCTTTATACATACATACTAGTTACGAGTATACTATCTCTTTATCAACCAGTCTATATATTAGCAGCAGACACAGTACAGTGCGGTAGTTCACGGCTGTGGCTACCTCTGTGTCGGCACTCGGCAGCCCGTCCATAATTGTATATACCACCTAACCGTGGTTTTCTTTTCTTTCTTTATACATACATACTAGTTACGAGTATACTATCTCTTTATCAACCAGTCTATATATTAGCAGCAGACACAGTACAGTGCGGTAGTTCACGGCTGTGGCTACCTCTGTGTCGGCACTCGGCAGCCCGTCCATAATTGTATATACCACCTAACCGTGGTTTTTTTTTCTTTCTTTATACATACATACTAGTTACGAGTATACTATCTCTTTATCAACCAGTCTATATATTAGCAGCAGACACAGTACAGTGCGGTAGTTCACGGCTGTGGCTACCTCTGTGTCGGCACTCGGCAGCCCGTCCATAATTGTATATACCACCTAACCGTGGTTTTTTTTTCTTTCTTTATACATACATACTAGTTACGAGTATACTATCTCTTTATCAACCAGTCTATATATTAGCAGCAGACACAGTACAGTGCGGTAGTTCACGGCTGTGGCTACCTCTGTGTCGGCACTCGGCAGCCCGTCCATAATTGTATATACCACCTAACCGTGGTTTTTTTTTCTTTCTTTATACATACATACTAGTTACGAGTATACTATCTCTTTATCAACCAGTCTATATATTAGCAGCAGACACAGTACAGTGCGGTAGTTCACGGCTGTGGCTACCTCTGTGTCGGCACTCGGCAGCCCGTCCATAATTGTATATACCACCTAACCGTGGTTTTTTTTTCTTTCTTTATACATACATACTAGTTACGAGTATACTATCTCTTTATCAACCAGTCTATATATTAGCAGCAGACACAGTACAGTGCGGTAGTTCACGGCTGTGGCTACCTCTGTGTCGGCACTCAGCAGCCCGTCCATAATTGTATACTAGTATCCAATCCATCCATCTCCATTGTTTACCTGAGGTGCCTTTTAGTTGTGCCTATTAAAATATGGAGAACAAAAATGTTGAGGTTCCAAAATTAGGGAAAGATCAAGATCCACTTCCACCTCGTGCTGAAGCTGCTGCCACTAGTCATGGCCGAGACGATGAAATGCCAGCAACGTCGTCTGCCAAGGCCGATGCCCAATGGCATAGTACAGAGCATGTCAAAACCAAAACACCAAATATCAGTAAAAAAAGGACTCCAAAACCTAAAATAAAATTGTCGGAGGAGAAGCGTAAACTTGCCAATATGCCATTTACCACACGGAGTGGCAAGGAACGGCTGAGGCCCTGGCCTATGTTCATGGCTAGTGGTTCAGCTTCACATGAGGATGGAAGCACTCAGCCTCTCGCTAGAAAACTGAAAAGACTCAAGCTGGCAAAAGCACCGCAAAGAACTGTGCGTTCTTTGAAATCCCAAATCCACAAGGAGAGTCCAATTGTGTCGGTTGCGATGCCTGACCTTCCCAACACTGGACGTGAAGAGCATGCGCCTTCCACCATTTGCACGCCCCCTGCAAGTGCTGGAAGGAGCACCCGCAGTCCAGTTCCTGATAGTCAGATTGAAGATGTCAGTGTTGAAGTACACCAGGATGAGGAGGATATGGGTGTTGCTGGCGCTGGGGAGGAAATTGACCAGGAGGATTCTGATGGTGAGGTGGTTTGTTTAAGTCAGGCACCCGGGGAGACACCTGTTGTCGGTGGGAGGAATATGGCCGTTGACATGCCAGGTGAAAATACCAAAAAAATCAGCTCTTCGGTGTGGAGGTATTTCAACAGAAATGCGGACAACAGGTGTCAAGCCGTGTGTTCCCTTTGTCAAGCTGTAATAAGTAGGGGTAAGGACGTTAACCACCTCGGAACATCCTCCCTTATACGTCACCTGCAGCGCATTCATAATAAGACAGTGACAAGTTCAAAAACTTTGGGTGACAGCGGAAGCAGTCCACTGACCAGTAAATCCCTTCCTCTTGTAACCAAGCTCACGCAAACCACCCCACCAACTCCCTCAGTGTCAATTTCCTCCTTCCCCAGGAATGCCAATAGTCCTGCAGGCCATGTCACTGGCAATTCTGACGATTCCTCTCCTGCCTGGGATTCCTCCGATGCATCCTTGCGTGTAACGCCTACTGCTGCTGGCGCTGCTGTTGTTGCTGCTGGGAGTCGATGGTCATCCCAGAGGGGAAGTCGTAAGACCACTTTTACTACTTCCACCAAGCAATTGACTGTCCAACAGTCCTTTGCGAGGAAGATGAAATATCACAGCAGTCATCCTACTGCAAAGCGGATAACTGAGGCCTTGGCATCCTGGGTGGTGAGAACCGTGGTTCCGGTATCCATCATTACTGCAGAGCCAACTAGAGACTTGTTGGAGGTACTGTGTCCCCGGTACCAAATACCATCTAGGTTCCATTTCTCTAGGCAGGCGATACCGAAAATTTACACAGACCTCAGAAAAAGAGTCACCAGTGTCCTAAAAAATGCAGCTGTACCCAATGTCCACTTAACCACGGACATGTGGACAAGTGGAGCAGGGCAGGGTCAGGACTATATGACTGTGACAGCCCACTGGGTAGATGTATGGACTCCCGCCGCAAGAACAGCAGCGGCGGCACCAGTAGCAGCATCTCGCAAACGCCAACTCTTTCCTAGGCAGGCTACGCTTTGTATCACCGGTTTCCAGAATACGCACACAGCTGAAAACCTCTTACGGCAACTGAGGAAGATCATCGCGGAATGGCTTACCCCAATTGGACTCTCCTGTGGATTTGTGGCATCGGACAACGCCAGCAATATTGTGTGTGCATTAAATATGGGCAAATTCCAGCACGTCCCATGTTTTGCACATACCTTGAATTTGGTGGTGCAGAATTATTTAAAAAACGACAGGGGCGTGCAAGAGATGCTGTCGGTGGCCAGAAGAATTGCGGGACACTTTCGGCGTACAGGCACCACGTACAGAAGACTGGAGCACCACCAAAAACTACTGAACCTGCCCTGCCATCATCTGAAGCAAGAAGTGGTAACGAGGTGGAATTCAACCCTCTATATGCTTCAGAGGATGGAGGAGCAGCAAAAGGCCATTCAAGCCTATACAATTGAGCACGATATAGGAGGTGGAATGCACCTGTCTCAAGCGCAGTGGAGAATGATTTCAACGTTGTGCAAGGTTCTGATGCCCTTTGAACTTGCCACACGTGAAGTCAGTTCAGACACTGCCAGCCTGAGTCAGGTCATTCCCCTCATCAGGCTTTTGCAGAAGAAGCTGGAGACATTGAAGGAGGAGCTAACACGGAGCGATTCCGCTAGGCATGTGGGACTTGTGGATGGAGCCCTTAATTCGCTTAACAAGGATTCACAGGTGGTCAATCTGTTGAAATCAGAGCACTACATTTTGGCCACCGTGCTCGATCCTAGATTTAAAGCCTACCTTGGATCTCTCTTTCCGGCAGACACAAGTCTGCTGGGGTTGAAAGTCCTGCTGGTGAGAAAATTGTCAAGTCAAGCGGAACGCGACCTGTCAACATCTCCTCCTTCACATTCTCCCGCAACTGGGGGTGCGAGGAAAAGGCTCAGAATTCCGAGCCCACCCGCTGGCGGTGATGCAGGGCAGTCTGGAGCGACTGCTGATGCTGACATCTGGTCCGGACTGAAGGACCTGACAACGATTACGGACATGTCGTCTACTGTCACTGCATATGATTCTCTCACCATTGAAAGAATGGTGGAGGATTATATGAGTGACCGCATCCAAGTAGGCACGTCACACAGTCCATACTAATACTGGCAGGAAAAAGAGGCAATTTGGAGGCCATTGCACAAACTGGCTTTATTCTACCTAAGTTGCCCTCCCACAAGTGTGTACTCCGAAAGAGTGTTTAGTGCCGCCGCTCACCTTGTCAGCAATCGGCGTACGAGGTTACATCCAGAAAATGTGGAGAAGATGATGTTCATTAAAATGAATTATAATCAATTCCTCCGCGGAGACATTGACCAGCAGCAATTGCCTCCACAAAGTACACAGGGAGCTGAGATGGTGGATTCCAGTGGGGACGAATTGATAATCTGTGAGGAGGGGGATGTACACGGTGATATATCGGAGGGTGATGATGAGGTGGACATCTTGCCTCTGTAGAGCCAGTTTGTGCAAGGAGAGATTAATTGCTTCTTTTTTGGGGGGGGTCCAAACCAACCCGTCATATCAGTCACAGTCGTGTGGCAGACCCTGTCACTGAAATGATGGGTTGGTTAAAGTGTGCATGTCCTGTTTTGTTTATACAACATAAGGGTGGGTGGGAGGGCCCAAGGACAATTCCATCTTGCACCTCTTTTTTCTTTTATTTTTCTTTGCGTCATGTGCTGTTTGGGGAGGGTTTTTTGGAAGGGACATCCTGCGTGACACTGCAGTGCCACTCCTAAATGGGCCCGGTGTTTGTGTCGGCTACTAGGGTCGCTAATCTTACTCACACAGTCAGCTACCTCATTGCGCCTCTTTTTTTCTTTGCGTCATGTGCTGATTGGGGAGGGTTTTTTGGAAGGGACATCCTGCGTGACACTGCAGTGCCACTCCTAAATGGGCCCGGTGTTTGTGTCGGCCACTAGGGTCGCTAATCTTACTCACACAGCCAGCTACCTCATTGCGCCTCTTTTTTTCTTTGCGTCATGTGCTGATTGGGGAGGGTTTTTTGGAAGGGACATCCTGCGTGACACTGCAGTGCCACTCCTAAATGGGCCCGGTGTTTGTGTCGGCCACTAGGGTCGCTAATCTTACTCACACAGTCAGCTACCTCATTGCGCCTCTTTTTTTCTTTGCGTCATGTGCTGATTGGGGAGGGTTTTTTGGAAGGGACATCCTGCGTGACACTGCAGTGCCACTCCTAAATGGGCCCGGTGTTTGTGTCGGCCACTAGGGTCGCTAATCTTACTCACACAGTCAGCTACCTCATTGCGCCTCTTTTTTTCTTTGCGTCATGTGCTGATTGGGGAGGGTTTTTTGGAAGGGACATCCTGCGTGACACTGCAGTGCCACTCCTAAATGGGCCCGGTGTTTGTGTCGGCCACTAGGGTCGCTAATCTTACTCACACAGTCAGCTACCTCATTGCGCCTCTTTTTTTCTTTGCGTCATGTGCTGATTGGGGAGGGTTTTTTGGAAGGGACATCCTGCGTGACACTGCAGTGCCACTCCTAAATGGGCCCGGTGTTTGTGTCGGCCACTAGGGTCGCTTATCTTACTCACACAGTCAGCTACCTCATTGCGCCTCTTTTTTTCTTTGCGTCATGTGCTGATTGGGGAGGGTTTTTTGGAAGGGACATCCTGCGTGACACTGCAGTGCCACTCCTAGATGGGCCAGGTGTTTGTGTCGGCCACTAGTGTCGCTTAGCTTAGTCATCCAGCGACCTTGGTGCAAATTTTAGGACTAAAAATAATATTGTGAGGTGTGAGGTATTCAGAATAGACTGAAAATGAGTGGAAATTATGGTTTTTGAGGTTAATAATAATATGGGATCAAAATGACCCCCAAATTCTATGATTTAAGCTGTTTTTTAGGGTTTTTAAAAAAAAACACCCGAATCCAAAACACACCCGAATCCGACAAAAAAAATTCGGTGAGGTTTTGCCAAAACGCGGTCGAACCCAAAACATGGCCGCGGAACCGAACCCAAAACCAAAACCCAAAACCCGAAAAATTTCAGGCGCTCATCTCTAATATATATATATATATATATATATATATATATATATATAAAATAAAAAACTATATACTGTAGCTTTACTAAACAGCTCCTCAGCCTGTCCTCAGCATACCATATTATTAAAAGGCTAGAGCAGGAGCAGCAGCAAGGCAGCCAACAGCCCGTGTCTGACAGCTCATCTCAGTCACTGCATTCCAGGGGGTTATCAGACGCCGGGCCACCTTCACGGAGCAGCAAACGTACATCACTACTGTGATGTGGATGTGAAGTCTGTGCGCACACTGCACAGTAGTGGCGCGGCGGTACCTTTGTGATGCCACACGTGGCGCGAAGGAGGCAGCAGTCCCCGTCCGTATTCGGCGCATGAAGGGCTAGGAGAGCCTTTCACTGCAACGCTCCATGCAGGAGGCGGCATTTGATCCACGGGCGCCGCGGCGATGGGGGAAGGCGTTGATGCTGGAAGGGGGCGGGGCCTAGGACACTGCAGGCAGGCTGCAGTAGAAGGAAACATTTGTTTCCTATCTACAGCAGCACGGAGCTCTGCAGATGCGGTGGGCCTATTTGGAGTGTGGGCCTGGAGCTGCAGCTCCATCAGCCCCATTGTTAATCCGGCCCTGCCTGCAGGGGACTCGTGATGGGAGGACTCCAAAAACATGGGTATCCTGGGCACTAATATATCTGTTGCTGGCCCTGGCTACCTGCCCATGATACTCACATGAGACAGATCTTTTTCTTGCAAGAAAGCTGCCCAATTGTTATCCATTTCACAGAGAGATCTGGCCCCACGTATGGAGCAAACTGTCCATTCTAGTGTTCTCCATTCACTGTCTGCAATTGCTTTTTGCTGATAATAATGGGATGCTTCCACATTTGGCCTTGTATCCGACCCAATATATATATAAAAGTGATGCAGTTCTTACAAAAAATGACAAGCACAGAAATGACTAAAGTGTATTAGCAAAATCAATCAACAGCAAAAGTATATAAATTCAGATTATAAACATACATTCGAGTTGATCAAATTGATCAATGTTCCCAATGGTCTGACGCTAATATTTAGGTAATCTGGTCTTTTAAATATTCCTTATCACCTTTCCCCTCCTTGCTGGGGTGGTCTTCAGAGGTTGTATGTGATTGGTCAATCAGGCTGGTGACAACCTGTGGTCTTTATTTACATTTTTGATGTGCTTAGCTACACTGATTATGCAGATTTTGATGCAAGTACGAATCTGTACCATTATTTCTTTGATGTATTTTCTTTCTTAGTGTGATAAAGGCCATGTAGGGTTCTACAGCTAGTCATAGCCAGATTAAGGTGGGGCACAGGGCATAGTGTACCCCAGCCCCCCCTTTGTTAGGGGCCCTCCTGCCAGAGCACAATGAAATCACTAGCTCTCCCTCTTGTGCAGCAGCAGAACCAGGCAACCAGAAAGTGAGCAGGACAGTATGCAGTGCAGGCAGAGACACAGGAGTATCAGGTTTCATGAGCTTCCAAGGGAGCTTCCCAACCAGAGTAGGGAATAGATAGGGGTGGGGTGAGAGCTGTATGTGACCCAGGTATCCCAGCTTCTCCTCCTTCCTGCCTGGGTGTCTGGGGAATCCCGCCTGGGTGTAAAAGGGACTCCAGGTAGAGAGCATTTTGTTCCTCCTGGAACTGATCATGTTGAGAGGTAAGCACAATCGAATATACATCCCCTTTCTCCAAGGTCTTCCTTGTCTTAAGTGCCCCAGGCACCCCCAAGGCTTAATCCGGCCCTGTAGCTAGTAATCCATTTGGGACTACTGACTCGCAAAATTGTGTCCTAAACTTCAAGCTCCCAAACTTTGTCAGGGCCATCTTGTCTTGCTAGCTATTTACACAGCCAGGTGACATTTCCTTGTCAAATGAAGCAATAAAAATGTATACAGTAATGTGTTGATTTAATCTCTAATAGAATAAACTGTTGTGTGCACAATTTATATATCCATCATGCAATACCATCAGGGAGCAGTGGTGAATTTTCCATTAGGCACATGCCTAGGGCGGTACTTGTTTGGGGGCAGCACTTGGATGATTGTGTTGGTACCAGTAACTGCTAAATATTTCCATTGTACTGCACAATATGCCATCTTGAAAAGAGCGTAATTTTTTAAAATTATTCTGTTAAATTGGCTACCATCAAATAAGGGCTTATAACCAATCAATAACCCCTAAATCTGCCCCTGTCAGGGAGAGGGGTTTCATTGGCTCCAAATTTATTCTGCAGTAGGACAACAACCCCAAACATACAGCCAATGCCATTAAGAATTATCTCCATCGTAAATAAGAACAAGGAGTCCTGGAACTGATGATGCCATGGTGATACAAAACTAAGGGCCCAATTCAGACCTGATCGCAGCATCAACATGTTTCTCTAATGGACAAAACCATATGCACTGCAGGTGGGGCAGATATAACATGTGCAGAGAGAGTTAGATTTGGGTGGGTTATTTTGTTTCTGTGTAGGGCGAGGGTGTCGCAATGCTCGCTCCCCCCAATCATGAGACAGGCAGTATCCACTCAGACCCGTGATTGCCCGTCTGTGCATGACACCACTGCCAGAAGCTTCAGCGCTGCCCACTGTGTAAATTAATTGTAACAGTGCCGGATGCACTGCTGCTAATACAGCCCGGGCAGCGCTGAAGCGGCCTGCTTCAGATGAGCCACCCCACCCCCCTCCTTGTCACCTGCAGTGTCTGAGCTCTGCAGAGACGTGCTGCCGGTGACAAGTTACAGAGGTAAGCAGAGGTATAGTTGCTGGTCGCGGGGAAGGGGAAGGAGTCTAGGTGAAAGGAGCAGAGGAATGAGAAGGAGAGGAATGAGGAGGATGAGGCGGTCTACCAGGCTAATATATACGAGGGGCTCTGCCAGGCATAATATGTGTAAGGTGCTCTACCTCTACCAGACATAATGTATACAAGGGGCAGGGGCTCTGCCAGGCATAATGTGTGTAAGCAGTTCTACCTGGCATAATATGTATAATAGGCTGTACCCAGGGACGGATTGGGAACAAAAAGCGGCCCTGGAAAAATTTGTACTAGTGGCCCCACATGGGCAGCACCCTCCCCCCAAGACTTTCCAGCTAGTGGGCATGTCTAGCATTAAGGGGGAAGTTAAATAGAAATAAGAATAAATATTATGAGCACATTATATGATACACCTTCAGAATTTAGGAAACTATATCATTCTTTAGAAAGATATATTTTCTTGCTTATTACTCCAACCGCGTATCCCAATCACTATTCACTCAATCTTATGTGTCAGCCAAGCAGGCAGACAGAGCATACACTAGATCATCTGCAATCACAGGCTAAGTGGCAAAGTCATTTTCATATATGCAAATTATTTAGCATCTTATTCATTATGTCTATAAAAAGGACCACATGTCCTCAAACAAAACAGGCCCCCAAGGTGCGTCGGCCCACCGGGAATCTTCCCTGTAGACCCTATGGCCAATCCGCCTCTGACTATATTACAAAATGTATTAGCTTCATGAGTATGTTATGTGAAGTCACAATAACCTGTTCGGGTAACTTTATTTCCATTTCCATTTGAACTATAGCAAGAAAGAAAATGCACTTTAATTCTGCCTCTGGAGCCAGGAGCTGGCCATGTCGCATCACATGCGATGTACAGCCCCTGCTGTCTACTGCCCCCATTGTACGCTGCACCTGCTGCGTGCTCCAGATACCTGGCAGTAATGCAGCAGTCTCTGACTGTCATCATCACTGCCGGAATCTCGCCCCAGAATGCCGTGCTACTAGCACTCTGCTACGTTCTGCATGTGCGGGGAGAGTATTGCCTATGGTGTTGGGAGGGGTGGTATATGCCTGGGTGGAGGGATCTATAGTGTGTGTGTGTGTGTGTGTGTGTGTGTGTGTGTGTGTGTGTGTGTGTGTGTGTGTGTGTGTGTACCTCCCAACATGACCCTCTCCAGGAGGGACACAATGCTCTGCTTCTGGACTTTTTTCCTAATTTGTGATTGTCATCACATGTTTTGAACAGGTTAATGGATAAGAAAGGTGTTTCAGCACAGGTGATGGCAATTATAAATTAAGAGGGAAGTCCTGGAGCAGAGCATTCTGTCCCTCCTGGAGAGGGTCATGTTGGGAGGTATGTGTGTTGTGTGTGTGTGTGTGTGTGCGTGTGTGTGCGTGTGTGTATGTGTGGACTATAAAGTAAAACAGTTAAATTATGTTAGAGGGGGAAAGGGAGGTAGAATAATAAAAATATCCGATATCGACAGAAAGGACCTTTTCATGAATAAAGGAAAGAAGACCGGTACGAAGAATTTCGAGTGGTCATTCGTAACATCATTCAGTAGCCAGTACAAGACCCTGGAAAGTTCTCTCAATAGACACTGGAAAATCCTAAAGAAAGACCCAATCATAGGAGACCTTTTGCCAACTAGACCGAAATGCATCTACAAGAAAGCTCCAAACATCAAAACAAGTTTGGTCAGGAGTGCCCAACCACCAGCGAAAGGGATGAACACTGTAAAGTCGAAGGGTTTTTTCAGATGCGGCAGTTGTTTGGGATGTAGAGGCATTAAAGGATCAGGCAGCAAAGTCACAGAAGTGACCATAAATAAAAAACAATTCAAGATATTGGATTTTATAACATGCAACACCAGCAGTGTAGTCTACGCCATTGAGTGCGGTTGTGGCCTGTGGTATGTAGGGAGAACCTCCCGACCTCTTAAAACTAGGTTAGGAGAACATCTTAGGAATATTAAGAAATCCCTGACCACCCACGCCCTGTCAGAACATTTTCGTGTGTCCCACCAAAGTAATTGCAATGGAATTAGACAGTTTTGTGGTTTAAAGCACATAAAAGGAGACTGGAGACACAAAGACATAGCAACTCAGCTGGCAAAAGCTGAGATGAGAGCAATATATGAGCTAGGGACGCTGAAACCCGATGGCCTGAACAGCGACTTTGAAATTAAGTGGTTCCTATAAGAATTAAGCACTAGGAATTGCATATAAGATAGCCACGTAATCCCCATTTTTGGTAAAATCAGTCTGACCTGCTCATATTTATTTTTAAAAAACAATTGACATAATTAATATTGAACAATAAGAAAAATTTTTAGCCATAGGTTTGTCTAGTTTTAATATCATAAAAATTTATTATCTTAAAAAATGTTCTTTTTTTCTTTTTTCTTTTTACGGTTTTTATTGGGGTTATCACTACATACAGTGTAGACTAGGTTTTTTAATTTAATTTTAATGAACAACTGATGTGGTATAATCCACCCTACTGTATGTACAATTAGTTGTTTACATTTTGCCACAGGACCAATGTTGACGTCCGTCACCGGAAGTGACGTGACGCCACCGAAAAGAAGGAAAGAGACTTCTTGCCTACACTATAAACGGAAGTGACTTCACACTATGCGGTGGTCAGGGATAACCTGAACTGAGGGGAATCCATCTGTATAAGCAAGTGATAAACAGCGCGGACGTCCGTCACCGGAAGTGACGTGAAGCCACTTAGGAGACGAGACCTCGATTACACCTAGAAACGGAAGCCGGGTTGCCATAGAAACGAGTGTCAACAGGAAACGGGAGGAGGATCTACGCATTACGGGACTGAGTGGAACAATTATCATTACAGGGTCCAGCTGCGGTCGCCGAAAGGTGATTGGTTGCAGGACCTTTAAATAGATTTTTTTCCAGCAGCACAACAAATTATTTTTGCACCTTGACAAAGACCTCTGTAAGAGGTTGAAACGCGTTGGTGGACACAGGACCGTGAGCAGAGGAGTGCTGGAGGATTGACCAGTGCAGTGCAGCGAGGTATAGGGGATTTCCGGGTTCCCCTGTTCCACTAAAACCCGCAAGCTGTTTTTGAACTACTTTTGTAGTTCAATAATTCTGGTAATTTTCCATTGCTACTCTCATATTCAGTCCATGCCATTGAGCTATTTCAAATTACTGCTGCTATTTTTGTATTCCAAATATGGGATGTTTTTAATCAATGTTCAATATTGATACTGTATTGTACTTTGTTTGATGGTTAATTAAAACTGTACGTCACTATATTATTTTCTCTTTTGTATGGCATCCATACGAGTTTAACAAACACCTCGGGAAGCCTAGTGTGACGGTGACCTTACCTAGGAGCGCAGGATAAGTCCCCTTCAATTATTTCTTTTTTGCATGTATACCACTGGGTGAAGGGTTTGGGAACCTTCCACTGAAGGGGGCGTGTCCAGCTGCTTAACGAGTGCGCACTAAGAATTTTCCTACAAAACTGTTTCTTACCTAATAAAAATACCTTGGTCACAGGGTCGGGGGGGGGGGGGGGGGGAGGCTGGTTGCAAAATAGGTGATTTTTACAGGGGGGTTATGAAACAAAAATTTATTTTTTCTCCTACTAATGGGGTGTGCGGGGTACTATCAGGGCCGGACTGCCCATCTTGCACTTCTGGCAAATGGCAGAAGGGCCGAGGGACCGGTCCTGACGCACAGAGAGTCGGGAAGGCTGCATGCAGCGCAGCCTCTGGATCTCTGGTCTGGCCGCTCCCCCACCACCCTGCCCATCTCCATGGAAATGGAGGTGTGCCACGAGTCCACACCCCCCTGACTCAAGGTACGCCCCCGTTGGTAGTGTCCACACACCCCCTTTCACGGTGTGTGCGCCCCTTTCACATGCCAGGGCCGATTTTCAGTCCCAGTCTGTCCCTGGGCACTATTAATAGGATTTAAGACCACTGGAAGACAACTATATGACCTGGGTCTGGGCCCCCTAAGCTTCTGGGCCCCATAATAATGGCACACCCTGCACCCACTATAGCTATGCCCATGTGATTAAGCTCCCTTGCCATTTTATCAAGAGAGAACCAACTTTTGAAAAATGTGGATGCGGAGGAACCAATCAACATTTTTGCTGAGTAAAAGACTTGTTAAAAAACCTTTCTGAGTAACTCTACACTGCTGCATTATTTATACTTGTTCATATGAAGGCTTAAGACTAACTTTGTGAACATAAAAGTGATCATTTAATCACTTTGTTCAACCCACTTTAGTCATATATAATTGGCAAACTGCTAAGTTGTTCATTGGTTGATCTGGTCACTGGTGCTATTACTAGAGGTGGACAGAGAGGACTCTGTGCCCTCAGTCTGTGCCAGCTTCCATTGCCTCTGGGAATTACGCCACTGCTCTGCTCCTGGACATCCCACTTAATTTATGATTGCCAACACCTATTAACTAGCTCAACACAGGTGACGGCAATCATAAATTAAAAGGGAAGACCAAGAACAGAGCATTTTGTCCATCCTGGAATGGGTCAGGTTGGGAGGTGTGATTACCAAGATCCCACTGATACCTCCCGAAGTCATACAGATCACAGCTTCTTGACTTCAAGGTATTTAGCTGATGTCTCCAGGACAGAGGGAGAGAGCCATAACTCAGGGGGACATTTACTAAGCAGTGATAAGAGCGGAGAAGTGAGCCAGTGGAGAAGTTGCCCATGGCAACCAATCAGCACTGAAGTAACATCTATAATTTGCATATTATAAAATGATACAGAGCTGCTGATTGGTTGATGGGGTAACTTCTCCACTGGCTCACTTCTCCACTCTTATTGCTGCTTAGTAAATGTCACAAATAATGCCCCTAATCATCTGGCTATGACTGCGTCTGATGGCTGAACATAGGGCCTGATTCACATTTGTAAGTAAAGCAAATTATCAAGCAACAGGGCAAAACCGTGTTGCACTGCAGATGGTGCAGAGATAACGTGCAGAGAGATTTAGATTTGGGTGGTTAATGTTTTAATGTGCAGGGTAAATAATGACTGCTATTGCATTTAGGGCCTAATTCAGTAAGGATTGCAAATTCTGCTAATTAGCAGAATTTGCAATCCTTTTGCTAGCATGCTGGGAGACGCCCATCGCAGGACAAGGCCGCCTAGCATGCTGAACTCCGCTTCCCCCCTTCAACAAGCTGAAATTTGTGAACTCATCGCAATTTTTGCTTGTTAGCAGAAACAGAGGATGCCTCCTGCCGGCGCAGCTTATCTGTACCCGCAGGAAGTCCACCGCCATGTACCTGATTGAGGCGGATACGTGTGACATCATGCAGCCGCCGCGATCACGCTCCCGACATGCCCCCATTCGCACCGCAACACTCTGTCTCCGCTCTGGAAATAGAGCATTGCTGCCCCCTCCCTGCTCCGCCTCTGCCTGATTGACAGGCAGAGGCAATCGCATTTTCTGCTGCCCCCCCCCCCCCCCCCCCCGCAGAAAGTGCGGGCGCATGCACAAGACGGGTGCTGCGCATGTGCCCATGGGGCGATCGTAATAATTACGGTTGGATCGCAATTACGGTTGGATCCGAAGTAGTTCACCAGTTCACATTATGTTACATTTTAGGGCACAGTACCCCCAATTCACATTATGATATACAGTGCCCCCAGTTCATATTATGCCACACCATAGTCATATTGCCCCCACTTCATATTTTGCCGCATTACAGTGTCACAGTTTATATTACAGTATAAACATTTTAATGCCCGCCAGCAGGGCTTAAAGTGTTCCTGGTGAGCTGGTGGAACTCATGGAGGAGGACCATGGAAGCACCAGGACCTCAGGAAGGAGTAGGTGGCTGCAGCTCATCAGCAACACTAGTGCCACCTGTATCATCGATTGACGCAGATGATGGGGCGGGCTTTTCTGTTGGAATTACTGTGCAGGGCAATGGAGGAGGTGGAACTAGTTCCCCCTACAATTACAGGTGGTGGAACTCAGTTCCACCTCATTCCCCCCCACTTTAACCCCTGCCCGCCAGTTCATTTTATACCACATTACAATTAGCAGGTCCAAGGGCATAACTAGCAGTGACGTGTGGTGGGGTGAGGCAGGTGAGACAGAGCCTTTCCTGTCATACTAACATTTGTGCCAGAGTTTTGACTGTATAAAGTATATGAAAAATACAAAGAATATGTTTGAAATATCTTCTTTACATTATCCTAATAATTTTTATAGCCAAAACTCTGGAGTAAAAAGTCTATGGCAGGTGTGGCAGTGCATCCATACATCTCTGATCAAAACTCACCGAATTTCAAGGAGTTTATACTGCTGTACCTGTGTATATTGCACATGTGTACCCTTTGGCTCATATATTGCGTGCAAATGCACGTCCGTGATAACTGGATATATTGTAGGCTCCAAGGCAAAAGTTTGTAACAGTCCCTATGTACCACCCAGTCGTGAAAAATGCATATAACGTGTAACTGTTACAGGGAAGGTGGCCCCTCTCAGCTCTGGGCCCCATAGCAGCTGCACTCCCTGCACCTATGGTAGCTACGCGCTTGCCCACAAGTCCAGGGCCAGCTCCAGGCCTACTAGCACCCTGAGCGAGAAATTTTGAAGCGCCCCCTAATGCGCGCGTGCTCCTGGGAAAGTGGGCATGGCCTTGCAACTTTATTATCAAACTATAAATATATTTTCACACACCCCTCTACACACACAATAAGCAGCCTTACACATAACGCCCACAGTAGGTTTCCATACATATAATGTCCTCAGTATAGTGTCAGATACACATAACATTCTAGTATAGTGCCAGATACACAAAATGATCCCGGTATAGTAACAGATACATATAATGACCCCAGTAGTGCAGTGCCAGATGCACATATGCCCCCAATATTGTAGTGCCAGATACACATGTTCCCTCAATAGTGGCAAATACACATATGCCCCCAGTAGTGCAGTGCCAGATACACATATGTCCCCAACAGTGCCAGATACACATATGCCCCCAGTAGTGCAGTGCCAGATACACATATGCCCCCAGTAGTGCAGTGTCAGATACACATATGCCCCCAATAGTGCCAGAAACACATATGCCCCCAGCAATGCCAGATACATATATGCACCCAGCAGTGCCAGAAACACAAATGTCGCCAGCAGTGCTAGATACACATATGCCTCCAGCAGTGCCAGATACACATATGCCCCCAAAAGTGCAATGCCAGATACACATAATGCCTCCACAGTGCAATGCCAGATGCACATAATATGCCCCCACAGTGCAATGCCAGATACACATAATATGCCCCCATGGTGCAATGCCAGATACAAATAATATGCCCCCACAGTGCCAAATACACATTATATGCCCCCACAGTACCAAATACACATTGTATGCCCCCACAGTGCAATGCCAGATACACATTATATTCACCCACATTGCCAGATACACATTATATTCCCCCAGAACACCAGATACACATAATATGCCGCTACAGTGCCAGAAATCACATGCCTCCACAGTGCCAGATACACATATGCCCCCACAGTGTCAGATACACATAATATTCCCCCCAGTGCCAGTTACAGATATGCCCCCAGCACTAGTTACAGATATGCCCCCAGTGCCAGTCACAGATATGCTCCCTGTGCCAGTTACAGATATGCCCCCAGTGCCATGTACAAATATGTCCCCAGCACCAGATAATCACTGCTGCTGCCTCAGCTGGTCTCAGCCACCGCTGCCTCCGCTGGTCCCTGCCGCCGCTGCTTCCGCTGGTCCCGGCCACCACTGCCTCCGCTGGTCCCGGTCGCCGATGCCTCCGCTGGTCCTGGCACGCTGTGAGGCTCCGGTCTCTGGTGGGTAAGTCAAGTACGGCACCGGTTCGTGAGCCAATCATAGCTCGCGATCCTGCAGACAATCAGGAGCCACCGCCGGTCTGTGAGCTGATTGGCTGATGAACCAGTGCCATTTTTTACATAACTGATGGGCTGGCTGATGGCCGCCCTTAGGAGTCGGGCACCTCGTGCGACCGCTCCTATGGAACGTGCCTCGAGCCGGCCCTTGCAATTGTTACAACCAACCCAGGCTATGAGTGCTAGTGCTTGGATCATGAAAGTGAGATACTGTAGATAGATAGATAGATAGATAGATAGATAGATAGATAGATAGATAGATAGATAGATAGATAGATTGTTTTGATGTCTACTTTTAAAGTGGGCAGTTGGAATGTAGGGGGCATGAACTCCCCGCAGAAATGGAAAAAAGTGCTCATTTATTTAGAGAAACTTCATTTGGATTTGGTATTTTTACAGGAATCTCATCTTTTGTCCACAGATGTTCAGAGGCTCAACGCTTTGGGCTGGAGGGTGTTAGCGGCTGCTTCATTCTCCAAGAAAGCCAGAGGTGTGGTTATTTTGTCTAAACAATCTATGCCTATTGATGTTCAATCTGTCTCTGCAGATGCAGATGGGTTATATGTCACATTCTGTATAATAACCAAATTTACACGCTATGTAACGTGTACGCCCCTAATGTCTACAACAAACACGTTCTACAGTCTATCCTCACTAAATTGACACCCTTAGTGGGTTCCCCCATTATTCTGTGTGGGGATTGGAATATTATATCCTCCAAGTATTTAGATAAACAATTCCCGAAAGAGAAAGGGGGCAACCCACCTAAATTTGGAATACCTTCTTTGACCAATAAGCTCCAACTGGTTGACATTTGGAGAGTCATGCACCTGACTGATCGTGATTTTACGTGCTTATCTGCAGCGAGAGGCACACTGTCCCTTATAGATTGTATACTTTTGTCTGAATTTCTGCTAGCCAAAACCATACATTCTGAGATTGAATCTATTCCTTATCTGACCATGCAGTCATATGGGTAGAGCTTCAACTATCATCTTCGCAGAAAATTTTTATTTCATGGCATTGCCCCCCTGCTCTTGCTACATCCCCTTCCTTTTGACAGAGGGTTCGGGATAGCTGGGATGAATTTGTTTATCATAACGCTACTATACAATCCACTAATCCCCCTTTGTTTTGGCAAGCTTTGAAAGCAATGATTAGAGGCAATTTTATTGCTCATTCATCTTCATCAAAGAAAGCTCTTTTGAAAGATTATATAGTGGCTCAACATGCCCTAACGGGTGCATTTAATATTTTTAAACATACTCCTTCGCTCACTACTAAATTACACTGTTTGATGCATTACTCACCAAACTTTCGGCAAATTACTCATTCAGGAAAAATTAAACAGATTTTATAAATTTCGCAATAAGTCCAGTAAAACTTTATCGAACATTTTAAAGGGGCAACGTCCCTCTTCCACAATACACCCTTTAAAAATGGAGGACAGAACCCTATCTTCCAGTAATGAACAGACTACACAAGTTTTGACAAATTTTTACACCGCTCTTTACTCCCACCCCACTGTCCCAGGCAGATAACGCCTCCTTCTTGGATGCTCTTCCTAGCGCGCAAATAAATGCGGCTCAAGGTGCTTCCTTAATTTTCCCGATCTCTGAATTTGAAGTGGCTAGAGCTATTTCAGGGTTAAAATCCAGAAAAGCCCCGGGCCCGGATGGCTTTACTCCAAACCATTATAAATTGCTTGGCCCTGCTATAACACCAACCTTAACCTCTGTCTTTAATGCCATTATTAACTCAACTCTATACTTCTTATTTTAACTCATCTGTTTTAAGATTACTCCCGAAGCCTGGTCGTAATCCCTCTGATCATGGGTCCTATAGACCAATATCCCTTCTTAATATTGACTACAAATTATTAACAAAAATACTAGCTGACAGGCTCAAGGTGATTCTCCCTAGTATCATACACCCTGACCAAACGGGCTTTGTGAAATCCCAGAACCCGGTGGTTAATATTAGGCGGGTTCTGGCAGTGGTGTGTGGGTCTCAGTGCGCCATGTCTAATGTGTCAAAAGCTATTTTATCACCTAACGCGGAAAAAGCATTTGACATGGTGCACTGGGAGCACCTCTACGATACCTTGCACCGCTTTGGGTTCCCGTGGCGATTATAACCACTTTGCAAACCTTATATGCTAATTCATCATCCCAATTAATCTGCAATGGTACTTTATCCGATAGTTTCCCAATATTGAGAGGGACCAGGCAAGGATGCCCCCTTTCTCCCCTATTATTCGTGCTCGATCTGCAACTGTTGGCGATAGCCTTGACACAATCCCCCTTGTTTTCAGGTATCCTGATTGGTAACGTGGACCTGCGTTTGTCCCTCTTTGCTGATGATATGTTACTTTTCCTTTCAGACCCAGAGCTCTCCATTACCCTAATTTTTGACATTATACAATGTTTTAGTTCATTCTCAGGGTATGAAATTAATGTTGATAAATCTGAACTCCTCATGCTTAGAAGACCCCATCTCTCTTTTTTGGGCATGACTAATTTAAATTCTATTAAAGTCATGCATTCCCATCTTAAATATTTGTGTGTCATGCTCCCTAATAATTTGTCATCTCTATATCAACTCAACTATACCCCAATGATTACTCATTTTGCTAAATCTCTGGAGACTGGAATAAGCTACCTTTGTCTTTATTGGGCAGACTGGAAGTGATTAATAGTATGCTGCTGCATAAGCACACATATTGCATGCAAATGCTGCACATTTGGCTTACGATGAAAGATATTGGAGAGCTATATTTGATTCTTTAGAGCTTTATATGGAAATCTAAGAAATGAAGTTTTTCTAGACAAAAACCTCAATTGCCAAAGGCTGATGGGAGTTGGGGATTCCCAGACTTACTTCACTACTCCAGTGCTTTAATGTTTAGATATATTTACGACTGGTTACTGGAAACGAGTAAGTACACCTCTTATAATTTAGATTGTGCTTTATTTTCACCCTATGCTCCTGGAGCACTCTTATACACCGCCATGGCTAATTTACCTTCGGAAGTTTATTCTAACCCACTTTTTAGGGACACATATAATGCCTGGTGGGCAGTTAACAAAAAATTAGGTAAAAACTCTCAAAATTCAAAATGGATACCTGTATGGGGTAATCCCATGTTTATTGCTGGGCTACAGAATACTTTTTTCTATAGACTCAAACTGAAATGGCTCTGCAACACTTCCCAAGTGGCCAGTTTATATCTTTTTCCCATCTGAAGGAGACATATGGGGTTTCAGATCATTATTGTTTCCCTTATTCTCAACTCGCACACTATATCAGATCTCTGTCCCCTATAATGCTACAGCCGGATTTTCTGGATCCTGTAGCCCTAGTGGCAACTCATTTCTTGAATGATAAATACAAAATGAGACTTATAATCAGAAAATGATTTCTCCTAGTAAACATACGGTGTGGGAGTCTACGGCTGAGTTGTGGAGGAGAGATATCCCGTCCCTTATATCTGGAGCCACGTTGTTTAAATATTACCATAAAACATTTAAAATGCTTCACACATCCTCCCTCCAAGAAACTCACATTAAACATTGTATAGGGGCGTACATATCACAGAAACAAAGGAGTTCAAGAGGAGGATGGGTCTTGTGGCCAGGTTAAACGTTTTTGGCATAAACTGAGAAATTTTATTAATCCTTCCTACTCTTTGACCATTCCCCTAGAACCATCCTCGATGTTATTTGCCAATTTTGATATATGGTCTCTGGCTGTCTGTGATAGATATCTTTTACCTTTTTTACAGTGCTGGTCACTGTAGCTAAAAAAGTGATCCTAAACTCTTGGATCTCCAAAACCGTCCCGTCTCTTACGGAAGTTCATAACCTGCTACGTAAATTAATGTATTTTGACAGATATTCCCTATATCCAAATGTTCAGTTGGGTACCACAAAATTCTTTCATAAATGGAGGCCTTATATTACCACGAGACCCTCAGAAGAATACTCCCAAATCATACAGATTTTTTAACAAGTTATTGCATAACTCTCCTCTTACCTTTGTGATTGGTGGGTTTGGCAACGGCCTTGGTAGTAGTATTTTCTTCCCTATGGTACGCTGTTAGGGCAGTTCCTGTCAGCCCCATAGCGCATGTGTGCCGGCGCATGTGGAGGTCTCGTGATCCATTCCCACCCCCCCCCCCCCTTTTTTTTTCTTCTTCCTCCCATCCCTATCTCTTTCTTTTCTGTGTTGCTTATTATATGTGTTGATGCAGAGATTTATTTGTATTTTGACTATTGGTCTCTCTCGATCGTTGTTTTTGATGATTTTAATTGTCTTTTCTAATATACTTATATAGTAACAGACTGAGACATTTTCAATTTTTTCTGTAGATTTATTGCTAAAGACTTTTCACTCTACAGGAACATTATTTCTATTTTGTATACACTCTTTTCACACCTCTGTGGTACATTTTTATTGTTGGAGAAATTCTATTTTCTTGCTGTGTGATGTATTTGAATTTTTTCACTCTCACGTGACCAATATGTTCTGCTGTCCATGTTGATATACTCTCTGTATGTCTGTTTATTCTACTGTGTTTAACTTCAAAAATGCAATAAAAATGTGTTTTAAAAAATAATAAAAAAGATAGATAGATAGATAGATAGATAGATAGATAGATAGATAGATAGATAGATAGATAGATAGATAGATAGATGTGCAACTCAACAAACACATCAGTGCACTTTAGCTTACAGCATACATTTTACATCTACATTTTGGGCACAAAAGCATAACCCCCTAATAAGACTTTTTGCTAAGCTACCTGAAACTGTGTTTCAGTAATAACAAGACATATCTAAAAAAGTCTAAAAAGTCTAGTGCCAATTGTTCTTCTGCATTTTTTATCATTGATGTAAAGATGTAAAACTTAGAAACGTGTGCATTGAGATATTTATATTATTGCATATGCTTAAATATTGTATTGGAACAAGAGAAGCAGAGCTACTGTAGGTAAACTGTATTTGCTCTTATGGAGCCATCTAGTGGATATATATATATATATATATATATATATATATATATATATAGTACTGCGCCACTTGTGAAACCAACAACAAACAATGAATAAGACAGATGTGTAACGACACTCCCATAATACAGGGCGTCTGCTGACCCCCAAATACACAGGGATGGTAAATCCCTGAAACAAGTAGAGCTAGCAAAAAAGGGGGATGGGGGGTATAGCGACCAGCGGTGTCTATAATAAAATTATATAACAGTATAAAAATATATAGCAAATAATTTATTAACAATAATCTAAAAAATTGATGTACACATCTCTTTAAAAAAAGGGACAAAAAACATACACAATAATGAATAAATATAAGTAAAGTGCAGCGTATTTGTAAAAGGAGGTAGCTTATCTGAATATGAGGTCAGTAACAGGATGCCCAATGCGTTTCGTCACACAGATTTCATCAAGGGGTAAAGGCAGAATGGGACTGGGCTTCTATTTATGATAGTACTTATCCATACTTAATTATGACATCATATCCTGTCTTAAAATTAGGCCACTAATTGCTGGAGTTAGTATTATGGTTAATAAAGGAGGAGGGCTGCTGCTGGTGATTCTGCTGGGTCTCCGCCTCCTTGTCCCCGCTGCCGCCTGGGTTGCAGCACCTGTCCTATGTACCATTCACAGACATCTAGATACGGCGCATGTGCAGCAGCTGTGACGGTACTGTGCATGCGCAAAACTACGGCTTCTGTGGACTGCATCAGCAGCAGTCCATAGAAGCCGGCTAGGGCTGACGAGGCAGGGAGCTGGCTTCCTACAGGAGCTAGCTCTCTGCCTATTGCAGCCCAGTCTGGCAGTCTCGGAGGGAGGAAACACCTCTCAATGGGACTGCCTGTAGTGTCTGTGATTGACAGGTAAGACTTCCAATAGGAAGTCACTGCCAGTCACAGTGAAGCCAGTGCAGTCTCACGGACTACATCTGGCTTCACTGACAGTGAACTGAGTGGCGGATTTTACCTGTCGGGGGCTACAGTCCTGCAGCCTATAGGTAAAAATCGCCACTGTAGTAAGGTAAACATAGTTTCCAAAAGTCAAAGCTTGTACTAATTCTGTAGTGTTCTAGATGACATGATTCATATATTTTTTTCTAGGTTACAAATCTCTAAATAAAACTCTGATATAAAAGTGGGCTGCTTCTCTGTGTTTTTCTCAGAATGCCTGGCCTGGTTATAATTGTCCATTCCTATAACAGGGAGTACTTATTCATTGAAACAAGCCACTATAAGTAAATAAAGCCTCCAGTTATCTATGTAGAAATGTCACAGCTTGTGTTTTATAATATTGAGTCCACAATAGTTCATTTCCCGGGATTCGTTGAGTTGTGGCTTCAGCAGTAGCGGATCTTGCCACGGGCAAGCAGGACTTTTGCCCGGGGCGCCGCCTTCCGGAGGATAGTAAGAATTTTTTTTTTTCAGTGGCGCTACTCTACTGTACAGGGGGCATAACTGACCATGCCCCCTTATGAAGCTATGCCCCTATTTCCCGCCCGGGGCGCCAAAAGGGCAAGAACCGGCCCTGGGCTTCAGACACAGATTTATCTGTCAGTCAAAAGTTATTTACCCAGTCTGTGAGGATACTCCCTTTTATCTCACACCTTGAAAAGGGTGAGGGAGCATATTTATTTTATACTTTTTTATGGATTGTACCATTTTGTAATATCTCTGAATTTGTGATATTAAATTAATATTTACTAATTGGCCTTTAGCCTCTTGTTTGGGTGACTATTTGGTGAGGGGTTGTCTACTACAGGTCCCCAGATATAAGTATTCTTCAACATACAAGTTATACCTACGTGGGTTTTCTTGGAAGAATCATCATAAATACGCTTTATATAGCGCGCTTGGGAATTGTGTTATAATTTGTATGTCATTGAGATCTGCCAACAGGGATCTCTCCCATAGTGCTGATTTTGTTCGGGCGCAAGATAAGGGTACTGTTGTACTGTGTATGTGTATATATATATATATATATATATATATATAAATCTCCAAATAGACAGCACTCCCAGCAAGTAAACACAAGTGGTGCCTTCCGTTAGGGTCCTGTGCAGGGAACTCCAACAATAGCATACATACGGCGGCACTCCAATAAATCACGCTGACACCGGCAAGTGCTTCAACGTTTCGAGGGTTTATTCCCTCGTCATCAGGATAAAATACAGTGTACAAACTTACTTCTTAAATCCCCTCACCACACCGCGTGCAAGGCGCCCGGATCCGGAAACTGGTAGGCGTCGCCCTCATGTGACGTCATCCTCCACTTCCCGTCTCCATGGCAACCACAAGACAATAACAAACATACTGTGAAATGTAAAAAAGCATCATAAGGTCACAGAATAAATGACTACTCACATAATATGCATACATAATAGTCATATAGGATTTAAAGAGGCATTCAATCCACATTTTCTACAGGTACCATACTGCTTAAAGGCCTAATAAAAGACATCGTAATAATCATATATCTGTCACAAGAAGCAATGTAGCCCCAAATTTTCATTGAGGCCTCTTGGTGATAAAGTGCCCAACCTGTGGATCCACCTTGATTCACAGCGTAAGAGGGACAGAGATCTATCTCCTCCCCTAAGCCTCGGGGGAATATGATCTATGATCCTGTATCTAAGGGCCGATAAATTATGACCAGCACTCATGAAATGCCTAGAGACTGGCTGATCGCTGTATCCCTTTTCAATAGCATTTCTAATTGATAGTCTATGTGTGGCCATTCGTTCCCGCAGTGTCCTATCGGTTTTGCCCACATAGCTTAATCCACATGGGCATGTGATCATGTATACTATATAATTAGTAGTACATGTCACCCGATGTCTAATTAGGTACTTTTTGCCACTATGTGGATGCATGAAAAAGTCGCCAGCAACCATAGAGCGACAAGTTGTGCAATTCAAACATTTGTAGCATCCATTCTTCCTGGCTAGAAAGCATTGTTGGACACTATCATTCTTGACTATAGTGATATCCGTTTTCACCACCCAGTCGCGGATGTTTTTGCCGCGGGTGTAGCAGGGCATCAGAGTCTGATCTTTCAAATTTAAGTTCTTATCACTACTTACAATGGGCCATACATTTTTAGCAATTTTGTTAATATCACAACTCCTAGCATTATAATGATTGACCCACGGGATACGTGTAGATTCTGCCCTTCTAACTTTTGATGTAAGGAGTTGGTCACGTGGTATGGCCAATGCCCTGTTTTTTGATTGTGTCAGCTTTCGTATATCATATCCACGCTGCACAAATTTCTCAATCATATGGTCAATATTTGAGATAGCTACATTATGATCACTGCATATGCGTCTTGCACGTAGAAATTGGGAATACGGCAGACCATATTTTAATGGTTTTGGATGGAAACTTGCGGCATGAAGCAAGGTGTTACGGTCAGTGGGTTTACTATATAATTTTGTGCTGATGTGACCTCCCTCCAGTTCTACTAACACATCCAAAAAATGTACTGACCTACTATCTATAGAGAATGTCAATTTAAGGGGGCTATCTGAATTATTGTGTGTAGAGATAAATATATTAAATTCCTCCTCAGAACCTGTCCATATTAGGAACAAATCATCAATATACCTGGCATAAAATTTAATTTTATCACACATCTCAGGTCTATTGAAAAAAATGTCTTGTTCTGCCCTAAACATGTACGCATTGGCGTACGTTGGGGCCACATTGGACCCCATCGCACAGCCAGATGTTTGAAGATAGAACCGGCCATCATGTAGAAAGTAGTTTTTTGTCAATATCATTTCTAAGAGCTCAGTAATAAAGTTAATGCTTGGTCCTGTATACTGTGGATTGGACTGAATTAAATCCCTGACAGCACGTAAACCTTCATTATTAGGGATCACAGTATACAGATTAGATACATCTATGCTGCATAAGAAACTGTTAGTTGGTATATTTTCTACGGCATATAATTTTTTCAAAAAGGAGGTGGTATCCTGTGTATACATAGGATGGTTCATAATGCATGGTTGTATAAGGCAATCAAGATATGTTGAAATCGGTTAGAAGTGACCCCCTGGCCGAGATGATAGGTCTACCAGGTGGGTCTCTGTATCCCTTGTGAATCTTAGGGAGTGTATAGAGCAGAGGGACCACTGGCTTTTTACATAATAATGTTGTACTTAATTCAGATGAAATCTCCCCATTCCCTACTGCCCTATCCAAACATTTCTCCAACACACAACTGAAACTATCAGTAGGATCTTGCGGTAATAACCTATAAACATCCTCATTAGCCAGCTGGCGCTCAATCTCACGCTTGTATGCATCAATCCCTTGTATAACTATAGCCCCGCCTTTGTCAGCGGGGCGTATAGTTATATCTGAATATGAAGCCAGATCCTTTAAAGCCTTAAATTCACCTTTAGACATATTACTATATGCATTATTACTTGACTTAAAGGCAATCATACCCTCCACATCCTGGCTTAACATCCTAGAGAATGTTTTAATGGAATTACTATTGGTCTGTGGATCAAATGTGGATCTTTTTTGGAAACGTCGTACTGCCTGTGGTATATCAACAACATTCTTCACAG
Organism: Pseudophryne corroboree; assembly: GCF_028390025.1. Taxonomy (NCBI): domain Eukaryota; kingdom Metazoa; phylum Chordata; class Amphibia; order Anura; family Myobatrachidae; genus Pseudophryne; species Pseudophryne corroboree. The sequence continues at coordinate 678,439,423 of NC_086448.1, forward strand.
GTATTTGTAACCTATTACCCTGAAAATGTTCATGAAGTCTCAACTGTCTATTCAGGCGATATTTCTCCACTTCCCAGTTGAAGCTATCAAAGCCCCTACCGGGTACAAATGATAAACCACGGTTAAGTACCTTAAGTTCAAGTTCAGATAATACACGAGTAGATAGATTAATTACAATTTCTTGCGGTACGATTTTGGTGGTCGCCCCGGTCTTCGTCCTCCTGTTTTGGCCCCCTCTCCTCGTGAACTTCCTCTGCCGGCTAATTGGTCGTGTGTACCCACTCCTAAAGGGATCAGGGGACGTCTAGGGGCAAAGTCCGAATCACTTGTATTTCCCCGTCCCTGAGAGGAGTCAGAGTCGGCATAAAAGTCTCGGGTCGGTTTCTGCTGTCGTCGCTTATTCTCTCTAGAACCACTACCCACCCAATGGTAGACTTGGTTATGTTCATAATCCGCAATCACTTTTGATAACTTCATTTTTTTTATTTTTTTTTTGAATTGGATCAAGTTCTGTTTGTAAGTTATCAGTTGTTTATCCAATTTATCTAACCAATTGGTATTGGTGTCAGAAATCAGTGTAGAACGGTTGGCGGTCTCAAACTCTTTAATGGAATCCCTAGTCACAGTAAGCTCGCGTCCCACCTCCTCTATGACGAGGAGCATTAAATCGTAACTACATTTATTTAGGACTGCTATCCATCGTTTACAAAAGGGCACACTGTGTCGCCCGATGGTCGGGCAGTTCTTGACGCGGAAACCGCGTGGAATCCTTTTATCCTTATAGTAGTCACTTAAGGTCACGGCGTGATAATAATAATCTAATTCACACTGTTTAAGTCTGGACCATTCACGATATAGATGCTCATTCGTCTTGAATTCAGGTTCTAGGTGCATACTATCTTTGCATAGCATTTGTTCAGCCTCAGATTCCGAAAATGATAGGGCTGTCCCTTGAGTGATTTTGGCTAAATTCAAAGCTTCATATACTATTTCGTCAGGTATGCTGTGACCCTCAGCCATGTTTAAAAATAATCGGAGTCTGACGCTCCAAAAATGCAACCCGATGCACGTAGTGAATAAGGGTTAATTCAGTCCGGGTGCTCTATGTCTAAGGCAGGTCAGTGTCCGGTCACCATACCTCCCAGCATAAATCTCCAAATAGACAGCACTCCCAGCAAGTAAACACAAGTGGTGCCTTCCGTTAGGGTCCTGTGCAGGGAACTCCAACAATAGCATACATACGGCGGCACTCCAATAAATCACGCTGACACCGGCAAGTGCTTCAACGTTTCGAGGGTTTATTCCCTCGTCAACAGGATAAAATACAGTGTACAAACTTACTTCTTAAATCCCCTCACCACACCGCGTGCAAGGCGCCCGGATCCGGAAACTGGTAGGCGTCGCCCTCATGTGACGTCATCCTCCACTTCCCGTCTCCATGGCAACCACAAGACAATAACAAACATACTGTGAAATGTAAAAAAGCATCATAAGGTCACAGAATAAATGACTACTCACATAATATGCATACATAATAGTCATATAGGATTTAAAGAGGCATTCAATCCACATTTTCTACAGGTACCATACTGCTTAAAGGCCTAATAAAAGACATCGTAATAATCATATATCTGTCACAAGAAGCAATGTAGCCCCAAATTTTCATTGAGGCCTCTTGGTGATAAAGTGCCCAACCTGTGGATCCACCTTGATTCACAGCGTAAGAGGGACAGAGATCTATCTCCTCCCCTAAGCCTCGGGGGAATATGATCTATGATCCTGTATCTAAGGGCCGATAAATTATGACCAGCACTCATGAAATGCCTAGAGACTGGCTGATCGCTGTATCCCTTTTCAATAGCATTTCTAATTATATAGTATACATGATCACATGCCCATGTGGATTAAGCTATGTGGGCAAAACCAAAAGGACATTGCGGGAACGAATGGCCACACATAGACTATCAATTAGAAATGCTATTGAAAAGGGATACAGCGATCAGCCAGTCTCTAGGCATTTCATGAGTGCTGGTCATAATTTATCGGCCCTTAGATACAGGATCATAGATCATATTCCCCCGAGGCTTAGGGGAGGAGATAGATCTCTGGCCCTCTTACGCTGTGAATCAAGGTGGATCCACAGGTTGGACACTTTATCACCAAGAGGCCTCAATGAAAATTTGGGGCTACATTGCTTCTTGTGACAGATATATGATTATTACGATGTCTTTTATTAGGCCTTTAAGCAGTATGGTACCTGTAGAAAATGTGGATTGAATGCCTCTTTAAATCCTATATGACTATTATGTATGCATATTATGTGGGTAGTCATTTATTCTGTGACCTTATGATGCTTTTTTACATTTCACAGTATGTTTGTTATTGTCTTGTGGTTGCCATGGAGACGGGAAGTGGAGGATGACGTCACATGAGGGCGACGCCTACCAGTTTCCGGATCCGGGCGCCTTGCACGCGGTGTGGTGAGGGGATTTAAGAAGTAAGTTTGTACACTGTATTTTATCCTGATGACGAGGGAATAAACCCTCGAAACGTTGAAGCACTTGCCGGTGTCAGCGTGATTTATTGGAGTGCCGCCGTATGTATGCTATTGTTGGAGTTCCCTGCACAGGACCCTAACGGAAGGCACCACTTGTGTTTACTTGCTGGGAGTGCTGTCTATTTGGAAATTTATGCTGGGAGGTATGGTGACCGGACACTGACCTGCCTTAGACATAGAGCACCCGGACTGAATTAACCCTTATTCATTACGTGCATCGGGTTGCATTTTTGGAGCGTCAGACTCCGATTATTTTTAAACATGGCCGAGGGTCACAGCATACCCGACGAAATAGTATATGAAGCTTTGAATTTAGCCAAAATCACTCAAGGGACAGCCCTATCATTTTCGGAATCTGAGGCTGAACAAATGCTATGCAAAGATAGTATGCACCTAGAACCTGAATTCAAGACGAATGAGCATCTATATCGTGAATGGTCCAGACTTAAACAGCGTGAATTAGATTATTATTATCACGCTGTGACCTTAAGTGACTACTATAAGGATAAAAGGATTCCACGCGGTTTCCGCGTCAAGAACTGCCCGACCATCGGGCGACACAGTGTGCCCTTTTTTAAACGATGGATAGCAGTCCTAAATGAATGTAGTTACGATTTAATGCTCCTCGTCATAGAGGAGGCGGGACGCGAGCTTACTGTGACTAGGGATTCCATTAAAGAGTTTGAGACCGCCAACAGTTCTACACTGATTTCTGACACCAATACCAATTGGTTAGATAAATTGGATAAACAACTGATAACTTACAAACAGAACTTGATCCAATTCAAAAAAAAAAAAAAATTAAGTTATCAAAAGTGATTGCGGATTATGAACATAACCAAGTCTACCATTGGGTGGGTAGTGGTTCTAGAGAGAATAAGCGACGACAGCAGAAACCGACCCAGGACTTTTATGCCGACTCTGACTCCTCTCAGGGACGGGGAAATACAAGTGATTCGGACTTTGCCCCTAGACGTCCCCTGATCCCTTTAGGAGTGGGTACACACGACCAATTAGCCGGCAGAGGAAGTTCATGAGGAGAGGGGGCAAAAACAGGAGGATGAAGACCGGGGCGACCACCAAAATCGTACCGCAAGAAATTGAAATTAATCTATCTACTCGTGTATTATCTGAACTTGAATTTAAGGTACTTAACCGTGGTTTATCATTTGTACCCAGTAGGGGCTTTGATAGCTTCAACTGGGAAGTGGAGAAATATCGCCTGAATAGACAGTTGAGACTTCATGAACATTTTCAGGGTAATAGGTTACAAATACCTGTGAAGAATGTAGTTGATATACCACAGGCAGTACGACGTTTCCAAAAAAGATCCACATTTGATCCACAGACCAATAGTAATTCCATTAAAACATTCTCTAGGATGTTAAGCCAGGATGTGGAGGGTATGATTGCCTATAAGTCAAGTAATAATGCATATAGTAATATGTCTAAAGGTGAATTTAAGGCTTTAAAGGATCTGGCTTCATATTCAGATATAACTATACGCCCCGCTGACAAAGGCGGGGCTATAGTTATACAAGGGATTGATGCATACAAGCGTGAGATTGAGCGCCAGCTGGCTAATGAGGATGTTTATAGGTTATTACCGCAAGATCCTACTGATAGTTTCAGTTGTGTGTTGGAGAAATGTTTGGATAGGGCAGTAGGGAATGGGGAGATTTCATCTGAATTAAGTACAACATTATTATGTAAAAAGCCAGTGGTCCCTCTGCTCTATACACTCCCTAAGATTCACAAGGGATACAGAGACCCACCTGGTAGACCTATCATCTCGGCCAGGGGGGTCACTGTTCCAACCGATTTCAACATATCTTGATTGCCTTATACAACCATGCATTATGAACCATCCTATGTATACACAGGATACCACCTCCTTTTTGAAAAAATTATATGCCGTAGAAAATATACCAACTAACAGTTTCTTATGCAGCATAGATGTATCTAATCTGTATACTGTGATCCCTAATAATGAAGGTTTACGTGCTGTCAGGGATTTAATTCAGTCCAATCCACAGTATACAGGACCAAGCATTGACTTTATTACTGAGCTCTTAGAAATGATATTGACAAAAAACTACTTTCTACATGATGGCCGGTTCTATCTTCAAATATCTGGCTGTGCGATGGGGTCCAATGTGGCCCCACCGTACGCCAATGCATACATGTTTAGGGCAGAACAAGACATTTTTTTCAATAGACCTGAGATGTGTGATAAAATTAAATTTTATGCCAGGTATATTGATGATTTGTTCCTAATATGGACAGGTTCTGAGGAGGAATTTAATATATTTATCTCTACACACAATAATTCAGATAGCCCCCTTAAATTGACATTCTCTATAGATAGTAGGTCAGTACATTTTTTGGATGTGTTAGTAGAACTGGAGGGAGGTCACATCAGCACACAATTATATAGTAAACCCACTGACCGTAACACCTTGCTTCATGCCGCAAGTTTCCATCCAAAACCATTAAAATATGGTCTGCCGTATTCCCAATTTCTACGTGCAAGACGCATATGCAGTGATCATAATGTAGCTATCTCAAATATTGACCATATGATTGAGAAATTTGTGCAGCGTGGATGATATACGAAAGCTGACACAATCAAAAAACAGGGCATTGGCCATACCACGTGACCAACTCCTTACATCAAAAGTTAGAAGGGCAGAATCTACACGTATCCCGTGGGTCAATCATTATAATGCTAGGCGTTGTGATATTAACAAAATTGCTAAAAATGTATGGCCCATTGTAAGTAGTGATAAGAACTTAAATTTGAAAGATCAGACTCTGATGCCCCGCTACACCCGCGGCAAAAACATCCGCGACTGGGTGGTGAAAACGGATATCACTATAGTCAAGAATGATAGTGTCCAACAATGCTTTCTAGCCAGGAAGAATGGATGCTACAAATGTTTGAATTGCACAACTTGTCGCTCTATGGTTGCTGGCGACTTTTTCATGCATCCACATAGTGGCAAAAAGTACCTAATTAGACATCGGGTGACATGTACTACTAATTATATAGTATACATGATCACATGCCCATGTGGATTAAGCTATGTGGGCAAAACCGATAGGACATTGCGGGAACGAATGGCCACACATAGACTATCAATTAGAAATGCTATTGAAAAGGGATACAGCGATCAGCCAGTCTCTAGGCATTTCATGAGTGCTGGTCATAATTTATCGGCCCTTAGATACAGGATCATAGATCATATTCCCCCGAGGCTTAGGGGAGGAGATAGATCTCTGTCCCTCTTACGCTGTGAATCAAGGTGGATCCACAGGTTGGGCACTTTATCACCAAGAGGCCTCAATGAAAATTTGGGGCTACATTGCTTCTTGTGACAGATATATGATTATTACGATGTCTTTTATTAGGCCTTTAAGCAGTATGGTACCTGTAGAAAATGTGGATTGAATGCCTCTTTAAATCCTATATGACTATTATGTATGCATATTATGTGAGTAGTCATTTATTCTGTGACCTTATGATGCTTTTTTACATTTCACAGTATGTTTGTTATTGTCTTGTGGTTGCCATGGAGACGGGAAGTGGAGGATGACATCACATGAGGGCGACGCCTACCAGTTTCCGGATCCGAGCGCCTTGCACGCGGTGTGGTGAGGGGATTTAAGAAGTAAGTTTGTACACTGTATTTTATCCTGATGATGAGGGAATAAACCCTCGAAATGTTGAAGCACTTGCCGGTGTCAGCGTGATTTATTGGAGTGCCGCCGTATGTATGCTATATATATATATATATATATATATATATATACACACATATACACGGGGGTGCAAGTGGTGAAAGTAGAAAAAAATTACTAGTTGTACTGTGTGCACGCGCCTTCGGCAAAAAATGGGTGTGGTAACATGGGGCGTGGCCAATGAAAATGGGGGCGTAATACACATGACCCAAATAGTGCAGTGCCAGATACACATATGCCCCCACAATGTCAGATATGCCCCCCACGGTGCTAGATATGCCCCCACGGTGCCAGATACACATATGCCCCCACAGTGCCAGATATGCCCCCACAGTGCCAGATACACATGCTCCAACAGTGCCAGATATGCCCCCACATTGGCAAATACACAAGCCCCCCACAGTGCTAGATATGCCCCCACAGTGCCAGATACACATATTCCCCCACATTGCCATATATGCCCCACATTGCCAGATACACATGCCCCCACAGTGCTAGATATTCCCCCACAGTGACAGTTTAGATATTTTTACCTGCACGTTGCCAGGGCTTTCATGCGCATTTCCAGGGGTTTTACATGTTGTGTCATGCTTGTACCCAGGGGTTTATGCTTTGGGATCCATGCTCGATGCCACGGGGAATGCTCGTTGCCCAGGGGTAGCTAGGGATGGCTAATGATCATCGATGGATAAACCACCGATGGCCATCCCTAGCATTTGCATTTGATGGTGGGCACTAGCCCGCCAGCACTATAATGCTCTCTCCTTCCATCCTCCCTCCCCCCCTGTACTTCACTCGGCTGGCGGAGATTTCAGGAATGACACGATCACGTCATTCACTGGGCCGGTCGAGCAGAGTAAGGAGGGGGAGAGGGGCCCACCGCTGTCAAAGGGCCCACCGCTGTCAAAGGGCCCAAAGCAAGCCGCATTTCACCTCTTCACTGGCATGCCAATGTAGGCGACGTCGCTCATAGAGCATGTCGCCTAGTGTGTACCCACCTTAAGTTTGTATTGTATTCAACTTCCTTTCAATTTTACTTATGTTAAAAAGAATATGTATAGTTGATACATACCTCCCAACTTTTGATTCACATGGGTAGGAACTTGTGACTCATAAAGGTGGGCGTGGCTATGCATAATAATGCTAGAATTGTGCGTGATCAGTTTTACAGGCGTGTACCAGTGACGTGCGGTGAGGTCACTGGTTGGGGAGGCACTGGCAGCTAAGAAGCCCTCCCCCCTCCCCCCCCCCCCCCTGAAAAAAAAAAAAAAAGTGTGGTCCCCCGACACACCAGTAAAACCAGCACTAGGCAGAACCAGCTAGGGGGAGTAATGCCATAGCAGGGGAGACACTCAGTGTGGGGTCCCCCTGCCATTACATTAATCTGCCCCCCAGCCAGTCAGCCCAGGGTTGGAATTACTCGGAAAGTGGGAACCCCAAAAAATAAAAATGGGGTCCCCCCTCCCGAGCAGTAACCAGCACTGGGCTGATAGCCCAGTGCTATGCCCCGCACCCCTGGTGGCGGTGGGTGCGGGGTTCATTGTGTGTTAATATTGTTCTTTACAGGTGGCCTACAAGTCCCAGCAAGCCTGCCCCAGCATGCTGGCACTTGGAGAACCACAAGTGCCAGCATGCCCGGACACAAAGGGCCTGCTGGCACCTGTAGTCCACCTGCAAAGAATAGTAATATTGTTCTTTACAGGTAGCCTACAGGTCCCAGCAAGCCTGCCCCAGCATGCTGGCACTTGGAGAACCACAAGTGCCAGCATGCCCGGACATAAAGTACCCGCTGGCACCTGTAGTCCACCTGTAAAGAAAATATTAAAATAAAAACACCACACTATCTTGAAAATAAACTTTATTAAACTGGGTCTTCACCTGGGGGCGGCGGCCTTTAAGCTCTTTTGCGTGGCCGCCGCCTTCCCAGGGCTTCCGGCGTCTTCACCTGGGGGGGCGCCACCCCCCCAGGGCTTCCAGCGTCTTCACCTGGTGGGCGGCGGCTGCTAAGCTCTTTTGCATAGCCGCCGCCCAGCCAGGACTTCCGGCGTCTTCATTCTTCAGGAGCTCTTCACTGCTCCTCCTCCGCCGTCGGACTGACTCTCCTCCGCCTCGCGCTGACTTATATAAGTCAGCCGGCGGGGGCGGGGCGATGACGCGGCGGTGATTGGCTCGCGGCGGCCATCTTGAATTTCAAAAATTACGCTGAGGCGCCATTTTTGAAACTGGAACCGCTCCGCTGCCAAACTCTGCAGAATAAAGGTAATTTCCGCCACCGCACCACCGCCGCAACCCGCACCGCCGACGCCCGCTCCACCGCCGCATCCCGCCGCCCGCACCATCGCCGAATCCAGCCGCCCGCACCTCCTCCCCCACGTCGCTCACACAGTGATTGACAGCGGATCCAGGGACGGATCCGCTGGCCAATCACTGTGGCCTCACTGACAGGGACGTGCTTTCATAGGTTGAAAGCACGTCCCTGTATGAAAGCGGCACCACTAATGGTGCCGCTTTCCCATATATTTTCAATGGGCTTTTACAGCCCAAGGCTAGTCCCCGCCCGTGCCCGCCCCCCGCTCCCCATACTTTCCGCAGTGACAACGAGAGGCACCACGATCGGTGCCTCCCAAATACATAGAGAGGGGAGAAATGTAAAGAATAATATAAAGAAGATACATATGACACAGAATATGTGTCATATGCATCTTCTTAGTATTATCTTAATCATTATGACAGGGGAGGCACTGCCTCCCCTGCCTCCCCTGACTGCACGTCCCTGGCGTGTACAGAGCGATTTTATGCAGTATACACTTAAGGGCCCCATACACTAGAACGATAATGCCCGACTTCAGCCCAATTCGGCCATTCGGACCGATATATTGGGTAAAATCGGGCATTTTATTTGTGCTTTACAGCCGATCTGATCCGATGCGCGTTCCCGTGAGCATCGGATCGAATCACCCTAGATCCGACATATCACGAGTGCTGCACTCGTGATATGTCGGATCCCGCAGGAATGGATGGGATAGTAAAAGATCCATCATATGCAAAAGGACAGCATACGATGTATCTTTTACTATCCTGCTGCCTGGGAGGCTGCCGGGAGATTGAAGGGAAATCCTAGACGACATGACGGATCGTCATGTCGTTTTAGTGTATGGGGCCCTTAAGCCAACTGACGTAATATTATAGTTATTATCCTTTATTTATATGGTGCCACAAGGGATCTGCGGCGCCCATTTACAGAGTACACAAACGAATAATCAGAACAGGAAAACAGTGACTGCCCAGTCTGCTTCATGCCTCACTCTTCTATATAAGCAATTCACTGTACAGTATGTTATTTTGTCTTTGCTGCCATCTGGTGATTATCAGAAACATTGTTTTCATTTTTTAGCACCAAAAGGTTCCATACAATACTGTGTATATATATATATAACACAGGTTTTGAGAAACAGAGCATTAATACAAGCTTGCTAAATTGCAGTAAAAAACAAATTAAAAAAAAGCAATGGCATTTTATGATAACATTTTGTAAAAAGCGTTAGCCCAACTATACTGAAAATGATTGCAATTTTTTAAAGTGTCAAATTGCAAATGAAGTCAATATTGAATAGTGTGTTGCACTGTATTGCCTATCAAAAAGTTGGTGGTTTAAATTCCCAGGCAGGCAAAACCCTGTTTGTGCTATATATCCGGGGCAGTACGGACGGTGTAATGGTTAGCATTACTGCCTCACAGCACTGAGGTCATGGGTTCGATTCCCACCATGGCCCTAACTGTGTGGAGTTTGTATATTCTCCCCGTACTTGCGTGGGTTTCCTCCGGGTACTCCGGTTTCCTCCCACAATCCAAAAATATACTGGTAGGTTAATTGGCTTCCAACAAAAATGAACCCTAGCATGAATGTGTCTGTGTGTACATGTGATAGGGAATATAGATTGTAAGCTCCACTGGGGCAGGGACTGATGTGAATGGGCAAAATATTCTCTGTACAGCGCTGCGGAATATATTTGTGCGCTATATAAATAACTGGTAATAAATATATATATATATATATATATATATATTGCAATATACTGAGGCACTCCCGGACTTCCAACTTGGTGAAACAAATGCGGTGATTTAATTCAACGTTTCGGGGAACTGCCCCCCGTCATCAGGACACACACACATCAAACAGTGTACAAACTACAGTGCTTAAATACATACTTACAGGTCTCCAGCCTCCCAGCGCGTGTTCCCGGCGTCTGCGTCTCACTTCCTGTCCCGAGTGTGACGTCGCCCCGTAAGTGACGTCCGCCGGGCCACCATGCCAGGGCTAATCAGGTTGTCATGGTAATACAGCCGACGCTGCTGCCTCCCCATGTGCTCGGATACCCAGTTCCCAGTTAGTACTCATGGCGTTCATGTCCCCCTTCCGATCCCGACTATGCCATCGCCCCGGAAGTGACGTACGCCGGGTACTTCCCCAAGGACTTGTCCCCGTTGCCATGGTGATCCCACAGCAGCCTCCGCTGACTCCATATGACCTGCTGATGCATAATACATATTCAATAATAACAATGCAAATCATTATACAGTGCAACTATCAGCTAATAATAATAAAATACATATTCACTAAAACACATGTGTAAATATCCTAAATACAAGATCATACCTTGATTAGATATGAATAGATAGCACCAAACCTCTCTGTCGCCATCTAGTGACTACAATTCATTATCACATCCTAAATTAAAAATTAAAAACTAGTGTTGCTAACCTCCACTGTAATTAATATTCTACAATTGGTGTTAATATCGAACAATCTCCATGTGCAAATCTGTCAAACATATATAGACTATATTCTCTCCCACCGAGTCTATGTTGTTCATCACTAAACTATATCACCCATCCCTGCTGTCTAAAGCTGTATTATGCAACCACAAAAATAGTTAAAAGAAACAACTGAGATTTAGGGCTTCATTCAGCCCATGTGGGCTAACCGTATTCAAACGGTATATCCATTTGCATTCCAGTTGCAACAACTGCTTATCTCTATCCCCCCCTCTCAAGTTGGGGGGGATCTGATCAATTATTCTGTATCTGAGGTTTGCCATGGAGTGTTTGGCCCTAAGGAAGTGGCGTGCTACTGTCTGGTCACTCCTCCCTTCGCTGATTGCTGCTCTTAATGCTCCTCTATGTAGGGCCATTCTTTCTTTGAATTGCCTCTTGGTTTTCCCAACATAGTGGAGTCCGCAGGGGCAGGTGAGTAAATAAATGACATATTTCGAGGTGCATGTCACAGGATACCTGATGTGTAGTGTTTTCCCAGTGTGAGGGTGCGTGAACTTGCTGCCAGCAATCATATAGCTGCAGGTGACGCAACCTGTGCATTTGTAGCACCCTCCTGGTCTAGTCAAAAAATGTGTTTTAGGGGGTTCAAGCCCTGTTATATCTGTTTTTACCAAAAGATCTTTTAAATTAGGGCCTCTCGTGTAACTGGGAATAAGTTTGGTATTCTTCAATATTGTTAAATTGGGATCTTTAGTAATAATAGGCCATAACGCTTTGGCCCTTTTCGTGGTATAATTACTTTTTGTATCAAACTGGTTGACCCATGGGAGGCTATCCCTTTGACTTGAATCAGCCCCTCTGTCCTTCTCCTGTAACAGAACTGCTCTGTCCATCCCCATAGCCTTCTGTTTGGCTATTAATAAATCCTTACGTGGATAACCTCTCTCTACAAATTTATTCAACATGTCATCCAGCTGTTTATCCCTCTCTAATTCATCGTTGTTAATTCTACATACTCGGATGAATTGCGAGTATGGCAATCCTCTGACAGTAGTTTTGGGATGGAAGCTATCGTATTTAAGTATCGTATTCCGATCAGTCGGTTTGGAGAACAACTTGGTGTACAATTTCTGATCTACGCAAGAAATATTCACATCTAGGAAGTTTACCTCCTTTTTGCTCATGGTGAGGGATAATTTGGCTGGACATGAGGATTCATTGTGATCAGTCTGGGTATCCGAGCACATGGGGAGGCAGCAGCGTCGGCTGTATTACCATGACAACCTGATTAGCCCTGGCATGGTGGCCCGGCGAACGTCACTTCCGTGGCGACGTCACACTCGGGACCAGAAGTGAGACACAGATGCCGGGAACACGCGCTGGGAGGCTGGAGACCTGTAAGTATGTATTTAAGCACTGTAGTTTGTACACTGTTTGATGTGTGTGTGTCCTGATGACGGGGGGCAGTTCCCCGAAACGTTGAATTAAACCACCGCATTAGTTTCACCAAGTTGGAAGTCCGGGAGTGCCTCTGTATATTGCAATTTGTATTCAGGGATCTGTTTGACCCAAAGGAGAGCACCCTGGCAAGGTATCAGTAAGCTATCCAGGGAGTGCCGGCTGATGGAAAATGTTATATATATATATATATATATACAGGAAACAAAGGCTGCGGCACTCAGGGTCTTGTACTTGAAAAAGATTGTATTTGAAATTCAATTACATAGCGCACCCGCGCCCCATATATACATACATATATATAGAGAGAGAGAGAGAGGGAGAGCGAGACGGGCGGCACTCCACGGATTCAAAAACATGAGACAGCTACACAGGCTTGATTTCAACGTTTCAGGTGCTACTTTAATGGCACCTTTCGTCTAGATGCCATTAAAGTAGCACCTGAAACGATGAAATCAAGCCTGTGTAGCTGTCTCATGTTTTTGAATCCGTGGAGTGCCGCCCGTCTCGCTCTCTCTGTACTTGCTCCGTCTGGATCATGGGAAGGCACCCAGGTATTTAAAGCAACATATATGGAGTGCCGGTCATACTGGAACTGTATATATATATATATATATATATATATATATATATAAAATCTGCGGTGCGGTAATTTGCTCAGTAGAGGGGTGTATTGGTGCAGTGTCTAGGTGCTTAATCATTTTGGCAGCTAGTCTACAGTAAAAGTCTCTCTCACAGTCTCTCTCAAGTCTGCCTGCTGGCATAGCACAGGCTCCGGCCTGTCTTGGGGCCTAATTCAGATCTAATCGCTGGGCTGAAAATTTTGCTGTCCTGCGATCAGATAGTCGCCACCTCTAGGGGGAGTGTAAATTCGCCGTGGAAGTGTGCGATCGCATGTGTATGCCAAGCTGCGAAAATCCACTTTGTGCAGTCTCATCGCAGTCCAAGACTTACTCCTCCGTCAACACGAAACACATGTATAGTCATCTCACCAAGTCCATGTAACAACGCCCACTCCCGTTTCCGGCCGCCACAGCTGCGCCGTCATTAGGAGATGACATCATAATGTGTGCTTAAGCACAATTACAAATGCATTTCAAAATATAACAATACAATAATACACAAACACACATAGATAATACATTACATAAAAACACTGCTGCTACTATTTTAATGCCATATAGATACATATAACCAACAATACCTCTATACACACACGGGTGGCTACATAATGAGCCAATGTAACAACATTTAACAAGGCAGCTGCAGGCCAAGGGGATGTCATCAGTAATAATCAAATACTATAGAAAGCATCTCATTATTATTGTATTTTTATATTTTGAAATGCATTTGTAATTGTGATTATGATGTCAGCTCTTAATAACGGCGCAGCTGTGGCAGCCGGAAACGGGTGTGGTCGTTGTTACACGGACTTGATGAGGTGACTATACATGTTTTTGGTGTTTGTTCTTGTATGTGGATGGCTTGACAAAAGCACATTAAAGAGTGCTGAAATGTTGCCTACAGCTACGTGTTTCTGAGCATTATTATATCGGAGTGCCGCCGTTTGTAGGTTTTATGCATGGAGTGTGACTGCATGCAGGTTACACGCTTGGAGAGCACCTGGACAAGCTACAGTGTATATCCAGTGAGTGCAGATCTTTGGATTCTTTGTATGTGACAAGTGGAGCGGGTTTGCAGACTGGCTCACCTGTCTATGTTTGATAAGGCACCAAAGGGAACAGTTTCAAGCATCTCATCCTAGTCCCGGTTATGCTTTGATTTTGGGATAAAGCTTGCTGTTCTATTTCAAGACACATTGGAAGTGTTGTGGTGATACACACAGGTTGTAGCTGATGATAAGCCTAGATACCTGAGTTTGTAACACAGTATTGTCCCTTCCATCATGGCTGCTGACAATATGGGGGGGGGGGGGCATCAGGGAATTGTGTTGGAGCAAGGAGCTACATTTAGCTTCTCTGAGTCAGAAGCTGAGGCTATTTTATTTACTGATGATATGTAAGAGCATAGCAATGCACTTACCTGCAATGAATGGTTTAATGATCTGATTCGAATGAAAAAAAAGGTGACATTGACTTTTTCTACCACGGATTGACACTGTCCAATTATTTCAAGGATAAGAGGATACCCAGGGGGTTCTGTTTGAAAACTGGGACAGTACAATATAGAATTTTGTAAGAAGTAGACATCTATCCTTAATAAATGTTCATTTGACTTGTTACTGCTTGTAATTGGGGAGTCTAAGAGGGAGATGGAGATTACCAGAACTGTACATCTACCTACATTTGTTGCTGATAAACAGTGTGATTGGATGGACAAACTGAATTCCCAAATAGAGGCTTATAAGGTTGATATGATAAAATTCAAAAACGAAAAGCGCAAAAAAGTAGACGCTAATTATGATCAACAAAGGGTCTACAGTTCACAGGTGATTACCAGAGGGATGATAGACATCCGTTATTTAGGAGGACTTTAAAGAAATCACATTTTGACACTTCTGACGATGCTGACACTACGGGCAGAGAAAGTGATGTTACACAGACTGGGAGAACACAGAGCGGTGCCACAGCCCCAGTGTGGGGATGTACAAGAGCTCGTTTTTTAGACCCCCAACACAAATTCAGCCGTAGAGGGCAACAAAACGAAAGGCAGAGGAAAAGCTGCAAAACCACCTAAGGGATGCAGGAACTCATCGTGTGTTGTCTCCCCCAAGAATTGGCTGTACAAGTTATCTAGGGGCCTCTCTTTCGTGCCTACGGTACTGATTAGCAGCCTGGCTGCAGTGGAAAATTGAGTTAATAGAGGCATTAAATTGAAAGAATTTTTTTCTGATAAAACACAATCCGCCTCTGATTTGCCTGCACAGCTGTTAAACTTGGTACCTAGATCTAAGTTTGACCCCATTAGTCAAAATGCTTCATAAAAAACTTTTATTAGGATGTTGGACACTAATGTACAGGGACATCCGTGTGTGAAAAAAACAGTTTTGGAATCTGCCTGTTGTTGAGAAGAGAGCATTAAAGGCTTTGTCTTTATATGATGATATAGATATCTGCCAGGCGGATAAAGGTGGGACTATTGTAATTTTGGATTTGGATGAATATAGAATAGAGGGTGCTAGGCAACTTAATTATAGTACTACTTATAGGAGGTTGCCATGTGATCCAACATTGTCTTTTAAAAAATAACTAGATTTAGTGGTGGGAACTGCTGGCACAGATGGTGTGATTACTCCGGCCCTGAAAAAAGCACTTGAAGTGACATGTCTGATAAGACATTTATTTTACATGATTACCAAGTTAATTAAAGATCCTGTTCATTCCCCGGGCCGCCCCATCATTGCGGTTGGTGGATCACTATACCAGCCTATCTCGACCTATTTAGATGCTCTAATGCAGCAGTGCGTGCAAGCATGTCCCACCTATCTTAAAGATACTAGTGATTTACTGTTATCTTTTGCACAATTGAAGGATCTCCCTTTTTGTTGCTTTCTGTGTTCAAAAGAGACATTAATGAACAAAAAAATCTACATAGAAAATAAGAATACAAAAAGAACAACACAAATGACACACCCACCAGGAAAAGTACAATCAAAATGGAACAAGCCACCACAAAAACTAAGAAATTTTGAGCCAAGAAAATTTGAAGAAAGAAAACCACTAATAAATACAACTCCGACAAGTATAGAATATAGAAGATACCCACCTTACAATCATAAGAACTTTTCATACAGAAACTTATATCATATCATCAAAAACTCATACAAATCTGGACAAAAAGCAGCCATTCAAGAAGATGAGAGATAGACCTAGGAAACAATCAACAAAAAGACACCACTGCGAAGAAGAAGAATCATCAGAAGATGAAGTAGATTTTTTAGAAATTACTCACGGGATTCGCAAACCCCCAGATTCCAGAACCCCAAACCTCAAGAAACAAAGAAAAAATATGGACCAAGAAGAAGAGGAACAAGAGGTGGAAGTAGGAACAAGAAGAAAGAGGTACAACTAGAATCTCCACAAACCCGACAAACCATCTTCAATTTAAGTGACAAAGCACTAACAGAACCACAAATAAAAATACTACACAAGGGCTTAAAATTTGCTCCGGAATAAAAAATTAACAAGTTTGATTTATTTATAGACGTACAAAAATTCACACGAAAGTTATGTCTGAAAAAACATTTTTCAAAACAAAAAAGATATAGACCAAGGAACAGAAAATCAAGTTATGCACACAGAATTTAAACCCACATCAACATTCAACCCTAATTTTTGTAAATGACCACACATTGACACATTCCAAAAATTGCTAGAAAAAGAAATAGAAGCCATACCCGAGAAGCAAAAAATAAAACAAAACGTATCTAAAGAAGAAAGAGCTGCAATCAAAGAATTGAGAGAAGACAGAAGTTTAGTAATCAAGCCGGCGGACAAAGGAGGAGGAGGAGTAATCATGGGATGGACACAATATGAACAAGAAGCTAACAGATTACTATCAAATACCATCACATATGAAAGACTCCCCCAAGATCCAAACAAGAAATATGTTCAGGAACTAAAGGAACACCTAGAAGAAGGCCTTCTGATGGGAATTATTACTAAAAAAGGATTTGACTTCATCTATCAAGAACATCCAAAAATACCGACCTTTAATTTCCTCCCAAAAATTCATAAAGATTGTATCAACCCACCAGGCCGTTCAATAGTATCCGGAATAAAATCCATTTCATCCAATCTGTCAAGATACACTGATTCCTTTTTTTCAAACATTAGTCACACAACAAAGAAGTTATCTCAAAGACACAACTGTCATTCTGCAAAAACTTGAAAACATACAATGGAATGACAATTATATACTGTGCACAACATGACAAAGGCTGTTCGCACACAAGACATTATCTCTCAACAAACACTCAATTATCAAATCAACAAATAAACTTCATTATGGCTAATATTGACTTTGTGTTAACACACAATTATTTTTGGTACAAGGACCAATTTTTCCTTCACAAGTGTGGCACCGCCATGGGTACGCTCTTGGCACCCAATTATGCCAACCTGTTTGTCTCCAAATGGGAAGACGACGACATCTGGAGCAATAACACATATCAGGAGCAGCTTGTATGTTGGTATCG
The DNA here is from genome assembly GCF_028390025.1 of Pseudophryne corroboree. NCBI lineage: Eukaryota > Metazoa > Chordata > Amphibia > Anura > Myobatrachidae > Pseudophryne > Pseudophryne corroboree. The sequence continues at coordinate 678,457,113 of NC_086448.1, forward strand.
CTACATAGATGATGTGTTCTTCATCTGGGGAGGACCTGAAGAGCAATTGGAAAACTTCAAACAATACATCAATTCAAATACAATCAATCTGGAATTCACTACCACCTCGAGCAAAACAGAAATTGTTTTCTTAGATCTAGAAATATACATCAAGAACACTATGATTCATACTAGAAGCCATTTCAAACCAGTTAATGGAAATACCATCCTTCCTACTACAAGCAACCATCATAGGAATTGGATTGCGAATGTCCCTAGAGGCCAATTTCAACTATTAAAAAGAAATTGCTCTGATCAGGACACATACCTGTCTCAAATTAAAAAAATGATGGGTAATTTCATTGAAAAAGGATACAAGGAAGAACAACTACAGATACAAATGGACAGAGTACAAAATCTGGAAAGAACGGAAATGTTAAAATACAAAGAAAAAACAATAAATAAAGTGTCCAACATTCCCTTCATTACACAATTTAACAGCAACACTCAAACAATAGAAAACATGATCAAGAATCACTGGCACGTATTACAATTAGATGAAATCCTGAGACCATTCATCACAGAACAACCCCAAATAATATACCGTCGAGCTAAAAACCTTAAACAAAAACTAACATCAAGTTTCCTACAATCAGACAGTCAACTAACAATGACTTCAGGCAAAAAGGGATATTATAGATATCTAGAATGCAAGGCCTGTAAAAATTCCAAAGAACTCTCAACTGAAGCGACAACACAATTTAAATCAACCACTACAGGAAAAACTTATACTATTAAAGATAATTTATCATGTAATACAGAAGAAGTTATTTATATGGCAGAATGCTCATGTGGCCTTCAGTACGTGGGACAGACAAAAAGAAAGGCAAAAATAAGATTTGCGGAACATCTATACAATTTAAAGAGAGGCTTAACCACACACAGTCTGTCGAACCATTTCTTGGAAAAACATCAGAAAAACCCAGCTGGAATAAAATGTATTGTCATCCAGAAAGTAAAAAGAAGTTGGAGAGGAGGAGATATTGTTTCAGAAATCAAAAAAACTGAAAGCAAATGGATCTTTGAACTAAAAACTCTTCAACCGAGAGGTTTGAATATCGATATTGAGCTGAATGCATTTTTATAAAATTTACCATCATACTCACTAATCTCAACCATTTTATATATTTTGTATTTATTTTTTTAGAAAACATGGCACCTATAGAAACCGAATAACAACACATGTATAAAAACATGTGATTCCTGCTGTTTTTAACACTTCCGGACCGGAACTTCCAGACCGGAACTTCCATTTTCTAATCAGAACAATAAAGTTTTTTTACTATAAAATAGGACCAAAGAGAACAGTCACTTCATCCTTGAAAAAGTGCACTGAATGTGTACGAAACGCGTTGGAGACGTGACCTGGACAGCCAGGCAGAATATCTACCATCCCGGAGACCTGCACTCCCTGCTAAATCGCACCATCAAGAACTTCCGCTGGATGCAGCGCTAAATGACGCCACAACATCAGAGACTCCACGCCAGCTAGTGTTCCTCGCTCCCTGTAGTGGAAGCGTGACGGAAACACCACGTGGAGCCACGGGAGGGACGAAGTAACATAATCTCCGTGGAAATAGGGTAAGATAGGGAAAGCCACATCTGATCCACTCCTGACTGTCCAAGAAAAACCCGCTCCAAAAGGAGCTGTAAACATTATGTTTTTAACCAAATTTCTTTCACAGGTGCCATGTACATTTATTTTTATTTAATCACAAGCGCTCATTTATTTTTTATCTAACTATCTCTTTTATTTTGAGCTGCTAAATTAAACACAGTGCGGACCACAATCGTTTCTATGCTTTCTGTGTTTAGTTGATGTTTGCAACCTCTATACATGTATCCCGCATGCTTTGGGGTTGCAAGCTACTAAATCCCTACTTCATAACAACAGTTTATATTGTGGCCTGGATGTACCATTTGTATTATCTCTACTAGAGCGAGCTAGTGTTAACTAGAAACTATTTTGTTCATGATGGGGCTTATTATATTCAAATGTCTGGCTGTGCGATGGGGTTGAACGTGGCGCCATCTTACGCCAATGTGTTTATGTTTGAAATTGAGGAAGATGTCTTTTTTTCTAAATCTGAGATTGCTGCCAAGACTTTGTCATTTTATTGGTATAAAGATGATTTGCGGATTGTCTGGGGTGGTACTGAAGGAGAATTTATTCAGATTAACTACACCCACAATGCCACTGATAGTCCAGTGAAATTCACCTTCTCTATTGATAGTATGAAGGTTAATTTCTTAGACGTCACTATTACTAAGTCTGATGGGCTTCTTATAATGCCATTGTACAGTAAACTCACAGACAGGAACAATATGTTGATGGCGAGTAGTGCACATCCTGTCCCCTTGAAAAAGCTTTACCGTATTCCCAGTTCTTAAGGGCTGCCCGGATTTCCTCAAACAGAGAGGAGGGGATTAGACAGATTGATGTGATGTTGGCAAAGTTTGTAGAAAGGGGTTACCCATTAATTGAGCTGAATCAAGCTAAAGATAAAATATTATCTATGTCTAGAGAACAATTAACCACCAAAAATAAATCCTCTACATGGCTACAGAATAGACATGTTTGGGTTAATCAATATAATCATGAGTACTTATATTAACAGAGAGGCGAAAAAATGATGGCCATTAATCTCCTCAGAGGTAAAAGCATAAGATATTATGTTGTGCATAATGACATTTCTAGATTGGGTAAAAAAGCCACCACCACATCTACGAGAATTCCTAGGTAAACCACGGAATGGATGTTATAAATGTCCCTATTGTACGACGTGTGGATACTTGCAAACAGGTGAATTTTTTTACCACCCTTATTCAGGTGTAAAATTCAACATTCGGCACTATTTAACTTGCACTACTAAATTTGTTATTTATACCATCACGTGTCCTTGTTCTAAGGTATACGTTGGTAAAACAAATTGTTTCTTTAAAGAACGGGTGACCCAACGCCGCTCAGCTATTAGAGCAGCTTTATCCTCAGGTACAAGTGAGCAGCCTGTAGCGAGGCATTTCGTTGAGGCAAGTCATAACCTTTCTATGCTCAAATACTGCATTATTGATCATGTACCTCCTCTTTTGAGAGGGCGTGATAGATCTTGTCGGCTTTTGCAATTATAAGCCCAATGGATAGTTAACCTTGACACTTTGACACCCAAAGGGTTAAATCAGATACTGGGGCTCCAGTGTTTCTTGTAACAAGAAGCTTTCCATAGTACTTGATTTTTTACTGATGACATCCCCTTGGCCTGCAGCTGCCTTGTTAAATATTGTTACATTGGCTCATTATGTAGCCACCCGTGTGTGTATAGAGGTATTTTGGTGGTTATATGTATCTATGTGTCATTAAAATAGTAGCAGCAGTGTTTTTATGTAATGTATTACCTATGTGTGTTTGTGTAGTGTTGTATTGTTATATTTTTTAATGCATTTGTAATTGTGATTAAGCACACATTATGATGTCAGCTCCTAATGAAGGCGCAGTGGGCGTTGTTACACTGACTTGGTGAGATGACTATACATGTGTTTGGTGTTTGTTCTTGTATGCGGATGGCTTGACAAAAGCACATTAAAGAGTGCTGAAACGTTGCGTACAACTAAATGTTTCTGAGCATTATTAACCAGAGTGGCGCTGTTTGTAGGTTTTGTATATATATATATATATATATATATATATATATATATATATATAGATATATGACCGGCATGTGACCGGCAGTAGGGAGACCGACAGTCACATGACCTCCTCCACCATCCCGACCCCTCACTATGCCAATGGTCGGCATGCCGACCAACAGGGACTATTTCCACTCGTGGGTGTCCACGACACCCATAGAGTGGGAATAGAACCTGTGGCGACCGCAGGTCGCCACCGTGCCCACAGCGTGGCGAGCGCAGCGAGCCCGCAAGGGGCTAGCTGCACTCGCCCCTCCCCGCCGGGATCCCGACGTCGGTTGGTCAGCCATACTACACCCCTTCCAGAGGTGTTGCTCATCAATACATGTGGAAAGAACAGAGGCGGCACTCACGCATGTACCAACATGTTTCGGGGACTCACCCCGTCCTAAGGCCCTGAGGACGGGGTGAGTCCCCGAAACATGTAAGTACATTAAACTGACTTCTTGATACCTGCAAAAGCCTGCGTGAGTGCCGCCTCTGTTCTTTCCATATTATATATATATATATATATATATATATATATATATAGCAGTAGAAATAAGGGCGGCACTGAGAGTCTTTGCAATAATGGTGAATAAACCGTGTCTTTTATTTCATCAGCGTTTCGGGGACGCAGCCCCTTCGTCAGGATAACCACACTGTGTACAATATTGTGCTTAAATACCTTAGAAAGAGAGGAGGTCTGCACCGCCGCCTCCAGCCACACTGCCCGGGTCCCGGTCCTGACGTCACTCCGCCCACAGGAAATGACGCGGCTCCAGTCCGTCCGGCTGGCGCACTAGGGCTAGGGAAACAGTAACCATAGCAACTGATTACACAAAGTACCAGCAGCGCTGACCAAAGTAAAGTGCATAGTGCCTAATACAGAACTGATAAAGATTAATCAAACCAGTATGTTAGTGTAAACATATCACTTAGTGTCTCAAATTAAAATATACATAATACTAATACACAAATATGAATGTAAAAAACATACTTATATACATTACGTCATACTGTATTGAACCAATAATGGGGAAGTAAACCTACTCTTATCACCATTACTAACACTCCTTTCTTATTTCATGATAGATATCATAATAAATATAATGACCTCTGTTCCAAATGTACCTAACTGATATATACATCACAGAAAGCATATGAGGCTGAGTGCTTCATTTAAACCCCTAGGAAATTGGGTATGGAGTAAATAAATCCATTTGGATTCAGCCTGTAACAATTTTTTGGAACGATCCCCACCTCGCAACGAAGGTGGGACATGATCAATTATTTTATAACGTAGCGTAGCCATTCCGTGTTTTGCTAACGCGAAATGGCGTGCCACAGGTTGATCGCTACCTCCTGATTTAATGGCCTCACGTATGGCATACCTATGTTGTGCCATTCTTGTCTTGAAGGTACAATCGGTCTTGTCGACGTAGGCAAGTCCACAAGGGCAAGATAATAAGTATATTACAAATTTTGAATCACATGATAGAGGATACCTAATATTGTACTTTTTCCCAGTATGGGGATGCTGAAAAGTATCTCCCTGTGTCATATAACCACAAGTCGTGCAGCCACTGCATCTATAGCACCCATTTTTACGCCTGAGGAAATTTTTTGTATTACTCTTCTTAAAAGAAGAAATATCAGTCCTAACCACAAAATCCTTGATGCTACGCCCCCTAGAATAACTTGGCAGTAGTCTTGACTGATAAGCTTCACCCAAATCTCTATCAGAGGCAATAATGGGCCACAGTTGTCTAGTGAGTTTAATTAAACGCGTACTGCTGGTGTTATACCTTGTCACCCAGGGGAACCTTCCATTAAGTTGTTTGGGTACATTAGGTTTCAACAGTTGCTGGCGCATAACACTCAATGCTTTTTGTTTAGCTTGTTCCAACAGATCCACTGGGTACCCTCTCTCAATAAATTTGCCTAGCATCTCATTCAATTGTTTGTCTCTCTGTATCTCCTGGCTGTTAATCCTACAGACCCGTAGGAATTGTGAATATGGAAGGCCTGAAATGGTAGATTTAGGATGGAAGCTGTCAAACCTTAGTAGGTTATTCCTATCCGTGGCCTTAGTAAATAGCTCAGTGTTAATAACACCATAAGTTAGGGTAATATATACATCTAGGAAATTAATCTGCTTGTCATTACTCTCCATAGTAAATTTGATAGGGCTAGAAGTAGCGTTATGTTGCTCTATAATGTCTATCAGCTGATTTTCAGTACCCATCCAAAAAACGAGTACGTCATCTATATAACGCTGGTATAGACATAACTGCGATGAAATGGCCACATCTTGCAGAAACACCTCCCTTTCCACTTCCCACATAAAGCCTGTAACAATTTTTTGGAACGATCCCCACCTCGCAACGAAGGTGGGACATGATCAATTATTTTATAACGTAGCGTAGCCATTCCGTGTTTTGCTAACGCGAAATGGCGTGCCACAGGTTGATCGCTACCTCCTCATATACCGTACACGAGCAATCTTAGCCGGACGAGAAGTGCCCCAACGAGGCGAGGGGGGCAAACAAAGAGGCAGACGGGGGGGAAGCGCAGGCACCAAACCGCCAAAGGGGAGACGCAATTGATCTTTGATCAACTGTTGAAACCTAATGTACCCAAACAACTTAATGGAAGGTTCCCCTGGGTGACAAGGTATAACACCAGCAGTACGCGTTTAATTAAACGCACTAGACAACTGTGGCCCATCATTGCCTCTGATAGAGATTTGGGTGAAGCTTATCAGTCAAGACTACTGCCAAATTATTCTAGGGGGCGTAGCATCAAGGATTTTGTGGTTAGGACTGATATTTATTCGTTTAAGAAGAGTAATACAGAAAATGTCCTCAGGTGTAAAAATGGGTGCTATAGATGCAGTGGCTGCACGACTTGTGGTTATATGACACAGGGAGATACTTTTCAGCATCCCCATACTGGGAAAAAGTACAATATTAGGTATCCTCTATCATGTGATTCAAAATTTGTAATATACTTATTATCTTGCCCTTGTGGACTTGCCTACGTCGGCAAGACCGATTGTGCCTTCAAGACAAGAATGGCACAACATAGGTATGCCATACGTGAGGCCATTAAATCAGGAGGTTGCGATCAACCTGTGGCACGCCATTTCGCGTTAGCAAAACACGGAATGGCTACGCTACGTTATAAAATAATTGATCATGTCCCACCTTCGTTGCGAGGTGGGGATCGTTCCAAAAATTTGTTACAGGCTGAATCCAAATGGATTTATTTACTCAATACCCAATTTCCTAGGGGTTTAAATGAAGCACTCAGCCTCAAATGCTTTCTGTGATGTATATATCAGTTAGGTACATTTGGAACAGAGGTCATTATATTTATTATGATATCTATCATGAAATAAGAAAGGAGTGTTAGTAATGGTGATAAGAGTAGGTTTACTTCCCCATTATTGGTTCCGTACAGTATGACGTAATGTATAGGAGTATGTTTTTTACATTCATGTTTGTGTATTAGTATTATGTATATTTTAATTTGAGACACTAAGTGATATGTTTACACTAACATACTGGTTTGATTAATATTTATCAGTTCTGTATTAGGCACTATGCACTTTATTTTGGTCAGCGCTGCTGGTACTTTGTGTAATCAGTTGCTATGGTTACTGTTTCCCTAGCCCCAGTGCGCCAGCCGGACGGACCGGAGCCGCGTCATTTCCTGTGGGCGGAGTGACGTCAGGACCGGGACCCGGGCAGCGTGGCTGGAGGCGGCGGTGCGGACCTCCTCGCACGATATTGTACACAGTGTGGTTATCCTGACGAAGGGGCTGCGTCCCCGAAACGTTGATGAAAGAAAAGACACGGTTTATTCACCATTATTGCAAAGACTCTCAGTGCAGCCCTTATTTCTACTGCTGCTTATTGGATCCAGGTCCTACGAGGTGAGGGCACGGGAGCAGGTTGCCGAGACGCTGGGGAGCGTGAGGAGTGCCGGGTCACACCGCACCACATGTAAGCTAAGGCCCTTGTTGCCGCAGGGCCCTGAAGCAATAGACCAAGGCACCCTTTATTTACCTGTTTAACCGGTCGCAGGAGGTTCACTTGCACCAGCACTTTTACAGCACTAAAGAACTTTTGGACACTGCACTTGTTTTGCACTTTATATACCGCTACATTATGTCAAATACTGATGAAACAGCAGCGGAGGGAGCAACTTTGTTCCTGCAATGTGATACCTAAGATACACTGAGTTTCTCCGAAGCTGAAGCGGAGAGTATCCTTTACAAAGAACCGTTGTTTGACACTGATTTAGGAGTATCCAGTGAGGATACCTATAAGGAATTCCTGAAGTTACGTAAAAGAGAAATTTATTTTCTTTATCACGCCATGACACTGTCTGACTACCACAGGGCGAAGCAGGTCCCTCGTGGATTTAGGATCCATAATATGCCGACCATCGGTCGATATGATGTGAATTTCTGTAAGAAATGGATTGCAGTGCTCAGTAAGTGCTCTATGGACTTGCTACTACTGGTGATAGAGGAGTCCACTCGCGAGCTAACTATCACCAGAAACAAAATTGAGCAATTTGAAGTCGAGCATGATCTGAAAAAAGTACCGGCACCAGAGTGGCTGAATAAACTCTCTGAAGATGTTGAGTTATATAAAACTAATTTGATTAAGTTCAAAAAACAGAAGAGAGTACAGAGTACGTGTCCAGCAGGACTATGATCAACACAGAGTATACTCGTGGCTGGGAAATCAAGCCACCCAAGGCCGTGGAACACAGTCGACTTACAATAGGCGAAGATTTCAACGCCCTCAGTATTCGAGCACATCTGCCAGTGAGACGGAAGAAGGAGCTCAGGGAACCCCGCATAACAGAAGGGAGATCCCTTTAGGGGTCCGTACCCGAGCAATCTTAGCCGGACGAGAAGTGCCCTAACGAGGCGAGGGGGGCAAACAAAGAAAGAGGCAGACGGGGGGGGGGAGCGCAGGCACCAAACCGCCAAAGGGGAGACGCAATTGATCTTTGATCTTTCTACAGAGCGGATTTCGGAGATGGAATCTAAGGTGTTAAGTAAAGGACTCTCCTTTATCCCCACATCCTGTGCTGATCCATTCCTTCAGAAAGTTGAGAACTACAAATTAATAAGGGCCTTGAAGCTAAAGGAACATTTCGCGAAGGATAATGTGGTGAACTCATCTGCAGGGACTAGCTCTCTCCCACCTCAGGTGAGAAAACTCAATAAATCCACATTCGAGCCACATTCCTCGAACGCCTCTATTAGAACTTTCAGCCGGATACTCGAGACATCTGAGCAAGATAATAAATATAAATGTTATCCTAATTTGTCTAAAGATGAGTTTAATGCTCTGAAGGATCTAAGTAAGAGGGAAGATATCATAATCCGCCAGGCTGATAAGGGTGGGGGGATTGTGGTTCTTGATGCAGCGAAGTACAAGGCGGAATGTTCACGGTTATTGTCAGATAGTTCCACTTATGCTAGGTTGCTAGGTTGTCTAGGGTCCCCACTGGTCAGTTTAAGAGGGAGCTAGACGAAATATTAAAACTGGCAGTGGACGCTGCAATTATTACTCCTGCTGTGGCTAAGGCACTTTGTATTGATTTCCCTGTGGTTCCTATATTTTACGTGATCCCTAAGATTCACAAGGATGCTGTGAATCCCCCTGGCAGACCAATTATCTCTGCCAGGGGCTCATTGTGTGAAGCCGTTTCCATCTATTGTGATAGTTATCTCCAACCATGCATACAGGATACGCCAACACATTTGAAAGACACATCATCACTTCTACGCATACTTGAGGGTCTGGGTGTTCTACCCTGGAATATTGTCTTGGCATCTGTTGATGTGACAAGCTTATACACTTGTATCCCCCATGGGGCGGGACTGTCAGCGGTAGAACACCTGTTAACTAACAACCCCAGGTACACAGGTCCAGAAATCAAGTTCTTTTTGTCTCTCTTAGAATTTACGTTGACACACAATTATTTTATGTATGACAATCACTTTTACATTCAACGCACTGGCTGTGCCATGGGGAGTGCTGTGGCTCCGGCATTTGCTAATGCGTTTATGTGGGAAGTGGAAAGGGAGGTATTTCTGCAAGATGTGGCCATTTCATCGCAGTTATGTCTATACCAGCGTTATATAGATGACGTACTCATTTTTTGGATGGGTACTGAAGGTCAGCTGATAGACATTATAGAGCAACATAACGCTACTTCTAGCCCTATCAAATTTACTATGGAGAGTAATGACAAGCAGATCAATTTCCTAGATGTATGTATTACCCTGACTGATGGTGTTATTAACACTGAGCTATTTACTAAGGCCACGGATAGGAATAACCTACTAAGGTTTGACAGTTTCCATCCTAAATCTACCATTTCAGGCCTTCCATATTCACAATTCCTACGGGTTTGAAGGATTAATAGCCAGGAGACACAGAGAGACAAACAATTGAATGAGATGCTAGGCAAATTTATTGAGAGAGGGTACCCAGTGGATCTGTTGGAACAAGCTAAACAAAAAGCATTGAGTGTTACGCGCCAGCAACTGTTGAAACCTAATGTACCCAAACAACTTAATGGAAGGTTCCCCTGGGTGACAAGGTATAACACCAACAGTACGCGTTTAATTAAACGCACTAGACAATTGTGGCCCATTATAGCCTCTGATAGAGATTTGGGTGAAGCTTATCAGTCAAGACTACTGCCAAGTTATTCTAGGGGGCGTAGCATCAAGGATTTTGTGGTTAGGACTGATATTTCTTCGTTTAAGAAGAGTAATACAAAAAATTTCCTCAGGCGTTAAAATGGGTGCTATAGATGCAGTGGCTGCACGACTTGTGGTTATATGACACAGGGAGATACTTTTCAGCATCCCCATACTGGGAAAAAGTACAATATTAGGTATCCTCTATCATGTGATTCAAAATTTGTAATATACTTATTATCTTGCCCTTGTGGACTTGCCTACGTCGGCAAGACCGATTGTGCCTTCAAGACAAGAATGGCACAACATAGGTATGCCATACGTGAGGCCATTAAATCAGGAGGTAGCGATCAACCTGTGGCACGCCATTTTGCGTTAGCAAAACACGGAATGGCTACGCTACGTTATAAAATAATTGATCATGTCCCACCTTCGTTGCGAGGTGGGGATCGTTCCAAAAAATTGTTACAGGCTGAATCCAAATGGATTTATCTACTCAATACCCAATTTCCTAGGGGTTTAAATGAAGCACTCAGCCTCAAATGCTTTCTGTGATGTATATATCAGTTAGGTACATTTGGAACAGAGGTCATTATATTTATTATGATATCCATCATGAAATAAGAAAGGAGTGTTAGTAATGGTGATAAGAGTAGGTTTACTTCCCCATTATTGGTTCCATACAGTATGACGTAATGTATAGGAGTATGTTTTTTACATTCATGTTTGTGTATTAGTATTATGTATATTTTAATTTGAGACACTAAGTGATATGTTTACACTAACATACTGGTTTGATTAATATTTATCAGTTCTGTATTAGGCACGCCGCACTATGCACTTTACTTTGGTCAGCGCTGCTGGTACTTTGTATAATCAGTTGCTATGGTTACTGTTTCCCTAGCCCCAGTGCGCCAGCCGGACGGACCGGAGCCGCGCCATTTCCTGTGGGCGGAGTGACGTCAGGACCGGGACCCAGGCAGCATGGCTGGAGGCGGCGGTGCGGACCTCCTCTCTTTCTAAGGTATTTAAGCACAATATTGTACACAGTGTGGTTATCCTGACGAAGGGGCTGCGTCGCCGAAACGTTGATGAAATAAAAGACACGGTTTATTCACCATTATTGCAAAGATTCTCAGTGCCGCCCTTATTTCTACTGCTGCTTATTGGATCCAGGTCCTACGAGGTGAGGGCACGGGAGCAGGTTGCCGAGACGCTGGGGAGCGTGAGGAGTGCCGGGTCACACCGCACTATATATATATATATATATATATATATATATATATACATATACAGTATTACTAAAAACTCCATTGGCTATGGAGGGGTTCTTAAGGTTGGACCTAGCCTCTGCACTGGGGAAAATGACTTCATGGGGCCTGTTAAGAAACGCACATTAGGCATATGGCTGTCTGTAATTCTGGTATGTGTGTATTATTTTGAATTGCTGTGGATGTATTAAATTCTGAAACAATTTTGCACTAGGAGGCGCTCTTGGTCTTTAGTTTTCAGAAAAATTTACTTGTGTGAACTAGAGGATACTACATCTGAGCTGCCACCAGGACATTGGGAAGTGCATTTCCTAAATGAACAAGAGGATGAGACTGTTTTATTTTAATTTTCCTTTGAATAGACATTGGTTCTTTTAGCTCTGATCTTGATCACGCAGTTTGGTGCCATTTTCACCACTTTATTTTTGTGTGTGTGTATATATATTTATATTTATATATATCATTGAGCTTGTCACTCTCCGCACACAATATGGATACCTTTCCCGTGGGCTTCCGTTGTAGAGGCCTCTGCAGCTCCCCAATGTAGAGTAAACCTGTATGGTGGCATTCAGGTAAATAAAGACATAACACAGCCTGTTTTGCCAACGTTTCAAAGCATCCGTTTTCCATCAGGGCATATACAAAATGACATAAACTCACCATTTATGTGCTCACCATTCACCACGCTGACTCGCGCCGCCGGCATCTCTTCCGATATGCCATGCGCGGATTGATGATGTCACTAGTGCAACCCAGCACCAAAGAAACATATATACAACCATATATACAAGAATCGCATAGTATATAACACTGTTTCAACAGACATCTTGCATACAGGCACTCACTATTGCACATATAAAACAATCCTAATAATAAAAATATACATATACAACATTAGAAAACTACAGAGTAAGAGCAAGACGCATCAGCAGAAACCTATCAAAATAGAATAGAAAGGTCACATACCTTAAAACGAGTGATAGAAGATGTAAATACAAGCATAAACTCATATGGACAGCCAATCCAGCCACATATCAGATAAAGCTATTTAACCCACTATTCTCATTCAAACCTTTAGGGCTAAGAGTGTCACGTCCCGGAGTCTTACAAGGGACTCAGCGCCACAGGGACTGCCACTCAGGTGGCTGGCGGGCAGCGGCGGAGCTGGGCTGCTGTGGTGGGTCCGTCTGCGGCGGAGAGGTGCTGCTGCGGTGGACTCGCCGGCACAGGGAGTAGCTTCCGGAGAGGCCAGAGGGAGTCCTGGTGCTGTAACATTGAAGGTGTGTCTGCTGCACAGGGGCTGCTATGTTGGAAACCAAATCTCTGAACCAATTGCACAGGCTCATTCTGTTCAGCCAATCCAGGGAGATCTCTCCTCTTAAAAGGGAGCTGGTTGAGGATATGGGAGCCACTGCTTCAAGCTACTACTTAGGTGGCGGATCTCCAGCTCTGTGCTCCCAGGTTACTTCAGTACCTTGGTTACTCTCCAGCATTGCTCTGCCTCTGTCTTTCTAGTTGCAGTAGTCCCACTGTCCCTAACCTGCTACCATCTGGGGAGGCGCTCTCAGTAATCTTGATACCTCAAGATTTGGTCATAGACAGTTACCATGCTCTTTAGCCTCATTATTCAAGCCACAGGTCACAGTCTTCAGTTCATTATCTTCAGTGTTCTTCAACCTCGACTTTCAAGACACAGCCACAGTTCATTATCTTAAGTGTTCTTCAACCTCATCTTTCAAGCCACAGCAGTTCACAACCCACAGTTCATTATCTTCAGTGTTCTTCAACCTAATTTTTCAAGCCACAGTTCACAACCCACGGTTAATTATCTTCAGTGTTCTTCTACCTTGTCTTTCAAGCCGCAGCTCACAGTCTTCAGTTCATTAACTTCAGTGTTCTTCAACCTCATCTTTCAAGTCACAGTTCACAGTCTTCAGTTTTTCAAGTCACAGTTTACCACCCGCAGCTCATCATCTACAGTGATCTTCCTGTCTTCTTCCCTTGCAAATGTTAGCGATTAGGATTAGCAAAAAATATGTTTTTTTCAACTGTTATCATATAGGCGTTGGCGTAAGTTGGGGCCACAGAGGACCCCATAGCAAACACCCCCATCTGAGGATAATGTTTGCCATCATAATAAAAATAATTTTTCCATTTCACCATTTCTAGTAAATCACACACAAAAAATTAACATCAGGCCCCTTACGCCATTTGTTATTGGTAATAAGGAGTCTTGTTGCTGCTATTCCCTCAACATGTGGAATACATGTATAGAGGGAACTAACATCAATGCTAGAGAACAAAACAACAGAAGGAATCTTTTCAGTCTTGTAGCAATTATGTAGTTTCCTTCAACACATACTGTGCATTTTGTATACATGGCTGGTGGTACGTGTCTAAATACACAAAGACCGGTTGGTAAATGGAACCCCGGGCAGAGATTATAGGTCTGCCCGGGGGATGCAACTGATCCTTGTGCACCTTCGGTATAGTATACAAAATGGGTTTGATAGGAAACTCTGTCATAAGCAAACAGGCTACATCATTAGAAATAACACCACTATCCACAGATTGAAGCAGAAATGTGTCTAATTGTTTTTTAAACTTAGCAGTAGGGTCACAAGGCAGCAGACAATAAGTGTCACAATCAGATAATTGATGGGCAATTTCACATTTGTAATCAGCAAGGTCCTGAACCACAATCAAGCTGCCCTTATCTGCGGCTCAAATAACAATGTCCTGTCTGGACCCTAACGATTTTAAAGCTTGATACTTAGAAATATTGCAGTGTCCACCAGTCTGTAGAAAGATTGCAGTGTCCACCATCCTAGATTGCGGTTATCAACCGCAGTGTCCACCAAGCGGGTGAAGGATTTAATTGAAGCGCTGTTTGAAGGATCCATCATTATTTAACCTGTTCATCAAAATTTGTTGTCTACGCTCTTATCTGTCCCTGTGGTAAATATTATATCGGTAAGACCGAGTGTGAATTCAGGGTCAGAATGGGTTAACATAGATAAGCTCTCAGAGAAGCTGTTTTGTCTAGCAAGAGTGAGCCAGTGGCTCAGCATTTTGCCCTGGCTGGCCATTCACCAACATCATTAAAGCATAAATTATTGACCACATTCCTCCGTTGTCTTGGGGAGTTAACCGATCCAAGCTGCTTTTGCAGCGTGAAGCAAAATGGATCTTTTTATTAGATACTCTTAGCTCTAAAGGCTTGAATGAGAATAGTGGGTTAAACAGCTTTATCTGATTAACCCACTGGCTGTCTATATGAGTTTATGCTTGTATTTTACATCTTCTATCACTCATTTTAAGGTATGTGACCATTCTATTCTATTTTGGTCAGGTTTCTACTGATACGTCTTGCTCTGTGGTTATACTAATGTTGTTTATGCATATTTTTATTATTAGGATTGTTTTATATGAGCAATAGTGAGTGCCTCTATGCAAGATGTCTATTTAAACACTGTTATGTAGGGTGGTCTTCAGTTTGCCGGCGGCCGGGCTCCCGACGACCAGCATACCATCGCTGGAATCATGACCGCTGGCATACCGACAGCTTTTCTCCCTCTTGGGGGTCCACGACCCCCCTGGAGAGAGAATAAATAGCGTGCACGGTGCCCGCAATGAGCCTGCAAGGGGCTCATTCGCGCTCGCCCAGCTGTCGGTATGCCGGTGGTCGGGATTCTGCCGCCGATGCTGGCCGCCGGGAGCCCGACCTCCGGCATAACATACTACACCTGTTATATACTATGCGATTCTTGTATATATGGTTGTATATATGTTTCATTGGTGATGGGTTCCACTGGTGACGTCATCAATCCATGCACAGCATACCGGAAGAGAGCCCTGCAAGACAGCATGGTGAATGGTGAGCACATAAATGGGTAAGTTTACGTAATTTTGTATATGCCCTGACGAAAAAGCGGATGCTGAGAAACGTTGTTAAAACAGGCTGTCTTATGTATTTATTTACCTGAGTGACGCCATACACGTTTAATATATATATATATATATATATATATATATACACACACACACACACATATACAGTGTATATATATATATATATATATATATATATATATATAAAGAATAGGGGTATCAGCGACCAATGGTGCCAGAACTAGAATATAATGCAGTAAACAATAATACAAAAATTATGTATTTCTTAAAAAGGGACCGTATAGCGAATATGAAAATTTTACATAGACAATTTATTATAAACAGGATACGGCATACAAGTATTTTTTTTAAAGCGACTTGTATAAAAAATACTTTTTTGACTAAGATCAGTGAAAAATTAGATAAAATATAAAAACATTATCTAAATAAAAAAATTCTGAGCTCAAAAAGGAAGTTTTTTTAAGATAATCAAAAGGTTGCTTATCTGAGTGCAGGAGGTCAAAGATGTATAACCAACGCGTTTCGTCTGTGAGACTTCATCAAGGGGTTAGACGAAAGTGTTTGTGGATCCCCTATGTATATAATTTATTATGTGTCTGTGTATGTGTGTATACAAAAAAATTCACAGACATTGGGGTGCCCATGTTTTCGACACTCTGCCCCTGCAATGGTCCGTCGCTGCCCCCCACCCGCCCCATGAACCCCTTTGCTTGTCAATCAGGCAGAGGTGTTCGCACCGACCGAGAGCTGAACGCATTCGTGAGAGCTTCTGCTGTACCATTTTAGGGCCATTTAGCATCAACTAGAAATCCTTCTAACTGTTACACCAGATTTACGTAAGCATGATTACAGAGAAGTTACATCCCACCATGTGTGCCAGTCTGTCTCCAGCACAGAAGCTGTAAGTACAACTTGTAATTAGGAAAAGCATTGGATAGAGGCATGTTCAGGAAGTGGCAAGAAAGAGAGTCATTTTCATTAGGTACAATATAGACCATCGGTACTCAACCTCAGCCCTCAATTGGTTCCCAACCTCAACCATCAACCTCAATTTTCCCAACCAGTCATGATTTTTGGGTTTCTGTGCACCTGTGCATGATTAAAAAAAATCCACCAAACATGACCTGTTGGTGGTACTTGAGGACCGGAGTTGAGAACCCCTGATATAAACACATGCGGCCAGATGTAATGACGCCCGAGATCGCTGGAGGTAAGAGATGCCGGCTGATCTCTGACGTTTTTTTTAAGGGGCAGTCACTTACAAGGCATGGTTTTGCCTTGTAAGTGATTGCCCCTTTAAAAAAAAGTCAAAGATCGTCCGGCATCTTCCACTCCGGCGACCTCGGGTGTCATTACATCCAGCCCATTGTCTACTATCTATCCAATTCAACTTTAAACATCTGCTTGGACATCTTGGCAAGTTCTGTGTTCCAATTCAATAAAGATGAAGTGGAAAAAGAACATAATGTTGCATACGCATTTACTTAAAAGAAATTGTGCTTAAGTTTATGGACGCATTTTAAGGAGCAACTAAAAAGAACCACAGATTACTTAACAAGGGCACACCTTGCTCCAATTTAGCTCCAAATATTCTGAATTCCTGCCTAGCTACTCTGTGTACCAGACACTGCTTGCTAACCGTTTCTGAATCTGAGCCTGTGACCTTGTTATCTGTTTATGATTATGTGCTTGAGACTCTGACCTTTTGATTTGCCTGACCATTCTCTAGTAGTCCGATTCTGTACAACGCCATGCTACCACCTAGGCTCCCAGCCAGTCATGTGAGAGGGCAGTTAGAGGGCCGCAACCTGTGGGCTCCCAGCCCTAAAGCCAAAACTACCTTGTGACAGTTCCTGGTGAAGACCCAGGAGATCCTTACACACACCGAGACACTGCCTGAGCCAACCGTGCACTGAGGAACGGAATCATTCCTTTCTGTTTGCCTCATGACATTTCTCTTTTCCATAATAAAGTCATATAAGGCAGACAATCGCTGTGGAAGCTGTCATTTTATGCTGTTTTACTTTACACTAAATTTGCATTGTTCCTTTCCTACCATTTGATTAGATTTAAAATGAAAAGAATTATATAAAATATAATGCAATATTCTTACTGATAATCACATAACACATTTTCTACAACTATAAGAATATCATTATTTATTATACAAAACTAAGCAAAACACACAATTTAGAAACTGTTACCCCACTCAGTGCAAATGTGAAATGTGGTTGTTACATACAGATGGGTCCATGTTTATCTTGACCTTTAATAGGATTAACTGAGACTGGGCAGTCGGACTTAATCCCCTGCTGTAATGATTTACTCCCCTGCTGTATTGTTCTCTGTATTGTATTGCAGCTGAGAACAATAGATGAAGGGTTTATGCTAATAAATCATGTTGTGCCTAGGCGCAGCAAACTAGCCAAGATAACCATGGACCTATCTCATGGACCCATCTGTATATAAAACAGTATATACAGAACATGTACAGCACCAGATTATATTACTCTATGTACCCACTCTCTCCCTTTAAAATGATTTATACATTTACTGTATATCTAATATTACTTATTTTTTTCTTCTCCTAACCAACAATAACAAACTACAAATTGGGTGACAACAGCAAAAAATAATCAATGTATGAAATAAATTAATGAAATAAATATATATGCACTCATCACAATGAATTAAATAAATACTGTGGCCATATCAGCAGGGATTGTGCTGAAAAACAAGTGAAACTGTGCATGGCTGAAGAAATCTGCCCACACAGAGAAGAAAAGGGGTGTGTGAACACACATAGAGGCTGCCCTGTGGAGACACAACCCTGTTGGGGTTCTAGCAGTCAGAAAGTTCAGGTGGGACTGCAGTCGGAGACCAGTGTGGGCTTGGAAGCCAATGGTGGCTAGGAAGCCAGGTTCTTGCCTGTAGGAGACAAGGATAGCGCTAAACCTCTGAACTGCAACTGTGAAGTTGTGACAGCCAGCCAAAACAAGCCAGGCCTGTCTTACTCTGGGGATCGGTATGTGATACCGCCTCATAGGATGTCGAATGGCAGGATACCGACATCGGCATCCCATGCACCAGTATGCTGGCAGGGGGGTGCGAGTGCAGCAAAGCCCCTTGTGAGCTTGCTGCGTTCGCCACGCTGCGGGCTCGGTGGCGAGCTTCACTCACCACAGGTTCTGTTCTCCATCTATGGGTGTACCCACCAGCTGAGTTGAAAACTGAATTTTGCTAGTAAAAATTTATAAAATATATAAAATATGATTATTGCAGGCAGTAAGGTGCAGCTCCTAGCAAAGGAAATGTTCTATCTCATTAAAATAATTAGGATTCACATTTAGGAGCACAATAAAAACTGCTTAATTTTATTTCAAGAACATTAAAAATCAATGTACATAATCCTGCTTAATGTGGACTACAAGTTAATAGCCAAAATAATGGCTGATCACCTGCAGTCTTTTCTTTCTTCCATATTAACTGAGCATCAACTTGGTTTTGTACGGGGAAGACACTCAGTAAAGAGTATCCATACTGCGATTGCGGATTTAGCTGCCACACTAAAACCAAACTGAGCCATCTTTTAAACCTTGACGTGACCAAAGCATTCGACATGGTATCATGGACCTACTTTCATGAAATATTGGTCAGGAGAGGATTCGGACCTTTATTCATTAACATAATAAAGTTTTTTTTTTAAACACAACCAATGACTTTCCTATTAATAAATGGCCAGTTGGGAGATCCATTAGTTATATGTAGGGAAGAAGACAGGGTTGTCCCCTATCACCCATTTTGTTCAACCTTAGACCCAATGATCAGAGTGTTGCAAAATTAGTCTTCTTTTCAAGAGATCAAAATTGGTCAACAGACAGTTAAAATCATCAGTTTTCGCTGATGATGTTCTCTTATATGTCTCGAACCCGAGGGAGGTTCTTTCACCTCTGATGGATCGGCTCACAGAATTTGGTTCAATTTCGGGCTTTCAAGTAAATTTAGAAAAGTCCACAGCTTTATACCTGCGACAGGGATTAGCGTGGGCTAATAACATCCATATTACGTGGGCAACTAAATTTATAGTTTATTTAGGGCTAAAAATCCCTAAAAACATCACAAATCTATATAATTATAATTTGAAAACAATTTTACAGAGTATAAGAGAGGACACTATGAGATGGTGCAAACTTACTTTATCTTATTTGGGATGCACTAACCTGGTTAAAATTATTTTATTTCCAAGGCTGCTGTATCCTCTCCAATCTCTACCCATTCTTTTAACGAAAAAAGACACTCTAGACATTGAAGGTATGATTAGAACATTTATTTGGAATGGTAAAAAAGCAAGACTAAGTCGAGTAAAACACCAACAAACTAAGGCCAATGGGGGTATCAACTTACCCAATATCACAACATACAGTCATGCGGCACATTTGCGGTATTTAAGGGATTGGTTGCACAATACAAACATTTATACTAATGTATCAGTAGAATCTGATTTTTTAGAGGGGACTAGTTTGACTGCATTTGTACGTTTACATGAGAGTGAAATACCCCTAACGGTTCAAAATAACCCTGTTGATATCAACAAGAATATTGTGGCACATTCTTAGGCACAAACATCTTTTAAATCCATATGTATCGCTTTTTTAATCCTGGCTTTCAGAATGTAGAAGCAAGGCATCCATTTTACTATATGGGCACACTCAGGCCTTACGCGTGTGCACCAATTTACTGACCCCTCCATTAAAAAAACAATGCTATATTTAAAAGCAGTTGATACATTCCCGATCTTAAAATCTTACCCAGTATTATTTCTAAAAGTTCAATATTATGTTGCAACGCTAATTAAAAATGTAAAGCCAGCACACTGGTACAACTCCTTAGATGGAATCCTAAAGGAGATAAACTCCCCGTATAAACCCATATCTCTACATTATTCATTTTTACGCACTACACTTCAATATGATATACTTACCACAGATCTGGCTCAGTGGCGGTAACAATTTCCAACATTAACCAACAAAGTTTTGTTGAAAACTTTGGCTCAATCTATTAAATTGGTCCTTGCAGCAGCATATTTGGAACTTTTTCTAAATATCTTTCATAAAACATATCTCACCCCAACTCGAAGATTCTTAACCGGATTAGCAACGACTCACGCTTGTCCCAGATGTGGGTTCCCAAGAGCGGATTTATTACATTGTATTTGGGCATGTCTTGTGATACGCTGTTTTGTGATATGGCATTATGCGACTAAGCATTTACTTAGCTACCTATCCCTAGCACCAGAATGGGCCGTATTCGGTATTATACTGAATGGTATAAGAGTAACACAAGAAGTTAGAAAATTATTAATAATAATCTCTACAGTTGCTAAGAAATGTATTCTGCAATTATGGATTCAACCCTCCATACCGCCATTCTGTCTTTTTTTGGAAAAATAATTTTATATATTCAGAATGGACTGGTTGGAAGCCTCCCAAAATAAAGAAACATTTACGGAAAACTTTTTTTTAACACATGGGAGAGCTATATTGACACCTTATCTCGAACAATCAAAATTCAACTTAGGAACGGTTTCAAAAATACCCTATGGTACGGGACATGTGTATGTTCTTCTGATCCTCCGATTGCTGACAATGATCCAGTGTAGGTGGTCATGGGGCATGGGTTCGAGAAATAAATAAATCTTTTGTCTTAATTTTAATTGTATGCATACCAAATATAAAAGTAACCAAATGTATTACTCAGTTTGAGATATCTGATAGCCAAATTTGATCAGTTACTTGTTCAATTGATACTTGCAATGTTTAGAAATCATTGTATAACATATTGTATGTTTATGCTTCAATAAAGAACCATTTTTGGAAAAAACAACAACAATATACATCTCACATAAAAAGGATAAATAAACACATATCATATAGATATTCCCAATAATAAAGAATTTGATAACTAGGTGGGAATTCATTTGGCAGCAGACGCACTTGATGGCAGCCCAATCTCGCACAAGACTTTTCGCTACCCCATAGCCTAGTAAGCACTCTTGTGCGTTTTCAGCAGGGCAGGGAAATGGTGTAACATGCGGTGCCATTGCCAGTGTTTAATGGCAGTTTGCACTGCTCATTCAGAATTTAATTCCCCCTCCTGTGTCATTCATTCAGTGAAGTGACCCCACGTGTACTAAACATTGCAGTCTCTGTGCCAGTCTATTTGTCGCAAATGAAAAGTGCCATGTGTATTACTGTATTTCAGTGTTGTACTGAATGTTCACATTACCGCCACATCCAAGCGACTGCATACCTCCCAACTTTTAATGCCTCTGATTCGGGAACCTGGATGATGGAGAGGGCATGGCCTTTGGTGGAGGGGTGTGGTCTAGTGCCATGACCCCCGTTTTCGTAATTTTGGGGGCATGCCCAGCACTCCCTAAGCAGCTGGGCAGCCCCCAGCTAACCCTCCCTGTACTGATAGATGCCGTGCACATTCAGTGATCACAGGCTGCTTTGCAGAGCAGACCAGCGGTGATGACTGGCTCTCCAAATCTGCCCCTGCCCGTAGGACACTGCGACCCGCGTAAGGGACAGTGTCCAAATAGCGTGCCTGTCCTGCTGTATTCGGGACAGTTGGGAGGCATGCAACTGTTTAGCTATCAGATTTGAGTGCTCGCAGCATCCATGCACTGCTATCCTGTACTGCACTGTAGTTTTCATAAGCAGTGCACTGGCAACCCAGTGATTGAGCTGAGTACAGTATAGTGTGAACCGTTTTACATCTAAGCTTGCTATTGCATGGCTTTATCACATGTTTTTTAACGTGCCAAGGACAGCTATTTGTTGTGATTTTAGGACAGATATATGTATGTGAACACAACTGTATAAAAAAGAAAAGAGAACCATGGAGACTTGAAGACTGACAAAACAAAAAATCCAGGCAAGTGCATGATGGAGAATAATCGGAATATAAGCAAGTCCAGAATAAATCCATAATGGCTGCATCTTTAGATTTACCATCAGTGCACCACCAACACTAGGACCAGCCTTATGGCAGCTGCAGTTTCTCTGTTTGAGTTGGACTCCTATGTGAGCGGTTGTGTGTCTTTGGATGCCGCCGCTTACAGTGACATGCTCACGATACGCTTGCATCTGCTTAGCCGCCCCGTTACCTCCCAGGAATGCCCACTGAATTCCACAGACCGTGCGTCTAATTCTGTTCTGTGTCTCTGAGCGCTTACAATCGGGACACATGCGCTGTGCCACTGGGACACATGCACAGAATTAAAGCATAGGCAAACAGTGTGAGGCACAGACACTGCATGCGACTGAGAATGAGGCCCATAAAATGCAACCTCTAGTACTGTTTAATTAAAATTGGTCCATTTAAGTAGAATGACAAACATGGGGGGTAATTTAGACCTGATCGCTGCTGTGCGTTTTCGTACAGCGGGCGATCAGGTCTGTACTGCGCATGCGTATGCACCGCAATGCGCACGCGCGTCGGACAACAACAACAGGGATCGAGGGTCAGCGATGGGTTTGTGCGAAGGAACCATTTGTATGGGCGATCACAAGGAGATTGACAGGAAGAGGGCGTTTATGGGTGGCAACTGACCGTTTTCAGGGAGTGTTAGGAAAAACGCAGGCGTGTTCAAGCGTTTGAAGGGAGGGTGTCTGACGTCAAATCCGGTCCTGAACAGGCTGATGTGATTGCAGCGGCTGAGTAAGTCCTGGGCTGCGCAGAGACTGCACAAGATCTGTTTGTACAGCTCTGCTACACATGCGATCACACAGTTGCAAAGCGAAAATACACTCCCCCTGTAGGCGGCGACTATCCGATCGCACAGCTGCAAAGATCGCTGCCCAGCAATCAAGTCTGAATTACCCCCATAATTTTGATGAGTTGGAGGACAGACAAATTTTGTAGCTGTCATAAATAGTAAATAGTTATGTATGTTTTTTATTTTCATATTTTCCTTTCATATGTTTCCTTTGGTGGCCCAGAGGAAGCAGCGAATGAAAGGGTCGCACAGCGGCTGCAAAATAATTTTGTGCAGTTTCAGAGTAGCTTCAGACCTACTCAGCGCTTGCGATCACTTCAGACCATTCAGTTCTGGATTTGACGTCACAAACATGCACTGCGTTCGGCCAGCCACGCCTGTGTTTTTCCTGGCACGCCTGCGTTTTTTCGAACACTCCCTGAAAACGGTCAGTTGACACCCAGAAACGCCCACCTCATGTCAATCACTGTGCGGCCAGCAGTGCGACTGAAAAGTTTCGCTAGACCTTGTATGAAACTACATCGGCTGTTGTGAAAGTACGTTGTGCGTGCGCATTGCGCCACATACACATGTGCAGAAGTGCCGTTTTTTTGCTTCATTGCTGCGCAGCGAACATTTTCAGCTAGCAATCAACTCTGAATGACCCCCATGGGCTTTATCCCAAATGGCCTGCAGAGTTAACATTGTAGGCAAGGAGCCAATGGTTCTAGCATAGTAGAAAGACTCATTTTATGAGCATTCTTTTTGTGCTGAAATAGGACAATCATGTGCTACTATATGGTTACTTGAGAACAGGTCCTATTACTTACAACCTATATAAAATAGGGACACAACCAGGGACATGCGGTGAGGTAAATGGCTTAGGAGGCACTGGCTAGTAGTGGAGCCAAATTTACACACAATACATGTGCCAAAGGGTTCATGTGGGCATTATGCAAAGGTGCAGCAGTCTAAACTCCTGGAAATTTGGTGAGTTTTGATCAGAGATGTGCAGAAAAGATAAGCAGATGACACATAGACTTTTTGCTCCTGAGTTTTGACTATAAAAATTATTAGAATAATATAAAAAAGATATTTCTAACATTCTTTGTATTTTTCATATACTTTATATAGTCACAACTCTTGTCCAAACGTTAGTATGACAGGAAAGGCTCAGCCTCACCTTCCTCACCCCACCACACGTCACTGTTCACAACCAGCCTTAAAGACATTAGCATGCTAACGTTTAGCGTCAGAACAGACACTTTACAACGCTCTGAAACTTTTTTTTTTTTTTTTTTTGAATTATTTAGGTAGATTTTAGGCTATTATTGAGACAAATGTATATATTAAAATCAATTAAAAAACAACAACCAGTAAACAAGCAAGGATACATTGTCGTTTTTATAATGTGTGCAATGTGTGCAGTGCACATGGGCCCCTGGGTCCAGGAGGGGCCCACACAAATTGGTCTCCGCAACATGGCAGACGCCATGTTTCCAGAGACCTGCGCATGTGCAGTAGACTCCGGCAAATGCCGGAGACTACTGCGCCGTGCAGAGGAGGGGGCCCGCCAGGAGGTGCACATGGGTCCCCTACTCTGTTTAAACGCCTCTGCCAGGATACCCCACAGCCAAAGTACTACTGTAACAAAATAATTTCATATGTGAAGCTTTCAGACACTGTTATGGGAAACTATTATGGGAAAACCCACGCAAGCATGGAGAGAATATAAAAACTCCACACAGTTTGGCCCATGGTGGGAATCGAATCCAAGACCTCAGTGCTGTGACGCATTAATGCTAACCATTAAGCCATAGATATTAAATCAATAGAGAAGTTTTGTTTTGTTTTGTTTTTTTAAATATCTCAAATTATCAAAAGTCTCATGCACTAAATATTGAGCTCATGTTGCAATACCGGTATTGCTTGCTGTCATTTTGCTTCATCTTTTGCCATCATTGACAGCAGGAAAAGCTGATACTTCTAGCAGTTGTCCTGACTCCCTGCATCACACGTCTCCCAATGAATTATGGATAGGGCATTCATAGTGTTGACTTCATAATTAATTATTCATAATTAAAGTCAGACCTTTATCTGCACCAAACCACTACCAAACTGACCAAAGGCTACTGTATTAGCCTTAATTGCTGTTAAAGTACATTTACCATAATAATAATAATAATAATAATAATAATAATAATAGAAGTAATAATCATTTAAGCAACTACAGTGAGAATAAGTAGTGTGCCAGAAATCACTAACAGGACCCAGCAACTAGCTTAGGCCCTCATTCCGAGTTGATGCGTTAGCAGCCGTGCAAACGCATAGTCGCAGCCCACGGGGGAGTGTATTTTCGCTTTGCAAGAGTGCGAACACCTGTGCAGCCGAGCGGTACAAAAACATTTTGTGCAAAACAAGACCAGCCCTGTAGTTACTTATTCTGTGCGATGATTGCTGTGACGAAGGTCCCGGAATTGACGTCAGATACCCGCCCTCAAATGCCTGGACACGCCTGCGTTTTTTTAAACACTCCCAGAAAATGGTCAGTTGACGCCCATCAACGCCTTCTTCCTGTCAATCTCCTTGCGATCGGCTGTGCGAATGGAATCTTCGCTAGAAGCAATGCAAAACAACTATGCACTTTGTACCCGTACGCCATGCGTACGCATTGCGGCCCATATGCATGCGGAATTTTGCCATTTTTTTAAATGATCGCTACGCAGCGAACAACAGCAGCTAGCGATCAACTCGGAATGAGGGCCTAAGTGCAATGGTGCAATGGCCACCAGCTACTGTACGTTAATCCACTAAGCAGTGATAAAAGTGGAGAAGTGAGCCAGTGGAGAAGTTGCCCATGGCAACCAATCAGCATTGACGTAACATTTATAATTTGCATACTATAAAAGTATAAACACTTTTGCTTCCCGGTGCTCAATAGCCACTATTCAATAAATATCCCTTATTTTGTATTATACTTATTTAATCTAGCTGCAGGGTGCTGATTATGGGGATAATTCAGTAAAACTCGTAAAAAGTACAAATTAGCAAAAACTGCAACCAATCGCAACATTGAGAAAGCACGCCCAAACGGAAAATCTGCAACACTAATTTAATGTTACAAAACAAAGGTGGACTTGTCAAATTTGCAAATTTTGCAATGATATTTAAAACTGCGCATTTTTTGCTAAAAAACGTACACTTAGTCGCATATTTTGCATAACGCTTTCTGATGTCACAATTTAACATCAGCCACACATAACATTGAGCCAACCATGCCTACTGACAGGATGCATCGAACAACAAGACGAGCTTCTGCCGCTAGTGAATCCACAAACGCAGGCGGAAAAAGGAAAAGAAAATATTAGGGGGTTTTTTATGTTGAAAGTTTACATACATGACATATTAATGCTTCTTTGTTATTATTAACATTCCTTATGTTATTGTTTAATGTGAAAAATATTTATTTAAAAAAAAGTGGTGCATAATTAAAATGTCCACAAAATCACAATTATTGTGGTGATGTTATTGAACATATGTTTCTTTGTCAAGGGAGAAAAAAAACCTAACACATGTATGTTAGTATGATTTTTGAAGATAATAATTGTTTGTTGCTTTAAATCAGAAAAAAACTCAGCTTTTAAACAAAAAGCCATTAACCAAAAAAAAAAACTTGCTTGTAAATGTTATTGTACGTTTGTAGGAAAACAAGTGTGTTCTTGACAAACCTGCATTGTTATTAACTTAAAGAATTATTAGGTTACTACTAACATACATTTTAGAGTAATACATGTGTTAAATAGTTTAAACCTCCCTTACATGTTAAGTTTCAATGCAGCTGAATAAACTGAATTATGATCAGCAGTGTGAGCTGCTTCAGCTGGGTGTAATGAAGCAATGATTGCAGTATACATCCAACATTCTACAACTGAGGTCAGCTTGTGCAGATTTTAAGGTAGACCTGTAGTCACTCAGAAACTGCACACCATAAATGTGCGTTCAGTTGCAAAAATTGCGTATGCGCCGCCTACTTATCATCAGCATACACCCACAACACGCCCCACAACACTCCCCTGCTCGTAGTTTTTGCGAGACCAGCCCTTTAGTACACCCCCTACATGCCTAGTTTTCATAGTGCATACACAGTTTTTGCTATGTCTCAGA
The DNA here is from genome assembly GCF_028390025.1 of Pseudophryne corroboree. Classification (NCBI taxonomy): domain Eukaryota; kingdom Metazoa; phylum Chordata; class Amphibia; order Anura; family Myobatrachidae; genus Pseudophryne; species Pseudophryne corroboree. Next base: position 678,484,663 of record NC_086448.1, read on the forward strand.
AGTTGTATTTTTTGTCTCAGATTTTACATATTTTTGCAATTTTTGCAGTTTTGCGTTCCTTGTTGAATTAGCCCCTATGACTGTATGTGCATAAAGAATATACTCCTGTAAACACAAGAGACCAAGGGGGTCATTCCAAGTGGATTGCTCGCTAGCTACTTTTTGCAGCCGTGCAAATGCATAGTCGCTGCCCACAGGGGAGTGTATATTTGCTGTGCAAGGGTGCGATCGCTTTTGCAGCCAAGCGGTACAAAAGTAGTTTGTGCAGTTTCTGAGAACTTAATTCAGCCCTTGTGATCATCACTTCAGCCCTTCCGGTCCCGGAATTGGTGTCAGACACCCGCCCTGCAAAAGCTTGGACACGCCTGCGTCTTTCCAAACACTCTCAGAAAACGGTCAGTTGACACCCATAAACGCCTTCTTTCTGTCAATCTCCTTGCAATCGGCTGTGCGAATGGATTCTTCGTTAAATCCTTCGCACAGCAATGATCCGCTTTGTACCCGTACGGCGCTCCTGCGCATTGCGATGCACACGCATGCACCTGATCGCTGCGCTGCAAAAAAATGGCAGCGTGTGATCAGGTCGGAATGACCCCCCAAAAGACCTACAAAGTATCGCACTGCCCTAATAGACCAATTTAGCACCGGTATGAGTAGAATAACATAGAACTATTGTTTATAATTTAAAAAAAAATAGTTTTATGACAAATATATGTGCATATACCAATATTCATATAAAATCAATATATTCAAATGTAGAGCAAATCCTTTCAATACTTTCTATAAACATCATATGCATGCATGTATAATGGCCCTCATTCCGAGTTGTTCGCTCGCAAGCTGATTTTAGCAGCTTTGCACACGCTAAGCCGCTGCCTACTGGGAGTGAATCTTAGCATAGTAAAATTGCGACCGAAAGATTCTCAAAATTGCGATTACACACCTCTTAGCAGTTTCTGAGTAGCTTCAAACTTACTCGGCATCTGCGATCAGTTCAGTGCTTGTCGTTCCTGGTTTGACGTCACAAACACACCCAGCGTTCGCCCAGACACTCCTCTGTTTCTCCAGCCACTCCCGCGTTTTTCCCAGAAACGGTAGCGTTTTTTCGCACACACCCATAAAACGGCCAGTTTCCGCCCAGAAACACCCACTTCCTGTCAATCACATTACGATCACCAGAACGAAGAAAAAACCGTGAGTAAAATTCCTAACTGCATAGCAAATTTACTTGGCGCAGTCGCACTGCGGACATTGCGCATGCGCGACTAATCGCTCCGTTGCGAGAAAAAAATAACGAGCGAACAACTCGGAATGACCCCCAATATACATTCCCCTAAGGTGGATCAATTGAGGTTTTATTATCTGTGCACAGTCAAATGTTTATATTGCAGAGTTGTCCCAGTCCTACCCCTGTCCTGGGCGAAGCTGACCTCTCATTCCCCTATCTTGGTCTCCACTCCCAGGCACTGCGGGTGGATCAGAAAGTGGTAGAAGGAATGTTCAGTAGGGGCAAACCTAGGAAAGCCACAGGCCCGGATGGAGTATTGCCATCTGCCCTAAAGAACTGTGCTGTTCAGCGCGCCTCCATCTTCTCCAGGATCTTCAACACCTCACTGGAGACTTGCAAGGTTCCCTCCTGCTTTAAATGTTCAACAATCGTCCCGGTTCCAAAGAGCACAGCTGCAAAAGACCTAAATGACTACAGGCCGATCGCACTAACATCGCATACCGAGCGGACAGTAGTGGTCAGGACACAGTTAACTTGGGCTGCACTACATCCTACAGCACCTAGACTGACCGGGCTCTTATGCGAGGGTCCTATATGTCGACTTAATTTCAGCATTCAACATAATCGTCCCCAGTATCCTGCAAGCCAAACTCCTCTCCTTAGGAGTCCCAGAATCAACATGCTTCTTGATCGTTGACTTCCTGACAGCAAGGAAACAGATGGTGAAAGCCGGGTCATTCAGGTCTAGTGGGCGCACGATCAGCACGGGAACCCCTCAAGGATGTGTCCTCTCCCCCCTGCTCTTCTCTCTATATACCGACTGCACCTTGGCCGCGCAATCAGTAAAAATTATAAAATTTGCAGACAACACTATCGTCATCAGCTTAATCAAGGACAAAGACGAATCTGCATACAGACGCGAAGTGGAATGGCTAACGCATTAGTGCGGCAGGAACCACCTTGACCTAAATCCCCTCAAAACAGTTGAGATGGTGGTGGACTTCAGAAGGAAACCTAATGACATGCAACCACTCGTAATAGCCGACAGCGTGGTTTCGTGGGTCGACTCCTTCAAATTCCTAAGGTCAAAAATTTCCCGAGACCTCAAATGGGGACCCAACATAAGCACTGCCATAAAGAAGGCCCAGCAGCGAATGTTCTTTCTGAGGCAACTCAGGAAATTCAACATCCCGCAGAGGCTGCTACTCATCTTCTACACAGCGATCGTAGAATCGGTCTTATGTTCCTCGATCACAGGCTGGTATGGAGCTGCCAAAGAGAGTGACAGACGGAGGCTGCAAAGGGTGGTGAGGACAGCTGAAAAGATTGTTGGGGCTGACCTACCTCCTGTCCAGGAATTATACCAGTCAAGGGTCAGGAAGCGAGCAGAGAAAATCGTTGCCGATATGCAGCACCCAAGTCACAAACTGTTTGAACCGCTTCCATCAAGCAGACGCTACAGGTCCATTTGCACGAAGTCGACCAGATCCATTAAAATCTTCTTCCCACTAGCTGTCCACCAGCTGAACAAAATATAAAAAGTCTAACATGTATAATATGTCTAATATGTCGAGTCTATCGTACAGTTGCAATGTGCAATATGAACTCATACGTGTAATGTTTGTAATGTATGCTACGTTTTTCCCCCTTCTTATGCTATGCATTCCCCCGTCATGTTGCTGCTTGGCAATGCACTGTACCGCAAAAAATTCCTAGTGTACGTGAGTACACCTGGCCAATAAACCTGAATCTGATTCTGATTATATATATATAAAAAGGCCTTATTAAAATTATATATAAAATGCTGTAACTCCGTGAGTCTCAGACTCTATCTAATAATGAGCAGAAAAACTTGGGACGTGGGAAAATGGCAACGTCTGAAATTGGTAATGACAATCCTGCACAGCGAATCTCAGGAATGCCTGATGAGGAGGGTATATGGGGACATGAAGGTATGCATCCTTTATGTCCAGTGAGACCATAAACTCCCCCCCCCCCCCCCCGTCCAGACTGGAGATCACCGCTCGGAGAGATTCCATCTTGAATTTGAATCTCCTCAAATACAGGTTTAGGGATTTTAGGTTTAGAATTGGTCTGACCGAGCCGTCCGGCTTCGGGACCACGAATAGAGTTGAATAAAACCCCTTCCCCTGTTGTAACCGGGGAACCATGATAATCACTTGCTGTTGACACAGCTTTTGTATTGCCGCTGCAATTATTGTTCTCTCTGGGAGAGAAGCTGGTAAGGCCGATCTGAAAAATCGGTGTGGAGGCACGTCTTCGAACTCCAGTTTGTACCCTCGGGTCACAATTCCTAGCACCCAAGGATCCAGGTCCGACTGAACCCAGACCTGGCTGAAGAGCAGAAGACATGCCCCCACCGGTGCGGACTCCCGCAGGGGAGCCCCAGCGTCATGCTGTGGATTTGGCAGAAGCCGGAGAGGAATTTTGCTCCTGGGAACTAGCCGTAGCTGGTGTTCTTTTCCCTCTTCCTCTACCTCTGGCGAGGAAAGACGATCCACGCCCCTTTCTGAATTTATGAGACCGAAAGGACTGCATCTGGTACTGAAGCATTTTCTTTTGCTGTGGGGGAACAAAAGGCAAAAAAGAAGACTTACCCGCGGTAGCTGTGGAAACCAGGTCTGCGAGGCCATCCCCAAACAACACTTCACCTTTGTAAGGCAGAGCCTCCATAAGTCTCTTGGAGTCAGCATCACCAGTCCATTGACGGGTCCACAGCGACCTCATAGCTGAAATTGCCATTGCATTGGCCCTTGATCCCAAGAGGCCAATATCCCTTGCAGCCTCCCTTAGGTATAATGCTGCGTCTTTTATGTGACCCAAAGTTAACAGAACAGTATCCCTGTCGAGGGTGTCCATGTCAGATGACAAGTTATCTGCCCAAGCTGCAATAGCGCTACTCACCCATGCCAACGCAACTGCCGGTCTGAGGAGGGCTCCCGTAGTCGCATAAATTGATTTTAAAGTGGTTTCCTGCTTGCAGGATCCTTTAGTGTCGCCGTGTCCGGGGACGGTAGGGCCACTTTTTTGGATAACCGCATCAAGGATTTATCCACCGAGGGAGAGGATTCCCACCGTAACCTGTCCTGTGAGGGGAAAGGATACGCCATAATAATTCTCTTGGGAACCTGCAGCCTCTTGTCTGGAGTTTCCCAAGCCTTTTCAAATAGAGCGTTCAGTTCATGAGATGGGGGAAACGTTACCTCACGTTTCTTCTCTTTAAACATACAGACCCTTGTGTCAGGGACAGAAGGGTCCTCTGTGATATGTAATACATCCCTTATCGTGACAATCATGTACTGAATACTCTTGGCCACCCGTGGGTGTAATCTCGCCTCATCATAGTCGACACTGGAGTCGGAATCCGTGTCGGTATCAGTGTCTGCTATCTGGGTAAAGGGACGTTTCTGTGACCCTGATGGGTTCTGAGACACAGCAATATCCATGGATTGACTCCATGCTTGGTTCTGAGACTCAGCTTTGTCCAATCTTTTATGCAATAAAGCCACACTTGCATTCAAAACATTCCACATGTCTACCCAATCAGCAGTCGGCGGTGCCGACGCAGTCACTATCACATTTTTCTCCTCTTCCTCCCTCGAATAGCCTTCCGCCTCAGACATGTCGACACACACGTATTGACACCCCCACACACACTGAATTATAGGGGACAGACCCACAAGGAGGTCCTTTGGAGAGACAGAGAGGAAGTTTGCCAGCTCACACCCAACGCCGCCACAGTCTGAAATATAATAATACCCCAGACCTGTATAGCGCGTTTTATATATAATATATATATATCAAATCAGCACCAAATATTGTGCCCCCCCCCCCCCCCGTCGTTTTGCACCCTGTTACTTGTAGATATCAGGGCAGGGTCCGGGAGCAGCATCTCTGCAGCCAAGCTGTGGGGAAAAAATGGCGCTGGTTAGAGCTGAAGGACGAAGCCCCGCCACCTCGGCAGCAGGCTTCGGTCCAGCTAATATTTATACTGGTGGGGGTTTTAAATACCCTGCAATGCAGTGTATATAGCCTGCCCAGGGCGCCCCCCCTGCGCCCTTGCAGTGCCTCGTGTGTGTGCGGGAGCAAAGGCGCGCAGCGCAGTACCTTCCGAAGCTCTGATGTCTTCTGCCACCTGTGAAGTCTTCTTTCTTCCTATACTCACCCGGCTTCTATCTTCCGGCTCTGTGAGGAGGACGGCGGCGCGGCTTCGGGAACGAACAGCTAGACGACACCAGTGTTCAGACCCTCTGGAGCTAATGGTGTCCAGTAGCCTAAGAAGCAGAGCCCATCAGTCCAGGAAAGTGGGTCTGCTTCTCTCCCCTCAGTCCCACGAAGCAGGGAGTCTGTTGCCAGCAGTGCTCCCTGAACATAAGAAACCTTTCAAAGTCTATTTTCTAGAGAAACTCGGTAGAGCTCCCATAGTGTGTGACCAGTCTCCTCTGGGCACAGGATCTAACTGGAGTCTGGAGGAGGGGCATAGAGGGAGGAGCCAGTTTCACGCCCATTAAAGGTCTTAAAGTGCCCATGTCTCCTGCGGAGCCCGTCTATACCCCATGGTCCTTACGGAGTCCCCAGCATCCTCTAGGACATAAGAGAAACAGGCAATAAAATATTATTGTAAGATTTCTCATATACAGTATGTTCTTAACACCTAGCGCCCCTCCTGCTGTGTAAGGGAGACTACAGTGCCATAAAAGGCAGTACAGAGACTGCTCAGGTGGCCAGGACAGCAGGGTGAGAGCAGAGGATGGGTTGGCTTTCTGTCACTAGGCTCAGTCTCCACACTCTATATAGGAGGGAGGAGTTAGCAGTGGTGGCAGATAGTCTATGCTGCACTAGGAAAGGCATGGAGGTGGAGGCAAGGGGGTTAAGGGGAGGTGCGATGGGCCTGAAACAGCATGGGCTGACAGTGTGCAGGTTGTGGGTAGCGTGCATGCTATTTTTTTAGGCGGATCAGTAGCCGGCCTGCTCTTTCCCAACAGACAACAGTGTGAGTGTAAGACACTGAGCCTGCACTGTTTTTCATGCAGCACAGTCCGGCCCCAGGTCATTGAGTAAGTAGTTGGCCAAGCAGCGGATCCTTTGCTTAATCTGAGAAGGGGGGGGGGGGCATATGTGAGCCAGCCCAGCGGAAACTGCATGATAACAACCCCTCCCTTTCAGCACCTGAGAGGCATTACTAATTTGATTGAGCAGCTTCCATTTTAACTTAAATTTAGATAGGCATAGATGGGACCTGCATTTGGAGAGCATGCTGGTTCCTATAGTGCCGTTCGGGGGACTTACGGGTGACTCCTGATAAATTGGCTTTACATTTATATATTTTTGCATGTGTTATTATTATGTAGCCTTACATTAGACCCAGAGTGGGTACTGTTATCATGCAGTGTAGGGACCACCAATCAGAGAAGCCTTGATGTTTGGCCTGGGGGCTTATCATATCTTTGCAAATTTATGTAAGGGTGTGTACACATGGTGAAATATTTTATTTCGTTTTTGACTATATAGTCAAAATCGCAAGAAAAGCTAGTGCAGATCGCTAGGTGAAAATCACCTTGCGATCCCGATGCGCGGTCCCGCCAGGTCGGCATCGCAAGAAAAGATAGACTGTGCAGGCAAGTCAATCTTTGCTAGATCGGTGTACTATCTAGTTCATCTCACATGTCAATGACATCTCACATAAGCCAAAATCGTAAGCACACATAGTCCATATCTCAAGAAAAGTTAGTCAAAATCTGTGCTATCTGGGCTCCGGGGAGTTCAAGGGAAATCGCAAGTGAAAATGAGGCATAGCAAGGATCCCACCGTGTGTACACACCCTTACTAAGATCTCTGAATTGAATGTAGAAAAAGATTTTGTACACAAACAAGACTTTTCCTTTTCAAGAAAATTCTTATCGGTCCTGACACAGTCTGGACTTTTAAATATTTGAGTGAACCTTCAAGATATCTCTTTACCCCAAATAAATGAGGATTATTAGAGACACTAAAGAACACAGAAAATAGCGTAGCAATCTTTTAATATGAACAACATTTAATACGACAGATTGTACTACAAAACACATGGTTTAAAGTATATCACAAATAGCTCCATTGGATAAAGCAGCATATATCACTCATCAAGTATTTGAAAGTCCAGACCCTGTCAGGACCAATAAGAAGTTTCCTGAAAAGGATTATTCATCCATTGACTGGTTTTACATATGAGAACGCTGCTTCTTTTTATGGTGATTGATTTTGTTATTTGCATGCAAAGGGCACTAACTGGTGTTACATGTTCTAATGTGATATTTGGCGAGCACTCTTGTTTGTGTACAAAATCTTTTTCTACATTCGCCTCTGTTTTAGGGCTGTGGGGATACACACTTGTTTGTACATACTGTAGCTGCACACCAAATTTTATTGCGCAATTTGGCTAAATTTCTTTCCTATCTAAGATCTCTAAATTATCTACTATCCTGAAGTTTTTCAAATCTTATTGCTAATACTTCATGGCGTGGCGGGGAACATCTGTTTTGTGTATCGTTCTAGTTTAGATCAACCCCTACATTTTAGCACCTGAGAGGCATTACTAATTTGAATGAGCAGCTTCCATTTTAACTTAGGTTTAGCTGTACAGTAAGGGTTTCTACAAGTAATAAATAATTGCGGTTCCGGTATGAATGGTCGACCATGTTATGGTCGACAGTCATTAGGTCGACCACTATTGGTCGACATTGACATGGTCGACATGGACACATGGTCGACACATGAAAATGGTCGACACATGAAAGGTCGACATATGAAAAGGTCGACATGAGTTTTTTAACCTTTTTTTGTGTCGTTTTTTGCGTAAAGTGACTGGGAACCCCAATTAGTGCACCGCGTCCCCACGCATGGCTCGCTTCGCTCGCCATGCTTTGGGCATGGTGCCTTCGCTCCGCTACCGCTTCGCTCGGCACACTTTACGATCCACATGGACTACGATTGGAACGGTAAAGTATGGAAAAGTTCCCCAAAAGAAAAAAAAAAAAGTTAAAAAACTCATGTCGACCTTTTCATGTGTCGACCTTTCATGTGTCGACCATTTTCATGTGTCGACCATGTCAATGTCGACCAATAGTGGTCGACCTAATGACTGCCGACCATGTGAACGGATACCAATAATTGCTGTGTATTCTAAGTGAGGTAAGAGACAGATAAGTAGATAAACAGTGTTAAGGTTTGGTTCTTTATCATCTTTTACTATGTCTAATTATACTAAATAATTGTATGTAAGAGATTTTTTGGTATGACCCTTGAGAATAGACTGGTACACTTCTAGGAGTTTAGAAATTATAGGTATGAGAGAATACCAAATTAGATATCTCCCATATGACAAGGGAGGATAGATACATCATGCCTGACTAGCAGCAACAGGTTTGTAAATAGAGGAAGATGGAACAAATTCATCATTGTCCCAGTTAGTGCTGCTATATCATTGAGAGAAATTGTGGACTTTTGCAAAAAAAGTCAGAGCCAAACTCTGTATTACTCCCCATTTCTCTGGAAGAGTCATCGCCCATCATTCAAAGCATGTACTGGAATGAGGGGTGCTTTATCACGATTCAAACTTACGGTCCATACACACTAGACGACAAAATGAAAGATGCAGCATGGCTATCATTCCCCCCACCACTGCTGCCTGTCCCGGCCGCATCGGCAAGTGTGTATGCACTTGCCAATGCTGGCCTCCCTACCGCCAATATCGGCGTCGGCAGGGATCGGGTAATGTGTATGGGACTTTAAGAATCATCTTGCCTGTAGAGGGTGCTGCTCTGCTGACTGAGCTATTATGGTTGTTTATAGTAAAGGACAGTTCTACTATGAAAGATAAGGCTATAACAATGTGGTGTATAACTTTTGCTACTAGCAAATTTTTCATGAATACCACTCGACACTGGCGTATTTATAATTGGTATAGTGTGTGCAGTGCACATGGGCCCCCGAGGTCCAGAGGGGCCTAAACTGCAGAAAGGAAAATGGTGCATGCGCAGCAAGAAAATCACTGGGAAAATGGCCATTTTCCCAGAAACCCGCACATGCACACTAGACTCTGGGAAAGCGCAAGGATCCCCTAATGACCCTAGTGCCCAGAGTCTACAGCGCTGCCGACTAGAGAGGAGGGTGCCCAGAGGGAGTCTGCACACGGGCCTCCTCCTCTCTTGAAGTGCCCCTGCCACTTGATGAACTCTATGCAGGTGGGGATATGATGTTCCAATGGACAATGTATAAGGTGTATTTGAGAAGCAAAATAACATGACAGAACACTGGTAGAATAGCACTTTCCAATAAAACTGTAACCTACTGCATACTTACCTACTCTCCCGGAAGCTGCGGGAGGCTCCCGTTTTTTGGGGTAGCCCCCCGCATACCCGGAAGAGTGGGCTGGTCTCCCGCATCCTGCTCGCACCCTAGTGATGCGAGCAGGATGGAGAGATAACCTCGGGTGGAGAAGGGGTTAAAATGACACTAATCGCATCATTTTAGCCACGCCCCCTTCCCGCGGACCCGCGACTCGCGGCATTTCCCGATGCGGTGGCGGGGCTTAGTGATGTCACAGCCCGCCCCCGCCCCCCCGAAGGCACCTGCAGCGTCTCCTCTCCGGTCTTCTCCCGGAGAGGAGAAAAACAATGTAGGTAAGTATGACCTACTGCTGTATGGAGATGGAAAGGAAAGATTCTGGAGATCTAGTTTAGCACAGAAACCATCCTGTTTTAATGAAAGGGGAATATCATACAAACTCTCCATATGGAGTCTTATGGGTTTTGAAAAGCTGTTTAACACTCTTAGGGGGATATCCAATTAGCCCGGACAATGTTGCACAGGGGGTTTTTCACGATTTTTAAAACATTTACGCAAGCTGTTTTTTTCTTCCGCCGGATAGCCTATTGTTGCGCACAAAACCCCCCCATAATTTTGTGTTTTTCTCAGAGTCTTATTTGTGAGATCAGCAAATTATCACCCAATAATACATTACAAGCTGCCTCAATATCTTAGAGAAGAGAGTTGGCACATCAGGCAGGCCTATAAAATTCCCGAGCACCATATAACACTCCTCTATTCATGTAGACCTGAATGCCTGGTTACAATTTTTATGCACCTCAGAATGCTCACGCAAAGCCCAGTGTGAGGAGTACAGGTTAGACATAGGTGTCCGGGCTAGAGCCACACTTGCAAAGCATACTTGCCTACCCTCCCGGAATGACCGGGAGGCTCCCGAAAAACCGGTGACCCTCCCGGCCCCCCGGAAGCGCAGGCAAGTCTCCCGACTTACGGTGGTCACCCCTGCCCGCCGCCCACTTAACGAGTAAAGTGGGCGGTCCGGGCAGGCGATGACGCGATTCTTGTTGAATAGCGTCATCGTAACCACGCCCCCTGCTGTATAATGCCGGTAATCGTGGCATTACACAGCGGGGGGTGGGGCTTAAATGAAGCGGCCCTGAAGCCGCGCCCCGTCCCGCCTCTGGCCCGCCCCGTTCCGCCTCTGGCCCGCCCCCCTGTCTAGTCACTTCACTGCCCGCCCCCCCCTGCTGAGCCGACGGGCTGCTCTCTCCCGGAGAGAGCAGCCCAGAAGTCGGCATGTATGTTGCAAAGTGACATTAGGATTACCGTTCAGTAGTGTGGGAATTATGAGGAAGGGAAAGTGTAAGTGAGACTGGCCAGCAGTGACAGTCACATCATCATTTATTCAGAAAATGGGTTTCCTATGTATTTACCTATTACAGGCAATATCAGGGAAACTTGTGTCTGAGTCTGAGCTGGCATCCCTATGAGGATATATTTATTTGTTGGTGGGAATATTTGTCTTGAACATGTGCCTATCTCAAAAGTCTCATTATCAGAATCTATTTATACCTCAGATTCTGAAAGATTATTATTTATTTCCTCACAACTAATACCTGAGAAGTATGATGGGGATGACACAGTGATACACCTTTATGTAGTTTTTAGTAAATTTGAGCCTACTACAGTTAGAGGTAAAAATATGCACTATATCTAACAGAGCTCCTGCGCACGCAGGGGGGGTTTCAGAGTACCTAGAAACCCCCCATGGCAGCGGATCCATCGGAGAGCTTAGGCAGGGTTTTCTCCTCTCACGGCTGCCGAGAAGAAGCTGGCTGTGTGGCTGCTGGCTGCCTGTAGGGGGAGCAGCAGCGTAACTGCACAGCTCCTCTCAGGCAGAAGTGAAAGAAGGTTGAGGTTTGAAACAGCAGCCAGGTGGGTGTTACATATTTTCGGGTGGTGACGGAAGGCCAGCACTGTCAGTGGAGTTACAGGATGCCCCAACTACAGCAGCAGTTTATGTGAATTGTTTGAATAACGTGTAAGGGAAGAGGGAAGAGGGGGGTTGTGTCCTGCGGAGTTTCATGTTAATGGTAAGTGTGTGTGTGTGTGTGTGTGTGTGTGTATGTGTGTGTGTGTGTGTATACTCTGTGTGTGTATGCTCTGTGCATGTATATTGTGTGTGCATGTAAACTGTGTGTGTATATACGTGTATGTGTGTATACTGTGTGTGTGTGTCTATGCTGTGTACATGTTTACTGTGTGTATATATAATAAGAATTTACTTACCGATAATTCTATTTCTCGTAGTCCGTAGTGGATGCTGGGAACTCCGTAAGGACCATGGGGAATAGCGGCTCCGCAGGAGACTGGGCACAAAAGTAAAAGCTTTAGGACTACCTGGTGTGCACTGGCTCCTCCCCCTATGACCCTCCTCCAAGCCTCAGTTAGGATACTGTGCCCGGACGAGCGTACATAATAAGGAAGGATATTGAATCCCGGGTAAGACTCATACCAGCCACACCAATCACACCGTACAACCTGTGATCTGAACCCAGTTAACAGCATGATAACAGAGGAGCCTCTGAAAAGATGGCTCACAACAATAATAACCCGATTTTTGTAACAATAACTATGTACAAGCATTGCAGACAATCCGCACTTGGGATGGGCGCCCAGCATCCACTACGGACTACGAGAAATAGAATTATCGGTAAGTAAATTCTTATTTTCTCTGACGTCCTAGTGGATGCTGGGAACTCCGTAAGGACCATGGGGATTATACCAAAGCTCCCAAACGGGCGGGAGAGTGCGGATGACTCTGCAGCACCGAATGAGAGAACTCCAGGTCCTCCTCAGCCAGGGTATCAAATTTGTAGAATTTTGCAAACGTGTTTGCCCCTGACCAAGTAGCTGCTCGGCAAAGTTGTAAAGCCGAGACCCCTCGGGCAGCCGCCCAAGATGAGCCCACTTTCCTTGTGGAATGGGCTTTTACAGATTTTGGCTGTGGCAGGCCTGCCACAGAATGTGCAAGCTGAATTGTACTACAAATCCAACGAGCAATAGTCTGCTTAGAAGCAGGAGCACCCAGCTTGTTGGGTGCATACAGGATAAACAGCGAGTCAGATTTTCTGACTCCAGCCGTCCTGGAAACATATATTTTCAGGGCCCTGACTACGTCCAGCAACTTGGAGTCCTCCAAGTCCCTAGTAGCCGCAGGTACCACAATAGGCTGGTTCAAGTGAAACGCTGAAACCACCTTAGGGAGAAATTGAGGACGAGTCCTCAATTCTGCCCTGTCCGTATGAAAAATTAGGTAAGGGCTTTTATAGGATAAAGCCGCCAATTCTGAGACACGCCTGGCTGACGCCAGGGCTAACAGCATTACCACTTTCCATGTGAGATATTTTAAGTCCACAGTGGTGAGTGGTTCAAACCAATGTGATTTTAGGAACCCCAAAACTACATTGAGATCCCAAGGTGCCACTGGAGGCACAAAAGGAGGCTGTATATGCAGTACCCCCTTGACAAACGTCTGAACTTCAGGAACTGAAGCCAGTTCTTTCTGGAAGAAAATCGACAGGGCCGAAATTTGAACCTTAATGGACCCTAATTTTAGGCCCATAGACAGTCCTGTTTGCAGGAAATGCAGGAAACGACCCAGTTGAAATTCCTCTGTAGGGGCCTTCCTAGCCTCACACCACGCAACATATTTACGCCAAATACGGTGATAATGTTGCACGGTTACATCCTTCCTGGCTTTGATCAGGGTAGGGATGACTTCATCCGGAATGCCTTTTTCCTTCAGGATCCGGCGTTCAACCGCCATGCCGTCAAACGCAGCCGCGGTAAGTCTTGGAACAGACAGGGTCCCTGCTGGAGCAGGTCCTTTCTTAGAGGTAGAGGCCACTGGTCCTCCGTGAGCATCTCTTGAAGTTCCGGGTACCAAGTCCTTCTTGGCCAATCCGGAGCCACGAGTATAGTCCTTACTCCTCTCCTTCTTATGATTCTCAGTACCTTGGGTATGAGAGGCAGAGGAGGGAACACATACACTGACTGGTACACCCACGGTGTTACCAGAGCGTCCACAGCTATTGCCTGAGGGTCCCTTGACCTGGCGCAATATCTGTCTAGTTTTTTGTTGAGGCGGGACGCCATCATGTCCACCTTTGGTTTTTCCCAACGGTTCACAATCATGTGGAAGACTTCTGGGTAAAGTCCCCACTCCCCCGGGTGGAGGTCGTGTCTGCTGAGGAAGTCTGCTTCCCAGTTGTCCACTCCCGGAATGAACACTGCTGACAGTGCTATCACATGATTTTCCGCCCAGCGTAGAATCCTTGCAACTTCTGCCATTGCCCTCCTGCTTCTTGTGCCGCCCTGTCTGTTTACGTGGGCGACCGCCGTGATGTTGTCCGACTGGATCAACACCGGCTGACCCTGAAGCAGAGGCCTTGCTTGACTTAGGGCATTGTAAATGGCCCTTAGTTCCAGGATATTTATGTGAAATGACGTTTCCATGCTTGACCACAAGCCCTGGAAATTTTTTCCCTGTGTGACTGCTCCCCAGCCTCTCAGGCTGGCATCCGTGGTCACCAGGACCCAGTCCTGAATGCCGAATCTGCGGCCCTCTAGAAGATGAGCACTCTGCAACCACCACAGGAGAGACACCCTTGTCCTTGGAGACAGGGTTATCCGCTGATGCATCTGAAGATGCGATCCGGACCATTTGTCCAGCAGATCCCACTGAAAAGTTCTTGCGTGGAATCTGCCGAATGGAATCGCTTCGTAAGAAGCCACCATTTTTCCCAGGACCCTTGTGCATTGATGCACTGACACTTGGCCTGGTTTTAGGAGGTTCCCTAGGAACAGCAGACGTGTCGTCGGAATCAGCTGCGATTTTGGAATATTTAGAATCCACCCGTGCTGTCGTAGTACTACTGGAGATAGTGCTACTCCGACCTCTAACTGTTCCCTGGACCTTGCCCTTATCAGGAGATCGTCCAAGTAAGGGATAATTAAGACGCCTTTTCTTCGAAGAAGAATCATCATTTCGGCCATTACCTTGGTAAAGACCCGGGGTGCCGTGGACAATCCAAACGGCAGCGTCTGAAACTGATAGTGACAGTTCTGTACCACAAACCTGAGGTACCCTTGGTGAGAAGGGCAAATTGGGACATGGAGGTAAGCATCCTTGATGTCCAGAGACACCATATAGTCCCCTTCTTCCAGGTTCGCTATCACTGCTCTGAGTGACTCCATCTTGAATTTGAACCTTTGTATGTAAGTGTTCAAGGATTTCATATTTAAAATAGGTCTCACCGAGCCGTCCGGCTTCGGTACCACAAACAGCGTGGAATAATACCCCTTTCCCTGTTGTAGGAGGGGTACCTTGATTATCACCTGCTGGGAATACAGCTTGTGAATGGCTTCCAATACCGCCTCCCTGTCGGAGGGAGACGTTGGTAAAGCAGACTTCAGGAACCGGCGAGGGGGAGACATCTCGAATTCCAATTTGTACCCCTGAGATACTACCTGCAGGATCCAGGGGTCCACTTGCGAGTGAGCCCACTGCGCGCTGAAATTCTTGAGACGACCCCCCACCGTACCTGAGTCCGCTTGTAAGGCCCCAGCGTCATGCTGAGGACTTGGCAGAAGCGGGGGAGGGCTTCTGTTCCTGGGAAGAGGCTGCCTGCTGCAGTCTTTTTCCCCTTCCTCTGCCCCGGGGCAGATATGAGTGGCCTTTTGCCCGCTTGCCCTTATGGGGACGAAAGGACTGAGCCTGAAAAGACGGTGTCTTTTTCTGCTGAGAGGTGACCTGGGGTAAAAAGGTGGATTTCCCAGCCGTTGCCGTGGCCACCAGGTCCGATAGACCGACCCCAAATAACTCCTCCCCTTTATACGGCAATACTTCCATATGCCGTTTGGAATCCGCATCACCTGACCACTGTCGCGTCCATAACCCTCTTCTGGCAGAAATGGACATCGCACTTACTCTTGATGCCAGAGTGCAAATATCCCTCTGTGCATCTCGCATATATAGAAATGCATCCTTTAAATGCTCTATAGTCAATAATATACTGTCCCTGTCCAGGGTATCAATATTTTCAGTCAGGGAATCCGACCAAGCCAGCCCCGCACTGCACATCCAGGCTGAGGCGATTGCTGGTCGCAGTATAACACCAGTATGTGTGTATATACTTTTTAGGATATTTTCCAGCTTCCTATCAGCTGGCTCTTTGAGGGCGGCCGTATCAGGAGACGGTAACGACACTTGTTTTGATAAGCGTGTGAGCGCCTTATCTACCCTAGGGGGTGTTTCCCAACGCGCCCTAACCTCTGGCGGGAAAGGGTATAATGCCAATAATTTTTTAGAAATTAGCAGTTTTTTATCGGGGGAAACCCACGCTTCATCACACACCTCATTTAATTCATCTGATTCAGGAAAAACTACGGGTAGTTTTTTCACATCCCACATAATACCCTTTTTTGTGGTACTTGTAGTATCAGAAATGTTCAAAGCCTCCTTCATTGCCGTGATCATGTAACGTGTGGCCCTACTGGAAAATACGTTTGTTTCCTCACCGTCGACACTGGAGTCAGTGTCCGTGTCTGGGTCTGTGTCGACCATCTGAGGTAACGGGCGCTTTAGAGCCCCTGACGGTGTTTGAGACGCCTGGACAGGTATTAACTGTTTTTCCGGCTGTCTCATGTCGTCAACAGTCTTTTGTAAAGTGCTGACGCTATCACGTAATTCCTTCCATAAGACCATCCAGTCAGGTGTCGACTCCCTAGGGGGTGACATCACTATTAAAGGCAATTGCTCCGCCTCCATACCATTTTCCTCCTCATACATGTCGACACAACGTACCGACACACAGCACACACACAGGGAATGCTCTGATAGAGGACAGGACCCCACTAGCCCTTTGGGGAGACAGAGGGAGAGTTTGCCAGCACACACCAGAGCGCTATATATATACAGGGATAACCTTATATAAGTGTTTTTCCCTTATATAGCTGCTGTATTTATTAATCTGCCAAATTAGTGCCCCCCCTCTCTTGTTTTACCCTGTTTCTGTAGTGTAGGACTGCAGGGGAGAGCCAGGGAGCTTCCCTCCAACGGAGCTGTGAGGGAAAATGGCGCTTGTGTGCTGAGGAGATAGGCTCCGCCCCCTTCTCGGCGGCCTTTCTCCCGCTTTTTTAAGGAAAAACTGGCAGGGGTTAAATGCATCCATATAGCCCAGGAGCTATATGTGATGTATTTTTAGCCATCTAAGGTGTTTTTATTGCGTCTCAGGGCGCCCCCCCCAGCGCCCTGCACCCTCAGTGACCGTAGTGTGAAGTGTGCTGAGAGCAATGGCGCACAGCTGCGGTGCTGTGCGCTACCTTATTGAAGACAGGACGTCTTCTGCCGCCGATTTCCCGGACCTCTTCTGCCTTCTGGCTCTGTAAGGGGGCCGGCGGCGCGGCTCTGGGACCCATCCATGGCTGGGCCTGTGATCGTCCCTCTGGAGCTAATGTCCAGTAGCCTAAGAAGCCCAATCCACTCTGCACGCAGGTGAGTTCGCTTCTTCTCCCCTTAGTCCCTCGGTGCAGTGAGCCTGTTGCCAGTAGGACTCACTGAAAATAAAAAACCTAATTTAAATTTTTACTCTAAGCAGCTCAGGAGAGCCACCTAGTATGCACCCTTCTCGTTCGGGCACAAAAATCTAACTGAGGCTTGGAGGAGGGTCATAGGGGGAGGAGCCAGTGCACACCAGGTAGTCCTAAAGCTTTTACTTTTGTGCCCAGTCTCCTGCGGAGCCGCTATTCCCCATGGTCCTTACGGAGTTCCCAGCATCCACTAGGACGTCAGAGAAATATATATATATATATATATATATATATATACACACACACACACACACACAAACAAACAGAAAACCCTGCACTCTACTAAGCAGCTTCATTCACCTTAACGCTTTAATATACATCTGAATAAACAATGGGGTTTTGGTTTATGAATTGTACAATGCATGTAAGCTTGCGGCCCACTCCACGGGACCACATTTCACCGCAAGTCCTACTCTATCACAAACTTTCACATAGATTTTATAGAAACCTGGCAACTGCTGTCTCATAGGGGAAAATGTGCTTATCTGGTTTAAAGCTTACCTGACACACTTATGGCTTTTAAAATGTAATACAGTCACCAACACAAATAGCACAACTACACAAGTGTGCTTGCTTACCTGGTTTACAGCTCACCTGCCAACAGACTACTGGCTTTCAAGTGAGACAGTCACCAACACACCTAAGTAGCAGCTGATCCAGGTTAAAGGTAAATGAGCTTAGGGGTGCATGAGAGAGAGATATGGTCACAAATGGGCCAATTAAAAATTAAGTTTGAGTGCAGGGTTTTCTGTTTGTGTATATTTGAGTTCGGTGGTCACATCCCACCGCACCCCAGCCCCGTCCCGTGGAGTGGGCCGCAAGCTTACATGCATTGTACAATTCATAAACCAAAACCCCATTGTTTATTCAGATGTATATTAAAGCATTAAGGTGAATGAAGCTGCTTAGGAGAGTGCAGGGTTTTCTGTTTGTGTATATTTGAGTTCGGTGGTCACAGCCCACCGCACCCCAACTCCTGGGAATGGTGAGTGCAGTGGTTCCTCATGTTTTTTTTTTTTTTATATATATATCTATATATATATATATATATATAAGTGATGAGCGGGTTCGGTTCCTTGGAAACCGAACCCCCCGAACTTCACCCATTTTACACGGGTCCGAGCCATACTCGGATTCTCCCGTATGGCTCGGTTAACCCGAGCGCGCCCGAACGTCATCATCCCGCTGTCGGATTCTCGTGAGATTCGGATTCTATATAAGCAGCCGCGCGTCGCCGCCATTTTCACTCGTGCATTGGAAATGTTAGGGAGAGGACGTGGCTGGCGTCCTCTCCGTTTATTAATATTGATGCAAATATTTGTGCTTATTGCTTAATTGTGGGGACTGGGGAGCAGCTGTATTATATAGGAGGAGTACAGTGCAGAGTTTTGCTGACAGTGACCACCAGTATACGTTGTCTGCCTGAAAACACTCCATATCTGTGCTCAGTGTGCTGCATATATCTGTGCTCACACTGCTTTATTGTGGGGACTGGGGACCACCAGTATATTATATAGGAGGAGTACAGTGCAGAGTTTTGCTGACCAGTGACCACCAGTATTATACGTTGTCTGCCTGAAAAACGCTCCATATCTGTGCTCAGTGTGCTGCATATATCTGTGCTCACACTGCTTTATTGTGGGTACTGGGGACCACCAGTATATTCTATGGGAGGAGTACAGTGCAGAGTTTTGCTGACCAGTGACCACCAGTATATGTTGTCTGCCTGAAAAACGCTCCATATCTGTGTGCTGCATATATCTGTGCTCACACTGCTTTATTGTGGGTACTGGGGACCACCAGTATATTATATAGGAGGAGTACAGTGCAGAGTTTTGCTGACCAGTGACCACCAGTATACGTTGTCTGCCTGAAAAACGCTCCATATCTGTGCTCAGTGTGCTGCATATATTTGTGCTCACACTGCTTTATTGTGGGGACTGGGGACCACCAGTATATTATATAGGAGGAGTACAGTGCAGAGTTTAGCTGACCAGTGACCACCAGTATACGTTGTCTGCCTGAAAAACGCTCCATATCTGTGCTCAGTGTGCTGAATATATCTGTGCTCACACTGCTTTATTGTGAGGACTGGGGACCAACAGTATATTATATAGGAGTACAGTGCAGAGTTTTGCTGACAGTGACCACCAGTGTATATATAGCAGTACGGTACGGAAGGCTACTGCTCTACCTACCTCTGTGTCGTCAAGTATACTATCCATCTAGATTCTATACCTGTGGTGCATTTTAGTTTTGCAGTTTGCTGACAGTGACCACCAGTATATATAGCAGTACGGTACGGAAGGCCACTGCTCTACCTACCTCTGTGTCGTCATTAAGTATACTATCCATCTACATTCTATACCTGTGGTGCATTTTAGTTTTGCAGTTTGCTGACAGTGACCACCAGTATATATAGCAGTACGGTACGGAAGGCCACTGCTCTACCTACCTCTGTGTAGTCAAGTATACTATCCATCCATACCTGTGGTGCATTTCAGTTGTGCGCAGTATATATAGTAGTAGGCCATTGCTATTGATACTGGCATATAATTCCACACATTAAAAAATGGAGAACAAAAATGTGGAGGTTAAAATAGGGAAAGATCAACATCCACTTCCACCTCGTGCTGAAGCTGCTGCCACTAGTCATGGCCAAGACGATGAAATGCCATCGACGTCGTCTGCCAAGGCCGATGCCCAATGTCATAGTAGAGAGTATGTAAAATCCAAAAAACAAAAGTTCAGTAAAATGACCCAAAAATCAAAATTGAAAGCGTCTGATGAGAAGCGTAAACTTGCCAATATGCCATTTACGACACGGAGTGGCAAGGAACGGCTGAGGCCCTGGCCTATGTTCATGGCTAGTGGTTCAGCTTCACATGAGGATGGAGGCACTCATCCTCTCGCTAGAAAAATGAAAAGACTTAAGCTGGCAAAAGCACAGCAAAGAACTGTGCGTTCTTCTAAATCACAAATCCCCAAGGAGAGTCCAATTGTGTCGGTTGCGATGCCTGACCTTCCCAACACTGGACAGGTAGAGCTTGCGCCTTCCACCATTTGCACGCCCCCTGCAAGTGCTGGAAGGAGCACCCGCAGTCCAGTTCCTGATAGTCAAATTGAAGATGTCACTGTTGAAGTACACCAGGATGAGGATATGGGAGTTGCTAGCGCTGGGGAGGAAATTGACAAGGAGGATTCTGATGGTGAGGTGGTTTGTTTAAGTCAGGCACCCGGGGAGACACCTGTTGTCCGTGGGACGAATATGGCCATTGACATGCCTGGTCAAAATACAAAAACAATCACCTCTTCGGTGTGGAATTATTTCAACACAAATGCGGACAACAGGTGTCAAGCCGTGTGTTGCCTTTGTCAAGCTGTAATAAGTAGGGGTAAGGACGTTAACCACCTAGGAACATCCTCCCTTATACGTCACCTGGTCCGCATTCATCAGAAGTCAGTGACATGTTCAAAAACTTTAGATGACAGCGGAAGCAGTCCACTGACCACTAAATCCCTTCCTCTTGTAACCAAGCTCCTGCAAACCACACCACCAACTCCCTCAGTGTCAATTTCCACCTTACACAGGAAAGCCAATAGTCCTGCAGGCCATGTCACTGGCAAGTCTGACGAGTCCTCTCCTGCCTGGGATTCCTCCGATGCATCCTTGAGTGTAACGCCTACTGCTGCTGGCGCTGCTGTTTTTGCTGCTGGGAGTCGATCGGCATCCCAGAGGGGAAGTCGGAAGACCACTTGTACTACTTCCAGTAAGCAATTGACTGTCCAACAGTCCTTTTCGAGGAAGATGAAATATCACAGCAGTCATCCTGCTGCAAAGCGGATAACTCAGGTCTTGCCAGCCTGGGTGGTGAGAAACGTGGTTCCGGTATCCACCGTTAATTCAGAGGCAACTAGAGACTTGTTTGAGGTACTGTGTCCCCGGTACCAAATACCATCTAGGTTCCATTTCTCTAGGCAGGCGATACCGAAAATGTACACAGACCTCAGAAAAAAAGTCACCAGTGTCCTAAAAAATGCAGTTGTACCCAATGTCCACTTAACCACGGACATGTGGACAAGTGGAGCAGGGCAGACTCAGGACTGTGACAGCCCACTGGGTAGATGTATTGCCTCCCGCAGCAAGAACAGCAGCGGCGGCACCAGTAGCAGCATCTCGCAAACGCCAACTCGTTCCTCGGCAGGCTACGCTTTGTATCACTGCTTTCCAGAAGAGGCACACAGCTGACAACCTCTTACGGAAACTGAGGAACATCATCGCAGATTGGCTTACCCCAATTGGACTCTCCTGGGGATTTGTGACATCGGACAACGCCAGCAATATTGTGCGTGCATTACATCTGGGCAAATTCCAGCACGTCCCATGTTTTGCACATACATTAAATTTGGTGGTGCAGAATTATTTAAAAAAACGACAGGGGCGTGCAATAGATGCTGTCGGTGGTCCGAAGAATTGCGGGCCACTTTCGGCATTCAGCCACCGCATGCCGAAGACTGGAGCACCAGCAAACAGTCCTGAACCTGCCCTGCCATCATCTGAAGCAAGAGGTGGTAACGAGGTGGAATTCAACCCTCTATATGCTTCAGAGGATGGAGGAGCAGCAAAAGGCCATTCAAGCCTATACATCTGCCCACGATATAGGCAAAGGAGGGGGAATGCACCTGACTCAAGCGCAGTGGAGAATGATTTCAACGTTGTGCAAGGTTCTGCAACACTTTGAACTTGCCTCACGTGAAGTCAGTTCAGACACTGCCAGCCTGAATCAGGTCATTCCCCTCATCAGGCTTTTGCAGAAGAAGCTGGTGACATTGAAGGAGGAGCTAAAACAGAGCGATTCCGCTAGGC
Organism: Pseudophryne corroboree; assembly: GCF_028390025.1. Lineage (NCBI taxonomy): Eukaryota > Metazoa > Chordata > Amphibia > Anura > Myobatrachidae > Pseudophryne > Pseudophryne corroboree. Next base: position 678,506,739 of record NC_086448.1, read on the forward strand.
ATGTGGGACTTGTGGATGGAGCCCTTAATTCGCTTAACCAGGATTCACGGGTGGTCAATCTGTTGAAATCAGAGCACTACATTTTGGCCACCGTGCTCGATCCTAGATTTAAAACCTACGTTGTATCTCTCTTTCCTGCAGACACAAGTCTGCAGAGGTTCAAAGACCTGCTGGTGAGAAAATTGTCAAGTCAAGCGGAATGTGACCCGTCAACAGCTCCTCCTTCACATTCTCCCGCAACTGGGGGTGCGAGGAAAAGGCTAAGAATTCCGAGCCCACCCGCTGGCGGTGATGCAGGGCAGTCTGGAGCGAGTGCTGACATCTGGTCCGGACTGAAGGACCTGGCAACGATTACTGACATGTCGTCTACTGTCACTGCATATGATTCTGTCACCATTGAAAGAATGGTGGAGGATTATATGAGTGACCGCATCCAAGTAGGCACGTCAGACAGTCCGTACGTATACTGGCAGGAAAAAGAGGCAATTTGGAGGCCCTTGCACAAACTGGCTTTATTCTACCTAAGTTGACCTCCCTCCAGTGTGTACTCCGAAAGTGTTTAGTGCAGCCGCTCACCTTGTCAGCAATCGGCGTACGAGGTTACTTCCAGAAAATGTGGAGAAGATGATGTTCATCAAAATGAATTATAATCAATTCCTCCGTGGAGACATTCACCAGCAATTGCCTCCAGAAAGTACACAGGGATGTGAGATGGTGGATTCCAGTGGGGACGAATTAATAATCTGTGAGGAGGATGTACACAGTGAAAGGGGTGAGGAATCGGAGGATGATGATGAGGTGGACATCTTGCCTCTGTAGAGCCAGTTTGTGCAAGGAGAGATTGATTGCTTCTTTTTGGTGGGGGCCCAAACCAACCAGTCATTTCAGTCACAGTCGTGTGGCAGACCCTGTCGCTGAAATGATGGGTTCGTTAAAGTGTGCATGTCCTGTTTATACAACATAAGGGTGGGTGGGAGGGCCCAAGGACAATTCCATCTTGCACCTCTTTTTTCTTTAATTTTTCTTTGCATCATGTGCTGTTTGGGGACAATTTTTTGAAGTGCCATCCTGCCTGACACTGCAGTGCCACTCCTAGATGGGCCAGGTGTTTGTGTCGGCCACTTGTGTCGCTTAGCTTAGTCACACAGCGACCTTGGTGCGCCTCTTTTTTTCTTTGCATCATGTGCTGTTTGGGGACTATTTTTTTGAAGTGCCATCCTGTCTGACACTGCAGTGCCACTCCTAGATGGGCCAGGTGTTTGTGTCGGCCGCTTGGGTCGCTTAGCTTAGTCACACAGTGACCTTGGTGCGCCTCCTTTTTTCTTTGCATCATGTGCTGTGTGGGGACTATTTTTTTGAAGTGCCATCCTGCCTGACTCTGCAGTGCCACTCCTAGATGGGCCAGGTGTTTGTGTCGGCCACTTGTGTTGCTTAGCTTAGCCATCCAGCGACCTCGTTGCAAATTTTAGGACTAAAAATAATATTGTGAGGTGTTCAGAATAGACTGAAAATTAGTGTAAATTATGGTTATTGAGGTTAATAATACTATGAGATCAAAATGACCCCCAAATTCTATGATTTAAGCTGTTTTTGAGGGTTTTTTGTAAAAAAACACCCGAATCCAAAACACACCCGAATCCGACAAAAAAATTTCAGGGAGGTTTTGCCAAAACGCGGCCGAATCCAAAACACGGCCGCGGACCCGAATCCAAAACCAAAACACAAAACCCGAAAAATTTCCGGTGCACATCACTAAATATATATATATTATAGGCTCCTCTATCAAATAGGAAATATTAATATAGGAATGTAATGTAAATGTAAATGGAGGTTTTTTTGTGTTTTTATATACTGGTCACGCTAAGTCTAATATATCGAATTTTTCATTAATCTTACTTATCTTTATTATTATTGGACAAAGTACTATATCAGTTGAATATGCTCTATTCATCTTATCACAGCACTGTTGGTATTTTTCAGACACTGTTTATTATACAGTAGCACTTTAATTGTATTAGGGATCTATTACACGGTTATTATTTACCTCAGATGTTCCAATTTTTTGACGTTTTTGGCATATTTGTCTATGGACGTCAGTATCCCTATATTTACATATATTAGTAGGGAGAGTAATGCAACCAGGGTCCTGCCTCCATTTCAGGGGTTAATAATGTCCACTTCTTTCTAGTTATAAGGTGGAGGTTTTCTGTCATTGGAGAGATACACGATGTCCAATAGTGGAGGTGTCTTCTGTGCATGTGGGGATTGAGATTAGTAACTATCGCTGACGGAACCGGCCTGCGTCGCGGTTGCTATGGTGACCAGTTGGCGCAGAGCGGGTGACGTCAGTGGGAAAGGACCAGCAACGGAGCGGAAATCCGTGGCGCTGGTCCGAACATGGTGCACTGGCAGGCTTCTTCACAGTATAAAGGTAATCACTTGTTTGTTATGTGTTTGTTTCTCACCTTGACAAAGGGGCGTGCAAGTCCCGAAACATCGGCCATTGCTTTGATGTGAAATACACGTTTTGCTTTATTACAAATCCCTTTGAGTGCTGCTGCTGTTTGATAGAGGAGCCCATACCATGCATTCCAGGGGACACCGGGGTTCAGCTGTTGCATGAAGGGAGGAGTGCCGGTCCAACCATATATATATATATATATATATATATGTGCACAAATAAGGATGCACTCACCAGACTTCTCCAGGGTGAAATTGATAGATTTTAATCCAGACAGCACATACTCACAAACAGAAGGTCAACATTTCGGCTCACAGCAGAGCCTTTGTCAAGACCAGATTACCAGGTTGCCATCTCCCTAGCACTGCTCTGAATAGTGAAACCATATATACCCTTGGGGCAGCCACACACCCCAATCATCCAATTAGCAGCATGAACAAACAGGCCTTTTTAATGTGATGATTTTTGATTGTTTTGGATCAGAGGACGTGGGCATAGATCAGGTTTGCAGATATATTGTAGCTACCAGTTTTCTGTAGGATGTCACATGCCCTAGGCATATTGGATGAGCAGTCACTGAGTGATGCAGAACATTTGCTGGTCAGCCTTACTGATGACAAGGCTGAGCGTGTATTATTCAATCAGGTAGAATTTCTTGCAATTCAAGCACCAACTTTCCACCATGCGGTCCATGATAATTGACTGGGTGCCTCCTCTTGCCAGGGGAGGGGACAGGAACAAGTTGTTACTGAAACGCGAGGCATATTGGATCCATTTTTTGGGGACAATGTCACAGAAAGGACTCAATGAACAGAATCCATTGCACAATCTATCAATTTCACCCTGAAGAAGTCTGGTGAGTGCATCCTTATTTGTGCACATGTATCGTGGAACTTTGTTCTGATAGGACCTGTTCCTGGATTTTGCACCCCAGCAACTGTGATTATTAACGACATGTGAGTGCGGCTCTTCTACAATGGATATATATATATATATATATATATATATATAATTATACACACACACAAAACCCCCCATGAAAATCCTGCGTTTGCCACTGCAGAGAAGTCAATAGTGTCAAATCTTACTTTAAAGACACAGCTGTCCCAATTCCTTCCTCAGAATCCCCATCTACCTACAAAAGAGGGACTTGAGGATTAATCAATATGGGAAGGACCAGCAATGGCTTTATGATGAGAGGACCCTTTAATCATGTTTCCGGGTCTTCACTTGATGCTATCACCAGGCTGCGTACAATGCTATCTATGGGCAGTACTGTTCTGTCAGCTCTAGACAGGATATTTTTGGCTGCTACAGGAAGCTCCAAAAAAATTATAAAATAGATTTTCCTTAACAGGCGTCCCTGGAACAAATCCACTTTATTATTTGTATTTATTATATATTTATTTTGATAGCAACATACTTCCCATAACATGGAGGAAACCCTGAATGATAAGATCAAAGTTTTACATCAGAATCTGAGGTAAATTGGCAAAAGGGTATTATGGCTAAAGGATTTATCATTCCATCTGAAAAATACATTTCTCAGATGATGGAGTAGTGGACGCTTTTATGTCCATTTTAACACTATATGGGTCTCATTTATCAACGAGTGATAAAATAGGATTTTAATTACCTACCGGTAAATCCTTTTCTCGTAGTCCGTAGAGGATGCTGAGGTCAACATTAGTACCATGGGGTACAGACAGGTCCACTAGGAGCCATTGGCACTTTAAGAGTTTGAGAGTGTGGGCTGGCTACTCCCTCTATGCCTCTCCTACCAGACTAAGGGGGACATGTACTAAGCAGTGATAAAAGTGGAGAAGTGAGCCAGTGGAGAAGTTTCCCATGGGAAACTTATCAGTATTGACGTAACATTTATAATTTGCATACTATAAACACATACAGAGCAGCTGATTGGTTGCCATGGGCAACATCTCCACTGGCTCACTTCTCCACGTTTATCACTGCTTAGTACATGTGCCCCTCAGTCTGGAAACTGTGCCCGAGGAGACGGACATCTTCGAATGAAGGATTTAACACAGATCGTGGCGAGATTCATACCAGCTCACACACAAGGCAAAACAAGCGAACCAGCTTGAAACTCAGCAACCGCTGAAACATTACTTATCAAGTAACAATGCTGTACGTAACTAAAAACCAAAGTTGTACTGAACCAGATAACCCATGCTGGAAAACAAAGCGCTGGGCGAGCGCCCATCATCCTCTACAGACTACGAGAAAAGGACTTAGCGGTAGGTAATTAAAATCCTATTTTCTCTTACGTCCTAGAGGATGCTGGGGTCTACATTAGTACCACGTGGATGTACCAAAGCACCCAGAATGGGAGGGAGAGCGCGGAGGCTCCTGCAGAACTGAATGACCAAACTTCAGGTCCTCAGCGGCCAAGGTATCGAACTTGTAGAACTTTGCAAACGTGTTCGACCCCGACCAAGTAGCCGCTCAGCAAAGCTGTAAAGCCGAGACCTCCCGGGCAGCCGCCCAGGAAGAACACACCTTACGAGTAGAGTGGGCCTTAACAGATGTAGGACACGGCAATCCTGCCATAGAATACGCATGCTGGATAGTGAACCTGATCCAGCGAGAGATCGTCTGCTTAGAAGCAGGACACCCAAGTTTCTTCGGATCATACAGGACAAAAAGAGAGTTCGATTTTCTGTGACGAGCAGTCCTCTTCACATAGATTTTCAGAGCCCTTACAACATCCAAGGACTGTGATGAAATTGAGGAGTCAGTATCAACTGGCACCACAAAAGGTTGGTTGATATGAAATGCCGACACAACCTTCGGAAGGAACTGTTGACGTGTCCGGAGCTCAGCCCTATCTTCATGGAAGATCAAGTATGGGCTTTTACATGACAAAGCCCCCAACTTCGACACACGTCTAGCAGAAGCTACGGCCAACAAAGTGAAAGCCTTCCATATGAGAAACTTGACCTCAACCTCCTGTAGAGGCTCAAACCAGTCCGACTGGAGGAACTGCAACATCACGTTAAGATCCCAGGCTGCCGTAGGCGGTACAAAGGGAGGCTGGATGTGCAGAACTCCCTTAAAAAAAGTCTGAACCTCCGGGTGGGCAGCCGACTGTTTCTGGAAGAAAATGGATAGGGCCGAAATCTGGACCTTTACGAAACCTATTCTCAGGCCCATATCCACACCTGCTTGGAGGAAGAGGACAAACCGTCCAAGTTGAAACTCCACCGTAGGAAACTTCTTGGATTCACACCAAGACACATACTTTTTCCAAATGCGATGGTAATGCTTTGACATTACTCCTTTCCTAGCCTGTATCAGGGTAGGAATAACCTTGTTCGGAATGCCCTTCCGAGCAAATATCTGGCATTCAACCTCCATGCCGTCAAACGTAGCCGTGGTAAGCCTTGATAAGCGAACGGCCCCTGCTGCAGCAGGTCCTCCCGAAGAGGAAGAGGCCTCGGCATTCTAGCAGTAGATCCAGTAGATCCGCATATCAAGCCCTTCTTGGCCAGTCCAGAGCAATGAGGATTGCCTGAACTCTTGTTCTCCTTATGAGTTTTAGAACTCTTGGAATGAGTGGAAGTGGAGGAAACACGTACACCGACTGGAACACCCACGGAGTTACTAGGGCGTCCACCTCCACTGCTTGGGGGTCCCTCGACCTGGAACAATATCGCCAAAGCTTCTTGTTGAGACGAGAGGCCATCATGTCTATTTTGGGTACGCCCCAAAGATCTGTTACCTCCTTGAACACCTCCGGATGGAGACCCCACTCTCCTGGATGGAGATCATGTCTGCTGAGGAAGTCCGCTTCCCAGTTGCCTACTCCCGGAATGAAGATAGCCGACAGCACCAACACGTGTTTTTCCGCCCAGAGGATGATTCTTGTTACCTCTGCCATTGCAGCTCTGCTCTTAGTTCCGCCCTGTTGGTTTATGTAAGCCACCTTTGTCACATTGTCCGACTGCACTTGAATGGTCCGATTTCTCAGAAGATGGGCCGCTTGGTGAAGACCGTTGTAGACGGCTATTAGTTCCAGAATATTTATTGGCAGGCCGGCTTCTAGACTTGACCACCTTCCTTGGAAGGTTTCCCCTTGAGTGACTGCGCACCAGCCCCGGAGACTTGCATCCATGGTTAGAAGGATCCAGTCCTGAATCCCGAACCTGCGGCCCTCCAGAAGGTGAGGTAATTGCTGCCACCAGAGGAGTGAGATCCTGGCCTTTGGTGACAGACGTATTCTCTGGTGCATGTGTAGATGGGATCCCGACCACTTGTCCAGGAGATCCAGTTGGAAGGACCGAGCGTGAAACCTCCCGTACTGCAGTCCTCGTAAGAGGCCACCAGCTTCCCCAGAAGGCGAATGCACTGATGAACTGACACCCGGGCTGGCTTCAGGACATCCTGGACCATCGTTTGAATCACCAACGCTTTTTCCTTTGGGAGAAACACCCTCTGCACCTCCATGTCAAGGATCATTCCCAGAAAGGACAACCTCCGGGTTGGTTCCAATTGTGATTTTGGAAGATTCAGGATCCAACCATGTTCCCTGCGAAGCTGGGTCGTGAGTGTTATGGACCGTAATAGCTTCTCCTTGGATGATGCTTTCATCAGCAGATCGTCCATATATGGAATTATGTTCACCGTCTGTCTGCGGAGGAGAATCATCATTTCCGCCATCACCTTGGTGAATACCCTCGGTGCTGTGGAGAACCCGAATGGGAGGGCCTGGAACTGAAAGTGACAGTCCAACAATGCGAATCGAAGATGAGCTTGATGCGGCAGCCAAATTGGAATGTGGAGGTACGCATCCTTGATATCCAGGGATACTAGGAATTCCCCCTCCTCTAGACCTGATATCACTGCCCTTAGAGACTCCATTTTGAACTTGAACTCCCTCAGAAAGGGGTTTAGTGATTTTAAGTTCAGAATGGGCCTGACCGAACCATCCGGTTTAGGTACCACGAAAAGGTTCAAATAGTAACCTTTGTTTTGCATATGAGGAGGTACTGGTACAATAACTTGTGTCTTCACCAACGTCTGGACGGCTTCTTGCAGGACAGTCCTGTCTGCCAGCAGAGCTGGCAAGCCTGATCTGAAAAATCGGTGAGGAGGGAGATTTTGAAATTCCAGCCTGTACCCCTGGGACACAATATCTTGCACCCAGGGGTCCAGGCCGGAGGACACCCAAACATGACTGAAATGTCTGAGTCTCGCTCCCACCGGCCCCACCTCCGGGGCGTGCAGTCCACCGTCATGCGGAGGACTTTGGTGTACCTGAAGCAGGTTTCTGTTCCTGGGAACCTGAAGCCGCAGGTTTCTTGAACTTGGGCCGACCTCCCCAAAAGAAGGTGTTGGATGGCTTGGCCTTTCTGGACTTGTTAGACCGAAAGGGCTGTGATGTAACTGAAGAAAAGGGTTTCTTCGGAGCAGGTGTAGCTGAGGGAAGAAAGGGTGAGACCAGCCGTAGCCGTGGAGATCCACGCTTTCTCAAAGAGAGCCTGACCTGTGTAGGGTAGGGTCTCCACACTTCTCCTGGATTCCGCGTCGGCAGACCACTGGCGCAACCACAGTCCTCGACTAGCTGATACTGACATGGAGGAAATCCCCGCAGCCGTGGAACCCAGGTCTTTCATGGATTCTGGACAAGTGGTGTGGGTGCAGGGAGTGGGCGCTGGAAAGGGGGTGGGGAGTGAAGCTGATGATTCAGCTGGGAAATTATGTTTTTTTAGTGATGAGGAAAGATACTTATCTTGGGTGTTTTCAATGGATTTCTGATTTCTGAGAGAAGGATGGATTTTTCTCCAGGAATAATGCAGTCATACGGCGTGGTATTATGAAAAATACAAAAAGGCAAATTTTTGGTTTTGGGGAGCCTCAATGGGGATAATGAACACTTTTATGAGCAAGTGGGGAGGGATCTCGAGTAAGGTAATCGTACCTCACTTACAAAAGTGAGTGAGGTTGAAAACGTGTAAAGGTTTCTTTAGAAAATGATACTGGAATTTTCAGCGTACCTAACTTGCAATAAAAAGTATAGGTATAAACACATCAGGGTATCTTTGTAAGCTGTGCTGCATACCGGTACTCACTGGAAGGGGCGTATTCAGTCTGCACATCAAGGTAATATTCTCTGTGTGTTTCATTTGTTTTTATTCACTTGTTTTTATCCAATAAACCCTTCCTTCAAAATGGGTGGCTGAATAAGTATGCTGATTGGATAAAAGATACCTTGATGTGCAGACTGAATATGCCCCTTCCAGTGAGTACCGGTACGCAGCACAGCTTACAAAGATACCCTGATGTGTTTATACCTATACTTTTTATTGCAAGTTAGGTACGCTGAAAATTCCAGTATCATTTTCTAAAGAAACCTTTACACGTTTTCAACCTCACTCACTTTTGTAAGTGAGGTACGATTACCTTACTCGAGATCCCTCCCCACTTGCTCATAAAAGTGTTCATTATCCCCATTGAGGCTCCCCAAAACCCAAAATTTGCCTTTTTGTGTTTTTCATAATACCACGCCGTATGACTGCATTATTCCTGGAGAAACATCATCCTTCTCTCAGAAATCAGAAATCCATTGAAAACACCCAAGATAAGTATCTTTCCTCATCACTAAAAAACCATAATTTCCCAGCTGAATCATCAGCTTCACTCCCCACCCCCTTTCCAGCGCCCACTCCCTGCACCCACACCACTTGTCCAGTTTTTACCTTTTTGGATTATTTTTGGGATTAATCCAGTGGTGCAAGGGAGAGGCAGCAGGTACCTTCATTCACCAGGAGCGCCTCCTTCATTCTACCAAATTTTTGTTCCAAACCTTTCATGGATTCTACCAGAAATCCTGCCGCATCCTGAATGTTACGTAAAACAATTCAACATCACATTTCTCCACAGTATCGAAGTCCTCAAGTAACGTGCCTGACCACTTTACTATAGGTTTGGCTATCCAAGCACTGGCAATAGTGGGAAGTAGGATTGCCCCAGAAGTCGTGTACATGGATTTGAGCGTATTATCAATTTTACGATCAGCCGGCTCTTTCAAGGCGGTAGATCCTGGAACAGGTAAAACCACCTTTTTTGAGAGTCTGGATACTGATGCGTCAACAATAGGCGGGTTTTCCCATTTTTTCCTATCCTCTAGGAAACGCTACCAGAACCCTTTTAGGTATCTGGAATTTTTTATCCTGGTTTTCCCAAGCCTTTTCAAATATATCATTTAATTCCTTTGACGCAGGGAAGGTTAGCGAGGCTTTCTTATTTTCAGTGAAGTAAGCCTCCTCAACCTGCTCGGGTGTTGTATCAGCAATATTCAACACATCCCTAATAGCCTCTATCATCAACTGCACCCCTTTTGCAAGAGATGCAGCCCCCCGCAACACATCCCTGTCACCGTCTGCAGTATCAGAATCGGTATCATCCTGCATGATCTGAGCAAGAGCACGTTTATGTGAATATATTACGGGGAGCCCTGATGTACCAGAACTGGGCCAGACTGCCATAGAGTTCTGTAAAGCCTGAGTTGCCGATTCATTTTGTGCAACCCTATTTGAAATCTGAGAAATCATATATTTGATAGAGGATAACCACTCAGGCTCCCTTGCTGGAATCTGTGCTAAACCAGTGCAATCCTGATTACATGGAATGGGATCATCCTGCAGCATATGACACAGAGTCCCTGGAAATTGCTTAATGGAGACCACAGACACTCCACAGACACAGAGGGGAGGGCAGACAGAGTTTCACCCCCAAGAATGGCAAGAGAGACACAGAGATTGGAGCCAACCCACACACAGCACTTTTAATATAAAGGGAGACCCCCTATCAGCGCTGACTGTACACCTTAATAGGTTACACAGTCGTTTTGCAGCCTCCCCCCCCCCCTTCTACAACCTCCTGGTACCTTGATAGATAGCTGGAGTTGCTGTGGAGGGACTTGCTATTTACTGACAGCGTTGTGCAGGCAGGAAAAAGGCTCTGAACGCTGCTGGGTCCGCTCTGAGGAGAAGCACCGCCCCCAAAATGGCGCTGTCTTCTCGCTCTTCATAGGATTATACTGGCCTGAGGATTTGTGCTGGCTGAGTTCCGGGGACCCCAACAGGCTGTGTGACCAGTGTAAGGTATAGGCGCTGGCTCAGGGCGCCCCTCACAGCACCGCACTATGTACCGCTGAGCCTCTGAAGCGCAGTTAATAATGCGCTCCTACCCTTATGCCGCCATCTTCACCCCCCTTCCCCGCTTGCGAGGGGGGTCGGTGACTCACTCGTCACAATCTTCAGCTCTGTAAGGGGTTGGCAGCATGCTGCCGGGGTGAGCGATCCCCTGTGGCGGGGAAAGATCTATCCCCTCAGGGGCTCAGTGTCCTGTCAGCGGAGATAGTGGCTCAGACCCCGCAGGGTGGACACTACTCCCCCCCTTAGTCCCACGAATCAGGGAGGCTGTTGCCAGCAGCCACCCTGTAAAATAATAAACTCTAAGATAAACTTTACTGGAGAAACTCTGTAGAGCTCCCCTAGCTGTGACCAGCTCCTCCGGGCACATTTTCTAAACTGAGTCTGGTATGAGGGGCATAGGGGGAGGAGCCAGCCCACTTAAAAAGAGCCAATGGCTCCTGGTGGACCCGTCTATACCCCATGGTACTAATGTGGACCCCAGCATCCTCTCGGACGTAAGAGAAAATAAGATTTTAAACCTACCGGTAAATCTTTCTCTGACGTCCTAGTGGATGCTGGGAACTCCGTAAGGACCATGGGGAATAGCGGGCTCCGAAGGAGGCTGGGCACTCTAGAAAGATTTAGGACTACCTGGTGTGCACTGGCTCCTCCCACTATGACCCTCCTCCAAGCCTCAGTTAGATTTCGTGCCCGGCCGAGGTTGGATGCACACTAGGGGCTCTCCTGAGCCCTTAGAAAGAAAGTATAATTTTAGGTTTTTTATTTTCAGTGAGACCTGCTGGCAACAGGCTCACTGCAGCGAGGGACTAAGGGGAGAAGAAGCGAACTCGCCTGCTTGCAGCCGGATTGGGCTTCTTAGGCTACTGGACACCATTAGCTCCAGAGGGATCGACCGCAGGCCCAGTCCTTGGTGTTCGGTCCCGGAACCGCGCCGCCGTCCCCCTTACAGAGCCAGAAGCAAGAAGAGGTCCGGAAAATCGGCGGCAGAAGACATCAGTCTTCACCAAGGTAGCGCACAGCACTGCAGCTGTGCGCCATTGCTCCTCATGCACACTTCACACTCCGGTCACTGAGGGTGCAGGGCGCTTGGGGGGGGGGGGGCGCCCTGAGCTGCAATAAAAACACCTTGGCTGGCAAAAATACCACAATATATAGCCCTAGAGGCTATATATGTGGTAAATTCCCCTGCCAGAATCCAGAAAAAAGCGGGAGAATAGGCCGCGGAAAAGGGGCGGAGCTATCTCCCTCAGACACACTGGCGCCATTTCTCCTTCACAGATCCGCTGGAAGGAAGCTCCCTGGCTCTCCCCTGCAGTCTACACTTCAGAACAGGGTAAAAACAGAGAGGGGGGGCACTAAATTTGGGCGCAATACATATATAATATAAAAAGCAGCTATAGGGGACATAACTTAGTTAGTCCCTGCATTATATAGCGCTCTGGTGTGTGCTGGCATACTCTCACTCTGTCCCCCCAAAGGGCTTTTGTGGGTCCTGTCCTCATTCGGAGCATTCCTTGTGTGTGTGCGGTGTGTCGGTACGGCTGTGTCGACATGTTTGATGAGGATAATGATGTGGAGGCGGAGCAGATGCCTTTAGAAGGGATGTCACCCCCTGCGGGGCAGACACCTGAGTGGATGGGCTTATGGAAAGTAATGAGTGCACGTATAGACTCCTTATATAAGAAAATCGACGACATGCCAAATGTGGGACAGCCGACTTCTCAGCTCGTGCCTGCCCAGGCGTCGCATGGGTCGTCAGGGGCTCTAAAACGCCCGCTACCTCAAGCAGACCCAGATGTCGACACGGATACTGACACCAGTGTCGACGACGATGAGTCAAACCTGATGCCCACTAAAGCCATTCACTGTATGATTGAGGCAATGAAAGAGGTGTTAAACATTTCTGATATATCTACTGGTACCACTAAAAAGGGTATTATGGCCCTCATTCCGAGTTGATCGGTCGCAAGGCGAATTTAGCAGAGTTACACACGCTAAGCCGCCGCCTACTGGGAGTGAATCTTAGCTTCTTAAAATTGCGACCGATGTATTCGCAATATTGCGATTACTAACTACTTAGCAGTTTCAGAGTAGCTTCAGACTTACTCTGCCTGTGCGATCAGTTCAGTGCTTGTCGTTCCTGGTTGACGTCACAAACACACCCAGCGTTCGCCCAGGCACTCCCACCGTTTCTCCGGCCACTCCTGCGTTTTTTCCGGAAACGGTAGCGTTTTCAGCCACACGCCCCTGAAACGCCGTGTTTCCGCCCAGTAACACCCATTTCCTGTCAATCACATTACGTTCGCCGGAGCGATGAAAAAGCCGTGAGTAAAATTACTTTCTACATAGCAAAGTTACTTGGCGCAGTCGCAGTGCGAACATTGCGCATGCGTACTAAGCGGATTTTCATTGCGATGCGATGAAAAATACCGAGCGAACAACTCGGAATGAGGGCCTATGTTTGGAGAGAAAACACGTAGTTTTCCCCCCATCAGATGAATTAAATGAAGTGTGTGAAGAAGTGTGGGCTTTCCCTGATAAAAAATTGGTAATTCCTAAGAAGGTACTAATGGCGTTCCCTTTCCCGCCAGAGGATAGGTCACGTTGGGAAACACCCCCTAGAGTGGATAAAGCGCTCACACGTTAGTCTAAAAAGGTGGCACTACCGTCTCCGGATACGGCCGCCCTCAAGGAACCTGCTGATAGAAAGCAGGAGGCGATCCTGAAGTCTGTATATACACACACAGGCATTATACTTAGGCCAGCTATTGCGTCAGCTTGGATGTGCAGTGCTGCCGCTGCGTGGTCAGATAAACTGTCAGAAAATATTGACACATTAGACAGAGACACGATCCTGTTAACCATAGACCATATAAAAGACTCAGTCTTATATATGAGAGATGCACAAAGGGAAATCTGCCGATTGGCATCTAAAGTAAGTGCATTGTCCATTTCTGCTAGGAGAGGCTTATGGACTCGCCAGTGGACAAGAGATGCAGATTCAAAAAAGCACATGGAAGTGTTACCATATAAGAGTGAGGAATTATTTGGGGATGGTCTCTCGGACCTAGTTTCCACAGCAACGTCTGGGAAGTCAGCATTTTTACCCCATGTCCCCTCACAGCCTAAGAAGGCGCCGTTTTATCAGGTTCAGTCCTTTCGGACCCAGAAAAACAGGCGTGGAAAAGGCGGGTCCTTTCTGTCCAGAGGCAGAGGTAGGGGAAAAAGACTGCAACAAACAGCAGGTTCCCAGGAGCAAAAGTCCTCCCCCGCTTCTTCTTCCAAGTCCGCTGCATGACGGTGGGGCTCCACAGGCGGAGCCAGGTACGGTGGGGGGCCGCCTCAAGAATTTCAGCGATCAGTGGGCTCGCTCACAGGTGGATCCCTGGATCCTTCAAATAGTATCTCAGGGGTACAAACTGGAATTCGAGGCGTCTCCACCCCACCGGTTCCTAAAATCTGCCTTGCCGATTGCTCCCTCAGACAGGGAGGCGGTGCTAGCGGCAATTCACAAGCTGTATTCCCAGCAGGTGATAATCAAGGTACCCCTACTTCAACAAGGCCGGGGTTACTATTCCACACTATTTGTGGTACCGAAACCGGACGGTTCGGTGAGACCCATTTTAAATTTGAAATCCTTGAACACATACATAAAAAAATTCAAGTTCAAGATGGAATCGCTCAGGGCGGTTATTGCGAGCCTGGACGAGGGGGATTACATGGTATCCCTGGACATCAAGGATGCTTACTTGCATGTCCCCATTTACCATCCTCACCAGGAGTACCTCAGATTTGTGGTACAGGATTGCCATTACCAATTCCAGACGCTGCCGTTTGGACTGTCCACGGCACCGAGGGTATTTACCAAGGTGATGGCGGAAATGATGATACTCCTTCGAAAAAAGGGAGTTTTAATTATCCCGTACTTGGACGATCTCCTAATAAAAGCGAGGTCCAAGGAACAGTTGTTGGTGGGAGTAGCACTATCTCAGGAGGTGCTGCACCAGCACGGCTGGATTCTGAATATCCCAAAGTCACAGCTGGTTCCGACGACACGACTACTGTTCCTGGGTATGATTCTGGATACAGTCCAGAAAAAAGTGTTTCTCCCGGAGGAGAAAGCCAGGGAGTTGTCATCTCTAGTCAGAGACCTTCTGAAACCAAAACAGGTATCAGTGCATCGCTGCACGCGGGTCCTGGGAAAGATGGTGGCTTCTTACGAAGCAATTCCCTTCGGCAGGTTCCATGCCAGAATCTTTCAGTGGGACCTGTTGGACCAGTGGTCCGGATCGCATCTTCAGATGCATCGCTTGATAACCCTGTCTCCAAGAACCAGGGTGTCGCTACTGTGGTGGCTGCAGAGTGCCCATCTTCTAGAGGGCCGCAGGTTCGGCATACAGGACTGGGTCCTGGTGACCACGGATGCCAGCCTTCGAGGCTGGGGGGCAGTCACACAGGGAAGAAACTTCCAAGGACTATGGTCGAGTCAGGAGACTTCCCTTCACATAAATATTCTGGAACTAAGGGCCATCTACAATGCCCTAAGTCAAGCAAAATCCCTGCTCCTACACCAGCCGGTGCTGATCCAGTCAGACAACATCACGGCAGTCGCCCATGTAAATCGACAGGGCGGCACAAGAAGCAGGATGGCGATGGCGGAAGCCACAAGAATTCTCCGATGGGCGGAGAATCATGTACTAGCACTGTCAGCAGTGTTCATTCCGGGAGTGGACAACTGGGAAGCAGACTTCCTCAGCAGACACGACCTCCACCCGGGAGAGTGGGGACTTCATCCAGAAGTCTTCCAGATGCTGGTAAACCGTTGGGAAAAACCACAGGTGGACATGATGGCGTCCCGCCTCAACAAAAAGTTAAAAAGATATTGCGCCAGGTCAAGGGACCCTCAGGCGATAGCTGTGGACGCTCTAGTGACACCGTGGGTGTACCAGTCGGTTTATGTGTTCCCTCCTCTGCCTCTCATACCAAAGGTATTGAGAATAATAAGAAAGCGAGGAGTAAACACCATTCTCGTGGTTCCGGATTGGCCAAGACGAGCGTGGTACCCGGAACTTCAAGAGATGCTCTCAGAGGACCCGTGGCCTCTACCGCTCAGACAGGACCTGCTACAACAGGGGCCCTGTCTGTTCCAAGACTTACCGCGGCTGCGTTTGACGGCATGGCGGTTGAACACCGGATCCTAAAGGAAAAGGGTATTCCGGAAGAAGTCATTCCTACGCTTATTAAGGCCAGGAAAGATGTTACGGCAAAGCATTATCACCGCATATGGCGGAAATATGTTGCATGGTGCGAGGCCAAAAAGGCCCCAACAGAGGAATTTCAACTAGGTCGATTTCTGCATTTCCTGCAAGCAGGAGTGAATATGGGCCTAAAACTAGGCTCCATTAAAGTACAGATCTCGGCTCTGTCGATTTTCTTTCAAAAAGAACTAGCTTCAGTACCTGAAGTTCAGACATTTGTGAAAGGAGTGCTGCATATTCAGCCCCCATTTGTGCCTCCTGTGGCACCTTGGGATCTCAACGTGATGTTGAGTTTCTTAAAATAACACTGGTTTGAGCCACTAAAAACCGTGGATCTGAAATATCTCACGTGGAAAGTGGTCATGTTATTGGCCTTGGCTTCAGCCAGGCGAGTGTCAGAATTGGCGGCTTTATCATGTAAAAGCCCTTATCTGATTTTCCATATGGATAGGGCAGAATTGAGGACTCGTCCCCAGTTTCTCCCTAAGGTGGTGTCAGCGTTTCACCTGAACCAGCCTATTGTGGTGCCTGCGGCTACTAAGGATTTGGAGGACTCCAAGTTGCTAGACGTTGTCAGGCCCTGAAAATATATGTTTCCAGGACGGCTGGAGTCAGAAAATCTGACTCGCTGTTTATCCTGTATGCACCCAACAAGCTGGGTGCTCCTGCTTCTAAGCAGTTTATTGCTCGCTGGATTTGTAGTACAATTCAGCTTGCACATTCTGTGGCAGGCATGCCACAGCCAAAATCTGTAAATGCCCATTCCACAAGGAAGGTGGGCTCATCTTGGGCGGCTGCCCGAGGGGTCTCGGCTTTACAACTTTGCCGAGCAGCTACTTGGTCAGGGGCAAACACGTTTGCAAAATTCTACAAATTTGATACCCTGGCTGAGGAGGACCTGGAGTTCTCTCATTCGGTGCTGCAGAGTCATCCGCACTCTCCCGCCCGTTTGGGAGCTTTGGTATAATCCCCATGGTCCTTACGGAGTTCCCAGCATCCACTAGGACGTCAGAGAAAATAAGAATTTACTCACCGGTAATTCTATTTCTCGTAGTCCGTAGTGGATGCTGGGCGCCCATCCCAAGTGCGGTTTGTCTGCAATACTTGTAAATAGTTATTGTTAACTAAAGGGTTATTGTTGAGCCATCTGTTGAGAGGCTCAGTTGTCTTCATACTGTCAAACTGGATATAGTATCACGAGTTGTACGGTGTGATTGGTGTGGCTGGTAAGAGTCTTATCCGGGATTCAAAATCCTTCCTTATTATGTCTGCTCGTCCGGGCACGGTGTCCTAACTGAGGCTTGGAGGAGGGTCATAGTGGGAGGAGCCAGTGCACACCAGGTAGTCCTAAATCTTTCTAGAGTGCCCAGCCTCCTTCGGAGCCCGCTATTCCCCATGGTCCTTACGGAGTTCCCAGCATCCACTACGGACTACGAGAAATAGAATTACCGGTGAGTAAATTCTTATTTTTTCACCTAGTCCGTAGAGGATGCTGGGGACTCCATAAGGACCATGGGGTATAGAAGGGCTCCGCAGGAGACATGGGCACTATAAAGAACTTTTAGTATGGGTGTGCACTGGCTCCTCCCTCTATGCCCCTCCTCCAGACCTCAGTTAGAGAAACTGTGCCCAGAGGAGATGGACAATACGAGGAAAGGATTTTGTAAATCTAAGGGCAAGATTCATACCAGCCCACACCAATCATACCATATAACCTGGAAAATATGCAACCAGTTAACAGTATGAACAAAACAGTATCAGTCAAAGATCGATGCCAACTGTAACATAACCCTTATGTAAGCAACAACTATATACAAGTCTTGCAGAATAAGTCCGCACTGGGACGGGCGCCCAGCATCCTCTACGGACTAGGTGAAAAAGATTTACCGGTAGGTTTAAAATCTTATTTTCACTTACGTCCTAGAGGATGCTAGGGACTCCGTAAGGACCATGGTGTTTATACCAAAGCTCCCAACCGGGCGGGAGAGTGCGGATGACTCTGCAGCACCGACTGAGCAAACTCAAGGTCCTCCTCAGCCAGGGTATCAAACTTAGAATTTTGCAAAAGTGTTTGAACCCGACCAAGTAGCTGCCCGGCAAAGCTGTAATGCCGAGACGCCTCGGGCAGCCGCCCAAGAAGAGCCCACCTTCCTAGTGGAATGGGCCTTTACCGATTTAGGTAACGGCAATCCCGCCGTAGAATGAGCCTGCTGAATCGTGTTACAGATCCAGCGAGCAATAGTCTGCTTAGAAGCAGGAGCGTCAATCTTGTTGGCTACATACAGGACAAACAGAGCCTCTGTCTTCCTAATCTTAGCCGTCCTGGCCACATAAATTTTTAAGGCCCTGACTACATCCAAGGACTTGGAGCCCTCCAAGTCCCCCGAAGCCACAGGCACCACAATAGGTTGGTTCATATGAAACAAAGAAACCACCTTAGGTAAAAATTGAGGAAGAGTCCTCAACTCCGCTCTATCCACATGGAAAATCAAATAGGGGCTCTTGTGAGACAAGGCCGCCAATTCGGACACCCGCCTTGCAGATGCCAAGGCTAATAACATGACCACCTTCCACGTGAGAAATTTGAGTTCAACCTTTTGAAGAGGCTCGAAGCAGTGAGATTTCAGGAAACTTCACACCACGTTAAGGTCCCACGTTGCCACCGGGGGCACAAAAGGAGGCTGGATGTGCAGCACTCCCTTCACAAACGTCTAGGAGAGAAGCCAATTCCTTCTGAAAGAATATAGAGAGGGACGAAATCTGTACCTTAATGGAGCCTAACTTCAGGCCCATATCCACTCCTGTCTGTAGAAAGTGGAGAAATCGGCCCAGATGGAAATCTTCCGTAGGAGCATTCTTGGCTTCACACCAAGATACATACTTCCTCCAGATACGGTGATAATGCTTCGCCGTCACCTCCTTCCTAGCCTTTATCAGAGTAGGGATGACTTCCTCTGGAATACCTTTCCCAGCTAGGATTTGGTGTTCAACCGCCATGCCGTCAAACGCAACCGTGGTAAGTCGTGGAACACGCAAGGCCCCTGTTGAGAGGAAGAGGCCACGGATCTTCTGTGAGCAGATTCTGAAGATCTGAGTACCAGGCCCTTCGAGGCCAATCTGGAACAATGAGTATAGTCCGTACTCCTGTTTGTCTTACGATTCTCAATATTTTGGAGATGAGAGGATGAGGAGGGAACACATAGACCGACCGAAACACCCAAGGTGTCACCAGGGCATCTGTCGCTACTGCCTGAGGGTCCCTTGACCTGGCACAATACCTCCGATGCTTCTTGTTGAGGCGTGACGCCATCATGTCTATTTGAGGAACTCCCCAAAGGTTTGTTATTTCTGCAAAAACTTCTCGATGAAGTCCCCACTCTCCTGGATGGAGATCGTGTCTGCTGAGGAAGTCCTCTTCCCAGTTGTCTACTCCCGGAATGAAGACAGCTGACAGAGCGCTTACGTGATTTTCCGCCCAGCGAAGAATCCTGGTGGCTTCCGCCATCGCCACTCTGCTTCTTGTCCCACCTTGGCGGTTTACATGAGCCACGGCTGTGACGTTGTCTGATTGAATCAGAACCGGTAGGTCGCGAAGAAGATTCTCCGTTGTCGTAGGCCGTTGTATATGGCCCTCAATTCCAGTATGTTTATGTGTAGACAAGCCTCCTGGCTTGACCATAGTCCCTGAAAATTTCTTCCTTGTGTGACTGCTCCCCACCCCCTGGAGGCTCGCGTCCGTGGTCACCAGAACCCAGTCCTGAATGCCGAACCTGCGACCCTCTAGAAGGTGAGCACTCTGCAGCCACCACAGGAGAGACACCCTGGCCCTGGGGGACAGGGTTACTTTCTGATGTATTTGTAGATGGGATCCGGACCACTTGTCCAGAAGATCCCACTGAAAAGTCCTCGCATGAAACCTGCCGAAGGGGATGGCCTCGTAGGCCGCCACCATTTTTCCCAGAACTCGAGTGCATTGATGAACAGACACTCTTCTTGGTTTTAGCAGGTCTCTGACCATGTTTTGGAGATCCTGGGCTTTTTCCAACGGAAGAAAAACCCTCTTTTGTTCTGTGTCCAGAATCATGCCTAGGAATGACAGCCGATTCGTTGGAACCAATTGTGACTTTGGCAGATTGAGAATCCAACCGTGCTGTTGCAGCACCCTCAGAGAGAGCGACACGCTCTTCAGCAATCGATCTCTCGAACTCGCCTTTATCTGGAGATCGTCCAAGTATGGGATAATTGTGACTCCCTGCTTGCGCAGGAGCACCATCATTTCCGCCATTACCTTGGTGAAAATCCTCGGGGCCGTGGAAAGCCCAAACGGCAACGTTTGAAACTGGTAATGACAGTCCTGTACAGCGAATCTCAGGTACGCCTGATGAGGGGGATATATGGGGATATGAAGGTAAGCATCCTTTATGTCTAGTGACACCATAAAATCCCCCCCTTCCAGGCTGGATATCACAGCTCTGAGCGATTCCATCTTGAATTTGAACTTTTTCAAGTACAGGTTTAGGGATTTGAGATTTAAAATGGGTCTGACCGAACCATCCAGCTTCGGGACCATGAACAGGGTTGAATAGTATCCTTTTCCCTGTTGGACCAGGGGAACCTTGACAACCACTTGCTGTTGACACAGCTTTTGAAGTGCAGCTAACACCACTTCCCACTCTGGGGGTGAAGCTGGCAAAGCCGACTTGAAAATTTGCGAGGGGGCACTTCTTCGAATTCCAGCTTGTAGCCTTGGGAAACAATTTCTATCACCCAAGGATCCACGTCTGAAAGAACCCAGATCTGGCTGAAAAGTCGAAGGCGTGCCCCCACTGGCGCGGACTCCCTTAGGGGAGCCCTAGCGTTATGCGGTGGATTTTGTAGAAGCCGGGGAGGACTTCTGCTCCTGGGAACTAGCCGAAGCAGGCGTTCTCTTTCCTCTACCCTTACCTCTGGCAAGGAAGGAGGAGCCCCGACCTCTTCTGGACATATGCGACCGAAAGGACTGCATCTGAAACTGTGGAGTTTT
This sequence comes from Pseudophryne corroboree, assembly GCF_028390025.1. Taxonomy (NCBI): domain Eukaryota; kingdom Metazoa; phylum Chordata; class Amphibia; order Anura; family Myobatrachidae; genus Pseudophryne; species Pseudophryne corroboree. Next base: position 678,527,658 of record NC_086448.1, read on the forward strand.
CTTTTGCTGTTGGGGAACAAAAGGTAAAAAGGTAGACTTCTCCGCGATAGCTGTGGAAACTAGGTCCGTGAGCCCTTCCCCAAACAACACTTCACCCTTGTAAGGTAAAACCTCCATATGCTTCTTTGAGTCTGCATCACCTGTCCATTGGCGGGTACATAGAGCTCGTCTCGCAGAAATAGCCATGGCATTGGCCCTGTGACAATGCTAAATTCCTTTGTCGTATAAACAACCCTTTATGAAGCTAAGAACACTGTACGCTGTTTACTTAAGAAGTACCGTAATGGTACGCTATCTGCGTAGCGATCGCTCAGCCGTAGGCGAGACGCTCAAGCGTCACGTTCGCTCACGGCCCAGTGATCACAGGACACGTTATTGGTTATGTCTAGGGGAATGATTCGCTGTAGCGTAGCATACGCTCGAGACCACGAGGAGGTCACCAGCGATGCAGACGCTTACAACACTATACCTTTATGTTAAAACCTTATACCAATGAAATACACTGAATACCTTAATGTGAGTACAGGGTGTAAGTGCAACCTTGTGTAACCTGACTATCTACAAAGCTGCATGAGCGTCACCGACGCTCAAATGAACACTTATCACTATAGAAAATACACAGATGCTGGTTTAGGTTCCAAGGCCTATTAACTGTATTATATCTAATATACTTGTAAAAGGGGATAACAGTACAAATGATACACTACAATATAACAAAGACTTCCTAACCAGATAACTACACAAGAAATACAATACAATACAATTACTATTTATGGGAAAATGGAAGGGGAAGAGAAGAAGAGAGAGATAGAGAGAAATGGCTCATGATAACATTAAATAAGAGACAACATGGTTGCAGATAAAACTACACATGTGAGAGACAATCGCTGCGCAGTTAGTCAATGCTGAATACAGCATGGGATGGAAGCTAGACTCCATTTTGAGAAACCTCCACTTGATTCCAAAGACCACACCACATGGCTGAAAGGGGGAGGGGAAGACATCCAGCAGCAGCCATTTTAGATTTGCAGGTCCAAACACATGGCACTCTATACTAAACCACAATCACATAGCAGAAAACACAAGACTCCATTTTCTTCCAAAATGTCCAAGCCTCAAAACAATGCATATGTTCTGATTTTACAATTCCAAACCATCTAAAACACCTTTCACAATGTAATCCAACTTCCTAGAACCATCTCATAATTTCACATCCCAAACAACTTCAGTATCTCAATAACCAGAGCATATGAGTTATCACAAGACCAGACCACCAGGTACTCACAAGTATCAGCCTGCCATTGCTACCAGCACATATTCAAAAGTACTGCATGGTGGTATTTATGATTAACAAGATCCCAGCTACCATCACAGATTCCACAGGGCACCAACACTAACACCCAACAATCATCACAGCCAAGTTACAATATCCTATTTAAACCAGAAAGCAATATGTCTATATTTCCTTCTATAGCCATGTGATTATATACTTAGCCTTTAGTTTGGAAGATGTCCTGGGGATTCAGCCGCCATGCTGCTTGGTGCCAGGTAGCTGTGTGTGTGTCTGTGAGTGTAGCTACATTACATCTGTTCTCTGAGGCCACACCTGACCACTACCTTCCTGTTTGACCAGTACCTGGGGGAGGGGTCTTTCTTTCTCCTTTGTATTGAGTCACCATTCTCTTTATATATGCTAATCAGGTTCAGCCCTGAAAACTTAGTAAAAGGTTGTTTTGAGCATCCATTATTCTAACAATATGATCTTAGCTTTTATACATATAATCATATCTATCCGCTGCAATGTCCCACAACAACACAACAGGCCTCAAACTAACCCACACCTGATTCTGCTTGCTTCAATACCAAACATGATGTGTTTATCTGGTTCGGTTCGAATGATACACATCCATGACATTAATTCATTAGCCAATTCTAAATCTCCTTGGTGTCTGGTGCTGTTCATTATTATAACCATGTACTGTATGAAACAAGTGCCGAATCCATCTCTGTGCCATGTCCGAGCAAATGCGTGTGTTTCCATATATTGCTGTGCTCGCTGCGCATATTTGCAAGTATAGCGACTTATATGTGTGCAGTTTATATGGTCTCTCTATGTAATATTTTTGACTTTGACAGTCCACCCTTTGGCAGTCACCAATAACTGCCACTTCCTAAAACATTTCAAAAAGAGAAAAATATATGTCAGGGGTTAATACATTTCAATGGTTGGGTAAGGGAGGAGAGAGGAGAAGGTGTGAAGAGGGTATGACCTAGTGAGATAGCAGAAGCATGTGTGTATGAATCCATGTTTGGGGGGGTCATGTATCATCGTGCCGTACGTGTTGTACATCAAGCTTCGAGGTATTGCGAAGTATACATTTGAATTCCTTCTTATCCCGTACTAAGGGTCTGTGGATGGGCTGTCAAACTCTACCGAGCTCATTTCGGCTGTGGTTGTAACAAAATGGGGATGCACATTTTAATTGGTGATACATGAATGGGGGAGGTATGTGGTTGCTGATATCTGTGCCTGTATTCCCTATCGTCTATGTGTGTTATTACCTGAGGGTTGTAGAGATGAAGATAAAGAACACTTATGGAAAATGCAATGATATTCTATGTCAGGGAAATGTACATCTGTCGTTGAGGTTGTGTTCGGTATCTGTTGAGAGTCGTCTTCTTTGCGCTGTATTGCTCCTTAGGCATGAGCAAATAGCTTTGTCTGAGCCATCAGATTTACAAAAATGTTGGGCTAGCGTGAGTTTAAAGATACTAGGGAAACTGGGGATCCATGGCAAAGTTCATCAAGTGTCCATATTTAAAGTTGTCAAATCTTCTTCTTTGGTGCTTGTCTGTTGTCTGTATACATCTCGTCTCGTCAGCTTCCTCGTCCAAGGGGGTCTTTGTATCTGGGAGAAAAGCAGAAAAACAGGTGAAAGAAACGGACCGTATAATCGCATTTTCATCACATTCTGGTTTCTATCATTGGGTCATAAATCAAATCCAGGTTAATTACAGTTTCCTCACTCCTCAAGCTCATCACTTTTGTACTTTGTTTGCACCTCATTAAAGCCTGCCCGCATCTAAATATCAATCCAATCGATATAACGACACCTAAGATACATAGTAGAAACTTTCCAACATCCATTATGACTCCTTGAGCCCACTCTCCTAAACCGGAGAACCAATTTCGCGGGTTCAACCATGACACCCAACCAGTCAGCTCATTACCTACAGCAGCAAGGGTGAGATTGTGTTTTCGACGAAATTCCCACTTCAATTGGAGAATATCGTCCATCTTTTGGTCTATGACCTCTACCGGATCCTCGGTGCTATTTGTGATATACGTGCAACACTTTATGCCGTACTGTGTTGCCAATGTAACACAATATCCGCCTGTTACTGCTGTAAGATAATTAAGAACCATCCTATGCTGAACTAGTTCTGTTTTATAAGCTTGAAGTTCTCTTCCAGTGTATCTAAACGTGTCATCATACATTTCAGTGATATTATCTAACAAATTGGCGAGTGCGGAAATGTATCTATAATTCATCACTCCCCGAGCGGTACGAGTGAAATCTAACGCTACCAGAACCTGAATCCCGGTGGATTCATGGATAAGATCAGAGGCCGGATGCTCTAACCTTTCTGACAGTTGTCTTTTAACTCGGTGCTCGTAATGAGTGTGAGTATAAGGAGCTTGGGCACCACGGTGTATGTCCTTCATTTTGTCATGTGTAACAGTCATCACTTCAGGCAATACTTTTCCAATATAACACAATCCTTCAGAGTTTGGGGCAAGCCATTTGTACGCCTTTCTCCCGCATATGAAATATGCATCATCGGGGAGAACATAAGGGACGGAGAAGGACATGACCATGTTACAAACCTTCCAGGTGAAATCTCCTGACCCTAATTCTTCCAACTGCTTAATGCACGTATCGGTTTGTACGATATGTGCGCAGTATCCTGGTGATACCTCTCCAACTCTAGTAATCTTATTCCCTAAGGTATATCGATACCGGAAAGATTTTCCTCTACTGGCTATGTGGCGTACGAGCTCTGTATCTGTAGGCATTCTATCTGCTCTGTGTGAAAAGGTCATGGTAAGGTTGCTCCATGACACTTCCCAATTTCCCGGTTTTCTGGGATTGGAGATGTTAAAACATATGAGGGACCTATCCACATGGTATTGGTGGAGCTTCAAACTAGGAGGGCTGGAGATATTAAACCTCCTGTCCACCGGTCTCCCACCACTTAGCTCAAGTACCTCCCCTAATGTTAAAGGAAATGGTACTAGCCCTGATTTACTATGACCCTGAGGTACTTGAGAGCATACCCAACAATCAGTTTTATTTAACACACTACCCACTAAGGAGTGATAGTCACTCAATGGATGCCGGTCCATATGGATATTAAGACTGGATTGGCATTTCTTTATGCATCCATCTTCAACCATTGTCACAGAGCCTACAGATACAGTTTTTCTTTTTGAACTAACAATCCTTCAAAGAAAATGTTTACAGATAACATGGTTGTTAGATCGTGCCCGGTACTCGCCTTTGCTTGGTGATTGGGTTGCTATTGGAAATTTACACCTCCGTCTCAGTCATCAGGACCTTTCTGGATCCTTTCTCGACCTCACTGGTACTCTCACCGAAACAGACTGCTCTGGTCAACATCATGGTTAACGGGAAAATCCATATCACAGTCTCTTGGGGCAAGTCCATCTTACAGGAGGAGAAAAGAAGAAATTTGTAAAGGGGGTATAAGAAAACAGTTTGAGGGGGAGAGAACTTGTTACGATAATAAGTTCTCTCGTCTTGTTGTTCTTCTTGTTCTGCTGTCCTCTCAAAGGTGCTGTCTCTCAGTCTTCCAAACGAACATTCTGGTGATGCAATATTCCTTCCTAACCGGCGATCTTTCTGTAAGGAGAAAAAATCTGGCATTACCATTGGTCCAACTGAGGGATGACATACCATCTTTAAACCATGGAAACATGAGTGGGAAGAGAGAGACAACAAAAAAACAAAAGAGATAGAGAACAATTCATGTGCATATATACATTACATAACTCGACAATAACCACCAATGAGAAAAGAGAAACAAAACATTTTTAAACATTGTCAACATTAAGAAAACATTGTTAGCATTAGAAAAACATTGTCAGACTTATTAGGCTGTCGTATCTACGTGTCTAATGGTTTCCTTGAGCAGTCCCTCCCCACCAGCACTTGCATTATTCCACTGTCTGTATCTGGCCAGAATACATTGTGGTGGATAGGTCATGCTGGGGTTTGGTAGACTTCTGCAAGGACCAAGCGAATATGCAATGTTTGAATTCTTACCAATAATCGTCAGAGATGGGGATAGAGAGAGAAAGAAAAAACATTTTTCACAAATACATTTACAACGTTTAACCTGGTCATTCCTGTGTCTTCAGTGAATGACCTCCCAATTTATTAACCGTTACCTCAGGCTTGCCTCCATTCCTAATAATCACCTTTCCTAACTATATATTATGGGTGTGGCCCAAAATTCTTCCTATATGATCCCTGCTTGTAATTTGGTGTGTCATAACTTTTGCTCATTTTCATGTCTAGGGGGTCTAACTTTATGTGGGTTATTGCAGTTCTCTTTTGCACAGATCACAACTCCTTAAGTTCCTCCATGTGCCAATGGCCTGGGGTTTTGGTTGATTTGATGCCTCCTCAAACGTTTGGATGCTCATCACCCTCAACCGCTTTCCCTGTACCTACCTGGTTCCTTGGATACCATGATTATGTCGTTGTCTAGGGAGTTGATATGCCTTCTGTGAATCTTTGATCATACAGTTAGATCTTTCCTAGGATCTGGGTAATCAGACATGATTGATCTCAATTCTGTCCGGGACCAGGGATGGCGCATTGCACTGTCCTTGACGGGAATGATTCCCTGATCGTCAGTCTTCCCATTGGGGACTGTGATCACCCTGACAGGACTAAACTCAATTACATCACCTTGTTTTGGTCTTACAATATGGGGTACATTTGTTTGTGCGTGATATAAAACATTGTACGTACCTGTGGACACGACCTCACCTGACCCTCCGTTAGGGGGTTTGATTATTGCCTTTACCAATTTGGTCGCGTCCACCTGGATGTCTTGTAGGATGGCTTCTTTAAGAGGTGCCGACATCGTTCTGGGCTCACTTTCTTGTTGGTAATCCTGAGGGAAGTTTAACATGGGGTGCGACTTGCACAGGTTAACATTTGTAATTTTTACACTTTCATTTTCATAAACATTATTACATTTAACACTTTCATTCTTAATACAGTTACTAAGTGCATTTTTATCGTACAACATTGTGCCATTTCTCTGCAACCATAATCCTCTTCAATGCCATGTCTCTCCTCTCAAGATGAAAGTTAGATATGTAAGTTACATTTCTTTGCATTTCACTTTCCTGTTGCCATAACTGCAAACAATCATCATGTTTAACTCGTTGTTTCCAGGATTTTATGAGACTGATCCTTTGCCTTAAATTATGCAACACCTCTAAGTCAAAACTACCTATCCCGGGAAATGGTGCCTTATCCCCCGCAGTCATTCGTGTCCATTCATCACAAAAGGTCTCAGTGTGGGGACCATATTTCCCCCACATTACTAACCGAGCAGACCCTCGGGGTCTGCAAGCCTCTGGAGTCTGAATCCTGACCTCCGACCGTCTCTGTGTTGTGCACTTGGCTGCCATTGTGGACCTTTTTAACACAGAAAAACTTCCTAAAATGCACCAAACACAGAACTTCGTTGGAAATCCTTAAAGCTCTTCCACTGAACTTCTTCTGCTCCGGGTATCTCCGGTCCGCCTTCTAGCAGACACGTGTAGCCGTTGCAGGCCCTATCTCTAGAGATTTTCCTGAGAAAATTCCCTTCCTTTTTCTTTACACAAATCACGCTTGCATGTGCTCCCTACAACACGTATGAGGGCATGATTTACGCATGGATATACGACCTCATATCACGTTGCGTTATTGGTCACACATACAACCGTGCGGTCCAATCGTACCACTTATAGACACTTGTTGCCCATAAATGGTAGGATCATTGGAGTCTCCCTACTGTGCTCCAAAACAGCCAGAGCGTAATACAACGAAAACTTTATCACACTCTGTTGCACGTTTTCACTCAGATCGTGCTCATCACGTTCCACATAGATCACAAAGTTCACAAAGTCCACAAAGCGGAATTCAATACCGTTTTATCACATAGATCACAAAGTCCACAAAGCGGGATTCAATACACTCATACCGTTTTCAACCCACTATCATTCTTATAGTTTTCTGATCAGAAAAATCATTTCCCGTAGTCTGATAGCTCTCCCCAGAGGCGTTACAGTAAAGTAAGGTATTTAAACTAAATTTTGGAAACTGAACAAATGTGTGCTATTGTCTTGTGGCTTCTGTATCGCCTTACTATAAGCGATATTTCACTATATAAACGCTTACCAAACACCACACAGTATCTTCTATGCTGTGTGCTTGTTTTTTCTCAGCACGTTATCAATGCAAATGGCAAACAGGAAGGTGAGATGTGAAACTTACACAGATGAAAATGCAATTCTAAATTTAATCTAATAACATACATTGATGTAAGCACACGCATATAGATATTACATATAAGTACCAATCACTATTACTTATGATTGACTATGATATAGATTAAATAAATGCATTAAAAAAAACTCATTAAATGATGATTTCTTTTTGACAGTGGATGGCTGATTGTTTCCTGAGTCAACTGAAAACCAGCCGCTCAGAAAAAAAAAAAATTGACCTTCCCAAAATGGCCGCTGCTCCTCCCCCTTCCACCTCCATGAGGGTCACACAAAATGGTGGACAGACCATGCGGCCTCTTGTCACAAAGAAAGTCATCATTCAAAACTCCTAAAGTTATTCTAGGCCTGAGTGTGTAGTTGGCACCAAATTGAAATAAAAACCAGATTTTCAAAGACAATAGCGTACTGTTCTTACCTCCGGTTACCGGGTTCCTTCAGCACTCTTTATCTAAGCGAAGCAGACGCTTATCCCGTCAGCACTGTGAGACAACCTCCCACCCTTTGCTGGAGGGATAATGTCTGCTGATCTACCTAGTGCAGATATGAGAAGTATAGGACGAGCCCAATTGACAATGCTAAATTCCTTTGTCGTATAAACAACCCTTTATGAAGCTAAGAACACTGTACGCTGTTTACTTAAGAAGTACCGTAATGGTACGCTATCTGCGTAGCGATCGCTCAGCCGTAGGCGAGACGCTCAAGCGTCACGTTCGCTCACGGCCCAGTGATCACAGGACACGTTATTGGTTATGTCTAGGGGAATGATTCGCTGTAGCGTAGCATACGCTCGAGACCACGAGGAGGTCACCAGCGATGCAGACGCTTACAACACTATACCTTTATGTTAAAACCTTATACCAATGAAATACACTGAATACCTTAATGTGAGTACAGGGTGTAAGTGCAACCTTGTGTAACCTGACTATCTACAAAGCTGCATGAGCGTCACCGACGCTCAAATGAACACTTATCACTATAGAAAATACACAGATGCTGGTTTAGGTTCCAAGGCCTATTAACTGTATTATATCTAATATACTTGTAAAAGGGGATAACAGTACAAATGATACACTACAATATAACAAAGACTTCCTAACCAGATAACTACACAAGAAATACAATACAATACAATTACTATTTATGGGAAAATGGAAGGGGAAGAGAAGAAGAGAGAGATAGAGAGAAATGGCTCATGATAACATTAAATAAGAGACAACATGGTTGCAGATAAAACTACACATGTGAGAGACAATCGCTGCGCAGTTAGTCAATGCTGAATACAGCATGGGATGGAAGCTAGACTCCATTTTGAGAAACCTCCACTTGATTCCAAAGACCACACCACATGGCTGAAAGGGGGAGGGGAAGACATCCAGCAGCAGCCATTTTAGATTTGCAGGTCCAAACACATGGCACTCTATACTAAACCACAATCACATAGCAGAAAACACAAGACTCCATTTTCTTCCAAAATGTCCAAGCCTCAAAACAATGCATATGTTCTGATTTTACAATTCCAAACCATCTAAAACACCTTTCACAATGTAATCCAACTTCCTAGAACCATCTCATAATTTCACATCCCAAACAACTTCAGTATCTCAATAACCAGAGCATATGAGTTATCACAAGACCAGACCACCAGGTACTCACAAGTATCAGCCTGCCATTGCTACCAGCACATATTCAAAAGTACTGCATGGTGGTATTTATGATTAACAAGATCCCAGCTACCATCACAGATTCCACAGGGCACCAACACTAACACCCAACAATCATCACAGCCAAGTTACAATATCCTATTTAAACCAGAAAGCAATATGTCTATATTTCCTTCTATAGCCATGTGATTATATACTTAGCCTTTAGTTTGGAAGATGTCCTGGGGATTCAGCCGCCATGCTGCTTGGTGCCAGGTAGCTGTGTGTGTGTCTGTGAGTGTAGCTACATTACATCTGTTCTCTGAGGCCACACCTGACCACTACCTTCCTGTTTGACCAGTACCTGGGGGAGGGGTCTTTCTTTCTCCTTTGTATTGAGTCACCATTCTCTTTATATATGCTAATCAGGTTCAGCCCTGAAAACTTAGTAAAAGGTTGTTTTGAGCATCCATTATTCTAACAATATGATCTTAGCTTTTATACATATAATCATATCTATCCGCTGCAATGTCCCACAACAACACAACAGGCCTCAAACTAACCCACACCTGATTCTGCTTGCTTCAATACCAAACATGATGTGTTTATCTGGTTCGGTTCGAATGATACACATCCATGACATTAATTCATTAGCCAATTCTAAATCTCCTTGGTGTCTGGTGCTGTTCATTATTATAACCATGTACTGTATGAAACAAGTGCCGAATCCATCTCTGTGCCATGTCCGAGCAAATGCGTGTGTTTCCATATATTGCTGTGCTCGCTGCGCATATTTGCAAGTATAGCGACTTATATGTGTGCAGTTTATATGGTCTCTCTATGTAATATTTTTGACTTTGACACCTGGAACCCAGCAGCCCAACGTCTCTTTGAGCGTCCCTCATATATAAGACTGCGTCTTTAATGTGGGCTAAGGTTAATAAAATAGTATCCCTGTCTAGGGTATCAAGGTCAGCTGACAAGGTATCTGTCCACGCTGCAACTGCGCTACAAACCCATGCCGATGCAACTGCCGGTCTGAGCAAAGCACCTTCAAAGTAGTCTCCTGTCTGCGATCAGCAGGATCCTTGAGGGCTGCCATGTCCGGAGATGGCAGCGCCACCTTTTTAGACAAAAAGCCTTATCCACCCTGGGAGAGGATTCCCAACGTACCCTGTCCTGTGCAGGTAAAGGATACGCCATAAGCGCCCTTTTGGGAATCTGCAGTTTTTTATCTGGAGTTTCCCAAGCTTTTTCAAGTAACTCGTTAAGCTCATGGGATGGGGGAAAAGTTACCTCAGGCTTCGTTTCCTTATACATGCGCTCCCTCATGTCAGGGACAGAGGGGTCATCAGTGATATGTAAAACATCTTTTATTGCAATAATCATACACTAAATACTTTTTGCCACCCTTGGGTGCAATTTTGCATCATCGTAGTCGACACTGGAGTCAGAATCCGTGTCGGTACCTGTGTCAACCAATTGTAGGGGACGTTTTTGAGACCCTGCAGGGCCCTGTGACCTAGTGCAATCCGTGGATTGACTCCCTGTTTTCTCCCTGGACTCTGCTTTGTCCAGTCTTTTATGTAAAGAGGCCACACTTGCATTCAACATATGCCACATGTCCATCCAATCATGTGTCGGCGTTGCCGACGGAGACACACCACACATCTGCTCCACCTCCTCCTTAGACAAGCCTTCCACTTCAAACATGCCGACACGCACGTACCGACACCCCACACACACAGGGATATATCTAAAAGGGGACAATTTCCCAACAAGGCCCTTTGGAGAGACAGAGAGTATGCCAGCACACACCCAGCGCCAACTGACACTGGAATAAATCCCAGACAGCGCTTTTATATTATATAATCAATGTTATACACTCACTGCGCCAATAAATGTGCCCCCCCCCCTCTTTCCAGCCCTCTGTCACCGAGTTCAGCAGGGGAGAGTCCGGGGAGCCAGCTTCTCTGCCGAGTTCTGAGGAGAAAATGGCGCTGGTTAGTGCTGAGGGATCAAGCTCCGCCCCCTCCAGCGGCGGGCTTCGGTCCCGCTTCAATATTCAAAAAATGGCGGGGGTCTCTACATTTACTGCCTCCGCAGCTTAATGCCCCTATTAAAGCCAGGTCAGAGGTTTATTGCAGCCCAGGGCGCCCCCCTTGCACCCTGCACCCATCAGTGCCCTCAGTGTGTGTAACGTGTGGGAACCTCAGTGAAGATCCGCTGTCTTCTGCCGCCTTGAAGTCTTCATTTCTTCTCATACTCACCCGGCTTCTATCTTCCAGCTCTGCAAGGAGGACGGCGGCGCGGCTCTGGGACGAACGGCGGGGGGGACCCGCGTTCCGACTCTCTCTGGAGCTAATGGTGTCCAGTAGCCTAAGAAGCAGAGGCTATCACTGAAGTAGGTCTGCTTCTCTCTCCTCAGTCCCACGATGCAGGGAGCCTGTTGCCTGCAGTGCTCCCTGAAAATAAAAAACCTAACAAAATTCTTTTCAGAGAAACTCAGGAGAGCTCCCCTGTAATGCACCCTATCTCCTCTGGGCACAAAATATAACTGAGGTCTGGAGGAGGGGCATAGAGGGAGGAGCCAGTGCACACCCATACTAAAAGTTCTTTATAGTGCCCATGTCTCCTGCGGAGCCCGTCTATACCCCATGGTCCTTACGGAGTCCCCAGCATCCTCTAGGACGTAAGTGAAACAGGGAATCCATCTTTCGCAGATCGTTCGACCTCTTCATGTAGATACAGAGAGCCCGTACAATGTCCAGAGCCCTAGAGCCAGAAGAGGCAGGTGAAAACACCGGAACCACAATGGGTTGATTAATATGGAAGGCGGACACCACCTTAGGCAGGAAAGCATGTTTAGTGCGTAATTCAGCCCTGTCGGCATGGAAGATGAGGTAAGGAGGTTTGCAGTATAAGACTCCCAGTTTTGACACCCTTCGAGCCGATGCCAAAGCAAGGAGGGTGGCTGTTTTCCGAAAAACGAACACTGGAGGAAGTCCAGGACAAGAGCCAAGTTCCAAGGAGCAGTCGGTGCAGTAAATGAGAGTTAGATACGTAACACCCCCTGCAAAAATTTGGATGTCTGGCAGCAAGGCCAAACGTTGTTGGACGAATATGGACAGGGACAAAATCTGAACCTTTAGAGACCCTAACCGCAATCCGGCATCAAAACCCGTCTGCAGGAACGGTAAGACACCACCCAACCGGAAAACAGTAGATGGATAACCTTTTCGCTCACACCAGACCACATAAGCCTTCCAAATGCGGTGGTAATGTTTGGAAGTGAACTTTTTTCTAGCGTGAAGCATGGTAGGAATCACCGAGTGCGTTATACCCTTCCTAGCTAGTAATGCTTTTTCAACAGCCATGCTGTCAAACGTAGCCGCCTTAAGTGTGAAGAAACGAAAGGACTTTGCTGAAGAAGATCATCCTGAAGGGGCAGGGGCCATGGGTTGTCGACAAGAAGATCATACAGGTCGGCATACCACCCCCTGCGAGGCGAATCCGGAGTGATGAGAATTGTCAACACACCCTCTTGTTTTATTTGCTTCAGTACCCGAGGAAGCAGAGGGAAGGGAGGAAATATGTAGATCATCAAGAACCCCAAATGTGTAGTCAGTGTGTCCACTGCCACTGCGGCCGGATGCTGCATCCGTGAACAATATCAATTGAGTTTGTTGTTGTTGCGAGACATCATCAAATAGATCTGTTGTCCCCCACCGAGCGATGATCTATTGGAACACCTGAGGGTGGAGACCCCATTCTCTGAGGTCTAGATCCTGTCTGCTTAAATAATCCGCCTCCCAATTGCAGACTCCGGGGATGAATATCACAGAGATTGCGGAGGCGTACTTCTCTGCCCATTGCAGGATCCTGGTTACCTCCCTCATGGCCGCCCTGCTCTTCGTTCCGTCCTGGCGGTTGATGTAAGCCACAGCTGTGGCATTGTCCGACTGTACTTGAACAGGGTGGCCCTGCAGTAACGGGAAAGCCTGACAGAGGGCGTTGAAGATTGCCCTCAACTCCAGAATATTGATTGGGAAAGCAGCTTCTGTGCTGGACCAACGACCCTTAAAATGAGAACCCTGGGTCACCGCCCCACAACCCCTGAGGCTTGCATTTGTGGTTAGGAGGATCCAGCTTCTCATGCTGAAGGACCGACCCGCCAGCAAGTGCATGCTCTGTAGTTACCACAGGAGCGACAGGCGAGTGAGGAGACAGGTGGATTATCTGATGCATATGTAGATGCGAACCCCGTCCATTTGGAGAGTAGATCCAACTGAAATGGGCGGGAATGAAAACTTCTGTACTAAATAGCTTAGAAGGAAGCTACCGTCTTGCCTAAGAGACGGATGCAGAGATGTATGGAAACTTGACGAGGTTGTAGGACCAACCAGACCATAGTCTGAATTGCCTGGGCTTTGTCCAGGCGCAGGAAAACCCATTGCGACACAGTGTCGAGGATCATCCCCAGGAACTGTAGCCTTTGAGTGGGTTCCAGTTGAGACTTTTGAAAGTCGAGAATACACCTGTAGTGGATGAGTAGATTCTGAGTGAGCGATATGCTGTGGAGTAACCGTTCCCTGGACGGTGCTTATATGAGGAGGTTGTCCAGGTAAGGTACAACATTCACTCCCTGTAAATGGAGCTGTGACATTATTTCCATCATGACCTTTGTGAAGACCCTGGGTGCTGACAAGAGACCAAAGGGAAGGGCCTGGAATAGATACTGGGCTTCCCTGAGGGCAAAACGAAGGTAATCCTGATGTGGAGGGCAGATAGAGATATGGAGGTAGGCATCCTTGATATCCAAGGATATCAAAAACTCTTGTTCCTCCAAACCTGCAATTACTGCCAGCAGTGACTCCATCTTGAATTTGAAAACCCTGGCGATACGGATTCAGGGATTTCAGATTCAGGATAGGCCTGACTGAGCCGTCCGTCTTGGGCACCACAAACAAATTTGAATAGAAGTCTTTGTTGCGGTGGTGAGGTGGCACTGGAACCACCACTGCCTGATCCAGGAGCCTTTGAATGGCTTGCTGTAGAATTACCTGTTTTTCTTTTAAAACTAGCAAACCGGAGGTGAAGAATCTGTTCAGAGAAACAGTTTCGAAGTCGATCTTGTATCCCTGCCGAATGAGATCCTTGACCCAGGCGTCTTGGCAGGTGCCCTCCCAGACATGACTGAAGTCCCTGAGACGAGCTCCTACCTTGGAATCTTCCTGGTAGGAGAGAAGACCGTCATGCAGTGCGCTTGGCAGCGGTCTTCTGTTCCGATGGAGCAGCAGCGGTTGTTTTGCATCCTCTACCTCTGGTACCACGAGAGGCATGAGATCCACCTCTGGCTTTGCCACGAAATCTTGAGGGCCCTGAATAAGTATGGTGAGGAGTCGGGGCTGCAGAGGGAAGATAAGTGGATTTTTCTCCTGTAGCTTTAGATATCCACTTATCCAATTCGTCTCCAAAAAGAGCATCGCCCGTGTAGGGGAGACTTTCAACCCCTCTTTTCGATTCTGCATCCACAGACCACTGTCGGAGCCACAATGCTCAGCGTGCCGACACTGACATATCCAAAATCCTGGAATTGAGCAGGCCGATCTCTCTGAAGGCCTCACAGAGATACACTGACGATTCCTGGATGTGTTGTGACAAGGTGATTAACTCATCTTGGGACATATCACCCTGAATGCCAGAAGCAAGCTTCTGCGCCCATACCTCTATGGCCCTATTAACCCAGCAGCCAACTATTACAGGGCGTAGTGACCCCTGCTGCTGTGTACATATATTTTCGGGTGTGTTATCCAACTAATGGTCAGACGGATCCGTCAGTGAAGTAGCCCCTGGTACCAGAAGTACAATTTTCTTTGACAATCTGGATACTGGTGGATCCACCTGAGGAGATTTTTCCCAATGCTTTCTATTATCCGGAGGGAAAGGAAAAGAAGTAAGAATACGTTTAGGTATCTGGAACTTCTTGTCAGTGTGTACTCAGGCTTCTTGAAATTGGCTGTCCAATTCCATTGATATAGGAAAGGTTACCAGTGATTTTTGCTTTTTACCAAAAAAAGAAGGCAGAGCAGGTTCTGCCTCTTTATCTGGGAGGTTTAAGACATCCCTAACCACCTGTATAAGAGCATCCACCCCCTGAGAGGAAGTATCAGAATCTTCAATGTGTGATTCTTAAGGGGGGTACACACGGAGAGATCCGTGTTTAAAATCTAAGCAATCTGACTAGATTGCTTAGATTTTAAGCACGGATCTGCCATGTGTATGTCCCCCAACGATAGCGATGTGCAGCCCCGTGCATCGCTATCGCCGGTGCTAGATTGAGCCTGCATGCAGGCTCAATCTAGCGAGTCGCTCACTTCAGCGCTGTGTGAAGTGAGCGCCCCCCCGTTGTCATCCCCCCTTGCTCAGCACATCGCGCTGTGCAGGGTGGGGGGAGAGATGTGTGCTTAGCGGTCTGTGTTAAGATCGTTCAGCACACATCTCTCCCGTCAGTACCCCCCTTTACTCAGTTTCCCCAAACTCATCTTTCTCTAGGGCCAGCATGTCGTCATCGTCTGATGCACCAAATTGCAAGTCCATAGAGAGTAAGTGCTTCTTTGACACAGGTTGAGCCGGGTGAGGTGAGCTGTGTTGTGAACCCATAATGGTTACTAAAGAATCAACAGACTTCTTAAGTGCCCGGGCCCATCCGGGCTCCAAGGCTTGTATGGGGGGCGGGGGGGGCTGCTGTGGGCGCTCCGCTGCCGCTGACCCTGGAGACCCGGCTAGGTGTCCGGACCCCAGCAACCAGGGATCCGGACACCTACCACTAAAGGTGGGGCCGCATCCTCCCCAAAGGTTTACACGTTGCCAGTAGACAGTGGCCTACTGTCTACCTGTGAAGAAAAGACTTTAAAATAAACATAAATTAAAGAAAAATCTCTGGATCCCTCTAGAGTGTGACCAGCGGCTCTGAGGGCACTTTTTCTAAAAATGGGTCTGATGGGAGGGGCATAGAGGGGAGGAGCCAGCACACACACACAAACATTATTTTTTAAAGTGCTCTCGGACCCCATTTATACCACACTGTAAACAGCAACTCCAGTATCCCCTACATATGACTGAGAAATAGGGATTTTCCCCAAATTTATCACCTGCTCAGACGTGGTGAATTGAAATCTGTGGTAAAATTACTACAAATCAGTTTTCGTGGACAATTGAGTAGAAGCGATTCACAGAAAATTTGTGGTTTTCGTTGCTAATTGAATTCAGCCCTTGGTGTGTAAATTCCTTACAACACATTACAAAGAAAACAAATGTAAAAGACATGTAATAATAAGATTTTACTCACCGGTAAATCTATTTCTCGTAGTCCGTAGTGGATGCTGGGCACTCCGTAAGGACCATGGGGGATAGCGGCTCCGCAGGAGACTGGGCACAACTAAAGAAAGCTTTAGGACTACCTGGTGTGCACTGGCTCCTCCCTCTATGACCCTCCTCCAGACCTCAGTTAGGACACTGTGCCCGGAAGAGCTGACACAATAAGGAAGGATTTTGAATCCCGGGTAAGACTCATACCAGCCACACCAATCACACCGTATAACTCGTGATACTATACCCAGTTAAAAGTATGAAATATAACTGAGCCTCTCAACGGATGGCTCAACAATAACCCTTTAGTTAACAATAACTATATACAAGTATTGCAGACAATCCGCACTTGGGATGGGCGCCCAGCATCCACTACGGACTACGAGAAATAGATTTACCGGTGAGTAAAATCTTATTTTCTCTGACGTCCTAGTGGATGCTGGGAACTCCGTGAGGACCATGGGGATTATACCAAAACTCCCAAACGGGCGGGAGAGTGCGGATGACTCTGCAGCACCGAATGAGCAAACTCAAGGTCCTCCTCAGCCAGGGTATCAAACTTGTAGACTTTTGCAAAAATGTTTGAACCCGACCAAGTAACAGCTCGGCAAAGTTGTAAAGCCGAGACCCCTCGGGCAGCCGCCCAAGAAGAGCCCACTTTCCTTGTGGAATGGGCTTTTACAGATTTAGGGTGCGGCAGTCCAGCCGCAGAATGTGCAAGTTGAATCGTGCTACAGATCCAGCGAGCAATAGTCTGCTTAGAAGCAGAAGCACCCAGCTTGTTGGGTGCATACAGGATAAATAGCGAGTCAGTTTTCCTGACTCCAGCCGTCCTGGAAACATATATTTTCAGGGCCCTGACTACGTCCAGTAACTTGGAGTCCTCCAAGTCCTACGTAGCCGCAGGCACCACAATAGGTTGGTTCACATGAAAAGCTGATACCACCTTAGGAAGGAATTGGGAACGAGTCCTCAATTCCGCCCTATCCATATGAAAATCAGATAAGGGCTTTTGCATGACAAAACCGCCAATTCTGATACACGCCTGGCCGACGCCAAGGCCAACCGCATGACCACTTTCCACGTGAGGTATTTTAGCTCTACGGATTTAAGTGGCTCAACCCAATGCGACTTCAGGAAATCCAACACCACGTTGAGATCCCACGGTGCCACTAGAGGCACACACGGGGGCTGAATATGCAGCACTCCCTTAACAAAAGTCTGAACTTCAGGCAGTGAAGCCAGTTCTTTTTGGAAGAAAATGTACAGAGCCGAAATCTGGACCTTAACGTAACCCAATTTTAGGCCCGTAGTCACTCCTGACTGTAGGAAGTGCAGAAATCGACCCAGTTAAAATTCCTCCATTGGGGCCTTCCTGGCCTCACACCAAGCAACATATTTTTGCCATATGCAGTGATAATATTTGCGATCACATCTTTCCTAGCCTTAATCAGCGTAAGAATGACTTCCTCCGGAATGCCTTTTTCCTTTAGGATCCGGTGTTCAACCGCCATGCCGTCAAACACAGCCGTGGTAAGTCTTGGAACAGGCAGGGCCCCTGCTGCAGCAGGTCCTGTCTGAGCGACAGAGGCCATGGGTCCTCTGAGATCATTTCTTGAAGTTCTGGGTACCAAGCTCTTCTTGGCCAATCCGGAACCACGAGTATAGTTCTTACTCCTCTCCTTCTTAGTATTCTCAATACCTTGGGTATGAGAGGCAAAGGAAGGACCTTACACCGACTGGTACACCCACGGTGTTACCAGAGCGTCCACAGCTATCGCCTGAGGGTCCCTTGACCTGGCGCAATAACTTTTTAGCTTTTTGTTGAGGCGGGGGTGGCTGCTGTGGGCGCTCCGCTGCCGCTGACCCTGGAGACCTGTGGCCTTTCCCAATGGTGTACAATCATTTTGAAGACTTCTGGATGAAGTCCCCACTCTCCCAGGTGGAGGTCGTGCCTGCTGAGAAAGTCTGCTTCCCAGTTGTCCACTCCGGGAATGAACACTGCTGACAGTGCTAACACATGATTTTCCGCCCATCGGAAAATCCTTGTGGCTTCTGCCATCACCATCCTGCTTCTTGTGCCGCCCTGCTGGTTTACATGGGCGACCGCAGTGATGTTGTCTGACTGGATCAGCACCGGCTGGTGTTGAAGCAGGGTCTAGCCTGACTTAGGGCATTGTGAATGGCCCTTAGTCCCAGAATAATTACGTGTAGGGAAGTCTCCTGACTTGACCATAATCCTTGGAAGTTTCTTCCCTGTGTGACTGCCCCCCAGCCTCGAAGGCTGGCATCTGTGGTCACCAGGACCCAGTCCTGTATGCCGAATCTGCGGCCCTCTAGGAGATGAGCACTCTGCAGCCACCACAACAGCGACACCCTGGCCCTTGGAGACAGGGTTATCAGCCGATGCATCTGAAGATGCGACCCGGACCACTTGTCCAACAGATCCCACTGGAAGATCCTTGCATGGAACCTACCGAATGGAATTCCTTCGTAAAAAGCTACCATCTTTCCCAGGACTCGCGTGCATTGATGCACGACACCTGTATTTGTATTAGGAGGTCTCTGACTAGAGATGACAACTCCTTGACCTTCTCCTCCGGGAGAAAACCTTTTTTCCTGTTCTGTGTCCAGAACCATACTCAGGAACAGTAGACGCGTCGTAGGAACCAGCTGCGACTTTGGACTATTCAGAATCCAGCCGTGCTGTTGTAGCACTTCCCGAGATAGGGCTACTCCGACGAACAACTGTTCCCTGGACCTCGCCTTTATAAGGAGATCGTCCAAGTACGGGATAATTATAACTCCCTTTTTTCGAAGGAGTATCATCATTTCGGCCATTACCTTGGTAAATACCCTCGGTGCCGGGGACAGACCAACGGCAACGTCTGGAATTGGTAATGACAGTCCTGTACCACAATTTTGAGGTACTCCTGGTGAGGAGGGTAAATGGGGACATGCAGGTAAGCATCCTTGATGTCCAGTGATACCATGTAATCCCCTTCGTCCAGGCTTGCAATAACCGCCCTGAGCGATTCCATTTTGAACTTGAACCTTCGTCTATAAGTGTTCAAGGATTTCAATTTTAGAATGGGTCTCACCGAACCGTCTGGTTTCGGTACCACAAACATTGTGGAATAGTAACCCCGTCCTTGTTGAAGGAGGGGTACCTTGATTATCACCTGCTGGAAGTACAGCTTGTGAATTGCCGCCAGTACTACCTCTCCTCGAGGGCAGCAGGCAAGGCTGATTTGAGGTAACGGCGAGGGGGAGTCGCCTCGAACTCCAGCTTGTATCCCTGTGATACTATTTGCAGAACCCAGGGATCCACCTGTGAGCGAGCCCACTGGTCGCTGAAGTTCCCGAGACGCGCCCCCACCGCACCTGGCCCCACCTGTGGAGCCCCAGCGTCATGCAGCGGACTCAGAGGAAGCGGGGGAAGATTTTTGATCCTGGGAACTGGCTGTCTGGTGCAGCTTTTTCCCTCTTCCCTTGTCTCTGTGCAGAAAGGAAGCGCCTTTGACCCGCTTGCTTTTCTGAAGCCGAAAGGACTGTACCTTATAATACGGTGCTTTCTTAGGCTGTGAGGAAACTTGGGGTAAATATTTTCTTTCCCAGCTGTTGCTGTGGATACGAGGTCCCAGAGACCATTCCCAAACAATTCCTCACCCTTATAAGGCAGAATCTTCATGTGCCTTCTAAAGTCAGCATCGCCTGTCCACTGCCGGGTCCCTAATACCCTCCTGGCAGAATGGACATTGCATTAATTCTGGATGCCAGCCGGCAAATATCCCTCTTTGCATCCCTCATATATAAGACGACGTCTTTAATATGCTCTATGGTTAGCAAATAGTATCCCTGTCCTGACAGGGTAATAGACCACGCTGCAGCAGCACTATCCATGCTGAAGGCAATTGCAGGTCTCAGTATAGTACTTGAGTGTGTATATACAGACTTCAGGATAGCCTCCTGCTTTTTATCAGCAGGCTCCTTTAAAGTGGCCGTATCCTAAGACGGCAGTGCCACCTTTTTGACAAACGTGTGAGCGCCTTATCCACCCTAGGGGATATCTCCCAACGTGACCTATCCTCTGGCGGGAAAGGGTACGCCATCAGTAACTTTTTAGAAATTACCAGTTTCTTATCGGGGGAACCCACGCTTCTTCACACACTTCATTCACTCATCTGATGGGGGAACAAAACACTGTCTGCTTTTTCTCCCCAAACATAAAACCCCTTTTTTTGGTACCTGGGTTAATGTCAGAAATGTATAACACATTTTTCATTGCCGAGATCATGCAACGGATGTTCCTAGTGGATTGTGTATATGTCTCAACCTCGTCGACACTGGAATCAGACTCCGTGTCGACATCTGTGTCTGCCATCTGAGGTAGCGGGCGTTTTTGAGCCCCTGATGGCCTTTGAGACGCCTGGGCAGGCGCGGGCTGAGAAGCCGGCTGTCCCACAGCTGTTACGTCATTCAGCCTTTTATGTAAGGAGTTGACACTGTCGGTTAATACCTTCCACCTATCCATCCACTCTGGTGTCGGCCCCACAGGGGGTGACATCACATTTATCGGCATCTGCCCCACCTCCACATAAGCCTCCTCATCAACCATGTCGACACAGCCGTACCGACACACCGCACACACACAGGGAATGCTCTGACTGAGGACAGGACCCCACAAAGTCCTTTGGGGAGACAGAGAGAGAGTATGCCAGCACACACCAGAGCGCTATATAATGCAGGGATTCACACTACCCACAGTGATTTTTCCCTTATAGCTGCTATAATACACATATTTGCACCTAAATTTAGTGCCCCCCCTCTCTTTTTAACCCTTTGAGCCTGAAAACTACAGGGGAGAGCCTGGGGAGCTGTCTTCCAGCTGCACTGTGAAGAGAAAATGGCGCCAGTGTGCTGAGGGAGATAGCCCCGCCCCTTTTTCGGCGGACTTTCTCCCGCTTTTTTATGGATCCTGGCAGGGGTATTTTACACATATATAGCCTCTAGGACTATATATTGTGTTATTTTGCCAGACAAGGGGGTAAATTTACTAACATTCGTAATTTTCGGAAAAAGGTCAAAGTTCAATCACGAATGACATCGAAAGTGTAAAACTGCAACTTTTTGAATTGATTACGACTAATTTACTAAGCTGTCGTATTCGGGTTTTTCTTTTGTTCCGATGTCGATGTCATTCGTGTTTTTTTTTCTATTTTTACGGCAGTGATTAGCAAAACACTGCCGACTTTTTAAAAATGAATCTCGGCCGGATCTGTGTGATCCGTGCTGGGGTTCATTTTTTTTTTTTTTTTTAAATTAAACAGTGTAAAATTTAAAAAAAAATTGCGTGGGGTCCCCCCTCCTAAGCATAACCAGCCTCGGGCTCTTTGAGCCGATCCTGGTTGCAGAAATATGGGGGAAAAAATGACAGGGGTTCCCCCATATTTAAGCAACCAGCATCGGGCTCTGCGCCTGGTCCTGGTTCCAAAAATACGGGGGACAAAAAGAGTAGGGGTCCCCCGTATTTTTAAAACCAGCACCGGGCTCCACTAGCTGGACAGATAATGCCACAGCCGGGGGTCACTTTTATATAGTGCCCTGCGGCCGTGGCATCAAAAATCCAACTAGTCACCCCTGGCCGGGGTACCCTGGGGTAGTGGGGACCCCTTCAATCAAGGGGTCCCCCCCCCAGCCACCCAAGGGCCAGGGGTGAAGCCCGAGGCTGTCCCCCCCCATCCAATGGGCTGCGGATGGGGGGGCTGATAGCCTTTGTTGTAAATGAAAAGATATTGTTTTTAGTAGCAGTACTACAAGTCCCAGCAAGCCTCCCCCGCATGCTGGTACTTGGAGAACCACAAGTACCAGCATGCGGCGGAAAAACGGGCCCGCTGGTACCTGTAGTACTATTACTAAAAAAATACCCAAATAAACACAAGACACACACACCTTGAAAGTAAAGATTTATAACATACATGCACACAAACATACATACATACTCAGGGCCGAAACTAGGGGGGGGCTAGGGGGGCAGGCGACCTGGGCACCAGATTGGAGGGGGCGCCGAGACCCCCTAACACCCGCCGCGGCACTTACTTTTAAACCCCCTTCTCCCGAGTGCCCAGCTCGGGGGGCGGGGTTTCGCGGAATGACGCGATTGCGTCGTGACGTCACGGCGCAAACGCGTCATTCCACGAAACCCCGCCGGAGGAGGGAGAAGGGGGAGCCCGGAGCCGCGCAGACGAGGAGGGAGAGGCGGCTGAAGAGCGGCGAGAACCGCTTCAAATGTAAGTCAGCCCCTCTCCCTTCCTCTCTCTCTCTCTCCCTCCACCACCTGCCGCAATGTGTAAAATGGGGACCTGTGCCTGCCGCAATGTGTAAAATGGGGACACTTGCCAGCGTACTGTGTAAAATGGGGACCTGTGCCTGCCGCTATGTGTAAAATGGGGACACTTGCCAGCGTACTGTGTAAAATGGGGACCTGTGCCTGCCGCTATGTGTAAATTGGGGACACTTGCCAGCGTACTGTGTAAAATGGGGACCTGTGCCTGCCGCAATGTGTAAAATGGGGACACTTGCCAGCGTACTGTGTAAAATGGGGACCTGTGCCTGCTGCTATGTGTAAAATGGGGACACTTGCCAGCGTACTGTGTAAAATGGGGACCTGTGCCTGCCGCTATGTGTAAAATGGGGACACTTGCCAGCGTACTGTGTAAAATGGGGACCTGTGCCTGCCGCAATGTGTAAAATTGGGACCTGTGCCTGCCGCAATGTGTAAAATGGGGACACTTGCCAGCGTACTGTGTAAAATGGGGACCTGTGCCTGCCGCTATGTGTAAAATGGGGACACTTGCCAGCGTACTGTGTAAAATGGGGACCTGTGCCTGCCGCAATGTGTAAAATTGGGACCTGTGCCTGCCGCAATGTGTAAAATGGGGATACTTGCCAGCGTACTGTGTAAAATGGGGACCTGTGCCTGCCGCTATGTGTAAAATGGGGACACTTGCCAGCGTACTGTGTAAAATGGGGACCTGTGCCTGCCGCAATGTGTAAAATGGGGACACTTGCCAGCGTACTGTGTAAAATGGGGACCTGTGCCTGCCGCTATGTGTAAAATGGGGACACTTGCCAGCGTACTGTGTAAAATGGGGACCTGTGCCTGCCGCAATGTGTAAAATGGGGACCTGTGCCTGCCGCAATGTGTAAAATGGGGACCTGTGCCTGCCGCAATGTGTAAAATGGGGACACTTGCCAGCGTACTGTGTAAAATGGGGACCTGTGCCTGCCGCTATGTGTAAAATGGGGACACTTGCCAGCGTACTGTGTAAAATGGGGACCTGTGCCTGCCGCAATGTGTAAAATGGGGACACTTTTTCCTGCCGCAAAGTGTAAAATGGGGACACTTTTTCCTGCCGCAATGTGTAAAATGGGGACACCTGTCTGCCGCAATGTGTAAAATGGGGAATGGGGACACTTGCCTGTCGTAATGTGTAAAATGGGGACACTTTTTCCTGGATATGAAATTTATGTTAGAAAAGGCAGTTTTTCAGGTAAAAAAGTTCTGAAAGAGATATATATATATATATATATATATATAATATTTTTATTCATTTATTTTTTATTTTATTTATTTTATTTTATTATTTTTATTTATTTATTGTAAAATATATATTATTATTTTTTTGCGGGGGGGGGGGGGGGGGGGGTGTCAAATGACTACCTTGCCCCGGGTGACAAAAATCCTAGTTTCGGCCCTGACATACTTACCTTATGTTCACACGCAGGTCGGTCCTCTTCTCCAGTAGAATCCAAGGGGTACCTGTTGAATAAATTACACTCACCAGCGGTGACGTCACTTTAGGTCAACCGCAGGGCAGAAAGTTCCCACCATTGGTTACAATGGAGCGCATAGGCGCTACATTGTAACACTGCCGTGTGCCGCCTGTCACTCAGTACAGGAGCACACAGCCGATCAGGAGAGTGCTACAACGTAGCGCTCCCTGATTGGCTGAAGAAACCCACTTAGACAGAAGTCAGAGTTGGTTTCTGGCATTCGGGGAAAGGAGTCCCATGTGAAAACATGGGGACCCTTTCAGTTCGTGGCTCGGGTATCCGTTTTGTTATTTTATTCAAGTACGTGGATTACACATGGATGCGACGAGGAGCCTGGGACCCTGGATCTGGTGAGTGTAATTTATTCAACAGGTACCCCTTGGATTCTACTGGAGAAGAGGACCGACCTGCGTGTGAACATAAGGTAAGTATGTATGTATGTTTGTGTGCATGTATGTAATAAATCTTTACTTTCAAGGTGTGTGTGTCTTGTGTTTATTTGGGTATTTTTTTAGTAATAGTACTACAGGTACCAGCGGGCCCGTTTTTCCGCCGCATGCTGGTACTTGTGGTTCTCCAAGTACCAGCATGCGGGGGAGGCTTGCTGGGACTTGTAGTACTGCTACTAAAAACAATATCTTTTCATTTACAACAAAGGCTATCAGCCCCCCCATCCGCAGCCCATTGGATGGGGGGGACAGCCTCGGGCTTCACCCCTGGCCCTTGGGTGGCTGGGGGGGGGGACCCCTTGATTGAAGGGGTCCCCACTCCCCCAGGGTACCCCGGCCAGGGGTGACTAGTTGGATTTTTGATGCCACGGCCGCAGGGCACTATATAAAAGTGACCCCCGGCTGTGGCATTATCTGTCCAGCTAGTGGAGCCCGGTGCTGGTTTTAAAAATACGGGGGACCCCTACTCTTTTTGTCCCCCGTATTTTTGGAACCAGGACCAGGCGCAGAGCCCGATGCTGGTTGCTTAAATATGGGGGAACCCCTGTCAATTTTTTTCCCATATTTCTGCAACCAGGATAGGCTCAAAGAGCCCGAGGCTGGTTATGCTTAGGAGGGGGGACCCCACGCAATTTTTTTTGAAAAAATCATCACTTTCCCACCCCTTCCCACTGATATACATGCACGGATCTCATGGATCCGTGCATGCCTATCCAATCACGAATAAAAAAAGCAGGTCTGTTTTTTTTAAGCACTTTTTTACGAGTTGTAATTTTTCACGGCAGTGTTTTTTTTTTTTTTGCTTTGCACTTCTTAGTAAATGACCGAGATTCATACTTAAACAGCCGCGTTTTGACCGATGGTGTATTCATTCGTGATTTTTTTCCTAGGACTTCCAAATATTACGAATGCCCTCATCACTGCCGTGATTTGAGTTTAGTAAATTACCGAGATGACACTTTGATGAAAAAACGGCATCTCGGTCAAAATCGGGACTTTAGTAAATTTACCCCAAGGTGTTAATATTGCTGCTCAGGGCGCCCCCCCCCCCCCCCCCCAGCGCCCTGCACCCATCAGTGACCGGAGTGTGAGGTGTGCATGAGGAGCAATGGCGCACAGCTGCAGTGCTGTGCGCTACCTTGTTGAAGACCGAAGTCTTCTGCCGCCGATCTTCAGGACCATCTTCATGCTTCTGGCTCTGTAAGGGGGACGGCGGCGCGGCTCCGGGACCGAACGATCGAGGTCGGGTCATGTGTTCGATCCCTCAGGAGCTAATGGTGTCCAGTAGCCTAAGAAGCCCAAACTAGCTCCAATCAGGTAGGTTCGCTTCTTCTCCCCTTAGTCCCTCGTAGCAGTGAGTCTGTTGCCAGCAGATCTCACTGAAAATAAAAAACCTAAAATATACTTTCTTTTTCTAGGAGCTCAGGAGAGCCCCTAGTGTGCATCCAGCTCAGCTGGGCACAAGATTCTAACTGAGGTCTGGAGGAGGGTCATAGAGGGAGGAGCCAGTGCACACCAGGTAGTCCTAAAGCTTTCTTTAGTTGTGCCCAGTCTCCTGCGGAGCCGCTATCCCCCATGGTCCTTACGGAGTGCCCAGCATCCACTAGGACGTCAGAGAAATACAATTGATAGAAAACTTCACCAGGTGGATATATAGGTAAAATGGAGGAGTGGTTTCTTGAGTTTCCAAACTCAGTGGCGCACGCAGGGGGATTTCTGAGTACCTGGAAACCCCCCCTGATAAGACAATTCTTTTATTTTTGAGCGATCAAAACCGCTTACTATAGCTGCTGTCTGTGTGTGTGTGTTTGTGTATGTATAAATTAATGTGTGTGCTCTATGTAAGTATATATACTCAGTGTGTGTATTAAAAAACTGTCATCAGGAATCCAAACATTAAAAAGGTCTTGTCACAACTGAGGGCCTGAGCTGACGGGAGGCAGCCTCAGTTGTAGGGGCTGAGATGTAACGGAACCTGGGAGGTTGTATCAGACCCCTAGACATGTAAGTAACATGTAGAATAACTGCCCGAAGGCGTGACCACGACAACCAGGATAAAAGTCAATGATGTTTATTATGACAAACTCCGTAACACAGCAGCAGTAAAGGAAACATAAAAGTCAACAGAGGATAAATACAATTCCTGGGTACTACAGGGTGGCAAGGGCCACAGGCACTGGTAGAGTGAGACAGTTCTTATAATCTTCTAGTTGGAAAGTCCTTACCAGACCTGACTGTAGCAATGGAGAGAACCCAGGATCGTACCAGCTGGTGTTCCAGGAAAGGCTGGGTTGCTGAAGATAAAACGGCTGCTGTGGATACTGGCTGGAACCAGACTGTTGTTGGTACGGAGTGGATACTGGCTGGAACCAGTTAAATAATAAACGAACTTGAGAGCGATGAAATAATAATGAAGTTTGGAGTTTGAGAGCGGTGAAATAATAATACCGGTGGAGAGTGGTAAACTGCAGAAAGGACACCGGCCCTTTAAGAGAAGCTGTACACTGCTGGAAGCTGGGCTGGAAGCAGGTGATTGATGAAGTTTGGAGTTTGAGAGCGGTGAAATAATAATACCGGTGGAGAGTGGTAAACTGCAGAAAGGACACCGGCCCTTTAAGAGAAGCTGTACACTGCTGGAAGCTGGGCTGGAAGCAGGTGATTGTTGTAACTGGAAACAGGTGAGTCCAGAATGGATCGGAGAGTCAGGCTACACCGCAGATGGAATGCTGGTGCGGGTCTCTATAGCAGAAGTCTGGAGACAGGAGCTGGAACCTGGAAGACAACCACAGGAGAGAGACAAACTGGAACTAGGTTAGACAACCAAAGCACTGACGCCTTCCTTGCTCAGGCACAGCTTACTTATACCTGCAGCAAGGAAGGGGTTGGCTAGGCAATTATGCAAATCAACAATACAGACAGCAGATTGGTGGAAATGCTCAGATGACAAAATCCAAGATGGCTGCGCCCATGCAGACACTTGGAGGGAAGTTTGGTTTGTAATCCATGTGAGAATTGAAACAGTAATGGCGACGCCGGCCACAGGAGACAGGAGACGCCAGACTGACAAGCGCACATTTAACCACGCGGGCACAGCGGAGGCCGCGGCTGATGAAATCACCACTCTGACATTCTGCATGTGGAAACTCAGGAACAGCGGGATCCGGTCTTGGAACGCTGAGACAGCCTTAGGAGGCATCTGAAGGGTAAGTAATGGCGTCCAGATACCCGGATCGTGACAGCACCCCCCCCTTTAGGAGTGGCCCCAGGACACTTCTTAGGCTTTAAAGGAAACTTTGCGTGGAAATTTCGGACCAAGGCAGGAGCATGGACGTCTGAGGCATTGGTCCAAGAGCGTTCTTCAGGACCATAGCCCTTCCAGTCAATGAGGTATTGTAACTGACCGTAACGGAAACGTGAGTCCAAAATCTTGGCCACCTCGTACTCGACTCCCCGTTGAGTCTGAACTTTGGGAGCTGGAGGAAGTGCGGAATGAAACCGATTCAGGATCAGCGGTTTCAACAAAGAAACATGAAATGTCCTGGGTATTTTCAAGAAGGATGGTAACTGTAACCTGTAGGCAACAGGATTGATGACTTGTTCAATCTTGAAGGGTCCGATGTAGCGAGGTGCAAATTTCATGCTGGGAACTCTCAACCTCAAATTCTTCATGGACAGCCACACACGATCACCCACCTTGAGAGCAGGAACCGCTCTACGCTTTCTATCGGCAAACTTCTTATACCTGAATGAGGCTTTAAGCAGGGCTGCGCGGACGTTCCTCCAGTTATTTGAAAACTGACGCAAGGTGACATCCACTGCTGGAACAGAAGTTGCGGGAAGCGGTTGGAATTCTGGGACTTTAGGGTGGAATCCATAATTAATGAAGAATGGTGTAGAAGAAGATGAGGAATGGTATTGATTGTTGTGGCTGAACTCGGCTCAAGGAAGGAGCTGAACCCAGTCATCTTGAGAGGAAGACACATATATACGGAGGAAGGCCTCCAAGTCCTGATTCACCCTCTCGGTTTGACCATTGGTCTGAGGATGGTAAGCCGTGGAAAACTTTAACTTGACTTGGAGGGCTTGACACAAACTTCGCCAAAATTTGGCTACAAATTGTACTCCACGATCCGAGATTATCTCTTCAGGAAGACCGTGAAGTCGGAAGATCTCTTGTATATACACTTGAGCCAACTTGGAAGCTGACGGAAGACCGGTGAGAGGGATGAAATGTGCCATCTTGGTGAACCGGTCAACTACCACCCAGATGGTATTAAACTTGTTGCAGATAGGTAGATCGGAAACAAAGTCCATCGACAAATGGGTCCAAGGTCGACGGGGAACAGATAATGGAACCAGTTGCCCCGCAGGCGACTGGCGGGAGACTTTGTGTTGGGCACACTTTGGGCAGGAGGCAATAAATTCCATAACGTCCTTCTTCAGAGTTGGCCACCAGTAGGACCTAGAAATAAATTCAAGGGTTTTCTGAATGCCTGTATGTCCAGCAAAACGGGAAGCATGGGCCCAATGCATGAGCTTCTTCCTTAGAACTGGCTTAACAAAACTTTTCCCTGGTGGAGGCGTAGAGTCCATCCCTACCGTGGAGAATGCCAACGGATTAATAATAGGATGCTTGTCTGCAGACTCTGACTCATTTTCTTGCTCCCATGAGCGGGAAAGGGCATCGGCCTTACGATTCTGAGAACCCGGACAGAACTGGAGTTTAAAGTCAAACCTAGAGAAGAAAAGTGCCCATCTGGCCTGACGAGGATTCAGACATTGTGCGCCTTTGAGATATAAAAGATTTTTGTGGTCGGTAAGAATGGTGATTGAGTGGGAAGCTCCCTCCAACAGGTATCTCCACTCCTCCAGAGCGAGCTTGATGGCTAGCAACTCCTGATCGCCAATGGCATAGTTGCGCTCAGCTGGGGAGAACTTCCGGGAGAAGAAACTGCAAGGATGTAGATGTCCATCTTTGGCCCTCTGGGATAACACTGCTCCTACTCCAACGGAGGAGGCATCTACCTCTAAGATAAAAGGAGAGTCGGTGTCGGGCTGTTTCAGAACTGGTGCAGAGATGAACCGTTGCTTCAGAAGGTGAAAGGCCTGTGTAGCTTCCTCGGACCACTTGGACGGATTAGCACCTTTCTTGGTTAATGCAGTGATAGGCGCCACAATGGTGGAAAAGTCTCGTATAAATTTTCTATAATAATTGGCGAACCCTAAGAACCTCTGGACCCCTTTGAGGCTTAAGGGTATAGGCCAATTCTGGATTGCTTGGAGTTTCTCAGGATCCATCTCTAGTCCGGAACCGGACACAATGTAACCTAGAAACGGAATGGTTTTAACTTCAAACACACACTTCTCCAATTTACAATAGAGGTGATTGACACGGAGACGGGAAAGAACCTCTTTTACCCAGAAACGATGATCTTCGAGATTATTAGCAAAGATGAGGATGTCGTCTAGATAAACCACGACATGGCGGTACAAGATGTCCCTGAAAATCTCATTCACGAAGTGCT
Source organism: Pseudophryne corroboree (assembly GCF_028390025.1). NCBI lineage: Eukaryota > Metazoa > Chordata > Amphibia > Anura > Myobatrachidae > Pseudophryne > Pseudophryne corroboree. The sequence goes on from NC_086448.1 coordinate 678,558,076, forward strand.
GGAAGACTGCTGGAGCATTGCTCAATCCGAAGGGCATGACGAGGTACTCATAATGTCCGTCACGGGTGTTAAAGGCGGTCTTCCACTCGTCACCCTCACGGATTCGGATGAGATTGTAGGCACCCCTCAAGTCCAGCTTTGTGAAAATAGTTGCACCACTAACTCTATCAAAGAGCTCGGTAATCAGGGGTAAAGGGTATCGGTTCTTGACGGTAATGTCGTTCAGACCTCTGTAGTCGATGCACGGACGCAGACCACCGTCTTTCTTCTTAACGAAGAAGAAGCCTGCGCCGGCTGGAGAAGAAGATGGTCGGATGAAACCCTTCGCCAGGTTCTCTTTGATGTACTCTTCCATGGAGTGTGTCTCAGGCAGAGACAACGGATAAGTTCGGCCTCGCGGTAGAATCTTCCCTGGAATGAGGTCGATTGGGCAGTCCCATTCTCTATGAGGAGGAAGGATATCAGTAGAGGCTTTACTGAACACGTCTGTGAAGTCTTGATATGGAGGAGGCGGAACATCAGATGACCTGGGGAAGGAAGAACAAACAGGAAGAACTTTGGCTAAACAAGTCTCAGCACAGGAGGGACCCCATGCCAGTATTTGCGTAGTCGTCCAGTCAATTGATGGGTTGTGGAGACGGAGCCATGGAAGGCCTAAAACCACTGGATGTGTGGCTCTTGGAATCACTAAAAAAGAAATATACTCAGAATGAAGAACTCCCACTCTCAGACGAACTGGAAGAGTCCTTAAGGAAATGACTGCGTCAAAAATCTTGCTGCCATCCACGGCAGTCAAAGAGATGGACGAGGACAGTCTCTCGGTGGGTAGGGACCACCGTTTAACATAAGCTTCGGTTATGAAATTCCCAGCTGCTCCGGAATCAAGGAGGGCAATGACGTTCCTGTAACGTTGAGCAATTTGGAGCGACACTGGGAGGTTACAGTCATGAGGAGATGGAGAGGAGATCATTACTCCTAGCCGGCCCTCTCCTTGGCGAGCTAGGATCTGGAGTTTCCCGGACGTTTGGGACAGGCATTGATAGTGTGCGACGGAGCTGCACAGTAGAGACAGAGAGACTCAGAGAGACGTCTTCGGCGCTCAGCGGGAGATAGACGAGAACGACTAATTTGCATAGGCTCATCCTTGGATGGAGATGGTTGACGAGGAGGAGGAGCAGAAGATTTAGGAGTAGATGATCTTCCTCGCTCAGTTGCTCTCTCTCTGAAACGTAGATCAACCTTCGTGCAAAGAGAAATTAGCTCATCCAACTTAGAGGGCAAGTCTCTGGTAGCTAACTCATCCTTGATGCGTTCTGATAAGCCATGCCAGAATGCAGCATACAGGGCCTCGTCGTTCCATGCCAGTTCGGATGCCAGGATTTTAAACTGTATAAGATACTGTCCCACAGTACGTGTTCCCTGGCGTAAACAGAGAATCTCAGATGAAGCAGATGTTATCCGGCCTGGCTCGTCGAAGATGCGCCTGAATGTAGCTACAAAGTCAGTATAGGAGGATAGCAGGGGATCAGACTTCTCCCATAAAGGTGATGCCCAGTCAAGGGCTGAGCCACTGAGAAGGGAGATGATATAGGCAATTTTGGTACGGTCACTGAAGAAATTGCCAGGTAGAAGCTCAAAGTGGATTTCACATTGATTGAGAAATCCCCTGCAGAACCTTGGAGATCCATCAAATTTTGCTGGCGTTGGAAGATGAAGATGTGGACTGGAAATGGGTAAGGTGGGTGGGGTTACAGCTGGTGTCACTGTAGTGGACGCACCGGACGTGCCAGGTCCACGGAGGGTCGTTTGAATCCCATCCAGCCGTGTAGAGAGATCCTGGAGACAGCGGATGATGTGGCCCTGTGCAGCCTCCTGATGTTCAAGTCGGGCTGCCAGTTCTTGCATTGGCCTGGCCGCTTGATCCTGGTCTCCGGCTGGATTCATTAGGTCAGTGCTTACTGTCACAACTGAGGGCCTGAGCTGACGGGAGGCAGCCTCAGTTGTAGGGGCTGAGATGTAACGGAACCTGGGAGGTTGTATCAGACCCCTAGACATGTAAGTAACATGTAGAATAACTGCCCGAAGGCGTGACCACGACAACCAGGATAAAAGTCAATGATGTTTATTATGACAAACTCCGTAACACAGCAGCAGTAAAGGAAACATAAAAGTCAACAGAGGATAAATACAATTCCTGGGTACTACAGGGTGGCAAGGGCCACAGGCACTGGTAGAGTGAGACAGTTCTTATAATCTTCTAGTTGGAAAGTCCTTACCAGACCTGACTGTAGCAATGGAGAGAACCCAGGATCGTACCAGCTGGTGATCCAGGAAAGGCTGGGTTGCTGAAGATAAAACGGCTGCTGTGGATACTGGCTGGAACCAGACTGTTGTTGGTACGGAGTGGATACTGGCTGGAACCAGTTAAATAATAAACGAACTTGAGAGCGATGAAATAATAATGAAGTTTGGAGTTTGAGAGCGGTGAAATAATAATACCGGTGGAGAGTGGTAAACTGCAGAAAGGACACCGGCCCTTTAAGAGAAGCTGTACACTGCTGGAAGCTGGGCTGGAAGCAGGTGATTGATGAAGTTTGGAGTTTGAGAGCGGTGAAATAATAATACCGGTGGAGAGTGGTAAACTGCAGAAAGGACACCGGCCCTTTAAGAGAAGCTGTACACTGCTGGAAGCTGGGCTGGAAACAGGTGATTGTTGTAACTGGAAACAGGTGAGTCCAGAATGGATCGGAGAGTCAGGCTACACCGCAGATGGAATGCTGGTGCGGGTCTCTATAGCAGAAGTCTGGAGACAGGAGCTGGAACCTGGAAGACAACCACAGGAGAGAGACAAACTGGAACTAGGTTAGACAACCAAAGCACTGACGCCTTCCTTGCTCAGGCACAGCTTACTTATACCTGCAGCAAGGAAGGGGTTGGCTAGGCAATTATGCAAATCAACAATACAGACAGCAGATTGGTGGAAATGCTCAGATGACAAAATCCAAGATGGCTGCGCCCATGCAGACACTTGGAGGGAAGTTTGGTTTGTAATCCATGTGAGAATTGAAACAGTAATGGCGACGCCGGCCACAGGAGAAAGGAGACACCAGACTGACAAGCGCACATTTAACCACGCGGGCACAGCGGAGGCCGCGGCTGATGAAATCACCACTCTGACATTCTGCATGTGGAAACTCAGGAACAGCGGGATCCGGTCCTGGAACGCTGAGCCAGCCTTAGGAGGCATCTGAAGGGTAAGTAATGGCGTCCAGATACCCGGATCGTGACAGGTCTTACCTTAAATACATGAACATATTTTCACATACATTCACATTTAAGGTAAGACCTTTTTAATGTTTGACGACAATCTTTTAATAAAACCAGAACGTAGAAGCATTTAATATCACGTTTCCTTTATGACCGTGAGTGCCATCATGTGTGTGTGTGTGTGTGTGTGTGTGTGTGTGTATATATGTATATATATATATATAATATAATATGTAGAAAACGTTGTTTCTCTGGGGTGCGCCTACGACTTATATATTTCAAAGGGGTGGTAACCTTTATACAAAAGACAGAAAATCTCTTATAATATTCTAATAGACAAATAAAATAAAAATAGAACAGAATAAAATAGCATCAGTCTTTTTCTTCTTCAAGATTTACATACATTTATTTCTTAAAAATTCTCCCTTAAAATAGTATTTACTAAAACTTAGTACAATAAGACAGTATTGTGTACATAGATACAATTTGTTTCTGTAGATACTTGATAGATAATTTATTCTTTCCCTTTAAGGATCCAAATACTATATCACCCAACGTGTTTCGTCGTTTAAGACTTCATCAGGGGTGTCCTTAGTATCCACTATCAAACATTACTCAATTAACTGCCCATAGTGTGATCTCCTTGGTTAGACTGATGTTCTCTTCAGTATCAGTATTCTGACAGTTTCTTTGGCTGGTGCCTGTATTAAGTAACTACTTGTAGATTTTTCCCTCAGGGGAATTTTTCGGGATTCTAATTTTCCAAATCAATGTTTTATCCTGCATTCGGCCAGATGGCCACCCAAATGATTGCCCTCTGGCTGCCCTCTAGTTTTCCCAATCAGTGTTCTCAGCCAATTTTGAGGGAAAGCAAAAATTAGAGGATTCCCACCAATTCCTTGGATTCTTTAGAGTAAGGATCCCTCTCCTGGTCTGTCCTGTTTCCTTGTCTGTCAGGCTACCAACCCTTTGAAATATATAAGTCGTAGGCGCACCCCAGAGAAACAACTTTTTCTACATTCTTACAAAAGATCCCTTCAGGTAGAGGACCAGTCTTTGGAGTTGCTGCCGATTGATATAGAATACATAAGAATTACAGTAGTAAAAAAATTGTTGTTCTATTCAAAACTAGTAAGTTTTAAAGCGCAATACTAGTTAATTAATCTTTCTAATATATATATATATAATATATATATATATATACACAAACACACACGATGGAAGGCGGCACTCGGAGACTTTCATCTATTCAAAAAAGCGTGCTTTAATCAACGTTTCGGGAGACGTACTCCCTTCCTCAGGACACAGCAAACAAGTGTACAAACAGTGCAAAACAACATTTAAATAGCTTACCAGCCCCTGGCTCGCCCGTTCCCGCCGCAGGCAGTGGCGTCCCGTTCCACGGTGCCCGCACTTCCGGGTTCAGATTACTCCGCCCCTCAGCAGTGACGTCCTTCCGTGGACGGGCAATGACGCTGCTGCAGGGGTAAACACAGGAAGTGACAACACGTTACCATGGGGATGTAACTACACAATAACAACACATATCAAGCATATTGACGTGACATGTAAAATCTGACCACATCCTGCGGAAATTAGTGTTTTAAACATAAAAAAAAAACCAAAGTGCACATTAAGACACACACTGCGTAAGACAAGAGTGTGATGACAAAAGTGAAAACCATATCTAAAATCCATTTTTAAAAAAATATGTAAGAAATACATGATATTCATTAAAGGCATATCCCCTTTTCTATTAAATATACTGCTTTAATCAATTTAATAATGATCTAACCCGTAGTCGCACACTGATTAAAAGCACACAAAATTGGTGACGGACATCACATATACCTACACCAAATATGTGTGCCAATATTTTTCAGATTTTTACATAACAATACAGAGTGGGCTTTCCTACACTGCCACTACACATGCCGCCTGGCTCAAAAGGGCCACTGCCTATGGATGGAATATTGGCCCCACCATAGGTGTGCGCAGGGGGGGTGCCTGGTGCGCACAGGCACCCCCTAATGTCTGGCACTCCGATCTCACATGCCTGATGCAGCGATTGCCGAGCAGGCTGATTACTGTCCCCTCTGCGCTGCACCCTGCAGGACTGCATTACTGACCAGACGCCTGGGTTAATCAAGGGTGCCACTGCCACCGGCTTTCAAATTCCCAGCTCCACCTCCATGTACAAAAACAGTGTGATGTGATGTGATTACGTCATGCTGCTCGCACGTCCATCCGTCACACGCCCACCTCTCTCCTTCTATGCTATGCCAACGCCAGCCACTGATGAGGAGCAGCATGCAGCCAGCGTTCCTCTTAGGAAGACAAATTCAATACTGGCAGACGGCCGGCAGCAGCTTTGACACGTCACTCGTTTTTCCAGCAGCAGCAGTAACTAGTCTGCGATTGTCAGTGTCAGTGAGTGACTGACTTGTAAGTAAGCTGCTGCAGCTTGCAGGGGAAAGAGAGGGGGAGCCAGACCAGGCTGAGGAGGAGCAGTGTAATTGCATGAGTGCCATCAGGGGTGTTTGGTGCACACCACAACATCTGACAATGTATCTGCTTTATTAGGATTGGTACAAAGGTGGATATTTTATATGCGTTGACCATCAATAGATGGTGCTAGACACGCCCAAAAGGCGGTGCTAGACACACCCCTCCGACGGTGCACCCCCTAATAAAATGTGCTGCGCACGCCAGTGGGCCCCACCTCTTGACTTTAAAGAAAACAATTAAGGCTCAAGTATTCATTTAAGCCTTGCGGGTGGATCGTGTCCAATTTATGGATCCACCTTGCCTCAAGGTGTAACAATTTATTGGCACGATTACCTCCCCGCAATGAGTCTGGGACCTGATCCACAATTTTATATCGTACCGATGCCATACTGTGGCGCATCTGTGCAAAGTGACGCGCCACTGGTTGGTCACTCTTGCCCGCTGCTAATGCCGCCCTGATGGCGGATCGGTGTTGGGCCATCCTTTCTTTAAACATGCACTGTGTTTTGCCCACGTAGTATAAACTACAAGGGCAAATCAGCACATAAATGACAAACACTGAACTACATGTGAGTGCTCGTTGAATCCTGATCTTTCTTCCTGTGTGGGGATGCGGGATGGAATCCCCTGTCAGCATGTAGCTGCAGGTGGTGCAGCCCAAACACTTGTGGCAACCCGCTTTACGTGTCAAAAAATGAGTGCTGGGTTGCATTCACTTAAACCCGGTCACATCATTCTTCACTATTAGATCTTTTATATTTGCGCTACGGGTATAACACGGCATGATTCTGCTATTTTTTAACACTTGTAAATTGGGATCAGAGGTTATAATGGGCCACATTTGTTTAACTTTTTTACAAGTTGTCTTACTGGCAGTATTAAATTGATTGACCCAAGCCACCTTAGTAGACTGGTCTGTGCGTATCTTCACCTGAAGTAGCTCCTGTCTATTATTCGATCTAGCTCTTGCACATGCCTATTTCAATAACCCAGGGTTATTGAAGTTTGTAGAAACTTTTCAGTCATGGCTTCGAGTTGCACTTCCAGATCCTCAGGGGCACTGGTGATTCTGCACACCCGGAGGAACTGGGAATAAGGTAAACCTTGAATTAACGCGGGCGGATGGAAACTATCATGTCTAAGCAGCGTATTGCGGTCAGTCGGCTTGGTATACAATGTCGTCTGAATCTGTCCCTCTCGCAACATGATTTTGATGTCCAAAAAGCAGATTTAAGACAAATGGGTGTTAAGGGTAAATTTGACCGGACTCATGGACCGGTTATGTGTTTCAACCAACCGAGACAAAACCTCCTCTTTGCCAATCCAGAAAAGCAGGAGGTCATCTATGTACCGTGTATATAGCTTAATCTGACCAGCTATCTCTTTGTCTTCAAAAAACACCTGTCGCTCCACTTCCCACATATAGGCATTGGCCAGCGATGGGGCCACCGCCGACCCCATTGCACAGCCGCTGTTCTGTATATAGAACTTGCCGTTAAAAAGAAAATAATTGTGAGTTAACGTATATTCCAAAAGGTTGATAAACAAATCAACATCGGGGGGCCCTCATATAAAGGATTATTCGTGATGAGATGTCTCACGGCTGCCAGCCCAGCTCGGTGCGGTATACAAGTGTAAAGGCTCGTTACATCGAGCGTGGCTAGCACCGTGCCTACCTGTAGTGGCCCCAACTGTGCGAATTGTCTCAACAGCGTACTGGAATCTTTTAAATGAGAGAAGGTAGCTTGGATGCATAGTTGTAGGAAAAAATCCAAATAAACTGCAATAGATTCACACAGCGACCCCCTGGCCGAGATGATAGGCCGGCCAGGGGGGTGCTGCGGATCTTTGTGAATCTTGGGGATTGAATAGAAGACAGGGACTACCGGGTATGGACACACCAATCTGTTGTATATTTCATTTGTAATTAAGCCCCCTGTCCTAGCCTGTATTAACATTTGATCTAATTCCACCTTATATTTGGCAGTTGGATCCCCATCCAATACACTATAAGTAAGACAATCTGCTAACAACCGATCACACTCCGATATAATCACTGGTATCTAGAATAACAATCGCTCCCCCTTTGTCCGCGCCCCTTATAATAATGTCTTGTCTGACACTTAGATCCTTCAGGGCGCTATATTCCTCACAGGACATATTTCTATGAACCTGGGGGGGCGGATGATCTTGCAAGTGTTCCAGCATCCGTATAAATGTCTTGATCAAGGCGTTATGCGAGACAGGATCAAACTTGGAACCAGACGTTAACCATTTTACTTGAGGAATAGATACCCCCCTCTGTGTATGATCTGTGTTTTTCCCAAAGTGTTCCTTGAGTTTCAACGTTCTATTAAATTTAAACGCTTCAACCTTCCACTGAAAAATATCCGGGGTTTTAGTGGGGACATAAGACAAACCTCTACTGAGGACGGCCAGTTTAGCCTCCGTCAGGGTAGTCCGTGATAAATTAAAGATCAAGTCCGTGGCGCCCTGGGAGGTCTTCCTACCCACCTGCCGCCTCGACTGGCCCCCCCGTCTGGGAGGTTTCTTCTTTTTCCAGATGCCAGGGCTCGGGTCACCGCCCCTAAAGGGACACCCTGAGTAGAGACTGCAGAATCAGAAAACGCTGTTTCCTCCGTTTCACTAGCGGACGTGCTGTATTGTTGTCTCTGTGTCCTCCGTTTAAAGGACCTCATGGTATTCCCTCTGGCTGGTGCCCCTGCCGGTTTGGAGAGCCAGGTGTACACTCGGTGCTGCTCATAATCTGCTTGAATTTTGTGTAGTTTGTTCTTTTTGTATTTCAGCAGCTCGAGCCTATAAGTCTCCACCTGGTTTTTAAGTTTATCCAACCAGTTGGTCATTTTATCATCAGCGAGCGTTTGCAAATGCTGTTCCTCAAAATTACGTAGCTTCTTTCTAGTCACATTGACCTCACGGGTGGATTCCTCTATAACCATGAGCATGAGGTACCCCCCCATACACAGAGGGGGGTATCTATTCCTCAAGTAAAACGGTTAACGTCTGGTTCCAAGTTTCATCCTGTCTCGCATAACGCCTCGATCAAGACATTTACACGGATGCTGGAACACTTGCAAGATCATCCGCCCCCCCCAGGTTCATAGAAATATGTCCCGTGAGGAATATAGTGCCCTGAAGAATCTAAGTGTCAGACAAGGCATTATTATAAGGGGCGCGGACAAAGGGGAAGCGATTGTTGTTCTAGATACCAGTGATTATATCGCGGAGTGTGATCGGTTGTTAGCAGATTGTCTTACTTATAGTGTATTGGATGGGGATCCAACTGCCAAATATAAGGTGGAATTAGATCATACTGTATGTTAATACAGGCTAGGACAGGGGGCTTAATTACAAATTAAATATACAACAGATTGGTGTGTCCATACCCGGTAGTCCCTGTCTTCTATTCAATCCCCAAGATTCACAAAGATCCGCAGCATCCCCCTGGCCGGCCTATCATCTCGGCCAGGGGGTCGCTGTGTGAATCTATTGCAGTTTATTTGGATTTTTTCCTACAACCATGCATCCAAGCTACCTTCTCTCATTTAAAAGATTCCAGTACGCTGTTGAGACAATTCGCACAGTTGGGGCCACTACAGGTAGGCACAGTGCTAGCCACGCTCGATGTAACAAACCTTTACACTTGTATACCGCACCGAGCTGGGCTGGCAGCCGTGAGACATCTCATCACGAATAATCCTTTATATGAGGGCCCCGACGTTGATTTGTTTATCAACCTTTTGGAATATACGTTAACTCACAATTATTTTCTTTTTAACGGCAAGTTCTATATACAGAACAGCGGCTGTGCAATGGGGTCGGCGGTGGCCCCATCGCTGGCCAATGCCTATATGTGGGAAGTGGAGCGACAGGTGTTTTTTGAAGACAAAGAGATAGCTGGTCAGATTAAGCTATATACACGGTACATAGATGACCTCCTGCTTTTCTGGATTGGCAAAGAGGAGGTTTTGTCTCGGTTGGTTGAAACACATAACCGGTCCATGAGTCCGGTCAAATTTACCCTTAACACCCATTTGTCTGAAATCTGCTTTTTGGACATCAAAATCATGTTGCGAGAGGGAGAGATTCAGACGACAGTGTATACCAAGCAGACTGACCGCAATACGCTGCGTAGACATGATAGTTTCCATCCGCCCGCGTTAATTCAAGGTTTACCTTATTCCCAGTTCCTCCGGGTGTGCAGAATCACCAGTGCCCCTGAGGATCTGGAAGTGCAACTCGAAGCCATGACTGAAAAGTTTCCACAAAGGGGGTATCCCCCTGGGTTATTGAAACAGGCATGTGCAAGAGCTAGATCGAATAATAGACAGGAGCTACTTCAGGTGAAGATACGCACAGACCAGTCTACTAAGGTGGCTTGGGTCAATCAATTTAATACTGCCAGTAAGACAACTTGTAAAAAAGTTAAACAAATTTGGCCCATTATAACCTCTGATCCCAATTTACAAGTGTTAAAAAATAGCAGAATCATGCCGTGTTAAACCCGTAGCGCAAATAATAAGATTTTACTTACCGGTAAATCTATTTCTCGTAGTCCGTAGTGGATGCTGGGGACTCCGTAAGGACCATGGGGAATAGACGGGCTCTGCAGGAGACATGGGCACTTTAAGAAAGAATTTAGATTCTGGTGTGCTCTGGCTCCTCCCTCTATGTCCCTCCTCCAGACCTCAGTTAGAGAAACTGTGCCCGGAAGAGCTGACAGTACAAGGAAAGGATTTTGGTAATCCAGGGCAAGATTCATACCAGCCACACCAATCACACCGTATAACTTGAGATAAACATACCCAGTCAACAGTATGAACAACAACAGAGCAACAGGTCAACCCTGATGCAACCATAACATAACCCTTATTTAAGCAATAACTATATACAAGCATTGCAGAAGAAGTCCGCACTTGTTCTAGATACCAGTGATTATATCGCGGAGTCTGATCGGTTGTTAGCAGATTGTCTTACTTATAGTGTATTGGATGGGGATCCAACTGCCAAATATAAGGTGGAATTAGATCATACTGTATGTTAATACAGGCTAGGACAGGGGGCTTAATTACAAATTAAATATACAACAGATTGGTGTGTCCATACCCGGTAGTCCCTGTCTTCTATTCAATCCCCAAGATTCACAAAGATCCGCAGCATCCCCCTGGCCGGCCTATCATCTCGGCCAGGGGGTCGCTGTGTGAATCTATTGCAGTTTATTTGGATTTTTTCCTACAACCATGCATCCAAGCTACCTTCTCTCATTTAAAAGATTCCAGTACCCTGTTGAGACAATTCGCACAGTTGGGGCCACTACAGGTAGGCACAGTGCTAGCCACGCTCGATGTAACAAACCTTTACACTTGTATACCGCACCGAGCTGGGCTGGCAGCCGTGAGACATCTCATCACGAATAATCCTTTATATGAGGGCCCCGACGTTGATTTGTTTATCAACCTTTTGGAATATACGTTAACTCACAATTATTTTCTTTTTAACGGCAAGTTCTATATACAGAACAGCGGCTGTGCAATGGGGTCGGCGGTGGCCCCATCGCTGGCCAATGCCTATATGTGGGAAGTGGAGCGACAGGTGTTTTTTAAAGACAAAGAGATAGCTGGTCAGATTAAGCTATATACACGGTACATAGATGACCTCCTGCTTTTCTGGATTGGCAAAGAGGAGGTTTTGTCTCGGTTGGTTGAAACACATAACCGGTCCATGAGTCCGGTCAAATTTACCCTTAACACCCATTTGTCTGAAATCTGCTTTTTGGACATCAAAATCATGTTGCGAGAGGGAGAGATTCAGACGACAGTGTATACCAAGCAGACTGACCACAATACGCTGCGTAGACATGATAGTTTCCATCCGCCCGCGTTAATTCAAGGTTTACCTTATTCCCAGTTCCTCCGGGTGTGCAGAATCACCAGTGCCCCTGAGGATCTGGAAGTGCAACTCGAAGCCATGACTGAAAAGTTTCCACAAAGGGGGTATCCCCCTGGGTTATTGAAACAGGCATGTGCAAGAGCTAGATCGAATAATAGACAGGAGCTACTTCAGGTGAAGATACGCACAGACCAGTCTACTAAGGTGGCTTGGGTCAATCAATTTAATACTGCCAGTAAGACAACTTGTAAAAAAGTTAAACAAATGTGGCCCATTATAACCTCTGATCCCAATTTACAAGTGTTACAAAATAGCAGAATCATGCCGTGTTAAACCCGTAGCGCAAATAATAAGATTTTACTTACCGGTAAATCTATTTCTCGTAGTCCGTAGTGGATGCTGGGGACTCCGTAAGGACCATGGGGAATAGACGGGCTCCGCAGGAGACATGGGCACTTTAAGAAAGAATTTAGATTCTGGTGTGCTCTGGCTCCTCCCTCTATGTCCCTCCTCCAGACCTCAGTTAGAGAAACTGTGCCCGGAAGAGCTGACAGTACAAGGAAAGGATTTTGGTAATCCAGGGCAAGATTCATACCAGCCACACCAATCACACCGTATAACTTGAGATAAACATACCCAGTCAACCGTATGAACAACAACAGAGCAACAGGTCAAGCCTGATGCAACCATAACATAACCCTTATTTAAGCAATAACTATATACAAGCATTGCAGAAGAAGTCCGCACTTGGGACGGGCGCCCAGCATCCACTACGGACTACGAGAAATAGATTTAACGGTAAGTAAAATCTTATTTTCTCTAACGTCCTAGTGGATGCTGGGGACTCCGTAAGGACCATGGGGATTATACCAAAGCTCCCAAACGGGCTGGAGAGTGCGGATGACTCTGCAGCACCGATTAAGCAAACACAAGGTCCTCCTCGGCCAAGGCATCAAACTTGTAGAACTTTGCAAAAGTGTTTGAACCTGACCAAGTAGTCGCTCGGCAAAGTTGTAATGCCGAGACCCCTCGGGCAGCCGCCCAAGAAGAGCCCACCTTCCTAGTGGAATGGGCCTTAACTGATTTTGGCAGCGGCAGTCCAGCCGCCGAATGAGCCTGCTGAATCGTGTTACAGATCCAGCGAGCAATAGTCTGCTTTGAAGCTGGAGCACCAAGCTTGTTGGAAGCATACAGGATAAACAAAGACTCTGTTTTCCTGACCCCAGCCGTTCTGGCTACATAAACCTTCAAAGCCCTGACTACATCAAGCAACTCGGAATCCTCCAAGTCCGTAGTAGCCACAGGCACCACAATAGGTTGGTTTATATGAAAGGATGAAACCACTTTCGGCAGAAATTGTGGACGGGTCCGCAATTCTGCTCTATCCGCATGGAAAACCAGATAGGGGCTTTTATGTGACAAAGCCGCCAAACTCTGACACACGCCTAGCCGAAGCCAAGGCTAATAGCATGACCACCTTCCACGTGAGATATTTCAACTCCACCGTTTTGAGTGGTTCAAACCAGTGGGATTTCAGGAAACTCAACACCACGTTAAGATCCCAAGGTGCCACTCGAGGCACAAAAGGGGGCTGAATATGCAGCACTCCCTTTACAAACGTCTGAACTTCAGGTAGAGAAGTCAACTCCTTTTGAAAGAAAATGGATAGGGCCGACATCTGTACCTTAATGGACCCCAATTTTAGACCCAAATTTACTCCTGACTGTAGGAAGTGAAGGAAACGGCCCAGCTGGAATTCCTCCGTAGGGGCATTCCTGGCCTCACACCAAGCAACATATTTTCGCCATATATGGTGATAATGTTGAGCTGTCACGTCCTTCCTAGCCTTTATCAGCGTATTAATGACCTCCTCCGGAATGCCTTTCTCCGCTAGGATCCAGCGTTCAACCACCATGCCGTCAAACGCAGCCGCGGTAAGTCTTGGAACAGACAGGGCCCCTGTTGCAACAAGTCCTGTCTTAGAGGAAGAGGCCACGGGTCCTCTGTGAGCATTTCTTGCAGATCTGGATACCAAGTCCTTCGTGGCCAATCTGGAACAATGAGTATCGTTCTCACTCCTCTTTTTCTTATTATTCTCAGCACCTTGGGTATGAGAGGAAGAGGAGGAAATACATAGACCAACTGGAACACCCACGGTGTCACCAGGGCGTCTACAGCTATCGCCTAAGGGTCTCTTGACCTTGCGCAATACCTCTGTAGTTTTTTGTTGAGGTGGGATGCCATCATGTCCACCTGTGGCAGTACCCACCGACTTGCAGTCTGTGCGAAGACTTCCTGATGAAGTCCCCACTCTCCCGGGTGGAGGTCGTGTCTGCTGAGGAAGTCTGCTTCCCAGTTGTCCACTCCCGGGATGAACACTGCTGACAGTGCGCTTACGTGATTTTCCGCCCAGCGAAGAATTCTGGTGGCTTCCGCCATCGCTACCCTGCTCCTTGTGTCGCCTTGTCTGTTTACATGAGCCACTGCGGTGATGGTGTCTGACTGAATCAGAACCGGTTGGTCGCGAAGCAGGGTCTCCGCTTGACGTAGGGCGTTGTATACGGCCCTTAGTTCCAGGATGTTGATGTGAAGGCAAGTCTCCTGACTTGACCACAGACCTTGTGGGACTGCTCCCCACTCTCGGAGGCTTGCATCCGTGGTCACCAGGACCCAGTCCTGAATGCCGAATCTGCGGCCCTCGAGAGGGTGAGTACTCTGCAGCCACCACAGGAGAGACATCCTGGCCCTGGGGGATAGAGTGATTAACCGATGCATCTGAAGATGTGATCCGGACCACTTGTCCAGTAAGTCCCATTGAAAGGTCCTCGCATGGAACTTGCCGAAGGGAATGGCCTCGTATGATGCCACCATCCTTCCCAGGACTCGAGTGCAGTGATGCACTGACACCTGTTTTGGTTTTAATAGGTTCCTGACCAGTGTCATGAGCTCCTGAGCTCTCTATCGGGATATAAACCCTTTTCTGGTCTGTGTCTAGAATCATGCCTAGGAAAGGCAGACGAGCCGTAGGAACCAACTGCGACTTTGGAATATTTAGAATCCAGCCGTGTTGCCGGTACACTTCCAGCGAAAGTGCTACGCTGATCAGCAACTGCTCTCTTGATCCCGCTTTTATGAGGAGATCGTCCAAGTATGGGATAATTGCGACCCCTTGCTTCCGCAGGAGTACCATCATTTCCGCCATTACCTTGGTAAATATTCTCTGTGCCGTGGAGAGACCAAACGGCAACGTCTGAAATTGGTAATGACAATCCTGTACCACAAATCCGAGGTACACCTGATGAGGTGGATAAATGGGGACATGAAGGTATGCATCCTTTATGTCCAGACACCATAAAATCCCCCCCTTCCAGGCTTGCGACGACCGCTCTCAGCGATTCCATCTTGAACTTGAACCTTTTCAGGTATATGTTCAGGGATTTTAAATTCTGATCGAACCGTCCGGTTTCGGGACTACAACATGGTCGAATAATAACCCCCTCCTTGTTGAAGGAGGGGAACCTTGACCACCACCTGTTGAAGATAACATTTGTGAATTGCAGTTAACACTATTTCCCTCTCGTGGGGGGAAGCCGGCAGGGCCGTCGGTGAGGGGGCATCTCCTCGAAGTCCAGCTTGTATTCCTGAGACACAATATCTATTGCCCAGGGATCCAACAGGGAGTGAACCCACTTGTGGCTGAAATTTCGAAGACGTGCCCCCACCGGGCCTAGCTCCGCCTGTGGAGCTCCAGCGACATGCGGTGGATTTTGTAGAGGCCAGGGAGGACTTCTGTTCCTGGGAACTAGCTGTGTTGTGCAGCTTCTTTCCTCTGCCCCTGCCTCTGGCAAGAAAGGACGCACCTCGGACTTTCTTGTTTCTTTGTGATCGAAAGGACTGCATTTGATAATGTCGTGCTTTCCTAGGCTGTGCTGGAATATAAGGCAAAAGATCAGAATTACCAGCTATAGCTGTGGAGACCAGGTCCGAGATCACTTCTCCACACAATCCTCAGCCTTGTAAGGTAAACCTTCCATATGCCTCTTAAGTCGGCATCACCTGTCCATTGCATGTTCCACAGGACACGTCAAGCAGAAATCGACATAGCGTCGACTCTAGAACCCAGTAGACTAATGTCTCTTTGGGCATGTTTTATATATATATATATCTAAGACAACATCTTTTATATATATATATATATATATATACATATATATATATACATACTAGGGTCTCAATCTCTGCTGATAAGGTATCTGTCCACGCTGCTACAGCGCTATAAACCCATGCCGACACAATCGCCGGTCTGAGTAGTGTACCAGAATGTGTGTAAATGGACTTCAAATTACTTTTACTGCATGCTATCTGCAGCATCCCTGAGGATAGCTGTTAAGTCAGCGCTACCTCTTGGGCAAACGTGACACCCTAGGGGAAGATTCCCATCGTATCCTGGCCCTAGTAGGGAAAGGATACTCCCTGAGAATTCTTTGTGGGAAACTGCAGTCTCTTGTCTGGAGATTCCCGCTCTTTTTCATCATGAGAGGAGGGAAATTTATCTCAGCTTTCTTCCCCTTAAACATGTGTACCCTTGTGTCAGGGACAGATGAGTCATCAGTGATATGCAAATCATCTTTTATTACAATAATCATATATTGAATACTTTCCTGCCATTTTGGCTGTAACTTTGCATTATCGTAGTCGACACTGGAGTCAGACCCTGTGTCGATATCAGTGTCTATTATTTTGGATAGTGAGCATTGAGAGACTCTGAAGGTCTCTGCGACATAGGGACAGACATGGGTAGATTCCCTGTCTGTTCTCTAATCTTTTGTGCAATAAATTCACCTTAGCACTTAATTACACATATCCAAACAGGTGTCGGCGTTGTCGACGGAGACACCCCTCACACACACATTTTGCTCCATCTCCTCCTTAGGGGAGCCTTTTACCTCAGACATGTCGACACACACGTACCGACACACCACACACTCAGGGAATGCTCATCTGAAGACAATTCCCCCACAAGGCCCTTTGGAGAGACAGAGAGAGAGTATGCCAGCACACACCCCAGCGCTATTAACCCAGGAATAACACAGTAACTTAATGTTAACCCAGTAGCTGCTGTTTATATTGATTTTTGCGCCTAATTATGTCCCCCCCTCTCTTTTTACCCTCTTCTACCATGTATCTGCAGGGGAGAGGCTGGGGAGCTTCCTCTCAGCGGTGCTGTGGAGAAAAAACATGGCACTGGTGAGTGCTGAGGAAGAAGCCCCGCCCCTTCGACGGCGGGATTCTGTACCGCTTAAATATACATTTACTTGGCGGGGGCTCATACATATATACAGTGCACAACTGTATATATGCTAAACTTTTTCCAAAGAGGTCCCAATTGCTGCCCAGGGCGCCCCCCCCCCCCCCCCCCCCCTGCGCCCTGCACCCTTACAGTGACCGGAATATGTGAGGTGTGTGTGGGAGCAATGGCGCACAGCTGCTGTGCTGTGCGCTACCTCAGTGAAGACTGGAGTCTTCTGCCGCCGATTTCGAAGTCTTCTTGCTTCTTATGCTCACCCGGCTTCTGTCTTCTGGCTCTGCGAGGGGGACGGCGGCGCGGCTCTGGGATCGGACGACGAGGGTGAGATCCTGTGTACGATCCCTCTGGAGCTAATGGTGTCCAGTAGCCTAAGAAGCAGGACCTATCTTCAGAGAGTAGGGCTGCTTCTCTCCCCTCAGTCCCACGATGCAGGGAGTCTGTTGCCAGCAGAGCTCCCTGAAAATAAAAAACCTAACAAAATACTTTCTTACAGCAAGTAGAGCTCACTGAACAGCACCCAGCTCGTCCGGGCACAGATTCAAACTGAGGTCTGGAGGAGGGACATAGAGGGAGGAGCCAGAGCACACCAGAATCTAAATTCTTTCTTAAAGTGCCCATGTCTCCTGCAGAGCCGGTCTATTCCCATGGTTCTTACGGAGTCCCCAGCATCCACTAGGATGTTAGAGAAATAAAAGATCTAATAGTGAAGAATGATGTGACCGGGTTTAAGTGAATGCAACCCAGCACTCATTTTTTGACACGTAAAGCGGGTTGCCACAAGTGTTTGGGCTGCAACACCTGCAGCTACATGCTGACAGGGGATTCCATCCCGCATCCCCACACAGGTAGTTCAGTGTTTGTCATTTATGTGCTGATTGGCCCTTGTAGTTTATACTACGTGGGCAAAACACAGTGCATGTTTAAAGAAAGGATGGCCCAACACCGATCCGCCATCAGGGCGGCATTAGCAGCGGGCAAGAGTGACCAACCAGTGGCGCGTCACTTTGCACAGATGCGCCACAGTATGGCATCGGTACGATATAAAATTGTGGATCAGGTCCCAGACTCATTGCGGGGAGGTAATCGTGCCAATAAATTGTTACAACTTGAGGCAAGGTGGATCCATAAATTGGACACGATCCACCCGCGGGGCTTAAATGAATACTTGAGCCTTAATTGTTTTCTTTAAAGTCAGGAGGTGGGGCCAATATTCCATCCTTAGGTAGTGGCCCTTTTGAGCCAGGCGGCATGTGTAGCGGCAGTGTAGGAAAGCCCACTCTGTATTGTTATGTAAAAATCTGAAAAATATTGGCACACATATTTGGTGTAGGTATATGTGATGTCCGTCACCAATTTTGTGTGCTTTTAATCAGTGTGCCACTACGGGTTAGATCATTATTAAATTATTAAATTGATTAAAGCAGTATATTTAATAGTATAGGGGATATGCCTTTAATGAATATCATGTATTTCTTACATATTTTTAAAAAAATGGATTTTAGATATGGTTTTCACTTTTGTCATCACACTCTTGTCTTACGCAGTGTGTGTCTTAATGTGCACTTTGGGGTTTGTTTAATGTTTAAAACACTAATTTCCGCAGGATGTGGTCAGATTTTACATGTCACGTCAATATGCTTGATATGTGTTGTTATTGTGTAGTTACATCCCCATGGTAACGCGCTGTCACTTCCTGTGTTTACCCCTGCAGCAGCGGCATTGACCGTCCACGGAAGGACGTCACTGCCGAGGGGCGGAGTCATCTGAACCCGGAAGTGCGGCATTCCACGGCGCCCGCACTTCCGGGTTCAGATGACTCCGCCCCTCGGCAGTGACGTCCTTCTGTGGACGGGCAACGTTTCGGGAGACGTACTCCCTTCCTCAGGACACAGCAAACAAGTGTACAAACAGTACAAAACAACATTTAAATAGCTTACCAGCCCCTGGCTCGCCCGTTCCCGCCGCAGGCAGCGGCGGGAACGGGCGAGCCAGGGGCTGGTAAGCTATTTAAATGTTATTTTGCACAGTTTGTACACTTGTTTGCTGTGTCCTGAGGAAGGGAGTACGTATCCCGAAACGTTGATTAAAGCACGCTTTTTTGAATAGATGAAAGTCTCCGAGTGCCGCCTTCCATCGTGTATATACTGAGCTACCATTGCTAAAGGAGGGCACCGGAGCAAATACCCAGCAGGGACGAGGAGTGCCGGACCCAACAGTGCAGTGTGGATATGTATATGTATATGTGTATATCAAATATTTTTTATTTTTTTATTTTATTTTATATGCACACACATACACATGGAAACTCCCCTTACTAAATCCTGCATTTGCCCCTGAAACTTCCAAGTCAAGTGCTCCCCAATGAGCACTTGACCAAGTCAAGTGCTCCACTAGATGAGTCAAAGTAAGAAATGATGCTCACTTGAAAACACCTTGTATTCTTCATGTGACGACACAGCCTGCACTTCGTTTCGCACAGTGGTAGTAGAAAAGCAGTTACTTTCCTAGCCCGGGTCCTACGCATGGACTCCACTAATTGCCGATATGTTATTAGTTATATGCTAGGCAACATTGTATTGCATTGTGTTATTATTATATTGTACAGTTATATTTTATCTAGTATATTTGGAATATGTATTTTATTTGGTAATACTGTGTTCAATGTGTGTCATTGTTAACAGGAATAAGTCTATGCCAGAGTGTTATTTAACATAGTTAAAACAATTCATTGTATTCTAAATTCCCTAGCTGTACAATCAGATGTGATTAGAATGAGTACGTAAGTAGTAAACAGTTTATGTATGGAGCTGCAGGTAATCTGATCCCATTGTGTACAGGAACCCAGACACCTCGTCTCCACTACTCTGTGACACCCTAATACCACTTTCAGACAGAATAGTCTGAAAGTCCTGGCAATTACCCGGCATTTCAATTCCGGGTAGTTTTGCCGGTCCCAGCCTGATGCCCCTTTCACACAGACAGGCAATTTACCAGGTCGAGAATTTCTACCCGGTAATTGGCATATCAACATGCGTATTTTGTCTGTGTGAAAGGGTCGGGTGTGGTATGTTAGATAGACAAGACTTAGGTCGACAGTGTCTAGGTCGACAGTAAGTAGGTCGACATGGGTTCTAGGTCGACAGGGACTCTAGGTCGACATGAAAAAGGTCGGCATGAGTTTAAAAAAAAATTGTTGTTTTCTTCGTAGAGTGACCGGGAACCCCAATTAGTGCACCGTGTCCCCTCGCATGGCGAGCGAGCTTCAGGCAAGGTGCCTCGCTCCGCTACCAATGCGCTCGGCACGCGTTACCATTCCCAATTGCAGTCCTCGTGGATTGTAAAGTATGAAAAAGTTCAAAAAATGTAAATAAATGTGAAAACCTCATGTCTACCTAGTACATGTCATAGAAACATAGAATTTGTCGGCGATAAGAACCACTTGGCCCATCTAGTCTGCCCCTTTTTTTTACATTATTTTTATCTCTAACCTTATTTGATCCTTATTTCTTTGTAAGGATGTCCTTATGTCTATCCCATGCATGTTTAAATTGCTCTACTGTCTTGGCCTCTACCACCTCTGATGGGAGGCTATTCCACTTGTCCACTACCCTTTCTGTGAAGTAATTTTTCCGCAAATTTCCCCTGAACCTCACCCCCTCCAGTCTCAGTGCATGTCCTCGTGTCCTATTGCTTCTTGTCATTTGGAGAATGTTTCCCTCCTGGACTTTTTTAAAACCCTTGATATATTTGAAAGTTTCTATCATGTCCCCCCTTTCCCTTCTCTGCTCCAAACTATACATATTGAGATTTCTTAGTCTTTCTGGGTATGTTTTGTGATGTAGGCCATGCACCATTTTAATTGCCCTTCTTTGTACAGTTTCTAATGTATTAATATCCTTTTGAAGATATGGCCTCCAGAATTGAACACAGTATTCTAGATGAGGCCGTACCAATGACCTATACAGTGGCATTAATACTTCTTTCTTTCTGCTGCTGATTCCTCTCCCAATGCAGCCAAGCATCTGACTAGCCTTCCTCATTGCCTTGTTACATTGCTTACCTGCCTTTAAGTCATCTGAAATAGTGACCCCTAGATCCCTTTCCTCCTCAGTAGTTTCCAGTATAGTGCCATTAATACTATATTTAGCCTTTGGATTTTTGAGACCCAAAAATGCATGATTTTGCATTTTTTGCCATTAAACTGTAATTGCCACACTCTTGACCATTCCTCTAGTCTACCTAGATCTTCAATCATTTGTTTTACCCCACTTGGTGTGTCTACCCTGTTGCATACCTTTGTGTCATCTGCAAAAAGGCATACTTTCCCTTTAATGCCATTTGCAATGTCACCAATAAAGATATTAAAAAGCACTGGTCCAAGTACAGATCCCTGGGGTACTCCACTGGTAACATTTCCCTCCTGTGAATGCACTCCATTTACCACAACTCTCTGTTTTCTATCCTTCAACCAAGATCTTATCCATTCAATAATCCTAATATCCAATCCCAAACTTTCAAGTTTATTTAGCAGTCTGCGATGTTGAACAGTGTCATAAGCCTTACTAAAGTCTAGATAAGCTATATCCATGGCTCCACCTTTATCCATCACTTTAGTCACACAGTCAAAAAAGTCAATAAGATTTGTTATCCCCCCAGTGAATCCATGCTGCTTGGGATCCTGTAAATTGCCGGATTTGAGATAATCTACAACTCTTTCTTTTAAGAGTGTTTCCATCAATTTCCCTACTACTGATGTAAGACTCACTGGTCTGTAGTTGTTTGCAGAGCCGGCCCTAACCAATATGATGCCCTAGGCAAGATTTTGGCTGGTGCCCCCTAGCACCACCGCTGGTTCCGCCTCTGACCTTGTACCCCCTATATTTTAAATAGGAACAGTTTGCACATTTGGCGCACAGCCCAAAAAGGGGTGTGTTTTTGCTGGCAAGGGGCATGGCCACGCAATAACCCCAATTCCAATTACGCCACACAGTACTGCAACTTTATTCACATATGATCATGCAATAGTGTCCATAATTCATATTACATCCCACAGTAGTATCACTTTACCTTATAAACGTTACTCCTCACAGTAGAGCCCCTTATTCACATTACATCACACTGAATTGCTCCTTATTCACATTACCCACACCCTATTGCTCTTTATTCACATTAGACGACACAGTAGTTCCCTTTCTATACGCAACGCCACATAGTAGAGCACCTTATACGCATAATGCCACACATTAGTAATGCATTTACACACATTCCACACAGTAATGCCCCTTACACACATGAGACACCTTATTAATGTCCTTATAAACATAATACACCTTACACATTATGACAACCTTTATTAATGCCCTTTTACACATAATGTCCCTTACACATATGCCACACATTATTAATGCCCTTATACATATAATGACACACAGTGTCCCCTACACATTTGCTGCACATTATTAGTGCCCCTATACACATAATGACACACATACAGTAGTACCCTGTTACACATATGCCGCACATTATTAATGTCCTTATACACATAATGACACACATAGTGCCCCTTACACATATGTTGCACATTATTAATGCATTTTTACATGACACACATAATGCTCCTTACACATATTCCGAACACTACTGCACAACCAACCCACTCACATGCACATAGCACTCACACTGCCACTAACACTGTGACCTCTGCCTCAGCTTGGATACAGTTGTGTCCTGATACATATTGCCTCAATGCTAACGTCGGGCACACCTTTTTATGAAAATGCATCTTATTTGCATTGCTATGTGGCTAGGATACACAAGCCGCTTCTGCCGATTAAAATTATATGCAGCATGCCTATATACTGTGTGTAACTGTGGCTGTATCTGCATATGAAATGCTACACACAGAATATAGGCATGCTGCATATAATTTTAATCAGCAGAAGCTGCTGATGCCCCTAGGCATATCAAATACCCTAGGCAATTGCCTAGTTTGCCTATGCCTATGGCCGGCTCTGGTTGTTTGCCTCTTCCTTGCTTCCACTTTTGTGCAGTGGAACTACGTTTGCTCTTTTCTAATCCTCTGGAATTACTCCTGTAGCTAATGATTGGTTGAATAATTCTGTCAATGGTGCTACCAGCACCTCTTTAAGTTCTTTTAGTATCCTTGGATGTATCCCATCTGGCCCCATAGATTTGTCCACTTTCAGCTTTGACAGTTCTATTAGGACCTCCTCCTCTGTAAATGTACTTGTTTCATTTTCCTGAATATCCCTGCAACTTAACTGTGGCCCCTTCCCCTCTCTTTCAGTAGTAAATACTGAGCAAAAATAATTAAGATGATCTGCTATTAAATTGTCTCCCTTAACAAGACTCCCAGTGTCTGTCTTTAGTTTTATTATTCCGCCTTTTGTTTTTCTCCTTTCGCTTATATACCTAAAAAAAGTTTTGCCTCCTTTACCCACTGACTGGTCCATTTTCTCCTCAGCTTGTGCCTTTGCACATCTGATTACCTTCTTAAGCTGGCCATACATCAGACCAACTTTTCTCCAACTTTCCAAACCTCCAACCGTCCAACTTGTCTGTCCAACAAAAACAGTGCTCCACACATCTAACCAACTTTTCATCAGTGCTCCACACATCTAACCAACTTTCCATCAGACCAACCAACCTGCCAACTTCTGTCCAACTTGTGACGTCACCGAAGTAGGCGGACAGTGCCTTCCTACAGTAGAGGTAGAGCCCCTTACACACATGACGCCAAGTAGGCCACCTTACATGCATTTACGCCAAGTAGAGCCCCTTACATAGCCACGTCTATTGTGCAAACCAATCTCGAATAAATTAAATAAATTACAATTATCCAAATATAGAGATATTTTCTGTAAATCTGCTGACTGTTGTATTGGGCACTTCAGCTAATATGCAGACAAGAGCATTTCTGTATATTCCATATGCATGTCCTACTTGCTACAATACCTACTCGATAATGGTAGGCAGGGTTTGTACTCTTGAGTTGTATTTAGCCTTCAGAGCTGATAAGGTTAACTGACAATGTATGTTTATGTATGGCATTGGTACAACATCATGAAGATAATACTCCTTATAAACTGCCATTACTATAACTGCCGGTAACTACAGTATATCTCTCGATAACAGACTTCAGCCTCGTCAATAACAACCCATAATAACTCCCCTGTATATTAGTCATTGAGTGAGTAATATTATGATGATACACTTAGATATTTGTCATCTGCCGCCGCTGCCGGGGTGAGAGGAGCAGCCCGACAGCAGTAATGCACTGCCACAGCTGCCTCTGAACCTCCTCCCACCGCCTGTTCCTCTGCCGCCGCTGCCGGGGTGAGAGGGGCAGCCAGACAGCAGTAATGCACTGCCGCAGCTGCCCCTGAACCAGCGCCCGCTCCAAAGTACCGTCGCTGCCGGGGATCCTGGGCTGACCGGGCGCCCAGCCGACACTGATGGTGTCAATAAGTAGGCCAGTGTCCGCCTACTTATTGTTCAGTTGGGGGGAGGGAGCAGAGAGAGTGAGAGGTCAGGAAGAGGTAGGTGAGAATAGGGTAGAGAAAGAAAAGTCAGGAGGAAGTGGGAGAGGTTAGGGCAGAGAGAGGGAGCGAGTGGTCAGGAGGAGGTGGGTGAGATTAGGGCAGAGGGAGAGAAAAAGGGCAGAAAGAAGTAGGTGGGTAAGGTTAGGGAACAGATAGAGAGTGAGAGGTCAGGAAGAGGTAGGTGAGAATAGGGCAGAGAGA
Organism: Pseudophryne corroboree; assembly: GCF_028390025.1. Taxonomy (NCBI): domain Eukaryota; kingdom Metazoa; phylum Chordata; class Amphibia; order Anura; family Myobatrachidae; genus Pseudophryne; species Pseudophryne corroboree. The sequence goes on from NC_086448.1 coordinate 678,582,832, forward strand.
GATATAAGTCAGGAGGAAGTGGGAGAGGTTAAGATAGAGAGAGAGAGTGGTCAGGAGGAGGTGGGTGAGATTAGGGCAGAGAGAGAGAAAGGGCAGGAAGTAGGTGAAGTTAGGGCAGAGGGAGAGAGATCAGGAGGTGGAGGATAAGGTTAGGGAACAGAGAGAGAGAGAGAGGCCAGGAAGAGTGAGTGAGATTAGGGCAGAGAGAGAGGGGGGCAGATGATCCTGGCGCTTATGACAGGTGGGCTTCCAATCCCAGAGGGGTGATATGCAGTCGCGCGCGGGGGGGGGGGGGTCCGGGTCCCGTCATGCTGCACTTGCGGTGTGGAGGTAGGAGCCGTGATCGCGGGTATGGTTCTTGCTGCGATCATGCAGTGAGTTATGATCGCGGGGGTAAACTACTGTATTAGGAAGCAGAGTGAGGCAGACAACCCTGGAGAGGCTGATTCTTCTTCTCCAGCATACCAGGTCTTGCAGCTGCTGATCTGCATTCACTTGAAATGTGCCCAATCAAGCCCTGGGAGCACCCTCTGTGCCCGCCATCTGTACTCTGCGTCCCTCCGGATGGAGCCGTGTGAGGAGATCCTTGCAGTGGGCTGCCCAGCACAAATTCTTTGCGGCTGGAAGCAGGGGTCTGAGGGTTGCAGGTTCAGGCAAGTGTCCGGGCCGGTATAGCAGAAGATCTACTGTTCCGGAGTAAAGAGCCCAGTGTGACAGAAATAGGCGGACACTGCAGGTCAGTGTCCGCCAACTAATCGTTCAGTTGGGGGAAACGTTCCCCCTACACTAGAAAGATTAGTTGGGAAAATCAAACAGGTTTGATTTTCCCAACTAGTTGGACCAACCGTTTCTGGCCGTTTTTTAGCGTGTGGGAGCAAACGGCTGATAATCGTTTGCTCCCACACACTGCCAGATTATCTTTCCAACCAGCCAAAAAGTTGGCTGGTTGGAAAGAAATCGTTCTGATGTATGGCTAGCTATAGTCTCCTTCTGTCTAACAAGATATATCTCTTTGTCTTCATTATTTTGTATCTGCTTATATTTCCTAAAAGCCAACTTTTTTGCTTTCACAATATTTGCTACTTCTTTCGCAAACCACACTGGCTTCCTTTTCCTTGTGTTTTTCCTAACACTTTTGATACAAAGGTCTGTTGCCTTTAATATTGCACATTTTAATGTTTCCCACCTCTCCTGCACTGCTTCCAAGTTCCTCCACTCTGCCAAAGAATCGCTTACACATTTTCCCATCCCTACAAAATCAGCCTTCCTAAAATCCAACACCTTTGTTTTTGTATTGGGTGAGTCAGTCTCTGTCTTTATGCTGAACCATACTGCTTGATGATCACTGGATCCAAGGTTTTCACCCACTTTTACGTCCGATATTCTGTCTCCATTTGTAAGTATTAAGTCTAATATTGCGTCTTTCTGAGTGGGCTCCCTCACCAATTGGTGGAGGGATGCTCCCTGAAGGGAATTTAAAATGTCCCTACTTCTAGTGGAACTAGCAACAGACACCTCCCAGTTTACATCAGGAAAATTAAAATCTCCCATGATTATTACCTCTCCTTTTAATGCCATTTTAGTTATATCCTTCAAAGGTTTTTGTCGAGTTCCTCTTCCTGACCTGGTGGCCTGTATATCACGCCAATACGAATAATCGACTTTTCCCCTGTTTCTATGGTCACCCAAAGGGCCTCAGTTTTTTCTTCAATACTTTGTATTAATGTAGTATTTATGCTTTTTTTTACATACATTGCTACCCCTCCTCCGATTTTTCCAATTCTGTCCTTCCTAAATAAAGTATATCCCGGTATAGCTATGTCCCAGTCATGATTTTCATTGTACCATGACTCTGTAATTGCCACAATGTCTAGATCATCCCTTGTTATTTTTGCAATTAGTTCTGGGATTTTATTTCCTAAGCTCCTAGCATTTGCACACATAGCTTTTAGAGTTTTGTTTGTGCTTTTTCTGTTCCTATGTTCTTCTCTCTGCCTATTTTTATTTGTTTTTTATCTGTCGACCTGGAAACCATGTCGACATACTTACTGTCGACCAATAGTGGTTGACCAAGACATTGTCGACCTAAGTCTTGTCGACTTAGAGACCGGATCCCAAAGGGTCAACCCAGGTCAAAAATCCAGTGTCTCCAACCCTGGTAAATTCCCTTTCACACAGAAAAAATAAGATTTTACTCACTGGTAAATCTATTTCTCGTAGTCCGTAGTGGATGCTGGGACTCCGTAAAGACCATGGGGATTAGCGGCTCCGCAGGAGACTGGGCACAACTAAAGAAAGCTTTAGGACTACCTGGTGTGCACTGGCTCCTCCCACTAAGACCCTCCTCCAGACCTCAGTTAGGATACTGTGCCCGGAAGAGCTGACACAATAAGGAAGGATTTTGAATCCCGGGTAAGACTCATACCAGCCACACCAATCACACCGTATAACTCGTGATACTATACCCAGTTAACAGTATGATAACAACTGAGCCTCTCAACAGATGGCTCAACAATAACCCTTTAGTTAGGCAATAACTATATACAAGTATTGCAGACAATCCGCACTTGGGATGGGCGCCCAGCATCCACTACGGACTACGAGAAATAGATTTACCGGTGAGTAAAATCTTATTTTCTCTAACGTCCTAAGTGGATGCTGGGACTCCGTAAGGACCATGGGGATTATACCAAAGCTCCCAAACGGGCAGGAGAGTGCGGATGACTCTGCAGCACCGAATGAGCAAACTCTTGGTCCTCCTCAGCCAGGGTATCAAACTTGTAGACTCTTGCAAGAGTGTTTTAACCCGACCAAGTAACAGCTCGGCAAATTTGTAAAGCCGAGACCCCTCGGGCAGCCGCCCAAGAAGAGCCCACTTTCCTCGTGGAATGGGCTTTCACAGATTTAGGGTGCGGCATTCCAGCCGCAGAATGTGCAAGTTGAATCGTGCTACAGATCCAGCGAGCAATAGTCTGCTTAGAAGCAGGAGCACCCAGCTTGTTGGGTGCATACAGGATAAATAGCGAGTCAGTTTTCCTGACTCCAGCCGTCCTGGAAACATATACTTTTCAGGGCCCTGACTACGTCCAGAAAACTTGGAATCCTCCAAGTCCCAAGTAGCCGCAGGCACCACAATAGGTTGGTTCACATGAAAAACTGATACCACCTTAGGAAGGAATTGGGAACGAGTCCTCAATTCCGCCTTATCCATATAGAATACAGATAAGGGCATTTGTATGACAAAGACGCCAATTCTGATACACGCCTGGCCGACGCCACGGCCCACAGCATGACCACTTTCCACGTGAGGTATTGTAGCTCCACGGATTTAAGTGGCTCAACTCAATGCGACTTCAGGAAATCCAACACTACGTTGAGATCCCACGGTGCCACTGGAGGCACAAACGGGGGTTGACTATGCAGCACTCCCTTAACAAAAGTCTGAACTTCAGGCAGTGAAGCCAGTTCTATTTTGGAAGAAAATCGATAGAGCCAAAATCTGGACCTTAATGGAACCCAATTTTAGGCCCATAGTCACCTCTGACTTGTAGGAAGTGCAGAAAACGACCCAGCTGAAATTCCTCCTTTGGGGCCTTACTGGCCTCACAGCACGCAACATATTTCCGCCATATGCGGTGATAATGGATTGCGTTCACTTCTTTCCTAGCTTTAAATAGCGTAGGGATAACTTCCTCCGGAATGCCCTTTTCCTTCAGGATCCGGCGTTCAACCGCCATGCCGTCAAACGCAGCCGCGGTACGTCTTGGAACAGACAGGCCCCCTGCTGCAGCAGGTCCTGTCTGAGCGGCAGAGGCCATGGGTCCTCTGAGATCATTTCTTGGAGTTCTGGGTACCAAGCTCTTCTTGGCCACCCGGAACAATGAGTATAGTTCTTACTCCTCTCCTTCTTATTATTCTCATTACCCTGGGTATGAGAGGCAGAGAAAGGAACACATACACCGACTGGTACACCCACGGTGTTACCAGAGCGTCCACAGCTATCGCCTGAGGGTCCCTTGACCTGGCGCAATATCTTTGTAGCTTTTTGTTGAGGCGGGACGCCATCCTGTCCACCAGTGGAAACATTTGGAAGACTTCTGGATGAAGTCCCCACTCTCTCGGGTGGAGGTCGTGTCTGCTGAGAAAGTCTGCTTCTCAGTTGTCCACTCCGGGAATGAACACTGCTGACAGTGCTAACACATGATTTTCCGCCCATCGGAGAATCCTTGTGGCTTCTGCCATCGCCATCCTGCTTCTTGTGCCGCCCTGTCGGTTTACATGAGCGACCGCCGTGATGTTGTCTGACTGGATCAGCACCAGCCGGTGTTGAAGCAGGGGTCTAGCCTGACTTAGGGCATTGCAAATGGCCCAAAGTTCCAGAACATTTATGTGTAGGGAAGTCTCCTGACTTTTCCATAGGCCTTGGAAGTTTCTTCCCTGTGTGACTGCCCCCCAGCCTTGAAGGCTGGCATCCGTGGTCACCAGGACCCAGTCCTGTATGCCGAATCTGCGGCCCCCTAGAAGATGTGCAGTAACCACCACAGCGACACCCTGGCCCTTGGAGACAGGGTTATCCGCCGATGCATCTGAGAATGCGACCCGGACCACTTGTCCAACAGATCCCACTGGAAGATCCTTGCATGGGACTTGGCGAATGGAAATTCTTCGTAAGAAGCTACCATCTGTCCCAAGGCTCGTGTGCATAGATGCACCGATACCTGTATTTGTATTAGGAGGTCTCCGTCTAGAGACGCCAACTCCTTGGACTTCTCCTCCGGGAGAAACCCTTTTTATCCTGTTCTGTGTCCAGAACCATACCCAGGAACAGTAGACGCGTCGTAGGAACCAGCTGTGACATTGGAATATTCAGAATCCAGCCGTGCTGTTGTAGCCCTTCCCGAGATAGTGCTACTCCGACGAATAACTGCTCCCTGGACCTCGCCTTTATAAGGAGATCGTCCAAGTACGGGATAAGTACTTCGGCCATTACCTTGGTAAATACCCTCGGTGCCGGGGACAGACCAACGGCAACGTCTGGAATTGGTAATGACAATCCTGTACCACAATTTTGAGGTACACCTGGTGACGAGGGTAAATAGGGACATGCAGGTAAGTATCCTTGATGTCCAGTGATACCCTGAAATTTTCCAGGCTTGCAATAATCGCCCTGAGCGATTCCATTTTGAACTTGAACCTTCGTATATAAGTGTTCAAGGATTTCAATTTTAGAATGGGTCTCACCGAACCGTCTGGTTTCGGTACCACAACATTTTGGAATAGTAACCCCGGCCTTGTTGAAAGAGGGGTACCTTGATTTCACCTGCTGGAAGTACAGCTTGTGAATTGCCGCCAGTACTACCTTTCTCCGAGGGCAGCAGGCAAGGCTGATGTGAGGCAACGGCGAGGGGGAGTCGTCTCGAACTCCAGCCTGTATCCCTGTAATACTAATTGCAGAACCTAGGGATCCACCTGTGGGCAAGCCCACTGATCCCTGCAGTTCCCGAGACGCGCCCCCACCGCACCTGTCTCCACCTGTGGAGCCCCAGCGTCATGCGGTGGACTCAGAGGAAGCGAGGGAAGATATTTGATCCTGGAACTGGCTGACTGGTGCAGCTTTTTCCTTCTTCCCTTGTCTCTGTGCAGAAAGGAAGCGCCTTTGACCCGCTTGCTTTTCTGAAGCCGAAAGGACTGTACCTGAAAATACGGTGCTTTCTTTAGGCCTTTGTGAGGGAACCTGAGGTAAAAAATTTTCTTCCCAGCTGTTGCTGTGGATACGAGGTCCCAGAGACCATCCCCAAACAATTCCTCACCCTTATAAGGCAGAATCTCCATGTGCCTTTTAAATGCAGCATCACCATCACCTGTCCACTGCCGGGTTTCTACTACCCTCCTGGCAGAATGGACATTGCATTAATTCTGGATGCCAGCCGGCAAATATCCCTCTGTGCATCCTTTATATATAAGACAACGTCTTAAATATGCTCAATGTTAGCAAATATTATTATCCCTGTCTTAGCGTATTAATATTATCTGACAGGGTGTCAGACCACGCTGCAGCAGCACTATTTATGCTGAGGCAATTGCAGGTTTCAGTATATAACCTGAGTGTGTAAATACAGACTTCAGGATCGCCTCCTGCTTTTTATCAGCAGGTTCCTTCAAGGTGGCCGTATCCTAAGACGGTAGTGCCACCTTTTGACAAACGTGTGAGCGCCTTATCCACCCTAAGGGATATCTCCCAACGTGACCTATCCTCTGGCGGGAAAGGGTACGCCATCAGTAACTTTTTAGAAATAACCAGTTTCTTATCGGGGGAAACCACGCTTCTTTACACACTTCATTCATTCATCTGATGGGGGAACAAAACAGTGGCTGTTTTTTCTCCCCAAAAATAAAACCCCTTTTATGTGGTACTTGGGTTTATGTCAGAAAATGCGTAACACATTTTTCATTGCCGAGATCATGTAACGGATGTTCCTAGTGGATTGTGTATATGTCTCAACCTCGTCGACACTGGAGTCAGACTCCGTGTCGACATCCGTGTCTGCCATCTGAGGTAACGGGTGTTGTTTTGAGCCCCTGATGGCCTTTGAGACGCCTGGGCAGACGCGGGCTGAGAAGCCGGCTGTCCCACAGCTGTTACGTCATCCAGCCTTTTATGTAAGGAGTTGACACTGTCGGTTAATACCTTCCACCTATCCATCCACTCTGGTGTCGGCCCCACAGGGGGCGACATCCAATTTATCGGCCTCTGCTCCGCCTCCACGTAACCTTCCTCATCCAACATGTCGACACAGCCGTACCGACACACCGCACACACACAGGGAATGCTCTGACTGAGGACAGGACCCCACAAAGTCCTTTGGGGAGACCGAGAGAGAGTATGCCAGCACACACCAGAGCGCTATATAATGCAGGGATTAACACTATAACTGAGTGATTTTTCCCCAAATAGCTGCTTGTATACATATATTGCGCCTAAATTTAGTGCCCCCCCTCTCTTTATAACCCTTTGAGCCTGAAAACTACAGGGGAGAGCCTGGGGAGCTGTCTTCCAGCTGCACTGTGAAGAGAAAATGGCGCCAGTGTGCTGAGGGAGAAGCCCCGCCCCCTTTTCGGCGGACTTTCTCCCGCTTTTTCTGTGATACTGGCAGGGGTAATTTTACATCTATATAGCCTCTGGGACTATATATGATGTATATTTTGCCAGCCAAGGTGTTATTTATTGCCCTCAGGGCGCCCCCCCCCAGCGCCCTGCACCCATCAGTGACCGAAGTGTGAGGTGTACATGAGGAGCAATGGCGCACAGCTGCAGTGCTGTGCACTACCTTGGTGAAGACCGAAGTCTTCTGCCGCCGATTTTCCGGACCTTCTTCGTGCTTCTGGCTCTGTAAGGGGGACGGTGGCGCGGCTCCGGGAACGAACACCAAAGTCGGGTCCTGCGGTCGATCCCTCTGGAGCTAATGGTGTCCAGTAGCCTAAGAAGCCCAAACTACCACCTGTTAGGTAGGTTCGCTTCTTCTCCCCTTAGTCCCTCGCTGCAGTGAGTCTGTTGCCAGCAGATCTCACTGAAAATAAAAAACCTAAATATACTTTCTTTCTAGGTGCTCAGGAGAGCCCCTAGTGTGCATCCAGCTCAGCCGGGCACAGAAATCTAACTGAGGTCTGGAGGAGGGTCTTAGTGGGAGGAGCCAGTGCACACCAGGTAGTCCTAAAGCTTTCTTTAGTTGTGCCCAGTCTCCTGCGGAGCCGCTAATCCCCATGGTCCTTACGGAGTCCCAGCATCCACTTAGGACGTTAGAGAAAGAACCTGTGTGTTTCATGAAATTACCGGGTGGAACTGCTTCACCCAGTAATTTCAGTTTCTGTCTGAAAGGGTTATAACCTGCTTGTGTTATGAATAGACAGGGTAGGGTATAAAAAGAACAGTGATCTCTACTGGTGGGGGTGAGATCTGCACAGGTCAGAGAGTGGATGTACTTCTGAAGTGCAGGAGTTGACTAGGCATTACAGTGCCGTCAGTGGCGAGAATTCGTGGCGAAGGGTGCTGTGTGAGCTGATATCCCAGGCCAGGGGACACAGGAATACTGCAGGCATTTGTAATCCTATGCTACTGTGGTGATTTAGTAAGATATCATCCTGTCTTGCAATTGTTAATGTTATTGTGTACTGTGTGTGTGTGTGTGTGTGTGTGTATATTTACAATAAAGGGCATTTGCCAATTTACTAAACTGTTTACCTGAGTGATCAGAGAATCCGTATCCTCACACCTCATATACAGTAAAGGTATCTTTGTCCACCCTTCTGCATCCTCACAGAGATGGTGATAGCAGTTATAGAGAAAAAAACAGAACTCATGCATACCTCCCAACAGCTTTAGATGGTAGCCCGGGACACCCTCATGCGGTGCTGCAGTGACCGGTTGGAAAAGGGGTGTGGCTTGTGGGAAAGGGGGTGTGGCTTCACAGGAGTGCTGTGATCGCGAGCCACACACCCATATTTTGTAACTGTAGGGGCATGTCCAGCGCTCTATGAGCTGCTGGGATGCCCCCAGTCCCTCTGTCTCTTGTGAATAGACGCTGTGCGCATATGCACAGCGTCTATTCACCGCTAGTCTGCTAAGCAGGGCAGTGAGTGATAGGAGCCTCCCAACTGCCCCCCCACCGCGGCACACTGCGACCCGCGGGTGGGACAGCGGGACAATCCCAAAAAACTGAACTGTCCTGCGAAAATCGGGACAGTTGAGAGGTATGCTCATGGTGCATTATGCCAACCAAAAGAAGTTTAATATAATTTAAAAACACATGGGGATATGATCCATACTAGCGACAGATATATGTGGTCACAAAACAACCTCCATATGAATGGAACCTGGGTATTCCTATCACTGGGCTGTAATGGACTTAGGCTCAAATGTATTAAGCTTTAATAAGAGATAAAGTGGAGATGGATAAAGAGGGTAATGCAGAGTTGATCGTAGATGTGCTAAATTTAGCACATCTACGATTTAGCACATCTAGCACAGGGCTAGTCCGCCCCGCACGTCAGGCCCTACTCCCCTGGTGGCAATGCTTTTGTACATGGCGAGTAGCTCCCTACCTGCACAGCTCCTGCGCGCTGGCAGGGAGCTATCCACCACTTCCAGGTCGCAGCGGCTGCGTGTGACGTCACGCAGCCGCCATGGCCTGCCCCCCCAACGGTCCGGAGACGCCTCCATTGTCCGGACCGTGCCCCACCAACGGCGTTAGACCACGCTCCCTCCCTCCCGCCTCTGCCTGTCAATTAGGCAGAGGCGATCGCAGCCAGTGAGATGCTGATAGCATCTCACTGGGCTCCCGGAGTGCGCACGCGCAGCACAAAGTAATTCAGACGGTGATTGCTGCCGCTGCAGCGATGCAGTCTGAATTACCCCCTAAGAGTGATACATGACCAGCCAATCAGCTCCTGTCATTTTTTAAACACAGCCTGTGACATGGCATTTGGGAAGCTGATTGGCTGGTTATTTATCACTCTTTATCCGTCTCCACTTTATCTCTTGTTAAGGCTTAATACATTTGGGCCTTGGTACTGGATAATAGGATATTCAAAACAATAGTAAATCCATAATATTTATTCATCTAAGGGGCACAGATCATAATTAATACTTCAAAGGGTACACAGATCATTATTAAACAAGGTAAAAATAAGAATTTACTTACCGATAATTCTATTTCTCGGAGTCCGTAGTGGATGCTGGGGTTCCTGAAAGGACCATGGGGAATAGCGGCTCCGCAGGAGACAGGGCACAAAAAGTAAAGCTTTAGGATCAGGTGGTGTGCACTGGCTCCTCCCCCTATGACCCTCCTCCAAGCCTCAGTTAGGTACTGTGCCCGGACGAGCGTACACAATAAGGAAGGATTTATGAATCCCGGGTAAGACTCATACCAGCCACACCAATCACACTGTACAACCTGTGATCTGAACCCAGTTAACAGTATGATAACAGCGGAGCCTCTGAAAAGATGGCTCACAACAATAATAACCCGATTTTTGTAACTATGTACAAGTAATGCAGATAATCCGCACTTGGGATGGGCGCCCAGCATCCACTACGGACTCCGAGAAATAGAATTATCGGTAAGTAAATTCTTATTTTCTCTATCGTCCTAGTGGATGCTGGGGTTCCTGAAAGGACCATGGGGATTATACCAAAGCTCCCAAACGGGCGGGAGAGTGCGGATGACTCTGCAGCACCGAATGAGAGAACTCCAGGTCCTCCTTAGCCAGGGTATCAAATTTGTAGGATTTTACAAACGTGTTTGCCCCTGACTAAATAGCCGCTCGGCAAAGTTGTAAAGCCGAGACCCCTCGGGCAGCCGCCCAAGATGAGCCCACCTTCCTTGTGGAATGGGCATTTACATATTTTGGCTGTGGCAGGCCTGCCACAGAAAGTGCAAGCTGAATTGTATTACACATCCAACTAGCAATAGTCTGCTTAGAAGCAAGAGCACCCAGTTTGTTGGGTGCATACAGGATAACAGCAAGTCAGTTTTCCTGACTCCAGCCGTCCTGGAACCTATACTTTCAGGGCCCTGACAACATCCAGCAACTTGGAGTCCTCCAAGTTCCTAGTAGGCGCAAGGCACCACAATAAGCTGGTTCAGGTGAAACACTGACACCACCTTAGGGAGAGAACTGGGGACGAGTCCGCAGCTCTGCCCTGTCCGAATGGACAAACAGATATGGGCTTTTTTGAGAAAAAACCTACCAATTTGACACTCGCCTGGCCCAGGCCAGGGCCAAGAGCATGGTCACTTTTCATGTGATATGCTTCAAATCCACAGATTTGACTGGTTTTAAACCAATGTGATTTGAGGAATCCCAGAACTACGTTGAGATCCCACAGTGCCACTGGAGGCACAAAAGGGGGTTGTATATGCAATACTCCCTTGACAAACTTCTGGACTTCAGGAACTGAAGCCAATTCTTTCTGGAAGAAAATCGACAGGGCCGAAATTGGAACCTTAATGGGCCCCAATTTGAGGCCCATAGACACTCCTGTTTGCAGGAAATGCAGGAATCGACCGAGTTGAAATTTCTTCGTGGGGCCTTCCTGGCCTCACACCACGCAACATATTTTCGCCACATGTGGTGATAATGTTGTGCGGTCACCTCCTTCCTGGCTTTGACCAGGGTAGGAATGACCTCTTCCGGAATGCCTTTTTCCCTTAGGATCCGGCGTTCCACCGCCATGCCGTCAAACGCAGCTGCGGTAAGTCTTGGAACAGACATGGTACTTGCTGAAGCAAGTCCCTTCTTAGCGGCAGAGGCCATAAGTCCTCTGTGAGCATCTCTTGAAGTTCCGGGTACCAAGTCCTTCTTGGCCAATCCGGAGCCATGAGTATAGTTCTTACTCCTCTACGTCTTATAATTCTCAGTACCTTAGGTATGAGAAGCAGAGGAGGGAACACATACACCGACTGGTACACCCACGGTGTTACCAGAACGTCCACAGCTATTGCCTGAGGGTCTCTTGACCTGGCGCAATACCTGTCCCGTTTTTTGTTCAGACGGGACGCCATCATGTCCACCTTTGGTATTTCCCAACGGTTCACAATCATGTGGAAAAACTTCCCGATGAAGTTTTCACTCTCCCGGGTGGAGGTCGTGCCTGCTGAGGAAGTCTGCTTCCCAGTTTCCACTCCCGGAATGAAACACTGCTGACAGTGCTATCACATGATTTTCCGCCCAGCGAAAAGTCCTTGCAGTTTTTGCCATTGCCCTCCTGCTTCTTGTGCCGCCCTGTCTGTTTACGTGGGCGACTGCCGTGATGTTTTTCCCACTGGATCAATACCGGCTGACCTTGAAGCAGAGGTCTTGCTAAGCTTAGAGCATTATAAATTTACCCTTAGCTCCAGTATATTTATGTGGAGAAAAGTCTCCAGACTTGATCACACTCCCTGGAAATTTTTTCCTTGTGTGACTGCTCCCCAGCCTCTCGGGCTGGCCTCCGTGGTCACCAGCATCCAATCCTGAATGCCGAATCTGCGGCCCTCTAGAAGATGAGCACTCTGTAACCACCACAGGAGAGACACCCTTGTCCTTGGATATAGGGTTATCCGCTGATGCATCTGAAGATGCGATCCGGACCATCTGTCCAGCAGATCCCACTGAAAAGTTCTTGCGTGAAATCTGCCGAATGGAATTGCTTCGTAGGAAGCCACCATTTTTACCAGGACCCTTGTGCAATGATGCACTGACACTTTTCCTGGTTTTAGGAGGTTCTTGACTAGCTCGGATAACTCCCTGGCTTTCTCTTCCGGGAGAAACACCTTTTTCTGGACTGTGTCCAGAATCATCCCTAGGCACAGCAGACGTGTCGTCAGGATCAGCTGCGATTTTGGAATATTTAGAATCCATCCGTGCTGTTGTAGCAGTATCCGAGATAGTGCTACTCCAACCTCCAACTGTTCCCTGGACTTTGCCCTTATCAGGAGATCGTCCAAGTAAGGGGTAATTAAGACGCCTTTTCTTCGAAGAAGAATCATCATTTCGGCCATTACCTTGGTAAAGACCCGGGGTGCCGTGGACAATCCAAACGGCAGCGTCTGAAACTGACAGTGACAGTTCTATACCACGAACCTGAGGTACCCTTAGTGAGAAGGGCAAATTTGGGACATGGAGGTAAGCATCCCTGATGTCCCGGGACACTATATAGTCCCCTTCTTCCTGGTTCGTTATCACTGCTCTGAGTGACTCCATCTTGATTTGAACCTTTGTAAGTGTTCAAATTTTTTTAGATTTAGAATAGGTCTCACCTAGCCTTCTGGCTTCAGTACCACAATATAGTGTGGAATAATACCCCTTTCCTTGTTGTAGGAGGGGTAATTTGATTATCACCTGCTGGGAATACAGCTTGTGAATTTTTTCCCATACTGCCTCCTTGTCGGAGGGATACCTTGGTAAAGCAGACTTCAGGAGCCTGCGAGGGGGAAACGTTTCGACATTCCAATCTGTACCCCTGGGATACTACTTGTAGGATCCAGGGGTCCTGTACGGTCCCAGCGTCATGCTGAGAGCTTGGCAGAAGCGGTGGAAGGCTTCTGTTCCTGGGAATGGGCTGCCTGCTGCAGTCTTCTTCCCTTTCCTCTATCCCTGTGCAAATATGACTCTTATAGGGACGAAAGGACTGAGGCTGAAAAGACGGTGTCTTTTTCTGCAGAGATGTGACTTAGGGTAAAAACGGTGGATTTTCCAGCAGTTGCCGTGGCCACCAGGTCCGATGGACCGACCCCAAATAACTCCTCTTCCTTTATACGGCAATACACCTTTGTGCCGTTTGGAATCTGCATCACCTGACCACTGTCGTGTCCATAAACATCTTCTGGCAGATATGGACATCGCACTTACTCTTGATGCCAGAGTGCAAATATCCCTCTGTGCATCTCGCATATATAGAAATGCATCCTTTAAATGCTCTATAGTCAATAAAATACTGTCCCTGTCAAGGGTATCAATATTTTTAGTCAGGGAATCCGACCAAGCCACCCCAGCTCTGCACATCCAGGCTGAGGCGATCGCTGGTCGCAGTATAACACCAGTATGTGTGTATATACTTTTATATGATATTTTCCAGCTTCCTGTCAGCTGGCTCCTTGAGGACGGCCCTATCTATAGACGGTACCGCCACTTGTTTTGATAAGCGTGTGAGCGCCTTATCCACCCTAAGGGGTGTTTCCCAACGCGCCCTAACTTCTGGCGAGAAAGGGTATACCGCCAATAATTTTCTATCGGGGGGAACCCACGCATCATCACACACTTCATTTAATTTATCTGATTCAGGAAAAACTACAGGTAGTTTTTTCACATCCCACATAATACCCTCTTTTGTGGTACTTGTAGTATCAGAAATATGTAACACCTCCTTCATTGCCCTTAACGTGTGGCCCTAATAAGGAATACGTTTGTTTATTCACCGTCGACACTGGATTCAGTGTCCGTGTCTGTGTCGACCGACTAAGGTAAACGGGCGTTTTAAAACCCCTGACGGTGTTTTTGAGACGTCTGGACCGGTACTAATTGTTTGTCGGCCGTCTCATGTCGTCAACCGACCTTGCAGCGTGTTGACATTATCACGTAATTCCCTAAATAAGCCATCCATTCCGGTGTCGACTCCCTAGAGAGTGACATCACCATTACAGGCAATTGCTCCGCCTCCTCACCAACATCGTCCTCATACATGTCGACACACACGTACCGACACACAGCACACACACAGGGAATGCTCTGATAGAGGACAGGACCCACTAGCCCTTTGGAGAGACAGAGGGAGAGTTTGCCAGCACACACCAAAAAACGCTATAATTATATAGGGACAACCTTATATAAGTGTTTTCCCTTATAGCATCTTTTTATATATTTCTAACGCCAAATTAGTGCCCCCCCTCTCTGTTTTAACCCTGTTTCTGTAGTGCAGTGCAGGGGAGAGCCTGGGAGCCTTCCCTCCAGCCTTTCTGTGAGGGAAAATGGCGCTGTGTGCTGAGGAGATAGGCCCCGCCCCTTTTTCGGCGGGCTCGTCTCCCGCTCTTCAACGGATTCTGGCAGGGGTTAAATATCTCCATATAGCCCCCGGAGGCTATATGTGAGGTATTTTTTGCCAAAAAATAGGTTTACATTGCCTCCCAGGGCGCCCCCCTCCCAGCGCCCTGCACCCTCAGTGACTGCCGTGTGAAGTGTGCTGAGAGCAATGGCGCACAGCTGCAGTGCTGTGCGCTACCTTAAGAAGACTGAGGAGTCTTCTGCCGCCGATTCTGGACCTTCTTCTCTTTTCAGCATCTGCAAGGGGGCCGGCGGCGAGGCTCCGGTGACCATCCAGGCTGTACCTGTGATCGTCCCTCTGGAGCTAATGTCCAGTAGCCAAAGAAGCCAATCCATCCTGCACGCAGGTGAGTTCACTTCTTCTCCCCTAAGTCCCTCGTTGCAGTGATCCTGTTGCCAGCAGGACTCACTGTAAAATAAAAAACCTAAGCTAAACTTTTCTAAGCAGCTCTTTAAGAGAGCCACCTAGATTGCACCCTTCTCGGCCGGGCACAAAAATCTAACTAACTGAGGCTTGGAGGAGGGTCATAGGGGGAGGAGCCAGTGCACACCACCTGATCCTAAAGCTTTACTTTTTGTGCCCTGTCTCCTGCGGAGCCGCTATTCCCCATGGTCCTTTCAGGAACCCCAGCATCCACTAGGACGATAGAGAAAGAGAACTATATATTATAGCTTTCAAAATCTACTGGCTATTGGTAACAGAAGGCGTTCAATACGGGTGTAGTATGGTATGCCGGCGGCCGGGCTCCAGGCGGCCAGCATACCGGCGTCGGGAGCCCGACCGCTGGCATACCGACAGCGTGTCAAGCACAAATGAGCCTATGCGCGCCACGCTATTTTATTCTCCTTCCAGGGGGGTTGTGGACCCCCACGAGGGAGAAAAAGTGTCGGTATGCCGGCTGTCGGCATTCCCGCGCCGGTATACTGTGCGCCGGGATCCCGACAGTCGGCATACTGAAGACCACTCTTCAATACTACTTAGTATTGGGCTGGGAGTGGAGGGGCCTGAATCCCCAGAGGGCCTGGCAGGACCATAATTAGGGGTGGGCGAGCGGTGCCACCACCCTGGGCACATGAGACAGCACCATCCCATGGTACCTCTTTTTAGCATGCAGGGTGCCACGGCCTGTTACTGAAGAGAATAGCTGCTTGCTAAATCTATTGACCCGTATTCTTAGAATATTTAAAATTGGGGCTGCAATGTCTACTGCAGTGCCTTGGGAAACCAGTGATTCATTGGAGTGACTTGTCTTGTGTTAACTTTTCTCTGACGTCCTAGTGGATGCTGGGTACTCCGTAAGGACCATGGGGAATAGACGGGCTCCGCAGGAGACTGGGCACTCTTTAAAGAAAGATTAGGTACTACATCTGGTGTGCACTGGCTCCTCCCTCTATGCCCCTCCTCCAGACCTCAGTTAGAATCTGTGCCCGGCCAGAGCTGGATGCACTTAGTGGGCTCTCCTGAGTTCACTATAAAGAAAGTATTTGTTAGGTTTTTTTATTTTCAGTGATATCTGCTGGCAACAGACTCACTGCTACGTGGGACTTAGGGGAGAGAAGCAAACCTACCTGCTTGCAGCTAGCTTGTGCTTCTAAGGCTACTGGACACCATTAGCTCCAGAGGGATCGAACACAGGGCCCGACCTCGATCGTCCGTTCCCGGAGCCGCGCCGCCGTCCCCCTTGCAGAGCCAGAAGACGGAAGATACCGGAGAAAATCGGCGGCTGAAGACTCCGGTCTTCAATAAGGTAGCGCACAGCACTGCAGCTGTGCGCCATTGCTCCCACAGCACACCACACGCTCCGGTCACTGGTGGGTGCAGGGCGCTGGGGGGGGGCGCCCTGGGCTGCAATTAGTATACCTTAAGTGGCAAAATGCACATAATACAGTTCTAAACTGTATATGTGCCTAATCCCCCGCCATAATTATTATTAAAAAAGCGGGAGAAGCCAGCCGCTGAAGGGGCGGGGCTATCTTCCTCAGCACAGCCAGCGCCATTTTCTCTTCACAGCTCCGCTGGAAGGACGCTCCCCAGGCTCTCCCCTGCAGTATACACTACAGAAAGGGTAAAAAAGAGAGGGGGGGCACATAAATTTAGGCGCAAATTGTGATATAAGCAGCTATTGGGGGAAAATTCACTTTGTGTATAGTGTAAATCCCTCTGTTATATAGCGCTCTGGTGTGAGCTGGCATACTCTCTCTCTGTCTCCCCAAAGGACTTTGTGGGGTCCTGTCCTCAGTCAGAGCATTCCCTGTGTGTGTGTGCGGTGTGTCTTTACGGCTGTGTCGATATGTTTGATGAGGACGCTTACGTGGAGGCGGAGCAGGTGCCGATAAGTGTGATGTCGCCCCCTGCGGGGCCGACACCAGAGTGGATGGATATGTGGAAGGTATTAACCGACAGTGTCAACTCCTTGCATAAAAGGTTCGATGACGCAGCTTTGGGACAGCCGGCATCTCAGCCCGCGCCTGCCCAGGCATCTGAGGCCATCAGGGGCTCAAAAACGCCCGCTACCTCAGATGGCAGACACAGATGTCGACACGGAGTCTGACTCCAGTGTCGACGAGGATGAGACAAATGTACAATCCACAAGGGCCATCCGATGCATGATTACGGCAATGAAAAATGTGTTGCACATTTCTGACATTAACCCGGTTACCACAAAAAAGGGTATTATGTTTGGGGAGAAAAAGCAGCCAGTGACTTTTCCCCCATCTGATGAGTTGAATGAACTGTGTGAAGAAGCGTGGTGTTCCCCTGATAAGAAACTAGTAATTTCTAAGAGGTTACTGACGGCGTACCCTTTCCCGCCAACGGATAGGTTACGCTGGGAGACATCCCCTAGGGTGGACAAGGCGCTCACACGCTTATCAAAAAAGGTGGCACTGCCGTCTCAGGATACGGCCGCCTTAAAGGAGCCTGCAGATAGAAAGCAGGAGGCTATCCTTAAGTCTGTGTATACACACTCAGGTACTATACTGAGACCTGCTATTGCTTCAGCATGGATGTGTAGTGCTGCAGCAGCGTGGTCTGATTCCCTGTCTGATAACATTGATTCCCTTGACAGGGACACTATCTTGCTAACCATAGAGCATATTAAAGATGTAGTCTTATATATGAGGGATGCACAGAGGGACATTTGCCGGCTGGCATCTAGAATTAATGCAATGTCCATTTCTGCCAGGAGAGTATTATGGACTCGGCAGTGGACAGGTGATGCTGATTCTATTAGGCACATGGAGGTTTTGCCTTATAAGGGTGAGGAATTGTTTGGGGACGGTCTCTCGGACCTCGTATCCACAGCAACAGCTGGGAAGTCGACTTTTTTACCTCAGGTTCCCTCACAGCCTAAGAAAGCACCGTATTATCAAGTACAGTCCTTTCGGCCTCAGAAAGGCAAGCGGGTTAGAGGCGCGTCCTTTCTGCCCAGAGGCAGGGGTAGAAGGAAAAAGCTGCACCAGACAGCCAGTTCCCAGGAACAAAAATCCTCCCCTGCTTCCACTAAGTCCACCGCATGACGCTGGGGCTCCACAGGTGGAGCCAGGTGCGGTGGGGGCCCGTCTCCGGAACTTCAGCGACCAGTGGGTTCGCTCACAGGTGGATCTCTGGGTTCTACAAGTGGTATCTCAGGGATACAAGCTGGAGTTCGAGACGTCTCCCCCTCGCCGTTACCTCAAATCAGCCTTGCCAGCTACTCCCAAGGACAGGGAGGTAGTACTGGCGGCAATTCACAAGCTGTACCTCCAGCAGGTGATAATCAAAGTTCCCCTCCTTCAACAGGGACGGGGTTACTATTCCACAATGTTTGTGGTACCGAAACCAGACGGTTCGGTGAGACCCATTCTAAATTTGAAATCCTTGAACACTTATATAAGGAAGTTCAAGTTCAAAATGGAATCGCTCAGGGCGGTTATTGCAAGCCTGGAAGAGGGGGATTATATGGTATCACTGGACATCAAGGATGCTTACCTACATGTCCCCATTTACCCACCTCACCAGGAGTACCTCCGATTTGTGGTACAGGACTGCCATTACCAATTCCAGACGTTGCCGTTTGGGCTGTCCACGGCACCGAGGGTATTTACCAAGGTAATGGCCGAAATGATGATACTCCTTCGAAAGAAGGGAGTTATAATTATCCCGTACTTGGACGATCTCCTTATAAAGGCGAGGTCCATGGAGCAGTTGTTGGTCGGAGTAGCACTATCTCAGGAAGTGCTGCAACAGCACGGCTGGATTCTGAATATCCCAAAGTCGCAGCTGGTTCTGCTGTTCTTGGGTATGATTCTGGACACAGAACAGAAGAAGGTGTTTCTCCCGGAGGAGAAGGCCAAGGAGTTGTCATCTCTGGTCAGAGACCTCCTGAAACCAAAACAGGTGTCAGTGCATCACTGCACGCGATTCCTGGGAAAGATGGTAGCTTCTTACGAAGCAATTCCCTTCGGCAGGTTCCATGCAA
This sequence comes from Pseudophryne corroboree, assembly GCF_028390025.1. Lineage (NCBI taxonomy): Eukaryota > Metazoa > Chordata > Amphibia > Anura > Myobatrachidae > Pseudophryne > Pseudophryne corroboree. The sequence continues at coordinate 678,601,869 of NC_086448.1, forward strand.
GTATCTTTCAGTGGGATCTGTTAGACAAGTGATCCGGATCGCATCTTCAGATGCATCGGCTGATCACCCTGTCCCTGAGGGCCAGGGTGTCTCTGCTGTGGTGGCTGCAGAGTGCTCATCTTCTCGAGGGCCGCAGATTCGGCATACAGGACTGGGTCCTGGTGACCACGGATGCAAGCCTTCGAGGTTAGGGGGCAGTCACTCAGGGAAGAAACTTCCAAGGACAATGGTCGAGTCAGGAGACTTCCCTACACATAAATATTGTGGAACTAAGGGCCATTTACAATGCCCTAAGTCAAGCAAAACCCCTGCTTCAAAACCAGCCGGTGCTGATTCAGTCAGACATCACGGCCGTTGCCCATGTAAACCGACAGGGCGGCACAAGAAGCAGGATGGCAATGGCAGAAGCCACAAGGATTCTCCGATGGGCGGAGAATCACGTGATAGCACTGTCAGCAGTGTTCATTCCGGGAGTGGACAACTGGGAAGCAGACTTCCTCAGCAGGCACGACCTCCACCCGGGAGAGTGGGGACTTCATCCAGAAGTCTTCCAGCTGATTGTAAATCGTTGGGAAAGGCCACAGGTGGACATGATGGCGTCCCGCCTCAACAAAAAGCTAAAAAGATATTGCGCCAGGTCAAGGGACCCTCAGGCGATAGCTGTGGACGCTCTAGTGACACCGTGGGTGTACCAGTCGGTTTATGTGTTCCCTCCTCTTCCTCTCATACCAAAGGTACTGAGGATAATAAGAAAAAGAGGAGTAAGAACTATACTCATCGTTCCGGATTGGCCAAGAAGAACTTGGTACCCGGAACTACAAGAAATGATCTCAGAGGACCCTTGGCCTCTGCCGCTCCGACAGGACCTGCTACAGCAGGGGCCCTGTCTGTTCCAAGACTTACCGCGGCTGCGTTTGACGGCATGGCGGTTGAACGCCGGATCCTGATGGAAAAGGGCATTCCGGTTGAAGTCATTCCTACGCTGATAAAAGCTAGGAAGGATGTGACCGCAAAACATTATCACCGCATATGGCGAAAATATGTTGCTTGGTGTGAGGCTATGATGGCCCCAACAGAGGAATTTCAGCTGGGTCGATTTCTGCACTTCCTAGAGTCAGGAGTGACTATGGGCCTAAAATTGGGATCCATAAAAGTCCAGATTTCGGCTCTGTCTATTTTCTTTCAAAAAGAACTGGCTTCACTGCCTGAAGTTCAGACGTTTGTTAAGGGAGTGCTGCATATTCAGCCCCCTTTTGTGCCTCCAGTGGCACCTTGGGATCTCAACGTTGTGTTGGATTTCCTAAAATCACATTGGTTTGAGCCACTTCAGACCGTGGAGTTGAAATATCTCACGTGGAATGTGGTCATGCTTTTGGCCTTGGCTTCGGATAGGCGTGTGTCAGAATTGGCGGCTTTGTCATGTAAAAGCCCCTATCTGATCTTCCATATGGACAGGGCAGAATTGAGGACTCGTCCCCAATTTCTCCCTAAGGTGGTATCAGCGTTTCATTTGAACCAACCTATTGTGGTGCCTGCGGCTACTCGGGACTTGGAGGCTTCCAAGTTGCTGGATGTAGTCCGGGCCCTGAAAATCTATTTCCAGGACGGCTAGAGTCAGAAAAACTGACTCGCTGTTTATCCTGCATGCACCCAACAAGCTGGGTGCTCCTGCTTCTAAGCAGTTTATTGCTCGCTGGATCTGTAGCACGATTCAACTTGCACATTCTGCGGCTGGCCTGTCGCATCCTAAATCAGTGAAAGCGCATTCCACAAGGAAGGTGGGCTCTTCTTGGGCGGCTGCCCGAGGGGTCTCTGCTTTACAGCTTTGCCGAGCTGCTACCTGGTCGGGTTCAAACACGTTTGCAAAATTCTACAAGTTTGATACCCTGGCTGAGGAGGACCTTGAGTTTGCTCATTCGGTGCTGCAGAGTCATCCGCACTCTCCCGCCCGTTTGGGAGCTTTGGTATAATCCCCATGGTCCTTACGGAGTACCCAGCATCCACTAGGACGTCAGAGAAAATAAGATTTTACTCACCGGTAAATCTATTTCTCGTAGTCCGTAGTGGATGCTGGGAGCCCGTCCCAAGTGCGGACTTCTGCAATACTTGTATATAGTTATTGCTTAACTATAGGGTTATTGTTCTGAGCCATCTGTTTAATGAGGCTCAGCTGTTGTTCATACTGTTAACTGGGTATAGTTATCACAAGTTGTACGGTGTGATTGGTGTAGCTGGTATGAGTCTTACCCTGGATTCCACATCCTTTCCTAGTAATGTCAGCTCTTCCGGGCACAGTTTCCCTAACTGAGGTCTGGAGGAGGGGCATAGAGGGAGGAGCCAGTGCACACCAGATGTAGTACCTAATCTTTCTTTAAAGAGTGCCCAGTCTCCTGCGGAGCCCGTCTATTCCCCATGGTCCTTACGGAGTTCCCAGCATCCACTACGGACTACGAGAAATAGATTTACCGGTGAGTAAAATCTTATTTTTTCTTTTAATGAATTTGTAACACAAGACATTATCCAGTGTGAAGAGCACTGCACCGAGTCACAGGTATAGTGATGTTACTATCTAATTACATTTCCCAGCTATAACAATGACTAGGAAGTTACAGAGTAAATAAGGAAAGAACGTATCGGGGCTTCGTGCAGCAGTAAGTAAATCTCCCGCACACGCTCCCTGTGTGACTGCACTGTGTTACGGTAGACTGAGGAGGCGGCATATGATATCAGGAAGCCGACACCGCTGTGATGATGTCAGACCTTGGCGGCGGATACCAGTGAGTCGTGACTAATATACACATAGAGACTCTGAGAGCTGCTGTCCTTCTTCCTCCTCCTCCTTCTTCTTCTTCCTCTGCTGCCCCCACTCGTCGCCCTTAGCAACAGTCACGAGTAGTGTTCAGAGTGACGTCTGCACTTCCCGTCCCCGGGACCGCCCCGGTTCTCGCTTTGTCTTCCAGCAGTTACAGTCCTCCTCCTCCTTCTCCTCCTCATCATCAGCAGCAGTCGCCTCCTCCTCCCACCCCAGCCAGGCGTCGTGCGGCCATTCCTACCAGGAATAACGGTGCTGCCATTACCTGTCCTGTGTGTCACCGAGGTATGTGTGCGTGCGGCGGTGCTGTCACTCTCTATGGCTGTCCTGCTGTGCCCTGTGCGGCTTCATAGCCTGTTACCCACCAGTGTACTGAGGTTAGGCCCCTAGTTACACTGTCTCTGCCCTAGCTTCTTCCCATTGGGGCTTTCTTTTTCATTTCTGCCCCCGTCTCCCAAGACAGAGCAGGGCTCTTGCAGCTGCTTAGATATAACATAACATAACATTCCTGCTTGTTCCTGTTCCCAGAGTCACCACTGAGTTCTGCTTCAGCAGTTGTGTGTTTTATAGTATGTATTTATTATTATTATTAATAATAATAATAATAATAATAATAATATCACTTCTGATTTACCCAGCGCTGTACAGTGAATATGTCTGTCATTTCTGTTCCTGGTCCAGTGGAGCTTACAGTCTCAGGTCCATAACATGCAAGTGCAGGCATGTGCATAATTTTATATGTAACCTGCTGTATGTCTTTGGCATATGGCTATACCAGAGCACCCGCAGGAAAGCCACACATGAGGAGAGTGTACAGACTCCACACAGATGGGCTGTAACCAAGAATTGAACTTGTGACCTCATTGCTGTAAGGCAGTAATGCTAACCACTATCACGGGGCTATTCTTCGATGACCTCTATAACAATGTAGTAGCTATCCGCCTCATGTGTGTATCATGTATGCCTAAAGGAAAATACAGTGTGTGTAGCTGTTTGTTTTTTTCGCTCTTCAACAACATTGCCTCCATTCATGCCATATATGCTGGTCTGAGATAGTCTTTGCCAACTTTGTGTTATGTGACGGCTAAATTATGCTAACTATCTCTGTAGCTAACGCTAGTTTATTTCTCTGCGCTTTACAATAGGACGTAAACCTATAAATTGCAAGGCATCTGTTAAAGTGCTGAAAGTTTTTATAGTTGCCCTATGCTGTTGTATATATTTATTGTAAAAGTATGCATTACTTTATTTGGTGACTCCGTGACCAGGCAATGCTGTCAGTTTCGTTTTCTGCTTCTTGTTGTGGTTATTGGCTTGTGTGTATAGCGGAGCACTTTAGTGAAGTACACTACCAGTAATATTAGCAGATCTCATAACAAACACAAAGCACTTTTGGATGCAATAATCCTGGAAGGAAGTTTTACTTTGAAGGTGATACTGTGTATAAACATAACATATTTATGAGTAAATACTAGAAAGGAGGTGACATAATATAAGTAGTATGTATCCATGGAAAGACATTTTGTGATAAGAGATCACTTGGGTTATATTGAAGTAAAACTTGTATTTAAAATAAATTGGTTTTCATTTGTAATTCTAAGTAACCTCCAGATGGTATGCGTTTAAAATACCGACCATTGGGATTCCGTTGGTAGTAATACCGACGCCGAATCCCAACAGGGGTACAATGCTGTGCCGGAATACCGGCGAGGTAGGTGATTAACCCTCTGTGTGGATGTCCACGACACCCATAGAGGGAGTATAGAACCTGTGGAGAGCGAAGTTAGCCACTGCGCCTGCAGCGAGTGCTCAAGGGGCCTTGATGCGCTCACCCCGCTGCCGGCATTGCCGATGTCGGTATGGTGACAGACGGCATCCCGTACGCCTGGATTCCATACCGATCCCCTCCAGATATATGAATATTTTACTGCTTTCTACCGAAGATTTGGGTGGCGCAGTGGCTAGTGTTGCTGTCATAGCACTGGGGCCACAGATTTTATTCTGGCCAGTTACCTATCTGTGGCTATATTTAAGATCTGCTTAAACCATCTCCAGAAAATGACTGATGTGAATGGGCAAATATTCTCTGTAAAGCGCTGCGGAATATGTGTGCGCTATATAAATGACTGATAATAAATAAATAATAATCCTCACCTGAATAGACAACTGAAAAATTATTTAAGGTTTTCCCCTTTTAAAATGTTTGAATTGCAGCTTAGTTATGTATCGTGTGTCTTTCACGGTTATGTGATCAGCAAGAGAGTATTCTTGTAATGCAGCTTTCAACTGCTGTGGTGGTCTGAAAAGGAAGTGATGTCAGTGTCCTGTGTCAAGGAAATTGTATGAGGGGCATAGTATTGTTTCACTGCAGACTAAAGGTCCCCATACACTTGTGCGACTTCTCTGAGGGGAGTAGTCGCATAGGATTCCCTTGTGCTCCCTGGCAGCTGGGTGACAGGATCACATATGATACATCGCATGCGCTTTTTTTTTTGCATACGATGTATTGTATGCGATCCCAGCCAAGGTTTCGGTATCCGACACATTGATAGTGCAGCCCTTGCGATCTCCGACTCCGATCCGATGAGCACGGGACCGTGCATTGGATCTGAATCGGAAGTAAAACACCTGCGATTTGCTACTTTTCATACGATTTCATGAAATCAGCTCAAATTGCACAAGTGTATGGGCACCTTTTTAGGTCTGTAATTAAATATTTCTGCGTCCCATGTCTAACAGTGACGAACCAGTCCGTATTACAGAAGAGAAAAGGCCTAGCAACTTGTCTCCAGAGTACTAGTTCTAGATGAACAGATGTCTGGACTTTTTCATCCCTGATATATAGCATCACATAACGTGAAATATTTGCCCAGTTATGGGAAGCTGTGCATGCTTGTCTTTTATAAGTCCACTGTATGATGTATAAGTTTGAATTGGATGTACCGTATATACTCGAGTATAAGTCGACCTGAATATAAGCCGAGGCACCTAATTTTACCACAAAAACCTGGGAAAACTTATTGACTCGAGTATAAGCCTAGGGCGGGAAATGCAGCTCTACCCGTACACAGACCTCATAGTGCCAGATGTGCCCCACAGTGCCAGACGTGCCAGGTGTGCCCCACAGTGCCAGGTGTGCCCCACAGTGCCAGGTGTGCCAGATATGCCCCACAGTGGCAGGTGTGCCAGATATGCCCCACAGTGCTAGATACTTACCCTCCGTCGCTCCCGCGCTGTCTTCTGAAGGAGGGACACGGAGAGCGCAGCGCGCGGCTCTCCTGTGTCCCTCCTGCATCTCCGGCGGCAGCGGCGTATGTTAAAGGAAGTGCCGGTTCGTGCATTTCCTTTACCACTCAGACGCCGCTGCCGCTGGAGATGCAGGAGGGACACAGGAGAGCCGCGCGCTGTGCTCTCTGTGTCCCTCCTTCAGAAGACAGCACGGGAGCGACGGAGGGTAAGTATCTAGCACTGTGGGGCATATCTGGCACACCTGGCACTGTGGGGCATATCTGGCACTAAAGCTGACTCGAGTATAAGCCGAGGTGGCTTTTTCAGCACAAAAAAAAGTGCTGAAAAAGTCGGCTTATACTCGAGTATATACGGTATGTCCTTTGCAGTCAGGTGAGGCATTTGCTACACACATACATTGAGGGAATTGTGACGTACAGTATCAAGGTTTCTGATCAAACAGCATTCCCCTCTTCATCCTGTAAAATTGGCTGGACTGGCTTCTCGTACAGGTAGTCGGTCTTCCCTGGTACCACACAGCAGGGGCAAATTGCGAAAGCTTCCATAAGTAGACCACCATTTTAAATATTTGTAAAATGTAATGACCACTCTGTAGTTGGTGTTGGGTACCTGCACCTCCCCTGAGCCTCGATTCCAGCTTGCTGCTGGCGACCCCTGATGAAATTGTCTCTACAACAGAGGCTCCATATGCAGTGTAAGCCGCAGTATGTCAGATCCACCCCACCTTCCCACCAGGTCGTAATTAATCAGACAATGGACTTAAGGACGTGTAGTCTCATTATGATGCTTTCAAAAGCATGTGGCCTACAGTACTCGGCAGTTTCATCAGATATTATAAAAATCATAGGTGGTCAAATGATCTACTAAAAACAGGTATTTCCATTTTATAAAAAGTGTAATAAAAGAGGAATTGTCTCAATGTTTACAGATGTGTCCTCATACATCTATCCTCAATACGCAATGCAGCACGAGATGTCTGGCGTGAGTGAGCCGCCAGTTCCCGTCCGACTCTGCTAATGTCAGGGCATCTTTTTTTGCCGAAAATGCTTCTTAATGTGGACGCAATAAGGCGACTGTGCTGATTAATTTGATATGACGCTTTGTTTATTGTTTTTGACTGAGTCTGTATATGGAGCAGAACAGAACTTGTATTGGAAAAAGCTGCGGCTGTTACGTTGTAGCACTTTGTGTACAGATTCAGAGACTCAGTCCCATACAAATATACAAGTGTCATAAATCAAATCAATCTGCGCAATCTCCTCTTGCGTTGTCACATTGCATTGTGACTAAGATGCATTTTTGTCAGAAAAGACGACCATCACTGTAAGATTCTCACGCGTCCTGGTGTGCCAAGAGGGGCTATTTGGCATGACTGTAGCAAAATCTGTAGGTCAATGGTTGATTGAGTTATCTGTGCTTAATCATCTAGTGCAGTGGTTCCCAAACGTGGTACTCTAGGCACCCCAACAGTCCAGGTTTTAGGACTATCCATGCTCTGTATAATCAAACTGACTGAGGTACTAATTAAGTCACCTGTGTAGTGTTCCCCCCCCCCCCCCAGGATTCTGGGCAGGCAGGGTGCAGGAGTGCCGAGTCGGTATAGCTCGAAAGGGGGGCACGGCCCTTCCGGCGTCACTGTTGGGGGCGGTTCGGTCCCCTCGACGTTACTAATGGGGACGTGCCCCAGCTGTGGCTTCACTGATGGCGGCATACTCGGCACCTACAGAGGTGTTGGGATTCCCCCAAGCTCTCCATTTAATGTGAATAGATGACGTGCACGGAATATGTTTACACGGCGGCAGGCTGTTTTAGCAGGGCGCTGCTAGATGGGCAGGGCGCATGGGGGGCATTTTGCACTTTAAAATTTGGGCGTGGCATCCTGCTGAAACAGTTTAGCGTGAAGATTACCTGTGCCTAAACAGGAATATCACTAAATTCTGGACCATTGAAGTGCCTTGAGGACTGTTTGGGTGAGAGAGAGAGAATACATCTGAGTGTTATGAGTTTGAGCAATAGTCAACACTTTGAGGCAATCACTATTTCCTGAGTAATTTCATGCTACACGATAATAGCACATCACATTGTGTTTCCTATGCAGCATGAAGAAACACTATGCTAGTGTATTCAATTAAACTCTTCAGATGATTGAGTAATGCTGGGCATACATTGTCAGATGTCTGTCAGGTTGATACCAGCTGATATCGTAGCCATACAGAAATATTTCACAGTGTATTGGCACACAATATCTGGTTTCCTCCCCATGGGAGAAAACATTTCCTGTGAAGGAGAAATGTAGGGCATGCACTGCCAGATGCAGCCGACCAATCCTGGGGTCAGCCGGGCATGTTGGAAGACTTTTCCTGCTCACCTGTCCTATCATTGCTGATCGGTCACGGCCATTCACTGTGCATTTTTTAAAGGACAAAAAAAGTGAGTGGTGGAGCTGAATGAGATGTATAACTGGGATGTAGTTACAATGCCACCAGAATCCCGACCGGCGGCATAATACCGACGGAGATCAGGATCCTGGCTTCAAAATACCTACGGCAAGAATCCCAAACGCTCTTTTACCAGGACGCGCTCATGTCCTGCCGTGGGGGGGTGGGAGTTTAGGTGTAGGCATTAGAAAGTGGTTTAGGGTGCAGAGACGGGAAGGGGGCTGTTGGGTACCAGGGAGGGGAGGTTAGGGATAGGCACCAAGCGTGGAGTGTTGGGTTTAGGCAGCGGGGATGGGAAGGATAGGGTTTGGCATCCGCAAGAGTGTTAGGGTATGGGGCAGGGGAAGGTTAGGGTACTTTTTGGGGGGGCTGCCTGTATTCTGGTGACAGGTATGCCGTTGTCGGTATTCTGACCACAGGCATCCCGTCCATCGGTATATCATACCGAATCCGTATAACTATACGTAAATGTGAAGCTTAATACATATACTTAGGTGGTCAGCAAATAAACGTATTGGAGAACAGCGCAGCTACAGTATATTTGTTGCTCTTCACTGTGCAATTATTGACTTAAGCTGCCGCTAATCTGAGGATAATTGTATAATGTATGCCTGGTTTTAGAAATATGAATTTTATCAGAAGTGCTGCATCTAATATCTTCCAGTTGGCCATGTAGCAAAATTGACTTTGTCTTCAGTCCAGATTTTTTTTGTCCCCCTGAAGCACTTTACGTCCAGGGATGTCAGGTGTGAGTGGACAGGCCCAGAGATATTGCAACTACATGTTTTTGATGTCCTTTTAGTGCTTTACATGCAGTCAGTACATTGTATAACACCTGTATAGTACACTGACAAATGTGTTTGTTGGGGTTTTTTTTTTTTTTTTTTATATATAGAAGTAAAAATTATCCTGTACTACTGTTCTACCCCACCCTTGCTACCATATAGTACGTAGCCGTTCTAATTTAAACAATTACGGTATCTAACTTTTTAATTGTAGACACCACTTAAAAACATCCTTTTTGAAAATCTATTTTCCAAATCAAGAGGGTTTTTATTTCTTGCACACATTGCAGCTAGCTCAGTTCTGCTACCTAACCCCCTTTGGAAGAAAGATCTTGGTCTGGACTCTGGGATGCAGACGACAATATGAGAGGATGATGTCAAACTCAATTACTGTAAAGTGCTGATGCGATTGAGTATAATTGGAGGAGTGGATCAGACTTTTCAGTATCGTAGATTCTGTCATTAGACTCTCTCATGATCCTCATCTTGTACTCCCCAGTGTACCTGTTGAAATGGCTGATAAACATGACATATTAATCTTGTTTTTACCCCTACTTTTTTTTTTTTTAAATATAAGTTTTATTCGTGAGAAGACTTGTACAGAACTGAAAAACACATATGACCTACACAGAGGCCATTGAAAATGCGAACAAACGGCTTACAGCAAAGCCTAAAGGGAATAATCTAGTAGGCCAATTGGGCACAAAACTCAAAGTATATCAGATCCAATAAAAGATATGTAGGTAATACTTCTTAAAATCGTTCTCACATTTTGTTTTAATATTATAAAAAAGTTAAAGAAAAGGAGTCGCTAGAGAAACTAAAACGCAAGGTGACAATGACAGTAAGAAAAAGAAGACAGGAAAGGGGGGAAAAAAAACAAAGAGAGGAGAAGGTAAAGAGTAGGGGAGGTGATGGGAGGAAACGATCCGACAGGTCATCCAAAGTTCCAACCGATTAGCTCAGTGAATTGGATACATTAAACTGGTCTAATATACTCTAGATAGTTTGCCATCACTTTAAGTAAAGGCGAGAGGGGAGTTAAAAATTAAGGACCATGGGTTCCAAACCTTTATAAATGAAGCCGAAGAGTTCTTCAGGATACTTGTAATATGTTCCATTGAGTAAATATGCCAGATTTTAGCTATTATCTCATCTATCTTGGGGACCCCCAAGGACCGCCACTGCGCTGTTATACAACATCTGGTTGCAAGGACCATGTGAGTGAATAATTTGTGCTGGTGGCGTGTATCTCGGGGATATCCATTGACAGGAGGAAACAGCCGGCCTTAAAAGGAATTGGAACAGATAGGACTGCAGAGGCCAATGTCGCCACCTCCCTCCACAAGGGAGCAAGAATTGGGCATGTCCACCATATATGAAGGAATGTGCCGTCCATATTTTTACATCTCCAGCACAGTGGGGAAATCTCAGGATTAATTTTATTAAGCCTAGTTGGGACGTAATACCACCTATAGAAAAGTTTATAGGTGTTCTCCTTCAATCTCACACACACAGAACTAGAGGCCACCCTAGAATAAATTGAGGACCATTCGTCTGCCTCTAGCGTTTCCCCTAGATCGGATTCCCATACCTGTTCATGAGAATCTTTAGCCCCTGCAGTTGAGGAGGATAGGGTGGATATAAGTCTTTTAGTGGTAGCTTTACAAAATGCTAAGTGTTCCACCGAGGAAAGAGGTCTAGCACATAATTGAGAAGAAACCGCAGAGTGAAAATGTCTAATTTGTAAATATTGATAAAAAAATGTATGCGGGATAGAATGTTTAATTTGCAGGTCCGCAAATGTGGGGAAAGAAGAATCTTTAGTAATGTCGTTAAGTAGTCTGATTCCGCCATTCGACCAGCAATTGAAGAAGGGAGCGGAGCACCCTGGCCTGAAACCAGGACTGTCAAACAATGGAATCAGAGGGCTGGGGGGCCGGGGCTTTGTCAAACTTCCTGTTTGCCATGGCCCACACATCTGATGTATGTGAGACTACAGGAAAACTGAGAATTGTTTTAGGACGGGACTTTCTGGGTATCCACAAAAGAGAGGATATAGTATGGAGATTAAGGTCATTTGTTTCTATTTCATCAACCCAAATTCTTTCAGATGCAGGTCTATTCCAGAGAATGCACTGGGAAAGTCTGGCTGCTAGGTAATAAGAGTTTGTTAGGGACCCCGAGTCCACCCTCTGAAGTACGCCTTTGGATCACTGACCGTTTCACTCTGTGTTTCTTTTTTGACCATATGAATGACATTATGCTGTGTTGGAGTCCCTTGTAGACACGGGGGAACTCAAATTGGCAATGTTTGAAATAGAGTAGTCTTGGTAATAGGTTCATTTTAACGGCATTAATCCGCCCTATCCAAGAAATGTGGTATCTTCCCCATTCCTCAAGATCCTTCTGGGGTTGAGCTAGTAGTTTTGGATGGTTTTCTTTCTTTCTTACTGGGTTTTTATTATCATTGTCATCATTGTATTTTCGTTTAGTGTTTGCTAATGTTCCTCTGGTTTCCTTGAATTATCAAAGGATTTGTGCATTGCTATTCTTACACTTGTGCGATTGAGCACGATGCAATATCGCGTTTCGATTTCCCTTGAAGCTCCCTGTGCAAAAAATCACATCTAAAGTGTTTTTTTGTGCATTTGATGCGCATAAAATCATGCGATTTATCGCATGCCCCTTGCGACCAGGGTGGAGGGGAGTGTCCAGGAAGTGAGCTAAATACCTCACAGATCGCACATCGCAGTGCGATAAATCGAATGTGTTAAAGACAGCATGCGATCGCATGTGCGATCCGTTAAATATTTAGTGCAGCACATATCTTGAGATGCGAGATTCGACCAGCATGCCCGCGCATCGCATCGGGGGACACATTTGATGTGCATACAATCCTGCGATTTTACCAATGCGGTCGAAATGGAAGGATTGTAGCAGATATCTCACAACTGTATTGGCACCATAAGAAGACTTTTTGTAGCTGCTTTTCTGGATAATGTCTAAGCATGTTGTATGCTTTTCTGCATTTTTATGGAAAAAAAAATCCAATAAATATATAATATATTTTTCTCTAACGTCCTAAGTGGATGCTGGGGACTCCGTAAGGACCATGGGGGATAGCGGCTCCGCAGGAGACTGGGCACATCTAAAGAAAGCTTTAGGACTATCTGGTGTGCACTGGCTCCTCCCCCTATGACCCTCCTCCAAGCCTCAGTTAGATCTCTGTGCCCGAACGAGAAGGGTGCACACTAGGGGCTCTCCTGAGCTTCTTAGTGAAAGTTTTAGTTTAGGTTTTTTATTTTCAGTGAGACCTGCTGGCAACAGGCTCACTGCATCGAGGGACTAAGGGGAGAAGAAGCGAACTCGCCTGCGTGCAGAGTGGATTGGGCTTCTTAGGCTACTGGACATTAGCTCCAGAGGGACGATCACAGGCCCAGCTTGGATGGGTCCCAGAGCCGCGCCGCCGGCCCCCTTACAGAGCCAGAAGGCAGAAGAGGTCCGGAAAATCGGCGGCAGAAGACATCCTGTCTTCAACAAGGTAGCGCACAGCACTGCAGCTGTGCGCCATTGCTCTCAGCACACTTCACACTCCGGTCACTGAGGGTGCAGGGCGCTGGGGGAGGCGCCCTGAGACGCAATAATAAACACCTTGGATGGCAAAAAATGCATCACATATAGCTCCTGGGCTATATGGATGCATTTAACCCCTGCCAAAATACATAAAAAAACGGGAGATAGGCTCCGCCCCCTTATCGGCGGCCTTATCTTCTCAGCACACTGGCGCCATTTTCCCTCACAGCTCCGTTGGAGGGAAGCTCCCTGGCTCTCCCCTGCAGTCACTACACTACAGAAAGGGTTAAAAAAGAGAGGGGGGCACAAATTAGGCGCAGTATTAACTATACAGCAGCTATAAGGGGAAAAACACTTATATAAGGTTATCCCTGTATATATATAGCGCTCTGGTGTGTGCTGGCAAACTCTCCCTCTGTCTCCCCAAAGGGCTAGTGGGGTCCTGTCCTCTATCAGAGCATTCCCTGTGTGTGTGCTGTATGTCGGTACTTTTGTGTCGACATGTATGAGGAGAAAAATGATGTGGAGACGGAGCAGATTGCCTGTAATAGTGATGTCACCCCCTAGGGGGTCGACACCTGAGTGGACGAACTGTTGGAAGAAATTACGTGACAGTGTCAGCTCTGTATAAAAGACAGTGGTTGACATGAGACAGCCGGCTACTCAGCTTGTGCCTGTCCAGACGTCTCATAGGCCGTCAGGGGCTCTAAAGCGCCCGTTACCTCAGATGGCAGATATAGACGCCGACACGGATACTGACTCCAGTGTCGATGGTGAAGAGACAAATGTGACTTCCAGTAGGGCCACACGTTACATGATTGAGGCAATGAAAAAATGTTTTACACATTTCTGATAATACGAGTACCACCAAAAAAGGGGTATTATGTTCGGTGAGGAAAAACTACCTGTAGTTTTCCTGAATCTGAGAAATTAAATGAGGTGTGTGATGATGCGTGGGTTTCCCCCGATAACAACTGATAATTTCTAAAATGTTATTGGCATTATATCCTTTCCCGCCAGAGGTTAGGGTGCGTTGGGAAACACCCCCTAGGGTGGATAAAGCGCTCACACGCTTGTAAGGGCTCTATCCTCTCCTGAGATGGCCGCCCTTAAGGATCCTGCTGATAGAAAGCAGGAGGGTATCCTAAAATGTATTTACACACATACTGGTGTTATACTGCGACCAGCAATCGCCTCAGCCTGGATGTGCAGTGCTGGGTTGGCGTGGTCGGATTCCCTGACTGAAAATATTGATACCCTAGATAGGGACAGTATATTATTGCCTATAGAGCATTTAAAAGATGCATTTCTATATATGCGTGATGCACAGCGGAATATTTGCCGACTGGCATCAAGTCTAAGTGCGTTGTCCATTTCTACCAGTAGAGGGTTATGGACACGTCAGTGGTCAGGTGATGCGTATTCCAAACGGCATTTGGAAGTATTGCCTTATTAAGGGGAGGAGTTATTTGGGGTCGGTCTTTCAGACCTGGTGGCCACGGCAACAGCTGGGAAATCCACGTTTGTACCCCAGGTCGCCTCTCAACATGAGAAGACGCCGTATTATCAGGCGCAGTCTTTTCGTGTTTAAGCGGGCAGAAGGTTCCTCATTTCTGCCCCGTGACAGAGGGAGAGGAAAAAGGCTGCAGAAATCAGCCAGTTCACAGGAACAGAAACCCTCTCCCGCCTCTGCCAAGCCCTCAGTATACGCTGGGGCTTTACAAGCAGAATCGGGCACGGTGGGGGGCCCGTCTCAATGAATTTCAGCGCGCAGTGGGCTCACTCGCAAGTAGACCCCTGGATCCTTCAGGGGTACAAATTAGAATTCGAGACGTCTCCCCCTCGCCGTTTCCTAAAGTCGGCTTTACCGATGTCTCCTTCTGACAGGGAGACAGTTTTGGAAGCCATTCACAAGCTGTATTCCCAGCAGGTGATAATCAAGATACCCCTCCTGCAACAGGGAACGGGGTATTATTCCACACTGTTGTGGTACCGAAGCCGGACGGCTCGGTGAGACCGATTCTAAATCTAAAATCTTTGAACACTTACATACAGAGGTTCAAATTCAAGATTGAGTCACTCAGAGCAGTGATTGCGAACCTGGAAGAAGGGGACTACATGATGTCTCGGGACATCAAGGATGCTTACCTTCATGTCAAAATTTACCCTTCTCACCAAGGGTACCTCAGGTTTATGGTACAGAACTGGCACTATCAGTTCAGACGCTGCCGTATGGATGGTCCACGGCACCCCGGGTCTTTACCAAGGTAATGGCCGAAATGATGATATTCCTTCAATGGAAGGGAATTTTAGTTATCCGTTACTTGGACAATTCCCTGATAAGGGTAAGATCCAGGGAACAGTTGGAGGTCGGTGTAGCACTATCTCAGGTAGTGTTGCTGCAGCACGGTTGGATTCTCAATATTCCAAAATCGCAGCTGGTTCCGACGACTTGTCTTCTGTTCCTAGGGATGATCCTGGACACAGTCCAGAAAAAGGTGTTTCTCCCGGAGGAGAAAGCCAGGGAGTTATCCGAGCTAGTCAGGAACCTCCTAAAACCGAGCCAAGTCTCAGTGCATCAATGCACAAGGGTTCTGGGTAAAATGGTGGCTTCCTACGAAGCAATCCCATTCGGCAGATTCCACGCAAGAACTTTCCAGTGGGACCTGCTGGACAAATGGTCCGGGTCGCATCTTCAGATGCATCAGCGGATAACCCTGTCACCAAGGACAAGGGTGTCCCTCCTGTGGTGGTTGCAGAGTGCTCATCTTCTAGAGGGCCGCAGATTCGGCATTCAGGACTGGGTCCTGGTGACCACGGATGCCAGCCTGCGAGGCTGGGGAGCAGTCACACAGGGAAGGAATATCCAGGACTTATGGTCAAGCCTGGAGACATCACTTCACATAAATATCCTGAAGCTAAGGGACATTTACAATGCTCTAAGCTTAGCAAGACCTCTGCTTCAAGGTCAGCCGGTGTTGATCCAGTCGGACAACATCACGGCAGTCACCCACGTAAACAGACAGGGTGGCACAAGAAGCAGGAGGGCAATGGCAGAAGCTACAAGGATTCTTCGCTGGGCGGAAAATCATGTGATAGCACTGTCAGCAGTATTCATTCCGGGAGTGGACAACTGGGAAGCAGACTTCCTCAGCACGACCTCCACCCGGGAGAGTGGGGACTTCACCCAGAAGTCTTCCACATGATTATAAACCGTTGGGAAAAACTCGACAGGTATTGCGCCAGGTCCAGGGACCCTCAGGCAATAGCTGTAGACGCTCTGGTAACACCGTGGGTGTACCAGTCAGGGTATGTGTTCCCTCCTCTGCCTCTCATACCCAAGGTACTGAGATTGATAAGATGGTGAGGAGTAAGCACTATATTCGTGGCTCCGGATTGGCCAAGAAGGACTTGGTAACCGGAACTTCAAGAGATGCTCACGGAGGATCCGTGGCCTCTACCTCTAAGAAGGGACCTGCTCCAGCAAGGACCCTGTCTGTTCCAAGACTTACCGCGGCTGCGTTTGACGGCATGGCGGTTGAACGCCGGATCCTGAAGGAAAAAAGGCATTCCGGATGAAGTCATCCCTATCCTGATCAAAGCCAGGAAGGATGTAACCGCAAAAACATTATCACCGCAATTGGCGAAAATATGTTGCGTGGTGCGAGGCCAGTAAGGCCCGACGGTGGAAATTCAACTGGGTCGATTCCTACATTTCCTGCAAACAGGAGTGTCTATGGGCTTGAAATTGGGGTCCATTAAGGTTCAAATTTCGGCCCTGTCAATTTTCTTCCAAAAAGAACTAGCTTCAGTCCCTGAAGTTCAGACGTTTGTAAAAGGGGTACTGCATATACAGCCTCCTTTTGTGCCTCCAGTGGCACTTTGGAATCTCAATGTAGTTTTGGGTTCCAAAAGTCACATTGGTTTGAACCACTTAAATCTGTGGAGTCAAAATATCTCACATGGAAAGTGGTCATGCTGTTCATGCTGTTGGCCCTGGCCTGGGCCAGGCGCGTGTCAGAATTGGCGGCTTTATCCTGAAAAAGCCCTTATCTGATGTTCCATTCGGACAGGGTGGAATTGAGGACTCGTCCTCAGTTTCTCCCTAAGGTGGTTTCAGCGTTTCACCTGAACCAACCTATTTGTGGTGCCTGCGGCTACTAGGGACTTGGAGGACTCCAAGTTGCTAGACGTTGTCAGGGCCCTGAAAATATATGTTTCCAGGAGGGCTGGAGTCAGGAAATCTGACTCGCTGTTTATCCTGTATGCACCCAACAAGCTGGGTGCTCCTGCTTCTAAGCAGACTATTGCTCGTTGGATTTGTAGTACAATTCAGCTTGCACATTCTGTGGCAGGCCTGCCACAGCCAAAAATCTGTAAATGCCCACTCCACAAGGAAGGTGGGCTCATCTTGGGCGGCTGCCCGAGGGGTCTCGGCTTTACAACTTCGCCGAGCAGCTACTTGGTCAGGAGCAAATACGTTTGTAAAATTCTACAAAATTGATATCCTGGCTGAGGAGGACCTGGAGTTCTCTCATTTGGTGCTGCAGAGTCATCCGCACTCTCCCGCCCGTTTGGGAGCTTTGGTATAATCCCCATGGTCCTTACGGAGTCCCCAGCATCCACTTAGGACGTTGGAGAAAATAAGAATTTACTTACCGATAATTCTATTTCTCATAGTCCGTAGTGGATGCTGGGCGCCCATCCCAAGTGCGGATTGTCTGCAATACTTGTACATAGTTATTGTTACAAAAATCGGGTTATTATTGTTGTGAGCCATCTTTCAGAGGCTCCTCTGTTATCATGCTGTTAACTGGGTTCAGATCACAGGTTATACGGTGTGATTGGTGTGGCTGGTATGAGTCTTACCCGGGATTCAAAATCCTTCCTTATTGTGTACGCTCGTCTGGGCACAGTATCCTAACTGAGGCTTGGAGGAGGGTCATAGGGGGAGGAGCCAGTGCACACCAGATAGTCCTAAAGCTTTCTTTAGATGTGCCCAGTCTCCTGCGGAGCCGCTATCCCCCATGGTCCTTACGGAGTCCCCAGCATCCACTACGGACTATGAGAAATAGAATTATCGGTAAGTAAATTCTTATTTTTTTTTAGTCTGCCACAAAAGCAACTTTTTTTTTTTTAATTTAATAAACCACAGAAAGTGGAGTACAATAATTATAGCTGGTTACATAATAGACAGAAGAGGTTACATTCTTTAGTTCTTCTGAGAACCTGTGGAGAATTCCCACATTTGGTAAATGACTGTGATGCAGTATGCTGGACTTTGCTAGTGCGTATCATATGACTGTCATATGCCTGTAATCAGCTGATCCACAAATCTTTCTTTTTTTTTTTCTTTACAAATTTCCCAAGATATGATACATTTGTTGGAAAGATGATTGCTACATACTTATAACTAACTGCCACGTTTACATATGTATTTCAGTTATGTTCTCAATTTGATGTTAACTATATTTGGAGAATCACTTTTTGTGGGCTGCCCCCTTGCCAGTGTACAGTTGTAGGCACACTCATCCATCCTGCGACTATCCGCGGATGCAGCTTGTTGTAGCCACGACTATAGGCTTTCTGTAGAGCTGATCGTGGGTGCGACTAGCCGCAGCTCAGCATGCTAAGTCGCACCTGCGGCGAGTGTGCACTGTGAGTGACCATACCATAGGATACAGGAGCGTGGCTACATCTCTATACAACTTTGTTTTTTAGGCTGTTTCTCAATTGCTACTAAAAAGAGAGAGAGAAAAAAATCTTAAACTCTGTCCCGTTTTTAATCTTCATCTGTTAAAATGGTTTTGTCAGTGACAGGGTTGTCAGGTTTAAACCAAATGGTTTATAAAAAATAAAAATAAAAAAAAACAACTTTTTTTTTTGCTTGTGGTCTTCCATGTAAAGAGCCCTACAGACTAGGCGACCCGCCGCCAAGCTGCCCGACCGCCGATATGGCAGACGGGCGAACCGGCGGCGGGGGGGAGGTGAAGGGGGGAGTTAAGTATCTTCACTCCCCCCATCGCCCTGCGCCATAGCAATGCATGCTAATATGAACAATCTCGTCCATATTGGCCTGCATGCATAAGCGACAGGGCACCAACACTGAACGAGCACGGGGCCGCGCATCGTTGATGCCTACACACTGCACGATATGAATGAGTTCTCGTTCATTAATGAACGAGAACGTTCATATCGTGCTGTGTTATCTACCAGTGTGTAGGGCCCTTTAGTAAGATGAACCAATGCAGTAAATCACACACACAACAAAGATATAGGGAGATGAATCAGATAAGAGAGATGCTAAATCTGCCTAGCATCAAGCTTCTCCCCCAACACTCCCATAGGACAGGAAAAAACCACAGTTAACACTCAGTCTTAAAGAGTAAACAACACCAACACATTAAACAAGCAATACACAGAAAACACCTCATCGTTTAATGTTCATGTTTACTTCAATTCAAAACCTAATTTATTTCCCATTATTGAACAACTTCTGACTGCTCAATCATCTTCAGCTAGTGTAGAAAGAATTTTTTTTTCTTTTGGTTTAGTTCATTCGAAGCTTCGAAACATACTTGGAACTGAAAAGGTATCTAAACTAGTGTTTTTATTCAAAATGTTTACTGCCATTGACATTCAGTGCTAATGCTTAACTCTTTTTTTGTGTTTTGTGCGTTTCTCTGAAAAGTACTTTTGCATGTTTTAATTATATTTAGTCTAAAATTGGTTTTATTGAAAGATTTCAAATAAATCATATCAAAGCCTAATAACTTTGGATTGTTAATGTTAGAAAGCATTATAACATGGTTGAACAAGGTTTCTAATATATAGCAATGTTTCACAGTATTATAACTAACACGATTACCTTGTGTGTGTGTGTGTGTGTGTGTGTGTGTGTGTGTGTGTGTGTGTGTGTGTGTGTGTGTGTGTGTTTTCTTCATTTAAACATTAATGCAAAAAAAAATTGTTTAAAAAAAAAAAAAAAAAAAGTCTAAAAAACAAACTTTTTCCCCCCCAATCCTGATCAGTGTTATTTTTGTAAACTAGTTTGATTTATGGTACTGTCGGAAGCCTACATATTGCACTTTCTGATAATGGTTATCTAAATGTGTTTTGTTTTTTTATTTAAACAGGAGCACCTACAATGTCTTTGTATCCATCTCTTGAGGACCTGAAAGTTGACAAGGTCATCCAGGTAAGCTATACACCACTAAATTAGTTTATATTCATGAATTCTGATTTGAGAGATTTTTAGGACACAAAATTAATTATTATGGATGTTATAAAGGAGGAATCCATGAGATAACTGGTAATCGAAGGGTTAATCTATATAGTTGGATTTATTATGCTTTGTTTTCAGTCATGTCAATTTTTACCATTATCTGTTGTTTGGTAGCATGAAAGATGGTATAAGTACCAGTATGTGACTTATACCCTTTTTACACTCGAAGAAAAATCCGGGGATATTGCACATGAACGCGCATCATCCCGGGATTTTTCTCAGTGTGGAAGGGTACAGGGACAATTTCCCGGGCCGAGGATCCCGGGAAGCTGTGTAGTGTGAAAGGGCCCGTCCCGGGATTCACTACCCGGGACTGTTAAATGCCCTCGGATTGGAGCTTTCTTGGGCTTGTCACCCATTGTCAGCTGCCCGTGCCAAGCTCTCCCTTCGCAGGCCTCGGCGTGTGCCCTCAGTAGACTCCGGGGATACGGTGCGGCAAGGCCCGGCGGTTCTGGTGTAAACCGTGTGCGGCAGGCGGGGGTTCCCGGGACGGGGTGCAATGTGCTGCATTACCCCGGGCTGTACGCGCTGAGTGTCCGGGACGTGTGTCCCCGGTATCTGTCAGCCGTGGGGTCAGCTGGGAACGGTGGTGGGGGGCAGCCGGAGGGAGTGCATGGTGCCCGCCACTAGTGGGAGGGGGGACCTGCCCTGTGTACGCCGCAGCCTCCCCTTCATTGTCTCCGTGCGGCGCTGCTGGGCATGTCTTCGATGCCTCGTATGCCGCATCCCCGGTGCCTCATCCCTGGCAGCCCCGTACGCCCCATCCCCGGGAGCTCTGGCCGCTGTGAGGGGTGGCTGCAGGCATGTGGGTGACACTGAGCATATATACAGTGTTGCTGCATGCCATATGGTTATAGTGCATGTTGCAGGGATATCCCGGGATCAGTGTAAATGGGGCTGTCCCGGGTCGATCCCAGGTCTAAGGACAGTGTGAAAGTGGTCAGTCCCGGGAATGCATCCCGGGAGTGACCCGGGTGTGCGAGTGTAAAAGGGGTATAAGGGGTCTATTTACTGAGTCTTGGAGAGAGAGATAAGTACCAGCCAATCAGCTCCTAACTGCCATGTTGCAGGCTTGGTTTGAAAAATTGCAGTTAGGAGCTGGTTGGTACTTTGGGGTCTATCTACTAAGCCTTGGATGGAGATAAAGTGGACGGAGATAAAGTACCAGCCAATCACCTCTTAACTGCCATGTCACAGGCAAGGTTTGAAAAATGACAGTTAGGAGCCGATTGGCTGGGACT
Source organism: Pseudophryne corroboree (assembly GCF_028390025.1). Taxonomy (NCBI): domain Eukaryota; kingdom Metazoa; phylum Chordata; class Amphibia; order Anura; family Myobatrachidae; genus Pseudophryne; species Pseudophryne corroboree. The sequence continues at coordinate 678,623,255 of NC_086448.1, forward strand.
TTGGGGGATATTCAATTAGCAGCGATAACGGACTTTTCCCGCGAAACGCAATTACAGCCTATTCAATTTTCCTGGAAAATTTTTCGGTGATAATCTTTTCACTAATTTCACTTCACTTACTCTGAGCAGGGGAAAAGTTGGGAAAAGTCACTATTTTAAGGTAAAAATGTTTGGATATGGTACAGAACTCCTGGGACCCCCCAATTAATGACTAATTAGGCACGTTGAAGTTTTTAATTATTTTTAATTGCCCAATAATGACGTCATTTTTGGGGTGAAAAAGTACAAAGTGATGGAAATTGGGGTTCAAGGTATGGGAAAGGTATATTGGGGTGCTTTATGAGTGTGACAGGTGTTTTTAGGCTTGCAGGTGGGAGTAATCTGTCTTTCCACTTTTTTTTTTAAAGTACCCTAAAATGACCCAAATATATACTTATACCCATTTTCATGTACCCCAAATTTAATGAAAGCATTTATTTTGCACAAAAAACTTGCTTTCTATCATTTTTTTTTTTTTTTGCATTTCAAAAAAAATGCATATAACATCCATTTCACACAATTTAAGTCCCGATAAACTCTCTAATGTGATCTCTAATACACTTCTCTTCTGTTTTCCTATGTTAGTTTAGCATTTTTTGGGGTACAGGCTGATTTCCCCATTTCACCTAGACTTTTTACTGCAACAATTTTCACTTGAAACCCATTTGTAATTAAATAGGTCGAAAAACGGGAGCGCGCATACCCGTGAAAAATTGCAGTGAATTTGCGGATAATTGAATACCCTAGTTTATCTCCATGCACTTTATCTACATCCAAGGCTTAGTAAATAGACCTCTTTGGGGACTATTTACTAAGCCTTGGATGGAGATAAATGCGACAGAGATAAAGTCCCAGCCAATCGGCTCCTAACTTTCATTTTCAAACACAGCCTGTGACATGGCAGTTAGGAGCTGATTGGCTGGTACTTTATCTCCATGCAAGGCTTAGTAAATAGACCCCTTTATCTCCATCCACTTTACTTCTCTCCAAGGCTTAGTAAATAGACCCCTGTGTCTGCATACGGAGCAGAACAGAACTTGTGTTTGAAAAGAGCTGTGGCTGCTATATTGTAGCACTTCGTGTACAGATTCAGGGACTCGTACACAGATGTACAAGTGTCATATATCAAATTAATCAGCACATTCTCCTTGTGTGTCCTAGTCACATTGCATTGCGAATAAGACACATTTTTGGAAAAAAGACGTCCTACACCAGAAGAATCTCGAGCGACCTGGCATGCCATGGGGGGGCTGTTTGGTGTGAGTGCAGCAAAGATGTATGAGGACACATCTGTACTCGGTTCCCTTAAGCTCTCTGATAGGGTCCCCCTCCCTTTAAAAAAAAAAAAATATTTATAATTCCTGTATCTGTGTCCCGATGCTCACTTACAGCCAGGAACAGACAACTGGGTAGTGGCTGCGCTAATTGAGGGATACGTATTTCACCGTAGTAGGTATGATGCTAGTGGAATAGAAGGGATCTCCTGGTCCCTCAGGAAATATCTGTGTGTGAAATGTTAAATGTATACAAAACAGAGGTCACATACAATGAGTATTCACTATAAGAGTTTAAATGTAATTGTTACACAATTTTTGAGCATTCATTGGGGGAGATTCAAATGTTTGAAAAGTTGGTTGGGTGTCTGTTTTTTCCTGTCTATTAGATAGGAAAAAACAATCTAATAGACAGGAAAAAACAGACACCCAACCGACTTTTCAAACATTTGAATTTCCCCCATTGGGTCAGGTCTCAGACCTGATTATAGGCTCAAAAATTGTGTAACAATTGAATTTTTTATATAAAAATAAATTCTCTTATAGTGAATACTAATTGTAAGTGACCTTTGTTTTGTATACATTTAAACTGTTAAGGGTTTTGCACTGGAATACACACTACCTTACACTCAGAGCTAGGGTTGCTTCTATTCACCTCTAGGTCTCCATTGGGATGATTAAATTGTTTGTGAGCCCGCCGGCAGCAATTCAATTGTTCTGCCGTGCAGGCTCAAATACAGAAATGTTCGAAAAGTTTCCCATCTGGACGGGCAGCATTTAAGTCCGGTTTAGACAGTTTGCACAGCTAATCCCGGTGCCTTTGGGTCTGTCGGAAGTACTGGACTCCCAATCGGAGCAACAATTGAATTATATTGCCCCCATGTGTCTGTCCGTAGGTGGAGTGGGGAGATTTCCAACACAGTGGCTCTAATTTAGAACTACTGTACTCCTCTGCTGTTTTGTTTCCTGGCTATGGAGAGACCTGAGCAACACTAAAGATGATCCTCAGTGGTCCTGGCTATATGTGAGCTCTGGGTCTTTGCTGAAGAAGCCAAATTAGGGGGCCCAGACTGAGACATGTATTTCTTGCAGATCTCTAAGAAACACGTGAGGGTATTTATTTGTATTTAGAACATATTTTATGCTGCTCAACAACATGATAGTGCTATGAGCAGCAGATTACATGCCATCTTGTCAGTTTTTAATGGGGCACTGTTCTGCATTGCATAATCTTAACACTGTAAAGGGTTAAATGATTATTAAACATTCATATCTCACCAGACACACAGGTTAGAAGAATCATAAGAAGGAAATATAACCAGAAAAATAGTGTGTGTGTGTGTTATGCAAGAAAGCTGGAAGTAAGCCAGTGCCCAACTTGTATTAAATCTGATCTTTATGAACACGTTCAGGAGACTCTGTGTTCCTGTCATCCTCTGGGATTACTAAAATGAACCATTAGTATATATTATATGTGCTCATTTTAAACTCCACTGGATCAATTGTTTGTGCATTAGTAATGTACAGCCTTATCAGCAGAGCTTTCTTCTGACTATGATTGACACTAGTGACCATTTCCAAAGCTATTACCTACCTATGTTCCTAAAACCCCTGTTGCTGAAGAGCTGCAGTTATGTCTGATAAACGGATTCTTCCCACACTGCTCTTCTTACATTGTCCTGTACTGAGTCCCCTTCACTATCTGCTATCATAGATGTAAATGTGAAAATAATTTTCCCTGTGTATAAATATGAAAGAAGAATCTCCTAAAAGGACAAATTGTGCTCCCTAATCTGTAACCCTGTCATATCAATCCGGATGGTAAAAGAACAAAGGTGATTGTATATCATAAATTTGCTTTATTATGGGCATGTTTTATTAAAGCAGTATATTTTTGTAAATGGTTTGGCAGGCTCAGACTGCATTTGCAACAAACCCAGCGAATCCTGCTATTTTATCTGAAGCTTCAGCATCTTCATCTGCATCTCAGAATGGAGGTAATTACTGAATATGTTTATTCTATATAAAACCATATTGTCTACTATATATCTCTATCAGTGCCAGGTTCCTTTTATATGTACTGTATATAGTGATAGGTAATTGCTTCTAAAGGTCTAGTATAGTCTGACACTATAATGCACTTGTGTGCATGGTGTCCAATTGTTCCTGATACTGCATTGTCTATTAGCCCTGCGCTGGGGAGGTGGTGAGCAATATACCAAAGTGGGGACAGTAGCGTGACACTGGAGTACAAAACCTCGTGCCACCTTATCTTCATGAAAACTCTGCCCCTAGGTATTGCCCACTAAGCCACCTACAGGTACTATTATTTAGGATACTTTACCTACAGTGCAGTTAACTTTTGAACCACGCTACTGGTTTTAACACCCACCCTGCAGATTAACGACGTTCGGCATCTCTTATACCACAACACAAACAAGAGTGTGGGAGACTGCGATTAACAGATTGGGAACCCACCAAAGGCTCGCTAATGAGCCATACAATGACTTATTGAGACAATACTAACTGGACGCTACCAGTTGGGACTTTGCGTATGGGTTTTCCAATTCACTACAATTGTATGTATTTAGAAATATAGGGCACATAGGGCCTAATTCAGGTCTGATCGCAGCAGCAAATATGTTAGCTAATGGACAAAACCATGTGCACTGCAGGGGGGGCAGATATAACATGCGCAGAGAGAGTTAGATTTGGGTGGGTTATTTTGTTTCTGTGCAGGGTAAATACTGGCTGCTTCATTTTTACACTGCAATTTAGATTTCAGTTTGAGCACACCCCACCCAAATCTAACTCTCTCTGCACATGTTATATCTGTCTCCCCTGCAGTGCACATGGTTTTGTTCATTAGCTAACAAATTTGCTGCTGCGATCAGGTCTGAATTGGGCCCATAGTATTTTTACAACAGCATGGGATTGCGATAGATTCATACATAGTAACATCAAATAGGGCCCAAAATTTAGCACCACAGAGCACTTCCCGATCCCTTATCACGTATTCCTTTTATATGTAGCATTGGAATCACTTTTCAGTAAAGAGCATTGTACCTCTGTAGCAAAACATAAGCGCACTGAGCCTCTGGCTGTTCAGTCCTGCGGTAAGAGAGAGGTTGTTTCTATAAGCTGCAGACATAGGCCCAGATTTATCAAGCCTTGGAGAGTGATAAATAGCACAGTGATAAAGTACCAACCAATCCGCTCCTAACTTCTATGTCACAGGCAGTGTTTGAAAAATGAGCTGGTTGGCTGGTAATTTATCACCGTACTATTTATCACTCTCCAAGGCTTGATAAATCTGGGCCATAAATTGTAAATGTTTAGACTGTGCAAAGGACTGAGTCAGTCTGAAATAAAATGCATAAACACCTACACCATGTGTAACATTTCACTGTGATATTAAATAAACTATATTCCCTTTTTACTCAGTAGCGGAAGAAAGTGATGGGGAAAATTGGTAGTATATGGTTATAGAATATGGAGTAGAAAAGACAAGTTAAGGCAACAATTACTTTCCTTTTCTATTATAGACTATCCTCCGTTATAGTTGTATAGTTGTAAAAAAAGTACAGGCCTTACCTATGTGCAGCTGGACCAGTCTAAACAAATAAAACAAAAAATAAAAGTTCTACTTTTTAAAACCCTCTGGACTGCTCCACTTAGTACCCTGATCCACAGTAGTGCTTATAGAACAACCACACATGTTGCTGTGGATTATAACAGAAGTCTGACATCAATGATTGTTCTATTTCAGTAGGTTATGAATGTTTGTTCATTGAAATTAAAGTATTTTGATTACAGGTCATATAGAGAGGTGACTGAATCTGATGCTGATCATTATCCACTTCCGTTAACACCTCAAACTTGCCTTTATTTACAAGTCCTTTCATTAGTTTAAACATTGGGAGGACATTGATGTGTGATACATTTTGACCAGTCGTTTTGTTGTTGTTGTTGTTTTTCCAAATGTGGTTTGAATAAAAATAAAAAATATCTTGGTCCAGGATTATACCCTAAACTGTATCCAGAGCTTTCTCAGTACATGGGTTTAAATCTGAGTGAAGATGAAATACACAAGAATATGTCCATGGTGCCTACATCTGGGGTAAGCGTAAATTAGTCTGTAATGTCTGCCTTTGTTTTCATAATTAAATAACCATTTAGAAGTCTGTGTTTTTAAGTAGACCAGTTTGACCTGCAATGTAAGTGAGTGTAATGAGGTTGTGTGCTGTGGAGCTGTAATGGCAACTAGAAGTGGAGGAGCTGGTCCCTTTCAGTCTTCCATTTGATTACGTAGCTTGATATCCCTTGAGAGCACATCAAAAGTGAATATTAAAGATTGATGCTTTTGGTGCTGCTATTACCTTCACTCAAATGGTCACTACTTAACGGATCAATAAGTCTAAACTACAAGTTTCCTCATATGAAAGAGCTAGTAATATATATATACAGTATAACAGACCTTGAGATAATTGGCATTCTAATTACCTTCTCTATATAGTGTGCGCTATTGTTCCCTTTTGCTGAAATAACCGGTCTGCAGTTTCCTTCAGTAGAATTAATAAAAAAAAAAAATACATGTTTAATATAATTTTCTTTCTCCAATATATTCAGTTTTGACTAGTAATTAATATCTTTAAATGCATATTTGTGACTGTTATTAGCAGATCTTGCACAGTTGTTGTTTTACGTCACATTTATATTGCTAACTTACTTAGACGCTATTGGGGGAATTCAATTGTGAGTGACGTTCTTGCACCCTTGAGTTAGTGCAGCAATAGCTGTACTTTACAGCACCTCTGACAAGCACAATTTTATTTTCAGTGTTCCGAACTTTTGTACCCCATGTTAATTATAATGTATGATAATTTTGTTGTAGAAAATTAGTACGTTCGTAGGACTAAAAGCCCCCATGGGATGTTACACTGACTGTCCTAAAACCAATTTATGAAAATGCATCCATCCCAACATCAAAACTTACCAAAAAAATAACTAAATCCTCATATAGAAAAAAATTAAAAATTGCCCTACAGAAGTGTTCCCTGTACCTTCGCAGTTCACTGGCAACGCTATATGGCTTTTGATTGGGAGGTGGCAGTCACACTCCTACCACCCATTCATTCTAATGGGAGCCGGCTAGCGATGCATATGCATTGCGCTCCCGCTAGAGTACGCTGCTAAAAGCAGCAAGGCTGTAGCAGGACACGGCTGACTCTGAACCTCTGTTTCTTCAAAATTGAAAACATGATTAAGTAGACTTTTTGGGGGGGACGCAACACTGGTGCCCCTGCTGACGCAGAACACATATAAGGGACACACTGAACAAATTGAAATGACAGTTTATTAAAATGGGGTGGCATGTCTCGTACCCCCAGCTTGAATGTTTTGTATTCCCAGGAGGTACCCCCTGGTTAAGAACACCTGTGGTAGGACATTCAGTAGCAAATAATGGATATGCTAATGCAGCAGATGGCATCTTGTGTTACTAGACTGCATGCTTGTGTGATACGCTGCTGCTTCTGAAGATGCAGCATCAAATCGTTCTGCATGAACATCAGTCCTCTGAATAATTGGGATTGCCAGTGAATTCACGCTGCAGGCAGTGGTGTCTGACAACATGAGTACATGAAACATCGGAGATGTACATAAACTATCGGTATGTGTACATCTCTCAATCTGACCCATCTTTCATTAACGCTGTAATAGTCAGTGCTGTCTTTTCTTATGGTACTCTGTGGTACGCAGTACAGGCATCTACTTTTATTTTTTTATTTTTTATAGGACTTTAATTCTTAGCTATTTTGGGAAACTGGAATAAATCGGTGATTTAATTTCTAAAAGTGAATAAAATAAGACTTGTGCTGAGTATGAGAGTTACTATAAATCTTGTATCAACTTGTCACATTTTCATAGAAAAAAGGACTGCTAATAGTAATGATCCCTTATGTTAATGCTAGACTGCTAATTAATTTCAATATAGCATTAACATTAGATTGAGTAGAGGTCAGGGAGCCATACTAAATTATGGACAGCTACAGTATATTCATCTTCTGGTATTACTGACGCGGCTCTTTCTACAGTGACACTTCTGCTTTTTAAATCTTTAATAGTCACTTGCATAAATCCCAGTGCATCAGTAGGGTCATGTGACACACTTTAGGTGACCTCTGACACAGTTTGATCAACTGATAATTTAGCATTAGCTCTGTGCTGGGGGTGCACAACTATGACAAAATCGCATAGCTACCCCCCACACCCTTAAATTACTTTCTGCTCAATGACATGAAATGTTGTTTTACGCTGGTTTATATCCCAATGACACTGGGCACATCTCTGTATACTTCTCAAGCTCCAGGTAGCAAGACCGTCAGCCATAAATAACATGGTAGCACCTATAAGTGGGAGTGATCTTGGAATCCGCAGAGCAGAAATAAAACAAGGAGTCCGTGAAGTAATATTGTGTAAAGATCAGGATGGAAAGATTGGCCTCCGCCTTAAGTCTATTGACAATGTAAGTTTACTTTGTTTAATCTCTGAAAAATACTCATGTAATTGCACATCTATACTTCATGGGCACACAGATAACAGAGTGAATTGATGTGTGTTTTGTTCTCAAGGTAATTTGTAATACAGGTTGAGTATCCCTTATCCAAAATGCTTGGGACCAGAGGTATTTTGGATATGGGATTTTTCCGTATTTTGGAATAATTGCATACCATAATGAGATATCATGGTGATGGGACCTAAGTCTAAGCACAGAATGCATTTATGTTTCATATACACCTTATACACACAGCCTGAAGGTAATTTTAGCTAATATTTTTTATAACTTTGTGCATTAAACAAAGTGTGTCTACATTCACACAATTCATTTATGTTTCATATACACCTTATACACACAGCCTGAAGGTCATTTAATATAATATTTTTAATAACTTTGTGTATTAAACAAAGTTTGTGTACATTGAGCCATCAAAAAACAAAGATTTTACTATCTCACTCGAAAAAGTCCGTATTTCGGAATATTCCATATTTCAGAATATTTGGATATGGGATACTCAACCTGTATATGCACTTACAAAACTTGCCAATTTCGCTCAATCTGTTTAAGATTATGTTTTCTGATATGTTATGTATTGTGTAATCACCCCCCTGTACAACATTGTACATGATTTGTTTCGATGTACTTTACCTACATTTTCTAATGTTGTCATTGTGAAAATTACTTCTATACTTCAATTATGCTTCAATAAGGCAAAAAAAGACCTTGATATCACATTAAGGGCCAAATGTATTAAGCCTTAACAAGAGAGAAAATGGTGATTAATGACCAGCCAATCAGCTTCCTAACTGCCATGTCACAGGCTGTGTTTGAAAAATGACAGGAGCTGATTGGCTGGTCATTTATCACTCTTTATCTGTCTCCACTTTATCTCTTGTTAAAGCTTATTACATTTGGGTCTAAATTTGGTTGAATAAATCCTGTTCTTTCAGTATATGGAGGCAGAATTGTTATCTGTACGCTGTCTATATTGTGTTATTTTGCATTTCAGGGTATATTCGTGCAGCTTGTACAGGTGAACTCTCCAGCATCTTTGGTTGGTCTGAAATTTGGAGATCAAGTTCTGCAGATCAACGGTGAGAACTGTGCTGGCTGGAGCTCTGACAAGTCTCATAAATTTCTCAAGCAAGCTGCTGGAGACAAAATATCTATGGTGGTTAGAGACAGGTTGGTACACGGTTCTTCCTTTTAAGTAAACTTGTCAAATATTTAACATACCTAGGTATGTTGCACAATGGTTTGAGGGCTGTCCATTTCCAAGTGAGCTTGTTTAGAGATTCTCACATAAAAAGTACATGAAAAAACACATGCTGGTTGTCAGTCTTCAGACCTCATTTATCTGAAAATAATTGCATCAAAAATGTAGATATGCCATTAATGCTGTTCACAGTATTTGCAAGTTATGCTAGCATAAAGATGTTTTTGAGACAATGCTTGGAAAGCATTCACATGGATGAGCTCTTAGAGGAATACACAATGAGATATTCTTGCTCAGCCGCAATTTACTCATTGATGTCACGTTCAATATATATTTGTATTCCATTAGTTCTGAAGGCTTATTGATTCTTTATGTATATTTATAAAGAATTACCAGACAGGTTGCAAACTAATTCTGTACTCTCAGTATATGCATTTCGCCCCCACCCCAGGCCATTTGAGCGCACGATCACATTGCACAAAGACAGCAGCGGGCATGTTGGATTCGTTTTCAAAAATGGCAAAATTACTTCCATTGTCAAGGACAGCTCTGCCGCCAGAAACGGACTTCTCACAGAACACAACCTCTGTGAAATCAATGGCCAGAATGTCATTGGAATAAAGGTATGAAGTGTCTGAGTTTGTGCACATTACGCTATATAGTATAAAGAAGAAGCCCAGTAATTTCCGTTTTTAGTGTACAGTTGCTAGAGCTTTAGAACATAGAATGATCCAGAAGCACCATCAACACCGCATGTATACCCAGCTGGTGAGAACAGCTGTAGTCCATAAGTGTTCAGTATGATATACCCATGAACAGGATGCCGGCGGTCAGAATCTCGACAGCCCCTCCAAAAGTACCCTAACCCTCCCCTTCCCTACCCTAACCCTTCCTTGTGGGTCCCTAACCGTACCCAGTGGTGGCTAACCCTAACTGTCCCCGGTGGTGCCTAACCCTCCCCACTGCCTAACCCTAACCCTCCCCCCTTGGTGCCTAACCCTAACCTCCCCTTCCAGGTGCCTAACCCTAATCGCCCTTCCGCAGTACCTAATCATACCCATCCTATCTCTGCTTCCTAGCCCCCCTTCTAATGCCTATAATCGTCCCGCTGGAAGAAGGTTCGGAATTCCGAGCTCAGTCAGGGTTTTGTTGCTGGCCTTATGCCGACTTTCGGGATTCCGCCATCTGTATTTCGACTGCCGGGATCCCATTCGGCAGCAGTTTAACTACATCCCGGGATCCTGAAAGATGGAAGCTCCTTTACCTGAATGTTATTCTGGCAAAGCTTTATCCCTGAACTTTCCTTGGGAGAGTTGACAAACCAGGAGTTCTACTAATATACTGCAGGCAGTTACTTTAGGGATGGAACCGGATTTCTGCATAACGTTTGTTACTCTGTGTCTGTCACCTGTATGTCCATTCCGTGTGTGTTGAGGACACAAAGGGGATAGCACCTAATATTTATTTGCATTTTACTAAATAGTGGGTTAAAATGTATTTAAAGTGGTCAGAAGCTTCAGGGACTAGGCACCCCTTTCAGTTATCTTTACCATACCTCCACTTATATGTTTGTGCTTGAAACACTGTGGGCTTGTTTCAAAGTTAGGAACAAAATGTAAAAAAAGATAAATTGCACCTTAGCAAAAACCATGTTGCACTGCAGATGGGGACATAAATGTGCAGACTTAAGCTGGCCATACACTACGTCAATATCGTGTACGAATACACAATATCGACACGTCATTCAGCCCATTGCATGAACATTGTGCATGTTTTGGGTGCTAATACGATGCAGTGCGCGGCCCTGATGGTCGGACGTCACATCAACTGATCATATATGCTGTGCATATGATTAGTCAATCCTGGCAGCGGGCAGTTGCGGAGGTACCATACATTGTGTAGTACGCTGGGGAGCTGGCAAAAGCAGTCATTATTTTCCCTGCGTGCAAAAATAAATGCCTTTGCAACCCTTGCATTGCAGCACGGTTTGTCCCAAAAGAGAATTGCTCCTTTTATTGCGTTGCTCCTAACTCTGAATAAGATCCTGTGTGTGTATATCCGTTAAATGTCTGTAATGGATTTCTCAGCAAATAGATTTTAAACATGCTGGTGTTGCTTTGTTTCGACAGGATTCCCAGGCTGCTGACATACTTGCAGGCTCTGCGAACATAGTCACTCTCACTGTAATGCCAGCATATATTTTTGAACACATGGTGAAAAGGTGAGTTAAATATTACCTTCAAAAATGTAAATTGAATGCGCTGACCATGCCTTTCCAATTACGGCACTGCAAACGTTAGAGAAATAGGGGTATTTCTGGTGACTTAGTACTAGGCAGAATGAATAAATGTAACACTCATGCAGAAAATGATTACTTCAAGTTGTTATTGCTAAAGGTCATTCTGAAAAGTAATGAATCATGGGGGTGGACTTGGCTGCTTTTTTTTTATTTTTTAATAACCATAAAATCCTGTTTATCACACAAAATTTGATAATGTTAGGTCTTGAGATGACTAGAGGGTTGTTCGTTAGATCATGTTATGTGAACACAAAGATTTGAAAGAGGGTGTCAGTTTATTTTTGACGATTGTAGTCTGTAAAGTTAATGAGAAAATGTTTAGTTTTGTTATCTCTAACTTGTACAGTTTCACAGCTGGCCTGATAGGTCCCAGGAAAAGTAGCGTCTGGGTTGTGAAACCCTCAAAACATTATTTATACATCTTTCTCCTCAGAGTATGGAGACAACCCCCAATATAAATCGTTGTGTACAGTATATGCATTTAAAAAAAGCCATATAAGGAAACAGCACATTGGCAGATTTGTGCACAATAGGAATTTGAAACCTACCTGTAATTCCTTTTCTCGTAGTATGTAGGGGATACTGGGAAGTATTAGTACCATGGGGTATAGATCGGGTCCATTGGAGCCTGGCACTTTAAGAAATCTTCAGTGTGTGCTGGCTCCTCCCCTCTATGCCTTTTCTGCAGACTTAGTCTAGGAACACTGTGCCCGAGGAGACGGACATACTTTGCGAGAAGGAAAACATACAATAATAGCGGTGAGGCAACGAACCAACACACAACAGTAACAAAGGATAGCAACGCTAACCAAAACGAAAAGATAGCAATGCTAACCAGAACCAAGGAAAACAATGCTAACCAGAACAGGGACAGCAATAGCAGACCCAACCAAGAACTTACAGTCAAGTAAGCAGGAAAAACGAAGTACTGAGGTGGGCGCCCAGTATCCCCTATGGACTACGAGAAAAGAAATTACCAGTAGGTATCAAATTCCTATTTTCTCTAACGTCCTAGGGGATACTGGGAGGTATTAGTACCATGGGGAAGTCCCAAAGCTCCTAGAACGGGTGGGGGGAGTGCTGAGATACCCGCAAAACCGCCTGACCAAACTGGTAGTCTTCACCGGCCACGGTATCGAACTTAGAAGACTTAACAAACGTGTTCGTACCCAACCAAGTAGCAGCTCGGCACAACTGTAAGGCTGAGACGGAGGAACCCACCGACCTAGTGGAGTGGGCCTGAATAGAACTCGGCAGAGGCAACGCTGTCGAAGAATAAGCCTGTTGGATAGTAAGCCTGAGCCAACGGGCAATAGACTGCTTAGAAGCAGGACATCCAATCTTGGTAGCGTCGTAGAGGACAAAAAGCGAGTCGGACTTCCTGTGACGAGCAGTCCTCTTGACGTAAATCCTCAAAGCCTGAACCACGTCCAAGGACTTTGGCGCAACCAAAGACAATACCGGAACCACTATCAGTTGATGTGAAAAGCCGATACCACTTTCGCCAAAAAGTGCGGGAGAGTCCTGAGCTCCGCCCTATCCTTGTGAAATATCAAATAAGGGCTCTTACAGGATAAGGTCCCCAATTCCGACACACGCCTAGCAGAGGCCAAAGCCAGCAACATGACGGTCTTCCAAGTAAGATATTTCAAGTCCACCCTGTGTAAAGGTTCAAACCAGTCCGATTGGGGAAAGGTCAGGACCACCGTGAGATCCCACGGAGCCATGTGAGGGACAAAGGGTGGCTGAATGCGAAGGACACCCTTCAGGAACGTTTGTACCTCTGGAATTACAGCCAGCTGTCTCTGGAAGAAAATAGATGGGGCTAAAATCTGAACCTTGATGGAGCCTAACCTTAGGCCCATATCCACGCCTGCTTGCAGGAAGAGCAGAAAACGGGCAAGTTGAAAATCCACCGTAGAATATTTTCTATTCTCCCACCAAGAAACATCCTCCTTCCAGATACAGTGGTAATGCTTCGACGAGACCACCTTTTGGCCTTGGACAATTGTTGAGATGACCCTGGAAGGAAGACCTTTTCTGGCTAGAATCTCCCTCTCAACTTCCAAGCCGTCAAACGTAGCCGCAGTAAGTCTGGATAGACGAACGGCCCTTGTTGAAGAAGATCCTTTAGAAGCGGTAGAGGCCAGGGCTCCTCGAGAGACATGGTCAGGAGGTCTGCATACCAGGCCCGGCAAGGCCAATCTGGGGCAATTTAGAATTGCTTGAACTCTTTACCTTTTGAGTCCTTTTCGAACTCTGGGAATGAGAGGAATCGGAGGGAACAGATAGACAAACTGGTAGGTCCACTGCACCGTCAGAGCGTCCACCGCTACAGCCTGCGGATCCCTCGTCCTGGAACAGTAGCAACGGAGCTTCTTGTTGAGACGAGACGCCATCATGTCTATCAGCGGGCAGCCCCACCATTGAACCAGCTGTTAAACCACCTGAGGGTGAAGGCCCCATTCCCCCGGATGAAGGTCGTGCCTGCTGAGGAAGTCTGCTTCCCAGTTGTCCACCCCCGGAATGAATATGGCAGATATGGCCCTTGTGTTGACCTCTCCCCAGAGGAGTATCCTTGAGACTTCTCGAATTGCGGCACTGCTTTTTGTTCCGCCCTGTCGGTATATGTACGCCACCGCCGTGTCTTTGTCCGATTGTACTTTGTATGGCTTGATGTTGGAGAAGAGAGGATGCCTGTAGAAGGGCATAGTAAATCGCCCTGAGTTCCAGAACATTTATCGGAAGAGAAGACTCCTGACTCGACCACGTCCCTTGGAACTGTACCCCCTGGGTCACAGCCCCCCAACCACGGAGGCTTGCATCTGTCGTCAGCAGAGTCCAAGACTGGATCCTGAAACTCCGACCCACCACAAGGTGAGAGACTTGTAGCCACCATAACAGGGAGATGCTTGCCTTCAGCGATTAGGGATATCCTCTGGTGCATGTGCAGGTGAGAACCCGACCACTTGTCCAGCTGGAATGGATGGGCATGGAACCGGCCGTATTGGATTGCCTCGTAGGGGGTCACCATTTTGCCCAGTAGTCGGATGCAAAGGTGCACAGAGATCCTGCGGGGTCTGAGCACAGAGCGGACCATAGCCTGAATTGTCAAGGCTTTGTCCATAGGTAGGAAAACATTCTAAGACAGTGTCCAGTATCATCCCCAGGAACTGAAGCCTCCATGACGGTTCCAGGTGTGATTTTTGGAAATTGAGGATCCACCCATGGTCCGTAAGAAGACGTGTAGTCAAGTTGATGCTTTGTAACAGAAGCTCCCTGGACACCGCCTTTATGAGGAGATCGTCCAAGTAAGGGACTATGTTCACACCCATCAAGTGTAGCTGCAGCATCATTTCCTCCATAACTTTTGTGAACACCCTCTGTGCCTTGGATAAGCCAAAGGGCAAGGCCTGGAACTGAATGTGGCGGTCCTGTATTGCGAATCTGAGATAAGCTTGATGCGGGGTCATATCGGAATGTGCAGATATATATTCTTGATCTCCAGGGATACCAGGAATTCCCCTTCCTCCAGGCCAGAAACCACCGCTTTGAGAGATTCCTACTTGAAATTGAACACCTGTAGATATGGGTTCAGATATTTGAGGTTCAAGATTGGCCATACCTAACCATCTGGTTTCGGTACCACAAATAGGCTTGAATAAAACCCCTTGCTTCTGAGCAGAGGAGGGACCGGAACAGTCATTTGTGTGTGTGTAGAAGTTTTTGCATTGCATCCTGCAAGGTAACTATTGCTACAGGTGAAGCTGGTAAGGCTGACCTGAAGAATCTGTGAGGAGGGAGTGCTTGAAATTCCAACCGGTACCCTTGGGATATGATCTCCCTCACCCAAGGGTCCCGGCAGGACTCCGCACATACATGAGCGAAATATTGCAGTCGAGCACCCACCTGAAAGTTCCCCTGCAGCTGGGGCCAACCGTCACGTGAAAGGTTTTGTGGAGAAAGAACCTGAGGTCTGGTCCAGTGATCCAGCAGCCACTGGTCTGCGAGATTTACCTCTATTTCCTCTGGCCTCATTTGAGGCACCCCTGGCCCGGCCTCTAAACCCGGGCACACGAAAGGACTGTAGAGAGGGACCGGGGTAAGGACGTCTAGCCGGAGGCGTAGTAGACGGCAGATAGGTGGACTTACCCGCCGTTGCTTGAGAAATACACTTATTTAATTCCTCCTCAAACAGGGCATCTCCCGTGAAGAGAAGATTTTCCACACCTTTTTTGAAATCCGCATCTGCTGTCCATTGTCGCAGCAACAGAGCCCTGCAGGCTCAGACTGCTATAGCCGTGGATCGGGCATTAATGAGGCCTATCTCATTGATTGCCTCACTCATGAAGTTAGCAGCATCCTGGATATGTTGCAGGATCTTATCCTGAGGCAAAGTGTCAAACCCCTTAATGATATTACCACTGCCAGATATTACCATATATCACCAGACCACTTAACCATGGCCCTTGTGAGCAATTGTGGACCTCTGTGCGACTCCCACTGCGGTGTAAATGGATTTGAGTGTAGTCTCCATTTTATGGTCAGCAGGGTCTTTTAGAGAGAGAGCACCAGGTACAGGCAGCACAATCTTATGTGGCAGCCTGGACACTGAGGTATCCACAATCGGTGGGTTCTCCCATACCTTCCTATCCTCAGAGGGGAAAGGGAAGGAATTTAGCAACCGCTTAGGGGTTTGAAATTTCTTGTCAGGATTAACCCACGCCTCTTTAAAAAGTGTGTTTCATTCGTTGGAGCCAGGGAATGTGCCAGTAGATTTTGGTTTCACATTAAAAAACAACTCTTCATCAGGTTCTGTCTCTTAAACTGGTATATTGAGGACTTCTGTAATAGAATATATTAGGGCTCCCACACCATGAGACAGAGTATTATCACCTTCTACCTCCACTTCACCACCTTCCAAATCTGGCAAGTCATTTTCAGAGTCAGATTGAAGTATATGTGGGAGTGTGCATTTATGTGAGATAAGCAGAGGGGGATGTGAAGCCTGTCTGTGGTCAGCAGAATGGACTAAAAAATCATCCACAGATTTATTTAGCATTTGCCTTTCCTGTCTGGCAATAGCCCATTCAGAATTAATATTCCATATCATTTCTTTAAATGATTCCAACCACTCTGGTTCCTGTGTACTGCTTCCCTGAGAAGGGAGAGAGCATTGATTACATAGTAGAGGTCCCTCTGGTGAAGGGGAAAGCTTTATGTTGCAGGATGGACATACAGCCTTTTTACCAGACATGCTGATATACACACACACAGTAAGTGAAATAATACAGAAATAGTGAAAAACACAGTAATATGAATGCAGGACTCCAGACAGCCTGCCTGGGGTGATATAGAGAGAGATGAGACCAGCACACAATGCCGCACAGCTAAAGCATTGCTTTGCTGGGCATAAACCAGAGCCTTATATAAGGTTACTGGTTTTCTGATACTAAAAAAGCTCCCCCCTTTCTATAAATCCCCTTGGTACCGTACAAAGTGACTCTGGAGGATCTGTGTAGGAGCAGCACTTCTCTGCGTGCAGTCAGTAGGCTATAGCAGCAGGAAATGCCGCCTCTTCACTGCTGGTCCTGCTCTCTAGGATGCCCCGCCCCCATAATGGCGCACGGTCCCCTCACATGTATTATACTGGCATTTGTGTCCAAATTGCAGGAAACAGGGTTAAAACCCCTTCCTGCACTAGCGCCAGTGTGGGTGTCCGCAGCGAGCACCGCAGCCTGCAGCTAAGTGCCCGCGGCCCCCTTATGCCGCCACTGTCACCCGTGTCTGTACTCACCGCACCGCGTCTTCAGCATCTGTTAGGGGTGGTGGCAACCCTATAAGATGTTGGTTGGTTCGGTGTCTCCCATTCACCCCCCCCCCCCCCCCCCCCCCTATAAGTCCCACGACACATGCAGACTGGTGCCTGCCAGTGCTGCCTGAAAATAACAAACTAAAACAAATTTCTGAAGAAAACACTCTGGAGCTCCAGAGAATGCACCCAGCTCCTTGGGCACATTTTTCTAAACGGAGTCTGCAGGAGGGTCATAGAGAGAGGAGCCAGCACACACTGAAGATTTCTTAAAGTGCCAGGCTCCAATGGACCATATCTATACCCTATGGTACTAATACTTCCCAGTATCCCCTAGGACGTTAGAGAAAAAAACTATATAATATATATTGTGTGTTTGTGAGATGTATGGATGTGTGTGTATGTGTTGACACCCCCTGACGAAGGCTGCTGTGACGAAACCGGTCGGGTTGTTAGAGCAAAGCACTGGACGCACAGATTGGGACCCTGCTGTTCGAGTGCGGCACAGGTGGATGATGACTGTCGGCGTTTCCGTCTCAGGTCCCCGTCGGGGTCACAAAAACGTTCCTTTGCTCAGTTGGCAGACACAGATCCCGACACAGACTCCAGTGTCGACTATAGTGATGCCAGATTAGACCCTAAATTGGCAAATAACATTCAGTACATGATTGTGGCAATAAAAGACGTGTTACATATCACTGAAGATCCTGCGGTTCCTGATACTAGGGTCTGTATGTATAAGGGAAAGAAGCCTGAGGTAACGTTTACTCCCTCTCATGAACTGAATACTCTGTTTCAAAAAATGTGGGAAAATCCTGACAAAAAGTTTCTGATTCCCAAAAAGATTCAGGTGGCGTATCTGTTCCCCTCTGGGGATAGAGAAAAGTGTGAGTCATCCCCCATTGTGGACAAGGCTCTATCACGGTTGTCTAGAAAGGTGGCTTTACCGTCTCCTGACACGGAAGACTTAAGGATCCTGCGGATCGTAGACCGGAAAATACATTAAAATCCATTTACGTCACCACAGGTACACTGCTCAGACCAACCATCGCATCTGCGTGGGTGAGTAATTCTATCGAAAAGTGCGCAGAGAGCTCGTCATCTGATATAGATACCCTAGATAGGGATAGCATACTGTTAACTCTGGGTTAAATCAAGGATGCTGCGGCCTACCTAAAGGAGGCCGCGAGAGATATTGGCATTTTGGGATCAAAAGCCAATGCCATGGCGGTTTCAGCTAGGAGGGCATTGTGGATTCATCAATGGAATGCTGATGCTGACTCTAAGAAAGCTATGGAGTCTCTCCCATATAAAGATAGTGTCTTGTTTGGGGAGGGTCTCACTGATTTGGTATCTACGGCTACCGCGGGTAAGTCGTCATTTTTGCCTTTTGTTCCTCCACAACAAAAGAAAGCACACCAATTTCAGATGCAGTCCTTTCGGCCAAATAATACAAAAAAGGCCGAGGTTATTACTTCCTTGCTAATAGGGGAAGAGGAAAAAATAAAAGATCTCCGGCCGTGGCAGGTTCCCAGGAGCAGAAGTCCTCTCTGGCTTCTGCCAAAACCACCGCATGACGCTGGGGCTCCTCTGCGGGAGTCCGCACCGGTAGGGGCACGTCTCAAGCTCTTCAGTCAATTCTGGGCTTGTTCGGCCCTGGACCCATGGGTTTTAGAAATAATGTCCCAGGGGTACAAACTGGAGTTTCAAGACGTTCCCCCTCACCGATTTTTCAAATCGGCCTTACCAGCTTCTCTTCCGGACAGGAAGGTTGTATGCGATGCAATACAAAAGTTGTGTCTAAATCAAGTCATTATCAGGGTTCCCCCGTCTCAACAGGTAGAAGGCTTTTATTCAAGCCTGTTTGTGGTCCCGAAGCCGGACGGTTTGGTCAGACCAATTCGGAACCTAAACTCCCTCAATCTTTACCTAAGAAAATTCAAATTCAAGATGGAATCTCTCCGAGCTGTGATCTCCAGTCTGGATGAAGGGGATTTCATGGTGTCTGTCGACATAAAGGATGCCTACTTACACATATATATCCTCCGCATCAGGCTTACCTGAGGTTTGCTATTCAGGATTGGTCATTACCAATTTCAGACGTTGCCGTTTGGTCTGTCCATGGCTCCAAGGATTTTCACCAAGGTAATGGCGGAAATGATGGTTCTCCTTCGCAAGCAAGGAGTCACAATTATCCTGTACTTAGAAGATCTCCTGATAAAGGCGAGATCCAAAGACAAGCTGGTGCAGGACATTACGCTTTCCCTGACCGTTCTACAACAACATGGTTGGATCCTAAACTTGCCGAAGTCGCAGTTGAATCCGACAAAACGGCTGTCGTTTTTGGGAATGATTCTGGACACAGAATTACAGAGAGTTTTTCTTCCAGAAGAGAAGGCTCTGGAAATTCAGAGTTTGGTCAAACAAATTCTGAAACCAGCGAGAGTGTCTATCCATCAATGCACTCGATTGCTGGGGAAGATGGTGACGGCCTACGAGGCCATTCAATTTGGCAGATTCCATGCCAGAGTGTTTCAGTGGGACCTGTTGGACAAGTGGTCCGGATCCCATCTGCACATGCACCGGAAAATAATCCTGTCCGCCAAGACCAGAATCTCACTCCTGTGGTGGCTGCACAGCTCTCACCTCCTACAGGGACGCAGGTTCGGGATCCAGGACTGGATCCTAGTAACCACGGATGCGAGTCTCCGAGGCTGGGGAGCAGTCGCACAGGGGGAAACCTTCCAGGGAAAATGGTCAAGCCAGGAAGTTTGTCTACACAAATGTTCTAGAGTTAAGGGCCATTTACAACGGTCTTCTTCAAGCGGAACGTCTTCTTCACAACCTGCCCGTCATAATACAGTCGGACAATATAACGGCAGTAGCGCACATAAACCGCCAGGGCGGAACAAAGAGCAGGGCGGCAATGGCAGAGGCCACAAAAGTTCTCCGCTGGGCGGAAAGACATACAAGCGCTCTGTTAGCAATCTTCATTCCAGGAGTGGACAACTGGGAAGCAGACTTCCTCAGCAGACACGATCTCCATCCAGGAGGTCTTCACAGAAGTGACAAGTCTTTGGGGAATTCCTCAAATAGACATGATGGCGTCTCGCCTCAACCAGAAACTTCAGAGATATTGTTCCAGGTCGAGGGATCCACAAGCAATAACAGTGGACGCGCTGGTGACACCGTGGGTGTTTCAGTCGGTGTACGTGTTCCCTCCGCTTCCACAAAGGTGCTAAAGATCATAAAAAGAACAAAGGTTCAGGCGATCCTCATTGTTTCGGATTGGCCAAGGAGGGCTTGGTAACCAGATCTTCAGGAATTACTCATAAGAGATCCCTGGCCTCTTCCTCTACGAGAGGATCTGTTACAGCAGGGGCCGTGCGTATATCACGACTTAACGCGGCTATGTTTGACGGCTTGGCGGTTGAACGCCGGATCCTAGCCCGAAAGGGTTTTCCCAGTGAAGTCATTCCCACACTTCTTCAGGCTAGAAAAGGAGTAACGTCTACACATTCTCACCATTTTTGGAGAAAATATGTGTCTTGGTGTGAATCCAAGAAGGCTCCTACGGAAGAATTTCAGTTAGGGCGTTTTCTCCATTTCCTGCAGGTGTGGATGCGGGCCTAAAGTTAGGCTCGATTAAAGTACAAATTTCGGCCTTATCGGTTTTCTTTCAGAAACAATTGGCCGCCTTTCCAGAAGTTCAGACTTTCGTGAAAGGAGTTTTGCACATCCAACCTCCATTTGTGCCCCCAGTGGCACCATGGGATCTTAACGTGGTGTTGCATTTCTTTCAGTCACATTGGTTTGAACCTTTACAGAAGGTAGAGTTGAAATTTCTCACTTGGAAAGTGGTCATGCTATTGGCCTTAGCATCCACAAGGCGGGTGTCTGAGCTAGCGGCTTTGTCTCACGAGTCCTTATTTAATCTTCCATGAAGATAGAGCAGAGTTGAGGACTCGTCAACAATTTCTGCCGAAGGTGGTTTCATTGTTCCACATGAACCAGCCTATTGTGGTACTGGTGGCTACTGACGCCTTCGCGGAGTCAAAATCTCTCAATATTGTCAGGGCCTTAAAGATTTATGTCACCAGAACGGCTCATCTTAGGAAAACGGAAGCTCTGTTTGTCCTATATGCTGCCAGCAAGATTGGGACGCCTGCTTCCAAGCAGACTATTGCGCGCTGGATCTGTAATGCGATTCAGCAAGCTCATTCTACGGCTGGATTGCAATTAGCTAAATCAGTGATGGCCCACTCTACCAGAAAGGTGGGCTCATCCTGGGCGGCTGCCCGGGGGGTCTCGGCATTACAACTCTGCCGAGCAGCTACTTGGTCGGGTTCAAACTCTTTTGTGAAATTTTACAAGTTTTACAATTTTACCCTAGCTGATGAGGACCTCATGTTTGGTCAATCGGTGCTGCAGAGTCATCTGCACTCGCCCGCCCGTTCTAGAGCTTTGGTATTAACCCCATGGTTCTTGAAGCATCCCCAGCATCCTCTAGGACGTATGAGAAAATAGGATTTTAATACCTACCGGTAAATCCTTTTCTCTTAGTCCATAGAGGATGCTGGGCGCCCGTCCCAGTGCGGACTCTATCTGCAGTTATTAGTTATGTTTACACACAGGTTGTGTTTCTGTTATAGTCGGCCTGTTGCTGACATGGTTCATGCCGCTGACTGGAGTTCTGTTGAATGCCATGTTGTAAGGCGTGTTTGTGGTGTGAGCTGGTGTGTATCTCACCTTAGTTTAAAAATAAATTATTTTCCTCGAAATGTCCGTCTCCCTGGGCACAGTTCCTGTAACTGGAGTCTGGAGGAGGGGCATAGAGGGAAGAGCCAGGTCACACCCCTTAAAAGTCTTAAAGTGCCCATGTCTCCTGCGGATCCCGTCTATACCCCATGGTTCTTGAAGCGTCCCCAGCATCCTCTACGGACTAAGAGAAAAGGATTTACCGGTAGGTATTAAAATCCTATTTTTTCTATCCAGATTCCAGAAGTATTCTCCTGCAATTACGACAGCTGGGTACACAGGGCAGTCAGGCACACACACATACAGGGCGTGACTGCTTTAATGCTAATGGTGCTGAGCAGGCGGGATGCAGTGGGGGGCAGAGCTTTGCAAAGGCAGCCAGGCATGCGCCGCAACTTCCCACGTGGACATTTCCCCATCTCTATCTTCTCGTGCATGTGTAGAACTGTGAATGCTGCTCGTTCGCACCTAAGCTCCAATCACGGCAGACGGGCGAACAGTAACTCATCCGGTGGTGGTGGGGCCGCATTCCATTGTTTTTAAAAAAAGTAAACTTGGGCCGCAATAGTATGTGTTGTGGGCTGCATGCGGCCTTTGGGCAGCGAGTTTGACTTGTCTGAGTAGTACTTCATGGCATTGCAATAGTTCAGTATTACAGCTGTAATAATTAAATGATGTGGGAGTTCTTAGTGGGAAAGACCTTTTTTATAAGAACAGTGTTCACTTTCATTAACGTTCTCAGCTTTGTATTACATCCATTTAGTCCATTTTCAGCGGTTTGTCAGTGAAGAGCGCTGGACGGATCGAGCCATGATTTGGTCATTGTGCCTTAAACTGGCCATACCCCTAAATATTTATTGTTAGATCTGGTTGGTTGGAATGAAAATCTGGCAATGGACGAGAGCAGATTACAGTTGACCATTTGCTCCAAAACACTGGAAAACAGACCAAAATAGTCAGACAAATTGGTTAAGTCAATGTGATTTAACCAATTTGTCTGAACTACTGTTTTTGTAACTTTTACGGAATTTATGAGCAAATGGTCAATTGTCATTTGCTCTTATCCATTACCAGGCTTTCATTCCAACCAGCCAGATCGGACAATAAATCTTTAGGTGTATGGGCAACATTAGACAGAGATGGAGTTCCAGGTGTGCCTTATTCCACATAACCAGATTCTACCATTCTGTAAAAAGGATTAAGTAAATGAAGACGTTCCAATTAATGTTTGGAGACCTTCACTGGAAACTATGCAAAACGATTAAAGAAGGTGGTGAACTCACATTATATCCAGTGTATCTCTGTGAAATGAAAGGCTTGGCCTGCCTTTGTGGGTGTTTCTGACAGCATTCAACTATAGCGTCTAAATGGAAAACTGCAATATACATCCAACGTCACCCTTAACCACTGCTCTCATTAACATGTAACCTTCAGTAATTACATATTACTGTGTTTACTAATAATTGTTTGAGAAAGGTAGAATAATTTTAGATTTCCTTTCTCTATTGCTCCTGTTATAGTGGCATGTTCCTCAAGCTTTTCAGAGACTAGTTGAATCTCCCCTTCAGCATTGTGTCAGCTACAGGATCAGCCTGCACATAGTTGGCTAGTAAGGCATGCTGGGAATTGTAGTCAATAGTTGGAAAGTAACTTGTTTCCTTTTGCAGTATAAAGAAATTGGACTCAAACGTTTGTGCTACTGAGCTACCAATCACTTACGGAGATATTTGTTTCCTCCAACAGAATGGCTTCCAGTGTGATTAAGAACTTGATGGATCATTCGGTTCCTGAGGTTTAAGCAACACGTCTCTGCAGTGTCCTGACTTAATACCTTGGCAGAGCTAGAACTTCTTATTGTACAATACACATTCAGCAGTGTATCCTCTTTGAGAGTGAGCGTTTTACTAATGCATGTTAACCTCAGCATTGTATAAAAACCTCAAGACATCATTGCAGTTAATTCTGTACTTTATACGCTAACGTACCTTTACTAGGTAGAAAGATGTGCATCTTTTTAGTTAATCAAAAACCTGTTTACAGTCATATCTGGATGAGTTGGAAATATATTTTGATTACTAAGATCCACAAGTGAAATATTCTGCATTAATTCTAGCTGGCTGCCCTTATTAATGTATATCTGTATAATCTGAGCGAGAAAAATGCACTATTCTTTTAAGGAAGAAGTAAACGTGTCTGACGATATGCTGTATTTTATATTCCAGGAGAAAGCTATTTTCCTATGTATGGATCATGTTTGTCTCGCATGCCATTTTTTTTCTGCTATACATATGCGATATGTTACAAAATTATTAAAGTCCTAAAACCATTGCACAATACAAGTGTTTGCATTCATAGAATATATTCATGACACCTTTTAATTTGTTTAAATGTGTTTGCGCAGTCTATAAGTCCATATTAAAATATTAACTGTTCAAATATTGACCTGATACTGTAACGTTATCTGTTTAGTTTGTTTTTTCTTCCATTTATGCTACCATGTTAGTTGAAACCCAAATATTTTGCTTCTGTGTTGCTCTATACATTGTTTCTCTGACGTCCTAAGTGGATGCTGGGACTCCGTAAGGACCATGGGGAATAGCGGCTCCGAAGGAGACTGGGCACAACTAAAAGCTTTAGATCTAACTGGTGTGCACTGGCTCCTCCCACTATGACCCTCCTCCAGACTTCAGTTAGAATCTTGTGCCCGGCTGAGCTGGATGCACACTAGGGGCTCTCCTGAGCTAGAAAAGAAAGTATATGTTAGGTTTTTTATTTTCAGTGAGATCTGCTGGCAACAGACTCACTGCTACGAGGGACTAAGGGGAGAAGAAGCGAACCTACCTGCCTGGAGATAGTTTGGGCTTCTTAGGCTACTGGACACCATTAGCTCCAGAGGGATCGAACACAGGACCCGACCTCGATCGTTCGGTCCCGGAGCCGCGCCGCCGTCCCCCTTACAGAGCCAGAAGCATGAAGATGGTCCTGGAAATCGGCGGCAGAAGACTTCGGTCTTCAACAAGGTAGCGCACAGCACTGCAGCTGTGCGCCATTGCTCCTCATGCACACCTCACACTCCGGTCACTGATGGGTGCAGGGCGCTGGGGGGGGGCGTCCTGAGCAGCAATATTAACACCTTGGCTGGCAAAACATCACAATATATAGTCCCAGAGGCTATATATGTGATAAATACCCCTGCCAGAATCCATGAAAAAAGCGGGAGAAAAGTCTGCCGAAAAAGGGGCGGGGCTATCTCCCTCAGCACACTGGCGCCATTTTTCCCTCACAGCTCCGCTGGAAGGATCGCTCCCTGGCTCTCCCCTGCAGTTTAGAGTACAAAAGGGTAAAAAAGAGAGGGGGGGCACTAAATTTAGGCGCAGCAAATATATAATATAAGCAGCTATAAGGGAAAACACTCAATTATAGTGTAAATCCCTGTGTTATATAGCGCTCTGGTGTGTGCTGGCATACTCTCTCTCTGTCTCCCCAAAGGGCTTTGTGGGGTCCTGTCCTCTGTCAGAGCATTCCCTGTGTGTGTGCGGTGTGTCGGTACGGCTGTGTCGACATGTTTGATGAGGAGGCTTATGTGGAGGCGGAGCAGATGCCGATAAATGTGATGTCACCCCCTGCGGGGTCGACACCTGAGTGGATGGTTCTGTGGAAGGAATTATGCGACAGTGTCGACTCCTTGCATAAAAGGTTTGACGACATACCAAATATGGGACAGCCGGCTTCTCAGCCTGTACCTGCCCAGGCGTCTCAAAAGCCATCAGGGGCTCTAAAACGCCCGCTACCTCAGATGGCAGACACAGATGTCGACACGGATACTGACTCCAGTGTCGACGACGATGAGACTAATGTAACTTCCAATAGGGCCACACGTTATATGATTGAGGCAATGAAAAATGTGTTGCATATTTCTGATGTTACCCCAGGTACCACAAAAAAGGGTATTATGTTTGGAGAGAAAAAACTACCAGTAGTTTTTCCTCCATCTGCGGAATTAAATGAAGTGTGTGAAGAAGCGTGGCTTCCCCCGATAAGAAACTGGTAATTTCTAAAAGGTTACTAATGGCGTACCCTTTCCCGCCAGAGGATAGGTCACGTTGGGAAACATCCCCTAGGGTGGATAAAGCACTCACACGCTTGTCAAAGAAGGTGGCACTACCGTCTCCGGATACGGCCGCCCTAAAGGAACCTGCTGATAGAAAGCAGGAGGCTATCCTGAAATCTGTATATATGCACACAGGTATTATACTGAGACCAGCTATTGCTTCAGCATGGATGTGCAGTGCTGCAGCTGCGTGGTCAGATTCCCTGTCGGAAAATATTGATACCCTAGACAGGGACACTATATTGCTAACCGTAGAGCATATTAAAGACGCAGTCTTATACATGAGAGATGCACAGAGGGATATTTGCCGGCTGGCATCTAAAATAAGTGCAATGTCCATTTCTGCCAGGAGAGGGTTATGGACTCGGCAGTGGACAGGTGATGCAGATTCTAAAAGGCACATGGAAGTTTTGCCTTATAAGGGTGAGGAGTTGTTCGGGGATGGTCTCTCGGACCTCGTTTCCACAGCAACAGCTCGGAAGTCTACATTTTTACCCCATGTTCCCTCACAGCCAAAGAAAGCACCGTATTATCAGGTACAGTCCTTTCGGCCCAATAAGGGCAAGCGGGTTAAAGGCGCGTCCTTTCTACCCAGAGGCAGAGGTAGAGGGAAAAAGCTGCAGCATACAGCCAGTTCCCAGGAGCAAAAGTCCTCCCCCGCTTCCTCTAAGTCCACCGCATGACGCTGGGGCTCCACAGGCGGAGCCAGGTACGGTGGGGGCCCGTCTCAAAAACTTCAGCAATCAGTGGGCTCGCTCACGGGTGGATCCTTGGATCCTTCAAGTAGTATCTCAGGGGTACAAGCTGGAATTCGAGACGTCTCCCCCCCCCCCGCCGTTTCCTCAAATCTGCCTTACCAACAACTCCCTCAGGCAGGGAGGCAGTGTTAGAGGCAATTCACAAGCTGTATTCCCAGCAGGTGATAGTCAAAGTGCCCCTACTTCAACAAGGACGGGGTTACTATTCCACAATGTTTGTGGTACCGAAACCGGACGGTTCGGTGAGACCCATTTTAAATTTGAAATCCTTGAACACATATATAAAAAAATTCAAGTTCAAGATGGAATCGCTCAGGGCGGTTATTGCAAGCCTGGACGAGGGGGATTACATGGTATCACTGGACATCAAGGATGCTTACCTGCATGTCCCCATTTACCATCCTCACCAGGAGTACCTCAGATTTGTGGTACAGGATTGTCATTACCAATTCCAGTCGTTGCCGTTTGGTCTATCCACGGCTCCGAGGGTATTTACCAAGGTAATGGCCGAAATGATGATACTCCTTCGAAAGAAGGGAGTTTTAATTATCCCGTTCTTGGACGATCTCCTGATAAAGGCGAGGTCAAGGGAGCAGTTGTTGGTCGGGGTAGCACTATCTCGGGAGGTGCTACAACAGCACGGCTGGATTCTAAATATTCCAAAGTCACAGCTGGTCCCTACGACACGTCTACTGTTCCTGGGGATGGTTCTGGACACAGAACAGAAAAAAGTGTTTCTCCCGGAGGAGAAGGCCAAGGAGCTGTCATCTCTAGTCAGAGGCCTCCTAAAACCAAAACAGGTGTCGGTGCATCACTGCACGCGGATCCTGGGAAAGATGGTAGCTTCCTACGAAGCAATTCCATTCGGCAGGTTCCATGCAAGAACCTTTCAGTGGGACCTGTTGGACAAGTGGTCCGGATCCTTCAGATGCATCGGCTGATAACCCTGTCTCCGAGGACCAGGGTGTCTCTGCTGTGGTGGCTGCAAAGTGCTCATCTTCAAGAGGGCCGCAGATTCGGCATACAGGACTGGGTCCTGGTGACCACGGATGCCAGCCTTCGGGGCTGGGGGGCAGTCACTCGGGGAAGAAACTTCCAAGGACTATGGTCAAGTCAGGAGACTTCCCTACACATAAATATTCTGGAACTGAGGGCCATTTACAATGCCCTAAGTCAGGCAAAACCCCTGCTTCAAAACCAGCCGGTACTGATCCAGTCAGACAACATCACGGCAGTCGCCCATGTAAACCGACAGGGCGGCACAAGAAGCAGGACGGCGATTGCAGAAGCCACAAGGATTCTCCGATGGGTGGAAAATCACGTGTTAGCACTGTCAGCAGTGTTCATTCCGGGAGTGGACAACTGGGAAGCAGACTTCTTCAGCAGACACGACCTCCACCCGGGAGAGTGGGGACTTCATCCGGAAGTCTTCCAACTGATTGTAAACCGTTGGGAAAAGCCACAGGTGGACAAACAAACAGCTAGAAAGATATTGCGCCAGGTCGAGAGACCCTCAGGCGATAGCTGTGGACGCTCTAGTGACACCGTGGGTGTACCGGTCGGTTTATGTGTTCCCTCCTCTTCCTCTCATACTAAAGGTACTGAGGATAATAAGGAGAAGAGGAGTAAGAACTATACTCATTGTTCCGGATTGGCCAAGAAGAGCTTGGTACCCGGAACTTCAAGAAATTATCTCAGAGGACCCATGGCCTCTGCTGTTCAGACAGGACCTGCTGCAGCAGGGGCCCTGTCTGTTCCAAGATTTACCGCGGCTGCGTTTGACGGCATGGCGGTTGAACACCGGATCCTGAAGGAAAAGGGCATTCCGGAGGAAGTCATTCCTACGCTGATTAAAGCTAGGAAAGAAGTTACCGCAAACCATTATCACCGCATTTGGCGAAAATATGTTGCGTGGTGTGAGGCCAGGAAGGCCCCAACGGAGGAATTCAGCTGGGCCATTTTCTGCACTTCCTACAGTCAGGGGTGACTATGGGCCTAAAATTGGGTTCCATTAAGGTCCAGATTTCGGCTCTATCGATTTTCTTCCAGAGAGAACTGACTTCACTACCTGAAGTTCAGACTTTTGTTAAGGAAGTGCTGCATATTCAGCCCCCTTTTGTGCCTCCAGTGGCACCTTGGGCTCTCAACGTGGTGTTGGATTTCCTAAAGTCACATTGGTTTGAGCCACTTAAAACCGTGGAATTTAAATATCTCACGTGGAAAGTGGTCATGTTGTTGGCTTCGGCCAGGCATGTATCAGAATTGGCGGCTTTGTCATGTAAAAGCCCTTATCTGATTTTCCATATGGATAGGGCAGAATTGAGGACTCGTCCCCAGTTTCTCCCTAAGGTGGTATCAGCTTTTCATCTGAACCAACCTATCGTGGTGCCTGCGGCTACTAAAGACTTGGAGGCTTCCAAGTTGTTGGACGTAGTCAGGGCCCTGAAAATCTATGTTTCCAGGACAGCTGGAGTCAGAAAGACTGACTCGCTATTTATCCTGTATGCGCCCAACAAGTTGGGTGCACCTGCTTCAAAGCAGACTATTGCTCGCTGGATCTGTAGTACGATTCAGCTTGCACATTCTGCGGCTGGACTGCCGCATCCTAAATCAGTGAAAGCCCATTCCACGAGGAAGGTGGGCTCTTCTTGGGCGGCTGCCCGAGGGGTCTCGGCTCTACAACTTTGCCGAGCAGCTACTTGGTCGGGGTCAAACACATTTGCTAAATTCTACAAGTTTGACACCCTGGCTGAGGAGGACCTAGAGTTTGCCCATTCGGTGCTGCAGAGTCATCCGCACTCTCCCGCCCGTTTGGGAGCTTTGGTATAATCCCCATGGTCCTTACGGAGTCCCAGCATCCACTTAGGACGTCAGAGAAAATAAGAATTTACTCACCGGTAATTCTATTTCTCGTAGTCCGTAGTGGATGCTGGGCGCCCATCCCAAGTGCGGATTGTCTGCAATACTTGTATATAGTTATTGTTTAACTAAAGGGTTATTGTTGAGCCATCTGTTGAGAGGCTCAGTTGTTGTCATACTGTTAACTGGGTATTGTATCACGAGTTATACAGTGTGATTGGTGTGGCTGGTATGAGTCTTACCCGGGATTCAAAATCCTTCCTTATTGTGTCAGCTCTTCCGGGCACTGTATCCTAACTGAAGTCTGGAGGAGGGTCATAGTGGGAGGAGCCAGTGCACACCAGTTAGACCTAAAGCTTTCTTTTAGTTGTGCCCAGTCTCCTGCGGAGCCGCTATTCCCCATGGTCCTTACGGAGTCCCAGCATCCACTACGGACTACGAGAAATAGAATTACCGGTGAGTAAATTCTTATTTCTCTGACGTCCTAGTGGATGCTGGGGACTCCGTCAGGACCATGGGGATTAGCGGCTCCGCAGGAGACAGGGCACAAAAATAAAGCTTTAGGATCAGGTGGTGTGCACTGGCTCCTCCCCCTATGACCCTCCTCCAAGCCTCAGTTAGGTTTTTGTGCCCGTCCGAGCAGGGTGCAATCTAGGTGGCTCTCCTAAAGAGCTGCTTAGAAAAAGTTTTTAGGTTTTTTATTTTACAGTGAGTCCTGCTGGCAACAGGCTCACTGCAACGAGGGACTTAGGGGAGAAGAAGTGAACTCACCTGCGTGCAGGATGGATTGGCTTCTTAGGCTACTGGACACCATTAGCTCCAGAGGGATCGAACACAGGCCCAGCCATGGAGTCCGGTCCCGGAGCCGCGCCGCCGACCCCCTTGCAGATGCCGAAAAGTGAAGAGGTCCAGAAACCGGCGGCAGAAGACTTTTCAGTCTTCATGAGGTAGCGCACAGCACTGCAGCTGTGCGCCATTGTTGTCACACACTTCACACCAGCGGTCACGGAGGGTGCAGGGCGCTGCGGGGGGCGCCCTGGGCAGCAATGAGATTACCTTGTTCTGGCTAAAAAATACATCACATATAGCCCCTGGGGCTATATGGATGTATTTAACCCCTGCCAGGTCTCAGAAAAACGGGAGAAGAAGCCCGCCGAAAAGGGGGCGGAGCCTATTCTCCTCAGCACACAGCGCCATTTTCCCTCACAGAAATGCTGGTGGGAAGGCTCCCAGGCTCTCCCCTGCACTGCACTACAGAAACAGGGTTAAAACAGAGAGGGGGGGGCACTTATTTGGCGATATGATTATATATATTAAGATGCTATAAGGGAAAAACACTTATATAAAGGTTGTCCCTGTATAATTATAGCGTTTTGGTGTGTGCTGGCAAACTCTCCCTCTGTCTCCCCAAAGGGCTAGTGGGGTCCTGTCCTCTATCAGAGCATTCCCTGTGTGTGTGCTGTGTGTCGGTACGTGTGTGTCGACATGTATGAGGACGATGTTGGTGAGGAGGCGGAGCAATTGCCTGTAATGGTGATGTCACTCTCTAGGGAGTCGACACCGGAATGGATGGCTTATTTAGGGAATTACGTGATAATGTCAACACACTGCAAGGTCGGTTGACGACATGAGACGGCCGGCAAACCAATTAGTACCTGTCCAGGCGTCTAAAACACCGTCAGGGGCTTTAAAACGCCCATTTACCTCAGTCGGTAGACACGGACACTGACTCCAGTGTCGACGGTGAAGAAACAAACGTATTTTCCATTTGGGCCACACGTTACATGTTAAGGGCAATGAAGGAGGTGTTACATATTTCTGATACTACAAGTACCACAAAAGAGGGTATTATGTGGGGTGTGAAAAAACTACCTGTAGTTTTTCCTGAATCCGATAAATTAAATGAAGTGTGTGATGATGCGTGGGTTTTCCCCGATAGAAAATTATTGGCGTTATACCCTTTCCCGCCAGAAGTTAGGGCGCGTTGGGAAACACCCCTTAGGGTGGATAAGGCGCTCACACGCTTATCAAAACAAGTGGCGTTACCGTCTCCAGGGAAGAGGGATACGGCCGCCCTCAAGGAGCCAGCTGATAGGAGGCTGGAAAATATCCTAAAAAGTATATACACACATACTGGTGTTATACTGCGACCAGCGATCGCCTCAGCCTGGATGTGCAGCGCTGCGGTGGCTTGGTCGGATTCCCTGACTGAAAATATTGATACCCTTGACAGGGACAGTATTTTATTGACTATAGAGCATTTAAAGGATGCATTTCTATATATGCGAGATGCACAGAGGGATATTTGCACTCTGGCATCAAGAGTAAGTGCGATGTCCATATCTGCCAGAAGATGTTTATGGACACGACAGTGGTCAGGTGATGCAGATTCCAAACGGCACATGGAAGTATTGCCGTATAAAGGGGAGGAGTTATTTGGGGTCGGTCCATCGGACCTGGTGGCCACGGCAACAGCTGGAAAATCCACCTTTTTTACCCCAAGTCACATCTCAGCAGAAAAAGACACCGTCTTTTCAGCCTCAGTCCTTTCGTCCCCATAAGGGCAAGCAGGCAAAAGGCCAGTCATATCTGCCCAGGGATAGAGGAAAGGGAAGAAGACTGCAGCAGGCAGCCCATTCCCAGGAACAGAAGCCCTCCACCGCTTTTGCCAAGTCCTCAGCATGACGCTGGGGCCTTACAAGCGGACTCAGGTGCGGTGGGGGGTCGTCTCAAGAGTTTCAGCGCGCAGTGGGCTCACTCGCAAGTGGACCCCTGGATCCTACAAGTAGTATCCCAGGGGTACAGATTGGAAGTTCGAGACGTCTCCCCCTCGCAGGTTCCTGAAGTCTGCTTTACCAACGTCTCCCTCCGACAGGGAGGCAGTATTGGAAACAATTCACAAGCTGTATTCCCAGCAGGTGATAATCAAAGTACCCCTCCTACAACAAGGAAAGGGGTATTATTCCACACTATATTGTGGTACTGAAGCCAGACTGCTAGGTGAGACCTATTCTAAATCTGAAATATTTGAACACTTACATACAAAGGTTCAAATCAAGATGGAGTCACTCAGAGCAGTGATAGCGAACCAGGAAGAAGGGGACTATATGGTGTCCCTGGACATCAAGGATGCTTACCTCCATGTCCAAATTTGCCCTTCTCACCAAGGGTACCTCAGGTTCGTGGTACAAAACTGTCACTATCAGTTTCAGACGCTGCCGTTTGGATTGTCCACGGCACCCCGGGTCTTTACCAAGGTAATGGCCGAAATGATGATTCTTCTTCAAAGAAAAGGCGTCTTAATTATCCCTTACTTGGACGATCTCCTGATAAGGGCAAGGTCCAGAGAACAGTTGGAGGTCGGAGTAGCACTATCTCAAGTAGTTCTACGACAGCACGGGTGGATTCTAAATATTCCAAAATCGCAGCTGTCTCCGACGACACGTCTGCTGTTCCTAGGGATGATTCTGGACACAGTCCAGAAAAAGGTGTTTCTCCCGGAGGAGAAAGCCAGGGAGTTATCCGAGCTAGTCAGGAACCTCCTAAAACCAGGAAAAGTGTCAGTGCATCATTGCACAAGGGTCCTGGGAAAAATGGTGGCTTCTTACGAAGCGATTCCATTCGGCAGATTTCACGCAAGAACTTTTCAGTGGGATCTGCTGGAAAAATGGTCCGGATCGCATCTTCAGATGCATCAGCGGATAACCCTGTCTCCAAGGACAAGGGTGTTTCTTCTGTGGTGGCTGCAGAGTGCTCATCTACTAAAGGGCCACAGATTCGGCATTCAGGACTGGGTCCTGGTGACCACGGATGCCAGCCTGAACGGCTGGGGAGCAGTCACACAAGGAAAAAATTTCCAGGGAGTGTGATCAAGTCTGGAGACTTCTCTCCACATAAATATACTGGAGCTAAGAGCAATTTACAATGCTCTAAGCTTAGCAAGACCTCTGCTTCAAGGTCAGCCGGTATTGATCCAGTCGGACAACATCACGGCAGTCGCCCACGTAAACAGACTGGGCGGCACAAGAAGCAGGAGGGCAATGGCAGAAACTGCAAGGATTCTTCGCTGGGCGGAAAATCATGGGTTAGCACTGTCAGCAGTGTTCATTCCGGGAGTGGACAACTGGGAAGCAGACTTCCTCAGCACGACCTCCACCCGGGAGAGTGGGGACTTCATCGGGAAGTCTTCCACATGATTGTGATCCGTTGGGAAAGACCAAAGGTGGACATGATGGCGTCCCGCCTGAACAAAAAACTGGACAGGTATTGCGCCAGGTCAAGAGACCCTCAGGCAATAGCTGTGGACGTTCTGGTAACACCGTGGGTGTACCAGTCGGTGTATGTGTTCCCTCCTCTGCTTCTCATACCTAAGGTACTGAGAATTATAAGACGTAGAGGAGTAAGAACTATACTCGTGGCTCCGGATTGGCCAAGAAGGACTTGGTACCCGGAACTTCAAGAGATGCTCACAGAGGACTCATGGCCTCTGCCGCTAAGAAGGGACTTGCTTCAGCAAGTACCATGTCTGTTCCAAGACTTACCGCGGCTGCGTTTGACGGCATGGCGGTTGAACGCCGGATCCTAAGGAAAAAAGGCATTCCGGAAGAGGTAATTCCTACCCTGGTCAAAGCCAGGAAGGAGGTGACCGCACAACATTATCACCACATGTGGCAAAAATATGTTGCGTGGTGTGAGGCCAGGAAGGCCCCACGAAGAAATTTCAACTCGGTCGA
Organism: Pseudophryne corroboree; assembly: GCF_028390025.1. Lineage (NCBI taxonomy): Eukaryota > Metazoa > Chordata > Amphibia > Anura > Myobatrachidae > Pseudophryne > Pseudophryne corroboree. The sequence continues at coordinate 678,657,673 of NC_086448.1, forward strand.
TTCCTGCATTTCCGGCAAACAGGAGTGTCTATGGGCCTCAAATTGGGGTCCAGTAAGGTTCAAATTTCGGCCCTGTCGATTTTCTTCCAGAAAGAATTGGCTTCAGTTCCTGAAGTCCAGAAGTTTGTCAAGGGAGTACTGCATATACAACCCCCTTTTGTGCCTCCAGTGGCACTGTGGGATCTCAACGTAGTTCTGGGATTCCTCAAATCACATTGGTTTAAACCGCTCAAATCTGTGGATTTGAAATATTTCACATGGAAAGTGACCATGATGTTGGCCCTGGCCTCGGCCAGGCGAGTGTCAGAATTGGCGGCTTTGTCTCACAAAGGCCCATATCTGATTGTCCATTCGGACAGGGCAGAGCTGCGGACTCGTCCCCAGTTTCTCCCTAAGGTGGTGTCAGCGTTTCACCTGAACCAGCTTATTGTGGTACCTGCGGCTACTAGGGACTTGGAGGACTCCAAGTTGCTAGATGTTGTCAGGGCCCTGAAAATATAGGTTTCCAGGACGGCTGGAGTCAGCAAAACTGACTTGCTGTTATCCTGTATGCACCCAACAAACTGGGTGCTCTTGCTTCTAAGCAGACGATTGCTAGTTGGATGTGTAGTACAATTCAGCTTGCACATTCTGTGGCAGGCCTGCCACAGCCAAAATATGTAAATGCCCATTCCACAAGGAAGGTGGGCTCATCTTGGGCGGCTGCCCGAGGGGTCTCGGCTTTACAACTTTGCCGAGCTGCTACTTGGTCAGGGGCACACCCTGGCTGAGGAGGACCTGGAGTTCTCTCACTCGGTGCTGCAGAGTCATCCGCACTCTCCCGCCCGTTTGGGAGCTTTGGTATAATCCCCATGGTCCTGACGGAGTCCCCAGCATCCACTAGGACGTCAGAGAAAATAAGATTTTACTTACCGATAAATCTATTTCTCGTAGTCCGTAGTGGATGCTGGGCGCCCATCCCAAGTGCGGATTGTCTGCAATACTTGTATATAGTTATTGTTACAAAAAAATCGGGTTGTTATTGTTGTGAGCCGTCTGTTCAGAGGCTCCTACGTTTGTCATACTGTTAACTGGGTTCAGATCACAAGTTGTACGGTGTGATTGGTGTGGCTGGTATGAGTCTTACCCGGGATTCAAAATCCTTCCTTATTGTGTACGCTCGTCCGGGCACAGTATCCTAACTGAGGCTTGGAGGAGGGTCATAGGGGGAGGAGCCAGTGCACACCACCTGATCCTAAAGCTTTATTTTTGTGCCCTGTCTCCTGCGGAGCCGCTAATCCCCATGGTCCTGACAGAGTCCTCAGCATCCACTACGGACTACGAGAAATAGATTTATCGGTAAGTAAAATCTTATTTTTCCCTACTTCTGGGTGACAGAGGCTTCATAAAATGGCTGTGTTTTTGTGAATTGTTTGCTCTGTTCATAAATATGCATTGGTCACACACTACCGTAGCATGGCTAAACGAAGACCCGCATTTCTGCCTGTTTTTAGACCCGTTTTATCAGTGTTTGGCCAGTATGCTCATGCCTACATACTACAGTACATGATAAAACAGCCGATCACTCAGTTATTGGCAAAGCTAGCTATAGTGGGTAGCTAGTGTTTTCTGTTCTATGTGCTGGAACACAGCTATATTCATTACTGATTGATACAGTTTAAAAAATCAACAGCACTAAGTAAATTACTTGAGTCCTCCTCTATACCTAGACTGGCCATCCGTAAGTCCGTTGTAATGAAGTGCCCGTTGAGCTGGGCTGTTTTCAGGCTGCTGTAAGCAGTGACTTTTGTTCTAATTCTTTTTTATTTATTTTTATTGACTCATTAGGGAACCTTTGGGTCTCTTCCCAGCACCCATCACACTTCTCTGTTGGGCTTGGCCACTACTGTCTCAGACTTAGCATGCCACCTTGTGCTGCGCAATAGAGGTACATCATTTTTATTTTGGGTCACAGCCAGTGCCTAACACCAATGGAAAGGCATACATTAATATCTTAGTGTCAGGGAACTTTAGTCAGACATCTCAAGGAAGCCTATTTGCCTGCCTGAGGCAGGTGAAACAAAATCGGATAGCCCCCGGTGAAGCAATGACAGCAGGTAATTGGATACCTCCAACAGAGTCCAATAAATCTCTTCATGCTGCTCAGGGTCCATAATTTAACCCTATAGTAAACTTACATCAAAAGCCATCTACCTTCAACCAATGAAATATCATGGGTTCATGGTATATTGCGTTTAGTGGAAGGTTTGCTATAGGTACTGTATCTTCTTTAAGAAGAATATTAGAACCTGTAGTTCAGTTTCTTGTATTCAGAAAGGTCAGGCCATCTAATTGCAAGAATTTCTGCATCTATTTATCATCGCAGATGGAGTATGTCAGTTAAGGTTTGTACACATGGTGAGATCCTTGCTATGTCCGATTTTGACTATGCGATTTCCCTTGAACTCCCCCAGATAGTCAAAATCTGTACTATCTGTGCTTGAGATTTTGACTATACTTTGTACTAGATAGTCAAGATTGACTTGCCTGCACAGTCTATCTAGCCTTACGATACCGACCCCACGGGAGCGCGCATCGGGATCGAATCTGTATCGCAAGCTGCCTAACACCTTGAGATATGCACTAACCTTTCATAAGATTTTGACTATATAGTCAAAATCTTACAGATTTATCTCACCGTGTGTACACACCTTCAGATTCTGATCCAGAGTTTTCCTCAGTAGCTGAGGAAGGTCCAATGAATTCTATAGGCATGGGGTCTTTGATTCAAGCCTTCAAGCCTTATATTTACTTGTCAAGTTTGCAGAAAACTGTTCTCTACCAGGGATAATCACAAAAGAGAAAATCCGCCAAAGGAAGATTTTCTAGTTCAACAATTTATCCCTAACCAAAGTACAGCAATACATGGATAGTACAGATAGGAAGGTTGAGAGAACAATACAACTTATTTTTCTGTTGCGGGGTACACTGGGCTCCACAAGGATATACATAGGGGTGTAGAGTAGGATCTTGTTCCAAAGCACCAACAGGCTCAAAAGCTTTGACCTTCTTCCCAAGATGCATAGCGCTGCCTCCTATATCACCCCGCCTCCGTGCACAGGAGCTCAGTTTGTAGTTGGTGCTTGCAGTGCAAGCATGTGACAGAAAGAGCTGCTCACAGCAGCTCCAGAAAGTTTTTTTTCTGAGGAAAAAAGAAGACTACAAGGGCTGCAGCAGAGGCACAGATTGTGCTGGATGTCAGTAGACATTGCCTGCTGCAGCTCCATCTCTCCCCCAGCGGCGCTGTACACTCCCGTGCCCTGGTGGCCAGGTACCTACAGCAGGGTGCTCCAGTTTTCTTCCAAGTTAGTGACACACGGCTGGGGCTCTCTGGGATCGCGTGGCCGCACTTCGGGAGGAGGTAAGTGGGTCCCGCTCGCGGGACCCGCACTTTATCGCGATCCGGCGCGGTCAGTGGGAGGCGGGCCGTGCGCGCTGGCGGTGGACACTGGCAGTACAGGCGATCCCACTAGATCACCAGGGCATGGGTGCAGGTCAGGTTTTCTCTCTAAACCTTTTTTACAAGTAGCCCGCAGTACCCGGTGGTTTTGCCAGCAGAGGGGATAAGGGTTAGACCTGGAGCCCCTCCCTCAGCCCCAGGGCGCCATTTCCCGCAAATGTTCCCGCCCTGGAGCTGCATATCTGTCTCTACCTCACTCCCTGGCAGTGTCTGCGGCGCCATTATCCCTCAGCTCACTGTTCCTGGGAATGCTTGGGCAAATCCTCCTATGTAAAGCCGCCTGGTTGTCAGTGCTGTGACTTTACAAGACACTTAAATATTCTACCTGCCTTTTTTAGTCCGTATTAGTTAAGAAAGAGTGCACTTAGTCAGGGTTTCCTAGTACAATTACCCTGTGATATACATCCAGTTCTTACTGTGTACTGTTATATCTATTCTTATATAGCTGTGTAAGCTAGTCCAGTGCAGTATTATTGTTAGTAATAACCTCTGCATTGTACAGACTGTGACTATTTGTGTGTGCATTTGATAGCTGAGTGGTGTCAATTTCGTGTCTTTCACTCAACCTGCTATCCCTATATTCTATAACCTGCGTCAGGTTTTATCTAATATAGGATTTTCACAAAGATATACTGTATTACGTATTTTTCTCTGTGATTTAGTCACCATATCTCTCCTTTATCTCTGCTGGTGCTGACTACACTGCGCAGGGGTTTGGGCTAGAGGTATTGTGCTGCTGACAAATTGTACTGTGTTACCTGATACTGCAAGTTATATCATGTCTGCTTCTGAGGGTAACGGTTCTGGGGCTGAACACACTGCCGGTGTTGCTGAAGCCGCAGATACCTTTGAGGAGAATATAGCAGCTTTGGCCTCTGGTTCTGGGGGCTCCTTGCCCCCCAGTGGGACGGTGGCAATGGGGGCAAATAATGTCCCGCCGTGGGCCACTTTTTCCACGCTTCTGCATACGCTAGTTCATAAACTAACACCCCCTATGGGATCCCCAATGCCGGTGCAACTGTTTGTGGTCCCTGCAGCTAACCCGCAGTGGGCGGACGATTTATCTGCTCAAATAAAGAAGTTGAACCAGTCCCTGACTACTGAAAAGTCTGTCCGGCGCTCGCCTACGTCCAAGTGGTCCTCTAAGCGAGCGCTTGTCTCCTCACAATCCACTGCTGTCACTGACACCTCGTCGGATGAAGACGGCACTTACACTGACCCCACAAGTTCTGACTCAGATACGGCTGATGGGGAGGGTGGTTCACATGTGGATGTTCCTGATCTTTTGGAGGCTATTAAGTTGATTTAACAGTTTACGGATGATCCTGAGCCATCCGTTCCTCCTAAGAAACCAGATAGGTTCAAGCATCAGAAGGTGATTAAACAAGTTTTCTCTGACGTCCTAGTGGATGCTGGGAACTCCGTAAGGACCATGGGGAATAGCGGCTCCGCAGGAGACTGGGCACAAAAGTAAAGCTTTAGGACTACCTGGTGTGCACTGGCTCCTCCCCCTATGACCCTCCTCCAAGCCTCAGTTAGATTTTTGTGCCCGGCCGAGAAGGGTGCACACTAGGGGCTCTCCTGAGCTTCTTAGTGAAAGTTTAGTTTTAGGTTTTTTATTTTCAGTGAGACCTGCTGGCAACAGGCTCACTGCATCGAGGGACTAAGGGGAGAAGAAGCGAACCTACCTAAGTGGTGGTAGCTTGGGCTTCTTAGGCTACTGGACACCATTAGCTCCAGAGGGACCGAACACAGGCCCAGCCTCGGAGCTCGGTCCCAGAGCCGCGCCGCCGGCCCCCTTACAGAGCCAGAAGCAAGAAGAGGTCCGGAAAAATCGGCGGCAGAAGACATCACTCTTCAACAAGGTAGCGCACAGCACTGCAGCTGTGCGCCATTGTTACTCAGGCACACTTCATACTTCGGTCACTGAGGGTGCAGGGCGCTAGGGGGGGGCGCCCTGAGCAGCAATGTAAACACCTTGGCTGGCATAAATACACCACATATAACCCCCAGGGCTATATGGATGTATTTTAACCCCTGCCAGAACTCACCAAAAAGCGGGAGAAAAGGCCGCCGAGAAGGGGGCGGAGCCTATCTCCTCAGCACACGGGCGCCATTTTCCATCACAGCTCCGCTGGAAGGACGTCTCCCTGACTCTCCCCTGCAGTCCTGCACTACAGAAAAGGGTAAAAAAGAGAGGGGGGCACTAATTTGGCGCAGTTTTAATACTAACAGCAGCTATAAAGGGAAAAGCACATTTTATAGTGGTATTCCTGTCTATATATAGCGCTCTGGTGTGTGCTGGCATACTCTCCCTCTGTCTCCCCAAAGGGCTAGTGGGGTCCTGTCCTCTATCAGAGCATTCCCTGTGTGTGTGCGGTGTGTCGGTACGATTGTGTCGACATGTTTGAGGAGGAAAATGAGATGGAAGCGGAGCAATTGCCTATTATAGAGTTGTCACCCCCTAGGGAGTCGACACCTGAGTGGATGAGCTTATGGAAGGAATTGCGTGACAGTGTCAGCTCTTTACGACAGACAGTTGACGACATGAGACAGCCGGCTACTCAGCTTGTGCCTGTCCAGGGGTCTCAAACGCCATCAGGGGCTTTAAAACGCCCGTTACCTCAAATGGCAGACACAGACACGGATACTGACTCCAGTGTCGATGATGAGGAGACAAACGTGACTTCCACTAGGGCCACACGTTACATGATTGAAGCAATGAAAAATGTATTGCATATCTCTGATAATACAAGTACCACTAAAAAGGGTATTATGTTTGGTGAGAAAAAACTGCCTGTAGTTTTTCCTGTATCCGAGGAATTAAATGAAGTGTGTGATGAGGCGTGGGTTTCCCCCGATAAAAAACTGATAATTCCTAAAAGGTTATTGGCATCGTACCCTTTCCCGCCAGAGGATAGGGCACGTTGGGAAACACCCCCTAGGGTGGATAAAGCACTCACACGCTTGTCTAAACAGGTAGCACTACCCTCTCCTGATACGGCCGCCCTAAAGGAACCTGCCGATAGAAAGCTGGAGAATATCCTAAAATGTATTTACACTCACACGGGTGTTATACTGCGACCAGCAATCGCCTCAGCCTGGATGTGCAGTGCGGGCCTGGCGTGGTCGGATTCCCTGACTGAAAATATTGATACCCTAGATAGGGACAGTATATTACTGACTATAGAGCATTTGAAGGATGCATTTCTATATATGCGTGATGCACAGAGGGATATTTGCCGACTGGCATCAAGAGTTAGCGCGCTGTCCATTTCTGCAAGAAGAAGTTTATGGACGCGGCAGTGGTCAGGTGATGCGGATTCTAAAAGGCACATGGAAGTATTGCCTTATAAGGGGGAGGAGTTATTTGGGGTAGGTCTATCAGACCTGGTAGCCACGGCAACTGCTGGAAAATCCACATTTTTACCCCAGGTAGCTTCTCAACCTAAGAAGACGCTGTATTATCAGGCGCAGTCCTTTCGGCCCCATAAGGGCAAGCGGGCAAAAGGCGCCTCATTTCTGCCCCGTGGCAGAGGGAGAGGAAAAAGGCTGCAACAAACAGCCAGTTCCCAGGAACAAAAGCCCTCTCCCGCCTCCGCAAAGTCCTCAGCATGACGCTGGGGCTTTACAAACGGACTCAGGCACGGTGGGGGCCCGTCTCAAGAAGTTCAGTGCGCAGTGGGCCCACTCGCAAGTGGACCCCTGGATCCTTCAGGTGGTATCTCAGGGGTACAAATTGGAATTCGAGACGTCTCCCCCTCGCCGTTTTCTAAAGTCTGCTTTACCGACGTCTCCCTCAGACAGGGAGGCAGTATTGGAAGCCATTCACAAGCTATATTCCCAGCAGGTGATAATCAAGGTACCCCTCCTACAACAGGGAAAGGGGTACTATTCCACACTATTTGTGGTACCGAAGCCGGACGGCTCGGTGAGACCAATTTTAAACCTAAAATCCTTGAACACTTACATACAAAGGTTCAAATTCAAGATGGAGTCACTCAGAGCAGTGATTGCAAACCTGGAAGAAGGGGACTATATGGTGTCTCTGGACATCAAAGATGCTTACCTACATGTCCCAATTTACCCTTCTCACCAAGGGTACCTCAGGTTTGTGGTACAGAACTGTCACTATCCGTTTCAGACGCTGCCGTTTGGATTGTCCACGGCACCCCGGGTCTTTACCAAGGTAATGGCCGAAATGATGATACTCCTTCGAAGGAAGGGAGTTTTAGTTATCCCTTACTTGGACGATCTCCTGATAAGGGCAAGATCCAGGGAACAGTTGGAAGTTGGAGTAGCACTATCTCAGATAGTGCTGCGCCAGCACGGTTGGATTCTCAATATTCCAAAATCTCAGCTGATCCCGACGACACGACTTCTATTCCTAGGGATGATCCTGGACACAGTCCAGAAAAAGGTGTTTCTCCCGGAGGAGAAAGCCAGGGAGTTATCCGAACTAGTCAGAAATCTCCTAAAACCAGGCCAAGTCTCAGTGCATCAATGCACAAGGGTCCTGGGAAAGATGGTGGCTTCTTACGAAGCAATCCCATTCGGCAGATTCCACGCAAGAACCTTCCAGTGGGATCTGCTAGACAAATGGTCCGGGTCGCATCTTCAGATGCATCAGCGGATAATCTTGTCACCAAGGACAAGGGTGTCTCTCCTGTGGTGGTTGCAGAGTGCTCATCTTCTAGAGGGACGCAGATTCGGTCAAGCCTGGAGACATCACTTCACATAAATATCCTGGAGCTAAGGGCCATCTACAATGCTCTAAGCCTAGCAAGACCTCTGCTTCAAGGTCAGCCGGTGCTGATCCAGTCAGACAACATCACGGCAGTCGCCCACGTAAACAGACAGGGCGGCACAAGAAGCAGGAGGGCAATGGCAGAAGTTGCAAGGATTCTTCGCTGGGCGGAAAATCATGTGATAGCACTGTCAGCAGTGTTCATTCCGGGAGTGGACAACTGGGAAGCAGACACGACCTCCACCCGGGAGAGTGGGGACTTCACCCAGAAGTCTTCCACATGATTGTGAACCGTTGGGAAAAACCAAAGGTGGACATGATGGCGTCCCGCCTCAACAAAAAACTAGACAGGTATTGCGCCAGGTCAAGGGACCCTCAGGCAATAGCTGTGGACGCTCTGGTAACACCGTGGGTGTACCAGTCAGTGTATGTGTTCCCTCCTCTGCCTCTCATACCCAAGGTACTGAGAGTCACAGAGGACCCGTGGCCTCTACCTCTAAGAAGGGACCTGCTCCAGCAGGGACCCTGTCTGTTCCAAGACTTACCGCGGCTGCGTTTGACGGCATGGCGGTTGAACGCCGGATCCTGAAGGAAAAAGGCATTCCGGATGAAGTCATCCCTACCCTGATCAAAGCCAGGAAGGATGTAACCGTACAGCATTATCACCGTATTTGGCGTAAATATGTTGCGTGGTGCGAGGCCAGGAAGGCCCCTACAGAGGAATTTCAACTGGGTCGTTTCCTGCATTTCCTGCAAACAGGACTGTCTATGGGCCTAAAATTAGGGTCCATTAAGGTTCAAATTTCGGCCCTGTCGATTTTCTTCCAGAAAGAACTGGTTTCAGTTCCTGAAGTTCAGACGTTTGTCAAGGGGGTACTGCATATACAGCCTCCTTTTGTGCCTCCAGTGGCACCTTGGGATCTCAATGTAGTTTTGGGGTTCCTAAAATCACATTGGTTTGAACCACTCACCACTGTGGACTTAAAATATCTCACATGGAAAGTGGTAATGCTGTTGGCCCTGGCTTCAACCAGGCGTGTCTTAGAATTGGCGGCTTTATCCTATAAAAGCCCTTACCTAATTTTTCATACGGACAGGGCAGAATTGACGACTCGTCCTCAATTTCTCCCTAAAGTGGTTTCAGCGTTTCACTTGAACCAGCCTATTGTGGTACCTGCGGCTACTAGGGACTTGGAGGACTCCAAGTTGCTGGACGTAGTCAGGGCCCTGAAAATATATGTTTCCAGGACGGCTGGAGTCAGAAAATCTGACTCGCTGTTTATCTTGTATGCACCCAACAAGCTGGGTGCTCCTGCTTCTAAGCAGACTATTGCTCGTTGGATTTGTAGTACAATTCAGCTTGCACATTCTGTGGCAGGCCTGCCACAGCCAAAATCTGTAAAAGCCCATTCCACAAGGAAGGTGGGCTCATCTTGGGCGGCTGCCCGAGGGGTCTCGGCTTTACAACTTTGCCGAGCTGCTACTTGGTCAGGGGCAAACACGTTTGCAAAATTCTACAAATTTGATACCCTGGCTGAGGAGGACCTGGAGTGCTCTCATTCGGTGCTGCAGAGTCATCCGCACTCTCCCGCCCGTTTGGGAGCTTTGGTATAATCCCCATGGTCCTTACGGAGTTCCCAGCATCCACTAGGACGTCAGAGAAAATAAGAATTTACTTACCGATAATTCTATTTCTCGTAGTCCGTAGTGGATGCTGGGCGCCCAACCCAAGTGCGGATTGTCTGCAATACTTGTACATAGTTATTGTTACAAAAATCGGGTTATTATTGTTGTGAGCCATCTTTTCAGAGGCTCCTCTGTTATCATGCTGTTAACTGGGTTCAGATCACAGGTTGTACGGTGTGATTGGTGTGGCTGGTATGAGTCTTACCCGGGATTCAAAATCCTTCCTTATTGTGTACGCTCGTCCGGGCACAGTATCCTAACTGAGGCTTGGAGGAGGGTCATAGGGGGAGGAGCCAGTGCACACCAGGTAGTCCTTGGTCCTTACGGAGTTCCCCATGGTCCTTACGGAGTTCCCAGCATCCACTACGGACTACGAGAAATAGAATTATCGGTAAGTAAATTCTTATTTTACCTCACTCTGACCACCTAATTGATATACGACAGGAACCCTGGGAAAACCCGGGAACAAAGTTTCTTTCTCAAAAAAAGATGCTGGCTCGCTATCCCCTCGCGCTGGAGCTGTCTAAGAATTGGGAAACGCCTCCTCCAGTTGACTCACATGTGGCTAGGATGTGGTTTCGTCAGCTCTACTGGTCACCACCGTCACTTCTCTAAAAGAGCCTACGGATAAACGTGTGGAGAGTTGTCTGAAAGCTATTTACACCCTCACGGGTGCTGCACAAAGGCCCACTATTGCAGCTACTTGGGTTGCAGAGGCCATTGAAGCATGGACCTTGGAGTTAGATGCTGAAATCTCCTCTGACCATGCTAGACAATGCTTGTCTTATATTGTCACAGCTTCTCGTTGTATTAAAGAGGCGGCTTCTGATGCCGGTATCCTGGCAGCCAAGGCCTCTACTACGTCAGTCCTGGCTTGCCAGATATTGTGGCTGAGATCCTGGTCTGTGGATCTGGACTCTAGAAAAACCCTGGAAGTACTCCCTTTTAAGGGAGATATTCTGTTTGGGGAGGATTTAAAGAAGATTGTGGCTGACTTGGCTACTGCCAAAACTGCCTGTCTGCCAAGTACTGCTCCTTCTGTGTCGAAGGCTAAAGGTACTTCCTTTCGCCCCTTTCGTCCTTCAGGTAAAGCAAAAGGTCAGGCGTACAACAAGCAGGCCCGCACTTCCAAACCTGGTGAGCCTAAGCCCAAAAGAGCCTGGGCGGCCCGTCAGCCAGCTTCCCAGACAGATAAGGCTGCCGCATGACGGGGCGGGCCTCCCTCTGGGGGATCCCAGGGTGGGGGGCCGGCTTCTAGGGTATACTCAGGAATGTTTGAAGACCACTTCAGATGCCATGGTACGGGAAGTCGTCACTTGAGGTTACGCCATAGCCTTCAAAAACCGACCCCCTCATCGATTTTGCCAGACAGAAGTCCCGTTGGACAAGACAAAGGCAAACACTCTACATTCGGTGGTACAGACCCTCCTGGATACAGGAGTCGTAGTACAGGTGCCTGTTGCGCAGAGGGTCCGGGGGTACTATTCTCCGCTGTTTCTAGTCCCGAAACCGAATGGGTCCTCCCGGCCCATTCTCAACCTCAAGACATTGAACAGGTTTGTGAAGGTTTCCAAGATCCGGATGGAAACCCTTCGCTCTATAGTTCTGGCCTTGGAACCTGGGGACTTCATGGTCTCCCTGGATATACAGGATGCTTACCTGCATATTCCTATAGCAGTGTCTCATCAGCTATACCTGAGATTTGCGACTGGCAACTGCCATTACCAGTTTCGGGCGTTACCTTTTGGTTTAACAACGGCTCCGCGAGTCTTTACAAAAGTCATGGCGGTGATGACGGTGGTACTCCGCCGTCAAGGGGTCAGGATACTGCCGTATTTGGACGACTTGTTAATCTTGGCAAATTCCCCAGAACTTCTCCTGCGTCATCTAGATGTGACGGTCCGGTTTCTGCAAGCCCACGGGTGGCTCATCAACTGGAAGAAGTCATCCCTGATCCCTGCTCAGAGCATGGTGCATCTGGGAGCACTATTGGACACTCACAACCAGCGGTTGTTCCTGTCTCAGGAGAAAGTCCTGAAACTTCAGGACAGGATTCGTTGCTTCCTATCTCGTCCGCAAGTGTCGATACATTCGGCGATGCAGGTGCTGTGCCTCATGGTGTCCGCATTCGACATGGTGGAGTACGCTCAATTTCGCTCTCAGCCTCTCCAGAGGCTGATTCTAGCCAAATGGGACGGCCTGCCTCACCGGATCAGGTCTCAAATGATCTCATTGACTCCGGAGGTCCGTCTGTCGCTGCTCTGGTGGCTCCGGGACCAGCAACTGTGCAGGGGCCGTCTGTTCTGGATATCTGACTGGGTCCTGTTGACGACAGATGCCAGTCTAAGAGGTTGGGGCGCGGTGCTGGAGCAACACTCCCTTCAGGGGCAGTGGACCAAGGAGGAGTCCCTCCTCTCGATCAATATTCTGGAGTTGCGGGCAGTCTTCAATGCCTTGAACCTAGCCCAGCATTTAATTCAGAACCGTCCTGTTCAAGTACAGTCGGACAACGCCACCACAGTAGCTTACATAAATCATCAAGGCGGCACTCGAAGCCCCCTAGCAATGAAGGAAGTCTCACGGATTCTACAGTGGGCAGAACGCCATCTACTGGCCATATCGGCAATATTCATTCCGGGAGTCCTGAATTGGGAAGCGGACTTTCTCAGTCGTCAGGACGTGCATGCCGGCGAGTGGGGCCTCCATCCAGAAGTGTTTCAACTCCTAGTGGAAAGGTGGGGCCTTCCAGACGTAGATCTGATGGCGTCTCGACACAATCACAAGGTTCCGGTCTTCGGAGCAAGGACAAGGGATCCTCAAGCAGCATTCGTGGATGCGCTGGTGGTACCGTGGAGGTTTCGGCTGCCGTACGTGTTCCCTCCGGTGTCACTCCTGCCCAGGGTAATTCGGAAGTTCAAGCAAGAAAAAGGAATTCTGCTTCTCATAGCTCCAGCGTGGTCCAGACGGCACTGGTTCTCAGACCTGCAAGGCCTATCGTCAGAGCATCCAATTTACTTCCACAACGCCCAGACCTCCTCGTTCAGGGCCCCTGTGTCTACCGGGACCTAGCCCGGCTGTCTCTTTGACGGTGTGGCTCTTGAAGCTTCCATCTTAAGGGCTAAAGGGTTTTCTGAGGCGGTCATTCAAACTATGTTGCGGGCCCGGAAACCGGCTTCTGCTCGGATTAACTATAGGGTCTGGCATTCTTACTTTGTTTGGTGCGCATCTAACGATTATGACGCTTCCAAGTTTAGTATAGCCAAGTTGTTGGCTTTCTTCAGCAGGGCCTGGACTTAGACCTGCGTCTGGCCTCCCTCAAGGTTCAAATATCTGCCTTGTCTGTGTGGTTTCAGAGAAAAATTGCGATCTTACCTGATGTGCATACCTTTACTCAGGGCGTGTTGCGTATCAAACCTCCCTATGTCCCGCCTGTGGCTCCTTGGGACTTGTAACGCCCCCAAAACCACCGACAAGAGTCTCTGTTTGAACCTCTTGGTTCAGCTGACCTTAAGTGGCTTTCCCTTAAGGTGGTGTTTCTGCTGGCTATTACTGCAGCTAGAAGAGTGTCGGATTTGGGTGCCTTGTCCTGTAGTTACCCATATCTGATATTTCACCGTGACCGGGCGGTTCTTAGGACTCGTCCCGGCTATCTACCTAAGGTGGTTTCTTCGTTCCACCTTAATCAGGAGATTGTAGTTCCGGCACTTGTTTCTCCTGATCTGTCTCCCAAAGAACGGTCTTTGGATGTGGTACGGGCTCTCCGTATCTATGTGAAGAGAACTGCTCCTATTAGGAAATCTGATTCTCTTTTTGTTGTGTTTGGGTTTCTCAAACGGGGCTGGTCTGCTCACAAGCAAACTCTGGCCAGATGAATTAGAATGGTGATTGCACATGCTTATGTGAAGGCTGGTCTCTCTGCTCCTGATCACATTAAGGCCCATTCTACTCGGTCTGTTTGGGCGGCCCAACGTGGTGCGACCCTTGAACAATTGTGCAAGGCGGCTACGTGGTCCTCTGTGAACACGTTCATAAGGTTCTATGCCTTCAATACTGCCGCTTCCCAGGATGCATCCTTTGGAATGTGCCCGCTACAGTGCGTCCCCTCCCATAAGGAACTGCTTTAGGACATCCCCTATGTCTATCCTTTGTGGAGCCCAGTGTACCCCGCAGCAGAAAACGAGTTTTATGGTAAGAACTTACCTTTGTTAAAACTCTGCGAGGTACACTGGGCTCCACAAGGCGCCCACACTGACGCACTTAGCTTCTTTGGCTTGGTATGGCATTAGCCGCTGACACTTCTCCTGTCGGGAGAATGTGGTGTTTGTGGCAACTGGCAGTTGTCGTCTCTTTTACTTGCTACTGCATTGGGCTGGTTAACAAAACTGAGCTCCTGTGCACGGAGGCGGGGTGATATAGGAGGTGGCGCTATGCATCTTGGTAAGAAGGTTAAAGGTTTTGAGCCAGTTGGTGCTTCGGATCAAGATCCTACTCTACACCCCTATGTCTATCCTTGTGGAGCCCAGTGTATCTCGCAGAAAGAGTTTTAACAAAGGTAAGTTCTTACCATAAAACTCGTTATATAGCAGCAGTGGGTTGAATATTTTAAACAGACATATGAACTCCTTATCTCTTCTAATATGTGTTTTATACTTTGGTGAAGCAGCAATTGATGCTGGCCCTTTCTTTCTTTGAGGAATGGAAAAAAACAAAATCCTTGGCCACTATAGCAGCATGGTGTGCCTCTGGTTACAATACTGGCAAGCTGACACAATTAAAAAAAGACGTTCAAATCTCTTCCTTTCACAGGTGATGTACTTTTTGTCAGAAAGTAGAAAAGTTCCTTGCTACTTCATCTGCAACAAAAGGTTATTTTCTTCCTTCAGCACCAAAGTATTGGAAACTTTCATTCCTTTTTTTCCTTACACCCTATTGTAAAGTCTAGAACTTATTCAAAATTGTCAAGTCAGTCCACATCTAAAGGTGAACAAGCTAAGGGAAAGCCGGTCTGGACAGACCATCTGACCCTGAAACCTGCCGACAAACCTACACCACGATGCGTTTAAATCCCACCCACAAGAGACCGCAGTGGGAGCCTATCTACTGTTCAGGGACTGTTCTTATTCAACAACATCAGTCACCTTGATAAGTGGCACTGGGGGTAATTCCAAGTTGATCCCAGCAGGATTTTTGATAGCAGTTGGGCAAAACTATGTGTACTGCAGGGGGGGGGGGGGGGGGGGGGCCGCCGCCGCGCAGATATAACATGTGCAGAGAGCGTTAGAATTGGGTGGGTTATTTTGTTTCTGTGCAGGGTAAATACTGGCTGCTTTATTTTTACACTGCAATTTAGATTGCAGATTGAACACACCACACCCAAATCTAACTCTCTGCACATGTTATATCTGCCTCCCCAGCAGTGCACATGGTTTTGCCCAACTGCTAACAAAAATCCTGCTGCGATCAACTCAGAATTACCCCCATTGTCACCAGGAGTTTGGTGTCGGTTCCTTGAGATCCAAAACATAACAGGTATTTTACAGCTGGACTACCTCCCAAGTACAGAAAGAGACAGGCTTTAATAGGAACTATTAAGACTCTATTCACAGCAAGGGGTTGATACAATTGCATGCTGTGCTATTGCAATGGTGTGGAAAGATAAAATTGCCCCAATTTCACCCTGAAATTGTAGACTTTTGTTTGCATACAAAATTCTGTGATCTTGGGGTAACTGTGTGGCATATTTATGCAGTTACTTGTGAGCAATTAAATAGATCACCCAGTCCCTGTAAGAAAATCTGAACATAAGCTTTATTTATGTCTTCCCGGTCGAAAACCTGGACAGGTCATTCAGTCCTACTTTGAATCTGAAGTCTCAAACTCCACCTCACGGTGCAGAGCTTCAAAATGGAATTTCTGAGATCTGTAATAAACAGCATGGAAAAAGGTGAATACTTGATAACTCTAGATATCATAGATTTCACGCGGTCATTTGGGAGAAACACCAATAACTTCTCAAGTTTGCGTTGGGACTTTTTCGTTTTGAGCACTTCCTTGCCTATCAACCACTTAGTGGCCAAGGGGTTAAATATGATAGATGATTTCATGCATAAAGCAGACTCTGCTCAGACATTACTCTCTCATGTACAGCTGACAACATCATTTTGAAACACAATGGTATGGGTATCCAGTCATATGTGCAAGTTGTATATTTTTCACAATTTTTTTCCCCAGAATCTTCCATCCTGAGATTCTGACGCACTTACATTTAAAATCTCATGGTCAGGTTATTGTCAGAAACAGGACATTAGCTTACCTGTTGGTTGGATAGCAACAACTTCAATAAGAGCTGACAATTCAGAGTTTGAAATTGAATTTTCTGCACCACAGATGCCAACTTAAGACGGGATGCAGTGGCTTATCAGGACAGATTTCAGGGTTATTGGACATTAAAATCAAGATTTACTACCAACGTTCTATAGCTTGGTGCAATCTTCAATGATGTGGTAGCAGCTCATGCCATTCTACATGACAACCCAGTGAAAGTCCAGTTGGACAATACCATACAATGGCCTATATAAAAAAATAAACCTAAAAAAACCGAAGCTCATACACAAACTCAACCCATTATAAGATGGGCTAAAAACAACCATATTAATTGTAATAAACGAATTCCTATTAATCCAGTGGGCTACTTAAGCTGCAAAGGCCTTCATACGGGGGTATGGTCAAGACTGTAGACCAATTTAAACATGCTTGGGATAGGCATATGAATATCCTTACAAAGAATTAAGGTTCAAAAAGGGTGGAGATTGCCTAAAGGATAAAAAAAAAAGGGGCAGACTAGATGGGCGAAGTGGTTCTTATCTGCCATCAAATTCTATGTTTCTATGTTACATATGTATATTTTTCAACAATTACGAGCATGTGGGTTTAACGAGACTTTGTTTCACCGGGTGTGGAATGACAGCTACAGTCAATAGATAGACACCATATGTGTTAGACAGACATTAGGACAAAAGGTCGACATGAAAAAGGTAGACAGTACAAAAGGTCGACAAGGTCAAAAGGGCGACATGAAAATGGTTAACATTAAAAAAATACCCTTTTTTTGTGGTTTGTGGATAGTTTTGTCATCTGAGACCTCCAATTGTAGAAAGGAATCCGCTCGGCACGCTTCGGGCTCGGTGGCTCGCTGCGCTTGCCACAATATTTATCAGCTCTATGCGACATGGATAGAAACGGTATGAAATAGTCCAAAAACGTTTTTTTTAAACTGTATCTTTTTTATGTTGACCATTTTCATGTCGACCTTTTGACCCTGTCGATCTTTTGTACTGTCTACATTTTTCATGCCGACCTTTTGACCCTGTTGACCTAATGTCTGTCTAACCTATTGTGTATGGTGTCTGTCTATTGACTGTCTAACATCCAGATACCGTTTCAGAAGGATGCCATCATGTCAAAAGTGGACAAATATTACTCCAGGTCTAGATATCCAAGAGCCTTAATAGATTCCGAATCCTCCTGTTGCTGCCCTGGAAGAAAGTACAGACAGGCGACTTTTGGATGCCCATCCTGCTGCCCACTCCCTTTTTCTGGCTGCTTCCCTCTCCAGCCCATACATTGGCTGGCTTAGACACCCCCATTGCATCTGGCAGTAACTGCTGTTGACACTTTGGGGGGGAATTCAAATGTTTGAAAAGTTGGTTGGGTGTCTGTTTTTTCCTGTCTAATAGATAGGAAAAAACAGACTCCCAACTGACTTTTCAAACATTTGAATTCCCCCCTTTGTGGTGGGATACAAAGGCAGATTCTTCCAGTGGGTTTGCAGCAGACTACTGTACTTTATTTTATGTTTAATTATTTTAACTCCTCCCTCCAACATACAGTTATCTTCTCCCTCTGCTTTAACTTGGTCTCTATTTCAGTAAACTTTCATATTGCTAGATTCATCGTTATGTTGCCCATTGTGCTTTGTAAACATGATTTAGCATTCTGTTTGCTCAATCTACCATTTGCAACATTAATCTAGAACTATAATTTCTGTTTAAATTCTGTTGTATTTTCTTGCCCTATGCTGGTACTGTCATCTACTGTCTCATCTTGCTGCTTTATCATGAACGTCACCAAAACTGTTCTTTCCTTTCTCTGTAACTCCGCACTGTATGTTACACTTTTATGAATTGTTCATCCTGCTCACTGTAGGGGTTTAATATGATTTACCGACGGACACAATACCAACGGTCATAATCCCGACAGCCATTGGCCTACAGTGAAAATACCAACATTCATTATGCCGACATGTTCAAAATGTCTACATTGAATACTGTCAAAATGCCGACATTAGTTTTTCTGGGTTTTTGTTGTGTCAATGTCGACATGGACACTGGGATTGTAAAGTATGAACAAGTCTGTTTTGGGGCAAAAATTCCTTAAAAATGCATGACGGCATTGAGACATGTCAGCATTTCAAATGTCAGTATTCTGAATATGTCTGCATTTTAAACATGTCGGCATAATGAATGTCGGTATTTTGACTGTCAATGGCTGTCGGGATTATGATCGTCGGTAAATCAACTACTACCCCCATGTAGTTCTCCCTAGATGACTGCCCATTGAATTGTCAATGTACAGATGTAGCCACACCCATTATGGCTACATCTAGGCGCATTCATGCCTGGTTTGCCGCGACCGTGTGCATGAGTGGGGGCGGCAAGATGCATCTCGGCACAACTAGCAGCACCGGGAGTGCCCGTACACGGCAGATGTAGCTATGATGAGCGTGGCTATATCTGTAGTGATTAGTTCACTGTTTATTTTATCTTTCTATGTCCTATTTCCATGTATTGCTTATATGCATATTGTAACCAGTGTAGTGCACCCAACATTGCTAGCTCACCTGGTGCTCTGTGTTGAATGAAAAAATGCAAGGACTCCGCCTAGAATTTCTGTGCCATCAGTTCCAAGCATTGCCTGTCCTGCCCAGTGTAACATAACGTAGAATTTGACGGCAGATAAGAACCACTTGGCCCATTTAGTCTGCCGCTTTTTGTATCCTTTAGGTAATCTCAACGCTTTTTGAACCTTAATTCTTTGTAAGGATATTCATATGCCTATCCCAAGCATTTTAAATTGCTCTACAGTCTTAGCCTCTACCACCTCTGATGGGAGGCTATTCCACTTGTCCACTACCCTTTCTGTGAAGTAATTTTTCCTTATATTTCCCCTGAACCTCCCCCCCCTCCAGTTTGTGTATGTCCTCAAGTTCTAATACTTCTCTTCCTTTGAAGAATATTTTCCTCCTGAACTTTGTTAAAACCCTTGGTATATTTGAAAGTTTCTATCATTTCCCCCCTTTCCCTTCTCTCCTCCAAACTATACATGTTAAGATCTTTTAGCCTTTCCGGGTAAGTTTTGTGATGTAGGCCAGTGGTTCTCAACCTCGGTCCTCAAGTACCCCCAACAGTTCATGTTTCTCTTACGTCCTAGAGGATGCTGGGGTTCCATTTAGTATGGTGTACGGCGCTGTGAGGGGCGTCCTGGGCCAGCACACATTACCTACACTGGTCAAATATGCTAAAAGGGGCTAATCCCGCTGTTAGCAGCACGAATACCTCAGGCCAGTATAATCTATTAAGTGCGGGAAGATGCGCCATTACAGGGGGCGGGAATTCTCAGAGTGGATCCAGCACTCACCAGCGCCATTTTCTCCCTGCAGATCACACAGATGAGACGCTGACAGGGAGCGCTGCCCTTTTCATAACTCCAGCATACCTCTGCAGTACCAGGGTGTTATAAGAACTGTTTATCCTATTAAGGTTACTCAGTAAGCGCCAGCCGTTTAGTCTATTAACTGCCTACAGGGGCGCTGTGTGGCTGGCTCCTTATACTCTGTGACTCTCTGAAGGTACTCTGGGGGAAACTGTCAGACGTGCCTGTGTGTGTCTGTATATCTCACATTACCATGTCTAGGGACTCTGTGTCTTGCGTTGCAGAGTGTGTATCTTCTGAAGAGTCTCTTCCATGTACTCAGGACTGCCATATTCCTTCTCACCCTTCTGAATCCGAACCCCCATGGGTGGATTCTATAAGGGAAATGATATCCCAGATCTCATTTAGGATGTCACATAATGAGAATGAAACGCAGGTTTTAAAACAATCTGTAGCGGTTTTGAAGTGTTCAGCTCCCACTACCTCATTTAAGGCCTCCATTACATACCCTAAAAAGCGTGCTCTGGCCCAGATAATGCAGGCTGACATGGACACCGACTCCGATACAGGGAACGGTGATGGGGGATATACAGGGGGGAGATGCATCCCTTGCTAAGGGGGTGCAACTAATGATTAAGGCCATTATGGACATTTAAGTTACTGAAAAAGTACCTGAGCAGGTAGAGGAGACTTACTTTACAGACAATAAGAAATCCTCCCTTACCTTCCCTGCTTCTAAGGAGTTAAACTCCTTGTTTGAAAAATCCTGGGAAAACCTGGAGAAAAAATTCCAGATCCCAAAGAGGGTTCTCATTGCTTTTCCCTTCCCTGAAGAGGACAGGAAAAAGTGTGAAAACCCACCTATAGTAGACGCTTCCATATCTAGGTTGTCTAAAAAGGTGGTTTTACCTGTCCCTGGTTCAACTGCTTTAAAAGAGCTGGCTGACTGCAAGATTGAGACAACGCTCAAATCACTATACACAGCTACAGGCATGGCGTTAAGGCCCACTATTGCTTGGGTTATTACTCCAACCTATTTGTGGTGCCGAAACCGGACGGTTCGGTAAGGCCGATTTTAAACCTAAAATCCTTAAACCCCTATTTGAGGGAATTCAAATTCAAGATGGAGTCTCTGAGAGCGGTGATCTAAGATCTGGAGGAGGAGGAATTCCTGGATATCAAGGATGCGTACCTTCACATTCCGATCTGGCCGCCTCACCAGGCCTATCTAAGATTTGCGCTACTGGACTGTCATTATCAGTTCCCGGCACTGCCATTTGGCCTCTCCACAGCACCGAGGGTGTTCACCAAGGTCATGGCAGAGATTATGCTACTCCGCAGCAAGCAGGGAGTGAACATTATTCCATATCTGGATGATCTGCTGATAAAGGCATCTTCCAGGGAGAAGCTGTTACAGAGCATTGCTCTCTTAACTCAACTACTCAAGGATCATGGGTTGATCCTGAACCTTCCAAAGTCACATTTGGAGCCGACACAGCGTCTGTCCTTCCTGGGGATGATCCTCGACACGGAAGTGCAGAGGGTGTTTCTACCGGTGAAGAAAGCGTTGGTGATACAATCAATGGTCCAGGAGGTCCTGAAACCTGCCTGGGTATCGGTTCATCAGTGCATTCGCCTTCTGGGGAAGATGGTTGCCTCCTACGAGGCTCTACAGTATGGAAGATTTGATGCAGGTCCTTCCAACTGGATCTCCTGGATAAATGGTCTGGATCGCATCTTCACATGCACCAGCGGATTCGCCTGTCGCCGAAAGCCCGACTTTTGCTCCTCTGGTGGCTACAAACTTCTCACCTTCTCGAGGGCCGAAGGTTCAGGATTCAGAATTGGATCCTTCTAACCACGGACGCAAGTCTCAGAGGTTGGGGAGCAGTCACCCAAGGGGAAAACTTCCAAAGAAAGTGGTCAAGTCTGGAGTCCATCCTTCCGATAAACATTCTGGAACTAAGAGCCGTGTACAACGGTCTTCTGCAGGTGGCACATCTTCTACAAGACCAGGCCATTCAGGTTCAGTCGGACAATGTAACGGCAGTGTCCTACATAAACCAAGAAGGGTGGAACGAAGAGCAGAGCGGCATTGTCAGAGGTAACAAGAATCATCCTCTGGGCAGAAAAGCATGCAGTGGCGCTGTCAGCAGTCTTCATTCCGGGAGTGGACAACTGGGAAGCGGACTTCCTCAGCTGACACGATCTCCATCCAGGAGAATGGAGCCTCCACCCAGAGGTGTTCACAGAGGTGACAAGCCGATGGGGTGTCCCTCAGGTAGATATGATGGCCTTTTGCCTCAACAAAAAGCTGCGGAGGTACTGTTCCAGGTCGAGAGACCCGCAAGTAGTGGCGGTGGACGCACTGGATTCTCCGTGGGTGTTCCACTCAGTGTATGTGTTCCCTCCACTTTCGCTCATCTCAAGGATTCTCAAACTAATAAAAAGAACAAGAGCACAGGCGATCCTCATTGCTCCGGACTGGCCAAGAAGGGCTTGGTACGTGGATCTTCTGGATTTACTCCTGGAGGATCCGAGGCCTCTTCCTCTTCGCAAGGACCTTCTTCACCAGGGGCCGTTCGCTTATCAAGACTTACTGCATCTACGTTTGACGGCATGGAGGTTGAACGCCAGATCTTAGCTCGGAAGGGCATTCCGAAAAAGGTAATTCCTACCCTGATACAGGCTAGGAAGGAAGGAACGTCTAAACATTACCATCGCATTTGGAAAAAGTATGTGTCTTGGTGTGAATCCAAGAAGTTTCCTACGGTGGAGTTTCAACTAGGATGGTTACTCCTCTTTCTGCAAGCAGGTGTGGATGTGGGCCTGCGCTTGGGCTCCATAAAAGTCCAGATTTCGGCCTTGTCCATTTTCTTCCAGAAACAATTGGCTGCTCTCCCTGAGGTTCAGACATTCTTGAAAGGGGTTCTGCATATCCAACCACCCTTAGTGCCTCCTACGGCACCTTGGGATCTTAATGTGGTACTGCAGTTCCTGCAATCGGATTGGTTCGAGCCTTTACAGGAGGTTGATGTCAAGTTTCTTACTTGGACGGCGGTCACACTGTTGGCATTGGCATCTGCTAGACGTGTGTCAGAATTGGGGGCATTGCCCTGCAAAAGCCCCTATTTGATTTTCCATGAAGATAGAGCTGAGCTCAGGACAAGTCAGCAATTTCTTCCAAAGGTTGTGTCGGCTTTTCATATCAACCAACCTATTGTGGTGCCAGTGGCTACTGACTCCTCAATTACCTCAAAGTCCTTGGATGTTGTGAGGGCTTTGAAGATTTAAGTGAAGAGAACTTCTCGTCACAGAAAGTCGGACGCTCTGTTTCTCCTTTATGATCCCAACAAGGTTGGATGCCCTGCTTCTAAGCAGACGATTTCTCGCTGGATCAGGTTTACGATCCAGCATACTAATTCTACGGCAGGCTTGCCGTGTCCAAAATATGTTAAGGCCCACTCTACTCGTAAAGTGTGTTCTTCCTGGGCGGCTGCCCAGGGTGTCTCGGCTTTACAACTTTGCAGAGCAGCTACTTGGTCTGGGTCGAACAAGTTTGCCAAGTTCTACAAGTTCGATACTTTGGCCTCTGAGGACCTTAAGTTTGGTCAATCTGTTCTGCAGGAGCCTCAGCGCTCCCTCCCGTACTGGGGAGCTTTGGTACATCCCCATGGTACTAAATGGAACCCCAGCATCCTCTAGGACATAAAAGAAAATAGGATTTTAATTACCTACCAGTAAATACTTTTTTCGGAGTCCGTAGAGGATGCTGGGCGCCTGCCCAGCGCTTTATTTTCCTGCATTGTTACTTGGTTAAATACTGTTGTTCAGCCGTCGCTGAATCGTTTCGAGCTGGTTAGCTTGGCTTTCTGTTATGTGTGAGCTGGTGTGACTCTCACCACTATCTGTGTATTTCCTTCTCTCGAAGTATATCCGTCTCGTCGGGCACACTTTCTAGACTGATTCTGGTAGGAGGGGCATAGAGGGAGGAGCCAGCCCACACTATTAAACTCTTAAAGTGCCCATGGCTCCCAAGGGACTCATCTATACCCCATGGTACTAAATGGAACCCCAGCATCCTCTACGGACTACGAGAAAAGGTTTTACCGGTAGGTAATTAAAATCCTATTTTTCCAGGTTACCTAGCAGTTGAACAGGTGTACTCATTACTCACTGAAACATTTTAAAAGACCCACAGGTGGAGCAAATTATTTCACTTGCAATCCTGTGAGGAGACCTGGAAAACATGAACTGTTGGGGGTACTTGAGGACCGCGGTTGAGTACCACTGATGTAGGCCATGCACCATTTTAGTTGACCTTCTTTGTACACTCGCTAATGTATTTATATCCTTCTGGAGATATGGGCTCCAGAACTGGACACAGTATTCCGGATGAGGGTGTATCAATGTAACCTATACAGTGGCATTATTACTTATTTTTTCCTGCTACTGATTCCTATCGCTATGCAACCAAGCATCTAACTTGCCTTTCTCATTGTAATCCTATGTAGTGTGCCTAAAATGGCTGCCTCTACTGGATGTTTTGTGGGTTGGTTGAATAATCCCTACAATTGATGACCCAAAATGGCTGACACACTCTTTTTATTATATTCATGGTCTCTGCATTCCACACAAAGCTAAACCCCTATATGCTAACAGTTTTTGTATTGTATTATGCACATGTTATCTATTAAGCGCCTATAGTCCTGTAAGAGAAAGAGCACTATATTAAACCAATTATTCTGATAATTTTGTGAAACTATCCTCTCATCTATATTTTCCCACTGGTTGCCACGTCACCAACAGTAATAAATGTGAAAAGGGGAAGATCTCAAATAGTCGTGGTATTATGGATTCAGATATTATAGATTTTCTAGTTGCAGCCATCATAAAAGCAACGTTGTTTTCTAACACCATCGTTCAAATTATACGTAAGGCTACAAAAACATCTCTATATAGACTTCTTCTATTCTTGCAAGAGGGTTTACAACTTTGTATCAGACTCAACTCAATTTAAGTGCAGATCACAGCCCTGTCTGTTTTTTTTTCCAGAGGAAACTTGCAATCATTCCATCTCTCCAAACCATTCTGCAGGCAGTATTGCACATTCAGATATGACCTCATACATCTATAGCCTCAATATGCCATACAGCAGGAGATACATGGCATGAGTGAGCTGACAGGTCCCGTGCAACTCCGCTAGTGTTGTGCATCTTTTTTTTTTTTTTTTTTGGGGGGGGGGAATGCATCTTAGTCGCAGTGCAACGCAACTAGGGCTCATCAGAAGACTGCTGATTAACTTGATATGTGATACTTGTATATCTGTATGTGACTGAGGCTGTCTGGGCAACAGCCTACCTTGCATTGAGGGACTCAGGTGGGGGGCGGATACCGACCTCATTAGGTGCCTGAGCTGATTCCCACTGACAGGACATCAGTCCTGAAGGGCAGTGTACCGCATGGCATTGCGCTATAGCGCACACACCGACAGCACGCCGCACACCCCTAAGAGCAGCCTGAAGATGAGAAGAGTGTTAAGTGACAACCAGGGACCCACTAGGGGGATACCCCGGTTTTTCGGTGCGGCGCGATCATGGGGAAGGGCATACGGACACTCCCTGGGGTGATCCCATAGCCCCCCAAGTAGATTGGCAGCTATTAGTGAAAACAGGTGTTTGGGGTCTGTTTTTACACTTTTGGGAGACTTTGGCCAGCATAAATAAATGAAAGCTCCAGCGCCATTATAGGGGGCGGAACTAACTCAGAGCAGGACCAGCTGCTTCCTGGCACCTTCCTCTGCATTCCAGCAGCTGCAGCATGATTGCCAGCTTCTACAGGGACAATCCAGCAACCAGGTTTCTTGGTACAGGGGTGTAAAAAGGAGGGGAGCCACTTGATATATGCATTTATAATCTTATGTTTTGTGCACAGCTTAAATTGTATATAGTGTAGCCCTGCAGTCTTACAGAGTCTGCTTGGCTTGTGTGCTGGTCCCTCCTAGCTGAGTCTCTTCCACACATACCAGTCTGGGCAGGCTTGCTTGCACTTTGGGGCTAATTCAGACCTGATCGTTGCTGTGCATTTTTGCACAGCGGGTGATAAGGTTTGAACTGCGCAGGCACCGCAGTGCGCCAGCGCATGCCAGGGATGCGATCAGCATCTCAGCCCAGCGATCACCTCTGCCTGACTGATTGACGGGCAGAGGCATTAGCTGGGGCGGGCCAGCGGCGTTGGGCCACCATTTTGGGGGCACGGTCCGGGCAATGCAGGCGGGCCCGGACCGTGGGGACCCGAAGAGCGACAGGTAGCTCCCTGCCAGCGCGCAGGAGCTGCGCTGGTAAGGTGCTACTCTTTAGGTACAAAAGCAATGCCGCCATGCGATGCTTTTGTACCTGTGCGGGTGAGGGGGGGTAGAGCTATACATACAGGGCGGACTAGCCCTGTGCTGGGCGTCTCCCCACATGTCTGTGGAAGTGATCGTAGATATGCTAAATTAGGCACATCTACAATCAAGTCTGAATTACCCCCTTTGTCTGTGTGTTGGTGTGTGAGTTTTCTGTCTCCTTTCAACATGGTGAAACAAGTACAATGTATTGTATGCAACACCAGGTTTCCCCCCTCCATTGCTGATTCCCTCACATGTGAACAATGCAGCCAGTCCTCACAACTTAGTGAGGTTTCTTGGGGGGGTACGATATACAAGAACCATCTTGTTTATTATCTATAAAGACCATGATGGCTGACATGTCAAATGAATTAACTGCTAATAGACAGGAAACACAGAGACTGCAACAGTCTGTAGCAGATCGGTCTAGTAAAGCAGATGACAGACGGGTCACCCCTCTCTAAATCAGGGCCACATAAGTGCGGGTTGCCAGACATCCTCTCGGACTCTGACGAGGAGGTACCAGAAGAGGAGGGGGATGAGCTAGAACCCATTAGAGAAGATTCCTCTCCAGCACATTGTTGCTGAGGATACTGAGGTACAGCAGTCATTTTTCTCTTTGCAGAGATAGGCTAATGTCACATTTCCTGATTCTAAAGAATTAGATGATCTTTTCAGGCAACCTTGAGTCAATCCTGATAAAAAAAAATCCAGGTGCCAAATCGTTTGATTAACATATTTCCCATTTGCCCAAGAAGGCAGGAAAATATGGTAAAATGCCCCTGTTTTGGACACCTCGGTTTCACGCTTATCTAAGAAAAACGAAATTTATGGTAAGAACTTACCATTGTTAAATCTCTTTCTGCAAGATACACTGGGCTCCACAATGAATAACATCGGGGTGTAGAGTAGGATCTTGATCCGAGGCACCAACATGCTCAAAGCTTTAGACTGTTCCCAAGATGCACAGCGCTGCCTCCTCTATAACCCCGCCTCCATGCCAGTGAGCTCAGTTTAGTTAACCAGCCCAATGAAGTAGCAGGTACCAGAGACGACAACCGCTCGTAGCCAATTACACCACACACTCACCGCAGGAGAGGGTGTCAGCGGCTATGCCAATACCAACCCAAAAAAGCAAAGTGCGTCAGGGTCGGCGCCTTGTGGAGCCCAGTGTACCTCGCAGAAAGATTTAACAACGGTAAGTTCTTACCATAAATCTCGTTTCTGCTGCAGGGTACACTGGGCTCCACAAGGAATAACATCGGGGATGTCCTAAAGCAGTTCCTTATGGAAGGGGATGCACTGTAGCGGGCACAAGAACCCGGCGTCCAAATGAAGCATCCTGGGAAGTGGCAGTATCAAAGGCATAGTAATAAACGTGTTCCCCGAGGACCACGTAGCCGCCTTACACAATTGTTCCAGGGTCGCACCACGGCGGGCCGCCCAAGAAGGTCCAACCGACCGAGTAGAATGGGCTTTGATGGTAACAGGAACCGTACATAAGCATGTGCAATCACCATTCTAATCCATCTGGCCAATGTCTGCTTAGAAGCAGGCCAGCCACGTTTGTGAAAACCAAACAACACAAAAAGAGAATCGGATTTCCTAACGGAGGAAGTCCTCTTCACATAGATACGGAGAGCCCGTACCACATCCAAAGACCGCTCTTTGGAAGACAACTCAGGAGAATTAAAGGCCGGAAACCCCACAATCTCCTGGTTAAGGTGGAAAGAAGACACCACCTTGGGTAAATAACCTGGGCGTGTCCGAAGAACCGCCCGGTCTCGGTGAAAAATCAAAAAGGCGGACTTTTAGGATAAGGCACCCAAGTCCGAGACCCATCTAGCTGAAGCAACAGCCAGCAAAAACAACACCTTAAGGGAAAGCCACTTAAGGTCAGCAGAGGTAAGAGGCTTAAACGGAGACTCTTGTAAGGCCTCCAAAACCACCGACAGATCCCAAGGGTCCACAGGTGGCACATAAGGAGGCTGAATCCTCAGCACACCCTGAGTGAAAGTATGGACATCAGGTAGGGTAGCGATCTTTCTCTAAAACCAAACCGACAAAGCCGAGATGTGAACCTTGAGGGAGGCCAGACGCAGGCCTAAATCCAGGCCTTGCTGTAAAATGGCCAGCAGATGGCGTTCTGCCCACTGAAGAATCCTTGATACTTCCCTCATTGCCATGCGGCTGTGAGTGCCGCCCTGATGATTGATGCACACCACCGTGGTGGCGTTGTCCGATTGTACTTGAACAGGTCTGCTCTGTATCAGATGCTGGGCCATTGTCAATGCATTGAACCATGCCTGCAGTTCCAGAATGTTTATCGGGAGTAGAGACTCCTCCTCGGTCCACCGACCCTGGAGAGAGTGTTGTTCCAACACCACGCCTCAACCTCTCAGACTGGCATCCGTTTTCAGCAGGACCCAGTTGGATATCCAGAAGGGACGGCCCCTGCTCAATCGTTGGTCCTGAAGCCACCAGCTCAGGGACAGACGGACCTCCAGAGATAGGGAGATCATGTGAGATCCGATCCGATGAGGCAGGCCATCCCACTTGGACAGAATCAATTTCTGCAGAGGGCGAGAATGGAATTGAGCATACTCCACCATGTCGAAAGCCGACACCATGAGACCTAGCACTTGCATTGCCGAATGGATCGACACCTGGACGGGATAGGAAGCATCGGATCTTGTCCTGAAGCGGCAGGACTTTCTCCTGAGACAGGGACAACCGCTGGTTGTAAGTGTCCAATAAAGCTTCCAGGTGTACCATGCTCCGAGCTGGAACCAGGGAGGATTTCTTCCAGTTGATCAGCCATCCGTGGGCATGCACGCACTGGATTGTCAAATCGAGATGACACAGGAGAAGTTCTGGGGAACTCGCCAGGATCAACAAATCGTCTAGGTATGGTAGTATCCTGACCCCTTGACGGCGTAGCGTGGCCGTCATGACCGCCATAACCTTGGGGAAGACCCACGGAGCTGTTGTCAAACCAAAAGGTAATGCCCGAAATTGGTAATGAAGGTTGCCCACTGCAAACCGCAGGTACTGCTGATGAGATACCACAGTAGGAATATGTAGGTAGGCATCCTCTATGTCCAGGGAGACCATATAGTCTCCAGGCTCCATGGCCAGAACAATAGAGCGCAGTGTTTCCATATGGAACTTGGAAATTCACACTTGCTTGTTCACGGAACTTCAGATTGAGAATGGGCCGCGAGGACCCGTTCGGTTTCGGGATTAGAAACAGCAGTGAATAGAACCCCTTGCCCCTCTGAGTCAGAGGCACCTGTACCACCGCTCCTGTGGACAGGAGGGAATGTACCACCGAGTGCAACGTGTTTGCTGTTGCCGGATCCACATCTGTTAGGCAAAATCGATGAGAGGGGCGATTCTTGAAGGGTATGGCGTAACCTCGAGCGACAACTTCCCTCATCCAGGTATCTGAAGTGGTAGAAGAGGATGATGATCAGGTAGCCAGCTGGGTCACAGTTAGAAGGAAGAAAAAGAGGGGGAGGCTCGACATCTCCGAACTATCAAACCCGAACAAATTTGCCCGACTTGACGAGGAATCGGAGAATGATAGTGAAGAAATGATGGTGCCGGAGGAGACTGCTCCCTCTAGCATCCAGAGGAGCGGTCCCTCTGGCGCAGTTGGGATAAAAGATAGTGAGGTACCTAGTCAGATGGTGGTGGTAGGGGATTCTATCATCAGGAAGGCAGATAGGGCAATCTGCTACCGGGACCGTGATCGCCGTACAGTCTGTTGTCTCCCGGGTGCGGCACAGCACGGACCGGGTAGATAGATTGTTGGGAGGGGCTGGGAAAGTCCCGGCGGTCTTGGTGCACGTTGGCACCAATGACAAAGTTAGCAGAAGGTGGGATGTCCTTAAGAAAGACTATAGGGACTTAGGAAAGAAACTTAAGGTAAGGACATCTAAGGTAATATTCTCTGAAATATTACCCATGCCACGCGCTAGTCCAGGGAGGCAGAGGTAGATTAGGGAGGTAAATGTGTGGCTTAGGGATTGGTGCAGGAAAGAGGGGTTTGTGTTCCTGGAACACTGGGCGGACTTCTCAGTCAGGAGCCATCTCTTTTGTCGAGACGGATCGCACCTGACTGAGGAGGGGGCAGCGGTGCTGGGGGGAAGGATGGTTAGAAGGTTGGAGGAGATTTTAAACTAGGAGCCTGGGGGGAGGGTTTAGCTAGAAACTACGGGTCATGCAGTGAGAATAGTGGGGATGGCGGTAGTAAACGAAATGGGGGAGAAGTTGGGGGGAGGGTAAGAGCAGGCGGTGAGGTTACTAATATCGGTACTAAAAGAGATTTTACCAAAGCACTAACCAATGACGATTACAGGTCATCATTGCTACATAAGGTGAAAGATGTCCCTAACGCAAGGGAAAATACTTATGTTAGTTGTATGTATGTAAACGCTAGAAGCATTACTGGTAAAAAGGGCGAACTAGAAATACTTGCAGCAAGCAAACTATGATATTATAGGTATTACTGAAACTTGGTGGGACGAATCTCATGATTGGACAGTCAATCTAGAGGGCTATACACTGTTTAGGAGAGACAGACTAAATAAAAAGGGTGGAGGGGTGTGTCTTTACGTAAAGCTATTTTTAAAACCTGATATACAGGAAGATATTCAGGAGGGGACTGTAGACACTGTCGAGACATTATGGGTAGAAATTGCATGCGGGGAAAAAGGAATAAAAAAGTTAGTATTGGGTGTATGCTATAGGCCGCCTGATATCAACGTATCTGATGAGGAATTGTTACTAAAGCAAATTGAAAGAGCAACAGGAGTAGGAGACATAGGCCCTCATTCCGAGTTGTTCGCTCGCTAGCCGCTTTTCGCAGCAATGCACACGCTAAGCCGCCGCCCTCTGGGAGTGAATCTTAGCTTAGCTAAATTGCGAACGATGTATTCGCAATATTGCAAAATGATTTTACTTTGCAGTTTCTGAGTAGCTCGAGACTTACTCTTCCAGTGCGATCAGTTCAGTGCTTGTCGTTCCTGGTTTGACGTCACAAACACACCCAGTGTTCACCCAGACACTCCCCCGTTTCTCCAGCCACTCCCGCGTTTTTCCCAGAAACAGCAGCGTTTTTTCACACACTCCCATAAAACGGCCAGTTTCCCCCCAGAAACAGCCACTTCCTGTCAATCACACAACGATCACCAGAACGAAGAAAAAACCTCGTAATGCCGTGAGTAAAATACCAAACTTCTTAGCAAATTTACTTGGCGCAGCCGCAGTTCGAACATTGCGCATGCGCAGTTTGCTGCGATGCGATGAAAAATAACGAGCGAACAACTCGGAATGAGGGCCCTAGTAGTGATGGGAGATTTTAACTATCCAGAGATAAACTGGAAAAACGATTCATGTGATACTGCTAGGGGCAATATGTTTTTAAACACACTTAATGATAACTACTTCGTTCAACTAATTGAGGAACCAACTAGGTACAATGCAATCTTAGACCTGGTATTAACAAACAATGGGGATTTGGTATCAGGTATTATAGTAGGGGAACCCATAGGAAACGGTCACATTCAATATCAGTTTTTATAAACAGCCCTATACTGGCTCAACTAGGCTATTTTTCAGGGATATTGAATGGGAAGGTTTGTTTTTAGGAAAAAATACTACGGAGAAATGGGAGGTACTAAAATTCCTGCTAGCTAAAAATACTCTCAAATTTATTCCTACGAGCAGCAAAAAAAGGAATAAGAATCATAAACCGATGTGGCTTAACAAAAAGATAAATGAAGTTATGGGCAAGAAAAGGCGAGCATTTGAAAAATACAAATCTGACGGGTAAGCAGAGTCATTTCAGCACTATAAGGAATGTAACAAAATATGCAAAAAGGAAATAAGAGCTGCTAAAGTGGAAACTGAAAAACTAGTAGCAAAGGAAAGCAAAGTGAATCCCAAATAATTCTTTAAATACATTAATAGCAAGGGATTAAAGAAGGAGAGTATAGGCCCTTTAAAAGACAAGTTGGGAGTCTTAGGCAAAAATAATAATGACATAGTGGCCACACTAAATGAGTTTTTTTTCAACAGTATTTACTAGAGGGGACTCAATTCAGGGACTAACACATAATCTCAATAATGAGAATATCCCACTGATAGGTACTTATTTAAGCGAGGTCTGTGACTGATTAAAACATTTAAAGATTAATAAGTCACCAGGTCCCGATGGTATTCACCCAAGGGTTCTAATGGAGCTTCACTCTGAACTTGCAAAACCGCTATTTTTGATCTTTAAGGATTCAGTAATATCAGGTATGGTTCCCAAAGACTGGCGTATAGCGGAAGTAGTGCCTATATTCAAATTGGGAAGTAAAGCTGAACCAGGTAATTATAGACCAGTTAGTCTTACATCTATAGTGGGGAAAGTATTGGAAGGTATTCTAAGAGATAGTATTCAGCAGTTCCTTGAAGTCAATAAGGTAATTAAAAGGAATCAACATGGGTTTATGAAGGACAGATCCTGTCAAACCAACTTACTGGGCTTTTATGAAACAGTAAGCGTAAACCTAGATCAGGGTAATGAGGTGGATGTAATCTTTTTAGATTTTGCCAAAGCATTCGACACTGTACCACACATGAGACTTATCTACAAGCTACAAGAAACAGGGCTAGTGTCAGAATTCGTTTGGATCTCCCAGTGTGAAAACATATTAGTAGGGACTGAGGTTCACGGAATAATAACTAGTTTATTAAAGCAACGTACAACTGTAAACAATAAATATAAAGCAGGAATAACTAGAGAACACAAAGGGAAAACTGAGGGGACATGGGATGCCAGGAAACTGTGAGTACATGAGAATGATGTAGACTGTGGTAGAGTATGCACGTACCAGGGTTGCAGGATTGCACTGTAGCTGGACTGCAGGACTGCACTGTAACTGGAACACAGGATGGCACTGATGATTTGTAAACTTGTGAACGGTGACTAAAGGTGCTGATGAGTTAAGGAACTTGTGAATGATGATTTAAGACACAGGTGATTTGCAGACTTGTAAATGGTGACTGAAGATGCTGATGAGTTAAGGAACTTGTGAATGATGATTGAAAACACTGGTGATTTGCAGACTTGTAAATGGTGACTGAAGATGCTGATGAGTTAAGGAACTTGTGAATGATGACTGAAAACACTGGTGATTTGCAGACTTGTAAATGGTGACTGAAGATGCTGATGAGTTAAGGAACTTGTGAATGATGATTGAAAACACAGATGATTTGCAAAGTTGTAAGCGATGACTAAAGACGCTGATGATTCAAGGAACCTGAGAATAATGGTTAAAGACACTGGTGGTTTACAGAGTAGTAAATGGTGACAGGAGACGCTGATGATTCCAGGAACTTGAGAATGAAAATTAAAGACACTGGTGGTTTGCAGAGTAGTAAACGGTGACTGAAGACGCTGATGATTCCAGGAACTCGATAAGAACAATAATTAAAGACACTGGTGGTTTGCAAAGTAGTACACGGTGACTGGAGACACTGATGATTCTAGGAACTTGAAAATAATACTTAAAGACTCTGATGCAGACACTGACTCCCAGCACGCTGATGACCGAGACACATTAAAGTCCAGAAGCTGCTTGAGAACGCTGGAAGCTGTGCAGCAGTTAATGCTGGAAGCACCGGAGACACTGGGGTAGACTGCGGAGAAACCCGCCGGGAACAAGAGCACTGGCAGTTCTTTGGTCGATTTAGCAGCAGAGATCAGCATGACCAGGACCAGGAGCTGTAACAATCTTGACTCGATGAACTGGCAACAGGGAGCCTGTGTGGCTGGCCTAAGTAGTGAGTACAGGTGCTGCTCACAGCTGTGGTAGCAGCTACTAATCAAGCTGCAGATACAGAGCAGAACTCTGAACACCAGAGAAGAGAGCGCCACCCCAGGCATGGAGGAGAAACTACATGGGATTGTGACAGTACCCCCTCCCTAAGGAGCGGATTCCAGACGCTCAACACATGTCAGAGTCTGAATCAAAAGGTAGAGGGCATATCAGGTATCCTCATGCTGCCAAGGAAGTCCAACAGAGGCTTTCAACTTAGATTTTCCCTTTTTCTTCTTTCTCCTTTTTGTGGATTTCCCAGTAGGAACAATAGACTGGAGCTGAAGAAAACCAACAGGTAAGCGGATTGCTGGAGTCTCTAAGCTGGCAACAGGATTCTCGGATGAATCAAGATAGATAGGAACCTTAGATGACCCCGGCTGGGCAGGAACCTCAATTGGGACTGAAGACTGGTAAGACCATGAATTGAATTTCTTAATTACCATTTCACTAAAGGCCACAAGATTGAGAAGAACTGGGGCATTGGTCTCAATTAGTGGACTAGCCCAAGCCGCAGCTTCTCCTCTGAAGGTCAGGAATAAAAGTTTAACTATGTTGGATGGAGTAATTCCGAGGGAAAGATCTGTCTCCATCATAGAAACATATCGATTAACTAGTGCGTAGTATTGCGTTAAATCTCCATCAAAGTAATCCAAAGATGGAGCGTTGGATGAATTCTGTGAAGTGGAAACTTGATTTTCTGGAAACACTGGAGATGGATCATCAGGACACTGAGGAGGCGACAGACTTTCAGGAGACTGGTCAGAAATATATGATGATCCTAACTGAACTTTGATTAGAGGCTTGGATGGTACTTTTTGGATTTGGTCCCTCCTGGAAGTCCTGGGGGACTGGGCTGTACCCAAATCGTGAGCCAACAAGTTAGTAGTAGAATTGGAACCCAGGACTACAACAGTGCCTATGTGTCTAGATATATGGCCTGTGTTGTGAGAAACGAGAGTGTTAGATTCTTCTTCTGAGATTGACATAATGCTCAAAGCCCCCTCGTCACGGGGCTGAACTAAGGCAAAAGCCCCCTCTTCACGGGGCTGAACTAAGGCAGGAACCCCCTCTTCACGGGGCTGAACTAAGGCAGGAACCCCCTCTTCACGGGGCTGAACTAAGGCAGGAACCCCCTCTTCACGGGGCTGAACTAAGGCAGAAACCCCCTCTTCACGGGGCTGAACTAAGGCAGAAACCCCCTCTTCACGGGGCTGGGCCGAGGCAAGAGCCCCCTCTTCACGGGGCTGGGCCGAGGCAAGAGCCCCCTCTTCACGGGGCTGGGCCGAGGCAAGAGCCCCCTCTTCACGGGGCTGGGCCGAGGCAAGAGCCCCCTCTTCACGGGGCTGGGCCGAAGCAAGAGCCCCCTCTTCACGGGGCTGGGCCGAAGCAAGAGCCCCCTCTTCACGGGGCTGGGCTGGGGCAGGAGCCCCCACTTTACTGGGCTGGGCAGCCCTCTGTAGACTCTCGGGCTGGGCAGCCCTCTGTAGACTCTCGGGCTGGGCAGCCCTCTGTAGACTCTCGGGCTGGGCAGCCCTCTGTAGACTCTCGGGCTGGGCAGCCCTCTGTAGACTCTCGGGCTGGGCAGCACTCTGTAGACTCTCGGGCTGGGCAGCACTCTGTAGACTCTCGGGCTGGGCAGCACTCTGTAGACTCTCGGGCTGGGCAGCACTCTGTAGACTCTCGGGCTGGGCAGCACTCTGTAGACTCTCGGGCTGGGCAGCACTCTGTAGACTCTCGGGCTGGGCAGCACTCTGTAGACTCTCGGGCTGGGCAGCACTCTGTAGACTCTCGGGCTGGGCAGCACTCTGTAGACTCTCGGGCTGGGCAGCACTCTGTAGACTCTCGGGCTGGGCAGCACTCTGTAGACTCTCGGGCTGGGCAGCACTCTGTAGACTCTCGGGCTGGGCAGCACTCTGTAGACTCTCGGGCTGGGCAGCACTCTGAAGACTCTCTGGCTGGGCAGCGCTCTGTAGTCTCTCTGGCTGGGCAGCGCTCTGTAGTCTCTCTGGCTGGGCAGCGCTCTGTAGTCTCTCTGGCTGGGCAGCGCTCTGTAGTCTCTCTGGCTGGGCAGCGCTCTGTAGTCTCTGGCTGGGCAGCGCTCTGTAGTCTCTCTGGCTGGGCAGCGCTCTGTAGTCTCTTTGGCTGGGCAGCGCTCTGTAGTCTCTCTGGCTGGACCCTCTGAACCCCTCACTGGGGCTGGACGCTCTGAACCCCTCACTGGGGCTGGACGCTCTGAAGAACCCCTCACTGGGGCTGGACACTGTGAACCCCTCACTGGGGCTGGACGCTCTGAAGAACCCCCTCTTGGGGCTGGACGCTCTGAAGAACCCCCTCTTGGGGCTGGACACTCAGAAGAACCCCTCACTGGGGGTGGACGCTCTGAACCCCTCACTGGGGCTGGACGCTCTGAAGAACCCCCTCTTGGGGCTGGACACTCTGATGAATCCCTTCTTGGGGCAAGATACTCTGAAGAACCCCTTCTTGGGGCTGGACACTCTGAAGAACCCCCTCCTGGGGCGACAGGCTTGGAAACTCTAGGTGGAAGACCAGTTTTGTGACAGATGGTATTTAAAGATTGGAGATACACTCTGCCCTCATTTCTTGGTTTTCGAAGGGGACAGGTTAAAATAAAATGTCCTTGACCCCCACAATACAGGCAAAGTTTATAGTCTCTACGATACTGGCGTTCTGTTTCAGAGAGGCTAGGTCGAGGGAAACTTTGGAACTTGCCTCTTGTCCGAGGAGGAGAGGTGCCCCTAGCATGCCCAGTCCATGGGTCAGAAGAAAACTCCTTTTCTGGAGCTATTTTACTTGGGTCCACCAGTCTCCCCAGGAATTCAGGAAGAGCGCATAGAATACCGGACACTAAAGTCTGTAGCTGGTCTAACTTCTCCTTTAAAACCCCCAGTTGTAACAAATCTAAAGAAGGTGATGTCCCGGGAGCTGAGGGGTTAACGAGCTGTGAGAAAACTCCCTCAGGCAGACTGCAATTATCTCCTCTGCTGTTTGTTTTTGGCCAGTTCATACTGTCAGAATTCGTTTGGATCTCCCAGTGTGAAAACATATTAGTAGGGACTGAGGTTCACGGAATAATAACTAGTTTATTAAAGCAACGTACAACTGTAAACAATAAATATAAAGCAGGAATAACTAGAGAACACAAAGGGAAAACTGAGGGGACATGGGATGCCAGGAAACTGTGAGTACATGAGAATGATGTAGACTGTGGTAGAGTATGCACGTACCAGGGTTGCAGGATTGCACTGTAGCTGGACTGCAGGACTGCACTGTAACTGGAACACAGGATGGCACTGATGATTTGTAAACTTGTGAACAGTGACTAAAGGTGCTGATGAGTTAAGGAACTTGTGAATGATGATTTAAGACACAGGTGATTTGCAGACTTGTAAATGGTGACTGAAGATGCTGATGAGTTAAGGAACTTGTGAATGATGATTGAAAACACTGGTGATTTGCAGACTTGTAAATGGTGACTGAAGATGCTGATGAGTTAAGGAACTTGTGAATGATGACTGAAAACACTGGTGATTTGCAGACTTGTAAATGGTGACTGAAGATGCTGATGAGTTAAGGAACTTGTGAATGATGATTGAAAACACAGATGATTTGCAAAGTTGTAAGCGATGACTAAAGACGCTGATGATTCAAGGAACCTGAGAATAATGGTTAAAGACACTGGTGGTTTACAGAGTAGTAAATGGTGACAGGAGACGCTGATGATTCCAGGAACTTGAGAATGAAAATTAAAGACACTGATGGTTTGCAGAGTAGTAAACGGTGACTGAAGACGCTGATGATTCCAGGAACTCGATAAGAACAATAATTAAAGACACTGGTGGTTTGCAAAGTAGTACACGGTGACTGGAGACACTGATGATTCTAGGAACTTGAAAATAATACTTAAAGACTCTGATGCAGACACTGACTCCCAGCACGCTGATGACCGAGACACATTAAAGTCCAGAAGCTGCTTGAGAACGCTGGAAGCTGTGCAGCAGTTAATGCTGGAAGCACCGGAGACACTGGGGTAGACTGCGGAGAAACCCGCCGGGAACAAGAGCACTGGCAGTTCTTTGGTCGATTTAGCAGCAGAGATCAGCATGACCAGGACCAGGAGCTGTAACAATCTTGACTCGATGAACTGGCAACAGGGAGCCTGTGTGGCTGGCCTAAGTAGTGAGTACAGGTGCTGCTCACAGCTGTGGTAGCAGCTACTAATCAAGCTGCAGATACAGAGCAGAACTCTGAACACCAGAGAAGAGAGCGCCACCCCAGGCATGGAGGAGAAACTACATGGGATTGTGACAGCTAGGAAGCACAATATGCACTTGGGTCAAAAACTGGTTAGATAATAGGGAGCAGCGCATTGTGGTTAATGGATCTTTTTAAAATTGGACTGAAGTGCTAAGTGGTGTGCCGCAAGGCTCAGTATTAGGACCGCTATTCAATATTTTCATTGACGACCTAACAGAAGGTCTAGTGAGCATGGTGTCAATTTTTGCAGATGATACCAAATTGTGTAAAGTTATAAATGCGGTGGGGGATGCTGAGTCGCTTCAGAACGACTTAATTAGAAGCTTGGGCAGTGAAATGGAGAATGCGCTTCAATACAGACAAGTATAAGGTAATGCACTGTGGTAACAAGAACAAAAATAACACCTACCTGCTAAATGGGGTAAAATTAGGGGATTCTGTACTGGAAAAGGACTTAGGTGTCCTCATAGATAACAAACTAAGCAGTAGTACCCAAAGTAGGACTGCAGCAAAGAAGGCTAATAAGATATTAGCATGCATAAAACGGGGAATTGATGCTAGGGACGAGAGTATTATACTCCCATTATATAAATCACTTGTGAGGCCACACCTTGAATACTGTGTACAATTCTGGGCACCTTACTACAAAAAGGATATCCTGGAGCTAGAAAAGGTTCAGAGGCAGGCAACCAAACTAATTAAGGGTATGGAGACGCTGGAATACTAGGAAAGGCTTGCAAGACTAGGCATGTTTACACTGGAAAAGAGGAGATTAAGAGGGGACATGATCAACATTTACAAATATATAAGGGGACAATATACAGATCTTGCGCAGGACCTGTTTTGGTTAGACCAACAAAGAGAACTCGTGGACACTCGCTCAGGTTAGAGGAGAGGAGAATCCACACAATATAGCGTGAAGGCTTTTTTACGGTAAGGATGATACGTGTTTGGAATTCCCTGCTTGAGGGAGTTGTAATGGCCAACTCAGTCAACACCTTTAAGAATGGGTTAGATAATTTCCTAATGGATAACGATATCCAGGGTTACGGGGCATAGTCACGCACTATGGTTATTATAAAAAAAGAGGGGTAAAACGTAACGGCAGTCATCAACTTCAGTCAAAATTTTATACAAAATAATCGTGCATAGGAGACCACAAATAGGTTGAACTCGATGGACAATTGTCTTTTTTCAACCTTAGATACTATGTTACTATGTTACTTAGTAGAAATGGTGACGCTGGTGAAACACATTCAAGATACTGCATGTGTCCTTTGTGACTCCATCAAGGATATAGGCGCTATCAACGCGAGGACCACTACCATGGTGGTTTCTGCACGCAGAGTCTTGTGGTTGCGTCAATTGGTAGCGGACGTGGAATCAAAGGGCAATGTGGAAGCTCTACCTTTCACAGGAGATTGGCTATTTGGGGGTGAGTTAGACACATGGATTTCAAAAGCTACAGCAGTGAAATCCACATACTGTATCTCCCCTCTGCAGCTCCACCGGCCAGACGTTCCTACTCGGGTCCCTCCATGCAGTCCTTTTGGCCTGCGAGGTTTAATCCAAGAACCAGAGGCGCCTCAAATGCTGAGAGAGGCACCAGAGGTAAGACACGAAAACCTGCCGCTGCAGGTTCACAAGAACAGAGCACCAGCTCTGCATCCACCAAGGCCTCGGTTACATCACTTCAGCCGTATTTGGGACAGCTCCTGCCAGGATAAAAGATCTGATCTCCCAGGGCTCCAAACTGGAGTTCAACAGTGCTCCACCTCACAGATATTCTAG
Source organism: Pseudophryne corroboree (assembly GCF_028390025.1). Classification (NCBI taxonomy): domain Eukaryota; kingdom Metazoa; phylum Chordata; class Amphibia; order Anura; family Myobatrachidae; genus Pseudophryne; species Pseudophryne corroboree. The sequence continues at coordinate 678,697,644 of NC_086448.1, forward strand.
GTCAAGCTTGCCAGATTTAGAGGAAACTCGAGTTACGCTGCAGGAGGCCATTAAAAAATTGGTTCAGACCCAGGTCATTGTTCCAGTTCCACTACAACAGCAGGGAGGGTGATACTATCACAACCTGTTTGTGGTATCGAAGCCGGATGGTTCGGTACGGCCTATTTTGAATCTAAAATCCTTAAACCCATATCTATGGGTTTTGAAATTCAAGATGGAATCCTTGCGAGCAGTGAACGCAGGCCTGGAAGAAGGGGAGTTCCCGGTATCTCTGGATATAAAGGATACTTACCTCCATATTCCAATATGGCCGCCCTATCAGGCTTACCTCAGGTTTGCTCTGCTAAACGATCACTACCAATTCCAGGCACTACCCCTTTGGTCTCTCTACGGCACCAAGGGTCTTCACAAAGGTGATGGCAGAAATGATGTTTCAGCTCCGTGGACGATCTTTTGAGAAAACAAGATTAGAGATGAGCGGGTTCGGTTTCTTTGAATCCGAACCCGCACGAACTTCACTTTTTTTTTCACGGGTCCGAGCGACTCGGATCTTCCCGCCTTGCTCGGTTAACCCGAGCGCGCCCGAACGTCATCATGACGCTGTCGGATTCTCGCGAGACTCGGATTCTATATAAGGAGCCGCGCGTCGCCGCCATTTTCACACGTGCATTGAGATTGATAGGGAGAGGACGTGGCTGGCGTCCTCTCCATTAGAATAGATTAGAAGAGAGAGAGAGAGAGAGAGATTGTGCAGACAGAGTTTACCACAGTGACCAGTGCAGTTGTTGTTAAGTTAACTTTTATTTAATATATCCGTTCTCTGCTATATCCGTTCTCTGCCTGAAAAAAACGATACACAGCAGTCACACAGTGTGACTCAGTCTGTGTGCACTCAGCTCAGCCCAGTGTGCTGCACATCAATGTATAAAAGCTTATAATAATTGTGGGGGAGACTGGGGAGCACTGCAGGTTGTTATAGCAGGAGCCAGGAGTACATAATATTATATTAATTTAAAATTAAACAGTGCACACTTTTGCTGCAGGAGTGCCACTGCCAGTGTGACTAGTGGTGACCAGTGCCTGACCACCAGTATAGTAGTATATTGTTGTATACTATCTCTTTATCAACCAGTCTATATTAGCAGCAGACACAGTACAGTGCGGTAGTTCACGGCTGTGGCTACCTCTGTGTCGGCAGTCGGCACTCGGCAGGCAGTCCGTCCATCCATAATTGTATAATTATATACCACCTAACCGTGGTATTTTTTTTTCTTTCTTTATACCGTCGTCATAGTCATACTAGTTGTTACGAGTATACTACTATCTCTTTATCAACCAGTGTACAGTGCGGTAGTTCACGGCTGTGGCTACCTCTGTGTCGGCAGTCGGCAGGCAGTCCGTCCATCCATAATTGTATTATTATAATATATACCACCTAACCGTGGTTTTTTTTTCATTCTTTATACCGTCATAGTGTCATACTAGTTGTTACGAGTATACTACTATCTCTTTATCAACCAGTGTACAGTGCGGTAGTTCACGGCTGTGGCTACCTCTGTGTCGGCAGTCGGCAGGCAGTCCGTCCATCCATAATTGTATTATAATATATACCACCTAACCGTGGTTTTTTTTTCATTCTTTATACCGTCATAGTGTCATACTAGTTGTTACGAGTATACTACTATCTCTTTATCAACCAGTGTACAGTGCGGTAGTTCACGGCTGTGGCTACCTCTGTGTCGGCAGTCGGCAGGCAGTCCGTCCATCCATAATTGTATTATAATATATACCACCTAACCGTGGTTTTTTTTTTCATTCTTTATACCGTCATAGTCAGTCATACTAGTTGTTACGAGTATACTACTATCTCTTTATCAACCAGTGTACAGTGCGGTAGTTCACGGCTGTGGCTACCTCTGTGTCGGAACTCGGCAGGCAGTCCGTCCATCCATAATTGTATTACAATATATACCACCTAACCGTGGTTTTTTTTTCATTCTTTATACCGTCATAGTCAGTCATACTAGTTGTTACGAGTATACTACTATCTCTTTATCAACCAGTGTACAGTGCGGTAGTTCACGGCTGTGGCTACCTCTGTGTCGGAACTCGGCAGGCAGTCCGTCCATCCATAATTGTATTATTATAATATATACCACCTAACCGTGGTTTTTTTTTTCATTCTTTATACCGTCATAGTGTCATACTAGTTGTTACGAGTATACTACTATCTCTTTATCAACCAGTGTACAGTGCGGTAGTTCACGGCTGTGGCTACCTCTGTGTCGGCAGTCGGCAGGCAGTCCGTCCATCCATAATTGTATTATAATATATACCACCTAACCGTGGTTTTTTTTTCATTCTTTATACCGTCATAGTCAGTCATACTAGTTGTTACGAGTATACTACTATCTCTTTATCAACCAGTGTACAGTGCGGTAGTTCACGGCTGTGGCTACCTCTGTGTCGGAACTCGGCAGGCAGTCCGTCCATCCATAATTGTATTACAATATATACCACCTAACCGTGGTTTTTTTTTCATTCTTTATACCGTCATAGTCAGTCATACTAGTTGTTACGAGTATACTACTATCTCTTTATCAACCAGTGTACAGTGCGGTAGTTCACGGCTGTGGCTACCTCTGTGTCGGCACTCGGCAGGCAGTCCGTCCATCCATAATTGTATTACAATATATACCACCTAACCGTGGTTTTTTTATACCACCTAACCGTGGCAGTCCGTCCATAATTGTATACTAGTATCCAATCCATCCATCTCCATTGTTTACCTGAGGTGCCTTTTAGTTCTGCCTATAAAATATGGAGAACAAAAAAGTTGAGGTTCCAAAATTAGGGAAAGATCAAGATCCACTTCCACCTCGTGCTGAAGCTGCTGCCACTAGTCATGGCCGAGACGATGAAATGCCAGCAACGTCGTCTGCCAAGGCCGATGCCCAATGTCATAGTACAGAGCATGTCAAATCCAAAACACCAAATATCAGAAAAAAAAGGACTCCAAAACCTAAAATAAAATTGTCGGAGGAGAAGCGTAAACTTGCCAATATGCCATTTACCACACGGAGTGGCAAGGAACGGCTGAGGCCCTGGCCTATGTTCATGGCTAGTGGTTCAGCTTTACATGAGGATGGAAGCACTCAGCCTCTCGCTAGAAAACTGAAAAGACTCAAGCTGGCAAAAGCACCGCAAAGAACTGTGCGTTCTTTGAAATCCCAAATCCACAAGGAGAGTCCAATTGTGTCGGTTGCGATGCCTGACCTTCCCAACACTGGACGTGAAGAGCATGCGCCTTCCACTATTTGCATGCCCCCTGCAAGTGCTGGAAGGAGCACCCGCAGTCCAGTTCCTGATAGTCAGATTGAAGATGTCAGTGTTGAAGTACACCAGGATGAGGAGGATATGGGTGTTGCTGGCGCTGGGGAGGAAATTGACCAGAAGGATTCTGATGGTGAGGTGGTTTGTTTAAGTCAGGCACCCGGGGAGACACCTGTTGTCCGTGGGAGGAATATGGCCGTTGACATGCCAGGTGAAAATACCAAAAAAATCAGCTCTTCGGTGTGGAGGTATTTCACCAGAAATGCGGACAACAGGTGTCAAGCCGTGTGTTCCCTTTGTCAAGCTGTAATAAGTAGGGGTAAGGACGTTAACCACCTCGGAACATCCTCCCTTATACGTCACCTGCAGCGCATTCATAATAAGTCAGTGACAAGTTCAAAAACTTTGGGTGACAGCGGAAGCAGTCCACTGACCAGTAAATCCCTTCCTCTTGTAACCAAGCTCACGCAAACCACCCCACCAACTCCCTCAGTGTCAATTTCCTCCTTCCCCAGGAATGCCAATAGTCCTGCAGGCCATGTCACTGGCAAGTCTGACGAGTCCTCTCCTGCCTGGGATTCCTCCGATGCATCCTTGCGTGTAACGCCTACTGCTGCTGGCGCTGCTGTTGTTGCCGCTGGGAGTCGATGGTCATCCCAGAGGGGAAGTCGTAAGCCCACTTGTACTACTTCCAGTAAGCAATTGACTGTTCAACAGTCCTTTGCGAGGAAGATGAAATATCACAGCAGTCATCCTACTGCAAAGCGGATAACTGAGTCCTTGACAACTATGTTGGTGTTAGACGTGCGTCCGGTATCCGCCGTTAGTTCACAGGGAACTAGACAATTTATTGAGGCAGTGTGCCCCCGTTACCAAATACCATCTAGGTTCCACTTCTCTAGGCAGGCGATACCGAGAATGTACACGGACGTCAGAAAAAGACTCACCAGTGTCCTAAAAAATGCAGTTGTACCCAATGTCCACTTAACCACGGACATGTGGACAAGTGGAGCAGGGCAGGGTCAGGACTATATGACTGTGACAGCCCACTGGGTAGATGTATGGACTCCCGCCGCAAGAACAGCAGCGGCGGCACCAGTAGCAGCATCTCGCAAACGCCAACTCTTTCCTAGGCAGGCTACGCTTTGTATCACCGCTTTCCAGAATACGCACACAGCTGAAAACCTCTTACGGCAACTGAGGAAGATCATCGCGGAATGGCTTACCCCAATTGGACTCTCCTGTGGATTTGTGGCATCGGACAACGCCAGCAATATTGTGTGTGCATTAAATATGGGCAAATTCCAGCACGTCCCATGTTTTGCACATACCTTGAATTTGGTGGTGCAGAATTTTTTAAAAAACGACAGGGGCGTGCAAGAGATGCTGTCGGTGGCCAGAAAAATTGCGGGACACTTTCGGCGTACAGGCACCACGTACAGAAGACTGGAGCACCACCAAAAACTACTGAACCTGCCCTGCCATCATCTGAAGCAAGAAGTGGTAACGAGGTGGAATTCAACCCTCTATATGCTTCAGAGGTTGGAGGAGCAGCAAAAGGCCATTCAAGCCTATACAATTGAGCACGATATAGGAGATGGAATGCACCTGTCTCAAGTGCAGTGGAGAATGATTTCAACGTTGTGCAAGGTTCTGATGCCCTTTGAACTTGCCACACGTGAAGTCAGTTCAGACACTGCCAGCCTGAGTCAGGTCATTCCCCTCATCAGGCTTTTGCAGAAGAAGCTGGAGGCATTGAAGAAGGAGCTAACACGGAGCGATTCCGCTAGGCATGTGGGACTTGTGGATGCAGCCCTTAATTCGCTTAACAAGGATTCACGGGTGGTCAATCTGTTGAAATCAGAGCACTACATTTTGGCCACCGTGCTCGATCCTAGATTTAAAGCCTACCTTGGATCTCTCTTTCCGGCAGACACAGGTCTGCTGGGGTTGAAAGACCTGCTGGTGACAAAATTGTCAAGTCAAGCGGAACGCGACCTGTCAACATCTCCTCCTTCACATTCTCCCGCAACTGGGGGTGCGAGGAAAAGGCTCAGAATTCCGAGCCCACCCGCTGGCGGTGATGCAGGGCAGTCTGGAGCGACTGCTGATGCTGACATCTGGTCCGGACTGAAGGACCTGACAACGATTACGGACATGTCGTCTACTGTCACTGCATATGATTCTCTCAACATTGATAGAATGGTGGAGGATTATATGAGTGACCGCATCCAAGTAGGCACGTCACACAGTCCGTACTTATACTGGCAGGAAAAAGAGGCAATTTGGAGGCCCTTGCACAAACTGGCTTTATTCTACCTAAGTTGCCCTCCCACAAGTGTGTACTCCGAAAGAGTGTTTAGTGCCGCCGCTCACCTTGTCAGCAATCGGCGTACGAGGTTACATCCAGAAAATGTGGAGAAGATGATGTTCATTAAAATGAATTATAATCAATTCCTCCGCGGAGACATTGACCAGCAGCAATTGCCTCCACAAAGTACACAGGGAGCTGAGATGGTGGATTCCAGTGGGGACAAATTGATAATCTGTGAGGAGGGGGATGTACACGGTGATATATCGGAGGGTGAAGATGAGGTGGACATCTTGCCTCTGTAGAGCCAGTTTGTGCAAGGAGAGATTAATTGCTTCTTTTTTGGGGGGGGTCCAAACCAACCCGTCATATCAGTCACAGTCGTGTGGCAGACCCTGTCACTGAAATGATGGGTTGGTTAAAGTGTGCATGTCCTGTTTTGTTTATACAACATAAGGGTGGGTGGGAGGGCCCAAGGATAATTCCATCTTGCACCTCTTTTTTCTTTTCTTTTTCTTTGCATCATGTGCTGATTGGGGAGGGTTTTTTGGAAGGGACATCCTGCGTGACACTGCAGTGCCACTCCTAGATGGGCCCGGTGTTTGTGTCGGCCACTAGGGTCGCTAATCTTACTCACACAGCTACCTCATTGCGCCTCTTTTTTTCTTTGCGTCATGTGCTGTTTGGGGAGGGTTTTTTGGAAGGGCCATCCTGCGTGACACTGCAGTGCCACTCCTAGATGGGCCCGGTGTTTGTGTCGGCCACTAGGGTCGCTAATCTTACTCACACAGCTACCTCATTGCGCCTCTTTTTTTCTTTGCATCATGTGCTGTTTGGGGAGGGTTTTTTGGAAGGGACATCCTGCGTGACACTGCAGTGCCACTCCTAGATGGGCCCGGTGTTTGTGTCGGCCACTAGGGTCGCTTATCTTACTCACACAGCGACCTCGGTGCAAATTTTAGGACTAAAAATAATATTGTGAGGTGTGAGGTATTCAGAATAGACTGAAAATGAGTGTAAATTATGGTTTTTGAGGTTAATAATACTTTGGGATCAAAATGACCCCCAAATTCTATGATTTAAGCTGTTTTTTAGTGTTTTTGGAAAAAAACACCCGAATCCAAAACACACCCGAATCCGACAAAAATAATTCGGTGAGGTTTTGCCAAAACGCGTTCGAACCCAAAACACGGCCGCGGAACCGAACCCAAAACCAAAACACAAAACCCGAAAAATTTCAGGCGCTCATCTCTAAACAAGATCCCGTGAGCATCTATTGACCAATATCAGCCTCACTATACAGCTACTGTCACACCATGGGTGGATTCTCAATTTGCAAAAATCGTGCCTCGAGCCGACTCAACGGCTTCTGTTTCTGGGAATGATTCGGGACACAGTGGCTCAAAAGGTGTTCCTCCCAGCAGACAAAGTTAGGACGCTTCAGGAAATGGTCCGAGCGGTTCTAAAACCGAATCGGGTTTCCATCCATCTTTCCATACGCCTCTTAGGAAAGATGGTGGCCACATATGAGGCAGTCCAATATGGAAGGTTCCATGCCAGAACCTTCCAACTAGATCTTTTGAACAAGTGGTCAGGGTCGCATCTGGAGATGCATCGGATCATATGTTTTTCACCTCAGGCCAGGATGTCTCTCCTGTGGTGGCTGCAGTCCTCCAATCTGGTTCAAGGTCGGAGCTTCGGGATTCAGGATTGGATTCTCCTAACCACGGATGCGAGTCTGAGGGGTTAGAGAGTGGTCACCCAAGGGACGCTGTTCCAGGGCAGGTGGTCAACCCACAAGGCCCTTCTTCCGATCAACATTCTGGAACTCCGAGCGATCTACAATGCTCTGCTTCAGGCCTCTCCTCTGCTTCAGAATCAGGCCATTCAGGTTCAATTGGACAACGCCACAGTGGTAGTGTACATCAATCGACAAGGGGGAACAAAGAGCAGAGCTTGCATGCAAGAGGGTTCAAAGGTACGCCTCTGGGCGAAAAGAAATGCAAAGGCAATATCGGCCATATTCATTTTTGGAAGTAGACAACTGGGAGGTGGACTTCCTAAGTCGTCACGACCTCCACCCGGGAGAGTGGGGCCTCCACCCACAAGTCTTTCAACAGATTGCGTACCAGTGGGGTTGTCCACAGATCGATCTGATGGCGTTCAAGGACCAGGGACCCTGAGGCGACAGCAGTGGACGCCGCCGTGGTTTTACCATTTGGTATACTTGTTCCTTGCGATCCCGTTGCTACCAAGGCTGCTAAAGAGAATCAGAATGGAAAGAGTTCAGGCAATTCTGATTGTCCCCGATTGGCCTAGAAGAGCTTGGAAGGCAGACCTTCTGGCCATGTCGATAGAAGATCCTTGGCCTCTGTCAATGCGAGAAGAACTTTTTAAGCAAGGGCCATTCATCTATCTGGACTTACGGCGGCTTCGTTTAACAGCATGGCGGTTGAGCAGAACAATGTTATTGCAATCATGATTCAGGCCAGGAAGGCAGTGACGTCAAAACACTATCATCATATCTGGTAAAGGTATGTCTCCTGGTGTGAAGGCAGAAAGTACTTCCCTGTGGATTTCAACCTGGATCGGTTCGTATGTTTCCTACAGGCTGCAGGAGTGTACATGGGCCTACGGTTAGGCTCCAATAAAGTTCAGATCTTGGCATTGTCAATTTTCTTTCAGAAGAAGTTGGTAGCATTGCCGGAAGTACAGACTTTCTTGCAAGGTGTCCTTCATATACAACTTCCATTTGTGCCTCCAACGGCACCCTGGAACTTGAACGTGGTTCTGGACTTTCTACAATCCTCCTGGTTTGAACCATTGATGACGGTAGAAGACAAGTACCTTACATGGAAGATGGTGATGCTACTGGCCCTAGCTTTGGCTAGGCAAGTTTCGGAGTTGGGGACTTATCATGAAGAGCGGAGCTCAGGACTCGCCAGCAGTTTCTGCCGAAGTTGGTTTTGGCATTTCATGTGAGTCAACCAATTGTAGTTCCGGCCAATTCTGACGCTTCTTCTAATCCTGTGACATTGGATGTAGCGAGAGCCTTGAAGATCTACGTCAAGAGGACGGCTCGGGTCAGAAAATGGATCCCTTTTTGTGCTCTATGATGCTCAGAAAAAGGGTTGTCCTGCTTCGAAGCAGTCGATTGATTGCTGGATCAGGTTTGCTATCCAAAAGGCCTATACTTTGGCAGCCTTACCTGTTCCACAGTCTCTGAAGGCCCACTCTACAAGATTGGTGGGATCCTCCTGGGCGGCTGCTCGTGGAGCCTTGGCTTTGTAACTATGGCTACCTGGTCGGGGAGAAACACTTTTGTAAAGTTCTACAAGTTTGATAGCCTGGCCAAAGAGGATACCCAGTTTGCATTCTGGAAGCTTTGTGGCATCCCCATCATATTAAGTGAATCCCAGTATCCCTTATGGATGTTAGAAAAAATGGAGAAAGGTACCAAAATCTTACATAGACATTTTCATTTTAAATCTCTTCCAGACTGCAGAGTTGATTAAGCGAAAGTTATTTTGTAACCACTGCTAAGTTGAATTTTCTTATCACCTGAGTACTTCGAGTCTGAGGTATCACTTAAATGCAATACATACCGTTGATGCTAGCAAATCACCTACCCAAACAGTGAAGGGAGACTTCTGCAGACTGCATTGGATACAACGTATGGGAGAGGTATAGATAAACAAAAGCAAGACAAGCTAACAAATGCCATAGCGAAGTGGATAGCTACAAACTGCAGGCCGATTAGTATTGTGGAAGATATCAGTCTGAGGAACGTTTGTAGGATCGCAGCGGATGACTGCACATGAGCCTCCCTCAAGACGCACCATCACAAGAAGAATACATGAGTTGTATGAAAAGGAGAGGACTACATAAGCGACGGCATTACAATGTGCACCACATGTTGCTCTGACTGGAGACTACTGAACATTGCTGGGTAACCATAATTACCTCAGAGTTACAGTGCATTATATAGATGAACAGTGGGAGCTGCATTCACATGCTCTGACTGTAATGAAAACAGAAGAGAGACATTTTGCTGAAACGTGCGCGGAACATTTTCTTCATGTTGACTAGCAGTGGAGCGTTTCAGATAAAGTCGGCACACTTAGCACAGATAGTGCGAGAATTATGATCCCTACTGCAAGACATCTGCCTTTTGATCACATCCCCTGCGTTGCGCACAGTCTCCAGCGTTCTGTCACAGTGTCTCTGCAGAACAGTGCGTTTGACAATGTCCTGGCCCAATGCAAAAAAGTTGTGGACCACTTTAAACACAGTCAAGCAAGTGCTTCAGAATTAGAACAACAACATATTGAACATGGACAAAAGAAGGATTCACTTATACAAGACATTCCAACCAGATGGAATTAGACTCTGGACATGGTAAAAAGCATCCGCAGAAACGAACAGCCACTGAGGGATGTCCTCACCTCACACAACACCAAACTTGCCTTGCCAACTACAGCTGAAATGGACAAACTACAGAGGTTGGAAATGCTACTGGAGCCCTGCAGGTATATTTTATGTACGTCATATTTCTCTAACGTCCTAGTGGATGCTGGGAACTCCGTAAGGACCATGGGGAATAGCGGGCTCCGAAGGAGGCTGGGCACTCTAGAAAGATTTATGACTACCTGGTGTGCACTGGCTCCTCCCACTATGACCCTCCTCCAAGCCTCAGTTAGATTTTGTGCCCGGCCGAGGTTGGATGCACACTAGGGGCTCTCCTGAGCCCTTAGAAAGAAAGTATAGATTTAGGTTTTTTATTTTCAGTGAGACCTGCTGGCAACAGGCTCACTGCAGCGAGGGACTAAGGGGAGAAGAAGCGAACTCGCCTGCTTGCAGCCGGATTGGGCTTCTTAGGCTACTGGACACCATTAGCTCCAGAGGGATCGACCGCAGGCCCAGTCCTTGGTGTTCGGTCCCGGAGCCGCGCCGCCGTCCCCCTTACAGAGCCAGAAGCAAGAAGAGGTCCGGAAAAACGGCGGCAGAAGACATCAGTCGTCACCAAGGTAGCGCACAGCACTGCAGCTGTGCGCCATTGCTCCTCATGCACACCACACACTCCGGTCACTGATGGGTGCAGGGCGCTGGGGGGGGGGGGGCGCCCTGAGCAGCAATATAAACACCTTGGCTGGCAAAAATACATCACATATAACCCCCAGGGCTATATGGATGTATATTAACCCCTGCCAGATTCCATAAAAATGCGGGAGAAAAGTCCACGAAAAAGGGGCGGAGCCTATCTCCTCAGCACACTGGCGCCATTTTTTCCCTCACTGCTCCGTTGGAGGGAAGCTCCCTGGCTCTCCCCTGCAGTCTACACTACAGAACAGGGTTAAAACAGAGAGGGGGGGCACTAAATTTAGGCGCAGTATAAATTATATAAAAGCAGCTATAGGGGACATAACTCAGTTAGTCCCTGCATTATATAGCGCTCTGGTGTGTGCTGGCATACTCTCACTCTGTTCCCCCAAAGGGCTTTTGTGGGTCCTGTCCTCATTGGAGCATTCCTTGTGTGTGTGCGGTGTGTCGGTACGGCTGTGTCGACATGTTTGATGAGGAGACTTATGTGGAGGCGGAGCAGTTGCCGATAAATGAGATGTCGCCCCTGTGGGCCGACACCAGAGTGGATGGATAGGTGGAAGGTATTAACCGACAGTGTCAACTCCTTACATAAAAGGCTGGATGACGTAACAGCTATGGGACAGCCGGCTTCTCAGCCCGCGCCTGCCCAGACGTCTCAAAGGCCATCAACGCTCCCTCAGATGGCAGACACAGATGTCGACACGGAGTCTGACTCCAGTGTCGACGAGGTTGAGACATATACACAATCCACTAGGAACATCCGTTACATGATCCCGGCAATATAAAATGTGTTACACATTTCTGACATTAACCCAAGTACCACTAAAAACTAGAGATGAGCGGGTTCGGTTTCTCTGAATCCGAACCCGCCAGAACTTCATGTTTTTTTTCACGGGTCCGAGCGACTCGGATCTTCCCGCCTTGCTCGGTTAACCCGAGCGCGCCCGAACGTCATCATGACGCTGTCGGATTCTCGCGAGACTCGGATTCTATATAAGGAGCCGCGCGTCGCCGCCATTTTCACACGTGCATTGAGATTGATAGGGAGAGGACGTGGCTGGCGTCCTCTCCGTTTAGAATAGATTAGAGAGACACTTGATTTACTAATTTTGGGGAGCATTAGGAGTACTCAGTACAGTGCAGAGTTTTGCTGATAGTGACCACCAGTTTTATTTATAATCCGTTCTCTGCCTGAAAAAAGCGATACACAGCACACAGTGACTCAGTCACATACCATATCTGTGTGCACTGCTCAGGCTCAGGCCAGTGTGCTGCATCATCTATTATCTATATATAATATTATATATATCTGTCTGACTGCTCAGCTCACACAGCTTATAATTGTGGGGGAGACGGGGGAGCACTACTGCAGTGCCAGTTATAGGTTATAGCAGGAGCCAGGAGTACATAATATATTATATAGTGAGTGACCACCAGACACACAGTGCAGTTTATTTAATATATCCGTTCTCTGCCTGAAAAAAGCGATACACACAGTGACTCAGTCAGTCACATACCATATCTGTGTGCACTGCTCAGGCTCAGGCCAGTGTGCTGCATCATCTATATATATTATATATCTGTCTGACTGCTCAGCTCACACAGCTTATAATTGTGGGGGAGACTGGGGAGCACTACTGCAGTGCCAGTTATAGGTTATAGCAGGAGCCAGGAGTACATAATATTATATTAAAATTAAACAGTGCACACTTTTGCTGCAGGAGTGCCACTGCCAGTGTGACTAGTGACCAGTGACCTGACCACCAGTATATATAATATTAGTAGTATACTATCTCTTTATCAACCAGTCTATATTAGCAGCAGACACAGTACAGTGCGGTAGTTCACGGCTGTGGCTACCTCTGTGTCGGCACTCGGCAGCCCGTCCATAATTGTATATACCACCTAACCGTGGTTTTTTTTTCTTTCTTTATACATACATACTAGTTACGAGTATACTATCTCTTTATCAACCAGTCTATATATTAGCAGCAGACACAGTACAGTGCGGTAGTTCACGGCTGTGGCTACCTCTGTGTCGGCACTCGGCAGCCCGTCCATAATTGTATACTAGTATCCAATCCATCCATCTCCATTGTTTACCTGAGGTGCCTTTTAGTTGTGCCTATTAAAATATGGAGAACAAAAATGTTGAGGTTCCAAAATTAGGGAAAGATCAAGATCCACTTCCACCTCGTGCTGAAGCTGCTGCCACTAGTCATGGCCGAGACGATGAAATGCCAGCAACGTCGTCTGCCAAGGCCGATGCCCAATGTCATAGTACAGAGCATGTCAAATCCAAAATATCAGTAAAAAAAGGACTCCAAAACCTAAAATAAAATTGTCGGAGGAGAAGCGTAAACTTGCCAATATGCCATTTACCACACGGAGTGGCAAGGAACGGCTGAGGCCCTGGCCTATGTTCATGGCTAGTGGTTCAGCTTCACATGAGGATGGAAGCACTCAGCCTCTCGCTAGAAAAATGAAAAGACTCAAGCTGGCAAAAGCAGCACAGCAAAGAACTGTGCATTCTTCGAAATCCCAAATCCACAAGGAGAGTCCAATTGTGTCGGTTGCGATGCCTGACCTTCCCAACACTGGACGTGAAGAGCATGCGCCTTCCACCATTTGCACGCCCCCTGCAAGTGCTGGAAGGAGCACCCGCAGTCCAGTTCCTGATAGTCAGATTGAAGATGTCAGTGTTGAAGTACACCAGGATGAGGATATGGGTGTTGCTGGCACTGGGGAGGAAATTCACCAGGAGGATTCTGATGGTGAGGTGGTTTGTTTAAGTCAGGCACCCGGGGAGACACCTGTTGTCCGTGGGAGGAATATGGCCGTTGACATGCCAGGTGAAAATACCAAAAAAATCAGCTCTTCGGTGTGGAGGTATTTCACCAGAAATGCGGACAACAGGTGTCAAGCCGTGTGTTCCCTTTGTCAAGCTGTAATAAGTAGGGGTAAGGACGTTAACCACCTCGGAACATCCTCCCTTATACGTCACCTGCAGCGCATTCATAATAAGTCAGTGACAAGTTCAAAAACTTTGGGTGACAGCGGAAGCAGTCCACTGACCAGTAAATCCCTTCCTCTTGTAACCAAGCTCACGCAAACCACCCCACCAACTCCCTCAGTGTCAATTTCCTCCTTCCCCAGGAATGCCAATAGTCCTGCAGGCCATGTCACTGGCAATTCTGACGAGTCCTCTCCTGCCTGGGATTCCTCCGATGCATCCTTGCGTGTAACGCCTACTGCTGCTGGCGCTGCTGTTGTTGCCGCTGGGAGTCGATGGTCATCCCAGAGGGGAAGTCGTAAGCCCACTTGTACTACTTCCAGTAAGCAATTGACTGTTCAACAGTCCTTTGCGAGGAAGATGAAATATCACAGCAGTCATCCTACTGCAAAGCGGATAACTGAGGCCTTGGCATCCTGGGTGGTGAGAAACGTGGTTCCGGTATCCATCATTACTGCAGAGCCAACTAGAGACTTGTTGGAGGTACTGTGTCCCCGGTACCAAATACCATCTAGGTTCCATTTCTCTAGGCAGGCGATACCGAAAATGTACACAGACCTCAGAAAAAGAGTCACCAGTGTCCTAAAAAATGCAGCTGTACCCAATGTCCACTTAACCACGGACATGTGGACAAGTGGAGCAGGGCAGGGTCAGGACTATATGACTGTGACAGCCCACTGGGTAGATGTATGGACTCCCGCCGCAAGAACAGCAGCGGCGGCACCAGTAGCAGCATCTCGCAAACGCCAACTCTTTCCTAGGCAGGCTACGCTTTGTATCACCGGTTTCCAGAATACGCACACAGCTGAAAACCTCTTACGGCAACTGAGGAAGATCATCGCGGAATGGCTTACCCCAATTGGACTCTCCTGTGGATTTGTGGCATCGGACAACGCCAGCAATATTGTGTGTGCATTAAATATGGGCAAATTCCAGCACGTCCCATGTTTTGCACATACCTTGAATTTGGTGGTGCAGAATTTTTTTAAAAACGACAGGGGCGTGCAAGAGATGCTGTCGGTGGCCAGAAGAATTGCGGGACACTTTCGGCGTACAGGCACCACGTACAGAAGACTGGAGCACCACCAAAAACTACTGAACCTGCCCTGCCATCATCTGAAGCAAGAAGTGGTAACGAGGTGGAATTCAACCCTCTATATGCTTCAGAGGTTGGAGGAGCAGCAAAAGGCCATTCAAGCCTATACAATTGAGCACGATATAGTAGGTGGAATGCACCTGTCTCAGGCGCAGTGGAGAATGATTTCAACGTTGTGCAAGGTTCTGATGCCCTTTGAACTTGCCACACGTGAAGTCAGTTCAGACACTGCCAGCCTGAGTCAGGTCATTCCCCTCATCAGGCTTTTGCAGAAGAAGCTGGAGGCATTGAAGAAGGAGCTAAAAGGGAGCGATTCCGCTAGGCATGTGGGACTTGTGGATGCAGCCCTTAATTCGCTTAACAAGGATTCACGGGTGGTCAATCTGTTGAAATCAGAGCACTACATTTTGGCCACCGTGCTCGATCCTAGATTTAAAGCCTACCTTGGATCTCTCTTTCCGGCAGACACAGGTCTGCTGGGGTTCAAAGACCTGCTGGTGACAAAATTGTCAAGTCAAGCGGAACGCGACCTGTCAACATCTCCTCCTTCACATTCTCCCGCAACTGGGGGTGCGAGGAAAAGGCTCAGAATTCCGAGCCCACCCGCTGGCGGTGATGCAGGGCAGTCTGGAGCGACTGCTGATGCTGACATCTGGTCCGGACTGAAGGACCTGACAACGATTACGGACATGTCGTCTACTGTCACTGCATATGATTCTCTCAACATTGATAGAATGGTGGAGGATTATATGAGTGACCGCATCCAAGTAGGCACGTCACACAGTCCGTACTTATACTGGCAGGAAAAAGAGGCAATTTGGAGGCCCTTGCACAAACTGGCTTTATTCTACCTAAGTTGCCCTCCCACAAGTGTGTACTCCGAAAGAGTGTTTAGTGCCGCCGCTCACCTTGTCAGCAATCGGCGTACGAGGTTACATCCAGAAAATGTGGAGAAGATGATGTTCATTAAAATGAATTATAATCAATTCCTCCGCGGAGACATTGACCAGCAGCAATTGCCTCCACAAAGTACACAGGGAGCTGAGATGGTGGATTCCAGTGGGGACGAATTGATAATCTGTGAGGAGGGGGATGTACACGGTGATATATCGGAGGGTGAAGATGAGGTGGACATCTTGCCTCTGTAGAGCCAGTTTGTGCAAGGAGAGATTAATTGCTTCTTTTTTGGGGGGGGTCCAAACCAACCCGTCATATCAGTCACAGTCGTGTGGCAGACCCTGTCACTGAAATGATGGGTTGGTTAAAGTGTGCATGTCCTGTTTTGTTTATACAACATAAGGGTGGGTGGGAGGGCCCAAGGACAATTCCATCTTGCACCTCTTTTTTCTTTTCTTTTTCTTTGCATCATGTGCTGATTGGGGAGGGTTTTTTGGAAGGGACATCCTGCGTGACACTGCAGTGCCACTCCTAGATGGGCCCGGTGTTTGTGTCGGCCACTAGGGTCGCTAATCTTACTCACACAGCCAGCTACCTCATTGCGCCTCTTTTTTTCTTTGCGTCATGTGCTGTTTGGGGAGGGTTTTTTGGAAGGGACATCCTGCGTGACACTGCAGTGCCACTCCTAGATGGGCCCGGTGTTTGTGTCGGCCACTAGGGTCGCTAATCTTACTCACACAGCTACCTCATTGCGCCTCTTTTTTTCTTTGCGTCATGTGCTGTTTGGGGAGGGTTTTTTGGAAGGGCCATCCTGCGTGACACTGCAGTGCCACTCCTAGATGGGCCCGGTGTTTGTGTCGGCCACTAGGGTCGCTAATCTTACTCACACAGCTACCTCATTGCGCCTCTTTTTTTCTTTGCGTCATGTGCTGTTTGGGGAGGGTTTTTTGGAAGGGACATCCTGCGTGACACTGCAGTGCCACTCCTAGATGGGCCCGGTGTTTGTGTCGGCCACTAGGGTCGCTTATCTTACTCACACAGCGACCTCGGTGCAAATTTTAGGACTAAAAATAATATTGTGAGGTGTGAGGTATTCAGAATAGACTGAAAATGAGTGTAAATTATGGTTTTTGAGGTTAATAATACTTTGGGATCAAAATGACCCCCAAATTCTATGATTTAAGCTGTTTTTTAGTGTTTTTTGAAAAAAACACCCGAATCCAAAACACACCCGAATCCGACAAAAAAAATTCGGTGAGGTTTTGCCAAAACGCGTTCGAACCCAAAACACGGCCGCGGAACCGAACCCAAAACCAAAACACAAAACCCGAAAAATTTCAGGCGCTCATCTCTACTAAAAACAAAGGGTTTTATGTGTGGGGAGAAAAAGCAGGCAGTGTTTTGTTCCCCCATCAAATGAGTGAATGAAGTGTGAAAAAGCGTGGGTTTCCCCGATAAGAAACTGGTAATTTCTAACAAGTTACTGATGGCGTACCCTTTCCCGCCAGAGGATAAGTTACGCTGGGAGATATCCCCTAGGGTGGATAAGGCGCTCACATGTTTGTCAAGGTGGCACTGCCGTCTTAGGATACGGCCACTTTGAAGGTACCTGCTGATAAATAGCAGGAGGCTATCCTGAAGTCTGTAATTACACACTCAGGTACTAGACTGAGACCTGCAGACTGCTGCAGCGTGGTCTGTACCCCTTTCAAACAGGGATACTATTTTGCGAACATAAGACGTCGTCTTATATATGAGGGATGCACAGAGGAATATTTTGCCGGCTGGCATCCTGAATTATTGCAATGTCCATTCTGTCAGGAGGGTATTGGAGACCCGACACTGGACAGGTGATGCTGACTTTAAAAGGCACATAGAGCCTTATAAGGGTGAGGAATTGGTTGGGGATGATCTCTGGGACCTCGTATCCACAGCAACAGCTGGGATAAAAATATTTTACCTCAGGTTTCCTCACAGCCTAAGAAACGCACTGTATTATCAGGTACAGTCCTTTCGGCTTCAAAAAAGCAGGCGGGTCAAACGAGGGAAGAGGGAAAATGTAGAGATGAGCGCCGCAAATTTTTCGGGTTTTGTGTTATGGTTTTGGGTTCGGTTCCGCGGCCGTGTTTTGGGTTCGACCGCGTTTTGGCAAAACCTAACCGAATTTTTTTTGTCGGATTCGGGTGTGTTTTGGATTCGGGTGTTTTTTTCCAAAAAACCTAAAAAACAGCTTAAATCATAGAATTTGGGGGTCATTTTGATCCCAAAGTATTATTAACCTCAAAAACCATCATTTCCACTCATTTTCAGTCTATTCTGAATACCTCACACCTCACAATATTATTTTTAGTCCTAAAATTTGCACCGAGGTCGCTGGATGACTAAGCTAAGCGACCCTAGTGGCCGACACAAACACCGGGCCCATCTAGGAGTGGCACTGCAGTGTCACGCAGGATGTCCCTTCCAAAAAACCCTCCCCAAACAGCACATGACGCAAAGAAAAAAAGAGGCGCAATGAGGTAGCTGTGTGAGTAAGATAAGCGACCCTAGTGGCCGACACAAACACCGGGCCCATCTAGGAGTGGCACTGCAGTGTCACGCAGGATGTCCCTTCCAAAAAACCCTCCCCAAACAGCACATGACGCAAAGAAAAAAAGAGGCGCAATGAGGTAGCTGTGTGAGTAAGATAAGCGACCCTAGTGGCCGACACAAACACCGGGCCCATCTAGGAGTGGCACTGCAGTGTCACGCAGGATGTCCCTTCCAAAAAACCCTCCCCAAACAGCACATGACGCAAAGAAAAAAAGAGGCGCAATGAGGTAGCTGTGTGAGTAAGATAAGCGACCCTAGTGGCCGACACAAACACCGGGCCCATCTAGGAGTGGCACTGCAGTGTCACGCAGGATGTCCCTTCCAAAAAACCCTCCCCAAACAGCACATGACGCAAAGAAAAAAAGAGGCGCAATGAGGTAGCTGTGTGAGTAAGATAAGCGACCCTAGTGGCCGACACAAACACCGGGCCCATCTAGGAGTGGCACTGCAGTGTCACGCAGGATGTCCCTTCCAAAAAACCCTCCCCAAACAGCACATGACGCAAAGAAAAAAAGAGGCGCAATGAGGTAGCTGTGTGAGTAAGATAAGCGACCTTAGTGGCCGATACAAACACCGGGCCCATCTAGGAGTGGCACTGCAGTGTCACGCAGGATGGCCCTTCCAAAAAACCCTCCCCAAACAGCACATGACGCAAAGAAAAAAAGAGGCGCAATGAGGTAGCTGTGTGAGTAAGATAAGCGACCCTAGTGGCCGACACAAACACCGGGCCCATCTAGGAGTGTCACTGCAGTGTCACGCAGGATGTCCCTTCCAAAAAACCCTCCCCAAACAGCACATGACGCAAAGAAAAAAAGAGGCGCAATGAGGTAGCTGTGTGAGTAAGATAAGCGACCCTAGTGGCCGACACAAACACCGGGCCCATCTAGGAGTGTCACTGCAGTGTCACGCAGGATGGCCCTTCCAAAAAACCCTCCCCAAACAGCACATGACGCAAAGAAAAAAAGAGGCGCAATGAGGTAGCTGTGTGAGTAAGATAAGCGACCCTAGTGGCCGACACAAACACCGGGCCCATCTAGGAGTGGCACTGCAGTGTCACGCAGGATGGCCCTTCCAAAAAACCCTCCCCAAACAGCACATGACGCAAAGAAAAAAGAGGCGCAATGAGGTAGCTGTGTGAGTAAGATAAGCGACCCTAGTGGCCGACACAAACACCGGGCCCATCTAGGAGTGGCACTGCAGTGTCACGCAGGATGGCCCTTCCAAAAAACCCTCCCCAAACAGCACATGACGCAAAGAAAAATTAAAGAAAAAAGAGGTGCAAGATGGAATTGTCCTTGGGCCCTCCCACCCACCCTTATGTTGTATAAACAGGACATGCACACTTTAACCAACCCATCATTTCAGTGACAGGGTCTGCCACACGACTGTGACTGATATGACGGGTTGGTTTGGACCCCCACCAAAAAAGAAGCAATTAATCTCTCCTTGCACAAACTGGCTCTACAGAGGCAAGATGTCCACCTCATCATCATCCTCCGATATATCACCGTGTACATCCCCCTCCTCACAGATTATCAATTCGTCCCCACTGGAATCCACCATCTCAGCTCCCTGTGTACTTTGTGGAGGCAATTGCTGCTGGTCAATGTCTCCGCGGAGGAATTGATTATAATTCATTTTAATGAACATCATCTTCTCCACATTTTCTGGATGTAACCTCGTACGCCGATTGCTGACAAGGTGAGCGGCGGCACTAAACACTCTTTCGGAGTACACACTTGTGGGAGGGCAACTTAGGTAGAATAAAGCCAGTTTGTGCAAGGGCCTCCAAATTGCCTCTTTTTCCTGCCAGTATAAGTACGGACTGTGTGACGTGCCTACTTGGATGCGGTCACTCATATAATCCTCCACCATTCTTTCAATGTTGAGAGAATCATATGCAGTGACAGTAGACGACATGTCCGTAATCGTTGTCAGGTCCTTCAGTCCGGACCAGATGTCAGCATCAGCAGTCGCTCCAGACTGCCCTGCATCACCGCCAGCGTGTGGGCTCGGAATTCTGAGCCTTTTCCTCGCACCCCCAGTTGCGGGAGAATGTGAAGGAGGAGATGTTGACAGGTCGCGTTCCGCTTGACTTGACAATTTTCTCACCAGCAGGTCTTTCAACCCCAGCAGACTTGTGTCTGCCGGAAAGAGAGATCCAAGGTAGGCTTTAAATCTAGGATCGAGCACGGTGGCCAAAATGTAGTGCTCTGATTTCAACAGATTGACCACCCGTGAATCCTTGTTAAGCGAATTAAGGGCTCCATCCACAAGTCCCACATGCCTAGCGGAATCGCTCCGTGTTAGCTCCTCCTTCAATGTCTCCAGCTTCTTCTGCAAAAGCCTGATGAGGGGAATGACCTGACTCAGGCTGGCAGTGTCTGAACTGACTTCACGTGTGGCAAGTTCAAAGGGCATCAGAACCTTGCACAACTTTGAAATCATTCTCCACTGCGCTTGAGACAGGTGCATTCCACCTCCTATATTGTGCTCAATTGTATAGGCTTGAATGGCCTTTTGCTGCTCCTCCAACCTCTGAAGCATATAGAGGGTTGAATTCCACCTCGTTACCACTTCTTGCTTCAGATGATGGCAGGGCAGGTTCAGTAGTTTTTGGTGGTGCTCCAGTCTTCTGTACGTGGTGCCTGTACGCCGAAAGTGTCCCGCAATTCTTCTGGCCACCGACAGCATCTCTTGCACGCCCCTGTCGTTTTTTAAAAAATTCTGCACCACCAAATTCAAGGTATGTGCAAAACATGGGACGTGCTGGAATTTGCCCATATTTAATGCACACACAATATTGCTGGCGTTGTCCGATGCCACAAATCCACAGGAGAGTCCAATTGGGGTAAGCCATTCCACGATGATCTTCCTCAGTTGCCGTAAGAGGTTTTCAGCTGTGTGCGTATTCTGGAAACCGGTGATACAAAGCGTAGCCTGCCTAGGAAAGAGTTGGCGTTTGCGAGATGCTGCTACTGGTGCCGCCGCTGCTGTTCTTGCGGCGGGAGTCCATACATCTACCCAGTGGGCTGTCACAGTCATATAGTCCTGACCCTGCCCTGCTCCACTTGTCCACATGTCCGTGGTTAAGTGGACATTGGGTACAACTGCATTTTTTAGGACACTGGTGAGTCTTTTTCTGACGTCCGTGTACATGCTCGGTATCGCCTGCCTAGAGAAGTGGAACCTAGATGGTATTTGGTAACGGGGGCACACTGCCTCAATAAATTGTCTAGTTCCCTGTGAACTAACGGCGGATACCGGACGCACGTCTAACACCAACATAGTTGTCAAGGCCTCAGTTATCCGCTTTGCAGCAGGATGACTGCTGTGATATTTCATCTTCCTCGCAAAGGACTGTTGAACAGTCAATTGCTTACTGGAAGTAGTACAAGTGGGCTTACGACTTCCCCTCTGGGATGACCATCGACTCCCAGCAGCAACAACAGCAGCGCCAGCAGCAGTAGGCGTTACACGCAAGGATGCATCGGAGGAATCCCGGGCAGGAGAGGAATCATCAGAATTGCCAGTGACATGGCCTGCAGGACTATTGGCATTCCTGGGGAAGGAGGAAATTGACACTGAGGGAGTTGGTGGGGTGGTTTGCGTGAGCTTGGTTACAAGAGGAAGGGATTTACTGGTCAGTGGACTGCTTCCGCTGTCGCCCAAAGTTTTTGAACTTGTCACTGACTTATTATGAATGCGCTGCAGGTGACGTATAAGGGAGGATGTTCCGAGGTGGTTAACGTCCTTACCCCTACTTATTACAGCTTGACAAAGGCAACACACGGCTTGACACCTGTTGTCCGCATTTCTGTTGAAATACTTCCACACCGAAGAGCTGATTTTTTTTGGTATTTTCACCAGGCATGTCAGTGGCCATATTCCTCCCACGGACAACAGGTGTCTCCCCGGGTGCCTGACTTAAACAAACCACCTCACCATCAGAATCCTCCTGGTCAATTTCCTCCCCAGCGCCAGCAACACCCATATCCTCCTCATCCTGGTGTACTTCAACACTGACATCTTCAATCTGACTATCAGGAACTGGACTGCGGGTGCTCCTTCCAGCACTTGCAGGGGGCGTGCAAATGGTGGAAGGCACATGCTCTTCACGTCCAGTTTTGGGAAGGTCAGGCATCGCAACCGACACAATTGGACTCTCCTTGTGGATTTGGGATTTCGAAGAACGCACAGTTCTTTGCGGTGCTACTGCTTTTGCCAGCTTGAGTCTTTTTATTTTTCTAGCGAGAGGCTGAGTGCTTCCATCCTCATGTGAAGCTGAACCACTAGCCATGAACATAGGCCAGGGCCTCAGCCGTTCCTTGCCACTCCGTGTGGTAAATGGCATATTGGCAAGTTTACGCTTCTCCTCCGACAATTTTATTTTAGGTTTTGGAGTCCTTTTTTTACTGATATTTGGTGTTTTGGATTTGACATGCTCTGTACTATGCCATTGGGCATCGGCCTTGGCAGACGACGTTGCTGGCATTTCATCGTCTCGGCCATGACTAGTGGCAGCAGCTTCAGCACGAGGTGGAAGTGGATCTTGATCTTTCCCTAATTTTGGAACCTCAAAATTTTTGTTCTCCATATTTTAATAGGCACAACTAAAAGGCACCTCAGGTAAACAATGGAGATGGATGGATACTAGTATACAATTATGGATGGACTGCCGAGTGCCGACACAGAGGTAGCTACAGCCGTGGACTACCGTACTGTACTGTGTCTGCTGCTAATATAGACTGGATGATAATGAGATGTAGTATGTATAAAGAAGAAAGAAAACAAAAAACCACGGGTAGGTGGTATACAATTATGGATGGACTGCCGAGTGCCGACACAGAGGTAGCTACAGCCGTGGACTACCGTACTGTACTGTGTCTGCTGCTAATATAGACTGGATGATAATGAGATGTAGTATGTATAAAGAAGAAAGAAAAAAAAACCACGGGTAGGTGGTATACAATTATGGATGGACTGCCGAGTGCCGACACAGAGGTAGCTACAGCCGTGGACTACCGTACTGTGTCTGCTGCTAATATAGACTGGTTGATAATGAGATGTAGTATGTATAAAGAAGAAAGAAAAAAAAAACCACGGGTAGGTGGTATACAATTATGGATGGACTGCCGAGTGCCGACACAGAGGTAGCTACAGCCGTGGACTACCGTACTGTGTCTGCTGCTAATATAGACTGGATGATAATGAGATGTAGTATGTAATGTATAAAGAAGAAAGAAAAGAAAAACAACGGGTAGGTGGTATACAATTATGGATGGACTGCCGAGTGCCGACACAGAGGTAGCTACAGCCGTGGACTACCGTACTGTGTATGCTGCTAATATAGACTGGATGATAATGAGATGTAGTATGTATAAAGAAGAAAGAAAAAAAAAAACCACGGGTAGGTGGTATACAATTATGGATGGACTGCCGAGTGCCGACACAGAGGTAGCTACAGCCGTGGACTACCATACTGTGTCTGCTGCTAATATAGACTGGATGATAATGAGATGTAGTATGTAATGTATAAAGAAGAAATAAAAAAAAAACCACGGGTAGGTGGTATACAATTATGGATGGACTGCCGAGTGCCGACACAGAGGTAGCTACAGCCGTGGAGTACCGTACTGTGTCTGCTGCTAATATAGACTGGATGATAATGAGATGTAGTATGTATAAAGAAGAAAGAAAAAAAAACCACGGGTAGGTGGTATACAATTATGGATGGACTGCCGAGTGCCGACACAGAGGTAGCTACAGCCGTGGACTACCGTACTGTACTGTGTCTGCTGCTAATATAGACTGGATGATAATGAGATGTAGTATGTATAAAGAAGAAAGAAAAAAAAAAACACGGGTAGGTGGTATACAATTATGGATGGACTGCCGAGTGCCGACACAGAGGTAGCTACAGCCGTGAACTACCGTACTGTGTCTGCTGCTAGTATAGACTGGATGATAAATAATTATATAAAAAATATATATATATCACTACTGCAGCCGGACAGGTATATATTATATAATGACGGACCTGCTGGACACTGTCTGTCAGCAGAATGAGTTTTTTAATTTTTATAGAATAAAAAAACACCACACAAGTCACACGACGAGTGTACTTTTTCAGGCAGACAATCACAATATACTATACTGGTGGTCAGTGTGGTCAGGTCACTGGTCACAGTGGTCAGTGGTCAGTCACACTGGCAGTGGCACTCTGGCAGCAAAAGTGTGCACTGTTTAATATGTACTCCTGGCTCCTGCTATAACCTATAACTGCTTCCCAGTCTCCCCCACAATTAAGCTGTGTGAGCACAGTCAGATATTATACATAGATGATGCAGCACACTGGGCTGAGCACAGATATGGTATGTGAGTGTGACTGAGTCACTGTGTATCGTTTTTTTCAGGCAGAGAACAAGAACAGAACGGATTATTAAATAATAATAAATTATAAAACTGCACTGGTGGTCAGGTCACTGGTCATCAGTCACTAGTATAACTCCTCCTAAGCTCCAGTAAGTAAATAAAGTGTCTCACTCTCACTCTCCTATCTATTTTAATTTCTAAACGGAGAGGACGCCAGCCACGTCCTCTCCCTATCAATCTCAATGCACGTCTGAAAATGGCCGCGACGCGCGGCTCCTTATATAGAATCCGAGTCTCGCGATAGAATCCGAGCCTCGCGAGAATCCGACAGCGTGATGATGACATTCGGGCGCGCTCGGGTTAACCGAGCAAGGCGGGAAGATCCGAGTCGCTCGGACCCGTGTAAAAAAACATGAAGTTCGGGCGGGTTCGGATTCAGAGAAACCGAACCCGCTCATCTCTAGGAAAATGCTGCACCAGCAGCCAGTCCCCAGAATCAAAATTCTTCCCCTGCTTCCTCTGAGTCCACCGCATGACGCGGGGGCTCCACAGGCGTAGCCAGGTACGGTGGGGGGCCGCCTCAAAAATTTCAGCGATCAGTGGGCTCGCTCACAGGTGGATCCCTGGATCCTTCAAGTAGTATCTCAGGGGTACAAGCTGGAAGTCGAGGCGTCTCCACCCCGCCGTTTACTCGAATCTGCCTTGCCGACAACTCCCTCAGGCAGGGAGGCTGTGCTAGAGGCAATTCACAAGCTGTATTCCCAGCAGGTGATAGTCATGGTGCAACTACTTCAACAAGGACGGGGTTACTATTCCACACTGTTTGTGGTACCGAAACCAGCCGGTTCGGTGAGACCCATTTTAAAATGGAAATCCTTGAACATTTACATAACAAAGTTCAAGATGGAATCGCTCAGGGCGGTTATTGCAAGCCTGGACGAGGGGGATTACATGGTATCCCTGGACATCAAGGATGCTTACCTGCATGTCCCTATTTACCTTCCTCACCAGGAGTACCTCAGATTGTGGTACAGGATTGCCATTACCAATTCCAGACACTACCGTTTGGACTGTCCACGGCACCGAGGGTGTTTACCAAGGTAATGGCAGAAATGATGATACTCCTTCAAAAAAAAAAGGGAGTTTTTATTTATACCATACTTGGATGATCTCCTTATAAAGGCAAGGTCCAGGGAGCAGTTACTGGTCGGAGTAGCACTATCTCAGGAGGTGCTACAACAGCATGGCTGGATTCTGAACATTCCAAAGTCACAGCTGGTTCCTTCCACTCGCTTACTGTTCCTGGGGATGATTTTGGACACAGAACAGAAAAAAGTGTTTCTCCCGCAGGAGAAAGCCAAGGAGCTGTCATCTCTAGTCAGAGACCTCCTAAAACCAAAAGGGTATCGGTGCATCGTTGCACACGAGTCCTGGAAAAAATGGTGGCTTCATACGAAGCAATTCCATTCGGCAGGTTCCATGCGAGGACCTTCCCGTGAGACCTCTTAGATAAGTGGTCGGGATCGCATCTTCAAATGCATCAAATGATAATCCTGTCTCCAAGGACCAGGGTGTCTCTACTGTGGTAGATGCAGGGTGCTCATCTTCTAGAGGGCCGCAGTTTCGGCATACAGGACTGGGTCCTGGTGACCACGGATGCCAGCCTTCAAGGCTGGGGAGCAGTCACACAGGGAAGAAACTTCCAGGGCCTATGGTCAAGTCAGGAGACTTCCCTACATATAAATTCTGGAACTGAGGGCCATTTACAATGCCCTAAGTCAGGCAAGACCCCTGCTTCAAAACCAGCCGGTACTGATACAGTCAGACAACATCATGGCAGTCGCCCATGTGACCCGACAGGGCGGCACAAGAAGCAGGATGGCAATGGCAGAAGCCACAAGGATTCTCCGATGGGCGGAAAATCACGTACTAGCACTGTCAGCAGTGTTCATTCCGGGAGTGGACAACTGGGAAGCAGATTTCCTCAGCAGACACGACCTACACCCGGGAGAGTGGGGACTTCATCCAGAAGTCTTCCTGCTGTTGGTAAACCGTTGGGAAAGGCCACAGGTGGACATGATGGCGTCCCGCCTCAACAAAAAGCTAAAGAGATATTGCGCCAGGTCAAGGGACCCTCAGGCGATAGCTGTGGACGCTCTAGTGACACCGTGGGTGTACCAGTCGGTTTATGTGTTCCCTACTCTGCCTCTCATACCAAAGGTACTGAGAATAATAAGATGGCGAGGAGTAAGAACGATACTCATGGTTCCGGATTGGCCAAGAAGGGCTTGGTACCCGGAACTTCAGGAAATGATATCAGAGGACCCATGGCCTCTGCCGCTCAGACAGGACCTGCTTCAGCAGGGGCCCTGTCTGTTCCAAGATTTACCGCGGCTGCGTTTGACGGCATGGCGATTGAGCGCCGGATCCTGAAGGAAAAGGGTATTCCGGAAGAAGTCATTCCTGCGCTTATTAAAGCCAGGAAAGATGTTACGGCAAAGCATTATCACCGCATGTAGCGGGAATATGTTGCATGGTGCGAGGCCAAAAAGGCCCCAACAGAGGAATTTCCACTAGGTCGATTTCTACATTTCCTGAAAGCAGGAGTGAATATGGGCCTAAGTCTAGGCTCCATTAAAGTACAGATCTCGGCTCTGTCGATTTTCTTTCAAAAAGAATTAGCTTCAGTACCTGAAGTTCAGGCATTGTGAAAGGAGTGCTGCATATTCAGCCCCCGTTTGTGCCCCCTGTGGCACCTTGGGATCTCAACGTGGTGTTGAGTTTTCTTAAAATCACATTGGTTTGAGCCACTAAAAACCGTGGATCTAAAATATCTCACGTGGAAAGTGGTCATGTTATTGGCCTTGGCTTCAGCCAGGCGAGTGTCAGAATTGGCGGCTTTATCATGTAAAAGCCCTTATCTGATTTTCCATATGGATAGGGCAGAATTGAGGACTCGTCCCCAATTTCTTCCTAAGGTGGTGTCAGCGTTTCACCTGAACCAGCCTATTGTGGTGCCGGCGGCTACTAGTGAATTGGAGGACTCCAAGTTGCTAGACGTTGTCAGGGCCCTGAAAATATATGTTTCCAGGACGGCTGGAGTCAGAAACTCTGACTCGCTGTTTATCCTGTATGCAACCAACAAGCTGGGTGCTCCTGCTTCTAAGCAGTCTATTGCTCGCTGGATTTGTAGTACAATTCAGCTTGCACATTCTGTGGCAGGCATACCACAGCCAAAATCTGTAAATGCCCATTCCACAAGGAAGGTGGGCTCATCTTGGGCGGCTGCCCGAGGGGTCTCGGCTATACAACTTTGCCGAGCAGCTACTTGGTCATGGGCAAACACGTTTGCAAAATTCTACAAATTTGATACCCTGGCTGAGGAGGACCTGGAGTTCTCTCATTCGGTGCTACAGAGTCATCCGCACTCTCCCGCCCGTTTGGGAGCTTTGGTATAATCCCCATGGTCCTTACGGAGTTCCCAGCATCCACTAGGACGTTAGAGAAAATAAGAATTTACTCACCGGTAATTCTATTTCTCGTAGTCCGTAGTGGATGCTGGGCGCCCATCCCAAGTGCGGATTGTCTGCAATACTTGTAAATAGTTATTGTTAACTAAAGGGTTATTGTTGAGCCATCTGTTGAGAGGCTCAGTTGTTTTCATACTGTCAAACTGGATATAGTATCACGAGTTGTACGGTGTGATTGGTGTGGCTGGTAAGAGTCTTACCCGGGATTCTAAATCCTTCCTTATTATGTCGGCTCGTCCGGGCACAGTGTCCTAACTGAGGCTTGGAGGAGGGTCATAGTGGGAGGAGCCAGTGCACACCAGGTAGTCATAAATCTTTCTAGAGTGCCCAGCCTCCTTCGGAGCCCGCTATTCCCCATGGTCCTTACGAGTTCCCAGCATCCACTACGGACTACGAGAAATAGAATTACCGGTGAGTAAATTCTTATTATTTCATTTCATTATATTGTAAAAAAATCTAGCATCAATAGGATGTAGTTACGATGCTGGTGCGGGAGGGGGGGGGGGGGAGGTTAGGTTTAGGCACTTACTTGGGGTTAGGGTAGTGTTGAAGTCAGAAAAAGAAGACAATACAAACTACACACAGATTGGTGCTTCTTGGTGGTGGTGTAAGGACACAATTGGCGTACGTGGATGCACCATGCTTTCTTTACCGTACATCATGCATAGAGTCGCACGGCGTGCGTGTTGCAGCGTGGTGGGTGTATATACGGTAAAAGGTGCAATCACTGAGAAATGCCATAAAGATGCACACAAACACATATTCGTACAACACATAAATTACACATAGACAAAACATGTCCAACACCAGACTTGTATTATAATGTATTTATATAATAGAGTGTAAAACCAGATATATATGAATTATTGGGACGAAACAAGTTTATTATATCATGCTTAGTGTCAAAATGGTCAGGAGAATGTGTGGATTAATTGGATAGCTATGGGTAAATTGTAGCACATTGCAACGATTAGTTATGAACAAATGTATGAAATATAAAGTCACATTCTAGGAGAACAAAGGACTTCCCGAAAAACCAGTGGTTAATCCCTGTACCTGCATCTTCAAACTGGACATTGCTTACATATGAACTGACCAATAACACACAATGAATGAGAAACCTCCCTCTCCTGGGCCAATGGAAGGAGACCGAAACCAACAACCTGTTAACTCCCACTGTTTGATATATGCAGTTTTCTAAGGTATAGTTAGTAGATGTGAGGAAGAAATGGAAGAAGGTTCTATGGGATAGAGTGACGTATACTGGCTGTAACGGATTCTTTTGCAACTAATTCTGTACCACTTACCTAGGCTTATACATGTTATACTGAATGATATACTGTATATGTTATTTTGTATGCATAACTTAATATCAAATACATATATATATCTGTGAGCATTGGACCTCAGTATACCATGTGTGTGAGTACTTGCTTTCTCTTAAGGGACATAGTGCTGCGACGTTCAGTGCACTATTAGCGTACATGGTAATAAGATGCACCTTGCATCCGCAGTATATATTAACGCTGGTATTTAAATGTTTATTTAAAATAATGGAAATTCACAGTAGGGAGCTGTGTGAAGGAAGGGTTAGGCACCACCAAGGGGGGTCTTAGGGTTAGGCACTACCAGGGGGAGCGTTAGGCACTAGGCAGGTAGGGTCAAGGGTAGGGAAGGTTAGTATACTTTCCGGGGACTGTCGGGATTCTGGATGCTGCTGGCTGTCTCCTGACCACCAACGTACCTAACAAAACGGGTTTGATTTTTTTTCTGTTGCAGGTATGTGACTGAACTTCTGGGAGGAGAAAGGTATGTTTCATGCTCTGTGGTTCTGCCTACTTTTTGCCATCTCTCTCGGGTGATAGAGAGGTCAGAGGATGACCCTGCCGATGTGGTAAAATTCAAGTCTACATTCAGAACAGACCTGGAGACACGCAAGGAATTGCCAACATTGCATATCTGAAGATTGCTACCGCATTGGACCCAAGATTCAAGGACCTCAAGTGTATACCCAGAGCTGACAGGGGTTAGGTGTGGGCCTCAGTCACCAACTTACTCAAGGAACAGAGGATTGTTGCAGAGAAATCTGTGGAAGCAACAACAGCAAAACTACCAAATAAAAAGTTAGCCCTATTGGCTGCTTCATCACAGTCTGATTCTGAACAGTAGAAAGATTCAGTTGAGAACAGTGTGCATCGATACAGAGCGGAGTTCACCATCAGTACATGACCATTAGAATGGTGATACAAAAATGCAGGCTCACACAGCAACATCTCTGTACCCTGTGAAGGTGGTTTTCTCTTGCTGGCCATATTTTATAGAAGAAGAGAGTTTCTTTATCATCTGAGAATGTAAAGACTTCTGCAACTGGATTGGTGCAGGTCACACACCTAAAAAGATATCTGTCAAATCTGGTGGGTTAAAAAATCTGGGAATGTATGAGAGCAAATGACAAGCAACCATTTCCTTCCAAACACTGGAAAGCAGACAATGGTGATTCAGAGACACTGATTAAATCCGTTAGCTATCCATTAGATAACACATTTATCCAATCAATCAATCAATCAATCAATCAATCAATCAATCATTTTTGTCCATTTTCCAGTGCTTGGGAGCAAGTGAAAAATGCAAATATTCCCAGTTGGCGCTTAATAATACATATGCAACCAATAATAAAAATTAAACACAATTTATTCACATATAAAAAATTCACGTAACCTCCTGGGGGTTTATCTCAATAATTAATACAATATTAAAAATTTATTTTAAGAAATAATTTGCAACAGTTGAAAACACACCAATACACCATAGGTTTTAGTAAACCAGTTGTTTGGCTAACTGGTGTGTTTTACATTCACAATAACCTGCAAGTACAGAAATTTTCATTTTATGGTCATTATCCATTATAAATTTGGACAGGCTATATGAACATCGACAGCCTTTCCCGTTCAGATAACCATTCAGTTGGTAATATAGTATAATCAGTTACCCATTATTAATAATCAATTTCTGTACTTGCAGGTTATTGTGACTGTAAAACACACCAGTTAGCCAAACAACTGGTTTACTAAAACCTATGGTGTATTGGTGTGTTTTCAACTGTTGCAAATTATTTCTTAAAATACATTTTTAATATTGTATTAATTATTGAGATAAACCCCCCGGAGGTTACGTGAATTTTTTATATGTGAATAAATTGTGTTTAATTTTTATTATTGGTTGCATATGTATTATTAAGCGTCAACTGGGAATATTTGCATTTTTTTCTTGGTTTAAGAGACTGGCATACCTCTTCTTTTCCCAATCGGCTGCTGATATACACTGGTTAGGAACGATATTCAGTACAGCGCCCTAAAGCTTAACCCCGTTTTTTCTTGGGAGCAAGTGGTTGATTGTCATTTGCTCTCATACATTCCCAGACTTTTGTTCCCACGAGACAGATTGGACAGATATCATTTAGTTGTGTACCTACAAGGAAAATGTAAAGTTGGAGGAATGGACAGACTAAAAAGCCCCCTGCATAGTAAATACCATATGTGTAATTTTTTTTTTTTTGTGCTCGACCACTTCACCTCACTCTAAAGGCCCATACACACTAGAAGATTTTTTCCATAGATTTGAATGATAACAAAGGCTGTGAACGATCAAATCATTTAGATTGTTCAAGTGTGTACACAGCAAACGATGAACAATCTGTGCACCCGTGGTCGTTTGAAGCAGGTCATTAGTCGTCCATGCATGTGGCTCAATTCCCTCAATCCCAACAGTTCAATCCCAGCCAAATCGTTCATTGTTCAGATCATTTGTAAAAAAAAGAAAAAAAAAAAAAAGCTCAGTGTGCACACTCAATATCGTTTGTCAGGGACTAGAGGGAAATCGCTCATCTTCCAAATTGTTCATCTTTCAATTCTTCTAGTGTGTAAGGGCCTTAACGGGGACACTTGCTACTGAACACAGGCCCTTATTCAGGTTTATTAGCAAACCAAAAGAGTTAGCAGTTGGGCAAAACCATGTTCCACTGCAGGTGAGGCAGATGAACATGTGCAGAGAGATTAAGATTTGAGTGGGGTGTGTTCAAACTGAAATCTAAATTGCAGTGTGGAAATTAAGCAGCCAGTATTTACCATGCACAGAAATATAACCGACCCAAATCTAAAGGGCCCTACACACTAGAAGACATAAGAAAGATGAACAATTTGAAAGATGACCAATTTCCCTTGAACTTCCAGGAGTCCTGACAAACGAAATTGAGTGTACACCATAAGCATTTTTTCAAACAATTTGAAAGATGAAAGATATCTTTGGAATTGGCACTTTATTTACATATTTTAATATTGGGGAGGCATTTCTGGGTGTATGGGCAGGGCTGTAGAAGGGGGAACCAATTAAGTTTTTTCTATCACCCACTGCCCCACCAATTATATTTCCACTGTGCCACCAACGTAATTCAAAATTAAATATAATGGGTTAAATATTATATATTTATATATAGATAGGCAGGTGTGGCACTCCTGGCGTCTGAGAAACTTAAATGGAGACATGCATGTTGAATGGCATTCAACATGCATGTCTCCATTTAAGTTTCTCAGACCCCAAGAGTGCCACACCTGCCTATCTACATACATCCTTTTATGTGTGGGCACCCGGCGTAGCATATTTATTACAGGGAGAGCCGGGCCTGCGTTTTCTATATATATTTATAGAACATATATTCTGGGGTGGCGAGTGCTGTGGTTTTAGATTTGTTTGTGTATATATATATATATATATATATATATTTATTTATTTATATATCGTTAGGCAAAGTCTGGCACTAGCCCGTAATCCAAATATAATAAAGATGGCTTACAGTAAAAAGATAAGCAAATCTGTAAGCCAGCCTTGGAGTGCCGCCATAATATTTAGAACCCATTAGAATTAATTTTTAATTACGTTGGTGTCACAGTGGAAATATAATTGGTGGGGCAGTGGGTACATTGGTGGGGCAGTGGATGGAGACGCTGAGCGGTCAGTGTCTCCCCTCCAGCGGCTCCCATCAGCGGCTCAGCTACAATGAAGCAGCTGGCGGGGAGGGAGCCGCTGGAGGGGAGACGCACTGAGCGGTCAGCGGCTCCCTTCAGCGGCCTCAGATATGAAGCCGCTGGCGGGGAGGCGCCTGAGGGGAGGGAGCCACCTGCGGGGGGTGAGCAATGTCACATTGTGGACATCGCTCATCGCGGCTCTGTACACACATGCCGTGATGAGCGATGTCACAAGTGACATTGCTCACTTTGAGCATGCAGCACCTCCAACCGCCAACCTGTAATCAACGAGCACGGGTGCGCGCATCGTTGATTGCAGGACCATACACACTAGACGATGTGAACGATATATCGTTCACAATCGTCTGAATTGGCCGTATTAGTCAAAAAAAATCGTCTAGTGTGTATGGCCCTTAACTCTCTCTGCACATGTTTACAGTATTAAGAGAGGTCTTCCCAATTAATAACACTTAAAATAAGAATTTACTTACCGATAATTCTATTTCTCATAGTCCGTAGTGGATGCTGGGAACTCCGTACGGACCATGGGGATTAGCGGCTCCGCAGGAGACTGGGCACAAAAGTAAAAGCTTTAGGACTACCTGGTGTGCACTGGCTCCTCCCCCTATGACCCTCCTCCAAGCCTCAGTTAGGATACTGTGCCCGGACGAGCGTACACAATAAGGAAGGATTTTGAATCCCGGGTAAGACTCATACCAGCCACACCAATCACACCGTACAACCTGTGATCTGAACCCAGTTAACAGCATGATAACAGAGGAGCCTCTGAAAGATGGCTCACAACAATAATAACCCGATTTTTGTAACAATAACTATGTACAAGTATTGCAGACAATCCGCACTTGGGATGGGCGCCCAGCATCCACTACGGACTATGAGAAATAGAATTATCGGTAAGTAAATTCTTATTTTCTCTGACGTCCTAGTGGATGCTGGGAACTCCGTAAGGACCATGGGGATTATACCAAAGCTCCCAAACGGGCGGGAGAGTGCGGATGACTCTGCAGCACCGAATGAGAGAACTCAAGGTCCTCCTCAGCCAGGGTATCAAATTTGTAGAATTTAGCAAACGTGTTTGCCCCTGACCAAGTAGCTGCTCGGCAAAGTTGTAAAGCCGAGACCCCTCGGGCAGCCGCCCAAGATGAGCCCACCTTCCTTGTGGAATGGGCTTTTACAGATTTTGGCTGTGGCAGGCCTGCCACAGAATGTGCAAGCTGAATTGTACTACAAATCCAACGAGCAATAGTCTGCTTAGAAGCAGGAGCACCCAGCTTGTTGGGTGCATACAGGATAAACAGCGAGTCAGATTTCCTGACTCCAGCCGTCCTGGAAACATATATTTCCAGGGCCCTGACTACGTCCAGCAACTTGGAGTCCTCCAAGTCCCTAGTAGCCGCAGGCACCACAATAGGCTGGTTCAAGTGAAACCACCCTAGGGAGAAATTGAGGACGAGTCCTCAATTCTGCCCTGTCCGTATGAAAAATTAGGTAAGGGCTTTTATAGGATAAAGCCGCCAATTCTGAGACACGCCTGGTTGAAGCCAGGGCTAACAACATTACCACTTTCCAAGTGAGATATTTTAAGTCCACAGTGGAGAGTGGTTCAGACCAATGTGATTTTAGGAACCCCAAAACTACATTGAGATCCCAAGGTGCCACTGGAGGCACAAAAGGAGGCTGTATATGCAGTACCCCCTTGACAAACGTCTGAACTTCAGGAACTGAAGCCAGTTCTTTCTGGAAGAAAATCGACAGGGCCGAAATTTGAACCTTAATGGACCCTAATTTTAGGCCCATAGACAGTCCTGTTTGCAGGAAATGTAGGAAACGACCCAGTTGAAATTCCTCTGTAGGGGCCTTCCTGGCCTCGCACCACGCAACATATTTACGCCAAATACGGTGATAATGTTGTGCGGTTACATCCTTCCTGGCTTTGATCAGGGTAGGGATGACTTCATCCGGAATGCCTTTTTCCTTCAGGATCCGGCGTTCAACCGCCATGCCGTCAAACGCAGCCGCGGTAAGTCTTGGAACAGACAGGGTCCCTGCTGGAGCAGGTCCTTTCTTAGAGGTAGAGGCCACGGGTCCTCTGTGAGCATCTCTTGAAGTTCCGGGTACCAAGTCCTTCTTGGCCAATCCGGAGCCACGAGAATAGTCCTTACTCCTCTCCTTCTTATGATCCTCAGTACCTTGGGTATGAGAGGCAGAGGAGGGAACACATACACTGACTGGTACACCCACGGTGTTACCAGAGCGTCCACAGCTATTGCCTGAGGGTCCCTTGACCTGGCGCAATACCTGTCCAGTTTTTTGTTGAGGCGGGACGCCATCATGTCCACCTTTGGTTTTTCCCAACGGTTCACAATCATGTGGAAGACTTCTGGGTGAAGTCCCCACTCCCCCGGATGGAGGTCGTGTCTGCTGAGGAAGTCTGCTTCCCAGTTATCCACTCCCGGAATGAACACTGCTGACAGTGCTATCACATGATTTTCCGCCCAGCGAAGAATCCTTGCAACTTCTGTCATTGCCCTCCTGCTTCTTGTGCCGCCCTGTCTGTTTACGTGGGCGACTGCCGTGATGTTGTCTGACTGGATCAGCACCGGCTGACCTTGAAGCAGAGGTCTTGCTAGGCTTAGAGCATTGTAGATGGCCCTTAGCTCCAGGATATTTATGTGAAGTGATGTCTCCAGGCTTGACCACAAGCCCTGGAAATTTCGTCCCTGTGTGACTGCTCCCCAGCCTCTCAGGCTGGCATCCGTGGTCACCAGGACCCAGTCCTGAATGCCGAATCTGCGGCCCTCTAGAAGATGAGCACTCTGCAACCACCACAGGAGAGACACCCTTGTCCTTGGTGACAAGATTATCCGCTGATGCATCTGAAGATGCGACCCGGACCATTTGTCTAGCAGATCCCACTGGAAGGTTCTTGCGTGGAATCTGCCGAATGGGATTGCTTCGTAAGAAGCCACCATCTTTCCCAGGACCCTTGTGCATTGATGCACTGAGACTTGGCCTGGTTTTAGGAGATTTCTGACTAGTTCGGATAACTCCCTGGCTTTCTCCTCCGGGAGAAACACCTTTTTCTGGACTGTGTCCAGGATCATCCCTAGGAATAGGAGTCGGGTAGTCGGGATCAGCTGAGATTTTGGAATATTGAGAATCCAACCGTGCTGGCGCAGCACTATCTGAGATAGTGCTACCCCGACTTCCAACTGTTCCCTGGATCTTGCCCTTATCAGGAGATCGTCCAAGTAAGGGATAACTAAAACTCCCTTCCTTCGAAGGAGTATCATCATTTCGGCCATTACCTTGGTAAAGACCCGGGGTGCCGTGGACAATCCAAACGGCAGCGTCTGAAACTGATAGTGACAGTTCTGTACCACAAACCTGAGGTACCCTTGGTGAGAAGGGTAAATTGGGACATGTAGGTAAGCATCTTTGATGTCCAGAGACACCATATAGTCCCCGTCTTCCAGGTTTGCAATCACTGCTCTGAGTGACTCCATCTTGAATTTGAACCTTTGTATGTAAGTGTTCAAGGATTTTAGGTTTAAAATTGGTCTCACCGAGCCGTCCGGCTTCGGTACCACAAATAGTGTGGAATAGTACCCCTTTCCCTGTTGTAGGAGGGGTACCTTGATTATCACCTGCTGGGAATACAGCTTGTGAATGGCTTCCAATACTGCCTCCCTGTCTGAGGGAGACGTCGGTAAAGCAGACTTTAGAAAACGGCGAGGGGAAGACGTCTCGAATTCCAATTTGTACCCCTGAGATACCACTTGAAGGATCCAGGGGTCCACTTGCGAGTGGGCCCACTGCGCACTGAACTTCTTGAGACGGGCCCCCACCGTGTCTGCTTGTAAAGCCCCAGCGTCATGCTGAGGACTTTGCGGAGGCGGGAGAGGGCTTTTGTTCCTGGGAACTGGCTGTTTGCTGCAGCCTTTTTCCTCTCCCTCTGCCACGGGGCAGAAATGAGGCACCTTTTGCCCGCTTGCCCTTATGGGGCCGAAAGGACTGCGCCTGATAATACGGCGTCTTCTTAGGTTGAGAAGCTACCTGGGGTAAAAATGTGGATTTTCCAGCAGTTGCCGTGGCTACCAGGTCTGATAGACCTACCCCAAATAACTCCTCCCCCTTATAAGGCAATACTTCCATGTGCCTTTTAGAATCCGCATCACCTGACCACTGCCGCGTCCATAAACCTCTTCTAGTAGAAATGGACAGCGCGCTAACTCGATGCCAGTCGGCAAATATCCCTCTGTGCATCACGCATATATAGAAATGCATCCTTCAAATGCTCTATAGTCAGTAATATACTGTCCCTATCTAGGGTATCAATATTTTCAGTCAGGGAATCCGACCACGCCAGGCCCGCACTGCACATCCAGGCTGAGGCGATTGCTGGTCGCAGTATAACACCCGTGTGAGAGTATATACATTTTAGGATATTCTCCAGCTTTCTATCGGCAGGTTCCTTTAGGGCGGCCGTATCAGGAGAGGGTAGTGCTACCTGTTTTGACAAACGTGTGAGCGCTTTATCCACCCTAGGGGGTGTTTCCCAACGTGCCCTATCCTCTGGCGGGAAAGGGTACGATGCCAATAACCTTTTAGGAATTATCAATTTTTTTATCGGGGGAAACCCACGCCTCATCACACACTTCATTTAATTCCTCGGATACAGGAAAAACTACAGGCAGTTTTTTCTCACCAAACATAATACCCTTTTTAGTGGTACTTGTATTATCAGAGATATGCAATACATTTTTAATTGCTTCAATCATGTAACGTGTGGCCCTAGTGGAAGTCACGTTTGTCTCATCATCGTCGACACTGGAGTTAGTATCTGTGTCTGCCATTTGAGGTAACAGGCGTTTTAAAGCCCCTGATGGCGTTTGAGACCCTTGGACAGGCACAAGCTGAGTAGCCGGCTGTCTCATGTCGTCAACTGTCTGTCGTAACGAGCTGACACTGTCACGCAATTCCTTCCATAAGCTCATCCACTCAGGTGTCGACTCCCCAGGGGGTGACAACTGTATAATAGGCAATTGCTCCGCCTCCATCTCATTTTCCTCCTCAAACATGTCGACACAATCGTACCGACACACCGCACACACACAGGGAATGCTCTGATAGAGGACAGGACCCCACTAGCCCTTTGGGGAGACAGAGGGAGAGTATGCCAGCACACACCAGAGCGCTATATATAAACAGGAATACCACTATAAAATGTGCTTTTCCCTTTATAGCTGCTGTTAGTATCAAAACTGCGCCAAATTAGTGCCCCCCCTCTCTTTTTTACCCTTTTCTGTAGTGCAGGACTCAGTGGCGTAAGTTCCTCCCAGTTGCCCGGAGGCAAGATAAATATTGGTGCCTCCCCTAAATTTAGATAAAAATGTGTGTGTGTATATATATATATATATATATATATATATATGCTGCAGTCAGGCTCGGCACTCCTTACAAGGAAGAAATACTTGCTGTGGTGCCATCTGAGGATGTGTGTCGTCCTTTGCATACAGTGGAAAACAGCGGCACTCAACAGACTGTAGAATCAAATATGTAGCCTTTATTACGGTCCTACGCCGTTTCGGGGTGATCCCCCGTCTTCAGGGACAAGCAATACAAACTTACATACAAAAAGACACATCTAATATACCCTAACAAACAAGTGTTAACAACGCTCACCTGTCCGGCGCTGCCAATTCCGCCGCGTCCAGCCGCTGAACTCGCGGGTCCCAGAGTAGTGACGTCATCTGGCCGCGCCGGACTCGGAGAGCCAATGAAAGGACGTTTCCAGGTGTTG
This sequence comes from Pseudophryne corroboree, assembly GCF_028390025.1. NCBI lineage: Eukaryota > Metazoa > Chordata > Amphibia > Anura > Myobatrachidae > Pseudophryne > Pseudophryne corroboree. Next base: position 678,736,739 of record NC_086448.1, read on the forward strand.
CTAAGAGACACATGACAACCTAAACAAACAACAGTGCATGTTAAACGATCAGTGTGAATACGTCCTGAGGTGCAACTATATTAAAACTTTAAAAACATCGGGTGTCAGTTGCTGATAACTGGGACAAGACTGAATCCTAACATGTACAATAACATGTATAATATACAATAATAAATAATGCAAAATAGATGTAGTTAACCCGTTACCGGGCTCCTTTAGTACTATAGCATATAATAATTAACGATAATACTGAGCCAGCAATAATAAGCAACTTCAATCTGGAAGAAGAAAAAAAAAAAAAAAAGGAAAAAGGGGAAAAATACCTGTCAAAAAATAGATTATAATGGTGTTAATATAATGAATAGATTATAGAAAACACTGCAATCCCAGTGTTTCATTTAAACCTCCTGGGGATACTGTATTCAATACATGTATCCATCTACTTTCTCTCTGTAGTAAGATCCTGTTACGATCTCCTCCTCTGTGGTGTTGGGGAACATGATCTATGATAATAGGCCCTCATTCCGAGTTGTTCGCTCGGAGTTTTTCATCGCATCGCAGTGAGAATTCTCTTAGTGCGCATGCGCAATGTTCGCACTGCGACTGCGCCAAGTAACTTTACTATGATGAAAGTAAGTTTACTCACGGCATTTTCATCGCTCCGACGTTCGCATTGTGATTGACAGGAAATGGGTGTTACTGGGCGGATGCACGGCGTTTTAGGGGCGTGTGGCTGGAAACGCTACCGTTTCCGGAAAAAACGCAGGAGTGGCCGGAGAAACGGTGGGAGTGCCTGGGCGAACGCTGGGTGTGTTTATGACGTCAGCCAGGAACGAAAAGCACTGAACTGATCGCACAGGCAGAGTAAGTCTGAAGCTACTCAGAAACTGCTAACTCGTTTGTAATCGCAATATTGCGCGTACGTCGGTCGCAATTTTAAGAAGCTAAGATTCACTCCCAGTAGGCGGCGGCTTAGCGTGTGTAACTCTGCTACATTCGCCTTGCGAGCGAACAACTCGGAATGAGGGCCATAGCTCGTAAACTTGCTACATTATGTTTCGCTACTAAACAATGTCGGGCCAGTGGTTGTTCACTGTTACCTTTATCTTTAGCCTGTTTTATAGCACTTCTGTGAAGGGCCATTCGTTCTCGGAATTGCCGCTGTGTCTTGCCAACATACGCAAGTCCACAGGGGCATTTCAACATATAAACGACATGAGTGGTCGTGCACGTCACCCTATGTCGTATTTTGAAGATTTTACCTGTGTGAGGATGACTAAACGTTGAGCAAGTAAGTAAGGTATTACACGTCGAGCAACCCAAACAACGAAAACACCCCACTTTCGGGCGTAAAAAGTGTGTCTGTTGTTGTCTGGTAAGGGGAAACACATCCAATTTAACTACCCTATCAGCTATGTTAGGGCCCCTCGTATAACTGGGTAGTACCCGAGAGCCCAACAATGCCGGTAATGTATGGTCAGTATTTACTATTGGCCAAAGTTTCTTGACCTGTTTAGTAATTGTGGTAGTAGCTGCTGTGTAGTTATTGACCCACGGTATTCTGCGGGCCTCTCGATTAGTGTCACCCTCATCTGATGATTTCAACAACGTTTCCCTAGTCAGAGCCATGACCTTGTTTTTACTGGTCAACAGTTCACAACAGGCTAAAGAAAAAGGTAACAGTGAACAACCACTGGCCCGACATTGTTTAGTAGCGAAACATAATGTAGCAAGTTTACGAGCTATTATCATAGATCATGTTCCCCAACACCACAGAGGAGGAGATCGTAACAGGATCTTACTACAGAGAGAAAGTAGATGGATACATGTATTGAATACAGTATCCCCAGGAGGTTTAAATGAAACACTGGGATTGCAGTGTTTTCTATAATCTATTCATTATATTAACACCATTATAATCTATTTTTTGACAGGTATTTTTCCCCTTTTTCCTTTTTTTTTTTTTTCTTCTTCCAGATTGAAGTTGCTTATTATTGCTGGCTCAGTATTATCGTTAATTATTATATGCTATAGTACTAAAGGAGCCCGGTAACGGGTTAACTACATCTATTTTGCATTATTTATTATTGTATATTATACATGTTATTATACATGTTAGGATTCAGTCTTGTCCCAGTTATCAGCAACTGACACCCGATGTTTTTAAAGTTTTAATATAGTTGCACCTCAGGACGTATTCACACTGATCGTTTAACATGCACTGTTGTTTGTTTAGGTTGTCATGTGTCTCTTAGCAACACCTGGAAACGTCCTTTCATTGGCTCTCCGAGTCCGGCGCGGCCAGATGACGTCACTACTCTGGGACCCGCGAGTTCAGCGGCTGGACGCGGCGGAATTGGCAGCGCCGGACAGGTGAGCGTTGTTAACACTTGTTTGTTAGGGTATATTAGATGTGTCTTTTTGTATGTAAGCTTGTATTGCTTGTCCCTGAAGACGGGGGATCACCCCAAAACGGCGTAGGACCGTAATAAAGGCTACATATTTGATTCTACAGTCTGTTGAGTGCCGCTGTTTTCCACTGTATATATATATATATATATATATATATATAGCAAGGGAGGTATTCGGCACTCCAGCAACTTGCTCCGGTGCCCTGCTTGCAAATAGCAAATAGTGGGAACAAAAACAGCCGATACTCATAGAGACTCTATGAAATAACTTGACACAGCACAGCAGCTATAGTCAACGTTTCAGAAACGTTGACTATAGCTGCTGTGCTGTGTCAAGTTATTTCACAGAGTCTCTATGAGTGCCGGCTGTTTTTGTTCCCAATATATATATATATATATATATATATATATATATACACACATACACACATGCGTGCACATCTGCACTCTCCTTCATATCATCTAAAAGCGGTGCTTCCCTTAAGTCTGTTCCATATAGGTCCAGTACACACAGAATTTTGGTAGAAAGGGCACTCACAGTTATGAAAACAATATACTTTTATTTTCACCCAGATAGGGCACTGTAGAAACGTCTTTAAAGCAGAAAAGGCTCATTAAATAACATCCAGTTTACCATAATTCTCCTGCAGCACCATCAATGCCACAGGTATAACTTCAGTAACACATCAATAGAAAGGCATATTGGTCACTTATCAGTCCATCGACCTTGGTCAGTAAATGACCGTTTGAGACCCCAGCATCACGTCACAATCACCTTCCAGGGCTGGCTCCTGTTAGTGGAAGGTGATTGTGACGTGATGCTGGGGTCTCAAACGGTCGAGGAAGTCGGCCACTGAAGAGATAGCGGCAGCTATCAATTAACTTAATTGAATGGTTTCACTGAATGAGAAGAAAGGTGACCCCCTTCAGAGCAGGAGCCCGGCGGCAGATGACTCCGTTGCCTCCCAGAGTTACGCCTCTGGCAGGACTGCAGGGGAGAGTCAGGGAGACGTCCTTCCAGCGGAGCTGTGATGATAAATGGCGCCTGTGTGCTGAGGAGATAGGCTCCGCCCCCTTCTCGGCGGCCTTTTCTCCCGCTTTTTTGTAAGTTCTGGCAGGGGTTAAAATACATCCATATAGCCCTGGGGGTTATATGTGGTGTATTTATGCCAGCCAAGGTGTTTTACATTGCTGCTCAGGGCGCCCCCCCCCTAGCGCCCTGCACCCTCAGTGACCGGAGTGTGAAGTGTGCCTGAGTAACAATGGCGCACAGCTGCAGTGCTGTGCGCTACCTTGTTGAAGACTGAGGTCTTCTGCCGCCGATTTTTCCGGACCTCTTCTGGTTTCTGGCTCTGTAAGGGGGCCGGCGGCGCGGCTCTGGGACCGAGCTCCGAGGCTGGGCCTGTGTTCGGTCCCTCTGGAGCTAATGGTGTCCAGTAGCCTAAGAAGCCCAATCCACTCTGCACGCAGGTGAGTTCGCTTCTTCTCCCCTTAGTCCCTCGATGCAGTGAGCCTGTTGCCAGCAGGTCTCACTGAAAATAAAAAACCTAAAACTAAAACTTTCACTAAGAAGCTCAGGAGAGCCCCTAGTGTGCACCCTTCTCGGCCGGGCACAAAAATCTAACTGAGGCTTGGAGGAGGGTCATAGGGGGAGGAGCCAGTGCATACCAGGTAGTCCTAAAGCTTTTACTTTTGTGCCCAGTCTCCTGCGGAGCCGCTAATCCCCATGGTCCTTACGGAGTTCCCAGCATCCACTAGGACGTCAGAGAAAAATATATTGCTATTTTGTATGGTTGAAGTTAGGCATGCATCCTAACTTGTCCCATTTCACCACGGATAAAACCTACTGACTTTACCATTAAAATTTTACACAAAAATATCTACAGTATAATGTAAATGACTGCTGTTAGAGACTGTCACGTATGAATATGGTATTGTTCATGTTCTTAAATGTTTGTTTGGCGTAAAATAAAATCTACTTGCACGTTTATACTACTGAATTATACAGTATGTTCCCATTTTACAGCACGTGCAGTATGAAAAGTTAGGTATTTTAGTGCTAACGCCATTAGAGTAAAGGATTTAATTTAAAGTGTTAAAAAAAAAAAAAAAAGGATTTTAATTACCTACCGGTAAATCCCTTTCTTGTAGTCCATAAGGGATACTGGGGTTCACTTACTACGATGGGGTATATATGGGGTCCAAAGGAGCCAGTGCACTTAAAATCTTCAAACAGGGTGTGTTGGCTCCTCCCATCTATGCCCCCTTCCACAGCCAGTCTAGGTAAACTGTGCCCGAAGGAGATGGGCATACTTGAGAGAAGGAACATAAGATAACCAGTGGTGAGATTAACACATCAGCACACCACAACAGGAAACAGACCAGCAACGGCTGGTTAATACGACAGCAACAGCTGATATAGACAACATTCATACAAGACCAAACTGCAGAAAAGTCAACGCACTGAGGCGGGCACCCAGTATCCCTTATGGACTAAGAGAAAGGGATTTATCGGTAGGTAATTAAAATCCTATTTTCTCATTTCTGTGAGGAAAGAATAAAAACAAAACAAAAAACACAAAACCCCCCCCCCACAAATTTTTTTTACAGCAGATTAGGCACCCCAGCAATAAAAAGGAGGATAAAAGCTCAGCACGGAGTTCTTAAAGAACAAAGGAGGGCTTCTGTAGAAATGCCAAAATTTTCAATCCCATCCATTACCTCTCCCGTTAATATAAACAATATCAGCCCCAATGTACATAAATCCTTTGGCCTCCCAGATTAGGCACCCCAGCAATTAAAGGTAAGACAATAGCTCAGCAGGGAGTCCTTAAGGAATAAAAGATGGCTTCTGGAGAAGGCCCAAAGCTTTCAATCCCATCCACTACCTCTCCTGTTAATATAAGCAATGTCAGCCCCAATGTACATAAATCTGGCAGACCACTGTCACTGTACTGTATTTCCTGCTAGAACTCCAAGTGCATGTACCCGGCTGTGTGGAAGATCTGGTGACCCCAGGCCGAGTGTCCGAGAGGTAATCCACCCAGTCCCCGAGTCACAGCATAGTAAGAGAGTCTGGCGGCTTCCGGCAATGAAACGGAGCAGCAACAGCTTTTTCCGGACTTGCGGGCTGCAACTTGCGAAGAGACCGAAAGCCTCTCCTGGCTCTGCAGCCCACCAGTAGCGTTACAGCGCGATAATTTTTTTTTATCGACGTTAATAAGCTACTTGCCCAGCACTAATATATATAAGGCAAGCTCGGGGAGGACAGAAACCTACCATGGTTTATATTATATATATATATATATATACACACACACACACACACACACATACACAATAGACTGTTACACATTTTTCTTCTCAAGTCTTTGAGTGCAGCTGCCTGCTTATAGTCTATTGTATCCGTTCAATCCAGAGGGCACCGGAGCACATTACACAAACCCCATGAGAGTACCAGTCCAATCATACTTATATATTTATTTAGAAAGTCCTTCAATGTGCATTAAAATGTTTCATCTAAAGCTCCATCTAAAATGGTAAATGCATTTTATTGAACATCCTCACTTTACAGAACTACATCCTTCTTCACAACGTCACAGAACTAGGGCCCTCATTCCGAGTTGATCGCTCACTAGCTGCTTTTAGCAGCAGTGCAAACGCTAAGCCGCCGCCCTCTGGGAGTGTATCTTAGCTTAGCAGAAGTGCGACCAAGAGGTTAGCAGTTCTGCTATAAAATATTTTCATGCAGTTTCATAGTAGCTCTAAACCTACTCCTACCTTGCGATCACTGCAGACTGTTTAGTCCCTGTTTTGACGTCACAAACACGCCCTGCGTTCGGCCAGCCACTCCCCCGTTTCCCCAGGCACGCCTGCGTTACCTTCTGACACGCCAGCGTTTTTTAGCACACTCCCGGAAAACGGTCAGTTACCTCGCAGAAACACCCCTTTCCTGTCAATCACTCACCGATCAGCCGAGCGACTGAAAAGAGTCGCTCGGCCTTGTGTAAAACTGCATAGTTTTGTGTGAAAGTACTTCGCGCGTGCGCACGGCGGCCCATACGCATGCACAGAAAAGCCGATTTTTTGCCTGATAGCTGCGCTGCGAACAACGGCAGCTAGCGATCAACTCGGAATGACCCCCTATGTCTATTATTACACTAGTTCCTGGACCACAAGAACTATAGAAAAAGAGTAAGTTCCTAAAAAAATAAAAATAAACTATGTATTAATTAAAAGCTTTATACAATTTTAACAGCACTACTAAACAAGTGTACTCTTCGTTAGGGTGTACTACGAGTGACCGGCTGTCGGGATCCCAGCGCCGGCCAATGCTGGCAGCGGGGCGAGCGCAAAAGAGCCCCTTGCGGGCTCCTCCCTCCAGGAGTGTCATGGACACCCCAGGAGGGAGAATAGTTGTCTGTATACCGAGTGCCGGGATGCCGACAGCCGTTATATCGCGTGCCACCCCTTCATTAATGTAAACACTTACAAGTTTTCTACACCTTATGAATTTGAATGTAAAAAATACATGATTATTAATAGAGTAATACAGAAAACCACTGAAAAAGAAACTTTTTGATGTTTTTATTGATATAGCATACACGTGTTGCTCTATAAGAGCTGGAATACAGTCTTACAGGAAGATAAATACATGCATCAGTGATGATGTAATACGGAAGAAGGCTGCTTGTTTGGCCAAAACATTATAGGATTTGTGGGAGCACAAAGTGGACCTGGCGAAAACAGTATATAGTCTAACCAATACACAGCCCCTGAATTACTGAGTAAGGAAAACTGGTCTCAAAAGTTACTAGTGTTTCTGTTGGGTACTATGTTCAAATCACACGACTGCAGGAGTAAATTAATGCCATGTCTACCCAATACAGTCCGCCATGTGTCAGATGTCATTTTTTATTATAAATCTGCTTGGCATTCAGAGTAAGAATGCCTGCTCTCTTGTGGCATCATATGGGCCTATGCATGGTTAGAAGATGAACAAGAATGCCAGACAACAGCCACTTCAATTTATTAAAGTGTCCAATAATGATTATATTGTAGCACTTACTTTGCAACTATAGATGCAGGACTGCACACCAAATGCCCCAGCTTGTTGCCAGTACAGTATATAAAGAATCCTATACAAGTTATGGCCAAGTTACATTTAGGTGTACAGTTCATGATTGAGCCCTGCAAATCAGGATCAAAAAGGAGCTTAAAGAACCACTTGCCATATAACTAATACATCTTTCAATAACAAGACATCACAGATATGAATTAAAGCAAAGATAATGTAGAAGGGCCTGCCCTTCTGGCAAAGCATGCCACAGCAATACCACATCACCAAGGTCTTAGTTAATTAAAACGGAATGTAGTTAATATATCGGCTGTCGGAATCCCGGCATTCAGGATCCCAACACTGGAATCCTGACAGCCGGTAAAATGCCGGCGGTTGGAATACCGATCACTCCTGGTATACCCACTTGGGTGGTGGGTCCACGCCACCACCCAAGGGAAAATAGAACCAAAGCGTAGCGAGCCGTAGGGGCAACTCCCTGCCGGTATTATGGCTTTCGGAATCCTGACAGCCGGCATCCCATCAGCCGGGATACCGTCTCCATCCCAATTAAAACAAGACCCTGACATTTTTTACTATTCTGTATTTTCACATAAACATGTGATGGATGCATTAATGGACAAAACAAAAGTCCCATTTAAATCTAATGGGCAAATATATTTTGTAAATTTTTTTTGTATAGAACACTAAAGTTATAATATTAAATGGCAAAAGGGTGCACCATCTAAATTCCACTACAACTAAAACAAAATAGTAATGTTACTACTATATAATAGTAGTAATACAATTCCTGAACCCTTGCCCACAAATAGGCTCCCAGTGCATTGATGTGTTTGCACATTTGAGTTTAGTCCTCCTTCTGGGAACATTTTAGAAGTCACTAACATACGACAAAGCTACAAAATCTATAGTTTCTATTCAACAAACGTATAGCAATCACTAAAATCAGTGTGTTACACCTGTCTTCTTTCCGTGCTGTGATATCACATAAAATAAATTCCTATTTCAGCCTGTACATTATATGGAGCTGGATACGAGTTATCACCTCAATAAAATCGAATATTACACTTCTATACAAGAGGCAGTTGAATTCCTGGCATATTTCTTATGTATAATTTAATGGACTGTGGAGACTAATTTATTCTGAAGTAGAAAAAAAAATCCCACAAAATATGAGACTGTACTTAAAATGTTGGTTGTTAAATAGGGACAATTTCTGCACACTGCCCAAATTCTAAAGCATGGGTCGGATTTCTGGTCTCACATTGTAGGTGAAAGTCATATGAAACAGTAGTGCAAAGGCATTTTTATAGTGCAAACTATGAAACAAACATGCAGAATGATGGGAAGTTGTTAAGGCACAATCCTAAGAGTGGACATTATTAATTACATAAAATAAAATATTGCTTTAAAATTCTAATGTAAAAAAAAAAAAAGTCTCAGTATTGCAATTTCCAGAATAAAAGTTGTCTGTCCACTGATCCAGTGATAAGAGTGTTGCATGGCTCGTTCATCCACATACATGTCACAGCATCTAAAGAAAAGAATATGGAAGTGAATTGTTTACAGTAGTTAATGAATGATTTCAAAAAGCAAAAAAATTAAATGACTCAAACACTGGGGGAAACAAAACCATACTCCGCTTGTACTGTATAGGGGTAAAATATCAAGTTAATGCATTTATTTTTTATTTTTTATTTAAAGTGTCAATTATCCTAGCAGCTTGAACATATTACATCCTCTAATACATACAATATACTACTGTTTGAAGTGATAATTCTGAACATTTGGGGTCTGATTCTGAGGTGGGAGTAAAGCAAAAAAAGTGTAAGTAACTGTGCACATGGTCAAACCATGGGGGTCATTCAGACTGGATTGCTGCAGCGATCGCAGTCTGCAGCCCTTTGGGGAGTGCGCATGCGCACCCCGTGAAGCCCAGTGAGATACAAAAGCATCTCAGGGCTGCAATCGCCTCTGTCTGATTCACAGGCAGAGGCGGTCACGGGGCGGGAGGGGGCGTTCCAGCGGCATTAGTACGCTGTTGGTGGGGCGCGGTCCGGACACTGCAGGCATGTTTGGACCATTGCAGGGGCGAGCTGCGGCGGCTGCCTGACGTCACATGCAGCCGCTGCACCCGGGATGTGGCGGGTAGCCACCTGCCAGCTCAGCTAGGCAGCTACTCAGCGGGTGCAAAAGTGGCAATGCTATTGCACGTGTGTGTGTGTGTGGGGAGGGGGGGGGGGTTAGGGCCATACATGCGGGGCGGACTAGCCCTGTGTTGGGCGTCCCCCCCGCATGTCTGAGTAACTGATCATAGATGTGCTAAATTTAGCACATCTACGATCAGATCTGAATCACCCCCCATTTTACACTGCAGGTGCAAAAGCAGCCAGTATTTACCCTGCATTGCAACATGGTTTGTCCCAGATACAAAGTTACATGTTCTTTTTTGCTCTGGTCCAGTGGTTCCCGAACTGGGTGCTGCAGAGCAATTGCAGGAATGCTTATGGGATGCTGATCCAGTCCAAATTAAATTATTTATGGTCCATGTCATAGGCAAAAAAAGTGGTAATGACTGCCGATAACAAAACAGAACAACCCAGACTACGCCCAACAAAACCACCGGCACACAACTGAACCTAAGGATGACAAGTAAGCACAATTTACTTCATTTAATAATTTCTTATACATTTCTCAATTAGACCCCTTTCACACAGAAAATGAAATTACAGAGTAAAGCCGTTCTACCTGGTAATTTCACGAAAAACATGGGTCCTTTTTCTGTGGGAAAGGGTCAACCTGAGTTGAAATTCCTAGGACTTTGACTGAAATTCTGGACCCGGTAATTTGCTTGTCTGTGTGAAAGGGGGGAGTATCCTAGTTAGTTTTTTTGACCACAGTAGTGCCCTAGTGAATGTTACGCAACATAGTAGTGCCATAGTTTAAATTATGCCACACTGTAGTATTCCTAGTTCAAATGATGTCATCCTGTCGGGACCCCAGTTCTGATTATGCCATATTACAGTGCTTCCTCGTAGGTCATATTATGCCACATTACAGTTTCCCCTCCCAGTTCATATTATGCCACATTACAGTTCCCCCTTACAGTTCATATTAAGCCACATTACAGTGACCCCCCCCCCCCCAGTTCATATTATGCAACATCACATGCACTCAATTTAGACTGTGCCACATTACAGCAGTGCAGCTGAAAAGGGAGGGGGAGCGGGCACTAATTATCCGGGCCATGGGTTGTTAGAGGGGCCCGGTTCCGCCCCTCCCTGAATATACTTTTCTAGCTCTGGCAAGCGTCTTTTCCGTGGCTCCATCTTGCCAGTGACATCTTCAGCCCTGACGAAGCTTAGTTTAAGCGAAATGTGCATAGGCATCACTATGCACTGTCTGTACTGTTAAAATAAGAAATGAAATCCTGTGTAACATGTTCTCAGAAAAATTAACTGTATGAATATGTGGTGGATATATGCAGCAAGTGAGAGTAGCACATGAAACATAGATGCTATTAGGGAATGTGAATATACCACGTGCAAAGGGATCTGAGGGACGCAGTGTCTCTTACATAACCATCCAGCTCAATGTTACAGATAACCTTCTCACCCAACAGTGACATCCATAACCACATTGTTTACCATTCCATTTCTATCTTGGTTAATAACAGCAAGATAGCATAGTATAAATAGATACCATATCACATGAGATATTATAATCTCAGGCATGAAAAAATGTGAAGTATATGTATACTAGTGCCTGTGGTATATGGTTCCTTATGAAAATGAGAGGAAATAAGGGCACTATATGGATGTGAAGTTAATTTACAGCTAATATATAGCCACCTATATGTGAGTCTATTTGTGAGTTCACAATTAAACCTGGGTGTGAGAGAAAAGTAATAAAGTATCACATGAGTGTATAACGATACCATTTAAAATAATTGAGCATATGAGCTGACATGTGAATATGCAGTAAAAAGCATTATATCTGAAATACAAGGAACAAACAACCCAGCAGCATTTGAGTCTGCAGTATATCCTTATCAAACATATAAGGAAAAGCATGCGTTTATCATTTTATAATCCCTCAGTAGAGTGTATATTACTAACTGGAATTATCCAGCATCATAAAAAAACAACAACAAATGCATCTAATATCATATTGCTGCTAGAAACATCTCAATAGTGCTACAAAAATGCAACAAAATGTAATATATCTAACCACAGAATGAGGAATCCATAAACAAACATTCGAGCACCTGAATTATATCACTAAGCTAATTGAGCATCTACCAATATATATGTTTGTTGTGAGAAGCAGAGGTTCCTGCATTAGGAGGAGGTGCAGGCCCTGACATGCCACATGGAGCATTATGGGGTTGCTCCAAGGTAGGTAGCTCTTAGCTTAGACATATTGTAGTAAGGAGCCATTGTCATGTGGCTCCTTGCTGGTTAATCTTAGACCCAGATTGGGGTAATGGAGGTGTGAGGTGTGGTGCCTCTGAACTAGCTGAGCTGGATGGCCTTAGTGTGGCATACCTTTACATTCTATTAACACTTTTCATTTATAAATTTTTTAACACTATTTCTCTATTTTAATTGCATTTCATTTACGTATCACTTTCTCTATAGCTTCGGCTTCCTAAATACTAATTTATTAACACTATAGTTTTTTCACTGGTATGTTATGCTGGGCTTTCTGGCTTATGCTGGTGTTTTGGGGTGCCACACCCTGCACCTAGATATAGCGCTAGGGACCCCAAATATACAGAGACGCCTTGATGCGGCTTTGGGGCTTATTCACACATTTGCGCAAATATGTGTAACGAAGATCTATTATCATGTGGAATTTATATCTGGTTAGGGTTATCATTCAGGGTGCTGGGGGAAACAAATGCCTTTTTTTCTTGCTTTAGGAATCCATAAACATCTGTGACATTATTGCTACTTTTGTAACCACCACCAGAAATTACTGCTAAAAACTATTAAGTGACTATTTAAGAGCAGACTATAATCCGGAACATTACAGGACTATAAACTACAATATAGAATAAAGACAATGCACAAGCATTTTCTTTTAAATCACATTTCATTTACACTAAATCATTTTTCTTTGTTTCTATACTTTATTCTATTTCTACAATTCTTATATTTCGCTTTGTATGACCCCCAAAAAAGGGGAAAACACAATACATCATATGTGGTAACATTAAACGGACATATCACATATGGGTATTGAATTTTATTGACGATTTTATACTGTTAATTAATAAATTACAACAATTTTAATCAAAAACTTTTTGTGGAAAGGAATGAGTGCTGCTGTAATGAAGCGGATTCCTTTTTTCTTTCATATGTTTCTATATCTTCAGGAAGATGGCACCGCACTGTGCAAGCAAAGACACTGTCACCGTGCCAGAGACTTAGATCTATTGCACCTGCACCATCTTCCCGGATATCACAGTTAAGAAACTGATCTCCCTCCTCTCCGAAAATCTGCTCCTCGCTGAGAAGCAAATGGCACCCCCACTGTGCAGTGCGTGGCCCTGCTCTGCGGGGCCATGCTTACGATTTTATATGTATATTCTACTTTAAGTGAAGATATTCTTTATTTCGGCACACTGTCCCATTGAGACAGTCCTAATCGAGGAGCTCAATCCCTGTGCCTCAGCTCACTTTACAAGGGTTGTAATCAAGGAGAAAACTACTCTCTGGCAGTGCTGTGAGGGTGAAACATGAGCCTCACAAACATAGCTGAGCCTTGCTGACAGTGAGAGACAGACACTGCCACCTATATGAATGCTGACAAGTCCCCCTTCTCAGGCTGGACCCAGACCCAACTGCTTACCAGGTAATTCTGGGAGCTTGGTAAAAAAAAACTATATGATTTGGGTCGTGGTACCCTAAGCAGTACAGCAAAGACACACCCTGAACGCACTATAGCTACACCCCATGACTACTACTACCACACACACACTACATGCGTTAGAAACTTGTTTTCCCTATCATCTTATGTGGGATATTGGGTCTCTCTTAAGGATGTGGATACTTTATATTAAAGTGTTGAAAATCTTATTTTCTATATCTCCATCTTTCTGAAGTCTAAGGACAGGTCGCTTATTATACTTTTACGAATTACCCCTTTTTTGTACTATGTGGCGAGTAACTAAAGTAATACCACACTGACTGAGAACTGAGGAGTCCGCGAGAGTCCTCATGCTGCAGCCAGTTCCTTTTGTGGGATGTCTCCTCAGGGCCCCCTTTACTATTAGCACAGATAATGGATGGGGCTTTGCATTGCCATGGTGCCAAAGTATATGCTTCCCCCACCAGTGAAGGTGGAGTTTGAAACTACAATTGGTTTCTAGAGGCCTTGGGGCCATATTGGAGGCCTACACAGCCCTAAATCCGACTGGGACACTATATTAGGTGGGGATGACCCTACTAAGCGCTGGAATAGCATAGGTGAGCCAACCTCCAAGACAGTGCCTGCTAAAATGCTTGGCACTGGAAGGAGATGGCATACACCAGCCAGCATGGCATTTCCTTTTGACTATTGGTCATGGTGTCTCTCCTGAAATCCAAAGGGTTAATGGTTATCTCCTACATGGATGATCACTTGGTCAAGGCAGGAACTCCATCTTTGCTTTGGTTACACTGCTGAGCACCAACAGATGCTAGAGTCCCACAATTGAATTATAAACTACCAGAAAATCTGATTACTACTGAGAGATTTGTCTTTCTGGGTCCGCAGTTGAACACCCGAGAGAGCAGAAGGTGTTTTTTTAAATTTGCACAAGATAGTCTCTTTACAAAAAAGTATTGCTATTGGCTCTCAAGAAGGACCTCAGTGCATTTCTGCTAGATTCCTGGGAAAATTTGTCTCAACATTGTGGATCTTTTAAAATGCATCATCCAGTAATGAATACACCTGTGCACCAACAAGGAGATCTGTAAAACATGCACTGCTAGGCGTCCATGAGTGGGAAACACTGTATTAGGAGGTTTACAAAAGGCATTGGCTAGTGACCAAACAAATGAGTGCTTGATAGATCACTGCTGTCATTCAATAGTTTACATTATTTTAGTCAAACCTGTTCCTTACAATGAAAAGGTTCATTATCCCAGATCAATGACAACCTCATGGGTTGTGCGGCACAGTGTTTCCAATGAGCAGCTGTGTCCTTCAGTTTTGTGGTTTTCGATCATATGTGTTTGCCTCTAAAGATGCCAGGTTTGGCAATAAGATGGTGCACAATAACACTATGAGCCAGGGACAGCATTAATGTAGAGCACACATTGTAGGAGAGTACACGGAAAAGAGGGCTTCGCCAAGAGTCACATATGCCCTGCCTTCGAGTAGCTCCCACATGTAAAATGTAGAATCTGAGGGAGACTATATATATATATACCCAAGGTCCAGTGAACCTCCCAATGGATTCAGAGAAAAGGATTTAAGGCGAGTATAAAAATTCCATTATCTTAATTTGGTGATTAGAACTGGTACATGAATTTAAGGAAATCCTGTCTCCTCTGTGCTCTTGCAAGCAGCACATGGGAATTAGTATGTGCACCCATGTTGCTGGGTTTGACTTGTACAGAGCTAATAACTCTTGTGCTTTACAATTCAAACTGTGGCTGTCAGGCATGGCACTGTATTTACTGAATTGCTTTTAACTGAGTAAATTGTAACTCCAGCAGCTGCCATCCAATCAGCTCCATTCGTAATCACACTTTCCACTTCTCCCAGCCATGTAGATCTGGTTGTCACAAGCACAGGCCTGGGTGATCAACACCTGAACCATGCATATTTTGGACACTGAAACCTCAAAAGCCTTAAAAGTATGCAGGGGAAGAATGAGTAATAAAAACATACAGACTGGAGATGGCATTCGCTTTTAGAGGACTCGTGGATACATGCTTATTGGTTCTAAATTTGGCATTAGATTTTAATATTCATGCTGTAACCATGAGATCACAAATGTAATCATAGTATACGTTATAAAGGGGAAAAAACGCAGTACGGTACCTGCATGTCCTGCTATTCTTTCAAGAATCCTTCCACCAATAAGATCCCAAACTAGCAATTCTCCAGTGTCATTTCCAGACAGAACAGTGTGCCCATTCCAACAGAAGCACCTATGGATAGCAAAATACATCTATTAACAGTGCTGACGTTCCCTCCAGAGAACAGCTCACAGTGCAAGAATGAAATTCCCCCATTCTGCTCAAACCAAATATGTGGACATCTATCTCATGACCAGTGCCGTAACTAGACATTTTAGCGCTGTGTGCAAGAAATACCACCGGCGCCCCCCCCCCCCCCCCATATATACAAAAACAGGGTCAATGCGCGTGCCAAAAATAATAAGAATTTACTTGCCGATAATTCTATTTCTCGGAGTCCGTAGTGGATGCTGGGGTTCCTGAAAGGACCATGGGGAATAGCGGCTCCGCAGGAGACAGGGCACAAAAAGTAAAGCTTTAGGATCAGGTGGTGTGCACTGGCTCCTCCCCCTATGACCCTCCTCCAAGCCTCAGTTAGATACTGTGCCCGGACGAGCGTACACAATAAGGAAGGATTTATGAATCCCGGGTAAGACTCATACCAGCCACACCAATCACACTGTACAACCTGTGATCTGAACCCAGTTAACAGTATGATAACAGCGGAGCCTCTGAAAAGATGGCTCACAACAATAATAACCCGATTTTTGTAACTATGTACAAGTAATGCAGATAATCCGCACTTGGGATGGGCGCCCAGCATCCACTACGGACTCCGAGAAATAGAATTATCGGTAAGTAAATTCTTATTTTCTCTATCGTCCTAGTGGATGCTGGGGTTCCTGAAAGGACCATGGGGATTATACCAAAGCTCCCAAACGGGCGGGAGAGTGCGGATGACTCTGCAGCACCGAATGAGAGAACTCCAGGTCCTCCTTAGCCAGGGTATCAAATTTGTAGGATTTTACAAACGTGTTTGCCCCTGACTAAATAGCCGCTCGGCAAAGTTGTAAAGCCGAGACCCCTCGGGCAGCCGCCCAAGATGAGCCCACCTTCCTTGTGGAATGGGCATTTAACTATTTTGGCTGTGGCAGGCCTGCCACAGAATGTGCAAGCTGAATTGTATTACACATCCAACTAGCAAAAGTCTGCTTAAAAGCAAGAGCACCCAGTTTGTTGGGTGCATACAGGATAACAGCAAGTCAGTTTTCCTGACTCCAGCCGTCCTGGAACCTATGTTTTCAGGGCCCTGACCACATCTAGCAACTTGGAGTCCTCCAAGTCCCTAGTAGGCGCAAGACACCACAATAAGCTGGTTCAGGTGAAACACTGACACCACCTTAGGGAGAGAACTGGGGACGAGTCCGCAGCTCTGCCCTGTCCGAATGGACAAACAGATATGGGCTTTTTTGAGAAAAAAACCACCAATTTTACACTCGCCTGGTCCAGGCCAGGTCCAAGAGCATGTTCACTTTTCATGTGAGATGCTTCAAATCCACAGATTTGACTGGTTTTAAACCAATGTGTTTTGAGGAATCCCAGAACTACGTTGAGATCCCACAGTGCCACTGGAGGCACAAAAGGGGGTTGTATATGCAATACTCCCTTGACAAACTTCTGGACTTCAGGAACTGAAGCCAATTCTTTCTGGAAGAAAAATCGACAGGGCCGAAATTTGAACCTTAATGGACCCCAATTTGAGGCCCATAGACACTCCTGTTTGCAAGAAATGCAGGAATCAACCGAGTTGAAATTTCTTCGTGGGGCCTTCCTGGCCTCACACCACGCAACATATTTTCGCCACATGTGGTGATAATGTTGTGCGGTCACCTCCTTTCTGGCTTTGACCAGGATAGGAATGACCTCTTCCTGAATGCCTTTTCCCTTAGGATCCGGCGTTCCACCGCCATGCCGTCAAACGCAGCTGCGGTAAGTCTTGGAACAGACATGGTACTTGCTGAAACAAGTCCCTTCTTAGCGGCAGAGGCCATAAGTCCTCTGTGAGCATCTCTTGAAGTTCCGGGTACCAAGTCCTTCTTGGCCAATCCGGAGCCATGAGTATAGTTCTTACTCCTCTACGTCTTATAATTCTCAGTACCTTAGGTATGAAAAGCAGAGGATGGAACACATACACCGACTGGTACACCCACGGTGTTACCAGAACGTCCACAGCTATTGCCTGAGGGTCTCTTAACCTGGCGCAATACCTGTCCCGTTTTTTGTTCAGACGGGACGCCATCATGTCCACCTTTGGTAATTTCCAACGGTTTACAATTATGTGGAAAACTTCCCCATGAAGTTCCCACTCTGCCGGGTGGAGGTCGTGCCTACTGAGGAAGTCTGCTTCCCAGTTTCCATTCCCGGAATGAAACACTGCTGACAGTGCTATCACATGATTTTCCGCCCAGCGAAAAGTCCTTGCAGTTTTTGCCACTGCCCTCCTGCTTCTTGTGCCGCCCTGTCTATTTACGTGGGCGACTGCCGTGATGTTTTATCCCACTGGATCAATACCGGCTGACCTTGAAGCAGAGGTCTTGCTAAGCTTAGAGCATTATAAATTTACCCTTAGCTATATTTATGTGGAGAAAAATCTCCAGACTTGATCACAGCCCCTGGAAAAATTTTTCTTGTGTGACTGCTCCCCAGCCTCTCGGGCTGGCCTCCGTGGTCACCAACATCCAAAACTGAATGCCGAATCTGCGGCCCTCTAGAAGATGAGCACTCTGTAACCACCACAGGAGAGACACCCTTGTCCTTGGATATAGGGTTATCCGCTGATGCATCTGAAGATGCGATCCGGACCATTTGTCCAGCAGATCCCACTGAAAAGTTCTTGCATGAAATCTGCCGACTGGAATTGCTTCGAAGGAAGTCACCATTTTTTTACCATGGCCCTTGTGCAATGATGCACTGATTTTAGGAGGTTCCTGACTAGCTCGGATAACTCCCTGGCTTTCTCTTCCGGGAGAAACACCTTTTTCTGGACTGTGTCCAGAATCATCCCTAAGCACAGGAGACTTGTTGTCGGGATCAGCTGCGATTTTGGAATCTTTAGAATCCACCCCTGCTGTTGTAACAGTATCCGAGATAGTGCTACTCCGACCTCCAACTGTTCCCTGGACTTTGCCCTTATCAGGAGATCGTCCAAGTAAGGGATAATTAAGACGCCTTTTCTTCGAAGAAGAACCATCATTTCGGCCATTACCTTGGTAAAGACCCGGGGTGCCGTAGACAATCCAAACGGCAGCGTCTGAAACTGATAGTGACAGTTCTGTACCACGAACCTGAGGTACCCTTAGTGATAAGGGCAAATTTGGGACATGGAGGTAAGCATCCCTGATGTCTCGGGACACCAGATAGTCCCCTTCTTCCCGGTTCGTTATCACTGCTCTGAGTGACTCCATCTTGATTTGAACCTTTGTAAGTGTTCAAATTTTTTTAGATTTAGAATAGGTCTCACCTAGCCTTCTGGCTTCAGTACCATAATATAGTGTGGAATAATACCCCTTTTCTTGTTGTAGGAGGGGTAATTTAATTATCACCTGCTGGGAATACAGCTCGTGAATTTTTTCCCATACTGCCTCCTTGTCGGAGGGAGACCTTGGTAAAGCAGCCTTCAGGAGCCTGCGCAGGAGAAACGTCTCGACATTCCAAACTGTACCCCTGGGATACTACTTGTAGGATCCAGGGGTCCTGTACGGTCTCAGCGACATGCTGAGAGCTTGTCAGAAGCGGTGGAACGCTTCTGTTCCTGGGAATGGGCTGCCTGCTGCAGTCTTCTTCCCTTTCCTCTATCCCTGGGCAGATATGACTCTTATAGGGACGAAAGGACTGAAGCTGAAAAGACGGTGTCTTTTTCTGCAGAGATGTGACTTAGGGTAAAAACGGTGGATTTTCCAGCAGTTGCCGTGGCCACCAGGTCCGATGGACCGACCCCAAATAACTCCTCTTCCTTTATACGGCAATACACCTTTGTGCCGTTTGGAATCTGCATCACCTGACCACTGTCGTGTCCATAAACATCTTCTGGCAGATATGGACATCGCACTTACTCTTGATGCCAGAGTGCAAATATCCCTCTGTGCATCTCGCATATATAGAAATACATCCTTTAAATGCTCTATAGTCAATAAAATACTGTCCCTGTCAAGGGTATCAATATTTTTAGTCAGGGAATCCGACCAAGCCACCCCAGCTCTGCACATCCAGGCTGAGGCGATCGCTGGTCGCAGTATAACACCAGTATGTGTGTATATACTTTTTATGATATTTTTCCAGCCTCCTGTCAGCTGGCTCCTTGAGGACGGCCCTATCTATAGACGGTACCGCCACTTGTTCTGATAAGCGTGTGAGCGCCTTATCCACCCTAAGGGGTGTTTCCCAACTCGCCCTAACTTCTGGCGGGAAAGGGTATACCGCCCATATTTTCTATCGGGGGGAACCCACGCATCATCACACACTTCATTTAATTTATCTGATTCAGGAAAAACTACGGTAGTTTTTTCACATCCCACATAATACCCTCTTTTGTGGTACTTGTAGTATCAGAAATATGTAACACCTCCTTCATTGCCCTTAACGTGTGGCCCTAATAAGGAATACGTTTGTTTATTCACCGTCGACACTGGATTCAGTGTCCCTGTCTGTGTCTGTGTCGACCGACTAAAGTAAACGGGCGTTTTAAAACCCCTGACGGTGTTTTTGAGACGTCTGGACCGGTACTAATTGTTTGTCGGCCGTCTCATGTCGTCAACCGACCTTGGCGCGTGTTGACATTATCACGTAATTCCCTAAATAAGCCATCCATTTCGGTGTCGACTCCCTAGAGAGTGACATCACCATTACAGGCAATTGCTCCGCCTCCTCACCAACATCGTCCTCATACATGTCGACACACACGTACCGACACACAGCACACACACAGGGAATGCTCTGATAGAGGACAGGACCCACTAGCCCTTTGGAGAGACAGAGGGAGAGTTTGCCAGCACACACCAAAAACGCTATAATTATACAGGGACAACCTTATATAAGTGTTTTCCCTTATAGCATCTTTTTTATATATTTCTAACGCCAAATTAGTGCCCCCCCTCTCTGTTTTAACCCTGTTTCTGTAGTGCAGTGCAGGGGAGAGCCTGGGAGCCTTCCCTCCAGCCTTTCTGTGAGGGAAAATGGCGCTGTGTGCTGAGGAGATAGGCCCCGCCCCTTTTTCGGCGGCCTCGTCTCCCGCTCTTAACGGATTCTGGCAGGGGTTAAATATCTCCATATAGCCCCCGGAGGCTATATGTGAGGTATTTTTAGCCAAAAAAGGTTTTCATTTGCCTCCCAGGGCGCCCCCCTCCCAGCGCCCTGCACCCTCAGTGACTGCCGTGTGAAGTGTGCTGAGAGGAAAATGGCGCACAGCTGCAGTGCTGTGCGCTACCTTAAGAAGACTGAGGAGTCTTCTGCCGCCGATTCTGGACCTCTTCTCGTTTCAGCATCTGCAAGGGGGCCGGCGGCGAGGCTCCGGTGACCATCCAGGCTGTACCTGTGATCGTCCCTCTGGAGCTAATGTCCAGTAGCCAAGAAGCCAATCCATCCTGCACGCAGGTGAGTTCACTTCTTCTCCCCTAAGTCCCTCGTTGCAGTGATCCTGTTGCCAGCAGGACTCACTGTAAAATAAAAAACCTAAGCTAAACTTTTCTAAGCAGCTCTTTAGGAGAGCCACCTAGATTGCACCCTTCTCGGCCGGGCACAAAAATCTAACTGAGGCTTGGAGGAGGGTCATAGGGGGAGGAGCCAGTGCACACCACCTGATCCTAAAGCTTTACTTTTTGTGCCCTGTCTCCTGCGGAGCCGCTATTCCCCATGGTCCTTTCAGGAACCCCAGCATCCACTAGGACGATAGAGAAATAGGGGCTTCATGGGGAAGGGATGTGGCCACAGAGCTCCCTTTTACACAGTATGACAGGTATAGTCCCTCTTTTTACACATTACGGCAGCAGAGTCCCCTTTTTACACATTATGGCAGTAGAGTCCCCCTTTTTTACATATTAGGCAGGCAGAGTCCCCCTTTTTTACACATTAAGCAGGCAAAGTCCCCCTTTTTTACACACTACAGTTGCAGAGTCTCCCTTTTTACACATTAAGCAGGCAGTGTCCCCCTTTTTTTAACACATTCCATCAGCAGAATCTCCATTTTTTTTTACATATTACATCAGCAGGGTCCCCCTTTTGATATTTGTACACATTACATGAGCATAGCCCCCCCCCCCCCCCTCCTTTTTTTTTTTTTTTACACTTTAGGCAGTGTGCGCGCATTACAAATTAGGGTGTGTGTGTGTTTCTCTCTCTTACTCATCAGGCCAGGTGTACACGATTCGGCAAACAGAGGAGGCAGAGACGCAGCTCATCAGGTCCAGGCGGCTGCGGAAACACTACATATCCCTTTACTGAGGAGACAGGACTCAGGAGACACGCAGCAGCACAGCCCTCAGGAACGGACTGAGTGGAGGGATGCCCAACAGATGGCGCCTCCGGCGCAAAGCCAGTGGGACTCAGGGACAGTGGCGCCGACACTCAATGGCGGCGGATGCGGAACTCAAGGACGGCGGCCGTGGGACTCAGGGTTGGAGCAACGGGACATGGGGAAGGTGTGTGCTGCCAGATGGCGGCTACACCAGCGCTCCCGTCCCTTGCAGAGGCGGAAGACAAGCTGCGCCAGCTGCACTTTCCGGAGTGACTGACTGAAGATGTCTGCCATGTGAGGGGGTGTGCTGCCGATGGTGTGCATTTGCGCTGTGGGCAAGGCACCATCGGCACACACCTAGTTACGGCCCTGCTCATGACATCAATGTTCCAGAAGCAAGACTTTCACATGCCAAGCATAAATGGAGGAGAGATCTCACTGTCATGTGGGTGGGAAATAAGCTGAGCTGCCTAGATACTGCACACAGTGTGACACCTATCACCTGAACCTGCTGTCAATGCTTTACCACAGAAATGGCTGGCATGGCAAGGAGATGTAACAACAGTGAGCAGCGTATTCTCCTCTCCTGGATTATGGATCAAAGGTTCGACAGTCAGAAGGGCAACAATGTCTAAGCCAATATGCAAAAGGTCAACAAGGAAATGGTCGACACATGAAAAGGGCGACATGAGTTTTTGATGTTATTTTGGAGTCAAAATTTCCCTTACAGCACGTGGACTCCAATTAGTGCACCACGCCCGCTTGCCATGCTTTGGGCAAGCTACCGTTCTGAATTGTAGTCCATGTGGATGGTAAAGTATAAAAAAAGCACTAAAAATGTAAATAAATACAAAAAACTCATGTCGACTCTATGCTGTGTCGACCATTTGAACCAGTCGCCCATATGCACGACGACTATTTGGTGTTGACCTTTAAACTGTCAACCTATCATCTGGATACCCATCTCCTGCACCCAATGTGCTAATACTGCCCAGTCACAACATGTATAATGATTGCAGAAGGAAGTGCAGGTGACTCGTACCAACCATTGTACACCAGATTATAAACATGTATACATTTCAGCAGTGAGTGGGAAAGCCAGGACCCAGGACTCTGAAGCAATGTAGGGTGTGCAGAAGTAGCAAAACCTTCTGGTTATGCTAAACATACAGTAGCTAAAGCGCAAAAGACTGAAAACCTAGCTAAAAAGAAAAAAAACAAAAGAAACTGTGGATCCAGAAGTTGACTCTCATACTTATTTTTGGTCCCAGGTTGAAGAGTTTCAGAACCACTAATGTAGACAAATTGTACTGATTGAATACTTATGTAATACTGGGGCAGATGTATTAAGCCTGGAGATGGGATAAAGAAGTGATATAGTAGTGATAAGTGCAAGGTGATAACGCACCAACCAGTCAGCTCCTAACGGTAATTTTTCAAATCAATGATTGGCTGGTGCGTTACCACCGTGCACTTATCACTGCTTTATACCTTCTCTATGTTAATACATCTGCCCCATTGACCAGAATAAGAAGTGATACTTAATCAGGTAGGTAATGAGACAGGGCAGCTAAACGGTGAGTGTAAGTGTTATAGCTCAGACAGAAAACAGTACTGGACACATTATTTTGTGGTCTATAGGTGGGTTGCACGTTACCTCTGCACCTCTCCCGAAGGCAGAGAAGAGATCAGCATTCCTGTCTGCACATCAATTATTTTTAGGCAGCCATCTTCTCCAGCAGACAGGACATGTCTGGTATCTGCAATAATACAGTTGTTATTGAAGGTTTTCCACCTTTGCAAAGATTTGGTTCTCCCACTACTTAAGTGGACTACAGAAACCAGACCACAGTGTACACACAACTATCCTACCATGAAGCATGTATACAGATGTGTCCCGCTGCAGTCAAATCAAACAGCCAGATCCCATGAGACTCTGCTAGTGGCGGCCATCTTTTTTGTTGAAAATGCATCTAGACGCATTAGGACTAGGACACACCAGGAGACTGTGGTGATTCATTTGATAAGTGACTAAGGGGTGTATGCAATTGCGGTCGAATTGCCGCAAATGTCGAAAAACGGGGCATTTTCGACAAAAAAAACATAATTCGACAATGCAATACAGTACTTTCCGACAAAAAAACTGACTTTTCAGATTCGACTTTTGGAAATTCGACAGTTCACAAATTCAACATTTCTGCAATGGTAAAAATTCGGCTTTTCGACAAAAGTATATTCAATTGAAGAATGTAGATTCGACAACAGTGCTTTTCGACAGTAAATTCGTCAATTTCATTCCGCCTCACTTTGCTGGCGGAATCTAATAAAAAATTTTAAAAACATGTTTTTTTGTGTGTTTCTTTTATTGCTAATAGCATATCTATTTATATTAGAAGGGATTAGGTACTTGGTTTGTCTATTAGGATTTACAACTATTATTTATATATTTTTTTAAATAATATTTTTATTTAACGGACTATAAAATTGAGAGAGCATGGTTTTCAGTGGGAAGGGGTGGGAATGGGTTAAAATTCTGAAAAAAAAATGCGTGTGGTCCCCCCTCCTAAGCATAACCAGCCTCGGGCTCTTTGAGCCGGTCCTGGTTGTAAAAATACAGGGGAAAAATTGACATGGGATCCCCCGTATTTTTAGAACATGGGATCCCCCGTATTTTTAGAACCAGCACCGGGCTCTGCGTCCGGTCCTGGTGCAAAAAATACGGGGACAAAAGACGTAGGGGTCCCCCGTATTTTTTACACCAGCACCGGGCTCCACTAGCTGGAGAGATAATGCCACAGCCGGGGGACATTTTTATATCGGTCCCTGCAGCCGTGGCATTAAATACCCAACTAGTCACCCCTGGCCGGGGTACCCTGGAGGAGTGGGGACCCCTTAAATCAAGGGGTCCCCCCCCCTCCAGCCACCCAAGGGCCAGGGGTGAAGCCCGAGGCTGTCCCCCCCATCCAAGGGCTGCGGATGGGGGGCTGATAGCCATGTGTAAAAATAAAAGAATATTGTTTTTTGCAGCAGAACTACAAGTCCCAGCAAGCCTCCCCCGCAAACTGGTACTTGGAGAACCACAAGTACCAGCATGCGGGGGTAAAACGGGCCCGCTGGTACCTGTGGTTCTCCAAGTACCAGCTTGCGGGGGAGGCTTGCTGGGACTTGTAGTTCTGCTGCAAAAAACAATATTCTTTTATTTTTACACATGGCTATCAGCCCCCTATCCGCAGCCCTTGGATGGGGGGGACAGCCTCGGGCTTCACCCCTGGCCCTTAGGTGGCTGGAGGGGGGGGGACCCCTTGATTTAAGGGGTCCCCACTCCTCCAGGGTACCCCGGCCAGGGGTGACTAGTTGGGTATTTAAAGCCACGGCCGCAGGGACCGATATAAAAGTGTCCCCCGGCTGTGGCATTATCTCTCCAGCTAGTGGAGCTCGGTGCTGGTGAAAAATACGGGGGACCCCTACGTCTTTTGTCCCCCGTATTTTTTGCACCAGAACCGGACGCAGAGCCCGGTGCTGGTTCTAAAAATACGGGGGATCCCATGTCAATTTTCCCCCCGTATTTTTACAACCAGGACCGGCTCACAGAGCCCGAGGCTGGTTATGGTTAGGAGGGGGGGACCCCACGCAATTTTTTTCGGGTTTTTTAACGATTTCTGTGCTGACCGAAAAGTCGAATCCAGGACGCACTTATCCGTCAATTGGTCCGTTTTTCGACAGCGGGACCGTCGAATCCGTTTTTTTATTGAATATGTCGAATTCCGGCACCCGCCGGACGGAATTCGACTGTCGAATTGTGTCGAATTTAAAAACGGGCGAAAAAAACGCTGCAATTCGCCCGGAATTGCATATACCCCGAAGTCTCTGAATCTGTACACAAAGTGCTATAATGTAGCAGCTGCAGCTTTTTTCCAATACAAGTTCTGTTGTGCTCCGTATACAGACTCAGTCACACAAAATACACAAGTCTTGCATATCACAGTAATTGGCGCAGTTTCCTGGTGTGTCCTAGCCACATTGCATTGTGACTAAGATGCATTTTTGGTAAAAAATAAATAAATAAAAAAAGACACCGGACGGTAGTGGAGTTGCATGGGACCTGATGGCTCACCCGCGCCAGGAATCTCACGCTGCATGGTGTATTAAGGCTAGCTGTATTAGGACAGATCTGTACTTAACATTACACATAGGACCTATTGACGGTCATTGTTTGGGGTCAGATAATAACTCCTGATGTCCTATGATAATGCCAATCAAACTGATTTAAAGTAATTGAGCCCCTACACTTTGATATTGCAGCGTGTTGCACTCAAAGCCTGTAATTGATCCTATGCGGAGAGAAAAACAAACTAATAGCATTACATATTTCAATATGGTCTATACTTAGAACATTTACAGCTTACATATTGTAAATGTTAAGCAACTCTCTATTAACTAATAACTTATTCTACAATGGGGACTTTATGATGAGCTTCATCTGTGAATGAGACTTGTATAAGATACATTTGCATTTTAGAATATTACAGTGCTGCCTGCAAGTAAAAAAACCCCCACACAACTAGATACCTACCAGGACTCAATGCAACATCATGAACTGGTCCATTGTGGCAAGGAAGCTGATGTAACATAGAGGATCGTGCAATGTCCCAAATGCTCACTGTGCCTTCTTTAGTTCCGGATACTAGCAATGATCCGTCAGAGCTCACATTTATTGTGTTAACCTATACATATACACATTAAAGGTTAAAGCTGAAATGTTTATGATCTGGACTGGTTCATTATATTTCATGTTCTAGATGGACGCACTTTCTGTATAGAATCTAACGAAGAGAGTAAAAAAGTGGACCTTCCACATACTTCCCAAATGCAGGACACAATGAGCTCTGCCACAATCCCCCATATCCCATCTCAACAAAAAATGGTGACAAAGGTCTTCAGTTCAATTAAGTTTAAAATATAATAGCCTTCAGGCACAGCTATCTAATAACCTAACCGGCACTAACAGTAAACTGCTGTGACCAGGACTATTCTTGGAGAGTCCAGTGCTAGTGTCATTTAAATTTAGTATTTACTGTCCAATTAGCCCCGAAAACAGACTTTTTGCAGCATTCGCCGGTGAAAGCGGCTCTCCACGCTTCCACAATTCAACCTATCTTATTGCTAATTTGCAAAAATGGAATTTGTGCAATAATTCTTGCCTTTAAAATCAGTTCAAAATTTATTTTAAAATAGGGAAATCTGCCTGTACCCCCCAAAAATGACAAATAAACAATGGATAACAGTATAGAAGTGTATACAAGGTCATAATAAAAAGATTTTGGGGACTTAAATTGTGCTAAATGGCTGTTATATCCTTTTTTTTTTTTTTAAATAAAAAAGAATTATAAAAAGTTTTTTGCGCAAGACAACTGCTCTCATTAAATTCGAGTAAAAGCAAAATGGGTATAAGTATATATTTGGGTCATTTTCAGATAAGTTTAAAAAATGTCAGAAAATAAGACGATTACTCCCACGTGTAAGCCTAATAGCACTTGTCTCACTAACAAAGCACCCCAATATACCGGTCCCATACCTTGAAAACCAATTTCATCACTTTGCATTTTTACACCCCAAAATTGAAATGTCATTATTGGCCAATTAAAAATTATTAAAAGCTTCCAAGTGCCTAATTAGTCATTAAGGGTGGTGTCGCAGTGGTTCTGCCCAAATCCTCACGTTTTTACCTTAAAATAGGAATTTAGCACTACTTTTCTCATGCTCAGAGGTGGTGAAATCAAATTTGCGGATATGGAGAATTATCGCAGGTAATTT
The DNA here is from genome assembly GCF_028390025.1 of Pseudophryne corroboree. Classification (NCBI taxonomy): domain Eukaryota; kingdom Metazoa; phylum Chordata; class Amphibia; order Anura; family Myobatrachidae; genus Pseudophryne; species Pseudophryne corroboree. The sequence goes on from NC_086448.1 coordinate 678,764,504, forward strand.
TTTGCGGCTAATAGGATAGAGAGTTTTTGCGATTCGTAATAAAATCCTGTTTTTACCGCAAAAGCACGGCTAACAGTATACTCCCTTAGGGGTATATTCAATTAGGGTCGAAAGCTGCCGTCTGTCGAAAAGACGGCCGTTTTCGGCTTTTTAAGGTCGAATCGGGATTCAATCCCAGCTGTTTTTATTCGACAAGTCGGGGAATTCGACTTGTCGAAAAATACGTGAATCGGCGGTATAGCTGCCGATTCACGTACTTTTGAGGGAAACGGGGCCAAATTCGACAGGATTTGGCCGTTTCCGACCATCTCCGACCATAAAAAAAATGTCGGACTGAGATGAGGGGCCGTGGAGGAGAGGGGGGAGAGTCGCCGGGAGACGGGGGAGAGCCACGGACAGCCAGACGGGGAGAGCCGTGCTGGAGATGGGGGGAGAGCAGCAACGGAGACGGGGGAGCCGCGGGCAGACGGGGAGAGCAGCGCTGGAGGATGTCACAGCCGCCGCTCACAGCAGCGTCCACCCAGCTCCAGCAAGCGAGACCTCGCTTGCTGGAGCCGGGTGGACGCAGCCGTGAGCGGGGGAGAGCCATGGGCAGCCAGACTGGGGAGAGGGCTATATAGCCGCTGCTGTAGCGCTGCTCTCCCCAGTCTACCCGCGGCTCTCCCCCGTCTAGCTCCTGCATCTCAATTCAACTTTTTTAAAAGTCGAATTGAGAGGACATTGAATAGCCCAAGTCGGATCCATTCTGACAAATGAATGTCGGAATGGATCAGACTTCAATTGAATATACCCCTTAGTATGACTCCGGACAGTTCCAGATTACTTTTCGTTATGTAAGAGCAGAAAAGAAGAGCCTTCAATTTTAAGAGTTTCAAAACAGAACAAAGCGTTTTTTACTACAGTGCAGATGTATACAGATATGATTTTAACAGATCCTCTTTCTAATAAATTAATGTGTAGCCTTAGGGCTAATTTTCATCTATGTAATTACTTGAGTTAAAATAAGATACAAATGATAGCATGGGAAGCTCTTCTCTTATGTACATTATAATGCACTTCTATTGAGATGCTGCATTCAACATGTCCTTCCTGCTTGCCGCCAAAGAAAAGCAGATAACATATATTAAAAAGCTAAATAAAAATAGGAATTTTAAATACCTACCGGTAAATCCTTTTCTCGTAGTCCATAAGGAATATTGGGGACACATTAGTATAGACGTGGTCCAAATGAGCCGGTGCACTTTAAATTTCTTCTACTGGGTGTGCTGGCTCTTCCCCTCTATGCCCCCTCCTACAGGCAGTTATACGTAAAACAGTGCCCGAAGGAGAAATTACATACTTGAGAGAAGGAACATAACAACGAGAAGTGTGGTGAGATTTATACACCAGCACACCATAACATAACTGGGCCAGCAACCGCTGGCAACATAAACAGCAACAGCTGAACAGGTAACACATAACAGAGAACATGCAGAAAGTCACCGCACAAAATCCCTTATGGACTACGAGAAAAGGTTTTACTGGTAGGTATTTAAAATCCTATTTTCTCTAGCATCCATAAGGGATATTGGGGACACATTAGTACGATGGGGATGTCCCAGAGCTTCCAGAACGGGCAGGAACGTGTGGAGACATCTGCAGCACTGCCTGCCCAAACTGGGTATACTCTTTGGCCAGGGTATCAAACTTGTAGAACTTCACAAAGATGTTCTTCCCCGACCAGGTAGCCACTCGGCACAGCTGCAGGGAGGAGACTCCACGGGCAGCCGCCCAAGAAGATCCCACTGATCCTGTAGAGTGGGCCTTCAGAGACTGGAACAGGTAAGGCTGACAACACATAGGCTTGCTGAATAGTGAGCCGAAGCCAACGAGCAATGGACTGCTTTGAAGCAGGGCAACCCTTTTTCATATACCACGAACAAGGAATCCGTCTTTCTGATACGAGCTGTCCTCTTGACATAGATCTTCAAGGCTCTCACAGCATCCAATGCCTCCGGAGGGGCAGAAGCGCCAGAACTTGATGGGACACAATAGGTTGATTCAAGTGGAAAGCAGAGATGACCTTCAGCAGGAACTGCTGCCTAGTCCTGAGCTCCGCTCTGTCCTCGTAAAAGACCAAGTATGGACTTTTATAAGGCCCCCAATTCTGAGACACGTCTAGCAGAAGCCAGGGCCAGTAACATCACCGTCTTCCACGTGAGGTACTTCTACCGTCCTCAGAGGTTCAAACCAGGAGGACTGCAGAAATTGTAATACCACATCCAAATCCCAAGGTGCCGTAGGCTGCACAAACGGAGGTTGGATGTGAAGCACCCCTTGCAAGAAGGTCTGAACTTCAGGCAGTATAGCCAACTTCTTTTGGAAGAAGATTGAAAGAGCTGAAATCTGAACCCTAATGGATCCCAGATGTAAGCCTTGATCCACTCCAGTCTGCAGGAAACGAAGAAATCTTCCCAAGTGAAATTCGGCAGATGGATATGTGCATTCCTCGCACCAGGAGACATATCTCCGCCAAATATTATGATAGTGTTTTGAGGTCATAGGTTTCCTGGCTTGCACCATAGTGACAATGACCTTTTTGGAAAGCCCTTGTGAGCTAGGATGTTCCGCTCAACTTCCATGCCGTCAAACGAAGCCGGCGTAAGTCTCTTCTGCGTGGTAGAGGCCAAGGGTATTTAACGGACATGTCCAGAAGATCCGCGTACCACACTCTCCGGGGCCAACCCGGGGCAAGTAGAATTGCTTGTACTCCTTGATGCCGGATCCTCTTGAGCACCTTTGGGATCAATTGAATCGGAGGAAATACGTAGACCAGCTGGTAAGGCCAAGGCAACGTCAGTGCATCCACTGCGCACGCCTGAGGGTCTCTGGTTTGCAAGCAATAGCAGCAAAGTTTCTTGTTGAGGCGAGAAGCCATCATGTCGATCTGGGGGTAACCCCACCGGTCGATGATCTGTTGAAACACCTGCGGATGTAGGCCCCACTCACCTGGGTGGAGATCATGGCGACTCAGGAAGTCCGCTTCCCAGTTGTCTACTCCCGGAATGAAGATTGCAGACAGTACTATTGCATTTCTTTCCGCCCAGAGGAGTATTCTTGATACTTCTCGCATGCAGGCCCTGCTTTTTGTCCCTCCTTGTCGATTGATGTACGCCACGGCCGTGGCGTTGTCCGACTGGACCTGGATTGCCTGATCCCGGAGCAGAATGGAGGCCTGAATCAGAGCATTGTAGATAGCCAGACGTTCCAGGATGTTGATCGGAAGTAGGTCCTCTTGGGCAGACCACCTGCCCTGGAACTGCACCCCTTGGGTAACAGCCCCCACCCCCTCAGACTCGCATCCGTCGTGAGGAGGATCCAATCCTGAACTCCGAAGCGTCGACCTTCCCGGAGATTGGAAGACAGCAGCCACCACAGGAGTGAAATCCTGGCCTGGGGTGACAGTTGAATCATCCGGTGCATCTGAAGATGGGAACCGAACCACTTGTTCAGGATGTCCAATTGAAAGGGTCTGGCATGGAACCTTCCATACTGAATGGCCTCTTACGAGGCTAACATCTTTCCCAACAATCTTATGCAAATATGAATGGAAACTTGAGTTGGTCGGAGAACCATGCGAACCATTTCCTGGAGAGTTCTCACTTTATCCTTTGGAAGGAACACTTTCTGCACTACAGTATCCAGTAGCATTCCCAGAAACAGGAGCCGCTGAGATGGCTCCAGGTGGGACTTCTGTAGGTTGAGGATCCACCCGTGGTGTGACAGAAGTTGGTTAGTGCGATCTATATGGAGCAGCAGGATCTCCCTGGAACTCGCTTTTATCAGGAGATCGTCCAGGTAAGGGACCACGTTGACCCCCTGGACCCTGAGCTGGAACATCATTTCCGCCATCACCTTCGTGAACACCCACGGAGCTGTAGACAGGCCAAAGGGTAAGGCCTGGAACTGGTAGTGATCGTTCAGCAGGGCGAACCTCAGATAGGCCTGATGAGGAGGTCAAATTGGGATATGGAGGTAGGCATCCTTGATATCCAGGGACACTAGGAATTCCTGATGTTCCAGGCCTGCGACCAATGCTCTCAAAGAGTCCATCTTGAATTTGAAAACCTTTAGATAAGGATTCAAGGACTTCAGATTCAAAATTGGCCTCACAGACCCGTCTGGTTTTGGCACAACGAACAGACTGGAGTAGTGACCTTGTCCTTGCTGTTGCAGGGGTACTGGAACAATGACTTGGGACTGGACCAACTTTGTGATGGCCTGTAGTAGCGTAACATGCATATTTTCCAAAGCTGGTAAGCTTGATCTGAAAAATCGTTGGGGAGGAGCAACGTTGGCCTCCAGCTTGCAACCCTGAGAAATAAGGTACCTTACCCAGGAGTCCTGGCAGGAACTTTCCCAGATGTGGCTGAAGTGACGTAACCGGGCTCTCACCTCGAGATCCTCCCGGGGTGGGCCGCCACCGTCATGCTGAGGTTTTTGCGGAAGCTGAATTGGTGCTCTGTTCTTGAGAGCCGGCAACAGCTGGTTTCTTAGGTTTATCTCTGGTGCCTCTAACTGCATTTGATGCACCCCTGGCCCAAGATCAAAATCTGGTGGACCTAAAGGACTGAGTAGACGGTCCCGGGTAGGTACGTCTAGCAGGCGTAGCCCCCGAGGGAAGAAACGCGGATTTTCCAGCAATAACTTTGGAGGTCCATGTGTCCAATTCCCCTCCAAAGAGCCATTCACCTGTAAAGGGAAGAGATTCCGCACTGCATTTGGAGTCAGCGTCTGCAATACACTGACGCAACCATATGGCTCTGCGTGCTGCCACAGCCATAGCAGTGGTCCTAGCAGTAATATTGCCAATCTCTTTTAGGGAGTCACAGAGGACTCTTGCCGTGTCCTGAATGTGTTTTAGGAAAGTTACCATAGTAACCAGGGTCATGTCACCCGAGAGACCCTCCTGAGTTTGAGTAGTCCAGGAGTGAATTGCATGAAGCAATAGTGGATCCCCCCCCCCCCAAGAGGGACCCATATGCCTCACCTGTATGATAGCCGCACCATAAATCGGGGGACCCCCCTAGGGGTCCCCAGTGTGTACTCACCACTGATGTTCCTTCAGGCATCTGTTAGGGGTGTGCGGCATGCTGCGGTTGCGACAGCCAAGGCGCAGTGCCCCGCTGAACAACCAACCTCCCCCAACTCCCATTGCGCAGGTATGCTGTTGCCCAAACAGCATTCCAAAATAAATAAAAGTTTAAAAGAAATTGAAGAAAAACTCTGGAGCTAGCAGAGTGTGCATCTTCTCCTGAGGGCACTTTTTCTAAACTGCCTGTAGGAGGGTGCATAGAGGGGAGGAGCCAGCACACCCAGTGGAAGAAATTTAAAGTGCACTGGCTCCTTTGGACCCTATCTATACCCATCGTACTAATGTGTCCACAATATTCCATATGGATGCTAGAGAAAGGATAATATGTGTGAAATGCAGCCTTGGGAAATGGTTTCAATCTTATTTGATTTAATGCATAATTGGCAGTAGCAAAGGAACATTCAGCTGATGAGCAGAATGCCAAGGTAAATAACCACAGAGAAGTGAGTTTTACTCATGATATTGCAATTAAAATCACATTTAAGTTTTAAGTGAATTATCCTTTCCTGTAGAAATGAATGTTTTAGAACATCACAACTTTACTTAATGATAAACAAGAGAGCCAGCGGGTTGGAAACCAGTAAGTGCTTATAGGTGCATAAATTCCTGTTACATTTTGGTTATGCTGAACAAGAGTAAGGGGGATATTCAATTGTTTGAAAAGTCAGTTGGGTGTCTGTTTTTTCTTATCTAATAGACAGGAAAAAACAGACACCCAACTGACTTTTCAAACATTTGAATTCCCCCTTAAGACTCCGTACATTTTTGGTTCAGTTAAGTAATTTGTTAATACTCCTTGAAACTCACACCGGCATCATGTTCCAATTCTGCCAACAATTCAAAGCTGTTTCTCTTCGTTCCGCACACATCGGCAGGCACACAGCTCCACACCTGGATGAGAAAGTGGCATAAGGTTATTATAGCGGGATGTGGTTAAGACACCAACTGTCGAGATCCCAGCAATCGGAATACCGCCGCTGGAATCTTGACACCAGTCAGAATCCCGATGCCGGAATCCCAACAGGGTCAGGAGGCCAATGCCGACATCCCGACTGTAAGTATAGCAGGCAGGTTAGGGTTAGGCTGTGGGGTTGTTTAAGGTGTAGGCACCACCGCGAGGAGGTTAGGATTAGGCTACAGGAAGGGAGAGAGTTAGGGGTAGGGGATAGCATACTTACCTCGCCCCTGATGGGACTTTAAAGATCAGGATGCCGTCTGTCGGTCACACATACTGAACCCATTATAGCAATATCTACACTTCCCCAGTTATTTAGTAAATACATTTAAAGGGACAGGTCTTTCTTTTACTCAAGTAGCTCATACATTGGCTGAACATACCATGTGTAAGCAGACATTTAACAGTTAAACCAAGTCAAGTCCTAGTTTATACAATTAAAATAATAATTAATTCACCGACTGTCATTTTGTTTCTGTGCCACTAAATACATTTTCTTGATCTGCTGCTCATGCCAGATTACAAACAACAAAAAGCAGGATGTAAACAAGTCTGTGTTACACTAATGATAAATTGTTTCTATTACAGATACTGAGAACCTCAAACGAACTATCAGCACTGAAGCCAGGGCCCTATCTATGTGGAGTGTGTATGCTCCCCTTGTGTTTGACTGGGTGCTGTACATACCTTTACTGTAGAATCCCAGGAGGCTGTGCACAGCCTGTTGTTACACCAGTGGATCTTGCTAACGGCATCATCATGTCCCATCAGAGTATCTTGTCTTCTTCCAAAAGCAATAGAATAAAAGTATCTAGAAGCAAAGAGCAGATATAAATAATTTCTATAATGGACACCTATCATTATAGGCTATAAAGCAGGTATGTGGCCTGAAATACGCACACATTATTGTCCCAGGAGGAGCACATCACTGTTGTATCGCCTGGCAAAAGAACACAAGATGACAATGCCTGGGAACAATGAAAAAGATGATTTTACAAAGCTTGGAGCGCAAACATAGCTTAAATACAACAGATTCAGTTCCACTATAAAAACAAATAAAATCTAGTACTGGAGTACATAAAAGGATACGTAGAAGATGCAACAGATTGCTACCAGGAGATAATTATTCTGGCGGTTTGCCTGTAACGTCCTCCCATCAGCTTCATCGTGCTTTTCCAGTCCTGCCCAATGACTAAGAGAACTAGCACAGCCATGGAATATGACCGGTTACTGGGATAAAGTTTAGGTAAACATGTGAAGGTAAGATGGAACAAAAGACGTCCACAAGGTCTGTCCCATCTTTCATGGACATTTCTTTCACAATGAAAACAGCAGCTTGGTAAGAGCTGCAAACAGTGACACTTCCTTATTTGCAAATGTAAGTTCCGTTTTATGTCCACATGTTGTCATCATGGAACTTTCCAGTGACTAATGGTGGAACAGGACAGCTAAGGATACACATGAGAACAAGGTAAAACCTTGTCCTGCAGATAATTGTCCAAATATAGTTTAATGGCAACTGGCTGTAGCAGCCGTATATGCAGTGCGAGCTCTGCGGTAGATGTGGTGTCTGCAAATGGGCACACTTTGGGGGTAATTCAGACTGGATCGCTGCAACGGCAGCAATCACAGTCTAAATTACTGTGTGGAGTGCGCATGCGCAGCGGCCGTACTGCGAGTGCGCACCCTGGGAGCCGAGTGGGATGCTATTAGCATCTCACTGGCTGCGACCGCCTCTACCTGATTGACCGGTAAAGACGGTCGCGGGACATGCCAACGGCGTTAGAGCGCTGTTGGCCGGACGCAGTCCAGCAATGGAGGCGCGTATGGAACATTGTGTTGGGGGTGGATGGGCGGGCTGCGGCAGCTGCGTGACGTCACACAGGAGCTGCGCTGGCAGGGAGTTACTTGTCAGGTAAAAAAGCATCGCCGGCATGCGATGCTTTTGTACTTGTACGACGGGGTAGAGCCTGACATGTGGGGCGGACTAGCCCTGTGCTGGGAGTCCCCCCGCACGTCAGAGTAATTGATCGTAGATGTGCTAAATTTAGCACATCTACTATCAACTCTGAATTACCCCCTTTATCACTGAGGTCATCTTCTCGTGTTATAAATCAGAGCTAGGAAACTACTTTTTCTACTGATGAGGACCTACAAGCATCAGACACACCCTGCCCAAGCCCCATGTACATAGCTCATATTTCCACACAAACTCATCCTTACCATATTTGAAAAAGAAACACTTCTTTGCAGAGCTTTCTGACTTGTAGAGAACATCTTCAAGGTTGAATCTGCAATAGATCAGACTTTAGTCACAAATTCTGAAAAGACCAACCTCCACGCAGATATACACATTTATTTTAGAAAGATAACACTTTTAAGTTATAGTTTTCAGGAGGTTCACGCAAACACTAAGATAAGATGTATTTGACTATATTAAAAAGCAACAATAATTGAAGGGCAGACATGTGGAAGGTGTTGTGGAGCCTGTACTCTCTGTAATCCCCAAAAGGGTCAAAATGAGCCAGCACTTCCTTTAGGGTGAATTCTGAGTACATGCACTGAAGATGAACCCAGGAAAAGACCTTGGAACAGAGATAACAGATTGTGGTAATTGGAACTTGTGTTGAATTAGAGATTGATGGAGTCTTTGATCTCATGTCCACACAGGAAGTGGTGTTCTTTAAATGCAATATAGCAGATGTTGTGTTTCTAATTAAGATGTCCCTTCTGTAGTGAAGACAAAATGTGGTTGTTATCATTTTCTTTGAGAAATTATATGCGATTGCTTTAAAATAGCTCATATTAGCTAATCAGAGGCAAACTCAATTTTATAATACAACATAGTAGGCTACATGGCTTTATTTTACAGACAGCCACAACTTTTTATATGTTCCAAACCCCACTGGTTCCCATCTGTGTAAACAAATAAATGAAAATTAATATGCTATAAATGAGCCAATTGATAAATGATTAACTGGAAATGTATTCATTACATAAAATAAACTCAATAATGTGTAAAGTGAGCAAGTACCTATCCCTACAAAGCTGGCCGTACACTGTATGATACTCGTGAAAATCAGCCACCAAATTACTGGTTTGAACAATTATAGTTCAGGGTACACGGTACTGAACGATAATCATTCACAGCCTGAAACGACTGATAAACATTCTGGGTAATCCGGTTTGGATTTCAAACCTGTCTGATCCACCCGACCGTTGTTAAGCGACTGTTAATTGAGATTGCCTCCATGGTGTAAGAAGGCACCCCACCCTTGTCTTCTCCCCTGTTCCTGCTGGGTGGTCTGCTACATGTGCAGTGTATGGCCAGCTTAACTGTGCTTGGCCAACATACTATTTCCGGAGACTTGATGTTGCACATCAGTATACAGGCCAGAGTGTGTGACATAGACACATCCTACTAAACACAATAGTCAGTATAGTCACTTGTGACTTATTTAATCATTTCGCAAATGTGGAATGTTCCCTGACAAGACACACTTAAGCATCTACTAAGCACTCAGAAAAAAAATATATTATTTATTCGGTTTATCTCAAAATAACCACAGCTCAACCCGCCTGTTACCTTTTGGATGGAGGCATTAAAAATATATATTTTCACTGAGACTTTGCAGATCATTTAGAGGGCACCAGCCATTTCTGCATGTTTAGCCATCCTTTGTGATAATGCAGCCTATGAACTTACTATGCACCTGTCTCTCAGTAATATTAGTCATGCATCATCTATAAGGGTCATGGAATACACAGTGATGTCACGTGCCTACTAATCTCACAGGCTGCATTCTCACATTTAAATGACCTAACATTTAAATAACGTCTGCCTCCGCTGTTTGCAGACAATATTCATACTCATGTGTTTGAAGAGGGTTTTGCTCATATCAGATCTGTGGAACAAGAACAGGATACTGTATGTTATTTTTCATATGCTGTACATCAAAGGTTCACCCTTAGACTAACCCTGTGATGTTGTGAAGACTGAAGATCCATTAGAAGATGCAGCAATGCCAGTAATTGCCCTGAAAGTTATAAGTGATAATCAAATTCAAGGGAAAACTAACCATTAACATTCTTCAAAATACTTTGCAATTTTCCAGGCAGATATGTGTAATAGCCAAAACAAATCAATTATACTGTGTCCCACTTTTTTCTTATGTCAAAAGACTTGTATAGAGATTTGTTACCTTGAAATATAAGTAGTTATGGTAGACTTACTGTCGGTAACTATTTCTCTGAAGTCTACAGTATCCACAGGATAACATTGGGATATAAGGTAGCGTCAGTGGAATGGCACCAATCGATCAAAGCTTTTGGCCTCCCAGAATGCAACGGGCCAGTCTCCTATATCCCCGCCTCTTGGCTCAGTCAATTCAGTTATTTTCCAAATCTCAAGGCAGGAGCATCATAGAGAGCCCTAATCAGGCGAGAAGAACACATACACACACTTCCAAACAAGAGGGAAGAGGTTAGTAAGTGTAAAGATCCTCAAATCAGGTGCGTCAGGGTGGGATCCCTGTGGATACTGTGGAATTCGGAGAAATAGAGTTATTGACGGTAAATCTATCATACCTACTTATTTCGCCTGCAGGGTCCACAGATTATCCACAGGATAACATTGGGATGTCCCAAAGCAATATTAGTGGAGGGACGCTCCTGAGTGGACAGGAGAATCCTTCACCTGAATGCAGCATCCTGAGAGGCAAAGGTATCAAAGGCATACTGTCTAATGAATGTGTTAATGGAAACCTATGTAGGGCATATATTTCAGCTGAGGCACCACGTTGTGCTGCCCATGAAGGACCTACCTTACGAGTAGAGTGAGCAGAGACATTAGCCGGGATAGGGAGATCAGCTTGAGAGTATGCTTCTGAAATAGTCATCCGAAGTCACATTGCCAGTGTGGGATTGCCACGCTTGTCAGCAGGCAATCCTCTCTTGTGAAATCCGTAGAGAACGAAGAGAGTGTGTCTTTCTGATGGCACTGGTATGATCCACGTAGATCCTTAATGCATGGACTACATTCAATTATGCATCTCCCGCAGAGAAGTCCAGTCCCTGAGAAGCCGGAACAACTACCTCTTCATTAAGGTGTAATTTAGAGATCACCTCAGGAAGATAATCAGATCTAGTCCGGAGAACTGCTCTATCTGGATGAAATATCAGAAAAGGCGGGCGACATGATAATGCCCCTAAATCTGAGACTCTTCTAGCTGAAGCAATTGCCAGTAGAAAGAAAACTTTTGCCGTCAACCATTTCAAATCCACTTTATTCAGTGGTTCAAATGGGGCAACTTGAAACATCTTAAGGACTATTTCTAGATCCCAAGGGTCTGTAGGGGGAACAAAAGAAGGCTGAATGTGAAGCATTCCTTGAAAGTGCGAACATCCTGTAGGTTAGCAATTTTCCTTTTGGAATCATACAGTTAGTGCAGACACTTGTACTTGTAAGGAATACACATGTAGACTTTTAGCCGTTCCTGCTTAAAAGAATGCTAGAACTCTTGAAACTCTGAAAGACCTTGGGTCATAATTTCTGGCAGTGCACCACTGAATAAAAGCATGCCATATCCGGTAATCAATGCGTGCCCAGGGTGGTTTCCTTGCCCTAAGCATTGTTTAAATTACCTGTTGAGAAAATCCTTTTGCTTTCAGGATGGATGTCTCAAAAGCCACGCTATCAAAGACAGCCAATCCAGGTGTTTGTAATGACAAGGACCCTGAGACAATAGATCTGGACGTTGAGGCAGTAGAAACGGAATATCCCCGGATAGCCTCTGCAGATCTGTGTACCAATGTCTTCTGGGCCATGCCAGAGCTATTAGTATCACGGCGCCCTTTCCTTGTTTGATTTTCTTATATCACCCTGGGCAACAGGTAATTGGCCAGATGAAACACTCATGTCACTGACCGAGCATCCACGAAGATCACTTTGAATCCTTTGTCCTTGACCCGTATGCGGGAACTTTGTTGTTCTGACGAGAAGCCATGAGGTCTGCGCAGCCCCCACTTGTTTACCAGAATCTGGAAGACTTCTGGATGTAAGGCCCATTTGATAACATTAATGGCATGTCGACTGAGAAAATCCGGTTCCCAGTTTTGGATTCCCGGAACGAACACTGCGGACAAGACCGGATGATGAAGTTCTGCCCACCTTAACGTGCAGCTTACGTCCTTCATTGCCTTTTGGCTGCGAGTTCCCTTTCAGCCTGTTTTTGTTGAAAGGCTGCAGCTTCCTGAACTGGATGTGGCATAATCCAGTTGAATGTTGCACGTAAGGGTTAATAGGGAAATCTATACCTGGTACTATTCGCTCAGCTATATTAGATCTTTGTGCAAATGATGCCCATGAAGGTTCTGCATGAACCTGACACTGCCTTGGCATGTTATGGAGGCTTTGATGGAAGCGATCACAATTTGCACATAACCCATTTTGAACCAGATCTTGAGAGGTTAACCCTGCTTTGCATGACAACCATGATATCAATGTAGGTACAGCTGTGAAGAGTGTATCCTCCTCACCCTTCCCTCTCTTTGACATGATAAACAAATCACACACCTGACTGGTGTGACTGAAATCACTTTAATGCTTGCTAAAGTGATGTACAATCCGACCCATTTATGCTTTGCACCAGCATTGAGGATCATATATATGAAATAGCGGAACTGACAGAAACTCAGTATAAGTCAGCAGCCACACTAGCAATCAGTCACTTTGTTATACATTAGCAATATGAGTACATATTCAACTACGGATACATTTCAGGTATGTAGGAAAAACATATTACTGCATTACGTTATATAGGACTTTTAACGTGTTCAGTCGTACAGGTGAAAGAAACAGCAGTAAATGTTTACAAGACTCATATGCAATAGGCACTTGTACAACTACTCGTACCCCAATGGTAGGTAGAGACTCAGTGCTGTATTACCTGCCTCAGAACAGCGGGATACAGTGAGACTTAACCCCGCTTCCAGGATCGATCAATAGGATAGTAAACGCTGAGTGGATCCAGACGCCAATAGTGAACACAGACGCCCAATTGAACACATCCGTTATCAGTGAACACAGACGCACCAGTGACACAGACGCCTACGCTGCAACTGGGTTAGTTTGTATCTAGTGTCTCAAACGGAAACGGGAAATCAGTTCATGGCGGGAGACTCGTAGGAAACTGGACATGAACCAGGAGGAGGGGCAACCAGGGGAGCGTCTTAGTCCCCACTGCTGACTTCAACCTCAGGGATCACGGCCTCATACTAACTCCTGGAGCCTATGATCCCTGAGGCCTAGCGCTGGTGCACCCGAGGTGGAAGCCGCGTCAACGACTATTCGGTAGTCTCCATCCCAAAAACAATGCGGCTGTGTCTTGCGTCTCCCCGCTAAGCGGGACCGATGCCTTACCTTGTTCCCGTGCTTCGGCCACAGCCTGGTAATGTCTGCTGGACTTGCCAGTACATCCTGCACAGACGCCCGCGAAACAACACTGTACACATGTGTAAGCGTTGTCGCGACCCGGCGGAGAGTTTTGGAGCGACTGTTTCTAAGGTATGTATTTTTAGACAGATCACTCGAAAAGAATAAGACTATAAATATAACATAATAAAAAGCTTATGGCTGCTAAAAACCAGAAGCTCCTTGACCATGGTCCGGCTCCTGCTGCACCAAACAAAAAACTGAATTGCCTGAGCCAGGAGGTGGGGATATAGGAGACTGACCCGTTGCATTCTGGGAGGCCGAAAGGTTTGATCGATTGGTGCCATTCCGCTGACGCTACCTTGTATCCCAATGTTATCCTGTGGATAATCTGTGGACCCTGCAGGAGAAAATAAAATTCAGTGATCATAAAAAGTTCTAGAGAATAAATACAAGACATGGGCCGATTTAGCCAGGAAAGTCTTTGCTTGAGACGTCACCTGTGGTTTACCATTTATTCACCAATTTGAGCTAGTAAATATGCAGAATGAAAGAAAGGCACCTTTAAAAATAAAATAAAAAAATAAGCGTATCAGATTATTGGCATAGGAGCTGCCTTACACCTTATAATGAGTCTATATAGACCTATATAGTTATAACTGCAGACTGAGCACAGGAACATATCTGCTCCACTGCTGGCGTTAGATACATAGAGCGACCTAGCACACCTTCGTTCACCTGCTATATAGACTGGCAGGGGAGCTATATCCTTCTCTGTATCTACACTTGCAGTGACAACTGGACTGTACGGAGGCAGTATACTGTGTTAGGCAGCTCTTACACCACTAATCTGGTATTGATACTACACATCTTGTTTATTTAAAAGGATTATTTTGGTAAAGGTATTTTCAACATGAAGAAACATTTGCTTTCTTTGTGCAGATACATCTAATCACCTAAAAAATTAAAAGGACACCTAGTTACATTTTGATAAAATCCTCATAAAACTTGTTGAAGGTTCTGGCACTCTTGTATAATGAGACGTCTGACACACAACTTACTTTGACAAAAATACTTTCCAAATCTTTAATTAAAATAATTGACTACTATTCTGCTGACTTCCGCTTCCGCTGATGTGAGCCGTGTCTGAGGGCAGCTCCGCTGTGACCGCCAGGCAAATGCTTTCAAGGCTGCTCCCTCAGCCTCCACACTCGCAGGGCACTCACCTGAAGTCCCGCTCCACACATTGCAGTATATGGACCGCTACCTTACGCCCGCTATGCCCAAAAACAAGAAGAAACACCTGAAGGGGTCTCGAGCCAAAATGGCGCCCGGAGCTGGATGCGGAAGTGCTTCCTCTCTTCCATCCTCTGGTGAACTGGCTCTCACATAAAACGCTGTGAGTACTGCACTCCCTTGCACAACCCACTACCTCTCCACTTCTCTCACCTCCTCATGATAATCTCGCTGCTTCTCACCAGCATGATTCTCGTGTCGCATACAGAGACATGGTCTCTGCAATCAGGGAGGCTATAGGACCCCTCCTGGCTGCACAAACAGTACATATTACACAGCAGCTGGATGGCTTACTAAAAGGGTCCATGTAAATGAACAGAGGATGGGGGCTATATTTGGTGATGTTGCTGATTTGCAGATTGTTTTGCCAAACAGAAGAAAATGCAGCACCATTTGCTTAATAAAATCCAAGATTTGGAAAACAGATCTCGTAGAAGTAATCTACGCGTGGTTGGCATTCCGGAATCTTTGTTTGATTTCCTGAATATCACTCTGCCTGAAATAATTCCGATTTCTGAACAATGCACGGATATGATTATAGAGAGAGCACACCAATCCGTCCGCAACCAGGGGCGAGACCGAGAGTGGTTATATTTAAGATTCTCAATTACGCACAAGAGAATGCTATATGGTTAGCGTCTTGTAAGCTAAGAAACCTCACATGGGAGGACCAAAAGATCCTTATATTCCAGGACTATTCCGCAGAACTCACAAATGCTCGGAAGGAGTTCTCGCCACTGTGCTCCCAGCTGATTCGCCAAGGGAAAAAAATTGCCTTACTCTATCCTGCACGTTTGCGACTGTACAGTGGCACCTCACATGTTGACTTCACGTCGGTGGATGATGGCAGGAAGTATCTTGAGGAATTAAACGATGGGGAGGATGCCCATTCATCCGTGGAGGAAGTTCATGATGCGACCTGACTTTTCTATCCAGGTGTCTTCTCATTCCTCCCCTACTGCTGCTGCCTAATATGGATCTACCCGAGTGGTTTGTCTCAGTGGTGCCGGCTACTGAAGTGATATGGTTTATTGCACCATGTGTGCCGCTTAGTTCTGTGTGTCCCTGATTACCCTTCTGACAGTGCGGCTACGTAACCCCTTCTGTGCCTTATAAATACAGCTAATATGATTATTATATACCTCCTGTTCGCTTAACTCATACATGTTTTGCACAGCTGGCCTGGGTTTGTTGTTTTCCTCTTTCTACTGCCTTTTTGTGTCTTGCAATTACAATTACGGTTATATTTAATATTTTTTATGCTCCGGTGGTCCTAAGAAGCGACCCTCAATTTTGTTTTGTTACTCTTTGTTCTTCTACAATGTGGAAGTTATCGCCAAAGGTGCTTCCGAGCTGTGGAAACACTCCTTGCCCTCAGATGAGAGCGGGACCGCTCTTTATGGCTTTGGGCCAAATTTGTTTTTTGTTGTTTTCTTTGTTGTTGTTTCTGCACATTGCTATCCCCCACTGTGTCTCCCCCTCCCCCCCACCCTGATCCGAGAAGAGTTAGGCACAACTCTCTGCTATGACTTGCAGGGATGCGGCCCCGATCTGCCTACCCATATTATTTCTAGATAAGCAATGGCTCTGATTAAGATTGGCTCATTGAATGTGGGCGGCATCAACTCTCCGCAAAAGCGGAAAAAAGTTCTGCTTTATCTCACCAAACAGAAAATAGATATGGCGTTTCTCCAGGAGACTCACCTTGTTCCTGCGGAGGTGCAACAATTACATATATTAGGCTGGAAAGTCCTACTGGTGGCCTCCTTTAATTCTAAGAAGAGAGGTGTTGTCATTTTGGTGCGGCGCCATATTACCACAGAACTACTCACATCTGTAATAGACCCAGAAGGTATATTCGTAGTTGGTGAGATAAAGCTGGGTGCTGCCACCTACCTCATATGTAACGTGTATGCTCCTAAACGTACCCTCCCAACATTTTTTTCTCCTTATTTCTATCTATTCTCCAACCTTATTCGTACTTGCCTATGCTGATATGTGGTGACTTTAATATGTGCACCTCCTCCCAATTGGACCGACAGGTCACTACTCGTAAAAAATATCCTCGCTATGGTTTTGGAATACCTATGTTAATGGAGCGATTACATTTGGTAGATTCCTGGAGAGCTCACCACCCGACTGAGAAATCCTACACGTGTCTTTCAGCCACCTATGGTACCCTCTTCTAGACTAGAACACTTGCTGGTATCCCCTTCTCTGTTTCCAAAGGTTGAGGAAGTAGAAATTGCACCTATCTGCCTTTCTGACCATGCGCTGGTTTGGCTAACCTTACACACTATGGTAGACTTGGGTCCTTATATACAATGGCGTTACCCAACTTCCTTTTCCACTTCCACTGACTTCCGGAATAGAGTACTGGCTACCTGTGCTGATTACACGCTGATTAATATTGTGTTTTTAGAAAATGACCCCCTTCTATTCTGGCAGGCCTCCAAGACTGTTATAAGGGGTGATATAACGGCATTTGTTCACTCTTATAAGAAAGAGATAGCGGCTGAATATCACTTCAATTCTCACTCTCGGAGGCTTATCAGAAGTTTTCTTCCTGCCCCTCTCTTGCCCATAAATCTATTTATCAAGTGTCTAAACTTCATTTTGAAGCAGTACTAATTCAAGTTAGAAATGACATACTCTTTCTCTAAAGATTATAGATTTTTTAAATTCGGGAACAAGGTTGGGAAACCCCTTTCGAACTTGCTTCGTGGTGAAAACCCGCCTTTGGTAGTCCACCCTTTAAAATTACCTGATGGCACTGTGACTGGGTATAGTAAATTAATAGTTCCGATCATGGCAAACTTTTACACAGACCTCTACTCTGACCCTTCCACTACGGTAAGGGAGGACCCCTCCTTTTGGGAAGGTCTGACTGTACCCCGACTCTCCCAACCGGCTTCGAAATTGCTAATAACCCCGATTACGGAATCTGAGGTCAGAATAGTTATTGGTACAATGAAACTGGGCAAAGCCCCTGGGCCAGATGGCCTTATGGCCGAGTATTATAAGTTACTAGGATCCACCGTTTTCCAGGTTCTGACTGCGGTTTTTAATGCTATCCTGTCTAATTCTTTGATGCCTAAATATTTTAATTCAGCAATTATTAAGTTATTTCTGAAGACAGGCAGGGATCTGAGTAACCCAGCGTCCTACAGACCGATATCTCTCTTAAACCTTGGTTATAAGATTCTAACCAAAATACTAGCCGAATGTTTGAAACAGGTATCACCTTTAATCATACACACGGCTCAATCAGGTTCTATTACTGGCCATAACTCGGTTACCAATGTTAGAAGGGTCTTCTTGGCTGTCTATGTGACCTCTCAATTGGTCGACCCCCCCCCCCCCCCCCCAGAGCTATCCTTTCCTTGGACACTGAGACGCTATGATGCGATTTGGATTCCCATCCCAATTTATCTTATATATTAGAACCCTATACACCCACCCTATGTCCCAGATTTCATGTAGTGGATACCTTTCTTACCCAGTACCCATTCAGACAGGTACTCGACAAGGTTGCCCACTGTCGCCTTTGCTCTTTGCAGTGGCATTAGAGCCTTTAGCAATAGCATTACGGGATACTCCGCTGTATCAGGGAATTCCGATAGGATTGGTTGATCTCCACGTTGCCCTCTTTGCAGATGACATGCTCCTTTTTCTATCCTGCCCTGCACACTCTGCCTGTCGTTTTAAATATTATTCATCAATACAGTTGTTTCTCTAGCTATAAAATCAATATAGAAAAATCCGAGATATTATCTCTCTCGGGCGACCTGGGTTTCCTCACTACTAGTCCCTCTCTGAATACTATTAAAATAGTCCGCTCATATTTTAAATATCTAGTGGTCCACATATCAGCAAATCTCTCTGCCTTGTACTCTCTTAACTTTTCTCCTCTTATTAACCAAATTTCTAAAATATTGGATGGGTGTTATTCCTTACCCCTTTCCTTACTGGGCAGAGTGGCAGTTATCAAAAAATTTGGTTTTTCCAAAGTTGTCTTATATCATTCAGATGCTCCCGATACGTTTATCTAACATTGCAAAAAAGGAACATTTTGGCTGCGGATGCCAACGGGCGCCTACATATAATAAATGTTCAAAGTACTTACATGCATAATGTATACATAAAAGACAAATATACAACCCTTAAAATCGCAGTGAAAGTCCTATTCTTGCTCCTCTCGCTTCCTCCTCTTAGTATGGTAACATGAAAAATAGAGGGGAGAGGGAAACCACATGTGCAGTACAGTAATTTTAATAACATGTAAACACAAACAAGAAGTATGGACAATCACATTAAAAATGTGCAGAGTATTAAAATCCAAATGTGACAGCCACAAGGTGGTGTTCAAACTAATTACCAGAGAGTTTGAGAACTCAAAAAAGTCCTCAAACAAGTTCTTTAATCTCCAAAGTCCACCCGGGTAGGAGCTGGAAAAATCCTCTGGTCCTTAGGAATGTAGACCAACAAAGGGGCTGACCGCAAATGGAGTACTCCGACGCGTTTCAACCCCTATTCCTGGGGTCTTTTTCAAGGCTGAATGATAGCTGCACATACAACATCCGGTTCTTAAATGTTCCTATGGCCAATCACGAACAATCCTTTAACAGGTTTCACCTGTTGTCATGCACGCATGCTGCCGGTTCCCTTGGCAACCGGAGGCTCCCCTCCTTTGTTCCCGCCTCCGGAGATCGTGGTGCTGTTCCTATAGTAACCGGACGCCGACGGGACGTCACTTCCGGCTGCGGCGTCCTCCGTCATGTTGTCATGGTAACCGGCCGCACAGATTGTCTCTCCCGGAAGTATGTTATATCCACGTCCCGGCCGCACGGGTCATCTCTCCCGGAAGTATGTTATGTCCAAGTCCCAATAGACGCTGCCATAATTACCACATCAACGAATCTTTTATAAATTACTACAAATATCTAGTGCACATCCCAATAATATGTAGTCAATGAAGTAGATACAATGATTCTATAATAAAAAATGCAAAGAATAAAACACAAAATACAATCTAAAATACAGTATATATATATATATATATATATATATATATATATATAAATAACCTAATTAAAAGTGGCCTGATTAAAAAACTTACATGAACCACTTCAACTCAAAGTCACTGTTAAGACCCATAGGATGTAAAGTATTGAATTCATAAATGCACTGCATCTCATTTTTGGCTAATAATGTAGTAATGTCCCGATGCCGCGGCCCACATTTCACCACCCTAATGGCTCCAAACCTAACTATCCCTCTTGTGGAGCTCTTGTGGTGCATTTTAAAATGGTTCGACAGAGCATGGGACTCCAAACTTTTCTTAATATTCCTGCAGTGCTCACTTAAACGTGTCTTAAGGGGTCTAGTGGTACGGCCTATGTAATAGAGG
Source organism: Pseudophryne corroboree (assembly GCF_028390025.1). Lineage (NCBI taxonomy): Eukaryota > Metazoa > Chordata > Amphibia > Anura > Myobatrachidae > Pseudophryne > Pseudophryne corroboree. The sequence goes on from NC_086448.1 coordinate 678,784,731, forward strand.
TGAAACCTGCATTCGATAAAATAAATAAAATTTTTGACATTGCATGTAATAAAATCCTTAATCCTAACGCTTTTACCATTAATACACACAGACTCAAGTTTTTTGGTCCCATCACTTGGTACTTCTCTACAGCAGATACACCTCAAGGCCGAGGTCTATCAGAACCAGGCTCAGGAATTGAGAGGTAGATTTGAAAGAAGTGGTTATGAGACTATTCGGTTAGATAAAGCAATGGAGGATATAGAGAAAGTTGAATGAGCAGATTTACTGGCAGATAAGCCCTTGAGGGTATCCAATAAAGAGAGATTTGAGTGGGCATTTGTTACTGGGTATAACTCCCAACACAGAGCCCTGGAGAAATCAGTGAGACGTAACTGGAAGATCTTAAAAAAGGATCCTGTTTTGGGGTGTTTATTACCTGCCCACCCAACCTTTATATATAAAAAGGCCCCCAATCTAAAAAATGCTTTGGTGAACAGCTATATACCGCCCAAAAAAAGAGAAGGTAGGGTTTTAACTCAAGGTTTCCACCGGTGTGGAATGTGTATCTGCTGTAGAGAAGTACCAAGTGATGGGACCAAAAAACTTGAGTCTGTGTGTATTAATGGTAAAAGCGTTAGGATTAAGGATTTTATTACATGCAATGTCAAAAATGTTATTTATTTTATCGAATGCAGTTGTCACCTCTATTACCACTAGACCCCTTAAGACACGTTTAAGTGAGCACTGCAGGAATATTAAGAAAAGTTTGGAGTCCCATGCTCTGTCGAACCATTTTAAAATGCACCACAAGAGCTCCACAAGAGGGATAGTTAGGTTTGGAGCCATTAGGGTGGTGAAATGTGGGCCGCGGCATCGGGACATTACTACATTATTAGCCAAAAATGAGATGCAGTGCATTTATGAATTCAATACTTTACATCCTATGGGTCTTAACAGTGACTTTGAGTTGAAGTGGTTCATGTAAGTTTTTTAATCAGGCCACTTTTAATTAGGTTATTTATATATTTATACTGTATTTTAGATTGTATTTTGTGTTTTATTCTTTGCATTTTTTATTATAGAATCATTGTATCTACTTCATTGACTACATATTATTGGGATGTGCACTAGATATTTGTAGTCATTTATAAAAGATTCGTTGATGTGGTAACCATGGCAGCGTCTATTGGTACTTGGACATAACATACTTCCGGGAGAGATGACCCGTGCGGCCGGGACGTGGATATAACATACTTCCGGGAGAGACAATCTGTGCGGCCGGTTACCATGACAACATGACGGAGGACGCCACAGCCGGAAGTGACGTCCCGTCGGCGTCAGGTTACTATAGGAACAGCACCACGATCTCCGGAGGCGGGAGCAAAGGAGGGGAGCCTCCGGTTGCCAAGGGAACCGGCAGCGTGCGTGCGTGCATGACAACAGGTGAAACCTGTTAAAGGATTGTTCGTGATTGGCCATAGGAACATTTAAGAACCGGATGTTGTATGTGCAGCTATCATTCAGCCTTGAAAAAGACCCCAGGAATAGGGGTTGAAACGCGTCGGCGTACTCCATTTGCAGTCAGCCCCTTTGTTGGTCTACATTCCTAAGGACCAGAGGATTTTTCCAGCTCCTACCCGGGTGGACTTTGGAGATTAAAGAACTTGTTTGAGGACTTTTTTGAGTTCTCAAACTCTCTGGTAATTAGTTTGAACACCACCTTGTGGCTGTCACATTTGGATTTTAATACTCTGCACATTTTTAATGTGATTGTCCATACTTCTTGTTTGTGTTTACATGTTATTAAAATTACTGTACTGCACATGTGGTTTCCCTCTCCCCTCTATTTTTCATGCTACCATACTAAGAGGAGGAAGCGAGAGGAGCAAGAATAGGACTTTCACTGCGATTTTAAGGGTTGTATATTTGTCTTTTATGTATACATTATGCATGTAAGTACTTTGAACATTTATTATATGTAGGCGCCCGTTGGCATCCGCAGCCAAAATTTTCCTTTTTTGCTGAGTTATTTACAGTGTTTTGGAGAAACACTGCTCTTGACTGCGGGGACTATAGGCAGCCTTTCCATAAACTGCGCGACACGCAGGACGACTAGACAGATTCTTTGTTTCTTCGGTTTATCTAACATTGCATAAAACGCTTATAGAAGGTATTTCAGTGCTTTATATGGAGCAATGGAAAGCCCCGTACAGTACGTGTTAAACTACAGTCTCCTAGGAAACATGGTGGTCTGGGCCTACCTGATTTACTCTTTTTTACAGATGCGTTTTTTTTCAGATATGCTTCAGACTGGCTACTTGGAAGGACCATATACACGGATTATGCTCTTGACACAGCCATTTGTGCCCTTTACTCCCCTAATACTTTACTTCATACTTCCAAAGCTCAGATTCCCCCAGATATTTTTCGGAACCCTTTATTTGCTGACATATATTTCACCTGGCTGACTGTTAATAAGATTTTATTCACCGGTAAATCTATTTCTCGTAGTCCGTAGTGGATGCTGGGTACTCCGTAAGGACCATGGGGAATAGACGGGCTCCGCAGGAGACTGGGCACTTCTTTAAAGAAAAGATTAGGTACTACATCTGGTATAGACTGGCTCCTCCCTCTATGCCCCTCCTCCAGACCTCAGTTAGGGAAACTGTGCCCGGAAGAGCTGACATTACAAGGAAAGGATTTGGAATCCAGGGTAAGACTCATACCAGCCACACCAATCACACCGTACAACTCGTGATAACTATACCCAGTTAACAGTATAAATAACAACTGAGCCTCATTAAACTGATGGCTCAGAACAAAAAACCCTATAGTTAAGCAATAACTATGTACAAGTATTGCAGAATTCCGCACTTGGGACGGGCTCCCAGCATCCACTACGGACTACGAGAAATAGATTTACCGGTGAGTAAAATCTTATTTTCTCTGACGTCCTAGTGGATGCTGGGTACTCCGTAAGGACCATGGGGATCATACCAAAGCTCCCAAACGGGCGGGAGAGTGCGGATGACTCTGCAGCACCGAATGAGCAAACTCAAGGTCCTCCTCAGCCAGGGTATCAAACTTGTAGAATTTTGCAAACGTGTTTGATCCCGACCAGGTAGCAGCTCGGCAAAGTTGTAAAGCCGAGACCCCTCGGGCAGCCGCCCAAGAAGAGCCCACCTTCCTCGTGGAATGGGCTTTGACTGATTTAGGATGCGGCAGTCCAGCCGCAGAATGTGCAAGTTGAATCGTGCTACAGATCCAGCGAGCAATAGTCTGCTTTGAAGCAGGAGCACCCAGCTTGTTGGGTGCATGCAGGATAAACAGCGAGTCAGTTTTTCTGACTCTAGCCGTCCTGGAAACATAGATTTTCAGGGCCCGGACTACATCCAGTAACTTGGAAGCCTCCAAGTCCCGAGTAGCCGCAGGCACCACAATAGGTTGGTTCAAATGAAACGCCGATACCACCTTAGGGAGAAATTGGGGACGAGTCCTCAATTCTGCCCTGTCCATATGGAAGATCAGATAGGGGCTTTTACATGACAAAGCCGCCAATTCTGACACACGCCTAGCCGAAGCCAAGGCCAAAAGCATGACCACTTTCCACGTGAGATATTTCAACTCCACGGTCTGAAGTGGCTCAAACCAATGCGATTTTAGGAAATCCAACACAACGTTGAGATCCCAAGGTGCCACTGGAGGCACAAAAGGGGGCTGAATATGCAGCACTCCCTTAACAAACGTCTGAACTTCAGGCAGTGAAGCCAGTTCTTTTTGAAAGAAAATAGACAGGGCCGAAATCTGGACTTTAATGGATCACAATTTTAGGCCCATAGTCACTCCTGACTGTAGGAAGTGCAGCAATCGACCCAGCTGAAATTCTTCTGTTGGGGCCTTCATAGCCTCACACCAAGCAACATATTTTCGCCATATGCGGTGATAATGTTTTGCTATCACATCCTTCCTAGCTTTTATCAGCGTAGGAATGACTTCAACCGGAATGCCCTTTTCCATCAGGATCCGGCGTTCAACCGCCATGCCGTCAAACGCAGCTGCGGTAAGTCTTGGAACAGACAGGGCCCCTGCTGTAGCAGGTCCTGTCTGAGAGGCAGAGGCCAAGGGTCCTCTGAGATCATTTCTTGTAGTTCCGGGTACCAAGTCCTTCATGGCCAATCCGGTACGATGAGTATAGTTCTTACTCCTCTCTTTCTTATTATCCTCAGTACCTTTGGTATGAGAGGAAGAGGGGGGAACACATAAACCGACTGGTACACCCACGGTGTCACTAGAGCGTCCACAGCTATCGCCTGAGGGTCCCTTGACCTGGCGCAATATCTTTTTAGCTTTTTGTTCAGGCGGGACACCATCATGTCCACCTGTGGCCTTTCCCAACGATTTACAATCAGCTGGAAGACTTCTGGATGAAGTCCCCACTCTCCCGGGTGGAGGTCGTGCCTGCTGAGGTAGTCTGCTTCCCAGTTGTCCACTCCCGGAATGAACACTGCTGACAGTGCTATCACGTGATTTTCCGCCCATCGGAGAATCCTTGTGGCTTCTGCCATCGCCATCCTGCTTCTTGTGCCGCCCTGTCGGTTTACATGGGCGACCGCCGTGATGTTGTCTGACTGAATCAGCACCGGCTGGTTTTGAAGCAGGGGTTTTGCCTGACTTAGGGCATTGTAAATGGCCCTTAGTTCCAGAATATTTATGTGTAGGGATGCCTCCTGACTCGACCATTGTCCTTGGAAGTTTCTTCCCTGAGTGACTGCCCCCCAACCTCGGAGGCTTGCATCCGTGGTCACCAGGACCCAGTCCTGTATGCCGAATCTGCGGCCCTCGAGAAGATGAGCACTCTGCAGCCACCACAGTAGAGACACCCTGGCCCTCGGGGACAGGGTGATCAGCCAATGCATCTGAAGATGCGATCCGGACCACTTGTCTAACAGATCCCACTAAAAGATCCTTGCATGGAACCTGCCGAATGGAATTGCCTCGTAAGAAGCTACCATCTTTCCCAGGACTCGCGTGCAGTGATGCACCGACAACTGTTTTGGTTTCAGGAGGTCTCTGACCAGAGATGACAACTCCTTGGCCTTCTCCTCCGGGAGAAACACCTTCTTCTGTTCTGTGTCCAGAATCATACCCAGGAACAGCAGACGCGTCGTAGGAACCAGCTGCGACTTTGGGATATTCAGAATCCAGCCGTGCTGTTGTAGCACTTCCTGAGATAGTGCTACTCCGACCAACAACTGCTCCCTGGACCTCGCCTTTATAAGGAGATCGTCCAAGTACGGGATAATTATAACTCCCTTCTTTCGAAGGAGTATCATCATTTCGGCCATTACTTTGGTAAATACCCTCGGTGCCGTGGACAGACCAAACGGCAACGTCTGGAATTGGTAATGGCAGTCCTGTACCACAAAACGGAGGTACACCTGGTGAGGTGGGTAAATGGGGACATGTAGGTAAGCATCCTTGATGTCCAGTGATACCATGTAATCCCCCTCTTCCAGGCTTGCAATAACCGCCCTGAGCGATTCCATTTTGAACTTGAACTTCCTTATATAAGTGTTCAAGGATTTCAAATTTAGAATGGGTCTCACCGAACCGTCTGGTTTCGGTACCACAAACATTGTGGAATAGTAACCCCGTCCCTGTTGAAGGAGGGGAACTTTGATTATCACCTGCTGGAGGTACAGCTTGTGAATTGCTGCCAGTACTACCTCCCTGTCCTGGGGAGTAGCTGGCAAGGCTGATTTGAGGTAACGGCGAGGGGGAGACGTCTCGAACTCCAGCTTGTATCCCTGAGATACCACTTGTAGAACCCAGAGATCCACCTGTGAGCGAACCCACTTGTCGCTGAAGTTCCGGAGATGGGCCCCCACCGCACCTGGCTCCACATGTGGAGCCCCAGCGTCATGCGGTGGACTTAGTGGAAGCAGGGGAGGATTTTTGTTCTTGGGAACTGGCTGTATGGTGCAGCTTTTTCCCTCTACCCCTGCCTCTGGGCAGAAAGGACGCGCCTCTAACCCGCTTGCCTTTCTGAGGCCGAAAGGACTGTACTTGATAATACGGTGCTTTCTTAGGCTGTGAGGGAACCTGAGGTAAAAAAGTCGACTTCCCAGCTGTTGCTGTGGATACGAGGTCCGAAAGACCGTCCCCAAACAATTCCTCACCCTTATAAGGCAAAATTTCCATGTGCCTTTTAGAATCAGCATCACCTGTCCACTGCCGAGTCCATAATACTCTCCGGGCAGAAATGGACATTGCATTAATTCTAGATGCCAGCAGGCAAATGTCCCTCTGTGCAACCCTCATATATAAGACTACGTCTTTAATATGCTCTATGGTTAGCAATATAGTGTCCCTGTCAAGGGAATCAATGTTATCAGACAGGGAATCAGACCACACTGCTGCAGCACTACACATCCATGCTGAAGCAATAGCAGGTCTCAGTATAGTACCTGAGTGTGTATACACAGACTTCAGGATAGCCTCCTGCTTTCTATCTGCAGGCTCCTTTAAGGCGGCCGTATCCTGAGAAGGCAGTGCCACCTTTTTTGATAAGCGTGTGAGCGCCTTGTCCACCTTATGGGATGTCTCCCAGCGCAACCTATCCGTTGGCGGGAAAGGGTACGCCATTAGTAACCGCTTAGAAATTACTAGTTTCTTATCTGGGGAACCCCACGCTTCTTCACACAATTCATTTAACTCATCAGATGGGGGAAAAGTCACTGGCTGCTTTTTCTCCCCAAACATAATACCCTTTTTTGTGGTAACCGGGTTAATGTCAGAAATGTGCAACACATTTTTCATTGCCGTAATCATGCATCGGATGGCCCTAGTGGATTGTACATTTGTCTCATCCTCGTCGACACTGGAGTCAGACTCCGTGTCGACATCTGTGTCTGCCATCGGAGGTAGCGGGCGTTTTTGAGCCCCTGACGGCCTCTGAGATGCCTGGGCAGGCGCGGGCTGAGATGCCGGCTATCCCAAAGCTGCGTCATCGAACCTTTTATGCAAGGAGTTGGCACTGTCGGTTAATACCTTCCACATATCCATCCACTCAGGTGTCGACCCCGCAGGGGGCGACATCACACTTATCGGCACCTGCTCCACCTCCACGTAAGCGTCCTCATCAAACATGTCGACACAGCCGTACCGACACACCGCACACACACACACAGGGAATGCTCTGACTGAGGACAGGACCCCACAAAGTCCTTTGGGGAGACAGAGAGAGTATGCCAGCACACACCAGAGCGCTATATAACAGAGGGATATACACTATACACAAAGTGAATTTTCCCCCTATAGCTGCTTATATCACAATTTGCGCCTAAATTTATGTTTCCCCCCTTTCTTTTTTACCCTTTCTGTAGTGTATACTGCAGGGGAGAGCCTGGGGAGCGTCCTTCCAGCGGAGCTGTGAAGAGAAAATGGCGCTGGCTGTGCTGAGGAAGATAGCCCCGCCCCTTCAGCGGCGGGCTTCTTCCGCTCTTTATAACGTTAATGGCGGGGGTTTCTGCACATATACAGTGTTATACACTGTATTATGTGCTTTTTTGTGCCAAAAGGTATACTAATTGCAGCCCAGGGCGCCCCCCCCCCAGCGCCTTGCACCCACCAGTGACCGGAGCGTGTGGTGTGCTGTGGGAACAATGGCGCACAGCTGCAGTGCTGTGCGCTACCTTATTGAAGACCGGAGTCTTCAGCCGCCGATTTTCTCCGGTTTCTTCAGTCTTCTGGCTCTGCAAGGGGGACGGCGGCGCGGCTCTGGGAACGGACGATCGAGGTCGGGCCCTGTGTTCGATCCCTCTGGAGCTAATGGTGTCCAGTAGCCTAGAAGCACAAGCTAGCTGCAAGCAGGTAGGTTTGCTTCTCTCCCCTAAGCCCCACGTAGCAGTGAGTCTGTTGCCAGCAGATCTCACTGAAAATAAAAAACCTAACAAATACTTTTCTTTATAGTGAACTCAGGAGAGCCCACTAAGTGCATCCAGCTCAGGCCGGGCACAGATTCTAACTGAAATCTGGAGGAGGGGCATAGAGGGAGGAGCCAGTGCACACCAGATGTAGTACCTAATATTTTCTTTAAAGAAGTGCCCAGTCTCCTGCGGAGCCCGTCTATTCCCCATGGTCCTTACGGAGTACCCAGCATCCACTAGGACGTCAGAGAAAAGTTGCTCAACAGACACCCTGGTCGTACCAAATGCATCTCCCTATGAGGAAATCCCTTAATCACCCCCGTTATGGAAAATCCTGCCCTGCCAACGGTATACTTACTACATCTGATTTGTTTGACCCTGGGGGAAAAATGTACACATTTCCCATCCTACGAGACAAGTTTGGATAATCACAGACATCCCTATTTCCATACCTCCAGATAAGGCATTATTTATCTAACCTGGCAGTTTTAGAGCCGTTGCCAACAGTTCCAGATTTTATAGATCAGTTGTTGAATTCCTTAACTCACACCACCTATCGGACACGTTTTCTTTATTTACCCCTCCTAGAACTTCGCACGCAGGATGTACAGAAATTGGTGGTCGACTTCTGGTCCAAGGATGTACCGTCTATCCAATTGAGTGATGATATTTTCCAGCATTATGATAAAACTAAGGCTCTGGGTTCCCCTTTATTGCAGGAAGTGCACACTAAGATGGTACATAGAGCATAAATAACGCAGATACAGCGCACTCATTATATAGCTGAGGCGCAAAAGTGCTGTTTGAAATGTTCCACGACCATTGCAACTTTTATACATTATATTTGGGACTGTGGGAAAATGAAATTATTTTGGAACAAGGTCCTGGCCTATGCTAATGATCTATTTTCCCTTTCTCAAGCTTTGGACCCACTTCCCTGCATATTTGCAAATTTCCGACCCTGGATGGCCAGAGGTGTTGATGGAAAGGTGATTCCCTTTCACACTGTTTAAGTAACGGTGGCAAAGAAAATCATTATGCATCACTGGATTACGACATCTTCACCCTCTTTACTAGAAGTAAAAAATATGCTCCTCAACCTATTATATTTTGAGAGACATTCCACACTTCCTGACGTAGAGAAGGTGGTTGTCCCTTTTTACCGTAAATGGGGACCATATATAGAAAAACTTGACAATGTCACTTGTTCTAATATATTTACAATATTTGAATCCACCGATTGGTGGTTATTACGAAAATTATTGACTTCTGATTGAGACTGGGTCAATATCCCACTATTCACAACATTACTAGACTCTGTTGAATTGGTATTCTTTGGGGGGACTCTCTCGGATCATCCCTCATCCCCCCTTCCCCCAACCTTCTGCCCCTGTTATCTATGTGTGTTTTAGTCTCTGATTACGTGTATATCACTTTATTTTCTCTATTGTACAGTGTTTGCTTAAAAAGTGCCTCTTCTGTTTGCAATGTTTTTGTACATTTGACACTAGGGCTTACTAATCTTTATGATTTGCAATGTTATTGATTGTTCCTGGTCATTGCTAAGCACTGTATTATGTTATGCTCATTGTCCTTGCTGAAAATCTCAATAAATTTATGTTAAAAAAAAAAAACTACTATTCTGCTTCTGTTTGCATTATTAGCCTTTTTAATTGAGTACACATAAGAGGTACTGTACAAGAAATAATAGCCAGTGTTCTCCTAGTCTCAGTAAAGCTGGAATTGACATTATTATTTTTACTCACTCTTTGTGGATCTTGTACCCGCTCTCTACCTGGAATTTGGTTATGTTGCTCCAGGCAAGGGTCTTACTTTCTTCTGTTAGGTCTTCAAACGAATCCTCGCTGGGGGATACTGAACAAACCAAATGTATAATAAACAGCAAACACATGGAGATATGAAATTAATGATAAAGACCTTGGAATTAATCCTCCCAATAGCAAAATACATTGATCACAGAGTTATGAAGCTTATGCAAGTAAATACTGTAACAGATAACTAAAGTTTTGGGGGTAGTGCATTTATTAAAAGGGGGTTTGTGAAAGCCACCATTTCTCTGCATGTTTAAGCCAAAAATGTAACAATCACCTTAAAAGCTAAAGATAGCTTTAGACTATTTCATATCTAAATAAAGCTCAATAAACCTTCATCAAGAATACGGAACACATTTTTGCAAATACTATACATGACTGTTCTTTAAGTCTTTATTTTTAAAAAATACATAAAATCGATTTTCCCATTTTGTTTCCAGACTGAAAACAACAAACTACAGTACATTTGAAACCAGTCAGGTTTTTACAAAAATGAGAGGAGATGGTCTAGAAAATAAAACAGGACAGCTTAGTACAGAACCTTCTGCGCGCACACCTTGCCATTTCACGCTGGGCCAGTTCTATATAATATTTGTATATTTCTATTTTCTCTCCTCCACACCATTTATGATTTTATGATTATACCTCAGTTCAAATTTATTTCTCTAGCATCCATAAGGGAAATTGGGGGAATCTAGTACGATGGGGTATAGACGGGGTCCAAAGCAGTTTACATTTCTTCACACTCTGGAAGCTCCAGAGAGTTTTCTTCAGTTTTAAAAAAAAATCTTTGTTATTTTTGGTATGCTGTTTGGGCAACAGCATATCTGCACCGTAGGAGTTAGTGGAGGGTGGGGTGAGGCGGTCACCGGCCTTGCGAGGTGTCAGAGCCGCTTCCCCGATGCAGGGCTACTGTCCTGAGAGGTTGTTGTACAGCAGGGCACTGCACCTTTACGGTCACAATCACGGCATGCCGCACACCCCTAACAATGGCCTGAAGGTGACATCAGTGGTGAGTACAAACCACGGTTCATGGTGCGGGAGAACGCGGACGCGGCATACAGGACCCTCCTGGGTGGACCCGCTATAGCCCCCTATGTACACTGGCACGCGGTTGTGAAAACAGGTAATTATATTATGTTTTACACCAAAAGGAGACATTTGCCAGTATACAGTATAGTTACGTAGTCAGTGAGGTTGAAAAGAGGCAAAATGGCCATCGGGTTCAACCTGTATTCTGTGTTAATCTGTTCATATTATAATGCGCCTGCTGGAGTAATGGTTTAGTACTAATGGACAGCTATAAATCTTACCACTCCCAGATAATTTAATGTCAATATTTTAAATGCTATAGCCCTGGATACTTTTTCCAGTTAGAAATTTGTCCAATCCGTTTTTAAATGCATTTACAGAGTCTGCCATTATTACCTTCTCCGGCAGGGAGTTCCAAATCTTTATTGCCCTTACCGTGAAGAACCCTTTCCTACGTTGTGTATGGAATTTTCTCTCCTCTAGCCTCAGCGAGTGCCCACGCGTCCTATACAGAGTTCTTTTAATAAACAAATCCACTGTTAGCTCCTTGTAATGACCCTTTACATATTTGAAGATATTAATAATGTCTCCTCTTAGTCCTCCAACACTTCATACAAATATAGGGGTGTGAGCAGCTATTATACTTGTAAATAGAGTCCTCATAAGAAATAAACACTGGTGTTTCACTGAGTCACAGTATAAAGTTACAGCCTGCAGTCTCCCTGAGTCTGCTAGGCTTGGTGTGCTGGTCATTTTCTCTGGGTCTCCTACTCACATACCAATCAATGGCAGGCTTGCTTGTACAGTGTCTGTGTGTTGTGTGTGAGAGTTTGTCTCCTGTGAATATGGTAAACACCATTTATGCATATGCAGATCCCCCCCCCCCTTCTCATGAACAATGCTGCAAGTCCTCACAGGCTTGTGAGGAGGCTGTGGGGGAGGTACAGCAGCCATCCTGGTTAAACTTTCTGGATGGCGGACATGTTCTCTCATACTCTGCAGATAGTCATGAGACACAGCGACTGCAGCAGTCTGTATAGCAGACCTGGTTGCAAGAGGAAGTGGACAGACCCCTCTCCCTAGGTCAGGGCCACATACACGTGGGCTGCCTGACTTACTCTCAGTAACTGATGAAGAGGGATAGAAGGAAGCGGAGGAGATGGACACAATTGAGGATTCATCTCCTGCACAAGGGTTTGAGCCCCTCATAATTGCTATCAGGGATGTGTTAAAACTCCCTCTAGAAGACGATGCAGTAAAGCAGTCGTTTTTCTCCTGGCAGAAAAAGGTTAGCGTCACTTTCTCTAATTCTAAGGAATCAGATGCAGAGGCGGAACTACCGCCAGTGCAACCAGTGCGTTGCACTGGGGCCCTCCACTGTCCAGGGGCCCAAAGCATGTAATGAGTCAAACTGACTCTTTACATGCCGCTATGTGCTGCGGGCAACCGCTGCCAGCAGCACACAGCCGCCCGGAGAGGAGCGCAGCGGACACGGTGGGAAGGAGGAGGAGGGAGGTGGAGGAGGGAGCCGCAGCAGCGCTGTGTTATTGGTTGAGGCGCTGCTGCTGCTGATGTCCCTCTGCTTCACTTTAAGGCTGTCTTCCGCCGCTGTGAAGCGCATCCCAGCATTCACAGCGGCGGAGGACAGCCTATTGTGAAGGACTGGGACAGCAGCAGCAGCGCCTCCACCAATAACACAGCGCTGCTCCGGCTCCCTCCCTCACCTCCCTCCTCCTCCTTCTCTCCTGCCCGGGAATCGTGATCTCTGCCAGAAGCTGCACCGAGGAGCTCGAGCCAGCGGAGACAGTAAGTATAATTCATTCATTCTCTCTTTCTTTCCAAAAAGGGGGACTGTCTGCCGTAATGTGTAACAATGGAACGCTGTCTGCCGTAATGTGTAACAAGGGAACGCTGTCTGCCGTAATGTGTAACTAGGGGGAATCTGCCTGCCGTCATGTGTAACTAGGGGGAATCTGCCTGCCGTCATGTGTAACTAGGGGGAATCTGCCTGCCGTCATGTGTAACTAGGGGGAATCTGCCTGCCGTCATGTGTAACTAGGGGGAATCTGCCTGCCGTCATGTGTAACAAGGGCACGCTGCCTGCCGTCATGTGTAACAAGGGCACGCTGCCTGCCGTCATGTGTAACAAGGGCACGCTGCCTGCCGTCATGTGTAACAAGGGCACGCTGCCTGCCGTCATGTGTAACAAGGGCACGCTGCCTGCCGTCATGTGTAACAAGGGCACGCTGCCTGCCGTCATGTGTAACAAGGGCACGCTGCCTGCCGTCATGTGTAACAAGGGCACGCTGCCTGCCGTCATGTGTAACAAGGGCACGCTGCCTGCCGTCATGTGTAACAAGGGCACGCTGCCTGCCGTCATGTGTAACAAGGGCACGCTGTCTGCCGTCATGTGTAACAAGGGCACGCTGCCTGCCGTCATGTGTAACAAGGGCACGCTGTCTGCCGTCATGTGTAACAAGGGCACGCTGTCTGCCGTCATGTGTAACAAGGGCACGCTGTCTGCCGTCATGTGTAACAAGGGCACGCTGTCTGCCGTCATGTGTAACAAGGGCACGCTGTCTGCCGTCATGTGTAACAAGGGCACGCTGTCTGCCGTCATGTGTAAAAAGAGGACGCTGTCTGCTGTAATGTGTAACAAGGGCACGCCAATCTGCCGTAATGTGTAAAAAGGGCACGCCGTCTGCCGTAATGTGTAACAAGGGCACGCCGTCTGCCGTAATGTGTAACAAGGGCACGCCGTCTGCCGTAATGTGTAACAAGGGCACGCTGTCTGCCGTAATGTGTAACAAGGGCACGCTGTCTGCCGTAATGTGTAACAAGGGCACGCTGTCTGCCGTAATGTGTAACAAGGGCACGCTGTCTGCCGTAATGTGTAACAAGGGCACGCTGTCTGCCGTAATGTGTAACAAGGGCACGCTGTCTGCCGTAATGTGAAACAAGGGCCCGCTTTCTGCCATAATGTGTAAAAAGAGTACGCTGTCTGCCGCCATGTGTAAAAAGGGGATGCTGTCTGCCGTAATGTGTAAAAAGGGGAATCTGTCCGCCGTAAGGTGTAAAAGGGTCTCTACCTGGTGTAGTGGTGCTACTGTGCGGCGTAATTTGAATAATGGAGACTACTTGCACCGTTTTATGAATTGGTATTATTTTGTGGCCACACCTCGTCCCCACGAAGCCATGCCCCTATGTATTTTTGTGCGCGCCTACCCCTGTTTTGCATGCAGGGGTGGGGCTTCGATGCCGTTTCTTGCACACAGTGCTAAAATGTCTGGTTACGGCACTGTTGCTAGGTATCCATTTCTCTGGCCCTGAGCAGGTCCCCCTCGTCAGATCCTCTCCAGGGGTGAGGAGGTGGACTTAAATGAGATGAGGGGGAGGGGGGGGGAAGCGTTTTGTCGCACCTTGGCCCACTGCTCGCTAGTTCCGTCACTGATTAGATGATATGTTTAAAGTTGACCTAGAAAAATCCTGATAAAATAATTCCAGGTAGACAGACGCTTCTTAACACTTTCCCATTTTCTCCTGAAGGCAGGAAAAACTGTGAAGATCCCCCGGCAGTTGACGTCTCTGTATCACGCCTGTTTAAAGAGGTGATGTCCCTGGCTCCTCGGCTTTGAAGGACCCCGGGATAAGAAAACTGGAAGACTACACTGAAGTCTATTCCACAGCAGCTGGTATATCACAAAGACCTGTGATAGCTGGTTGCTGGTTGACACATGTCATTCACACTTGGGCGGTCCAGTTCAAGAGGGCCTCGCGGGGGTTATGTCTCTGGGGAGTGTGGTTACTCTAGTCACACACATTCAGGATACTGCACGCGTCCTGTGCAACTCTATTAAAGAGATAGGTGCGTGCTATTAATGTGAGTATTACTACCATGGCAGTGTCGGCGCGCAGAGCTTTATGGCTGTGCCAGTGGATAGCGGACGCAGATTCCAAGCGTAGTGTGGTGTCTCTCCCTTTCTCAGGGGAGTGGCTATTCGGGGTTGAGTTGGTTTCATGGATTTCCAAAGCTACTGCAGGGAATTCCACGTTTCTCCCCTCTGGGGCCCCACCGGCTAGGCGTTCCTACCTTGGGCCATCTACTCAGTCCTTTCAGACCGCTATGTTTCAATCTTGAACAGGAGGCACCTCAAACGCTGCACGAGGCACCAGAGGTAAGTAAAAAAAGCCAGCAGCTGCAGGTTTCTAGGAACAAAGCACCAGTTTAGCTTCCACTAAGTCCTCAGCATGACCGTGCCGCCCACCCCGAGGGGATCTCGTGGTGGGAGCTCGGTTGCGTCACTTCAACCGCATCAGGGAAAGTTCCTGCCAGGATACCTGGGTATGGGACCTCATTTCTCAGGGCTACAAACTGGAGTTCAACGGTGTTCTTCCCCACCGATTTTTCAAATCAAGCTTAACAGCTTTGGAGGATACGCGTGTTACGCTATAACAGGCCATCTTAAAATTGGTCCAGTCCCGAGTCATTGTTCCAGTGCCACTGCAACAACAGGACAAGGGTTATTACTACAACCTGTTAGTGGTACCAAAACCAGGTGGTTCGGTAAGACCCATTTTGAATCTGAGATCCTTGAACCCTTACTAGAGGTTTTCGGGTTCAAGATGGAATCCTTGCGAGCAGTGATTGCGGGTCTGGAAGAAGGGGAGTTCATGATCTCCCTTGATATCAGGGACGCCTATCTCCATATCCCGATTTGGCCACCTCATCAGGCGTACCTGAGGTTTGCCCTGCTGAACGATCACTACCAGTTCCAGGCACTACTGTTCGGCCTGTCTACAGCTCCGAGGGTATTCACGGAGATGATGTTCCAACTCCGGCTCCTGGGGTCAATATTGTCCCTTACCTGGATGATCTCTTGATAAAAGCGAGATCCAAGGAGCTTTTATTGCTCCATATAGACCGCACTATCCAACTTCTGTCACACTATGGGTGGATCCTCAATTTACAGAAGTCCCACCTGGAGCCAACTCAGCGGCTCCTGTTCCTGGGAATGTTGCTGAATATTGTGACCAGAAAGTGTTCCTCCCAGAAGACAAATGTCCACATGGTTTTCTGGCCTACTCGAATATCCATCTTTGCATAAGAGTGTTGGGGAAGATGGTTGCCTCGTACAAGGCGATCCAGTATGGAAGGTTCCATGCCAGAACATTTCAATTGGATCTCCTGAGCAAGTGGTCCAGATCACATCTTCAGATGCACCGGATAATATGGCTGTCACCTCAGGCCAGGATTTCCCTCCTGTGGTGGCTGCAGTCCTCCAACCTACTGGAAGGCTGAAGTTTCGGGATTCTGGATTGGATCCTCCTCACAACGGATGCGAGTCTGAGAGGATGGGGAGCTGTAACCCAGGGGGCTTAGTTCCAGGGCAGGTTGTCAGCACACGAAGCGCTCCTTCCGATCAACATTCTGGAACTTCAGGCGATCTACAATGATCTGATTCAGGCCTCTCCTCTGCTCAGGGATCACGTGATCCAAGTACAGTCTGACAACGCCAAATATACTCCTCTGGGCAGAAAGAAATGCAAGAGCACTGTCCACAATCTTCATTCCGGGAGTAGACAACTGGGAAGTGGACTTCCTGAGGCATCACGATCTCCACACTGGAGAGTGGGGGCTTCACCATCAGGTGTTTCAGCAAATCATCAACCGGTGGGGCTGCCCACAAATAGACATGATGGCTTCTCAACTCAACAAGCAGCTTTGTTGGTATTGCTAACGAACCAGGGACCCTCAGGCGAGGGCAGTGGATGCACTGACGTCACCTTGGCCTTACCGGCTGGTCTACCTGTTTCCTCCGATTCCATTGCTCTCACGGGTGCTCAAGCGAGTCAGGAATCAAGGAGTCCAGGCAATTCTGATTGCCCCGGATTTGCTTCGGATGGCATGGTACACGGATCTTCTGGACATGTCCGTGGAAGACCCTTGGCCTCTGCCATTGAGAAGAGATCTTCAACAAGGTCCTTTCGTCTACCCGGACTTACGGTGGCTTCATTTGACGGCATGAAGGTTGAGCGGAACATCCTAGCTCATAAAGGCCTTTCCAAAAATGTTATTGCTACCATAGTTCAGGCCCGGAAACCTGTGACGTCAAAACACTATCATCATATTGGGAGAAGATAGGTCTCTTGGTGCGAGGACCGCACGTATCCGCCTGTAGAGTTCCACGTGGGACGTTTCCTGCAGGCTGGTGTGGATAAGGGCTTACGTTTGGGTCCCATTAAGGTCCAGATTTCAGCTCTCTCAATTTCTTAAGAAAGAAATTGGCAGTATTGCCATAAGTTCAGACCTTCTTGCAAGGGGTCCTTCACATTCAACCTCCTTTTGTGCCGCCCACGGCACCCTGGGATTTGAATGTACTGTTGGAATTTCTACAGTCCTCCTGGTTTGAACCTCTGATGATGGTAGAGGACAAGTACCTCACGTGGAAGACTGTGATGTTATTGGCCCTGACTTCTGCTAGGAGTGTCTCAGAATTGGGGGCCTTATCGTGTAAAAGCACTTACTTGGGCCCTCATTCCGAGTTGATCGCTCGGTAATTTTCTTCGCATCGCAGTGAAATTCCGCTTAGTACGCATGCGCAATATTCGCACTGCGACTGCGCCAAGTAATTTTACAATGAAGATAGTATTTTTACTCACGGCTTTTTCTTCGCTCTGGCGAACGTAGTGTGATTGACAGGAAATGGGTGTTACTGGGCGGAAACACAGCGTTTTCGGGGCGTGTGGATAAAAACGCTACCGTTTCCGGAAAAAACGCAGGAGTGGCCGGAGAAACGGGGGAGTGTCTGGGCGAACGCTGGGTGTGTTTATGACGTCAAACCAGGAACGACAAGCACTGAACTGAACGCAGATGCCGAGTAAGTCTGAAGCTACTCTGAAACTGCTAAGTAGTTTGTAATCGCAATATTGCGAATACATCGGTCGCAATTTTAAGAAGCTAAGATACACTCCCAGTAGGCGTAGGCTTAGCGTGAGCAACTCTGCTAAATTCGCCTTGCGAGCGATCAACTCAGAATGAGGGCCTTGGTCTTTTATGAGGATAGAGCGGAGTTCAGGACTAGGCAGCAGTTCCTGCCGTAGGTCGTCCCTGCGTTCCACTTGAATCAACCTATTGTGGTTCCGTCAAGTTTTGGCACTTCTGCTCCTCTGGAGGCATTGAATGCGGTGCGAGCCTTGAAGATCTATGTCAAGAGAACGGCTCGGATCAGAAAGACCGATTCCTTGTTTGTGCTTTATGATGCACAGAAAAAGCTTTGTCCTGCTTCAAAGCAGTCCACTGCTCGTTGGCTTAGGCTTACTATCCAACAGGCCTATGTGTTGGCAGCCTTACCTGTTCCACAGTCTCTGAAAGCCCACTCTACAAGATCAGTGGGGTCTTACTGGGCGGCTGCTCATGGAATCTCGGCCTTGCAACTATGCCGAGCTGCTACCTTGTCAGGCAAGAACACCTTTGTGAAGTTCTACAGGTTTGATACCCTGGCCAAAGAGAATTCCCAGTTTGGACAGGAGGTGCTGCAGACGTCTCCACACATTCACGCCCGTTCTGGAAGCATTGGGACGTCCCCATCGTACTAGATTCCACCAATATCCCTTATGGATGCTAGAGAAAAATAAGATTTTACTCACCGGTAAATCTATTTCTCGTAGTCCGTAGTGGATGCTGGGAACTCCGTAAGGACCATGGGGAATAGCGGCTCCGCAGGAGACTGGGCACAACTAAAGAAAGCTTTAGGACTACCTGGTGTGCACTGGCTCCTCCCACTATGACCCTCCTCCAGACCTCAGTTAGGATACTGTGCCCGGAAGAGCTGACACAATAAGGAAGGATTTTGAATCCCGGGTAAGACTCATACCAGCCACACCAATCACACCGTATAACTCGTGATACTATACCCAGTTAACAGTATGAAACATAACTGAGCCACTCAACAGATGGCTCATAACAATAACCCTTTAGTTAGGCAATAACTATATACAAGTATTGCAGACAATCCGCACTTGGGATGGGCGCCCAGCATTCACTACGGACTACGAGAAATAGATTTACCGGTGAGTAAAATCTTATTTTCTCTGACGTCCTAGTGGATGCTGGGAACTACGTAAGGACCATGGGGATTATACCAAAGCTCCCAAACGGGCGGGAGAGTGCGGATCACTCTGCAGCACCGAATGAGAGAACTCAAGGTCCTCCTCAGCCAGGGTATCAAATTTGTAAAATTTTGCAAACGTGTTTGACCCTGACCAAGTAGCAGCTCGGCAAAGTTGTAAAGCCGAGACCCCTCGGGCAGCCGCCCAAGAAGAGCCCACCTTCCTCGTGGAATGGGCTTTCACTGATTTAGGATGCGGCAGTCCAGCCGCAGAATGCGCAAGCTGAATTGTGCTACAAATCCAGCGAGCAATCGTCTGCTTCGAAGCAGGAGTACCCAGCTTGTTGGGTGCATACAGGATAAATAGCGAGTCAGTTTTCCTGACTCCAGCCGTCCTGGAAACCTTACATTTTCAAGGCCCTGACTACGTCCAGTAACTTGGAATCCTCCAAGTCCCTAGTAGCCGCAGGCACTACGATAGGTTGGTTCAAGTGAAACGCTGATACCACCTTAGGGAGAAACTGGGGACGAGTCCTCAATTCTGCCCTATCCATATGGAAAATCAGATAAGGGCTTTTACATGACAAAGCCGCCAATTCTGACACACGCCTGGCCGAAGCCAAGGCCAAAAGCATGACCACTTTCCTCGTGAGATATTTTAGATCAGCGGTTTTAAGTGGCTCGAACCAATGTGACTTTAGGAAACTCAACACCACGTTGAGATCCCAAGGTGCCACTGGAGACACAAAAGGAGGCTGAATATGCAGCACTCCCTTAACAAAAGTCTGAACTTCAGGCAGTGAAGCCAGTTCTTTTCGGAAGAAAATGTACAGAGCCGAAATCTGGACCTTAATAGAAGCCAATTTTAGGCCCATAGTCACTCCTGACTGTAGGAAGTGCAGAAATCAACCCAGTTGAAATTCTTCTGTTGGGGCCTTCCTGGCCTCACACCAAGCAACATATTTTCACCATATGCGGTGATAATGTTGTGCGGTCACATCTTTCCTAGCACCAATCAGCGTAGGAATGACTTCCTCCAGGATGTCTTTTTCCTTTAGGATCCGGTGTTCAACCGCCATGCCGTCAAACGCAGCCGTGGTAAGTCTTGGAACAGACAGGGCCCCTGCTGCAGCAGGTCCTGTCTGAGCG
The DNA here is from genome assembly GCF_028390025.1 of Pseudophryne corroboree. NCBI lineage: Eukaryota > Metazoa > Chordata > Amphibia > Anura > Myobatrachidae > Pseudophryne > Pseudophryne corroboree. The sequence goes on from NC_086448.1 coordinate 678,804,762, forward strand.
GCAGAGACCATGGGTCCTCTGAGATCATTTCTTGAAGTTATGGGTACCAAGCTCTTCTTGGCCAATCTGGAACCACGAGTATAGTTCTTACTCCTCTCCTTCTTATTATTCTCAGTACCTTGGGTATGAGAGGCAGAGGAGGGAACACATACACCGACTGGTACACCCACGGTGTCACCAGAGCGTCCCCAGCTATCGCCTGAGGGTCCCTTGACCTGGCGCAATATCTTTTTAGCTTTTTGTTGAGGCGGGACGCCATCATGTACACCTGTGGCCTTTCCCAATGGTGTACAATCATTTGGAAGACTTCTGGATGAAGTCCCCACTCTCCCGGGTGGAGGTCGTGTCTGCTGAGAAAATCTGCTTCCCAGTTGTCCACTCCGGGAATGAACACTGCTGACAGTGCTAACACATGATTTTCCGCCCATCGGAGAATCCTTGTGGCTTCTGCCATCGCCATCCTGCTTCTTGTGCCGCCCTGTTGGTTTACATGGGCGACCGCCGTGATGTTGTCTGACTGAATCAGTACCGGCTGGTTTTGAAGCAGGGGTCTTGCTTGACTTAGGGCATTGTAAATGGCCCTCAGTTCCAGAATGTTTATGTGTAGGGAAATCTCCTGATTCGACCATAGTCCCTGGAAGTTTTTTCCCTGTGTGACTGCCCCCCAGCCTCGAAGGCTGGCATCCGTGGTCACCAGAACCCAGTCCTGTATGCCGAATCTGCGGCCCTCTCGAAGATGAGCACCCTGCAGTCACCACGGCAGAGATACCCTGGTCCTTGGAGACAGGGTTATCAGCCGATGCATCTGAAGATGCGATCCGGACCACTTGTCCAACAGGTCCCACTGAAAAGCTCTTGCATGGAACCTGCCGAATGGCATTGCTTCGTAGGAAGCTACCATTTTTCCCAGGACTCGCGTGCAGTGATGCACCGACACCTGTTTTGATTTCAGGAGGCCTCTGACTAGAGATGACAGCTCCTCGGCTTTCTCCTCCAGGAGAAACCCTTTTTTCTGGTCTGTGTCCAGAACCATCCCCAGGAACAGTAGACGTGTCGTAGGAACCAGCTGTGCTGTTGTAGCACTTCCCGAGATAGTGCTACCCCGACCAATAACTGCTCCTTGGACCTCGCCTTTATCAGGAGATCGTCCAAGTATGGGATAATTAAAAACTCCCTTTTTTCGTAGGAGTATCATCATTTCGGCCATTACCTTGGTAAATACTCTCGGTGCCGTGGACAGACCGAACGGCAACGTCTGGAATTGGTAATGACAAACCTGTACCACAAAACTGAGGTACTCCTGGTGAGGATGGTAAATGGGGACATACAGGTAAGCATCCTTGATGTCCAGAGATACCATGTAATCTCCCTCGTCCAGGCTTGCAATAACCGCCCTGAGCAATTTAATTTTTAACTTGAACCTTCGTATATAAGTGTTCAAGGATTTCAATTTTAGAATGGGTTTCACCGAACCGTCTGGTTTCGGTACCACAACATTGTGGAATAGTAACCCCGGCCTTGTTGAAGGAGGGGTACCTTGATTTTCACCTGCTGGAAGTACAGCTTGCTGATTTGAGGTAACGGCGAGAGGGAGTCGCCTCGAACTCCAGCTTGTATCCCTGTGATACTACATGCAGAACCCAGGGATCCACCTGTGAGCGAGCCCACTGGACGCTTAAGTTCTCGAGACGCGCCCCCCACTGCACCTGGCTACACCTGTGGAACCCCCGCGTCATGCGGTGGACTCAGAGGAAGCGGGGGAAGAATTTTGATCCTGGGAACTGGCTGACTGGTGCAGCTTTTTCCCTCTTCCCTTGTCTCTGTGCAGAAAGGAAGCGCCTTTGACCCGCTTTCTTTTCTGAAGCCGAAAGGACTGTACCTGATATTACAGTGCTTTCTTAGGCTGTGAGGAAACCGGAGGTAAAAAAATTTTCTTCCCAGCTGTTGCTGTGGATACGAGGTCCCAGAGACCATCCCCAAACAATTCCTCACTCTTATAAGGCAGAATCTCTATGTGCCTTTTAAAGTCAGCATCACCTGTCCAGTGCCGGGTCTCTAATACCGTCCTGGCAGAATGGACATTGCATTAATTCTGGATGCCAGCCGGCAAAATATCCCTCATATATAAGACGACGTCTTTAATATGCTCTTATGTTAGCAAAATAGTATCCCTGTCTGACAGGGTCACAGACTTTTCACGCTGCAGCAGCACTATCCATGCTGAGGCAATTGCAGGTCTCAGTCTAGTATAGGGGTGGGCAACATGCGGCCCGCGGACCGATCCTGCCTGGCCCGCTGTGCCCCACCAGAGTGCAATGACAAGAGGCCCGACAGGCCGCTTGTCATTGCACTGCTCGCAGACGCGGCGCAGCTGAGGAAATCCCGGTCACGTCACATGGTCAGCTGACCGGGATTTCCTCTATCTCATGCGCTGGGCGTCACGGGGGCGGTGCTGGGCGGGCACTGCAGAGTGGGACTCGGAGCAGAACGAAGCGGCCAGTGGGGAGCACAAGCGGAGGCCAGTGGGGAGAAGAAACGGCGGCCAGCGGGGAGAAGCAGCATCAGCAGCAGCGCGGACCATCACTGACAGTGGGGATCGTCACTGACAAATAGGTAAACCACCTGGATAAAGCTAAAGCTGCCCTATAAGTTATGGGGAGGGGAGTTAAAAACGGTTGTATGGGTTTAGGGGAGTGGGGGAGGGGAAGGACTGCTATATAGGTTTAGGGGAGGGTGGGGAAAGGGGGGTAGGGACTGTCTGCTGTAATGTGTAAAAACGGGGGCCCTGTCTGCCGTAATGTGTAAAAACGGGGGCGCTGTCTGCCGTAATGTGTAAAAACGGGGGCGCTGTCTGCCGTAATGTATAAAAACGGGGGCGCTGTCTGCCGTAATTATAAAAACGGGGGCGCTGTCTGCCGTAATTATAAAAACGGGGGTGCTGTCTGCCGTAATGTGTAAAAACGGGGGGTGCTGTCTGCCGTAATGTGTAAAAACGGGGGCTGCTGTCTGCCGTAATGTATAAAAGTGGGGGCGCTGTCTGCCGTAATGTATAAAAGCGGGGGCGCTGTCTGCCGTAATGTATAAAAGCGGGGGCGCTGTCTGCCGTAATGTATAAAAACGGGGGTGCTGTCTGCCGTAATGTGTAAAAACGGGGGGTGCTGTCTGCCGTAATGTATAAAAGCGGGGGCGCTGTCTGCCGTAATGTATAAAAGCGGGGGCGCTGTCTGCCGTAATGTATAAAAGCGGGGGCGCTGTCTGCCGTAATTATAAAAATGGGGGTGCTGTCTATCGTAATCTGTAAAAAGGGGACGCTGTCTGTCGTAATGTGTAAAAAGGGGGACACTGTCTGCCATAATGTGTAAAAAGGGATCTCTTTTTGAGTATTTTGTGTGTGGCCCTCGAATATTCGCTGGAAGTGTTAAGCGGCCCCCCAGCTGAAATAATTGCCCACCCCTGGTCTAGTACCTGAGTGTGTAAATACAGACTTCAGGATAGCCTCCTGCTTTTTATCAACAGGTACCTTCAAAGTGGCCGTATCCTAAGACGGCAGTGCCACCTTTTTTGACAAACGTGTGAGCGCCTTATCCACCCTAAAGGATATCTCCCAGCGTAAACTATCCTCTGGCGGGAAAGGGTACGCCATCAGTAACTTTTTAGAAATTACCAGTTTCTTATCGGGGGAACCCACGCTTTTTCACACACTTCATTCACTCATCTGATGGGGGAACAAAACACTGCCTGCTTTTCCTCCCCAAACATAAAACCCTTTTTTAGTGGTACTTGGGTTCATGTCAGAAATGTGTAACACATTTTTTATTGCCGGGATCATGCAACGGATGTTCCTAGTGGATTGTGTATATGTCTCAACCTCGTCGACACTGGAGTCAGACTCCGTGTCGACATCTGTGTCTGCCATCTGAGGGAGCGGGCGTTTTTGAGCCCCTGATGGCCTTTGAGACGCCTGGGCAGGCGCAGGCTGAGAAGCCGGCTGTCCCACAGCTGTTACGTCATCCAGCCTTTTATGTAAGGAGTTGACACTGTCGGTTAATACCTTCCACCTATCCATCCACTCTGGTGTCGGCCCCACAGGGGCGACATCACATTTATCGGCATCTGCTCCGCCTCCACATAAGCCTCCTCATCAAACATGTCGACACAGCCGTACCGACACACCGCACACACACAGGGAATGCTCTGACTGAGGACAGGACCCCACAAAGCCCTTTGGGGAGACAGAGAGAGAGTATGCCAGCACACACCAGAGCGCTATATAATGTAGGGATTAACACTATAACTGAGTGAATTTTCCCCAATAGCTGCTTGTATAAACAATATTGCGCCTAAATTTAGTGCCCCCCTCTCTTTTTAACCCTTTGAGCCTGAAAACTACAGGGGAGAGCCTGGGGAGCTGTCTTCCAGCTGCACTGTGAAGAGAAAATGGCGCCAGTGTGCTGAGGGAGATAGCCCCGCCCCTTTTTCGGCTGACTTTTCTCCCGCTTTTTTATGGATTCTGGCAGGGGTATTTATCACATATATAGCCTCTGGGACTATATATTGTGATTATTTTGCCAGCCAAGGTCTTAATATTGCTGCTCAGGGCGCCCCCCCCAGCGCCCTGCACCCATCAGTGACCGGAGTGTGAGGTGTGCATGAGGAGCAATGGCGCACAGCTGCAGTGCTGTGCGCTACCTTGGTGAAGACTGAAGTCTTCTGCCGCCGATTTTCCGGAACACTTCTAGCTTCTGGCTCTGTAAGGGGGCCGGCGGCGCGGCTCCGGGACCGAACATCAAGGCCGGTTCCTGTGGTCGATCCCTCTGGAGCTAATGGTGTCCAGTAGCCTAAGAAGCCCAAGCTACCACCAGTTAGGTAGGTTCGCTTCTTCTCCCCTTAGTCCCTCGCTGCAGTGAGTCTGTTGCCAGCAGATCTCACTGTAAAATAAAAAACCTAAATATACTTTCTTTCTAGGAGCTCAGGAGAGCCCCTAGTGTGCATCCAGCTCAGCCGGGCACAAGATTCTAACTGAGGTCTGGAGGAGGGTCATAGTGGGAGGAGCCAGTGCACACCAGGTAGTCCTAAAGCTTTCTTTAGTTGTGCCCAGTCTCCTGCGGAGCCGCTATTCCCCATGGTCCTTACGGAGTTCCCAGCATCCACTAGGACGTCAGAGAAATAGGATTTTGGTACTTACCAGGTAAATCCTTTTCTTTGAATCCATAGGGGGCACTGGAGTACTCTTGGAATATGGACGGCTTCCGCAGGAACAGGGCACTGAATAAATTAAAATTTTGACTACTCCTCCCCTCCATATCCCAGAGTACCTCAGTGTTTTTTACTGAGCCGAACAGGAGCTATAGAGAGGTTGACAAAGGAGAATTACATATAACATAACGGACAACAATAAAGTTGACACATAACGTTACTGACAACTATACAGTTGACACTATAACCGATAGCACTTGATAATTTTAACCAGTCGGTGAGAGTGTGTTACCATAAGATCCCCTGAACTTACCACAAGCCAGGTAAAACTGCTCTGGGTGGGCGTCCAGTGCCCCCTATGGATTCAAAGAAAAGGATTTACCTGGTAAGTACCAAAATCCTATTTTCTTTTTCATCCACTAGGGGTCACTGGAGTACTCTTGGGATGTACCAAAGTTTCCCCCGTGGGAGGGAGAGCTGTTTGGCACCTGTAACACTAGGCGGCCAAAGCTAGATGCTGATGCCGCAAAAGTATCAAAACTTGTAAAGCGCACAAATGTGTGCACTGAAGACCATGTAGCCGCACAGCAAAGCTGTGTCGTAGAAGCTCCACGACCAGCTGCCCATGAAGTTCCCACAGAACGTGTGGAATGAGCTGTTACTGATGTAGGCGGCTGTAACCTAGCATGAAGGTAAGCCTGACGTATGGTCAGTTTTATCCATCTGGATAAGGTCTACTTAGAAGCTGGCCAACCCATCTTGGCAGCATCATAGAGAACAAACAACGTATCCGTCTTACGAACTGTAGACGTTCGGGATACCTAAACGCATAGTGCGCGTACCACATCCAAAGTTCCAGAATCTCCTGTTAACACAGGAACTACTATTGGTTAATTGATGTGAAAAGATGACACTACTTTTGGTAAGAAAAGCGGAATTCGTCCGAAGTTCCGCTCTGTCATCATGAAACACCAAATACGGTGGCTTGCATGACAAGGCACCCAAATCTGAAACACGCCTTGCCGAAGCTACGGCTAGAAGAAATTTTTTTTCCAAGTGAGAAACTTAATATCCACTTGTTGTAAGGGTTCAAAATATGAAGACTGTAAGAAATCTAAAACCAGATTCAAGTCCCATGGCGCTATAGGTGGAAATAATGGAGGCTGTACTCTGAGGACACCTTGCAGAAAGGTGTGTACAGACGGCAATAGAGCCAATCGTCTTTGAAAGTAAATTGACAAAGCAGATACCTGCACCTTTAGTGTAGATAAACGCAGTCCTCCATCTAACCCCGTCTGTAGAAATAACAAAAGACAGGATAACTTGAAAAATGATGTCGGAAACTTGCGAGCTTCACACCAACCTTTATAGGCACGCCAAATTCTGTAATAATGAGCTGCCGTAACTGGCTTCCTAGCTCGTAACATGGTTGGTATAACCGAATCTGGAATGCCCTCTCTTCTTAAGAGGGCGATCTCAACAGCCACCCCGTCAAACGCAGCCGCGCTAACTCGGGGTAAAGGAACGGACCCTGTTGTAACAGGTCCGGCCATAGTGGAGCGGCCAAAGATTGTCTGCGAGTAGTCCGCGGAGATCCGAGAACCAAGCTCTCCGAGGCCCATGAGGCGCCACTAGTATGACTGTGGCGGACTCTCTTTTGATCCGTTTTAGCAACAGAGGGAGCAGTGGAACGGTGGAAACAGATACACGAGGCTTTACGACCACACGATTGCGAGAGCATCCACCGCCACTGCCTTTGAATCTCTCGTTCTGGACACATACTGGACGTTTGGTGATTATGGCGGGATGCCATTAGGCTCTCTGGAGGGTAACCCCATCTCTGGATCAACAGGTGAGACACTTCTGGCTTTAATGCACATACTCCTGGATGAAAATCCCGACGGCTGAGATAATCCGCCTCCCAGTTGTCCACTCCCGGAATGAAGACTGCCAACAATATCACTTGGTTAAGTTCGGCGTAATTGAGGATTTGAGCTACTTCCCGCATTGCCATGCGGCTTCTCGCTCCTCCTTGCTTGTTGATGAACGCGACTGCCGTCGCGTTGTCTGACTGCACCTAGACAGTCTGAGACCGAAGCATGTGTACTGCTTGTCGTAACGCATTGTAAATTGTCCAGAGTTCCAGGACATCTATAGACAGAAAATCTTTCGTGATCCGCCCAGAGACCCTAGAGCTGACAATTTTGAACTACAGCTCCCCAACCTCTGAGACTCGCGTCCGTCGTGAGAATTATCCAATTCCAGGCGCCAAACAGTTTCCCTGCGGTTAGATTGTGTACTTTGAGCCACCAGAGTAGAGATACCCTTGCCCGTGGCGACAACCTCACCCTGTGGTGAAACTGCAGATGCGAACCCGACCACTGTACGAGCACATCCAGCTGAAAAGGACGTGAGTGAAATATTCCGAACTGAATCGCTTCGAAAGTGCGTGGCTTGAGCAGTATTGTACCAGATGACAAATAATCTGTACTTTCTGTTCTGGTAGGTAAATTCTTTGATTTACCGTACCGAGAATCATAACTAGGAATTGAAGTCGATGAGACGAAATTAGATGTGATTTCTTGAAGTTGACAATCCAACCGTGGTGAAATAGTACCTTGTACGTTAGCAACGCATGTTGGATGAACATCTGTTGAGACGGAGCTTTGATGAGCAGATTTGTCCAAGTACAGAACTATTATCACATTCAGGGATCTGAGATGAACTATCATCACAGACATCACTTTGGTGAATACCCCAAGACGCTGACGAAAGGCCCACAGGTAGAGCCTGAAACTGGTACTGATTCTGCCGTATTGCAAAACACAAGCACCTCTGATGAGGTGGCAAATCGGAATGTGTAAGTACGCAACCTTGAGATCTAGCGCAATCATGAATTCCTGTGGCTGTAAACTTGCAATTACTGACCGCAGAGATTCCCTCTTTAATCTGTAGTAAGTGACGTACTGATTGAGACTCTTTAAGTTCAATATTAGCCTGACGGAGCCATCTGACTTTTGATTCCCCCAAACAGACTGGAATAATAACCGTGACCTTGTTGGTGTACAGGGACCGGAATCAAACTGCTGAATCCAATAGAAACTGAATGGCAAACTGCCGAACCGCCTCTTGTCGTCCGACAGAGGCAGTCCTGTCTTGAAAACTCGCAGTGGCGGGAGACAGTCAATTGTACCAGATGACGAATAATTGCGTATCCACCGATCTGTGGATGTCTGGAACTCTCCAAATGGAACGTCTGAAGACGTGCTCCCACAATTGGAAATTTGAGATGGGCTGGGAGCCCGTCATGCCAGTGGCTTGTTGGTGACCCTAGCGTCCGGACGAGTGGTGTTGGTTTGTTGGAAACCACGTCCTTGCCTCGTCTACCAGGCGTGGCTGTTCCTCTACCACGGCCTCGAAAGGGCTGAGGTCTAAAGGATTTGAACGCCGGGCCAGAGTATTTCCGTCTAGGTACCGTTGGAGGCAATGGTCGGAAAACAGACTTTACCCCCATGGCCTCAGAAATCCATTCGTCCAATTTAGGACCAAACAACTTCTCGCCATCGTATTCTTTTGACCTCTGACTCCGCTTATTAAGAACGCAGCCAGAGTGCTCGTGCTGTAACTAGCGACGATGAAAGGCGAGAAGTGAGCTGACAGCCGGTAGGAGAAGCTGTACATAGATACCTAGCAGCTTCTCAGATTTGATTAGTGAGAAGTATAAGGTGATCGCCATCTTGAGTTGTTATCCATAATTAGCGCCTTAGTTACCCAAATGCCCTTCTATTTTACGATCTGAAGGGTCTTTATAAGTTTTAAAACAGACGAATCCACCAATGGCGGATTCTCACATGTAAATGTCACTGACTGTGGAAACGGGTAACTAGACTTAAATCGGCGAGGTAAAGAACCGGTTATCCGGTTCTTCCATGTTTCTACCAACATCTTATTAAGAGATTTTGAAACAGGAAACCCAATGGAGATCTCTGTCGTTTAGTAAATACGACTTTATCATATATCAGAGGCTCCTTAGTCTCTGTAAACTCCAGAGACTAACACACTGGCCTTTTATCAATACTTGTGTTGTCAAAACCTGCAGTATCTGACTGCTAGTCTAATTCGCGCTCCTCACCCTTATTTTGCGCAGTGAGGTCTGGCATAGAATCTTCAGACTGCAACCTAGCAGAAACTGGTAAATTATAAGACGAAATAAATTTATCCCTTGTATCCAAATTGGACTTGGACCTCTGCAAAGGCTGAGAGCCCTCCGGTAATTCTGGCGGTCTTACCCGAGACTCCTATCTTGCCGCTTCCCGCTCGTGTCGAGCGGCGGCCAATTCTGATTTCAACCCAGCCATTACATTTGCTAACATGGACCCTGGAGTGTCCGGGGATGAAACCGGCTTCCGGAATGGAAACAGACAAAACATACTTCTTTTTTTTTCTGGTGCCCTATGCAGACAGACAATACAATATACAAAGACAGACACCTGCACGACTCAGTAAAATAGTTACTTAAGGTGTGTAAAATGTATATATGGCCGAAGTGCAATGCACGTGGCCAGTACTATATGAAACCTGATCCAAACATTCCCACTAACACCCCTTCAGGTGGAGTAGAGATGTAGGACAGGAACCTTCTGAAATCACAAACAGGAAACACGTTAAAAAGGCCCCCATGCCAAGTTTACAGTTATAAACACAATGTAGGTTACAATACATGACCTTATAACCTGCACCACTGTGGATTGAATATAGACTTAATAGCCTATTAATATAACTTATGCAGTATAAATAATGGCAGCCCAATCTACCTTTGCAGCAGCGCTGCCTGTGATCAGCCTTCTCCCCTCTACCCCTGAGCTCCGTGTAGCGCTGTGTCTCAGCGGGGAGCGGTTGCCGGGAAGCGGGACCCCTGGTACAATGCAGGGAGGCGGAGCACGCGAAATACATGCGGCCGTGTTGGAAGAGTGGCCGTGATCGGAGCGCGTGTAGCGGCGCTAGTATGTGCGGCTGTGCTGCGGCGGTCGCAGCCGCGGACGTAGCGGCTGGTCGGGCGGCCTATGTTAGCGGCTGGGTCTGAGCCCCGTACAGCGCGGACGTAGCGGCTGGGCTGGCGGCCTGTGTTAGCGGCGGGTGCGGGCGGTTCTGAGCCCTGTACAGCGCGGACGTAGCGGCTGAGCGGGCGGCTTGTGTTAGCGGCGGGTGCGGGCGGTTCTGAGCCCCGTACAGCGCGCTGTTAGAACACTTTCCCCACACAGCGCTGACCGCCCCGTCCCCCCAGCATACCTTGTTTCCTGTAGGGAGGGCTGTGACGGGGCTTCTTTGTGTAAGCTCCGTCCAGCTCTTGCAGCAGTCAGTGGGCTGCGTGTGGCCGTGAGGGTGCTCTTTGTGAGGACCGACACGCCATGCGCTGCCTTCGCGCAGCGGCACTATCCCGGACCCTACGTTTTTAGTATAAACTCGGAAGGGATGTGCTTAAGTTGTAAAAACAAAAATCAAAATCAAAAAATATTCACCAAGTGTGGGAGCCCCACACCAGCCCTGTTGCTCCGACGAGCACAGAAAAAACACTGAGGTACTCTGGGATATGGAGGGGAGGAGTAGTCAAAATTTTAATTTATTCAGTGCCCTGTTCCTGCGGAAGCCGTCCATATTCCAAGAGTACTCCAGTGACCCCTAGTGGATGAAAAAGAAAATAGGATTTTAATTACCTACCGGTAAATCCTTTTCTCGTAGTCCAGAAGGTATACTGGGCGCCCGCCTCAGTGCGTTGACTTTCCGCAGGTTCTCTCTTCTATGGTTAACTGTTCAGCTGTTGCTGTCTTGTTACCAACCGTTGCTGGTTGTTTTATGACAGTGGTGTGCTGGTGTGTAAATCTCACCACTCATTGTTGTTATGTTCCTTCTCTCAAGTATGTCCTTTCTCCTGCGGGCACTATTTTACCAGTAACTGCCCGTGGGAGGGGGCATACAGGGGAGGAGCCAGCACACCCAGTTGAAGAAATTTAAAGTGCACCGGCTCCTTTGGACCCCGCCTATACCCCATCGTACTAGATTCCCCCAATATTCCTTATGGACTACAAGAAAAGGATTTACCGGTAGGTAATAAAAATCCTATTTTTTTTTTACTTCAATTCAATTAGTTGCTTGCGATTCTAGCAATACGAGCAGTCTCCTAATCTTACCCAATACTCCAATAAATGCTCACTGCCTGAAATAAAGTATTTGACAAGTCAGTAGACCTGTGTTTCAATCAAGCTCTCCTTCCTTCTAATTACATGTATAGATCAGGGGTTATCGATCCTACTCCTCAAGTACCACTAACAGGCATTGTTTTTAGGATTTCTTTAGCCATGCACAGGTGAGATTATCTATGTTGCTGGGTCATTAGTTATCCACCCTGCTTCCACAGACAGAAATTCTCAAAAAACATGACCTGTTAATGGTACTTGAGGATAGTGGTTGAGAACGCCTGGTGTAAATGTCACGATAGTTAACTCATGGTTCAGGGAACTTTTAAAAGAAAATGGATGTTTGTTTTATTTCCACTTTCAGGAAGAACAATATTACTGGTCTTTAAAACCAATACATTCCGAATCTGCTCATGAATTGTAAATTAAGAGTTTCCTTAATTCAGACAATGGAAGCTGCTAATTACATTTACAAAATGAATTGTTATGAAACAATGAATTTAAATCGATAGCCTAGGTGACAATGGCCCCGATTCTGAACGCAATATGCCAATGTTCCCGTAGCTGGCCAATGTACTGGGCATGGGTCCCAATTGTTACCGCATGGAGATGCAGAAAGAATATGAGTACAGCAGCGGGCGGTGGATTTTAGTAGGCGCACCTGGGAGTTAATAAGGGGTGGTTAGGTAGACACGTCACTGACAACTGCTGCATCTAAAGACCCAAAGCAGCTCACACAAAAGTCCATAGCAGAAATCATTGCAATTTTAAAGTCATTGGCAGCAGTATTAACATGAGGCACATATGCCGCAGAATACACGGCAGGGTATCTGTGCGACCCAGAATCAGGCCCCATACGTCTTATTCATACCTGGAGACTCTACTGAGGACATATTCTGACTGGAAGACCGTGAAAAACATTTAGGCTTTGTAAAAATTCTCTTGGGATGAGGTTTCATAAACAGTTGCTTTGGTGTTTGACCGAATTCCAAAATCTGAGTCAACATAGCAATTTTCTGATCGGGATCCTCAATACTGAAAAGAGAAGACAATAAATAAACGTACTTCAATCTCAGACCGGTATCCAATAGTACGCTGTAATTTAACATTTATAATGGATTCGCAGGGGGCTATCCAATTCGCCCCAATGCCTGAGCTTATCGGGTGTTTGGTGTCACCTGACTCAGGCAGGTGAAGCCAAATCCGTGATAAGCTGGCTTTTTTTCAGCGATTGCAGCATTGAAAACAAATGGGCTTTTCGCAGACCCTATGTATTTTCGCACAAAAAACTGTTTTTTTTCAGCCATAACAACTGGATAGGTCTAATAAAAAAAGTAATCAAAAAAGTAATAAATAATCATTAAAACACACGTTTTTTTTGGCCAGCGCAATATTTTGGGGCTAATTGGATCCCCTTAAATTGCAAAATAATCAACTCATTATTATTGTAAAAGGGCTCAAGCACAAGTTGCTTTAACATGGTCCTGTTTCCACATGTGGGGGTCTTTGAATATGAGAACTTGTGAATACACAAACCACGCTATTTATTTATTGAAAAATAAATTCCCTGTACTACGAAGCATTGAAAAATCAATCTCACAAGTACAAAACAAATCTAAAATATGATTATGGAGATATATATAAAATTAAAGAATATAGCATTACCTTTTCAAGTCAATTTCTCCTTCATATGTGACTGGATGAAACACTAGGGGAAAAAAAGCTACATTTAGTGATGAAAAAAATGGCCTCTCCACCTTGGCCTTGCCTTCAGTGGACTGGCCTCTCCTTAACTGGACTGGCCTCTCCACCTTGGCCTCTCCTTAACTGGACTGGCCTCTCCACCTTGGCCTCTCCTTAACTGGACTGGCCTCTCAACTTTGGCCTCTCCTTAACTGGACTGGCCTCTCCACCTTGGCCTCTCCTTAACTGGACTGGCCTCTCCACTTTGGCCTCTCCTTAACTGGACTGGCCTCTCAACTTTGGCCTCTCCTTAACTGGACTGGCCTCTCCACCTTGGCCTCTCCTTAACTGGACTGGCCTCTCCACCTTGGCCTCTCCTTAACTGGACTGGCCTCTCCACCTTGGCCTCTCCTTAACTGGACTGGCCTCTCCACCTTGGCCTCTCCTTAACTGGACTGGCCTCTCCACCTTGGCCTCTCCTTAACTGGACTGGCCTCTCCACCTTGGCCTCTTTTTAACTGGACTGGCCTCTCAACCTTTAAGTTTTCTACACTGGCCTGGTCTCCCCATCTTGGCTTCTCCTTCACAAATGTATACTATTCCTTCAAAAGTTTGTGGTGGCTTTGCTTACAAGGTAATACACACTGTGTCCTCACCATTATTGGCAGCAACAGCTTCACTCCCTCTCTGCTTACAACCAAATATCAAATCAATCCAATCCGGAAGATGGTCGGACACATACTGACTCTCTAATGCCTCCCTGTTCTTCTGCAGGAAATCCTCTGGATCTAATAAAATGAGAGATACAATTATAAAATACACAGATACGTATGGTATGGATAACTCCAATAAAAAATCCATATAGTATCTGTACTGTGGTGCATTCCTATGTCCAACACCGGGATATCATTACCTGATGCCCATGGCGGAATCTCCACATCATCAACTAATTTCCCTCCTTGTCTTTTCCCCAGCTCCAGGTTCAAATTGTTCAGCAAGAAACTGCTGTCTTCTCCATAGAACTCCGGAATCAACTAAAGATTAGAAGGAGTTCAAAAAAGAAACATTGACTAAGTAAATAAATAATTTAAGGCTCCACAAATGGATTACCTCTTTGAAGTCAGTCACTCCTTCTAAGCAGTTTCTCCATGTTTCTGCAATGCTAAAACAGGCAATAACAAATCAGTTTCATTTCAATTTCTAATATCACTCATGTAAACTTTCTTTTATATTGACTATCAGCTGACAATGGTACTGACCTGTTGAACATCCTATCTGCATGGTCAAACTTCCCATTTTGGATGCAGAGCATGTGCTCAGGTGCTGCAAAAATAATGCAATACGTGTATCCATTTACAAAAATCCAGACAGCCAAGGTCCCAGTGAATTTAGTCATGATTATTATATACAGTAATAACCTTGTGCTTTTATGGAACAAGGCAGCTCCCTAACCAATATATACAGAATGATAGTTGTGTTTAAAAAAACAAACAAAAAATAAAGATAAACAACCATTAAAAACTTTAACAAATAAGTGGGGTCCTTTTACTGGAACCATAATCAATGAAAAACAGCCAGACAATATGGGCTGAGAGATGGCAGGGAATGCAGCTTTCAGAGCAGCGGCATGGATTGGGGCACCAGTGCAATTACAAGGTGTTCTGCTGTGCCAGTTTGTAAAGTAGTTTCTATGCCTTTTCATATTTTGAGCTCCTCACAAACAGAGAATAGGAGTGCCCAAACCTTTTCTTTGGGAGTATTACGATAAAGATGGTGTCATTTTGCACCTCTATGAATGGAGGAGCCCAGAAGTCTTTGGGTAGCAAGGAACTGACATGCCCCAGTAATACATGATATATATATATATATATATATATATATATATATATATATATATATATATACACATACATGCATACATACAGATAGATAGATAGATAGATAGATAGACAGACACGCACACACTTTGACATGCTAGATGGGGTATACTGTAGCTTGTGACCTAGGCACTAAAGTAACTTTTAAGCTTTGGTCACCTTCATAGAAATCCTATGTCAAGCTGGCATCTAACATAGTTTAAACTGAATTTGAAGAAATCTTTACATAACATGAGAATTTAATTCTGTGTGTCCTACAAATAATGAATTCAGACAGACACTGTGCAGAACTTAGACCTGAAGCACCTCCAGAATTCTAGTCCACTGCTCACCTGGGACAGTCCATTTACACTTAATCTGGCATTTCCTCCCATATCAGCTTAAGGATCAATATTAAGAATATTTACATTTCCTAGGAAACCTTGTTGCATAATTTTATATAAAACTGTAGGGCATTAATACATGTTTTATTGGCTGCACAAGCAAATTAAAAGGAAGCTAGCACTGGATAACAATTATTGGTCTAAATATCTAAGATATACATTGGACCTTCGTATAAAGAGACCATGAAGGGCCCCCCATACACTAGAACGATTTTGCTCAATTTCAGCTCAATTCGGTCATTCGGGCCGATATGTAGGGGGAAATCGTGCATTTTTGCTGTGTATCCGATCCGATGCGCGGCCCCGTGAGCGCCGGGTCGACTCCTCCAGGTCGTTGGTGCTGCACTTGTTATTTGTCGTGATCAAGTGGAATTGTATGAAATCGAACGGAAAAAATAAGAATTTACTTACCGATAATTCTATTTCTCGTAGTCCGTAGTGGATGCTGGGAACTCCGTAAGGACCATGGGGAATAGCGGCTCCGCAGGAGACTGGGCACAAAAGAAAAGCTTTAGGACTACCTGGTGTGCACTGGCTCCTCCCCCTATGACCCTCCTCCAAGCCTCAGTTAGGATACTGTGCCCGGACGAGCGTACACAATAAGGAAGGATTTATGAATCCCGGGTAAGACTCATACCAGCCACACCAATCACACCGTAAAACTTGTGATCTGAACCCAGTTAACAGCATGATAACAGAGGAGCCTCTGGATAGATGGCTCACAACAACAATAACCCGATTAGTTAACAATAACTATGTACAAGTATTGCAGATAATCCGCACTTGGGATGGGCGCCCAGCATCCACTACGGACTACGAGAAATAGAATTATCGGTAAGTAAATTCTTATTTTCTCTGACGTCCTAGTGGATGCTGGGAACTCCGTAAGGACCATGGGGATTATACCAAAGCTCCCAAACGGGCGGGAGAGTGCGGATGACTCTGCAGCACCGAGTGAGAAAACTCCAGGTCCTCCTCAGCCAGAGTGTCAAATTTGTAAAATTTTACAAAAGTATTTGACCCTGACCAAGTAGCAGCTCGGCAAAGTTGTAAAGCCGAGACCCCTCGGGCAGCCGCCCAAGATGAGCCCACCTTCCTTGTGGAATGGGCTTTTACAGATTTTGGCTGTGGCAGGCCTGCCACAGAATGTGCAAGCTGAATTGTACTACAAATCCAGCGAGCAATAGTCTGCTTAGAAGCAGGAGCACCCAGCTTGTTGGGTGCGTACAGGATAAATAGCGAGTCAGATTTTCTGACTCCAGCCGTCCTGGAAACATATATTTTCAGGGCCCTGACATCGTCCAGCAACTTTGAGTCCTCCAAGTCCCTAGTAGCCGCAGGTACCACAAATAGGCTGGTTCAGGTGAAACGCTGAAACCACCTTAGGTAGAAATTGAGGACGAGTCCTCAATTCTGCCCTGTCCGAATGAAAAATCAGGTAAGGGCTTTTACAGGATAAAGCCGCCAATTCTGACACACGCCTGGCCGAAGCCAGGGCCAACAGCATGACCACTTTCCATGTGAGATATTTTAAATCCACCGATTTAAGTGGTTCAAACCAATGTGATTTTAGGAATCCCAAAACTACATTGAGATCCCAAGGTGCCACTGGAGGCACAAAAGGAGGCTGTATATGCAGCACTCCCTTGACAAACGTCTGAACTTCAGGCACTGAAGCCAGTTCTTTTTGAAAGAAAATCGACAGGGCCGAAATCTGGACCTTAATGGATCCCAATTTTAGGCCCATCGACACTCCTGCTTGCAGGAAATGCAGGAATCGACCCAGTTGAAATTCCTCCGTTGGGGCCTTCCTGGCCTCACACCACGCAACATATTTCCGCCAGATGCGGTGATAATGCTTTGCGGTTACATCCTTTCTGGCTTTTATCAAAGTAGGGATGACTTCGTCTGGAATGCCTTTTTCCTTTAGGATCCGGCGTTCAACCGCCATGCCGTCAAACGCAGCCGCGGTAAGACTTGGAACAGACAGGGTCCCTGCTGGAGCAGGTCCCTTCTCAGAAGTAGAGGCCACGGATCCTCTGTGAGCATTTCTTGAAGTTCCGGGTACCAAGTTCTTCTTGGCCAATCCGGAGCCACGAGAATAGTTCTTACTCCTCTCCGTCGTATAATTCTCAGCACCTTGGGTATGAGAGGCAGAGGAGGGAACACATACACTGACTGGTACACCCAAGGTGTTACCAGAGCGTCCACAGCTATTGCTTGAGGGTCCCTTGACCTGGCGCAATATCTGTCCAGTTTTTTGTTGAGGCGGGACGCCATCATGTCCACCCTTGGTTTTTCCCAACGGTCTACAATCATGTGGAAGACTTCTGGGTGAAGTCCCCACTCTCCCGGGTGAAAGTCGTGCCTGCTGAGGAAGTCTGCTTCCCAGTTGTCCACTCCCGGAATGAACACTGCTGACAGTGCTATCACATGATTTTCCGCCCAGCGGAGAATCCTTGCAGCTTCCGCCATTGCCCTCCTGCTTCTTGTGCCGCCCTGTCTGTTTATGTGGGCGACCGCCGTAATGTTGTCCGACTGGATCAGCACCGGCTGACCTTGAAGCAGAGGTCTTGCTAGGCTTAGGGCATTGTAAATGGCCCTTAGCTCCAGGATATTTATGTGAAGTGATGTCTCCAGGCTTGACCACAAGCCCTGGAAATTTCTTCCCTGTGTGACTGCTCCCAAGCCTCGCAGGCTGGCATCCGTGGTCACCAGGACCCAGTCCTGAATGCCGAATCTGCGGCCCTCTAGAAGATGAGCACTCTGCAACCACCACAGGAGGGACACCCTTGTCTTTGGTGACAGGGTTATCCGCCGATGCATCTGAAGATGCGATCCGGACCATTTGTCCAGCAGGTCCCACTGGAAAGTTCTTGCGTGGAATCTGCCGAATGGAATTGCTTCGTAGGAAGCCACCATTTTTCCCAGGACCCTTGTGCATTGATGCACTGACACTTGGCCTGGTTTTAGGAGGTTTCTGACTAGCTCGGATAACTCCCTGGCTTTCTCCTCCGGGAGAAACACCTTTTTCTGGACTGTGTCCAGAATCATCCCTAGGAATAGAAGGCGTGTCGTCGGGATCAGCTGCGATTTTGGGATATTGAGAATCCAACCGTGCTGCCGCAACACTACTTGAGATAGTGCTACCCCGACTACCAACTGTTCCCTGGATCTTGCCCTTATCAGGAGATCGTCCAAGTAAGGGATAATTAAAACTCCCTTCTTTCGAAGGAGTATCATCATTTCGGCCATTACTTTGGTAAAGACCCGGGGTGCCG
Organism: Pseudophryne corroboree; assembly: GCF_028390025.1. Taxonomy (NCBI): domain Eukaryota; kingdom Metazoa; phylum Chordata; class Amphibia; order Anura; family Myobatrachidae; genus Pseudophryne; species Pseudophryne corroboree. The sequence continues at coordinate 678,823,376 of NC_086448.1, forward strand.
TGGACAATCCAAACGGCAGCGTTTGAAACTGATAGTGGCAGTTTTGTACCACAAACCTGAGGTACCCTTGGTGAGAAGGGTAAATTGGGACATGGAGATAAGCATCCTTGATGTCCAGAGACACCATATAATCCCCCTCCTCCAGGTTCGCGATCACCGCTCTGAGTGACTCCATCTTGAATTTGAACTTCTGTATGTAAGTGTTCAATGACTTTAGATTTAAAATGGGTCTCACCGAGCCGTCCGGCTTCGGTACCACAAACAGCGTGGAATAATACCCCTTTCCCTGTTGCAGGAGGGGTACCTTGATTATCACCTGCTGAGAGTACAGCTTGTGAATGGCTTCTAATACCGCCTCCCTGTCGGAAGGAGTCGCCGGTAAGGCAGACTTTAGGAAACGGCGAGGGGGAGACGTCTCGAATTCCAATTTGTACCCCTGAGATACCACCTGAAGGATCCAGGGATCCACCTGTGAGCGAGCCCACTGTGCGCTGAAATTCTTGAGACGGGCCCCCACCGTCCCTGAGTCCGCCTGAAGAGCCCCAGCGTCATGCTGAGGACTTGGCAGAAGCGGGGGAGGACTTCTGTTCCTGGGAACTGGCTGTTTGCTGCAGCCTTTTTCCTCTCCCTCTGCCACGGGGCAGAAATGAGGAGCCTTTTGCCCGCTTGCCCTTATGAGGTCGAAAGGACTGCGCCTGATAATACGGCGTTTTCTTATGCTGAGAGGCTACCTGGGGTAAAAATGTGGATTTCCCGGCAGTTGCCGTGGACACTAGGTCTGATAGACCTACCCCAAATAATTCCTCCCCTTTATAAGGCAATACTTCCATATGCCTTTTAGAATCGGCATCACCTAACCACTGCCGCGTCCATAACCCTCTTCTGGCGGATATGGACAGCGCACTTACTCTTGATGCCAGACGGCAAATATCCCTCTGTGCATCTCGCATGTATAAAAATGCATCTTTTAAATGCTCTATAGTCAGTAATATATTGTCCCTATCCAGGGTATCAATATTTTCAGTCAGGGACTCAGACCAAGCCACCCCAGCACTGCACATCCAGGCTGAGGCAATTGCTGGTCGCAGTATAACACCAGTGTGAGTGTATATACATTTTAGGATAGTCTCCTGCTTTCTGTCAGCAGGATCCTTAAGGGCGGCCGTATCTGGGGACGGTAGCGCCACCTGTTTTGACAAGCGTGTGAGTGCTTTATCCACCCTAGGGGGTGTTTCCCAACGTGCCCTATCCTCTGGCGGGAAAGGGTACGTTGCCAATAACCTTTTAGGAATTATCAGTTTTTTATCGGGAGAAACCCACGCTTCATCACACACTTCATTTAATTCCTCAGATGCAGGAAAAACTACAGGTAGTTTTTTCTCACCAAACATAATACCCTTTTTAACGGTACCTGTTGTACTATCAGAAATGTGTAAAACATTTTTCATTGCCTCAATCATGTAACGTGTGGCCCTACTGGAAGTCACATTTGTCTCCTCGTCGTCGACACTGGAGTCAGTATCCGTGTCGGTGTCTGTATCTGCCATCTGTGATAGCGGGCGTTTTAGAGCCCCTGATGGCCTTTGAGACGCCTGGACAGGCACAAGCTGATTTGCCGGCTGTCCCATGTCATCAAACTTCTTATGTAAAGAGCTGACACTTTCACGTAATTCCTTCCATAAGCCCATCCACTCAGGTGTCGACCCCCTAGGGGGTGACATCTCCACTACAGGCAATTGCTCCGCCTCCACATCATTTTCCTCTTCATACATGTCGACACAGCCGTACCGACACACAGCACACACACAGGGAATGCTCTGATAGAGGACAGGACCCCACTAGCTCTTTGGGGAGACAGAGGGAGAGTATGCCAGCACACACCAGAGCGCTATATATATACAGGGATAACACTATATAGAGTGTTTTTCCCCTTATAGCTGCTGTTTTTATTTATACTGCGCCAAATTAGTGCCCCCCCTCTCTTTTTTACCCTTTTCTGTAGTGCAGGACTGCAGGGGAGAGTCAGGGAGACGTCCTTCCAGCGGAGCTGTGAGGGAAAATGGCGCCTGTGTGCTGAAGGAGATAGCTCCGCCCCTTTTTCAGCGGACTTTTCTCCCGCTTTTTTCTGTAATCTGGCAGGGGTTAATATACATCCATATAGCCCTGGGGGCTATATGTGATGTATTTTTGCCAGCCAAGGTGTTTATATTGCTGCTCAGGGCGCCCCCCCCCCAGCGCCCTGCACCCATCAGTGACCGGAGTGTGTGGTGTGCATGAGGAGCAATGGCGCACAGCTGCAGTGCTGTGCGCTACCTTGGTGAAGACTGATGTCTTCTGCCGCCGATTTTCCGGACCTCTTCTTGCTTCTGGCTCTGTAAGGGGGCCGGCGGCGCGGCTCTGGGACCGGACTCCGAGGCTGGGCCTGTGTTCGGTCCCTCTGGAGCTAATGGTGTCCAGTAGCCTAAGAAGCCCAAGCTGGCTGCAAGCAGGCAGGTTCGCTTCTTCTCCCCTTAGTCCCTCGATGCAGTGAGCCTGTTGCCAGCAGGTCTCACTGAAAATAAAAAAACCTAAAACTAACTTTTCCTAAGAAGCTCAGGAGAGCCCCCTAGATTGCACCCAGCTCGGTCGGGCACAAAAATCTAACTGAGGCTTGGAGGAGGGTCATAGGGGGAGGAGCCAGTGCACACCAGGTAGTCCTAAAGCTTTTCTTTTGTGCCCAGTCTCCTGCGGAGCCGTTATTCCCCATGGTCCTTACGGAGTTCCCAGCATCCACTAGGACGTCAGAGAAAAAGTGTGGTTTTTGTGCTCGCGATATATAGCTTTTGATTTATAGTATGAAGTTTTACTGACATTCAGGACACTCCCATCAGCGGCAGCAGCACAGCACGCGACCACGCAGCAGGAGCCCAGATCCAAACAAATCGGATATTTGTTGAAAGCCCACGTAGGTATGCCTATTTGGCCCACCCCCCTAGCACCAATCCAGCCAATCACATATTGTAATAGATGCTGTGTCCACAGGCATATTGGCTGCTGCTAGTTAATTTGCCTTTGGGCCAGCCCCCCTAGTACACTAATCCAGCCCATCAGATGTATCTGATGGTACCTGTGAATGCATGCTATACATCCCATGCTATACATCCCATATGTAGGCGCATGACATATCCTATGCGATATATAACATGCTCAAAAAAGTCACAATGTACCAAATCGTTTGGCATCGTATGAAAACACTCCCGGGAAGCTCCCGGGAGAGATCAAGGGATATCGCCCCAACTTCAGCCTCTAGACATATCATTCTAGTGTATGGGGCCCTTATTACACCTAAATATTTGATACAATCCCCAGTCCCCACTCCACCCTACTTCTCACTGTGAAAGAAGAGGATTAAGCAGCATCATTAGGACAGATGTCATTAAATTTATAAGCATCAGGAGCATCTGTAAAAAAGTCCTCAAAATAAGGCAGCATTAAAGGCCCATACACATTAGACGATGTTGCTCTGTGAGCGACATCGTCTAACGTTTCCCCCTCCCGGGCCGGCCGGTCGGCGGCCGCCTGTACGCACTGAGCGATATGACCGCTCATATCGCTCAGTGACGTCACGCCCCCGCCAGCCCTGCATGAAGGTCGTGGAAGACAGTCCACATCCTTCATGCATGCCCTACCGACAGCGACGATCGTTGCCGACCCGCGGGGCCGCGCATCGGTTGTCGCTGGCGTCATACACACTTAACGATAAAATGAGCGACGTCGCTCAAGGAGGGGGAAAATGAGCGACGTCGCTCATTATATCGTTAAGTGTGTATGGACCTTAAGGCTAGTGGTGGGGTCTATTACAAAAACAAACAAGCACAAACAAAAAACAAACAACAACAACAATCCAGAGCCAATAGTAAATTTATTATAGCAAGAATTCATATATTCTGTTTAATGCTTAATTAATTTGATATAACAATATGTAAAGATCATTTACTTGGTATGCAAGTAGTTACAGCCTTAAATAAACCTCTCGAGTATCACCGCTACTCACATTAGTACAGAAAAATTATTAATTTCTACTACATTTCTGCTGTAATGAACTAGAGCCTGAAGATTAGTGTAGCAATATTAATCAATACACATACCATGGCATGGGTCCTGCATGAATCCCTCCAGACCCTTAAATGAGAGCCCTTCTTACTTAAAGGACACCTGCGCCAGAATGTGGAAGCCCCAAGGTGCAAACTTTCTGCGCTTCTGTGCGCAGTAACACCATCGGTGGTTCCAGGCAGTCCACCATTGGTGCACCACTGCGTCCAGCACTGACTCTTACACCAGCCCTATGGCAGGAACAGTGCCTCCATCTGAACATGGTCTCTGTGGAAGCAGATCGTTTCCAATGACATGCCTGCAATACTCACCATGAGACAGACATCCGTCTAATGCATATTGCTTTGCCTCGCCATCTGATGCCAGTGCCCCACGTTTGTGGGGACAGTCAGGGTAACGCATGAGATAGGGGTTTCAGAATAATTTGCAATACCAAATAATTGCCCAACTGTGCAGACATTGGCATTGTGTTGAGTTTATGTCTACCTCTAAATCATGCCTATAACGTGCTTTCCTCCTGCAGTAAGCTTTCCTATTTAGATCATCAAACTTGCAATACACTTATGAGCATGCCCTTCAAGTGCGTTGATTCTGCAATAGAGTTAATCCCCAAAGGAAACAGGATAGTGCCTTACCGACTCTGGCCAAGTAGAAGAGAACATAGCCAGGTGAGGAATAGTGTCCTCCGTATATAAATTTTGGGTCAGGCATGTCACGATAACGCTTCTGCAAGAAAATTATTTGCAAAGAATGTATTAGAAAAATACAGCAATGAAGTCTAGAAGATGAATTGCATATTTGTTGCCCATTTCATTAGAAAGAAGAAAAAAACCAAACAGACAAAATAAGTAAAAGACAAAATACTGTGTGAATATTTTAGTTACTACATAGAAATATTACAAAGGGGCACAGGGGATCACCATGGAGCTTAAACATATATCGAAAGTAATAAACAGCAGCTTCCAATCAGACTGATGACAAAGGTGTGTCATGATGCAGACTCAGAGCCGGATTCATGTTTGTAAGTAAAGCAAAAAAGCACACAAATAGGCAAAACCATGTTGCACTGCAGGTGTGGCAGATGTAAGATGTGCAGAGAGATCAGATTTGGGAGGAGTGTGTTCAAACTGAAATCTAAATTGCAGTATAAAAATAAAGCTGTTCAACATTTGTGGCTACATGCAAAAGCAGGTAGTAGTTACTCTACACAGAAAAAAATAAGATTTTACTTACCAATAAATCTATTTCTCGTAGTCCGTAGTGGATGCTGGGACTCCGTAAGGACCATGGGGGAATAGCGGCTCCGCAGGAGACAGGGCACAAAATAAAAGCTTAAGGATCAGGTGGTGTGCACTGGCTCCTCCCCCTATGACCCTCCTCCAAGCCTCAGTTAGGATACTGTGCCCGGACGAGCGTACATAATAAGGAAGGATATTGAATCCCGGGTAAGACTCATACCAGCCACACCAATCACACCGTACAACTTGTGATCTGAACCCAGTTAACAGTATGATAAACGCAAAGGAGCCTCTGAAAAGATGGCTCACAACAACAATAACCCGAATCTTTGTAACAATAACTATATACAAGTATTGCAGACAATCCGCACTAGGGATGGGCGCCCAGCATCCACTACGGACTACGAGAAATAGATTTATCGGTAAGTGAAATCTCATTTTCTCTGACGTCCTAGTGGATGCTGGGACTCCGTAAGGACCATGGGGATTATACCAAAGCTCCCAAACGGGCGGGAGAGTGCGGATGACTCTGCAGCACCGAATGAGAGAACTCCAGGTCCTCCTCAGCCAGGGTATCAAATTTGTAGAATTTAGCAAACGTGTTTGCCCCTGACCAAGTAGCTGCTCGGCAAAGTTGTAAAGCCGAGACCCCTCGGGCAGCCGCCCAAGATGAGCCCACTTTCCTTGTGGAATGGGCTTTTACTGATTTTGGCTGTGGCAATCCTGCCACAGAATGTGCAAGCTGAATTGTACTACAAATCCAACGAGCAATCGTCTGCTTAGAAGCAGGAGCACCCAGCTTGTTGGGTGCATACAGGATAAACAGCGAGTCAGATTTTCTGACTCCAGCCGTCCTGGAAACATATATTTTCAAGGCCCTGACAACGTCAAGCAACTTAGAGTCCTCTAAGTCCCTGGTAGCCGCAGGTACCACAATAGGTTGGTTCATGTGAAATGCAGAAACCACCTTAGGTAAAAATTGAGGACGAGTCCTCAATTCCGCCCTGTCAGAATGAAAAATTAAGTAAGGGCTTTTATATGATAAAGCCGCCAATTCTGACACACGCCTGGCTGAAGCCAAGGCTAACAGCATCGACACCTTCCATGTGAGATATTTTAAGTCCACAGTGGAAAGTGGTTCAAACCAATGTGACTTTAGAAAACTCAACACCACATTGAGATCCCAAGGTGCCACTGGAGGCACAAAAGGAGGCTGTATGTGCAGCACCCCTTTTACAAATGTCTGAACTTCAGGTACTGAAGCCAGTTCTTTCTGGAAGAAAATCGACAGGGCCGAAATTTGAACCTTAATGGACCCTAATTTTAGGCCCATAGACAGTCCTGTTTGCAGGAAATGAAGGAAACGACCCAGTTGAAATTCCTCTGTAGGGGCCTTCTTGGCCTCACACCACGCAACATATTTACGCCAAATGCGGTGATAATGTTTTGCGGTTACGTCCTTCCTGGCTTTGACCAGAGTAGGGATGACTTCTTCTGGAATGCCTTTTTCCCTCAGGATCCGGCGTTCAACCGCCATGCCGTCAAACGCAGCCGCGGTAAGTCCTGGAACAGACAAGGCCCCTGCAGTAGCAGGTCCTTTCTTAGAGGTAGAGGCCACGGTTCGTCCGTGAGCATCTCTTGAAGTTCCGGGTACCAAGTCCGTCTTGGCCAATCCGGAACCACGAGTATAGTTCTTACTCCTCTCCTTCTTATGATTCTCAGTACTTTTGGTATGAGAGGCAGAGGAGGGAACACATACACTGACTGGTACACCCACGGCGTTACCAGAGCGTCCACTGCTATTGCCTGAGGGTCCCTTGACCTGGCGCAATATCTGTCCAGTTTTTTGTTTAGACGTGACGCCATCATGTCCACCTTTGGTTTTTCCCAACGGTTTACAATCAGGTGGAAGACTTCTGGGTGAAGTCCCCACTCTCCCGGGTGAAGGTCGTGTCTGCTGAGGAAGTCTGCTTCCCAGTTGTCCACTCCCGGAATGAATACTGCTGACAGTGCTATCACATGATTTTCCGCCCAGCGAAGAATCCTTGCAGCTTCTGCCATTGCCCTCCTGCTTCTCGTGCCGCCCTGTCTGTTTACGTGGGCGACTGACGTGATGTTGTCCGATTGGATCAACACCGCCTGACCCTGAAGCAGAGGTTTTGCTTGACTTAGGGCATTGTAAATGGCCCTTAGTTCCAGAATGTTTATATGAAGAGACGTTTCCAAGCTTGACCACAGGCCCTGGAAATTCCTTCCCTGTGTGACTGCTCTCTTGCATGGAATCTTCCGAATGGAATCGCTTCGTAAGAAGCCACCATTTTCCCCAGGACCCTCGTGCACTGATGCACTGAGACCTGTCCTGGTTTTAGGAGGTTCCTGACTAGCTCGGATAACTCCCTGGCCTTCTCCTCCGGGAGAAACACCTTCTTCTGGACTGTGTCCAGAATCATTCCTAGGAACAGTAGACGTGTCGTTGGAATCAGCTGCGATTTTGGAATATTTAGAATCCACCCGTGCTGACGTAACACTACCTGAGATAGTGCTACTCCGACTTCTAACTGTTCCCTGGATCTTGCCCTTATCAGGAGATCGTCCAAGTAAGGGATAATTAAAATGCCTTTTCTTCGTAGAAGAATCATCATTTCGGCCATTACCTTGGTAAAGACCCGAGGTGCCGTGGACAATCCAAACGGCAGCGTCTGAAACTGATAATGACAGTTTTGTACTACAAACCTGAGGTACCCTTGGTGAGAAGGGTATATCGGGACGTGGAGATAAGCATCTTTGATGTCCAGAGACACCATATAGTCCCCTTCTTCCAGGTTTGCTATCACTGCTCTGAGTGACTCCATCTTGAATTTGAACCTTTTTATGTAAGTGTTCAAGGATTTCAGATTTAAAATTGGTCTCACCGAGCCGTCCGGCTTCGGTACCACAAACAGCGTGGAATAATACCCCTTTCCTTGTTGCAGGAGGGGTACCTTGATTATCACCTGCTGGGAATACAGCTTGTGAATGGCTTCCAAAACTGCCTCCCTGTCGGAGGGAGACTTTGGTAAAGCAGACTTCAGGAAACGACGAGGGGGAAACGCCTCGAATTCCAGTTTGTACCCCTGCGATACTACCTGTAGAATCCAGGGATCCACTTGCGAGTGAGCCCACTGCGCGTTGAAATTCTTGAGACGGGCCCCCACCATATCTGAGTCTGCTTGTAAAGCCCCAGCGTCATGCTGAAGACTTGGCAGAAGCAGGGGAGGGCTTCTGCTCCTGTGAAGCGGCTGCATGGTGCAGTCTTTTTCCTCTTCCTCTGCCCCGGGGCAGAAAAGAATGGCCTTTTGCTCGCTTGTACTTATGGGAACGAAAGGACTGAGTTTGAAAAGACGGTGTCTTTTTCTGCTGATGTGGAGTGACCTGGGGTAAAAAGGTGGATTTTCCAGCCGTTGCCGTGGCCACCAGGTCCGATAGACCAGCCCCAAATAACTCCTCCCCTTTATACGGCAATACTTCCATGTGCCGTTTGGAATCCGCATCCCCTGACCACTGTCGCGTCCATAACGCTCTTCTGGCAGAGATGGACATAGCACTTACTCTTGATGCCAGGGTGCAAATATCCCTCTGTGCATCACGCATATATAGTAATGCATCCTTTAAATGTTCTATAGTTAACAAAATATTGTCCCTATCCAGGGTATCAATATTCTCGGTCAGGGAATCCGACCATGCGACTCCAGCACTGCACATCCAGGCTGAGGCGATTGCTGGTCGCAGTATAACACCAGTATGTGTGTATATACTTTTTAGGATATTTTCCAGCCTTCTATCAGCTGGTTCTTTGAGGGTAGCCGTATCAGGAGACGGTAACGCTACTTGTTTTGATAAACGTGTGAGCGCCTTATCTACCCTAGGGGGTGTTTCCCAACGCGCCCTAACCTCTGGCGGGAAAGGATATAATGCTAATAATTTTTTAGAAATTAGCTGTTTTTTATCGGGGGAAACCCACGCTTTTTCACACACCTCATTTATTTCCTCTGACTCAGGAAAAAATATTGGTAGTTTTTTCTCACCCCACATAATACCCTTCTTTGTGGTACTTGTAGTGTCAGAAAGGTTCAATGCCTCTTTCATTGCCGTGATCATGTAACGTGTGGCCCTACTGGACATTATGTTTGTCTCGTCACCGTCGACACTAGACTCAGTATCTGTGTCAGGGTCTGTGTCGACCCACTGAGGTAACGGGCGTTTTAGCGCCCCTGACGGTGTTTGAGACGCCTGGACAGGCACTAATTGATTTGCCGGCTGTCTCATGTCGTCAACAGTTTTTTGCAAATTGCTGACATTATCACTTAATTGTTTAAATACAATCATCCAGTCAGGTGTCGACTCCCTAGGGGGTGACATCACCAACACAGGCAACTGCTCCGCCTCCACATCATTTTCCTCCTCATACATGTCGACACACGCGTACCGACACACAGCACACACACCGGGAATGCTCTGATAGAGGACAGGACCCCACTTAGCCCTTTGGAGAGACAGAGGGAGAGTCTGCCAGCACACACCCAGCGCTATATATATATATACAGGGATAACCTTATATAAGTGTTACTCCCTTATAGCTGCTGTTAATATATTTATTTGCTGCCAAACGTGCCCCCCCTTCTCTTTTTTACCCTGATTCTGAAGCAGGACTGCAGGGGAGAGTCAGGGAGCCGTCCTTCCAGCGGAGCTGTGAGGGAAAATGGCGCTTGTGTGCTGAGGAGATAGGCTCCGCCCCTTCACGACGTCCTTATCTCCCGCTTTTTTGTGTAAAATGGCAGGGGATTAAAATACATCCATATAGCCCAGGAGCTATATGTGATGTATTCTGTTTTGCCACCTAAGGTATTCTGTTATATTGCGTCTCAGGGCGCTCCCCCCCCAGCGCCCTGCACCCTCAGTGACCGGAGTGTGAAGTGTGCTGAGAGCAATGGCGCACAGCTGCGGTGCTGTGCGCTACCTTAGTCTGAAGACAGGATGTCTTCTGCCGCCGATTTCACCGGACCTCTTCGTCTCTTCTGGCTCTGTAAGGGGGACGGCGGCGCGGCTCCGGTGACCCATCCAGGCTGAACCTGTGATCGTCCCTCTGGAGCTAGTGTCCAGTAGCCTAAGAAACCCGATCCACTCTGCACTCAGGTGAGTCCGTTTCTTCTCCCCTTAGTCCCACGATGCAGTGAGCCTGTTGCCAGCAGGACTCACTGAAAATAAAAAAACCTAACTAAACTTTTATTCTAAGCAGCTCAGGAGAGCCACCTAGATTGCACCCTTCTCGGCCGGGCACAAAAATCTAACTGGGGCTTGGAGGAGGGTCATAGGGGGAGGAGCCAGTGCACACCACCTGATCCTTAAGCTTTTATTTTGTGCCCTGTCTCCTGCGGAGCCGCTATTCCCCCATGGTCCTTACGGAGTCCCAGCATCCACTAGGACGTCAGAGAAATATACATGTATTTACTCCCCTTGCATGGCAACATGGGGGTGTTTCAGACCTGATCGCTGGGCTGCTAACTTTGTTGTCCTGCGTTCAGATAGTCACCGCCCAAGGGGAGGGGGGGGTGGAGTGTGTAAATTCGCCGTGCAAGTGTGAGATCGCATGTGTACGCTGAGCTGCAAAAAATCCAGTGTGTGCAGTGTCTGCGCTGCCCAGGACTTACTCCTACAGTGCAATGAGAAAAGGCTGATCAGAACCGGAGCTGACGTCACACCCCTCCCTGAAAATCCTTGGGAACGCCTGCGTTTTTCTGGACACTCACAGTAAATTATCAGTTACCACCCACAAATGGCCTCTTCTTGTCAATCACCTTGCGAACACTCATGCAATCTGAATTTTCGCACCATCCTGTCGCTGACCAGCGATGCCTGTTGTAGTTGACAGATGCGCATTGCAGTGCATACGCAGTCTATTGTCGGTCGGCTGCGGTGCAAAAACGCAAATCAGTGATCAGGTCTGAATCACCCCCATGGTAAGATACTTGCTTTCTTTGCTTTACTTACAAACATGAATCAGGCCGTCAGTTCATTTGATTTTAACGTGAGTGGTTACTTGCTGCGAACCAAGAGAACATGTATTCATTGCCCCTTGATCGTACAACAATATGAAAAGACATACAGTACCCCCCAGTATTTACCATGTAAGAATCAGTAAAGGGGGTGTCCCATGCTAAATGGGGGAATGACCATCATAATGGCTGTGTACCCAGAGCTTCGAAAGCCCTGTGCCTGCTCCCAGCCTAGTTATCCTCCTTCATAAACACTCCTTCAATACCAGGCACAACTGTCGTTGGTACACAATACATTAAAGGGGAATCATCGCAATTGTCCCCGAATTGGGCCAGAAGTGAGAAAGTTCCCTCTGTTTTGTACTTTCCTGCCTAATGGGGAGATGTATCAAAGTTTGGAGAGAAATAAAGTACCAACCAATCAGTTTCTAACTCATTTCCAATCAGTGAGTAAAGTGGCACAAGTTGATTGGCTGGTACTTTATCTTTCTCCAAAGTTTGATCCATCTCCCCCTAAATCTGGAGGTGTGTGCTTGATTCAGGAGATATTTAAAAACATTGTGTTAATCTTTCACCTAATACTGACTCCTCATATAATAGAATCTGCTAAATAATGGGCCATATCCAAACCCTGATTAGCAACACACAACATAGGAATCCATCTGGACCTTGAAGTACATGTTGGGTTTAGAGCACCTACTGTATACTATCTAGTATTATCAGAATAAAAAGGAGAATGATACAAATAAAATTGTTTCCAAGGGGAAATAAAAACAAAAAGTTCCCTTTAAATTAAAATTGTGTGTATAATAATGCTACACGAACATTTGAGATAAAGTTAATATATCCAGTATAGTAAATGCATACCAATAATTGCTGAAGCCGATCCTTATTTAGTGCACCAACTGGCTTACTCAGGTTCCGAAAAGTCTCAGGAATGGTTAAATCTTTAAAAAAGAAAAACATGAAACATTACAAAAAAATCTATTTTCTGTATGATGAGGAGATAAAGACCATTTTTTTTGCTCTATTAAACACAGTTACATCAAGAAGCATTAAGAAATTGCAAAAAAAACCCACAAAAACAGCTGTACTGTGCAGATATCTCTTCATAATATATTTTTCAGATATTAGTTTAGAAAACACTTCAGAAAAAAAGATGCTGCAGCAGTTTGTGAACACACAAATTGTATAATGCCAGAAATCCAGATAAGTCTACACAAACCAGTTATACTAGTGATGGGCAACAGGCGGTATTAGGGCCTTATTCAGCCCAGCAAGCCTCATCCGGGGGCCTCCAGCTCCTTCCTGCTTCTAGTCCCACAAGCTCTTTTCTCTGCTGCATGCCTTGTTCTCCCTAGCTGAATTTCTACACTATGTCACACAAAGCTTCACCTGTAGCCAGTGCTTGAATTAAGAGGGTTACTCAGATGTGCAATGTTCTTGCAGATGATCTGATGCTGCGTCTTCGGAAACAGCAGCAGATCAGAGAAGTCAGCAGGAGGCGTCCGTTTACACAAGATGCCTCCTGCAGCATTAAGGGGGGTACACACAGAGAAATTCGTGCTTAAAATCTAAGCAATCTGACTAGATTGTTTAGAAGTTAAGCACGGATCTCTCGTGTGTATGCCGCCGGTGCTAGATTGAGCCTGCATGCTGTATCAATCTAGCAGGTCGCTCACTTCAGCACTGTGTGAAGGGAGTGCCCCCCTGCTCGCTCAGCAAACATCGCACTGTGTGCTGAGCAGGGGGGGGGAGATGTGTGTTGAGCGCTCTGTGATAGATCGCTCAGCAAACATCTCTCGGTGTGTACTTCCGTGCAGCTGCTGTGTGAAGTGAAGCCCCCCCTTGCTCAGCATACATCGCACTGTGTGCTGAGCGGGTGGGGCGGGGGGAGATGTGTGTTGAGCAGTCTGTGACAGATCGCTCAGCACACATCTCTAGGTGTGTACCCCCGTAAGTGTATTTCCGTGCAGCTGCTGTGTGAACTGCATCCATAAATGAATCAGGTCCCTGCTCCGTAATACATGGGCACAAAACACAATAAGGTCTCCCAGCACCAACAGGAATCTGAGATCAGAGCAGGTAGTAGGTTTCTGAATCTCAAAGACAACAGTGCTGTTATATATCCCATCCAATGACACTGTGGGGACATCTAGAGCACAGAACCTACAGCAGTTTCAGGAACGTAGCCACACAGCTTTCTTATGTAACAGCAATGCCAGATTTAATGACACTTCTAGTTGTTATGAGAGTGTAACAAGAGACCCTCAGAAACATCAGCTGACAGACTATTGATCCCATCCACGAAAGTACCGGTGAAGGCATCCATCTTGGATGCACTATGTAGCTTACAATGGGGCAGATGTATTAAGCCTGGAAAAGTGATAAAGCAGTGATAAGTGCAAGGTGATAACGCACCAGCCAACAGCTCCAATATGTAAATTCAAAGTTAAGAGCTGACTGGCTGGTGCGTTATCACCTTTCACTTATCACTGCTTTAATCTTAATACATTGTCTCAATGGGGTGACACTCGATATACCGGCTGTCAGGATCCCAGCGATCAGCATACCGTGGCTGGGATCCCGACCGCCGGTATACCAACAACTATTCTCCCTCTTGGGGTGTCCACGACACCCCTGGATGGAGAATTAATAGCGTGGTGCGCGTAGAAAGAGGCTCTTTTGTACTCACCCCGCTGCCGGCATTCCGGCTGTTGGGATCTTGACGCCGGTATGCTGGGCGCCGGGATCCCGACAGCCGGCCAATCATAGTACACCCGTCTCAATGGGTGGTATAAGCCAGTGGTTATCAACCGCGGTCCTCAAGTACCCCCAAAAGGTCATGTTTTCTAGGTCTCCTCACAGGATTGCAAGTGAAATAATTTGCTCCACCTGTGGGTCTTTTAAAATGTGTCAGTGAGTAATGAATACACCTGTTCAACCGCTAGGTGACCTGGAAAACATGAACTGTTGGGGGTACTTCAGGACAGATGTTGAGAACCACTGGTATAAGCAATACATGGAAATATGAAGCCTCAAACTAATGCACTTATTTATCAATGAGTGATACATTTCACTGTGAGTGATAAATCGCACCAGCCAACCAGCTCCTGTCATTTTTCAACCCCAGCCTGTGACATGGAAGTTAGGAGCAGTTAGGAGCCGATTGGCTGGTGCAATTTAACACGCATTAATAAATAAGGGTTTAAGAAAGACAGAAGAGGGACTGCTGTCAAATAACTTCGTTCTACTTAACTGAATGGCTGCATTCTCATTACTGTAATATAGTTTCACAGCACAAAAATACAATACAACATATTCATTTTATTATATGTTTTTAAAAGTCCACCGTTGCTAGAATATAACATTTTGCCCCATGTCTTAAATTGGCGGAATTAAGAGGTAGCTCTGTAATTGATAAAGGAACGAGAATTAAATACATAAAATGATAGAACTTAAGCACATCATAAAGTTAATCATTGACCTTTCAAATCTATACAGTGCAAGGTACAGAAGTGCTCTACCTAGGTCAGAACTAGTGTAATCTGCAATGATCCACGGAAATACAGGATACTGGGAAAGATCATTGCAGCTCCTATCTGCCAGGTTGTTGAGATGTAACAGATACTGGTAATTGGAGATGTGGCCCATCTGCCACTGCAGCATGTAGCTGTCTGCCGTGTGCTCAGTCACGTGGTTCTCTGTAGGAAACAAGAGAAACAACCATTGTCTTCAATGTCTCCTTCACAGTCGTGCTTTCTATTTGATTACAAAAAGGCAATTTTATATAGAAGCTTTCATGGAACACATTATATAAGGCAATAATACAGAAAGAAAGAAAAGCGCAGTACAGGATCCCTTATAGTGCAGCCAATAGAAACTAGCAACTTCACTTATTTTTTTTCTGTAGCAAGGATGTCACTAGCTTCTAGCAAACCAATTGGCTGCATTCATATAATCATATACAGTATTAAAGAGCATAATATATACTTTGGGCCTTATTCAGCATCAGTTGCAGTTTTGCTAAAAAAGCAAAAGTGCAACTGCTCCTGTACCACTCGCATGCTAATCGCACCCAGCAATGTGATCGCAATACACATGCGATCGCATCGCTGAATAAGTGAAGCCCCCCTGCATCTGCAACCCGTCTGGAAAGGCAAATGGACTGCCACCATCTCCGTCGTCGCAGCGGCCGTGTGTGACATGATGCGGCCTCCCCTGAAAACTGCGCCGCAAATGCCCCACAAACACATCTGCTTGTCAATCATGCAGAGCGTTCTCTCCAAGATTTGCTAAATCTACCCCATAGTATACTAGGTATTTAGGGTTAGTTTTATTGTCGCAAAGGCATTATTATAAAAGTTTCAAGTAAGCAAAATGATGCATTGCGCAGGTCACTGGTGTCGGACCTGTCTTTTACCATTTTACCCTAGATTGTGTCATTCTTTCTCAACTTTATGTCTTAATTCACTTATAATGTACTAAGTATCAATAATATGCAAAGTACGTGGTGCTCTAAGTGGGGCTATATGGCACAATTTAAGGATAGGTGTAGGTGTACACTTCTGTACAATGTAAATATATTTATTTAAAATGAAATGCAGGACTGTAGTAAACCTGGAAGCCAAAAAAGCCCAAAACAAATGAAAATATGACAAAATAAGAAAACGTGGTATGAAAATGAAAACTCCAACCTAGATAAGCAGCAATGTAGTAATATAGTCCATCACGATCCTTGGAGTTGTAAAATTTAAGGTATATATCGGAGCACAAGTCATTCTCAGTACAAAACACCTCCAATCCCTAAAACAAAAAAAAATAAATTTAAATATGAGTATGCATTATTGTAGCATTACATTATAGCAGCAATGGCCCTCATTCCGAGTTGATCGCTCGCTAGCTGCTTTCAGCAGCAGCGCAAACGCTAATCCGCCGCCCTCTGGGAGTGTATCTTAGCTTAGCAGAAGTGCGAACTAAAGATTAGCAGAACTGCTCGAAAAAAATTTCATGCAGTTTCTGAGCAGCTCCAAACCTACTCCCACCTTGCGATCACTGCAGACAGTTTAGTTCCTGTTTTGACGTCACATACACGCCCTGCGTTTGGCCAGCCACTCCCCCCGTTTCCCCTGCGTTTTTACCTGACACGCCTGCGTTTTTTTAGCACACTCCCGGAAAAAGGTCAGTTACCACCCAGAAACACCCACTTCCTGTCAATCACTCAACGATCAGCAGAGCGACTGAAAAGCGTCGCTCGACCTTGTGTGAAACTGCATAGTTTTGTGTAAAAGTACTTTGCACGTGCGCACTGCGGCCCATACGCATGAGCAGAACAGACGATTTTTAGTCTGATCGCTGCGCTGTGAACAACGGCAGCTAGCGATCAACTCGGAATGAGGGCCAATAAGCGCTACAAAATAAAACCATTTTCAGTCTTCATTTATTATGGATAGCATATTATTCTAGGACCGTTCTAATGCGGAAAATAAGACTAATACTGCAGCCTGTTGAGTACAATACTGATGACCATGGAGGCAGCTATACTGCAAAATCTGTGGAGCAATCGTGTCTTATGTGCAAAAGTGCCAAAGTGTCCACCAAGCGCAGATCAAAGTAAATGCCTGCTGCAAGGTCTTAACACCCCTAAAAAAACAGCCTGTGTCTTGTCTTGCTAGTTGGTGTATGTACAAGAACACTATGGAACCAGTACAAAATGTCACATTTAAGTTCAGCGTACCGCCGCATTATTACTAGTCCTTCCTTCATGTAACAGGTTCAAACATACAGCTGCCTTATTAATGGCATGTACTGTATTTATCATGAGGATGAGGGACATCCAAACAGCCTTTATTATGTGTCATTTTTGTGGGTCTAATGATTTTTTTTTATTTTATTAAAAATGCGCTTTTCTGAAGAAGTGCAACTGAAAGGTGCAAAGTGCATTCAATTACATGTATGAGAAAAGGTCCATGCAGAGAAAAATAGGCTGTGTGGTCTCTTGCAAAGTAAAAAGTGCATCTGTAAATGCACCCTCTATGTCCCTTTATCTCTTTCATATAACGGTGTCCTGCAATGTGATTCTGGACTCTGCACTTCAGTGCAAATCTATACGCACTCATATATAAGGCAATAATACAATATATAAGTTAGAGAAAAACAAATGTGCATTATATTATTCAGGATAATGCACCCAATACGAACCAAATCATGAGTTAAGATGGATACAGACTATATGATTATATGCCCACTCTTTCTGGATGGAACGAAAATCTGGTAATGTACACTATAGGAGCAAATTACAATCAACCATTTGCTACCAAAAGCAAGAAAATGGGCAAAAAAGGTCAGACAGATAAAATTGGTTAAAACAAGTGTTTGAGAGCAAATGGTCAATAGTCATTTGCTCCCATACATTACCAGATTTTCGTTCCAACCAGAAAGATTGGACAGATGTATCCAATGTGTGTATCCAGCTTTAATTCAAGGAACACCACTGATACTTCAAACAACTTTCATTCAGTCATGTAAACATAGGGGCTAATTCAGACCTGATCGCTGCTGTGCGTTTTCACACAGCGGGTGATTAGGCCTGACCTGCGCATGCACAGCAATGCGCAGGTGCGACGGTCCGCAGCGCCAGGATGGTCCAATCGCACCGGCGATCGCAATACAATTAACAGGAAGAGTGTTTGTGGGTGGCAACTGACCGTTTCTAGGAAGTGTCCGGAAAAACGCAGCAAGGACCCGGCGTTTTGTGGGAGGTTCGTGATGTCAGCTCTGGACCCGATCATCGCAGCGGCTGAGTAAGTCCCGGGCTGTGCAGAGACTGCACAAACTGCTGTTTGTGCAGCTGTCCTGCACATGCAATCGTACACCTGCACAACGAATTCCCGTTCCCCCTGTAGGCGGCGACTACCTGATCGCAGGGATGCAAAAAACGCACCTTAGCGATCAAGTCTGAATTAGCCCCATAGTCATAAAAGTAGGTACATATGTATCACTGCAGGTGCTGATCTCCCCAGAAGGCCACTGTCCTTGGGGTGTTATGCTTCAGTTATTCGTACATGACCCTTTTTATCTCCAATTACCAAACATCCAAATAATGCCTACCTTAGGGAGAACTCATTAATTTCAGGATACCTCTAAATTAAGAATGTATCAGACGTGCTGAGCAGTATATCAATACATTTCATTTAATACTCTTTATTTAAAGACTTACCACAGGCATCAGCATGTGTCTCCTTTTATATATTCGCCGAATATCAACCAAGCAAATATAAACTACAGGTTTCTAGAAAATAAACAGAATGAATAAATAAATAAATAAATAAATAATAAAATTCACATTAATTGCATGTTTATTACGGTTATCCAATTACCCCGATTGGTTCACTGTCCTATTAGCCCAATAGCCGGCGCTTATTTCCCCCGATGCCGGCACTTATCGGGGATTGGTGAAGCAGGTGAAGCCAAATCCCAGATAAGGGACTATTTTCTCGGCTTTAAGTGCCACAAAAAAAAATACTGTAGGTCCGCGGCTTTTTGCACGAGGGGTTTTCTCATAATTTAACTGGATAGGGGTTGATAAAAAATAAATAAAAAAAAATCAGTAATAAAATTAACAAATTCATGAACAAAAATCCATTTTTCGTGGCCTTGGCATTATCACGGCTAATTGGATACCCCCCTTTGTCTGGTACACACTGGGAATTTCCCAAACAGATTCCATAACTGGGGTAAAAAAAATAAGATTTTACTTATCGGTAAATCTATTTCTCGCAGTCCGTAGTGGATGCTGGGGACTCCGTAAGGACCATGGGGAATAGACGGGCTCCGCAGGAGACATCGGCACTTTAAGAAAGAATTTAGATTCTGGTGTGCTCTGGCTCCTCCCTCTATGTCCCTCCTCCAGACCTCAGTTAGAGCAACTGTGCCCGGAAGAGCTGACTGTACAAGGAAAGGATTTTGGAAATCCAGGGCAAGACTCATACCAGCCACACCAATCACACCGTATAACTTGTGATAAACTTACCCAGTCAACAGTATGAACAACAACAGAGCATCAGTTCAACCCTGATGCAACAATAACATAACCCTTATTGCAGCAATAACTATATACAAGTATTGCAGAAGAAGTCCGCACTTGGGACGGGCGCCCAGCATCCACTATGGACTACGAGAAATAGATTTACCGGTAAGTAAAATCTTATTTTCTCTAACGTCCTAGTGGATGCTGGGGACTCCGTAAGGACCATGGGGATTATACCAAAGCTCCCAAACGGGCGGGAGAGTGCGGATGACTCTGCAGCACCGAATGAGCAAACACAAGGTCTTCCTCAACCAGGGTATCAAACTTGTAGAACTTTGCAAAAGTGTTTGAACCTGACCAAGTAGCCGCTCGGCACAGCTGTAATGCCGAGACCCCTCGGGCAGCCGCCCAAGTAGAGCCCACCTTCCTAGTGGAATGGGCCTTAACTGATTTTGGCAGCGGCAATCCAGCCGCAGAATGAGCCTGCTGAATCGTATTACAGATCCAGCGAGCAATAGTTTGCTTTGAAGCAGGAGCACCAAGCTTGTTGGAAGCATACAGGATAAACAAAGATTCTGTTTTCCTGACCCTAGCCGTTCTGGCTACATAAACCTTCAAAGCCCTGACCACATCAAGCAACTCGGAATCCTCCAAGTCAGTAGTAGCCACAGGCACCACAATAGGTTGGTTTATATGAAAGGATGAAACCACTTTTGGCAGAAATTGTGGACGGGTCCGCAATTCTGCTCTATCCGCATGGAAAACCAGATGGGGGCTTTTATGTGACAAAGCCGCTAATTCTGACACACGCCTAGCCGAAGCCAATGCTAGTAGCATGACCACCTTCCACGTGAGATATTTCAATTCCACCGTTTTGAGTGGTTCTAACCAGTGGGATTTCAGGAAACTCAACACCACGTTAAGATCCCAAGGTGCCACCGGGGGCACAAAAGGGGGCTGAATACGCAGCACTCCCTTCACAAACGTCTGAACTTCAGGTAGAGAAGCCAGCTCTTTTTGAAAGAAAATGGATAGGGACGAAATCTGGACCTTAATGGAACCCAATTTTAGGCCCAAAGTCACTCCTGACTGCAGGAAGTGAAGGAAACGGCCCAGCTGGAATTCCTCCATAGGGGCATTCCTGGCCTCACACCAAGCAACATATTTTCGCCATATACGGTGATAATGTTGAGCTGTCACGTCCTTCCTAGCCTTTATCAGCGTAGGAATGACCTCATCTGGAATGCCTTTTTCCGCTAGGATCCGGCGTTCAACCGCCATGCCCTCAAACGCAGCCGCGGTAAGTCTTGGAACAGACAGGGCCCTTGTTGCAACAAGTCCTGTCTTAGAGGAAGAGGCCATGGGTCCTCTGTGAGCATTTCTTGTAGATCTGGATACCAAGTCCTTCTTGGCCAATCTGGAAAAATGAGTATTGTTCTCACTCCTCTTTTTCTTATGATTCTCAAAACCTTGGGTATGAGAGGAAGAGGAGGAAAACAAGATTTTACTTACCGGTAAATCTATTTCTCGTAGTCCGTAGTGGATGCTGGGGACTCCGTAAGGACCATGGGGAATAGACGGGCTCCGCAGGAGACTGGGCACTCTAAGAAAGATTTAGTACTACTGGTGTGCACTGGCTCCTCCCTCTATGCCCCTCCTCCAGACCTCAGTTAAGGAAAACTGTGCCCGGAAGAGCCGACATTACAAAGAAAGGATTTTGGAATCCAGGGTAACACTCATACCAGCCACACCAATCACACCGTATAACTTGTGATATCTTACCCAGTCAACAGTATGAACAACAACAGAGCATCAACAACGGATGCCAACATAACGTAACCCTTTATTAAGCAATAACTATATACACGTATTGCAGAAAGTCCGCACTTGGGACGGGCGCCCAGCATCCACTACGGACTACGAGAAATAGATTTACCGGTGAGTAAAATCTTATTTTCTCTTACGTCCTAGTGGATGCTGGGGACTCCGTAAGGACCATGGGGATTATACCAAAGCTCCCAAACGGGCGGGAGAGTGCGGATGACTCTGCAGCACCGAATGGGCAAACACAAGGTCCTCCTCAGCCAGGGTATCAAACTTGTAGAACTTAGCAAATGTGTTTGAACCCAACCAAGTAGCTGCTCGGCAAAGCTGTAATGCTGACACCCCTCGGGCAGCCGCCCAAGAAGAGCCCACTTTCCTTGTGGAATGGGCTTTCACTGATTTTGGATGCGGCAATCCAGTCGCAGAATGAGCCTGCTGAATCGTGCTACAGATCCAGCGAGCAATAGTTTGCTTTGAAGCAGGAGCACCCAGCTTGTTGGATGCATACAGGATAAACAGCGAGTCAGTCTTCCTGACTCCAGCCGTCCTGGCTACATAGATCTTCAAAGCCCTGACTACATCAAGCAACTTGGAATCCTCCAAGTCACGAGTAGCCGCAGGCACCACAATAGGTTGGTTCAAATGAAAAGATGACACCACCATCGGCAGAAATTGCGGACGAGTCCGTAATTCTGCCCTGTCCATATGGAAAACCAGATAGGGGCTTTTACATGACAAAGCCGCCAATTCTGACACATGCCTAGCCGAAGCTAAGGCCAATAGCATGACCACCTTCCACGTGAGATACTTTAGCTCCACGGTCTTAAGTGGCTCAAACCAGTGGGATTTCAGGAAACCCAACACCACGTTGAGATCCCAAGGTGCCACTGGTGGCACAAAAGGGGGCTGAATATGCAGCACTCCCTTAACAAACGTATGAACTTCAGGAAGAGAAGCCAGTTCCTTTTGAAAGAAAATGGATAGGGCCGAAATCTGGACCTTTATGGACCCCAACTTCAGGCCCATAGTCACTCCAGACTGTAGGAAGTGCAGGAACCGGCCCAGCTGGAATTCCTCTGTAGGGGCCTTCCTGGCCTCACACCAGGCAACATATTTTCGCCATATACGGTGATAGTGTTTTGCTGTCACGTCCTTCCTAGCCTTTATCAGCGTAGGAATAACCTCATCCGGAATGCCTTTTTCCGCTAGGATCCTGCGTTCAACCGCCATGCCGTCAAACGCAGCCGCGGTAAGTCTTGGAACAGACAGGGCCCCTGTTGCAACAGGTCCTGTCTGAGAGGCAGAGGCCATGGGTCCTCTGTGAGCATTTCTTGCAGTTCCGGGTACCAAGTCCTTCTTGGCCAATCCGGAACAATGAGTATTGTTCTCACTCCTCTTTTTCTTACGATTCTCAGCACCTTGGGTATGAGAGGAAGAGGAGGAAACACATAGACCGACTGGAACACCCACGGTGTTACCAGGGCGTCCACAGCTATCGCCTGAGGGTCTCTTGACCTGGCGCAATACCTTTGTAGCTTTTTGTTGAGACGGGACGCCATCATGTCCACCTGTGGCAGTTCCCATCGATTTGTAATCTGAGTGAAGACTTCGTGATGAAGTCCCCACTCTCCCGGGTGGAGGTCGTGCCTGCTGAGGAAGTCTGCTTCCCAGTTGTCCACTCCCGGAATGAACACTGCTGACAGTGCTTGCACACGAGTCTCCGCCCAACGAAGAATCCTGGTGGCTTCTGCCATCGCCACTCTGCTTCTTGTGCCGCCCTGGCGGTTTACATGAGCCACTGCGGTGAGGTTGTCTGACTGAATCAGCACCGGTTGGTTGCGAAGCAGAGGCTCCGCTTGACTCAGGGCGTTGTATATGGCCCTTAGTTCCAGGATATTTATGTGCAGACAAGCCTCCTGACTTGTCCACAACCCTTGGAAGTTTCTTCCCTGAGTGACTGCCCCCCATCCTCGGAGGCTCGCATCCGTGGTCACCAGGACCCAGTCCTGTATGCTGAACCTGCGGCCCTCGAGAAGGTGAGCACTCTGCAGCCACCACAGAAGAGACACCCTGGCCCTCGGGGACAGGGTGATCAGCCGATGCATCTGAAGATGCGATCCGGACCACTTGTCCAACAGATCCCACTGAAAGATCCTCGCATGGAACCTGCCGAAGGGAATGGCTTCGTATGATGCCACCATCTTTCCCAGGACTCGCATGCAGTGATGCACCGACACCTGTTTCGGTTTTAAGAGGTCTCTGACTAGAGTCACGAGCTCTTTAGCCTTCTCCGCCGGGAGAAACACCTTCTTCTGGTCCGTGTCCAGAATCATGCCCAGAAAAGGCAGACGCGTAGTAGGAATCAGCTGCGACTTTGGAATATTCAGAATCCAGCCGTGCTGTTGCAACACTTCCTGAGAGTGTGCTACGCTGATTAGCAACTGCTCTCTGACCTCGCCTTTATGAGGAGATCGTCCAAGTATGGGATAATTGTGACTCCTTGCTTTCGAAGGAGCACCATCATTTCTGCCATTACCTTGGTAAATATTCTCGGTGCCGTGGAGAGCCCAAACGGCAACATCTGGAATTGGTAATGACAGTCCTGTACCACAAATCTGAGGTACTCCTGATGAGGTGGATAAATGGGGACATGCAAGTAAGCATCCTTGATGTCCAGAGACACCATAAAATCCCTCTCTTCCAGGCTTGCAATGACCGCTCTGAGCGCTTCCATTTTGAACTTGAATCTTTTCAGATAAATGTTCAGGGATTTTAAATTCAATATGGGTCTGACCGAACCGTCCGGTTTCGGTACCACAAACAATGTGGAATAGTATCCTCTTCCTTGTTGAAGGAGGGGAACCTTCACCACCACCTGCTGGAGATATAACTTGTGAATTGCCGCTAACACTACTTCCCTTTCTATGGGGGAAGCTGGCAGGGCCGATTTGAGGTAACGGTGAGGGGGCATCACTTCGAATTCCAGCTTGTATCCCTGAGACACAATCTGTATAGCCCAGGGATCCACCTGTGAGCGAACCCACTGGTGGCTGAAATTTCGAAGACACGCCCCCCACCGCTCCAGGCTCCTGTGGAGCCCCAGCGTCATGCGGTGGATTTAGTGGAAGCCGGGGAGGACTTCTGTTCCTGAGAACTAGCTGTATGGTGCAGCTTCAGTCCTCTACCCCTGCCTCTGGCAAGAAAGGACGCACCTCTGACCTTCTTGCTTCTCTGTGATCGAAAGGACTGCATTTGGTAATACGGTGCTTTCTTAGGCTGTGAGGGAATATATGGCAAAAAGTTTGACTTCCCAGCCGTAGCTGTGGAAACTAGGTCCGAGAGACAAACAATTCCTCACCCTTGTAAGGTAACACCTCCATGTGCTTTTTGGAGTCGGCATCACCTGTCCATTGCAGAGTCCACAGGACCCTTCTGGCAGAAATTGACATTGCATTTATTCTAGAGCCCTAGTAGGCAAATGTCCCTCTGGGCATCCCTCATATATAGGACAGCGTCTTTTATATGCCCCAGGGTCAGTAAAATGGTATTTTTGTCTAAGGTATCCATTTCCTCAGACAGATTATCTGTCCATGCTGCTACAGCACTACACATCCAGGCCGACGCAATTGCCGGCCTCAGTATACAGGTTGAGTATCCCATATCCATATATTCCGAAATACGGAATATTCCGAAATACGGACTTTTTTGAGTGAGAGTGAGATAGTGAAACCTTTGTTTTTTGATGGCTCAATGTACACAAACTTTGTTTAATACACAAAGTTATTAATAATATTGTATTAAATGACCTTCAGGCTGTGTATATAAGGTGTATATGAAACATAAATGAATTGTGTGTATGTACACACACTTTGTTTAATGCACAAAGTTATAAAAAATATTAGCTAAAATCACCTTCAGGCTGTGTGTATAAGGAGTATATGATACATAAATGCATTCTGTGCTTAGATTTAGGTCCCATCACCATGATATCTCATTATGGTATCTAATTATTCCAAAATACAAAAAAATCCGATATCCAAAATACCTCTGGTCCCAAGCATTTTGGATAAGGGATACTCAACCTGTAGTACCTGTGTGTATAAACAGACTTCAGGATACTTTCCTGCTTCCTATCTGCAGGATCCTTTAGGGCGGCCGTATCCTGTGACGGCAGGGCCACCTTTTTAGATAAGCGTGTCAGAGCTTTATCTACCCTAGGGGAGGATTCCCAGCGCATCCTGTCCGTTGGCGGGAAAGGGTACGCCATAAGTAACCTTTTGGAAATCAGCACTTTCTTATCGGGGGAATCCCACGCTTTTTCACATAATTCATTTAACTCATGTGAAGGGGGAAAAGTCACCTCTTGCTTTTTCTCCCCATACAGATACACCCTTTTGTCAGGGACAGGGTTTACCTCTGATATGTGCAATACATCCTTCATTGCTATAATCATGTAGCGGATGGCTTTAGCCATTTTAGGCTGCAATTTTGCATAATCGTCATCGACACTGGAGTCAGAATCCGTGTCGATATCTGTGTCAACCATTTTGGATAGTGGGCGCTTCTGAGACCCTGACGGCCTCTGCACTGTAGGATCAGGCATGGGCTGAGACCCCGACTGTCCCAAGGCATCAGCTTTATCCAACCTTTTATGTAAGGAGTTTACATTATCATTTAACACCTTCCACATATCCATCCAATCAGGTGTCGGCGCCGTCGGCGGAGACACGTCATTCATCTGTACTTGCTCTGCCTCCACATAGCCCTCGTCGTCAAACATGTCGACACACGCGTACCGACACACCACACACACAGGGGATGCTCTATATGAGGACAGGACCCCCACAAGGCCTTTTGGAGAGACAGAGAGAGAGTATGCCAGCACACACCCCAGCGCTATATGACCCAGGAATCACACAGTAACTTAGTGTTTACCCAGTAGCTGCTATATATATATTAAATGCGCTAAATTTATGTGCCCCCCCTCTCTTTTTACACTTTCTACCGTGAGTCTGCAGGGGAGAGCCTGGGGAGCTTCCTCTCAGCGGAGCTGTGGAGAGAAAATGGCGCTGGTGAGTGCTGAGGAAGAAGGCCCCGCCCCCTCAGCGGCGGGCTTCTGTCCCGCGATTTTGTGTAAAATTAGTGGCGGGGGCTCATGCATATAACAGTGTCCAACTGTATATATGCTGCTTTCGCCAGGAGGTATCTAATTGCTGCCCAGGGCGCCCCCCCCCCCCCCCCTGCGCCCTGCACCCTGTAGTGACCGGAGTGTATGGGTTAGTGTGGGCGCAATGGCGCACAGCTGCAGTGCTGTGCGCTACCTCATATGAAGACAGGAGTCTTCTGCCGCCGATTTCAACGTCTACTTTCTTCAAACCGCCGGCTTCTGACTTCTGGCTCTGCGAGGGGGACGGCGGCGCGGCTCCGGGAACGGACGACAAGGTCAGGACCTGTGTTCGATACCTCTGGAGCTAATGGTGTCCAGTAGCCTAAGAAGCGCAACCTAGCCGCAGTTAGTAGGTTTGCTTCTCTCCCCTCAGTACCACGTAGCAAAGAGTCTGTTGCCAGCAGAAGCTCTCTGAAAATAAAAAATCTAACTAAAATACTTTCTTATTAGCAAGCTCAGGAGAGCTCACTAAAATGCACCCAGCTCTGTCCGGGCACAGATTCTAACTGAGGTCTGGAGGAGGGGCATAGAGGGAGGAGCCAGTGCACACCAGTAGTACTAAATCTTTCTTAGAGTGCCCAGTCTCCTGCAGAGCCCGTCTATTCCCCATGGTCCTTACGGAGTCCCCAGCATCCACTAGGACGTTAGAGAAATACATAGACCGATTGGAACACCCACGGTGTCACCAGGGTGTCTACAGCTATCGCCTGAGGGTCTCTTGACCTGGCGCAATACCTCTGTAGTTTCTTGTTGAGGCGGGATGCCATCATGTCCACCTGTGGCAGTTCCCACCGACTTGCAAGCTGTGCGAAGACTTCTTGATGAAGTCCCCACTCCCCCGGGTGGAGGTCGTGCCTGCTGAGGAAGTCTGCTTCCCAGTTGTCTACCCCCGGGATGAACACTGCTGACAGTGCGCTTACACGATTCTCCGCCCAGCGAAGAATTCTGGTGGCTTCCGCCATCGCCACCCTGCTCCTTGTGCCGCCTTGTAGGTTTACATGAGCCACAGCGGTGATGTTGTCTGACTGAATCAGAACTGGTTGACTGCGAAGCAGGGCCTCTGCTTGACGTAGGGCGTTGTAAAGGCCCTTAGTTCCAGGATGTTGATGTGAAGGCAAGTCTCCTGCAGCCACCACAGGAGAGACACCTTGGCCCTGGGGGATAGGGTGATTAACCGATGCATCTGAAGATGTGATCTGGACCATTTGTCCAGCAAGTCCCATTGAAAGGTCCTCACATGGAACCTGCCAAACGGAATGGCCTCGTACGATGCCACCATCTTTCCCAGGACTCGAGTGCAGTGATGCACTGACACCTGTTTTGGTTTTAATAGGTCCCTGACCAGTGTCATGAGTTCCTGAACCTTCTCTATCGGGAGATAAACCCTTTTCTGGCCTGTGTCCAGAATCATGCCCAGGAAAGGCAGACGAGTCGTAGGAACCAACTGCGACTTTGGAATATTCAGAATCCAGCCGTGTTGCCGTAACACTTCCAGAGAACGTGCTACGCTGATCAGCAACTGCTCTCTTGACCTCGCTTTTATGAGGAGATCGTCCAAGTATGGGATAATTGTGACCCCTTGCTTCCGCAGGAGTACCATCATTTCCGCCATTACCTTGTTAAATATTCTCGGAGTCGTGGAGAGACCAAACGGCAACGTCTGAAATTGGGAATGACAAACCTGTACCACAAATCTGAGGTACGCCTGATGAGGTGGATAAATGGGGACATGAAGGTATGCATCCTTTATGTCCAGAGACACCATAAAATCCCCCCCTTCCGGGCTTGCAATGACCGCTCTCAGCGATTCCATCTTGAACCGGAACCTTTTTAGGTACACGTTCAGGGGTTTTAAATTCAATATGGGTCTGACCGAACCGTCCGGTTTCGGTACCACAAACATTGTCGAATAATAACCCTTTCCTTGTTGAAGGAGGGGAACCTTGACCACCACCTGTTGAAGATACAATTTGTGAATTGCAGTTAACACTATTTCCCTCTCTAAGGGGGAAGCTGGCAGGGCCGACTTGAGGTATCGGTGAGGGGGCATCACTTCGAATTCCAGCTTGTATCCCTGAGACACAACATCTATTGCCCAGGGATCAAACTGTGAGTGAACCCACTTGTGGCTGAAATTTCGGAGACGCGCCCCCACCGGGCCTAGCTTCGCCTGTGGAGCCCCAGCGTCATGCGGTGGATTTAGTGGAAGCCGGGGAGGACGTCTGTTCCTGGGAACTAGCTGACTTTCTTGTTTTTCTGTTATCGGTGAGTAAAATCTTATTTTCTCTAACGTCCTAAGTGGATGCTGGGGACTCCGTCAGGACCATGGGGATTATACCAAAGCTCCCAAACGGGCGGGAGAGTGCGGATGACTCTGCAGCACCGAATGAGAGAACTCCAGGTCCTCCTCAGCCAGGGTATCAAATTTGTAGAATTTAGCAAACGTGTTTGCCCCTGACCAAGTAGCTGCTCGGCAAAGTTGTAAAGCCGAGACCCCTCGGGCAGCCGCCCAAGATGAGCCCACTTTCCTTGTGGAATGGGCTTTTACAGATTTTGGCTGTGGCAGGCCTGCCACAGAATGTGCAAGCTGAATTGTACTACAAATCCAACGCGCAATAGTCTGCTTAGAAGCAGGAGCACCCAGCTTGTTGGATGCATACAGGATAAACAGCGAGTCAGATTTCCTGACTCCAGCCGTCCTGGAAACATATATTTTCAGGGCCCTGACTACGTCCAGCAACTTGGAGTCCTCCAAGTCCCTAGTAGCCGCAGGCACCACAATAGGTTGGTTTAGGTGAAACGCTGAAACCACCTTAGGAAGAAATTGAGGACGAGTCCTCAATTCCGCCCTATCCGAATGAAATATCAGGTAAGGGCTTTTATAGGATAAAGCCGCCAATTCAGATACTCGCCTGGCAGAAGCCAGGGCCAACAACATTACCACTTTCCATGTGAGATATTTTAATTCCACCGTGGCAAGTGGCTCAAACCAATGTGATTTTAGGAATCCCAAAACTACATTGAGATCCCAAGGTGCCACTGGGGGCACAAAGGGAGGCTGTATATGCAGTACCCCTTTTACAAAAGTCTGAACTTCAGGAAATGAAGCCAATTCTCTCTGAAAGAAAATCGACAAGGCCGAAATTTGAACCTTAATGGACCCTAACTTTAGGCCCATGGACAGTCCTGTTTGCAGGAAATGTAGGAAACGACCTAGTTGAAATTCCTCTGTCGGGGCCTTCTTGGTCTCGCACCACGCAACATATTTTCGCCAAATACGGTGATAATGCTGTGCGGTTACATCCTTCCTAGCTTTAATCAGGGTAGGAATAACTTCATCTGGAATGCCTTTTTCCTTCAGAATCCGGCGTTCAACCGCCATGCCGTCAAACGCAGCCGCGGTAAGTCTTGGAACAGACAGGGTCCCTGCTGAAGCAGGTCCCTTCTTAGCGGCAGAGGCCACGGGTCCTCTGTGAGCATCTCTTGAAGTTCCGGGTACCAAGTCCTTCTTGGCCAATCCGGAGCCACTAGTATAGTTCTTACTCCTCTCCGTCTTATAATTCTCAGTACCTTGGGTAAGAGAGGCAGAGGAGGGAACACATACACCGACTGGAACACCCAAGGTGTTACCAGAGCGTCCACAGCTATTGCCTGCGGGTCTCTTGACCTGGCGCAATACCGGTCTAGTTTCTTGTTGAGGCGTGACGCCATCATGTCCACCTTTGGTTTTTCCCAACGGTTCACAATCATGAGGAAGACTTCCGGATGAAGTCCCCACTCTCCCGGGTGTAGGTCGTGTCTGCTGAGGAAGTCTGCTTCCCAGTTGTCCACTCCCGGAATGAACACTGCTGACAGTGCTATCACATGATTTTCCGCCCATTGCAGAATCCTTGCAGCTTCTGTCATTGCCCTCCTGCTTCTTGTGCCGCCCTGCCTGTTTATGTGGGCGACTGCTGTGATGTTGTCCGACTGGATCAACACCGGCTGACCCTGAAGCAGAGGCTTTGCTAGGCTTAGAGCATTGTAAATTGCCCTTAGTTCCAGTATATTTATGTGAAGTGAAGTCTCCAGGCTTGACCACACTCCCTGGAAGTTTCTTCCTTGTGTGACTGCTCCCCAGCCTCTCAGGCTGGCATCCGTGGTCACCAGGATCCAGTCCTGAATGCCGAATCTGCGGCCCTCTAGGAGATGAGCACTTTGCAGCCACCACAGAAGAGATACCCTTGTCCTTGGAGACAGGGTTATTTTCTGATGCATCTGAAGATGCGATCCGGACCATTTGTCCAGCAGATCCCACTGAAAAATTCTTGCGTGGAATCTGCCGAATGGAATCGCTTCGTAAGAAGCCACCATTTTTCCCAGGACCCTTGTGCATTGATGCACTGACACCTTTCCTGGTTTTAGGAGGTTCCTGACTAGCTCGGATAACTCCCTGGCTTTCTCCTCCGGGAGAAACACCTTTTTCTGGACTGTGTCCAGAATCATCCCTAGGAACAGCAGACGTGTCGTCGGAATCAGCTGCGATTTTGGAATATTTAAAATCCACCCGTGCTGTTGTAGTACTTCTTGAGATAGTGCTACTCCGACTTTTAACTGTTCTCTGGACCTTGCCCTTATTAGGAGATCGTCCAAGTAAGGGATAATTAATACGCCTTTACTTCGAAGAAGAATCATCATTTCGGCCATTACCTTGGTAAAGACCCGGGGTGCCGTGGACAATCCAAACGGCAGCGTCTGAAACTGATAATGACAGTTCTGTATTACGAACCTGAGATACCCTTGGTGAGAAGGGCAAATCGGGACATGGAGATAGGCATCCTTGATGTCCAGAGATACCATATAGTCCCCTTCTTCCAGGTTCGCTATCACTGCTCTGAGTGATTCCATCTTGAATTTGAACCTTTTGATATAAGTGTTCAAAGATTTTAGATTTAAAATCGGTCTCACCGAACCGTCTGGTTTCGGTACCACAAACAGTGTGGAGTAATATCCCTTCCCTTGTTGTAGGAGGGGTACTTTTATTATCACCTGTTGGGAGTACAGCTTGTGAATGGCTCCCAATACCGCCTCCCTGTCGGAGGGAGCTATTGGTAAAGCAGACTTCAGGAACCGGCGAGGGGGAGACGTCTCGAATTCCAATTTGTACCCCTGAGATACTACTTGCAGGATCCAGGGGTTCACTTGCGAGTGAGCCCACTGCGCGCTGAAATTTCTGAGACGACCTCCCACCGTACCGGAGTCTGCTTGTAAGGACCCAGCGTCATGCTGAGGACTTGGCAGAACCGGAAGAGGGCTTCTGTTCTTGGGAAGAAGCTGTCTGCTGCAGTCTTTTTCCCCTTCCTCTACCCCGGGGCAGATATGACTGTCCTTTTGTCCGCTTGCCTTTATGGGAACGAAAGGACTGATGCTGAAAAGACGGTGTCTTTTTCTGTTGAGAGGTGACTTGAGGTAAAAATGTGGATTTCCCAGCCGTTGCCGTGGTTACCAGGTCTGATAGACCGACCCCAAATAACTCCTCCCCTTTATACGGCAATACCTCCATGTGCCGTTTTGAATCCGCATCACCTGACCACTGTCGCGTCCATAACCCTCTTCTGGCAGAAATGGACAGCGCACTTACTCTTGATGCCAGAGTGCAAATATCTCTCTGTGCATCTCGCATATATAAAAATGCATCTTCTTAATTGCTCAATAGTCAATAAAATACTGTCCCTATCCAGGGTATCAATATTCTCAGTCAGGGAGTCCGACCACGCCACCCCAGCACTGCACATCCAGGCTGAGGCGATTGCTGGTCGCAGTATAACACCAGTATGTGTGTATATACTTTTAAGGATATTTTCCAGCCTCCTATCTGCTGGCTCCTTAAGGGCGGCCGTTTCTGGAGACGGTAACGCCACTTGTTTTGATAAGCGTGTGAGCGCCTTATCTACCCTAGGGGGTGTTTCCCAACGAGCCCTAACCTCTGGTGGGAAGGGATATAGTGCCAATAATTTTTTAGAAATTAGCAGTTTTTTGTCGGGGGTAACCCACGCTTCATCACACACTTCATTCAATTCATCTGATTCAGGAAAAACTACGGGTAGTTTTTTCACACCCCACATAATACCCCTTTTCGTGGTACTTGCAGTATCAGAGATGTGCAAAACCTCCTTCATTGCCGTGATCATGTAACGTGTGGCCCTACTGGAAAATACGTTTGTTTCTTCACAGTCGACACTGGAGTCAGTGTCTGTGTCTGAGCTGCCGGCTGTCTCATGTCGTCAACAGTTTTCTGTAACGTGCCGACACTGTCACGTAATTCCTTAATTACGGCCATCCATTCAGGTGTCGACTCCCTAGGGGGTGACATCACCATTATAGGCAATTGCTCCGCCTCCACATCATTTTCCTCCTCATACATGTCGACACACACGTACCGACACCCAGCACACACACAGGGAATGCTCTGATAGAGGACAGGACCCCACTTAGCCCCTTGGGGAGACAGAGGGAGAGTTTGCCAGCACACACCAGAGCGCTATATATGTATAGGGACAACCTTACAATAAGTGTCTATCCCTTATAGCTGCTTATATCTGTTATTTTGCCAAATAAGTGCCCCCCTCTCTTTTTTACCCTGTTTCTGTAGTGCAGGATGCAGGGGAGATTCTGGGAGCCTTCCTACCAGCGGAGCTGTGTGGGAAAAATGGCGCTGTGTGCTGAGGAGATAGGCCACGCCCCCTTCTCGGCGGGCTCTTCTCCCGCTTTTTTCTGGAAAACTGGCAGGGGTTAAATACATCCATATAGCCCAGGAGCTATATGTGATGTATTTTTTGCCAAATAAGGTAAATTCATTGCTTCCCAGGGCGCCCCCCCCCAGCGCCCTGCACCCTCAGTGACCGAAGTGTGAAGTGTGCTGAGAGCAATGGCGCACAGCTGCAGTGCTGTGCGCTACCTTATGAAGACAGGAAAGTCTTCTGCCGCCGATTTATGGACCTCTTCTTGCTTCAGCATCTGTAAGGGGGCCGGCGGCGCGGCTCCGGGACCCATCCATGGCTGGGCCTGTGATCGTCCCTCTGGAGCTAATGTCCAGTAGCCAAGAAGCCCAATCCACTCTGCACGCAGGTGAGTTCGCTTCTTCTCCCCTTAGTCCCACGCTGCAGTGAGCCTGTTGCCAGCAGGACTCACTGAAAATAAAAAAAAAACCTAAGTATACTTTTACTTCTAAGCAGCTCAGGAGAGCCACCTAGATTGCACCCTTCTCGGCCGGGCACAAAAATCTAACTGAGGCTTGGAGGAGGGTCATAGGGGGAGGAGCCAGTGCACACCACCTAGGTCCAAAAGCTTTTACTTTTTGTGCCCTGTCTCCTGCGGAGCCGCTATTCCCCATGGTCCTGACGGAGTCCCCAGCATCCACTTAGGACGTTAGAGAAATTAGGAATGATGATTTATACGGTCTAATAATAAACGGACCATGGGGCATATGTATCAAAGCTTGGAGAGAGAGAAGGTGGAGAAAGATAAAGCACCAACCGATCAGTTCCTAACAGTAATTTCACACACAGCCTATAAACTGACAGGAACTGATAGCCTGGTAATTTATCTCTCTCCACTTCACCTTTGGTGATTGGCGTGCAATCGGCGCCAGATTCAAAGAGCGGTTTCTTCTTTTGATTAGCAGACAGTCCACAGGAATGGCTGGCGGCCTGACAACTTTAAACTGCACTGCAGCTGGGGCCCGATGCTCCCTGCTCCTCCTTCATCCCACTCCCAGCACAGGCAGTAGTGTGTCTCAGGGGAATGAGAGGAGCAGGCGGTGAGATGGGGGGAGTGAGAGGTGCAGGGGGTGAGAAGAAGCAGAGGCTGAAGGAGTAGCAGGGAGTGAGAGGTGTAGGGATAAGTAAAGGACAGAGAGATTCAGGTGATCACACACAAATGAGAGTACAGTATATAGGGAGTAAGAGGGCTACCCAGGATGAAGATTTGGACACATGAGGAGAGTGACAGACAAAGAAAACATAAGAAAGCAGAGGGGACACATGGAAGACACGAGAGGTAAGCAAATGGAGGGGGGGGGGGGCAATGCTGTGGGCATTGTGTGTGTAAGCGGCACTGCTACTGTGGGCATTGTGTGTAAAGCACACTAGTATGTGGGGTAATGTGAATAAGATTGTGCTGCTGTGAGGCCTAATTTGAATTGGGGGTACTATTGTGTGGCCACGCCCCTTCCTTGTTAGTCCACTCCCCTTTTTGCGGTGTATGCCTTTGGCGCATGCTGAGGGGGAGGGGTCGCGGGAGAGATGAGTTCTCCCACCTCTCCAGGACCACTTTAAGCACTGATGAAAACATTACTGTAATTTTATTATGGCTAAATATATATACAGGTTGAGTATCCCATATCCAAATATTCCGAAATACGGAATATTCCGAAATACGGACTTTTTTGAGTGAGAGTGAGATAGTAAAACCTTTGTTTTTTGATGGCTCAATGTACACAAACTTTGTTTAATACACAGTTATTAATAATATTGTATTAAATGACCTTCAGGCTATGTGTATAAGGTGTATATGAAACATAAATGAATTGTGTGAATGTACACACACTTTGTTTAATGCACAAAGTTATAAAAAATATTGGCTAAAATTACCTTCAGGCTGTGTGTATAAGGTGTATATGAAACATAAATGCATTCTGTGCTTATGTTTAGGTCTCATCACCATGATATCTCATTATGGTATGCAATTATTCCAAAATACGGAAAAATCCGATATCCAAAATACCTCTGGTCCCAAGCATTTTGGATAAGGGATACTCAACCTGTATTAAGGAGTAATTAAACTTTCTGCATAAAAACTTCAAAAACTTAGAATTCTATGGGGCTTGCTGTACTGCAGGACCACAGCAGATACCTCCAATATCTGCTGCAGACTTTTTAAATACATACGGAGATACAAATGTATTGAGGTAAACAACCAAAAATTCAATTTTTTGGAGGTTTTACTGCATTTTATGCTTTTATTCATACTGCCCTGATGGAGGTAATTAAAATACATTAATTGAATTATTACATGATGTTGAGGCTAATTAATAATAGAGATGATGTAGACAATTATTTTAAAGGTGTTAACTATATTAATTAAATTGAATGGGGTTGTTCTGATGAAGCTGAAGTAGTTATTTTTTGTGGATGGGTTCATTATAGATTAGGGAATCATACTGTAAGGCAATCAAAAATACTGATGCTATCTTTATTATATGGCGGTCACTGTGATGTGCTCTGTATTATATGGCGGTCACCACAATGATCCATGTATTGTAAGGTGGTTACTGATGATATCTGTATTGTCTTGCTGTCACTGGAATGCTCTGTCTATTATATGGCGGCCACTATGATGTTTTCTGCATTACATGGCTGTCATATGGGTACATACATATATATATAAGTAACACATACTGGGCGGAGGGGAACATTCAGCTGAATCTTTGCCGTGGGTGACAGAAAGCCTGGCTTTACCACCAGTGTTCGCAAAAACGCGATATAGCGCTTTTTTACCCGGTATTGATGTTCAGGGACTCACTTTTCCAACATGTGTGAGTCCTCTGGGACGCGCTCCGCTGCAGCCAATCCCTAGCCTGGCAGATTGATTGGCGTGGCGGCCCGGCGGCAGGCTTTAAAAACAGGAGGTGGAGCCTTGCCAGTCAGGACATGACAGCGCAGCGTGGTAGCGATCCTCTGTGACATTGGGTAACCCGCGGCTGGGGAGGGGGTTTGGCTTCTGAGTGCTGCCAGTGGTCCGTGGCAGGGGAGAGGGGGGTCGGGTGCACGGTAAGAGCTCGTTATAAGTGGCGTGGGGAGAGGGGGGCTGTCTGTTCCCGCGGTGGGGGCTGGTTCAGGGACGGCATTACAATGAGTCTCACTGACTCATTAAATGCCGCGACCAGCGCTGCGCCTGTTCGCCCGCCCACCGCCAGTGTCCCAGAGCCTGTGTATGAAGACGGCCACTGCACAGCCAGTCACTCGGGTCCTGTCTCCCGGCCAGTAAAAGGTCCGCTCTCTTTCTCCTCCCACTCAAATGCTGCCTGTGTCTTACTGTACCTATTTTACTAATCTAAACTCCCCCTCTATTGCTGCGGACACGGACACCGGGCTGGAAGGGGAGGACTGGGGTCGCTCTCACAGCCCTTGCCTACTTCTATTACACCCCTGTCCTAACCGTCCCCGGCGCCAAAAGTCCGTCGGAGGAATGTGCAGAGGCACTGGCAGCCGTGTCCATGCACAGTAGCAGCCCTAGATTATATACACCACTGACAAGCAATGCTACAGTAGTACAAGCCCCTCTCTCAATCACTCCCTTTCCTCTGCCTCCATTTATCCCCTCTCTCTCGGTCTTTCCCCCCCTCTTTCCATCTCCCCCCTTTCTCTGTCCAATCTCCCCCCTCCCCTTTCTCTCTCGCTCTCAGTCTCGTTCCCTCTCCCTCTCTCGTTCCCTCTCTCTCTGTCCGCCTCGTTCTCTCTCTCTCTCTCTCTGGCCGTCTCCTCGTTCTCTCTCTCTCTGTCCGTCTCCTCGTTCTCTCTCTCTCTCTCTCTGTCCGTCTCCTCGTTCTCTCTCTCTCTGTCCGTCTCCTTGTTCTCTCTCTCTCTGTCCGTCTCCTTGTTCTCTCTCTCTCTCTCTCTGTCCGTCTCCTCGTTCTCTCTCTCTCTCTGTCCGTCTCCTCGTTCTCTCTCTGTCCGTCTCCTCATTCTCTCTCTCTCTCTCTCTCTGTCCGTCTCCTCGTTCTCTCTCTCTCTCTCTCTGTCCGTCTCCTCGTTCTCTCTCTCTCTGTCCGTCTCCTTGTTCTCTCTCTCTCTGTCCGTCTCCTTGTTCTCTCTCTCTCTCTCTCTGTCCGTCTCCTCGTTCTCTCTCTCTCTCTGTCCGTCTCCTCGTTCTCTCTCTGTCCGTCTCCTCGTTCTCTCTCTGTCCGTCTCCTCGTTCTCTCTCTCTCTCTCTCTCTGTCCGTCTCCTCGTTCTCTCTCTCTCTCTCTGTCCGTCTCCTCGTTCTCTCTCTGTCCGTCTCCTCGTTCTCTCTCTCTCTCTCTCTGTCCATCTCCTCATTCTCTCTCTCTCTGTCCGTCTCCTCGTTCTCTCTCTCTCTCTCTCTCTCTCTCTCTGTCCGTCTCCTCGTTCTCTCTCTCTCTCTCTGTCCGTCTCCTCGTTCTCTCTCTCTGTCCGTCTCCTCGTTCTCTCTCTCTCTCTGTCCGTCTCCTCGTTCTCTCTCTCTCTCTCTCTCTCTGTCCGTCTCCTCGTTCTCTCTCTCTCTCTGTCCGTCTCCTCGTTCTCTCTCTCTCTGTCCGTCTCCTTGTTCTCTCTCTCTGTCCGTCTCCTCGTTCTCTCTCTCTCTCTCTCTCTGTCCGTCTCCTCGTTCTCTCTCTCTCTCTGTCCGTCTCCTCGTTCTCTCTCTGTCCGTCTCCTCGTTCTCTCTCTCTCTCTCTCTGTCCGTCTCCTCGTTCTCTCTCTCTCTCTCTGTCCGTCTCCTCGTTCTCTCTCTCTCTCTCTGTCCGTCTCCTCGTTCTCTCTCTCTCTCTCTGTCCGTCTCCTCGTTCTCTCTCTCTCTCTCTGTCCGTCTCCTCGTTCTCTCTCTCTCTCTCTGTCCGTCTCCTCGTTCTCGCTCTCTGTCCGGCTCCTCGTTCTCTCTCTCTCTCTGTCCGTCTCCTCGTTCTCTCTCTCTCTCTCTCTGTCCGTCTCCTCGTTCTCTCTCTCTCTCTGTCCATCTCCTCATTCTCTCTCTCTCTCTCTCTCTCTGTCCGTCTCCTCGTTCTCTCTCTCTCTCTGTCCGTCTCCTCGTTCTCTCTCTCTCTCTGTCCGTCTCCTCGTTCTCTCTCTGTCCGTCTCCTCGTTCTCTCTCTGTCCGTCTCCTCGTTCTCTCTCTGTCCGTCTCCTCGTTCTCTCTCTCTCTCTCTGTCCGTCTCCTCGTTCTCTCTCTCTCTCTCTCTGTCCGTCTCCTCGTTCTCTCTCTCTCTCTGTCCGTCTCCTCGTTCTCTCTCTCTCTGTCCGTCTCCTCGTTCTCTCTCTCTCTCTGTCCGTCTCCTCGTTCTCTCTCGTTCTCTCTGTCCGTCTCCTCGTTCTCTCTCTCTGTCCGTCTCCTCGTTCTCTCTCTCTGTCTGTCACCTCGTTCTCTCTCTCTGTCCGTCTCCTCGTTCTCTCTCTGTCCGTCTCCTCGTTCTCTCTCTGTCCGTCTCCTCGTTCTCTCTCTCTCTCTCTCTGTCCATCTCGTCATTCTCTCTCTCTCTCTCTCTGTCCGTCTCCTCGTTCTCTCTCTGTCCGTCTCCTCGTTCTCTCTCTGTCCGTCTCCTCGTTCTCTCTCTCTCTCTCTCTGTCCATCTCGTCATTCTCTCTCTCTCTCTCTCTGTCCATCTCGTCATTCTCTCTCTCTCTCTCTCTGTCCGTCTCCTCGTTCTCTCTCTCTCTCTGTCCGTCTCCTCGTTCTCTCTCTCTCTCTGTCCGTCTCCTCGTTCTCTCTCTCTCTCTGTCCGTCTCCTCGTTCTCTCTCTCTCTCTGTCCGTCTCCTCGTTCTCTCTCTCTGTCCGTCTCCTCGTTCTCTCTCTCTGTCCGTCTCCTCGTTCTCTCTCTCTCTCTGTCCGTCTCCTCGTTCTCTCTCTCTCTCTGTCCGTCTCCTCGTTCTCTCTCTCTCTCTCTCTGTCCGTCTCCTCGTTCTCTCTCTCTCTCTCTCTCTCTGTCCGTCTCCTCGTTCTCTCTCTCTCTCTCTCTCTGTCCGTCTCCTCGTTCTCTCTCTCTCTCTCTCTGTCCGTCTCCTCGTTCTCTCTCTCTCTCTCTGTCCGTCTCCTCGTTCTCTCTCTCTCTCTGTCCGTCTCCTCGTTCTCTCTCTCTGTCCGTCTCCTCGTTCTCTCTCTCTGTCCGTCTCCTCGTTCTCTCTCTCTGTCCGTCCATCTCCTCGTTCTCTCTCTCTCTCTCTGTCCGTCTCCTCGTTCTCTCTCTCTCTGTCCGTCTCCTTGTTCTCTCTCTCTGTCCGTCTCCTCGTTCTCTCTCTCTCTCTCTCTGTCCGTCTCCTCGTTCTCTCTCTCTCTCTGTCCATCTCCTCATTCTCTCTCTCTCTGTCCGTCTCCTCGTTCTCTCTCTCTCTCTGTCCGTCTCCTCATTCTCTCTCTCTCTGTCCGTCTCCTCGTTCTCTCTCTCTCTCTGTCCGTCTCCTCGTTCTCTCTCTCTCTGTCCGTCTCCTCGTTCTCTCTCTGTCCGTCTCCTCGTTCTCTCTCTGTCCGTCTCCTCGTTCTCTCTCTCTCTCTGTCCGTCTCCTCGTTCTCTCTCTCTCTCTGTCCGTCTCCTCGTTCTCTCTCTCTCTCTGTCCGTCTCCTCGTTCTCTCTCTCGCTCTCTGTCCGTCTCCTCGTTCTCTCTCTCGCTCTCTGTCCGTCTCCTCGTTCTCTCTCTCGCTCTCTGTCCGTCTCCTCGTTCTCTCTCTCGCTCTCTGTCCGTCTCCTCGTTCTCTCTCTCTCTGTCCGTCTCCTCGTTCTCTCTCTCTCTGTCCGTCTCCTCGTTCTCTCTCTCTCTGTCCGTCTCCTCGTTCTCTCTCTCTCTGTCCGTCTCCTCGTTCTCTCTCTCTCTGTCCGTCTCCTCGTTCTCTCTCTCTCTGTCCGTCTCCTCGTTCTCTCTCTCTCTGTCCGTCTCCTCGTTCTCTCTCTCTCTGTCCGTCTCCTCGTTCTCTCTCTCTGTCCGTCTCCTCGTTCTCTCTCTCTGTCCGTCTCCTCGTTCTCTCTCTCTGTCCGTCTCCTCGTTCTCTCTCTGTCCGTCTCCTCGTTCTCTCTCTCTCTCTCTCTGTCCGTCTCCTCGTTCCCTCTCTCTCTCTGTCCGTCTCCTCGTTCTCTCCCTCTCTCTCTCTCTCTGTCCGTCTCCTCGTTCCCTCTCTCTCCCCACCTCTCTGTCTGTCCCGCCCCCTCTCTCTGTCCGTCTCTCTCTTCCCCTCTGTCAACCCGCTCTCAGTCAGTTTCTCTCTTCCCCCTACACCCACCTCACTCTCTTCCCACTACACCCAGTGATCACAAAATATGCGCTATAGCGCGTTTTACGCACTACAAGCAGAGAGGTCTCTAAGTGACCAGTGCGTCTCTGCTAATAATACTGTTTCAGTGCCTCTCTTGCCATCAAATCACCACCGGTAGCTTCTCCCCATTCAATCGCGCTGCCCGCAGCTTCTCCCCGTCCAAAGTGTATAACGTGCTCTGCCTGGCTCAGTGTGTGTATAGGTGGTTCTACCTGGCGCAATGTATATAACGTGCTCTGCCTGGCGCAATGTATATAACGTGCTCTGCCTGGCGCAATGTGTATAACGTGCTCTGCCTGGCGCAATGTGTATAACGTCCTCTGCCTGGCGCAATGTGTATAACGTGCTCTGCCTGGCGCAATGTGTGTATAGCTGGTTCTACCTGGCGCAAAATGTATAATGTGCTCTGCCTGGCACAATGTGTATAACGTGCTCTGCCTGGCACAATGTGTATAGGTGGTTCTGTGCAATGTGTATAATGTGCTCTACCTGGTGCAATGTGTATAATGTGCTCTGCCTGGCGCAAAGTGTATAACGTGCTCTGCCTGGCACAAAGTGTATAACGTGCTCTGCCTGGCGCAATTTGTATAACGTGCTCTGCCTGGCGCAATTTGTATAACGTGCTCTGCCTGGCGCAATTTGTATAACGTGCTCTGCCTGGCGCAATTTGTATAACGTGCTCTGCCTGGCGCAATTTGTATAACGTGCTCTGCCTGGCGCAAAGTGTATAACGTGCTCTGCCTGGCACAAAGTGTATAACGTGCTCTGCCTGGCGCAATTTGTATAACGTGCTCTGCCTGGCGCAATTTGTATAACGTGCTCTGCCTGGCGCAATTTGTATAACGTGCTCTGCCTGGCGCAATGTGTATAACGTGCTCTGCCTGGCGCAATGTGTATAGGTGGTTCTGCTTGGTGCAATGTGTATAATGTGCTCTACCTGGTGCAGTGTGTATAGGAGGTACTACCTGGTGCAACGTGCTCTGCCTGGCGCAATGTATATAACGTGCTCTGCCTGGCGCAATGTGTATAACGTGCTCTGCTTGGCTCAGTTTGTATAGCTGGTTCTACCTGGCGCAAAATGTATAATGTGCTCTGCCTGGCACAATGTGTATAACGTGCTCTGCCTGGCACAATGTGTATAGGTGGTTCTGCTTGGTGCAATGTGTATAATGTGCTCTACCTGGTGCAATATGTATAATGTGCTCTGCCTGGCGCAAAGTGTATAATGTGCTCTGCCTGGCGCAAAGTGTATAACGTGCTCTGCCTGGCGCAAAGTGTATAACGTGCTCTGCCTGGCGCAAAGTGTATAACGTGCTCTGCCTGGCGCAAAGTGTATAACGTGCTCTGCCTGGCGCAAAGTGTATAACGTGCTCTGCCTGGCGCAAAGTGTATAACGTGCTCTGCCTGGCGCAAAGTGTATAACGTGCTCTGCCTGGCGCAAAGTGTATAACGTGCTCTGCCTGGCGCAAAGTGTATAACGTGCTCTGCCTGGCGCAAAGTGTATAACGTGCTCTGCCTGGCGCAAAGTGTATAACGTGCTCTGCCTGGCGCAAAGTGTATAACGTGCTCTGCCTGGCGCAATGTGTATAGGTGGTTCTGCTTGGTGCAATGTGTATAATGTGCTCTACCTGGTGCAGTGTGTATAGGAGGTACTACCTGGTGCAATGTGTATAAGCGGCACTACTGTGTGGTGTAATGTGAATTGGCACTATTATGTGGCCAAGCCCCTTCCCCACAAAGCCAGACCCCCAAGTTTTTGGTGCGCGCCTTTGGCGCGCACTATCCGTGCTTTGGAGTATGGGAGGGGGAGCACCAATTCACTTTCTGCCAAAAGGGCACCAAAATGTCTAGTTACAGCTCTGGTGCAGGATGTCCTGTATGCTACACAGCCCAGCAGCATCGTCATCCCATCCTCCCCCTTGCAACACTTTTGTTGTGTCCAAATCAAGTCCGTGTTTTTATATTTAAATCATTAATAAGAACCTTCATTCCGATGGGACCCAGAAAAGGACAGTTAGGACCCCAATTTTTAAAAGTGAGGGGTCCCTGGGACCCACTTTTTTTTCGGTTCAGCGCGATCACTGACCACTGCCTGTAACATTCTAAACTATTAACACCAGTTACTTCAGATGAAAGTGGGGGGATTCTATTAGAAGAATTATTAGTCATGCAGATAAAAGGGGAGAATTGGGAATAGGTAAACTGAGCGGAACAATGCACTCCTCATTTTGTAAATATTGGCAAATACTGTAATACTAGAAATAGGTGTAAAAATTGTCTTACTGGATATCCATTTAATGGCTGGAAGTAGAGGTATTTATCGGTGATGCACACATGACCAGGATTGGAGACCAGCGGTGTTACCATTTCTGCTTCACATTCCATGTTTGAGGTCTCAGACACGCTTTGAAAACTGAGGGATTTAAGAATTACATCACAATTCAAATGGAATAAACTGTTCATCCTATAAATCAAGTGAATGATACAACTCTGAAGTACCAAGATTTAGATTTCTTTTTAAATGATCCTTATCAATAATATACTTATATGTCTACTGTACACTGACTTATTTCTAAGGACATGTAATAGCTAGTTATGCCTATTCCCGATCTAGTTCAGAACATTACAGTGGCGCTGGAAATCAATTAGAATAAATTAGAGCTTTCAGTGAAGAAGAATATGCAACATAATAATGAAAGAGCCAAATCTACATGGATTACAAATTGAAGCAGAACAGTTTAAATCAACTTGTTTTTATTTTTATTAAATCAAAATATCAGCTTCTGGAAGTAGCGGTGGGGCAGAAGGCACAGTATGGGGCATCTAGCCCAAAATGTCAGATTACTCAGAGGAACGGGGGTTGTAGTGACGTGACAGTATATGCCAACAGGACC
This sequence comes from Pseudophryne corroboree, assembly GCF_028390025.1. Classification (NCBI taxonomy): domain Eukaryota; kingdom Metazoa; phylum Chordata; class Amphibia; order Anura; family Myobatrachidae; genus Pseudophryne; species Pseudophryne corroboree. The sequence continues at coordinate 678,866,667 of NC_086448.1, forward strand.
CATCACTATGTTACCTATTGTAAGGAAATGTTACACAGCACAATGTATTGCAGTACAACTACTAGGTGTAGTGGGAGGGGCAGTAGCTCAGTGTGGGACTATGCCAAAGAAGAAAATTTACAAATGTATGTTTTATTAAAAAAAAGAAAACATTCATAGAAATAAAGAGAAAATAAGAAAACAAAAAGCAAAATCAAAGGTCACGTCAAAAGAGAATTTCCCACCATTAGATGACGTTATTGACCTGTACATGTTCCTGTGTGGCATACACCAAATATACTGATTTATAGCTTATTTCTGTAATTTTCATCCATGTTTATAATTCAGACAGAGCTGATTTGGGTTTGGACACAATTATAATAAGATTTTACTCACCGGTAAATCTATTTCTCGTAGTCCGTAGTGGATGCTGGGGACTCCGTAAGGACCATGGGGAATAGCGGCTCCGCAGGAGACTGGGCACAGCTAAGAAAGAATTAGGACTACCTGGTGTGCACTGGCTCCTCCCACTATGACCCTCCTCCAGACTTCAGTAAGGATACTGTGCCCGGAAGAGCTGACACAATAAGGAAAGGATTTTGAATCCTGGGTAAGACTCATACCAGCCACACCAATCACACCGTATAACTCGTGATATTTTACCCAGTTAACAGTATGAACATAACAGAGCCTCTCAACAGATGGCTCAACAATAACCCTTTTAGTTAACAATAACTATATACAAGTATTGCAGACAGTCCGCACTTTGGACGGGCGCCCAGCATCCACTACGGACTACGAGAAATAGATTTACCGGTGAGTAAAATCTTATTTTCTCTAACGTCCTAGTGGATGCTGGGGACTCCGTAAGGACCATGGGGATTATACCAAAGCTCCCAAACGGGCGGGAGAGTGCGGATGACTCTGCAGCACCGAATGAGAGAACTCAAGGTCCTCCTCAGCCAGGGTATCAAATTTGTAGAATTTTGCAAACGTGTTTGCCCCTGACCAAGTAGCAGCTCGGCAAAGTTGTAAAGCCGAGACCCCTCGGGCAGCCGCCCAAGAAGAGCCCACTTTCCTCGTGGAATGGGCTTTTACAGATTTAGGCTGTGGCAGGCCAGCCACAGAATGCGCAAGCTGAATTGTGCTACAAATCCAGCGAGCAATAGTCTGCTTTGAAGCAGGAGCACCCATCTTGTTTGGTGCATACAGGATAAACAGCGAGTCAGTCTTCCTGACTCCAGCCGTCCTGGAAACATAAATTTTCAAGGCCCTGACTACGTCCAGTAACTTGGAGTCCTCCAAGTCCCTAGTAGCCGCAGGCACCACGATAGGTTGGTTCAAGTGAAAAGCTGATACTACCTTAGGAAGAAATTGGGGACGAGTCCTCACTTCTGCCCTATCCATATGGAAAATCAAATAGGGGCTTTTACATGACAAAGCCGCCAATTCTGACACCCACCTTGCCGAAGCCAAGGCCAAAAGCATGACCACTTTCCACGTGAGATATTTTAAATCCACGGTTTTGAGTGGCTCAAACCAATGTGACTTTAGGAAACCCAACACCACGTTGAGGTCCCACGGTGCCACTGGAGGCACAAAAGGAGGCTGAATATGCAGCACTCCCTTGACAAATGTCTGAACTTCAGGCAGTGAAGCCAGTTCTTTTTGGAAGAAAATCGACAGAGCCGAAATTTGGACCTTAATGGAACCCAATTTTAGGCCCATAGTCACCCCTGACTGTAGGAAGTGCAGAAATCGACCTAACTGGAATTCCTCCGTTGGGGCCTTCCTGGCCTCACACCACGCAACATATTTTCGCCATATGCGGTGATAATGTTGTACGGTTACATCTTTCCTAGCTTTAATAAGCGTAGGAATGACTTCCTCCGGAATACCCTTTTCTTTTAGGATCCGGCGTTCAACCGCCATGCCGTCAAACGCAGCCGCGGTAAGTCTTGGAACAGACAGGGCCCCTGCAGCAGCAGGTCCTGTCTAAGCGGCAGAGGCCATGGGTCCTCTGAGATCATTTCTTGAAGTTCCGGGTACCAAGCTCTTCTTGGCCAATTCGGAACAATGAGTATAGTTCTTACGCCTCTTCTCCTTATTATCCTCAGTACCTTGGGTATGAGAGGAAGAGGAGGGAACACATAAACCGACCGGTACACCCACGGTGTCACTAGAGCGTCCACATCTATCGCCTGAGGGTCTCTTGACCTGGCGCAATATTTTTCCAGCTTTTTGTTTAAGCGGGACGCCATCATGTCCACCTGTGGCCTTTCCCAACGGTTTACAATCAGTTGGAAGACTTCTGGATGAAGTCCCCACTCTCCCGGGTGGAGGTCGTGCCTGCTGAGGAAGTCTGCTTCCCAGTTGTCTACTCCCGGAATGAACACTGCTGACAGTGCTAACACGTGATTTTCCGCCCAACGGAGAATCCTTGTGGCTTCTGCCATCGCCGCCCTGCTTCTTGTGCCGCCCGGTCGATTTACATGGGCGACCGCCGTGATGTTGTCTGACTGGATCAGAACCGGCCGGTTTTGAAGCAGGGGCTTTGCTTGACTTAGGGCATTGTAAATGGCCCTCAGTTCCAGAACATTTATGTGTAGGGAAGTCTCCTGACTCGACCAAAGTCCTTGGAAGTTTCTTCCCTGAGTGACTGCCCCCCAGCCCCGAAGGCTGGCATCCGTGGTCACCAGGACCCAGTCCTGTATGCCGAATCTGCGGCCCTCTCTGAGATGAGCACTCTGCAGCCACCACAGCAGAGACACCCTGGTCCTTGGAGACAGGGTTATCAACCGATGCATTTGAAGATGCGATCCGGACCATTGGTCCAACAGGTCCCACTGAAAAGTTCTGGCATGGAACCTGCCGAATGGAATCGCTTCGTAGGAAGCTACCATCTTTCCCAGGACTCGCGTGCAATGATGCACCGACACCTGTTTTGGTTTCAGGAGGCCTCTCACTAGAGAGACGACAGCTCCTCGGCTTTCTCCTCTGGGAGAAACACTTTTTTCTGGACCGTGTCCAGAATTCGGCCATTACCTTGGTAAATACCCTCGGTGCCGTGGACAGGCCGAACGGCAACGTCTGGAATTGGTAATGACAATCCTGTACCACAAATCTGAGGTACTCCTGGTGAGGATGGTAAATGGGGACATGCAGGTAAGCATCCTTGATGTCCAGAGATACCATGTAATCTCCCTCTTCCAGGCTTGCAATAACCGCCCTGAGCGATTCCATCTTGAACTTGAATTTTTTCAAATATGTGTTCAAGGATTTCAAATTTAAAATGGGTCTCACCGAACAGTCCGGTTTCGGTACCACAAACATTGTGGAATAGTAACCCCGTCCTTGTTGAAGTAGGGGCACCTTGACTATCACCTGCTGGGAATACAGCTTGTGAATTGCCTCTAACACAGCCTCCCTTTCTGAAGGAGTCGTTGGTAAGGCAGATTTGAGGAAACGGCAGGGGGGGGGGGATGTCTCGAATTCCAGCCTGTACCCCTGAGATACCACTTGAAGGATCCAGGGATCTACCTGTGAGCGAACCCACTGATTGCTGAAGTTTTTGAGACGGCCCCCCACCGTACCTGGCTCCGCCTGCTGAGCCCCAGCGTCATGCGGCGGACTTAGCAGAAGAAGCGGGGGAGGACTTTTGTTCCTGGGAAGTGACTGTATGCTGCAGCTTTTTTCCCCTACCTCTGCCTCTGGGCAGAAAGGTCGCGCCTCTACCCCGTCTGCTCTTTTGGGGGCGAAAGGACTGCACCTGATAATACGGTGCTCTCTTTGGTTGTGAGGGGACATGTGGCAAAAATGCCGACTTCCCAGCTGTTGCTGTGGAAACTAAGTCTGAAAGACCATCCCCGAACAACTCCTCACCCTTATAAGGCAAAACTTCCATGTGCCTTTTGGAATCTGCATCCCCTGTCCACTGCCGGGTCCATAACCCTCTCCTGGCACAAATGGACAGTGCACTTATTTTTGATGCCAGCCGGCAAATATCCCTCTGTGCATCTCTTATGTAAAAGACAGCGTCTTTAATATGCTCTACGTTTAGCAATATAGTGTCCCTGTCTAGGGTGTCAATGTTCTCTGACAGGGAGTCTGACCATGCAGCTGCCGCACTGCACATCCATGCTGAGGCAATAGCTGGTCTCAGTATAATACCAGTGTGTGTATAATAAGAATTTACTTACCGATAATTCTATTTCTCGGAGTCCGTAGTGGATGCTGGGGTTCCTGAAAGGACCATGGGGAATAGCGGCTCCGCAGGAGACAGGGCACAAAAAAGTAAAGCTTTACTAGGTCAGGTGGTGTGCACTGGCTCCTCCCCCCATGACCCTCCTCCAGACTCCAGTTAGGTACTGTGCCCGGACGAGCATACACAATAAGGGAGGCATTTTGAATCCCGGGTAAGACTCATACCAGCCACACCAATCACACCGTACAACTTGTGATCTAAACCCAGTTAACAGTATGACAACAGAAAGGGCCTCTTAAAGATGGCTCCTTAACAATAACCCGAATTAGTTAACAATAACTATGTACAAGTATTGCAGATAATCCGCACTTGGGATGGGCGCCCAGCATCCACTACGGACTCCGAGAAATAGAATTATCGGTAAGTAAATTCTTATTTTCTCTATCGTCCTAAGTGGATGCTGGGGTTCCTGAAAGGACCATGGGGATTATACCAAAGCTCCCAAACGGGCGGGAGAGTGCGGATGACTCTGCAGCACCGAATGAGAGAACTCCAGGTCCTCCTTTGCCAGGGTATCAAATTTGTAAAATTTTACAAACGTGTTCTCCCCCGACCACGTAGCTGCTCGGCAGAGTTGTAATGCCGAGACCCCTCGGGCAGCCGCCCAAGATGAGCCCACCTTCCTTGTGTAGTGGGCTTTTACAGTTTTAGGCTGTGGCAGGCCTGCCACAGAATGTGCAAGTTGAATTGTGTTACAAATCCAACGAGCAATCGACTGCTTAGAAGCAGGTGCGCCCAACTTGTTGGGTGCATACAATATAAACAGCGAGTCATATTTTCTGACTCCAGCCGTCCTTGCAATGTATATTTTTAAGGCTCTGACAACGTCCAACAACTTGGAGTCCTCCAAGTCGCTAGTGGCCGCAGGCACCACAATAGGTTGGTTCAGATGAAATGCTGATACCACTTTAGGGAGAAAATGCGGACGAGTCCGCAGTTCTGCCCTATCCGAATGGAAGATTAGATAAGGACTTTTATAAGATAAAGCCGCCAATTCAGATACTCTCCTGGCAGAGGCCAGGGCTAGTAACATAGTCACTTTCAATGTGAGATATTTCAAATCCACCTTTTTCAATGGTTCAAACCAATGGGATTTGAGGAAATCTAAAACTACATTTAGATCCCACGGTGCCACCGGAGGCACCACAGGAGGCTGTATATGCAGTACTCCCTTGACAAAAGTCTGGACCTCAGGGACAGAGGCCAATTCTTTTTGGAAGAATATTGACAGGGCCGAAATTTGAACCTTAATGGATCCCAATTTGAGACCCATAGATAATCCTGATTGCAGGAAATGTAGGAAACGACCCAGTTGGAATTCCTCCGTCGGAACCCTCCGATCCTCGCACCACGCTACATATTTTCGCCAAATGCGGTGATAATGTTTCACGGTGACTTCCTTCCGTGCCTTAATCAAGGTAGGAATGACTTCTTCTGGAATGCCTTTCCCTTTTAGGATCTGGCGTTCAACCGCCATGCCGTCAAACGCAGCCGCGGTAAGTCTTGAAAAAGACAGGGACCCTGCTGTAGCAGGTCCCTTCTCAGAGGTAGAGGCCACGGTTCGTCCGTGAGCATCTCTTGAAGTTCCGGATACCAAGTCCTTCTCGGCCAATCCGGAACCACTAGTATTGTTCTTACTCTTCTTTGCCGTATGATCTTCAATACCTTTGGTATGAGCGGCAGAGGAGGAAACACATACACTGACTGGTACACCCAAGGAGTTACCAGTGCGTCCACAGCTATTGCCTGTGGATCTCTTGACCTGGCGCAATATTTGTCCAGTTTCTTGTTGAGGCGAGACGCCATCATGTCTACAATTGGTCTTTCCCAACGGTCTATTAACATGTTGAAGACTTCTGGATGTAGACCCCACTCTCCCGGATGAAGATCGTGTCTGCTGAGGAAGTCTGCTTCCCAGTTGTCCACGCCCGGGATGAACACTGCTGACAGTGCTATCACGTGATTCTCCGCCCAGCGAAGAATCTTGGCAGCTTCTGCCATTGCACTCCTGCTTCTTGTGCCGCCCTGCCTGTTTACATGGGCGACCGCCGTGATGTTGTCCGACTGAATCAACACCGGCTTTCCTTGCAGGAGAAGTTCCGCCTGGCTTAGAGCATTGTAGATTGCTCTTAGTTCCAGAATGTTTATGTGAAGAGACTTTTCCAGACTCGTCCATACTCCCTGGAAGTTTCTTCCTTGTGTGACTGCTCCCCAGCCTCTCAGGCTGGCGTCCGTGGTCACCAGGATCCAATCCTGAATGCCGAATCTGCGGCCTTCTAATAGGTGAGCCTTCTGCAACCACCACAGAAGTGACACCCTTGTCTTTGGTGACAGGGTTATTCGCAGGTGCATCTGCAGATGCGACCCTGACCATTTGTCCAACAGATCCCTTTGGAATATTCTTGCATGGAATCTGCCGAATGGAATTGCTTCGTAAGAAGCCACCATTTTTCCCAGGACTCTTGTGCATTGATGTACTGACACTTTTCCTGGTTTTAGGAGGTTCCTGACCAGATCGGATAACTCCTTGGCTTTTTCCTCTGGAAGGAAAACCTTTTTCTGAACCGTGTCCAGAATCATTCCTAGGAACAGCAGACGAGTTGTCGGGATTAAATGGGATTTTGGAATATTCAGAATCCACCCGTGTTGTCTTAGCACCTCTTGAGATAGTGCTAAAGCTGTCTCCAGCTGTTCTCTGGACCTTGCCCTTATTAGGAGATCGTCCAAGTATGGGATAACTAATACGCCTTTTCTTCGAAGAAGAATCATCATCTCGGCCATTACCTTGGTAAAGACCCGAGGCGCCGTGGACAATCCGAACGGCAGCGTCTGAAACTGATAGTGACAGTTTTGAACAATGAACCTGAGGTACCCCTGGTGTGCGGGGTAAATCGGAACGTGTAGATACGCATCCTTGATGTCCAAGGATACCATAAAGTCCCCTTCTTCCAGGTTCGCTATCACTGCTCTGAGTGACTCCATCTTGAACTTGAACTTTTTTATGTAGAGGTTCAAGGACTTCAGATTTAGAATAGGCCTTACCGAGCCATCCGGCTTCGGTACCACAAATAGAGTGGAATAATACCCCTTTCCTTGTTGTAATAGGGGTACTTTGACTATCACCTGCTGAGCGTACAGCTTGTGAATGGCTTCCAACACCCTCTCCCTTTCGGAAGAGACGGTTGGTAAGGCAGACTTCAGGAAACGATGAGGAGGATCCGTCTCTAATTCCAACCTGTACCCCTGAGATATTATCTGCAGGATCCAGGGGTCTACCTGCGAGTGAGCCCACTGCGCGCTGTAATTTTTGAGACGGCCCCCCACTGTCCCCGAGTCCGCTTGAGAGGCCCCAGCGTCATGCTGAGGTTTTTGCAGGAGCCGGGGAGGGCTTCTGTTCCTGGGAAGGAGCTGCCTGTTGGTGTCTCTTCCCTCTTCCTCTGCCTCGTGGCAGGTACGACAAGCCCTTTGCTCTCTTATTTTTGTAGGAGCGAAAAGGCTGTGGTTGAAAGGTCGGTGCCTTTCTCTGTTGGGGAGTGACTTGAGGTAAAAAAGTGGATTTCCCGGCAGTAGCCGTGGCCACCAAGTCTGATAGACCAACTCCAAATAACTCCTCCCCTTTATACGGCAAAACCTCCATGTGACGTTTTGAATCCGCATCGCCTGTCCACTGTCGTGTCCATAAGGCTCTTCTGGCTGAAATGGACATAGCACTCACCCGAGATGCCAGTGTGCAAATATCCCTCTGTGCATCACGCATATAGATAAATGCATCCTTTATTTGTTCTAACGACAGTAAAACATTGTCCCTATCTAGGGTATCAATATTTTCAATCAGGGATTCTGACCAAACTACTCCAGCACTGCACATCCAGGCAGTTGCTATAGCTGGTCGTAGTATAACACCTGCATGTGTGTATATATTCTTTTGAATAACTTCCATCTTTCTATCTGATGGATCCTTAAGTGCGGCCGTCTCAGGAGAGGGTAACGCCACTTGTTTGGATAAGCGTGTGAGCGCCTTGTCCACCTTAGGGGGTGTTTCCCAGCGCGCCCTAACCTCTGGCGGGAAAGGGTATAATGCCAATAACTTTTTTGAAATTATCAACTTTTTATCAGGAGCAACCCACGCTTCATCACACACGTCATTTAATTCTTCTGATTCAGGAAAAACTGTTTGTAGTTTTTTCACACCATACATAATACCCTGTTTTACGGTATCTGTAGTATCAGCTAAATGTAACGTCTCCTTCATTGCCAAAATCATATAACGTGTGGCCCTACTGGAAAATACGTTTGAATTTCTACCGTCGTCACTGGAATCAGTGCCCGTGTCTGGGTCTGTGTCGACCGACTGAGGCAAAGGGCGTTTTACAGCCCCTGACGGTGTTTGAGGCGCCTGGACAGGCATTAATTGATAGTTGAGGACATGAGGCGGCCGGACAGACTGTTTAAGGGAAGATAAACCATCACGTAATTCCACAAATAAAGGCATCCATTCTGGTGTCGACCCCCTGGGGGGTGACATCTGCATATTTGGCAATTGCTCCGCCTCCACACCAATATCGTCCTCATACATGTCGACACCACGTACCGACACACACCGCAAACTCACAGGGAATGCTCTAATGAAGACAGGACCCACTAGCCCTTTTGGGGAGACAGAGGGAGAGTCTGCCAGCACACACCACAAAGCGCTATATATACAAGGGATATCCTTATATTAAGTGCTCCCTTATAGCTGCTTTAATATATATATATATATAGCCATTAATGTGCCCCCCCTCTCTGTTTTACCCTGTTTCTGTAGTGCAGTGCAGGGGAGAGACCTGGGAGCCGTTCTGACCAGCGGAGCTGTGACAGAAAATGGCGCCGTGTGCTGAGGAGATAGGCCCCGCCCCTTTTTCGGCGGGTTCTTCTCCCGCTATTTTTCCAGTCAGGCAGGGGTTAAATATCTCCATATAGCCCCTATGGGCTATATGTGAGGTATTTTTAGCCTTGTATAAGGTTTATATTTGCCTCTCAGAGCGCCCCCCCCCAGCGCTCTGCACCCTCAGTGACTGCCCAGTGAAGTGTGCTGAGAGGAAAATGGCGCACAGCTGCAGTGCTGTGCGCTACCTTATGAAGACTGAGGAGTCTTCAGCCGCCGGTTTCCGGACCTCTTCACGCTTCAGCATCTGCAAGGGGGTCGGCGGCGCGGCTCCGGGACCGGACTCCACGGCTGGGCCTGTGTTCGATCCCTCTGGAGCTAATGGTGTCCAGTAGCCAAGCAGCAAATCCACTCTGCATGCAGGTGAGTTTACTACTTTCCCCCTAAGTCCCACGTTGCAGTGATCCTGTTGCCAGCAGGACTCACTGTAAAGAAAAAAACCTAAACTAAACTTTCTCTAAGCAGCTCTTTAGGAGAGCCACCTAGATTGCACCCTTCTCGTTCGGGCACAAAATCTAACTGGAGTCTGGAGGAGGGTCATGGGGGGAGGAGCCAGTGCACACCACCTGACCTAGTAAAGCTTTACTTTTTTGTGCCCTGTCTCCTGCGGAGCCGCTATTCCCCATGGTCCTTTCAGGAACCCCAGCATCCACTTAGGACGATAGAGAAATATAGCTTTTTGGAGAGCCTCCTGCTTTCTGTCAGCAGGTTCCTTTAGGGCGGCCGTATCTTGGGACGGCAGTGCCACCTTTTTTGATAAGCGCGTAAGTGCTTTTTCCACCTTAGGGGGTGTTTCCCAACGTGACCTATCCTCTGGCGGGAAAGGGTACGCCATTAGTAATTTTTTTGAAATTACAAATTTTTTTATCAGGGGAAGCCCACGCTAGTTCACACACATCATTTAATTCTTCAGAAGGGGGAAAAACTACTGGTAGTTTTTTCTCCCCAAACATAATACCCTTTTTTGTGGTACCTGGGGTCACCTCAGAAATGTGTAAAACATTTTTCATTGCCTCAATCATATAACGAGTGGCCCTATTGGACATTACATTAGTCTCTTCGTCGTCGACACTGGTATCAGTATCCGTGTCGACATCTGTGTCTGTCACCTGAGGTAGCGGGCGTTTTAGAGCCCCTGATGACCTTTGAGACGTCTGGGCAGGCACGGGCTGAGAAGCCGGCTGCCCCACATTTGGCATGTCGTCAAATTTTTTATGTAAGGAGTCGACACTTTCGCGTAATTCCTTCCACAAGTCCATCCACTCCGGTGTCTGCCCCGCAGGGGGTGACAACACATTTATAGGCACCTGCTCCTCCTCCACATAAGTCTCCTCATCAAACATGTCGACACAGCCGTACCGACACACCGCACACACACAGGGAATGCTCTGACAGAAGACAGGACCCCACAAAGCCCTTTGGGGAGACAGAGAGAGAGTATGCCAGCACACACCAGAGCGCTATATAATACAGGGATTAACTAAATTATATCCCCTATAGCTGCTATATATGTAATTTGCGCCTAAATTTAGTGCCCCCCCTCTCTTTTTTACCCTTTTCTGTAGTGTAGACTGCAGGGGAGAGTCAGGGAGCTTCCTTCCAGCGGAACTGTGAGGGAAAAATGGCGCCAGTGTGCAGAGGGAGATAGCTCCGCCCCTTTTTCGCAGACTTTTCTCCCGCTTTTTTATGGATTCTGGCAGGGGTATTTATCACATATATAGCCTCTGGGGCTATATATGGTGATATATTTGCCAGCCAAGGTGTATTTATTGCTTCTCAGGGCGCCCCCCCCCCCAGCGCCCTGCACCCTCAGTGACCGGAGTGTGAAGTGTGTATGAGGAGCAATGGCGCACAGCTGCAGTGCTGTGCGCTACCTTAAGACTGATGTCTTCTGCCGCCGATTTTCCGGATTCTTCTTGCTTCTGGCTCTGTAAGGGGGCCGGCGGCGCGGCTCCGGGACCGAACACCAATGGCCGGTTCCATGCGGTCGATCCCTCTGGAGCTAGTGGTGTCCAGTAGCCTAAGAAGCCCAAGCTACCACCAGTTAGGTAGGTTCGCTTCTTCTCCCCTTAGTCCCTCGCTGCAGTGAGTCTGTTGCCAGCAGATCTCACTGTAAAATAAAAAACCTAACATATACTTTCTTTCTAGGAGCTCAGGAGAGCCCCTAGTGTGCATCCAGCTCGGCCGGGCACAGGATTCTAACTGAAGTCTGGAGGAGGGTCATAGTGGGAGGAGCCAGTGCACACCAGGTAGTCCTAATTCTTTCTTAGCTGTGCCCAGTCTCCTGCGGAGCCGCTATTCCCCATGGTCCTTACGGAGTCCCCAGCATCCACTAGGACGTTAGAGAAATATAATGCACAGACCACAGTAGAGCCATACTGTGTCACAGGGCAATGAAAATAAAGAACTCTGCTGGGAAATGGAATAAAGCCACAAAACTAAAGCAGTATATTTGGTAACCGAAAACAAACTGAAGCCAGTAAGTAATAACTTTTCTGAAATGTTATTAAATCATACTTAACGACATCTATATTTTCCTCTCCGGAAGAAGCCCGGCGAGGAGAAGCAGGTGGGCAGTGATGGGGCGGGGTCATACTAGTCGCACCTTGAGTCCCTACCCCCTCACGCTTAAAAGCGGTCTAAAATGACCCAATCACTGTAGAATCGCATTACTAGGTCCCGCCCCATCTCCCAACAATGGATTCACAGTTTTTATTTCACTAGGAAGTGGGCGGGATGCAGGTGGGGCTCTCAATCTTTCAGGGCAGGGGACTACCAAAAAAAAAATAGGGAGTCTCCTGCATGTTCCAGGAGAGCAGGCAAGTATGTATTATATTAACTAAGTCTTCACAAAACTATTTAAAACTGAATAACTTCACATTTAATACTTAGGGCGATCTCCTATTACAGAAGATAAAACACTGGATGCAAAAAATGTCAGTTTTTCGCAATTTTTTCCGATGATTCACCGATTTCTTTTTACAGGCTATACTATTAGGATTTCAAGGCTATCCAAATGACAATTTATGACTGCTCGCTATGTTCAACTTCTGCACTTTGGAGCAGATAGACAGTATAAATCAGTGAAAAGTATGGAGAAGGTAGCATTTATAAAGTACAGTCTATAAAATGATAGGTACAAGCAGATTGGCTGCTATGGGCAAGATATCCACTGGTTCACTTCTCCACCCTTTTCACTGCGTACTACATCGATCGCTTTCTCTCTCTTAAAGGTTTGATACATCTCCCCCAAAGTGATTATTTTTGTCTTTTAAAGAGACCAAATAAACTTTGAGCCATATAAAAAAAAATATATATATCTTTTGCAACTAACATTAATATAAACACTAGTGATGTAATCACTGCTGTATTATTATTTTTTAAAGAATACTGGGTGGACAACAAAATGTATACTCTATGAGGCAGCCAACCAAACCTAGTCTCCAGCAGGATCTTATAAGGAGCCAGGGAAAGGCAGGTAGTCCTCCACTGAAATAGATATGGAAGCCTCAGAAAATATAGGTGCAAGCAGTAATTGCTACAAGATGGCTGCTGAATTTTCTCGAGCTCTGGACTATTACAGTATACGGCCTTCTAGGTCTTCAAATTCCTAGATGCCATTCAAAATACCTTGTCGCAATAGTACTTATGTCATCCCATACTTTCATGCAAACTTGTTCCCAACACAATATCACAACTTCAGTCAATAACTGGCTAATAATTTATACCAGAAAAAACATAACTGCATACAGAATTTTTGGAAAACTTAATTTCTGGCATACATTTATACTAACCTGTTTTTATCGAATGATGTCCTTGCCAAACGTGATTGTAGAATAGCAATTATCTGATAACAGACAAACATAATTATTACATTTTATATTAGAAAACAACCACGTTATCTTCCAACAGCTGCATTCGGTTATTACCATTGCGGTCTGATCCCCAAGTTTTTCCAGACGAGAAGCTCTTTGAAGCTGCAAAATATGATAACACAGGTAAGTGTTAGTGAACAAACGGCAATGTACTGATACTATACTGTAACACTAAATGAGATATAGTAAAAATCCTTAACACACTCAGATCTCAGCAAAGAATCAACTGGTCCAAAGGTGTAGGCCAAGTATAATAACAAAAGTGAACTCATTTTTCAGAGGGTCCAAAAAACAAGTATTGCCAGAGTGGCTGAAGAGATACAAGGGTCAGAAAACAAAATACTTGGAATTGGCACATTTCGATAACAAATAATAGACAGAAAACTGGGGGTGTAGCAGAAAAGAGCGGGGTACTTGCCGATATACAACCTAAAGTAACGGCGTACTCAACAGCTTTTTAGATATGTCACATTTATTCCATCAGGTAAAAAAAAAAAAAAAGTAACATTTTGCTCTCTATTGAAGCCTTTGTCTAATTACACATCCATTAAATACTTATAGAAAACAGCACTTTGTAGTCTTTGTTCTTGCATTTGATTTGTTACCAAAAACACTATGTGAAGCCCCCGTCCCTATCCAACTTGTGTCCAGCGACACCCTAGGTTTTTAATAGCACATACTGCTTGGGAAGTACATGATTTTAAGTGGGCAATTAAATTAGGAGTAATTTGAGCCATGCAGATCAACACTTATCATGGTACCGGAACGTCTCTGATTTGGTGGCGCAGATCTACAGGGATGGACTGGCCCAAAGGGGTACAGGGGAAACCCCTGGTGCCCCCCCCCCCCCCACACCCCTAAGTATGGGCCCCAACCACTTCACTCCCCTGGTGGGCCCTTCTTGCCCCAGTCCGACACTGCATATCTATGTGGTGTGAAGGAAAATCTGCATTGTTTGTGTCAATGAGGTGAAGGAGAAGAGGTCGGAACATCTATATTATATGTATTATTTATTGCAGAATCAGCCAGATGGGGAAACTGGCATGAGTAGGACAGCTTATATGTATTGCAATATGTTTTTGCTAGAGTAGAGCTTGAAGTAGCTAAACATGGCAGTAACAATAGTATATGAGTTGAGTGCAGATGAGCAAATGTCTATTTATAGAATTACAAACACACAGTTTCTCTCACTACATGTTAAGACCTAAGACTCAAAAGAAAATGATGCTTGGCTTCACTAAGCAATTACTAAGCGTTCACAGCTAACTGGTAAGAAACAAGGTGCTGACATAAATCTTCTGCAACAGTCAGACATTACTGCATGTCTTTTACTTTTTTTATAACCATCTGGCTGTAGCATGAAATTGTTCTATATACCTGAAGTACAGTTTGTACAACATCATCAACCTTCGATTCCTCCAGCTGAAAGAGAATATGGTCTGCACCCTAAAGAAAACACATCTTTGTTACATGGCAGGGACACAAAATCATTGCTTGGTAGGGAATCAAAACTTCTAGTCCTTAAACGGGTGACCTGTACACTACAGATGATCGCACACAGATTTGGAAAACAATACACAGATATCAATTTGCAGCTTTGCTGTTTGTACAAAAGTGTTTACAGGTACAGTACATGCAGTATATCTGAACTACAATGATTTGTTCTGGGCTGTTTATATTAAAACTACACCATTATAGAAGAGCAATAAAACCTGAAAATCTAAATCTTCCACCTCATATACAGTATAAAGCATTAAACAAGGGTTCCCACCTTCAGGCTACTTTCATGTACCTGCTCTACATGCAATTTGTTTAGTACACAGAGGGGGTAATTCCAAGTTGATCGCAGCAGGAATTTTGTTAGCAGTTGGGCAAAACCATGTGTACTGCAGGGGAGGCAGATATAACATGTGCAGAGAGAGTTAGATTTGGGTGGGTTATTTTGTTTCTGTGCAGGGTAAATACTGGCTGCTTTATTTTACACTGCAAATTAGATTGCAGATTGAACACACCACATCCAAATCTAACTCTCTCTGCACATGTTAAATCTGCCTCCCCTGCAGTGCACATGGTTTTGCCCAACTGCTAACAAAATTCCTGCTGCGATCAACTTGGAATTACCCCCAGAGTTACGTCATTATAAGACAAAGTGGTTCTTTATTTTTGTTGCCCTGAAATATTGCACAAAGTAGCTTAATGGATGAAATTGTATCCAATGTAAATAACAGGAGTTTGTCATGAACGGGAGCAATGAAAATGACAGAAATACAAAGATAGATAAGTTCACCAGGAAAATAAAGTAATGTACTGTACAGTGTTTGCAAAATGTTTCAAAAAAGCATGTAGAAAGTATTAATGATCCAAATTTGGATCTGTCCAATTAGCTTCTGACAGAAGATTGGGTAGAGGGCAATTTGCTTTAAAAATCAATAAATGCATTTCCAGGCTGTGATGACTGATGGTGTAACAATCTCAGGCAACAGCGAAGGAGTGTTCTCAAGCCACATGGTTTGCCAGCATGCCACGGTAGAAGGGACAGGGAATTTAGAATACAGGAGTTCTTGTCTACCTGGAATTCCAGATAAACACATCTGGGATGTACAGTAGGAAAACAGGAAGAAAGCATCTCCACTGAAATGCCATGCACATGCAGGGAAGTATGCAGGGACGTGGGTCAACCATGCAACAAATGAAAAAGACATTGTAAGTACATGGTGATTTGAGGTCATAAAACTTCAGCATTTTAAACTACCCATCTGAAACTGCCCTTAAATCCAGTTTTCAATCAATCTTTATCTAAAGCAAACATATATTTGCTTTATGAAATGAAAAACCAGGACATCTATGCAAAACATTTTACTTAGTATACCCTCTTTCATATCTGCTTTAACAGACATGACATATTTAACAATCATCTAGTTCTACATAAGGGGTTTGATATATTTTGTTGACATTCATCATGTTGATATGGTTGCAATTGTCAACATGTTCAGCATGTCGACATTCAACGTCAACAGGAGAAAATAAATGTAGACAACAGACTGTGTTCCGATGCAGCAGCTTCAGTTACATAATTGAAAAAGATGGCGCTGATGAGGTATGACTTCAGAGATTTAAACTTAAGTGAAAGTGTCTTACTTTTTATACAATTGAGATAAAAAAAATCTTCCAATTAGGGTACAGATTGTCTCTTTCACTCTCATATGTATTTATAGGATTTCCTTGGCCCCTTGTTGATCTTTGGTGTTACCATTGGCACTCCATGTCCATTCTGGTTACCATTCCGTGAGGTTTCTACATGCTATCTAAAACTATTTGAATGTGAGTACATTCTTTACCGAAAGTGTGACTTGCTATCTCAACGGTATTGCACTAAACCCCTTTACTTTTCTTTGAGTTTTCGACCACCAAAGATCAACAAGGGGCCAAGGAAATCATATAAATACATATGAGAGTGAAAGAGACAATCTGTACCCTAATTGGAAGATAATTTATCTCAATTGTATAAAAAGTAAGACACTTTCACTTATGTTTAATTCTCTGAAGTTATACTTCATCAGCGCCATCTTTTTAAATTTTGTTATATATCCATTTTATCTTTTTGGGAGGTTGGTAAAAACTCCAAGTTCAAAAAGGGCAGATGTGGAGGATACTCTGGTGCACAATAATCCAATCATCTGCTATAGCTTCAGTTACATGGTAGTGGATCGCTGGCGGCTTTGGTGATCAGGTGATCGTGACCTCTGGATGGCATGGAGTGGTTATAGTGGTAAGTAAACCCTAACCTACTGCAGCCTAACCCAATAATCTTTCTTCAATTTAGAATTAAGGTCTTCAAATTGTTACAAAATGGCCTTTACAGACTGACGAACAGCAACAGTTGCTAGCCCGAGAGGTCTTTCCAGATGTCTTTTCTCCTTGGCACAGTGTAATCACAAAGTTGAACACTCCAGATCAAATTGCCATTCCTCGTGATTTATTAATGCATTGATGACTTTATTATCAGAACGTAGCACAAAATAACCATCTTTGTAGATATGGAAACAGTAAGTGGTTTTTTTTTGCCAAGTACGAGGATTTTATCTCTGGACGTGGATTTATCTCTGGACACTGGCAGGTGAGTATAATTTTTTTCACAGGTACCCTCGGATCGTCGGAGACTGTGGCAGTCGGCGTGTCAACATAGGTAAGTATGTATGTGTGTCGGCAGTGTGTAATAAAGTTGTACTTGTCACAGTGTGTGTCTCCTGTTTTTATTTGGGTATTTTTTTTTCAGTAGTACTACAGGTACCAGCGGGCCCGTTTTTCTCCCGCATGCTGGTACTTGTGGTTCTCCAAGTACCAGCTTGCGGGGGAGGCTTGCTGGGACTTGTAGTACTATTGGAAAAAACAATATTCTGTCATTTTACTCAAGGCTATCAGCCTCCCATCCGCAGCCCTTGGATGGGGGGACAGCCTCGGGCTTCACCCCTGGCCCTTGGGTGGCTGGGGGGGGGGACCCCTTGATTGAAGGGGTCCCCACTCCCCCAGGGTACCCCGGCCAGGGGTGACTAGTTGGATATTTAATGCCACGGCCGCAAGGCACTGTATAAAAGTGACCCCCGGCTGTGGCATTATCTGTCCAGCTAGTGGAGCCCGATGCTGGTGTATAAAATACGGGGGACCCCTACTCTTTTTGTCCCCCGTATTTTTTGCACCAGCACCAGGCGCAGAGCCCGGTGCTGGTTTTAAAAATACGGGGGATCCCCTGTCAATTTTTCCCCCCGCATTTATAGAACCAGGACCAGCTCGAAGAGCCCGAGGCTGGTTATGCTTTGGAGGGGGGACCCCACGCCATTTTTTTTCTGAATTTTACCATTCCATCTAAAAAAAAAAAAAATTATTTAAAAAAATATATAAATAATACTTGTGCCTCCAAAAAAGACAAACCAAGTACCTAATCCCTTCTAATATAAATAGATATGCTACTATCAATAAAAAAAAACACAAAAAAAAAAAACATGTTTTAAATTTTTTTTATTAGTTTCACCCACCAAAGTGTGGCGGATTGAAAAAGTCGAATTTACTGTCTAAAAGCACTGTTGTCAAATTTCCAAACTTCAATTGAATATACTTTGGTCGAATTGCAGCACTTGTATCATTGCAGAAAAGTCGAATTTGACAAAAGTCGAATTTCAAAAAGTCGAATTTTGAAAGTCCGTTTTTTGGACGGAAAGTACTGAATTGCATTGACGATTTTTTTTTTTGGTCGAAAAAGTCCTGAAATTCGACAATTTCGGGAATTCGACCGCAATTGCATATACCCCTATGTCTTGGTGAGATTAGATGATTGCTTATCATGTCTAGATATGTAAACAGATTTGAAAGATAGTGTACTTACTCAATTCCATGACTGTACATAGCTAAAATTGGGGCTAATTATCTGAAAGTGAAGGTTTTTGGAGAACACCACAATTCAGAGTATCGAGCATATTTAAAAATGGGGAACCACAGCGGCCTTCAGAGATATTTCCTATGGTTCCCTCTTAACGATTGGAGCACTTTTTTTTATTTTTGGAGAGGGAGCTGAAGGATCCTTTACCCATAACAGAAGCTTCCAAATGCGTGACCCATATCACACATGCCCACTAGGGAAGCAGGGTCCAAACACTGAAATTAAAGAGATAGCATTAGCCTTCACTGGGACAGGCTCTTATAGGAGCCCTTGTCCTGGCACATTCCTTATAGTAAATAGCTCCGTAAAGTATTCCAAATAAGTGCAATTATACGGTGATCAGCTATTTTAATTTTAGGGGCTTTACCACAAATAATAGTCAGGCCCCAGAAGCCTTATTGTGGCCACATGTGTATAGGCAAATTGCCTAGAATCGGGACAGAATTTTAGGAGATGAATTGGTCAAGGATGGAATAATTTGTTGGAAATCAAAGACTTAGAAAATGAACAGCTGTTGTACTGCGTTCTTGAGGTGGGAGTGAATTATAAATGTGAGGGACTAGGTCAACATGCAGACAATTTGAACAATCGCATGTTAACAAAACCACAAAGTTATGGAGTTATTGGCATCTCGTTATGAAACCAAGTTCGCACATTCACTTGTTTTTAGATGTGTTCAAAATGAAAAACATTGAGACTGTTTAAATAAAAGGAGATGAAGTAAAGAATATCTCAGTTAAACAAATTACATCTTTGACATCTTCCAAGGTGTGGCTTCAATTACAGAAAAAGTAATGCACTGCTCCCAAAAATTAGACAGAAGGGAATCTATAAATATACTGAGATGGCTCAGCAAAGAAAACACAACTTACACGTTGGATTCTGTAAGGTGTGACTATGTTTTGCTCCTTAATAAGGTACACCTAGAGGAAAAGAATATATGTATTATTAATTATTATTATTATTATACTACACACTTTAAAAGTGAAAATAACATGTACACAACTGTCTCACCATTACAAATGTAACAGAGCAATCATTGCATACATTATTAATTGTACTTCTAACTTTAAAAAAAAGAAAACCCAAAGATCTAGTTACAAAAACATCACCTGGTTTGTCTAGATATAAAACTACACCAGATGACCTTAGAATGTGCAGCAAATCCCCAAAACAATGACAACCTGCAGATGCAATTGTGAAAAAAAAATATTTCTACAAAATAGTGCCCATTCTTCCAGATGCATTTTTCTCTATTTTCATCATATTGCCATGCACTTTTGCAATGCTTCATTGTAACTTTTTTAGTGGCCCGTTATCATGCGTTCTAATATTTAATATCACTTGAGATTAGGGGTCTGGTGCAGCATTTAACATACGCCTGCTTGGGAAGTATATCTTGATGATTTCACACTGCTTAAAAGAGAGACAGAAAGGATTGCTGTATCAAAAGTATGACAACCTACTACAGGTTGCATATCCAAATATTCCGAAATACGGTCTTTTTTAAGTGAGAGTGATAGTTAAACCTTTGTTTTCTGATGGCTCAATGTACACAAAGTTTGTTTAATACACAAAGTTATTAAAAAATATTGTAATTAATGACCTTCAGGCTGTGTGTATAAGGTGTATATGAAACATAAATGCATTCTGTGCTTAGACTTGGGTCCCATCGCCATGATATCTCATTATGGTATGCAATTATTCCAAAATACGGAAAAATCCGATATCCAAAATACTTCTGGTCCCAAGCATTTGGGATAAGGGATACTCAACGTGTAACATAGTGATTGTTCAATCAAAACCTAAGCCCTTGTATAATATATTTTACTCTTCTTTTTACAATATAAACATTTATTAGGAATGCATTAAAAGTGATTCTCTTAATTATTTTTATTTTTTTTCTATTAATTAAAATGCTAACATATTTCTGTGGATGATCTCTAAATATGTGTTTCTACCTATTATTTTGCTATATCGGTGAAATCCATGATTGAGGAAAAAGGTTTAATCAACAAACAAAAACAGGATTTTAATTACCTACCGGTAAATCCTTTTCTCGTAATCCATAGGGCAGGCATGTCCAAACTGCGGCCCTCCAGCTGTTGAGAAACTACACATCCCAGCATGCCCTGGCACAGCTTTAGCATTCTCTGACAGCAAAACTGTGTCAGGGCATGCTGGGATATGTAGTTTCACAACAGCTGGAGGGCCGCAGTTTGGACATGCCTGCCATAGGGGATATTGGGGAGATTAAAGGCCCATACACATTAGACGATGTCGCTCTGTGAGCGACATCGTCTAACGTTTCCCCCTCCCGGGCCGGCCGGTCGGCGGCCGCCTTTACGCACTGAGCGATATGACCGCTCATATCGCTCAGTGACGTCACGCCCCCGCCAGCCCTGCATGAAGGTCGTGGACGACAGTCCACATCCTTCATGCATGCCCTACCGACAGCGACGATCGTTGCCGACCCGCGGGGCCGCGCATCGGTCGTCGCTGGCGGCATACACACTTAACGATAAAATGAGCGACGTCGCTCAAGGAGGGGGAAAATGAGCGATGTCGCTCATTTTATCGTTAAGTGTGTATGGGCCTTTAGGCCCTCATTCCGAGTTGTTCGCTCGCTAGCAGATTTTAGCAGCATTGCACATGCTAGGCCGCCGCCCTCTGGGAGTGTATCTTACACGAAAGATTAGCAGAACTGCGAATAAATAATTCTTTGCAGTTTCTGAGTAGCTCCAGACCTACTCACAGATTGCGATCAGCTCAGTCCGTTTAGTTCCTGGTTTGACGTCACAAACACGCACTGTGTTCGGCCAACCACTCCCCCGTTTCTCCAGACACTCCCGCGTTTTTCCCTGACATGCCTGCATTTTTTAGCACACTCCCGAAAAACGCTCAGTTACCACCCAGAAACACCCCTTTCCTGTCACTCATTCACAGATCAGCAGTGCGACTGAAAAGCGCCGCAGGATCCACAGCAAATCTACTAAGTTTTTAGTTAAATAACTAAGCGCATGCGCCCTTGCGCATGCGCATTTTTCAACAAATCGCAGCATAGCGAAAATCGGCAACGAGCAAACAACTCGGAATGACCCCCTTAGTACGATGGGATATAGACGGGGTCCAAAAGGAGCTGGTGCACTTAAAATTTCTCCACTGGGTGTGCTGGCTTCTCCCTCTATGCCCCCTTCCACAGGCACTTATAGGTAAAACAGTGCCCAAAGGAGAAAGGACATACACGAGAGAAGGAACATGACAACAAGGAGTGGTGAGATTTAACACCAGCACACCACGAACATATAACAACCAGCAACGGCTGGTATCAATAACAGCAACAGCTGAACAGGTAACCACATAACAGAGAACCTGCAGAAAGTCAACGCACTGAGGCGGGCGCCCAATACCGGTAGGTAAATAAAATCCTATTTTCTCTAGCATCCATAAGGGATATTGTGGAGACTTAGGGGGTAATTCCAAGTTGATCGCAACAGGATTTTTTTTTTGCAGTTGGGCAAAACCATGTGCACTGCAGGGGAGGCAGATATAACATGTGCAGAAAGAGTTAGATTTGGGTGGGTTATTTTATTTCTGTGCAGGGTAAATACTGGCTGCTTTATTTTTACGCTGCAAATTAGATTGCAGATTAAACACACCCCACCCAAATCTAACTCTCTCTGCACATGTTATATCTGCCTCCCCTGTAGTGCACATGGTTTTGCCCAACTGCTAAAAAATTTCCTGCTGCGATCAACTTGGAATTACCCCCTTAGTACGATGGGGGTGTCCCAAAGCTTCCAGAACAGGCAGGAATGTGCGGAGACAGCTGCAGCACCACCTGCCCAAACTGGGTATCCTCTTTGGCCAGGGTATCAAACTTGTAGAACTTCACAAAGGTGTTCTTCCCTGACCAGGTAGCAGCTCGGCATAGTTGCAAGGCCGAGACTCATCAGGCAGCCACTCAGGAAGAGCCCACTGATCTTGTAGAGCGGGATTTCAGAGACTTAGGAACAGGTAAGACTGCCAATACATAGGCCTGTTGGATAGTAAGCATAAGCCAACGAGCAATTGACTGCTTCGTAGCAGGACAACCCTTTTTCTACGCATCATAGAGCACAAACAAGGAATCAGTCTTTCTGATCCGAGCCGTCCGCTTGATATAGATCTTCAAGGCTCGCACAACATCCAATGCTTCCGGAGGAGCAGAAGAAGTGTCAGAAATGGACGGAACCACAATAGGTTGATTCAGGTGAAACGCAGAGACAACCTTTGGCAGGAACTGCTGCCTAGTCCTGAGCTCTGCTCTATCCTCGTAAGAGACCAAGTATGGACTTTTACACGATAAGGCCCCCAATTCTGAGACATGCCTAGCAGAAGCCAGGGCCAATAACATCACTGTCTTCCACGTGAGGTACTTGTCTTCTACCATCATCAGAGGTTCAAACCAGGAGGACCACATTAAAATCCCAGGGCGCCGTAGGCAGCATAAAAGGAGGTTGTATGTGGAGTACCCCTTGCAAGAAGGTTTGAACTGTTGACGACACTGCCAATTTCTTCTGGAAGAAAATGGAGAGAGCTGAAATCTGGACCTTAATGGAACCCAGATGCAAGCCCTCATCCACACCAGCCTGCAGGAAGCATAAGAAACGTCCCAAGTGGAACTCTGCAAGTGGATAGGTGCGTTCCTCGCACCAAGAGACATATCTTCTCCAGATATGATGATAGTGTTTTGACGTCTCAGGTTTCCTGGCCTGAACCATGGAAGCAATAACCCTTGTGAGCTAGGATGTTCCGCTCAACCTCCATGCCATCAAACGGAGTCGCCTTAAGTCCGGGTAGACGAACTGTCCCTGTTGAAGAAGAAGATCGCTTCTTAGTGGTAGAGGCCAAGGGTCTTCGATGGACATGTCCAGAAGATCCGCATACCACGCCCTCTGAGGCCAATCCGGGGCAATCAGAATTGCCTGGACTCCCTGATTTCTGATTCGCTTGAGCACCCTTGGGAGCAACAGAATCGGAGGAAACAGGTAGACTAGCTGGTAAAGTCAAGGCGATGTCAGTGCGTCCACTGCCCTCGCCTGAGGGTCCCTGGTTCGAGAGCAATACCAGCGAAGCTTCTTGTTGAGACGAGAAGCCATCAAGTCTATCTGCGGGCAGCCCCACCAGTGGGTGATCTACTTAAACACCTGAGGGTGGAGTCCCCACTATCCCAGGTAGAGGTCGTGATGACTGAGAAAGTCCGCTTCCTAGTTGTCCACTCCCGGAATGAAGATTGCGGACATTGCTCTTGCATATGTTTACACCTAGAGGAGTATCTTTGACACCTTTCGCATGCAGGACCTGCCTTTTGTCCCTCCTTGTCGATAGATGTACGCCACTGCTGTGGCGTTGTCGACTGAACTTAGATTGCGTGATTCGCGAGCAAAGGAGAAGCCTGAAGCAGAGCACTGTAGATCGCTCGAAGTTCCAGAATGTTGATCGGAAGGAGGGCTTCGTGTGCTGACCACTTGCCCTGGAACTGTGCCCCCTGGGTGACAGCTATCCATCCTCGCATCCGTCGTGAGGAGGGTCCAATCCTGAATCCCGAAACTCTAACATGAGATTGGAGGACTTCAGCAACCACAGGAGGATAATCCTGGCCTGAGGTGACAGCCGAATCATCCAGTGCATCTGTAGATGTGATCCGGACCACTTGCTCAGGAGATCCAATTGAAATGTTCTGGCATGGAACCTCCCATATCGGATCGCCTCGTAGGAGGCGACCATCTTTCCCAGCAATCTGATGTAAAGATGGATAGATGGATACACGAGCAAGTCGGAGCACCATGCGGACCATCTCATGAAGTGTTCTCGCATTGTACTCTGGGAGGAACACCTTCTGGGCCACCATATCTAGTAACATCCCCAAGAACAGGAGCCGCTGAGTCGGATCCAGGTGGGACTTCTGTAGATTGAGAATCCACCCATGGTGTGACAGAAGTTGGATAGTGTGGTCGATATGGAGCAATAAAAGCTCCTTGGATCTTGATTTTATCAGAAAATCATCCAGGTAAGGGACAACATTGACCCCCTGGACCCAGAGTTGGAACATCATCTACGCCATCACCTTCGTGAATACCCTCAGAGCCGTGGACAGGCCAAAGGGTTGTGCCTGGTACTGGTAGTGAACGTCCAGTAGGGCAAACCTCAGAAAAGCCTGATGAGGTGGCCAAACTGGAATATGAAGGTAGGCGTCCTTGATATCCAGGGAAACCAGGAACTCCTGTTATTCCAGACCCACAATCACTGCCCCCAGGGATTCCATTTTAAACTTGAAAACCTTTAGGTAAGGATTCAAGGACTTTAGGTTCAAAATGGGCCATACCGAGCCGTCCGGCTTTGGGACCACAAACTGGTTGGAGTAATAACTCCTGCCTCGTTGTGGTATCGGTACTGGGACAATGACATGGGACTGGACCAACTTTTGGATGGCCTGTTTCAACATAACCTGCATATTCTCCAAAGCTGGTAAGCTTGATTTAAAAAAATTGTTGGGGAGGAGCATCGCCGAACTCCAGCTTGAAGCCCTGAGAAATGAGGTCCCTTACCAAGGTATCCTGGCAGGAGCTTTTCCAGATGCTGCTGAAGTGACGCAGTCGGGCTCCCACCACGAGATCTGCTCGGGGTGGGTGGGCACAGTCATGTTGAGGAACTGGTGCTCTGTTCCTGAGAACTGGTGGTTGCAGGTCTTTTTGACTTACCTCTGGTGCCTCTATTAGCGTTAGAGTCACCTCTGGCCCTAGAATGAAATCTGTTAGACCGAAAGGACTGAACAGATGGTCCCGGGTAGGACCGCCTAGCCGGCGGGGTCCCAGATGGGAGAAACGTGGATTTCCCAGCAGTGACTTTGGAAATCCACGCATCCAACTCAACCCCAACGACCCATTCCCCTGAAAAAGGGAGGGATTCCACACTGCGCTTTGATTCTGCCTGCACTATCCACTGACGCAACCACAGAGCCCTGCGCGCGACAGAAGTCCTAGCATTAATATTCCCCATCTCCTTGAGCAAATCACACAGGACGCATGTAGTGTCCTGAATGCGCCTTAGGAGGGTCACTGTAGTGACCAGAGGCATAGTCCTGGAGAGGCCCTCCTGAATTTGAGTGCTCCATGAATGAATAGCATGGGTCATCCAGCAACCCGCTATAACCGGCCTTTGCGATACACCTGCTGCCATGTAAATAGACTTGAGCGCAGCCTCTATTTTTCTGTCCCCAGGATCTTTTATAGTAAAGAAGCCCGGGGCAAGCAGCACCACCTTTTTGGACAGTCGAGAAACTGATACATCAACCCCCGGGGTTCTCCCTAAAATTTTCTACCTTCAGGAGCAAATGGGAAAGTGCGCAAAACTTTTTTGACACTTGGAATTTTTATAGGCTAATTTGAATAAGTCATCTAACTCTGCAGAATCAGGGAAAGTGACATTAGGCTTGTTTTGAGTAAAGAAAAACGACTGCTCTGATGCAGCGTCCTCTAGAGGGAGCTTCAACACGTCCCGTATAGCCATTATGAGGGGTTCAATACCCTGAGCAGAATCGGAATCCCCACTAACGGGATTCAAGTCCTCCCCATCCTCCTGTATTTCCTCATCGGAATCAGAGAGTAGAGCAGGCAAACCACGCTTCTGTGGAGCTGCATGAAAGGGAGGGGGGCTGTGTAACATCTGCCCTAGCAACAAAATCTGCAACAGCCTGTTGTGGTAGTTTTCTGTACATTTGCAGTGAGCTGGGATGACATATCAGACATCATAGTTTTAAGAGACCCTAGCCAGGGGGGCACTGGACCCTCTCCACCAGCCCCTTCACTGATTCGTGAGGATTGGCTGCGTTGTTCACAAGAAACAGAATCAGATGATACTGGAGAGAATTTAGTGTGACATACACTGCACGGCTTGTGTTTACCCATGTTTCACAGTAAGCACAAGAACATAGACACACACACAGACAGTAATACTTTTCAAGCCTCCCGTTACTGTATGTGAGAGGAGAGGAGAGGAGAGGAGAGGAGAGAGAGAGAGAGAGAGAGAGAGAGAGAGAGAGAGAGAGAGAGAGAGAGAGAGAGAGAGAGAGAGAGAGAGAGAGAGAGAGAGAGAGAGAGAGAGGAGAGGGAGAGGGAGAGGGAGAGGGAGAGACACCAGCACACCCCTAGCTGCACAGTCCCAGTGAGGCTGACATCTAATTATATCACAGTAACACTAATAATTTCTGCCCTGTAGAGGACCCAGATAGTGTACAATAGCAGCTCTCCCCCTTTGCTACACCCTGTAGCAGTTTTCCAGTGTGTCTTGTGAGGCATGAAGCGCTGTGTGTGCTGTCTGTGGCTGCATTAAGCAGATGAAGGCGCCAAAATGCCTCTGGTCCTTCTCTGAGGTAGCTCTGCCCCCTCCAATGGCACCGGAGCTACAACGATTTTTTTATACTGGCAATGTCTCCTGTTTGCTTAAAAACATCACACAAGTGCTAGTTCAAGCTTTTTTAAGCCAGTCTACATGGGGGCTCTAGCGGATGCCGCGCCCGCGTTCAGCTGCACCTTGAACCGGGGCCCCCGGTTTGTACTCACCACAGTCGTCACCTTCAGGCATATGTTAGGGGTGTGCGGCGTGCTGTGGTTGTGACAGCCAAGGCGAAGTGCCCTACTGAACAACAACCCCTCGGGGAAGCGACTGTGCACCTCGCAGTGACTGTCCCCCCCCCCTAACTCACACGGTGCAGGTATGCTGTTGTCCAAACAGCATACCGAAAATAACAAACGTTCAAAAGAAATTGAAGAAAAACTCTCTGGAGCTCAGAGATGTGCATCCTCTCCTGAGGGCACTTTTTTCTAAACTGCCTGTGGGAGGGGGCATAGACGGGAGGAGCCAGCACAACCAGTGAAGAAATTTAAAGTGCACCGTCTATACCCCATCGTACTAAGTCTCCCCAATATCCCTTATGGATGCTAGAGAAATAGTGAGTTAAAAGATACAGTGATAAAAAGGTAAATGATGTTGTATGGCATGCTTAAAAAGACATCTGAGAAAATGGACACTGAATACACACAAACACACACACTCTTCCTCCAAACTGAAAGGGTATCCATGATGATAGTTATGTTAGCCAAATAATTCTTACCTGATTAAATGCGACATAAAATAGTCTGCATGCGTTCCTAAAATGACAAAAATAAGAATTTACTTACCGATAATTCTATTTCTCGTAGTCCGTAGTGGATGCTGGGGACTCCGTAAGGACCATGGGGGATAGCGGCTCCGCAGGAGACTGGGCACATCTAAAGAAAGCTTTAGGACTAACTGGTGTGCACTGGCTCCTCCCCCTATGACCCTCCTCCAAGCCTCAGTTAGGAAACTGTGCCCGGACGAGCGTACACAATAAGGAAGGATTTTGAATCCCGGGTAAGACTCATACCAGCCACACCAATCACACCGTATAACTTGTGATCTGAACCCAGTTAACAGTATGATAACAGAGGAGCCTCTGAAAAGATGGCTCCCAACAATAATAACCCGATTTTTGTAACAATAACTATGTACAAGTATTGCAGACAATCCGCACTTGGGATGGGCGCCCAGCATCCACTACGGACTACGAGAAATAGATTTATCGGTAAGTAAATTCTTATTTTCTCTAACGTCCTAAGTGGATGCTGGGGACTCCGTAAGGACCGTGGGGATTATACCAAAGTTCCCAAACGGGCGGGAGAGTGCGGATGACTCTGCAGCACCGAATGAGAGAACTCCAGGTCCTCCTCAGCCAGGGTATCAAATTTGTAGAATTTAGCAAACGTGTTTGCCCCTGACCAAGTAGCTGCTCGGCAAAGTTGTAAAGCCGAGATCCCTCGGGCAGCCGCCCAAGATGAGCCCACTTTCCTTGTGGAACGGGCTTTTACAGATTTTAGCTGTGGCAGGCCTGCCACAGAATGTGCAAGCTGAATTGTACTACAAATCCAACGAGCAATAGTCTGCTTAGAAGCAGGAGCACCCAGCATGTTGGGTGCATACAGGATAAACAGCGAGTCAGATTTCCTGACTCCAGCCGTCCTGGAACATATTTTCAGGGCCCTGACAACATCCAGCAACTTGGATTCCTCCAAGTCCCTAGTAGCCGCAGGCACCACAATAGGTTGGTTCAGGTGAAAACGCTGGAACCACCTTAGGGAGAAACTGAGGACGAGTCCCCAATTCCGCCCTGTCCGAATGGAAAATCAGATAAGGGCTTTTACAGGATAAAGCCGCCAATCCTGACACGCGCCTGGCCTAGGCCAGGGCCAACAGCATGACCACTTTCCATGTGAGATATTTTAACTCCACAGATTTAAGTGGTTCAAACCAATGTGACTTTTGGAACCCAAACTACATTGAGATCCCAAATTGCCACTGGAGGCACAAAAGGAGGCTGTATATGCAGTACCCCTTTTACAAACGTCTAAACTTCAGGGACTGAAGCTAGTTCTTTTTTGGAAGAAAATTGACAGGGCCGAAATCTGAACCTTAATGGACCCCAATTTCAGGCCCATAGACACTCCTGTTTGCAGGAAATGTAGGAATCGACCCAGTTGAATTTCCTCCGTCGGGCCTTACTGGCCTCGCACTACGCAACATATTTTCGCCAATTGCGGTGATAATGTTTTTGCGGTTACATCCTTCCTGGCTTTTGATCAGGATAGGGATGACTTCATCCGGAATGCCTTTTTTCCTTCAGGATCCGGTGTTCAACCGCCATGCCGTCAAACGCAGCCGCGGTAAGTCTTGGAACAGACAGGGTCCTTGCTGGAGCAGGTCCCTTCTTAGAGGTAGAGGCCACGGAACCTCCGTGAGCCTCTCTTGAAGTTCCGGTTACCAAGTCCTTTTTGGCCCATCCGGAGCCACGAATATAGTGCTTACTCCTCTCCATCTTATCAATCTCAGTACCTTGGGTATGAGAGGCAGATGAGGGAACACATATACTGACTGGTACACCCACGGTGTTACCAGAGCGTCTACAACTATTGCCTGAGGGTCTCTTGACCTGGCGCAATACCTGTCGAGTTTTTTAATCATGTGGACGACTTCTGGGTGAAGTCCCCACTCTCCCGGGTGGAGGTCGTGCTGAGGAAGTCTGCTTCCCAGTTGTCCACTCCCGGAATGAATACTGTTGACAGTGCTATTACATGATTTTCCGCCCAGCGGAGAATCCTTGCAGCTTCTGCCATTGCCCTCCTGCTTCTTGTGGCACCCTGCCTGTTTACGTGGGTGACTGCCGTAATGTTGTCCGACTGGATCAACACCGGCTGACCTTGAAGCAGAGGTCTTCCTAAGCTTAGAGCATTGTAAATGGCCCTTAGCTTCAGGATATTTATGTGAAGTGATGTCTCCAGGCTTGACCATAAGCCCTGGATATTCCTTCCCTGTGTGACTGCTCCCCAGCCTCGCAGGCTGGCATCCGTGGTCACCAGGACCCAGTCCTGAATGCCGAATCTGCGGCCCTCTAGAAGATGAGCACTCTGCAACCACCACAGGAGGGATACCCTTGTCCCTGGAGACAGGGTTATCCGCTGATGCATCTGAAGATGCGACCCGGACCATTTGTCCAGTAGGTTCCACTGGAAAGTCTTGCGTGGAATCTGCCGAATGGGATTGCTTCGTAGGAAGCCACCATTTTTACCCAGAACCCTTGTGCATTGATGCACTGAGACTTGGTTCGGTTTTAGGAGGTTCCTGACTAGCTCGGATAACTCCCTGGCTTTCTCCTCCGGGAGAAACACCTTCTTTCTGGACTGTGTCCAGGATCATCCCTAGGAACAGAAGACAAGTCGTCAGAACCAGCTGCGATTTTGGAATATTGAGAATCCAATCGTGCTGCCGCAACACTACCTGAGATAGTGCTACACCGATCTCCAGCTGTTCCCTGGATCTTACCCTTATCAGGGAATCGTCCAAGTAAAGGATAACTAAAATTCCCTTCCTTCGAAGGAATATCATCATTTCGGTCATTACTTCAGTAAAGACCCGGGGTGCCGTGGCCCATCCCTACGGCAGCGTCTGAACTGATAGTGACAGTTCTGTACCATAACCTGAGATACCCTTGGTGAGAAGGGTAAATTTTGACATGAAGGTAAGCATCCTTGATGTCCCGAGACCTCATGTAGTCCCCTTCTTCCAGGTTTGCAATCACTGCTCTGAGTGACTCAATTTTGAATTTGAACCTCTGTATGTAAGTGTTCAAAGATTTTAGATTTTAAAATCGGTCTCACCGAGCCGTCTGGCTTCGGTACCACAATAGTGTGGAATAATACCCCGTTCCCTGTTGCAGGAGGGGTACCTTATCACCTGCTGGGAATACAGCTTGTGAATGGCTTCCAAAACTGCCTCCCTGTCAGCGGGAGACGTCGGTAAAACAGACTTTTGGAAACGGCGAGGGGAATACGTCTCGAATTCCAATTTGTACCCCTGAAAATATTACCTGAAGGATCCAGGGGTCTACTTGCGAGTGAGCCCACTGCGCACTGAAATTCATTGAGAACGGGCCCCCACCGTGCCTGAACTTGTAAAGCCCTAGCGTCATACTGAGGGCTTGGCAGAGGCAGAAAAGGGTTTCTGTTCCTGGGAACTGGCTGATCTCTGCAGCCATTTTCCTCTCCCTCTGTCACGTGCAGAAAAGAGGAACCCTTTTGTCCGCTTGCCAACCAGGACTGCGCCTGATAATACGGCGTCTTATTTTGAGAGGCGACCAGGGGTACATCCCCTTTTTTTGTAAGCAATACTTCCAAATGCCGTTTGGAATCCGCATCACCTGACCATTTTACTGGTAGAATTGGACAACGCACTTATACTTGATGCCAGTCGGCAAATATTCCGCTGTGCATCATGCATATATAGAAATGCATCTTTTAATTGCTCTATAGGCAATAATATACTGTCCTTATCTAGGATATCAATATTTCCAGTCAGGGAATCCGACCACGCCAACCCAGCACTGCACATCCAGGCTGAGGCGATTGCTGGTCGCAGTATAACACCAGTATGTGTGTAAATACATTTTAGGATACCCTCCTGCTTTCTATCAGCAGGATCCTTAAGGGCGGCCATCTCAGGAGAGGATAGAGCCCTTGTTCTTACAAGCGTGTGAGCGCCTTATCCCCCCTAGGGGGTGTTTCCCAACGCACCCTAACCTCTGGCGGGAAAAGGTATACTGCCAATAACTTTTTAGACATTATCAATTGTTATCGGGGGGAAACCCACGCATCATCACACACCTCATTTTATTTCTCAGATTCAGGAAAACTACAGGAAGTTTTTCCTCACCAAACATAATACCCCTTTTTTTGGTGGTATTCATATTATCAGAAAAGTGTAAACATTTTCCATTGCCTCAATCATGCAATGTGTGGCCCTACTGGAAATCACGGTTGTCTCTACACCGTCGACACAGGAGTCAGTATCCGTGTCGGCGTCTGTATCTGAGGTAACGGGCGCTTTAGAGCCCCTGTATGAGACGTCTGGACATGCACAAGCTGAGTAGCCGGCTGTCTCATGTCAACCACTGTCTTTAATACAAAGTTGACACTGTCACGCAATTTCAACAGTACATCCACTCAGGTGTCGACCCCCTAGGGGGTGACAACACTATTACAGACACTCTATTCCGTCTCCACATCATTTTTCTCCTCATACATGTCGACACAAACGTACCGACACACAGCACACACACAGGGAATGCTCTGATAGAGGACAGGACCCCACTAGCCCTTTGGGGAGACAGAGGGAGAGTTTGCCAGCACACACCAGAGCGCTATATATATACAGGGATAACCTTATATAAGTGTTTTTCCCTTTATAGCTGCTGTATTGTTTATACTGCGCCTAATTTGTGCCCCCCTCTCTTTTTTAACCCCTTTCTGTAGTGTAGTGACTGCAGGGGAGAGCCAGGGAGCTTCCCTCCAACTGAGCTGTGAGGGAAAATGGCGCCAGTGTGCTGAGGAGATAAGGACGCCGAGAAAGGGGCGGAGCCTATCATCCGTTTTTCTGTATGTTTTGGCAGGGGTTAAATGCATCCATATAGCCCAGGAGTTATATGTGATGCATTTATTTTAGCCATATAAGGTTTTTATCGATTTATTGCGTCTCAGGGCGCTGCCCCCCCAGCGCCCTGCACCCTCAGTGACCGGAGTGTGAAGTGTGCTGAGAGCAATGGCGCACAGCTGCGGTGCTGTGCGCTACCTTATCTGAAGACAGGATCGTCTTCTGCCGCCGATTTTCCGGACCTCTTCGCTCTTCTGGCTCTGTAAGGGGGCCGGCGGCGCGGCTCCGGGACCCATCCAGGCTGAACCTGTGATCGTCCCTCTGGAGCTAATGTCCAGTAGCCAAGAAGCCCAATCCACTCTGCACGCAGGTGAGTTCGCTTCTTCTCCCCTTAGTCCCTCGATGCAGTGAGCCTGTTGCCAGCAGGTCTCACTGAAAATAATAAACCTAAACTAAAACTTTCACAAAGAGCTCAGGAGAGCCCCTAGTGTGCACCCTTCTCGTCGGGCACAGAAATCTAACTGAGGCTTGGAGGAGGGTCATAGGGGGAGGAGCCAGTGCACACCAGTTAGTCCTAAAGCTTTCTTTAGATGTGCCCAGTCTCCTGCGGAGCCGCTATCCCCCATGGTCCTTACGGAGTCCCCAGCATCCACTTAGGACGTTAGAGAAATAATAATGTGATAATTGTGTAACATGTTACCTACAAACATAAAGGATTAATCTGTATATTGTATACCTGCTGAAAAGATCATTGTCATGCGCCACCTCAATTTTTGTGCAATCCCGCAATGCAATCTGTAACAGACAAAAACGTTTCAGACTTTAGACATTGTTCCAGCAATGACATCTCACATAAACATAGCTTACTCACTATACACAGCATTACTTTTTATTTATAAATACTACAGGTGATCTAAAAATGCTTACCTTAAAGACAGGTACTTCAATTGAATCAGGTTCAAAAATAAGAGATTTTGAACATATTTTAAGGGAACCACTTATTTTTCTAAAGAAAGAAAAACAGAAAATTAGCATATTGCCATGTGGTCTTAGCAAAAATTCTATATATGTAATTAATATGTAATTAATAATCTAATATTTAACATGTTAATTAATGTATTCAGGCATAATGAACACAGCATATTAGTTTAGTATGGCTACATGAAAAATTGTAATCTAAAATCAGCCATAATATAATTTGAAACAATTAAGTCCCATTAGTTATTATTTTGTATAGTTTAAACAGAAAATCCAGTGAAAGGGTAAGAAAAAAAAAATAACTCAACAAAAAACTGGCCCAGTTCTCTGTACCAAATGAAGGAACCTGTGCCCAAATAGGACAGATCCAAATAAGAGTCCAATGCTGGGTACACACTAGATGATAGGCTTCATGAGCGATAGTCAGAGTTGCCCTTGAACTCCCGGGCAAACGACATAGTACATACACACTAAATAATATCGCCAATGATATCGTTCAGTGACGTCATCCTGCCACCACCCCGAACATGCACTGACGATATTGTCAGATTGACCTCCATGTTGGGATGATAGGCGATATCGTTAATGAACCAAGGAAGCGTGTATTGTTAACGATATTGTGCGTACACATTGGACAATTATCGTAACTATGACGTTATCGTCCACAACGTTCAAAAAATTGTCCAGTGTGTAGCAGGCTTAAGGATCAGTCCTGGTTTAGTGATGTTGGCAGATGTAATAGAGTTTGTAAAAGTGCTGATGTTTTGCCAATTTTTTTTAAAAGGCAAAATCAGGTTAGATTCCTGCGTTCCAAACACTTCTCTAGCACCATGTGACCACCAGCATCATAAATGTTTCCTCGCACACCACAGAGGCACGCAGGAAAATGCTGTAATGTTGGGTTACTATAATAAGCAGCTGCACATCGTCGCTAACTGAATTCAGTCTGATGTGAGC
This sequence comes from Pseudophryne corroboree, assembly GCF_028390025.1. NCBI lineage: Eukaryota > Metazoa > Chordata > Amphibia > Anura > Myobatrachidae > Pseudophryne > Pseudophryne corroboree. Next base: position 678,901,121 of record NC_086448.1, read on the forward strand.
TGAAAGTCAAACGAGGCATGGCATCTGAGTTGGTAAATATTACTTCCTCTGATTCTAGATGCAGACTGTTTGGACACACTATACTGTCATATCACTTCCTGAACAAGTTTCCACTAACACGTACGATGGCATTCTGCAAGAAAATAAATAACACCCATAGCCCCAAACACTAATCCATATGTGCATATACTGCTCAAATAACACCAATTTGTTTAGTTATGTGAAAAGGGCTACACAAATAACGTGTTAAGAGGAAGATTAAAATGAGAACAGCTCCTACACAGTAGTTTAATGTCATTTAATTACTTTGAGAAGCTACATAAGCTTGTGAATCAATACTAATCGTAAATTAAAACTGCTACACTGCTTCAGATACAAGTGTAAACACAAGTGGCTCTGGGCATAATTCAGACCAAATTTGCAGAGGGCTTGGATCAGATAGTCGACGCCCAGGGAGAGTGAACACCCGCCCCGTGCAAGTGTGCGAATGCATGTTTATGCCGTGCGAAAACTTTGCCAGGCAGCGGACATCTGCAAATTCGTTCGCAACTCACTCATCGAATGATTTTTCCATACTGTGCAGTCAATGCGCAGCCCAGGACTTACTCCTACAGTGCGATACAAACAGGCTGATCGAGGCCGGATCTGACGTCACACACCCTCCCTTGGGAACGTCTGCGTTTTTCCCGACACTCCAAGAAAACGGCCTGTTACCACCACCAAACGTCTGCTTCCTGTCAACCACTTTGCGTACGCCGTGCGATCAAAATTTTCGCACCATTCTGTTGCTGTTTGTGCTCGCACCTGCGTACTGCGGTGCATACGCAATCATTCGATAATCAGTCGCTGTGCAAATTCGCACAACAGCAATCAGGTCTGAATCGAGCCCTATAAGTGGATAGAACAGTCAGGATCCAGTGAGCAAGGGGTCAAGTAGCATGATTGGAGGCTTCAGACACAACCTACAAGGATTACTCAGACAGACACAGAGCAGAGTTACTTTCCACCAACTGCAAGGTTGCTAATCATACTAACACTTTCTTAATTTACAATTTAAAATACCTGGGTTTGAAATTTTAGTCAAGTGATGCATATATGAAGGCAGACTGGGCTGGTGTTTGTATAGTCAAACACTGTGCAATTTAACACCTTTGATTAGTGGGACATTTGCCTCAGTTGTAGCCTGTATTAATTTACCATGGTATATCTGTAGCTTCAACCATGCACAGCTGTACGTTCCTATCTCTAAGCGTTTTGATAATGAACAGTTAAAAAAAAACAGTTGAACAAACATTGAACAATATCAAGAAAGAACTCAGGAACATTATGTGGACTTACCACAACTCTGCAATGAAATCACCAGGACCAGGCCTACTACTCCTCTGGCAGAGAACATCAGTAGTGCCCTACAGGCCTACCCCTCCTGAGAGCACTGGTGGGGAGAGCACCAAGACCAGACCCAGCAGGGTCATTTCCATCGGATTTTAAAGTGCTCCCCACATTCTCATACACCCCCCCCCCCCCCGTACTGCTCCTATGAGACCAGGATAATTTCCCTCCTTTTGTTGGTTACCTGCAAAGGTGTTCTCACCATGTGCCTTCTTTAAAAAAATAAAATAGGATTTTAATACCTACCGGTAAATCCTTTTCTCCTAGTCCGTAGAGGATGCTGGGGCCTCCAAAAGGACCATGGGGTATAGACGGGATCCGCAGGAGACATGGCACACTATAAGACTTTGAATGGGTGTGAACTGGCTCCACCCTCTGTGCCCCTCCTCCAGACCTCCGTTATAGGAACTGTGCCCAGGGAGACGGACATTTCGAGGAAAAGGATTTTAGTTAACTAAGGGTGAGAAACACACCAGCTCACACCACAACACACCGTAGAACATGGTTTACAAGCAATACCAGTTAACAGTATGAACTAAAACAGCAACAAGCTGAATATCACCGATACACAACCTTCGTGTAACAGAAAACAACGACCATCAATACAACAACAAGTAACAGTCCGCACTGGGACAGGCGCCCAGCATCCTCTACGGACTAGGAGAAACAGATTTACCGGTAGGTATTAAAATCCTATTTTCTCTTACGTCCTAGAGGATGCTGGGGACTCCAAAAGGACCATGGGGTCTATACCAAAGCTCCAGACCGGGCGGGAGAGTGAGGACGACTCTGCAGCACCGATTGAGCAAACATGAGGTCCTCATCAGCCAGGGTATCAAACTTGTTCAGGAGAGTGGAGGTCCGGGCCAGCGTTCTCTGCAGCCTGTGAAGAGAAAATGGCGCTGGTAAGCTGTGAGGGCTAAGCCACGCCCCCTCACCGGCGCGCTGTAGTCCCGCTCAAAATTTCAATATTTTATACTGGCGGGGGCTATATTTAGTGTCTAGGCACTTATAACATATATACTTGTGCCAGTTTTATCCTCCAGTAACATGCTGCCCAGGGCGCCCCCCCTGCAAGTGCCGTCTGTGTGTGGGAGCATGGCGCGCAGCGCGACCGCTGCGCGGTACCTCGTTACTTAAGTCTTCTGCCGTCACTGAAGTCTTCTGTACTTCTTTATACTCACCCGGCTTCTTTCTTCTGGCTTCTGTGAGGGGGTTGACGGCGCGGCTCCGGGAACAAGCAGCTAGACGCACCAAGTGATCGAACCCTCTGGAGCTAATGGTGTCCAGTAGCCTAAGAAGCAGAGCCTTTGAACTCAGAAGAAGTAGGTCTGACTTCTCTCCCCTCAGTCCCACGAAGCAGGGAGCCTGTAACCAGCAGGTCTCCCTGAAAATAAAAAACCTAACAAAGTCTTTTCAGAGAAACTCAGGAGAGCTCCCCTAGTGTGTGTCCAGTCTCTCTGGGCACAGAATCTAACTGAGGTCTGGAGGAGGGGCACAGAGGGAGGAGTCAGTTCACACCCATTCAAAGTCTTATAGTGTGCCCATGTCTCCTGTGGATCCAGTCTATACCCCATGGTCCTTTTGGAGTACCCAGCATCCTCTAGGACGCAAGAGAAAATATTTTTACTGCATACTTCCACCCCACCGTGTGGTATTCCTGTGAGGTGTACCTCCACTGATTGCACACTCTGCCAGCAGCATCTAATGCAATGCACCCTAAATGGGGGCCTCTGTTGGTTCCTCTGCAGGCAGGATGTTCCTCACGTGGATTGTTCCATACAGGTTATATGATACTACAAGTATCCATTTTCCCATGTATGCATTGGGTCCATGTATGGCTCACCTCCCACAGTGTAACCTTCGTAGTGCGCCCAACATGGCTGCCTCATCTGGTACGCTTGTGGATGGGATGAAAAATACATGGAACAGATAGTTTTGTTGTTACCCTACACTGAACGTTAGGAAGCTGCAATCACCCCCATTGTGTGTCATCTCTTCTAGGGGTAGACTATTCCACCCAGAGTAGTCCTTTGCGGTGCGCCCAAGATGGCTACCTCACCTGGTACCTTGTCAGGGTGGAATACACAACCCATGAAAGTCATTACCCAAAATGCCTACACCAGTGATGGCTAACCTTGACACTCCAGCTGTTGGCCATGCTAAAACTGATGCAGGGCATGCTGGGATGTGTAGTTCAACAACAGCTGGAGTGTCAAGGTTACCCATCACTGGCCTACACCAATTCTGCATTATGTTTACTCTATGCGTTCTAGGTTTTCATTTTTATGTCTGTGTGGCTTGTGTATTGCTGTATTAATCTTCTGTATTATGGGGGTAATTCCAAGTTGATCGCAGCAGGAATTCTGTTAGCAATTGGGCAAAACCATGTGCACTGCAGGGGAGGCAGATATAACATGTGCAGAGAGAGTTAGATTTGGGTGTGGTGTGTTCAATCTGCAATCTAATTTGCAGTGTAAAATAAAGCAGCCAGTATTTACCCTGCACAGAAACAAAATAACCCACCCAAATCTAACTCTCTCTGCACATGTTATATCTGCCCCCCCTGCAGTGCACATGGTTTTGCCCAACTGCTAAAAAAATTCCTGCTGCGATCAACTTGGAATTACCCCCTATGTGCATTGTTTTGATGTCTGTAAAGCGCCTTGAGTCCTGTTTGGAGAAAGAGCGCTACATAAATAAATTATTATTATTATAATTCTTCCCCATCCCAATTTAAATATGGTAACGGAATGAATGAAAAAGTCAAAGTTTTGCAAATATTTGTGCAGCTGCTTAAACAGTTAAAGGCTAAATTACCCAGGACAGGTAAATGCACAAGGATTTTGATGTCTCGCGGAGATCGTTTATAACAAATACTAATAATTCTCACAAGCTGAAAGCGTCTGCAAGCTTTGCGCAAGTCCAGGCATCTGGTCATTTAATGCTTACCTCTCAGACACATCTCTTGCCTTCACTATACGATGGGCTATGTGATGTTCAAAGAAATATTCCTCCAGGTCCAAAAGCAACAGCGAAAACCTAGATGAACAAACAGAAATGAGGGGCAAATTCACAAATTTCATTATGCCCAAGGTCATTTCTTTATTTTATTGCTATTGTTTTTTCCTTTTAAAACATGTTTTATTACATTTATCATAAATCAGTAAAATAATAATTGAATAAAGGAAAACACAATAAAATAAGCAAATACAGCATGGAAATGAGGATTTACAGTACATCACAAAATGCGAATAGGCTTCAGCAAAAAAACAGAAGGATAACATATACTGTAGTAATAACAGATGTGCAAGGTACACTGGAAAAGGGAAAATAATCATCAATATATATGGATAGCAAAACCATTCTTATTATTGCTATCATTTAATATAATGGGAAACCTAGGCTCAAAATTATAAGGAGAAAGACAAGACTTTGTGTATGGCACCAGTAAACTAGTAGTCCACCGAGATGTCAAAATATTGTAAACAAACAAAGAGGAAGTAAATTACTTTCCTTTATGAGTAAGCATCAAATAATCAATTAGCCACAACATTTGTGCTGTGACCTTCCATTAATAATCCGCAGACAATGGGGGAGATTCAAATGTTTGAAAAGTCAGTTGGGAGTCTGTTTTTTCCTATCTAATAGACAGGAAAAAACAGACACCCAACCGACTATTCAAACATTTGAATGTCCCCCATCGTGCGATATTTTAGCAAATTGAATGGTAAAACATCACGCACAATTCAATTAGAAAATTCCGCCAATCCAGCAAGTGTCACAATTTAACTCTGCAGTTTGTGACCTATGAAAGAGTGAGGAAATAATCCTGGACCCCAAAAATGTATTAAATAAGATAGCATGTGGCCATAAGGAAAGGGCAAAGGCCATTAGTGGGCATCAGGGGAAAGCTCAGGAGGACATTACTGGGCACTGGGGGAGGGCGCAGGAGGCAGTTAGTGGGCTTGGGGGGGGGGGGGGGGTGCACCTTTCTTTGGAAGCAGCAGGGATAGCGCTGTATGGTGATGCAGCAGGATGCTGCTATTACAAGCCAACACCTCCTGTGGAAGTAGTGATTCAACCTGTATCCTAGGACACAGCACTGGATCACTCACTATCAGGCGGCTTGTGGCACACATGGGGACGCGCAAACCGCCAGTCGCAGAGACCAGGAGATCCCTGGCCTCTTCCCTTCCCCTAAATGGCGGTGACACGCCTCCCCGCCCCCAAACAGCATCAGACTGTCAATAACTGACCGGCATGCGTGTTACGCCACAGGTCCCACACAGATCAGGTCCTGCATTTGTTAATCGGTACTTTGCGATGCACAGCGCACCTCCAACCACATCTGAATAACCCCTGATACGAGTCCAGCTAGCTTCTAGTTTTGTTTAGAAATTCCAAACTCACAATACATGTTTGCTTCAGTCACACCAAGCAGTTTCTCTTTGCACGCCATGTCACGTGAGAGTCTTTTAGCGTTGGGCGTCTTTTTTACCTAAAGTGCATCTTAATTGCAACACAAGGAGGAGACTTTCTGATTAATATCTGTGTGCGACTGAGTGGAGTTTCCAAATTGATGTGAAAAAACATCGGGAGTTTTTTTGCTATTTCTTTACAATGTTTCTTCAATATTTTATTTGGGGCTATCCTATTAGGTCACTTGGTATTAAAATAAAAAAAAATTCTCCCGAAAACACACAAGTTCAGTGAAACCTGTGTGTATTCTCCTGCCGCATCCCCATTTTCACATGAAAATGAGGCTGTTTTTGTGGATTTGGTTCAGCCTGTGTGAGGCAGGTGAAACAAATTCCCTGATAAGCCGCGGTCCCCATGAGACAATTTGCAGCGGGTAATTGGATACCTCCCTATGTCTCTGAATCTGTACACGAAGTGCTATAATGTAGCAGCGGCAGCTTTTTTCCAATATAAGGTCTGTTCTATATACAGACTCAGTCACACACAATATACAAGTGTCATATATCAAATTAATCAGCACAGTCTCTTTGTGCATCCTGCATCCTTTGCTGTATTGCGCTGTGATTAAGATGCATTTTCACCAGCTAAAAAAAAAAAAAAAAAAAAGATGCCCGACATAAGCAGAGCTGCACGGGACCTGGCTGCTCACTCACGCCAGGCATTTTGTGCTGCATGGTGTATTGAGGTTAGATGTATGGGGACGCATCTGTATCTTTAAAACATACTACAAAATAGGACATTATGTACTGTAGCTGCTGCGCATTGTGTTTGGCAAAGAGTCCTTACAAATATGCTGGAATCCATACTCAGATGAGCAGACTCACTTACTGGAAAAAAAACACAAGACTCGGAGCCAGGAATTAAATGCACCAGTATGTTAATGCTCATTTCCATTAGCAATGTGTACAAAGTAAGAAGATAACTACTGCCAAGTCAAAACTACAAATCTAGTCCTCCATAGCCTGATCTTCATGAATAAAGGTAAATTAATTATAATAGAGAAAGGTAACTCTTCCTTTACGGCAGAATCTTATTTACTGAAATGATCAACATCATTTTGCATGGTCTCACCAATTGTTATTTTAATGCTACAGCATTCTAGAAGCTAGACTGTGAAAAAAGGTTGCAGCAAAGGCATGAAGTTACCGGCATGCAGTCACCATATCCGTTATACCCCATTTACACTGCAAACTCGTGTTCAGCCTGGGTCACTGAACACGTGATACAAGCAGAGTTGGAGCCAGTTTTCCCCCTGCCAGCGCATGGAGACGACGTCATCTCCAAGCGCCAGTAAGTCGGCTCTCCATAGGCTTGTAATGGAATCCGGGTACCACAAGACTGTGCAACCTGAATATGTGACGTACAGGAAACTATTAATTGTGCATTGCAGAAAGTCATACATTAGATGGCTATTAGGTTTTACTATATCTGCCTTACGTTAGTATTAACCATTTAATGCTAGTGTACACACTGCTCTCTTATGCACGTTATTGACAGCAAAGTAATGCTGGCCATACATCAGGTCAATACCGTGTATGAATACACGTTATTAACACGTCGATTGACGCATTGTGTAAACATTGGGCATGTTTTATGCACAATTACGATGCGATAGGTGGCTCAGCGGGTCGCACGTTGCATCAAATGATCATAAGTGCAGCCCATATTATCCGTCGTAATCGTATGCACATCGTACCATATTTGCTGTACATACAATGCATTGTAGAGATTTCCCTGGGGGGGGGGGGGGGGTATTTATTTTATTTTTTAGTGAGGCACACCATTGATCGTTTAACGACTCGTCGTGTGTCCAGAGCCCCAAATCGTGTGTCCAGGGCTGCCAGGGGAATTGAAGGGAAATCGAGCCTGGAATCGGATCTGGTGCTGGTCGTCCTGGTGTATGGCCGGCATAAGACATGTACTAGAACAGTCCCGCAGCCTGATTTATAAGGATTTACTAAAATAACATCAAGGCTGAATATTCAACAATTTACATAAGCTTTGGACATATTTCAAGTGTGGTATGTGCTAGCTACACTGTCATCTAATGAGGGAACTTTACATACAGCCGTGTACGAGTTTTGTGCTTCAGTAATAAGTTAGTTGGATATGTAAAATATTGTACAAAGGCACTAAAATCATATACATACTGACACATTAAACGGAAAATAATATTTCTATACATGGAAATGCCTGTATTGGAATATTCAACATATACTAATACAACAGGGGTGGGCAATTATTTCAGCTGGGGGGCCGCATAACACTTTCAGTGAATTGTCGAGGGCCACACACAAAATATCTTGTTAATCGGGTCTGAACAGCGCATGCGCCGCAGTCCCTACCCCCGATCCTATATAGCAGTCCCTACCCCCCTCCCCTGAATCTATATAGTAGTCCCTACCCCCCTTTCCCCCCACCTATATAGCAGTTTTTATCTCCCCTCCCCCACCTCCCCTGAACTCATATTGCAGCTTAAGTACGGATCCATTTCAGGTACTGGCTGGGCAGGGTGTTTACCTTTTTTTTTACAGTGGAAGAAGATCCGCTGCCTGATCCCCGCTGCCTGATCCCCGCTGCCCGTGCTTCACAGAGTCACTGCTGCTGCGCGTCTGGCAGCAGTGTAGCGCAATGACAAGCGGCTCTGCCAGTCGGGCCGCTTGTCATTGCACACTGATGGGAGACAGCGGGCCAAGCAGGATCGGTTCGCGGGCCGCATCCAGCCCGCGGGTCGCATGTTGCCCACCCCTGTAATACAAGGTCTGCAAAAACACACAGAACTGACAGCGGGTGTGGTTCATAGGGTCTACCACACTTAGGTCGACAGTGACTAAGTCGACACACAAAACAGGTCATCACAAGCATTAGGTCAACATGAGCACGGTCGACATGAGGTTTCTTAAATGTTTTGGTGTCATTTTCTTCGTAAGAGTGACCGAGAACCCCAATTAGTGCACCATGTCCCCTTGCATGTCTCGCTTTGCTCGCAGTGCTTCGGGCAAGGTGCCTCGCTCAGCTACCGCTGCACTCGGCACAGGTTACCATTCCCAATAATAGTCCACGTGGATCGTAAAGTATGAAAAAGTTTAAAAAAAATTTAAACAAATTGTGAAAAACTTATGTCGACCTTTTGTCATGTCGACCTAGTGATCATGTCAACCTAGAAACCCTGTCGACCAATAGTGGTCGACCTAATGACTGTCGACCTAAGTGTGGTCGACCAAAAGACCGGATACCCTGACAGCATGCTTTAAGGACTCTAATAACTCATGTCACAAGGTATGCATGTTCTATGTTCTAACAGCAGCCAGCAATTGTGACATACATACGGTGTCGTGACATAAGCCTAATAGGTCCCATCGCCGGTAGAAGCACCAATGTAATAGGCATGCCCTCCTGATATGGAGCAGATTATCATAGGAGAGGCTCGGATCCCTAATGAGTACGCCTGGGAGATGGTGCAGCGCCTGTGTTTTACTTAAATGACAAGTAACCCGGCTGCTGAATACAATGTATACATTGTGACTGATCACCACCCATGACTACACGATGAGGAAGTCGAAAGTCACTCACCTCTCCTTAGGGGAATGCTGCAGATAGCCTGGTCTCTTCCAGAAAGCCATGGGCAGGCAATGCCCTGGTGGGCAGAGCCGCTGACCCCCCAGTAAGTCTATGCCAGTGGTATGTACACAGAGCAGCGCTCACACAGGAAGCAGCACCCGGCAGGTCACTGACTATGAGAGGGCTGATGGTGAAGCTGCTGCTGCTGCTGCTGTTGTTGCTGCTGGAAGTCCTGAGAAGAGAGGATTAATGAAAGCAGCCTTGTGGTTGGCTGGAAGTTACCAGTACAGATGCGTTTGCCTTGTTCTCATTGGTCTGGTAAATGTCAATTACAAGCGGCGACGGATTGGCTGCTGCATTACTTCCTCAGTGGAATGGATCTGTGTGATTGGTTAGAACGCAGATGCCGGGTATGATACAATGTAGCTGATAATATGCAGCGTTCTACTCTGTCCCTACAACGTTCTGTCTATTCTGTTCCTGCAACATCCCATACTGATCCTAGCAGATGTTACTGTCTACTTCCCTTTTGGGGATAATGTTTTCAAATATTAATTAATCTAATCCACAATAACATTCAGGTTGGCAAATAATTGCTATATAATAAGTTGCTATATAATAAGATTTGTATATGGTTTTCAGTTGTCTGTAGCTTTAAACAGTTATATGAGAAGTTATGCAGTCATAGGGGGTATCCAATTAGCCGTGAAAATGCGATACGCGGTCGCAGGGGAAGCTATCTCACCTATAGCCCAAAAAAAAGTGTGCTTCCATTTTTTTGCAATCTATCCTATTGGAGAAATGCAAAAACGGATGATTAGCGATGGGTTAACCAGCGAAAAGTGCAGGTAAAAATGGAGAAATCAGCCTGTACCCCCAAAAATGCAAAAGTGAAAAAGGAAAACAATATAGAAACAAAAATGCACCCCATATACCTGTCCCATACCTCGTACCCCAATTTCCATCACTTTGCACTTTTTTGCCCCAAAACTGACATCTTATTATTGGCTAATTATAAAAAAAGGAAAAACTGCGAAGTGCCTAACTAGACATTAAGGGGGGTCTTCAGGGGGTTCTGAACCAAGGTGGTCATTCCGACCCGATCACACGCTGCAGTTTTTAGCAGCGGTGTGATCGGGTCTGAACAGAACATGCGCCGCGACCGCAATGTGCAGGCAGGGAGCCAGGGAGCGACAGAACGAAGAAAGCGATCGCACCCACGACCAAAAAAAGATTGACAGTAAGAGGCCGGCCGGAGGCATCAACTGACCATTTTCAGGGAGTGTCCGTCTGAACGCAGGCGTGCCCAGCCATTTCGAGGGAGGAATCCTGACGTCAGCTCCGCCCTGGATGATCGCAGCGGGTGAGTAAGTCCTGAGAAGTGCAGAAACTACACAAACTTTTGTTTGTGCAGCTCTCTGCACAAGCAAGCGCAGCCCTGCAGCCTGCTAGCGATCAGGTCGGAATGAGGGCCATAGTCTTGACATCTTTACACAAAAATAAGGATTTTCCTCAACTTTTCATCCGCTCAGAGTAGGCAAAGAGAAATTTGTGATAAACCCTATGGAGACTTATCACATGTGAGTAACTGGATAACTGCCATATTGTGGGTCACGAGAAAAGTCGCATTTTGCTTTTTTTTTGTGCTGTGAAAACGATTATTGCGGCTAATTGGATACCCCCCCCCCCCCCCCAATAATGTCCACGTTCATTCATATGTATACTAGGTCAACATTCTCAAGTCAATATTATGAATGTCGAAATAATAGACCGAACCCTCTGAGAATGTAATATGTAATTAAGACCAAAAGAAGGAAGTATTCCCTGTAGTGGGCACACTTGGACTTGGAATGATCCGGGTAAGGTGTAGTGTAAACGGAAGCCGCGTCGATGCGACACGGCTCCCGTTTACACTGTATGGAAGGGCGGCACTGGGAGATCATGTGATCTCCCAGCGCCGCCCCTGCCGCGTCACCAGCAGCGTCACCAACCCGGCAATATGTTGGGATGGTGACTGCTGATGGGAAAGGGGCCGATGCGGGTCGCAGCCGGGTAGCACCCGTGTCAGGCTCCCGGCTGCGACCCGCATAGTAGATGGAAAAGGGGTATTAGATAGAGAAATCAGCTATGTCACGGTTTAACTTAAATAGATACAATTGTATTTGTTAGGATACTAAGAAACAAAATATTGTAACAAACATGGATACATGCTGAACACTAGAGAGAGTGATGAATTGAAGTTTACAGTAGCTGAACTTTTATTTCACATTTGATTATTATTTTTACACTTTTTTCACTTGCACAATATTTTCGCAGATATTTTGATACAAAAATAAAAGTTATATTTTAACATTAATGGTCATATATCATAAATGATATATGACTTTAAGTAAAATGTCACAAAGTCCATGTGTGCCCACTATAGGGAATACTTCATTCTTTTGGTCTTTATGCTCTTAACTTATTCCTAGGAGCACCTCCAATATAATAAACTTGATATGTATTACAACAAGATTTAAATAAATTGGAAAGGATTTATTGTGATTCATTGGGATTATTGATACTAAAAATTATGTATGTCTGTGCGACATTCTTTTTTTTCCCAATGTCCTATGTAATGTTACAGTCATCTCTTGGTTTGTTAGCTAGCTAAATGCTCATTGTTAACTACTTAATTGGCTATATTGTTTCAAAAAATGTCCTCAAACTTGACAATTTTTTATGATAAAATTCTGTAATTAATAGCGGTTTAATTCCGATTTAGTATAATATATAGATTTGTTAATAATTATACTGAATGGTTAAATAGCACTTATTTACATGATTTGATCATTTAAAAAAAAATCTACAAGTTTGGGGACATTTTAGGAAAAAAATAGTTTTATACAGTTAGAAAAACACTTCATAGTGATATATATATGCACTGATCAACCATAACATTAAAAACACCTGCCTAATATTGCGTAGGTTCCACCTTCGTGCCACCAAAACAGCTTTGACCTGTCGAGGCATGGCCTCCACAAGACCTTTGAAGGTGTCCTGTAGTATCTGGCTTCAACTGCGGTATGTAATGGAGTCTGAGATTGCTGGAGGTGCAGGATGCTGGCCAATCTCTAACAATTTTTTAAAGGGGCAGACACAAGGCAAAACCATGCCTTGTAAGTGATTGTCCTGCTGAAAGAAGTAACTGCCTTCAGGGAATACTGTTGCCATGAAGCGGTCTACCTGATCTGCAACAATGTTTAGAATCAAAAAAGTCTTTAAAGTCAAAGTAACATCCACGTGAATGGCAGGACCCAAGGTTCAACATCACACTGCCTTTGCTGGCTTGCCTTCTTCCCATTGTGCATCATTGTGGCCAGGGGGACCAAAATGTGTTGAGGTTGGGGGCGCATAAAAAAAATTACATATTGGCGCTCCCCCACCCCAGTGCGGAGTGACATGTACCTCTGAATCCCCGTGGCAACTCCTGCACCAAGTCCATTCCGCCCTGTATACGGCATGATGTGACCACTGTCCAGGGAAGGGGGGTTCCTGGGAAACTGGAAACACCAAAAAGCTCAGAAATTGTCAGGGTTCTTTTATTACTTATTAACGTTTACAAAGTATTTTTGATAATATATTAATATAATAAGAGTTATGGTAAAACTTACTTTTGTTAACTCTTTTTCTTCAAGGTGGCTGGATAGGACCGGGCACCAAACAGTTAAAGCTTTTACAGGTCCAGGATGCTTGGGTCCTTCATCCCTATACCCCGCCCCCAGCCCAGGCTATTCAGTTTTGTCAACAAGCCCAAGGCAGGAGCAGGTTAGGAGAGAACAAAGACTGGTATACAGAAGAAACACACTCTCACTCAATAGAGAAGGGAACCAGTGACCAAGAGAAGAAACCCATAGAGGACAGGAGTGTCAGAATAGACACACTGTGGATACTATGGACATTGAAAAAAAAGTTAACAAAGGTAAGTTTAACCATTACTCTTATTTTCTTCATCTTGGTCCACAGTCTCCACAGGAAGATGCATTGGGGATGTCCCAAAGCAGTTGTTTAAGGGAGAGGATGCTTCTGAGCTGAGGGGAGAATTCGGCGTCCAAATGAAGCATCATCCTGAGAGGCAACTGTATCAAAGGCATAGAACCTAAGAAAGGTGTGGACAGAAGACCATGTGGTCGCTTTGCACAGTTGTTCAGCAGATGTGCCACGGTGGGCTGCCCGCAAAGGACCCACTGAGTGAGTAGAATGGGCAGAGACTGCATCAGGGACAGGGAGGTCAGCCTGCATATAAGTCTGTGAGATAGTCATGTGAAGCCATCTGGTCAGAGTCTGTTTGTTAGCTGGCCAGCCCCTCTTGTATACTCCGTATTGGACAAAGAAGGAATATGTTTTGCTGATGGAGCTGGTACATTCCACGTAAATGCGAAGAGCATGGATCACATCCAAGGAGACTTCCCCTGCTTAAAGGTTTGGGGATCAGAAGACCGGCACCACAATTTCTTTATTAAGGTGTAAACTGGACACCACTTTGGGGTGGTAGCCAGGCCAAATCCGAAGAAAAGCTCTGTTGTGATGAAGGATGAGAAAGGAGGAGTCACAGGAATGTGCTCCCAAATCCGACACCCTTTGGGCAGATGCAATAGCCAGAAGAAAAAGAGTCTTTGCCATCATCCATTTGAGGTCCACTGAGTCCAGGGGTTCAAAGGGGGGTTCATGAAGTGCCTGGAGAACCACTGACAAATTCCACAGAGCCACCAGAGGGACAAAGGGAGGTTGAATAGGAAGTACACCCTGCAAAAAGGTGCAAACATCCAGCAGTGGAGCAGTTCTTCACTGGAACCAGACTAACAGAGTAGAGACTTGCACTTTCAGCAAGGCCAGGTGAAGTCCGAGATCCAATACAGCTTGGAGGAAGGCACAGATCTGGGAAACTCAAAAAAAAACAGAGGGTCATAGTGCATAGCAGCACACCACTGGGAGTAGGTATGCCACACATGGTGATAGATACGGGCAGGGGCTGGCTTCTGCGCTCTGAGCATGGTTTGAATCACAGAGTGGGAGAAACCTTTTGACCTTAGAAGAGATGACTCAAGAGCCATGCCGTCAAAGACAGGCAGCCTAGGTCCAGGTGCAGACAAGGACCCTGAGACAACAGGCTTGGTCATAGAAGAAGTGGAAAATGAGTGTCTATGGAGAGACTCTGTAGATCAGTGAACCAATAGGTATGGTAGTATTCTGACCCCCTGATAATAAAGCTGGGCTGCCATCATAGCCATGATTTGATTTTGGTAAAGACTCGAGGAGCGGTAGAAAGACAAAGGGCAGTGCCTGAAATTGGAAATGTAGCGGAAGGACAGCAAACCAAAGAAACCATTGATGAAAGGGTGCTATATGTACATGCAGGTAAGCGTAGTGAATGTCCAGGGACACTTTAAAGTCCCCAGGCTCAATTGCTAGGACAATAGAGAGGAGAGTTTCCATATGAAACCTGGGCACTCGTATAAACTTGTTGAGGGATTTGAAGTTGAGTATAGGTCGATGTAACCCATTGGGTTTCTGAACCAAGAAAAGGTAAACACCCATCCCACGCTGTTACGAAGGAACAGTGATTACAACCCCTGAGTGCAGTAGAGACTGAATGGCCCTCTGGAGATCCAGGACTAAAAATCTGGTGGAGGGGTGCATCACAGGAATGAGAGAGCATACCCGTGAGAGACCACCACATTTATCCAGGTGTTTTAGTATCTGGAACTTTTACTAGGGATACTCAATGTTACACGCATGAGGTCATTAAGCTGATCTGACTGAGGAAATTCAGCCTTTACCAACTTCTGGCATTTGAATTGTGGTTTTGGCTTAGGAGCAGGCTCCTCCTGTATTTGTAGACTGGACTTAACTACCCGCACCAGCGCAGGCACATCTAAGGTAGAATGACATGCTACCTCTTCCTCTTCCCCTCCCTACACTGTTCTTCCCGAAGTATGTTCTCCATAATGCCAGCCATGCAGCGTTCTTGGGCACAATTTCGGAAGTGATGTTGGTGGTCAGAGACCGCTACTTCACTCCAGGGGAACCAGGGAGTCAGAAGAGATCCAGTCTGCACTCGTGTTGAATGGATCTCCTCTATCACTTGATGGGGGACATGCTGGGTAGCACGTCGCGTGTGATGCAACCAGGCCAGGTAACGTATACCTGGCTCCGGTCACATAATATGTTACAGTGCCAGGCAATTGTTTAAGAAAATTTAGCCTATCAATCTGTAATTGTCTCTATATGCCTCCTCACCCAGGGCCAGTGCTAGGGTGTTCGGCGCCCCCCTGCAAATTATAAAGTTGTGACCTCCCATATTTTACATAGGGACAGCGTACAGTGAAAAAAGGGGTGTGGTCTCACAAGGAAGGGGTGTATCCACACAATAGTACCCCCATTTCAAATTACGCCACACATTAGCAATCTTATTCACATTACCCTGCGCATAGTAGTGCTGTTTATACACATAATGTCCCCAGTAGTGGCGCCAGTTATAAACACAATACCCTCTGTAGCAGCGCCGCTTATACACATAATGTTCCCAGTAGTGGCGTCAGTTATACACATAATAGCCCCTGTAGTAGTGCCGCTTATATACATAATAGCCCTGTAGTAGTAGCAGTTATACACATAATAGCCCCTGTAGTAGCGCCGCTTATAAACATAATAGCCCCTGTAGTAGTGGTGCCACTTATACACATAATAGACCCTGTTGTAGTGCTGCTTATACACATAATAGCCCCTGTAGTAGTGCCGCTTATACACATAATAGCCCCTGTAGTAGTGCTGGTTATACACATAATAGCCCCTGTAGCAGCACCACTTATATACATAATAGCCCCTGCAGTAGTGCCACTTATACACATAATAGCCCCTGTAGTAGCACCGTTTATACACATAATCGCCCCTGTAGTAGCACCGCTTATACAGTGCCTTACTAAAGTATTCACCCCCCTTTTTTTCTATTTTGTTACATTACAACCTGTAATTTTATTTTTTTTAATCTTAATTTTATGTGATGAGCTGCACAAAATAGTCTAAATTGGTGAAGTGAAAAGAGAAAAATTTATATAAACTTTTTTTTTTACATTTTGCATGTGCATATGTATTCACCCCCTTTGCTATGAAGCCCTTCAAAAGTTCTGGTGCAACCAATTACCTTCAGAAGTCACATAATTAGTGAAATGAAATCCACCTGTGTGCAATACTGTATAAGGGTCACATGATCTGTCAGTATAAACACACCTTTTCTGAAAGGCCCCAGAGGCTGCAACACCACTAAGCAAGAGGCATCACACCATGAAGACCAAGAAGCTCTCCAAACAAGTCAGGGACAAAGTTGTTGAGAAGTACAAGTCAGGGTTGGGTTATAGAAAATATCCAAATCTTTGATGATCCCCGGAGCACCATCAAATCCATCATCTTCAAATTGAAAGAACATGGTACCACAATAAACATGCCAAGAGAGGGCTGACCACCAAAACTCACAGACTGGACAAGGAGGGCATTAATCAGAGAGGCAGCACAGAGAGCAAAGGTAACCCTGAAGGAGCTGCAGAGTCCCACAGCAGAGACTGGTGTATATGCGCATGTGACCACAATAAGCCAATAAGCCATACACTCCATAGAGCTGAGCTTTATGGAAGAGTGGGCAGAAAAAAGCCATTACTTAGTGTTAAAAATAAGAAGGCACATTTTGAGTTTCCCAAAAGGCATGTGGACGACTCCCCAAATGAATGGAGGAAGGTGCTCTGGTCAGATGAGACTAAACTTGAACTTTTAGCATTGCACTGTACTAATAATAGCCCCTGTAGTAGCGCCGCTTATACACATAATGGGGGTCATTCCAACCCGATCGCTCGCTGCAGTTTCTCGCAGCGCAGCAATCGGGTTGGGACTGCGCATGCGCTGGCGCCACAGTGCATGCCAGCCTTCGTTGCCTAGTGATCGCCTCTGAGGCAGAGGCGGTCGCTGGGTGGGAGGGGGATGGATGCTGCCATTTAGGGGGTATGGTCCGGCCAATGCAGGCGTGGCCGGACCATTGGGGGGGCGGGCCGCGACGGCTGCGTGTTGTCACACGCAGCCGCTGCGGGCCGGGGAGCGACGAGTAGCTCCCTGCCAGCACGCTAAAGCTGCGCTGGTCGGGAGCTATTCTTGAAGTGCAAAGGCATCACCGCTGTGCGATGCCTTGGCACTTCTGCGGGGGGGGGGGGCGGCACTGACATGCGGGGCGTCCCCACGCATGTCAGTGTGAATGTTCGTAGCTGTGCTAAATTTAGCACAGCTACGATCAACTCGGAATGACCCCCAATAGACCCTGTAGTAGTGCCACATATACACATAATAGCCCCTGTAGTAGCGCCAGTTATACACATAATAGCCCCTGTAGTAGTGCTGGTTATACACATAATAGCCCCTGTAGTAGCGCCAGTTATACACATAATAGCCCCTGTATTAGCGCCGGTTATACACATAATAGCCCCTGTAGTAGCACCGCTTATACACATAATAGCCCCTGTAGTAGCGCTGGTTATACACATAATAGCCCCTGTAGTAGCGCCGGTTATACACATAATAGCCCCTGTAGTAGTGCCGGTTATACACATAAAAGCCACTGTAGTAGCGCCAGTTATACACATAATAGCCACTGTAGTAGCGCCGGTTATTCACATAATAGCCCCTGTAGTAGCGCTGCTTATACACAATGCGTTTGCAGCCATCTGCGTTCATCTCTGAATAACCCCTTAGAGTGAGAGGAAGACACAAATCATTTAACACTTTGTGGAATGGGTTAATTGTGCAGAATGGTGAATAATTTGTAAAGTTCTGCAAAACACATTTTTACCAAAAACAAAAATAGTAATGTTGTGTAATATAGTTACTGTGAAGTAGTTATCTATCACTAAAGCCCTGACATGCCTCCCACTCTCTGAGCTCACAGAGTCACCATATGAAACCAGTTTGGCTGAGATCCATTTCGGTTGCTATCAATTTCATGTGTACATTTTTTAAGTCACATTCAGATATTTACTAAGCTCCCGTGTAAATCCAATTTATGTTTTCAGATAGTTGATGCAGTCGCATTCCTGAACTGTGTTTTGTCAAACACATGGCTGGATGTGAGTCCGGCTCGTATATTTGGTTCGTAAGTGCATCCGTATTCAGAGAAAAACAGTAGGTCACGTAAGTAGCTTCAGAACATGCGTGATTGGTATAAAGTGTCATACTGTACGTGGGCGGGTCATGTCACAGGCATGTAAATATGCCCCCCAAACTATCTGAACCTCGTGGGTTTACTTAGAGGAGTGTGGAGAGGTTATGCTTTTGTGGCGTTGAAGAGTAGATTGGTATTTTTTGCAAGTTCTGAGTGCTGCATTGTGTTTGAAAGTTGTCTTGTCTTTAATTTTGTTTTGTTTAGTAATAGTTTGTCTTCTTTTTCTGTCTTTGTCTATTTTTTATGTCTTTTATCATTTTGTGTGGTGTGTGCTGTTTGTGTAGTTGGAGTGGAGATGTCTGTGTGTCTGTCCTTTAATTTTATTTGTTTAGTGTTTTGTCTGTCATGTCGGTAGGGGAGGTGGGAGTTAAGGTGCCACATTCTTCTGATGAGGAGAGTGATGATGTGTCTGTGCCACACACAGGACCAAGATGGATTGCAACATGAAGTTCACTTTGCAGAAAATATGGTCCCGGTGTGTGAGGTTATGAAGCATAACCAGCAGCTCTTTGGAGGCTGCAACGAAGCAGAACATCTCACAGAAGGTTGGCACAGCTGCCAATTCCGAAGGGGTGCTGAGCTGGATGGATGATACCTGCAGGAAGAGGTTCTATGATAATTGCCATAGCAAGGCGAAAATGGCCAAGGAGGCCAAGGCGGCAGGCAGAAGGTGGCTCCTCTTACGTGGCAACGTACCTTGAATATGAAGAGCCCCTTCAGGTTCTGATCCCACCAGAGATCATGAAGGGCACTTATGTGAGAGACTCAGTTGCCCCAAGGAAGGCTGGTAAGTATACTTTGCTGCATGTATTTTTGCAAAACATTTTTTTTAAAGTATCAGTCAATCAGGCAGAGACGATCGCAGCACAGAGATGCTTTTTGGCATCTTACTGGGCTCCTGGGGTGTGCACACGCAGTGCAGCCATTGCACGTGCACACTCCACAAAGTAATTCAGACTGCGATTGCTGCCGCTGCACTGATGCAGTCTGAATTACCCCTTATGTGTAGTATTGTCTTTGTGAATAAATAACGCTATGGCAGATTTATCAATGTGCTAGAAGACAAAGCATACCCCACTCACAATAAAGGCAGTGGCTCCGTATATATAAAGGTTTATTTTATGTGGTGATAAACCCTTCACCGAAGACTTTCACAATTGATAATGTACCATATAAATTCCACATAAATTACAGTGAAGATATACTGTACACATCAAGGTATCTTTAATTTAATGTGGATTAGTGGAAGTCTTGCGTACTACACTTACTGGAATAGTAGGCTTTTTACTCATATCTGGGTTTCTTCACTCTATAATATGCTCTTTCTCCAGATTTCCACGACATATATGTACCATGTGTAGCTAAAAATGGAAAATATCCAATGTGTAGTGCTATCTTTGTGCATAAAATGAAAAGTGTAAACAGGAAGATCTTCACTGTGACAGACTCTGAAGAGTATCTAGATATAAGGTAAGGCGTACCCCACTCACAGTGAAACAGGAGATTCTGTGCATGTAGCAGTTTCTTTTTAGGTAGTGATAGACACTCCACCCAGGAATGTTCGTATCAATAGCATACCATAACTCACATAGGGGCCTATTTACTAAGCCTTGGATGGAGATAAAGTCGCTGGAGATAAAGTACCAGCCAATCGGCTTCTAACTGTCATTTTTCAAACACAGCCTGTGGCATTGCAGTTAGGAGCCAATTGGCTGGTACTTTATCTCCAGCGACTTTATCTCCATCCAAGGCTTAGTAAATAGACCATAGAGTATAGAAGAAATATGCACATCAAGGTATCTTTTATGTGATATAAACCAAAATAGATCTTGCGTACCACACGCACAGGAAAAACAAATTCGTAACTCCATCTGGGTTTCTTTGGTTTTCACAGAAAAAGACAGTTTTTCTCCAGAAATCCACAATGTATATAAAGGCCCTAACCATAAAAAAGTGGGGAATGATATCAGTCCCAAATACGTATGAAAGGGTTTTATTTTACAAACACATAAAAAAAAATCATTGTTGGGGAACATTATATACAAAAGTTCATAAAAAGAGAAAGTCAAAGAAGTAAAAAGTGTGTACTGGCTAGACCACTGAGGCACCAAATATCCAAAACAATCAATGGAACTCGGACCATTAAAAGGAGTAAATAGTCAATTACCTCAGAAGTGCAAGCTGAGCTGGCAAGTACACTGATGTTTGTCGACGCGTTTCATCTTTTTCAAGACATTTTGCCTCCGTTGGAAGGGTGCAGGTATGCATCATGTGGATCTGTTTATATTGCAGTGTTGATATTTTTTTGGCTCACCAAATGGGATATCAATTTGTTGGCTGTCGGGATTCCAGCGGTCAGGATACCGACATCAGAATCCCTATAGCCGACAATGCCAACAGCCAGAATCCCAGGGCGCGCAGGGACTATTTTCATGACACCCATAGAGTGAGAACAGAATCTGTGGCTAGTGCAGCAAGCCAACAAGGCCGCAGTGTGGCGAGTGCAGCGAGCCCGCAAGGGGACTCAAACCGCCCGCCACACTGCCGGCATTCTGGCGGGCGGGATGCCTCTGTCAGGATCTTGACAGCCGGCAACTTGCCCGCCGGTAAATAGTATGTATTCCTACCAAACATACATGTATGTTACAAATTGTTTTTTAATCCTTTTGCATTAAAAAGTATAGTTTGTTGAAATATTTACTGCGTTCACCTATTTTCTCATAGCCTGTAATCTATAATTAAAGTACTCATTGGATAGTAGAGGCCTACACCAAATACTGTGTATTGCATCAATACATATTTCAGCATGCCAAATACAACTTAATAATTCCCTAACACAAATTATCTTTATGGACATGCTGGGACTTTCACAACATTTGTGAGTGGACAGAATGTTTATGTCTGCCTTTCTTATCACAAACATGCATTGTATTTAAATGTTACATATGGGGAGAATTCAAATGTTTGAAAAGTCGGTTGGGTGTCTGTTTTTTTTGTCTATTAGATAGGAAAAAACAGACTCCCAACTGACTTTTCAAACAATTGAATTCCACCCATGATGTTTTAATCAAGTATTTCTCAGGCAACATTTTGGGGGAAAAAAAATGTTGGTTCAACAATTTCAAAAATATGACCAGTACAATTGTTTTGTTTGGTATGTTTGTTGTACTACAGCATCCATGATTTTTCCAACAAAAGTGTACATTGATAGTTAAACTACATCTGTTGTGATATTAGTTTTTATTTAAATTTATGATGGTTTGCCATTCTTAAGCTGACATCATGCGTTATGTCTGGTTTTGGTATTATTACAAGTGTATTCAAAGATAAAATATCATATATGGTTTAGATTAAACAAAAATGTATAATGAAACATAGATAGTTTAAAACTTAAAAACATATTTTTTACATTTACAGTTCAAGACATCTGCCACCACTTCTGTCTCTGTCTCCACACAGCTCCATGCTGAGGATGAAGAAGTTGCTGGTAATTTATTTGACAATGGGGGTCATTCCGAGTTGTTCGCTCGTTGACGATTTTCGCTATATTGCGATTAGTCGCTTACTGCGCATGCGCAAGGTTCGCAGAGCGCATGCGCTTAGTTATTTTACACAAAAGTTAGGTATTTTACTCACGGCATAACGAGGATTTTTCATTGTTCTGGTGATCGTACTGTGATTGACAGGAAGTGGGTGTTTCTGGGCGGAAACTGGACGTTTTCTGGGAGTGTGCGAAAAAACACACACTTCCACATAATGCAAGCAGTGTAAGGGGTATATTTACCAAGGTGTGGGGTTTTTAAGTGGAGATGTTGGCTATAGCAACCAATCAGTTGTTAGTTATTATCTTATAGAAGGTGCTAGATACATTTTATTTAGAATATGATTGGTTGCTATGGACAACATTTCCACTTCTAAGAACTTACACCTTATTAAATATAGGTGCTTTAAAAAAAAGTGTAGGTGATGCCCATAGATTCTGTCTATCATTTTCTAGCATGCAAAATAAAAATGATAGGCAGAATCTGTTTGGTTGCTAAGGGAAACACTACTGCTTTTCATTTTTAGAAGTTTTAGTAAATGTACCTCTTAAAACAAACACTTTCCCAGAACAAAGCAGCTAACATTACAAATTAAAACATACATACAACGCTACTTTACTTCCAGAGGAGGATATCCCAGAGGAACCACAGCATACAGAAGAGGGGGAGCATGAATTGGAGGAAAAATTTACCCTCAGTCTGAGAGCAATTCCTCCACCATTGCCAACACCACCAATTTTGAGGAGCCCAGTACCCAACTTGAGTCTGGCATCACCTGCACCACCAATACAAGAGCAAGTGTTTTGGTCCACCTGGGCCAATCAGCAATCAAGTCATCTTGAATTGCTCAAAAAACAGGTGGCATACATGGGAAGCCAGGCCAGTAACACCCACACACTTAATAAAAAATGATAGTTGGCAAAATACACAGCTGACACGACTGGCTTATACTGTGGAACTAATGTGGGATAATCACAACAGGTTCCATAATAGTTTTGTTCGCCTCATGGAGAATAATCAAAAATGACAGCAAAATTACCTACATATGCTTGAGGCAAACCTCACCACACAACAAACTATGTTACATTTCATGGAATCTCAGAACACAGCCACAAGAGACCTAAATGCCACTATAGCTATGTTGACACAACAGCTGGTGGCCCAACATACAGAACAGCAAACAAGCAGTCCTGTGGGATCACCCCCACAAACCACCCCAATTACATCTCCTCAAAGGTGGTCCTCCTACATCCGCACAGGCACCACAACACGAGCCAGAGATTGTGGCAGTAGGAGTGAATACCTAGCACTCATAGGGTTAAAAAGGTTCAATAACAAATTGGTTTTTGTTTCTTTGGATAAGGAAAAAATTCAAATGGTTTATGTAGTGTTTCTAATGTATAATTATTTTACAATACAATTTCAAATAGAAAATTTGTTTAAAATCATAATTCTGCACAAACATTGAGTAAACAGTCAAAAACAAAAATCTTGCTTGTTTATTAATATAAACTTAATTGTCTTAAGTTGTTTTGTTATATGGGCTGATTAAGAAAAGTACACACAGGTTAATTAAACATACAGCAGTGTTTGGGTACTTATGTTTGCAAGTGGTCAGTTACAAATAAAGTACTGTAATAATACAAAACACAAAAATATTAGGCATTGATATATACAGATTACTTAACAATTGTGGGCCTTATTCATGTTTGTTAGCAAACCAAAAAAGTCAGAAATTGGGCAAAACCATGTTGCACTGTAGGTAGGGCAAATGTAACATGTGCAGAGAGAGTTAGATTTGGGTGGGGTGTGTTCAAACTGAAATCTAAACTGCATAGTAAAAATTAAGCAGCCAGTATTTACTAGAGATGTGCGGCTGGCACTTTTCGTGTTTTGTGTATTGGTTTTGGTTCTAATTCCACTTTCGTGTTTTGGTTTTTGCTTGGTTTTGCCAAAACCACCCTTTCGTGTTTTGGTTTTGGATCTGGATGATTTAAAAAAAAAACATAAAATCAGCTAAATCACAGAATTTGGGGGGAATTTTGCTCCTACTGTATTATTAACCTCAATAACATTCATTTCCACTCATTTCCAGTATATTCTGAACACCTCACACCTCACAATATTGTTTTTAGGTCTAAAAGTTGCACCGAGGTGGCTGTATGACCAAGCTAAGCGACACAAGTGTGCGGCACAAACACCTGGCCCATCTAGGAGTGGCACTGCAGTTGCAGACAAGATGGCACTATTCAAGAACTAGTCCCCAAACAGCACATAATGCAAAGAAGAAAAAAAGGTGCACCGAGGTTGCTGTATGACTAAGCTAAGCGACACAACCACCTGGCCCATCTAGTAGTGTCACGCAGTGGCTGAATGTCGAGAGTGGGCCGCAATTGTTCGGTCCACTGACAGCATCTCCAGCACGCCCCTGTCATTTTTAAAAAGAAATCTGCAATTGGTGGATTTATACGGCAGTACCCCAGGACTAATACAGCAGTACCCCTGGACTCATGCGGCAGTGTCAGACAGGATGGCACTTTTCAAGAACTAGGCTCCAAACAGCACCTCATGCAAAGATGTTGAAGAGGTGCAATGAGGTAGCTGTATGACTAAGCCAAGTGACACAAACAATTCCCACTGGAATTATACGTCCATATCACTGGAATTATATGTTCAAATCACTGGAATTAAATGCCAAAATCACTAGAATTAAATGGCAGTACCACTGGACATATACGGAAGTGTCAGACAGGATGGCACTTTAAAAAAAAATAGTCCCCAAACAGCACATGATGATAAGAAGAAAAAGAGGTGCAAGATGGAATTGTCCTTGGGCGCTCCCTCCCACCCTTATGTTGTATAAACAGGACATGCACACTTTAACAAACCAATCATTTCAGTGACAGGGTCTACCACACGACTGTGGCTGAAATGATTGGTTTGTTTGGACCCCCACAAAAAAAAGAAGCAATTAATCCCCCCACCAAAAAAGAAGCAATCAATCTCTCCTTGCACAAACTGGCTCTACAGAGGCAAGATGTCGACCTCATCCTCATCCTCTGATTCCTAACCCCTTTAACTGTGTACATCCTCCTCCTCCTCACAGAGTATTAATTCGTCCCCACTGGAATCCACCATCACAGGTCCCTCTGTACTTTCTGTAGGCAATTGCTGGTAAAGGTCTTCCCGGAGGAATTTATAATTAATTTTGATGATCATCATCTTCTCCAAATTTGGTGGAAGTAACCTCGTACGCCGATCGCTGACAAGGTTACCGGCTGCACTAAACACTCTTTCGGAGTACACACTGGAAGGGGGGGCAACTTTGGTAAAATAAAGCCAGTTTGTGCAAGGGCATCCAAATTGCCTCTTTTTCCTGCCAGTATACATACGGACTGTCTGACATGCCTACTTGGATGCTGTCACTCATATAATCCTCCACCATTCTTTCAATGGTGAAAGAATCATATGCAGTGACAGTAGACATGTCAGTAATCATTGGCAGGTCCTTCAGTCCGGACCAGATGTCAGCTTTCGCTCCTGACTGCCCTGCATCACCGCCAGTGGGTGGGCTAGGAAATATTATCCTTTTCCTTGCAGCCCCGGTTGTGGGAGAATGTGAAGGAGGAGCTGTTGACGGGTCACATTCCGCTTGAGTTGACAATTTACTCACCAGCAGGTCTTTGCACCTCTGCAGACTTGTGTCTGCCGCAAAGAGAGATACAACGTAGGCTTTAAACCTAGGATCGAGCAAGGGGGCCAAAATGTAGTGCTCTGATTTCAACAGATTGACCACCCTTGAATCCCGGCAAAGCGAATGAAGGGCTCCATCCACAAGTCCCACATACTTTGCGGAATCGCTCTGTCTTAGCTCCTCCTTCAATTTATCCAGCTGCGTCTGCAAAAGCCTGATGAGGGGAATGACCTGACTCAAGCTGGCAGTGTCTGAACTGACTTCACGTGTGGCAAGTTCGAAGGGTTGGGGAACCTTGCACAAGACAGAAAATATTCTCCACTGCGCTTGAGTCAGGTGCATTCCCGCTCCTTTGCCTATATCATAGGTGGATGTATAGACTTTAATGGCCTTTTGCTGCTCCTCCATCTTCTGAAGCATATAGAGTGTTGAATTTCACTTCGTTACCACCTCTTGCTTCAGTTGATGGCAGGGCAGGTTCAGGAGTGTTTGCTGTTGCGTCAGTCTGCGGCACATGGTGGCAGAATGTCGAAAGTGGCCCGCAATTTTTCAGGCCACCGACAGCATCTCCTGCACACCCCTGTAATTTTTCAAAAAATTCTGCACCACCAAATTAATTGTATGTGCAAAACATGGGACATGCTGGAATTTTCCCAGATGTAATGCATGCACAATATTGGTGTTGTCCGATATCCCAAATCCCCAGGAGAGTCCAATTTGGGTAAGCCATTCTGCGATGATGTCGCTCAGTTTCCGTAAGAGGTTGTCAGCTGTGTGCCTCTTACGGAAAGCTGTGATACATAGCGTAGCCTACCTAGGAACAAGTTGGCGTTTGCGAGATGCTGCTACTGTTGCCGCTGCTGTTGTTGTTGCGGGAAGCCATACATCTACCCAGTGGGCTGTTACAGTCATATAGTCCTTAGTCTGCCCTGTTCCACTTGTCCACATGTCCGTGGTTAAGTGGACACTGGATACAACAGCATTTTGTAGGGCACTGGTAACTCTTTTTCTGACGTCTTTGTACATTCTCGGTATCGCCTGCCTAGAGAAGTGGAACCTAGATGGGATTTGATACCGGGGACACACTATCTACATCAATTCTCTACGTCCCACTGAGCTAATAGTGGATTACCGGACACACGTCTAACACCAACATAAGTGTCAAGGCCTCAGTTATCCGCTTTGCAACAGGATGACTGCTGTCATATTTAATCTTCCTCATAAAGGACTGTTGGACAGTCAATTGCTTACTGGAAGTAGCACAAGTGGTCTTCCGACTTCCCCTCTGGGATGATGATTGACTCCCGGCAGCAACAACAGCAGTGGCAGCAACAGCAGGCGTACCACTCAAGGATCTTCCGGAGGAATCCCGGTTAGGAGAGGACTCCTCAGTCTTGACAGTGACATGGCCTGCAGTACTACTGACGTTCCTGACTGAGGAGGAAGTTGACATTGAGGGAGTTGGTGGTGTGGGTTGCAGGAGCTTGGGTACAAGAGGAAGAAGGGATTTAGGTGTCAGTAGACTGCTTACGCTCTTACCCAAAGTTTCACAACTTGACACTAACTTCTGATGAATGCGCAGCAGGTGACGTATAAGGGAGGATGTTCCTAGGTGGTTAACATCCTTACCCCTACTTATTACAGATTGACACCTGTTGTCCGGATATACAGTATGGAGAAATAATTCCACACCGAAGAGGTGGCTTTTTTGGTAGTTTGCCCAGGCATCACAATGGGCTCATTCATCCCACGGACAACAGGTGTCTCCCCCCGGTGCCTGACTTAAACAAACCACATCACCATCAGAATCCGCATCGTCAACTTCCTCCTCAGCACCAGCAACACCCATATCCTCATCCTGGTGTACTTGAACAGTGATATCTTAAATTTCAATATCAGGAACTGGACTGTGGGTGCTCTATCCAGCACTTGCAGGGGGAGTGCAAATGGTGGAAGGAGCCACCGCTTCCCGTCCAGTGTTGGGAATGTCAGGTATCGCAACCGCCGACACACTTGGACTCTCCTTGGGGATTTGTGATACCATCTCAGAACGCACAGTTCTTT
This sequence comes from Pseudophryne corroboree, assembly GCF_028390025.1. Classification (NCBI taxonomy): domain Eukaryota; kingdom Metazoa; phylum Chordata; class Amphibia; order Anura; family Myobatrachidae; genus Pseudophryne; species Pseudophryne corroboree. The sequence continues at coordinate 678,929,091 of NC_086448.1, forward strand.
TCTGTGCTCTTTCCAGCCTAACTCTTTTCATTTTTCTAGCGGGAGAATGAAGGCTTCCATCGTCATGTGAAGCTGAACCACCAGTCATGAACATAGGCCAGGGCCTCAGCCGTTCCTTGCCACTCCGTGTCGTAAATGGCATATTGGAAAGTTTAGGCTTCTCCTCAGACCATTTAAATTTCTTTTTCTTTCTGGAGTTATATAACACAATATGCGGCACAGGAATGACTGATGGCTGATGGCCAGGATACTACACTGGTCTGATGCAGCACAACACAGCAACACTGTGAGGGACTTGTTGTTATTATTATTATTATTATTATACGTCAGCAGTGGACATATAGCAGCAGCGTATACCACTGTGACTGCCTGGTCCCCGGAATGACTGATGGCCAGGACACTACCACTGGTCTGATGCAACACAACACAGCAACTCTGTAAGGGACTTGTTGTTATTATTAATATTATACGTCAGCAGTGGACATATAGCAGCAGCGTATACCACTGTGACTGCCTGGTCACTGGAATGACTGATGGCCTGGACACTACCACTGGTCTGATGCAGCACAACACAGCAATACTGTGAGGGACTTGTTATTATTATTATTATTATTATTATAATAATAATAATAATATTACTACTGTGACATATAGTAGCAGCGTATACCACTATGACTGCCCCTGGTCACTGGAATGACTGATGACTAGGACACTACCACTGGGCTGATGCAGCACAACACAGCAACACTGTTAGGGACTTATTATACAGCAGCAGTGGACATATGACAGCAGAGGACACCACCACTGTGAATGGTTACTGGACTGACTGATGCACAGGACACTAGCACTGTTCTGATGCAGGACAACATAGATAATTATACAGCAGCACTGGGCATATGGCAGAAGATGACACCACCATTGTTGAATGGTCACTGGACTGACTGATGCCCAGGACACTACCACTGGTCTGATGCAGGACAACACAGCAACACTGTAAGGGACTTATTAAACAGCACCACTGGACATATGGCAGCAGAGGACACCAGACTGGACTGAGGCAGCATAATACACCACCCTGAACTGATGCAGCACAACAGAGCACCCTATACAGCAGGACTGGACATATGGCTGCAGAGGACACAAGCACTGTGACTGGACAGATTCAGCACAAACCACGGACACTGAGGATAATGAGAGAACGGAGACGGTCCTTTCTGTACACTCTCCAATGCCGGAGTGAAAATGGCGGGGATGCGCGGCTCCTTATATGGAATCCAAATCCCGCGAGAATCCGACAGCGGGATGATGACGTTTTGCCTTGTTCGGGTTTTCGAGTCAGGCGGGAAAACCCGAGCCGGGCTCGGAACTGGCTTCAGAGGGTGAAGTTCGGTACGGTTTGGTTCTCTGAGACCCGAACCCGCTCATCTCTAGTATTTACCATGCACAGAAACAATACAACCCACCCAAATCTAAATTACATCTGCCCCACCTGCAGTGCAATATGGTTTTGCTCAATTGCTTACTTTTTTTGTTTGCTAACAAACCTGAATAATCAACCCCTGTGTTTGTTATGGACAACAGCTCAACCAATACAAAAATACAGTTGAAAGCAGTGGCGGAACTAGCGAGCGGTGGGCCCAGGTGCGACAAAATGCTCCCCCCCCCCCCCACATCCCATCCAAGTCCACCCCCTCACCCCTGGAGAGGATCTGGTGAGGGGGACCTGCTCAAGGCCAGAGAAATGGATACCTAGCAACAGTGCCGTAACTAGACATTTTAGCACTGTGTGCAAGAAACGGCATCGGAGCCCCACCCCTGCATGCAAAACAGGGGCAGTGCGCGTCGTAGGCGCGCAAAAATACACAGTGGCGTGGCTTCGTGGGGAAGGGGTGTGGCCACAAAATAATACCAATTCATAAAACGGTGCACAGTAGTCTCCATTCTTCAAATTACGCCGCACAGTGGCACCACTACACCAGGTAGAGACCCTTTTACACCTTACAGCGGACAGATTCCTCTTTTTACACATTACGGCAGACATCGTCCCCCTTTTTACACATAGCGGCAGACAGCGTCCCCCTTTTTACACATAACGGCAGACAGCGTGCACTTTTTACACATAGCGGCAGACAGCGTGCCCTTGTTACACATAGCGGCAGACAGCGTCCCCTTTTTACACATAACGGCAGACAGCGTGCCCTTGTTACACATTACGGCAGACAGCATCCCCCATTTACACATTACGGCAGACAGCGTCCCCCTTTTTACACATTAAGGCAGACAGCGTCCCCCTTTTTACACATTACGGCAGACAGCGTCCCTCTTTTTACACATTACGGCAGACAGCGTCCCCCTTTTTACACATAACGGCAGACAGCGTGCACTTTTCACACATAGCGGCAGACAGCGTGCCCTTGTTACACATAGCGGCAGACAGCATCCCCTTTTTACACATAACGGCAGACAGCGTGCCCTTGTTACACATTACGGCAGACAGCGTCCCACTTTTTACACATTGCGGCAGGCAGTCCCCCATTTTTACACATAGCGGCAGGCAGTCCCCCATTTTTACACATAGCGGCAGGCAGTCCCCCATTTTTACACATAGCGGCAGGCAGTCCCAACAAAGAAAGAAAGAAAGAAAGAAAGAAAGAGACAGAAAGAAAGAAGAATTATACTTACCCTCTCCGCTGGCTCAGGCTCCTCAGTGCAGCGTCAGACGATTCCCGGGCTGGAGACTCACCATGCACAAAGGGAAATTAGGGAATGACCAGCAGCTCCAGCTCCTCTCTCTCCCTCCCTCCCATTATGACAGTGGGCTCCGGGGACGGCCACGAGATCTTGGCGTGATGCTTGTCAGATCCCCGGCGCAGAGAGAGAAAGAGAGAGACGAGGGGGCTGAATATAAACAGGAAGGGGGAGGAGCTGAGTTAGCTGCCCCTCCTCGCTTTCCTGATTGACATCATGATCTTGCAGCACTGCAGCAGCATTTTATTATAGGAGGAGGAGGAGGACGTGTGGAGGAGGAGGCGCTGGAGAGAGCATTCCCTCCAGCAGCAGCAGCCAGTCACAGTGAGTGAGACCTGTTTGTATGAGGGAGGGACAGACCCTCCTCCCTCTTCGGCCGGGACCCCTCCTGCTCCTTCCCCTTCAGCCGGGCTGCCGTTGAGTGTGTTACAGAGGCGGCAGCCGCGGCAGCGTGTCTGGTGCTGCGGCTGCTGCCCTAGTGCCCTGATCTGTTCGTTACGACGGGCGGGCGGCGGGATGCAGACCCGACGGGAGCGCTGGTGCCTGGTGTGCGGCCGCGGCAGCATGATACAATGCCGGCGGCTGTGGGCCCTTGAGTGCGGCGGGGCCCCAGTGCAATGCACTGGCTGCCCTGCCAGTAGTTCCGCCCCTGGTTGAAAGTATATGCACAACATTAGTACTACAATACTCTAATGTTTTAAACACATACTTACCACATATGTTAGAGGTTCATTTGTAGCACATAACATATTTTTAATACATTTTTTGGAGACATTATGATCACAATGCTATATCTTTATATTTTTTAAACTTTTAAAAAGGGATTAATGGTTTATATATACTAACCGCTGAAGAGTTTCTCAGTGAGTTGCTGCCTTACCTGCCTCCCTAATTCTGTAGTCAAACTCTCGCCATATGGTACTAACTCAACTACTTGCTGTCTTCCTCATCCACATGGGGCAGATATTTTTGCATACACATGTTATGAAGAAAACAGCAGCTAAACTCAATTTTAGACACCTTTAAGGCACTATACAAAAAAAGCCAGACACCAAAACCAAGATTTCAGCACTCCAAAACATCTTTCTATCAATGAACGAGTGACCTTATGTGCATGATTGTATTTGGGTTCAGCAGGGGAATTGGAAAAGACCTGACAGCAATTGAATATTCCCCTGTGTGCACACACCTATAATTATTGGAAAGCTGTCAGTCCGGCAGTGGCAAGAGATAAAGGTGGTCATTCCGAGTTGTTCGCTCGTTGCCGTTTTTCGCAACGCAGCGATTAGGTGGAAAATGCGCATGCGCATGGTACGCAGCGCGCATGCGCTAAGTAATTTAACACAAAACTTTGTAGATTTACACAAGCTCGAGCAACGTTTTTTTAATGCTTGAGTGATCATAGTGTGATTGACAGGAAGTGGGTGTTTCTGGGCGGAAACTGGCCGTTTTCAGGGAGTGTGCTAAAAATCGCAGGCGTGCCAGGTAAAAAATGCAGGAGTGGCTGGAGAAACAGGGGAGTGGCTGGCCGAACGCAGGGGGTGTTTGTGACGTCAAACCAGGAACTAAACGGACTGAGGTGATCGCAATCTAGGAGTAGGTCTGGAGCTACTCAGAAACTGCAAGGAATTATTTAGTAGCAGTTCTGCTAATCTTTCGTTCGCAATTCTGCTAAGCTAAGATACACTTCCAGAGGGCGGCGGCCTTGCGTGTGCAATGCTGCTAAAAGCAGCTAGCGAGCGAACAACTCGGAATGAGGGCCAAAGCCTGAGCTCCAGGTTGGATCAGTTCTGGAAGTCATTAAAGAGGACAGAAAATGGTGGGCCCTTGTCAGAAGATTTCTAACATATTAGGAGAAGACTTCAAGATAGGAACTGGGCCTTGAGTTGCAGTGGCTGTCACCAAACCCCAAGGAAGAAGCAACAACTGTAGGGAAGTACAATGGTGAATGAAATAAAGCTCTATGAACCACCTGACCACACCCATTCCCTCCATAATTGGAAGGAGGCCATACCACCTTTTTTGGTTCAACGTAGACCACTGTGATTATAGCAGTAAGCCCATGGGGCACAATTACATTTGAGCAGTAGGCCCATGGGGTCCATCTTTTATTTAGGTGTAAGGCCCATGGAGAAATTGATAACTCAGTCTTTAACCTTTGCCTGCAGAAAATAAATTCTTGCTTACTGCCAAAACCCCATTTTACACCAAAATTGGGTAACAGGCCCATTGCATAGTGTCTGGTAGGGAAAGTCTGGTTTATGTGAATGAATAGGCCTATTAGCACTATGATACGGTTTACCTTGTTGTGTTTGGTGATTATTTTTTATCTGCATGTATTTGTTAGGATAGTTTGGATAATTGTTTAGGATTTGTACAAAGGGCACAACACCTGGAGCTAGGTTTGTTGTTCTGGTGGGAGTGTACTCTATTCATTAAAGGACCTTTGTGAAAGATCTCTAGCAAAGGTGTAAATTGTTATGTGGAAAGCATACCTTCTGTGTGTGTCTTTTCCCTTGTTTTCCCTTGTTTTTTGAACATACAGGGCCTAATTCAGAGTTGATTGCAGCAGCAAATTTGTTAGCAGTTGGGCAAAACCATGGCCCTCATTCCGAGTCGTTCGCTCGGTATTTTTCATCGCATCGCAGTGAAATTCCGCTTAGTACGCATGCACAATATTCGCACTGCGACTGCGCCAAGTAATTTTACAATGGAGATAGTATTTTTACTCACGGCTTTTTCATCGCTCCGGCGATCGTAATGTGATTGACAGGAAATGGGTGTTACTGGGCGGAAACAGGCCGTTTTATGGGCGTGCGGGAAAAAACGCTACCATTTCCGGAAAAAACGCAGGAGTGGCCGGGGAAACGGGGGAGTGTCTGGGCGAACGCTGGGTGTGTTTGTGACGTCAAACCAGGAACGACAAGCACTGAACTGATCGCAGATGCCGAGTAAGTCTGAAGCTACTCTGAAACTGCTAAGTAGTTTGTAATCGCAATATTGCGAATACATCGGTCGCAATTTTAAGAAGCTAAGATTCACTCCCAGTAGGCGGCGGCTTAGCGTGTGTAACTCTGCTAAAATCGCCTTGCGACCGATCAACTCGGAATGAGGGCCCATGTGCACTGCAGGTGTGGCAGATATAACATTTGCAGAGAGAGATAGATTTGGGTGGGTTATTTTGTTACTGTGCAGGGTAAATACTGGCTGCTTTATTTTTACACTGCAATTTAGATTTCAGTTTGAACACACCATACCCAAATCTACTCTCTCTGCCACACCTGCAGTGCACATGGGCCCTCATTCCGAGTTGATCGGTCGCAAGGCGATTTTAGCAGAGTTACACACGCTAAGCCGCCGCCTACTGGGAGTGAATCTTAGCTTCTTAAAATTGCGAACGATGTATTCGCAATATTGCGATAACAAACTTCTTAGCAGTTTCAGAGTAGCTTCAGACTTACTCGGCATCTGCGATCAGTTCAGTGCTTGTCGTTCCTGGTTTGACGTCACAAACACACCCAGCGTTCGCCCAGACACTCCCCCGTTTCTCTGGCCACTCCTGCGTTTTTTCCGGAAACGGTAGCGTTTTCATCCACACGCCCCTAAAACGCCGTGTTTCCGCCCAGTAACACCCATTTCCTGTCAATCACACTACGATCGCCGGAGCGATGAAAAAGCCGTGAGTAAAAATACTATCTTCATTGTAAAATTACTTGGCGCAGTCGCAGTGCGAATATTGCGCATGCGTACTAAGCGAATTTTCACTGCGATGCGATGAAAAATACCGAGCGAACGACTCGGAATGAGGGCCATGGTTTTGCCCAACTGCTAACAAATTTGCTGCTGCGATCAACTCTGAATTACCCCCACAGTCCTCATTGCGGGTGCAACTATTTGCACCCATGATTAGCGTGCTGCAGTAAGTGTGCATGTATACGTGCATGTGCAAATATTCTCACCTCCAGCTCATAGGCTTGCATTAGCTAATTGCAGGAGTGAATAGTCGCACCTGGCTATGGCAAGTCACTCCCGTGATACGTGTGCATGTGCGCACGCATAGTGGGATAGACGACAATGACTACATCTGTTTGTCAGCCTTACACTCCCATATAAGGTTATTTTTAGCATGGGAGATCAATACATTCTCCCACAGTTGCCCTAAAAGACATAACAACTATTGAAGCCTGGTCAAAGAGAAAACCAAATATAAAATATCTAAGACCCTTTGAAAGTACTGCTTATGTCCATATAAGAAAAGAGAGAAGATGTAATCTGGGTTCAGAATCAATAAAGTGCATCATGCTTGGCTATTGTCATAAAAGTGAAGGCTGCAGATTGTGGAATCCAGTTACCAGAAGACTTGTCAAGTCAAGGGATGCTGCATTTAAAAAGAGAGCACAAGTTACAGAAAAGCTGGACTTTGACATTCAGGACAAGTATATGTCACTGGACATGCCAGTAGCTGGAGATATATCTGATCCAGAGACTGCCAGTGTGGAATTTCAACCACAGAAAAGATTATCTGCTAGATCAAATATCAGCAAACCACCTAAAAGATATGATGAGGAATTTGCAGACATTGCATTCAGTGAACCTCTCTCACAGGTTGCTACACAAAGCTTCATTTGTGAGTTTGTGTAACATGGAGAAGCTAATAGTGAGGGGGTGTATAAGAATGGAAGAGTGCTACTATGCATACTCCACAATAGCTCCTCCAGGAATGTTTCATTTCTTAACCAAGCTGGCCACCAAAGTTACTACTGCACATGCACCATCTTGTTACTGTGTAGAGTGACAAAGTATGATGTCTCCAGTGGTGCAAGTAGAAAAAAATTCTTAGTGATACTGTGTACATGCACCAAAAAAATGGGTGTGGCCTCATGGGGCGTGGACAATGAAAATAGGGAAGTGATACACATATGGGAGGGGGGGGGGGGCAGATACACATATGACCCCAATAGTGCCAGATAAACATATGCCTCCAATAGTGGAGTGCCAGATACACATGTAACCCCAGTAGTGCAGTGCCAGATACACATATGGCCAACAGTGCCAGATATGCCCCCCACAGTGCCAGATATGCCCCCACAGTGCCAGATACAATTATGCCTCCCCCAGTCCCAGATACACATATGCCCCCCCACAGTGCCAGATAAAAATATGCCTCCACAGTGCCAGATAGACATATGTCCCCAGTCGCAGATATGTCCCCATAGTGTCAGAAACACATATGCCCCCACAGTACCAGATACACATATGCCCCCAGTGCCAGAAATACCCACATAGTGCCAGATATGCCCCCACAGTGCCAGATACACATATGCCCCCCAGTGCCAGGAACACGTATGCCTCCAGTGCCAGATACACATATGCCCCCATGGCCACATATGTCCCCCCCAGTGCCAGGTACACATATGCCCTTAGTGCCATATATGCCCCTGCAGTGCCAGGTACACATATGCCCCCCAGTGCCAGATACACATATGCCCCCAGTGCCACATATGTACCCCAGTGCCAGATACACATATGCCCCCTGTGCCACATATGCCCCCTCAGTTCCAGGTACACATATGCCTCTTGTTCCACATATGCCCCCCCCCAGTGCCAGACACATATATGCCCCCAGTGCCACACATGCCCCCCCCCAGTGCCAAATATACATATGCCCCCCGTGCCAGGTACACATATGCCCCCAGTGCCATATATGCCCCCTCAGTGCCAGGTACACATATGCCCCCAGTGCCACATATGCCCCCCTGTGCCAGAAACACATTTGCCCCCAGTGCCACATATGCTCCCAGTGACAGATATACATATGCCCCTAGTGCCACATATACCCCCCAGTTCCAGGTACATATATGTCCCCAGTGCCATATATGCCCCCCAGTACAAGATACACATATGCTCCCACTGCCACATATGCCCCCTTAGTGCCAGGTACACATGCCCCCCCCCCCCTTGCTTACCGCTGCTGTGCTTTGTGTTAGGCCGGGAAGAAGACTGTAGCGTGCGCCTGTCCTGTGTCCCTCCTGTGTATCCAGCGGCGATGGCGTGGCTCTCAAATGAGGTGCTGGATTGTGAGCCAATCACAGCTTACGGACCGGCAGCCAATCAGGAGCCGCAGCTGCCAGTCCGCGAGCTCTGATTGGCTCATGAACTGGTACTTCATTTGAGAGACACACCGCCGGAGACCGGATAAGCACTCCTTCTGGGTCCTCGTACACAGCACAGCAGTGGCAGGCTGTGCATACCACCTGTCAATTTCTCACCGGTATGCAGTACCTCCCCGTACCGCCAAACTTGCGGCACTGGATGTCTCCCACTTAGCTATAAGGGTGTAATTCAGAGTTGATCGTAGCAGGAGGTGTAACTAGAGTTTTTGGAGCCCAGGGCAAGATGGAAAATGGCGCCCCCCCCAAAAAAAAAAAACACACCAAAAGAAGAATGTGAGCGCGCGGAAAAATGGCCGTGACCACACACCAGAAAGGGTGTGGCCACGCACCAGAAGGGTGTGGCCATGCACCACTGAAAATGGCCCACAGTGCCAGTTACATTGCCCCACAGTGCCAGATACAATGCCCCACAGTGCCAGATACATGCCCCACAGTGCCAGATACATGCCCCACAGTGCCAGTTACAATGCCCCACAGTGCCGGATACATGCCCCACAGTGCCAGTTACATTGCCCCCCAGTGCCAGTTACATTGCCCCACAGTGCCAGTTACATGCCCCACAGTGCCAGTTACTGCCCCACAGTGCCAGATACAATGCTTCACAGTGCCAGATACATGCCCCACAGTGCCAGATACATGCCCCACAGTGCCGGATACATGCCCCACAGTGCGAGTTACATTGCCCCACAGTGCCGGACACATGCCCCACAGTGCCAGTTACATTGCCCCACAGTGCCAGTTACATGCCCCACAGTGCCAGATACATGCCCCACAGTGCCAGACACAATGCCCCACAGTGCCGGATACATGCCCCACAGTGCCAGATACATGCCCCACAGTGCCGGATACACAAGTCTCTACCCTCCTCCCCTCCCCCCCCCCCGTCAGTCACTCACCGCTGCGGTCGGCGCTATCACTCTGCTATGTGAGGGGAGGAGAGCGCAGCGCCTCTCCTGCCCCTCACCGCTCCAGGTCTCCGGCGGCGGCTGTGTGGCGTTGGTTCGCTAGCCAATCAGATCTCCCGGACCGGCAGCCAACCAGGAGCTGGTCCGCAAGCTTTGATTGGCTAACGCCGCCGGAGACCGGACACACGCAGTGCAAGTGCTCGCAGCGGCGGTGAGGGGAGGGAGAGACGCTGCGCTCTCCTCCCCTCACATTTTGGCGTGACGGGGGCGAGTGGGGCATGATGCCCTGGCCGGCGGCGGAGCCCCCTCTCCTGGGCCTGCCAAGGCACCCAGGGCACGTGCCCCACTCGCCCCACCATAGTTACTCCTCTGATCGTAGCAGCAAATTTATTAGCAGTTGGGCAAACCCATGTGCACTGCAGATGTGGCAGATATAACATTTGCAGAGAGAGTTAGATTTGGGTGGGTTATTTTGTTTCTGTGCAGGGTAAATACTGGCTGCTTTATTTTTACACTGCAATTAAGATTTCAGTTTGAACACACCCCACCCAAGTCTAACTCTCTCTGCACATGTTATATCTGCCCCCCATGCAGTGCACATGGTTTTTGCCCAACTACTAACAAATTTGCTGCTGCGATCAACTCTGAATTAGGCCCTAAGAGACCTGCTCATTTTATCCCACGCCACTTCTATTCCAGTATCATGCACTGCTGACTCTCACCACTACAATCCATTCTGAATGTAGCTGCAAGGCTAATTTTCCTCACTAGACGTTCATCATCTGCAAATCCACTGTCAGTCCCTCCATTGGTTACCTGTATTCTACCGTATTCAATATAAAATACGTTTACTCACACACAAAGCCATTAACCAAACTGTACCAATGTACATCTCATTGCTTATCTCAAAATATCTCACAACCCGACCTCTCCGCTCTTCACAAGATCTGTGTATCTCATCCACACTAATTTTTCGCTCCCATTCACGATTGCAGGACTTTTTTCGGGCTGCACCCACTCTGAGAAATGCCCTACCACGCACAATATGACTCTCCTCTAGTCTTCAAACATTCAAGTTTTCCCTGAAAACTCCCCTCTTTAGGTTTGCTTATTAAACTCCAGAACCACTCATAATACCTTCATAAGTTTTCCTATCCAATTACATAACCACTGTACAGTCCACACAAATCCTCACATATTTTCTCTTTCTTCACTTTCCCATCCTCCTGATCCTGGTTCATCATTGCTGTTTGGCCATATCATGCAGCCCACCAAGAAACTTTGCAATCTGGTGGACAATTATGCAATAGGTAGCATCTATTCTTGTGCATCAATGCCTACCTCCCAATACAATATAAGCTTGTGAGCAGGGCATTCCTACCCCTATGACTGTTTTTTATTACCCAGGTTTGTTTTATCATTGTTGTTTCCAATTGTAAAGCACAATAGAATTTGCTGCGCTATATAAGAAACTGTTATTAAATAATAAATAAATAACCATCCAAAAGACAGTCACCGACTGGTGAGCTGTTGCAACTCTGCTCCTTTTCATGCTTCAACCAGTGTAACCACAGTGAGTACGGCTGTACCTAAACAACACTACTGGTTAAGCCACTGGACTTGTGATTGGTTCTAATACATTTTGCCTATTGTGTACACTACTCTGCCATGCCACCACATGTATACATATATTTCCAACAATTACTGGTTCCATCTGCTGTGTATGTGAAACCTGAGACCTGATGCCAGAAGTACCAGTAATGACCATACACTTAACCCAGTTAAGATCATCTACATTTCAGACCATTGTTTTTCCAAGGGGAGAGGATACAGGAAATCTCCACTTACACCTGTCTTACTGGCAGGCCCGGCGACAGGAGGGGTCAAAGGGGACACCAGTACGGGGCCCGAAGCTCAGGGGTGCCCCTAAGATCAAGGGCACAAAATAAATGGGGTTGCAGGGACTAAAAAAAAATGTGCCCTCCAAGTAAACAATCACCAGGCTGGCGCTGCAGCAACCCAAAACCTTCCCCCCCCCCCCCGTTTACCCAGTCACTTGGTCCGGTCCTCTCAGAGACGCCGTCACTGTGCACCACGCTGCCTGTCCCTGCTGCCGCTGATGATGAAGAGCCGGCCTGCCGGGCTTCCCAGCAAAAGACCTGCTGCCCACCAAGCACACCAACACAGTTGAAGGCTGTATTGATATGCATCCCGTGGTAGTGGATCGGGCACTGCGGCATGTAAAAAATAGAGGGAGTGTGCATATGTATATATATATATATATATATATATATATATATAAATTCATAAAGGTGCAGCACTCAAGCTTGTTAAAAAGATTACACAGAAATGAATATCTTGTTCAACATTTCAACATTTCAATCATAATGTCATCAGGATCTGTGTAATCTTTTTAACCCAGATTGAGTGACGCACCTTTATGAATATATATATATATATCAACATGCCCTGGTGCCCTCCTAGGTGTGTCACACCAATGATATAGGATGTAGGCTGGCGGCACTCATGGGACTTGTTAGTATAAATTACTCGGGACTGCCCCCGTGAATATCACGGGGGCAGTCCCGAGTAATTTATGCTAACAAGTCCCATGAGTGCCGCCAGCCTACATCCTATATATATATATATATGCACACTCCCTCTATTTATGAACTTTATTCTTGGATTTTTGTCAGGGCACCAGCGCAAATTGTGAGTGCCACTCCTTTGTGTGTGTATATACTGTATATATATATATATATATAAAATGGTGTGATCATCTCTGTATATTGGCCCTCATTCCGAGTTGTTCGCTCGGTATTTTTCATCGCATCGCAGTGAAAATCCGCTTAGTACGCATGCGCAATGTTCGCACTGCGACTGCGCCAAGTAACTTTACTATGAAGAAAGTAATTTTACTCACGGCTTTTTCTTCGCTCCGGCGATCGTAATGTGATTGACAGGAAATGGGTGTTACTGGGCGGAAACACGGCGTTTCAGGGGCGTGTGGCTGAAAACGCTACCGTTTCCGGAAAAAACGCAGGAGTGGCCGGGGAAACGGTGGGAGTGCCTGGGCGAACGCTGGGTGTGTTTGTGACGTCAACCAGGAACGACAAGCACTGAAATGATCGCACAGGCAGAGTAAGTCTGGAGCTACTCTGAAACTGCTAAGTAGTTAGTAATCGCAATATTGCGAATACATCGGTCGCAATTTTAAGAAGCTAAGATTCACTCCCAGTAGGCGGCGGCTTAGCGTGTGTAACTCTGCTAAATTCGCCTTGCGACCGATCAACTCGGAATGAGGGCCCTTGTTACTGGATCGGGCACCGCAGCATGCCTGCCAGTATACCAGAACTCTCCCTCTATTTATTACACGCTGCGGTGCCCGATCCACTAACAATATACAGGGCTGTTCACACAGGGCCCAGAGATACTGCCGTACCCGGGCCCCAAGGTTTCTGTTGCCGGTCCTGCTTACTGGCAGGGTACTTATTGGAACTACACTTAAAATGGGAATCAGAACAGATCTGTGGGATCTTTTGAGTCAAATAATTCAATATTCTCTTTTCCTAATATACAAATACTAAATATTTCATGCTGGTTTGCATGCCCTTCAAAATCCATAAAATTATTTCTATTTTGAAATTAAAAATTGTATTTAAGTTTTTAGTCAGCAGAGGGCACTATTACCACACTCTTACTCTGGGTAAAGAAATGTCGCCTCATACATATACTAGTTTTACTGTAATTTAATACTTACTCAACAAAGAAAAAAGTCTGGAATCTCTGAGAACTGAATGTGAAAAACTGCATAGAATGCTGTTTGTGAAGTGTGACTGATATCTTCAACAATATAATATATAAACTGAACAGAACATTTACATTTTTTTAATGTTACATCGTTTTATTATATCTGAAGTTATAAACTGGAATTTAATCAGTCTATAAAGTTTTATTATTTACATTTAACATTTTTTAGGTGTTAAAAATTACAATCTAGATTTTGGATTTTTTAAAGAAATTCTTAGAGCTTGTAGATTAATTGTGTACACTTATAGAGGCGTATTTAATCAATTGCCACACTTAGTGAGTTCCACATTCGGCCAACCATGAGAAGAGGGCGAGCTGGACTTCCACTGCCGGCGCTGAAAAGCCGCAGCTATGGATAATCCAAGCCCTTTGCACCTGTCCTAACTGAATTCCCCCTAAATTGGGAGCAAAGTTAAAAATAAAAAAAGGAAACTTGGCCTAATTCAGACCTGATCGCTGGGCAGTGATTTTTGCACTGCTGCGAACAGGTAGTCACCGCCTATAGAGGGAGAGTGTTTTAGCTGTGCAAGTGTGCGAACGCATGTGTAGCAGAGCTGTACAAACAGATCTTGTGCAGTCTCTGCACAACACAGGACTTAGGGTGCATACACACTGGTCGTTTTTGCCCAGCGTGTATGCACGGCGATGATGGCTGACATCGCTGAGCTGAAAATTGCTCAGTGCATACACAGAGCGCTTTTCCCCCCTGCCCAGCGATGTCAGCGGGGGTGAACGGCTTTCCATAGCAGGACGCTATGGAAAGCCGTTCACCCCGCCGTTCATCTACTGGTAATACCAGCAGATGAACGGCGGCCGGTATGTATGGGCCTTTACTCAGCCACTGCGATCACTTCAGCCTGTCCGGGACCAGAATTGATGTACGTAAGCCTCCCTGCAAATGTATGGACATGCCTGCGTTTTTCCAACCACTCCCAGAAAACGGTCAGTTGCCACCCGCAAACGCCTTCTCCCTGTCAATCTCCTTGCATTGTCCCGTGCGAATGGATTCTTCGTACAAACCCATCGCTGAGTGGCGATCCGCTTTGTACCCGTGCAATGCGCCTGCGCATTGCGGTGCATGGGAAAACGCAGCCTAGCACATTGCGGTGCATAGGGAAATGCAGCCAGCAATCAGGTCTGAATTATCCCCCATGTTGCAAATGCAAGAGGTGCAAATACCTTTTATTGTTTTTGATGCAATAAAATTCTGTCTGCTTTGCAAGTAGATATTCACATAATTGAGGGGTCATTTGCAACTGCGCATGCATGAAAAATTCTGAAATCTCCCACTGCACATCAATTACTCTGAGTGTACACACAAATGTGCTGTTTCAATCAATACAGATGGCATCAGAAATGTTGGGCATTCCTGGGAGGGGGCTAATAAAAATGCACTCAAAAATGATCTGTTCAGTGGGCAAATTATGGGAGTGTCGCAGGTGAGTCACAAGTTGCTGTAGTCACAGAAACACAGCCATAAGCATAGGAGGCCATGGTCAGATAGATATATAGGGTTGGTGGAATTTTCCATGTTGTGACCAATGGTGGCATATATAAGGGTGCACCAATTGGTATTACAGAGTGCATGGTGGCTAAATGTGGGCGTGCATGCATATTCATCCACATGGATGTACAAAAGAGAAGGCATGTGTAGACCATTTCCATAGCGTCGCAGACGACCAAGAGTCAGTAGAATCTGCTGATGAGCTTTTGTGTGCACATATACACATATATGTATATGCATATGCCAAATTAGACTTCATTGAAAAATGTTGAGGTTAATTTCACCCAACACAGTTGGACAAACAGGATAAAGTCTAGGAAGTGGGTATATAAGGGTAGGACATAGCAATGGAATCACTTTTTAATAAAGATTCCATATTAAAGAGAAACATGTTAGATTATGGGCTATTAGCTGCTTTGCCTATAATCGTCCATCTCCATGACTGTGCTGACATTTGTGCACTCGGCACCCCTACCTGTGGCACGAGACTGTCAAACAACAAGCCACTCTGGTTCTCTGGACAGAGAGCTCACCTTATGCCTGGCATCCAGAGGAGCAGTAATTGAGACTGCATCTATATAGATTAGAGATCTTTACTAAAGGAGCACTTAACTAACCCCAGACTATACTGATAACTAGAATTATTAAATATGATTACTATTCGGATTGACATTTAGTGCATTATTTGATCAAATATGCTTTTACAGCCAGCACACCAGACTCATTATTGGAGACATATTAACTCTTTCAATTTGCAAGAGCAAAGATTTTAACATTTTTTCTATATGTTCAAATATGTGCATTCACATTACTTTTTATGTAATGAATTAATTCTGTTGAGTACTTTATTGCTTTTTATGGTGCTAGTCATCAATTCAATACTTTCTTTTTATCATACAAGTGTCTTGATTGTACGTTCTGCTATGCCAAGATATTTAAATTAAAATAACTCAGTGCCATGAGTTGGTTCACACACGGGGGGTCATTCCGAGTTGTTCGCTCGTTATATTTTTCTCGTAACGGAGCGATTAGTTGCTAATGCGCATGCGCAATGTCCGCAGTGCGACTGTGCCAAGTAAATTTGCTATGCAGTTAGGTATTTTACTCACGGCATTATGAGGTTTTTTCTTCGTTCTGGTGATCGTAATGTGATTGACAGGAAGTGGGTGTTTCTGGGCGGAAACTGGCCGTTTTATGGGTGTGTGCGAAAAAACGCGGGAGTGGCTGGAGAAACGGAGGAGTGTTTGGCCGAACGCTGGGTGTGTTTGTGACGTCAAACCAGGAACAAAACTGACTGAACTGATCGCAGATGCCGAGTAAGTGTGGAGCTACTCAGAAACTGCTAAGAAGTGTCTATTCGCAATTTTGCTAATCTTTCATTCGCAATTTTGATAAGCTAAGATTCACTCCCAGTAGGCGGCGGCTTAGCGTGTGCAATGCTGCTAAAAGCAGCTTGCGAGCAAACAACTCGGAATGAGGGCCACTGTTTTAAGTAATAGTGACTGAGCTTCCACAGGCTCAATTTGGGCAACTGCATCTGATTTAATTAGAAACTAGACAATTTATTCATATTGAGTGTTACATTTTGAAAGCGGGGGCGTGTCAAGGTGGTATTTATAATCTACCATTTTAGATATAAGTAATGGGTGCTACAGTAACTTTGTAAAAACATAAAAACATAACTTTTTGTATACAGGGGACATTTAAAAAATAAATCACAAAATACTAAATGTTATTTTCAGTCTGCTAATAACTGACTTATACATAAAGTAAAAAAATATGTAATTACCTAATTATATGAAATTTGCTTTTTTATCGTAAATAATCACACATTTTTGTCATAAGAAAATGGAAAAATCTTGTTACACTGAAAAAGAAGACCCATTCTTATATTATATAATTCAGTATAATATCCAACTTTCCCCTCTAATAGCTCATACATGTTATTTTATACAAATGTATTATAATAATATACATTTGTTATGCATTACTCGTTTAAACGCACAATATTAATGTGCAGTTCAAGGGTCAACATACAGTAGTTGGAAAATCACATACACACAGTGGTAATAGCATCCTTGAATGGTGGCACAGTGGTTAGCATTGCGTCCTCACATTCAGAGTCGGACCTAGGCAGAGCCGGGCCCAGGCATAGGCAAACTAGGCAAATGCCTAGGGGCACAAGGAGCTTCTGCTGATTAACATTATATGCAGCATGCCTATATTCTGTGTGTGACTGCGGCTGTATCTGCATATGAAATTCTACGTTACAGTGTATTCATGGAAATCACTGTAACGTAGGTTTTTATATGCAGATACAGCCACAGTCACATACAGAATATAGGCATGCTGCATAACATTGAAATCAGCAGAAACTGCTTGTGCGTCCTAGTCACTTGGCAATGCAAATAACATGCATTTTTGGCAAAAAAATGCCCCCAATGTTAGCAGAGCTGCCAGCTGACTCACGCCAGGTATCTCCTGCTGCATGGTGTATTGAGGCAAGATGTATGAGGACACATCTGTATCCAAGCAGAGGCAGAGGTCACAGTGTTAGTGGTTGTTTGTGGGTGGGTTGGTTGTGCAATAGTGTTCGGCATATGTGTAAGGGGCATCACGTGTTTCATTATGTGTATAGTTGCATTAATAATGTGCAGCATTAATAAAGGTTGGCATAATGTGTAAGGTGCATTATGTTTATAAGGACATTAATAATGTGTGTCATATGTGTAAGTGGCATTACTGTGTGGTATTATGTGTATAAAGGCATTACCAATGTGTGGCATTATGTGTATAAGGTGCTCTACTGTATAGCGTAACATATAGAAAGGGCACTACTGTGTGATCTAATGTGAATAAAAAACAAAATAAGATGTGGTATAATGGGAATAAGGAGCAAGTCAGTGTGATGTAATGTGAATAAGGGACACTACTGGGAGGAATAACATATATAAGGTATGAAACAGTTAGCGCAAACCTAGACCAGGGTAAAGAGGTGGGTGTAATCTTTTAGACTTTGCTAAAGCTTTCGATGAGACTTATCTACAAATTAAGAGAAATCGGGCTAGGGAACAAAATATGCACTTGGGTTAGGAATTGGTTGCAGAAAAGGAAGCAGCGTGTGGTGGTAAATGGAACATTTTTCGAATTGGACTGAGGTACTAAGTGGTGTGCCACAAGGGTCTGTACTTGGACCACTATTGTTCAACATTTTCATAAATTATCTAGCAGTAGGTCTAGAGAGTGCAGTGTCAATTTTTGCAGACGACACCAAACTATGTAAGGTTATAAATTCAGAGGGGGATTCAGCACTGGAAAAAGATTTAGGTGTTCACATAGATAACAAACTTAGCTGTAGTAGCCAAAGTAGGTATGCAGCAAAAAAAGGCAAACAAGGTATTAGCATGAATACAGCGGGGAATTGATGCAAGGGATGAGAGTGTTATACTCAGTGGTGCAAGTAGAAAAAATGTCTTACAGGTACAAAAAATGGGTGTGGCCATATGCCATATGGGGCGTGGCCAATGAAAATGTGGGCGTGATACACATATGGGGGAGGGGCAGATACAAATATGACCCCCACAGTGCCAGATACACGTTACCCCACAGTGCCAGATACACGAATGCCCCACAGTGCCAGATACACGAATGCCCCACAGTGCCAGATACACGAATGCCCCCCACAGTGCCAGATATACATTGCCCCCCATAGTGCCAGATATACATTGCCCCCCACAGTGCCAGATATACATTGCCCCCCACAGTGCCAGATATACATTGCCCACAAAAGTGCCAGGTATACATTGTCCACAACAGTGCCAGATATACATTGCCCACAACAGTGCCAGATATACATTGCCCGCCACAATGCCAGGTATACATTGTCCCCCACAGTGCCAGGTATACATTGCCCCCCACAGTGCCAGGTATACATTGCCCCCTACAGTGCCAGGTATACATTGCCCCCCACAGTGCCAGGTATACATTGCCCCCCACAGTGCCAGGTATACATTGCCCCCACAGTGCCAGATATACATTGCCCCCCACAGTGCTGCCTCCCCCCCCCTTCCCCAGCTCACCGCTGCTGCTGTTGTGTTGTCTCCCGTGTGTGAGGGGAGGAGAGCGCAGCCTGCAGCTCTCCGTCCCCTCAGTCTCCGGCGGGTGAGTTCAATATTCAGCGCCGATCCGTGAGCCAATCAAAGCTCCGCGAGCTCTGATTGTCTCACGGGCGGCGCTGATTTGAACGAAGACACTGAGGGCAGGAGAGGCGCAGGCTGCGCTCTCCTCCCCTCACATCAGCGGTAGCAAGCGGCGGCCCGTCGGTGTGGGTATGGCGTACCCACGGCAAAATTCTTAAGGGTACGCCGTACCCACCCGTACCCGTATACTTGCACCGCTGGTTATAGTCCCATTATATAAATCACTAGTCAGGCCACATCTTGAATACTGTGTACAATTATGAGCACCATACTACAAAAAAGATATCCTGGAACTAGAAAAGGTTCAGAGACTGGCGTCCAAATTGATTAAGGGGATGGAGACTCCAGAATACGAGGAAAGGCTTGATAGGCTAGGCATGTTCACATTAGAAAAGAAGAGATTAAGAGGGTACATGATTAACATTTACACATATATAAGGGGTCAATACACAGAGCTAGTGGGGATTTGTTTTGGGTAAGATCGTCACAAAGTACACGTGGTCACCCGTTTAGGTTAGAGGAGAAGAGATTTCGCACACAGAGTTGAAAGGTTTCTTCACAATAAGGACAATAGGTAATTGGAATTCCCTGCCTGAGAGAGTAGTAAGGGCGGGCTTGGTCACTACTTTCAAGAATGGGCTAGATGAATTCCTAATGAATAAGGATATACAGGGTTATGGTGGGTAAATCATGCACTACAGTAATAATTTAAAAAAAAACAGGAGGAAGGGACATAACGGCTATACATTCACCACAGTGTAAGGAAACACCAACAGGTTGAACTCGATGGACAAATTGCTTTTTTTCGACCTCAGCAACTATGTTACTATGTTACTATGTAAAGTGTTACTACTGTGTGATGTAACGTGAATAGGGGACACTGGGGGTCATTCCGACTTGTTCGCACGCTGCCGTTTTTCGCTGCGCAGCGATCAGGTCCCTACTGCGCATGCGTATGCACCGCAAAGTGCAGGCGCGTCGTACGGGTACAAAGCGGATCGTTGCTGTGCGATGGATTTAACAAAGAATCCATTCGCACAGCCGATCACAAGGAGATTGACAGGAAGAAGGCGTTTATGGGTGTCAACTGACCGTTTTCTGGGAGTGTTTGGAAAAACGCAAGCGTGTCCAAGCGTTTGCAGGGCTGGTGTGTGACGTCAATTCCGGGACTAGACAGGCTGAAGTGATCGCAAGGGCTGAGTAAGTTCAGACCTACTCAGAAACTGCACAAAATGTTTTTGCAGAGCTCAGCTGCACAGGTTTTCACACACTTGCAAAGCAAAAATACACTCCCCTATAGGTGGCGACTATCTGATCGCAGCGCTGCAAAAAGTAGCTAGCGAGCGATCAACTCGGAATGACCCCCACTATCGCATGATATAATGTAATAAAGTTGCACTACTGTGTGGCGTAATTTGAATTGAGGATACTATTGTGTAGCCATGCCCCTTGCCAGCAAGAACACACCCCTCTTTGGGCAGCGGCCCGAATGTGCGCACTGTTTCTATTTAAAATAAAGGGGGTAGGAGCACCAAAATCAGGACTGCTGTGGACGAGGGGTGATGGTGCTGGGGAAGGGGTGCAGTGTCAGAGGCGGAACTAGCGGCAGTGCCAAAATCTTGCCTAGGGCATCATATTGGTTAGGGCCGGCTCTGCCTAATCCTAACCTCTCAGACGGGCCAACACATGCTCGTTCGGGATTCTGGCACCAGGCTTGTGACCCTAGTCGGGATGCCGGGGTCTGCATTCTGAGTAGTGTCAGTATTTCATATGCCAGGATCTGGTCCACCGGGATCTTGACGGAATCCCGATGTCACACCTATGAAATTTGGGATATTGATTATGAGTTTTTTCAGTATGTTTTCTTGTCCCTATTTCCCTGTTATTTTTTAACATTACCATTATGTTGAGTGTACATATTTTAACGAAACTGTCAACCCTGTGCCATACAAAGTATGTGAGATTATTCTCCATGTAAACAAATCCAAAATGTAACTCTACTCTACTGTACTCTACTCTACTCCATTTATTAATTTTGTTATGTTAGGTAAATGACTGTTTTAAGGGGCCTATGTATTAATAATCGTGGCATTGCATGATTATCAACAATGCATTTCGTGGCGGATATTTTCATTATTAATGAAAATATCCTAGCTACAGATGTGCCCTCATACGTCTACTGTCAATGTGCCGCACAGTGCAGGATGCCTGGCGGGAGTGAGCCATCAGGTCCTGTGCAACTCTGGTAACGTCTGGCGTCTTTTTTAAATAAAATGCATCTTATTCGCAATGCGAAATAACTATCATGCTCCAGGAGACTGTACTATCTTTGTACGACTGAGTCTGTATACAAAGCACAAAATAACGGCATGGAAAAAAGTCGCAGTTGCTGCATTTTACCACTTTGTATGCAGATACAGATTCAGAGACAGAGGGGTCTATTTACTAAGCCTTGGGCGGAGATAAAGTGGCTGGAGATAAAGTACCAGCCAGTCAGCTGCTAACTGCCATTTTTTAAACCCTGCCTGTAACATGGTAGTTAGGAGCTGATTGGCTGGTACTTTACCTCCGTCCCCTTTATCTCAGCCCAAGGCTTAGTATATAGACCCCTTAGTCACAGCCGCACACATATATACATCTGTTCCATATATAGGTGCATCCTAATTGCATTGCATTGGGATTAAGATGCATTTTCGTCAAATAAGACGCCGGACGAGTCTGAAGAATGCTGAGTGAAGAACTGAAGACTGAGGCTGTGACTTTAAGACAAGGCTGCGGAATACTGAATGAAGAATTGAAGACTGTGGCTGTGACTTTAAGACAAAGCTGAAGAATACTGAACACTTCCCGGATCCCCTCTACGGTCAGGGACCCCGAGGTTGCCCTGCAAGCGGAGATGGGCTGTTGGCAACAGTCAGCTGCAGCGAAGGAGTAACCACTGGGCAATGGCAGACGAGAACAGTATACTAGGAGTAACCTGGGAGCTCAGAGCTAAGCACCTTTACCTGTGAAAGTAACTTGAAGCACTGGCACCATCACTCTAAACCAGCCCCCTTTTATAAGGGAAGACTGCCACGGATTGACTGAACACAATTGGCCTGGAATTGGTCTCCAACATGGCAGCCCCCTGCACTGAGGACATAGTTACATAGTTTGTGAGGTTGAAAATAGACAATCCGTCCGTTGAGTTCAACCTATTTGTGTTCTCCTACTCTGTATTATTTACAGGAGTAATTTTATCTGTTGATACAGTCGGCCGTTGTGTTGTATTTCTTCATTATTATAACTACGGTAAATGATCTATCGACCATAACCCTGTATATCCTTATCCATTAGGAATTTATCTAGGCCATTCTTAAAAGTTTTGACCGAGTCTGCCATTACTACTTTCTCAGGCAGGGAATTCCAAACTCGTATTGTCCTTACTGTGAAAAAACCTTTCCGCCTCTGTGTGCGGAATCTCCTCCCCTCTAACCTAACTGGGTTTCCACATGTTTTCTGTGCTGGTCTTAACAAAAACAGATCCCCGAAAGCTCTGTGTATTGTCCCCTTAAATATTTATAAATGTTGATCATGTCCCCTCTTAATCTCCTCTTTTCTAGTGTGATCATGTCAAGCCTTGCAAGTCTTTCCTGGTATTCCAATGTCTCCATCCCCTTAATTAGTTTGGTCGCCTGCCTCTGAACGTTTTCTAGTTCCAGGATATCCTTTTTGTAGTAGGGTGCCCAAAATTGTGCGCAGTATTCCAGATGGGGCCTCACTAGGGCTTTATATAGTGGGAGTATAATACTCTCATCAATACCCCTCTTTATGCATGCTAGTACCTTATTTGCCTTTTTTGTCGATATCCTACATTGGGTGCTGCTGCTAAGTTTGTTATCTATATGAACACCTAAATCTTTTTCCAGTACAGAGTCCCCTAAAATCACCCCATTAAGTATGTAGGTGTTATTTTTGTTCTTGCTACCAAGGTGCATTACCTTACACTTGTCTGTATTGAACCACATTCTACATTTTGCTGCCCATGATTCCAGTTTAAATAAATCGTTCTGGAGAGACTCAGTGGGGTATATTTACTAAGGTCCCGATTTTGACCGATTTGTTTTTTTTTTCATCAAGGTGTCATCTCGGGAATTAACTAACCTCAAATCTCGGCAGTGATGAGGGCATTTGTATTTTTTTGGAAGTCAAAGTTTAAAAATACGATTGAATACACCATCGGTCAAACACGGCTGTTTAGGTATAGAACTCGGTAATGTACTATGCATTTGGGTTTGAAATCTCTACCGTGAAAGTGCATTAGCGGCCGTGAAAAAAAGTGATTCATAAAAAAAGGCAGGAAAAAAATAGACCTGCTTTTGAGAAGCATGTTTACATGTGTTTCCAATTCTACATTAATCACACCTGCATTTTTGGCCCTTTAAAAGGGACCCAAGCACATTTTACAAATCTCTCACTCTGAAATGGCTGCTGCCGTGTGTAGTACTGATTTCTTGTTTGCTGTGGGATACCTGAAACTGCTCCATCAGGCTACAATAAACCAGGGCCAGGAAACTGAACATGGTCAGCAGGTTGTCCAGGTGCCGCGGAGGCTGCGCAGGCCTCGTTTTTTTAGGGGGCGTTTAAACTTAAACGCATTGGCCGATGACCAGGTCGTACAGATGTTCCGGCTAAATAGAAACAACGTTTTCCGTCTGTATGACCTTGTCAAACTGGACCTAGACCCTGCGACAGCACGCTCTCGCTCTGTCTCAGGCCTGCACAAACTCCTGGCTGTGTTGCACTTTATGGCTACTGGCAGCTTTCAGGCTGTGACTGGCGATGTAATTGGTATCTCACAGCCCACCTTTTCTAAATATTTAAATCAGGTGAGTTAAACCATACATACTCCTCTATGTCTAAGTTGTGCTTCTGTTATGTAATATAACACAGTATTGTATTAATTACAGGTCATGAGACTCACCTTATATTTTGTAATGTCCACTCAGGTTTTGGATGCTTTGGATGCCTCTATCTGCTTCCCTACCCAGGAGTCGCAGTGGCATGCAGTCAGGGTAGCTTTCTATGAGCTTGCTGGCATGCCCAATGTGTTGGGTGCCATAGATTGCACACACGTTGAGCTGAGACCACCTAGGGGCAGGCAATACATTTATACCAATTGTTAGGCGCCGCGGTCCGAGTTCTCTTCGCGGCCCGGCGCCTAGCAACTAGGGACGCCGAGCGTGCTGAGCCGCCGGGTCCCTAGCGACGCTAGGATGCCGTGCGCGCTGAGCCACCGGCTCCCTAGCAACGCTAGGACGCCGGGCGCACCAAGCCGCCAGGACCCTAGCAACGGGGATGCCACGGGCGGACCGCGTTCCCCGTTGCAGGGTCGATCAGTTAATTAAAGACACATGTTTTCTGGTCGTGCAGCAAGGCAGCTGCACGACATTTATGTTAATCAGGCTCTGAAACCCTGATTGGAGGATTCAAGGTTTTAAGCCTTCTCAGTGCCTCACACAGACGCCGGTTATAGCTACCTGCATGCTGCTTTGGTTTGCTGAATGTCTGTTCCAGTTCTGCTGTGTCCGGTCATTCCTGTCCTCAGAGTCCCTGAATCTTGGTGTTGTCATCTCATCCCAAGGAGTCTTCTGGTCCTCATTTACCCGCAACAGTCGCTAGAGGATCTCGTGTGGTTTCGTGAGTGGCGGCTCTGCCGCGTGCTGCGGCCTAGGTCGCTTTATTTTGTATTCTGTTTTGGAGCATTTGTGGAGGTTTCCGCTTCCACAGTCCTCTCCGGAACTCGGCGGTGCCGGGTAGGAGAGTGGACAAGTGGGTATTTTGGTTGTCCTTTTCCCTGGCGGTTTTCCGCACATACTCTAGTTTTAGGTTAGTTTGTAGCCCCTGGCTTTGTTGTTTAGTTAGAGGGCCCCTTGTTATCACCCTGTCTCGGATCTCTCTTTGTCTCCCATTAAGACCTGAGGGGGCATCGGAGTTGGGCAGACGTAATCCGCCCTCCAAACGTGGCTGCCATGGGCTCAAGCAACCATAGTCTCGCAAGAGAGTTCTGACAGCACGGGCGAGACAACGGAGATAGGGCGCCAGGGGCTATTCCCGTTCCCACTCTCTTTCCCAGCATTACGTTCCAGTACTCAGGTCCTTGCTATAAGATCTCCCCAGACCAGAGTATTGGAATCATAACACCAATAGACATCTGGCCCACTCCACTAATGTCCAGGTGGTTTGTGTTGCAAATCTAAAATTTATGAGTGTTGTTGTGGGTTACCCTGGCGGCTGCCATGACTCCTTCATCCTCAGTCAGTCATCCCTCTTTGATAAATTTGAGGCCGGAAAAATGCCTGATGGATGGCTGCTGGGTATGTTCCAAGTTTGTTGTGTGTATGTGTGTTAACCTCAACACTGTCATTATGTTTGCTATTTTTGGCCTAAACCACATGTCCTAATGTTGGCTATATCTGTCTTTCAGGTGATGGGGGATATGGCTGCTTCTCTTGGCTTCTTACTCCATTGTCCCAACCTGATTCCCCTGCTGAACACAATTACAATAATGCACATAAGTCCACGCGGAATGTGATAGAAAGATGTTTTGGGGTGCTGAAATCTAGGTTTCGGTGTCTGGATAAGTCTGCAGGGCTTTTGTTGTATAGTCCCTCAAAGGTGACTAGGATTGTGTTCTGCTGCTGTTTTCTTCATAACATGTGTTTGTACCAACATCTGCCACATGTTGAGGAGGAGGAGGAGGATGATGTTGGTGATGAAGAAAACAGTCAGCAAGTAGAGGAGTTAGAAACATCTGGCGAGTGTGAGTACAGATGTAGGGAGGCAGGTAAGGCAAGAACTGATCCTGCGTCATTTTACCGGTAAGTCTTAATTTTGCTTACTAAACATTGGCTAACACCAATCCTAAACAATATGTAGTTATGAATTATGTTTGTGATGCAGTATTGTTTCATGTTAGGCATGTTGTTTACAGTTAGTCACTAACATTTTCGTCTTATACTGTCAGTCAATAACAAATTAAACATTGCACATATAGCGTTTTAGTCATTTATTATCTTAAACACTTGTTTTTGGTTGGCCACAATTCTATATTGTTGTCATATGGTGGGGAATAGTGTATATACAGCTGCAGGGTTGCTCATTTCTTAGTTTTTTTTTGCTGGCTGCAGAGGATTGTGATGGCTCATTGGACCGTGTTCTGCTGAATCGTCGAACTGGGGAGGTAACTGGGGTCTGGCTAGGTGTGGTTGTTCCTGAGCTTGAGCCTTGTTGCTGTGATGCCAACACATTTATGTTTTGGCTCAGGTTGTTGAGGCTTGCTGTGAGTTGTGTGGTTGTGGCTGTGTTGTTGGAGATGATTCTGGACAGGCTTTCGGTGATTAACTGATTGTTTTGAATTATTTGAATGAGGGCTTGTTGATGGCGTTGTTGTTCATCCATTATGCGCTGAAAACTAGCTATAAGTTGTCTGTTGTCTGCTCTCATCTGCTCCATCGTATTGGCCACTCTGCCAAGTTGCACAATCAGTCTGCTTGAGTTTCTACTGAGTCTAGGTAGATGATGGGGCAGACTGGCAAGATATTGGCTGTGTGTGCGCAGACAGGCATGGTTTTGTGCCTGTTGTGTGGCCCAACTGTCCCAAAACTCTTGTCCCATTTGTGGCTGGGGTGGTGTTGGGCTCAATTGGGGGGTGGGGGATGTTTGGGGTGGTGGAGTTATGTCAGCCGTCGTGGTTGGCTGGTTATTATCAATTGCTTGCAGGTGGAGTGTGAACATTTGCTGCAAGTCAGTTTCCTGCTGGGTATCCTGGGGCATGATGTCTGCATCTGTATGGGGTTGAAGACAGCCACAATTTAGTTAGTGTTGGTCTTCTGGTTGGTTTCAGCTTTACGTAAACATGCATTACTTCTTAATATGCATGTTGAACATTAAAAATAGAGTGTGGGCTAAAATTAAAATTTTATTTTACATTATTTTAAAAACATGTGGCTTCTTAGGTACCCTACTCATTCCAACAATTATTAAGGTAAATGTTGGACTGTCAGCCTTACTTAATGGCCAAACACGTAAAATTATAATTATAAAAAATGCCACCAATGACATATTATGGTTAAAGCATCATTTAGCCAAACAAACACAATACATTAAATGAGAAGAACAATACACTCATACATTGTTAAAGGCTGCCAGTCTTGGCCACTAAACTTTTTTTTTTTTTAGCGAAAAAACATATTTAATAAATTGTGCTTGGCTGAAGTGGGCACACCTATTTTGCGCATATTGTTAAGTGGAGATCTGAACCACGAAATAATGCTTACCATGGGGTAAAATTACTAAAGTGGAAGTTATATTTAAGATGGGATGTTGCCCATAGCAACCAATCACATTCCAGTTATTATATTCGAGAAGGTGCTGTATAAATGTAAAGTAGAATATGATTGGTTGCTATGGGCCACATCCCATCTTAAATAGAACTCCCATCTTAGTTAATTTACCCCCATGTGTTTGCTGGTGTGGATTAGTACAAGGATGAGTGTGTGCTTTTGTTCATGTGTATTTTGTGTCCAAAAACACTGTGTAAAATCAAATGCACTTTAATTATTTGTTTATGTTTACTCACCAGACAGCTGAGGGGATTGTGGTTCCTCGGTTTGTGGACTGGCCAAAATGGCTTCTGGTGGCTGAGCCAACACAGTGGAGATGCGCCGTCGTGGTGGAGAGGATGCGGGTGTAGTTCCCACCTCAAGACGGAGTCTCTTGCTTCCCCTCTTCTGGAGACTGGCAGACCCCTGTGAAGGTCGTCTTAGTGGAGTGTGGTGCGATGATGAAGTTCCTATGGGTTACAATAGACATTATTATTCTGTCTTTCTATGTGTTTTCAGAATATGTGTATCCACAAAATTTTTACCTGCATTGCCAGCATCCGCATCTCTTGGCAGTGTGGTTTGTGTCCTGGCTGTGCTGGCTCTCTTTCGTACTGTAGAAATATGAAGTTTTGCCTTATGATCATTATATTGTGAGTAGATATTTGAATGCAAATACATTTTGGGATGTGGACATATGAAGAACATTATGATAATGAAATTAAACTTTGGTTATGCTTTTCTGGCTGACTTCATTGGGTGTGTATAGTATAATTATGAACCAATTACACCAACAAATCCATATCCTAAGGTGCAGAATTAACAATATTAGACAACTACAAAACCAACCGTGGATGTTTAACACAAGAATATTAGTCTCTAACAAAATACATTAGTTCTGAAAAAAATAACTCACAATAACCAAATATATTTTTTAAAAATAAAAACAATAATGATTCTGCGACAATAATCACATCTTGCACACAAAGGCCTATCGACAACAACATATATTAACCATAAATACATTCACCAAAATGGACTAAATATTCATGAAAACAGAAGGTGTAATTAGGTGTCAAGCTGGTCTGATATTTATTGTGCAATTGGCCAATCCACAGAGACCATTTAGCAACAAACAGGTGTACACAATAATCTAAAACAAGTGTTTAGTATAATAGAGTTTATCTTTAACTACATTTCTTTTAAAAATATTATTATGAAACATCAACAGTCTTTATTTATACAGGCTATCAGGTTTTTAAAAAAAAGTTTTGTTACAAAGAATTGATGTTTTATTTGATATAAGAAGGCATCACCGCAATTTATGTTTATAGTAATATACTTATACTTGACACCTAATTACACCTTCTGAGGAAACCGCTACACTGTGACAGCGGAGAAACGCGTAAAGGCTACCCCTGTGAGGACCACATTATTGTTCCGGGTTCTGTCTCCACTGTTCCACTGCCAGTCTACAGCCGCGCTCCTTCCTGCGTGTACCCTGAGAAACATCTCACCAGCCCGTCCCCGTTTGCGGAGCTCGGAGTACGGGCTGACAGGGACATTGCGAGCGGTGCTGCTGACAGCCGCTCTCCCTCTCTTCACACGGCATTTGGATCCAGAGAGGTGTATGCTCTTCCTCCCCCCGCTGCACCAGATATTGGGAAGTTTATTGCTATTGAACTCCAGCAGCGGTGAGCATTAGACATTACTTCTAAAACATCATATATTACTTTGTGGAACTTTATCCAAACACAGTGGAAAAAGCTACCAATACATGAGACAGCAATTGATTTACAGGCAATTACCGGATCATTTTATATTCTGTGGAATCCTCTGGGGATGTGTCAAGCACTAATACGTTTTAGAATGACTTTTTAGAATAATTCTGTTTTTATAATTTGTTTATTATATGATGTGCATTTATTAAAGTATATACAATTTTATTAATTGCATTTGCGCGCTCATTTATCCCAAACCATATTAAAACATAATCAACCAGCATGTATTATTAAAACTTTTTGGTGTATTGAACAAGTCAAACTGACATGGAGGACTAGGGATCTTGAAACTACTGCAGGCTCTCCAAAACAGAAATGATATGGATCTATAAATTGGGTACAATCATTTCCAAGGCTTTAAATTCTAAGTTTGAGTTTAAGTGTTTTTTTTATACTTATTATATTTGTTATCATCTATTTTTATATGAATTTATTGTCAAATAGCTCTAACATATACTCCTTTTTTTTTTTTTTTTTAGTAATGCCACTATTTTAATTCATTATTTTTTTTATGTTTCATGAGGTACATCCGATTGTGCAGTTTTTTTCTTTGCTGCCTGACTTTTAATTATTGAGGTAGAATTGTTCCCTATCTATGGTGGATATGGTCAGTGGCACCGAGGGGGTGGGAAGAGGATACTAATTACCCGGGCCTAGGTCTGATAGAGGGACCAGTGAATGCTGCTGTGTGCTGGGCTGCAGTGTGGTCAGGGATGTGCCTAAAAGGCCATTACTCACAACTTATTCTCCTTGATCTCTCTGCTCCTTTTGACACTGTTGACCACTCTCTTCTTATACAAACACTACAATCCCTAGGTATTCAGGACACAGCACTCTCTTGGTTCTTATCCTACCTATCTAATCGTTTCTTCAGTGTTCGTTTCTCTGATTCCACTTCCTCCTCGCTACCTCCTCTGCTTTTCTCAATCTATACCACATCTGTTGGCAAACTAATCAACTCTTTCGGATTTCAGTACCACCTGTATGCGGATGATACTCAAATCTGCCTGTCCTCCCCAGATTTGTCACCATCTGTATTGGGCCGTGTCACTGAATGCCTTTCTGCCATTTCATCTTGGATGACATCTCGCCACTTCAAACTTAATATTTCCAAAACAGAATTAATTATATTTCCACCGTCCAATAGTAGTTACTAACCTGATATCTCTATCACTGTTGAGAACTCAGCAATCATCCTTACCCCACAAGCTCGCTGCCTAGGTATCACTCTTGACTCTGAACTGTCCTTTGTTCCCCACATTCAATCTGTCTCAAGATCATGTTACATACATCTAAGAAACATATCCAGAATACGACCATATCTTACACAAGACACATCAAAAACTCTAATCCATGCTCTCATTATCTCCCGCATTGATTATTGTAATAGTCTCCTGACCGGTCTTCCCAAACATAGGCTCTCACTACTACAATCCATTTTGAATACAGCTGCGAGGCTAATCTTCCTCGCTAGATGTTCATCATCTGCAGATCCGCTCTGTCAGTCCCTCGATTGGTTACCGGTATTCTACCGTATTAAATATAAAATACTTTTACTGACATACAAGGCTATTAACCAAACTGCACCATCATATATCTCTTCACTTATCTCAAAATATCTCCCTACCCAACCTCTCCGCTCTGCACAAGATCTGCGTCTCTCATCCACACGCATTACTTGTTCACACTCAAAATTACAGGACTTTATCCGGGCTTCTCCCACTCTGTGGAATGACCTCCCACGCACAATAAGACTCGCCTCTAGTCTCCAAACCTTTAAACGTTCCCTGAAAACTCACCTCTTCAGACAAGCCTACCAAATTCCAGACCCACCCACATAACCTTTAGTGCTTCCCTAGCTAATTACATCCTCTCTTTACAGTACACATAACATCACATATCTTGTCTTTCTTTACTCTCACACCCTCCTGACACTTGGCCTACATTGCGGGGTGATCATATCATACAACCCATTAAGAACCTTGCAAGCTGGTGGACCATTATGCAATAGGTAGCATCTGTTCTTGTGTATCAAAGCCTATTTCCCTATAGATTGTAAGCTTGCGAGCAGGGCCTTCCTACCTCTATATCTGTGTCTATGCTCACTGTCTACCCCATCTGTATCACTCTGGTCTGTTAGCCCCTTACCTTTTAGATTGTAGGCTCGCAAGAGCAGGGACTTCTTTCCTCATGTGCCTTTCCTTTTCTTACTTACACTATCTTATACTCCATACTTCCTTTGATGGCACCTAACCCCGGGTTTTCTATACCTGTCCTATTTTGTCCTGTACTGTAAGTGCGGTTTTCTTGTTTGCTCATTTTATTATGTACTGTGTAATGGGCACTGCGGATCCCTTGTGGCGCCATATAAATAAAGGATAATAATAATAATAATAATAATAATAATAATCTGTCTGTTTTTACCCAGTTTTGTTCTATTACTGTTGTTCTAATTGTAAAGCGCAACGGAATATGCTGCGCTACATAAGAAACTGTTAATAAATAAATAAAATATCATTTATTCCTTTTTTTTTTCTAAGAGTGCATGGCCATGTCTCCTGTGATTAGGCCACATCCCCTGAAAAGTACCTAGGCCCGGCCAGGCTCTCTACTGTCCTGGATATAGTGATGAATGTAATATAAAGATAGAAGGTTATATGTGATGGAATGCATACCAGACCGCACAACAAACTTGGTAGAAGAAGCTGCTACCACTGGGCATGTGCAGCAGCTCTGCTCAGTCCTTTAAACTGCATGATATGGCTACAGCTCTAGGAATCATATTATATACCATTGCTATTGTCATAATTTGAGCCACTTGCCAAGAGGAGGGGTTTCCATGCCTTACCGAGTTTAGCTGGCATTACCCTCCACGTCAGGGCTATAGTACATTTGGAAATGCAGTCTGGGTTTTTACATAATTTCTACTTTAGTACATCCCAACCTCAGTGTTATAAACTGAATTATCCATTCCCAATTCTCAAAAACCTAGGAATTTACTTATTGAAGCTTTTTTTTTTTTTTTTTTCAGATTCTCGGTTTTGGTGGCTATGAGGGCTGGATTTGAAAGGGCAATAGTAATACATGCAAAATCAGGCTTGTTTTGCGTGCATTACACTTGCCCTTTTAAATCCATCCCTCAAAGCCGCCAGGAGCTTAGAAAACCTGATCTTTAGTAAATATACCCACTAGAAGAGAATCATTGCACCTCAGAATAAGATGGTAGCTACAGAATTGTGTAGGTCCTGGGCATGGAAACATTACAGAAAATGTGGATGTTGGGTAAAAAATACTTTTTAGGTGTCATTGCACTATAATGTGTATTCTATTTTCTTGTATGTGGGATTTTCAACTTTTAATGTTTTTATACTGTAAGAGCTGAATTTTACACTTCACAACATATTATTATTTTTCAACAATGTGAAAGCTGACCCAGGCCTTTAATGCCCTCAATGTCCTCAAATGAGACAATATGGTAATAGATTGTTTTATAAATGATTCTGCATGTATACAATATTTTACCGGAAACCACATACCTCCTTTGAACTTGTTTACTAGATTTGTTACTTTATGTCTCTTTCTTTAGGGCTTCTGTCTGGGGATCCATAAACTGTATAAGCAAAATGCACCCTGAAACTGCTTCCAATACAGTTTTGTTCTTTCATTAGATCACACCAGAATAAGTATGCGTTCTGTTACAGCCATCCCTCTGGCCCTTAATGAAACTTTGGGCTTTTGTTTGTCAGCACATATTAGTATCACATATCCTATTAGGCCTGCTACATTTTATCTCTTACCATTTGTCAGGAGAATGAATATGTAACAAAACAAGCTTCTCCTAGGTAAACAGAATAATTGTATCACAGCAATCACATTTGTATATCATTTTAAATGTGCACATTAGGTTATTTATAGAAAACAAGTATGATTATCAACATGCACAAGAATCGGGAGTCTATTGTTTACTGGAGCTCACATAATGGGGAAACATTTACTATTATTACATTATTCTTATTAGTAACAAAGCTATATTTGAGTGCAATTATTATTTTATTTCACTTATATTTCTCCTTTCCCTAGTTCTTTTGTAACACCTTAGAACATTTTTATATTTTTCATTCGTTAACAATTCAGGAATTATATTACGCCAATAATACCTATGACTCTTTTATTCAAGGCTGCGTCATTTTCATGTCTAGATGCACAGCCCCATTTAGAGTTCGGAGCGAACCAAAACAAGAGCAAAAAAGGAAACATTTGCTCCTGGAACAAACCAAGACAAGGTGGGCAATTTTTTTTTTTTTTTTTACATATAGGGGAAATACTGATTTATTTTGTATATGTAGTGAACAAACACTGGGCAGTTTCATTTAACAGTGACATTTAGAACTAATGGGGCCCACACACAGTGCTATTTGTGCTAAGTGTGATTTGAGCCTATATAATGTGTGCTATGCGATTTGGACTAAGTGGGGTACGCTCAGGGTCGGACTGGCCCACAGGGGTACAGGGGAAACCACCGGTGGGCCCTACAGCCTGGGGCCCACCCCCTCCTCTAGGGATCAGGTTCCAGACTGTGCTGTTACTAATCTAGTATATTATCTTGCATGCACTACAGTATTTACTGTATATACTGTATTTATCTAGGGGACCAACCCATGCAAAATGGTTAGGCAAACCAATGTGGCAGCTGGGCACACCCCCTCTAGAGACTGGACACACCCCTAAACATGGGCCCCTACCACTGTGTTCCCCGGTGGGCCCTACATGCCCCAGTCCGACACTGGGTATGCTATTTGAACTACAGTACATGCTATTTGAACTACATATAATTTTTAATACTCTACAATGTACTATGGGGGTCATTCCGACCTGATCGTAGCTGTGCTAAATTTAGCCAGGAGTTACTTGTCACTGCAAGGGTTGCAGCGGCTGCGTGTGACATCACGCAGCCGCTGCGCCCCCCCCCCCCCCCCCGCACGGTACTGCCACGCCTGTGTTGGCCAGACAGCACCATGAAAACGACGGTCAAATGCCCCCGTGCCTCCCCCTCCCACCCAGCGACCGCCTCTGCCTGTCAATCAGGCAGAGGTAATCGCTAGGCAACCGCCGGTGCAGTTCTGATCCAATCTCACCAATGCAAAAAACTGCAGCGTGCGATTGGGTCGGAATGACCCCATATATGTGATGTAGTTCTAAAATACCTGCCTGCACATACTATTTTGCCTTGAGATATGGGCTAGATGGGAGCGCGCATCGCAAGGTACAATACACATGGTGCGATTTGAACTAGATGCAATGCTATTTGAACTGAAAAGATCACATAGCATGTGAGAATCGCACCATGTGTGGGCACCATAAGCTACGCAAAAAAAAAAAAAAAAATAAGATAAAAATAAATGAATAAAAAAAAGTAAATGAATAAAAATGATAGGTAAAAAAATGAAAGGTAAAAAACTATGCCACACAGTAGTGCAACCTTATTTTCATTACACTGTACAGTAGAACCCCTCATTACTCTGCCCCAAGGTGGTAGAGAGGAGGAGAGAGAGAGAAATGAGAGAGAGAGAGAGAGAGAGAGAGAGAGAGAGAGATAGAGGAGAGATGGGAGAGTCAGAGAGTAGAAATAGAAAGAGAGGGAAGAGAGAACTGGGAGAGAGAGGGGAGAGAGTAGAGAAAGAGGGGTGAGGGAAAGATGGGAGAGTGGAGAGAGATGGGAGAGAGAGAGAGAGAGAAAGAGAAAGAAAAGGGAGACATGGGAGGGAGAGAGAGTAGAAATAGAAAGAGAGAGGCCTGCACAGGTGTAGAGCTGGATAACAATACTGTTCAGCACTCAGGTAGGAAACTGCACCTTTAGGGAAACGGAATGCAAAGGTGCACAGTTAGCTTCACTCAGCTGGAGCTGAGCTAGTCAATGTACTGGCAATGAGTGAGAGTCAGTGACTGGAACATATACCCCTTGGCTAGCAGGGATAGGCTGAGCAGAATCAGATGGTGCAGAGAGATCAGCCTGGATAACGATTGGCTGAACCATGGTCAGGGACTTGACACAGCAGTACTCTAGGCCATACTTTGATGTGGCTTGCAGCCTAGCAGGCTGGGAAATACTGAAACCTGTGTGTCTTGGAACTGACAGAGGACACGGGCACCTTGTGATGGAGCAAGTCCTCATGCAGCAGGAAGGGTAACGGACCCAGTGGCAGGGCATACTGGATCGAGTTGTGACAGCCATACCCATACCTGTGAATACATGCACCCTATCAGGAATGCGCACAAAAGGTACACCCAGGGAGGCTCTTGGCTGCATCCTCAGAAGCAGCAGCGGATCACAAAGGCATACAGGAGGTGTCTACATATACGATTCACCTCCTGCAGCACTTGCAATTTACATACAGTAGTTGCATCTGTGTGTACTTTGTCCATCTCGGAATCAGGACCAGACTGTGAAATTGAAAGCATTGTAAAAAAAAAAAATTATTTCCTTTGGTTACTCTATCTAGGATTTAGTATCAACACAATGCTATTTCTGAACCTTTACAGCTGAAACCCATCATCTGAAACGGGATCTGGTCAGTATCCCGGCAGTTGAAATAGCTATGCCGGAATCTGAGCACTGCCCGACTAAGATCACAATCCCGGAGCTGGATTTCCAACTGCCGGATCCCAAATGAGTGTTTGCCGGGCCGCCAGAGAGGTAAGCCATGTGGGGGGGGGGGGGGGGTTACGTTCAGACTGTGAGGGTAGGGTTAGGTTTAGGCTGCTATAAAAGGGTAAAATGCGGGCACCCCCCTGGGGATTTAGGCTGCAGGGGGGAGGGTTAGGTTTAGGCAGTATCGGGGAGGGTTAGGTTTAGGCTGTGGGAAGGGAGGGTTAGGGGGACATTGGGGAAAGGTAAGTATACTTACCTTGTCCCTGTCGGGATTCTCACCATCGAGATGCAGCGGTTGGTATTCTGGCCGCCAGCATCCCGACCATCGCATATCACTCCCAACCCATCTAAAACAGGTTATTGCAATCCCTGGTGAAATATTTAAAGAAGTGGTTACTTTTAAGATGGCTTCTTTGAATCCCACTTTGACTGGATTTGGACTCTGTACAATACCTTGTTTGTTTGTGATAATTCATTATTCATGAAAGATCCAGGTGGTGGTAGTTCTGGATAGAATGTAGCCAACCTTGAAGCACAGAAATGTGAGGCCCCAGCCTGGTCGAGAGCCAGAGGAAAAAGTGAGATGGACAAATGAGTCAGGAAAGGCTTTTATTGTGAAGGAATTTGGGGGTAAATACAGACAAAAATAAATATAATAGTGAAAAGTTCTATAACTGAACATTGTATTAAAAATTGGACTTATAATTGATTAGTATTTATTAGAATTATGTGCTTTACGTTAGATAGATAGATAAAGAGAAACTCTAATTATCACCTATACACAATGTAGAAAGCCATTGTTTGTGCATAACCAGTTTTCGAAGACTGCAGCCACACAAATCACTGGGAGCCAGTGTCATTTAATTATTTTATATGGACTCATGTTTAGTTGCACTTTTTAAAGCAAATAAGACATGTATAATGCACTGTATCTAAGCTGCTTTCCTTGTCTGAAGTCCAGTACACTCATATTTTCTGCAATGGTGGCGACACTAGGCAGTGTCTTACCCAGCGTGCGTCATGTGACAAAGCTGATTACTTTAAAGTGTAGTCAAATGCACATACAGTATGTCATAGCTCTTTCCTGGTTGGGATATTTAAACATATTCTGTGCACTGTAAAAAAGGCAGAGCATTAGTCTAGACCAATGGTTCTCAAACTCGGTCCTCAGGACCCCACACAGTGCATGTTTTGCAGGTAACCCAGCAAGTGCACAGGTGTATTAATTACTCACTGACACATTTTAAAAGGTCCACAGGTGGAGCTAATTATTTCACTTGTGATTCTGTGAGGAGACCTGCAAAACATCAACTGTGTGGGGTCCTGAGGACCGAGTTTGAGAACCTGTGGTCTAGACCAGTGGTTCTCAAACTCGGTCCTCAGGACCCCACACAGTGCATGTTTTGCAGGTAACCCAGCAAGTGCACAGGTGTATTAATTACTCACTGACACATTTTAAAAGGCCCACTGGTGGAGCTAATTATGTCACTTGTGATTCTGTGTAGAGACCTGCAAAACATGCACTGTGTGGAGTCCTGAGGACCGAGTTTGAGAACCTGTGGTCTAGACCATAGGTTCTCAAACTCGGTCCTCAGGACCCCACACAGTGCATGTTTTGCAGGTCTCCTCACAGAATCGCAAGTGAAATAATTAGCTCCACCTGTGGACCTTTTAAAATGTGTCAGTGAGTAATTAATACACCTGTGTACTTGCCGGGTTACCTGCAAAACATGCACTGTGTGGGGTCCTGAGGACCGAGTTTGAGAACCTGTGGTCTAGACATATGCCTTCATACACCTGTGGCTTCTATCCAATTATTTTGATTTCCCAGTGGACATTTTTGCTAAATTTTTTAATCTTAGGCTGCTCCATTATTCAGTCAGTGTTCCATTGCCCTTGTACTCCATTAGGTACCATCCACCTCCTTTTATTACACATATTTTTGCTGACATTCCTGTCTAGCACTCACCAGTAGGACTGTAACCTACTTGAGAAAGCTTGTATTCTCTTGTGGAGGTCTATGGTGAACACTGCCTTGATAGACTCCACACCTCTGGGGAAGGTACTGTAGTGTCATGTCAGACTTACCATAGTGGACCTTTCATTCCAGTATGTTCTTTACAGCCTGAAAATGACATTAATGTACACCAAAAGTTGTGTATTACTGAGCTGAATAATATACCTCAAAAATTATGCTATAATACTTACTTAGATGTGTCCTACATGCCCTTTCAACTCTTTACAGTAGTTACCAATGTTAGAAAGGACATGCTTGACTAATAAAGCAGACACAGGGGGAGATGTGTCAAGCCTTCTAAAGAGTGGAGAAGAGAGCAATTGGAGAATTTGCCCACAACAGCTGATCAGCTTCCAGTTAGCATTTATCAAGTACATTCTATAAAATGATAGGTATAAGCTTATTGGCTGCTATGGGCAACCTCTCCACTTGTCTACTCTTTAGAAGGCTTCATACATCTCCCCCACAGAGTGACATAGAGGCAATGCAATGGACAGTTGTGCCACAGCAGCTCAAATCCCTGCAGCCTTGGATTTATTTTTGTTTATTACCTTTATAAGTTCCTATTGGTGTATTAAGCAGTGAAAGATTTGAGAAGTAGACCAGTGTAGAAGTTGCCCATAGCAGCAATCAGATTGTCCCTATCAGTTTGTAGCATGCACTTGATAAATGATACCTGGAAGCTAATGGGTTGCTATGGACAACTTCTTCACTCTTTCACTGCTTAATACATCAACCCCTAAATTGCAACAGATCTATAATGAACTACAGGTCAACACTTAAAAATGTACTTACTTTTCTTGCTTATATGGAAAAGTTTAATTTTAATGGCCATTTAAAATCATTGAGAAATTATTTTGTGGTGTGTGTGTGTGTGTGTGTGTGTGTGTGTGTGTGTGTGTCATCTATACAGAAATACTGTACACACACAGTAATATCCTATGTTTGCTGTTACTATACATTGATATTCTTCTGGCCTCTACAGGCCTCTTAGTATAAAGGATCTTTGTGCATGGTAATTAGTAATAAACAATGTATCACTGTCATGAACATATATGTGGCATATGAATACAATTCAGAAAAACTGTAGTTAAATTCATTTTTGGAGCATAATCAAAGTTTCAAATAATTTTTTTCTGTTTTTTAAATTTAATTAAAAACTTTGATAATCATGACAAACAAAAAAGAAGACAAAGTTTTCCCCCAGTACACCAAAAATTATCAGCAATAAGACACGAAAATGGTTATACATAATACAGAGATCTCAGTTGCATATATTTGCAGGCTTCACTGATACTGGTGGTACCAAACGTTACACGACAATAGCACCCACTCTGGGTCATATACAGTGGCGCAGCAATAGCCCTTGCAGACCATGGCTTGGAGATGCTGTATGGCTTGTGGGAGCTGGGGGTCAGCAGGGGCTATTGCTACGCCACTGCCTGGACCTGCAGATACTTGTCTGCCATTCCGTCACGCCTGCCCCCATTCAAAATGTTTGGGAGGGACATTTTTATTGGAGGCAGGCATGACAGGACTACAGACCATCAGCAGCCAGTGGGCGGATCCCCTGACAACAGGCAGAACCCCTCACAGTGAGCGGGTACCTTGGGGGGGGTAGCACCTGATTCTTTTTTTTTGGGGGGTGTGTGGCGCCCAGTTTATAGCTACGACACTGGTCATATATTGTAATTGCTTATTGTTATGTTACATGATAATAGCACATACAAAAATAGATCTAAATTTAGAGCCAACTGACCCGGACTCACCTCTAGATCCACTAAATGACACTACAAGAACCAGCATGCCCTCCATGTCTCTATAAAATGGCAGCTCCTCCAGCGATCTTGCAGATAGTAGTACCCACAGAAAAGTTTAGAGAGCTGGTTCTGGTATAACCAGTTTGGTCATCAAAACAATGGTAACTAGTTAATCAAGGGACTTATAAAATATCAGTGATCCAGGGAAACACCACTTATTTTCAGAAAAGAAACGTGACTACTAGCCTTGAGGAACCAAGTACAGTACATGACTCTTTATCATTAGCTATAATACATTTTCAGATAATCCATAACCCCATGTACAAATCAATATATAATGCAATGTTATGGGAATTTACAAATTGGTCTAGCGATTGTGACTTTCCCTATAAAAACAACTTAGCTCTAGTGTTGGAATGTCATACATGCAAATTCCAGAAAGGGATGGCCGCGTCTACATTAAAATATCATTTTGGTATTTCCAGTCATTCTCCCAGACATTTCCCCCCACAGGTTGTACTTAGAGTTCCTGAGAGGGAATTCTCTGGCTAAGTCTATAAAAGTTGAGTTATCCATCAATCTAGGATA
The DNA here is from genome assembly GCF_028390025.1 of Pseudophryne corroboree. Lineage (NCBI taxonomy): Eukaryota > Metazoa > Chordata > Amphibia > Anura > Myobatrachidae > Pseudophryne > Pseudophryne corroboree. The sequence goes on from NC_086448.1 coordinate 678,969,588, forward strand.
TAGGGATGATGCAGAGATGTACGCACATGCCTTCGCAGCTGTGATTAAGTAAGTAGTTGATGTGCGAAAATATTCAAATGTAGCAGCCCCCAGGATTTTTACTGAGATGCCAACCGGCGTCATCTCAGATCTGCCACTTTGTATGAAGATGCCACCATATGATGCACATCGCTCAATAATCAGCCTGTTCTGAGTCACACTATGGTCACACAGCATGGTCATCAGAGGTAAGTCGCTGGAGCTGTGAAACTCCCCTGAAATGGTCGCAACATATCTGCGCCTGAAACTCCACTCCCCCATTACTGCCCACATGTGCTTCCTGATTGTCAATCACTTTGTGAATAATTCCTACCTGCTACTACCATCGCAAGACCATCGAGGCACGTGCGCAGTGTAACTTAGACCATGCACTCCACTGTGTACAACATCAGTATTGCATCCATCTTTCAATCAGGCCCATAGATCCTCTGTCTTACCTCTCAATCACTGTTAACAACTCATTACTTGAGATAGCAGCTCATAAAAAATTAGACAGTTTTCTATTATCTGTAAACCTCATTTGTTCAAGGTAGAGAGATAGCATCAAGCCAAGAATAGAAGCCAGCATACCGGGTCCACACTTCACGCAGTAGAACAGGAAATAAAGTAGCACAAGCCTGACTGTTGGAGACATAAAGGGGGTACTGACGGGAGAGATGTGTGCTGAGCGATCTTAACACAGACCGCTCAGCACACATCTCTCACCCCGCTCAGCACAGCGTGATGTGCAGAGCGAGGGGGGGGGGGCCGAAGAAGACGGGGGGCCGCTCACTTCAAACAGCGCTGAAGTGAGTGACCCACTAGCACCGGCGATAGCGATGCGCGGCTATCTCTGGGGGGCAAACACACAACAGATCCGTGCTTGAAATCTAAGCAATCTAGTCAGATTGCTTAGATTTTAAACACGGATCTCTCTGTGTGTACCCCCCTTAAGAAAACTCAAGGAGATTCCACACCAGGATTATAAAGTTTTAATTTTGGCTGTCACTACAGTTCTTAAACAGTTTATTTCTGCAAAGATCTGTTTATATATTCCTGTGCCTTCATTGATGAGTGGGTCTTTCTTCACTAATCTATACAAGGAATTTTCCTATACATCAGCTCCTCAGGGTTTGAGCGTGGGTTGCTCAACATTGGTGAACTTCCTAGAAAGTTTGGTAAGACCTCCCTTGGTAATACCACAGATCACAAGTGCCCCTCCATGGGTATATCTGCATAACATGTAACTCTTATCCAGGCCCTTAAGCTTGCAGATACCCTCTGTATTTAAGAGGTGAGTGCACCTTAACTGTAATTTAATGGTGTGTTAAGCATATATGCTAGTGTGGGGACTTGCAGACATTGGGATCCATTGACGGGCTACAAGCTTAAACATTTTGATCAAAATGCCCATGATTTTATTTGATAGATACCCATGTTTGAAATGATGTGTGTGCAGGTATTGATATTGCAGAGTTATATAGGCACACACCAGCAGATGACTCAAACTATGAATAGCCCAGTTACTTAATCAGTGGTGTTGGTTTATCAAAAGATAGTAGGCCCAGCCGTACTCACTGTTACACACTGGTTCTCATGAAACGTAGCCAGGTGTCATACAGTTCACCAGCCGATGAGTGTATGTAGGCACTGGCTAGTGGTGTAGGAACACTAGAATTGCTGTCTTCCACTGTGATGCTCTAAAACAGTCTCATACAGTAAAGAGAAGATGGCCTTTGCACATGCTCAGTAGAGATCTTGGTGGCCATCTTGGGATAGGAGGACAGGAAGACAGGAAGACTAGAGTTAGTGCAGTACTCTTTAAACAACACACAGATTTACACTGCTAGTGAAAGTGCTTAGAACGATTGTCTTTCTATTTTGCAAACACAAACATCACACTAAACACAAGTACCTAACATAATGTTAAGTAAAGATGCTTATTAGTTGTAGACTTAGATATAAATTAAGCAACTTACTGTAGCCTCCAAATAGGACCAAGAGGGCATGGAGAGACTCAAATTACTCTAACCCATTTGTATATATGTGTATGTGTTTTGACAAACATAGAGGAAAAGGGGCCCGAAACCAGCATCTTCTCTAGAGCCCCTTTAGACTCTCTGACTAGAAGTAGATGTACAGTATGTAAAAGGGAGTAACGAGGATTGTGTCATATACTGAAATTGATGTTTAATGGCTGAATATGTAGTGGTGCTAGGAAGTGGAGAAATGATCCAAGATGAAAAACTTTGCTATTATTCAGTCTCTCGCAAGATGAATCCATAAATAATAACCACAGTATTAGATTCCTGCAGCAAGGTTAGATTCATTGCACAAAACTAATTACTTTGATATGTGTTAGCAGTGAAAGATATGCCCTGCGTTACGTTTTTAGATATCTGAACAGATTTGTTTACTCAGAAAATGATTTAGAAGACCACTAAACCGCACATATGTAATTTTTTTTTTTTATACGAATCCTAACACAACTTGCTGGAAGGCTTCAACGAGCATGATGGAGATATTTAGGTAAGTATAAACATTTACATTATGTTAGATAAATTATTCATCTCATTATGCACAGCATTTTATATAGTTTGTGGCAATAACAAATGACAGCTTTATTTTCTCTTGAAATTAGCTGCTCACTAGATACTGCCACATTTCTGCAAAAGTTCATCCAAAAGATCGCCAAGTGACCATTCCCGTGAATGTCCCCTCCCACACCCACATAGTCACGGGATGGCTGGGAAATTTTAACCTGGGAGTCAAATACATGGCAGAGGCACATGGGCAGCCGACTACCCTAAAATATTGGATTTAGGTAAAGAACGGAGCCAGGGCAGACTTGTCAAAAGGTGATAAATCTTCTGCTGGAGAAATTGTTTTGTCAGCATCAGTGCTTCATTTCACCTAGCCCTAACAGTAATACCCCTTTCACACTGGCCAAAAAATGTGGGTTATTGCACGTGAACGCGCAGTAACCCGAACTTTTGTGCAGTGTGAAAGGGGCCAGGGGAAATATCCTGGGTCAAGCAACCCAGCATTACATCCCATGTTTAAAGCAGGGCTGAATTAAGTCAGCAGTCAGCCCCCCACCCCAACCCCCACGCCTCCACCAGCCCCTGCCCCACTCCTTACCCTATTAATCTGGCCTGTCAGCAGGCATTAACTCCATGGCTGGGGACCATGCTGGCGCTCCTGGCCGCAGGGACGGAGGAGACTCCAGGGCGGAGCGGACGGGCTTACTGCTCGGGGTAAAGGTATGCGGCAGCTATGAGGCAGGTGTACCTCGGCAGCCGTTGTTACTAAACTCTAGTATACACTAGTATAGCCGAGGTACTCCTGCACAGTGATCAGAGACATTGGGGCGATGCCGCCAGTGGGGTCTCCTGACTCATAGCTGCCACGTATCTTTACTCTGAGCAGTAAGCCCATCAGCTCCGCCCTGGAGTCTCCTCCGTCTCTGCCTGCAGCAGCGCCAGCATTGTCCCCAGACGCGGAGTTAATGCCTGCTGACAGGCCAGAGTAATAGGGTGACATCTGCAATTCAAAATTAAGTGTGTGGGGGCCCCGGAACGGCCGCCCCTATCGCCCCTGCCTTAATCCGGCTCCAGTTTAAAGCAAAGTTAAACACGGGTCGGATCCGGGATGCTGTGCGTTGTGAACGGGTTGCCAGGTTGATACGACCCATTATGTGTTCACACTATAGGAGCAGATGGCGCTTGGAGATCATGTGATCTCCAAACGCCGCCTCCGCACGTGGTGTGGTGATGCCATCGACTTGCCAATATACCGCGTCAGGGCCGTAAGTCTAAAAGGGGGCTCAAGCAGGTCGCACCCGGGAAGGACCCATGCACACATCCCAGGTACGACCCGCTATTGGCAATGTGAAAGCGGCATAAGATGCCATGCAGTGGCTATCCTCTGCATGGGATATCAGAAACAAAAAACAATGTAGTACCATTGGCCAAACAATGCTGAGTTAAGGGAGAAAATATAACCATTCACCTTGTGTGCTGTACCTTTCAATACAAATATATTGTCTATATACGTTTAGCTTCATCAACAAATTTCTAGGGTCTAATGAGGAGGTCAAATAATAAAATGATTCTGGTAAATATAAAGCAAGGCTCAAACTGAAGAAATAGAAAATGCAAATGAAATACAATTACTGTACAGTAAATATCCAAAATGCCTGAAAAAATGAGATTTATGGTAAGAACTTACCGTTGTTAAATCTCTTTCTGCGAGGCACACTGAGCTCCACAGTGAATAACATTGGTGTAGAGTAGGATCTTGATCGGAGGCACCAACAGGCTAAAAGCTTTGACTGTTCCCAGAGTGTTTAGCGCCGCCTCCTCTATAACCCCGCCTTCGTGCACAGGAGCTCAGTTTTGTTAACCAGCCCAATGCAGTAGCAGGCAAAAAGAGACGACAACCGTTAGTAGCCACATAGACCACATACTCACGATAAGAGAAAGTGTCAGCAGCTAATGCCATACCAACCCAAAGAAGCTAAGTGCGTCAGGGTAGGCGCCCTGTGGAGCCCAGTGTACCTCGCAGAAAGAGATTTAACAATGGTAAGCTATTACCATAAATCTCGTTTTCTGCTGCGGGGTACACTGGGCTCCACAGGGAATAACATCAGGGATGTCCTAAAGCAGTTCCTTATGGGAGGGGACACACTGTAGGGGGCACAAGTACTCGGCGTCCAAAGTAAGCATCCTGGGAGGCGGATGTATCTAAGGCATAGAACCTTATGAACGTGTTCACTGAGGAGCCACGTAGCCGCCTTGCACAATTGTTCAAAAGTCGCACCACGGTGGGCCGCCCAAGAAGGTCCAACCGTCCGAGTAGAATGGGCCTTTATGGTAGCAGGAGCTGGAAGGCCAGCCTGCACATAAGCATGTGCAATCACCATTCTAATCCATCTGGCCAATGTCTGCTTGTTAGCAGGCCAGCCACGTTTGTGAAAACCAAACAGTACAAAGAGAGAATCAGACTTCCTGATAGGAGCTGTCCTCTTCACATAGATACAGAGAGCCCGTACCACATCCAAAGACAGCTCTTTGGAAGACAATTCAGGGGAGACAAAGGGCAGAACCACAATCTCCTGATTAAGGTGGAAAAAAAACACCACCTTAGGTAGGTACCCGGGACGTGTTCTAAGAACCGCCCGGTCGCGGTGAAAAATCAGATAGGGGGACCTACACAACAAGGCCCCCAAATCCGACACCCGTCTAGCAGAGGCAATAGCCAGTAGAAACAATACCTTAAGGGAAAGCCACTTAAGGTCTGCAGATTCAAGAGGCTCAAACGGAGACTCTTGTAATGCTTCCAGAACCACCAACAAATCCCAAGGAGCCACAGGCAGGACGTAAGGAGGTTGAATCCGTAACACACTCTGAGTGAACGTATGAACATCAGGCAGAGTGGCAATTTTTCTCTGAAACCAAACCGACAAGGCAGAAATATGAACCTTGATGGAGGCCAGACGAAGGCCTAAGTCCAGACCCTGTTGCAGAAAGGCCAAAAGTTTGGCTGTACTAAACTTGTAAACATCATGATTATTAGATGCGCACCAAGCAAAGTAAGCAGTCCAGACCCTATGGTAAATCCGAGCAGAAGCCGGCTTACGGGCCTTCAACATAGTCTGAATGACCGCCTCAGAAAAACCCTTGACCCTTAGTACGGAAGCTTCAAGAGCCATGCCGTCAAAGCCAGATGGGACAAATCCTGGTAAACAAAAGGGCCCTGAATAAGGAGGTCTGGTCATTGTGGAAGCAGAAGAGGACGCTCCAACGAGAGACCTTGGAGGTCTGAGAACCAATGCCGTCTGGGCCATGCTGGAGCGATCAGAAGTAGGAGTCCTCCTTCTTGCTTGAACTTTCTTATTACGCTGGGCAGGAGTGACACTGGAGTGAACACGTACAGCAGCCGAAAGTTCCATGGAATTGCCAGAGTGTCCACGAACGCTGTTTGAGGATCCCTTGTCCTTGCTCCGAAGACCGGAACCTTGTGATTGTGTCGAGACGCCATCAGGTCCACATCTGGGAGGCCCCACTTTTCCACTAGGAGTTGAAACACTTCTGGATGGAGGCCCCACTCACCGGCATGTATGTCCTGACGACTGAGAAAGTCCGCTTCCCAATTCAGGACTCCCGGAATGAATATTGCCGATATGGCCGGTAGATGGCGTTCCGCCCAATGTAGAATCTGTGAGACTTCCTTCATTGCCAAACGGCTTTGAGTGCCGCCTTGATGATTTATGTAAGCCACTGTGGTGGCGTTGTCCGACTGTACTTGAACAGGACGGTTCTGAATTAAATGCTGGGCCAGGTTCAGATCATTGAATACCACCCGCAGTTCCAGAATGTTTATTGGGAGGAGACTCCTCCTTGGTCCACCGACCCTGAAGGGAGTGTTGCTTCAACACCGCGTCCCATCCTTGCAGACTGGCATCCATCATCAGAGGACCCAGTTGGAGATCCAGAAGGGACGACCCCTGCTCTATCGATCATGTGAGACCTGATCCGGTGAGGCAGGTGTGTGGTTAGTACGTGGTGCGTGTATTACAATATTTTTCGACTTTGACAAATTGGACGCTCTGACGATAGGCCTTGCAGGTCTGAGAACCAGTGACGTCTGGGCCACGCCGGAGCTATGAGAAGCAGATTTCCTTTTTCTTGCTTGAACTTCCGTAAAACCCTGGGCAGGAGTGACACCAGAGGGAACACGTACGGCAGCCGAAACCTCCACGGCACCGCCAGCCCATCCACGAATGCTGCTTGAGGATCCCTTGTCCTTGCTCCGAATACCGGTACCTTGTGATTGTGTCGAGACGCCATCAGATCTACGTCTGGAAGGCCCCACTTTTCCACTAGGAGTTGAAATACTTCTGGATGGAGGCTCCACTCTCCGGCGTGTACGTCCTGATGACTGAGAAAATCCGCTTCCCAGTTTAGGACTCCCAGGAGGCAGGCCATCCCACTTGGCAAGAATTAATTTATGTAGAGTGCGGGAATGTAATTGAGCGTACGCCACATGTCGAAGGCTGACACCATGAGACCTAGCACTTGCATTGCCGAATGTATCGACACTTGTGGACGAGATAGGAAGCATCGAATCCTGTCCTGAAGCTTCAGGACCTTCTCCTGAGACAAGAACAACTGCTGGTTGTGAGTGTCTAACAACGCCCCTAGGTGCACCATGCTCTGCGCAGGGACCAGGGAGGATTTCTTCCAGTTGATGAGCCACCCGTGGGCTTGCAGAAACTGGAGCGTCAGATCCAGATGACGTAGGAGAATTTCTGGGGAATTCACCAGGATCAACAAGTCATCCAGATACGGGAGGATCCTGACCCCTTGATGGCGGAGTACAGCCGTCATTACCACCATGACCACCATGACCTTGGTGAAGACTCGCGGAGCCGTGGTCAAGCCAAAAGGTAACGCCCAAAATTGGTAATGGAGGTTGCCAACAGCGAACCTCAGATATTGCTGATGCGACATTGCAATAGGAACATGCAGGTAAGCATCCTCTATGTCCAGGGAGACCATATAATCCCCTGGTTCCAAAGCCAGAACAATAGAACGAAGGGTTTCCATACGAAACTTGGAGACTCTCACAAATTTGTTCAAGGACTTGAGGTTGAGAATGGGCCGAGAGGACCCATTCGGTTTCGGGACTAGGAATAGCGGTGAATAGTACCCCTTGCCTCTCTGAGCCAGAGGTACCTGTACTAAGACTCCTGTGTCCAGGAGGGACTGTACCACCAAATGAAGAGTTTTTTCTTCACCTGATCCAAAGGGACGTCTGTCAGGCAAAATCGATGAGGGGGACGATTCTTGAAGAATACAGCATAACCTCCAGTGACGACTTCCCGTACCCAGGCATCGGAAGTGGTCCTCAACCATTCCTTGGTAAACCCTAGAAGTCAGCCCCCCACCCTGGGATCCCCCAGAGGGAGGCCCGCCCCGTCATGCAGTGGGCTTGTCCATTTTGGAAGCAGACTAACGGGCAGCCCAGGCCCGGTTAGGTTTGGGCTTACCGGTTTTGGAAGTGCGAGCCTGTTTTGGTTACGCCTGATCTTTTGCTTTACCTGAAGGACAAAAGGAGCGAAAGGAAGTACTCTTAGCCTTCGGTACCGAAGGAGCAGTACTAGGTAGACACTCGGTTTTAGCCGAAGCTAAGTCAGCCACTATCTTGTTGCGGTCCTCTCCAAAAATAATGTCTCCCTTAAAAGGGAGCACCTCCAGGGTTTTCTTAGAGTCCAGATCCACAGACCAGGACCGTAACCATAGAATCCGGTGAGCCAAAATAGACGTAGTAGCAGCTTTGGCCGCCAGGATACCGGCATCAGAAGCCGCATCCTTAATGTAATGAGATGCTGTGACAATATACGAGAGACATTGTCTAGCATTATCAGAAAAGTTGGATGGCAGCTCTGCTTCCAGCTCCTGAGCCCACACTTCAATAGCCTCTGCAGCCCATATTGCTGCAATAGTGGGCCAATGCGTAGTACCTGTTAGGGTGTAAATCACTTTTAAGCAACCCTCCACACGCTTATCCGTCGGTTCTTTCAGAGAAGTGACGGTAGTTACAGGCAGAGCTGAGGACACCACCAGCCACGCCACTTTTGAATCCATTGGCGGGGGTGTTTTCCAGGGCCGTTTCTAGCCAATTTGGCTCCCAGTGTGAGATTGAAAAATGCGCCCCCCCCCCCATATTCACATAAGAAAAAATGCCCCCCCCCATAGATATAAAGAGGAAAACCGGCACGCGCGCTCCCGGCAAGGGGGCGTGGCCTCGTTAAAATGGGCAAGGCTTTAAGATGGGCATGGCCTCATCTGATCTCATCATCATGGCCACCACAGGATAAAAAAAAAAAGGCCTCATTTTACACATTACAGCAGGCACGCGACCCCATTTTACACAGCACGGCAGGCAAGTGTCCCCATTTTACACATTGCGGCAGGAAAGTGTCCCCATTTTACACATTGTGGCAGGAAAGTGTCCCCATTTTACACATTGTGGCAGGCACGTGCCCCCATTTTACACAGTATGGCAGGCAAGTGTCCCCATTTTACACATTGCGGCAGGAAAGTGTCCCCATTTTACACATTGCGGCAGGAAAGTGCCCCCATTTTACACATTGCGGCAGGCACATGTCCCCATTTTACACAGTACGGCAGGCAAGTGTCCCCATTTTACACATTGCGGCAGGCACGTGCCCCCATTTTACTAGAGATGAGCGCCTGAAATTTTTCGGGTTTTGTGTTTTGGTTTTGGGTTCGGTTCCGCGGCCGAGTTTTGGGTTCGACCGCGTTTTGGCAAAACCTCACCGAATTTTTTTTGTCGGATTCGGGTGTGTTTTGGATTCGGGTGTTTTTTTCAAAAAACACTAAAAAACAGCTTAAATCATAGAATTTGGGGGTCATTTTGATCCCAAAGTATTATTAACCTCAAAAACCATAATTTACACTCATTTTCAGTCTATTCTGAATACCTCACACCTCACAATATTATTTTTAGTCCTAAAATTTGCACCGAGGTCGCTGTGTGAGTAAGATAAGCGACCCTAGTGGCCGACACAAACACCGGGCCCATCTAGGAGTGGCACTGCAGTGTCACGCAGGATGTCCCTTCCAAAAAACCCTCCCCAAACAGCACATGACGCAAAGAAAAAAAGAGGCGCAATGAGGTAGCTGTGTGAGTAAGATTAGCGACCCTAGTGGCCGACACAAACACCGGGCCCATCTAGGAGTGGCACTGCAGTGTCACGCAGGATGGCCCTTCCAAAAAACCCTCCCCAAACAGCACATGACGCAAAGAAAAAAAGAGGCGCAATGAGGTAGCTGTGTGAGTAAGATTAGCGACCCTAGTGGCCGACACAAACACCGGGCCCATCTAGGAGTGGCACTGCAGTGTCACGCAGGATGGCCCTTCCAAAAAACCCTCCCCAAACAGCACATGACGCAAAGAAAAAAAGAGGCGCAATGAGGTAGCTGTGTGAGTAAGATTAGCGACCCTAGTGGCCGACACAAACACCGGGCCCATCTAGGAGTGGCACTGCAGTGTCACGCAGGATGTCCCTTCCAAAAAACCCTCCCCAAACAGCACATGACGCAAAGAAAAAAAGAGGCGCAATGAGGTAGCTGTGTGAGTAAGATTAGCGACCCTAGTGGCCGACACAAACACCGGGCCCATCTAGGAGTGGCACTGCAGTGTCACGCAGGATGTCCCTTCCAAAAAACCCTCCCCAAACAGCACATGACGCAAAGAAAAATAGAGGCGCAATGAGGTAGCTGTGTGAGTAAGATTAGCGACCCTAGTGGCCGACACAAACACCGGGCCCATCTAGGAGTGGCACTGCAGTGTCACGCAGGATGTCCCTTCCAAAAAACCCTCCCCAAACAGCACATGACGCAAAGAAAAAAAGAGGCGCAATGAGGTAGCTGACTGAGTGAGTAAGATTAGCGACCCTAGTGGCCGACACAAACACCGGGCCCATCTAGGAGTGGCACTGCAGTGTCACGCAGGATGTCCCTTCCAAAAAAAACCTCCCCAATCAGCACATGATGCAAAGAAAAAGAAAAGAAAAAAGAGGTGCAAGATGGAATTGTCCTTGGGCCCTCCCACCCACCCTTATGTTGTATAAACAAAACAGGACATGCACACTTTAACCAACCCATCATTTCAGTGACAGGGTCTGCCACACGACTGTGACTGATATGACGGGTTGGTTTGGACCCCCCCCAAAAAAGAAGCAATTAATCTCTCCTTGCACAAACTGGCTCTACAGAGGCAAGATGTCCACCTCATCTTCACCCTCCGATATATCACCGTGTACATCCCCCTCCTCACAGATTATCAATTCGTCCCCACTGGAATCCACCATCTCAGCTCCCTGTGTACTTTGTGGAGGCAATTGCTGCTGGTCAATGTCTCCGCGGAGGAATTGATTATAATTCATTTTAATGAACATCATCTTCTCCACATTTTCTGGATGTAACCTCGTACACCGATTGCTGACAAGGTGAGCGGCGGCACTAAACACTCTTTCGGAGTACACACTTGTGGGAGGGCAACTTAGGTAGAATAAAGCCAGTTTGTGCAAGGGCCTCCAAATTGCCTCTTTTTCCTGCCAGTATAAGTACGGACTGTGTGACGTGCCTACTTGGATGCGGTCACTCATATAATCCTCCACCATTCTATCAATGTTGAGAGAATCATATGCAGTGACAGTAGACGACATGTCCGTAATCGTTGTCAGGTCCTTCAGTCCGGACCAGATGTCAGCATCAGCAGTCGCTCCAGACTGCCCTGCATCACCGCCAGCGGGTGGGCTCGGAATTCTGAGCCTTTTCCTCGCACCCCCAGTTGCGGGAGAATGTGAAGGAGGAGATGTTGACAGGTCGCGTTCCGCTTGACTTGACAATTTTGTCACCAGCAGGTCTTTCAACCCCAGCAGACCTGTGTCTGCCGGAAAGAGAGATCCAAGGTAGGCTTTAAATCTAGGATCGAGCACGGTGGCCAAAATGTAGTGCTCTGATTTCAACAGATTGACCACCCGTGAATCCTTGTTAAGCGAATTAAGGGCTGCATCCACAAGTCCCACATGCCTAGCGGAATCGCTCCGTGTTAGCTCCTTCTTCAATGCCTCCAGCTTCTTCTGCAAAAGCCTGATGAGGGGAATGACCTGACTCAGGCTGGCAGTGTCTGAACTGACTTCACGTGTGGCAAGTTCAAAGGGCATCAGAACCTTGCACAACGTTGAAATCATTCTCCACTGCACTTGAGACAGGTGCATTCCATCTCCTATATCGTGCTCAATTGTATAGGCTTGAATGGCCTTTTGCTGCTCCTCCAACCTCTGAAGCATATAGAGGGTTGAATTCCACCTCGTTACCACTTCTTGCTTCAGATGATGGCAGGGCAGGTTCAGTAGTTTTTGGTGGTGCTCCAGTCTTCTGTACGTGGTGCCTGTACGCCGAAAGTGTCCCGCAATTTTTCTGGCCACCGACAGCATCTCTTGCACGCCCCTGTCGTTTTTTAAAAAATTCTGCACCACCAAATTCAAGGTATGTGCAAAACATGGGACGTGCTGGAATTTGCCCATATTTAATGCACACACAATATTGCTGGCGTTGTCCGATGCCACAAATCCACAGGAGAGTCCAATTGGGGTAAGCCATTCCGCGATGATCTTCCTCAGTTGCCGTAAGAGGTTTTCAGCTGTGTGCGTATTCTGGAAAGCGGTGATACAAAGCGTAGCCTGCCTAGGAAAGAGTTGGCGTTTGCGAGATGCTGCTACTGGTGCCGCCGCTGCTGTTCTTGCGGCGGGAGTCCATACATCTACCCAGTGGGCTGTCACAGTCATATAGTCCTGACCCTGCCCTGCTCCACTTGTCCACATGTCCGTGGTTAAGTGGACATTGGGTACAACTGCATTTTTTAGGACACTGGTGAGTCTTTTTCTGACGTCCGTGTACATTCTCGGTATCGCCTGCCTAGAGAAGTGGAACCTAGATGGTATTTGGTAACGGGGGCACACTGCCTCAATAAATTGTCTAGTTCCCTGTGAACTAACGGCGGATACCGGACGCACGTCTAACACCAACATAGTTGTCAAGGACTCAGTTATCCGCTTTGCAGTAGGATGACTGCTGTGATATTTCATCTTCCTCGCAAAGGACTGTTGAACAGTCAATTGCTTACTGGAAGTAGTACAAGTGGGCTTATGACTTCCCCTCTGGGATGACCATCGACTCCCAGCGGCAACAACAGCAGCGCCAGCAGCAGTAGGCGTTACACGCAAGGATGCATCGGAGGAATCCCAGGCAGGAGAGGACTCGTCAGAATTGCCAGTGACATGGCCTGCAGGACTATTGGCATTCCTGGGGAAGGAGGAAATTGACACTGAGGGAGTTGGTGGGGTGGTTTGCGTGAGCTTGGTTACAAGAGGAAGGGATTTACTGGTCAGTGGACTGCTTCCGCTGTCACCCAAAGTTTTTGAACTTGTCACTGACTTATTATGAATGCGCTGCAGGTGACGTATAAGGGAGGATGTTCCGAGGTGGTTAACGTCCTTACCCCTACTTATTACAGCTTGACAAAGGGAACACACGGCTTGACACCTGTTGTCCGCATTTCTGGTGAAATACCTCCACACCGAAGAGCTGATTTTTTTGGTATTTTCACCTGGCATGTCAACGGCCATATTCCTCCCACGGACAACAGGTGTCTCCCCGGGTGCCTGACTTAAACAAACCACCTCACCATCAGAATCCTCCTGGTCAATTTCCTCCCCAGTGCCAGCAACACCCATATCCTCCTCATCCTGGTGTACTTCAACACTGACATCTTCAATCTGACTATCAGGAACTGGACTGCGGGTGCTCCTTCCAGCACTTGCAGGGGGCGTGCAAATGGTGGAAGGCGCATGCTCTTCACGTCCAGTGTTGGGAAGGTCAGGCATCGCAACCGACACAATTGGACTCTCCTTGTGGATTTGGGATTTCAAAGAACGCACAGTTCTTTGCGGTGCTTTTGCCAGCTTGAGTCTTTTCAGTTTTCTAGCGAGAGGCTGAGTGCTTCCATCCTCATGTGAAGCTGAACCACTAGCCATGAACATAGGCCAGGGCCTCAGCCGTTCCTTGCCACTCCGTGTGGTAAATGGCATATTGGCAAGTTTACGCTTCTCCTCCGACAATTTTATTTTAGGTTTTGGAGTCCTTTTTTTACTGATATTTGGTGTTTTGGTTTTGACATGCTCTGTACTATGCCATTGGGCATCGGCCTTGGCAGACGACGTTGCTGGCATTTCATCGTCTCGGCCATGACTAGTGGCAGCAGCTTCAGCACGAGGTGGAAGTGGATCTTGATCTTTCCCTAATTTTGGAACCTCAACATTTTTGTTCTCCATATTTTAATAGGCACAACTAAAAGGCACCTCAGGTAAACAATGGAGATGGATGGATTGGATACTAGTATACAATTATGGACGGGCTGCCGAGTGCCGACACAGAGGTAGCCACAGCCGTGAACTACCGCACTGTACTGTGTCTGCTGCTAATATATAGACTGGTTGATAAAGAGATAGTATACTCGTAACTAGTATGTATGTATAAAGAAAGAAAAAAAAACCACGGTTAGGTGGTATATACAATTATGGACGGGCTGCCGAGTGCCGACACAGAGGTAGCCACAGCCGTGAACTACCGCACTGTACTGTGTCTGCTGCTAATATATAGACTGGTTGATAAAGAGATAGTATACTCGTAACTAGTATGTATGTATAAAGAAAGAAAAAAAAACCACGGTTAGGTGGTATATACAATTATGGACGGGCTGCCGAGTGCCGACACAGAGGTAGCCACAGCCGTGAACTACCGCACTGTACTGTGTCTGCTGCTAATATATAGACTGGTTGATAAAGAGATAGTATACTCGTAACTAGTATGTATGTATAAAGAAAGAAAAAAAAACCACGGTTAGGTGGTATATACAATTATGGACGGGCTGCCGAGTGCCGACACAGAGGTAGCCACAGCCGTGAACTACCGCACTGTACTGTGTCTGCTGCTAATATATAGACTGGTTGATAAAGAGATAGTATACTCGTAACTAGTATGTATGTATAAAGAAAGAAAAAAAAACCACGGTTAGGTGGTATATACAATTATGGACGGGCTGCCGAGTGCCGACACAGAGGTAGCCACAGCCGTGAACTACCGCACTGTACTGTGTCTGCTGCTAATATATAGACTGGTTGATAAAGAGATAGTATACTCGTAACTAGTATGTATGTATAAAGAAAGAAAAAAAAACCACGGTTAGGTGGTATATACAATTATGGACGGGCTGCCGAGTGCCGACACAGAGGTAGCCACAGCCGTGAACTACCGCACTGTACTGTGTCTGCTGCTAATATATAGACTGGTTGATAAAGAGATAGTATACTCGTAACTAGTATGTATGTATAAAGAAAGAAAAAAAAACCACGGTTAGGTGGTATATACAATTATGGACGGGCTGCCGAGTGCCGACACAGAGGTAGCCACAGCCGTGAACTACCGCACTGTACTGTGTCTGCTGCTAATATATAGACTGGTTGATAAAGAGATAGTATACTCGTAACTAGTATGTATGTATAAAGAAAGAAAAAAAAACCACGGTTAGGTGGTATATACAATTATGGACGGGCTGCCGAGTGCCGACACAGAGGTAGCCACAGCCGTGAACTACCGCACTGTACTGTGTCTGCTGCTAATATATAGACTGGTTGATAAAGAGATAGTATACTCGTAACTAGTATGTATGTATAAAGAAAGAAAAAAAAACCACGGTTAGGTGGTATATACAATTATGGACGGGCTGCCGAGTGCCGACACAGAGGTAGCCACAGCCGTGAACTACCGCACTGTACTGTGTCTGCTGCTAATATATAGACTGGTTGATAAAGAGATAGTATACTCGTAACTAGTATGTATGTATAAAGAAAGAAAAAAAAACCACGGTTAGGTGGTATATACAATTATGGACGGGCTGCCGAGTGCCGACACAGAGGTAGCCACAGCCGTGAACTACCGCACTGTACTGTGTCTGCTGCTAATATATAGACTGGTTGATAAAGAGATAGTATACTCGTAACTAGTATGTATGTATAAAGAAAGAAAAAAAAACCACGGTTAGGTGGTATATACAATTATGGACGGGCTGCCGAGTGCCGACACAGAGGTAGCCACAGCCGTGAACTACCGCACTGTACTGTGTCTGCTGCTAATATATAGACTGGTTGATAAAGAGATAGTATACTCGTAACTAGTATGTATGTATAAAGAAAGAAAAAAAAACCACGGTTAGGTGGTATATACAATTATGGACGGGCTGCCGAGTGCCGACACAGAGGTAGCCACAGCCGTGAACTACCGCACTGTACTGTGTCTGCTGCTAATATATAGACTGGTTGAAAAAGAGATAGTATACTCGTAACTAGTATGTATGTATAAAGAAAGAAAAAAAAACCACGGTTAGGTGGTATATACAATTATGGACGGGCTGCCGAGTGCCGACACAGAGGTAGCCACAGCCGTGAACTACCGCACTGTACTGTGTCTGCTGCTAATATATAGACTGGTTGATAAAGAGATAGTATACTCGTAACTAGTATGTATGTATAAAGAAAGAAAAAAAAACCACGGTTAGGTGGTATATACAATTATGGACGGGCTGCCGAGTGCCGACACAGAGGTAGCCACAGCCGTGAACTACCGCACTGTACTGTGTCTGCTGCTAATATAGACTGGTTGATAAAGAGATAGTATACTACTAATATTATATACTGGTGGTCAGGTCACTGGTCACTAGTCACACTGGCAGTGGCACTCCTGCAGCAAAAGTGTGCACTGTTTAATTTTAATATAATATTATGTACTCCTGGCTCCTGCTATAACCTATAACTGGCACTGCAGTAGTGCTCCCCAGTCTCCCCCACAATTATAAGCTGTGTGAGCTGAGCAGTCAGACAGATATATAATATATATATAGATGATGCAGCACACTGGCCTGAGCCTGAGCAGTGCACACAGATATGGTATGTGACTGACTGAGTCACTGTGTGTATCGCTTTTTTCAGGCAGAGAACGGATATATTAAATAAACTGCACTGTGTGTCTGGTGGTCACTCACTATATAATATATTATGTACTCCTGGCTCCTGCTATAACCTATAACTGGCACTGCAGTAGTGCTCCCCAGTCTCCCCCACAATTATAAGCTGTGTGAGCTGAGCAGTCAGACAGATATATATAATATTATATATAGATAATAGATGATGCAGCACACTGGCCTGAGCCTGAGCAGTGCACACAGATATGGTATGTGACTGAGTCACTGTGTGCTGTGTATCGCTTTTTTCAGGCAGAGAACGGATTATAAATAAAAGTGGTGGTCACTGGTCACTATCAGCAAAACTCTGCACTGTACACTACTGAGTACTCCTAATGCTCCCCAAAATTAGTAAATCAAGTGTCTCTCTAATCTATTCTAATTCTAAACGGAGAGGACGCCAGCCACGTCCTCTCCCTATCAATCTCAATGCACGTGTGAAAATGGCGGCGACGCGGGCTCCTTATATAGAATCCGAGTCTCGCGATAGAATCCGAGCCTCGCGAGAATCCGACAGCGTCATGATGACGTTCGGGCGCGCTCGGGTTAACCGAGCAAGGCGGGAAGATCCGAGTCGCTCGGATCCGTGAAAAAAAACATGAAGTTCTGGCGGGTTCGGATTCAGAGAAACCGAACCCGCTCATCTCTACATTTTACACAGTACGGCAGGCAAGTGTCCCCATTTTACACATTGTGGCAGGCAAGTGTCCCCATTTTACACATTGCGGCAGACACGTGCCCCCATTTTACACAGTGCGGCAGGCACGTGTCCCCATTTTACACATTGCGGCAGGAAAGTGCCCCCATTTTACACATTGCGGCAGGAAAGTGCCCCCATTTTACACATTGCGGCAGGCACGTGCCCCCATTTTACACATTACGGCAGGAAAGTGCCCCCATTTTACAAAGTACGGCAGGAAAGTGTCCCCATTTTACACAGTACGGCAGGAAAGTGTCCCCATTTTACACAGTACGGCAGGAAAGTGTCCCCATTTTACACATTGCGGCAGACACGTGTCTCCATTTTACACATTGCGGCAGTAACGTTTCCCCATTTTACACAGTACGGCAGGCAAGTGTCCCCATTTTACACATTGCGGCAGGCACGTGCCCCCATTTTACACATTGCGTCAGGCACGTGTTCCCATTTTACACATTGCGGCAGGAAAGTGGCCCCATTTTACACATTGCGGCAGGAAAGTGCCCCCATTTTACACATTGCAGCAGGAAAGTGCTCCCATTTTACACAGTATGGCAGGAAAGTGTCCCCATTTTACACATTGCGGCAGGCACGTGTCCCCGTTTTACACATCACGGCAAACAAGAGTCCCCAATTTACACATTCCGGCAGACTGCGTCCCCATTTTACATATTACGGCAGGCAAGTGTCTCCATTTTACACATTCCGAAGACAGGTGTCCCCAATTTACACAGTACGGCAGGTAGTGGTGGTGAGGGGGGAGAGAGAGAGAGAGGGTGAGGGGCTGACTTACATTTGAAGCGGTTCTTCCCGCTCTTCAGCCGCCTCTCCCTTGTCTGCGCGGCGCCGGCCGGCCGGCTTGGCTCCCCCTTCTCCCTCCTCCCGAGCGCCCAGCTTGGGGGGCGGGGTTTCGCGGAATGACGCGATTGCGTCGTGACGTCACGACACAAATGCGTCATTCCACGAAACCCCGCCCCCCGAGCTGGGCACTCGGGAGGAGAGGGGAGGGGGGATTTAGTGGTGAAGAAGTGCCGCGGCGGGCGCCCCGTGCGGTTGCACGTCTCGCCCGCCGCAAGAAACGGCACTGGTGTTTCCCAATTTTCACTTAGCTCCGCGGCGAGAGGATTGCGAGCCAGCATCTTCTTGTGAGGTGTGAATTTATTTCCTGGATTTTCCCAGGATTCCTGACGTATTTCAACTAAATGGTCAGAATGAGGTAAAACTTGTTTAATAACCTTCTGACGTTTAAATCTGTCCGGTTTCTTGGAGGTAGCATCAGGCTCTGGGTCATCAGTAATTTGAAGAATTAGCCTGATAGCCTCCAACAAGTCAGGAACGTCCACCTGAGAGACCGATTCCCCATCAGAATTATCTGGATCAGTGTCTGTGGGATCAGTATATACGCCTTCTTCATCAGATGAGGTATCTGGGACATGGGTAGATTGTGAGGAAGTAATGGCCCGCTTAGAGGACCCCTTGGTCTTAGACGTCTGTTTAGTCAGTGAGTGGTTCAATTGCTGTAACTGAGCGGACAGTTGATCTGCCCAAGGCGGATTAACCGCAGGGACCATAAGCAGTTGTACCGACACAGGAGGTCCCATAGGGGGCGCAAGTCTAGTTACCAGCATACTTAATAACGTGGAGAAAGTAGCCCAAGGTGGGTCATTATGAACCCCCGTTGCAACAGTTCCACTGGGGAGTAGGGAACCCCCAGAACCTGAACCCTCTGCTGCTATGTTTTCCTCTAATATGTCTGCAGCGTCACCACCACGCAATGTGGGATCAGCCCCAGCTCCGTCGCCCCTTGTAGCTGACATGTTCGAAAGCTCAAATCACGGGCAACCCAGTACAATATCAGCAGCATAATACCTTAGCAAGAACCCCCTGTGCAGTGTATGAGCACAAACAGAGAATTCAAGAGGTATATGGTGACTGAAAATCACAGAGAAAAATACACAGTAAGTATATCCTGTAAAGCACCTATATTGAACAATAACCCTGATGCACATAGCCCCCTCAGGTTACAGAATATAGGGATAGCTGAGTGAGATACACAAAATGGAAGCGACACAGCAGCTATATTTTGCCAAGTACGTGGATTATACAAAGAACAGAAGATACACTGGATTATGTGAGTATAATTTTTTTCACAGGTACTCCGAGGATTCTACATGGAGAAGAGGACCGAGCCTCGTGTAAACATAGGTAAGTATGTATGTTTGGAGGTGTGCATGTATGTAATAAACTTATACTGTCACGGTGTGTGTGTCCTGTTTTTTGTTGGGTATTTTTTTAGTAGTAGTACTACAGGTACCAGCGGGCCCGGTTTTCCACCGCATGCTGGTACTTGTGGTTCTCCAAGTACCAGCTTGCGGGGAGGCTTGCTGGGATTTGTAGTACTGCTACTAAAAAAATATTCTCATTTTTTTCACAAGGCTGTCAGCCCCCCATCCGCCACCCTTGGGTGGCTGGAGGGGGGGACCCCTTGATTTAAGGGGTTCCCACTCCTCCAGGGTACCCCGGCCAGGGGTGACTAGTTGGGTATGTAATGCCAGGGCCGCCAGGACCACAATAAAAGTGTCCTCCGGCTGTGGCATTATGTACCTGGATAGTGGAGCCCGGTGCTGGTTTAAAAAATACGGGGTCCCCTACGCTTTTTGTCCCCCGTATTTTTTGAACCAGGACCAGGCGCAGAGCCCGGTGCTGGTTGATGAAATATGGGGGACCCCCTGTCATTTTTCCCTCATATTTTTTCAACCAGGACCGGCTCAAAGAGCCCGAGGCTGGTTTTGCTTAGGAGGGGGGACCCCACACATTTTTTTTCATACTTTTACACTATTTTTTATTTTTTAAAAGATGCACAATGAAACCCTGCACGGATCTCACAGATCCGGCCGAGTTTCATTGTTGTAATGTCGGCAGTGTTTTACTATTCACTCCCGTGAAACACTGCCAAAAAATACGAATGACATCGACATCGGAAAACACGAAAATCTAAAATACGGCAGCTTAGTAAATGAGGCGTAATAAATTCAAAAAGTTGCAAAATCACACATTCGATGTCATTCGTGATGAATCTCCCTCCAAATTGGCACAAATACGAATTTTAGTAAATATACCCCAGTGTCTCTGCTGCAGTCCTTGAAGTCTTCAGATTTCACTTAAAAAAGCTCTTCTGAGGGCTGCTGGAGCAGCCCACCTGTTGTATGCCTGCACTGCGTGGCACCAACTATAAAACTGAGCTCCTGTGCACAGGGGCGGGGTTATAGAGGCGGCGGCGCTAAGCATTCTGGGAACAGTCAAAGCTTTTAGCCTGTTGGTGCCTCGGATCAAGATCCTACTCTACACCGATGTTATTCCCTGTGGAGCCCAGTGTACCCTGCAGCAGAAATAACTTATACTGCATCCATTATAGCATATTCGTGCCACCCAAAGGTGTTGTACATAGCCGGGGGTCAGAATAGGAAAAACATTAAAGCAAACTAAACAATTTTCCTTACATAAATATATTACAATACTAATAACTTTTTTCTAATTTTTTTCTTCTTTATTAAATCTGTAATGTGGAGCCCAGTTCTGCACATTCAGGGGATTATTCAGAGTTGGTAGCAGATTTTGCAATCTTAGCGAAATCTGTGACCACTAAAATTACATGCTGAGGGCCGGCAAGCACAGGACTAGGCCGCCCAGCATGTGTGGCACCACGCTGCAATCACAATTCAATTGCGATTGCATAGCAAAAACCTCAAATAGAGGTTGACCCCTGGCTACACAGCATATCTTTGTATGAAGTGACACCGCCGCCATGTTTCCAATTGTAGGAAATGCAGGCGACGTAATCAGTCGGCCCTGAAAACAGCCATGACATGCCTGCATTTCCAGCAACACTCAATCCCCTAATGCCATGACTCCGCCCCCGGATGCCCATCGCCTATCAATCATGATGCAATCACATAATGACTAGTTGTGCAAGCACACTACAGCCACTGCACACGCACAGATGGCGGTAAGCTGCCGTTTGTGCAATCACATCGGCTGCGTCAGGGTCTGAATAAGGCCCAGAATAAGGCCACATTTATGAACTGCAGAGCCAGGTCACGCATGTGCAGAGCCAGGTCACGCATGTGCAGAGCCAGGTCATGCATGTGCAGGGGACGCCAGGACTGCCTGGAGAAGCAGTAAAACTCCTTTCAGTATTGCTAGCCAGTATTGCCAGGCAGCTGAGTATCACTTTAATAACTGACTAGTGCATCTTATCCGGACTGGAATCAGCTGGAGCGGATTTGATGTCAGGCTGGAACTGACTAATGCATCTTATCCAGACTGAAAACGGCTGGAGCGGAACTGATGTCAGGCTGGAACTGACTAACGTGTTGTCTGGACTGGGACCAGCCTGAACCGATCTGATATCAGGCTGGAACTGACTAATGCATCTTATCCAAACTGACTATAGGAGCCCACCTGAGATATTAGAATGGAGACTCTGGTCATGATTTCCGCAACTGAGTAGTGAATGAGGCACAGGAAGATCAGACCTATTAGGAACGTCTGGAATCTGTAGTTCTCCAATGCAGCTGAGCTGAGCTTCTGGGTACAGGAGTCTGAACACAGAAGTCTGGAGCCTAGGGACACAGCTGAATAAGGAACATTGCTCTGACGACTTGTTTGTGAACAAGGAAGTTCTTTTATACTGTAGGAATAGATCCCCGTGGATTGGCTGATGATGAGGAAGATTCCAGAGACTGACTCCTAATTGCAGGATTCCGGTCAGCTGACCTGAAGAAATGGCTGCGCCCATGAACCGAAGCCGGCGGGAATCCCAAAGTGGCAAACGCCATGCCTAGCACGCCGCTGAGGAGACATGACAGGAGGCCCGGAAACAGAGAGCAGAAGCACAAACAGATAGATAGTGGGGTCTGCATCTGGGGTCTCTGTGGACCATGACACCAATATATAAATCCCCTTCCAAAACACCAACACTGGGGTATATTTACTAAGCTCACGATTTTGACCGAGATGGTGTTTTTTCTTCAAAGTGTCATCTCGGGAATTTACTAAACTCAAATCACGGCAGTGATGAGGGCATTCGTATTTTTATTACGGCTGTGTAGTAAAATTACGAATGAATACACCATCGGTCAAACGCGGCTGTTTAGGTATTGAACACGGTCATTTACTAACCATTCGTATTTGAAATCTCTTCCGTGAAAATGCATGTGCGGCCGTGAAAAAATACTAATCGTACAAAAAGCCTAAAAAAAAATAGACCTGCTTTTGAGAAGCGTGTTTACATGTGTTGACAATTCTACATTACTCACACCTGACTTTTTGGACCTTTAAAAGGGGCCCCAACACATTTGTCTCCTCTCTCACTGAAATGGCTGCTACTGTGTGTAGTACTGCTGTCTTGTTTGCTGGGGGATACCCGACACTGCTCCATGAGGCTACATTAAACCCAGGCCAGGAAAATCAACATGGTCAGCAGGTTGTGCAGGTTCCGCGTAGGCTGGGCATGGCTTGTTTTTTTAGTGGGCGTTTAAACGATAACAAATTGGCTGATGACCATGTTATACAGATGGTCCGACTAAATGTAAATAACATTTTCCGTCTGTATGACCTTGCCAAACTGAACCTAGACCCTGAGACAGCACGCTCTCGCTCTGTCTCAGGCCTTCACAAACTCCTGGCTGTGTTGTACTTTATGTCTACTGGCAGCTTCCAGCCTGTGACTGGCGATGTCATTAGTATCTCACAGGCCACCTTTTCTAAATATTTAATTCAGGTGAGTTAAAACATACATACACGTCTATGTCTAAATGGTGCTTCTGTAATGTAATATAACACAGTATTGTATTGATTACAGGTCATGACACTCATCTTTAATTTAGGAATGTCCACTCAGGTTTTGGATGTCTTGGATGGCCACATAGATGCCTCTCTCTGCTCCCCTACCCAGGAGTCGCAGTGGCATGCAGTCAGGGTAGCTTTATCTGATCTTGTGGCCATGCCCAATGTGCTGGGTGTCATAGATTACACACACGTTGAGCTGAGGCCACCTAGGGGCAGGCAATATATTTACACCAATAGACATCTGGCCCAAGACACTAATGTGCAGGTGGTTTGTGTAGCTAATTAAACAATACACATATTCCGTGTTAACAATTTATTAAGTTGAACACAGGCATTTTTGTTCAAACAAATAAACATAATTTTTTAATGAACAAACTATTATCAGCAGGCATGATTATTATTTTTTTTGTGTGTGCTGGGTGCCGAGGATTGTGCTGGCTCGTTGGTCCGGGTTCGACTTGAGCGTCTAACTGGAGATTGAACTGGGGTCTGGCTTGGTGTAGTTGTCCCCGAGCTAGAGGTGACTTGGTGTGATGCCAACACATTAAGGCTTTGACTAAGTATGTTTAAGCTTGCAGTGAGTTGCGTATTAGCGGCAGTGTTGCTTGCTATTATTCTTGAGAGGTTGTCGTTGATAATTTGGTTGTGTTGTATAATCTGGATTAGGGATTGTTGCTGCCGCTGTTGATCATCCATGATGCGATGGAGGTTTGCTTGCATTTGGCTGTTGTCTGCTCTCATCTGTTCCATTGAGTTGGCAATTCTGCCCACCTGCACTATAAGTCTGCCTGAGTTGCGACTCAGTCTAGGCAGATGATGGGGCAGACTTGACAGGTATTGGCTGTGGGTGTTGAGGCACGCATAGTGTTGCGCCTGTTGTGTGGCCCAATGGCTCCAAAACTCAGGGCCCATTTGTGTCTGGGGTGGTGTTATGCCCAATTGGGGGCTGTGGGATGTTTGGGGTGGTTGGGGTATGTCCTGTGGCGTGGTTGGCTGGGTAGGATCGATGGCCTGCAGGTGTAGTGTGAAAGTATTCTGCTGGTCACTTTCCTGCTGGACATCCTCGGTGATGATGGCTGGGTCTGTATGGGGTTGAAGACAGCCACTATTTAGTAAATATGTAGCATTGGTCTTACTATAGCTTTACGTCAACATGCATTACTTCTTAATATTCATGTTGTAATTGCTAAATAGATTGTGGCCTAAACTTAACTATGTTGTTCACCTTTTTGTAAAAATATGTGCCTTCTAACGTTCACTACTCAGTTGTAAAAAGTTTGTGGGAATTGTTGGATTCTGAGCCATAATTAATGTGCGAACACGAAGAACGCTAACAAATACAAATTACTACATTTACATATTGGGTATGAAGCTTCCTTTGGAACAACACACACAATACAATAAATGTGTTGACCAATACACTCATACATTGTTCAAGGCAGTCAGTGGTCTGCCCAAAACGTTAACAAATATAGTGTTCTAAAATGTACACATTAACAATGGGTGAAAAAGTATTAAGGTGCCCTATGTTTCGAACTGGTGATGTTGGCCATGCAAAACAATTGGATGAGACTGAACATTTATGTAGGTGTTTTTAGCAAAAATTAAAACTATAAATATTTGTTGATATGGCCAACATCACATCTGACAATTAACCATCTAAAAAAAAACTTACCACCATGTGCTTGTTGTTGGTGATTATTACAAGGATGACTGGTCATTTGTGTCATTTGTTTTGCTGTGCACAAACAGTGGTGCAGATGTATAAACCTGGAGAAGGCATAAGGAAGTGAAAATCCAGTGATATGTGTGTGGCATACTGGAATGTTAGGAGACAAGAGATATTGGAAAGTTCCAAAAGCCATTTAATTCTTATCAGTGAGTGGGGGAGTTTTATGGCCCCAACACCAGTTACTTGCAGACCCTGCCACATGTAGGGGGTTAGGACAGGAAGTGCAGGGGGATTTGAGCAAAAGGAACAAAGCACAGGACAGTTCAGTGTTAGCTGAGGACTGAGGATGGAGGGCACAGGCTAAGTGTCCAGGCGAAACGCAGGCTGGGGACTGTGGAACAAGAATGGCACTCCACAGTCCCTGGCATGATGGAAAGAAGAGCAGCGTGTGGGTGTTGCTATGAAGAGAGGGAGAGCCAGCAGCTTCAGTGAGAGATGGAGAGTGCAGTGTGAGAGCCACAGTATGCAGAGTACAGTGGAAGGAACCAGGAACAGAGGACCTTCAGGGGTACCCAAGAAGCAGGACGGGAGGTGTGAGTCTGCGGGATAGTACGAGCTGGGTGAGTGGTAGGAACCACGTTTGGCGGAAGGCCCCCAGTAACGTGTACATGAGATCCCGTTTAGATAGAGCCCCTAGCGAATGGGGGAGAGCACACTAAAATGAATTTCAGTTTGCGAAAGCCGCACTACTGATTCCCAGAGACTGCGCTGGTATGTACTGTACTGTAATGATGTCACATCACTGCAAATGCTGTTATTGCCCGTGAAGCAAATGAAAGGAGATGTAACTTGATGTAACCCATATGAATATTGCGCTGGAGAGGAGAACAAGGAGTTAAATGTTACTGTCGTGATAACCCTGTCTGAACTGTGAATAAACTGCTTTTTTATGTCATGAGAAAGCCTGGCGTGACAATGCTTTTTAATATGACTAAAGGACCGGCCGCTCCCCGGCTATCACATGTGCAAGGTGATAAAGGCACAAGGCAAACAGCTCCAATATGTAAATTAACACTTGTGTTTATTTTGTGCTGCTGCCTTTATCACCTCTGCACATATTACTGCTTTTTCACTTCCTTATGCCTTCTCCAGGTTAATAAATCTACCCCACTGTTTTTTTTTACTTATTTACAGGTAATTGTTATGTTTACTCACCAGACAACTGAGGGGATTGTGGATCCTCACTTTGTGGGCTGGCCAAAAGAGCTAGTGATGGCAGGGCCGACACTGCAGAGATGCGCCGTTGGGGTGGTGATGCTGGTGCTGGAGATTCAGCCTCAAGACGGCATCTCTTGGTTGGCCTCCTAGCAACAGTAACCCAGCCCTGTGATGGGCGCCTTAGTGGAGGGGGGTTTGCAGAAGAAGAACCTATGTGATAAGATAAACATTAACATTTTGTATTTCTATGTGTTTGCAGAATATGTGTTTACAGTAAAATCTTACCTGCATTGCCACCATCTGCATCTCTTGGCAGTGTTGGCTGTGGCCTGGCTGTGCTGCTTCTCTTTCGTACTGTAGAAATATGAAGAATGTCCTTATGAACATACTATTTTGTTGATATGTTTTATGCAAATTCCTTATTGTGATGTAAACATATGTGGAACCTGATGAGAAGTAAACTATACGATGCTTATGCTTTTCTGCCTGACTTCATTGGGTGTGTATACTTTAAATAAGAAACAATTTCACCAAATAATCCATACACAAAGGCGCATAATGCACAATATTATACTACTTAAAACCCAAACGTCGTAGCTTGACACAACCACAATATTGCATGCTAAGGTACCAATTTTTGATGCTAACAAGAAAACACTAGCCACAAATATCTGCAAAAAATTGTAAACATCAAAACCAAATATGCATGAAAAATCACATCAAGCACACAAAGGACAACCCAGAACAACACACAATAATCATAAATTCTATGAAATTGTAAAAAAAAAATACTTTGCATAAAACATATTCATCACACTTCTTTAAAATACACCTACAAACATTTACTTTTGACATAAAACACCAGAAAAAGGCCAAGGCAACCAGAAAAAAATACTATACAAGGATAAAAACATACATAATTGATATTAACACTACATCAGGCCTGGGCAACCTGTGGCTCTCCAGATGTAGTGAAACTACACATCCCAGCATGCCCTGCCACAGTTTTAGCATTCCCTAATAGCAAAAATGTGGCAAGGCATGATGGGACTTGTAGTTTTACAACAGCTGGAGAGCCACAGGTTGGCCAGGCCTGCACTACATCACCAACACATTAGAAGAATGAACCAACTTACAATCACAATTAGCTAGAAGACATTTCAGACAACTAAGGACAAAGCACAGATGTTTAAATTTTAAACAACAAGACAAATAACTCACCATCCTGCCTTGGCCGATCCGAATCCCGGACATGAGTCGCACCAACCACTTCTGGCGGAATGAGAGTACGCACGGGCTCCTCCCAATCCCGATAAGACGCTCGGAAGGGGTGTCCACCCCCGGTTTGGCGGCTGATTTAGCCTACTTGGCCATCTTCGCCTTGACACAGCGCTTTATGTCGTAGAAACGCTTACGACACGTGTCCTCGGTCCGCCTCACCACACCCTCACTATTAACAGCCGCAACGACCTTCCCCCACAGAACAGTCTTCCTGCGTGACGACACCTTTGCAGCATCATGGCCAAACAACTGCCGATGATGCCTCATCAGCTCCCGAACCAAAGCCATATTCTCAGCGTAGCTGAATTTAACATTGCGGCCCGTCTTTGCAGTGGTGCGTGGCTGCGGAGCAACAACACCATCACTCTCACCATTACTGGAGGCCGCAGCAGCAACCTCCCGCTCCTCCTCACTAACCTCCTCCACCTCACTAACCTCCTCCACCTCACTCACCTCCTCCACCTCACTCACCTCCTCCCTCTCACTCACCTCCTCCCTCTCACTCACCTCCTCCACCACACTCACCTCTGACTGGGACATAATCAGGACAAACATCAAATAACACTGAGAAAAAAAAACAGTAAACACACTCCTCCACTACACATCACACATCAAACACACTCACTCACTCACTCACTCACTCACTCACTCACTCACTCACTCACTCACAAACAATGACAATAGACGTTAAAAAAAAATAATGACAAAAAACTAGACAGACTTTTAAATAACTACACAACAAGTATGACAAGACTACTTACACACACAGTACAGCACTCAACAATCAAAAATAACCTCCTCAAATCCTCCACAAACTCCAAAAAACTCACCAACTCCTAACACACCTTCCTCTCACCTCTCCACTAGCTAAACCCACGAGGTTCGGACGGTTTGGGGCGTTTTTATAGTAATGTGCACAGACACTCCTCCATCACGAATCAAACCAATCACGGACGAGTGACAAAAACGAAACTTAGAAAAAAAACGCGGCCGGGAACGGATAAACACTGCCGTAACAGAAATGTGACGCAGTCGTGAAAAAAACCCTGAGAACGCGGCCGCAAAACCACAAAATCGGCCGCATTCTAGCTTACAAAACCACGAATGACATCGACATCGGAAAACAAGAAAAATACAAATACGACAGCTTAGTAAATTAGGCGTAAAATTTTCAAAAAGTTGCAAAATCACACATTCGATGTCATTCGTGATGATTCTCCCTCCAAATCGGCACAAATACAAATTTTAGTAAATTTACCCCACTGTTGTTACAGTTAAGACTACAATAAACATCATATATTGCATGCTGCCTATATAGCACAAAACTGCCACAATACTAGATCACGAAATGACCATTAAAGCCATCCTTTTCACATATTAAACTATATATTATCATTATGACATTATCCAGTATTCCTTTTTCCATCCATTAGTGTGTAGAAGGATTGGGTTGATACTTAGCCATGATATGGAGTAGACAATCCTGGTGTGGCGAGATCCATCCTTGAAGTCTATTGGACATAGAGTTTCTGACCTGTGTGTCTCTCACATGGTATACTCAGTTTGTGCTCCCACCTGTGGGTGTGAGCCATCACAGGAAGTGGATAAAACCTATTGTAGAAAGTGTGAGCTAGCCTTGTCTGCTCATATGCTAATTAACTAGGCTAACTGCTTTTTCTAAGAAGAACAAAGCTATGTGCACTAAAATACTTCTATAATTGTCGATTACACTCTTACAGGAACATGTCAGGGTCTCTCTTGTCCTCACTGTTTGTGTCATTGGGGGAAAATAATTCAGTCGGCGCGTCCCCTGAGCTCAGTAACCAGAACTCCTATTCTTTAGTTTTACACCTAAATGTTATATTTTGCTTTAAATTTAAGTGTTCTCTCCTTGCTATTTACCATGCTGGAAGCAAATTTGCAATAAGACTCCATATAACTACAATAATTGTTGCCTGTGGCACATTTCATTTAATATCACAGTAACACTAACGACTGAGGGCCTAATTCAGACCTGGTCGCATGCAGGGTCAGCTTAAGCATTAGGGGGGCCTGGGACACTTAAGACAGGAGGCCCCTAGTGGAGGGGGAGGGTGTATATTAGATTGTGCATACCTCTCAACATGACCCATTCTGGGAGAGACAAAATGCTCTGTACCTGGACTTCCCTCATTTCATTGATAAAAAAGATATTTCAACAAAAGTGATTACAATCATAATTAAGATGGAAGTCCAGATAGAGAGCATTTTGTCTCTCCTGGAATGGAAGGTATGGATTGTGTGTTAACTATAAACCAATGGTGTATATAAAGTTTAAACTAATAGTTTAATAAGGCCTTGATTCTGTTTATATTTCCACCTAATAGAGGTACAACTATTTTACAATGATATCCTCAAAGACAACTTAAAATACACGCAGAAAAATAATATCTATAATTTATCTTGCAAAAATGCAGTAGCAGCAGCCTCTGTGCTACTTACACACTGGGACAGGACTCAGTGGGATGCTCTGTGTATCTCTCTCTATCTAGACCCGAAAACTCTCATTAGATAACAGGTTACACAGGACCCTGACTCCCAGATGGGAGAAGGAGAAGCTGGGATCTCTGGGTCACTTACAGCTCTCTCCCCTCTGCTATCTCTCCTCTGTTCAGGAAGCTCCATCCGTATCTCATGAAACCTGATACTCCTGTGTCTCTGCCTGCAATGCATACTGTCCTGCTCACATCCTGGCAGCCTGGTTCTGCTGCTGCTCAAGAGGAAGAGCTAGTGATGTCAGTGTGCTCTGGCTGGGGGGCCCCTTGACAAAGGGCGGCCTGGGGTACAGTATGCCCTGCATCCCCCCCTTAATCTGGCTATGGTCACACGCAGGCTATTTTTGCACTGCTGTGACCAGGTAATCGCTGCCTACAGGGGAGGATGAAAACGCTGTGCAGGGGGTGCGATCGGCTGTGCAGAGCCCAGGACTTACTCAGCCACTGTAACGATCCGGGATTATGCTGACGTCAGTAAACCCTCCCTGGAAACGTCCGGGCCCGTCTGCATTTTTCCGGACACTCCCAGAAAACGGTGAGTTGCCGCCCACGAACGCCTTTGTCTGTCAATTTTCTTGCGATCGTCGGTGCGATTGCTTTCTTCATAGCATCCATCACTGCCCGGCGATGGCCTTAGCCAGTGGCTGACATGCCTACACATTGCGGATCATACGCATGCGCAGTTCAGACCCGATCGCATGGCTGCAAAAAAATGCAGCGTGCGATCAGGTCTGAATGACCCCTATGGGCCTAATTCAGTATGAGTTATAGTTTTGCAAACATAAATTCACAAAACAACTCCTCCTCCCCCCCCATCCCCGCTAAAATGCGAGCACTTTGCTGAACAGAGGAGCGATTGCATCTTTGGGGTAGACCTCTGCCCCGCAAACAGTCCGGACACGGCTCCATTGTCCGGACAGCGCCCCCTTCCCTCCAAAAAACTTCTAAAATTTCTGCGCCAACTTCAAAAAACACAGCAACGCTGCCCAGTCACTGCCCCCCGCCAGCTCTTACACTGCTACAAATAGAAGGCTAGTTGCACCAGCGCATGTACAAAAAAAAAGGAGAAATAGATGTACATAGTATAATACTGTTTTAATAAAATACAATAAAAAAAACACAGCTTTTTTTTTTATTGTATTGTATTTTTTTATTTTATTAAAACAGTATTATACTATGTACACCCATTTCTCCTTTTCATGTATCAAATGGATATGAAACACTGCTGTTGAAAAGAGAAACAATGTTGAAACATCACAGTCGTGTCTATTGGGAATAAGTATTTCCATTTTTACATGCACTGGTGCAGCTAGCCTTCTATTTGTGTTGGTGTGAATTAGTTTGGTGGAGAGTAAGGAAAACCTCTGTTTTGAAGCGCAAGTACTATCAGCTACGTGATTACACACAGTGACTTGGCTAAATTTATTGTGCCAAGGCTCTTACACTGCAATCGCAGATTAAGTCCTTGCGCATGCAGGCAGTGGCATGAGTGCATGCGCAGAAGTGCGGAAATCGCCGAATAGCGACTGATGCTGAATCAGTCCCTATGTCACCTTTAGTTTCCAGAACTTTCCTGTCTGCCAATGTCCAGCAATGAACAACGAGCTAATGAACAGTGCTCATCTGCAACATTTGTCTGCATATGCGCATTGTGCTTTAACCTAGAGGTGACACAGCAAACCAGTGGCGTGCGGTGAGGTCAGTGGCTGGTGAGGCACTACAGCCATAATGCCCGCCGAATCCTGCCGATGACCCCTACTGCCGCCGAGCCAATGCCCGCTACTGCCCGAGCCGGCTTACAAACTTGCCCACAATCAACTGACCCAGCCCTCTGCCACTAATTTGCATCTCACTCCGATGCCGCCAATGCCCGCTGCCTGCCTGCTCATCATACTTGTCATATATTGTACATTTTTATAGAAAAAAAAATTAGTGTTTGGGACTGGGAAGGGAGTGGGAGGAGGACACAATTCTGTTGTCCAGGGCTTCCATTAAGTTAATGGAGAAGGGTCTGAATGGGTTAAAAAATTTAAAAAAAATTTGTGTGAGGTCCCCCCTCCTAAGTATAACCAGCCTCGGGCTCTTTGAGCCGGTCCTGGTTGTTTAAATACTGGGGGAAAAAATTGAAGAGGGGTTCCCCGTATTTAGACAACCAGCACCGGGCTCTTAGTCCGGTTCTGGTTCCAAAAATATGAGGGACAAAAGACGTAGGGGTCCCCCGTATTTTTAAAATCAGCTCCGGGCTCCACTAGCCATGGACATAATGCCACAGCCGGGGGACACATTTATGTAGGTCCCTGCGGCCGTGGCATTACCTCCCCAACTAGTCACCCCTGGCAGGGGTTCCCTGGAGGAGTAGGGACCCCTTAGATGAAGGGGTCCCCCCCTCCAGGCACCCAAGGGCCAGAGGTGAAGCCCGAGGCTGTCCCCAGCACCCCTGAGCGGTGGGTGCCGGGCTGATAGCCATAAGAGTGTCAAAAAAGAATATTGTTTTTTTGTTGTGGAACTACAAGGCCCAGCAAGCCTCCCCCGCTTGCTGGTACTTGGAGAACCTCAAGTACCAGCATGCGGGGAAATAATGGGCCCGCTGGTACCTGTAGTTCTACAACAACAAAAATACCCAAATAAAAACACAACTCACACACCGTGACAGTAAAAATTTATTATATCACACTGACACACTCACACATACTTACCTACATCCCACGCCGGTCACTTCCACTTGTCCAGTAGAATCCAATAGAGCTGATACCTGTAAAAATGAGAGACAGGTTACTTACCTACATCCCACGCCGGTCACGTCCACTTGTCCAGTAGAACCCAATAGGGCCGGTACCTGTAAACATGAACATTAAACTTCAATCCACAGGTGGGGGGGGGGGAGGAGAGAGAGAGCGAGAGAGAGAGCAATCCACAGGTGGGGGGGAGGAAAGAGAGAGAGAGAGAGAGAGAGAGAGCAATCCACAGGTGGGGGGGGGAAGAGAGAGAGAGAGAGCAATCCACAGGTGGGGGGGAAGGAGAGAGAGAGCGAGAGAGAGCAATCCACAGGTGGGGGGGAAGGAGAGAGAGACTCTCTGACTAACCTGCTGCTGGCTGTGAGCGGGAGATGGTCGGGGGACAGCCGCAAACCGCTGCTCCTGTCAGTGGGATGGGAGAGCCGCACACCGCGGGTGCTGTCAGCGGGAGGAGGACGGGGGGAGAGCCGCACACTGTGCAGCGGGAGGAGGACGGGGGGAGAGCCGCACACTGCGCAGCGGGAGGTGGACAGGGGGAGAGCCGCACACTGTGCAGCGGGAGGAGGACGGGGGGAGAGCCGCATACCGCGGCTGCTGTCAGCGGGAGGAGGACGAGGGGAGAGCCGCACACGCTGCTGCTGTCAGCGCTCAGCGGAGGGCAGAGGAGTAGGGGGGGGATAGCCACACACCGAGGCTGCTGTCAGCGGGAGGAGGACGGGGGGGAGAGCCGGACACACTGCAGGGCCATCCCGGCTACCTCACCGCCGGGACCCGCCGCGTCTGGGTCATTGGACAAGTGGATCCAGCACTGGATCCGCTGTCCAATCACAAGTGCCTCGCTGACATGGGGGTGGTGTCCCTGTCAGCGAGGCACTTTTTTCAGTGCCGCTTTTAGTAGTTTTTTGAATGGGCTTTTAAAGCCCAGTGCTTGGCTCCGCCCCCCGCTCTGTCCCGTCTGCATTGTGTTTGGGAGGCACTGCTATCAGTGCCTCCCAAACACATTTAAGCACAGGAAATTATTAGAATTAAATAAAGAATGTACTTATGACACAGAATATGTGTCATAAGTATCTTCTTTATATTATTTTAATAATTAATCACAGGGGAGGCACTGCCTCCCCTGACTGCACGTCCCTGCAGCAAACCCTGGAAGCTTCATTGAAGCTGGAAAGGCTTTTTTTGGATCCTTATTGCTGCCAATGAAATGTACCACTAACCAGTGCTTAAAATGGTCCTAGAGAGGTGGTGGAACTCACCCCCCCCCCCCAACGCCTGTGCAAAAAAGGGGGGATTGATCTCAAAGAGAAAGGGGCATGTTCACCCAATAGTATCCCTAATAGAAATTATGCTGCACAGTAGCACAATCTTATTCACATTACACCACATAGTAGTGTCCCTTATTCATGTTATGTCACCCACTGCCTCACCCTGTCACTTTGTCACTTTCTCCCCCACTGCCTCTCCCTGTCACCCACTACCTGTCATTCTCTCCCTCTCACCCTCTGCCTCACCAATGCCTCTCCCTAATGTCACCCACTGTCTCACCCTGTCACCCATTTCCTTGCATCACCCATACCTCTACTTGGCATCACCCACTGCTTCTCCCTGTCTTCAGAAAAGCAGCCTAAGTTTGAGATGAGGAGCTAAGCAGTACTGTATTAGTGTTCACTCATTGTGCAAGGTGCTGATCAGTGAGCAGGGCATAATTTAATTTTGTAGGGTTGGGCCTCATGGGAGAGCTAGGGTATGTGCCTTGCAGATGGGTTCAGTACGTAATCCCAGCAGTCGGGCAGAGTTGTGACATCACCAGAACCTGACATGCGGCACATATAAGGGGCACTTTTATAGGCTGGGCTTATACTATCAGGGTAAGACACCTTTAATTGTTTCTTTGTCCTGATAAAGTTTTACACAGTAAAACTAAAATGTTTACATATATATAGGTGTTTATCAGTGGCTGTTATTTGGATTTACAAGACTATCTATCTATCTATCTATCTATCTATCTATCTATCTATCTATCTATCTATCTATCTATCTATCTATCTATCGATCTATCGATCTATCGATCTATCGATCTATCTATCTATCTATCTATCTATCTATCTATCTATCTATCTATCTATCTATCTATCTATCTATCTATCTATCTATCTATCATACAAATTCAGCACTCACCTAATATTAACACTTCAAACTGTAATTCATCTGAATTCAGGGAATGATAGTTCCCAAATATTGCAATAGTTTGTTAAGCTGACCAGCCACTTCATGGTCATTTCCATTTGGTCAGTCCCTACACTGACTTTCAAAAATCTGAGCATTGCCCTCAGGCATCTTTTGGATTTTAAATACACAGTATGCTTCTATCATGGGTTTAGGTCCTGTCTCACTCTTTTAAAGAGACAGGAAACAGGGGTGGAAGCCTATTGTTTATATAACATTTTTGTGGTCGCACTTTTTCTTGCACCCCTATTGTCCATATGTAAATTAAATGTTAAGAAATTCCAAAGGTGTTTATTAACTGATATGACTGACTGACCAAATGGGAATGGCTGTGAAGTGGCTGGTCAGCTTAACAAACTATTGCAATATTTTGGAACTAACATTCCCTGAATTCAGATGAATTACAGTTTTAAGTGTTAATAATAGGTGAGTGCTGAATTTATTAGATTTATTATTTAAATGGTGTGGTCACAAATACCACTTGCACCGCGGAAGTATGAGTGCTGTGGTTTCGAGCCTATTGTTTTTATATATATATATATATATATATAAAAAAAAAAATATATATATATATATATATATATATATATATAATCCAATAGCGGATCTTGCCATGGGCAAGCAGGACTTTTGCCCGGGGCGCCGCCTTCCGGAGGGCGCCGGTGCCATCCGGAGGGCAACGCACCATGGCAAGATCCGCTGCTGCTGTGGTGCCCCCCGCTGCCGCGGCCTGCTGTCCCGCTGTCCGTTGTGAAGGGAAACTGGATGCTACGCGTCTAGTTTCCCTTCGTGGGCTGCCCGCTGTGAAGGGAAACTAGACGCTACGCGTCTAATTTCCCTTCCTGGAGAGGACCTTCACTGTAATGATGTGCGGTGCGCGTTGATGTCATCGCGCACAGCACAACAAAGGTCCTCTCCACGAAGGGAACTAGACACTTAGTGTCTAGTTTACCTTCGTGGAGAGGACCTTTGCTGTGCAGTGCGCGATGACATCATCGCGCACCGCACATCCTACAACAGTACAGGGGGCGTAACTGACCACGCCCCCTGTATGAAGCCACGCCCCATAATGCCGCCCGGGACCCAGAAGCCCCGGAACCGACCCTGATATAATCATGCACAATCATGTGCAAAAATATCCAGACCTCCACTCTCCTTTCATCTGAGAATCACGAAATCCCACAGGCTTAAAACCTGTCAATATTAAGCATTAATAGTACATTAAAAGTTATATTAACGACCAATAAAAACAAAAGCTTCTTAGCAGGATAATACCCTTACCAAAAAAAACCCAGTGTGGGCTGATTACCACATGGTTTCATATACCCCACCAAGCACACTCTCAAACACCGCTTCAGGATTCTGCTGAGAACACACAGCATGCCGCCAACCAGTTATAGACGCTGCGGCACGTCAGACCACACCAGTCAAGGTGCAATGATAGAGTCCATCAGTATCATGCAGCATCACAAGGCCATGTCCTAATGCAATTAATCATCGACATTATCAGAGGGCTGGTCTTAGTGTCGTGATACTTTCCTTACATTGAGACCATTGGCTAATCAACAATCTGAAATGTAGAATTTGACGGCAGATTGGAACCACTTGGCCCATCTAGTCTGCCCATTTACACGCACATACTGTACTTATACAATAGGGTTAATATTTGTCAGGAGCCAATTAACCTACCAGTATTTGGATTATGGGAAGAAACCATAGACATCAGCAGAATCAATGAGGCAAATAAATTAATCATTGTTACAAAGACATATCTCTCGTTGTTTCAAAGACTCGGCTCACAAATCAACTATAAAATATGTGAAAAAACAAACAAATGTATTCTAATTGTAACAAAGTTACAATTCACTTTACAAAATGGTCCTACCTCCACTACTATTAACTGAGAAACATAGCTGCGTTAAGAAACATAGTTGCATTAAAAATGTATCATATAGTATGTATTAAAAACAGCTCAGGAACTGGTAATTCAAAGAAATCATCAGGTCATTAACATTATACACAGCAGTTCTAATTAATTACACCAAGCATTCAAATATTAACTCAGGACAAAATACCAAACACTAAAAGACACACATATATGACACAATTAAAAGACACAGATATGGCAGATGGGGTCAATTTTATTGGTGGGGGCCCAAAAAACTGGGGGGTCTATTTACTAAACCTTGTACAGAGAGAAAGTGGATGGACATACAGGGCGACATGTACTAAGAAGTGATAAGAGTGGAGAAGTGAACCAGGGAAGAAGTTGCTCCATCAACCAATCAGCAGCTCTGTATAATTTTATAGTATGCAAATAATAGATGTTGCTTCAGTGCTCATTGGTTGCCATGGGCAACTTCTCCACTGGCTCACTTCCCGTTCTTATCACTGCTTAGTAGAGATGAGCGGGTTCGGTTCTCCGAGATCCGAACCCCCCTGAACGTCACCCATTTTACACGGTGCCGAGGCAGCCTCGGGTCTTCCCGCCTTGCTCGGTTAACACAAACGCGCCCGAACGTCATCATCCCGCTTTCGGATTCTCACGAGATTCGTATTCTATATAAAGAGCCGCGCGTCCAGGCCCGGCGCTACCCGCTCAGCGAAGGGATGCGGTGCAGGGAGGCGCTGGGACGAATAGGCGCCTCCCCTGCTCTGCATCCCTTCCCTGCTGCGCCGTCCTGTCCCCCTTCCTGCTGCTGCTGCTGCCAGTGCTGTGTCTGTCACTGTATGACAGGCACTGGCAGCGGGCACCTGCAGCATGAAAAGCCTCCTGCCTCCTCCCTCCCCTCACCTGTGCTGTGTGACAGCGCCGAGTACGGGACAGAAGGGGACGGAGCTACACGGGACGGAAGGGGGCGTGGCTAAACGGGCCAGAAGGGGGCGGAGCTACACGGACCAGGCTGCTGTACAGAGGGAGACTGGCTTAGGTAAGTGGAGGGTGAGAGAGAAGTGTGTGTGTGTATATGGTGGGTGTGTATGTGTGTGTATATATATGTGTGAATTGTGTGTGTGTGTGTGTGTGGTATGTCTGTGCGCGCGCTTTATGGACGCTACTACTGGGGGGGCATTACGTATAATGACGCTACTACAGGGGGGGCATTACATGTAAGAACGCTACTACTACTGGGGGGGCATTACGTATAAGGACGCTACTACTACTGGGGGGGGGGCATTACGTATAAGGACGCTACTACTACTGGGGAGGGGCATTACGTATAAGGACGCTATTACTACAGGGGTGCACTACGTATAAGGACGCTACTACTACTGGGGGGGGCATTACGTATAAGGACGCTACTACTACTACTGGGGGGGCATTACGTATAAGGACGCTACTACTACTGTGGAGGTGCATTACGTATAAGGACGCTATTACTACAAGGGTGCACTACGTATAAGGACGCTACTACTACTGGGAAGGGCATTACGTATAAGGACGCTATTACTACAGGGGTGCACTACGTATAAGGACGCTACTACTACTGGAGGGGGGGGCATTACGTATAAGGACGATACTACTACTGGGGTGCACTACGTATAAGGACGCTACTACTACTGGGGGGGGCATTACGTATAAGGACGATACTACTACTTGGGGGCATTATGTATAAGGACGCTACTATTAC
Source organism: Pseudophryne corroboree (assembly GCF_028390025.1). Lineage (NCBI taxonomy): Eukaryota > Metazoa > Chordata > Amphibia > Anura > Myobatrachidae > Pseudophryne > Pseudophryne corroboree. Next base: position 679,008,125 of record NC_086448.1, read on the forward strand.
TGGGAGGGCATTACGTATAACAATGCTACTACTGGGGGGGGCATTACGTATAAGGATGCTACTACTGCGCGGAGCATTATGCATAAGGACGGTACTACTACTGGGGGCGCATTACGTATAAGGACGCCACTACTACTGGGGGGACATTACGTATAAGGACGCTACTACTACTGGGGGTGCACTACGTATAAGGACACTACTACTACTGGGGGGGCATTACGTATAAGGACGCTACTACTTCTAGGGGGGAATTACGTATAAGGACGCTTCTACTACTGGGGGTGCACTACGTATAAGGACGCTACTACTACTGGGGGGTATTACGTATAAGGACGCTACTACTTCTAGGGGGGAATTACGTATAAGGACGCTTCTACTTCTAGGGGGGAATTACGTATAAGGACGCTTCTACTACTGGGGGTGCACTACGTATAAGGATGCTACTACTACTGGGGGCGCATTACGTATAAGAACGCTACTACTACTGGGAGGGCATTACGTATAAGGACGCCACTACTACTGGGAGGACATTACGTTAAAGGACGCTACTACTACTGGGGGTGCACTACGTATAAGGACACTACTACTACTGGGGGGGGCATTACGTATAAGGACGCTACTACTTCTAGGGGGGTATTACGTATAAGGACGCTTCTACTACTGGGGGTGCACTACGTATAAGGACGCTACTACTACTGGGGGGGTATTACGTATAAGGACGCGTCTACTACTGGGGGTGCATTACGTATAAGGACGCTACTACTACTGGGGGGCATTATGTATAAGGATGCTACTACTACTGGGGGGCATTATGTATAAGGACACTACTACTACGGGAGGGGGCATTATGTATAAGGATGCTACTACTACTGGGGGGGATTTTGTGTAAGGATGCTACTACTACTTGGGGGCATTATGTATAAGGACACTACTACTACTGGGGGGCATTATGTATAAGGACGCTACTACTACTGGGGGGGTATTATGTATAAGGACACTACTACTACTGGGGGGCATTATGTATAAGGATGCTACTATTACTGGGGTGCATTACATATAAGGACGCTACTACTACGGGTGGGGCATTACGTATAAGATTGTGCTACATTGTGGCGTAATTTTAAATGGGGGCACTATTGTGTGGCCATGCCCCTTACTTGTGAGACCACACCCCTTTTCCCGGCGCGCGTCAAAGGAATATGGGAGGGCGCAAATTTATAGTTTGCAGGGGGGCGCCGAACACCCTAGCACCGGCCCTGCGCGCGTCGCCGCCATTTTCACTTGTGCATTGGAGATTGAACGGAGAGGACGTGGCTGCGTTCTCTCCCTGAAAAGCTCCGTAATCTGTGCTCAGTGTGCTGCAAATATCTGTGCTCAGTGTGCTGCAAATATCTGTGCTCAGTGTGCTGAAAATATCTACGTTCTCTGCCTGAAAACGCTCCATATCTGTGCTCAGTGTGCTGCAAATATCTGTGCTCAGTGTGCTTTATTGTGGGGACTGGGGATCACCAGTATATAATTATACTTATAGTAGTACAGTACAGTAGGCCATTGCTGTATCTTGCAGCTCTGTGTCACTGCAAGTATCCATTCCATATCTGTGCAGCATTTTTTTTGAGCAGTATATATAGTATTACGGTGCAGCATTTTGGTGAACCAACAGTATATAGTTGTGTATAGTAGGCCATTGCTGTATCTTGCAGCTCTGTGTCACTACAAGTATCCATTCCATATCTGTGCTGCATTTTTGTAAGCAGTATATATAGCATTACAGTGCAGCATTTTGGTGACCCAACAGTATATAGTTGTGTACAGTAGGCCATTGCTGTATCTTGCAGCTCTGTGTCACTGCAAGTATCCAATCCATATCTGTGCTGCATTTTTGGGAGCAGTATATAGAGTATTACAGTGCAGCATTTTGGTGACCCAACAGTATATAGTTGTGTACAGTAGGCCATTGCTGTATCTTGCAGCTCTGTGTTACTGCAAGTATCCACTCCATATCTGTGCTGCATTATTGTGAACAGTATATAGTAGGACAGTGCAGCATTTTCGTGACCAGCAGTATACATATATAGTACAGTACAGTAGGCCATTGCTCTATCTTGCAGCTCTGTGTCACTTTTAGTATCCTGATCAGTGCTCAATATCTGCTGCATTGTTGTGACCAGTATGTATACTGTACTGTGCGACTTGTGTTATACACCTGGTGATTATACATCCTGTAATCTGTACTGAGTGATGTGTGAGATACACCTGGGGATTATACACCCTATATACTGTACTGTGTGATGTGTGAGATACACCTGGGGACTATACACCCTATATTATTATTATTATTATTATTATCCTTTATTTATATGGCGCCACAAGGGTTCTGCAGTGCCCAATTACAGAGTACATAAATAATCAAACAGGAAAACAGCAACTTACAGTTGATGACAGTATAGGACAAGTACAGGGTAAATACACATAGTTACATCAGCAGATGACACTGGAATAAGTATCAGGTGGCAGAAGACTGCTGGATGTGGTACAGTTGAAGATTATTAAAGTAAGACAAAGGATAAACACATGAGGGAAGAGGGCCCTGCTCGTGAGATCTTACAATCTAAAGGGGAGGGGTAGACAGACATGGGTGACACAGATGGGGAACATAGAGAATGTGGAACAGAGGGTTAGGATGAGATTTGGCTGGGTTTGGTGAAGAAGTGGACCCCCAGAAGGCACAAGTCAATACTTAACATTGCAACATTTTACTGGGCTATGCAGGAGAAAATTAAAAATAGGGGGAAAAAAAAAGAATTGATAACTTCTACCGCTTTCAAAAAGGTCAATGGAAGCTGAAATAATGGACAACTACCTCATGGAAGCCAGATACAGTATACCAAACAGTACTTAGCAGAGTTAGGAATGAGTGCTTATGAAATACAGTAACATTTTGTCATAATATTTCATAAACTGCATGGCTGGTCACTTGCACTCTTTTGCTCTAATACACAACCTGCTTTAGGATTTATATTCAAAAACATTATGTCTCCATAATCCCAAAAACATCAGTCTTCTTGGAGAGTGGTTTGTTCCTTTGTAAGGGAAAGAGAACAAACGTTCTCAAACAACGGTTTCTCAATTTCTTTTTCCTCTGGGAAGGGATTGTGGATTCGCAGGAATATCTGAGCATTTCTGTAATCAGAAAGCAGCAACTTTCTACAAATATTTACGAATAATTCCAGTGATTTTGTCATTTTCTTCCAGTGATTTGTACCAATAATACCATTGATTAGAATTAATAATTCCAGTGATTTTGTCATTTTCTGCCAGTGATTTGGACCAATAATACCATTGATTAGAACGAATAATTCCTGTGATATTGAGGTGTTTGTGTCACTTAGCTTAGCCGTCCAGCGACCACAGTGCACCTCTTTTTCTCTTTTCTTTGCATCATGTGCTGTTTGGGGCCAATTTTTTGAAGTGCCATCCTGTCTGACACTGCAGTGCCACTCCTAGATGGGCCAGGTCTTTGCTTAGTCATCCAGCGACCTTGGTGCAAATTTTAGGACTAAAAATAGTATTGTGAGGTGTTCAGTGTTCAGAATAGACTGGAAATGAGTGGAAAACGAGTTTTATGGTAAGAACTTACCTTTGTTAAAACTCTTTCTGCGAGGTACACTGGGCTCCACAAGGATAGACATAGGGGTGTAGAGTAGGATCTTGATCCGAGGTACCAACAGGCTGAAAAGCTTTGACTGTTCCCAGAATGCATAGCGCCGCCTCCTCTATAACCCCGCCTCCCTGCACAGGAGCTCAGTTTTTAGTTAACCAGCCCAATGCAGTAGCAGGAAAAGAGACGACAACGGTTAGTAGCCACATACACCACACTCTCACGACAGGAGAAGTGTCAGTGGCTAATGCCATACCAACCCAATGAAGCTAAGTTCATCAGGGTGGGCGCCTTGTGGAGTCCAGTGTACCTCGCAGAAACAGTTTTAACAACGGTTCTTACCGTAAAACCGTAAAACTAATTTTCTGCTGCGGGGTGCACTTGGCTCCACAAGGATAGACATAAGGGATGTCCTAAAGCAGTTCCTTATGGGAGGGGACGCACTGTAGTGGGCACAAGAACCCTGCGTCCAAAGGAAGCATCCTGGGAAGCGGCAGTATCGAAGGCATAGAACCTTATGAACGTGTTCACAGAGGACCACGTAGCCGCCTTGCACAATTGTTCAAGGGTCGCACCACTGCGGGCCGCCTAAGAAGGTCCAACAGACCGAGTAGAATGGGCCGGAATGTGATCAGGAGCTGACAGACCAACCCTCACATAAGCATGTGCAATCACCATTCTAATCCATCTGGCCAAAGTTTGCTTGTGAGCAGGCCAGCCCAGTTTGTGAAATCCAAACAGCATGAAGAGAGAATCAGATTTTCTAAGAGAAGCAGTTCTCTTCACATAGATACGGAGAGCCCGTACCACATCCAAAGACCGCTCTTTGGGAGACAGATCAGGAGAAACAAGTGCCGGAACTACAATCTCCTGGTTAAGGTGGAACGAAGAAACCACCTTAGGTAAATATCCGGGACGAGTCCTAAGAACCGCCCGGTCACGGTGAAATATCAGATATGGGGAACTACAGGACAAGGCACCCAAATCCGACACTTCTGGCTGAAGCAATAGCCAGCAGAAACACCACCTTAAGGGAAAGCCACTTAAGATCAGCTGAACCAAGAGGTCAAACGGAGACTCTTGTAACGCCTCCAAAACCACGACAAGTCCCAAGAAGCCACAGGTGGGACATAGGGGGTTGGATACGCAACACACCCTGAGTAAAGGTATGCACATCAGGTAAGGTCACAATTTTTCTCTGAAACCACACCGATATTTGAACCTTGAGGGAGGCCAAACGCAGGCCTAAGTCCAGGCCCTGCTGCAGAAAAGCCAACAGCTTGGCTAAACTAAACTTGGAAGCGTCATAATTGTTAGATGCGCACCAAACAAAGTAAAAATGCCAGACACTATAGTAAATCCAAGCCGAAGCCAGTTTCCAGGCCCACAACATAGTTTGAATGACCGCCTCAGAAAACCCTTTAGCCCTTAAGATGGAAGCTTCAAGAGCCACGCCGTCAAAGACAGCCGGGCTAGGTCCTGGTAGACACAGGGGCCCTGAACGAGGAGGTCTGGGCGTTGTGGAAGTAGAATTTGATAATGTCAATATTATCAATTAACCATAAAGCTATACCTTTAAACACACTTTTATCATGGAGCCGCTGCGGCAGCTAGACTTAATACACACGCTACGCACTTTGTACGCTATTTGCGTACAAACGCCGCGCTGGGGGTACAAAGTACACACAGCGCGCACACACTCTTGATAAACTTTAAACCTTATTCGTAATGCAATGCAATGATGTTACACCTTAAACCTTATGCAGCGCTGACGGTATAAAGTACCCGCAGTGCGTACACACCTTATCAATACACTCTTAAACCTTATACAGTTAGGTAATGTAATACGCTTTAAACCCTAGCAGGGAAAAGAGGACACAACACCGATTTGTAGTTAAACACTGGGCTCCAAAACCTCAGCGTATATATCTGAAAGGGGATAACAATACAATTTATACACTACAAAATACAACAGAGTAAAATGGCTACAGTCAATGTACATACGTTAGAATATTCACTTGCGCAACCTGGTCCAGTCCTCCGCTCATCAGGTAGATAGCGTTAAGAGTCTTCTCACCGGCCAGGCAGCAACAGGCTTTTTATACACTACTTCCATAAACAATACAATGGATACTGTAATCCCTTTGTCCATTGGACACAGAGATGCATCTTTACATTACAGGAGAGGTCATAGGTTGATTTGAAAAGGTGGGTGATGTCTTTCTCAACTGCTCTTGTGGGTGGTCTCCTCTGGATTCCCGCCGCATACATATTATACAGTAAATACAGTTTATACCTATATTCTACTTCTGCACATAACTATACGCAGGAACATACGATCTTCCTCTAACCAACACCGGAATGTTACCCTTAAAATACCCTACAGCTGGATACTAGACATCACCTTATAACCTTAGTCTGTCCCTTCCTATCATGCAAAGGTGAATCCCTTAGTCCTGGAATCATTTAAACTGTTGATACTTGCTGATGTGGTGCAGGGGGGCTATGTGTACAATGTGCACTATTTGGGCTAAATATGTAATGTTTTGATAACCCTCTATGCGCTCGCAAACTCCGCCGTAAATACCCATACCACGCGCAGGACCGCGGGAGCGATCATACGCAAATTGCGGATATGTGCACGCACGGCGGAACAAGTGCACGCGCAGCGGGCATGTGTGTGTGGTTAGTACGTGGTGCGTGTATTACAATATTTTTTGACTTTGACAAATTGGACGCTCTGACGATAGACCTTGCAGGTCTGAGAACCAGTGACGTCTGGGCCACGCTGGAGCTATGAGAAGCAGATTTCCTTTTTCTTGCTTGAACTTCCGAAAAACCCTGGGCAGGAGTGACACCAGAGGGAACACGTACGGCAGCCAAAACCTCCACGGCACCGCCAGCCAATCCACGAATGCTGCTTGAGGATCCCTTGTCCTTGCTCCGAAGACCGGAACCTTGTGATTGTCGAGACGCCATCAGATCTACGTCTGGAAGGCCCCACTTTTCCACTAGGAGTTGAAACACTTCTGGATGGAGGCCCCACTCACCGGCATGTATGTCCTGACGACTGAGAAAGTCCACTTCCCAATTCAGGACTCCCGGAATGAATATTGCCGATATGGCCGGTAGATGGCGTTCCGCCCAATGTAGAATCTGTGAGACTTCCTTCATTGCCAAACGGCTTCGAGTGCTGCCTTGATGATTTATGTAAGCCACTGTGGTGGCATTGTCCGACTGTACTTGAACAGGACGGTTCTAAATTAAATGCTGGGCCAGGTTCAACGCACTGAAGACCGCCCACAATTCCAGAATGTTGATTGAGAGGAGAGATTCCTCCTTGGTCCACCGACCCTGAAGGGAGTGTTGCTCAATCACCGCTCCCCAACCTCTTAGACTGGCATATGTCGTCAACAGGACCCAGTTGGATATTCAGAAGGGACGGCTCCTGCACAATTGTTGGTCCTGGAGCCACCAGAGCAGTGACAGACGGACCTCCGGAGTCAATGAGATCATGTGAGACCTGATCCGGTGAGGCAGGCCATCCCATTTGGCTAGAATCAGCTTCTGGAGGGGGCGAGAATGGAATTGAGCATACTCCACCATGTCGAATGCTGATACCATGAGGCCCAGCACCTGCATCGCCAAATGTATCGACACTTGCGGACGAGAAAGGAAGCAACAAATCCTGTCCTGAAGCTTCAGGACTTTCTCCTGAGACAAGAACAACCTCTGGTTGTGAGTGTCCAATAGCGCTCCCAGGTGCACCATGCTCTGAGCAGGGACCAGGGAGGCTTGTAGAAACCGGACAGTCATATCCAGATGACGTAGGAGAAGTTCTGGGGAATTTGCCAGGATTAACAAGTCGTCCAGATACGGCAGTATCCTGACCCCTTGACGGCGGAGTACCACCGTCATCACCGCAATGACTTTGGTGAAGACTCGCAGAGCCGTAGTTAAACCAAAAGGTAACGCCCGAAACTGGTAATGGAGGTTGCCAATCGCAAACCTCAGGTATTGCTGATGTGACGCTGCTATAGGAAAATGCAGGTAAGCATCCTGTACGTCCAGGGAGACCATGTAGTCCCCAGGTTCCAGGGCCAGAACTATAGAGCAAAGGGTTTCCATACGAAACTTGGAAACCTTCACAAACCTGTTCAATGCCTTGAGGTTGAGAATGGGCCGGGAGGACCCATTCGGTATCGGGAATAGAAACAGCGGAGAATAGTACCCCTGGCCCCTCTGTGCAAGAGGCACCTGTACTACGACTCCTGTGACCAGGAGGGTCTGTACCACCGAATATAGAGTGTTTGCCTTTGTTTGGTCCAACGGGATGTCTGTCCGTCAAAATCGATGAGGGGGTCGGTTTTTGAAGGCTATGGCGTAACCTCGAGTGACGACTTCCCGTACCCAGGCATCTGAAGTGGTCTTCAACCATTCCTGGGTATACCCTAGAAGCCGCCCCCCCCCTGGGATCCCCCAGGGGGAGGCCCGCACCGTCATGCGGCAGGCTTATCGGTCTTGGCTGCTGGCTGACGGGCAGCCCAGGCTCTTTTGTGCTTCGGCTTACCAGGTATGGAAGTGCGGGCCTGCTTATGGTACGCCTGACCTTTTGCTTTACCTGAAGGATGAAAGGGGCGAAAGGACGTGCCTTTGGCCTTCGACACAGAAGGAGCTGTATTAGGCAGACAGGCAGTTTTGGCAGTAGCCAAGTCAGCCACTATCTTATTTAAGTCCTCCCCAAACAGAATATCTCCCTTGAAAGGGAGTACCTCCAGGGTTTTTCTAGAGTCCAGATCCACAGACCAGGATCTCAGCCACAATATCTGGCGAGCCAGGACTGATGTAGTAGACGCCTTGGCTGCTAGAATACCGGCATCAGAAGCCGCCTCTTTAATATAGTGAGAAGCTGTGACAATATATGACAAGCATTGTCTAGCATGGTCAGAAGAGATATCAGCTTCTAACTCCAAGGCCCATGCTTCAATAGCCTCTGCAGCCCATGTTGCTGCAATAGTGGGCGTTTGTGCAGCACCCGTGAGGGTGTGAATCTCTTTCAGACAACCCTCCACGCGTTTATCCGTAGGCTCTTTTAGAGACGTGACGGTAGTGACAGGTAGAGCTGAGGAAACCACCATCCTAGCCACATGTGAGTCTACTGGAGGAGGCGTTTCCCAATTTCAGACAGCTCTGGCGCGAGGGGATGGCGAGCCAGCATCTTCTTTTGAGGCACAAACTTCTTACCCGGGTTTTCCCAGGGTTCCTGACGTATATCCACTAGGTGGTCAGAGTGAGGTAAAACTTGTTTAACCACCTTCTGACGCTTGAACCTATCAGGTTTCTTAGGAGGGACGGATGGCTCGGGATCATCCGTAATCTGTAAAATCAACTTAATAGCCTCCAAAAGATCAGGAACATCCACATGTGAACCACCCTCCCCATCAGCAGTATCTGTGTCAGAATCTGTGGGGTCAGTGTAAGTGCCATCTTCATCAGACGAGGTGTCAGTGACAGCAGTGGATTGTGAGGAGATAAGAGCTCGCTTAGAGGACCCCTTGGGCTTGGGCGAGTGAGGGTCAGACTTTTTAGTAGTAAGGGACTGGTTCAACTTCTTCAATTGAGCAGATAAATTGTCCGCCCACGGCGGATTAGCTGCAGGGACCACATACGGTTGCACCAAAAAAGCAGCCCACGGTGGGTCATTATGTACCTCCATTGCCACAGTCCCACTGGGGGGCAAGGAGCCCCCGGAACCAGAGCCCACAGCTGCTATATTCTCCTCATATGGATCCAGAGGCAGAACTCTGTGAGGCAACGGCGTCAGCTGCCGCCGGGCTCCTGCTCTGAAGGGGGGCACCTCTCCTCCTGTTCTGTGTGTTCAGCAACATTAATCAATTAAGTTAATTGACAACAGCCGGTAACTCTTCCGTAGCCAACTTCCCCACTAGCCACTACACCTTACAAATCACACCCTCTTTATTATAGATATACTGGAAGCAGACACCTTACTGATGGAGCTATTTGCTCCTATAAAGGAAGCATGAGAATTCTAACTATATGATGTTATTTCTCTGATTACAAGTTACTTCATATAGTTAGAATTCTCATACTTCCTATGCAAGAGAAGATATCTCCATTAGTAAGGTGCATGCTTCCAGTGTAAAAGGTTGTGGGTTCTAATCCTGGATTACTTGTGAGAGAAATAATCAGCACTGTGAGTGACTGAGAAGATCTATGTAGTGTGTGGCTGGACCCCTACATAGATCTGCCTAGTTGCAATGGTTTTGTAGTAGCATCATATAGTTAGAATCTGCAGGCTTACTATGCAGGAGCAAATTATATACATGGGGGGACACCAATATTTTTATTGCCTCCGGGCAACTGAGACAAACTTACGCCACTGTATGGATCTGTGGCTTCAGCAACACCTGCAGTGTGTTCTGCCCCAGAACCGTTACCTTCAGAAGCAGACATGATATAACTTGCAGTATCAGGTAACACAGTACAATTGGCAGCAGCACAATACCTCTTACCCAAACCCCTGTGCAGTGTAGTCAGCACAAGCAGAGATATAGGAGAGATATGGTGACTAAAATCACAGAGAAAAATACGTATTAAAGTATATCTTGTGATAATCCTATATAAATATAAAACCTGACGCACCAAGCCCCCTCAGGTTATAGAATATAGGTATAGCAAGTTGAGTGAGAGACACGAAATGGAAACCACTCAGCAAGCTAATGCACACACATATAGCAACAGTTGTACAATGCAGAGGTTATTACTAACAATAATACTGCACTGGACCAGCTTATATAGCTATGTAGTCAATAGATATAACACTGCACAGTAAAAACTGGATGTATATCACAGGGTAATTGTACTAGAAAACCCTGACTAAATGCACTCTTTCTTAACTAACACTGTCTAAAAGGCAGGTAGAATACTTAAGTGTCATGTAAAGTCACAGCGCTGACAACCAGGAGGCTTTACACAGGAGTATTTGCCCAAGCAGTCCCAGGAACAGTGTAGCTGAGAGAAATGGCGCCCAGACACTGACAGGGAGTGAGGGAGAGATAGATATGCAGCTCCAGGGTGGGAACATTTGCGGGAAATGGTGCCCTGGGGCTGGTGGAGGGGCTCCAGGTCTTAGCCATATCCCCCTGCTGGCAAAACCACCGGGTACTGTGGGCTACTATTAAACTGGTTTTAAGGGAAAACCTGACCTGCACCCATGCCCTGGTGATCTAGTGGGATCGCCACAGTGTCCACCGCCAGCGCACGCGGCCCGCCTCCCACCGGCCGCGCCGGATCACGATAAAGTATGGGTCCCGCAAGCGGGACCCACTCATCACCTCCTAAAGCGTGGCTACGTGATCCCGGAGAGCCCCCGTCATGTGTGCCTGACCATGGAAGAAAACCGGAGCCTCCTGCTGTAGTTACCTGGCAACCAGGGCTCGGGAGTGTACAGCGCCGCTGGGGAGAGATGGAGCTGCAGCAGTGAATGTCACAAGACATGTACACACTGCTGCAGCCCTTGAAGTCTTCACTTTTCTTCTAAAAAAGCTCTTCTTGTTATGTGCCTGCTATCTGCGGCACCAACTACAAAAACTGAGCTCCTGTGCAGGGAGGCGGGGTTATAGAGGAGGCGGCGCTATGCATTCTGGGAACAGTCAAAGCTTTTCAGCCTGTTGGTGCCTCGGATCAAGATCCTACTCGACACCCCTATGTCTATCCTTGTGGAGCCCAGTGTACCCCGCAGCAGAAATTGTGGTTATTGAGGTTAATAATACTATAGGATCAAAATTACCCCCAAATTCTATGATTTAAACTGTTTTTGATGGGTTTTTGAAAAAAAACCACCCGAATCCAAAACACACCCGAATCCGACAAAAAAAATTCAGGGAGGTTTTGCCAAAATGCGTCCAAATCCAAAACACGGCAGCGGAACCGAATCCAAAACCAAAACACAAAACCCGAAAAATTTCTGGTGCACATCTCTACATAGTAAATGTCCCCCAAAGACCCAACCAACCAGCTCCTAACTGTAATTTTTCAAACAGAGGGGTCTATTTACTAACCCCTTGGATAGAGATAAAGTGGATGGAGATAAAGTACCAGCCAATCAGCTACCAGCTGCCATGTCACAGGCTGTGTTTGAAAAATGACGGTTAGGATCTGGTTGGATGGTACTTTGTCTTTGTCCACTTTATCTCTCTCCAAAGCTTAGTACATAGCCCCCTTAGTTTCCCTGGGGCCCCCACAAACCTTATTCCAGCCCTGGTGCTACCGGATAACTGAAATTGGTATATGCAAGGATGATGATGACGCTGTCCGTTGACAGGCATGCCTTGGTGATCCTGTCAACGTCTGCTTTGGGACTAGGTTTACCGCTCTCCAACTAAAAGCTGCATTCTGCGATGGGAGTCACTCTGAACTGATCCAACGTGGGATTTTCACCTTAGAAGCTTCGTTATCATCCAACATGCAGAGTCCAGGGGTGTCAGCATTCCATGTCCAGATTGCTTCAGTGTAGAGGTCACTATAATGTCATTATGAATTGCATACACTTAGTTTCGACCATTCTTCTTCCAACACATAAATAAACTAATTTATCTTCTATGCTGTCCATATCACAATGACATGATGCAATGAGTATTATTAGCTAGTTCTCATATCCCAGGAGGTAACATAGCGACATATTGATACAGTATGTGCATTGTCAACACATGCAGAAACTTTAGAGGTTGGCTTCAGTAAAATGCACATGAAGGAGGCCACATAATTAATATTTAAAGCATTGTTAATTTCCTGATCATTGAAAATCACTATTAAAGAAAGAGGAGAAAGAAATGCTAAATTTTCTTTATTGATATAAATTAATTAAAATCGGATATCATCTAAATTGCTGTCTAATCCAATTATTTATAGAATGAGTAGTGATGAGCGGGTTCGGTTCCTCGGAAACCGAACCCCCCCGAACTTCACCCATTTTACACGGGTCAGAGGCATGCTCGTATTCTCCCATATGGCTCGGTTAATCCGAGCACGCCCGAACGTCATCATCCCGCTATCGGATTCTCGCGAGATTCGGATTCTATATAAGCAGCCGCGCGTCGCCGCCATTTTCACTCGTGCATTGGAAATGTTAGGGAGAGGACGTGGCTGGCGTCCCCTCCATTTATTAATGTTGATGCATTGCAAAAATTTGTGCTTATTGCTTAATTGTGGGGACTGGGGAGCAGCTGTATTATATAGGAGGAGTACAGTGCAGTGTTTTGCTGACAGTGACCACCAGTATACGTTGTCTGCCTGAAAAACACTCCATATCTGTGCTCAGTGTGCTGCATATATCTGTGCTCACACTGCTTAATTGTGGGGACTGGGGAGCAGCTGTATTATATAGGAGGAGTACAGTGCAGAGTTTTGCTGACAGTGACCACCAGTATACGTTGTCTGCCTGAAAAACACTCCATATCTGTGCTCAGTGTGCTGCATATATCTGTGCTCACACTACTTTATTGTGGGGACTGGGGACCACCAGTATATTATATAGGAGGAGTACAGTGCAGAGTTTTGCTGACAGTGACCACCAGTATACGTTGTCTGCCTGAACAACACTCCATATCTGTGCTCAGTGTGCTGCATATATCTGTGCTCACACTGCTTAATTGTGGGGACTGGGGAGCAGCTGTATTATATAGGAGGAGTACAGTGCAGAGTTTTGCTGACAGTGACCACCAGTATACGTTGTCTGCCTGAAAAACACTCCATATCTTTGCTCAGTGTGCTGCATATATCTGTGCTCACACTGCTATATTGTGGGGACTGGGGACCACCAGTATACTATATAGAAGGAGTACAGTGCAGAGTTTTGCTGACAGTGACCACCAGTATACGTTGTCTGCCTGAAAAACACTCCATATCTGTGCTCAGTGTGCTGCATATATCTGTGCTCACACTGCTTAATTGTGGGGACTGGGGAGCAGCTGTATTATATAGGAGGAGTACAGTGCAGAGTTTTGCTGACAGTGCCCACCAGTATACGTTGTCTGCCTTAAAAACACTCCATATCTGTGCTCAGTGTGCTGCATATATCTGTGCTCACACTGCTTAATTGTGGGGGCTGGGGAGCAGCTGTATTATATAGGAGGAGTACAGTGCAGAGTTTTGCTGACAGTGACCACCAGTATACGTTGTCTGCCTGAAAAACACTCCATATCTGTGCTCAGTGTGCTGCATATATCTGTGCTCACACTGCTTTATTGTGGGGACTGGGGACCACCAGTATATTATATAGGAGGAGTACAGTGCAGAGTTTTGCTGACAGTGACCACCAGTATACGTTGTCTGCCTGAAAAACACTCCATATCTGTGCTCAGTGTGCTGCATATATCTGTGCTCACACTGCTTAATTGTGGGGACTGGGGAGCAGCTGTATTATATAGGAGGAGTACAGTGCAGAGATTTGCTGACAGTGACCACCAGTATATAGCAGTATGGTACGGAAGGCCACTGCTCTACCTACCTCTGTGTCGTCAAGTATACTATCCATCTAGATTCTATACCTGTGGTGCATTTTAGTTTTGCAGATTGCTGACAGTGACCACCAGTATATATAGCAGTACGGTACGGAAGGCCACTGCTCTACCTACCTCTGTGTCGTCAAGTATACTATCCATCTAGATTCTATACCTGTGGTGCATTTTAGTTTTGCAGTTTGCTGACAGTGACCACCAGTATATATAGCAGTACGGTACGGAAGGCCACTGCGCTACCTACCTCTGTGTCGTCAAGTATACTATCCATCCATACCTGTGGTGCATTTCAGTTGTGCGCAGTATATATAGTAGTAGGCCATTGCTATTGATACTGGCATATAATTCCACACATTAAAAAATGGAGAACAAAAATGTGGAGGTTAAAATAGGGAAAGATCAAGATCCACTTCCACCTCGTGCTGAAGCTGCTGCCACTAGTCATGGCCGAGATGATGAAATGCCATCAACGTCATCTGCCAAGGCCGATGCCCAATGTTATAGTAGAGAGCATGTAAAACCCAAAAAACAACAGTTCAGTAAAATGACCCAAAAATCAAAATTAAAAGCGTCTGAGGAGAAGCGTAAACATGCCAATATGCCATTTACGACACGGAGTGGCAAGGAACGGCTGAGGCCCTGGCCTATGTTCATGGCTAGTGGTTCAGCTTCACATGAGGATGGAAGCACTCATCCACTCGCTAGAAAAATGAAAAGACTTAAGCTGGCAAAAGCACAGCAAAGAACTGTGCGTTCTTCTAAATCACAAATCCCCAAGGAGAGTCCAATTGTGTCGGTTGCGATGCCTGACCTTCCCAACACTGGACGGGAAGAGCTTGCGCCTTCCACCATTTGCACGACCCCTGCAAGTGCTGGAAGGAGCACCCGCAGTCCAGTTCCTGATAGTCAAATTGAAGATGTCACTGTTGAAGTACACCAGGATGAGGATATGGGTGTTGCTGGCGCTGGGGAGGAAATTGACAAGGAGGATTCTGATGGTGAGGTGGTTTGTTTAAGTCAGGCACCCAGGGAGACACCTGTTGTCCGTGGGACGAATATGGCCATTGACATGCCTGGTCAAAATACAAAAAAAATCACCTCTTCGGTGTGGAATTATTTCAACACAAATGCGGACAACAGGTGTCAAGCCGTGTGTTGCCTTTGTCAAGCTGTAATAAGTAGGGGTAAGGACGTTAACCACCTAGGAACATCCTCCTTTATACGTCACCTGGACCGCATTCATCAGAAGTCAGTGGCAAGTTCAAAAACTTTGGATGACAGCGGAAGCAGTCCACTGACCACTAAATCCCTTCCTCTTGTAACCAAGCTCCTACAAACCACACCACCAACTCCCTCAGTGTCAATTTCCACCTTACACAGGAAAGCCAATAGTCCTGCAGGCCATGTCACTGGCAAGTATGACGAGTCCTCTCCTGCCTGGGATTCCTCCAATGCATCCTTGAATGTAACGCACACTGCTGCTGGCGCTGCTGTTGTTGCTGCTGGGAGTCGATTGTCATCCAAGAGGGGAAGTCGGAAGACGACTTGTACTACTTCCAGTAAGCAATTGACTGTCCAACAGTCCTTTGCGAGGAAGATGAAATATCACAGCAGTCATCCTGCTGCAAAGCAGATAACTCAGGTCTTGTCAGCCTGGGTGGTGAGAAACGTGTGTCCGGTATCCACCGTTAATTCACAGGCAACTAGAGACTTGATTGAGGCACTGTGTCCCCGGTACCAAATACCATCTAGGTTCCATTTCTCTAGGCAGGCGATACCGAAAATGTACACAGACCTCAGAAAAAGAGTTGCCAGTGTCCTAAAAAATGCAGTTGTACCCAATGTCCACTTAACCACGGACATGTGGACAAGTGGAGCAGGGCAGACTCAGGACTACATGACTGTGACAGCCCACTGGGTAGATGTATTGCCTCCCGCAGCAAGAACAGCAGCGGCGGCACCAGTAGCAGCATCTCGCAAACGCCAACTCGTCCTAGGCAGGCTACGCTTTGTATCACCACTTTCCATAAGAGGCACACAGCTGACAACCTCTTATGGAAACTGAGGAACATCATCACAGATTGGCTTACCCCAATTGGACTCTCCTGGGGATTTGTGACATCGGACAATGCCAGCAATAATGTGCGTGCATTACATCTGGGCAAATTCCAGCACGTCCCATGTTTTGCACATACATTGAATTTGGTGGTGCAGAATTATTTAAAAAACGACAGGGGCGTGCAAGAGATGCTGTCGGTGGCCCGAAGAATTGCGGGCCACTTTCGGCATTCAGCCACCGTGTGCCGAAGACTGGAGCACCAGCAAACACTCCTGAACCTGCCCTGCCATCATCTGAAGCAAGACGTGGTAACGAGGTGGAATTCAACCCTCTATATGCTTCAGAGGATGGAGGAGCAGCAAAAGGCCATTCAAGCCTATACATCTGCCCACGATACAGGCAAAGGAGGGGGACTGCACCTGACTCAAGCGCAGTGGAGAATGATTTCAACGTTGTGCAAGGTTCTGCCACCCTTTGAACTTGCCACACGTGAAGTCAGTTCAGACACTGCCAGCCTGAGTCAGGTCATTCCCCTCATCAGGCTTTTGCAGAAGAAGCTGGAGACATTGAAGGAGGAGCTAAAACAGAGCGATTCCGCTAGGCATGTGGGACTTGTGGATGGAGCCCTTAATTCGCTTAACCAGGATTCACGGGTGGTCAATCTGTTGAAATCAGAGCACTACATTTTGGCCACCGTGCTCGATCCTAGATTTAAAACCTACGTTGTATCTCTCTTTCCAGCAGACACAAGTCTGCAGAGGTTCAAAGACCTGCTGGTGAGAAAACTGTCAAGTGAAGCGGAACGTGACCCGTCAACAGCTCCTCCTTCACATTCTCCCGCAACTGGGGGTGCGAGGAAAAGGCTAAGAATTCTGAGCCCACCCGCTGGCGGTGATGCAGAGCAGTCTGGAGCGAGTGCTGACATCTGGTCCGGACTGAAGGACCTGCCAACGATTACTGACATGTCGTCTACTGTCACTGCATATGATTCTGTCACCATTGAAAGAATGGTGGAGGATTATATGAGTGACCGCATCCAAGTAGGCACGTCAGACAGTCCGTACGTATACTGGCAGGAAAAAGAGGCAATTTGGAGGCCCTTGCACAAACTGGCTTTATTCTACCTAAGTTGCCCTCCCTCCAGTGTGTACTCCGAAAGAGTGTTTAGTGCAGCCGCTCACCTTGTCAGCAATCGGCGTACGAGGTTACTTCCAGAAAATGTGGAAAAGATGATGTTCATTAAAATGAATTATAATCAATTCCTCCGTGGAGAGATTCACCAGCAGCAATTGCCTCCAGAAAGTACACAGGGATCTGAGATGGTGGATTCCAGTGGGGACGAATTAATAATCTGTGAGGAGGGGGATGTACACAGTGAAAGGGCTGAGGAATCGGGCCCAAACCAACCTGTCATTTCAGTGACAGTCGTGTGGCAGACCCTGTCGCTGAAATGATGGGTTCGTTAAAGTGTGCATGTCCTGTTTATACAACATAAGGGTGGGTGGGAGGGCCCAAGGACAATTCCATCTTGCACCTCTTTTTTTTAATTTTTCTTTGCATCATGTGCTGTTTGGGGACTATTTTTTTGAAGTGCCATCCTGCCTGACACTGCAGTGCCACTCCTAGATGGGCCAGGTGTTTGTGTCGGCCACTTGCATCGCTTAGCTTAGTCACACATCGACCTTGGTGCACCTCTTTTTTTCTTTGCATCATGTGCTGTTTGGGGACTATTTTTTTGAAGTGCCATCTTGCCTGACACTGCAGTGCCACTCTTAGATGGGCCAGGTGTTTGTGTTGGCCACTTGTGTCGCTTAGCTTAGTCACACAGCGACCTTGGTGCGCCTCTTTTTTTCTTTGCATCATGTGCTGTTTGGGGACTATTTTTTTGAATTGTCATCCTGCCTGACACTGCAGTGCCACTCCTAGATGGGCCAGGTGTTTGTGTCGGCCACTTGTGTCGCTTAGCTTAGTCACACAGCGACCTTGGTGCGCCTCTTTTTTTCTTTGCATCATGTGCTTTTTGGGGACTATTTTTTTGAAGTGCCATTCTGCCTGACACTGCAGTGCCACTCCTAGATGGGCCAGGTGTTTGTGTCGGCCACTTGTGTCGCTTAGCTTAGCCATCCAGCGACCTCGGTGCAAATTTTAGGACTAAAAATAATATTGTGAGGTGTGAGGTGTTCAGAATAGACTGAAAATGAGTGGAAATTATGGTTATTGAGGTTAATAATACTATGGGATCAAAATGACCCCCAAATTCTATGATTTAAGCTGTTTTTGAGGGTTTTTTGTAAAAAAACACCCGAATCCAAAACACACCCGA
The DNA here is from genome assembly GCF_028390025.1 of Pseudophryne corroboree. Lineage (NCBI taxonomy): Eukaryota > Metazoa > Chordata > Amphibia > Anura > Myobatrachidae > Pseudophryne > Pseudophryne corroboree. The sequence continues at coordinate 679,026,706 of NC_086448.1, forward strand.
ATCCGACAAAAAAATTTCAGGGAGGTTTTGGAAAAACGCGTCCGAATCCAAAACACGGCTGCGGAACTGAATCCAAAACCAAAACACAAAACCCGAAAGATTTCCGGTGCACATCACTAATAATGAGTGTGTGTTATGCAGTGCCAGTAAGATCTGATTTAGTGCAATATACAGTACACTGAACTTTGCAAACCTAAAAGAGCCAATCCAAAACATATCTACTAAATCACTAGAAAGTGTCTAAAATCTTATATACTGTATGTAAATAATCCAATATGATTAAAATAAACAGTGCTGTGCAGATGTGTAATGTGTAGTGTACATTTCATGGTATGTGTGATGTGTATAGTGTAATATTGCACACTCCCGATTATGTATCAGATGTGTATATATGAAGTGTACAGGGTGTGCGGTTCAGGGGAACCCACATGGTATACCCTGCACCTACACATACCTCTCCAGCATCTTTGGAGTCATAGATCGGCCCAGTGTCAGACTGGGGCATGTACGGCCCACCGGGGGAATGCAGTGGTAGGGGCCTATGTTAGGGCTGTGGCCAGTCTGCAGAGGGGGTGTGGCCTGCCACCTCATTGGTTTGACTAACCATTAGAGAGTGCAACGTCTTGGCCCCTTCATAAATATATACAGTAAATGCAGCTGCTGCATGCATGATAATGTACCAGATTAATAACAGATTAATAACAGCAATGCACTGTAGAAAATACACCATAGTCCAGTATAAGGTAACGTGTATAATGTATAATTCAAGTGCACAGTCTGGAACCTGATCCTTAGAGCAGAAGCTGGGCCCCCAGACAGTAGGGCCCACCAGTGGTTTCCCCTGTACCCCTATGGGCCAGTCCATGCCTGGATCGGCCGGGGGATCAATCGCCATTGAAACCTATGGGTGGTGCATCATTAAAAGAAGAGAAAACTCTGTTAAATCGTCAATTTCACTGTAGTTGTTTTTTCTATAAATAAGGAGAAAAGAGAAAAAAATGTATGGAGAGAAGAGGTTTTATGTGTACTAAATAGAGCCCTTAATATTGTAGAATTGTTTGGGGTTTTTATAGCAGAAAGCCCAATTTATTAGCATCTATAAATGAACATGTCAAGAATGAAAAGGAACTTTTAAACAACACACTTTAATTCAATGTCTGCACACCATCAGGGGTTTAAGGAAACAAAAGTACTCTGGGAATTACAGGATGTCACACCCATATGGCAAGTTTCAGCGAGAGGAAATGCCTACTGGCTATGTAATAAGAAACATAACTTTATACATTTAATCAGTGTTTAATGGCTCACAAGTGCTAATGTTAAATTGTTTATTAAGAAATAATATCAATTGTGTGTGTCATTTCAGGTAATTCAGAATTTGATTGTTGCCCCTGGATAATAATATCTCTGTTGAATCCTCACTTTCCTGCTATATAAATATTTACTGAGACACATTTTACTACTTATTTGACTGAGCATCCCTTTAGACTTTTGAAGAATAGGTTCAGATGCCTTCAGGGTCATCAAGATCCAAATGGGACCTGGGTATTGGGGAGGATGTGGCAAAATCGAGAGGGTGGCAGTGCCCTCTCCAAAAAAATGAAATAAATAAATAAAAATACTATGTCCCTAAAAGGGACTTCAGTAAGTATCCCTGACTGGTTTGCACTCTAAATATGGTCAGAGTGCAGGATAACCATGCCTTGTAAATGACAACGTCTGAGTTTGGCCAGCTTCCCACACATTGGGGCAAACTTGAACTCCATTATATCCCACCCTGAACCGGCAAAGCAATTTCAGAAATATTTCTTATAATTTTGTACATTCCCAGCTATCATAGAAATGTCAATTTAATATGATAAATAGATGAAAGATAATTAAACTTTTGATCTCTGCCTGTCTAATCTCTTGAGTAGCCAGAGGGAATACATTTGTTCTTTGAATAGCCCATAGTGTGATGGCTTCCTCTCGCTATAGACAGACAAAGGCAGTATGTGTCATAAACTCCTGTCATATAATTGGAGTGTCCTAGTGACAGAGTTACCCATAGCCAGTTTAAGGTGTGGGCGGAGCACCATGGCATACCCACCTCCCCCCTTGTCATTTTAAGGCTTTTTTTTAAAATTGGAATTCTTGTATTGCAATTGCTTAACCGATACCCGCAGCAGTTAAGGAGCCAGTGGCCGGCTGCAATAAGTCAAACTGACTCATTCCTGTATGCCCGCAGGCAAAGAGGATAATACACAGAAAAAGAGGGGCAGGTCAGAAATAAAATATTGCATAATATTTCAAGCGTAAAGTCAATGAATAAGAAATTGTTTGTGAATGGGCAGGAAAAATAGATTAAAAAAAGACAATAGTGTAAAATAAATAGGGTATGAGTTTAGTGAACTTCTGGCATGTTTCTGGTGAGATTGATATAATCGTATGTAGTAAAATGAAAGTAGACACAAACTCACCAGAATCTCGACACAACTCTACTTGCTTTGACTCTTCACCCATTCCAGATGTTTCTAATGTTTTTTTAAATGTATTTTTCAACATACAGTATCCCTTGTAGATGTGCATGGATGCTCGTTTTTTGGTTATGCCAAAACCACCGTCGGTAGGTTGGTTCAGATTTGGTTTTGTATTTCTTGAAAATTTATAAAAACAGCTAACATCATGTAATTTGGACCTATTTTTGTTCCTACAGTATTAACATCAATAACATTAATTTCTAATAATTTCCTGTTTATTTTGACCATCTTACAGCTCACAATATTGTTCACCAATATTGACCAAAGGCTGCAGCAATCTTGCTAAACAAAGTGACAGAGCAGCTGCACAAACACATGGCAGTTACTTTAAAATTTAACACATCTATGAAACATTACAGCACAGCAGTGGCAGACAGGATGGCAGTCTAATAAACTATATGACCCCATAGATTGTTTTCATTAATCAAGAACTAGATCATAGGCCTGAGGGCATTACAGGTAAATGGATGAGTATGTAGTGGAAGGAAGGTAAAGCATTAATTGATTATTCAATTAAATAATTGATTGATTGATTAATTAATTAATTAACTGACTGATTAAAAAAGTAAAAATAAAAGAGAGATGTGGAACTAATTATTTTTCAAAAAAAAAATAAGCTCCTGAATATGATATTTGAGTGCTTAAATCTGATTGGTTGATTAACATGTAATTTTGATTACATTTGATTGATAACATTTTAGTTATTATTCATAAAAATTTAAAAAAGAAAGAGAATTTAGGAAAAAATAAGCAGAAAATGAAAAAACAAGAATCCTAATGTGAGGTTTGATATCTATTTTGAATTGATTGTTCAATTTTGATTGATTATTAATTAATATTAAAATAATAAAAAGAGAATGTTGCAAGAAATGATTAGAAAAGTAAAAAAAACAAGCATCCTAAAGTGATGTTTGATTTTGAATTGATTGATGAATTTTGATTGATTATTCATTAAGATTGAAAAAAAAGAAAAAGAGAATTTTAGATGAAATGATTAGAAGGGTATAAAACCCAACATCCTAACTTCAGGTTTGATTTTGAATGATTGGTACATTATGATTAGTTATTAAATAAAAGGTATGAAAGAAAAAGAGAATTTAGGATGAAATGATTAGAAAAATAAAAAATCAAGCATATCAATATGAGGTTTGATTTTGAACTGATTTTTGAATTTTGATTTATTATTCATTAGAATTTAAAAAATAACATTTAGGAAGAGATGATTAGGATAGAGAAAAATAAACAAGCATCCAAACATGAGGTTTGATTTTGAATTGATTGATGAATTTTGATTGATTATTCATTAAAATGTAAAAAATAAAAAGAGAATTTAGGAAGAAATTATTAGAAAAGTAAAAAAACAAAACAAAACACAAGCATCATAATGTGATATTTGATATCTAAATATTAAATTCTAATGCAATTGGAAACTGATCCATGCAGCAAATCACAGGCCTCAGGAGTGAGGGCAATACAAGAGATTCAAATGGCATTGCGAGAGACTATTGGATATATTCCATAAGAGTCGGGTGCATTCCAACATGTTGGATTTGGCCCCATTTCTGACAGCAGCAGGTGGATCAGTTGGTATTCCACGATCCACCTGCTTTCCGACAGCATTCCGACAAGTCGGGTTTCCCGACTTTTTGGAAAAAATGTGCCCCTATTGAATAGGTCTGAACCCCTTCCGACCTATTCCAGTCGGAAACTTCCATCTTTCCAACAAGACGGCAGTTTCCGACTCATTGAATACACCCATTGCTTTCAAAATACAGCCCATAATGAAAAGGAAAGTGGTGCAAGATGGAATTACCCTTGGGCACACCCCTCCTACCCTACCCTACCCTTATGTATTATGTTAAAAAAGACATGCACAGTTTAACAAAGCAAGCACTTCAGTGACAGGGACTGACACTTTGTTGCTGAAGTGCTTGATTTGTTTGGGCTCCCACAGAAGACCACATCTTTGTGGTTTGGGTAAACAAAGCTACAATGGGCTTAAGGTAGCTAACAGTGTTATTCATAGTCACATTTGGAACATATCTGACTCATCATCATCCTCATCATATCTTTTTACTAAGTTGCCATCCCGAAAGCAATTTAGGTCAGTGAAGGCATGCACAAATCATTTACAGAATAGCTTCTTCCCAACTGACATGCGCATTATAAACACTTATTGGGAATAATGTGTCATCTCTCATACAGTATGTGTGATACTGTGTGCTTTTTTTTTATACCTATGTCTTAATTTTTCCAATTGTCTTGGTGTGTTATACAAACTGAATTTCGCGGTCAAATATGTTTGATAATGACAATAAATGTATCGTATCATATTGTATCATCACCCTTCTCACTGTTGTTAATACTGTATTTCTGTCATCATCACACAATATTAGCTCATCCCCACTGGAATCCACCATTACAGAAGATGTTTCTATTTGTTGTAATTGGCAGCGCAGGTCTTTCTCATGCAATCAGTTTTTCCAAATTTTTTTAGATTAGCCCCCTATGCTGATCACTCACAAGTTTCCCAACTGTTGGTAGCTGATGGTGGACCACTTATTATTATTTTACAGGATTTTTCAGATTTTGATAAATAATTTGCATGAACTAGTTGGTTAACACCCCTACCTCTACTAACCCTTGGCCTTACAAATGGTACTGATGCCTACACAAATGTCAAAACATGGGTAAAAATAAGAATTATTTTGTAGTACAGATAGATAGGCAGTATGTATCAGGCCGGCACTCAGTATGTCACATAACACAGCTAATATAATATAAATATAATATAATATACGCTGCATCACTTGTTTAAATTTTAAAAGAGTAGGAACAATTTCTTCAATAATAATAAAAAAAATATCATAGTACAGACAGATAGGCGGTATGTAACAGACAGGTACCTGGTAACACAACCCAGCTAATGATATAGTATATACACTGTGTCACTGTTATTAATAAGTTTTGGGTTGTTTTAAACATGAAAAAAATATGTTTTTTTAATCATTATTATTTCTATTTTGCTAACAGCCAGGAAAACAAAAAGATGGCTTCTTGGGATGCAGCTCAGATGTAGCAAAGTAATCTGGGGGACAGATAATCATCTAATCAACACTGTCTCTGCCCAGGCTCATACACAAGTGACAAGCAATACTGCATTGCAGAATAATTTCCTTATCAGAAAAGTGCAGGTTTACTTTAGCAAACAAGAGCCTTTTATTGTTTTTTACTTGTGTTTGCAGCACCATATATAGTTTGCATGTGTAAATTTATATAAGGGGGTATATTTACTAAGGTCCCGATTTTGACCGAGATGCCATTTTTTCATCAAAGTGTCATCTCGGTAATTTACTAAGCAATAATCACGGCAGTGATGAGGGCATTCGTAATTTTTTGGAAGTCCAACAAAAAAAATACGAATGAATACACCATCGGTCAAAACGCGGCTGTTTAAGTATGAATCTCGGTAATTTACTAAGAAGTGCAAAGCAAAAAACAAACAAACAAACACTGCCGTGAAAAATTACAACTCGTAAAAAAGTGCTAAAAAAAACCAGACCTGCTTTTTTAATCCGTGATTGTATAGGCATGCAGGGATCCATGAGATCCGTGCATGTATATCAGTGGGAAGGGGTGGGAAAGTGGTTATTTTCTTAAAAAAAATTGCGTGGGGTCCCCCCTCCTAAGCATAACCAGCCTCGGGCTCTTTGAGCCGATCCTGGTTGCAGAAATATGGGGAAAAAATTGACAGGGGTTCCCCCATATTTAAGCAACCAGCATCGGGCTCTGCGCCTGGTCCTGGTTCCAAAAATACGGGGGACAAAAAGAGTAGGGGTCCCCCATATTTTTAAAACCAGCACCGGGCTCCACTAGCTGGACAGATAATGCCACAGCCGGGGGTCACTTTTATATAGTGCCCTGCGGCCGTGGCATCAAAAATCCAACTAGTCACCCCTGGCCGGGGTACCCTGAGGGAGTGGGGACCCCTTCAATCAAGGGGTCCCCCCCCCAGCCACCCAAGGGCCAGGGGTGAAGCCCGAGGCTGTCCCCCCCATCCAATTGGCTGCGGATGGGGGGCTGATAGCCTTTTGTGAAAATGAAAAGATATTGTTTTTAGTAGCAGTACTACAAGGCCCAGCAAGCCTCCCCCGCATGCTGGTACTTGGAGAACCACAAGTACCAGCATGCGGCGGAAAAACGGGCCCGCTGGTACCTGTAGTACTACTACTAAAAAAATACCCAAAAAAAGACAAGACACACACACCTTGAAAGTAAAGTTTTATTACATGCATCCACACAAACATACATACATACTTACCTTATGTTCACACGAGGGTCGGTCCTCTTCTCCAGTAGAATCCATGGGGTACCTGTTGAATAAATTCTACTCACCAGATCCAGGGTCCCAGGCTCCTCGTAGCATCCATTTGTAATCCACGTACTTAATAAAAATAAAAAAACGGAGAGCCGAGCCACGCACTGAAAGGGGACCCATGTTTTCACATGGGCCCCCTTTCCCCGAATGCCAGAAACCCACTCTGACTGATGTCTAAGTGGGTTTCTTCAGCCAATCAGGGAGCGCCACGTTGTAGCACCCTCCTGATCGGCTGTGTGCTCCTGTACTGTCTGACAGGCGGCACACGGCAGTGTTACAATGTAGCGCCTATGCGCTCCATTGTAACCAATGGTGGGAACTTTGTGGTCAGCGGTGAGGTCACTTTCGGTCAACCGCTGACTACAAAGTTCCCACCATTGGTTACAATGGAGCGCATAGGCGCTACATTGTAACACTGCCGTGTGCCGCCTGTCAGACAGTACAGGAGCACACAGCCGATCAGGAGGGTGCTACAACGTGGCGCACCCTGATTGGCTGAAGAAACCCACTTAGACATCAGTCAGAGTGGGTTTCTGGCATTCGGGGAAAGGGGGCCCATGTGAAAACATGGGTCCCCTTTCAGTGCGTGGCTCGGCTCTCCGTTTTTTTTTTTAAATCAAGTACGTGGATTACAAATGGATGCTACGAGGAGCCTGGGACCCTGGATCTGGTGAGTAGAATTTATTCAACAGGTACCCCATGGATTCTACTGGAGAAGAGGACCGATCCTCGTGTGAACATAAGGTAAGTATGTATGTATGTTTGTGTGGATGCATGTAATAAAACTTTACTTTCAAGGTGTGTGTGTCTTGTCTTTTTTTGGGTATTTTTTTAGTAGTAGTACTACAGGTACCAGCGGGCCCGTTTTTCCGCCGCATGCTGGTACTTGTGGTTCTCCAAGTACCAGCATGCGGGGGAGGCTTGCTGGGCCTTGTAGTACTGCTACTATAAACAATATCTTTTCATTTTCACAAAAGGCTATCAGCCCCCCATCCGCAGCCAATTGGATGGGGGGGGACAGCCTCGGGCTTCACCCCTGGCCCTTGGGTGGCTGGGGGGGGGACCCCTTGATTGAAGGGGTCCCCACTCCCCCAGGGTACCCCGGCCAGGGGTGACTAGTTGGATTTTTGATGCCACGGCCGCAGGGCACTATATAAAAGTGACCCCCGGCTGTGGCATTATCTGTCCAGCTAGTGGAGCCCGGTGCTGGTTTTAGAAATACGGGGGACCCCTACTCTTTTTGTCCCCCATATTTTTGGTACCAGGACCAGGCGCAGAGCCCGATGCTGGTTGCTTAAATATGGGGGAACCCCTGTCATTTTCCCCCCCATATTTCTGCAACCAGGGTCGGCTCAAAGAGCCCGAGGCTGGTTATGCTTAGGAGGGGGGACCCCACGCATTTTTTTTCTCCGTTTTACAGTGTTTTTAAAAAAAAAAATGAACCCCAGCACGGATCACACAGATCCGGCCGAGATTCATTGTGATAAAGTTGGCAGTGTTTTGCTAATCACTGCCGTAAAAAACGGGAAAAAAACACGAATGACATCGACATCGGAACAAATGAAAAATCCGAATACGACAGCTTAGTAAATTAGGCGTAATAAATTCAAAAAGTTGCAGTTTTACACTTTCGATGTCATTCGTGATTGAACTTTGACCTTTTTCCAAAAATTACGAATGTTAGTAAATATACCCCATTGTGTAAATTTACATAGGACTGCGCTTATAATGGGGGTTCTGAGAGAGCAGCTCTGAAAAAAGGATATTTGTACAGATATAAATAGTGACAGAGCACTTGAACTACTATTATGTGAACGCAAAACCTGTGGAGAAATAATTATTAAATTATATGTTTACAGCTCTTATTGTCTGAAATTGTGAAAAAGTCCACAGTTTTTAATCTTGTTCTAATGTTCTTGCCGTTGGTGATTCAGTGGGAGCAAAAGCAGGTACTATGCCATTGGTGAGTCAGTGGGAGCAGAGGCGGATCCTCACGGCCGCTGCACTTTCCCTACATTCGTACTTGTATCTTCCACGTTCCCCGGCTGGTTCCCTTGCGCTGTTGCCTTCGTTCGCCCGTTGGCGGCTGGTAACAGATTTTCATCTCCTGCTGTCTGTTACTTGTTTTCTCATGTGCTAACCAACGCATTTCGTGCTGCATGCCCTTTATCAAGGATAGCTTGTAGTGGCACATATTGTCCTTTTTATTAGAAAAAACGGATGTAGTACTCCTGGTTCTGTTAAAAAAAGGCGGCTGCCTTGTGTTCCCTTTCTTAGGGATGATGTACATATTTAATTGGTAATGTGTATACTAGTCATAAAATATAAGATATACAATAAACTATCTGTGTATTCTGGGTTATGTGTTTAGTTTTATATATATATATATATATATATATGCAGAGTCCACGGCACTCCCAAAGGTATGTATAGAGAAATACTAATGCCGGTGCCCTCCCAATGGAGTACAGCGTTGCTGTGTCCAGTAATATATGGTGCAGAGACGGGCGGCACTCTCGGCGTAAGGAATAAAGACAGACAAGCAAGTCTGATGTGTCAACGTTTCAATGTCAAAAGCGGCATTTTCGTCAATGCCGCTTTTGACATTGAAACGTTGACACATCAGACTTGCTTGTCTGTCTTTATTCCTTACGTCGAGAGTGCCGCCCGTCTCTGCACCATATATATATATATATATATATATATATTATAGAAATAGAGGAAAAAATGGCGCCCAGGGATTTGCAAATACCCTTATACAAAGACTGTTGCTTAACAAGTTTCGCAATCAATATTTATACAAGTATTTTAAAACATATAACAGACTGTTCTTTTCATAAAAATTTATTAAAACAATTATACAAAAACATGAAGTGTGTCCATCATTATTACATATACATTATGATGTAATTTCTCCTACAGAGATCCATCAATGGGATATAGAGGAAAGAAGGCAACTTTTCTGTTGTATCCTTATTCTTCCTCATTAAATATTCGGAGATAGCATCAACAAGAAATATGTTAATCCAACGCATTTCGTCTAGGAGCTAGACTTCATCAGAGGTGCATCTAGAAATTATAGAACAACTATTCAATAAATTATAAAAATACATAAGAAAATATACAAACAGTCCGAAAAAGCAAAGATGGGCAAGACAAGGAAAAAACAAAAACATGGAATGAGCAGTTGATAGTCTTACATAATTAGTGAAGACCTTAAAATGTTGTTCATAAATATGGTCCACCAAAAAGGTTTTTTAAACGTTAGACATACCTTAGATAGCAATGTCTATCCAAGAAAGTAATAAGCCTAGATCATTGGCCGAATAGGTTCATACGTGGGCTTCAAAACATCAATGAGGCGTGAAATAAGAGCATGAATTCAGCCTAATTGAGAATATAACAAGTTCTTAAAGGGATCAATTATCTAGATTTAATTAAACAGTAGAGGTTGAATAATGTACTACATACCTCGTGAATCTGGTAACTCAGATTACAAAGAGCTCAAAATGGAAGCATTCGTATGAAAAAAAGGGGGATCAGCAACTTCATGCACACATGCACACATGGAAGACCTAATGAATTAATTATCATTAATTAGTGTCTTACCTTATCATAGTGAAAGATATACATAGGGGGAGGGCCTAGACTTAGACACCACTCATTTCAAGGTTCACTGGTATATAAAACGCCTTCATATCTGAAATATGAGAACTAATCTGACCATAAAGACATTTTCTAGAAGGTTACTATTAAACTTTCCATATGTCAGATACCATGACCTTAATTCAAAATGGGCATATATTACCTATAGTCTAATTTTTCTGTCATTTAGACTAGAAGTATAGAATTAATTACTTCTATATGGAGCACATATGCTGATGAATCAACACCTTATCAATAAAGACTCTGTCTCACACTGTAATTAGTCTATTATCATTAAGATTCCACAGACACAAAATACAGTGATCATAACATACCTCAGAAGTCAAAATAAAGGTGAAAAATGCAGAAATATATAGAGTCCTTATGGTATCCTATGGATATGATACCTAGAGGATTTAATTAAATGGCAGCAGTTAGGACCTATATTGACTTAGTCCAAATCTGATAACGCATGTGTATAATCACACTAGTTTAAATCAAAATGACCCAGGGGTATATAGAAACAGACAAGAACTATAGAGAGTCCACTACTTAATTACCAACAGGTGGGCAGTAGAAGGAAATGGTACTATAAGTATAAAATTGCACAGCCCAGCATGATGGCTTACAAATGAGAGTATATGTCAGCAATTTAACAAAGTGTGAATACATATTAGTGCATCAACTTAAACTAAATAGAGCCTGGTGTAGAATGTCAGAAAGACAAATTACCCTTACCTTCCAAATAGTGATCAGCAGTGAGCCAGTAATCATGCAATGAAGCATGGAAGCTAAGTGCATGCTTATATAGGGGGAGCTTTGATGATCTAACTTCCTTCAGGGATTTTAATTAGTGTTTACATAACTGTGAATAACTGGTATTATAAAGTAAAAAAGGGGATCTTTATAAATTCCCAATAGCAATGTTAGTATATAAATATTATACAGCTAGTGATAATTACCATAAACCTAAGATTAAGCCACATAGAGCTTAATTAATTGGCTTTCCCATAATACCCTGTTGTGGCTGGTATCTATGTGAGTTAAATGTGGTTCTGATTGACAGCTAACGAGGCCTATAGAGATGTGAATGGGAGTGGGGGCGGGACATAAACTTTCCACGCTTGTTCTATTTAGTGTCAATCAGGACAGGCCTCCCCAGCGAGGCTACTTCGGTTGCCAACAGCAACACCAAACGCGCGGCACTCCGTCGCGCCGATGCCGGAGCTAAGAGCCCCGTCATCCGGCGCCGCGGGTTAGTTATCAGACCGGGATGTCAAAGAGGCTGACTGCGTCACGTGACTATGTCACTATGTGACTATGTGGCTTGCGTTCCGTCTCCATGGTGACCCTTACGTCATCAATTCCTCCATAGGCGTTTCTTTCTGTGAAACGACCACATATTGTGTAATGCGGCAACAATGATTTATAAGTAGATCTGCATCATACATACATAAATGAGCTGTTTTGATAAATTCATAAGGTGCTAAGAGTTTTAACTCATGGATTCATGGATTATAGAGTTTTAACTCATGGATTATAGTTATACAGATCTTCTTATTAGATCTCACTAAATACAGAAAAACTTTGTGAAATAACAATAGTATAAATTCTCTAGACGTGATACTAAGTGGTAAACTAGCAAAATAGCTACAGAATCTATTAAAGTGTTAATATTTGTTAGTCTTATAGTGACATAATAGACAAAGCTCTATTTTTACAATATTTTTTACAGTATACACACCATTTGACATATTGACAGTGACACAACAATTGTAAATGAATAATTACTATGATGGTAATCCTAAGGACCTCCCACTGGTTGATAATATTACTAGTTCTACAGATACCTAAACAGGGCTCTGTGTCGTATACTAAAAACCTATTGGCTATTAACAAGCTGAATAAGGACAGGTCTGAAGAAATCTCAGAGAGACAAGAAAAAGGAAAAAGAAGGATATGGATTCACTTTCTATAGAAAGCAGGTCATATCTATATTTTCGTTGAGCCCATTCGGAATGAGCGTATTCAATGTGTAAATCCAATATGATTCTCTTTGGGCCAAACGTATATCTCTATCCCCACCCCTTTTGCTTTCCTGAATATGATCTAGGACTGTAAACGTCAACTCCTGAGTATCTGAGTTGTGATATTCCTGGAAATGCCTAGGGAGACTGTGGTTCTGGACTTTATTTTTGATATTCCGCAGATGTTCTTGGATTCTTATTTTTAGACTTCTCTTAGTCTTACCGATATAAGCAAGTTTACAAGTACAGCAGATTTTATAAATGACATAATTCGTATTACACGTAACAATTGACTTCAACTTATGGGTTCTCGTTCTTTCGTCTTTCCAGCAAAAGGATTTCTTATCTATATATCGACAGCATATGCATCTGTTGCAGGGAAATAACCCTGTTCTTGACATTAAAGGGTGTTTGGCAGTATTATCACTGATTGGTTTGCAGGGATGTAGTTTACTGGGTGCCAGAATATTCTTGAGGTTGTTAGACTTCCTAAATACCATGTTAGGTCTTTCTGATAAATGTGGTCCAAGTATTGGATCCTTACGTAGCAGATGCCAGTGTTTATTCAAGATGTGTCTAATTTTCCAATTTTCTTGATTATATTGTGTGATAAAGGGTCTCTCATTATTTAGATAGTCCTTGGTTTTTCTTTCGGTTGTGAAGAATCGATCTCTATCTAGCTTAGATGCCCGAATATGATCCCTACGTAGCTCAGAGTCTTCATATCCCATATCAGCGAACTGTTCTACTAATGCAGAAGATTGTTCCCAATAGCTGGCCATGTTGTTAAAATTTTTTCTCATTCTAGTGAACTGGGAAAAAGGTACTGTTGTCTTCCATCTAGTGAGATGGCAACTGTTACGTGGTATGAAACTGTTGGCATCGGTTTCTTTAAAAAGGGTTTTGGTGTTCAATAGTCCATCAACATCAATGTTAAGGAGGATATCGAGATAATCTATTATTGAAGGATGTTGCTTGTATGTAAACCTCAGATTATAGGGGTTATCTTGGATACAGGAGATGAAACTGACAAGTGACTCTAGTTGGCCGTCCCAGATTAGGATCAAATCGTCGATGTATCTTTTATAGAACTTAATATTAGAATGTTTGAACTTCTCCTTGGTATATATGTTCTCCTGTTCCCACTGGTCCATATAGATGTTGGCATACGATGGGGCAAACTTAGTCCCCATCGCGGTCCCCTGTTTCTGAAGGTAGAAATGTCCTTCAAACTCAAAGTAATTTCGGTGTAAGACAAACCAGATGCCTTCCAGTAAGAATTCTCTCTCGTCGTCAGAGACGCTGTCATCGTCCATTAGGATTCTCTCAACTGCTTTCAATCCCTTAGAGTGTGGGATAGAGGTATAAAGGGCTTGCACGTCGATTGTGACCCATCTATACGACGGGAGCCACTGTAGTTCTCTCAGGTTCATAAGGAGACTGGTAGAATCCTTCAAATATGATTGTTGTCTTTTCACGTATGGTTGTAGTTTAATATCCAGGAAGTGTGACAGGTTGGAAGTTAGAGAATCACGGATGTTTTTAGCACGGTATACCGTGCTATAGGAGATCTAAAAACATCCGTGATTGGGTGGTACGCACGGACATTACTGATTTGATAACATCTAACAACAGTAAAGCACAGCATTTTCTAACTAAGAAGCCAGGAAATTACCGCTGTCTTGGCTGCACCACTTGCAGCTTTCTTGAAATAGGAGACACATTTTCACATCCCAGGACTGGAAAGAAATTTAAGATCCGCCATATTCTAACATGTACTAGTTGTTTTATCATATATTACATACGCTGCCCCTGCGGCTTGCTGTATATCGGAAAGACTGTATGTACATTACGTGAACGCATGGCACAACACAGAAGCGCTATACGTCAGGCACTGGAAGGAAAACAAGTTGACCAGCCTGTCGCAAAACACTTCAAGGAGCTTAAACACAATCTTTCAACTCTCCGTTATAAAATGATTGATTTTGTTCCTGAAAGCCCTAGAGGAGGAGATCGAGCTAGGGTGCTGCTGCAGCGTGAAGCACGCTGGATTTATGAACTGAACACAGTAAAACCCTTTGGACTTAATGACCAACTTAGCTTCCATTGCTTTATTTAAACTATATGATAACTTTGTAGCTTTACCTCTTAAATTGCTATTATATATTTATATACCGCATAGTTTTAACTAATTCACGGGAATACTGGTTTAACATAGCATTGTACTATATAATTGTTTTACAGTGTCTGGTGGTGACGGGTTTTATTTACACTGGCCGCGACGCTTCCTCGTTACCTGGCAACCTGACGTTAGGAGGCCCGGGACGGGCGCACTCCAGTGACGTCAGACAAGACCAGCGCGGGACGCGGCGGCAGAGAATGCACTTCGGGTGAAGCTTTAAAAGGTGAGCACTTTCATGTATATTGTTGTCCTGATGAAAATGTATCAACTAAATTGAAACGTTGACTGACTGCATAGTCTGAGTATTTTTTTCCTTTGAAGAATTCCTACGAGTGCCGCCTGAACCAGCTATATATTATTACTTTTGGAGGGTACCAAGGTGGATGTTGTCTGTAACGTTGAGTGCCGGGCATTTGTCTGCATATATATATATATATATATATATATATAAAATTGTACATATAATGAAATTTGCGTAATGAAAGGGGGAGGGGGGTAAGTGGGTGTTAATTTTTATTTAAAAAAACATTTAATTCAATATCAATGTTTAATCCCATTGGGCTCAAGGTGCTCATATAATATATTAATTTTGTTTAATTCATTTTTAACTCCGTCAATGTATCTCCCCCTCTCCAATTTCTTCTAACTTTTTGGATTCCCAGGAATTTCAAACTTATGGGGTCTTTGTTATGATGGTCTGCATAATGCTTAGACACACTATGTGTGTCCAATCCATTTTTTATATTGAGGATATGTTCAGAGATCCTTTTTTCAGTTGTCTTTTTGTCTGGCCAATATATTGATAGCAGCAAGGGCATTCAAGTAAATAAATGACTCCTTCAGTGTGGCATGTAATTTGTTCGTTCATTTTATACTTTTTTTTGTTACGTTAGATTGGAGTTCATTGATGGAGCGAGTGGAATTTTCCCTTGTTGTTTTAATGATATACATTTTAAACAGGGGTAGCTTCCATTCTGTTCTTCCTTGTTTCCATTTCCAGTTATGATTAAGCTTTTTACCAAGTCTTGTCTTATAGGCCCTACACACTTGCCGATGCTTCCAATTTAGACGATAATCGATTTCAACGATCAACAACCATCGTCCAAATTGGCTTGCTATGCAGAACAAGGGAAAACCAACGATGAACGACTGCGGGGATGTGCATCGTTCATCGTTGGTGCCATATGAACAATTTATCATTCATTACTGAATGAGATTGTTCATATCGGCCGCACAAATTGGCAAGTGTGTAGGGCCCATTAGACTTTTTGCTCTCCTATAGATTATTTGTGGGTTCTCAGTAATAAAAGGTTGCAATGTTTTGTTGAGGTGTAAAATATTCCAATGTTTTAATTATTGCTTCAAATGCAAGGTGATGGCTAATAAATTGTGTGATGAAAGCAGTATTAGTCTTCTTTTGTTTCCCTTTGTTCTTACTTAATAAGGTCCTTTCTGTTTAGTTGTGCAGTGTTTTCAATTTCTTGTTGTAAATTCTGTATTTTATCCTCTCTTTTCAAAGTTCTCCTTCATTGTTTCACTCTGTTTCAAATATGTTGCATGTGGTGTATTGTTTCTTTTTAGCCTTCTAAACTGACTTCCAGGGATATTCTTAATCCATTTGTTATGGTGGTTACTAAACAATATAGTTTGCATGTGTTTGCACTGCAGTGTGTTGTGTGTGTGTGTGTGTGTGTGTGTGTGTGTGTGTGTGTGTGTGTAATTGTGCACTGTGCCATGTGTCACAAACACTGACAGTGATGATGCCTGTAGAGTGCAGAAACTGGCAGCCAATCGCCCTTCCCAGTTTCCAGCAACCACTAAGTAAGTAGTAGGTATGTATTATACAAAATAAATAAAACTCTGAGTCTACTCCAGTGCTACTGCTAATAGGGGTTGGGTATGTGATAAGGGTTGTATTTATTCTCTTCTATCCCCTACTCCTTTTCTCTGTCTGACCCTATTGTTTGTATTATATTACTATATTTCATATCTTTGAAGCAAATGTATAATTTCTCTAACGTCCTAAGTGGATGCTGGGGACTCCGTAAGGACCATGGGGAATAGCGGCTCCGCAGGAGACTGGGCACATCTAAAGAAAGCTTTAGGACTATCTGGTGTGCACTGGCTCCTCCCCCCATGACCCCCCTCCAAGCCTCAGTTAGATCTTTGTGCCCGAACGAGAAGGGTGCACACTAGGGGCTCTCCTGAGCTTCTTAGTGAAAGTTTTAGTTTAGGTTTTTTATTTTCAGTGAGACCTGCTGGCAACAGGCTCACTGCATCGAGGGACTAAGGGGAGAAGAAGCGAACTCACCTGCGTGCAGAGTGGATTGGGCTTCTTAGGCTACTGGACATTAGCTCCAGAGGGACGATCACAGGCCCAGCCTGGATGGGTCCCAGAGCCGCGCCGCCGGCCCCCTTACAGAGCCAGAAGGCAGAAGAGGTCCGGAAAATCGGCGGCAGAAGACGTCCTGTCTTCAACAAGGTAGCGCACAGCACTGCAGCTGTGCGCCATTGCTCTCAGCACACTTCACACTCCGGTCACTGAGGGTGCAGGGCGCTGGGGGGGAGCGCCCTGAGACGCAATAATAATAAACACCTTGGATGGCAAAAAAATGCATCACATATAGCTCCTGGGCTATATGGATGCATTTAACCCCTGCCAAAATACATAGAAAAACGGGAGATAAGGCCGCCGATAAGGGGGCGGAGCCTATCTCCTCAGCACACTGGCGCCATTTTCCCTCACAGCTCCGTTGGAGGGAAGCTCCCTGTCTCTCCCCTGCAGTCACTACACTACAGAAAGGGTTATAAAAGAGAGGGGGGGCACTAATTACGCGCAGTATTAAAGATACAGCAGCTATAAGGGGAAAAACACTTATATAAGGTTATCCCTGTATATATATAGCGCTCTGGTGTGTGCTGGCAAACTCTCCCTCTGTCTCCCCAAAGGGCTAGTGGGGTCCTGTCCTCTATCAGAGCATTCCCTGTGTGTGTGCTGTATGTCGGTACATTGTGTCGACATGTATGAGGAGAAAAATGATGTGGAGACGGAGCAGATTGCCTGTAATAGTGATGTCACCCCCTAGGGGGTCGACACCTGAGTGGATGAACTGTTGGAAGGAATTACATGACAGTGTCAGCTCTGTATAAAAGACAGTGGTTGACATGAGACAGCCGGCTACTCAGCTTGTGCCTGTCCAGACGTCTCATAGGCCGTCAGGGGCTCTAAAGCGCCCGTTACCTCAGATGGCAGATATAGACGCCGACACGGATACTGACTCCAGTGTCGACGGTGAAGAGACAAATGTGACTTCCAGTAGGGCCACACGTTACATGATTGAGGCAATGAAAAATGTTTTTACACATTTCTGATAATACGAGTACCACCAAAAAGGGGTATTATGTTCGGTGAGGAAAAACTACCTGTAGTTTTCCTGAATCTGAGAAATTAAATGAGGTGTGTGATGATGCGTGGTTTTCCCCCGATAACAACTGATAATTTCTAAAATGTTATTGGCATTATATCCTTTCCCGCCAGAGGTTAGGGTGCGTTGGGAAACACCCCCTAGGGTGGATAAAGCGCTCACACGCTTGTAAGGGCTCTACCCTCTCCTGAGATGGCCGCCCTTAAGGATCCTGCTGATAGAAAGCAGGAGGGTATCCTAAAATGTATTTACACACATACTGGTGTTATACTGTGACCAGCAATCGCCTCAGCCTGGATGTGCAGTGCTGGGTTGGCGTGGTCGGATTCCCTGACTGAAAATATTGATACCCTAGATAGGGACAGTATATTTTTGCCTATAGAGCATTTAAAAGATGCATTTCTATATATGCGTGATGCACAGCGGAATATTTGCCGACTGGCATCAAGTCTAAGTGCGTTGTCCATTTCTACCAGTAGAGGGTTATGGACACGTCAGTGGTCAGGTAATGCGTATTCCAAACGGCATTTGGAAGTATTGCCTTATTAAAGGGAGGAGCTATTTGGGGTCGGTCTTTCAGACCTGGTGGCCACGGCAACAGCTGGGAAATCCACGTTTGTACCCCAGGTCGCCTCTCAACATGAGAAGACGCCGTATTATCAGGCGCAGTCTTTTCGTGGACAAGCGGGCAAAAGATTCCTCATTTCTGCCCCGTGACAGAGGGAGAGGAAAAAGGCTGCACAAATCAGCCAGTTCCCAGGAACAGAAACCCTCTCCCGCCTCTGCCAAGCCCTCAGTATGACGCTGGGGCTTTACAAGCAGAATCAGGCACGGTGGGGGGCCCGTCTCAATGAATTTCAGCGCGCAGTGGGCTCACTCGCAAGTAGACCCCTGGATCCTTCAGGTGATATCTCAGGGGTACAAATTAGAATTCGAGACGTCTCCCCCTCGCCGTTTCCTAAAGACGGCTTTACCGATGTCTCCTTCTGACAGGGAGACTGTTTTGGAAGCCATTCACAAGCTGTATTCCCAGCAGGTGATAACAAGGTACCCCTCCTGCAACAGGGAACGGGGTATTATTCCACACTGTTGTGGTACCGAAGCCGGACGGCTCGGTGAGACCGATTCTAAATCTAAAATCTTTGAACACTTACATACAGAGGTTCAAATTCAAGATTGAGTCACTCAGAGCAGTGATTGCGAACCTGGAAGAAGGGGACTACATAATGTCTCGGGACATCAAGGATGCTTACCTTCATGTCAAAATCTACCCTTCTCATCAAGGGTACCTCAGGTTTATGGTACAGAACTGTCACTATCAGTTCAGACGCTGCCGTATGGATGGTCCACGGCACCCCAGGTCTTTACCAAGGTAATGGCCGAAATGATGATATTCCTTTGAAGGAAGGGAATTTTAGTTATCCTTTACTTGGAAGATTCCCTGATAAGGGTAAGATCCAGGGAACAGTTGGAGGTCGGTGTAGCACTATTTCAGGTAGTGTTGCGGCAGCACGATTGGATTCTCAATATTCCAAAATCGCAGCTGGTTCCGACGACTTGTCTTCTGTTCCTAGGGATGATCCTGGACACAGTCCAGAAAAAGGCTTTTCTCCCAGAGGAGAAAGCCAGGGAGTTATCCGAGCTAGTCAGGAACCTCCTAAAACCGAGCCAAGTCTCAGTGCATCAATGCACAAGGGTTCTGGGTAAAATGGTGGCTTCCTACGAAGCAATCCCATTCGGCAGATTCCACGCAAGAACTTTCCAGTGGGACCTGCTGGACAAATGGTCCGGGTCGCATCTTCAGATGCATCAGCGGATAACCCTGTCACCAAGGACAAGGGTGTCCCTCCTGTGGTGGTTGCAGAGTGCTCATCTTCTAGAGGGCCGCAGATTCGACATTCAGGACTGGGTCCTGGTGACCACGGATGCCAGCCTGCGAGGCTGGGGAGCAGTCACACAGGGAAGGAATATCCAGGGCTTATGGTCAAGTCTGGAGACATCACTTCACATAAATATCCTGAAGCTAAGGGCCATTTACAATGCTCTAAGCTTAGCAAGACCTCTGCTTCAAGGTCAGCCGGTGTTGATCCAGTCGGACAACATCACGGCAGTCACCCACGTAAACAGACAGGGTGGCACAAGAAGCAGGAGGGCAATGGCAGAAGCTGCAAGGATTCTTCGCTGGGCGGAAAATCATGTGATAGCACTGTCAGCAGTATTCATTCCGGGAGTGGACAACTGGGAAGCAGACTTCCTCAGCACGACCTCCACCCGGGAGAGTGGGGACTTCACCCAGAAGTCTTCCACATGATTATAAACCGTTGGGAAAAACTCGACAGGTATTGCGCCAGGTCAAGGGACCCTCAGGCAATAGCTGTAGACGTTCTGGTAACACCGTGGGTGTACCAGTCAGTGTATGTGTTCCCTCCTCTGCCTCTCATACCCAAGGTACTGAGATTGATAAGATGGAGAGGAGTAAGCAGTATATTCGTGGCTCCGGATTGGCCAAGAAGGACTTGGTAATCGGAACTTCAAGAGATGCTCACGGAGGATCCGTGGCCTCTACCTCTAAGAAGGGACCTGCTCCAGCAAGGACCCTGTCTGTTCCAAGACTTACCGCGGCTGCGTTTGACGGCATGGCGGTTGAACGCCGGATCCTGAAAAGGCATTCCGGATGAAGTCATCCCTATCCTGATCAAAGCCAGGAAGGATGTAACCGCAAAACATTATCACCGCATTTGGCGAAAATATGTTGCGTGGTGCGAGGCCAGTAAGGCCCGACGGAGGAAATTCAACTGGGTCGTTTCCT
Organism: Pseudophryne corroboree; assembly: GCF_028390025.1. Lineage (NCBI taxonomy): Eukaryota > Metazoa > Chordata > Amphibia > Anura > Myobatrachidae > Pseudophryne > Pseudophryne corroboree. Next base: position 679,047,691 of record NC_086448.1, read on the forward strand.
ACATTTCCTGCAAACAGGAGTGTCTATGGGCCTGAAATTGGGGTCCATTAAGGTTCAAATTTCGGCCCTGTCAATTTTCTTCCAAAAAGAACTAGCTTCAGTCCCTGAAGTTCAGACGTTTGTAAAAGGGGTACTGCATATACAGCCTCCTTTTGTGCCTTCAGTGGCACTTTGGGATCTCAATGTAGTTTTTGGGTTCCAAAAGTCACATTGGTTTGAACCACTTAAATCTGTGGAGTTAAAATATCTCACATGGAAAGTGGTCATGCTGTTGGCCCTGGCCTGGGCCAGGCGCATGTCAGAATTGGCGGCTTTATCCTGTAAAAGCCCTTATCTGATTTTCCATTCGGACAGGGCGGAATTGAGGACTCGTCCTCAGTTTCTCCCTAAGGTGGTTTCAGCGTTTCACCTGAACCAACCTATTGTGGTGCCTGCGGCTACTAGGGACTTGGAGGACTCCAAGTTGCTAGACGTTGTCAGGGCCCTGAAAATATATGTTTCCAGGACGGCTGGAGTCAGGAAAACTGACTCGCTGTTTATCCTGTATGCACCCAACAAGCTGGGTGCTCCTGCTTCTAAGCAGACTATTGCTCGTTGGATTTGTAGTACAATTCAGCTTGCACATTCGGTGGCAGGCCTGCCACAGCCAAAAATCTGTAAATGCCTACTCCACAAGGAAGGTGGGCTCATCTTGGGCGGCTGCCCGAGGGGTCTCGGCTTTACAACTTTGCCGAGCAGCTACTTGGTCAGGAGCAAATACGTTTGTACAATTCTACAAAATTGATACCCTGGCTGAGGAGGACCTGGAGTTCTCTCATTGGTGCTGCAGAGTCATCCGCACTCTCCCGCCCGTGTGGGAGCTTTGGTATAATCCCCATGGTCCTTACGGAGTCCCCAGCATCCACTTAGGACGTTAGAGAAAATAAGAATTTACTTACCGATAATTCTATTTCTCGTAGTCCGTAGTGGATGCTGAGCGCCCATCCCAAGTGCGGATTGTCTGCAATACTGGTACATAGTTATTGTTACCAAAAAATCGGGTTATTGCTGTAGTGAGCCATCTTTTCTAGAGGCTCCTCTGTTATCATGCTGTTAACTGGGTTCAGATCACAAGTTGTACGGTGTGATTGGTGTGGCTGGTATGAGTCTTACCCGGGATTCAAGATCCTTCCTTATTGTGTACGCTCGTCCGGGCACAGTATCCTAACTGAGGCTTGGAGGGGGGTCATGGGGGGAGGAGCCAGTGCACACCAGATAGTCCTAAAGCTTTCTTTAGATGTGCCCAGTCTCCTGCGGAGCCGCTATTCCCCATGGTCCTTACGGAGTCCCCAGCATCCACTACGGACTACGAGAAATAGAATTATCGGTAAGTAAATTCTTATTTTTAACCTTTTAGCGATTTATAATAATCATTAATCACTAATTGTGTACCCTTCAATAACAAACCCACAGAGGTTGCATCCAGACATATATATCTTTAAATCATTAGGAATATTCTGTTCATAGAAGAATGCACGCCAGTCATATAAAATGTAAATCTTAAGGATGTATTTCAACAAACAATTGCTACTCATAGAATTCACTTTTATCATTAAACAGTATTGGTCAAATACAATGCAAGTCACCATAGAATATTTTCACAAGTTCAAACTATATAAGAAAGAAATAGTATGAAAGAAGTGTGAGAAATGTATTTATGTGTGTGTGTGTATGTGTGTGTGTGTGTGTGTGTGTGTGTGTGTGTGTGTGTGTGTGTGTGTATGTGTGTATTTATTACTGGGGAGATATCACTCCAAGCACTCAGCTAAATCACAGATTGCATAAAATGAAACCCTACATTTATTGATAGATATTGGATAAATATCTATCTGAAGAAACATCTAAGGGGATTGGTTTTGGTTTATGTATGTGTGTGTAAGTATATGCGGGGGAGGGGCAGCATGTGACTGCATGGTCCACAGACCGCATGGGACAGAAGTTAAACTCCATTTTGGGAAAACTCCCATGATTCACAAGTCTGCAACACATGATTCAAAAGGCAATGCCAGCAGCAATTTTAGGTTTGCAGGTTCAAACACATGGCATTCTTTGCTAGGCCATAAAGTCACATAGCAGAAGCCATTTTATAAACTACATATCTCTGAAAAAACTCCACTACATTCCAAAATGTATAAACTATAGTTATGTGCTGATTTCACAATTCCAAGCCATCTAATTACATTTCACAATTCCAATCCAACACAGTATCTCAATAACCAGAGCATATTGTATGCTGGCTATGCTATATAATGTAGCCAGTAATTATATGCCAATCCCGGTCTGTACCTTTGGAATAAACACATCCTACATTGTGCTAAATTTTTAGTCCTAAAACCAGCTAATTCCAGCCTTCCAAGACCAGCATCACATATTGCATGCTGTCCATGTTATAGGAATCATCACAAGACCAGATCACTAAGTAACCACAAATACCAGCATGCCATTGCTATAAGCACATGAGCACAGTAACAAAAGGAAGTATGTGTCAACTTCTATATTACCGCAAGATACACTATATAAAACCACTACAATCTGTTATAAATCACCGTCCACAAATGTATACCAGAAATGCTATGCTACAGATTGTCTAATGTTCTAATTACTATTACAGATCACATAATTGCACAAGCACCATTAACCTTTAAGCCATATGTATTTCCAAAATAACTATTCTATGCCAAACATTTCACAACTACCACAAACATATATTTAGCTATTCCATGTCATTTGTCAGTATGATTTAGAGAGAATGATACTTATCCATCCAGGGCCCGGTGACTGAAGCTGCATCCTTGCAGAAGGTGTCTGTGAGCTGTGTCCAGCTCAGTGGGTCAGGGAGAGAGAGCTCTGAGATTTCAAGTAGGTATATCATACCTGCAACTTGTGGGTGTGTCTTTCACAGGGAGTGTGTGGGCTAGCTGTCTCAGTGAGCTGAGCTTGGTTATTCACATGCTAACTAGGCCAAGGCCACTTGTATAGATATGTTAATTAGGCCTGGCTAAAGAAACCAGTGTTACCAGTTTCTCACTGGTTAAAATATAATATATTTGACATATCTAAAATGGTTATTAGGAAATGACTCTGTAACATATCCCCCTGTTGACAGTGATCTGAAATTCGACAGAGTACACTGACATATAGTCAAAAACATTTTAGTGTAAGTGTGTGTTCTGTGTTAGTAGTACAGGTGTCTAAAGAGAAAGATTTAGTTTGGAAAAGATTATAACAAAGTCATTTCACAGTTCAAAGTATAAAGTAATGAAGGGGTTGAGAAGAGGCATTTCTCCCCTGCTCCGCCATAGGTAGATGGAAAAAAAACTTATTTTTATATTTATGCATACTTATGCAAGGACACAAAAATCTGCCTATGTGGGCAAGCCCTTTCCTAATATCCCTCAACAATGGAAACTAAAGGCCTAGTTGTTTCTTTGTGAAGTCTTCTTCACATAGTGTGGTGGGGTCTTCTGAGGGTGTCATCATCCCTTGGACCATCTGGTTCAGGTCATCTGTGTCCGGTACTTCTGGTCTGTGTCCTGTCCGATCATCTAAGGGTCCATGCAGTCATCTTTGGATATATCGTCTGTCTACAGCTGGGCTCGTCCTTCTCATCTGTATCTACGTAGGAAATATAGAGGTATCAGTTTGGATGTCTCTTTCTACCTACCCATGGTGTCCTCTCTTCCATCCGATCCACTTGTAGCCTTTTGATATCTTTCTGTTGACTTGTTTCCCTGTAGATGCGAGAAACAGAAACTCTTCCAGAGCATTAGTTGTTCCTCCTCACCCTCTATGATACTTTATGATTTTGTATACTCCATTCTGACATTTTAAAAAAATCACATTTGCCACTTTTTGTGAGTGCTACAGATTGAATTTCACATTACTTTATCCACTAGATGGCATCCAGATCCTAGAATGCCTTTCCTTTTCACAATACCATAAAACTTTTCTCCAAAAATGTCCCGATATTCAGGATTTTCAAATTTATTTATACTGAACTAACCCATATACTACCCCCCCCCCCTTTCTCCTGTCCAATAATCTATATATTAATTGGGAAGGAGAATCAAGGAAATCTTGGACTCTTTGACACATTTTTGGACTGTTTCTTGATGTTCTGTGTAAATAGAAACATTAGAATACATAATACAATTACTGTCAAAATGAAACTTTTTCCTATCTATTGCAAACACACAAACTGTTAGTAAGTTTTACCCAAATAGATTACCAATAACACAACATTGTCCTGTAGAACCTATATAAATATGAGACCATTCTTTTATCTGCTATGGATCGGTAATAATGAGATGAAACAACTCAAGTTAACAGACCAATCATATATCAGATATTAGGCAACCATTAGCTCAACATCTCATGATTACCTTGTGATTATGATTTTATAGCAAACAGCTTATCCAATGCCTGTTCTGCAAAGCCACTTTTCTAACATGAGCAAGTTCCTCCAATTTTCCTACCATTTGATCTAACACCATCAATATCTGGGACTTCCAAAACTCCTACAGTACAGGAGTGTCTCTACTGGTCATCAGAGGTAAAAACATCAAAATTACCACTATAGGCATTTAAGGATAACTCACCTTCCCACAGTTTCAATCATTACTGTGACAGTTTAAACAGGATGATCATATTTTATGACCTATGGTCATTCCCCTGTCCTGGTGTATAAGACCATAAACATCAGGATTTTTCTTAATTCCTTAATTCTGAACATCTCAATTTAACTAGGTTTTACAGAGATTTGTGAACACAAAAATAAAATCACATTTGTGTCTGGTCTTAACAAGCACTTGGGATTTATACAACTTTTTCCATATGTACTGTTACAACAGTTGTAACGGTGTTTATCCAATACTGTGTCACCTTATGAGAGATATATTAGCTATTAAACTTTTCCAGGATCTTCCAAAATAACCTTGTCTCGCCCATCTTCCAGTGCCTATGAATCTGGTCAGAGGGCTACAATACATACTTACTACCACTAGGTGGTTTGAGGATATTTTCCTCCAATATATACATATATATATTCCATTATAAATACCTGTATATACCTGGGATTTCACAATGAGCAGGATTTTAATACCACCTGTCTATTTGCATCCCATATATTACCATATACAGTTTTAAGAACAATTATATGTATCTCAAACATTGTTATAAGCTGAAAGGTTTAATCCGTTATCATCTGTCAACAATGTTACAAAAAGACGTCTCCTTACGTACATGCACATCACAGACCCAGATCTCCTTATCTTTGCTTATCATATAACATGCCTAGTACTAAGGGCACATTACATGTCCAACGTTCTGAGTATTACATATATTACATTGTTTCTTAATATTTACAATGTCATGTATATAGCAGTCTAAAAATTCATGTTTCCTGAAGTCATGTATATACAGGTAATTTTCAAGTCATGTATATACAGGTAATTTTCAGTGTGCGGAAGGGAATTTGGGGGTGGGGATTTGCACCCCCCTTCCTCTTTGTTTGTTTATATATATATATATATATATATATATACATACAGGTTGAGTATCCCTTATCCAAAATGCTTGGGACCAGAGGTATTTTGGATTTTGGATTTTTCCGTATTTTGGAATAATTGCATACCATAATGAGATATCATGGTGATGGGACCTAAATATAAGCACAGAATGCATTTATGTTACATATACACCTTATACACACAGCCTGAAGGTAATTTTAGCCAATATTTTTTATAACTGTGCATTAAACAAAGTGTGTGTACATTCACACAATTCATTTATGTTTCATATACACCTTATACACACAGCCTAAAGGTCATTTAATACAATATTTTTAATAACTTTGTGTATTAAACAAAGTTTGTGTACATTGAGCCATCAAAAAACAAAGGTTTCACTATCTCAGTCTCACTCAAAAAAGTCCGTATTTCGGAATATTCCGTATTTCGGAATATTTGGATATGGGATACTCAACCTGTATGTATATATATATATATATATATATATATATATATTTACTTACCATATGATCCGTTTACCTAAGGAAAGAAAGATTTAGACATCCTAACATCTGCGGCATCTTAAATGAAATCAATATCTATATTTACGATTATTGTTAAAGACTTTGCCTTCCTGCGATTTAGTCTTTTTTCAAATACCTTCTGCTTACCAATATATAGTATGATTATTACAGGACTCATTGCAAAACCCGCTATATGGTCCATGTAATTACACCCTGCTTATCAATACCTTACCTGATTATAAGCTTCTTACCAGAATACCTATAAATTGTAACAGAGTTGAATAAATGGGTCTAGTGTACCCCCTTCCTGCGCGTTTCTTAAACTATTTAAGGAAATCAATATTTTAATGTACGGTGTTCTATGACCATATTAATAATTTGTGTGATATCCCTGCTGCCTGCTGCGTGGAAATTAAGTCCTCGATCCTCTATAGAATCGGTGAATTTATCTTGCAGACCTGGAGTCACCCAGCCGAAATTGCTAATAATGGCCTTACAACAGGTACCCAGTGCGCACTGGTCTGCTCAAAATTCTTAATGTGCCATTAAGCACGTACCCACTTAGACAACTTTCAAAGACATATTCAACTAATGCCTTGTACCACTGCAACCAGGGCAGAGTTCCCCAGATGTTACGCTGAATGTGTCACATCTATGAGTCCTTGGGAGCATCCCACATAGCTCATATCTTGACTGAGTACCACACTCAGATATCACACCCTTGACTAAAACCTGTCAAGTATCCATAATACCATGGAATCTACATGAACTTATTCTAAGAGGAGGAACATCAACAACAACAAAAATAACACTTAGTCGATCTGGAAAGAGAAGAAAAAAGTGTTAGCATGTTTAGCATAGGTAGAATTATCCCTATTTTTTTCTTCTTCCTAAATAAGGTTCTTATATCAGTCATTAACAATCTATTAATTTTAACTAATTGTATTGTAAGTGCATTGCATGTGTGTGCTCAGTAATGCTACTGTATAGTATGATACAGATCCCTGTTTTATTGGGTCTTGTACACTGTAAACAATACCCCCATTATGTTGGTGCTAAAACTTTGAGCAAAACAACAGATGGTGAAGCTGAAAATCATGCTTCACTTTGGTGCTAAAAGCCTTCCTGTGTAAAGTATGATTTCCCTAACAAACATTAGAAAAGTTGCCAATTACTATAATAAGTAATGTTTGTGTCATTACTTTCAGCACAGTACATTGGAATACACTTTCAATACATTTCAGTTAAACAAAAAATTACTATCGCTATCAATAAATTTTCAGTTCTATTTATTTTTGCTTCAAAACGATAAAAACTTTTTTATATTTATCTCCAAAAATTACAAGCTCTATATGGGTTTGCTGCAATTAATCATATATCTGTTAAAATCAAAACTAAAGCAGTTTGACTTTTAACTGTAAACATTGTATCTCTGTCCCACGCAAAAGTTTTTAATATTAAGGAAACCTATTGGTATGCAAATCTTAGGTCTTAAGCCAGCCAGCAAAGGAACTGTTTTAACATCAATTAGAACAATGGTGATAATTCCTGGCTGTATTGGCTGTGAACAAGTTGATCTGCAGGTAGATTTAAGAGCAACATTTTTGCTTTATAAACTTGTGGAGAGTGCTACAGTTTATAATACATTAGATAATTGGATTTGCTGTAACAAATAGAAGTTATAATTAAAACCATACTTGCTTGGTTAATGTCTTCAGTGTGAATTCTTGGTCTTGAGGAATCATGGTAGTTCTGGAAAAAAAATCTTATGTAGAGTAAAGTATACAAACAATAGTTAAACAGAAAAAAAGTGGGTTCTCTGCTTTTAAATTGAGTCTAAAGCAGTACTGTTGGGGCGCCCAGGGCCGGTGCAAGGTTTCTCGGCACCCTAGGCAAATTTTAAACCTACTCCCCCCCCCCCCTTCTTATTCAGGTTATGTCACACAGTAGTGCCCCTTATTCACATTATACCATAGTAGAGACAATTTACACTAAACCACACAGCAGAGCCCATTCAAGTTCTGCCACAAAGAGCCCATTCACATTCTGGTAGAGCCCATTCATGTCTTGACACACAGTAGGACTGCCCCTTATAACATACAGTCTGTCATACAGTAATGCCCTTATAACATTATGCCACACAATCGTAATGCCCTTACACATTATGCCACATCAAAATTGGCTGCCAGTCCATGAGCTCCGATTGGCCCGCAGATGGTTCCAGATTCAAAATGAAGAAAAGTAGAAAAAAAAAGCATTCTTTAATTTGCAAAGATGCAATAACCGAAACGGGCTGTAGGGATAGCCATCTGCCAATATGCTGACTGCATCCATGATATTCAGATGAGTATAAATGCTGCTATGTTTTGTTGAAGGCCTGAAGCTATTTACAAATTAAAGAATGCTATTTTTCTACTTTTCTAATGAGCCCTACACACTGCGCAATCTGACGCCGAGCTGCCCGGCGGTGGGGAGGTGCAATGACGGGAGGAGTGAATTTTCTTCACTCCCCCTGTCACCCGCATCCATAGATTTGCAGGCAAATATGGACGAGATCATCCATATTAGCCTGCATGCACAAGCGACGGGGCACCAGCGATGAACGAGCGCGGGGCCGCACATCGTTCATCGCTGGTGACTCCACACTCAAAGATATGAACGGTATCTTATTCATTAATGAACGAGATCGTTCATATCTTTCAGTAATATTGCGCAGTGTGTAGGGCCCATAAGAGGTGGTGTGCTGTTCTACTGCTGTTTGTCCATTGCGGACTTCTGTAGAGATTCTTACCGGATGTATTTGACTGAGCACCCAAGGATTCATCCACCCTAGGTGTGTGCGAACTGGTACTATATTTATATAATATATATATATATGTCAATAAATTTCTGCGCATCAGACACACTTTCCTTTTGACGTATTAATCGATTTATAGTATCCTGTGTCCCGTTCTTTTTGATGTATGCTGCCGCTTTCTCCGTTTAGGAATTAGAGCCACTAATTCCAATGCACATGTAACGAAAGAAGAGTGGAGGGCGCAGGTATAAATAAAAAGTTTACAATTTCATTTATTAAGAACAAATGCTCACATACATCTCAGTTTAAAATGGTGAGTTCCGTCCTCCATATATCAGTCGAGCCTCGGAACCGCTCTCTCCCATACCAGATCATCCGTCTTTTTATCAGGAATCACGGGTGCTGCTCGTTCAGATTGTCAGAACTTTGTCTTGGTCCCGGTGAAAGAACTGAGATGTATGTGAGCATTTGTTCTTAATAAATTAAACTGTAAACTTTTTATTTATACGTATGTGAGCATTTGTTCTTAATAAATGAAATTGTAAACTTTTTATTTATACCTGCGCCCTCCACTCTTCTTTCGTTATATATATATTATATATATATATATACATACAGTGGTCGAAGTGGAAATTTTTAAGTGGGGGTATGCAAAAGTAAAGGACATAATTATGCCTCCAGAAAAGGGGCGTGGTCACCCCAAAAGGGGCGTGGTCGCCCAAAATGGGCGTGTCCAGTGTAGTAGAACCCCTTATACTATCTAGTACTGGTGCCCCTTTCACCTTATAGCACACGGTACAAGCTGAAATTCACATTGTAGCACACTGAATGAGCCGAAAATTCACCTTGTAGCACATTGAATGAGCCGAAATTCACATTATAGCACACTGAATGAGCCGAAACTCACATTGTAGCACACTGAATGAGCCGAAACTCACATTGTAGCACAGTGAATGAGCCGAAACTCACATTGTAGCACATTGAATGAGCCGAAATTCACATTGTAGCACGCTGAATGAGCCGAAACTCACATTGTAGCACAGTGAATGAGCCGAAACTCACATTGTAGCACACTGAATGAGCCGAAACTCACATTGTAGCACAGTGAATGAGCCGAAACTCACATTGTAGCACACTGAATGAGCCGAAACTCACATTGTAGCACACTGAATGAGCCGAAACACACATTGTAGCACAGTGAATGAGCTGAAACTCACATTGTAGCACAATGAATGAGCCGAAATTCACGTTGTAGCACGCTGAATGAGCCGAAATTCACAATGTAGCACACTGAATGAGCCAAAATTCACATTGTAGCGCACTGAATGAGCCGAAATTCACATTGTAGCACACTGAATGAGCCGAAACTCACATTGTAGCACACTGAATGAGCCGAAACTTCACATTGTAGCACACTGAATGAGCCGAAATTCACATTGTAGCACACTGAATGAGCCGACATTCACATTGTAGCACACTGAATGAGTCGAAACTCACATTGTAGCACACTGAATGAGCCGAAATTCACATTGTAGCACACTGAATGAGCCGAAACTCACATTGTAGCACACTGAATGCGCTGAAATTCACATTGTAGCCCACTGAATGAGCCGAAATTCACCTTGTAGCACACTGAATAAGCCGAAATTCACATTGTAGCACACTGAATGAGCCGAAACTCACATTGTAGCACACTGAATGAGCCGAAACTCACATTGTAGCACACTGAATGAGCCGAAACTCACATTGTAGCACACTGAATGAGCCGAAATTCACATTGTAGCACACTGAATGAGCCGACATTCACATTGTAGCACACTGAATGAGTCGAAACGCACATTGTAGCACACTGAAAGAGCCGAAATTCACATTGTAGCACACTGAATGAGCCGAAACTCACATTGTAGCACACTGAATGCGCCGAAATTCACATTGTAGCCCACTGAATGAGCCGAAATTCACCTTGTAGCACACTGAATAAGCCGAAATTCACATTGTAGCACACTGAATGAGCCGAAACTCACATTGTAGCACACTGAATGAGCCGAAACTCACATTGTAGCACACTGAATGAGCCGAAATTCACATTGTAGCACACTGAATGAGCCGAAACTCACATTGTAGCACACTGAATGAGTCGAAACTCACATTGTAGCACACTGAATGAGCCTAAATTCACATTGTAGCACACTGAATGAGCCGAAATTCACATTATAGCACACTTAATGAGCTGAAATTGTGACAGCAGGGACAGCCAGAGTGACGACAGGGAGAGAGAGAGTGACGACAGGGAGAGAGAGAGTGATGACAGGGAGAGAGAGAGTGACGACAGGGAGAGAGTGACGAGAGTGACGACAGGGAGAGAGAGTGACGACAGGGAGCAGCAAACACTTCACCTAGGCGGCCCTGACTGGGGTGAAGATGACTGATAATGGTGGCTGCGGCTGGCCAGACCTGCGCCGCGATCGCCACTAGGCTTACACAAAATAATTTTTTAAGTATAACTTATTCAGCAGGAGTGTACCGCCCTCTAGTGGCTGCCGCCCATAGGCAGCAGCCTAAAGCTGCCTAATGGCAGCGCCGGCCCTGGGGGCGCCAATGATAAGGGGTAATTTCTTGCTCTTCTATCCCCTCTTTCTTTGCTCTGTCTGACCCTATTGTTTGTATTATTTTACTATATTTCATATCTTTGAAGCAAATGTATAATTTTAACCTTTTAGTAATTTATAATAATCATTAATCACTAATTGTGTACCCTTCAATATCAAACCTGCAGAGGTTGCATCCAGACATATATATCTTTATATAATTAGGAATATTCTATTCATGGAAGAATGCACGCCAGTCATATAGAATGTAAATCATAAGGATGTATTTCAACAAACAATTGCTACTCATAGAATTCACTTTTATCATTAAACAGTATTGGTCAAATACAATGCAAGTCACCATAGAATTTTTTCACAGGTTCAAACTACAGTATATAAGAAAGGAATAGTATGAAAGAAGTGTGAGAAATGTATGTATTTGTGTGTGTGTGTGTGTGTGTGTGTGTGTGTGTGTGTGTGTGTATATATATTTATTTATTACTGGGGAGATATCATTCCAAGCATTCGGCTAAATCACAGATTGCATAAAATTAAACCCTAGATTTATTGATAGATATTGGAAAAATATTTATCTGAAGAAACATCTAAGGGGATTGGTTTTGGTTTATGTATGTGTGTGTGAGTGTATGAGTGTATGCGGGGGGAGACCACATGGGACAGAAGCTAAACTCCATTTTGGGAAAACTCCCATGATTCCCAAGTCTGCAATACATGAATCAAAAGGGAATGCCAGCAGCCATTTTAGGTTTGCAGATTCAAACACATGGCATTCTTTGCTAGGCCATAAAGTCACATAGCAGAAGCCATTTTATAAACTACATATCTCTGAAAAAACTCCACTACATTCCAGAATGTATAAACTATAGTTATGTGCTGATTTCACAATTCCAAGCCATCTAATTGCATTTCACAATTCCAATCCAACACAGTATCTCAATAACCAGAGCATATTGTATGCTGGCTATGCTATGTAATGTAGCCAGTAATTATATGCCAATCCCGGTCTGTACCTTTGGAATAAACACATCCTACATTGTGCTAACTTTTCAGGCCTAAAATCAACTAATTCCAGCCTTCCAAGACCAGCCCCACATATCGCATGCTGTCCATGTTATAGGAATCATCACAAGACCAGATCACCAAGTAACAACAAATACCAGCATGCCATTGCTATAAGCACATGACCACAGTAACAAAAGGAAGTATGTGTCGACTTCTATATTTCCGCAAGATACACTATATAAAACCACTACAATCTGTTATAAATAACCGTCCACAAATGTATACCAGAAATGCTATGCTACAGATTGTCTAATGTTCCAATTACCATAACAGATCACATAATTGCACAAGCACCATTAAGCCATATGTATTTCCAAATTAACTATTCTATGCCAAACATTTCACAACTACCACAAACATATATTTAGCTATTCCATGTCATTTGTCAATGTGATTTAGAGAGAATGATACTTAGCCATCCAGGGCCCGGTGACTGAAGCTGCATCCTTGCAGAAGGTGTCTGTGAGCTGTGTCCAGCTCAGTGGGTCAGGGAGAGAGAGCTCTGTGATTTCAAGTAGGTATATCATACCTTCAACTTGTGGGTTTGTCTTTCACAGGGAGTGTGTGGGCTAGCTGTCTCAGTGAGCTGAGCTTGGTTATTCAAATGCTAACTAGGCCAAGGCCACTTGTATAGATATGTTAATTAGGCCTGGCTAAAGAAACCAGTGTTACCAGTTTCTCACTGATTAAATTATAATATAATTGACATATCTAAAATGGTTATTAGGAAATGACTCTGTAACAGTATGTGTGACCGCTGCTGAGGATCCCGGCAGTCAGCATACTGACAGTGGGATCTCGGCAGTGGAATACTGGAGGTGGAGCACAACAACCCCCTTGCTGGCTCAGTGGCGAGCTGTGCTCACCACAGGTTCTATTCCCACTGTATGGGTGTCGTAGTTCCAACTGTCGGGATTTAGAGGGGGGCAGGATGTAGCCGTCGGTAATGTGACTGGTGGGCTCCTGACCTCCGGCCACATAACTACATCCCGCTGATAGCACCCTAATGGAGTCCTGATGGTGTGTTAATAAATGCTATTGGGTTTTTTTGTCTTGTTTTGGTGGGGTGGGGGTTACAAACTGCTCCAGCACTATAGAACACTCTCTCCCTCCTCTCTCCAATATGAAATGGGACACGATCAGGAGAAAGGGATATTTAAATGGAATACAAAACATGCAAGAACTGTCTCTGGGGAAACTCAAAACTTGCAAGATCCAACACTGGGAAAATTATGTTTTGCCTTGTTCTGAGATTCCAGTGTTGCAAGAAAACCTGAGCCGGGATTCCAAAACACTCAAATCCCATAAGTTTGGGGATATTTGATTTTCATTAAAACCGAACCACACATCTCTACTTATTTGTTCACGTAAATGAAGAGTATGTACAGTATGTATGTATACAACATACAAGTAACATAAATCAACAGCAAAACAATCTAGAAAACATTGATACGGTTAGGTGAAGATTTATTTATTTCATTAGCTGAAGTACCCGACATTGCCCGTTTTCAAATCTTCAAGTTTTTAAGATATCAATGAGTTAGATGTAACTCTCAACATTTTAAAAATGATCAGCAGCTTAGCAGCTCTTCCAACACACCCATGAGGTGGCTGCCCAGTGTTATTTTCTTTTGTTGAAGTCTCGCCAGTAGTCATAATCCCCAGCTTTTCTTTCCATTCAGTTTTATAATACTTTTACATTGCGAGATGGGTTTAAAGTTTCCTTCTGTTATTAATGTTGCTCTTCCAAGGCTTTTGGGTACACAATATTTTTGGTCTACCCACCTCCATTTCTGTCAGTTATTTTAGTTCATTGTGTTATGGTTATTTCAGCCAGTGATTTCAGGTCATTGAATTATGGATATTTCTGTCAGTTATTAAAGTTCATCAAAGTTTTCATCCAAATCCATCCAGTGGAAGGCCCAGATCAGGCTCTCTGTAACAAAGTTCTGTCTGGTGTACACCAATGGGAGGTCTGATCAGGACCTGAACTGTTTAGTATGTCTGCTTTGGCCCCATGTTGTCACTTGAAGTTTTCATCCAAATCCATCCAGTGGAAGGCCCAGGAAGGCTCCCTGGGTCAAATTTCTGCTTGTTGAACAATAACAGGAAGTCCAGCCAGGACCCCAACCCTCTAGTATGTTTTCTGGGATCCAATATTACCACTCTGTTAAGGTTTCTTCTAAATCCATCCAGTGGAAGGCCCAGAACAGACTCCCTGGGTCAAAGTTCTGGCCAGGGTACACCAACAAGAGGTCCGACCGGGACCCTAAACCCCCTAAAATCTGACAAGGATCCAAGTGGACCCCCTTGCCACCCTGCGATTCTAGCCTAGCAGCTGGGGTCTTCCCCAGGATGCCCAATCCACCATATACACCAATTACTACAAATTGGGAATGACCCAGCATTGGATTATTCCTTTGTTCCCAACATTTTTATAGCAGGAAACCAGCTGTGTAAGGATTGTGGTTTTTATGTACCTGAGCTCACCTTTAACCAGGTGTAATCAAGCCTTGAAAGGCATCTTTATCCTGAATATCAAAATTCAGAGTATCAGATATTCTCCACAATATTTCAATAAACAGCTCCTCAAAAATAAGTAAGAAAATGATCTCTTCATCGAAACATAGAATTTGACGACAGATAAGAACCACTTGGCCCATCTAGTCTGCCCCTTTTTTTAACCATATTTTTATGTCAAACCTTATTTGATCCTTATTTCTTTGTAAGGATATCCTTATGTCTATCCCATGCATGTTTAAATTGCTCTACTGTCTTAGCCTCTACGACCTTTGATGGGAGGCTATTCCACTTGTCCACTACCCTTTCTGTGAAATAATTTTTCCTCAAATTTCCCCTCAACCTACCTCCCTCCATTCTCAGGGCATGTCCTAGTGTCCTATTGCTTGTCTTCATTTGAAGAATGTTTCCCTCCTAGACTTTGTTAAAAACCTGATATATTTGAAAGTTTCTATCATGTCCCCCCCTTTCTCTTCTCTGCTTCAAACTATACATAGTGAGATGTTTAGTCTTCCTGGGTATGTTTTGTGATGTAGGCCATGCACCATTTTAGATGCCCTTCTTTGTACAGTCTCTAATGTATTAATATCCTTTTGAAGATTTGGCCTCCAGAATTAAACACAGTATTCTAGATGAGGCCGTATCAATGACCTATACAGTGGCATTAATACTTCTTTCTTTCTGCTGCTGATTCCTCTCCCAATGCAGCCAAACATCTGACTAGCCTTCCTCATTGCTTTGTTACATTGCTTACCTGCCTTTAAGTCACCTGAAATGGTGACTCCTAGATCCCTTTCCTCCTCAGTAGTTTTCAGTATAGTGCCATTAATACTATATTTAGCCTTTGAATTTTTGAGATCCAAGTGCACGACTTTGCATTTTTTGGCAGTAAACTGTAATTGCCACACTCTTGACCATTCCTCTAGTCTACCTAGATCCTCAATCATTTGTTTTACCCCTCCTGGTGTGTCTACCCTGTTTGCACACCTTTGTGTCATCTGCAGTGCTGAAAGTAGGGTGGTACGGAGTACCATTAAGACATATGGTGGTGGAACGCAGTACCACCAGCCCACCGCCGGCACCACAGGGCACAGAGTCTCTGTCCGCAATGAGCTTGCAACCCCTGGCAACGTGCAAGAAACCCCTGACAATGAACATGTAACACCTGGCAATGAGCAAGAAACCCCTGGCGATGAGCATGTAGGGCGGTAAATCCTACTAGAGGCATTTTGTGTGTAAGCAGCACTGCAGGGGGTATTATGTGTGTAAGTAAAACTAGTGGGGCATTATGTGTGTAAGCAGCAAAGCAGGGAGCATTATGTGTTTAAGCGGCACTACAGAGGGCATTTTGTGTGTAAGTGGCACTAAAATGCCATGGGGGAGGCGCAAAATGTATAATTATGCCACTGCATGTATAGCTTAAACCTGAAGTGCCGGGAATGCTGGCACCACCAGGAGAAGATGCAGAAAGCTAAAGTAAATAGAAGCCTTACTGTGGGGAATAATTTGTAAGGGGTATTTTTGTGTGTGAGACATAAAATGGTGTCTGTGGCTTAACTGTGTGTGTTATAATATGTAATAGGCATTACAGTGTGTGATATAGTATATTAAAGGCATTATGGTGTGCGGCATAATGTGTAATGGGCATTACAGTGTCTGGCATAATGTGTAATGGTTATTACGGTGTGGGGCATAATGTGTAATAAGCATTACGGTGTGTGGCATATTGTGTAATGGGCAATACAGTGTTTGGCATAATGTGCAAGGGGCATTACGGTGTGTGGCATAATGTGGCCATGCCCCTATTGTCATGTAGCCATTCCCCTAGTTTTGTGACCATGCCTCCTCATGACACATGACAACGCCCATTTTTACTATTAGTACCACTAGGGAAAAAAATCTACTTGCACCACTCGTCATCTGCAAAAAGGCATACTTTCCCTTTAATGCCATTTGCAATTTCACCAATAAAGATATTAAAAAGCACTGGTCCAAGTACAGATCCTGGGATACTCCACTGCTAACATTTCCCTCCTGTGAATGCACTCCATTTACTACAACTCTCTGGGGCCGATTCAGACCTGATCGCTGCTGTGCATTTTTGCACAGTGGGCGATCAGACACAAACTGCGTGTGCATATGCACCGCAATGCGCAGGCATGTCGCAATGGCTACAAAGCGGATCGCCGCTCAGTGGTGGGTTGTGCGAAGGATCCATTTGCATGGGTGATCGCAAGGAGATTGACAGGAAGAGGGCGTTTGTGGGTGGCAACTGACCGTTTTCAAGGAGTGTTTGGAAAAATGCAGGCTTGTCCATGCATTTACAGGGAGGGAGTCTGACGTCAAATCCGGTCCTGAACAGCCTGAAATGATTGCAGCGGCTGAGTAAGACCTGTGCTGCACAGAGGCTGCACAAAATCAGTTTTTGCAGCTCTACTACACGTGCGATCACACACTTGCACAGCTAAAATACACTCCCCTCGTAGGCGGCGACTATCTGATTGCAGGGCTGCAAAAATCGCTGCCCAGTGATCAGGTCTGAATTACCCCCTCTGTTTTCTATCCTGCAACCAAGATTTGTATCCATTAAACAATCTTAGTATCCAATACCAAGCTTCAAACTTTATT
Organism: Pseudophryne corroboree; assembly: GCF_028390025.1. Taxonomy (NCBI): domain Eukaryota; kingdom Metazoa; phylum Chordata; class Amphibia; order Anura; family Myobatrachidae; genus Pseudophryne; species Pseudophryne corroboree. The sequence goes on from NC_086448.1 coordinate 679,065,377, forward strand.
TAGCAGTCTGCGATGTGGAACAGTGTCAAAAGCCTTACTAAAGTCTAGATAAGCTATATCCACGGCTCCACCTTTATCAATCACATTAGTCACACAGTCAATAAGGTTTGTTTGACATGATCTCTCCCCAGCGAATCCATGCTGTTTGGAATCCTGTAAATCTTCATAGTGTTTAAAGATTAAAAGAACATTTAATTTTAGCATACAGGAACTTGTAAAGTATATCGACACATGTAAAAAAATAAATCACAATTAAAATACAACACAGGATGATATAAATTACCACATACCGCATCTGACCTCTTGAGAAAGGCACACTTTAAGGCATGAGGGTAACAGATGGAAATTCCCGGGTGTATCATCGCATTCAACACCTTAATGTGTCAGCTTTAAAACAGAGAAGTAAGTGCCCCTAAAAAGAAGAGCACTAAGGCTGAAGAATAAACTGTGTGGTTAGAAATGTCACTAATCCACATTAACTATATCTGAGTCTGACATGTTCTAAATGTGACAATTAATAACAACACTGTTAGCTGCCTTAAGCATATTGGTAGTTTGGATTGTGGGGCCCAAACTAACCAAGCACTTCAGCCACAAAAGTGGCAGTCCCTGTCGCTAGAGTGCTTGGTTTGTTAAACTGTACATGTCCTTTTTAATATACAACATAAGGGTGGGTGGGAGGACAATTCCATCTTGCACAACTTGTGGACTATATGTAAAAGAAAAAACATGGTATTTTCATCATACTCAGACTCTCTGGTGCACCTCATAAATGTACTATAAATTTGTTCGACTGGACAAAGATTCTGGGGGGTAGCAGTGAGGAAATGACGGCACTGGAGGATACCGTTCCCTCTGGCAACCAGAGGAGCGGTCCCTCCAGGACAAAGGTAAAAAAAGAAAGTGAGGTACCTAGTCAAATTATGGTGGTAGGGGATTCTATTATCAGGAAGACAGGGCAATCTGCTACCGGGACCATGATCGCCGTACAGTCTGTTATCTCCCGGGTGCTCGGGTATGGCACATTGCGGACCGGGTAGAAAGATTGTTGGGAGGGGCCGGAATGACCCAGCGGTCTTGATGCATTTTGGCAACAACGACAAAGTTAGTGGTAGGTGGGATGTCCTTATGAAAGATTATAGGGACCCAGGACAAAAATTAAAAGCAAGGACATCTAAGGTAATATTCTCTGCGAGTGGGGATTAATGGGATTTACTCTGAATGGGCTTCAGTACTCAGTAGAATACCGCAGGGATCAGTTCTCGGGCCATTGCTGTTTAACATATTCATTAATGACCTAGGAGAGGGACTGGAAAGCACAGTGTCAATTTTCACAGATGATACTAAATTATGTAGAATAATTAATTCAGACAAGGATGTTAAGTTTCTACAGAATGACTTATCTAGACTTGAGGTCTGGGCGGATAGAGAATGAGGTTCAATATAGACAAATGTAGGATAAATAGAGAATGAGGTTCAATATAGACAAATGTAAAGTTATGCACTTTGGGACTAAGAACAATCAGGCTGCCAAAAAACTTAACGGGGAAAATGTAGGGATAACGGTAGTTGAAAAATATTTGGGAGTGCTCATCGATAATAAACTTGGTAGCAGTACACAATGTCAAAATACAGCAACAAAGGCTAATAAGGTGTTAGCATGCATAAAATGAGGTATGGAGACAAGGGATGAGAGTGTAATCCTGCCTCTGTATAAATACACCAGTACAGTACAGTACAGTTTTGGGCACCATACTATAAAAAAAGATATCTTGGAACTCGAAAGGGTTCAGAGGCGAGCCTCTAAACTGGTTAAGGGGTTAGAGGCACTGGATTATGAGGAAAGACTTAAAAGGCTTGAACTCGAAGGACATTTCAACCTCAACAACTATGCAACTAAGGAAAGAATAGGTGAAGGCGCACAAATATATAGTAACCGACTGCTGTTTTGATACAATTTTTAATATCATTACTATATTTATTTTTATTTTTATTTTTTATAAGTAATGCACATCTATCTTTCTTATTAGTATCCTCTAACGCATTCTTCAGGATATAAGGGGGATAACCTTGATCCTCAAAAGCTTCATATACCAGTTTGACCTGTTATTGATAGGTATCTTGTCTGGAACAATTTCTTTTAATCCTATAGAATTGGCTTTTGGGGACATTGTCCCTCCAAGCACGCAAATGACTACTGTCATATCTCAGAAAGTTATTTGTATCTACCGGCTTGAAGAAGGTTTTAGTTTCTATAATATCATCCGCCCTGGACAGGAGCGCAATGTCCAAAAAGTTGATAAAGTGGGGGTGTGTCAAATGTGTAAATTTTAAACCAAAATCATTACGATTAAGGTGATCAACAAATAAAGTGATAGAAGTTAAATCCCCATCCCAAATAAAAAAAAAAATCATCAATGTACCGCTTATAGAGGACCAGGTTCGCCCCAAAGCCAGCACCCCAAATGAGCGCATCCTCAAGTGCACCCATATAGAGGTTGGCATAAGTCGGGGCGAACCTGGTCCCCATAGCGGTACCCCGTGTCTGTAAATAAAATTGTTTGTTAAATGTAAAATAGTTATGCTCCAATATGTATTTTATTGATGCCACTATAAACATCCTCAGCTTTTTTTCTAAGGATGGATCTTTATCTAACACCTGAGTAATCACCTCCAGTCCCTTCTCATGGGGTATATTGGAGTAAAGCGATTCTACATCACATGTGAGGAAATTATATGTTTTTTTCCATCTTATTTCTTTAATAATATTAAAAAATTGTGTTGTATCTCTAGTATAAGATTCTAATTTAGTGACATACTTTTGTAAATGTGCATCAACAAAATGTGACAAATTAGAAGTGATAGACCCAATACCAGAAATAATAGGACGACCTGGGGGTGAAATAAGTGTTTTGTGAATTTTAGGTAAATGATAATAAATGGGAGTGATAGGATAAGGAGTGTAAATAAACTGCCAAGTATCCTTGGAAATAGCGCCCCTGTCCAGGGCATCATCCAACAGAACCTTCAATTTTTTCTGAAAAGTCAATGTAGGATTCGAGGATAAGGTTTGATAGAACAGTTTGTTACCCAGCTGAGATGAGGCTTCTTTTAAGTAGTCACATGTATCTTGAATTACGAGGCCTCCGCCTTTATCAGCTTTCTTTATGGTGATGTTTTTATTCATCATCAGACTGGTGAGGGCTCTTCGTTCATCATTAGTCAAATTATCTTTAAATGGAGTCCTCTCTGCTCTATCACACATTTTCCTAAAGTCTTCCATGGTGGACTTTGAGCATATCAGCTGAAGGAGTGTTATGCACATTTGGCCTAGTTTAGAAGGGTGCATGCATTAAGCCAATTTTCAAAAGGAGCCATTTACTAACCAAAGCATCAGTCTGTGTGGAGCGAATTTAAATATATGTGGTATTAACCCCATGAATGTTGTTATTCTTGTGGTAATTACCTTTGTTTTATTGTGTGCTTTTTTAAAGATTTTAAATTTCATTAGAAATAAATTACCAAATTGTATCAAAACAAATACTATATATTTGTGCGCCTTCACCTATTCTTTCCTTGTTTGCATTAGTATACTGGGTGGATTTCCAGGTCCACTTTGGGAAGGCAGCCGATTATAGACTGTCCTCTCTCTTTTATAGAGATTAGTACATATTAATCTAGCACCAGACACATTGGTTTTAACTATACAACTATACTTCAGGGGTATATTGCCCATTTAAGAAGGAGGGGGGTAGTATGGCCAGCAGGTTAGTCTCCTAATATTTATTAGTGTGTAACATAGACTGATTTGGAGTTTGTAGCTCTGCAGTGTGACTTTATATTTTCTTGCATTTTTTTGAACCCTTGTCAGGAATCCTTGGCTATTAACATTTAGTGATGTGCACCGGAAATTTTTCGGGTTTTGTGTTTTGGTTTTGGATTCGGTTCCGCGGCTATGTTTTGGATTCGGACACATTTTGGCAAAACCTCCCTGAAATTTTTTTTGGCAGATTCGGGTGTGTTTTGGATTCGGGTGTTTTTTTACAATAAAAACTCAAAAACAGCTTAAATCATAGAATTTGGGGGTCATTTTGATCCCATTGTATTATTAACCTCAATAACCATAATTTCCACTCATTTCCAGTCTATTCTGAACACCTCACACCTCACAATATTATTTTTAGTCCTAAAATTTGCACCGAGGTCGCTGGATGACTAAGCTAAGCGACCCAAGTGGCCGACACAAACACCTGGCCCATCTAGGAGTGGCACTGCAGTGTCAGACAGGATGGCACTTCAAAAAAATAGTCCCCAAACAGCACATGATGCAAAGAAAAAAAGAGGCGCACCAAGGTCGCTGTGCGACTAAGCTAAGCGACACAAGTGGCCGACACAAACACCTGGCCCATCTAGGAGTGGCACTGCAGTGTCAGACAGAATGGCCGATTTAAAAAATAGTCCCCAAACAGCACATGATGCAAAGAAAAAAAGAGGTGCACCAAGGTCGCTGGATGGCTAAGCTAAGCGACCCAAGTGGCCGACACAAACACCTGGCCCATCTAGGAGTGGCACTGCAGTGTCAGACAGGATGGCCAATTTAAAAAATAGTCCCCAAACAGCACATGATGCAAAGAAAAAAAGAGGTGCACCAAGGTCGCTGGATGGCTAAGCTAAGCGACCCAAGTGGCCGACACAAACACCTGGCCCATCTAGGAGTGGCACTGCAGTGTCAGACAGGATGGCCGATTTAAAAAATAGTCCCCAAACAGCACATGCAGCACACATATGGATAGTATACTTGACGACAGAGAGATAGAGCAATGGACTCCTTTACCGTACTGCTATATATATATTGGTGGTCAGCAAAATTCTGCACTGTCCTCCTACTATATACTGCGCACAACTAAAATGCAGCACAGGTATGGATGCATAGTTTACTTGACGACACAGAGGTAGAGCAATGGGCTACTGTACCGTACTGCTATATATATACTGGTGGTCAGCAAAATTCTGCACTGTCCTACTACTATATACTGCGCACAACTAAAATGCAGCACAGGTATGGATGCATAGTATACTTGACGACACAGAGGTAGAGCAATGGACTACTGTACCGTACTGCTATATATATATATATATATATATACTGGTGGTCAGCAAAATTCTGCACTGTCCTCCTACTATATACTGCGCATAACTAAAATGCAGCACAGATATGGATAGTATACTTGACGACACAGAGGTAGAGCAGTGGACTACTGTACTGTACTGCTATATATATACTGGTGGTCAGCAAAATTCTGCACTGTCCTCCTACTATATACTGCGCACAACTAAAATGCAGCACAGGTATGGATGCATAGTATACTTGACGACACAGAGGTAGAGCAGTGGACTACTGTACTGTACTGCTATATATATACTGGTGGTCAGCAAAATTCTGCACTGTCCTCCTACTATATACTGCGCACAACTAAAATGCAGCACAGGTATGGATGCATAGTATACTTGACGACACAGAGGTAGAGCAGTGGACTACTGTACCGTACTGCTATATATATATATACTGGTGGTCAGCAAAATTCTACACTGTCCTCCTACTATATACTGCGCACAACTTCAATGCAGCACAGATATGGATAGTATACTTGACGACACAGAGGTAGAGCAGTGGACTACTGTACCGTACTGCTATATATATATACTGGTGGTCAGCAAAATTCTGCACTGTCCTCCTACTATATACTGCGCACAACTAAAATACAGCACAGGTATGGATGCATAGTTTACTTGACGACACAGAGGTAGAGCAGTGGACTACTGTACCATACTGCTATATATATACTGGTGGTCAGCAAAAATCTGCACTGTCCTCCTACTATATACTGCGCACAACTAAAATGCAGCACAGGTATGGATGCATAGTATACTTGACGACACAGAGGTAGAGCAGTGGACTACTGTACCGTACTGCTATATATATACTGGTGGTCAGCAAAATTCTGCACTGTCCTCCTACTATATACTGCGCACAACTAAAATGCAGCACAGGTATGGATGCATAGTATACTTGACGACACAGAGGTAGAGCAATAGACTACTGTACCGTACTGCTATATATATACTGGTGGTCACAGCAAAATTCTGCACTGTTCTCCTACTATATACTACAGTGCAGCACAGATATGGAGCGTTTTTCAGGCAGAGAACGTAGATATTTTCAGCACACTGAGCACAGATATTTGCAAGCACACTGAGCACAGATATTTGCAGCACACTGAGCACAGATATTTGCAGCACACTGAGCACAGATATTTGCAAGCACACTGAGCACAGATATTTTCAGCACACTGAGCACAGATATTTGCAGCACACTGAGCACAGATATTTGCAGCACACTGAGCACAGATATTTGCAGCACACTTAACACAGAAACTGAGAGAACGCAGCCACGTCCTCTCGCTATCATCTCCAAAGCACGAGTGAAAATGGCGGTGACGCACGGCTCCTTATATAGAATACGAATCTCGCGAGAATCCGACAGCGGGATGATGACGTTCGGGCACGCTCGGGTTAACCGAGCAAGGCGGGAAGATCCGAGGCTGCCTCGGAACCGTGTAAAATGGGTGAAGTTCGGGGGGGTTCGGATCCCGAGGAACCGAACCCGCTCATCTCTTTTAACATTGTATTCTTTATTACCTTTTCTCTTATCGTTTGCAGCAAAACAGATTGTCACTTATTTTCTAAATTACTTTATTAATTAAATTAATCGTTTTTTAAAAATCAAATCAATAAATCAATCAATCAATCAATCAATCAATGCTTTGCCTGCCTACTACTACATACCCCACCTTCATTTCCCTGTACTGCTCTGGGGCCTCTTCTTTGGAAAACATTCTTTCTATGGAGTCATGTAGTTTATTAAACTGCCATCCCGACTGCCACTGCTGTGCTGAAATGTTTCTATATTCTTTTAAAAAATGTGTATTACTTGTCAGCTTGGGCTTGAGAACGTGGGCGATCCATGTCCTCCATGTGAGTCCCTCGAAGATCTTCAGGCATAAGCATTGCCTCAGTATCTCCACCAGTCCCTCTGACTGCAATGTTTTCGTCTGCCAGCTTTACTTTTAGAAGCCTTTTGACATCGAAAAGCAATTGTGGCCAGTGTTGGACTGGGGCATTAAGGGCCCATCAGGGAATACAGAGGCAGGGGCCCAAGCTTAGGCCAGCCACCACAGTGGAACTTGGCCAACCATTAGAGAAAACATGCAAAGAACAGGGCCCCTTTAGGAGGGTACAGGGGTGTGTCTGTACCACCTACTTTGATTGTCAGGAGGGCTGATCTTGGTGTAGTTTCCATAGAAACAAAGCAAGAACCCAAGTACATCCATGATCCTGTTTCTTAAATTTATTAAACCTCTAGATGTGGGGGTCCTTAAAACAGTTGGTCCCACCAGGGATTACCCCTGCTCACAAGTCAGACCATATTTGTGGCAATTGTTACTCCTCAGAGCTGTAGCATTGTACACTGTGGCACAGACACCCTGCCATAATGTTTTACTGTGAGGCAAGGATGTACGGTGTGCTGACTCCCTACAAGCCTCTCATACACTGGCATAATAGCATGAACCAGTGCACAACTCTCATCATATGTGAAACGCAAATTGCAACCATATATTTTTTTTTTTGGGGGGGGGGGGGCCTGGGGCACACACTGCAGCCTCCACCTCCTCCTTATCCTATCCACCCTAATCAGTAACTAAGGGGGGGGGGAGGGGGCATACAACCTCCTCCTCCTCACTGCTAATGGTCCCTCAGTCCTTCTTACAGATGCCATCCTCCCAGGGATGGCACCACTATTAGGCAGCTGCCTCAGGGCGCCAGCAACTGGAGTGCACCAATGAGTCTGTTAAAATAAAAAACAAAGAATGTGTGTTAATGAGTGCTGGCAACATTATTGTGTGTTTGTGCGTGTGCGGGGTTAATGGATTGTGACATATATTGGGACACAAATGTGTGGCATAAAAATGTATTGGTGTACTGATGTGTGTGTGGCATAATATATTGGTGACACAGCTGTGTGTCATAAAGAATGTGGTGAACATACTCTAAGTTTGGCATATGTAATGTATTGGGGGCATTGTTTGTCAACATTATAAATTGGTGGCATACAATAAATTTGAGGCACAGCTACAGTATGTGGCATATTATATTTTGGGAGCACAAATGTGTGGCATATTATGCATTAGAATAAAAACAAATATATTGAACAAATGCGCTGCCTGGCCCAATGCAGCCTACTTGGAAAACACAGGAATCCTCATAAAATTCCAAGGGAAACAATATAACAAATGGAAGTTTACAAGTGGGCGCAAAGGACCTACATAGATAATGTCCTCTGAATGTTCCAGAAGTGTCACAGTCTGTGTTCTTAGGTTCCCAATCCACCGTATGATCAATCAAGTGGTTTTCTTTATCTCAATGGAAAAAGAATAGATCATGGTGCAGATCAAAATTGGAGGGACAATACGTTTTATTTTACACAGGACACTCACAATTAACATAAAAAGAAACAGCATGTAACCAATCAAATGGTATAGGTGGAGGTGTAGACCTCTTGCATCATCACGTTACCCTCCCAGAATGGTATTGGGACACCACTGGCGGTTCCTGATAGCACACCAGTTTGGAGTAGGCTTTGAAGTCAGAAGTCACACAGCATCCACAGTAAAACGAAGAACGCCACCAGCTTAACACGTTTCGGACAGTACCTGTCCTTCCTCAGAAGCTTGGTGGCAAATGAGCACTTATACATATATATATCCTAAACATAATTGCATGATGCAGTCCATGTGTGTGGAATTTTCCTGCCACACAGCAACGCCGGACGGCCATTCGCGGCTGGAAATTACGTAAGTTAAATTGGTCCGGAAGTTAAATTGGTCCTTCATAAGTAAGTATAACTCCCAACATAAAGAAATTGAAGCAGTTTTTAGAAAAAACTGGAAAATATTAAGGAAGGATCCAATTCTTGGCTCCAAATTACCTACTAACCCAATCTTTATATATAGACGTGCCCCATCCCTTAAAGACAAACTTGTTAAAAGCTCGATTGATGAAGTAAAAAGAACCAGCATTAGAACAATTGGTTTTCATAGGTGCGGGCTGTGCACTATGTGCAAATTAGTGAAAGGACCCAGCAAGATAAAAGAATTTGTGTCAAAGATAAGTCATATCCGATTAGAGAATTCCTGACCTGTAATAATAAAAATGTGGTTTACGGTTTAGAGTGTAAGCGCGGCTTGGTTTACATAGGGAAAACCAGTAGAAGTTTAAAAGTGAGACTGGCAAATAGAGATGAGCGCCTGAAATTTTTCGGGTTTTGTGTTTTGGTTTTGGGTTCGGTTCCGCGGCCGTGTTTTGGGTTCGAACGCGTTTTGGCAAAACCTCACCGAATTATTTTTGTCGGATTCGGGTGTGTTTTGGATTCGGGTGTTTTTTTCCAAAAACACTAAAAAACAGCTTAAATCATAGAATTTGGGGGTCATTTTGATCCCAAAGTATTATTAACCTCAAAAACCATAATTTACACTCATTTTCAGTCTATTCTGAATACCTCACACCTCACAATATTATTTTTAGTCCTAAAATTTGCACCGAGGTCGCTGTGTGAGTAAGATAAGCGACCCTAGTGGCCGACACAAACACCGGGCCCATCTAGGAGTGGCACTGCAGTGTCACGCAGGATGTCCCTTCCAAAAAACCCTCCCCAAACAGCACATGACGCAAAGAAAAAAAGAGGCGCAATGAGGTAGCTGTGTGAGTAAGATTAGCGACCCTAGTGGCCGACACAAACACCGGGCCCATCTAGGAGTGGCATTTTTGTTCTCCATATTTTAATAGGCACAACTAAAAGGCACCTCAGGTAAACAATGGAGATGGATGGATTGGATACTAGTATACAATTATGGACGGGCTGCCGAGTGCCGACACAGAGGTAGCCACAGCCGTGAACTACCGCACTGTACTGTGTCTGCTGCTAATATATAGACTGGTTGATAAAGAGATAGTATACTCGTAACTAGTATGTATGTATAAAGAAAGAAAAAAAAACCACGGTTAGGTGGTATATACAATTATGGACGGGCTGCCGAGTGCCGACACAGAGGTAGCCACAGCTGTGAACTACCGCACTGTACTGTGTCTGCTGCTAATATATAGACTGGTTGATAAAGAGATAGTATACTCGTAACTAGTATGTATGTATAAAGAAAGAAAAAAAAACCACGGTTAGGTCACTGGTATATACAATTATGGACGGGCTGCCGAGTGCCGACACAGAGGTAGCCACAGCCGTGAACTACCGCACTGTACTGTGTCTGCTGCTAATATATAGACTGGTTGATAAAGAGATAGTATACTCGTAACTAGTATGTATGTATAAAGAAAGAAAAAAAAACCACGGTTAGGTCACTGGTATATACAATTATGGACGGGCTGCCGAGTGCCGACACAGAGGTAGCCACAGCCGTGAACTACCGCACTGTACTGTGTCTGCTGCTAATATATAGACTGGTTGATAAAGAGATAGTATACTCGTAACTAGTATGTATGTATAAAGAAAGAAAAAAAAACCACGGTTAGGTGGTATATACAATTATGGACGGGCTGCCGAGTGCCGACACAGAGGTAGCCACAGCCGTGAACTACCGCACTGTACTGTGTCTGCTGCTAATATATAGACTGGTTGATAAAGAGATAGTATACTCGTAACTAGTATGTATGTATAAAGAAAGAAAAAAAAACCACGGTTAGGTCACTGGTATATACAATTATGGACGGGCTGCCGAGTGCCGACACAGAGGTAGCCACAGCCGTGAACTACCGCACTGTACACTGGTTGATAAAGAGATAGTAGTATACTCGTAACAACTAGTATGACTGACTATGACGGTATAAAGAATGAAAAAAAAACCACGGTTAGGTGGTATATATTATAATACAATTATGGATGGACGGACTGCCTGCCGAGTGCCGACACAGAGGTAGCCACAGCCGTGAACTACCGCACTGTACACTGGTTGATAAAGAGATAGTAGTATACTCGTAACAACTAGTATGACTGACTATGACGGTATAAAGAATGAAAAAAAAACCACGGTTAGGTGGTATATATTATAATACAATTATGGATGGACGGACTGCCTGCCGACTGCCGACACAGAGGTAGCCACAGCCGTGAACTACCGCACTGTACACTGGTTGATAAAGAGATAGTAGTATACTCGTAACAACTAGTATGACACTATGACGGTATAAAGAATGAAAAAAAAACCACGGTTAGGTGGTATATATTATAATACAATTATGGATGGACGGACTGCCTGCCGACTGCCGACACAGAGGTAGCCACAGCCGTGAACTACCGCACTGTACACTGGTTGATAAAGAGATAGTAGTATACTCGTAACAACTAGTATGACACTATGACGGTATAAAGAATGAAAAAAAAACCACGGTTAGGTGGTATATATTATAATAATACAATTATGGATGGACGGACTGCCTGCCGACTGCCGACACAGAGGTAGCCACAGCCGTGAACTACCGCACTGTACACTGGTTGATAAAGAGATAGTAGTATACTCGTAACAACTAGTATGACTATGACGACGGTATAAAGAAAGAAAAAAAAATACCACGGTTAGGTGGTATATAATTATACAATTATGGATGGACGGACTGCCTGCCGAGTGCCGACTGCCGACACAGAGGTAGCCACAGCCGTGAACTACCGCACTGTACTGTGTCTGCTGCTAATATAGACTGGTTGATAAAGAGATAGTATACAACAATATACTACTATACTGGTGGTCAGGCACTGGTCACCACTAGTCCCACTGGCAGTGGCACTCCTGCAGCAAAAGTGTGCACTGTTTAATTTTAAATTAATATAATATTATGTACTCCTGGCTCCTGCTATAACAACCTGCAGTGCTCCCCAGTCTCCCCCACAATTATTATAAGCTTTTATACATTGATGTGCAGCACACTGGGCTGAGCTGAGTGCACACAGACTGAGTCACACTGTGTGACTGCTGTGTATCGTTTTTTTCAGGCAGAGAACGGATATAGCAGAGAACGGATATATTAAATAAAAGTTAACTTAACAACAACTGCACTGGTCACTGTGGTAAACTCTGTCTGCACAATCTCTCTCTCTCTCTCTCTCTTCTAATCTATTCTAATGGAGAGGACGCCAGCCACGTCCTCTCCCTATCAATCTCAATGCACGTGTGAAAATGGCGGCGACGCGCGGCTCCTTATATAGAATCCGAGTCTCGCGAGAATCCGACAGCGTCATGATGACGTTCGGGCGCGCTCGGGTTAACCGAGCAAGGCGGGAAGATCCGAGTCGCTCGGACCCGTGAAAAAAAAAGTGAAGTTCGTGCGGGTTCGGATTCAAAGAAACCGAACCCGCTCATCTCTACTGGCAAAGCACTCTTATAATATTAAAAAGGGTCTTGAAAGTCACACTGTGTCCGCACACTTTAAGAAAATGCATAATTCAAGCCCCACTGCTATTAAGGCCTTCTGGGGGATACAAGGCATCTCCTCCTCATGGAGGAATAAAGATACTGAAAGTATTTTAGCAAAAGCTGAGATGAAGTGGATCTTCCTTTTAAAAACCCTTCCTCCTGGAGGCCTGAATGGGGACTTTGAACTAAAGTGGTTCCTCTAGCCTTTTATGATGAATTTTATTCTGCCATTTTTATTGTGTATTTTATAGTGTTTATTTTACATTGTTCTTATTATAAATTTTTTGATCTCCTCTCTTCCATAATTAATTTAAAAAAAAAATCTTTTATCTCCTCTCTTCCATAACTAATGAATGAATTTATAAAAAATTTTTTTTGTGTATTTATGAGAATAATAGTTCACATATTTTGTCTTTTATGTGTTCTTTCCTATGTATTACTGTATGGACATGGACTTATCGTTATTGATCAGGAGGATTTTTTACCTAATTTAAATGTGGAAGTTTTCACGTCCAATCCACTGTATTACGGCATGGAACGCATGATGAATTTCCGGTGGAGACGCTGGAACGCATGATGAACTTCCGGTAGAGACGCTGGAACGCATGATCACTTCCGGTTCCGGTTACATGATTTCCGGCCACGAACGGCCGTCCAGCGTTGCTGTGTGGCGGGAAAATGCCACACACATGGACTGCATCATGCAATTATGTTTAGGATATATATATGTATAAGTGCTCATTTGCCACCAAGCTTCTGAGGAAGGACAGGTACTGTCCGAAACGCGTTAAGCTGGTGGCGTTCTTCGTTTTACTGTGGATGCTGTGTGACTTCTGACTTCAAAGCCTACTCCAAACTGGGGTGCTATCCGGAACCGCCAGTGGTGTCCCAATACCATTCTGGGAGGGTAATGTGATGATGCAAGAGGTCTACACCTCCACCTATACCATTTGATTGATTACATGCTGTTTCTTTTTATGTTAATTGTGAGTGTCCTGTGTAAAATAAAACGTATTGCCCCTCCGATTTTGATCTGCACCATGATCTATTCTTTTTCCATCGAGATAAAGAAAACCACTTGATTGATCATACGGTGGATTGGGAACCTAAGAACACAGACTGTGACACTTCTGGAACATTCAGAGGACATTATTTATGTAGGTCCTTTGCGCCCACTTGTAAACTTCCATTTGTTATATTATGCATTAGAGGCATTGATGTATAGCAAAATTATGAATTGGGTATAAATCTGTGTGGCATATAATGAATCTGCGGCACATATGTGGCATATTATGAACTGGGAGCACATTATAAGATAAGGGCTCTGCCATGTTGCATATGAGTTGGGTTATTTCATTACAGTATATTGTGAATATGGGGCACTGCTGTGTGGCATATTTCAAAATGGAGGAAGCTGGTAGTTAAAATGTTGACTAGGGCGCGCAAGAAACCTTCTGGTGTAAACAGTTTAGGCAGTCCACAGAGAACTATATATTAGATAAGTGTATTTGGGGGGGATATTAATTTACTAGGGGTTAAAAATGTTATACATGATCTGTGTGTGTGTGCGGGGGATTTAATATTATATAAGGGCTTTAGTGTAGGTGGTTTAAAGGTAAGTCAGGACTGGTATAGGGGGTTTGATGTTATATAGGAGGTTAATTTAATATCAGGTCTCAGGGCTACACTTGGTGGGAATGGGGACCTCTTCGCCCACTTAAATCATTACAGCTGGGTAAGTTAAAAGGAAGAAAAAGCATTGGAAACCTTGCAGCTAGTGCCTGCATTAATTTCACAAAATACTTTGCAGTTTAAGACTTGAGTCAGTCTGCCTTCAGTATATTTAAAGGAACTTTAGCTTAGATAAAATGGCCACCATTGTTGTCCGTAGTTACTGGCTCTTGTGTATTCTTAATTATTTATGATCTAGCTGTAGTGTTTTTCTGTGACTTCAGAAAAAAGAAAATGTATTAAGTAAACAGTAGTATACATTTTGTATGAATTGTATACATTTATGAAGTATTATAATAAAATTGTTAACATGGTCAAGATCGAATGAAATGATATAAAACAGGTGGATATTAATGTGAGTACTTAGTCTTACATTAACATACAGCTTACTGTACTTTATGCCTCATTTTTTTACATGCATAATAACATTTGTGTGCATTATTTTTTTCTAATTCTATTAATATAGTACTTGTTTTTTGACTGAAATAAATCATTTTGGAACAGCCCTGTAAAATTCCTGCACTTGCCCCTGAGGGCTGATTGAAGGGAAATTAGTGTATTTATGAATTATGAATCTTAGTCAGGGCTGGTCTGGGTAGGAAGAGGGTAATTTATTTAATATAAATGCTATTAAATTGTTGTCAGAGCTGCTGCAAGTAAATCAGTCTATGTATTAAATCAGGATGTTATTCATTTTGCTGTAAGGTTTGGTTGAAGGAAAATAAGGCTTATTTAGTAAATGTGATTGCTACAGTATTGATTTTTTGTTGGACTGGTTGGGGATAAATAGTCATACAGTATTTATCACATATGATTGATATTTAATGCCATGCTGTTTCAGGGGAGGGAAGCTTCATTATTTGTTTTGGGTGCTGGTTGGGTGGTGACTGGCCTAATATAGCGTAATATCATTGCTCTGCTTTTAGTCATCACTGCTCTGCATTCTAGTAAATATTTCCAAACAGCGCCCCAACATCCCAGGGTCTGACCAAGGAGCAACTGATCTTACAACATCACCCAGAGCAGTTAGTCAAAAGCTGCAAAAACAAGTACTGTAGGATAGAGTAATAGACTTTAGAGGAAGAGTCCTGTGTAGCTTACCTCATCGCACTGGGACTCTGAAGGCTACTGCACATGCATACATACAGTGTCAGACTGGGGCATGAAGGGCCCACCAGGGGAATGCAGAGGCTCATGTTTTGGGGTGTGGTTAGCCGCCACAGAGGTTTGGCTAACCATTAGAGAGTGCATGGTCTGGGCATATATAAATATATATAGTAAATATTGATAGCACATGCAATGTACCAGAATATTAACAGCAATGCACTGTAGAAAATACACCACAGTCCTATACAGTATAAGGTAACATATGGATAATGCGTATTTTAGGTGCATAGACTGGAATCTGATCCTTAGAACAGTAGGTGGGGCGGGGCCACAGGCAGTGGGCCCACCGGGGGTTCTCCACACACACACACACACACACACACACACACACACACACACACACACACACACACACACACACACACACACACACCCCCGTGGGCCAGCCCAACCCTGCATACATATTCAGGAAAATGGCACTGATCCATCTTCCCTCTGATTTCTTTCTTCCACATGCACATATATCTGAGAAAATGGCACTGGCACCATGTGATTTCTGCTGCAGCAGGCGGTGCAATAGGTGCAGGTTGAGCTCCTCTTGATGGCACCCAATATGGATATACCCCTGCAGAGAGCAACGGTCTCTGACTGTCATATGTAGTTTGGTTCATGAATTTGAGGGACTGTCCCTCTGCTGCCCTGTTCATGAAGGGAGGAGACACCAACATGTGATGCCCCACCCACCGGGATGCATAACTCAAAAAAGGCATTACCAATAAAACACAGTTTAAAAACCTGACATTAAATAAGAAATGCCACCGAAACAGAGGCACCATAAACATACCAAATCTGTGCATAAATGAATAACTGGACATGGAATGACAGGATCACCCTGCTAACATTATATACGAGAAGAAGAAGAAAAGGAATTTAATGCCCTGCTATGCCTTATGTTACATTTAATGAACAATACTAGTTACGACAACATAACTATCCCCAGATCCTGGGGCAATGAGAACCCAAACAATAGTTATAAATAGCATTGCAGGCCAAATGTCTCATAAGGCATCTGGGGCTAACCTCATTGAGGCAAAAGATCCATTTAGCCTTGAGCTGGAGTAATGCCCTAGACCCATTCCCACCCTGTAGTGAAAAGGGCACGTGGTCTATGATTTTATATCTTAGCATGGCCAGGTTGTGTCTCAATTGGGCAAAGTGGCGTGCCACCGGCTGCTCACTGTCACCTGTCACCAATGCAGCCCAAATCACTAACCGATGTTGGATCATGCGGACCTTGAATTGACACTCCGTCTTGAACACGCAGTGTAACCCACATGGATGAGACAGAGTGAAGGCCACAAATTTACACTTTAAGGTGTGTAAAAGGTGTGCTGAACACATGGTTGAAGGTAGGCATCAAGAAAAACAGAAATAGGCTCGCACAGAGACCCCCAGGCTGAGATGATAGGCCTGCCAGGGGGCCTCTGTGCGTCCTTATGGATCTTAGGTATTGTATAAGAAACTGGCATTATAGGCCAGTCACTTGTTAATTTCCTACAGTTCTCATCAGTACTAGTGATGTGCACCGGAAATTTTTCGGGTTTTGTGTTTTGGTTTTGGATTCGGTTCCGCGGCCGTGTTGTGGATTCGGACGCGTTTTGGCAAAACCTCCCTGAAATTTTTTTGTCGGATTCGGGTGTGTTTTGGATTCGGGTGTTTTTTTACAAAAAAACCTCAAAAACAGCTTAAATCATAGAATTTGGGGGTCATTTTGATCCCATAGTATTATTAACCTCAATAACCATAATTTCCACTCATTTTCAGTCTATTCTGAACACCTCACACCTCACAATATTATTTTTAGTCCTAAAATTTGCACCGAGGTCGCTGGATGACTAAGCTAAGCGACCTAAGTGGCCGACACAAACACCTGGCCCATCTAGGAGTGGCAGTGCAGTGTCAGGCAGGATGGCACTTCAAAAAAATAGTCCCCAAACAGCACATGATGCAAAGAAAAAAAGAGGCGCAATGAGGTAGCTGTGTGACTAGGCTAAGCGACCCAAGTGGCCGACACAAACACCTGGCCCATCTAGGAGTGGCACTGCAGTGTCAGACAGGATGGCAGATTTAAAAAATAGTCCCCAAACAGCACATGATGCAAAGAAAAAAAGAGGTGCACCAAGGTCGCTGGATGGCTAAGCTAAGCAACACAAGTGGCCGACACAAACACCTGGCCCATCTAGGAGTGGCACTGCAGTGTCAGGCAGGATGGCACTTCAAAAAAATAGTCCCCAAACAGCACATGATGCAAAGAAAAAAAGAGGTGCACCAAGGTCGCTGGATGGCTAAGCTAAGCGACACAAGTGGCCGACACAAACACCTGGCCCATCTTGGAGTGGCACTGCAGTGTCAGACAGGATTGCAGATTTAAAAAATAGTCCCCAAACAGCACATGATGCAAAGAGAAAAAGAGGCACAATGAGGTAGCTGTGTGACTAAGCTAAGCGACCCAAGTGGCCGACACAAACACCTGGCCCATCTAGGAGTGGCACTGCAGTTTTCTAGCGAGAGAATGAGTGCTTCCATCCTCATGTGAATCTGAACCACTAGCCATGAACATAGGCCAGGGCCTCAGCCGTTCCTTGCCACTCTGTGTCGTAAATGGCATATTGGCAAGTTTACGCTTCTCCTCCTTTAGATTTTTGGGTCATTTTACTGAACTTTTGTTTTTTGGATTTTACATGCTCTCTACTATGACATTGGGCATCGGCCTTTGCAGACGACGTTGATGGCATTTCATCGTCTCGGCCATGACTAGTGGCAGCAGCTTCAGCACGAGGTGGAAGTGGATCTTGATCTTTACCTATTTTACCCTCCACATTTTTGTTCTCCATCTTTTAATGTGTGGAATTATATGCCAGTATCAATAGCAATGGCCTACTACCATATATACTGCGCACAACTGAAATGCACCACAGGTATGGATGGATAGTATACTTGAAGACACAGAGGTAGGTAGAGCAGTGGCCTACTGTACCGTACTGCTATATACTATATACTGGTGGTCAGCAAACTGTGCAAAACTGAAATGCACCACAGGTATGGATGGATAGTATACTTGACGACACAGAGGTAGGTAGAGCAGTGGCCTTCTGTACCGTACTGCTATATATTATATACTGGTGGTCAGCAAACTGTGCAAAACTGAAATGCACCACAGGTATGGATGGATAGTATACTTGACGACACAGAGGTAGGTAGAGCAGTGGCCTACTGTACCGTACTGCTATATACTATATACTGGTGGTCAGCAAACTGTGCAAAACTGAAATGCACCACAGGTATGGATGGATAGTATACTTGACGACACAGAGGTAGGTAGAGCAGTGGCCTTCTGTACCGTACTGCTATATATTATATACTGGTGGTCAGCAAACTGTGCAAAACTGAAATGCACCACAGGTATGGATGGATAGTATACTTGACGACACAGAGGTAGGTAGAGCAGTGGCCTTCTGTACCGTACTGCTATATATTATATACTGGTGGTCAGCAAAATTCTGCACTGTCCTCCTACTATATACTGCGCATAACTAAAATGCAGCACAGATATGGATAGTATACTTGACGACACAGAGGTAGAGCAGTGGACTACTGTACTGTACTGCTATATATATACTGGTGGTCAGCAAAATTCTGCACTGTCCTCCTACTATATACTGCGCACAACTAAAATGCAGCACAGGTATGGATGCATAGTATACTTGACGACACAGAGGTAGAGCAGTGGACTACTGTACTGTACTGCTATATATATACTGGTGGTCAGCAAAATTCTGCACTGTCCTCCTACTATATACTGCGCACAACTAAAATGCAGCACAGGTATGGATGCATAGTATACTTGACGACACAGAGGTAGAGCAGTGGACTACTGTACCGTACTGCTATATATATATATACTGGTGGTCAGCAAAATTCTACACTGTCCTCCTACTATATACTGCGCACAACTTCAATGCAGCACAGATATGGATAGTATACTTGACGACACAGAGGTAGAGCAGTGGACTACTGTACCGTACTGCTATATATATATACTGGTGGTCAGCAAAATTCTGCACTGTCCTCCTACTATATACTGCGCACAACTAAAATACAGCACAGGTATGGATGCATAGTTTACTTGACGACACAGAGGTAGAGCAGTGGACTACTGTACCATACTGCTATATATATACTGGTGGTCAGCAAAAATCTGCACTGTCCTCCTACTATATACTGCGCACAACTAAAATGCAGCACAGGTATGGATGCATAGTATACTTGACGACACAGAGGTAGAGCAGTGGACTACTGTACCGTACTGCTATATATATACTGGTGGTCAGCAAAATTCTGCACTGTCCTCCTACTATATACTGCGCACAACTAAAATGCAGCACAGGTATGGATGCATAGTATACTTGACGACACAGAGGTAGAGCAATAGACTACTGTACCGTACTGCTATATATATACTGGTGGTCACAGCAAAATTCTGCACTGTTCTCCTACTATATACTACAGTGCAGCACAGATATGGAGCGTTTTTCAGGCAGAGAACGTAGATATTTTCAGCACACTGAGCACAGATATTTGCAAGCACACTGAGCACAGATATTTGCAGCACACTGAGCACAGATATTTGCAGCACACTGAGCACAGATATTTGCAAGCACACTGAGCACAGATATTTTCAGCACACTGAGCACAGATATTTGCAGCACACTGAGCACAGATATTTGCAGCACACTGAGCACAGATATTTGCAGCACACTTAACACAGAAACTGAGAGAACGCAGCCACGTCCTCTCGCTATCATCTCCAAAGCACGAGTGAAAATGGCGGTGACGCACGGCTCCTTATATAGAATACGAATCTCGCGAGAATCCGACAGCGGGATGATGACGTTCGGGCACGCTCGGGTTAACCGAGCAAGGCGGGAAGATCCGAGGCTGCCTCGGAACCGTGTAAAATGGGTGAAGTTCGGGGGGGTTCGGATCCCGAGGAACCGAACCCGCTCATCTCTTTTAACATTGTATTCTTTATTACCTTTTCTCTTATCGTTTGCAGCAAAACAGATTGTCACTTATTTTCTAAATTACTTTATTAATTAAATTAATCGTTTTTTAAAAATCAAATCAATAAATCAATCAATCAATCAATCAATCAATGCTTTGCCTGCCTACTACTACATACCCCACCTTCATTTCCCTGTACTGCTCTGGGGCCTCTTCTTTGGAAAACATTCTTTCTATGGAGTCATGTAGTTTATTAAACTGCCATCCCGACTGCCACTGCTGTGCTGAAATGTTTCTATATTCTTTTAAAAAATGTGTATTACTTGTCAGCTTGGGCTTGAGAACGTGGGCGATCCATGTCCTCCATGTGAGTCCCTCGAAGATCTTCAGGCATAAGCATTGCCTCAGTATCTCCACCAGTCCCTCTGACTGCAATGTTTTCGTCTGCCAGCTTTACTTTTAGAAGCCTTTTGACATCGAAAAGCAATTGTGGCCAGTGTTGGACTGGGGCATTAAGGGCCCATCAGGGAATACAGAGGCAGGGGCCCAAGCTTAGGCCAGCCACCACAGTGGAACTTGGCCAACCATTAGAGAAAACATGCAAAGAACAGGGCCCCTTTAGGAGGGTACAGGGGTGTGTCTGTACCACCTACTTTGATTGTCAGGAGGGCTGATCTTGGTGTAGTTTCCATAGAAACAAAGCAAGAACCCAAGTACATCCATGATCCTGTTTCTTAAATTTATTAAACCTCTAGATGTGGGGGTCCTTAAAACAGTTGGTCCCACCAGGGATTACCCCTGCTCACAAGTCAGACCATATTTGTGGCAATTGTTACTCCTCAGAGCTGTAGCATTGTACACTGTGGCACAGACACCCTGCCATAATGTTTTACTGTGAGGCAAGGATGTACGGTGTGCTGACTCCCTACAAGCCTCTCATACACTGGCATAATAGCATGAACCAGTGCACAACTCTCATCATATGTGAAACGCAAATTGCAACCATATATTTTTTTTTTTGGGGGGGGGGGGCCTGGGGCACACACTGCAGCCTCCACCTCCTCCTTATCCTATCCACCCTAATCAGTAACTAAGGGGGGGGGGAGGGGGCATACAACCTCCTCCTCCTCACTGCTAATGGTCCCTCAGTCCTTCTTACAGATGCCATCCTCCCAGGGATGGCACCACTATTAGGCAGCTGCCTCAGGGCGCCAGCAACTGGAGTGCACCAATGAGTCTGTTAAAATAAAAAACAAAGAATGTGTGTTAATGAGTGCTGGCAACATTATTGTGTGTTTGTGCGTGTGCGGGGTTAATGGATTGTGACATATATTGGGACACAAATGTGTGGCATAAAAATGTATTGGTGTACTGATGTGTGTGTGGCATAATATATTGGTGACACAGCTGTGTGTCATAAAGAATGTGGTGAACATACTCTAAGTTTGGCATATGTAATGTATTGGGGGCATTGTTTGTCAACATTATAAATTGGTGGCATACAATAAATTTGAGGCACAGCTACAGTATGTGGCATATTATATTTTGGGAGCACAAATGTGTGGCATATTATGCATTAGAATAAAAACAAATATATTGAACAAATGCGCTGCCTGGCCCAATGCAGCCTACTTGGAAAACACAGGAATCCTCATAAAATTCCAAGGGAAACAATATAACAAATGGAAGTTTACAAGTGGGCGCAAAGGACCTACATAGATAATGTCCTCTGAATGTTCCAGAAGTGTCACAGTCTGTGTTCTTAGGTTCCCAATCCACCGTATGATCAATCAAGTGGTTTTCTTTATCTCAATGGAAAAAGAATAGATCATGGTGCAGATCAAAATTGGAGGGACAATACGTTTTATTTTACACAGGACACTCACAATTAACATAAAAAGAAACAGCATGTAACCAATCAAATGGTATAGGTGGAGGTGTAGACCTCTTGCATCATCACGTTACCCTCCCAGAATGGTATTGGGACACCACTGGCGGTTCCTGATAGCACACCAGTTTGGAGTAGGCTTTGAAGTCAGAAGTCACACAGCATCCACAGTAAAACGAAGAACGCCACCAGCTTAACACGTTTCGGACAGTACCTGTCCTTCCTCAGAAGCTTGGTGGCAAATGAGCACTTATACATATATATATCCTAAACATAATTGCATGATGCAGTCCATGTGTGTGGAATTTTCCTGCCACACAGCAACGCCGGACGGCCATTCGCGGCTGGAAATTACGTAAGTTAAATTGGTCCGGAAGTTAAATTGGTCCTTCATAAGTAAGTATAACTCCCAACATAAAGAAATTGAAGCAGTTTTTAGAAAAAACTGGAAAATATTAAGGAAGGATCCAATTCTTGGCTCCAAATTACCTACTAACCCAATCTTTATATATAGACGTGCCCCATCCCTTAAAGACAAACTTGTTAAAAGCTCGATTGATGAAGTAAAAAGAACCAGCATTAGAACAATTGGTTTTCATAGGTGCGGGCTGTGCACTATGTGCAAATTAGTGAAAGGACCCAGCAAGATAAAAGAATTTGTGTCAAAGATAAGTCATATCCGATTAGAGAATTCCTGACCTGTAATAATAAAAATGTGGTTTACGGTTTAGAGTGTAAGCGCGGCTTGGTTTACATAGGGAAAACCAGTAGAAGTTTAAAAGTGAGACTGGCAAATAGAGATGAGCGCCTGAAATTTTTCGGGTTTTGTGTTTTGGTTTTGGGTTCGGTTCCGCGGCCGTGTTTTGGGTTCGAACGCGTTTTGGCAAAACCTCACCGAATTATTTTTGTCGGATTCGGGTGTGTTTTGGATTCGGGTGTTTTTTTCCAAAAACACTAAAAAACAGCTTAAATCATAGAATTTGGGGGTCATTTTGATCCCAAAGTATTATTAACCTCAAAAACCATAATTTACACTCATTTTCAGTCTATTCTGAATACCTCACACCTCACAATATTATTTTTAGTCCTAAAATTTGCACCGAGGTCGCTGTGTGAGTAAGATAAGCGACCCTAGTGGCCGACACAAACACCGGGCCCATCTAGGAGTGGCACTGCAGTGTCACGCAGGATGTCCCTTCCAAAAAACCCTCCCCAAACAGCACATGACGCAAAGAAAAAAAGAGGCGCAATGAGGTAGCTGTGTGAGTAAGATTAGCGACCCTAGTGGCCGACACAAACACCGGGCCCATCTAGGAGTGGCATTTTTGTTCTCCATATTTTAATAGGCACAACTAAAAGGCACCTCAGGTAAACAATGGAGATGGATGGATTGGATACTAGTATACAATTATGGACGGGCTGCCGAGTGCCGACACAGAGGTAGCCACAGCCGTGAACTACCGCACTGTACTGTGTCTGCTGCTAATATATAGACTGGTTGATAAAGAGATAGTATACTCGTAACTAGTATGTATGTATAAAGAAAGAAAAAAAAACCACGGTTAGGTGGTATATACAATTATGGACGGGCTGCCGAGTGCCGACACAGAGGTAGCCACAGCTGTGAACTACCGCACTGTACTGTGTCTGCTGCTAATATATAGACTGGTTGATAAAGAGATAGTATACTCGTAACTAGTATGTATGTATAAAGAAAGAAAAAAAAACCACGGTTAGGTCACTGGTATATACAATTATGGACGGGCTGCCGAGTGCCGACACAGAGGTAGCCACAGCCGTGAACTACCGCACTGTACTGTGTCTGCTGCTAATATATAGACTGGTTGATAAAGAGATAGTATACTCGTAACTAGTATGTATGTATAAAGAAAGAAAAAAAAACCACGGTTAGGTCACTGGTATATACAATTATGGACGGGCTGCCGAGTGCCGACACAGAGGTAGCCACAGCCGTGAACTACCGCACTGTACTGTGTCTGCTGCTAATATATAGACTGGTTGATAAAGAGATAGTATACTCGTAACTAGTATGTATGTATAAAGAAAGAAAAAAAAACCACGGTTAGGTGGTATATACAATTATGGACGGGCTGCCGAGTGCCGACACAGAGGTAGCCACAGCCGTGAACTACCGCACTGTACTGTGTCTGCTGCTAATATATAGACTGGTTGATAAAGAGATAGTATACTCGTAACTAGTATGTATGTATAAAGAAAGAAAAAAAAACCACGGTTAGGTCACTGGTATATACAATTATGGACGGGCTGCCGAGTGCCGACACAGAGGTAGCCACAGCCGTGAACTACCGCACTGTACACTGGTTGATAAAGAGATAGTAGTATACTCGTAACAACTAGTATGACTGACTATGACGGTATAAAGAATGAAAAAAAAACCACGGTTAGGTGGTATATATTATAATACAATTATGGATGGACGGACTGCCTGCCGAGTGCCGACACAGAGGTAGCCACAGCCGTGAACTACCGCACTGTACACTGGTTGATAAAGAGATAGTAGTATACTCGTAACAACTAGTATGACTGACTATGACGGTATAAAGAATGAAAAAAAAACCACGGTTAGGTGGTATATATTATAATACAATTATGGATGGACGGACTGCCTGCCGACTGCCGACACAGAGGTAGCCACAGCCGTGAACTACCGCACTGTACACTGGTTGATAAAGAGATAGTAGTATACTCGTAACAACTAGTATGACACTATGACGGTATAAAGAATGAAAAAAAAACCACGGTTAGGTGGTATATATTATAATACAATTATGGATGGACGGACTGCCTGCCGACTGCCGACACAGAGGTAGCCACAGCCGTGAACTACCGCACTGTACACTGGTTGATAAAGAGATAGTAGTATACTCGTAACAACTAGTATGACACTATGACGGTATAAAGAATGAAAAAAAAACCACGGTTAGGTGGTATATATTATAATAATACAATTATGGATGGACGGACTGCCTGCCGACTGCCGACACAGAGGTAGCCACAGCCGTGAACTACCGCACTGTACACTGGTTGATAAAGAGATAGTAGTATACTCGTAACAACTAGTATGACTATGACGACGGTATAAAGAAAGAAAAAAAAAATACCACGGTTAGGTGGTATATAATTATACAATTATGGATGGACGGACTGCCTGCCGAGTGCCGACTGCCGACACAGAGGTAGCCACAGCCGTGAACTACCGCACTGTACTGTGTCTGCTGCTAATATAGACTGGTTGATAAAGAGATAGTATACAACAATATACTACTATACTGGTGGTCAGGCACTGGTCACCACTAGTCCCACTGGCAGTGGCACTCCTGCAGCAAAAGTGTGCACTGTTTAATTTTAAATTAATATAATATTATGTACTCCTGGCTCCTGCTATAACAACCTGCAGTGCTCCCCAGTCTCCCCCACAATTATTATAAGCTTTTATACATTGATGTGCAGCACACTGGGCTGAGCTGAGTGCACACAGACTGAGTCACACTGTGTGACTGCTGTGTATCGTTTTTTTCAGGCAGAGAACGGATATAGCAGAGAACGGATATATTAAATAAAAGTTAACTTAACAACAACTGCACTGGTCACTGTGGTAAACTCTGTCTGCACAATCTCTCTCTCTCTCTCTCTCTTCTAATCTATTCTAATGGAGAGGACGCCAGCCACGTCCTCTCCCTATCAATCTCAATGCACGTGTGAAAATGGCGGCGACGCGCGGCTCCTTATATAGAATCCGAGTCTCGCGAGAATCCGACAGCGTCATGATGACGTTCGGGCGCGCTCGGGTTAACCGAGCAAGGCGGGAAGATCCGAGTCGCTCGGACCCGTGAAAAAAAAAGTGAAGTTCGTGCGGGTTCGGATTCAAAGAAACCGAACCCGCTCATCTCTACTGGCAAAGCACTCTTATAATATTAAAAAGGGTCTTGAAAGTCACACTGTGTCCGCACACTTTAAGAAAATGCATAATTCAAGCCCCACTGCTATTAAGGCCTTCTGGGGGATACAAGGCATCTCCTCCTCATGGAGGAATAAAGATACTGAAAGTATTTTAGCAAAAGCTGAGATGAAGTGGATCTTCCTTTTAAAAACCCTTCCTCCTGGAGGCCTGAATGGGGACTTTGAACTAAAGTGGTTCCTCTAGCCTTTTATGATGAATTTTATTCTGCCATTTTTATTGTGTATTTTATAGTGTTTATTTTACATTGTTCTTATTATAAATTTTTTGATCTCCTCTCTTCCATAATTAATTTAAAAAAAAAATCTTTTATCTCCTCTCTTCCATAACTAATGAATGAATTTATAAAAAAATTTTTTTGTGTATTTATGAGAATAATAGTTCACATATTTTGTCTTTTATGTGTTCTTTCCTATGTATTACTGTATGGACATGGACTTATCGTTATTGATCAGGAGGATTTTTTACCTAATTTAAATGTGGAAGTTTTCACGTCCAATCCACTGTATTACGGCATGGAACGCATGATGAATTTCCGGTGGAGACGCTGGAACGCATGATGAACTTCCGGTAGAGACGCTGGAACGCATGATCACTTCCGGTTCCGGTTACATGATTTCCGGCCACGAACGGCCGTCCAGCGTTGCTGTGTGGCGGGAAAATGCCACACACATGGACTGCATCATGCAATTATGTTTAGGATATATATATGTATAAGTGCTCATTTGCCACCAAGCTTCTGAGGAAGGACAGGTACTGTCCGAAACGCGTTAAGCTGGTGGCGTTCTTCGTTTTACTGTGGATGCTGTGTGACTTCTGACTTCAAAGCCTACTCCAAACTGGGGTGCTATCCGGAACCGCCAGTGGTGTCCCAATACCATTCTGGGAGGGTAATGTGATGATGCAAGAGGTCTACACCTCCACCTATACCATTTGATTGATTACATGCTGTTTCTTTTTATGTTAATTGTGAGTGTCCTGTGTAAAATAAAACGTATTGCCCCTCCGATTTTGATCTGCACCATGATCTATTCTTTTTCCATCGAGATAAAGAAAACCACTTGATTGATCATACGGTGGATTGGGAACCTAAGAACACAGACTGTGACACTTCTGGAACATTCAGAGGACATTATTTATGTAGGTCCTTTGCGCCCACTTGTAAACTTCCATTTGTTATATTATGCATTAGAGGCATTGATGTATAGCAAAATTATGAATTGGGTATAAATCTGTGTGGCATATAATGAATCTGCGGCACATATGTGGCATATTATGAACTGGGAGCACATTATAAGATAAGGGCTCTGCCATGTTGCATATGAGTTGGGTTATTTCATTACAGTATATTGTGAATATGGGGCACTGCTGTGTGGCATATTTCAAAATGGAGGAAGCTGGTAGTTAAAATGTTGACTAGGGCGCGCAAGAAACCTTCTGGTGTAAACAGTTTAGGCAGTCCACAGAGAACTATATATTAGATAAGTGTATTTGGGGGGGATATTAATTTACTAGGGGTTAAAAATGTTATACATGATCTGTGTGTGTGTGCGGGGGATTTAATATTATATAAGGGCTTTAGTGTAGGTGGTTTAAAGGTAAGTCAGGACTGGTATAGGGGGTTTGATGTTATATAGGAGGTTAATTTAATATCAGGTCTCAGGGCTACACTTGGTGGGAATGGGGACCTCTTCGCCCACTTAAATCATTACAGCTGGGTAAGTTAAAAGGAAGAAAAAGCATTGGAAACCTTGCAGCTAGTGCCTGCATTAATTTCACAAAATACTTTGCAGTTTAAGACTTGAGTCAGTCTGCCTTCAGTATATTTAAAGGAACTTTAGCTTAGATAAAATGGCCACCATTGTTGTCCGTAGTTACTGGCTCTTGTGTATTCTTAATTATTTATGATCTAGCTGTAGTGTTTTTCTGTGACTTCAGAAAAAAGAAAATGTATTAAGTAAACAGTAGTATACATTTTGTATGAATTGTATACATTTATGAAGTATTATAATAAAATTGTTAACATGGTCAAGATCGAATGAAATGATATAAAACAGGTGGATATTAATGTGAGTACTTAGTCTTACATTAACATACAGCTTACTGTACTTTATGCCTCATTTTTTTACATGCATAATAACATTTGTGTGCATTATTTTTTTCTAATTCTATTAATATAGTACTTGTTTTTTGACTGAAATAAATCATTTTGGAACAGCCCTGTAAAATTCCTGCACTTGCCCCTGAGGGCTGATTGAAGGGAAATTAGTGTATTTATGAATTATGAATCTTAGTCAGGGCTGGTCTGGGTAGGAAGAGGGTAATTTATTTAATATAAATGCTATTAAATTGTTGTCAGAGCTGCTGCAAGTAAATCAGTCTATGTATTAAATCAGGATGTTATTCATTTTGCTGTAAGGTTTGGTTGAAGGAAAATAAGGCTTATTTAGTAAATGTGATTGCTACAGTATTGATTTTTTGTTGGACTGGTTGGGGATAAATAGTCATACAGTATTTATCACATATGATTGATATTTAATGCCATGCTGTTTCAGGGGAGGGAAGCTTCATTATTTGTTTTGGGTGCTGGTTGGGTGGTGACTGGCCTAATATAGCGTAATATCATTGCTCTGCTTTTAGTCATCACTGCTCTGCATTCTAGTAAATATTTCCAAACAGCGCCCCAACATCCCAGGGTCTGACCAAGGAGCAACTGATCTTACAACATCACCCAGAGCAGTTAGTCAAAAGCTGCAAAAACAAGTACTGTAGGATAGAGTAATAGACTTTAGAGGAAGAGTCCTGTGTAGCTTACCTCATCGCACTGGGACTCTGAAGGCTACTGCACATGCATACATACAGTGTCAGACTGGGGCATGAAGGGCCCACCAGGGGAATGCAGAGGCTCATGTTTTGGGGTGTGGTTAGCCGCCACAGAGGTTTGGCTAACCATTAGAGAGTGCATGGTCTGGGCATATATAAATATATATAGTAAATATTGATAGCACATGCAATGTACCAGAATATTAACAGCAATGCACTGTAGAAAATACACCACAGTCCTATACAGTATAAGGTAACATATGGATAATGCGTATTTTAGGTGCATAGACTGGAATCTGATCCTTAGAACAGTAGGTGGGGCGGGGCCACAGGCAGTGGGCCCACCGGGGGTTCTCCACACACACACACACACACACACACACACACACACACACACACACACACACACACACACACACACACACACCCGTGGGCCAGCCCAACCCTGCATACATATTCAGGAAAATGGCACTGATCCATCTTCCCTCTGATTTCTTTCTTCCACATGCACATATATCTGAGAAAATGGCACTGGCACCATGTGATTTCTGCTGCAGCAGGCGGTGCAATAGGTGCAGGTTGAGCTCCTCTTGATGGCACCCAATATGGATATACCCCTGCAGAGAGCAACGGTCTCTGACTGTCATATGTAGTTTGGTTCATGAATTTGAGGGACTGTCCCTCTGCTGCCCTGTTCATGAAGGGAGGAGACACCAACATGTGATGCCCCACCCACCGGGATGCATAACTCAAAAAAGGCATTACCAATAAAACACAGTTTAAAAACCTGACATTAAATAAGAAATGCCACCGAAACAGAGGCACCATAAACATACCAAATCTGTGCATAAATGAATAACTGGACATGGAATGACAGGATCACCCTGCTAACATTATATACGAGAAGAAGAAGAAAAGGAATTTAATGCCCTGCTATGCCTTATGTTACATTTAATGAACAATACTAGTTACGACAACATAACTATCCCCAGATCCTGGGGCAATGAGAACCCAAACAATAGTTATAAATAGCATTGCAGGCCAAATGTCTCATAAGGCATCTGGGGCTAACCTCATTGAGGCAAAAGATCCATTTAGCCTTGAGCTGGAGTAATGCCCTAGACCCATTCCCACCCTGTAGTGAAAAGGGCACGTGGTCTATGATTTTATATCTTAGCATGGCCAGGTTGTGTCTCAATTGGGCAAAGTGGCGTGCCACCGGCTGCTCACTGTCACCTGTCACCAATGCAGCCCAAATCACTAACCGATGTTGGATCATGCGGACCTTGAATTGACACTCCGTCTTGAACACGCAGTGTAACCCACATGGATGAGACAGAGTGAAGGCCACAAATTTACACTTTAAGGTGTGTAAAAGGTGTGCTGAACACATGGTTGAAGGTAGGCATCAAGAAAAACAGAAATAGGCTCGCACAGAGACCCCCAGGCTGAGATGATAGGCCTGCCAGGGGGCCTCTGTGCGTCCTTATGGATCTTAGGTATTGTATAAGAAACTGGCATTATAGGCCAGTCACTTGTTAATTTCCTACAGTTCTCATCAGTACTAGTGATGTGCACCGGAAATTTTTCGGGTTTTGTGTTTTGGTTTTGGATTCGGTTCCGCGGCCGTGTTGTGGATTCGGACGCGTTTTGGCAAAACCTCCCTGAAATTTTTTTGTCGGATTCGGGTGTGTTTTGGATTCGGGTGTTTTTTTACAAAAAAACCTCAAAAACAGCTTAAATCATAGAATTTGGGGGTCATTTTGATCCCATAGTATTATTAACCTCAATAACCATAATTTCCACTCATTTTCAGTCTATTCTGAACACCTCACACCTCACAATATTATTTTTAGTCCTAAAATTTGCACCGAGGTCGCTGGATGACTAAGCTAAGCGACCTAAGTGGCCGACACAAACACCTGGCCCATCTAGGAGTGGCAGTGCAGTGTCAGGCAGGATGGCACTTCAAAAAAATAGTCCCCAAACAGCACATGATGCAAAGAAAAAAAGAGGCGCAATGAGGTAGCTGTGTGACTAGGCTAAGCGACCCAAGTGGCCGACACAAACACCTGGCCCATCTAGGAGTGGCACTGCAGTGTCAGACAGGATGGCAGATTTAAAAAATAGTCCCCAAACAGCACATGATGCAAAGAAAAAAAGAGGTGCACCAAGGTCGCTGGATGGCTAAGCTAAGCAACACAAGTGGCCGACACAAACACCTGGCCCATCTAGGAGTGGCACTGCAGTGTCAGGCAGGATGGCACTTCAAAAAAATAGTCCCCAAACAGCACATGATGCAAAGAAAAAAAGAGGTGCACCAAGGTCGCTGGATGGCTAAGCTAAGCGACACAAGTGGCCGACACAAACACCTGGCCCATCTTGGAGTGGCACTGCAGTGTCAGACAGGATTGCAGATTTAAAAAATAGTCCCCAAACAGCACATGATGCAAAGAGAAAAAGAGGCACAATGAGGTAGCTGTGTGACTAAGCTAAGCGACCCAAGTGGCCGACACAAACACCTGGCCCATCTAGGAGTGGCACTGCAGTTTTCTAGCGAGAGAATGAGTGCTTCCATCCTCATGTGAATCTGAACCACTAGCCATGAACATAGGCCAGGGCCTCAGCCGTTCCTTGCCACTCTGTGTCGTAAATGGCATATTGGCAAGTTTACGCTTCTCCTCCTTTAGATTTTTGGGTCATTTTACTGAACTTTTGTTTTTTGGATTTTACATGCTCTCTACTATGACATTGGGCATCGGCCTTTGCAGACGACGTTGATGGCATTTCATCGTCTCGGCCATGACTAGTGGCAGCAGCTTCAGCACGAGGTGGAAGTGGATCTTGATCTTTACCTATTTTACCCTCCACATTTTTGTTCTCCATCTTTTAATGTGTGGAATTATATGCCAGTATCAATAGCAATGGCCTACTACCATATATACTGCGCACAACTGAAATGCACCACAGGTATGGATGGATAGTATACTTGAAGACACAGAGGTAGGTAGAGCAGTGGCCTACTGTACCGTACTGCTATATACTATATACTGGTGGTCAGCAAACTGTGCAAAACTGAAATGCACCACAGGTATGGATGGATAGTATACTTGACGACACAGAGGTAGGTAGAGCAGTGGCCTTCTGTACCGTACTGCTATATATTATATACTGGTGGTCAGCAAACTGTGCAAAACTGAAATGCACCACAGGTATGGATGGATAGTATACTTGACGACACAGAGGTAGGTAGAGCAGTGGCCTACTGTACCGTACTGCTATATACTATATACTGGTGGTCAGCAAACTGTGCAAAACTGAAATGCACCACAGGTATGGATGGATAGTATACTTGACGACACAGAGGTAGGTAGAGCAGTGGCCTTCTGTACCGTACTGCTATATATTATATACTGGTGGTCAGCAAACTGTGCAAAACTGAAATGCACCACAGGTATGGATGGATAGTATACTTGACGACACAGAGGTAGGTAGAGCAGTGGCCTTCTGTACCGTACTGCTATATATTATATACTGGTGGTCAGCAAAATTATGCACTGTACTCCTACTATATACTACAATGCAGCACAGATATGGAGCGTTTTTCAGGCAGAGAACGTATAATACTGGTGGTCACTGGTCAGCAAAACTGTGCACTGTACTCCTCCTATATAATACTGCTGGTCCTCAGTCCCCACAATAAAGCAGTGTGAGCACAGATATATGCAGCACACTGAGCACAGATATGGAGCGTTTTTCAGGCAGAGAACGTATAATACTGGTGGTCACTGGTCAGCAAAGCTCTGCACTGTACTCCTCCTATATAATACTGCTGGTCCCCAGTCCCCACAATAAAGCAGTGTGAGCACAGATATATGCAGCACACTGAGCACAGATATGGAGCGTTTTTCAGGCGGAGAACGTATAATGCTGGTGGTCACTGGTCAGCAAAGCTCTGCACTGTACTCCTCCTATATAATACTGCTGGTCCCCAGTCCCCACAATAAAGCAGTGAGCACAGATATTTGCAGCCACCTGAATAAAACTGAGAGGACGCCAGCCACGTCCTCTCACTATCATTTCCAATGCACGAGTGAAAAATGGCGGCGACGCGCGGCTCCTTATATAGAATACGAATCTCGCGAGAATCCGACCGTGGGATGATGACGTTCGGGCGCGCTCGGGTTAACCGAGCAAGGCGGGAAGGTTCGAATCTGCCTCGGACCCGTGTAAAAAGGGTGAAGTTCGGGGGGGTTCGGATTCCGAGGATCCGAACCCGCTCATCACTAATCAGTACTAATACCATTACTAACAGCTTGTTGCAATAAAGAGACCAACTCTTGTTTATAAACAGCTGTAGGATCGAAATCCAAACACAAATACCTATCAGCATCAGACAAAAGCCTGTGACATTCAGATCTATAATCTCCAATATATTAGCCCAGATCTGTGACTCTGTGCCAGTGTGTCTAACGCTGGGCGAAGTCATAGCGCTGGGCGGAGTCACAGTCATAGAGTCACAGATCTGGCCAAATACCTCACCGCCATCTTCCCCGTCGGATGCGTCCTCCTCCTCCCGGTTCCCGGCTCCTGTGCTGCGGTTAGGAGGGCGGCTGAACCCGGCCACAGGATGAGGCTGATTCCCGCTGTTGCTGCCGCTGCGGCCACTGCGGCTCCCCGTCTCCCGACTCACTGTCAGCCACTGCGTCCTTCTCCTCCCGGTTCCCGGCTCCTGTGCTTCGGTTAGGAGGGCAGCTGAGCCCGGCCACAGGATGAGGCCGTCTCTCACCGTTACTGCTGCTGCGGCCACCGTGGCTCCCCTTCTCCCCTCTCCCGACTCACTGTCAGCCACTGGGGGTGCGCCCAGTGTCACTGAGCGGCGCGCCCCCTCCCGTCTCCTGCTGCTGCAGACTAGCCGCGACCCCGTCTCCCAGCCCCTGCCGCCGTTACCCGGACAGCAGGAGCAGCAGCAAGTGTGCGGGAGTACGCATCCAGTTTACTACAGATCTGCTGCTCCCAGTGATTGTGTGTGTGCTGTCTTGGGTATAATGTGTGCATGGGGTATGTGGACAGTGTATCATGTGTGAATGGTTAGCTGTATATACAGTGCCCCTCCCCCACCCGCAGCACCACCGTAAACACTCCACCACCACCTGCATGAACCTCGCACCCACCCCTCCACCACCCACAGACCCCCTGGACCCCATCCCCCATCTGCAAAAAATCCACCCCTCCCCCACCCGTGTCGCCTCCTGGCCCCCTACCTTACCCATGATACCCATGCACCCACCCCTCCACCAACCGCAGCACCTTCAGACCCCCTCCTCCATCCGCGGCACCCCCCTACCTGCCCCTCCCCCACCCGCGGTGCCTCCAGACCTCCTACCCCACCGGTGGCACACCCGCTCCTTCCACACCCGCAGCACCTCCGGAACCCCTCCCCCATCCATTGCAGCCCCGCAGCTGCCCCTCCCACACACACATTACGGCCGCCGCTACCCCTCCTGTAGCCCCTCTGGACCCCCTCCCCTATTCGCGGCCCTCACTCTCCCGACCCTATCCCACCCGTAGCACCTCCCCACCACCACCACCCTCCGTGCACCCCCCATATGCAACTCCCCCAACCATAGCACCTCCGGACATCATCCCCATATGCGGAACCCCTGCACCCGTCCCTCCACCACCCACGACACCCCCGCAACCGCCCCTCCCCCACCCGCGGCACCCCCCGACCCCATCCTCATCTCCCCCGCACCCGCCTCTCCCCCAATCACAGCACCTACTAGGTGATTCATTGCGCCCTGCATGCGCTGTTCACGCTGTCGCAAGGGGCTGCGGCCCCTTAACCATTGCATGCCCTTTGTCCATGCAAAATTTCACCACTAACTAAATTATGATTGGCGCTAATACTCCATATAATACCAATGTTGCATGCCCCAATGGCGTGCAAGGGTGTGAACAGCGCCCATAGGGTGCGATTAATCACCTAGTCTCCTATATTCATCACAGCTATAGACCCTTCCTTATCTAGACCCCTTATTATCTTGTCCTGTTTCATGCCCAGATTATCCAGGGCATTATGTTCTTCTTAACTAAGGTTATGGTGAACAGGGAGAGGAATACTTTTAGATTGGGTAGCTGTCTCCTACATGCTTGAGAATGTTTTGATGGATGGATTCTGTGACACGGGGTCAAACTGGGATTTTGGGACCAATTTTTGTATTTGTGGTGGAAGAAAAGACTGTTGTATTCCAGCAATGTCTTTCTTTCTACCTGGCCCCTCTTTTGCCTTCACGTTTTTCCACCCCTTCTGGTACGTCGCATCTTCGACTTGCGATTACTGCCTGGGTACTGACCTCTAAAGGAACTTTGCATGATAAATTAATAGCAGATGTGTTAACATTTTTGTCATTTTCGCTGGCAGAAGTGCTAGAATATCTATTCAAAAAGGGTCTCCTCCAATTGGGGAAGGATTTACTTCTGGCATTGGGACCTGGCTGGCTGGTTCCCTGGCCAGAAATACACCCTGTGCTGCTCATAATATTGTTGGAATTTTTTCTTCTTTAAACTTAATTAGATCATTTCTGTAGGAATGCACCTTTGCCTTTAGTTTGTCCAGCCAATTGACCACTTGATCAGCTGAAAGGCTTGTCTGGTGCTTATCCTCAAAGGCCTTGATTTTATCTCTTATGACCCCCAGCTCTCTCCTGGATTCCTCTTTCATGAGGAGCATGAGGTTCATGCTACACTTGCTGAGGATAGAGACCCACCTCTTGCAGAATGGTATGCTACCTTCCCTCTGTAATAATTGGACAAATTTCTTCCATGTCTGCCTGAAAAACACTCCATATCTGTGCTCAGTGTGCTGCTTTATTGTGGGGACTGGGGAGTCGGGACCACTAGTATAATATTATATAGGAGGAGTACAGTGCAGAGTTTTGCTGACACAGTGACCACCAGTATATATAGCAGTACGGTACGGAAGGCCACTGCTGTACCTACCTCTGTGTCGTCATTAAGTATACTATCCATCTACATTCTAATTCTATACCTGTGGTGCATTTTTAGTTTTGCAGTTTGCTGGCACAGTGACCACCAGTATATATAGCAGTACGGTACGGAAGGCCACTGCTGTACCACTACCTACCTCTGTGTCGTCATTAAGTATACTATCCATCTACATTCTATACCTGTGGTGCATTTCAGTTGTGCAGTTTGCTGACACAGTGACCACCAGTATATATAGCAGTACGGTACGGAAGGCCACTGCTGTACCTACCTCTGTGTCGTCATTAAGTATACTATCCATCTACATTCTATACCTGTGGTGCATTTTAGTTTTGCAGTTTGCTGACACAGTGACCACCAGTATATATAGCAGTACGGTACGGAAGGCCACTGCTGTACCTACCTCTGTGTCGTCATTAAGTATACTATCCATTTACATTCTAATTCTATACCTGTGGTGCATTTTAGTTTTGCAGTTTGCTGACACAGTGACCACCAGTATATATAGCAGTACGGTACGGAAGGCCACTGCTATACCTACCTCTGTGTCGTCATTAAGTATACTATCCATCTACATTCTATACCTGTGGTGCATTTTAGTTGTGCGCAGTATATATAGTAGTAGGCCATTGCTATTGATACTGGCATATAATTCCACACATTAAAAAATGGAGAACAAAAATGTGGAGGTTAAAATAGGGAAAGATCAAGATCCACTTCCACCTCGTGCTGAAGCTGCTGCCACTAGTCATGGCCGAGACGATGAAATGCCATCAACGTCGTCTGCCAAGGCCGATGCCCAATGTCATAGTAGAGAGAATGTAAAATCCAAAAAACAAAAGTTCAGTAAAATGACCCAAAAATCAAAATTTAAAGCGTCTGATGAGAAGCGTAAACTTGTCAATACAGGTATGCCATTTACGACACGGAGTGGCAAGGAACGGCTGAGGACCTGGCCTATGTTCATGGCTGGTGGTTCAGATTCACATGAGGATGGAAGCACTCATCCTCTCGCTAGAAAAATGAAAAGACTTAAGCTGGCAAAAGCACAGCAAAGAACTGTGCGTTCTTCTAAATCACAAATCCCCAAGGAGAGTCCAATTGTGTCGGTTGCGATGCCTGACCTTCCCAACACTGGACGGGAAGAGCTTGCACCTTCCACCACTTGCACGCCCCCTGCAAGTGCTGGAAGGAGCACCCGCAGTCCAGTCCCTGATAGTCAAATTGAAGATGTCACTGTTGAAGTACACCAGGATGAGGATATGGGTGTTGCTGGCGCTGGGGAGGAAATTGACCAGGAGGATTCTGATGGTGAGGTGGTTTGTTTAAGTCAGGCACCCGGGGAGACACCTGTTGTCCGTGGGACGAATATGGCCATTGACATGCCTGGTCAAAATTAGAGATGTGCACTTGAAATTTTTCGGGTTTTGTGTTTTGGTTTTGGGTTCGGTTCCGCGGCCGTGTTTTGGGTTCGACCGCATTTTGGCAAAACCTCACCGAATTTTTTTTGTCGGATTCGGGTGTGTTTTGGATTCGGGTGTTTTTTTCAAAAAACACTAAAAAACAGCTTAAATCATAGAATTTGGGGGTCATTTTGATCCCAAAGTATTATTAACCTCAAAAACCATAATTTCCACTCATTTTCAGTCTATTCTGAACACCTCACACCTCACAATATTATTTTTAGTCCTAAAATTTGCACCGAGGTCGCTGGATGACTAAGCTAAGCGACCCTAGTGGCCGACACAAACACCTGGCCCATCTAGGAGTGGCACTGCAGTGTCACGCAGGATGGCCCTTCCAAAAAACACTCCCCAAACAGCACATGATGCAAAGAAAAAAAGAGGCGCAATGAGGTAGCTGTGTGACTAAGCTCAACGACCCAAGTGGCCGACACAAACACCTGGCCCATCTAGGAGTGGCACTGCAGTGTCACGCAGGATGGCCCTTCCAAAAAACACTCCCCAAACAGCACATGACGCAAAGAAAAAAAGAGGCGCAATGAGGTAGCTGTGTGAGTAAGCTAAGCGACCCTAGTGGCCGACACAAACACCTGGCCCATCTAGGAGTGGCACTGCAGTGTCACGCAGGATAGCCCTTCCAAAAAACACTCCCCAAACAGCACATGACGCAAAGAAAAAAAGAGGCGCAATGAGGTAGCTGTGTGAGTAAGCTAAGCGACCCTAGTGGCCGACACAAACACCTGGCCCATCTAGGAGTGGCACTGCAGTGTCACGCAGGATGGCCCTTCCAAAAAACACTCCCCAAACAGCACATGACGCAAAGAAAAAAAGAGGCGCAATGAGGTAGCTGTGTGAGTAAGCTAAGCGACCCTAGTGGCCGACACAAACACCTGGCCCATCTAGGAGTGGCACTGCAGTGTCACGCAGGATGGCCCTTCCAAAAAACACTCCCCAAACAGCACATGATGCAAAGAAAAAAAGAGGCGCAATGAGGTAGCTGTGTGAGTAAGCTAAGCGACCCTAGTGGCCGACACAAACACCTGGCCCATCTAGGAGTGGCACTGCAGTGTCACG
This sequence comes from Pseudophryne corroboree, assembly GCF_028390025.1. NCBI lineage: Eukaryota > Metazoa > Chordata > Amphibia > Anura > Myobatrachidae > Pseudophryne > Pseudophryne corroboree. The sequence goes on from NC_086448.1 coordinate 679,104,074, forward strand.
CAGGATGGCCCTTCCAAAAAACACTCCCCAAACAGCACATGATGCAAAGAAAAAAAGAGGCGCAATGAGGTAGCTGTGTGAGTAAGCTAAGCGACCCTAGTGGCCGACACAAACACCTGGCCCATCTAGGAGTGGCACTGCAGTGTCACGCAGGATGGCCCTTCCAAAAAACACTCCCCAAACAGCACATGACGCAAAGAAAAAAAGAGGCGCAATGAGGTAGCTGTGTGAGTAAGCTAAGCGACCCTAGTGGCCGACACAAACACCTGGCCCATCTAGGAGTGGCACTGCAGTGTCACGCAGGATGGCCCTTCAAAAAAATACTCCCCAAACAGCACATGACGCAAAGAAAAATGAAAGAAAAAAGAGGTGCAAGATGGAATTGTCCTTGGGCCCTCCCACCCACCCTTATGTTGTATAAACAGGACATGCACACTTTAACCAACCCATCATTTCAGTGACAGGGTCTGCCACACGACTGTGGCTGAAATGACGGGTTGGTTTGGACCCCCACCAAAAAAGAAGCAATTAATCTCTCCTTGCACAAACTGGCTCTACAGAGGCAAGATGTCCACCTCATCATCATCCTCCGATATATCACCGTGTACATCCCCCTCCTCACAGATTATCAATTCGTCCCCACTGGAATCCACCATCTCAGCTCCCTGTGTACTTTGTGGAGGCAATTGCTGCTGGTCAATGTCTCCACGGAGGAATTGATTATAATTAATTTTAATGAACATCATCTTCTCCACATTTTCTGGAAGTAACCTCGTACGCCGATTGCTGACAAGGTGAGCGGCGGCACTAAACACTCTTTCGGAGTACACACTTGTGGGAGGGCAACTTAGGTAGAATAAAGCCAGTTTGTGCAAGGGCCTCCAAATTGCCTCTTTTTCCTGCCAGTATAAGTACGGACTGTCTGACGTGCCTACTTGGATGCGGTCACTCATATAATCCTCCACCATTCTTTCAATGGGGAGAGAATCATATGCAGTGCCAGCAGACGACATGTCCATATCCGTAATCGTTGTCAGGTCCTTCAGTCCAGACCAGATGTCAGCATCAGCAGTCGCTCCAGACTGCCCTGCATCACCGCCAGCGGGTGGGCTCGGAATTCTGAGCCTTTTCCTCGCACCCCCAGTTGCGGGAGAATGTGAAGGAGGAGATGTTGACAGGTCGCGTTCCGCTTGACTTGACAATTTTCTCACCAGCAGGTCTTTGAACCCCAGCAGACTTGTGTCTGCCGGAAAGAGAGATCCAAGGTAGGTTTTAAATCTAGGATCGAGCACGGTGGCCAAAATGTAGTGCTCTGATTTCAACAGATTGACCACCCGTGAATCCTGGTTAAGCGAATTAAGGGCTCCATCCACAAGTCCCACATGCCTAGCGGAATCGCTCTGTTTTAGCTCCTCCTTCAATGTCTCCAGCTTCTTCTGCAAAAGCCTGATGAGGGGAATGACCTGACTCAGGCTGGCAGTGTCTGAACTGACTTCACGTGTGGCAAGTTCAAAGGGCAGCAGAACCTTGCACAACGTTGAAATCATTCTCCACTGCACTTGAGACAGGTGCATTCCACCTCCTATATCGTGCTCAATTGTATAGGCTTGAATGGCCTTTTGCTGCTCCTCCAACCTCTGAAGCATATATAGGGTTGAATTCCACCTCGTTACCACTTCTTGCTTCAGATGATGGCAGGGCAGGTTCAGGCATTTTTGGTGGTGCTCCAGTCTTCTGTACGTGGTGCCTGTACGCTGAAAGTGTCCCGCAATTCTTCTGGCCACCGACAGCATCTCTTGCACGCCCCTCTCGTTTTTTAAATAATTCTGCACCACCAAATTCAAGGTATGTGCAAAACATGGGACGTGCTGGAATTTGCCCATATTTAATGCACACACAATATTGCTGGCGTTGTCCGATGCCACAAATCCACAGGAGAGTCCTATTGGGGTAAGCCATTCCGCGATGATCTTCCTCAGTTGCCGTAAGAGGTTTTCAGCTGTGTGCGTATTCTGGAAACCGGTGATACAAAGCGTAGCCTGCCTAGGAAAGAGTTGGCGTTTGCGAGATGCTGTTACTGGTGCCGCCGCTGCTGTTCTTGCGGCGGGAGTCCATACATCTACCCAGTGGGCTGTCACAGTCATATAGTCCTGACCCTGCCCTGCTCCACTTGTCCACATGTCCGTGGTTAAGTGGACATTGGGTACAACTGCATTTTTTAGGACACTGGTGACTCTTTTTCTGACGTCCGTGTACATTCTCGGTATCGCCTGCCTAGAGAAGTGGAACCTAGATGGTATTTGGTAACGGGGGCACACTACCTCAAGAAATTGTCTAGTTCCCTGTGAACTAACGGCGGATACCGGACGCACGTCTAACACCAACATAGTTGTCAAGGCCTCAGTTATCCGCTTTGCAACAGGATGACTGCTGTGATATTTCATCTTCCTCGCAAAGGACTGTTGGACAGTCAATTGCTTACTGGAAGTAGTACAAGTGGTCTTCCGACTTCCCCTCTGGGATGACCATCGACTCCCAGCAGCAACAACAGCAGCGCCAGCAGCAGTAGGCGTTACACGCAAGGATGCATCGGAGGAATCCCAGGCAGGAGAGGACTCGTCAGAATTGCCAGTGACATGGCCTGCAGGACTATTGGCATTCCTGGGGAAGGAGGAAATTGACACTGAGGGAGTTGGTGGGGTGGTTTGCGTGAGCTTGGTTACAAGAGGAAGGGATTTACTGGTCAGTGGACTGCTTCCGCTGTCGCCCAAAGTTTTTGAACTTGTCACTGACTTATTATGAATGCGCTGCAGGTGACGTATAAGGGAGGATGTTCCGAGGTGGTTAACGTCCTTACCCCTACTTATTACAGCTTGACAAAGGCAACACACGGCTTGACAAATGTTGTCCGCATTTCTGTTGAAATACTTCTACACCGAAGAGCTGATTTTTTTGGTATTTTCACCAGGCATGTCAATGGCCATATTCCTCCCACGGACAACAGGTGTCTCCCCGGGTGCCTGACTTAAACAAACCACCTCACCATCAGAATCCTCCTTGTCAATTTCCTCCCCAGCGCCAGCAACACCCATATCCTCCTCATCCTGGTGTACTTCAACACTGACATCTTCAATCTGACTATCAGGAACTGGACTGCGGGTGCTCCTTCCAGCACTTGCAGGGGGCGTGCAAATGGTGAAAGGCGCATGCTCTTCACGTCCAGTGTTGGGAAGGTCAGGCATCGCAACCGACACAATTGGACTCTCCTTGTGGATTTGGGATTTCGAAGAACGCACAGTTCTTTGCTGTGCTTTTGCCAGCTTGAGTCTTTTCATTTTTCTAGCGAGAGGATGAGTGCTTCCATCCTCATGTGAAGCTGAACCACTAGCCATGAACATAGGCCAGGGCCTCAGCCGTTCCTTGCCACTCCGTGTGGTAAATGGCATATTGGCAAGTTTACGCTTCTCCTCCGACAATTTTATTTTAGATTTTTGAGTCCTTTTTTTACTGATATTTGGTGTTTTGGATTTTACATGCTCTGTACTATGACATTGGGCATCGGCCTTGGCAGATGACGTTGCTGGCATTTCATCGTCTCGGCCATGACTAGTGGCAGCAGCTTCAGCACGAGGTGGAAGTCGGTCTTGATCTTTCCCTATTTTTGGAACCTCAACATTTTTGTTCTCCATATTTTAATAGGCACAACTAAAAGGCACCTCAGGTAAACAATGGAGATGGATGGATACTAGTATACTTATGGATGGATGAGCGACTGCCGACACAGAGGTAGCTACAGCCGTGGACTACCGTACTGTGTCTGCTGCTAATATAGACTGGATGATAATGAGATAAAATTAAAATATATATATATATATATATCACACTAGTACTGCAGCCGGACAGGTATATATTATGTAATGACGGACCTGCTGGACACTGTCTGTCAGCACTGCAGACTCCTAAAGAAAGCTACTAGTATCAAGAAGATAGAAAAAAAAAAAACCACGGGTAGGTGGTATACAATTATGGATGGACGAGCAACTGCCGACACAGAGGTAGCTACAGCCGTGGACTACCGTACTGTGTCTGCTGCTAATATAGACTGGATGATAATGAGATAAAATTAAAATATATATATATATCACACTAGTACTGCAGCCGGACAGGTATATATTATGTAATGACGGACCTGCTGGACACTGTCTGTCAGCACTGCAGACTCCTAAAGTAAGCTACTAGTATCAAGAAGATAGAAAAAAAAAAAAAACCACGGGTAGGTGGTATACAATTATGGATGGACGAGTGACTGCCGACACAGAGGTAGCTACAGCCGTGGACTACCGTACTGTGTCTGCTGCTAATATAGACTGGATGATAATGAGATAAAATTAATATATATATATATATCACACTAGTACTGCAGCCGGACAGGTATATATTATGTAATGACGGACCTGCTGGACACTGTCTGTCAGCACTGCAGACTCCTAAAGTAAGCTACTAGTATCAAGAAGATAGAAAAAAAAACCCCACGGGTAGGTGGTATACAATTATGGATGGACGAGCGACTGCCGACACAGAGGTAGCTACAGCCGTGGACTACCGTACTGTGTCTGCTGCTAATATAGACTGGATGATAATGAGATAAAATTAAAATATATATATATATATATATCACACTTGTACTGCAGCCGGACAGGTATATATTATGTAATGACGGACCTGCTGGACACTGTCTGCAGAATGCGTATATAAAAACACCACACGACGAGTGTTTAACTTTTTCAGGCAGACAATCACAATTATACTGGTGGTCAGCAGACAATCACAATACTGGTGGTCAGTGGTCACTGGTCAGTCACACTGGCAGTGGCACTCTGGCAGCAAAAGTGTGCACTGTACTTAAAATATGTACTCCTGCTATAACTGCTCCCCAGTCTCCCCCACAATTAAGCTGTGTGAGCAGTGAGCACTCAGCACAGTCAGATAATGATATACAGTATTACATATGATGCAGCACACTGGGCTGAGCACAGATATGGTATGTGACTGTGTCACACTGTGTATCATTTTTTATCAGGCAGAGAACGGATTAATTAAACTGGTGGTCACTGGTCACACTATCAGCAGCAAGTAGTACTCCTCCTAATAATATGCTCCCCAAAATTTGTGTCTCTCTCTAGTACTCTAGTCTAAACGGAGAGGACGCCAGCCACGTCCTCTCCCTATCAATCTCAATGCACGTGTGAAAATGGCGGCGAGAATCCGACAGCGGGATGATGACGTTCGGGCGCGCTCGGGTTAACCGAGCAAGGCGGGAAGATCCGAGTCGCTCGACCCCGTGTAAAAAAACCTGAAGTTCGGGCGGGTTCGGATTCCGAGGAACCGAACCCGCTCATCTCTAGTCAAAATACAAAAAAAATCAGCTCTTCGGTGTGGAATTATTTAAACACAAATGCGGACAACAGGTGTCAAGCCGTGTGTTGCCTTTGTCAAGCTGTAATAAGTAGGGGTAAGGACGTTAACCACCTCGGAACATCCTCCCTTATACGTCACCTGCAGAGCATTCATTATAAGTCAGTGACAAGTTCAAAAACTTTGGATGACAGCGGAAGCAGTCCACTGACCACTAAATCCCTTCCTCTTGTAACCAAGCTCCTGCAAATCACACCACCAACTCCCTCAGTGTCAATTTCCTCCTTACCCAGGAAAGCCAATAGTCCTGCAGGCCATGTCACTGGCAAGTCTGACGAGTCCTCTCCTGCCTGGGATTCCTCCGATGCATCCTTGAGTGTAATGCCTACTGCTGCTGGCGCTGCTGTTGTAGCTGCTGGGAGTCGATCGTCATCCCAGAGGGGAAGTCGGAAGACCACTTGTACTACTTCCAGTAAGCAATTGACTGTCCAACAGTCCTTTGCGAGGAAGATGAAATATCACAGCAGTCATCCTGCTGCAAAGCAGATAACTCAGGCCTTGGCAGCCTGGGCGGTGAGAAACGTGGTTCCGGTATCCACCGTTAATTCAGAGGCAACTAGAGACTTGATTGAGGTACTGTGTCCCCGGTACCAAATACCATCTAGGTTCCATTTCTCTAGGCAGGCGATACCGAAAATGTACACAGACGTCAGAAAGAGAGTCACCAGTGTCCTAAAAAATGCAGTTGTACCCAATGTCCACTTAACCACGGACATGTGGACAAGTGGAGCAGGGCAGACTCAGAACTATATGACTGTGACAGCCCACTGGGTAGATGTATTGCCTCCCGCAGCAAGAACAGCAGCGGCGGCACCAGTAGCAGCATCTCGCAAACGCCAACTCGTTCCTAGGCAGGCTACGCTTTGTATCACCACTTTCCAGAAGAGGCACACAGCTGACAACCTCTTACGGCAACTGAGGAAGATCATCGCAGAATGGCTTACCCCAATTGGACTCTCCTGGGGATTTGTGACATCGGACAACGCCACCAATATTGTGCGTGCATTACATCAGGGCAAATTCCAGCACGTCCCATGTTTTGCACATACATTGAATTTGGTGGTGCAGAATTATTTAAAAAACGACATGGGCGTGCAAGAGATGCTTTCGGTGGCCCGAAGAATTGCGGGCCACTTTCGGCATTCAGCCACCACGTACAGAAGACTGGAGCACCACCAAACAATCCTGAACCTGCCCTGCCATCATCTGAAGCAATAGGTGGTAACGAGGTGGAATTCAACCCTCTATATGCTTCAGAGGATGGAGGAGCAGCAAAAGGCCATTCAAGCCTATACATCTGCCCACGATATAGGCAAAGGAGGGGGAATGCACCTGACTCAAGCGCAGTGGAGAATGATTTCAACGTTGTGCAAGGTTCTGCAACCCTTTGAACTTGCCAAACGTGAAGTCAGTTCAGACACTGCCAGCCTGAGTCAGGTCATTCCCCTCATCAGGCTTTTGCAGAAGAAGCTGGAGACATTGAAGGAGGAGCTAAAACAGAGCGATTCCGCTAGGCATGTGGGACTTGTGGATGGAGCCCTTAATTCGCTTAACCAGGATTCACGGGTGGTCAATCTGTTGAAATCAGAGCACTACATTTTGGCCACCGTGCTCGATCCTAGATTTAAAACCTACGTTGTATCTCTCTTTCCGGCAGACACAAGTCTGCAGAGGTTCAAAGACCTGCTGGTGAGAAAATTGTCAAGTCAAGCGGAAAGTGACTCGTCAACATCTCCTCCTTCACATTCTCCCGCAACTGGGGGTGCGAGGAAAAGGCTAAGAATTCCGATCCCACCCGCTGGCGGTGATGCAGGGCAGTCTGGAGCGAGTGCTGACATCTGGTCCGGACTGAAGGACCTGCCAACGATTACTGACATGTCGTCTACTGTCACTGCATATGATTCTCTCACCATTGAAAGAATGGTGGAGGATTATATGAGTGACCGCATCCAAGTAGGCACGTCAGACAGTCCGTACGTATACTGGCAGGAAAAAGAGGCAATTTGGAGGCCCTTGCACAAACTGGCTTTATTCTAGCTAAGTTGCCCTCCCTCCAGTGTGTACTCCGAAAGAGTGTTTAGTGCTGCCGCTCACCTTGTCAGCAATCGGCGTACGAGGTTACTTCCAGAAAATGTGGAGAAGATGATGTTCATCAAAATGAATTATAATCAATTCCTCCGTGGAGACATTCACCAGCAATTGCCTCCAGAAAGTACACAGGGATCTGAGATGGTGGATTCCAGTGAGGACGAATTAATAATCTGTGAGGAGGGGGATGTACACAGTGAAAGGGGTGAGGAATCGGAGGATGATGATGAGGTGGACATCTTGCCTCTGTAGAGCCAGTTTGTGCAAGGAGAGATTGATTGCTTCTTTTTTGGTGGGGGCCCAAACCAACCAGTCATTTCAGTCACAGTCTTGTGGCAGACCCTATCGCTGAAATGATGGGTTCGTTAAAGTGTGCATGTCCTGTTTATACAACATAAGGGTGGGTGGGAGGGCCCAAGGACAATTCCATCTTGCACCTCTTTTTTCTTTCATTTTTCTTTGCATCATGTGCTGTTTGGGGACAATTTGTTTGAACTGCCATCCTGTATGACACTGCAGTGCCACTCATAGATGGGCCAGGTGTTTGTGTCGGCCACTTGTGTCGCTTAGCTTAGTCACACAGCGACCTTGGTGCGCCTCTTTTTTTCTTTGCATCATGTGCTGTTTGGGGACTATTTTTTTGAAGTGCCATCCTGTCTGACACTGCAGTGCCACTCCTAGATGGGCCAGGTGTTTGTGTCGGCCACTTGTGTCGCTTAGCTTAGTCACACAGCGACCTTGGTGCGCCTCTTTTTTTCTTTGCATCATGTGCTGTTTGGGGACAATTTTTTTGAAGTGCCATCCGGTCTGACACTGCAGTGCCACTCCTAGATGGGCCAGGTGTTTGTGTCGGCCACTTGTGTCGCTTAGCTTAGTCACACAGCGACCTTGGTGCGCCTCTTTTTTTCTTTGCATCATGTGCTGTTTGGGGACTATTTTTTTGAAGTGCCATCCTGTCTGACACTGCAGTGCCACTCCTAGATGGGCCAGGTGTTTGTGTCGGCCACTTGTGTCGCTTATCTTAGTCACACAGCGACCTTGGTGCGCCTCTTTTTTTCTTTGCATCATGTGCTGTTTGGGGAGTGTTTTTTTAAAGTGCCATCCTGCCTGACACTGCAGTGCCACTCCTAGATGGGCCAGGTGTTTGTGTCGGCCACTTGTGTCGCTTAGCTTAGCCATTCAGCGACCTCGGTGCAAATTTTAGGACTAAAAATAATATTGTGAGGTGTGAGGTGTTCAGAATAGACTGGAAATGAGTGGAAATTATGGTTATTGAGGTTAATAATACTATGGGATCAAAATGACCCCCAAAATCTATGATTTAAGCGGTTTTTTAGGGTTTTTAAAAAAAAACACCCGAATCCAAAACACACCCGAATCCGTCAAAAATTTTCGGTGAGGTTTTGCCAAAACACGTCCGAATCCAAAACACGGCCGCGGAATCGAATCCAAAACCAAAAGAAAAACCCGAAAAATGTCCAGTGCACATCACTAGGGGGCACCTGGGCCCGGGCCCCCCCTGTCTTTTCTGACTTCTTTTTTTTCTCAAAAGGAGAACAGCAGCAGCACTACTGCTATTTCCGTCAGTCAGATTTTATAAAAGAGCCGGCAGGCACTAGGACCCACCGCGGCTCTAACAGCAAGTCTGTGTGGTATCCAATGGGGAGGCTGGAGCTGCAGCTCCAGCCTCCCCCTGCTAACACCGCAACCTGCCTCCCCCACTGCCAGCCAGCCAGAGTCCAGCCCAGGCGCAGGCTTCAAATGCCAGCATCGAGTAAGACTGTTTCTTATGATGGTGCAGAAGGCTTCCTTAGCCCTCACTGCACCGCAGTTTCCCAGCGCTTCCTCCTCCACTTCCTTTACCACCATGCTCGGTGCAGTCAAACTCAGCCTCAGCTTTGAGAAGGCGGCCCGTGTGATTGTGACAGGGCTGTCCTGCAGATGTCTCATGCTGCTTGTTGGAGATCCAGCTGGCTGCTTCTGCTAATCAAAGATGGGCAGTTCGTGTCCTGCAGTCTGAGTCTCAGTGCAGTGCCCAAAACAAGGTATGCTGCACCTGCCACCACCAACTAAATACTTTAATAATTATATTGTGCTGGAGTGCCTTCCAGGCTCCCATACCTAATGGAACAGGTGACCAACATTTCAAGGCCCAATCAGCCTTTTCATCAGGGTGAAACATTGGCAATAAACCAGGATGCGCTCTTACAGTCAATGATCACCTGATGGCATATTCTGTGTGGCCACACCCCCTGTGATACCACACCCCTTATCTGGAAGCACGCGTGCCTTAGTTGCATGTAAATATAACTATTACCGTTCCCCCATCATGGTGCTCCCCCTTTCAATTTCTTCTGGATCCGCCCCTGGATGCACCTGCGCATTGCGGTGCATACACATGCGCAGTTCTGACCTGATCGCAGCGCAGCGAAAAAAACTAGCGTGCGATCAGGTCTGAATGACCCCCTAAGAGAGGAGGGGGCCAGTGTGCAATTTCTGTCTGGGCTCCCTCCTCTCTAGCCGGCAGCACAGAGTCTCTGGGCACTAGGGTTAGTAGGAGACCCTAGCACTGCCTCAGAGTCTAGTGCGCATGCGCAGGTCTCTGGAAAATTGCTGCAGCAGCCATTTTCCCTTTGATTTTCCTACTGCACATGCTCGAGATGCCAGGAAAATATCCACCATGCCAGTGTCCTAGTGATTTGTCCAGCACTGCTGCTGTCAGCGGGGGACTCTGGAGAGGTAAGTATTGAAAAAAATGGATGCAGGGTGTGCGGAGTGGTCCCCCCTGGACCCAGGGGCCCGTGTTCACCACACACACTGCACCCATTATGGATATGCCACTGTAAAGGAGGCTATGCACAAATCACCACATGACTTAAGCAATACAACATACATCTACACATTCAATGTTCTGGTTCAGTATTATTTACCGAAGGGCACAATACCGACGGTCATAATCTCAACAGCAATTGACCCTCAAAATACTGACACGGTCAAAATACTGACAATCATTATGCCGACATGTTAAAGATGGCGACATGGTCAGAATACCGACATTTGAAATACCGACAGGTCAAAATACCGACATGAGGTTTTCGGGGGGGGGGGGGGGGTTGTGTCAATGTTGACATAGGTTAACATTGACACCGTCTAAGTGTACCGTGTCCCCTGGCATGTTTCGGGCACACTATTATATTCCCCCTCCAGGTCCACTGGGATGGTAAAGTATGAACAAGTTTATTTGGGGCAAAAAATCCTTAAAAACGCATGTCGGCATTTTGACATGTCGGCATTTCACATGTCGGAATTCTGACTATGTTGGCATTTTGCACATGTCAGCATAATGAATGTTGGTATTTGACTGTCTGTCAGTGGCTGTCGGGATTATGACCGTCGGTATTGTGTCCAGCGGTAAATCAACTGCTACCCCAATGGGGGACAGTAGTTCCAGCCAGGAGCAGGTTAATGCAGGTGGGATGCAGTGTTTTTAGGGTGCAACTGCAAGTTACATACAGCAGTGGCTGTATGACTTTTAGTGCTGTCAGCGGAGATGGCACTTTGGTTTATTGTGGCACCGCCGCTGTTATGTGTGGGACCAGCATGTCTGGGGTACAGTCTCTCTGCTCAGAAGGTGCATGCAGCAGCACACCTCCATTACTATGAGGACCATGTCACACTGAGGAGACCATGCAGAGCGCACTCCTCAACAATTCATACCTCCCAACATTAGAGATGAGCGGGTTCGGTTTCTCTGAAACCGAACCCGCACGAACTTCATGTTTTTTTCACGGGTCCGAGCAGACTCGGATCCTCCCGCCTTGCTCGGTTAACCCGAGCGCGCCCGAACGTCATCATGACGCTGTCGGATTCTCGCGAGACTCGGATTCTATATAAGGAGCCGCGCGTCGCCGCCATTTTCACACGTGCATTGAGATTGATAGGGAGAGGACGTGGCTGGCGTCCTCTCCATTAGAAATTAGATTAGAAGAGAGAGAGAGATTGTGCAGAGTCAGACAGAGTTTACCACAGTGACCAGTGCAGTTGTTGTTAGTTAACTTTTATTTATTTTAATATATATCCGTTCTCTGCTATATCCGTTCTCTGCCTGAAAAAAAACGATACACAGCAGCAGCCAGTCACACAGTGTGACTCAGTCTGTGTGCACTCAGCTCAGCCCAGTGTGCTGCACATCAATGTATAAAAGGCAAAGCTTATAATAATTGTGGGGGAGACTGGGGAGCACTGCAGGTTGTTATAGCAGGAGCCCCCAGGAGTACATAATATTATATTAATTTAAAATTAAACAGTGCACACTTTTGCTGCAGGAGTGCCACTGCCAGTGTGACTAGTGGTGACCACAGTGCCTGACCACCAGTATAGTAGTATATTCATTGTTGTATGTATTGTATACTATCTCTTTATCAACCAGTCTATATTAGCAGCAGACACAGTACAGTGCGGTAGTTCACGGCTGTGGCTACCTCTGTGTCGGCAGTCGGAACTCGGCAGGCAGTCCGTCCATCCATAATTGTATTACAATATATACCACCTAACCGTGGTATTTTTTTTTCTTTCTTTATACCGTCATAGTGTCATACTAGTTGTTACGAGTATACTACTATCTCTTTATCAACCAGTGTACAGTGCGGTAGTTCACGGCTGTGGCTACCTCTGTGTCGGCAGTCGGCAGGCAGTCCGTCCATCCATAATTGTATTATTATTATAATATATACCACCTAACCGTGGTTTTTTTTTCATTCTTTATACCGTCGTCATAGTGTCATACTAGTTGTTACGAGTATACTACTATCTCTTTATCAACCAGTGTACAGTGCGGTAGTTCACGGCTGTGGCTACCTCTGTGTCGGCAGTCGGCAGGCAGTCCGTCCATCCATAATTGTATTATAATATATACCACCTAACCGTGTTTTTTTTTTCCATTCTTTATACCGTCGTCATAGTGTCATACTAGTTGTTACGAGTATACTACTATCTCTTTATCAACCAGTGTACAGTGCGGTAGTTCACGGCTGTGGCTACCTCTGTGTCGGCAGTCGGCAGGCAGTCCGTCCATCCATAATTGTATTATTATTATAATATATACCACCTAACCGTGGTTTTTTTTCCATTCTTTATACCGTCGTCATAGTGTCATACTAGTTGTTACGAGTATACTACTATCTCTTTATCAACCAGTGTACAGTGCGGTAGTTCACGGCTGTGGCTACCTCTGTGTCGGCAGTCGGCAGGCAGTCCGTCCATCCATAATTGTATTATTATTATAATATATACCACCTAACCGTGGTTTTTTTTCCATTCTTTATACCGTCGTCATAGTGTCATACTAGTTGTTACGAGTATACTACTATCTCTTTATCAACCAGTGTACAGTGCGGTAGTTCACGGCTGTGGCTACCTCTGTGTCGGCAGTCGGCAGGCAGTCCGTCCATCCATAATTGTATTATTATTATAATATATACCACCTAACCGTGGTTTTTTTTCCATTCTTTATACCGTCGTCATAGTGTCATACTAGTTGTTACGAGTATACTACTATCTCTTTATCAACCAGTGTACAGTGCGGTAGTTCACGGCTGTGGCTACCTCTGTGTCGGCAGTCGGCAGGCAGTCCGTCCATCCATAATTGTATTATTATTATAATATATACCACCTAACCGTGGTTTTTTTTCCATTCTTTATACCGTCATCATAGTGTCATACTAGTTGTTACGAGTATACTACTATCTCTTTATCAACCAGTGTACAGTGCGGTAGTTCACGGCTGTGGCTACCTCTGTGTCGGCAGTCGGCAGGCAGTCCGTCCATCCATAATTGTATTATTATTATAATATATACCACCTAACCGTGGTTTTTTTTTCATTCTTTATACCGTCGTCATAGTGTCATACTAGTTGTTACGAGTATACTACTATCTCTTTATCAACCAGTGTACAGTGCGGTAGTTCACGGCTGTGGCTACCTCTGTGTCGGCAGTCGGCAGGCAGTCCGTCCATCCATAATTGTATTATTATTATAATATATACCACCTAACCGTGGTTTTTTTTCCATTCTTTATACCGTCGTCATAGTGTCATACTAGTTGTTACGAGTATACTACTATCTCTTTATCAACCAGTGTACAGTGCGGTAGTTCACGGCTGTGGCTACCTCTGTGTCGGCAGTCGGCAGGCAGTCCGTCCATCCATAATTGTATTATTATTATAATATATACCACCTAACCGTGGTTTTTTTTCCATTCTTTATACCGTCGTCATAGTGTCATACTAGTTGTTACGAGTATACTACTATCTCTTTATCAACCAGTGTACAGTGCGGTAGTTCACGGCTGTGGCTACCTCTGTGTCGGCAGTCGGCAGGCAGTCCGTCCATCCATAATTGTATTATTATTATAATATATACCACCTAACCGTGGTTTTTTTTCCATTCTTTATACCGTCGTCATAGTGTCATACTAGTTGTTACGAGTATACTACTATCTCTTTATCAACCAGTGTACAGTGCGGTAGTTCACGGCTGTGGCTACCTCTGTGTCGGCAGTCGGCAGGCAGTCCGTCCATCCATAATTGTATTATTATTATAATATATACCACCTAACCGTGGTTTTTTTATACCACCTAACCGTGGCAGTCCGTCCATAATTGTATACTAGTAAACTATCCAATCCATCCATCTCCATTGTTTACCTGAGGTGCCTTTTAGTTCTGCCTATAAAATATGGAGAACAAAAAAGTTGAGGTTCCAAAATTAGGGAAAGATCAAGATCCACTTCCACCTCGTGCTGAAGCTGCTGCCACTAGTCATGGCCGAGACGATGAAATGCCAGCAACGTCGTCTGCCAAGGCCGATGCCCAATGTCATAGTACAGAGCATGTCAAATCCAAAACACCAAATATCAGAAAAAAAAGGACTCCAAAACCTAAAATAAAATTGTCGGAGGAGAAGCGTAAACTTGCCAATATGCCATTTACCACACGGAGTGGCAAGGAACGGCTGAGGCCCTGGCCTATGTTCATGGCTAGTGGTTCAGCTTCACATGAGGATGGAAGCACTCAGCCTCTCGCTAGAAAACTGAAAAGACTCAAGCTGGCAAAAGCACCGCAAAGAACTGTGCGTTCTTTGAAATCCCAAATCCACAAGGAGAGTCCAATTGTGTCGTTTGCGATGCCTGACCTTCCCAACACTGGACGTGAAGAGCATGCGCCTTCCACTATTTGCACGCCCCCTGCAAGTGCTGGAAGGAGCACCCGCAGTCCAGTTCCTGATAGTCAGATTGAAGATGTCAGTGTTGAAGTACACCAGGATGAGGAGGATATGGGTGTTGCTGGCGCTGGGGAGGAAATTGACCAGGAGGATTCTGATGGTGAGGTGGTTTGTTTAAGTCAGGCACCCGGGGAGACACCTGTTGTCCGTGGGAGGAATATGGCCGTTGACATGCCAGGTGAAAATACCAAAAAAATCAGCTCTTCGGTGTGGAGGTATTTCACCAGAAATGCGGACAACAGGTGTCAAGCCGTGTGTTCCCTTTGTCAAGCTGTAATAAGTAGGGGTAAGGACGTTAACCACCTCGGAACATCCTCCCTTATACGTCACCTGCAGCGCATTCATAATAAGTCAGTGACAAGTTCAAAAACTTTGGGTGACAGCGGAAGCAGTCCACTGACCAGTAAATCCCTTCCTCTTGTAACCAAGCTCACGCAAACCACCCCACCAACTCCCTCAGTGTCAATTTCCTCCTTCCCCAGGAATGCCAATAGTCCTGCAGGCCATGTCACTGGCAAGTCTGACGAGTCCTTTCCTGCCTGGGATTCCTCCGATGCATCCTTGCGTGTAACGCCTACTGCTGCTGGCGCTGCTGTTGTTGCCGCTGGGAGTCGATGGTCATCCCAGAGGGGAAGTCGTAAGCCCACTTGTACTACTTCCAGTAAGCAATTGACTGTTCAACAGTCCTTTGCGAGGAAGATGAAATATCACAGCAGTCATCCTACTGCAAAGCGGATAACTGAGTCCTTGACAACTATGTTGGTGTTAGACGTGCGTCCGGTATCCGCCGTTAGTTCACAGGGAACTAGACAATTTATTGAGGCAGTGTGCCCCCGTTACCAAATACCATCTAGGTTCCACTTCTCTAGGCAGGCGATACCGAGAATGTACACGGACATCAGAAAAAGACTCACCAGTGTCCTAAAAAATGCAGTTGTACCCAATGTCCACTTAACCACGGACATGTGGACAAGTGGAGCAGGGCAGGGTCAGGACTATATGACTGTGACAGCCCACTGGGTAGATGTATGGACTCCCGCCGCAAGAACAGCAGCGGCGGCACCAGTAGCAGCATCTCGCAAACGCCAACTCTTTCCTAGGCAGGCTACGCTTTGTATCACCGCTTTCCAGAATACGCACACAGCTGAAAACCTCTTACGGCAACTGAGGAAGATCATCGCGGAATGGCTTACCCCAATTGGACTCTCCTGTGGATTTGTGGCATCGGACAACGCCAGCAATATTGTGTGTGCATTAAATATGGGCAAATTCCAGCACGTCCCATGTTTTGCACATACCTTGAATTTGGTGGTGCAGAATTTTTTAAAAAACGACAGGGGCGTGCAAGAGATGCTGTCGGTGGCCAGAAAAATTGCGGGACACTTTCGGCGTACAGGCACCACGTACAGAAGACTGGAGCACCACCAAAAACTACTGAACCTGCCCTGCCATCATCTGAAGCAAGAAGTGGTAACGAGGTGGAATTCAACCCTCTATATGCTTCAGAGGTTGGAGGAGCAGCAAAAGGCCATTCAAGCCTATACAATTGAGCACGATATAGGAGATGGAATGCACCTGTCTCAAGTGCAGTGGAGAATGATT
This sequence comes from Pseudophryne corroboree, assembly GCF_028390025.1. NCBI lineage: Eukaryota > Metazoa > Chordata > Amphibia > Anura > Myobatrachidae > Pseudophryne > Pseudophryne corroboree. The sequence goes on from NC_086448.1 coordinate 679,120,520, forward strand.
TCAACGTTGTGCAAGGTTCTGATGCCCTTTGAACTTGCCACACGTGAAGTCAGTTCAGACACTGCCAGCCTGAGTCAGGTCATTCCCCTCATCAGGCTTTTGCAGAAGAAGCTGGAGGCATTGAAGAAGGAGCTAACACGGAGCGATTCCGCTAGGCATGTGGGACTTGTGGATGCAGCCCTTAATTCGCTTAACAAGGATTCACGGGTGGTCAATCTGTTGAAATCAGAGCACTACATTTTGGCCACCGTGCTCGATCCTAGATTTAAAGCCTACCTTGGATCTCTCTTTCCGGCAGACACAGGTCTGCTGGGGTTGAAAGACCTGCTGGTGACAAAATTGTCAAGTCAAGCGGAACGCGACCTGTCAACATCTCCTCCTTCACATTCTCCCGCAACTGGGGGTGCGAGGAAAAGGCTCAGAATTCCGAGCCCACCCGCTGGCGGTGATGCAGGGCAGTCTGGAGCGACTGCTGATGCTGACATCTGGTCCGGACTGAAGGACCTGACAACGATTACGGACATGTCGTCTACTGTCACTGCATATGATTCTCTCAACATTGATAGAATGGTGGAGGATTATATGAGTGACCGCATCCAAGTAGGCACGTCACACAGTCCGTACTTATACTGGCAGGAAAAAGAGGCAATTTGGAGGCCCTTGCACAAACTGGCTTTATTCTACCTAAGTTGCCCTCCCACAAGTGTGTACTCCGAAAGAGTGTTTAGTGCCGCCGCTCACCTTGTCAGCAATCGGCGTACGAGGTTACATCCAGAAAATGTGGAGAAGATGATGTTCATTAAAATGAATTATAATCAATTCCTCCGCGGAGACATTGACCAGCAGCAATTGCCTCCACAAAGTACACAGGGAGCTGAGATGGTGGATTCCAGTGGGGACGAATTGATAATCTGTGAGGAGGGGGATGTACACGGTGATATATCGGAGGGTGAAGATGAGGTGGACATCTTGCCTCTGTAGAGCCAGTTTGTGCAAGGAGAGATTAATTGCTTCTTTTTTGGGGGGGGTCCAAACCAACCCGTCATATCAGTCACAGTCGTGTGGCAGACCCTGTCACTGAAATGATGGGTTGGTTAAAGTGTGCATGTCCTGTTTTGTTTATACAACATAAGGGTGGGTGGGAGGGCCCAAGGATAATTCCATCTTGCACCTCTTTTTTCTTTTCTTTTTCTTTGCATCATGTGCTGATTGGGGAGGGTTTTTTGGAAGGGACATCCTGCGTGACACTGCAGTGCCACTCCTAGATGGGCCCGGTGTTTGTGTCGGCCACTAGGGTCGCTAATCTTACTCACACAGCTACCTCATTGCGCCTCTTTTTTTCTTTGCGTCATGTGCTGTTTGGGGAGGGTTTTTTGGAAGGGACATCCTGCGTGACACTGCAGTGCCACTCCTAGATGTGCCCGGTGTTTGTGTCGGCCACTAGGGTCGCTAATCTTACTCACACAGTCAGCTACCTCATTGCGCCTCTTTTTTTCTTTGCGTCATGTGCTGTTTGGGGAGGGTTTTTTGGAAGGGCCATCCTGCGTGACACTGCAGTGCCACTCCTAGATGGGCCCGGTGTTTGTGTCGGCCACTAGGGTCGCTAATCTTACTCACACAGCTACCTCATTGCGCCTCTTTTTTTCTTTGCGTCATGTGCTGTTTGGGGAGGGTTTTTTGGAAGGGCCATCCTGCGTGACACTGCAGTGCCACTCCTAGATGGGCCCGGTGTTTGTGTCGGCCACTAGGGTCGCTAATCTTACTCACACAGCTACCTCATTGCGCCTCTTTTTTTCTTTGCGTCATGTGCTGTTTGGGGAGGGTTTTTTGGAAGGGACATCCTGCGTGACACTGCAGTGCCACTCCTAGATGGGCCCGGTGTTTGTGTCGGCCACTAGGGTCGCTTATCTTACTCACACAGCGACCTCGGTGCAAATTTTAGGACTAAAAATAATATTGTGAGGTGTGATGTGTTCAGAATAGGCTGAAAATGAGTGTAAATTATGTTTTTTGAGGTTAATAATACTTTGGGATCAAAATTACCCCCAAATTCTATGATTTAAGCTGTTTTTTAGGGTTTTTTGAAAAAAACACCCGAATCCAAAACACACCCGAATCCGACAAAAATAATTCGGTGAGGTTTTGCCAAAACGCGTTCGAACCCAAAACACGGCCGCGGAACCGAACCCAAAACCAAAACACAAAACCCGAAAAATTTCAGGCGCTCATCTCTACCCAACATGACCCTCTCCAGAAGGGACACAATGCTCTGCTTCTGGACTTATCTCTTCATTTATGATTGCCTACACCTGTTTTGAACAGGTTAATGGCTAAGAAAGGTGTTTCAGCAGAGGTGATGGCAATCATAAATTAAGAGGGAAGTCCAGGGTCAGAGCGATCTGTCCCTCCTTGAGAGGGTCATATTGGGAAGTATGACAATTTCATACTGTATGCTCTATGGTTTTCACACCACATTGTAAATCCCTGTATACTGACCTAATTGTTAGGGGAAGTGACTCAACAGCCAGTTTTATTACAACCTCCGGCACTCTTATTAGTGGATAACAAATGCTGCTAATCAGAAATGAGAATGCTGGAGGCTGTCATTAGACAGCCTGTTGAGACAACAACCTGTGTTTCCTGTAAAAAAACAGGCAGAGCTGGCATCCCTGACCACAGGAGAGGGGTGTACAGAAATTAAAAGGAGGTGCATTGTGGTAACTACAGGAAATTAGTAATCAGCAATGTAATAGTCAATATATATTTGGGGTTAACATTGTGGCTACCACTGTAGATTTGAAACTTGCACTGTGGGTACCTCCTAGGGTTGCCACCTCATCCCTTTAATTCTGGACACATATTAATTACACAGGTTCTGTGGCTGGCTGACTTCAAGACTCCATTTCACCTGGTTTTAATACAGTGCATAGGCCACCGCAGGAAAATAATACAGCACATACAGTAGGCCACAGCATGAACATAATACAGCACATAGGCCACAGCAGGAACATAATACAGCACATAGGCCACCGCAGGAAAATAATACAGCACATAGGTCCCCGCAGGAACATAATACAGCACATACCGTAAGCCACCGCAGGAAAATGATACAGCACATAGACCCCTGCAGGAGCATAATACAGCACATTGGCCACCGCAGGAAAATAATAGAGCACATACAGTAGGCAACCACAATTAAAATAATCAAACACATTGGCTTCACATGAAAAATAACTGACACATCGGCACTCATAGGAAAAAAACCACACATTGGCACAGATAGGAAAATCTATGTCTCTCCCTTATATTATAACTAGTAACCCCTGTGTTTTCCCCTTCTCTTGGCCCCTGTGTGAGTCATGAACCATTCCTTGAGAGCCATGTATCCCACTTCCCCTGTGTGAACTATGCCCCCATTCCCCTGTGTGCGTGATATTACCCCTTTACCCTGTGTGAGCCATGCTATCCCCTTCCCCTGTGGTAGTGATATATCCTCTTCTCCCTGTGTGATCGATGTCTTATCACACCATCCTCTACCGCCTGTGTATCTCAGCCACACCATCATCTCCTGACGGCGTCTCTCAGCAACACCATTGTCTTCTCCCTGAGTCATCTCTCAGCGTACAATCATCTCCTACCTGCATCTCTATGCCATGCCATCATCTCCCACCATCCTCCTCACTTTGGGGTAAATTTACTAAGATGGGAGTTCTATTTAAGATGGGATGTTGCCCATAGCAACCAATCAGATTCCAGGTATTATCTTCTAGGTGCTAGATAAATGAGAAGTAAAATCTAATTGGTTTCTATGGGCAACATCCCATCTTAAATAGAACTTCCGTCTTAGTAAATTTACCCTTTTGTGTCTCTCAGCCTTCCCCCTTCACTCTGTGCCTATCAGCCTCCCACCTTTCACTCTGTGTTTTTCAGCCTACCCTCCCTTTACTCTGTGCCTCTCAGCCTGCCCCCTTCACTCTGTGCCGCTCAGCCTGCCCCCTTCACTCTGTGTCTCTCAGCCTGCATCCCTTTCACTCTGCACCTCTCAGCCTACACCCTACACTCTGTGTCTCTTAGTCTGCTGCCCCTTCACTCTGTGCCTCTCAGATGCCCCCCTTTACGCCAGTGCCTCTCAGCCTACCCACTTCACTCTGTGCCTTTCAGCCTGCACGCCTTCATTCTGTGCCTCTTACCCTGCAGTTACCTTCACTCTGTGCCTCTCAGCTTGTACTCCCCTTCACTCTGTGCCTCTCAGCCTGCCCCCTTCACTCTGTGCCTCTCAGCCTGCCCCCTTCACTCTGTGTCTCTCAGCCTACACCCTACACTCTGTGTCTCTTAGTCTGCTGCCCCTTCACTCTGTGCCTCTCAGATGCCCCCCTTTACGCCAGTGGCTCTCAGCCTACCCCCTTCACTCTGTGCCTTTCAGCCTGCACGCCTTCATTCTGTGCCTCTCACCCTGCAATTACCTTCACTCTGTGCCTCTCAGCTTGTACTCCCCTTCACTCTGTGGCTCTCAGCCTGTACTCCCCTTTACTCTGGTCTCTCAGACTGCACCCCTTCACTCTGTGTTTCTTAGCCTGCCCCCCCCACTTCACTCTGTGCCTCTCAGTCTGCACCCCTTTACTGTGTCTATCAGCCTGCCACCCCTTCACTCTGTTTCTCTCAGCTTTCACCTTCACTCTACCTCTCTGCCAGCTGTCTCTCCCTCCCAACCCCAGTTTCTCAGCCTGCATCTCACCTCTCTCTCCCTTGCCTTTCCCACCCCATTCACTTGTAGCCGCCCTCACCTATAATAGACAGTGAGGGCAGGCGCCGCTTCTTAACTGCAGGATAGGGAGCGTGTGCCCATGATATGGTGCCGGCACAGCACTCCCGCCTACGTGGCTCTTTACATTAGTGTGTGCACGCTAATAAGTTGGGGTACAATGAGGGAGCCATGTGCCTCCATTGAGTCAGTTGCCACCGGGCAATCCATCCCTGCTTAAGCATTCCTCTCTGTTCTGTCTACTTCTTGTAGATCAGTCAAAGGCAATAGAAAGGATAAGTGTCACCATATTCATCGGGATGTAGCCAAAAATTTTGACTTTTATAATGTCAACAACACCGCACTGTCAGCAGTCATTATTTCAACATTTTTCTCGGAATGTCAACAGGTGAAATGTCGATATTTTCAGAATGTGAATATTAGGGTAAGACTGCAAGCAAGAGGGTTAGGGTTATGTTGCAGAGGGAGGTTTCGGGGGGGGGGGGGGGATTGGGTTTATAGGAGAAATGTATTATTACTGTGTACATGATGACTGTCGCGTATCATATCCAACCCCTTATCTAGCTGCTCTCACCCTTTCCCACATCCCTTATTTCTCCCATACTGTACATGGTGCTACAATTATAGAGTACATTTAAACACACAGATGCTTTGTTAGAACATATCAGATTGAATACATTTGTAAAATGGTTCTGGCGAATCAAAGATTTTGCTAAGTTGTAGAAATTTCACTTAACTCTAATTAATATGGCTGTGCTTTTCTAATCTTATTTAGAATTAAATATTTCATCATTGTTGTAAAGGGAGCTAATGCTTTTTTCACAATTTTCTGAACTGTAAAACCTGAAAGAATAAAACAATGTATTTGAAACTGAAAGTATAGGATTATTATTATTATTATTATTATTATTATATCCACTATCAGCATTAAGGAAAACAGATCTTTCTTCTGAGAATACATCTGGTTTCCTGAGCCACTGCTGATGAGACAGATGGTATTTAAAAGACAGCAGAAGGTAGTACTTGTGATAAAACTGTAGGCTTCTATCCAAGTAGAATGTAATTTAGGCCATTTGATAGAAGGGTGGGGTGTTATAGTTATATTAAGCCTACCAATGAACACCACACGGTTGGTAATTTAAATATAATGTTCTTTGTTTATTATAAATGCATTAATAAGGAGAGCAGATGGACCACATACAGTACGGCCTGTTTAGTTTCATCAAATCAAGTTGATATCATTTTTAAATAAATTACAAAACAAATTATGTGTAGTAGCAACTGTAACTAAGTTTGGAAGAACACGACAAAAGCTTTTTCACTATTGGACATATTATAGCCAGAAGCATACTGTATATACACATACTATTTTTAATTATCATATTTTATATTTCTTCTTCTTCTTCTTCTTCTTCTTCTTCTTCTTATTATTATTATTATTATTATGATTATTATGATGATGATGATTATTATTATTATTATTATTATTATAATACACAGTACTCTGATTCTGAGTCACATGCACTGCTGATGTCAGGCACAGTGGAGCAATGTTTTTCTACTGCACATGTATCTAAGGCGCACCATGCATGCATCCTGATTGTCTGTGCACAGGGGTTGGGTATGTGTGACCACCCGGTGGTCACAATCCCGGTTGTTAGGTGGCCGGCAAGCGCAAAGAAGTTGCACTCGCCACAGGTTGTATTCCGACTGTATGGGTGTCGTGGACTTCCATGAGTGGGAATAGTCCCTGTTGGTCGGCATGCAAACCGCGGGATATGCAGGGTTCAGGATCCCAGCGTCGGCATTGTGACCGGTGGTCTCCTGACCGCGGCCACATAACTGCATCCCGTGCACAGTACTGATTAGGGTCTCTGGAATGTATTAGGAGTGCTATGGGAGTGTTGAGGGCATATTGTGTTTGCGTATAAAAACATTTTATCATTCACATTGGAGACCATGCTCAGGTGGAGAATCTGCACCTTGCATCACGCTGGTGGAAGTTTCGATGGCGTGACTGATGGTTGCTTCTAAAAACTCACCAAGCGGTATTTCTGTTTCTAAAGACGCTCAAAGAGATACTCTCAGTCCTTGTACATTCGTATGCATGGCTGTACACCTGGGAAGAGCTTTACAGCGGTATTAGCATAAAATTACAGATGGAAGTGCAGCAAAATATGCACACAAAAACACCTCTGTCTCAAAGACTACTGTGGGAGTGACAATACTAGAAAATAAACACTTTTTGGGAGTTGCAAACATATATATTTTTGGTAGGAAATTTAATTTTTGAAGTTCATTGGCGTGATGAAGAACATATACTATAGAGGCCTATTTATGGTAAATGATTTGCAGGATATTCCACCATTTTGTATGAAGGAGGGCTCACAGCAGATATCCCCGGTACCTGATGCATTCCCTCCATTTCCATCAGCTGCTGTAGTCCCCATAGCTGATTCAATTTACCAAACTTGGACCCAAAAGGATAACACCATCAGTAGCCTATGGGCTACTATTTCACAAAACTTACCTGGATAGGTTCTCCTGGAACCCTCCGCTGCAATGTGCGTTGCACATACGTGTCTCCTTTCAGAGCCCTGTGAATTTTAGTACTTTTTGGGGAAAGTTAATTTTCTGTTGCCGCAAATAGCAGTGATAAGAAATTGTCATTATCTGGTCTGAACCAGGTATTTAGTAAATATGCCCCATACTATTTCAGTATGTATGTTTATTAGTTACAGTTTATTTCAACTTTTAACCCAACATACCTAATCATTATTCCTTTTATTCCATAAATGAACTTCCTCCTCCAAAGTTGTGCAACCTCTATGTAGCAAATGATATTTCTCCAGAAATGGAAAAATTTATACTTTCAAAGAATAAATCAGTTTCATATGCACAAAATGGACTAATGACACTAAATACAGATCCTTCCTTGGCAAATTCAGGATTTCTAAAGGTGGATTTCTACACCATGTCACTACACTGGGCATGACCATCATGTAGACACTTCAACACCTTCCTATCCACTACATCTACAAGAAATTGTGCCTACGCTGCTGTTACTGCAGCTTCCTCTTCACCAGCAGAGCAGTGTGCAGGCCGGACCACACTCCCAGGTTTCCCTGCAGTCTGCACACAGGGCCTCATCAGTATCAGTATAGTTGTCATGCTGTTTCCATTTCACTATCTGCTCTGCTTTTGTCTCAGTTACTGCTGGGTTTTGGATTCTGCTATGCTGGGCTCCTTTAGGTTTGGGTAAAGAACACACACATGAAATATGGAAAGCCTGGAAAACATCTACACCTCCCTCCCACCAGCCTTAACAGTAAATCCAGTACATTCATGTTTCATAATTTGACCTCCTTCGCTGCAACCAGCTCTGACATTAAATTAACAGTATTCACATTTAATCAATAGATCTATTTCCAGTGACTTCCAGTGACTTCCAGTGACTCAAGTGGAGCCTCCCCTCCTACATATGACAAAATATGTGCTTCAATATGCTTTAAAAATATGTTATCTTAAAAACATATTTTTATGAATCCAGGTATGAGCCCAATGATAACTTCACAGGATTCAAATGTTATTTGTTTTTGGGAGGAGCCAAACATGGAAGTAAGAAATGCTTTAATTTGACAAAAGTAGTACATCACACGCACAGTAGTTCCCAGCATACCAGGGTCTATGTGCATGCAAAGTGTCAGTGTGAATAAAGTTATTGGGGTATACTAAGGTCCCGATTTTGACCGAGATGGTGTTTTTTCTTCAAAGTGTCATCTCGGGAATTTACTAAACTCAAATTACGGCAGTGATGAGGGCATTCGTATTTTTTTGGAAGTTCTAGTAAAAAAATACAAATGAATACACCTTCGGTCAAACGCGGCTGTTTAGGTATGGTTCACGTCATTTGCTAACCATTCGTATTTGTAATGTGTACCGTGAAAATGCATTTGCGGTCGTGAAAAAATACAAATCGTAAAAAAGTCCTAAAAACAAATAGATCTGCTTTTGATAAGCGTGTTTACATTAGAGATGAGCGGGTTCGGTTTCTTTGAATCCGAACCCGCACGAACTTCACTTTTTTTTTCACGGGTCCGAGCGACTCGGATCTTCCCGCCTTGCTCGGTTAACCCGAGCGCGCCCGAACGTCATCATGACGCTGTCGGATTCTCGCGAGACTCGGATTCTATATAAGGAGCCGCGCGTCGCCGCCATTTTCACACGTGCATTGAGATTGATAGGGAGAGGACGTGGCTGGCGTCCTCTCCATTTAGATTAGATTTAGAAGAGAGAGAGAGAGAGAGATTGCTGTGATACTGTAGATTAGAAGAGAGTGCAGACAGAGTTTAGTGACTGACGACCACAGTGACCAGTGACCACCAGAGACAGTGCAGTTGTTTGTTTTATTTAATATATCCGTTCTCTGCCTGAAAAAAACGATACACAGTCACACAGTGACTCAGTCTGTGTGCACTGCTCAGCCCAGTGTGCTGCACATCAATGTATTGTATATAAAGCTTATAATTGTGGGGGAGACTGGGGAGCACTGCAGGTTGTTATAGCAGGAGCCAGGAGTACATGATAAATAATATTATATTAAAATTAAACAGTGCACACTTTTGCTGCAGGAGTGCCACTGCCAGTGTGACTAGTGGTGACCAGTGCCTGACCACCAGTATATTAGTAGTATTGTATACTATCTCTTTATCAACCAGTCTATATTAGCAGCAGACACAGTACAGTGCGGTAGTTCACGGCTGTGGCTACCTCTGTGTCGGCACTCGGCAGGCAGTCCGTCCATCCATAATTGTATTATAATATATACCACCTAACCGTGTTTTTTTTTTCATTCTTTATACCGTCGTCATACTAGTTGTTACGAGTATACTACTATCTCTTTATCAACCAGTGTACAGTGCGGTAGTTCACGGCTGTGGCTACCTCTGTGTCGGCACTCGGCAGGCAGTCCGTCCAACCATAATTGTATTATATACCACCTAACCGTGGTTTTTTTTTCATTCTTTATACCGTCGTCATACTAGTTGTTACGAGTATACTACTATCTCTTTATCAACCAGTGTACAGTGCGGTAGTTCACGGCTGTGGCTACCTCTGTGTCGGCACTCGGCAGGCAGTCCGTCCATCCATAATTGTATTATAATATATACCACCTAACCGTGGTTTTTTTTTCATTCTTTATACCGTCGTCATACTAGTTGTTACGAGTATACTACTATCTCTTTATCAACCAGTGTACAGTGCGGTAGTTCACGGCTGTGGCTACCTCTGTGTCGGCACTCGGCAGGCAGTCCGTCCAACCATAATTGTATTATAATATATACCACCTAACCGTGGTTTTTTTTTCATTCTTTATACCGTCGTCATACTAGTTGTTACGAGTATACTACTATCTCTTTATCAACCAGTGTACAGTGCGGTAGTTCACGGCTGTGGCTACCTCTGTGTCGGCACTCGGCAGGCAGTCCGTCCAACCATAATTGTATTATATACCACCTAACCGTGGTTTTTTTTTCATTCTTTATACCGTCGTCATACTAGTTGTTACGAGTATACTACTATCTCTTTATCAACCAGTGTACAGTGCGGTAGTTCACGGCTGTGGCTACCTCTGTGTCGGCACTCGGCAGGCAGTCCGTCCAACCATAATTGTATTATAATATATACCACCTAACCGTGGTTTTTTTTTCATTCTTTATACCGTCGTCATACTAGTTGTTACGAGTATACTACTATCTCTTTATCAACCAGTGTACAGTGCGGTAGTTCACGGCTGTGGCTACCTCTGTGTCGGCACTCGGCAGGCAGTCCGTCCATCCATAATTGTATTATAATATATACCACCTAACCGTGGTTTTTTTTTCATTCTTTATACCGTCGTCATACTAGTTGTTACGAGTATACTACTATCTCTTTATCAACCAGTGTACAGTGCGGTAGTTCACGGCTGTGGCTACCTCTGTGTCGGCACTCGGCAGGCAGTCCGTCCAACCATAATTGTATTATAATATATACCACCTAACCGTGGTTTTTTTTTCATTCTTTATACCGTCGTCATACTAGTTGTTACGAGTATACTACTATCTCTTTATCAACCAGTGTACAGTGCGGTAGTTCACGGCTGTGGCTACCTCTGTGTCGGCACTCGGCAGGGAGTCCGTCCAACCATAATTGTATTATAATATATACCACCTAACCGTGGTTTTTTTTTCATTCTTTATACCGTCGTCATACTAGTTGTTACGAGTATACTACTATCTCTTTATCAACCAGTGTACAGTGCGGTAGTTCATGGCTGTGGCTACCTCTGTGTCGGCACTCGGCAGGCAGTCCGTCCAACCATAATTGTATTATAATATATACCACCTAACCGTGGTTTTTTTTTCATTCTTTATACCGTCGTCATACTAGTTGTTACGAGTATACTACTATCTCTTTATCAACCAGTGTACAGTGCGGTAGTTCACGGCTGTGGCTACCTCTGTGTCGGCACTCGGCAGGCAGTCCGTCCAACCATAATTGTATTATAATATATACCACCTAACCGTGGTTTTTTTTTCATTCTTTATACCGTCGTCATACTAGTTGTTACGAGTATACTACTATCTCTTTATCAACCAGTGTACAGTGCGGTAGTTCACGGCTGTGGCTACCTCTGTGTCGGCACTCGGCAGGCAGTCCGTCCATCCATAATTGTATTATATACCACCTAACCGTGGTTTTTTTATACCACCTAACCGTGGCAGTCCGTCCATAATTGTATACTAGTATCCAATCCATCCATCTCCATTGTTTACCTGAGGTGCCTTTTAGTTCTGCCTATAAAATATGGAGAACAAAAAAGTTGAGGTTCCAAAATTAGGGAAAGATCAAGATCCACTTCCACCTCGTGCTGAAGCTGCTGCCACTAGTCATGGCCGAGACGATGAAATGCCAGCAACGTCGTCAGCCAAGGCCGATGCCCAATGTCATAGTACAGAGCATGTCAAATCCAAAACACCAAATATCAGAAAAAAAAGGACTCCAAAACCTAAAATAAAATTGTCGGAGGAGAAGCGTAAACTTGCCAATATGCCATTTACCACACGGAGTGGCAAGGAACGGCTGAGGCCCTGGCCTATGTTCATGGCTAGTGGTTCAGCTTCACATGAGGATGGAAGCACTCAGCCTCTCGCTAGAAAACTGAAAAGACTCAAGCTGGCAAAAGCACCGCAAAGAACTGTGCGTTCTTTGAAATCCCAAATCCACAAGGAGAGTCCAATTGTGTCGGTTGCGATGCCTGACCTTCCCAACACTGGACGTGAAGAGCATGCGCCTTCCACCATTTGCACGCCCCCTGCAAGTGCTGGAAGGAGCACCCGCAGTCCAGTTCCTGATAGTCAGATTGAAGATGTCAGTGTTGAAGTACACCAGGATGAGGAGGATATGGGTGTTGCTGGCGCTGGGGAGGAAATTGACCAGGAGGATTCTGATGGTGAGGTGGTTTGTTTAAGTCAGGCACCCGGGGAGACACCTGTTGTCCGTGGGAGGAATATGGCCGTTGACATGCCAGGTGAAAATACCAAAAAAATCAGCTCTTCGGTGTGGAGGTATTTCACCAGAAATGCGGACAACAGGTGTCAAGCCGTGTGTTCCCTTTGTCAAGCTGTAATAAGTAGGGGTAAGGACGTTAACCACCTCGGAACATCCTCCCTTATACGTCACCTGCAGCGCATTCATAATAAGTCAGTGACAAGTTCAAAAACTTTGGGTGACAGCGGAAGCAGTCCACTGACCAGTAAATCCCTTCCTCTTGTAACCAAGCTCACGCAAACCACCCCACCAACTCCCTCAGTGTCAATTTCCTCCTTCCCCAGGAATGCCAATAGTCCTGCAGGCCATGTCACTGGCAAGTCTGACGAGTCCTCTCCTGCCTGGGATTCCTCCGATGCATCCTTGCGTGTAACGCCTACTGCTGCTGGCGCTGCTGTTGTTGCCGCTGGGAGTCGATGGTCATCCCAGAGGGGAAGTCGTAAGCCCACTTGTACTACTTCCAGTAAGCAATTGACTGTTCAACAGTCCTTTGCGAGGAAGATGAAATATCACAGCAGTCATCCTACTGCAAAGCGGATAACTGAGGCCTTGGCATCCTGGGTGGTGAGAAACGTGGTTCCGGTATCCATCAGTACTGCAGAGCCAACTAGAGACTTGTTGGAGGTACTGTGTCCCCGGTACCAAATACCATCTAGGTTCCATTTCTCTAGGCAGGCGATACCGAAAATGTACACAGACCTCAGAAAAAGAGTCACCAGTGTCCTAAAAAATGCAGCTGTACCCAATGTCCACTTAACCACGGACATGTGGACAAGTGGAGCAGGGCAGGGTCAGGACTATATGACTGTGACAGCCCACTGGGTAGATGTATGGACTCCCGCCGCAAGAACAGCAGCGGCGGCACCAGTAGCAGCATCTCGCAAATGCCAACTCTTTCCTAGGCAGGCTACCCTTTGTATCACCGCTTTCCAGAATACGCACACAGCTGAAAACCTCTTACGGCAACTGAGGAAGATCATCGCGGAATGGCTTACCCCAATTGGACTCTCCTGTGGATTTGTGGCATCGGACAACGCCAGCAATATTGTGTGTGCATTAAATCTGGGCCAATTCCAGCACGTCCCATGTTTTGCACATACCTTGAATTTGGTGGTGCAGAATTTTTTAAAAAACGACAGGGGCGTGCAAGAGATGCTGTCGGTGGCCAGAAGAATTGCGGGACACTTTCGGCGTACAGGCACCACGTACAGAAAACTGGAGCACCACCAAAAACTACTGAACCTGCCCTGCCATCATCTGAAGCAAGAAGTGGTAACGAGGTGGAATTCAACCCTCTATATGCTTCAGAGGTTGGAGGAGCAGCAAAAGGCCATTCAAGCCTATACAATTGAGCACGATATAGTAGGTGGAATGCACCTGTCTCAAGTGCAGTGGAGAATGATTTCAACGTTGTGCAAGGTTCTGATGCCCTTTGAACTTGCCACACGTGAAGTCAGTTCAGACACTGCCAGCCTGAGTCAGGTCATTCCCCTCATCAGGCTTTTGCAGAAGAAGCTGGAGGCATTGAAGGAGGAGCTAACACGGAGCGATTCCGCTAGGCATGTGGGACTTGTGGATGCAGCCCTTAATTCGCTTAACAAGGATTCACGGGTGGTCAATCTGTTGAAATCAGAGCACTACATTTTGGCCACCGTGCTCGATCCTAGATTTAAAGCCTACCTTGGATCTCTCTTTCCGGCAGACACAGGTCTGCTGGGGTTGAAAGACCTGCTGGTGACAAAATTGTCAAGTCAAGCGGAACGCGACCTGTCAACATCTCCTCCTTCACATTCTCCCGCAACTGGGGGTGCGAGGAAAAGGCTCAGAATTCCGAGCCCACCCGCTGGCGGTGATGCAGGGCAGTCTGGAGCGACTGCTGATGCTGACATCTGGTCCGGACTGAAGGACCTGACAACGATTACGGACATGTCGTCTACTGTCACTGCATATGATTCTCTCAACATTGATAGAATGGTGGAGGATTATATGAGTGACCGCATCCAAGTAGGCACGTCACACAGTCCGTACTTATACTGGCAGGAAAAAGAGGCAATTTGGAGGCCCTTGCACAAACTGGCTTTATTCTACCTAAGTTGCCCTCCCACAAGTGTGTACTCCGAAAGAGTGTTTAGTGCCGCCGCTCACCTTGTCAGCAATCGGCGTACGAGGTTACATCCAGAAAATGTGGAGAAGATGATGTTCATTAAAATGAATTATAATCAATTCCTCCGCGGAGACATTGACCAGCAGCAATTGCCTCCACAAAGTACACAGGGAGCTGAGATGGTGGATTCCAGTGGGGACGAATTGATAATCTGTGAGGAGGGGGTTGTACACGGTGATATATCGGAGGGTGAAGATGAGGTGGACATCTTGCCTCTGCAGAGCCAGTTTGTGCAAGGAGAGATTAATTGCTTCTTTTTTGGGGGGGGTCCAAACCAACCCGTCATATCAGTCACAGTCGTGTGGCAGACCCTGTCACTGAAATGATGGGTTGGTTAAAGTGTGCATGTCCTGTTTTGTTTATACAACATAAGGGTGGGTGGGAGGGCCCAAGGATAATTCCATCTTGCACCTCTTTTTTCTTTTCTTTTTCTTTGCATCATGTGCTGATTGGGGAGGGTTTTTTGGAAGGGACATCCTGCGTGACACTGCAGTGCCACTCCTAGATGGGCCCGGTGTTTGTGTCGGCCACTAGGGTCGCTAATCTTACTCACACAGCTACCTCATTGCGCCTCTTTTTTTCTTTGCGTCATGTGCTGTTTGGGGAGGGTTTTTTGGAAGGGACATCCTGCGTGACACTGCAGTGCCACTCCTAGATGGGCCCGGTGTTTGTGTCGGCCACTAGGGTCGCTAATCTTACTCACACAGCTACCTCATTGCGCCTCTTTTTTTCTTTGCGTCATGTGCTGTTTGGGGAGGGTTTTTTGGAAGGGCCATCCTGCGTGACACTGCAGTGCCACTCCTAGATGGGCCCGGTGTTTGTGTCGGCCACTAGGATCGCTAATCTTACTCACACAGCTACCTCATTGCGCCTCTTTTTTTCTTTGCGTCATGTGCTGTTTGGGGAGGGTTTTTTGGAAGGGACATCCTGCGTGACACTGCAGTGCCACTCCTAGATGGGCCCGGTGTTTGTGTCGGCCACTAGGGTCGCTTATCTTACTCACACAGCGACCTCGGTGCAAATTTTAGGACTAAAAATAATATTGTGAGGTGTGAGGTATTCAGAATAGACTGAAAATGAGTGTAAATTATGGTTTTTGAGGTTAATAATACTTTGGGATCAAAATGACCCCCAAATTCTATGATTTAAGCTGTTTTTTAGTGTTTTTGGAAAAAAACACCCGAATCCAAAACACACCCGAATCCGACAAAAATAATTCGGTGAGGTTTTGCCAAAACGCGTTCGAACCCAAAACACGGCCGCGGAACCGAACCCAAAACCAAAACACAAAACCCGAAAAATTTCAGGCGCTCATCTCTAGTTTACATGTGTATTCAATTATCCATTAGTCACACCTGAATGTTTGGCCCTATAAAAGGGTCCCAGGCACATTTTGAGCAACTCTCACTCTGAAATGGCTGCTGCTGTGTGTACTACAGATTTTCTGTTTGCTGGGGGATACCTGAGACTGCTCCATGAGTCTACAAGAAATCAGGGCCAGGTAAGTGAACATGGTCAGCAGGTTGTACAGGTGCCGCGGAGGCTGCGCAGGCCTCGTTTTTTTAGGGGTCGTTTAAACTTAAACGCATTGTATGATGATAGGGTCATACAGATGTTTCAGCTAAATAGAAACAACATTTTC
Source organism: Pseudophryne corroboree (assembly GCF_028390025.1). Lineage (NCBI taxonomy): Eukaryota > Metazoa > Chordata > Amphibia > Anura > Myobatrachidae > Pseudophryne > Pseudophryne corroboree. The sequence goes on from NC_086448.1 coordinate 679,136,681, forward strand.
CGTCTATATGACCTTGTCAAACTGGACCTAGACCCTGAGACAGCACGCTCTCGCTCTGTCTCAGGCCTGCACAAACTCCTGGCTGTGTTGCACTTTATGGCTACTGGGAGCTTCCAGGCTGTGACAGGCGACGTAATTGGTATCTCCCAGCCCACCTTTTCCAAATATTTAAATCAGGTGAGTTGAAGCATACATACACGTCTATGTCTAAGTGTTGCTTCTGTTATGTCTTATAACACAGTATTGTATTGATTACAGATCATGACATTCACCTTATATTTTGTAATGTCCACTCAGGTTTTGGATGTCTTGGAACCCCATATAGATGCCTCTATCTGCTTCCCTACCCAGGAGTCGCAGTGGCATGCAGTCAGGGTAGCTTTCTATGAGCTTGCTGGCATGCCCAATGTGCTGGGTGCCATAGATTGCACACACGTTGAGCTGAGACCACCTAGGGGCAGGCAATATGTTTTCACCAATAGACATTTTCGCCAATCCACTAATGTCCAGGTGGTTTGTGATGCAAATCTCAAAATTATGAGTGTGGTTGCAGGTTACCCTGGCGGCTGCCATGACTCCTTCATCCTCAGTCAGTCATCACTCTTCGATAAGTTTGAGGACGGACAAATGTCTGATGGCTGGCTGCTGGGTATGTTCCAAGTGTGTTGTGTGTATGTGTGTTAACTTCAAACTCCTGTTTTTTGTATGTTTTTTTCATAATACACATGTCCTAATGTTGGCTATATCTGTATTTCAGGTGATGGTGGTTATGGCTGCTACTCTTGGCTCCTTACTCCATTGTCCCAACCTGATTCTCCTGCTGAACACAGTTACAATCATGCACATAAGTCTACGCGGAATGTGATAGAAAGATGTTTTGGGGTGCTGAAATCTAGGTTTCGGTGTCTGGATAAATCTGCTTGGCTTTTGTTGTATAGTCCCTCAAAGGTGACTAGGATTGTGTTCTGCTGCTGTTTTCTTCATAATCTGTGTTTGAGCCAACATCTGCCACATGTTGGTGATGAAGAAAACAGTCAGCAAGTAGGTGAGTTAGAAACATCTGGTGACAGTGTGAGTACAGATGTAGGGAGGCAGGTAAGGCAAGAAGTTATTCAGCGTTATTTTAACGGTAAGTATTATTTAGTTTTAAATAACCTTGCCTAACCACTTTTCTAAAATGTATTGTAGGTGTGAATGTTTTTTGTGTTGCGTTAGTGTTTGTTATTTATACTGTTCTTTACAGTTATACTGTAATTTGAATAACTTACAGTGTCACTCATTAGCACATTAAAATATACACATATTGCGTGTTTTTAAATGATTTGCTTGGACACAGGCATTTTTTGGTTAACAATTCCAAAAACTTTATTTTGTTACAACCATTTGCTGCATCCTTCATTATTTTTTTTGTGTGTGCTGGGTGCAGAGGATTGACCTGGTTTGTTGGCCCGTGTTCTGCTGGAGCGTCTAACAGGGGAGGTAACTGGGGTCTGGCTTGGTGTAGTAGTTCCGGAGCTTGAGCTGATTTGTTGGGATGCCAACACATTAATGCTTTGGCTGAGGTTGTGTATGCTTGCAGTCAGTTGGGTATTTGTGGCAGTGTTGCTGGCAATAATTCTGGATAGGTTTTCGTTGACCAGTTGGTTGTGTTGTATTATTTGTATGAGGGCTTGTTGCTGCCGCTGTTGTTCATCCATGATTCTGAGCAAATTGGCTTGCATTTGACTGTTGTCTGCCCTCATCTGCTCCATTGAATTGGCAATTCTGCCAACCTGAACTATCAGTCTGCCTGAGTTCCGACTGAGGCGAGGAAGATGATGGGGCAGACTGGCAAGGTATTGGGTGTGGGTGTTCAGGCAGGCATAGTTTTGTGCCTGTTGTGTGGCCCAACTGTTCCAAAACTCAGGGGCCATTTGTTGCTGGGGTGGTGTTGGCCTCAATTGGGGGCTATGGGATGTTTGGGGTGTTTGTGTTATGTCCTGCTGCGTGGTTGGCTGGGTAGGATCGATGGGCTGCAGGTGTAGTGTGTAGGTAGGCTGCTGGTCACTTTCCTGCTGTGCGTCCTCGACCATGATGGGTGGTTCTGTATGGGGTTGATAACAGCCACTATTTAGTTTTTATAATATTTCTTTGCTTGACCAAAACATGGCTTACTTAATAATATGCATGTTGAAAATGTAACAGAGATTGTGGCCTAAAATTACCTAGGAATCTTACCTTTTGAAACACATATGTGCCTTCTAACTTTCCATACTCAATTGAAAAATGAATTAGGGAATTGTCGGACTCTAAGCCATAATGAAACTGCAAACACGAAGAACTTTCGCCATTTTAAATTAATGCATTTACAGATTGTGTATGACCCTTCCTTTTGTTAAACACACACAATACATTAAATGTGTTTTGGTACACACTCATAAATTGATCAAGGCAGTCAGTGTTGTGTGTGAAAATTACTCCAAATAAATAAAGCACACATTTAAAAAAAAAAAAAACATGTAAATTTCTTAAAGTGGCCTATGTTTAGAAATGGTGATGTTGGCCATGGCAAACAATTGGCTTATAGATTATATTTATGTTGCTGTTTCTTGTTTAAATTTCTGGAAAATTAAATGGTTGCTATGGGCAACATCACATCTGAAAATGTAACCACAAAAATGTCAAAAATACCATGTGCTTGTTGTTTGTGATTATTGCCTGGAATAAGAATTAACACAAATATAATAATTTTGAGAGTACACAAACAGTGGTGCAGATGAATTAACCTGGAGAAGACCTAAGGATTAGAAAAACCAGTGATATGTGAAAGGTGATAAAGGCACAAGCCAAACAGGGACGTTCAGAATATTTACTGTTAGGATATTTTTTGTTTCAGCCTTGATCACCTTGCACATATCAGTGGTTTTTAAAATCATTATGCCTTATCCAGGTTAATTCATAGACCACACTGTTTTAAATTTTTGTGACAATTATCTTTTATGTTTACTCACCAGACAGCTGAGGTGATTGTGGATCCTCGCTTTGTGGACTCGCCAAAATTGCTTGTGGTAGCAGGGACAACACTGCGGAGATGCGCCGTTGGGGTGGTGATGATGGAGCAGCAGACTCAGCCTCAAGACGACGTCTCTTGGTTGGCATCCTAGGCACACTCACCGAGCCCTGTGATGGGCGCCTTAGTGGAGGGAGGTTTGCAGAAGAAGAACCTATGTGATAAGAGAAACATTAATATTTTGTGCTTCTATGTGTTTGCTGAATATGTGATTACAGTGAATTCTTACCTGCATTCCCACCATCTGCATCACTTGGCAGTGTTGGCTGTGGCCTGGCTGTGCTGCTTCTCTGGCGTACTGTAGAAATATGAAGAATTACCTTATGAACATACTTTTATTTACCATTGTTTTCTGAAATTCCTTATTGTGATGTAAACATCTGGAACCTGATGATAAGTAAACTAATCGATGCTTACGCTTTTCTGGGTGACTTCATTGGGTGTGTATACTTTAAATAAGATTCAATTTCACTAATTAATCCATACACAAAGCCAAATAATGCACAATATTATAATGTTTTTTTTAAAAAAAACATAGCTTGACACAACCACAATATTGCACGCTAAGGTACCAATTTTCATTCAACAAATACAACAATAGGCTCAAATATCTGCAGAAAAATGTATTAAAATTAAAAAATATGCAATAACCAAAAAAACAAAAACAAAGGACAACACACCACAACACACAATAAACATAAATCCAAAGAAATCAATTTTTTAAAAAAATATGCAAAAAACATATTCAACACACTTCTTTTAAAGACACCTGGAAAGATTTAGTACTGATATCAAATGGAAGGAAAAGGCCAAGGCAACCAGATTAAAACAACAAACCAAAAAAAAAAACATTTTTAAAATATTAATATTAACACTACATCAGTCATGGACAACCTGGGCCTCTCAAGATGTAGTAAAACTACACATACCAGCATGCACTGCAACAGATGTAGCATTCACTAATAACAAAACTGAGGCAATGCATGATGGGACTTGTAGTTTGCCAACACCTGTAGAGCCACAGGTTGCCCAGGCCTGCACGACATCACCAACACATTGTAACAATTAACAAACTGACAATCACAATTAGCTGGATGAAATTACAAACAACAAAGGACAACACACAGATGTTAACACTTTTAAATTAATAAAAGCAACTCACCATCCTGCCTTGGCCGGTCAGAATCCCGGACATGAGTCGCACCAACCACTTCGGGTGGAATAAGTGAACGCACAGGCTCCTCCCAATCCCGATAAGATGCACGGAAGGGGAGTCCACCCCCGGTTTGGCGGGCTGATTTAGCCTCCTTGGCCATCTTTGCCTTGACACGGCGCTTTTTGTCATAAAAGCACTTGCGACACGTGTCCTCGGTCCGCCTCACCACACCCTCACTATTCACAGCCGCAATGACCTTCCCCCACAGAACAGACTTCCTACGTGTGGACACCTTGGCAGCATCATGGCCAAACAACTGCCGATGATGCCTCATCAGCTCCCGCACCAAAGCCATATTTTCTGAATAGCTGAATTTCACATTGCGCCCAGTCTTTGTAGTGGTGCGTGGCTGCGGAGCCACAACACCATCACTATCACTGGAGAACGCAGCAGCAGCCACCCCCTCCTCCTCACTAACCTCCTACACCTCACTCACCTCCTCCCTCTCATTAACCTCCTCCACCTCACTCACCTCCTCCCTCTCACTAACCTCCTCCACCTCACTCACCTCCTCCCTCTCACTCACCTCCTCCAACACACTGACCTCTGACTGGGACATAATCAGGACAAACTACAAATAACACAGAGAAAAAAAACCAGAAAACACACTCCTCCACTACCACTACACACCACACACCCAACACACACACACACACACACACACACGCACGCACGCACGCACGCACGCACGCACGCACGCACACTCACTCACTCACTCACTCACAAACAATGACAATAGACAATAGAAAAAAAAACATGGACAAAAAAGTAGACAAACTTTGAAAAAACTACACAACAAGTATGACAAGACTACTTACACACACAGTACAGCACTCAACAGTCGCAAAAACCCGCTACAAATCCTCCAAAAACTCCACAAAACTCACCAACTCCTAACACACCTTCCTCTCTCCTCTCCACTAGCTAAACGCACGAGGTGCGGACGGTTTGGGGCGTTTTTATAGTAATGTGCACAGACACTCCTCCATCACGAATCAAACCAATAACGGACAAACACTGCCGTGACTAAAATGTGACGCAGTCGTAAAAAAACCTCATAACACGGCCGCAAAACCACTAAATCGGCCGCATTCTACCTTACAAAACTACGAATGACATCGACATGGCAAAACACGAAATTGTAAAATACGACAGCTTAGTAAATTAGTCGTAAAAAATTAAAAAAGTAGCAAATTTACACTTTCGATGTCATTCGTGTTAGATCTTTAACCTCAGTCGGGAAAATACGAATTTTAGTAAATATACCCCATTGTGTTGGGAATCAATGTGTGTACAGACAGAAAGCCAGGTACAACAACAGCCCTACATGTGGCATTCTGCAAGCCAGGTACAACAACAGCGCTACATGTGGCATACTGCAAGCCAGGTGCAACAACAGCGCTATATGTGGCATACTGCAAGCCAGGTACAACAACAGCGCTACATGTGGCATACTGCAAGCCAGGAACAACAACAGCGCTACATGTGGCATACTGCAAGCGAGGTACAACAACAGCGCTACATGTGGCATACTGCAAGCCAGGTGCAACAACAGCGCTACATGTGGCATACTGCAAGCCAGGTACAACAACAGCGCTACATGTGGCATACTGCAAGCCAGGTACAACAACAGCGCTACATGTGGCATACTGCAAGCCAGGTGCAACAACAGCGCTACATGTGGCATACTGCAAGCCAGGTACAACAACAGCGCTACATGTGGCATACTGCAAGCCAGGTGCAACAATAGCGCTACATGTGGCATACTGCAAGCCAGGTACAACAACAGCGCTACATGTGGCATACTGCAAGCCAGGTACAACAACAGCGCTACATGTGGCATACTGCAAGCCAGGTGCAACAACAGCGCTACATGTGGCATACTGCAAGCCAGGTACAACAACAGCACTACATGTGGCATACTGCAAGCCAGGTACAACAACAGCACTACATCTGGCATACTGCAAGCCAGGTACAACAACAGCGCTACATGTGGCATACTGCAAGCCAGGTACAACAACAGGGCTACATGTGGCATACTGCAAGCCAGGTGCAACAATAGCGCTATATGTGGCATACTGCAAGCCAGGTACAACAACAGCGCTACATGTGGCATACTGCAAGCCAGGTACAACAACAGCGCTACATGTGGCATACTGCAAGCCAGGTACAACAACAGGGCTACATGTGGCATACTGCAAGCCAGGTGCAACAATAGCGCTATATGTGGCATACTGCAAGCCAGGTACGACAACAGCGCTACATGTGGCATACTGCAAGCCAGGTACAACAACAGCGCTACATGTGGCATACTGCAAGCCAGGTACAACAACAGCTCTACATGTGGCATAATGCAAGCCAGGTACAACAACAGCGCTACATGTGGCATACTGCAAGCTAGGTACAACAACAGCGCTACATGTGGCATACTGCAAGCCAGGTACGACAACAGCGCTACATGTGGCATACTGCAAGCCAGGTACAACAACAGCGCTACATGTGGCATACTGCAAGCCAGGTACAACAACAGCTCTACATGTGGCATAATGCAAGCCAGGTACAACAACAGCGCTACATGTGGCATACTGCAAGCTAGGTACAACAACAGCGCTACATGTGGCATACTGCAAGCCAGGTACAACAACAGCGCTACATGTGGCATACTGCAAGCTAGGTACAACAACAGCGCTACATGTGGCATACTGCAAGCCAGGTACAACAACAGCGCTACATGTGGCATACTGCAAGCCAGGAACAACAACAGCGCTACATTTGGCATACTGCAAGCCAGGTACAACAACAGCGCTACATTTGGCAACTGCAATACTGCAAGCCAGGTACAACAACAGCGCTACATGTGGCATACTGCAAGCTAGGTACAACAACAGCGCTACATGTGGCATACTGCAAGCTAGGTACAACAACAGCGCTACATGTGGCATACTGCAAGCCAGGTACAACAACAGCGCTACATGTGGCATACTGCAAGCCAGGAACAACAACAGCGCTACATTTGGCATACTGCAAGCCAGGTACAACAACAGCGCTACATGTGGCATACTGCAAGCTAGGTACAACAACAGCGCTACATGTGGCATACTGCAAGCTAGGTACAACAACAGCGCTACATGTGGCATACTGCAAGCCAGGTACAACAACAGCGCTACATGTGGCATACTGCAAGCCAGGAACAACAACAGCGCTACATTTGGCATACTGCAAGCCAGGTACAACAACAGCGCTACATTTGGCATACTGCAAGCCAGGTACAACAACAGCGCTACATGTGGCATACTGCAAGCCAGGTACAACAACAGCGCTACATGTGGCACACTGCAAGCCAGGTACAAAAACAGCGCTACATGTGGCATACTGCAAGCCAGGTACAACAACAGCGCTACATGTGGCAGACTGCAAGCCAGGTACAACAACAGCGCTACATGTGGCATACTGCAAGCCAGGAACAACAACAGCACTACATGTGGCATACTGCAAGCCAGGTATAACAACAGCGCTACATGTGGCATACTGCATGCCAGGAACAACAACAGCGCTACATGTGGCATACTACAAGCCAGGTACAACAACAGCGCTACATGTGGCATACTGCAAGCCAGGTACAACAACAGCGCTACATGTGGCATACTACAAGCCAGGTACGACAACAGCGCTACATGTGGCATACTGCAAGCCAGGTACAACAACAGCGCTACATGTGGCATACTGCAAGCCAGGTACAACAACAGCTCTACATGTGGCATAATGCAAGCCAGGTACAACAACAGCGCTACATGTGGCATACTGCAAGCTAGGTACAACAACAGCGCTACATGTGGCATACTGCAAGCTAGGTACAACAACAGCGCTACATGTGGCATACTGCAAGCCAGGTACAACAACAGCGCTACATGTGGCATACTGCAAGCCAGGAACAACAACAGCGCTACATTTGGCATACTGCAAGCCAGGTACAACAACAGCGCTACATGTGGCATACTGCAAGCCAGGTACAACAACAGCGCTACATGTGGTATACTGCAAGCCAGGAACAACAACAGCGCTACATGTGGCATACTGCAAGCCAGGAACAACAACAGCACTACATGTGGCATACTGCAAGGCAGGTATAACAACAGCACTACATTTGGCATACTGCATGCCAGGAACAACAACAGCGCTACATGTGGCATACTGCAAGCCAGGAACAACAACAGCGCTACATGTGGCATACTGCAAGCCAGGTACAACAACAGCGCTACATGTGGCATACTGCAAGCCAGGTGCAACAACAGCGCTATATGTGGCAAACTGCAAGCCAGGTACAACAACATCGCTACATGTGGCATACTGCAAGCCAGGTACAACAACAGCGCTACATGTGGCATACTGCAAGCCAGGAACAACAACAGCGCTACATGTGGCATACTGCAAGCCAGGAACAACAACAGCGCTACATGTGGCATACTGCAAGCCAGGAACAACAACAGCGCTACATGTGGCATACTGCAAGCCAGGAACAATAACAGCACTACATGTGGCATACTGCAAGCCAGGTGCAACAACAGCGCTACATTTGGCATACTGCAAGCCAGGTGCAACAACAGCGCTACATGTGGCATACTGCAAGCCAGGTACAACAACAGCGCTACATGTGGCATACTGCAAGCCAGGTGCAACAACAGCACTACATGTGGCATACTGCAAGCCAGGAGCAACAACAGCGCTACATGTGGCATACTGCAAGCCAGGTACAACAACAGCGCTACATGTGGCATACTGCAAGCCAGGTATAACAACAGCGCTACATGTGGCATACTGCAAGCCAGGTATAACAACAGCGCTACATGTGGCACACTGCAAGCCAGGTATAACAACAGCGCTACATGTGGCATACTGCAAGCCATGTACAACAACAGCGCTACATGTGGCATACTGCAAGCCAGGTATAACAACAGCGCTACATGTGGCATACTGCAAGCCAGGAACAACAGCAGCTCTACATGTGGCATACTGCAAGCCAGGAACAACAACAGCGCTACATGTGGCATACTGCAAGCCAGGTACAACAACAGCGCTACATGTGGCATACTGCAAGACAGGTACAACAATAGCACTACATGTGGCATACTGCAAGCCAGGTATAACAACAGCGCTACATTTGGCATACTGCAATCCAGGTACAACAACAGCGCTACATTTGGCAACTGCAATACTGCAAGCCAGGTACAACAACAGCGCTACATGTGGCATACTGCAAGCTAGTTACAACAACAGCGCTACATGTGGCATACTGCAAGCTAGGTACAACAACAGCGCTACACGTGGCATACTGCAAGCCAGGTACAACAACAGCGCTACATGTGGCATACTGCAAGCCAGGAACAACAACAGCGCTACATTTGGCATACTGCAAGCCAGGTACAACAACAGCGCTACATGTGGCATACTGCAAGCCAGGTACAACAACAGCGCTACATGTGGTATACTGCAAGCCAGGAACAACAACAGCGCTACATGTGGCATACTGCAAGCCAGGAACAACAACAGCACTACATGTGGCATACTGCAAGGCAGGTATAACAACAGCACTACATTTGGCATACTGCATGCCAGGAACAACAACAGCGCTACATGTGGCATACTGCAAGCCAGGAACAACAACAGCGCTACATGTGGCATACTGCAAGCCAGGAACAACAACAGCGCTACATGTGGCATACTGCAAGCCAGGTACAACAACAGCGCTACATGTGGCATACTGCAAGCCAGGAACAACAACAGCGCTACATGTGGCATACTGCAAGCCAGGTATAACAACAGCGCTACATGTGGCATACTGCAAGCCAGGAACAACAACAGCGCTACATGTGGCATACTGCAAGCCAGGTACAACAACAGTGCTACATGTGGCATACTGCATGCCAGGAACAACAACAGCGCTCCATGTGGCATACTGCAAGCCAGGTACAACAACAGCGCTACATGTGGCATACTGCAAGCCAGGTACAACAACAGCGCTACATGTGGCATACTGCAAGCCAGGAACAACAACAGCGCTAAATGTGGCATACTGCAAGCCAGGTATAACAACAGCGCTACATGTGGCATACTGCAAGCCAGTAACAACAACAGCGCTAAATGTGGCATACTGCAAGCCAGGTACAACAACAGCGCTACATGTGGCATACTGCAAGCCAGGTACAACAACAGCGCTACATGTGGCATACTGCAAGCCAGGTGTAACAACAGCGCTACATGTGGCATACTGCAAGCCAGGTACAACAACAGCGCTACATGTGGCATACTGCAAGCCAGGTGCAACAACAGCGCTAAATGTGGCATACTGCAAGCCAGGTGTAACAACAGCGCTACATGTGGCATACTGCAAGCCAGGTACAACAACAGCGCTACATGTGGCATACTGCAAGCCAGGTGCAACAACAGCGCTATATGTGGCATACTGCAAGCCAGGTACAACAACAGCGCTACATGTGGCATACTGCAAGCCAGGTACAACAACAGCGCTACATGTGGCACACTGCAAGCCAGGTACAAAAACAGCGCTACATGTGGCATACTGCAAGCCAGGTACAACAACAGCGCTACATGTGGCAGACTGCAAGCCAGGTACAACAACAGCGCTACATGTGGCATACTGCAAGCCAGGAACAACAATAGCACTACTTGTGGCATACTGCAAGCCAGGTATAACAACAGCGCTACATGTGGCATACTGCAAGCCAGGTACAACAATAGCGCTACATGTGGCATACTGCAAGCCAGGAACAACAACAGCGCTACATGTGGCATACTGCAAGCCAGGTACAACAACAGCGCTACATGTGGCATACTGCAAGCCAGGTATAACAACAGCGCTACATGTGGCATACTGCAAGCTAGGTACAACAACAGCGCTACATGTGGCATACTGCAAGCCAGGTACAGCAACAGCGCTACATGTTGCATACTGCAAGCCAGGTACAACAACAGCGCTACATGTGGTATACTGCAAGCCAGGTGCAACAACAGCGCTACATGTGGGATACTGCAAGCCAGGTACAACAACAGCGCTACATGTGGCATACTGCAAGCCAGGAACAACAACAGCGCTACATGCGGGATACTGCAAGCCAGGTACAACAACAGCGCTACATGTGGCATACTGCAAGCCAGGAACAACAACAGCGCTACATGTGGCATACTGCAAGCCAAGAACAACAACAGCGCTACATGTGGCATACTGCAAGCCAGGAACAACAACAGCGCTACATGCGGGATACTGCAAGCCAGGTACAACAACAGCGCTACATGTGGCATACTGCAAGCCAGTAACAGCAACAGCGCTACATGTGGCATACTGCAAGCCAAGAACAACAACAGCGCTACATGTGGCATACTGCAAGCCAGGTACAACAACAGCGCTACATGTGGCATACTGCAAGCCAGGTGCAACAACAGCGCTTCATGTGGCATACTGCAAGCCAGGTGCAACAACAGCGCTACATGTGGCATACATCAAGCCAGGTACAACAACAGCTCTACATGTGGCATACTGCAAGACAGGTACAACAACAGCGCTACATGTGGCATACTGCAAGCCAGGTGCAACAACAGCGCTTCATGTGGCATACTGCAAGCCAGGTACAACAACAGTGCTACATGTGGCATACTGCAAGCCAGGTACAACAACAGCTCTACATGTGGCATACTGCAAGCCAGGTATAACAACACCGCTACATGTGGCATACTGCAAGCCAGGAACAACCACAGCGCTACATGTGGCATACTGCAAGCCAGGTACAACAACAGCGCTACATGTGGCATACTGCAAGCCAGGTACAACAACAGCGCTAAATGTGGCATACTGCAAGCCAAGTGCAACAACAGTGCTACATGTGGCACACTGCAAGCCAGGTACAACAACATCGCTACATGTGGCATACTGCAAGCCAGGTGCAACAACAGCGCTATATGTGGCATACTGCAAGCCAGGTGCAACAACAGCGCTACATGTGGCATACTGCAAGCCAGGAACAACAACAGCGCTACATGTGGCATACTGCAAGCTAGGTACAACAACAGCGCTACATGTGGCATACTGCAAGCCATGTACAACAACAGCGCTACATGTGGCATACTGCAAGCCAGGAACAACAACAGCGCTACATGTGGCATACTGCAAGCCAGGAACAACAACAGCGCTACATGTGGCATACTGCAAGCCAGGTGCAACAACAGCGCTACATGTGGCATACTGCAAGCCAGGTGCAACAACAGCGCTACATGTGGCATACTGCAAGCCAGGAACAACAACAGCGCTACATGTGGCATACTGCAAGCCAGGAACAATAACAGCGCTACATGTGGCATACTGCAAGCCAGGTGCAACAACAGCACTACATGTGGCATACTGCAAGCCAGGTGCAACAACAGCGCTACATGTGGCATACTGCAAGCCAGGTACAACAACAGCGCTACATGTGGCATACTGCAAGCCAGGTATAACAACAGCGCTACATGTGGCATACTGCAAGCCAGGTATAACAACAGCGCTACATGTGGCATACTGCAAGCCAGGAACAACAGCAGCTCTACATGTGGCATACTGCAAGCCAGGAACAACAACAGCGCTACATGTGGCATACTGCAAGCCAGGTACAACAACAGCGCTACATGTGGCATACTGCAAGCCAGGTACAACAACAGCGCTACATGTGGCATACTGCAAGCCAGGTACAACAACAGCGCTACATCTGGCATACTGCAAGCCAGGTACAACAACAGCGCTACATGTGGCATACTGCAAGCCAGGTACAACAACAGCGCTACATGTGGCATACTGCAAGCCAGGTACAACAACAGCGCTACATGTGGCATACTGCAAGCCAGGTACAACAACAGCGCTACATGTGGCATACTGCAAGCCAGGTACAACAACAGCGCTACATGTGGCATACTGCAAGCCAGGTACAACAACAGCGCTACATGTGGCATACTGCAAGCCAGGAACAACAACAGCGCTACATGTGGCATACTGCAAGCCAGGAACAATAACAGCGCTATATGTGGCATACTGCAAGCCAGGTGCAACAACAGCGCTACATGTGGCATACTGCAAGCCAGGTGCAACAACAGCGCTACATGTGGCATACTGCAAGCCAGGAACAATAACAGCGCTACATGTGGCATACTGCAAGCCAGGTGCAACAACAGCACTACATGTGGCATACTGCAAGCCAGGTGCAACAACAGCGCTACATGTGGCATACTGCAAGCCAGGTACAACAACAGCGCTACATGTGGCATACTGCAAGCCAGGTATAACAACAGCGCTACATGTGGCATACTGCAAGCCAGGTATAACAACAGCGCTACATGTGGCATACTGCAAGCCAGGAACAACAGCAGCTCTACATGTGGCATACTGCAAGCCAGGAACAACAACAGCGCTACATGTGGCATACTGCAAGCCAGGTACAACAACAGCGCTACATGTGGCATACTGCAAGCCAGGTACAACAACAGCGCTACATGTGGCATACTGCAAGCCAGGTACAACAACAGCGCTACATGTGGCATACTGCAAGCCAGGAACAACAACAGCGCTACATTTGGCATACTGCAAGCCAGGTACAACAACAGCGCTACATTTGGCATACTGCAAGCCAGGTACAACAACAGCGCTACATGTGGCATACTGCAAGCCAGGTACAACAACAGCGCTACATGTGGCACACTGCAAGCCAGGTACAAAAACAGCGCTACATGTGGCATACTGCAAGCCAGGTACAACAACAGCGCTACATGTGGCAGACTGCAAGCCAGGTACAACAACAGCGCTACATGTGGCATACTGCAAGCCAGGAACAACAACAGCACTACATGTGGCATACTGCAAGCCAGGTATAACAACAGCGCTACATGTGGCATACTGCATGCCAGGAACAACAACAGCGCTACATGTGGCATACTACAAGCCAGGTACAACAACAGCGCTACATGTGGCATACTGCAAGCCAGGTACAACAACAGGGCTACATGTGGCATACTGCAAGCCAGGTGCAACAATAGCGCTATATGTGGCATACTGCAAGCCAGGTACGACAACAGCGCTACATGTGGCATACTGCAAGCCAGGTACAACAACAGCGCTACATGTGGCATACTGCAAGCCAGGTACAACAACAGCTCTACATGTGGCATAATGCAAGCCAGGTACAACAACAGCGCTACATGTGGCATACTGCAAGCTAGGTACAACAACAGCGCTACATGTGGCACACTGCAAGCCAGGTACAACAACAGCGCTACATGTGGCATACTGCAAGCCAGGAACAACAACAGCGCTACATTTGGCATACTGCAAGCCAGGTACAACAACAGCGCTACATTTGGCAACTGCAATACTGCAAGCCAGGTACAACAACAGCGCTACATGTGGCATACTGCAAGGCAGGTATAACAACAGCACTACATTTGGCATACTGCATGCCAGGAACAACAACAGCGCTACATGTGGCATACTGCAAGCCAGGAACAACAACAGCGCTACATGTGGCATACTGCAAGCCAGGAACAACAACAGCGCTACATGTGGCATACTGCAAGCCAGGTACAACAACAGCGCTACATGTGGCATACTGCAAGCCAGGAACAACAACAGCGCTACATGTGGCATACTGCAAGCCAGGTATAACAACAGCGCTACATGTGGCATACTGCAAGCCAGGAACAACAACAGCGCTACATGTGGCATACTGCAAGCCAGGTACAACAACAGTGCTACATGTGGCATACTGCATGCCAGGAACAACAACAGCGCTCCATGTGGCATACTGCAAGCCAGGTACAACAACAGCGCTACATGTGGCATACTGCAAGCCAGGTACAACAACAGCGCTACATGTGGCATACTGCAAGCCAGGAACAACAACAGCGCTAAATGTGGCATACTGCAAGCCAGGTGTAACAACAGTGCTACATGTGGCATACTGCAAGCCAGGTACAACAACAGCGCTACATGTGGCATACTGCAAGCCAGGTACAACAACAGCGCTACATGTGGCATACTGCAAGCCAGGTGTAACAACAGCGCTACATGTGGCATACTGCAAGCCAGGTACAACAACAGCGCTACATGTGGCATACTGCAAGCCAGGTGCAACAACAGCGCTAAATGTGGCATACTGCAAGCCAGGTGTAACAACAGCGCTACATGTGGCATACTGCAAGCCAGGTACAACAACAGCGCTACATGTGGCATACTGCAAGCCAGGTGCAACAACAGCGCTATATGTGGCATACTGCAAGCCAGGTACAACAACAGCGCTACATGTGGCATACTGCAAGCCAGGTACAACAACAGCGCTACATGTGGCACACTGCAAGCCAGGTACAAAAACAGCGCTACATGTGGCATACTGCAAGCCAGGTACAACAACAGCGCTACATGTGGCATACTGCAAGCCAGGTACAACAACAGCGCTACATGTGGCATACTGCAAGCCAGGTACAACAACAGCGCTACATGTGGCATACTGCAAGCCAGGAACAATAACAGCACTACATGTGGCATACTGCAAGCCAGGTGCAACAACAGCGCTACATGTGGCATACTGCAAGCCAGGTGCAACAACAGCGCTACATGTGGCATACTGCAAGCCAGGAACAACAACAGCGCTACATGTGGCATACTGCAAGCCAGGAACAATAACAGCGCTACATGTGGCATACTGCAAGCCAGGTGCAACAACAGCACTACATGTGGCATACTGCAAGCCAGGTGCAACAACAGCGCTACATGTGGCATACTGCAAGCCAGGTACAACAACAGCGCTACATGTGGCATACTGCAAGCCAGGTATAACAACAGCGCTACATGTGGCATACTGCAAGCCAGGTATAACAACAGCGCTACATGTGGCATACTGCAAGCCAGGAACAACAGCAGCTCTACATGTGGCATACTGCAAGCCAGGAACAACAACAGCGCTACATGTGGCATACTGCAAGCCAGGTACAACAACAGCGCTACATGTGGCATACTGCAAGCCAGGTACAACAACAGCGCTACATGTGGCATACTGCAAGCCAGGTACAACAACAGCGCTACATCTGGCATACTGCAAGCCAGGTACAACAACAGCGCTACATGTGGCATACTGCAAGCCAGGTACAACAACAGCGCTACATGTGGCATACTGCAAGCCAGGTACAACAACAGCGCTACATGTGGCATACTGCAAGCCAGGTACAACAACAGCGCTACATGTGGCATACTGCAAGCCAGGTACAACAACAGCGCTACATGTGGCATACTGCAAGCCAGGAACAACAACAGCGCTACATGTGGCATACTGCAAGCCAGGAACAATAACAGCACTACATGTGGCATACTGCAAGCCAGGTGCAACAACAGCGCTACATGTGGCATACTGCAAGCCAGGTGCAACAACAGCGCTACATGTGGCATACTGCAAGCCAGGAACAATAACAGCGCTACATGTGGCATACTGCAAGCCAGGTGCAACAACAGCACTACATGTGGCATACTGCAAGCCAGGTACAACAACAGCGCTACATGTGGCATACTGCAAGCCAGGTATAACAACAGCGCTACATGTGGCATACTGCAAGCCAGGTATAACAACAGCGCTACATGTGGCATACTGCAAGCCAGGAACAACAGCAGCTCTACATGTGGCATACTGCAAGCCAGGAACAACAACAGCGCTACATGTGGCATACTGCAAGCCAGGTACAACAACAGCGCTACATGTGGCATACTGCAAGCCAGGTACAACAACAGCGCTACATGTGGCATACTGCAAGCCAGGTACAACAACAGCGCTACATGTGGCATACTGCAAGCCAGGAACAACAACAGCGCTACATTTGGCATACTGCAAGCCAGGTACAACAACAGCGCTACATTTGGCATACTGCAAGCCAGGTACAACAACAGCGCTACATGTGGCATACTGCAAGCCAGGTACAACAACAGCGCTACATGTGGCACACTGCAAGCCAGGTACAAAAACAGCGCTACATGTGGCATACTGCAAGCCAGGTACAACAACAGCGCTACATGTGGCAGACTGCAAGCCAGGTACAACAACAGCGCTACATGTGGCATACTGCAAGCCAGGAACAACAACAGCACTACATGTGGCATACTGCAAGCCAGGTATAACAACAGCGCTACATGTGGCATACTGCATGCCAGGAACAACAACAGCGCTACATGTGGCATACTGCAAGCCAGGTACGACAACAGCGCTACATGTGGCATACTGCAAGCCAGGTACAACAACAGCGCTACATGTGGCATACTGCAAGCCAGGTACAACAACAGCTCTACATGTGGCATAATGCAAGCCAGGTACAACAACAGCGCTACATGTGGCATACTGCAAGCTAGGTACAACAACAGCGCTACATGTGGCACACTGCAAGCCAGGTACAACAACAGCGCTACATGTGGCATACTGCAAGCCAGGAACAACAACAGCGCTACATGTGGCATACTGCAAGCCAGGTACAACAATAGCGCTACATGTGGCATACTGCAAGCCAGGAACAACAACAGGCTACATGTGGCATACTGCAAGCCAGGTACAACAACAGCGCTACATGTGGCATACTGCAAGCCAGGTATAACAACAGCGCTACATGTGGCATACTGCAAGCTAGGTACAACAACAGCGCTACATGTGGCATACTGCAAGCCAGGTACAGCAACAGCGCTACATGTGGCATACTGCAAGCCAGGTACAACAACAGCGCTACATGTGGTATACTGCAAGCCAGGTGCAACAACAGCGCTACATGCGGGATACTGCATGCCAGGTACAACAACAGCGCTACATGTGGCATACTGCAAGCCAGGAACAACAACAGCGCTACATGCGGGATACTGCAAGCCAGGTACAACAACAGCGCTACATGTGGCATACTGCAAGCCAGGAACAACAACAGCGCTACATGTGGCATACTGCAAGCCAAGAACAACAACAGCGCTACATGTGGTATACTGCAAGCCAGGAACAACAACAGCGCTACATGCGGGATACTGCAAGCCAGGTACAACAACAGCGCTACATGTGGCATACTGCAAGCCAGGAACAGCAACAGCGCTACATGTGGCATACTGCAAGCCAAGAACAACAACAGCGCTACATGTGGCATACTGCAAGCCAGGTACAACAACAGCGCTACATGTGGCATACTGCAAGCCAGGTACAACAACAGCGCTACATGCGGGATACTGCAAGCCAGGTACAACTACATCGCTACATGTGGCATACTGCAAGCCAGGTACAACAACAGCGCTTCATGTGGCATACTGCAAGCCAGGTGCAACAACAGCGCTACATGTGGCATACTGCAAGCCAGGTGCAACAACAGCGCTACATGTGGCATACATCAAGCCAGGTACAACAACAGCTCTACATGTGGCATACTGCAAGACAGGTACAACAACAGCGCTACATGTGGCATACTGCAAGCCAGGTGCAACAACAGCGCTTCATGTGGCATACTGCAAGCCAGGTACAACAACAGTGCTACATGTGGCATACTGCAAGCCAGGTACAACAACAGCTCTACATGTGGCATACTGCAAGCCAGGTATAACAACACCGCTACATGTGGCATACTGCAAGCCAGGAACAACCACAGCGCTACATGTGGCATACTGCAAGCCAGGTACAACAACAGCGCTACATGTGGCATACTGCAAGCCAGGTACAACAACAGCGCTAAATGTGGCATACTGCAAGCCAAGTGCAACAACAGTGCTACATGTGGCACACTGCAAGCCAGGTACAACAACAGCACTACATGTGGCATACTGCAAGCCAGGTACAACAACAGCGCTACATGTGGCATACTGCAAGCCAGGTGCAACAACAGCGCTATATGTGGCATACTGCAAGCCAGGTGCAACAACAGCGCTACATGTGGCATACTGCAAGCCAGGAACAACAACAGCGCTACATGTGGCATACTGCAAGCTAGGTACAACAACAGCGCTACATGTGGCATACTGCAAGCCAGGTACAACAACAGCGCTACATGTGGCATACTGCAAGCCAGGTACAACAACAGCGCTACATGTGGCATACTGCAAGCCAGGAACAACAACAGCGCTACATGTGGCATACTGCAAGCCAGGAACAACAACAGCGCTACATGTGGCATACTGCAAGCCAGGAACAATAACAGCACTACATGTGGCATACTGCAAGCCAGGTGCAACAACAGCGCTACATGTGGCATACTGCAAGCCAGGTGCAACAACAGCGCTACATGTGGCATACTGCAAGCCAGGAACAACAACAGCGCTACATGTGGCATACTGCAAGCCAGGAACAATAACAGCGCTACATGTGGCATACTGCAAGCCAGGTGCAACAACAGCACTACATGTGGCATACTGCAAGCCAGGTGCAACAACAGCGCTACATGTGGCATACTGCAAGCCAGGTACAACAACAGCGCTACATGTGGCATACTGCAAGCCAGGTATAACAACAGCGCTACATGTGGCATACTGCAAGCCAGGTATAACAACAGCGCTACATGTGGCATACTGCAAGCCAGGAACAACAGCAGCTCTACATGTGGCATACTGCAAGCCAGGAACAACAACAGCGCTACATGTGGCATACTGCAAGCCAGGTACAACAACACCGCTACATGTGGCATACTGCAAGCCAGGTACAACAACAGCGCTACATGTGGCATACTGCAAGCCAGGTACAACAACAGCGCTACATCTGGCATACTGCAAGCCAGGTACAACAACAGCGCTACATGTGGCATACTGCAAGCCAGGTACAACAACAGCGCTACATGTGGCATACTGCAAGCCAGGTACAACAACAGCGCTACATGTGGCATACTGCAAGCCAGGTACAACAACAGCGCTACATGTGGCATACTGCAAGCCAGGTACAACAACAGCGCTACATGTGGCATACTGCAAGCCAGGTACAACAACAGCGCTACATGTGGCATACTGCAAGCCAGGAACAACAACAGCGCTACATGTGGCATACTGCAAGCCAGGAACAATAACAGCACTACATGTGGCATACTGCAAGCCAGGTGCAACAACAGCACTACATGTGGCATACTGCAAGCCAGGTGCAACAACAGCGCTACATGTGGCATACTGCAAGCCAGGAACAATAACAGCGCTACATGTGGCATACTGCAAGCCAGGTGCAACAACAGCGCTACATGTGGCATACTGCAAGCCAGGTACAACAACAGCACTACATGTGGCATACTGCAAGCCAGGTACAACAACAGCGCTACATGTGGCATACTGCAAGCCAGGTACAACAACAGCGCTACATGTGGCATACTGCAAGCCAGGTACAACAACAGCGCTACATGTGGCATACTGCAAGCCAGGAACAACAGCAGCTCTACATGTGGCATACTGCAAGCCAGGAACAACAACAGCGCTACATGTGGCATACTGCAAGCCAGGTACAACAACAGCGCTACATGTGGCATACTGCAAGCCAGGTACAACAACAGCACTACATGTGGCATACTGCAAGCCAGGTACAACAACAGCGCTACATGTGGCATACTGCAAGCCAGGTACAACAACAGCCCTACATGTGGCATACTGCAAGCCAGGTACAACAACAGCGCTACATGTGGCATACTGCAAGACAGGTACAACAATAGCACTACATGTGGCATACTGCAAGACAGGTACAACAACAGGGCTACATGTGGCATACTGCAAGCCAGGTATAACAACAGCGCTTCATGTGGCATACTGCAAGCCAGGAGCAACAACAGCGCTACATTTGGCATACTGCAAGTCAGGTACAACAACAGCCCTACATGTGGCATTCTGCAAGCCAGGTACAACAACAGCTCTACATGTGGCATACTGCAAGCCAGGTACAACAACAGCGCTACATGTGGCATACTGACTGCATTGCACCATCTCCTTGTACAGTGGTAGATACACACCTGAGGACATTTCTTTAACTTGGTGATGTTGCTCATAGCAATTAATCTAATCTAAAATCATTTTTCTAATGAAGTATCTAAAACAGCATCTGGGAAACGTTGTATTTTCCTTTTCAATAAATGTTCTCCAGTGACACATTGGTGTTATCATTATTTGCAAATAACCTCACATTCTCTTTTTTTGTTATATCAATAACTAACAAACAAAAGGGTCCTTTGTTGCAAACTAGATTCATATTTCTTACTTTTGAATATATATAAAATGTATCCTATTTACCATCTTTTCCACTGTTCCAGATGAAAGCGAATTAGACATGATAAAATCCAGATTATTTCCTAGAGAATGAGAAGTCTTATTTAACTATTGATAAAATCTTATTTAATAACATAATATGAATAGCGCAAACAGTATAATAACATAGCAACCAATAAGATGTTAGTTATGACCTTTCTGGAGCAAGTTAGACTAATGAGCTCTGTGTGCCAAGTGCCCTTTCATATGCTATTTGTAAAGGTGGATATTTACAATTTATTTAATTTCTTTCAGTGTATGGAAGAAAATATTTCTTTCAAAGAAAGATGATCTGTATGCACATCCTCACATGCAGGTTTGAGTCAATACAGACATATGGGTCTTTCATCACGCCTTCATTTCTAAAGTGAGGGATTGTGGTAAGCAGCCAGAGCAGAGCCACCGATGATGTCTGCCCGTGAGGTGCCCCGCAAACCGCCGCTTCTCGCTATCAAGCTGATCCGGCCTAGGCTTGAAATGCATGCCCCTGTGCATTTTCCTATTTTGCCTATGCCTAGGGCCAGCTCGGGCTGCTGCAGAAGCGATGCTCAGATATGCTAATGCAGCAGGAGGCACCTGATATAAATACTAAATAGACACCTCCTGCACACATGTGTGATCCATGCTGCATCCAAGAACGCAGCATCGGATCACTCTGTGACACCATCGGGCTACTGAGTAACCCTGCGATTAAACAGACCAGCTACCGCAGGCCAGAAGTCTCATCAAAGACGGAGATGCTGGCCTTGACACTCCCAAAAAATGGAGGAGACACGTCTCTAATTTGTGAACTGGAGCTCATCGCCTCCCCCTCCCCGCCCCCAAACGGCTGCAAACAGTCAGTCATCTGACCTCTGCAGCCTCATTGTGTCCAAGGATGCATGACCCATAATGCACATGCGCAGTATGAGTCCTGCACATGCGCTGTGTACCGAACATCGCAGTGTACCGGCCCATCATGTGAAACAAGTGTGTATACATACTCCCCACGACAACATACAGAAAGTATAAGGGATGACACTTGACAGTGTTAGTTGTAAATGTTAAAGTCACAATACAATGCGCCTTACTCTAAATGGGACAGAAAATGTGTAATGGCATTGGCCCTCATTCCGAATTGATCGCTCGCTAGCTGCTTTTAGCAGCAGTGCACACGCTAGGCCGCCGCCCTCTGGGAGTGTATCTTAGCATAGCAGAAGTGCGAACGAAAGGTTAGCAGTTCTGCTACTAAAAAATTTCATGCAGTTTCAGAGTGGCTCGATACTTACTCCTACCTTGCAATGACTGCAGAATGTTTAGTTCCTGGTTTGACGTCACAAACGCCCTGCGTTCGGCCAGCCACTCCTGCATTTTTATCAGGCACGCCTGCGTTTTTCAGCACACTCCCTGAAAACGCTGAGTTGCCGCCCAGAAACGCCCACTTCCTGTCAATCACACTACGAACACTCAAGCGACTGAAAAGCGTAGCTCGAGCTTGTGTAAAACTGCATAGTTTTGTGTGAAAGTACTTTGCGCGTGCGCGCTGCGTACCATACGCATGCGCAGAACAGCCGATTTTTATCCTGATCGATACGCTGCGAAAAACGTCAGCGATCGATCAATTCGGAATGAGGGCCATTGTGCAGATTAGTGAAGCAAAAATGGTGGGTACTCAAAGTATGACACAAACATGTGCTGAGGCATAGTACATCATGTTCACGTCATGTTCTGAATAGATAAATAGGTACTGTATAGATGAAACGACCTTTATTACCCAACATGCATATTTAATTGATACTGAAGTTGGGTATATTTTTCTATTCATTGTATTATAGTTATTCATACACATCGGGGGATATCCAATTAGCCACGGATAATTACCACAGCTAATTGTCTCACTGGGGCTATCCTATTAACCACTTTAAACTGGCGCGAGCCATGGCTTATCAGGGATTTTGTTTCACCTGCTTCAGGCAGGCAAAACCAAATCCCCGGAAACACACAGGTTTCCCCAGAAACACCCAACCTACTGAAAATACACTAGTTTTACTGAACCTGTGTGTTTTCATGAGAATTTTTTTTTTTTTACAGGCGACCAAATTGGATAGCCTGTAAAAAAAATACAGGTGAAACATCAGGGAAAAATCACGAAAAACATACATTTTTCACACCCTGGGGTATATTTACTAAGCTCCCGATTTTGACCGAGATGCCGTTTTTTCTTCAAAGTGTCATCTCGGTTAATCTCGGTCATTTACTAAACACTAATCACGGCAGTGATGAGGGCATTCGTAATTTTTTGCTAGTTCAGGTAAAAAATTACGAATGAATACACCATCGGTCAAATTACGCCTGTTTAGATATGAATCTCGGTCATTTACTAAGAAGTGCAAAGCAAAAAAACACAAAACACTGCCGTGAAAAATTACAACTCGTAAAAAAGTCCTAAAAAAAAAACAGACCTGCTTTTTTTCTCCGTGATTTGAGATGCATGCAGGGATCCATGAGATCCGTGCATGTATATCAGTGGGAAGGGGTGGGAAAGTGCTTATTTTTGCCAAAAAAATTGCGTGGGGTCCCCCCTCCTAAGCATAACCAGCCTCGGGCTCTTTGAGCCGATCCTGGTTGCAGAAATATGGGGAAAAAAATGACAGGGGTTCCCCCATATTTAAGCAACCAGCATCGGGCTCTGCGCCTGGTCCTGGTCCCAAAAATACGGGGGACAAAAAGAGTAGGGGTCCCCCGTATTTTTAAAACCAGCACCGGGCTCCACTAGCTGGACAGATAATGCCACAGCCGGGGGTCACTTTTATACAGCGCCCTGCGGCCGTGGCATCAAAAATCCAACTAGTCACCCCTGGCCGGGGTACCCTGGGGGAGTGGGAACCCCTTCAATCAAGGGGTCCCCCCCCCCCAGCCACCCAAGGGCCAGGGGTGAAGCCCGAGGCTGTCCCCCCCCATCCAATGGGCTGCGGATGGGAGGGCTGATAGCCTTTGTTGTAAAATAAAAGATATTGTTTTTAGTAGCAGTACTACAAGTCCCAGCAAGCCTCCCCCGCATGCTGGTACTTGGAGAACCACAAGTACCAGCATGCGGCGGAAAAACGGGCCCGCTGGTACCTGTAGTACTACCACTAAAAAAATACCCAAAAAAACACAAGACACACACACCGTGAAAGTATAATTTTATTACATACATACACACATACATACATACTTACCTTATGTTCTCACGCAGGTCGGTCCTCTTCTCCAGTAGAATCCAAGGGCTACCTGTTGAAGAAATTCTACTCACCAGATCCATGGGTCCAGGCTCCTCGGCAAATCCAGGGTTAATCCACGTACTTGAATAAATAAAAAAAAAACGGTGTCCCGACCACGAACTGAAAGGGGACCCATGTTTGCACATGGGTCACCTTCCCACGAATGCCAGAAACCCACTTTGACTTCTGTCTAAGTGGGTTTCTTCAGCCAATCAGGGAGTGCCACGTTGTAGCACTCTCCTGATCAGCTGTGTGCTGCTGTCCTCACTGACAGGCGGCACACGGCAGTGTTACAATGTAGCGCCTATGCGCTCCATTGTAACCAATGCTGGGAACTTTCTGCTCAGCGGTGACGTCACTTTAGGTCAACCGCAGGGCAGAAAGTTCCCATCATTGGTTACAATGTAGCGCATAGGCGCTACATTGTAACACTGCCGCATGCTGCCTGTCAGTGAGGACAGCAGCACACAGCTGATCAGGAGAGTGCTACAACGTGGCACTCCCTGATTGGCTGAAGAAACCCACTTAGACAGAAGTCAAAGTGGGTTTCTGGCATTCGTGGGAAGGTGACCCATGTGCAAACATGGGTCCCCTTTCAGTTCGTGGTCGGGACACCGTTTTTTTTTATTTATTCAAGTACGTGGATTAACCCTGGATTTGCCGAGGAGCCTGGACCCATGGATCTGGTGAGTAGAATTTCTTCAACAGGTAGCCCTTGGATTCTACTGGAGAAGAGGACCGACCTGCGTGAGAACATAAGGTAAGTATGTATGTATGTGTGTATGTATGTAATAAAATTATACTTTCACGGTGTGTGTGTCTTGTGTTTTTTTGGGTATTTTTTTAGTGGTAGTACTACAGGTACCAGCGGGCCCGTTTTTCCGCCGCATGCTGGTACTTGTGGTTCTCCAAGTACCAGCATGCGGGGGAGGCTTGCTGGGACTTGTAGTACTGCTACTAAAAACAATATCTTTTATTTTACAACAAAGGCTATCAGCCCTCCCATCCGCAGCCCATTGGATGGGGGGGGACAGCCTCGGGCTTCACCCCTGGCCCTTGGGTGGCTGGGGGGGGGGACCCCTTGATTGAAGGGGTCCCCACTCCCCCAGGGTACCCCGGCCAGGGGTGACTAGTTGGATTTTTGATGCCACGGCCGCAGGGCACTGTATAAAAGTGACCCCCGGCTGTGGCATTATCTGTCCAGCTAGTGGAGCCCGGTGCTGGTTTTAAAAATACGGGGGACCCCTACTCTTTTTGTCCCCCGTATTTTTGGAACCAGGACCAGGCGCAGAGCCCGATGCTGGTTGCTTAAATATGGGGGAACCCCTGTCAATTTTTTCCCCATATTTCTGCAACCAGGATCGGCTCAAAGAGCCCGAGGCTGGTTATGCTTAGGAGGGGGGACCCCACGCATTTTTTTTTGGGATTTTACATTGTTTAATTTAAAAAAAAAAAAAATAAGAACCCCAGCACGGATCACACAGATCCGGCCGAGATTGATTGTAAAAAAAAACGGCAGTGTTTTGCTAATCACTGCCGTAAAAATAGGTAAAAAAAAACGAATGACATCGACATCGGAAGCAAAGAAAAATACGAATACGACAGCTTAGTAAATCCATCGTAATCAATTCAAAAAGTTGCAGTTTTACACTGTCGATGTCATTCGTGATTGAACTTTGACCTATTTTCGGAAATTACGAATCTTAGTAAATTTACCCCCCTGTTTCTTCACAGGTAATTGGATTACTACTCGTATTATTTACTATATATTGTTGAATTTATTCAAATTTTTGTTATATTTTTTATTATTACTTCTATTAATGCAGTTTGGCTAATGCATGTGTATCTTCAAAGGCTGGCCGCCCAAGCCATCATCATCACCACGACAACTAAGTATCACCCAGCTACACCAGTGATTTTTTATTTTTGTTAAATGGTTCATTTGTCAAATTGCAGCTATAATATTTTTATCACTCTTGAAAATCAATCTCATTAGATATATTACTAAAGGGGTTCTAATAAACAAACAGACCCCTTTTTCTGTGATGTTCTAGTAAGTCTTTTTGCAAAGCTCACCACTCTGTCAGAGTTTATTTGTCTTCTTGATGAGACTGCCTTTCATGGGCGTATATCTATAATGGTTGCAGGGTGTGCAGTGCACATGGGCCCCTGGGCACACATTTAAAATACTTAACACTCCTTTGGCACTGCAGATATTACCGAATACATGATACAGGCAACATGTATGAGATCTGAGCATGCAATCTACAAAATTCACTGGGAAAATGGTGCCTGAACCCAGTGGTGCATGAAGGCAGGGGAGCGAGCAGGTACTATTTACTTAGGCTGGAGGGGTCCGAGAGGGAGCTCAGTCAACTGCTACCCCCTCCTGAGTATACTTATACTTAAGGCCGGCGCCATCTTCCCAGTCATATACAGTATTTGCTCTCTAGTGCACATGTCACTGGGAAGATGGACCCACTGTCCACAAGCAAGGCTGGAAGTGAGTGCACTCCCTGCACCCGCCCTGTCTCCCCTCCCCGGATAAGAATGGCACTCCCTGTGGAATGTGCAATGCCGCTTCGTGGCCCTATAATAATTATACATTCTCTGCATTGTTTTGCATAATTTTGCATTCATTTGCATTCATTACAGGGGGCCTGATGTGGCTTTCTACGCCTCTGCCTGCACCATTTTCCCAGTGATCTGGCACTTGCCAGGAGTCTGCTGCAGAGAGAGCCAGTGAGAGAGGAGAGGGGAGACCCTGAATGAAGGCAGCACCCAGGCACTTCTCTCGCTTTATCCAGCCCTGCTGTCTCTCATTCTTATTAAGGAATAATCTCCCAGTACTTTGGGCAAATGCAGGAAGCTATAGCAGCCACCAGAGACTGCTCCTAAGTGACATCAGATTTTACAATGCAAAGTGTACTAATACAGTAATAATTATGAAGCATTTAGACATGTAGAAGAACACACAGGACTCAAATATTATATCATTGTACAGTACTTCAAAAGTTCTTTTCTACTCTTCAGTGCGCATTGTTGGCATCAAGAAACTTGAAGTTAACAAATCCCAACCTCAACAGTGTATTTGTTTAGCTGCATCCTTAAGCTGACAGTACTACAGCAGTTGCTGCTGGCATGGTTTCGGCACATTCCTAGACTCTGAGTAAAATAGTTTAATTGCTTGCTGCAGAGATTTGCCAAATATTGTGTCAAAATGACTCTTCTCCCTTACAATGATGATTTTCTTTTAAAAAGTAAGTTATGTTCTGTTAAGGTTAAAACAAAATATCCTATATTTACTCACACCCAAGAGACTCAGAAATGATTTATGTGAGTTCTTCTAATTTGAGTTAAACATTAATATTCTTTAAAAAAATGTAATCAGGAATGCGTTTAATTTAACAACTGTTGGGATCCCAGCGGTCAGGATACCGACGCCGAAATCCCACCAGTCTGCAATGTCGCCATCCTAAATCCTTGCGCAAGAGGGCTCATCCCACTTGTGGGTGTCCATGACACACTGGCATATCTATAATGGGTGCAGTGTGTGCGGTGAACATGGGCCCCTGGGTCCATAGGGGGCCCACACTGCACCCATTTCTTCTATACTTACCTTTCCGACATCCATCTGTGACTGTGTGTGGGCCCCCTCCTCTCCCGTAGCCATCACCGCCGCTGCTAGCGCACTGAGCACTAGAGACTCTGGCACAGTGCCAGGGTCTACAGCGCATGTGCAGGGCTCCGGAAAAATGGTGCGGCGGCCATTTTTCGGAGTCCTGCACATGCGCTGTAGACACTGGCCCTGTGTCTCAGCGCTGAGAGCGCTAGCAGCGGCGGTGACGGCTGCAGGAGAGGAGGGGGCCCACACATGGAGTCTGCACATGGGTCCCCTCCTCTTTAGAAATGCCGCTGCCTTGATACCCGTAGAATGGGCATAGATCCTGTGGCATGCGCTGCAAGCCACCGAGTCTGCAGCATGACGATTGCAGCAAGCCTGCAAGGGGACACTTAGCGCTCACACCGCTGCCAGCATTCTGGCGGGTGGGATGCCACTGTTGGGATATTGACAGTCAGCATCCCATCTGCCGGTCATCCATACCGAAGCCTGTAATCAACAGCACTGTAGATATGTTTATACTTTCCATTGATATCTCTGAATTAGGAATGGACTAACAATGGTTCTGTATGGAAGTCTACAACAATTTAATACGGTTGTCCTTTCAGGTGATAGAAGTAGACATGACTGTGTAACTGGGAAATCACACACTGAGGAAGCAATACAATGATTGATTGACTTAGGACCTGCTTCATATTTGTACTCAAACCCAATGGTTTCCATTCTCAAATTTATCTCTCTCCATACTTTTAGAAAAAAATCATTAACAGTATTTTGGGTCTTTATCAAGGGTTGTGAACTCCTGAACTTAAGTGATAAATCCTCTTTAGGGCCCCCGCGAACCCAACACACCTATATTGCAGGGATACATTGCAATAGCTTTTAATACTGTAATTTAATTTAAAAAAAAAACGCATTCACAGTTTGTTTTTCATCTCACTTATACAGGATTTATACTGGAGGAACGATACATTGCAAGTCAGTTTAGAAATTAGTTATTTTTTCTGTCTAATGGTGCATACACATGGATTGATTTAACAAACAATGTGGGCGTTCCCAATTGATGGGAACGACTGATCATTCAAATCGTTCTATGTGTATGAACGATGACAACGACGATGCGTTCACCTGCGGGTCACTAGCAACAGCCCCAGATCTTTTGAACATGCATCAAGATCTGGGGCTGCCGTTAGCGATGCCAATCCTCTGAAAACAGACGCTGTCAGTGGCTTGCCACATTTTTTATATAATGTTGGTATTATAATGAGGGTACTGCAGCAGACATTGGAGATATCTGCTGTGGTTCCTCTGCAAATGCAGTCCTCATTGCTTTCTATGGGGATTGCATAAAGGCAAATTCACTAAGCGCCACAAAGCTTTGCTTTTCGTATCTCACGCTGGTAGTTAAGGATTTTGTTTTGGATTTTTTTTAGATTTGGGATAAGGACAGTTATAGTGATGAGGAGGGGTAGACATTCCCTGAAAATAGAACATAGCAGGAGAGGGTAAAGCGGCGTAAGGGAGCCAGGTGACTACTCCACCTGGAAAGATAAAATGTGGCAGAAATGTATGATTTACTTCTTAGGAGAATTGTGCTCTAGTGCCCAGCATTATCTCATGTTATCTGTGCATGTTTGGAAACCTATCTGGCAAAACAGCAATGGCCACAAAACGTCACATGTGACCAGGGGTGAACAGAGATGTAAATACAATGGATACTTTAAAGTTGCGGAGTACTGCAGAAAAAGTTTCTGAAATAAAAAATGTGGGCAGAAAGAGAAATTGTCTAAGGAGAGGTGTCCTCCTCTTCACATAAAGTAGTGCTTTCCAACTGACACATCAACTGTGCCTCCCTGGTATAGGGACATGATTGTCAGGCTCAGTGGTGACACTGGCCAAGTAGCATGTTAAGGTATGAATGGGGGTAGGCACTTAAGATTTTAAAATGTAATACCCTGTAAAGGTGAGAATACAAATGTTGTGGTGCGGAAGGAAGGAATCTGGAGTTACCGCTGTAGTGAATCAAACTTCTTATCTTCAATTTAACTCTCAACTCAGATCACAACCCAGTATTGAGACAAGAATTGTTCTTGCAGACAGACAGAATGGCAAACAAAAATTATGCAAAGGATTTTTTAAATGCTAATAATGATGACACAAACTGATCACTGGAATTGGTATTTTTTACTTAAATTAATCAATTAAAAGCAGTTCAATAGGGGATGATTCAATTGTGCCAGGCGTCCCCTGCTGGGTGGCTATACAAATGGGTGTCTAGCAGAACTATTCAATTGTTGCTCTGATCAGATGCCCATTAGTAGTTGACACGCCTGACAGCTCCGGGTTTAGCTGTGCAAACCAGCTACACCTGTCTAAAGATCTTGATTGGGCATCCGAAGTCCAGGTTTGTGTGCTTTGTACACCCAGAGGGTGCAAGAAGATATGTGTCTGCCATGGCTAATGGGCGTCTGATCGGAGCAACAATTGAATATCTCCGACAGATGCCCAGTCGTATAGATGTCCAGCAGTTGGCACACGGCATTATTGAATTGGCCTTATAACGTTTAATTATTATAATAATTATTAATTAGCTCTACTCACAATATCACTTTAAGACAAGAATTAATTTTCTAGTCAATCAATCTAAAATAACAATGATCTTACAGAATTAATACCTTCAGTCCTAGGTCCATTTGATATCCTGTTTGAACACATCGGGGCTCTTAACTGAATGCATGCACAAAATAGTTTTGGTAAAATATTATAGAATTGTTGCAGTGTTGTTGTAGAATAAATAGCAGCTATGTAGATGACACATAACATGGCCTCCACTCACCAAATCAGACTGAGGATCTTAGGATGCAGCTTCCCCTCCAGATGGTACCAGCTTCCAGGAACATGTTACTTAGTGCTAAAAAACACTGGAAAAAAACTGTGGCACTGCAAGTCCCAGCCACTCTCTTAGTTCAGCTTGTTTTCCCCACTTCTCTGCTGGAGCCGCACTCCTAGCACAAACCCCCTTATATGTAATGGCCGCCTTTCTCAGCATCTCCTCCAAATGCCGTCTCAGCTGCTCCTCAGCCTGCTTCCAATAACTGTTCTTCCCTACAACTATCATTTTTTTTAAATCAGCTTTATTAAAAATGTCACTGGCCATTACTGCCTTTTCCAAAAAGGGCTTCTTACAGTGCATCTCATCTCTTATGAAATGGCCAGCATCAGAGATGCCTATAAAGTAAAGGTCTGCAATAGTGGGGTATGGTCTTTAACTGATAAAGCACAACCATGGGGTATCCCAGAGTTCCTTGTGAAGTATGACTGTGAAGCTCAGCAGGAGATTCTTCTGAGAAAAGGTAAGCTCCAGTGTAGTTGTAGCCTTGACACTCTCTCTCTCTCTATATATATAGATAGATAGATAGATAGATAGATAGATAGAGGCTCACACAGTTCTTTGTGCCTCTGGATTCCCTGGGACGTGTCTGATCAGTGGTTTTAAATAGGAACTACAATTCCTCCCTCTGTAATAAATAAATACAACTTTGGTAGTGTATAATCTATTAAGCCTATCGGGCCAGCAAAGTTGTTACATCTTCTTCGCCATTATTGGCAATATTAACTTGCCCATTGAATTGTTGATAGGCAGATGGAGATTATTAAACATCCACCGTACTATACAACTTTAGATTTATATATACCGCTGAAGAAGTCCTATTGCAGGGATGAAACGCGTAGGGTTTTAAAGAATCACAGTGATTAGGATACCCAGTATACATTGGAGAGTCCTCACCACTGAGCTCACCTCCTGGGGTGTTGGGTGGCACTTTTGTTTCCATCTGTTTAGATGTAATCTGGTTGTTCCTTCTAGTAAACCTTGTATATAATGTAGAAAATACTATACATTATAGATTTTATGTTGGATGCTACGAATAAACATCAGACTTTTACTAATCAAAGGTTATATTTTGGGTGTCTACATTTCTTGGTGAGAGGGTATTTTATAGGTAAATTATTTGGCTGAGCATAACTGAACATTGGATCCGAAAGAGATCAGAATATCCACTCCAAATTGGGATTGTAATCAAGTCCATTAACAACATCATCGAAAGCATTCAAACGTCTAAATCCATAAGATCATACGGATTCATATATGGACAATTGATTTTGATGCTCTAGCGCCCTCCGTGTTATATTTTTATATATACAGTTGTGCTCTTAAGTTTACATACCCTAGCAGAATTTGTGATTTTCTGGCCATTTGTCAGAGAATATGAATGATAACTCACAAACTTTTCTTTCAATCATGGTTAGTGGTTGGGTGAAGCCATTTATTGTCAAACAACTGTGTTTACTCTTTTTAAATCATAATGACAACAGAAACTACCCAAATGACCCTGATCAAAAGTTTACATACCCTGGAGATTTTGGCCTGATAACAGGCACACAAGTTGACACAAACAGGTTTGAATGGCTACTAAAGATAACCATCCTCACCTGTGATCTGTTTGCTTGTAATCAGTGTGTGTGTATAAAAGGTCAGTGAGTTTCTGGACTCCTGAAAGACCCTTGCATCTTTCATTCAGTGCTGCACTGACGTGTCTGGATACTGAGTCATGGGGAAAGCAAAAGAATTGTCAAAGGATATGCAGGAAAAGGTAATTGAACTGTATAAAACAGAACAGGAAATTCCAGACTGATAATGTATGATTTTATATACCAAAGTTTACCACTAAGTCCAATTGGTAGTTTAGATATGCCTAATGTATCATGCACTTTATCATAGACCAAGTTCTATATAATCTTATACTGTAAGTACAGTCCCCAGTGGGGTGATGATGAGGATAGACTCACCTTACCCAGACTCTGCATTTACTGCCTGCTTGTGTGTTCTTATGAACAGTGAACGAGCAGGTGAGATATTAGAATCTGCTCTTGAGCCCGTCACCAGTCGTCCCCCCTCCCCTTCCCTGGTGGGAACGCCAGTGCAGGGAGTTGGTCCTGATTTAGGTCAATGAGAGTCCACCGGAAATTAAGGTAGTATAGGGTAGAGGTCAAATCTCTAGTGCATAGACTGTTTGAGCATTTAGATACTTGGTAAAAGTGGTAATACAATTGAAATGGTATAGTTATCAGGGAAGACTTGTGCTATGTATTGTCCTGGTCCCGTGCACAGGACCCAGGACCTCCAACTTGGATGTGCGTTTCACTGGGCTTTCTTGTTCACCAAGTGTCTATGGGGGTAATTCCGAGTTGATCGCAGCAGGAATTTTGTTAGCAATTGGGCAAAACCATGTGCACTGCAGGGGAGGCAGATTTAACATGTGCAGAGAGAGTTAGATTTGGGTGTGGTGTGTTCAATCTGCAGTGTAAAAATAAAGCAGCCAGTGTTTACCCTGCACAGAAACAAAATAACCCACCCAAATCTAACTCTCTCTGCACATGTTATATCTACCCCCCCCTGCAGTGCACATGGTTTTGCCCAATTGCTAACAAACTTGCTGCTGCGATCAACTCAGAATCCCCCCCAATGAGTATTGCCCTGTGGTTTCTTTTATAGCCTAAGATGATTGATCATGAAGTAGGGGGAGTGGACAGGAAATTGGTCCAGACCCACTTCCTGGGAAGAAAATTGACCTGGAAATAGTTAGGTATGTTATCCAATCATGGAAGTACCTGTACCCAAAAAATATGCTGTATTGCCTATATGGTAGTTTCATCGATTTTTATTTTATTTTAATGCATAATAATAAAAGGACATTTATGGTAGACTTACTATGGTTAAATCTATTTCTGCGAGGTACACTGGATTCCACAGGGAATACATCGGGGTGTAGAGTTGGATCTTGATCCGAGGCACCACCAGGCTAAAGTTTTGACTGTTCCCAGGATCCACTGCACCGCCTCCTCTATAACCCCGCCTCCGGGCACTGGAGCTCAGTTTCGTTAACCAGTCCAATGCAGTAGCAGCTAAAAGAGACGGTAGATGTTAGTTACATAGAACCACATTCTCACGACAGGAGAAGGGCCTAGCGGTTAATGCAATACAAACCCAAAGAAGCTAAGTGCGTCAGGGTGGGTGCCCTGTGGAATCCAGTGTACCTCACCGAAAGAGATTTAACCATGGTAAGTCTACCATAAATCTCCTTTTCTGCAGCGGGGTACACTGGGATTACACAGGGAATACATCAGGATGTCCTAAAGCAGTTCCTCATGGGAGGGGACGCACTGTAGCAGGCACAAGTACCCGGAGTCCAAAGGAAGCATCCTGGGAGGCGGACGTATCAAAGGCATAGAACCTGATGAACGTGTTCACTGAGGACCACATAGTCGCCTTGGACAATTGTTCAGTGGATGCGCCTCAGCGGGCCACCCAAGAAGGTCCAACAGACAGAGTAGAATGGGCTTTGATAGCAGCAGGAGCTGGAAGACCAACCTGTGCATAGGTTGTGCAATCACCATTCTAATCCATCTGGCCAAGGTTTGCTTATTCGCAAGCCAGCCACATTTGTGAAAACCAAAAAGTGCAAATAGGGTATCAGACCTCCTGAGGGAGGTAGTCCTCTCTACGTAAATACGGAGAGCCCGTAACACATCCAAAGACCGCTCTTTGGAGGACAAACCAGAAGAGATAAAGGCCGGAACCACAATCTCTTGGTTAAGATAAAAAGATGATACCACCTTAGGTAGATAACCAGGGCTAGTTCGAAGAATTGCCCGGACCTGGTGAAAAATCAGAAAGGGTGGATGACAGGACAAAGCGCCTAAGTCCGACACCCACCTAGCAGAGGCAATAGCCAGTAAAAACATGACCTTAAGCGTAAGACATTTAAGGTCCACAGACTCAAGAGGTTCAAATGGAGACTCTTGTAGGGCATTTAAGACAACAGACAGATCCCATGGAGCCACAGGAGGGACATAGCGAGGCTGAATCCGTAAAACGCCCTGAGTGGAAGTATGAACGTCAAGAATAGATGCAATTTTCCTCTGAAACCACACCGACAAGGTAAGATATATGAATCTTGAGGGAGGCCAGATGAAGTCCTAAATCTAGGCCTTGTTGCAGAAAAGCCAAAAGCCAAGAAGTTTTGAACGAATAGGCATCATAATTCTTAGCAGCACACCATGTGAAGAAAGAGTTCCAGATCCTGTAATAAATCCATGCAGAAGCCAGTTTGCAGGCCTTCAACATAGTTTGAATAACCGCCTCAGATAATCCTTCAAGAGCCACACCGTCAAAGCCAGTCTAGCCAGGTCCAGATAGACACAAGGGCCCTGAACGAGGAGATCTGGACATTGAGGTAGTAGAAGAGGACGCTCTATTGATAGACATTGCAGGTCTGAGAACCAATGCCATCTGGGCCATGCTGGAGCCACTAGAAGTAGTATTCCTCTTTCTTGCTTGAACTTCCGTAGTACCCTGGGCAGGAGTGACACAGGAGGGAACACGTATGGCAGCCGAAAGTTCCATGGAATTGCCAGTGCATCCACGAACGCTGCTTGAGGATCCCTTGTTCTTGATCCGAAGACCGGAACCTTGGGATTGTGTTGAGATGCCATCAGGTCTATATCTGGTAGGCCCCACTTGTCCACCAGGAGTTGAAAGACTTCCGGATGAAGACTCCACTCTCTGGCATGAACGTCCTGATGACTGAGGAAATCCGCTTCCCAGTTGAGGACTCTGGGGATGAACACTGCAGATATTGCTGGCAGATGGTGTTCCGCCTCAACGGAGGATTTTTGATACTTCCAGCATTGCAATGAAGCTTCAAGTGCCGCCTTGATGATTTATGTATGCCACCGTGGTGGCGTTGTCTGTACTTGAACAAGCCTGTTCTGTACTAGCGGAAGGGCAAGTGTCAACGCGTTGAACACCGCCCGCAATTCCAGAATGTTATCGGGAGGAGGGACTCCTCCCTGGTCCACCGACCCTGGAGAGATTGTTTCTCCTACACCGCACCCCAACCCTTCAAACTGGCATCCATTGTCAAGAGGACCCAGTTGGAGATCCAGAAGGGACGGCCCATGCTCAACTCTTGGTCCTGTAGCCACCAGCTCAGTGACAGATGAACCTCCAGAGTCAAGGAGATCATTGGAGACCTGATCCGATGAGGCAGGCCATCCCACTTGGAAAGGATTAACCTCTGCAGAGGGCGGGAATTAAATTGAGCATACTGTACCATGTCGAAAGCCGACACCATGAGGCCTACGCCGAGTGTATCGACACTCTTGGGTGAGAGAAGAAATATCTGATCCTGTCCTAAAGTTTCAGGACTTTCTCTGGAGACAGAAACAATCGTTGGTTGTGTGTGTCTAGTAATTCTGGGGGCACCATGCTCAGAGCAGGGACCAGTGAGGACTTTTTCCAGTTGATGAGCTACCAGTGGGCTTGTAGGAATTGGACCATCAGTTCCAGATGACTGATGAGAACCTCTTGGGAGTTTGCCAGGATCAGCAAGTCCTCCAGATACAGCAGGATCCTGATTCCCTGATGGCAGAGAAGAGCAGTCATCACGGCTATGACCTTGGTGAAGATCTGAGGGGCGTGGCCAATCCAAAAGGCAGTGCCTGGAATTGATAATGGAGGTTGCCAATAGCAAACCGCAGATATTGCTGATGCGACATGGCAATAGGTATGTGCAGGTAAGCATCCTGTATGTCCAGGGACTATAGAGCGCAGAGTTTCCACACGGAATTTGGATACTCTCACAAACTTGTTCAATGATTTGAGGTTTAGTATAGGCTGGAAGGACCCATTTTGCTTTGGAACTAGAAACAGGGTCAAATAGTATCCCCTGCGTCTCATAGACAGAGGTACCGGCACTACCACTCCTGTATCCAGGAGGGATTGTACAACCAAGTGTAGAGCTTGCGCTTTCAATGGATCCTCAGGGATAACCGTTGTGTAAAACTGGCGAGGGGGACATCTCTTGAAAGAGATTGCGTACCCGTGAGAGACAACTTCCCACACCCAGGCATCCGAAGTGGTCTTTAACCAGGCCCAGGCAAACTGCAGAAGTTGGCCTCCCACCCTGGGGTCACCCAGGGGGAGGCCCGCCCTAACATGCAGCAGGCTTGTCTTGTTTGGAAGCATGCTTATGGGCGGCCCAGGATTGTTTAGATTTAGGCTTAGTGGTTTTGGAAGCACGAGCCAGTCGCGGATACACCTGAAATTTGCTTTCCCTGGAGGTCGAAAGGAACGAAAGGTGGTACTCTTAGCCTTCGGAGTAGAAGGATTAGTATTTGGGAGACACACAGTCTTGGCAGTAGCCAAGTCAGTTACAATCTTGTTCAGATCCTCCCCAAATAGGATATCTCCCAAAAAAGGGAGCACCACCAAGGTCTTTTTGGAGTCCAGGTCGACCTTCCACGACCTCAACCACAGAATTTGGCAAGCCAGGATAGACGTAGTAGATGCCTTGGCCGCCATTAAACCTGCATCAGAGGCCGCCTCCTGAATATAGTGGGAAACTGTGGTAATATAAGACAGATATTGTCTGGCAGTATCAGAAAAATCCTGAGGCAGCTCATCCTCAATTGCCTGAACCCATGCTTCAATTCCTTTCGCAGCACAGGAGGCTGCCATAGTGGGTCTATGAACCGCACTAGTAAGAGAGTAAATAGAGTTCAGGTATCCCTCCACACACTTATCCATTGGTTCCTTCAGTGCGGTGACAGTGGTGAGAGGCAGAGTAGATAACACCACAAGACGAGCGGCATGACAGAGAGCAGTGACGTTTCCCACTTGTTACCCAACTCCGCAGGAATAGGATAACGAGCTAGCATCTTTTTAGACAGGGAAAATTTCTTTCCTGGTGACGACCAGGATTCCTGACGTATGTCAATTAAGTGGTCAGAATGTGGTAAGACTACCTTAGCATCCTTCTGACGTTTGAACTTATCAGGTTTCTTAGACGCAGTAGTAGGCTCAATGTTGTCATCTATTTGAAAAATCATCTTAATTGCCTCCACTAGGTCAGGAACATCAACCTGGGCTGTAGATCCCTTATCAGAAGCAACTGTATCCAAAATATTAGTGAATTGTGAGGAATAAATGGCTCGTTTAGATGACCCCTTGGCCCCAGAGGGGTGTATGGTAGACTTTTATCTAACCAAGGATTGATTTAATTGTTGTAATTGGGTAGACAGAGTATCCACCCAGGGCGGATTAACTACAGGGACAATATGTGGCTGCAATGGCACTGGAGGTCCCACAGGAAACGTAAGATGTGTTACAAGTGTACTCAGCATTCTTGCAGGGACGTGCAGTCAGGGGAAGCAGGGGGGGCAGTGCCTTCCCTGTGATTAATTATTAAAAAAATAAAAATAAGATACTTATTACACATATTCTGTGTCATAAGTATCTTCTTTATTTAAATCTAATATTTTTTTTCCTTAAATGACTTTGGGAGGCACTGATAGCAGTGCCTCCCATAGATAATGGGAAAGGGGACAGAGTGGGGGGCGGGGCCAAGCACTGGGCTGTAAAAGCCCATTGAAAAATATAGGGAAAGTGGCACTGAAAAAGTGCCTCGCTGACAGGGACACCACCCCTATGTCAGCGAGGCACCTGTGATTGTACAGCAGATCCATTGCTGGATCCACTATCCAATCACCCACACGCGGTGCTGGAGGGGGAAGTGGCGGCGGGTCCCAGCGGTGACTGCCTTTGCAACTAGCCGGGAGGCTGGGTACAGCAGCGGTGGCACTGGCAGGAGTGAGTGCGGCTCCGGTGGCCCAGGCAACAGTGAGTGCGGCTCTCCCCTCTCCTTCCTCCTCCACCGGCTCCCTTCTCCCGCAGCAGCATAATAAACAGGTTGGTGACACATACAGACACACACACAAAAACTCACACACACTCTCTCTTTCTCTCTCTCTCTCTCTCTCTCTCTCTCTCATTTTCCCCCTCCTGTGGATATCTTCAGGAACGAAGTTTGTAAGTATTATTTTCATTTTTACAGGTACCCCTATTGGATTCTACATGGACAAGTGGACGTGATCGGCGTGGTATGTATGTAGGTAAGTATGTGTGAGTGTGTAAGTGTGTTTTAATACATTTTTACTTTCAAGGTGTGTGTGTTGTGTTTTTATTTGGGTATTTTTTTGTTGTAGAACTACAGCGGGCCCGTTATTTCCACGCATGCTGGTACTTGAGGTTCTCCAAGTACCAGCAAGTGGGGGGGGGGCTTGCTGGGCCTTGTAGTTCCACAGCAAAAAACAATATTTTTTACACACTTATGGCTATCAGCCCGGCACTCACTGCCCAGGGGTGCTGGGGACAGCCTCGGGCTTCACCCCTGGCCCTTGGGTGCCTGGAGGGGGGGACCCCTTGATTTAAGGGGTCCCCACTCCTCCAGTGAACCCCAGCCAGGGGTGACTAGATGGGGGGGTAATGCCACGGCCGCAGGTACCTACATAAATGTGTCCCCCGGCTGTGGCATTATGTCCCTGGCTAGAGGAGCCCGGTGTTGGTTTTAAAAATATGGGGGACCCCTACATCTTTTCTCCCCCCCGTATTTTTGGAACCAGGACTGGAATAAGAGCCCGGTGCTGGTTGTCTAAATATGGGGAAACCCTGTCCAATTTCTCCCCCAGTATTTAAACAACCAGAACCGGCTCAAAGAGCCCGAGGCTGGTTATACTTAGAATGGGGGACCTCACACATTTTTTTTTTACATTTTTAACCCATTCAGACCCTTCTCCATTAAGTTAATGGAAGCCCCGGACAACAAAATTGCAGTCCTCCTCCCACTCCCTTCCCAGTCCCAGTATTTTTTTTCTATAAAAATGTACAATATATCACAAGTATGATGAGCAGGCAGGCAGCGGGCATTGGTGGCATCAGACTGAGATGCAAATTAGTGGCGGAGGGCTGGGTCAGTTGATGATGGGTGAGTTTGTAAGCCATTGGCGGTGGCAGCGGGTATCGGCTCAGAGGCAGTAGCGGGCATTGGCTCGACGGCGGTAGGGGTCATCAGCAAGATTCGGCGGACATTATGGCTGTAGTGCCTCACCAGTCACTGACCTCACTGCACGCCACTGCATTCTTGAGAAAGCTGCCCAAGGTGGGTCCTGATTGGCCACAGGTGCTGCAGGTTGACTGGGTGTATGGCACTCAGTGCCTGAACTCGCAGCTAAAACTTGCCCTCAGGTAAATCCACGGTGCCAGTACTGCAGGATGCAGAAGTGTCCACGGATTTCCCGCCCTGTGTGGCAGACATTATAATGTAGCCTTAGGGCGTAACAGTACAATATAGCCAGACAAACACAATACCTGCAAAACCCCCCTATGTTATGTGGCAGTAAACACAGGACACAAAACAGAGGATTTAAGCTGTATGAGGTGACTGAAACACACAGTAAAAATACCAAATTGTATATTCTGTGTAACATTTTATATATATATATATATATATATATATATATATACACATACATATATATGGGACCCTGATGCACCTAGCCCCTCAGGGTACAGTATGTAGTGATAGTAATATGTGATACAGGAGAATGGAATCCCACACAACAGCTACAGGCACACTCAGTCACATGTACGATGCAGATGTTATTACATATAAACAATAAAACTGCACTGGACTAGTAATTTACATATAAATATGTATGAGTATAGATATAACAATGCACAGTAGATACTGGATGTATATCACAGAATACTTGTACCAAATATTCAGATAGCAGTATACTTGTTCTTAACTAACACTGTCTAAAATGACATGTAGAATACTTAAGTGCCTGTAAATGCGCAGTGCTGATGAGACAGGCGGCTTTACAGAGGAGACAGAGCCCTGCAGTCCCGGAGATCATCCCAGCTAGTAGTGAAGATGGTGCCAAAATCTCAGTCAGGGAGTGAGGGAGAGTGAAATGCAGCTACAGGGCAGGAACACCAGCAGTAGATGGCGCCCGGATCTGGGGGAGGGGCTACAGGTCAGCGCCTTATCCTGTGGAGCATATATCAAATGGATTTGAGTAAATCTGACCTGTGCTCCCTAGCCCTGGTGGATATAGTGGGGTCCCTGTGCAATACAGTATCCACACCAGAGGTGCGGTCCATCTCCTGGGACCGCGACCGAACCACGATTAACCGGCGGGTCCCACCTGGGGTACCCTCTTACCACCTCCCTGATGTGCAGCCACGCAATCCTGGAGAGCGTCAGCGGTGGTGTGCCTGATGACCGGTGTGCCTCCGCTGCAAGAACCCGGGAACCCGACCGCGGGAGTATGCAGCGCTGCTGGGGAGGTGATGGAGCCACAGCACAGAATGTCAGACTGACATAAATAGTGCTGCGGTCCTTGAAGTCTTCTTAAAAAGCTCTTTTCAGGGCTGCCTAGCGCAGCCCCACCTTTTACTGACCTGCACTGCAGGCACCAACTTACAAACTGAGCTCCAGTGCCTGGAGGCGGGGTTATAGAGAAGGCGGTGCAATGCATCCTGGGAACAGTCAAAGCTTTAGCCTGTTGGTGCCTCGGATCAAGATCCAACTCTACAACCCGATGTATTCCCTGTAGAATACTAGTGTACCCTGCTGCAGAAACTTTAATACATTTTATTATATCTGTCATTTACTTAATGCATACCCCAGCAAAAAGAGTCTCCTTTCCTTTTCTTTTGTTAAATATTGCAATTCCTGACTCTGGGGAGCACCACCAACGGAGATATCCAATATTAACCCATGTAGGGAATATAAAATATACGGCTATTGTTGGTTCTTCTTACCACATAGGTAAACATTTACTTACCTACTTATCGTGAAATATATCAATTGGGTCAGTGTGGAACCTTCCTCTGCTCACGTTACCACAAAGGGATACGGTTGTTAGGTCGACACAGCTTAGGTCGAGGGTCGACAGGTCAAAAGGTCGATATGAGTTTTTCACTTTTTTATTTTTATTTTTTATTTTTCCATACTTAATGATCCACGTGGACTACAATTGGAACGGTAACCTGTGCCGAGCGAAGCGACGCACCTTGCCCAAAGCGTGGTGAGTGAAGCGAGCCATGCGAGGGGACATGGTGCACTAATTGGGGATCCCTGTCACTTTCTGAAGAAAACGACACCAAAAAAAGTAAAAAAACCCATGTCGACCTTTCACCTGTCGACCTAGTACATGTCGACCTAATGCCCATGTTGACCTAGTGCATGTCAACCTAATGCCCATGTCGACCTTCAGTGGTCGACCTAATGACTGTCGACCTAAGTTGAGTTGACCCAATGACCCGTACCCACCACAAACCATGTCAGGATGGAAATAATCCACTGTACAGCTACTCCATCTCCTCCTTCCCTACAGCCCTTCTCCACCTGCAGCCAGAGTCCTCCTCCTTGCATCCAGCTCCAGTCCTACAGTATGTGACTAGTTACTTGTGAGCTTTCTGAGTGCTCAAGTGCGGGTCTGTTTTTTTTCGATTCGTTAAAAAAAGCAGCAAACAAAT
The DNA here is from genome assembly GCF_028390025.1 of Pseudophryne corroboree. Lineage (NCBI taxonomy): Eukaryota > Metazoa > Chordata > Amphibia > Anura > Myobatrachidae > Pseudophryne > Pseudophryne corroboree. Next base: position 679,179,549 of record NC_086448.1, read on the forward strand.
AGACCTGCTTTTTCCAGTCGAGTTTGGATAACCATGCACGGATCAGTGAGATCTATGCATGGTTATCTATGGGAAAGGGTCTGTTTAGTGTAAAATCTGAAAAAAAAAATTGCGTGGGGTCCCCCCTCCTAAGCATAACCAGCCTCGGGCTCTTTGAGCCGGTCCTGGTTGTAAAAATATGGGGGGAAAACTGACAGGGGTTGCCCCATATTTAATCAACCAGCGCCGGGCTCTGCACCTGGTCCTGGTTCCAAAAATACGGGGGACAAAAAGCGTAGGAGTCCCCCGTATTTTTGAAACCAGCACTGGGCTCCACTAGCCAGGTATATAATGCCTCAGCCAGGGGACACTTTTATACTGGTCCCTGCGGCCCTGGCATTACATACCCAACTAGTCACCCCTGGCCGGGGTACCCTGAAGGATTGGGAACCCCTTAAATCAAGGGGTCCCCCCTCCAGCCACACAAGGGCCAGGGGTGAAGCCCGAGGCTGTCCCCCCCATCCAAGGGCAAGCCTTCACCGTACTTTCAAGGTGTGTGTGTCCTGTTTTTATTTGAGTATTTTTTTTGCAGAAGAACTATAGGTACCAGCGGGCCCATCTAACCCCCGCATGCTGGTACTTGTGGTTCTCCAAGTACCAGCTTGCGGTGAAGGCTTGCAGGGACTTGTAGTTCTTGTGCAAAAAACAATATTCTTTTATTTTACACTTGGCTATCAGCCCCCCATCCGCAGGCCATGGATGGGGGGGACAGCCTCGGGCTTCACCCCTGGCCCTTGTGTGGCTGGATGGGGGGGACCCCTTGATTTAAGGGGTCCCCACTCCTCCAGGGTACCCCGGCCAGGGGTGACTAGTTAGTGATTTAATGCCAGGGCCGCAGGGACCTATATAAAAGTGTCCCCCGGCTGTGGCATTATCTCTCTGACTAGTGGAGCCCGGTGCTGGTTTCAAAAATACGGGGGACCCCTACACTTTTTGTCCCCCGTATTTTTGGAACCAGGACCAGACGCAGAGCCCGGTGCTGGTTGATGAAATATGGGGGAACCCCTGTCAATTTTTTCCCCATATTTTTTCAACCAGGACCGGCTCAAAGAGCCCGAGGCTGGTTATGCTTAGGAGGGGGGACCCCACACAATTTTTTTCAGGTTTTTAAACACTTTAAAAACCTTTTTAAGGTACACAATGAAGCCCTGCACGGATCTCACAGATCCGGCCGGGATTCCTTGTGTTTTGTCAGGCAGTGTTTTACTCATCATTCCCGTAAAACACTGCCTGATATTACGAATCACATCGACATTGGAAAATACGAATTGTGAAAAGTCGGCAGCTTAGTGAATGACCGTATCAGGATTCAAAAAGTTGCAGTAAAATGCACCCAATTCCATTCGAGTTCAAACACCCTTCAAAACGGCCAAAACGCGAATCTTTGTAAACCATGTAGTGAAACCACAGCTTAATATATTTGGAGGTTTGTATACTTAACATATAGAAAATCGGTATGGTGATTTGCAGCATGCCATGTTAAAAGAAAGCGATTTTTCACTGGTTTTTCCGATTTGTAAATTGCAAAAAAATATGTTGATAAGCATAAATTTAATAAATACACTTAATAAATGTATCCCCACGTGTCAGGAAACCATCTGATTGCAGAGGATAGCATCTTATTATGAGTTATTGAGAAGGTATATATGGTGGTTACAGAGAAGAAATACATCTGGAAGAGAAATTACTAAGTGAAGCATTAGTTTTTGTTTCTCCTGAAATCAAAGTGTATATATAAGTAATGTACTAATGGAAAATGGCATGATATATAACATTACATCTACCGTATGCTTGGTAAATAGTTGCAAACAGCAGATGTGACATTAAGACTATTTCCATAGGTGGCTCATGAACTTTATTTATAACTATTTTCTACCATTATTTTTAATGCCGTAAATATAGCATACTTCAGAAACCATCTACATTGTATTGATTAGCCCCATAATTCCATTTGACGCTACATTATTTTAGACCTTGTTAATGAGAAACCTGTTACAGCGTGTAATAAATCACAATCAGATATTAATCAAATGATCATGGCAACGTTTTCTTTGTAGCAAGAACATAAGGGAGACATGTGGTGAGTAATTTAACACCCCAGCTTGATAACAAACTAATAAAATGTGTAGATTATAAAGAACAGATGCTTGCTTCAAACACTATTAGACTTTACATATATAAAAATATATTGCAACTATAGGGTTTAAAAAGTTACTTTCCATAGTGTGATGTAGAATTTAATTTGAAATTACAAATTCATCCATAGGATGGCTAGTACTGACATGTCCAAACATTGCACAAAATGTTATCAAAAATGCAAAAATATACAAAATATAGCTTTTTATCTGCTGTATCTCTATATTATGGTAATTTCTGAACTACAAACCTGCAGTGAAAATACTCTTCTGTGAAAATGAAATACCACTGTATATAAGTAATATATAAAACTATATATTTTGAATTAATAATAGAAAAATGTGGAGCCATACTACTTTATGTGCATGAGTGCAACTACTACATACACCTCAAGCTGATCATAGTGGACAACCTACTCCTCTGGCCTAGCTACTACTTGCTCCAGAGTCCAGATCACACTTACTTGTCTACAGTTGTTCTCTTCTTTACCATTGTCCTGCCATTCTGCATCTGCCTTTAGTTACTACTCCAACCAATTATCAAGTGGTCTCCAGCCAATTGTATGAGCCCCTCTGGCTTAAGACCTAAGACCTGGTAGCATCCTAAGTACTGATGTGTGCATAATACACTAAGGGAACAACGGGCGGCTGTTGTAGGTGGAAGATCCTCACAGTAGCTCTAGGGGTCTCATGCAATTGCGCTGGAGCTCCATAACAATGTCTTTACATTTAAGCTAGAGCATAGTGTAATACCACTCACCTGCTCTTTCTCCTTCAACCAGCAGCCCCCCAGCCACAACTTACCTTGTGCCAGCAAGCGGGACGCTCCTTCTCTATGAAATATCATTGGGAAGATGGCACATGCGCACAAGAGCAAAGTCTCTGGTAAAGTCCTTTCACTGTGCTACGCCATCTTCCCTAGGAAGATGGTACAGCAGAGGAGGAGAGAACCACGTGCCAGCACAAGGTAAGTATACACTGAGTGCAAGGTGTGAGGACCCAGGAGCCCATGTCCACCACACAACCTGCACCCATTATAAATATGGCTATAGGAATAGCTAGAACCCCCCCCCCCCCCACACACACACACACAAATACTGTACATATTATTAACATTAATATGTATTTATATAGTGCCAGCATATTCTCTTGAGCTTTATGGTCTTACTTGTATTTACTAAAATTCAGTTACAACCATGATAAAGCTATTGTGTATCTAAATGCATATGATTTTGTTTTCCCCATCCATCACCACCAAATAATTCCTACAATATTAGAAAGAGAGTAAAGAATTGAAATGAGAATAGAAAGAAAACGTAATGACAGAATAGGAAAGGAGTGGGTTAAACCTCATAGGCTGGGGGCAGGCCTGTGGGAGACATTATGGGTTGGGGGGTTTTGTCCTATAGGAGAAGAGGGTGGGGGTGGTTAGTAGTGTTTTGAGTCTGGTGAGGGGGCTGGGTCAGCCTCTTTTGTTTCAATCTTGGTCGGGTAAGTGCTGTCCCAGTGCTCTGATTAAAGGGTTTTTCTCAATTGCTCTCCCCATAGCTTATAGTATCTCCCAGTATTTCAGGAGTTTTAGGTAGTGAGTTTTAGGAGTGTTAAGTTTACTTATTTTTTTTTTAGTTCTAGGAGTGCTAAGTTTACTTATCTTTAGCATTTGGCCGCCATGCCCCGACCGCAGCATCTCCCCCGGACCCCTGCCCGGTATCTGGACTCAGCAGGTCCTGGTGTAGCAGCCCCCTCTGGCCAGAGCTCACAGTGTATGGGCACTGGGGATTCTGGCGATGCTGCTGCGGGTGCCCGTGTATGGGGGCGTGCAGCGGTGCGTGGCAGCTTGTCTTCCCCTCTGCTCCTGCGGTTGCGAGATGATCAATCCGGTGCAGCGGTAAGCGGAGGGGCAAGGAGAGGAGAGCGGCTGTGCGTGGCCAGCAGGGGAAGGCAGCGGAAGCCTCCTAGCGGTAATCCCCCTCTGGCCGCGGGTGGGTGCGCATAAGGGGCAGAACAAGTGCTGGCGCCAGCTTCGATCAGGGTGCTGAGGCATCCACGGCTGTGGGGACTAGTGGGGCCAGGAGGAGACCTGGTAGCCACCATTCCCCTACTAATGCGGGTTTGCGGAGGCACGTGCGCACTGGCAGCCAGCTGTGCAGCGGTTTTACCTGGGAGCTCTCAGCATCCTAGCAGGAGAAGCTTCTAGGGTATCATTGGGTCTGTAGTGCAGCCTCATGTGGCTGCAATGTCAGAGTGTGGTGGCCATTTGTTTGTCTCTGCAGCTAGAAGAGGGGTGGTGCCTAGGCAGGCTGCATCAGGAGGGGGAGCAGCTTGCTCAAGATCTATTAGAAAGCAGACAGGGTAGCGTGCTGTGGGCAGGTGTGATGTTGCTGCTTCTGAGCAAGGAGGGGAAGTAAATGTAGGGGCTGGAGTAGCTTCAGCTGAGGTATTTGATCCCTCTGCTGTTGCATCTGTGGTGTCTGCTATGGCCGCTGCTTTCGACCCTTTTATGTCAGCTTTGTCCCCGGGGGTGGAATAGCGGTGCCTGCAGCAGTGGACCGGGTTACTCTCCCTAGTACTTCTGGATCCGCCATGGTGCAGTTTTTGCAAGCTTGCCATAATTTAGGGTCTGTATTATTAGGAGGCAGGGCACAGGCGGAAGGTGTTAGGGACCCTGCGGGGGCATCTTCGTCTTCAATTCCTGCCAGTGGGGCTCCGGCTCCAGAGGCGGCTCTACCATCTTTTTCAGATTCGGCAGCGGAAGATGACCTTGAGGAAGTTCCTGTTGCGGGGGAAGCATCATCATCTGGGCCCGGGACCTCAGGTGAGTTGGAGGAAGAATAAGATGTGAGGGTTGCGAGTTCATCTTCCACTTCATCCAGGGGTTCGAGTAGGTATTCCTCCTCTTCGTCCTCTTCTGTCGAATCGGCAGCTAGTAGCGCAGCGAAGGCAAAGAAGAGAGCTTATAAATATGCGTGGCGTGAGGTGCGGAGGCATGATAGGCAGAGCAGGAGAAGTAGGGTTTCTAGTAGTACGCTTAGAGATAGAAGGCGTCGTCATTTGCCTGGCATTGTTCATTGTGATTATACAGCTGTTTTGCGAGGGCTGCGAGAGAGCTGTAGGAAGAAAATTCAGCGGGAGAAGTATGTCAATATTTTTACACTGACGGATGATGCTAAAAAAGAGTGAAAGTAAGCGCAGGCGAAGGGCGGCATAGATGATGTGGCTTTCAGATCCTACGACAATTGGTTGGCGGGGTTTTGCGTGTTCGCAGCATGTTATTTAGAGGATTTCCTGGAGGAACATATGAACGTGATCAGGTACATACACCTGGTTCATGACATGCAGCATCAGTCAAAAGGCACGGTGTGGAAGGCTTATGACAAACAGTTCAGATGAAAACATGATTGCTTGCACATCATTGACTTTGGGTGCAAAGATGTGGAGGTGTGGCTGAATGTCACACGTCACATCAGGATGTGAAGCAGGCCACTAAGGGAGGGTCAGACGCTCAGCCTGCGGGTGCTAATTCTGCGCGGGCTGGTCCTGAGGCATCTTCTCCGCAGCGCTTTGGGGGATCAGGCCGGGCAGCGTGGCAAGTTCTGTCAAAAGGGAAATGCACTGCATTCAACAATTCTGCATGCTCCCTTGGTCAGCGGTGTCATTTTCTACACCTCTGTATGTTCTGTAATGGTTTCCACCCTGCCACCAATTGTTTTCGATTTGGGAGACAAGGATCTAAGGCAGACGCCGGCGTGGCCAGTAAGGCAGCCAGTGGTGCCGCCGCTAACTAGGGCACCCACCCCGATACGTTTGGAGGCTATGTCCAAATGGTTGTGGTGGTATCCAAATAGGGAAGATGCTGATTTTCTTTATTGCGGTTTTAAGTTTGGTTTTCAGTTGCCAGTTGAGGGTGATGTTATTGTTCGGGCTCCCAGGAACCTACAATCAGCTCGAGATTTTCCTGAGGTTCTTCAGGCAAAGGTCGAGTTGGAGGTGCAATTAGGAAGGATGGCGGGCCCCTTTGCATCACCACCAGTGGGAAACTTAATCATTTCCCCAGTGGGGATGGTGCCCAAGAAAGCTCCAGGGAAATTCCGGCTCATTCAACATTTGTCTTATCCATCGGGGTCATCTGTTAACGATGCTATTTCACCGGAGTATTGTTCGGTGGTTTATCAGTCTTTTGATGATGCTCTGTGTATGGTACGGGGATGTGGCCCAGGGGCCCTCATGGCTAAGACTGATGTTGAGTCGGCCTTCTGTTTACTTCCTTTACACCCGGAGTCATTCAGATTCATGGGTTTCCGCATCGGTGAGGACTATTTCATAGACAAGTGCTTGCCTATGGGGTGTTCTATTTCATGCACATTTTTAAAAAAAATTAGTACCTTTCTACATTGGTGTGCGGAGTTTTCTTGCGGTGGTGGTGGGATAGCACACTATCTTGACAACTTTCTGTGTGTGGGGCCCGCGGATTCGTTTCGTTGTAGTGAACTGTTGTTCTCATTGCGAGCATTGTTTAGTCATTTTGGGGTACCTGTGGCTGAGGACAAAATGGAGGGGCCTCTCTCTTGTTTGTCATTCCTGGGTATCAAGATCGATACCATTGCGGGTGCTTGCCGGCTTCCACAGCACAAAGTCGAGTAGCTGAGGGAGTCTATTGCACAGTGTTTAGCGCGGTGTAAGGTAACCCTGCGGCAGGCCCAATCTCTTTTGGGGCTTTTGAACTTTGCCTGTAGGGTTATTCCCATGGGCAGAGTTTTTTGCCGTAAATTGGAGCGGTCCATGGCTGGGGTTTCCGGGTCTCATCATTTTGTCCGCTTATCTTCCGAAATTAAGAGAGACCTTTCAGTTTGGGTTTCGTTTTTAGCGGATTTTAATGGTGTTCAGTTCTGGATGGCCCCGCTCGTTGACAGCATCGAGTTGCAGCTATTCACAGATGCGGCGGGCTCATCAGGATTCGGAAGTTACCTGCACGGTTCCTGGTGCGTTGCGTCTTGGCCTGAGGCTTGGTCAAGGAAGGGTCTGACCAATGACCTGTTATTACTAGAGCTTTTTCCCATCATGGTTGCCTTGGAGGTCTTGGGCGAGCGGCTTAGCAATCGCAGTATCCTCTTCCGATGCGATAATTTGGGAGTCATGCATGCTGTCAATAATCAAAGGGCTAAGGCATTGCGGTGCTGCAGGTGTTGGTGCAGCTGGTGCTGACTTGCATGCGATGCAGTGTTTTGCTCCGAGCTCAGCATGTTCCCAGGGTCGATAACGGTATTGCCGACGCTTTTTCAAGAAGGTAATGGGATAGATTCCAATTTTTAGCCCCAGATGCTGATGCAGTTGGTGTGCCCTGCCCTTCTTATATTTGGCAGGTCATCCAGTCAGATTGGAGGGGCTAGCTGAGCTATCTCTTGCCCCAGCTACTCTCAAGGCCTGGAAGGAGTGGGAAGATTTTTCCCGTGCACAAGGGCCTAGAGGTAAGAGGGGTCAACGGTTGTTTCTTTCTTTTGTCTGGCAGCTCTTGCAATAGGTAGTTCGAGAGCTGTGGTATCTCGGTATCTAGCTGGGATATCCTTTTTCTCAAAGTTAAAAGGTTTTCCAGATTTTACGAAGAGTATCCTTTTATCAAAGGCTCTGAAGGAATGGGCGTGCTGAGCGCCAGTTCCACCTGATAGGAGGCATCCTATTGATGCGTCCCTTCTTCCTTCAATCATTGGGGCGGTTGCGGAAGTGGCAATTTCGAGCTTTGAAACACTCGTATTTGAATTAGCTTTTTCCATGGCTTTTCATGGGGCATTTAGGGTGTCTGAGATGGTCGCAGCTTCCAAACGGGCAGATTCCATTATGCTGCATTCGGATGTTATTGTGGGGGATGAGTCTTTGCTGTGCATGCTGCGTCACTCTAAAATGGATCAGTTGGATATGGGCCGATGGGTCACTCTGGTGCCATCGGTTGATAGGAGATGTTGTCCGGTGACATTGGCTAATCGTTACGTGGAGGTGAGGCCCTCATTGGAGGGTTCTTGGCTTCTGTATTGGGTTGCCTTTGACAAAGTATCAATTTAGTTGGATGATGCAGCGCTGCCTGTCCGGTTCGGGTCTTTCCTCTCGTGACTTCGGATCGCATTCATTTAGAATCGGGGCCGCCACTTCTGCAGCATCCGCAGGGTTTTCGGTGGCCGAATTTAAGGCTTTGGGTCGATGGAAGTTGGCTAGTTAAAAGCGTTACATTCGGCCGATTGTTGAGTAGGTGCATTGTTGTTTAATATTAACAGTTCGGTTGTTCAGTGGTGTTTTACGTTATTGTGGTCTTGTTTTGTCTTCCCTGTCCTCCCTACTTGGGTGGCTAGCTACTCGTCATTGTTGACATTGGGGGTCTGGAGTTCTTTGACAATTTTTTACCTAGACTGACCGACTGAATCTGGCTATTTAATATTCAATTCGGCTAATTGGATTCCCTCAGCAGGTTTTTAAGTTTCACCTCCAGCCAAGATCATCTGTGTGAGCCCAATCCCCCCCCCCCCCCCCAACACTCTCCCCATCCCCCCCCCTTTTTTATTATTTTGGCTGATCCTGCTGTATCTTTATGTTGCTTTGATTGGCTTGAAGCTTGTCCAAGAGGAAATTTCTATTGCTTATTAATATTTTCTTTTTGGCATATCCTCAATTTACTAGCGGTTTATTTCCCGTTATTGTTTATTTGGTTGATATAAATTAAATTTTTTTTTTTTGCTTTTTTCCACCTTATAGGTTTACGGGATAATAGGTTTGGCATTTGGGTGATTGGTCACTTGTATATTTTCTGGGCGGCTAAGTTTTTGGCCTCGGGCGAGGCTCCATGTTTTCCAAGATGTGAGATGGATAGGAGTGAGGGGTATGCTTTGGCAGGAGCTGAAGGCCAAACTTCTTAAGCAGGCTAGACTTTTTGATTTGCCTAGGATTTTGGTCATTCACTTAGGTGGGAATGATCTGGGTAAAAGGGAGGCAGTGGATCTGCGACTGTCGTTGATATGGGATTTGGAAGAGATTATGAAGGCTTGGCCATTTTGTAGAGTGGTGTGGTCTTGTATGGTGCCCCGTTTATGTTGGCGAGGAGTGATCGATTGTTGAGCAATTGATGTGGCTAGGAGGAAAGTCAATTCATCTGTAGCTAAATTTGTATTAGGTAGTGGAGGTGCAGTGGTTTGGCACCAAAGAATTAAATTTCAATATTTTTACTTATGTAAACCAGACGGGGTTCACTTAGCTAGAGACGGATTGTGTTTATTCATTGAGGATCTGTTTTCGGTTGTGGGTTCTTTGGGTTGTATGGTGGTGGAGTGTGGTTTCTTTAAGCAGAACCTCGCTTTTGGTGGGAAAGAACGGCAAGTTACCTGTTTTTGGATTAGGAAATTGCTTGGAGTTTGATGTTCGATTGGTGGTTGATTTTAGGTGCACTCACCTTCGTTGACTGGTATACATCTGCTGGACCGCCTTTACGGGGGGCAGTCTCATCACCTTTACGGGTGGGTAGTCAAGAAGAAGGTTGAGTGGATACCTTTGGTGTTTTAGATGGTTTGCTTCACGTTTTATAGAGTGGGATTTGTTCGGGGGTTAGGGTTGTTTTAGCCGTTCTTTTGTGCCACCATGCTTTAAATTTTAATATCTCATGCAGTCATTAGATTGCATTAGTTCATTTAAATAAATAGCTGACAATATTCTGCCAAATCTATGTCTCCATGTCTTCATTTATTATTTAAGTATTGTGTTGGTACTTATAATTGAGGAGCACAGGACAAACCTCAGCCGTTAGGAGGTTTAAGAAAATGTAATGACAGAATAGGAAAGGAGCGGTTTAAACCTCATAGGCTGGGGGCAGGGTTGTTTTAGCCATTCTTTCATGCCACCATACTTCCATAATTGCTTCATTTGTTGTGAGAGTACACAAAAGTGCATTCTATTAAGGAAAAACTAAAGCCAAATCATATTGTTAGTATGTTGTAATAAAGATGAACTAAGCTATCTAACATGTACAGTATTGAGCATCTGCCACTATATATGTCTTTTGTGAAAGGCAGAAAGGATCCTGCATTAGGAGGAGATGCAGGTCCTGATATGCCATATGGAGCACTATGGGGTTGCTCCAAGGTAGGTAGCTCTTAGCTTAGATATATGCAAATAAGGAGCCATTACCATGTGGCTCTTTGCTGGTTAATTATAGACCCAGATTGGGGTAACAGAGGTGTGGGGTGCGGTGCCCCTGGATTGGTTATGCTGGGTGGCTCTAGTGTGGCATACCATTACATTCTATTAACATTTATCACTTACTAATTTCTTTATTAACACTATTTCTTCTACATTTTAATTACATCTCATTATTTTTGTATCACTTTCTGTATATAGCTTTGGCTTACTAAGACTAATTTATTAACAGTATAGTTTTTTCACTGGTGTGCTGCCCTGGGATTTCTGGTTTATGCTTATTTTTGGGGTGCTGCATCCTGCACCTAGATATAGCTATAGTGACCAGTGAACTGCGGTGGGGTGAGGCAGAGCCATTCCTGTCATACTAATGTTCGAGCTTATCTTTTCCGCACATCTCTGATCAAAACTTACCAACTTTCCAGGAGTTTATACTGCTGCATCTGTGTATAATGCCCACATGAATCCTTTGGCTCATATATTGCATGCAAATCTGGCTCTGGTGCTAGCCAGTGCCTCCTGAGCCATTTAGCTCACTGCACGTCCCTGATAGAGACCCCCAATATACAGAGAGGCCTTGATGAGGCTACGGGGCTTAGTCATACATTTGGTCAAATATATGTAACCAAGATCTCTGAATTCTAAGATTCTGTGGGATTTAAATCTGGTTACTGATATCATTCATGGTGCTGGGGAAACAAAATGCCTTTTTTTCTTGCTTAGAAATACCCCTCCCTTGCAAGAACCTGAGTGATATCACTAAGCTAATTGAGCATCTGCCACTATATATTAATTTTTTTTCTATCGAATTCTTTTGGTCACTTACCATCACACCAAAAGATTCGATCTTGGAAGCCCAGTCATCACTTGATGGTGGCCTTCCGATGTCCATCCTTACTACTGTTAACGGCATTCATCTGGCTGAAGTGCAGGAAAACAAACAAAACTCTCTGATTGGTTGTTAATATATTGCCCTGTCAAGGTCAATTAAGTTCATTCATTCATGTCCTTGCTCTTCTATTAGCAAATATTCACTGCTCTGTCATATACTATCAGGTTAGTTCAACACAAAGTTCAACCACAAAAGTGGTAACAAAATATTTTTGGCCAAATGTTTATTTCATATAAAAAGTACAACAATTGTATGGGCTTGCTGGGACTTTAATATCATAAACATGGTTTTATCACTTTAAACCTTGTCCCTGGTTACCCACCACCCAAAGGTACCGGCATAAGCTGCAATGCTGTTTGTAATTGTGCTGATTTGACCTATGTTGAAGCCAGGTACCTTTTTTTGCCCCATGAGGACACATCTGGGGCTTGTATAAATAATGGCAGGGGGATCTTACAATATGGGAGTCTCTGTTATGATGTGACTGGTATAGGCCAGAACAGTGGCATAAATAAGTGGGGTACTGACCTTACTGGGTAACACCAACTGAGGGGGTGCAACAATTGCTGGGAGTGTCTCTGGAGGCAGAGGAGATAGGAGATAGATGTCTCCTGCATGCACTTGCGAGATTTGAGTGTTCCGCCTGAGGACGCAACCTCGGATCACCATTGTGACAATGTTTTTATGCACCGGTCAGCCTTCGTAAGCTGAAATTTACTCAGGTTGGCTCTGAACACCCAAGTCCAGTAAGTCTGTATCCGATGACACAGACCCTGGACCCATGACACCTTCAAAATGGAGGCAACACACTCCTGTTTTAAAGAACGGTGCTGGATGCCACCCCCACCCTGACCCCAAATGTTGCAGCATGTCAATCATGCTGCAACTGACAGGGGGCTGTGAGTAATATTGCAAGACCCAATCTGCACATGCACGGACAAGCCATGTTAAATGCAAGTGGTGTACATATATTTATTATTTTTGCATGCTTTTGCATGTAGTCCACAAATGCTGAACTGCTTTATTTTATTTTAACACTGCAATTTAGATTTGAGTTTGGACATGCCCCTCTCAAAAGTCAATCTCGCTGCATATTTTAAATCTGCCCCAACTGCAGTGCAACATGGTTTTGCCAAGATGTATAGTTACTTACTTTACTTTTCTGTTTTATTCCCATCTCAGAATCAGGCTATTTGTGTGTACATCTCTAGCTATATGAAGGTTGAGTATAGGGCCCTACACACTTGGCGTTATTGAAGGATGATATGAATGTTATCGTTCAAACATGATTGATAAATTGTTCATATCGTTCAGTGTGGATGCATCAACGATGAATGATGCGTGTCCCTGCAGTCGTTCATCGTTGGACGATCATCGTTTTTTCATGCAAGCCAATTTGGAAATATCGATGTAATGTAATGTCATATCGTCCAAATCGGCCATGAAAATCGTTCAGCGTGTATGTAAAAAATCGTTGATGAAAAATCGTCCAACGTTAATATCGTTGGTCATCAAAATTGGCCTAATCGACAAGTGTGTAGTGCCCTTAAGTATGCATTTGTATCAGTTTTACCACTGACTGTGCCATGCGAAAGAAGTATTTTATTTTATAATATGGGATAACGATGTGCTCCTAAATTAAAATGTTAAGGAATTACGGGTTCCAAATTCTATCTAGAGTAATTCTCATGGATAAATGTACTATAAAAATAAAGATTACAAAATAATGTAATAAAACAACATGGAAAACAAATATACACTTTAATGTGAATATCTATATGAAAACACATTATTTATGTAGTGTTTAGAAGGCAAGCAAGATTGTAAAAGAATAATGATCATTTGTTGTTTGATAAATAAATACTAAGTAATTAAACCAAGTGCTATAAATTCTGTTTGTGAAGATTTGAATTACATTACAATGCCATGTTTTATTTGATAGCAATTATGCTGATTAAAGTTTTAAAGGGTTTGGCAAACATTCTACACTCCTGCAATTGTTCACTCCAGGCCCTAAGGCAATATGTTAATAACACGCATCTCTGTATAAAAACATTTGCACTAATGAAACTAATAGATTTTATCCAAACCATCTGTTGGTAAAGATGGATTAAAATGTGAACTCACTTATGTCGATCCTTCGAGAACTACACACCATAAAATAGGCTGCAGTAGCTTATCTATAATTTCACTGCTAACAGAGAAATTGCTAGTTAACTGGATAAAGCATTCCATATTGAGTTTGAACAGTAATTGCAGAAGAGGAATGTTTTCAGAGATAACTGACTAGTGTGGAATATTAAAGTAGACATGTCTGCCCCACATAAACTACAGCAAGACCATGTTTCCTTGAGATCAATGCTGTTTAATGCACTGGATTGCAGAGCAATATCCATGCCCCATGCATTTTATTTCAATGGAGAGAGGATAGGCGTCAACAAGGCAATTTATGATTGCTTGATTTATAGAATGATGCTGTATCTGTATGAGGGTGTCTTTAAAACATCAAATTATTGTGTAGATAATCGTGTGTCATACCCCTTTGCCACTGCCGCTAAAACCCAGGTTATTGCTGTGATAACCCATGTATAAAAGGTTCATCTGTGTCCAGTGACCCAGGAATCCAACCCAGTTAGCTTGCATGGTTGATCTCGGGAAGGACCAAGGTTAAGGGGCAGTGTAAACAGGCAAGCCAGGTGATGCGACCCGGCTCTCGTTTATAGCATGTGGAGATCCCCGGGGATGCTTCTTCCTGGTTCCTGCAGCGCTGACACTGATCCAGGGGTGGGGCTAGTGACATAAGGGGGCAGAGCTTGAGTCTCTACTAGGGCTACTGCTGCTGCTGAAACTCCCGGTACTACTGTATCAGTGTGCAGTGTAAATGGCTCAGACCCGGGAATAATCCACATCGGATCTACTGTGGAAAAGGGTCAGTCCCTGTAAAAATAAAGTTTGAAACTGTATTTCAAATCTTGGATCTGACCCGGGACACAGATGGAAAAGAGGTATCAAAAACAGAACTGAACTGGAGTAGATATTTAGGTATGCCCTTCTGACAGCTACAGAGGGAGACGTGTAGAAACAGAATGAAGACGTCAGATAAAGGCCATTTGGTTAAGCTATTTTGTCTATTCACTTCAAAATACAATAAATCCATTGATTTACTATGTGTACAGGAATAAATGGAGGTATCAAGAAATAAGGGGGTGATGTATTAAACATAGAGAAAGATAAAGCTTCTGTTATTTTATAGATTGTGCTAGATACAGTATATATAGCTAGAGGCTTATTTGTTGCTATGGTCAACTTCACTTTATGGATGGGATGCAGCAATGCCAAAAATATGGTAAGACCTCTGAAAATGTTGTTTTCAGAGGTGTGACCCCGTTTCCCATGTGCGCCAAGCTCCAGGAAGCAAAACTTTCCTGAGCTTGGACACGGTAGGTAATAACATCTATAGTTGGTGTTGCCTAATAGAAGCTAATTTACTTCTCTCCGTAGAATTCCCTGAGAGGGATCCAATGAGTTCCCTCCCAGTGTCCGCCGCGGCCTGTTGGCTGCGCATGCATAGAAGGACTCACGGGTCATAAACCCAGAAGTCCTCTAGCCGCAGAGGACAGCTCTGATCGGAAAAGCTGTTCTTTGTGAGTATAGCCGCATTTGTACAAGCATACAATGTTACTATATGCCTCTATGCTTGCAATGAGTGGTGGGTGCATTATATACAAAATGCAATGCTTGATGCATCCCCTTCACTCTTTCTCTAAGGTTGATATATCTCTCCCTAAATGTTTATGAAAATGTATACACAAAGGCTTTCCTTACATCTGATGACAAACAGCAGGTAGACAGTAGATTTGAATGCCATAATTGTCCTTATTGTCTTTTCCGATAAGACCTTCTGCTATATGTATATACTGTTTCCAGCTGCCTACTATGTCTGAATCACTCCCTTTCCTTCCATAGAAGTACTTTCTTTTCTTATCAGATATTTGTTTAACAGGGAGAAGAGAGGGAGAGGGCACCTTGAAAGATGACTATTGTGTGCAAACAAACTCCCTGGCATAGAACATAAAACATGCAGTGTTCTTACATTTATTATTCTTAACAACACAACTACAAAAAGGAAAATGTGTAGGAGAGAAAGTCTTTAAATCAAACTTCCACCCACATGTAATTCTCCCAATCAACCTCTCTCCCACCATGTAACCGGTTTGGTTTTGGAGCTATACACCGTCTCTGGTGTCCATAACGGTAACATAGGCTACTCATGGTTGACAGACTTCCAAAGAGACATACAGTACATAGCTCTTAATCTCAAGAATACATTTAATCAAAGAAAGAGGCATCAGGTATGTACAGAGAGGTAACAATAAACAATTACAGGTGCTGGGAATTCCTGAGAGATTGATGGCAAGCAGCGGTTCTCAAGTTTTGCCATTGTTCGATAAGCACTGGAGCCACAGATAAAGCAGTGCAAGAGGATAAAGTTGGGTACACACTGATATGCCGGCCGACGGGCTTACATATCATACTGTGTGTACATATCAGAACAATGTAATGAAATAACATCCTTTGGTGCACCACATCACGCCGCATGAGATATCATCCATTTGGCTGTGCAGCAAGATCGACTGAACAGCGCCACATGCAACTGCAGGGGAGAGCATATTGGGCATTCATAAGCAGTACGGATAATGTAATGGTTAGCACTACTGCCTCACAGCACTATGGTCACAAGGGGCGCGCCGACAGTGTTAAAACGCCATTAGCGAGGTGCGGTCCGGACAACACAGGCGTGTCCAAACCGTTGCGGGGGCAGGCCGCTGTGTCTGCGTGATGTCACACGCAGCTGCTGTGACCTGGGGCGCGGCGGGCAGCAGCCTGCCTGCACAACTAGGATATTCACTAGCTGTGCAGGCAAGGGAGCTACACACCGGGTGCAATGGTATCGGGATGCTTCTGCACCCGAGCGGGGGGGGGGGGGGCAGAGCTAGACATGCGGGGCGGACTAGCCCTGTGAAAATAATGGTAGATGTGCTAAATCTACAATCAGATCTGAATTACCCCCACTGATTTCAAGCTCCAGGGGGGCAGGGACTGATGTAAATGGCCGTATATTCTCTGTGAAGCACTGCAGAATATGTGTGTGCCATATAAACAACTGGTAATAAATAATACACACTGAGCAATATACACGATATGTCATTCTAATTTGGCATATCAGGCCGGACACAACATATTGGGCCGATATCATCTCAGTGTGTACCCAGCTTTAGAGCTAAGAAATGAACTGTTGGGGCATAAAGCAGGAAGGAGCTGGGAGCCACGGGTGAAAAGCCATCTATTGCCTATCACCTCTCTACAGTATTTAACATCAGCTGTGAACATTTCACAAAGCTCTTAGTTACAGTATGACCAGATCCATGCCTGGTGAAGGTTTCTTAATAACGGTTGATGCCTCTTTCTTTGATTTAAACACATTTTTATTTTATATATATATATATATATATATATATATATAGGACTAAACAAACCCTTAATGCGCTCTAAATTTGGACTCTAAAGTTGGAACTCTTGTTTTTTTAGTGAAAATAAATAAATAAATGAAAATATATAGATACCAATTAACGATGGGCAAGCTTCTACACAGAGATGATCCCCTGTCGAAAGAGACCGATATTAAATAGAAACCAAAGAAGTATATCTCTGTGGAGCGCACTTATTGAAGTATTGTTCGATATAATTATACTTAGTTAAGAATGTGATTTAGTATTTGGTTACTGATGAAGAGAGGATGACTTAACAGACACACCCTTTTGCTTTAAAACACTTGTTTATTTTTATTGCTAAAAACAATTTTAAATTCTCTTTTCCATTAAAAGAAGTTGATGAACATTTTTACAATGTATTATTGTTCATTACAGACACAAAAATGACTTTCAACCTTTCCAAACAATAAACTGTTTTCACCCAACGCATTTCGTCTTATAGCGACTTCTTCAGGGTGTTTTTTATGAATGATAAATAATTTGTTTAATTTGAAACGGCTGTATTTTCATAAAGATATGGTCCACAATATGCTTAGAATTATTTAAAAAAATAATTGACTTCCATAATTTAGCAATGTTTGGTAGAACTTCTTATTTGAGAATGCCTGGTAAAAAATATTATTCTTCCAAGTAATGACTTGTAGTTAGTTTATCCAACTTTTTATTTGTAATTTTCCCGCAATTCTTTCCTATATCACACTTCTGGATCTCTATGCATGCAGACATATAGGAGAGCTGTTGGTAAATTAAAGAGGCTTAATTATATTCAGGCTACTTTGGATCCTTTTTTGATATAGGAAAGAATTGCGGGAAAATTACAAATAAAAAGTTGGATAAACTAACTACAAGTCATTACTTGGAAGAATAATATTTATTACCAGGCATCCTCAAATAAGAGTTCTACCAAACATTGCTAAATTATGGAAGTCAATTATTTTTTAAAATAATTCTAAGCATATTGTGGACCATATCTTTATGAAAATACAGCCGTTTCAAATTAAACAAATTATTTATCATTCATAAAAAACACCCCTGAAGAAGTCGCTATAAGACGAAATGCGTTGGGTGAAAATACTTTATTGTTTGGAAAGGTTGAAAGTCATTTTTGTGTCTGTAATGAACAACAATACATTGTAAAAATGTTCATCAACTTCTTTTAATGGAAAAGAGAATTTAAAATTGTTTTTAGCAATAAAAAGAAACAAGTATTTTAAAGCAAAAGGGTGTGTCTGTTAAGTCATCCTCTCTTCATCAGTAACCAATCACATTCTTAACTAAGTATAATTATATCGAACAATACTTCAATAAGTGCGCTCCACATAGATATACTTCTTTGGTTTATATATATATATATATATATATACACATATACTGTATGTTCACCAGTATGTATTTTTGCGGCCTATGCTTGGTTTGCTACTCATTAATAACATCATCACAATCAGTTAGGACTTTCACTGGCCTATACTTTAGACAGCATATTTACACCTCTGTCCAACTCTGCTTGGCCCACAGTAGTGTCAGCACGCCCTCACTTAACTTTGTCTATGGCAGATATTTAGCAAAGCTTAGAGAGAGATAAATTGGTTAGAGATAAGTACCAACCAATCAGCTGCTGTCATTTTGCAAACACAGGGCTAGATGTACTAAGACTTGGGGAGTGATAAAGTGGCGAGAGATAAAATACAATCAGCTCTTACCATAACTGTCATTTTTCAAACACAGGCTGTAACATGGCAGTTGGGAGCTGATTGGCTGGTACCTTATCTCTCTCCACTTTATGGGATAAATTTACTAAAGCTTCTAAAACAGAGAATTGGTGATGTTGTCCATAGCAACCAATCAGATGCTGTCTGTCATTTTCTAAAAGGCAATAGAGAAAATGATAGCATCTGACTGATTGCTATGGGCAACATCACTAATTCTCTGTTTTAGAAGCTTTAGTAAATGTACCCATGTCTCTCTCCAAGCCTGTAAAATGTGTTACAGCTGATTGGTTGGTACTTTGTTTCTCCACTTGATAGCTCTCTAAGGGGGACATGTACTAAACAGTGATGAAAGTGGAGAAGTGAGCCAATGGAGAAGTTGCCCATGGCAACCAATCAGCTGCTCTGTATATTTTTATAGTATGCAAATTCTAAATGTTAAGTCAATGCTAATTGGTTGCAATGAGCAACTTCTCCACTGGCTCACTTCTCCACTTTTATCAGTGTTTAGTACATGTCCCCCTAAGTTTTGATAAATCCCCCCCTATGTGAGAATGACCAGTTACAACTCAGTCACCAGGGAAGATGCACTCTAAATACAGCTGTACTTCATCTGCACGATGGCCCTCATTCCGAGTTGTTCGCTCGCTAGCAGATTTTAGCAGCATTGCACACGCTAGGCCGCCGCCCTCTGGAAGTGTATCTTGGCTTAGCAGAATTGTGAACGAAAGATTAGCAGAATTGCGAATAGAAATTTCTTAGCAGTTTCTGAGTAGCTCGGGACTTACTCCTACACTGCGATCAGCTCAGCCCGTTTCGTTCCTGGTTTGACGTCACAAACACGCCCTGCGTTCGGTCAGCGATTCCCCCGTTTCTCCAGACACTCCCGCGTTTTATTCTGGCACGTCTGCGTTTTTCCGCACACTCCCAGAAAACGGTCAGTTTCCGCCCAGAAACACCCACTTCCTGTCAATCGCACTCCGATCACTTCAACGATGAAAATTCTTAGTTCGGACATGAGTAAATCTACTAAGTTTTGTGCTAAAATACTTAGCGCATGCACACTGCGTACCATGCGCATGCGCATTTTTGCCTTAATCGCTCCGTTGCGAAAATCGGCAACGAACAACTCGGAATGACCCCCAATACCTGCAAATGCTGATATCTGGAACATGCACAGTGGTGGTCATTCCGAGTTGATTGCTCGTTATTTTTTCCCCGCAACGGAGCAATTAGTCGCTAATGCGCATGCGCAATGTCCGCAGTGTGACTGCGCCAAGTAAATTTGCTATTAAGTTAGGTATTTTACTCACGGCATTACGAGGCTTTTTCTTCGTTCTGGTGATCGTAGTGTGATTGACAGGAAGTGGGTGTTTCTGGGCGGAAACTGGCCGTTTTATGGGTGTGTGCGAAAAAACGCTGCCTTTTCTGGGAAAAACGCGGGAGTGGCTGGAGAAACGGGGGAGTGTGTGGGTGAACGCTGGGTGTGTTTGTGACGTCAAACCAGGAACGAAACTGACTGAACTGATCGCAGTGGCAGAGTAAGTCTCGAGCTACTCAGAAACTGCTAAGAACTGTCTATTCGCAAATCTGCTAATCTTTTGTTCGCAAATCTACTATGCTAAGATTCACTCCCAGTAGGCGGCGGCTTAGCGTGTGCAAAGCTGCTAAAAGCAGCTTGCGAGCGATCAACTCGGAATGACCACCAGTGTGCAAATATTCAACTTGCACTCTGCAAGCAGGTGTATGTTCAACTCTGCATCCAATCAGTTTCTGTCATTGTATAAACTGTGCTAGATAAAGAATAGTTAGAAGCTGATTGCAAGTTGCTCTGGGTAACTTCTCCATTTTAGCTCACTCGCAGGTTTGATACTTCTTCCCCCAATATAGCAGCAATATGCTGAAAGCCTTTCAGTATCTGAATGTTGTAAAATAAATCTGTTTTATGTGTAAACATATCTGAATATTTGTAGATTTATAAAACAATACACACACATCCTTTTAATTGATAACTATGGTTCAGCAAAGCATATTATTAAACATAGACAAAGGCATGTCTGCAATTAAAGGAATGTCTTTAATGTTTGATGAGACTTTGTTGACCTGACAGCTCCTGTTATCCGCAGAGCAGTTGAAAGCTGTGGTTTATGGCCTTATCAGGTCAGTAACAGAAATGCCACTTTCAAAAACTAGGGCTTGATCCTGCACTACCTTGTGAACCACCTGTTTTTCTTCCGGCCTTTGTTATCAGGCCAGCCATCAGCTGCAAACTGCCATTTCACTTTGTAGTAATCTAAAAATTGACAGATGGGGGCAAACAGGACTTATTTGGCAACACGTTATACTTTTCTGGTCTGTTAAGAGCCAGACAAGTAAAGTGGTGTAAGATTGTTTAGTAACAGCTGGTAAGCACCGGGGTGTGCGAGTTTGATTTTCAGATATGACAAGCAGTTACAGGAATATTGCCAGATACAGCTGTTCAAAAGCCTTAATAAACAGCAAGTCAATACTAATCTTTGCCAAATTAATCTTTTCCCTGACAGCCCTTCAGAGCAATTATGCCTGCACTTATTATAAACACTCAATTGTTAAGCACATTTCGCTTACATTTGCAATATAGTTTTGCATTTGCCCTATCTCCATTTGGCAAACTTGTCCATTGTTTTTGTAGGTTGTTATATGTTCTGCCTTTTCTGTAAAGAGGACAATAAAGAAAAACTATAAGGAAGGGTTTGCCCTCCTCGGAGCGAAAAGGAGTTACGATACTTGTTTGCCACACATTTGGGTACATTTATAAACAGATACAAGCTTGTTTTGAAATAGTACAACACATTTTTGTGTCTCTATTTAATAACTGATTTTAAAGATTTCAAATATTCCTGCAAGTCAAAGGGAAACGTGTTGAAAAAACAGACAAAGGTTTTTGGGTGCATTTGAACTCTTTTCTCCATGAAATGACACTTGCCATACTGCTTTCTAAAACCAGTGCTGTCTGGTGATGGTAATAGAGCTCACTTAGGGGGTCATTCAGATCTGATCACTGCTGTGCATTTCCGCACAGCGGGCAATCAGATCCAAACTGCGCATACGTATGCACCGCACTGCGCCAGCTTGTCGCACAGCTACAATGGGCTTCGCTGGTCAGCGACGGGGTCATCCATTCGCATGGGCGTTCGCAAAAAGATTGACAGGAAGAGACCGTTTGTGGGTGGCAACTGACGCAGACGTGCTCAGGCATTTTCAGGGAGGGTGTCTGACGTCGGCTCCGGCCCCGATCATCAGGATTCTATTGTACAGGAAGAGTAAGTCCTGGGCTGTGCAGAGACTGCACAAAGGTGGTCATTCCGAGTTGTTCGCTCGTTGCCGATTTTCGCTATGCTGCGATTTGTTTCTAAATGCGCATGCGCATGGTACGCTGAGTGCATGTGCTAAGTTATTTAACCCAAATTTAGTAGATTTGCTGGTGTTTGTGCGACGCTTTTCAGTTGCACTGCTGATCGGTGAATGATTGACAGGAAAGGGGCGTTTCTGGGAGGTAACTGAGCATTTTCAGGGAGTGTGCTAAAAAACGCAGGCATGTCAGGCAAAAACGAGTGTCTGGAGAAATGGGGGAGTGGCTGGCCGAACGCAGGGCGTGTTTGTGATGTCAAACCAGGAACTAAACGGACTGAGCTGATCGCAATCTAGGAGTAGGTCTGGAGCTACTCAGAAACTGCAAGAAAATATTTATTAGCAGTTCTGCTAATCTTTCGTTGGCTATTCTGCTAAGCTAAGATACACTCCCAGAGGGCGGCGGCCTAGCATTTGCAATGCTGCTAAAAGCAGCTAGCAAGCGAACAACTTGGAATGACCACCAAAATCAGTTTGTGCAGCTCTTCTACACATGCGATTGCACACTTGCACAGCAAAAAAAAAACACTCCCACTGTAGGTGATGATTGCGACTCTGTCTGTATCTGAAATGCCACGTTACAATGTTTTCCATGATATCACTGTAGCATAGCATTTTCGATGCAAATAGAGTCACAGTCACACACAGAATATAGGCATGCTGCATATCATTTTCATCAGCAGAAGCTGTTTGTGTGTCCTATTACATTACTTTGCGTCTAAGACGCATTTTTGCGGAAAGAAACACAAAAAAATTGCTCGGCGCTACCAAGTCACACTCCACTCACGTGATATGTGTAACGCATCTTGTAGCGCATGGAGCAAAGATGTAAGAGGACACATCTGTATTGTACATTGCTAGAGAATTCTGGTTATGCTCTCAGTTATTTATGTTCATACAGTTGTATTTTGTGATGGTGAATTGTGTATTAGTGTTACCTGGTGCCTATTACACTGGTTAGTTATTATTATTAGAACAGGTGATGGTAATCTGCGCACTGAGGTGTTAGGTGTCAGCTGGGTCGGGGTGTGCTGCAAGTTCAGGGGATGTCCAGTCCCTATTGTTACAGTCTTAAAGAACGGGTACACAATGCGAGAACATAATGTGAGAAATTTAACTACGCTCTACCCCTGATGTTCATATGTCTCAATCTGTTTATATCGGAAATACCTGTGCTGTTTCTTAGCTTGAGATCAATAATACCAGTGAGTGAAAAAGTATAACTTAAAGGTGTTTTATTGATTGCTAATTGGACAGGGTATGCGTTCCAAACAAAGTCCAAATGCCGTCCTTCTCT
This sequence comes from Pseudophryne corroboree, assembly GCF_028390025.1. Taxonomy (NCBI): domain Eukaryota; kingdom Metazoa; phylum Chordata; class Amphibia; order Anura; family Myobatrachidae; genus Pseudophryne; species Pseudophryne corroboree. Next base: position 679,202,729 of record NC_086448.1, read on the forward strand.
CAAGTGAAAGTCCTACAAGCTCTTTCTATTACTGAAAGTGCGCTTTTTGATGCAAGGAGTAATAACTTCAAAACGTCCTTTTCCTAGTAATAGTTCACATTGAATTGACAGTCTTTGATCCTTAATGAAGTAAAAGAGACTGGCGTCCCGTGTCCCTGTTGAGGTCTAGTGGATTAAAGTCCTTACCGTTGCGGCCGTGTTCGTGAGGAGTCCGGGTGCGGGTCTGCGCCGGGATTCTGGAGGGGCTCTGGACCAGTCAGCTAATGGTGGTCAGCACTTGCTCGCTCGGTTCGTCCTTGTACGGGGTTCCTCTTGCATCCACTGACCGCTTTGATGTAGTTGCTTTCCTTGGTGTCCACCAACGCGTTTCAGCCGGGTCTGGCCTTCCTCTGGGAGTTTGCAATTAATTGCAAACACCCAGAGGAAGGCCAGACCCGGCTGAAACTACATCAAAGCGGTCAGTGGATGCAAGAGGAACCCCGGAGCACAGTCGACAAGCTTGCAGTAACAGCGCAGCAAGACGGGTAAGTGAGTGCAGGCGGACGGGCGGCGAGGAGGGAGACTGCAGGTGCGGCTCGACAAGTGGACTGGTGTGCCTCGCTGTGGATTCCCGGACAGGTTCCACAGCAGCGCACCCACTCCACGGACACAGGATCGGCACGGTGAAGGCAGCAGGTTCACGGTGAACAAGGACGAACCGAGCGAGCAAGTGCTGACCGCCGTTAGCTGACCGGTCGAGAGCCCCTCCAGAATCCCGGCGCAGACCCGCACCCGGACTCCTCACGAATACGGCCACAACGGTAAGGACTTTAATCCACTAGACCTCAACAGAGACACGGGACGCCGGTCTCTTTTACTTCATAAAGGATCAAAGACTGTCAATTCAATGTGAACTATTACTAGGAAAAGGAAGTTTTGAAATTATTATTCCTTGCATCAAAAAGCGCACTTTCAGTAATAGAAAGGGCTTGTTGGACTTTCACTTAAGAGAAGGACGACATTTGGACTTTATTTGGAACGCATACCCTGTCCAATTAGCAATCAATAGAACACCTTTTAGTTATACTTTTCCACTCACTGGTATTATTGATCTCAAGCTAAGAAACAGCACAGGTCAGGGGTAGAGCGCAGTTAAATTTCTCACATTGTGTTCTCGCATTGTGTACCCGTTCTTTAGTTATTATTATGTTGACACCTTTATATCAAACACAATGACTACCATCTTTTCTGTCTATTTATTGTATAATACTGGATGTATTGCAGGAGCACTGTGCTAACCCATTAGGCAGTGCCGTAACTAGACATTTTAGCTCTGTGTGCAAGAAACAGCATCGGCGCCCCCCCCTATTTAAAATAGGGTCAGTGCGCACCGTAGGCGTGTGCCAAAAATATAGGGGTGTGGCTTCATGAGGAAGGGGTGTGGCCACAAAGTAATACAAATTCATATTACACTGCACAGTAGTCTCCATTATTCAAATTACACCGCACAGTAGTGCCACTACACCAGATAGAGCCCATTTTACACATTAAGGCAGACAGAGTCCCACGTGTCTCAGTCAAGTCAAAGTCAAGTCAAAGTTCATTTATTGTCATCAGCCAAAACAAATTGACAGACGAAATTACAGTAGTACATAGCATCAAGTAGCAGGCGACACAGTTAAAACATACAAAACATAATAATAATACAATCATACATTTAGCATCCGTACTGCAAATGGAATGAAACTAATCCTGAACCGACTGGTCCGTGCTAACAAAGCACGAAACCTCCTTCGGGACGGGAGTTCGACAAAGAATTCGCACAAGGAATGCTCACTTTCTGATAAAATACTTCTAGCTTAACTTAAAACCCTACGCCTATACAATTCATCAAAGATAGGCAGCGGCATGCCAATGATTTTGCTAGCAGATTTCCTTATTCTCTCTAATGCACACCGATCTTTTAAAGTACAGCCACCATACCATGTCACAATACCGTAACTCAGAATGCTCTCTATCGAGCACCTATAAAAATTTAACATGGTCTGTGCACCAACACCTGCAGCCCTTAAGCGTCGCAGGAAAAAGAGCCGTTGTTGTGCCTTTTTTACTATCAGTTGCAAGTGCACTGACCATGTCAAACATGACGAAATCTGGATGCCCAGGAAACGGAATGAAGCAACCATTTCCACTGCTTGATCACCAACAAAAACTGGCGATTTCTGCAACTGACCTTTCCTAAAGTCCACAATCAATTCTTTAGTCTTCCCACTATTTAAAATAGATGATTATCATTACTCCAACCAACTTACTTCGCAACTTCCGTCCTGTAAGCTGACTCATCATCGCTGTTAATTAAGCCTACTACAGCAATGTCATCTTCAAACTTAATTATCTTGACAGATGCATCTGCTGACACACAGTTGTGAGTAAACAATGAATATAAAAAAGGGCTAAGAACACAGCCCTGGGGTACACCTGTGTTTATCCACACCTCCCCGGACCTAACACTGCCCATTTTAACCATTTGTGGGCGATTTGTCAAAAATTCAAAAATCCAGTTACAAGTAAAACTATCAAGGCCTAACACAGATAAATTGTTCGTCAAAGACACAGGAATCACTGTGTTAAAGGCCGAACTAAAATCAACAAATAATATCCTAGCATAAGCATTCCTCTCTTTAAATGAGATAGAATAGAATGCAACAATATAATAATCGCATCATCAGTACACCGGTTCTATCTATAAGCGAATTGGAACGGGTCAAACTCAGCGGAAAAAAAAGATTTAATATGGCACAGTACCAGTCTCTCAAAACATTTCATTATGAGAGACGTTAATGCTATAGGCCGATAATCATTAAGACACTTTGCTAACCCTTTCTTGGGGACTGGGACAATACATGTCAACTTAAAACACCTTGACACTACACTATAAGTGACAAGTTGAACAAGACTGTTAGTATCCCACTCAATTGCTCCGCACAACCATGAAGGACCCTTCCTTGAATGCCATCAGGTCATGCTGACTTGCGCGGATTTACCCGACACAATTTGCCACAGCGCCTTCTTTGAGCAACAGGGGGGTTTCCCCTCACAAGGGATCTGCGGCATCTGGGGTAGACTATCACTCGCTTCAAATCTGCAATAAAATTAATTTAAATGGTCCACCAATGATTTACTAACGTCACAATGATCATTCTTTTTAACCTTACACCCAGTCACTTCATAGATCAACTGCCACAAACTCCTAGGATTCTTATTTTGGCTACTAAGATCTTCAATCTTTTTTGAATAACTAATTTTAGCATTTTTGATGCCCAACCTAAGTTGTGCCCTAGCACATCTCAATGCAGCCTGATTGCCAACCTTGAAAGCTCTGTCCCTTACTCTAAGCAGGGCACGAACCTCCCCATTTAACCAAGGTTTCTCATTGGAATTTTTTTTTTATTTTTTTTCTTCGTCGTAACACTCTCTGTACATGTATTTATATAACAGGAAATCAAAGATGCCAATAAATCAATATCAATTAATCCATTAATCACTCACTCTTCAATGAGCAATTCCCAGTTTGTAAATTACAACATATCCTGCAACCTCGTCATTGCTCCCTCTGGCCAAATTGTAACTATTTTAGTCACAGGCTTCGCTCTTTTTACCCGGGGTTTGTAAATTGGCCTTAAAAATAGGGACACATCATCGGAGTTGCCGATATGAGGACAGGCAAAGGTCTCATATGCTAAATTTAAGTTCGAATATACTTGATCTAATGTATGTGCTCCACGAGTGGGGACTGACACATACTTATAAAATTTCGGCATTCCTTTTTTAAAATCAGCTTGATTAAAATCGCCCACCACAATAAAACATGCCTCAACGTAATGTGTCTGTAAAAATCCTACAGCATTATAAAGAATCTCCAGTGCCTTATTAACATTTGCACAAGGGGGTATGTAAACGGCAATAATAATTATCACCGAAATTTCCCTGGGCAGGTAAAAGGGCCTACACGTAACAATCAAATATTCAATATCCATCGAACAGTGAGTATCGATCAAAGAAGCATCAAAACACCACATGCGATGTATATAAATACAAAGCCCACCACCCATACTTTTGCCAGAGGCCAGAGTCCGGTCTGCCCTAAATAAAGTTCTATACACAGCTGAGTCCTGAACTGAGTCTTTTAACCAAGTTTCAGTAAAAATATATAAAGAGCAGTACTTTAAATACTTCTTATTAGCAGAATCCACATATAAGTCATCAAGCTTACTGGCAATGACTGAACATTAGCTAGAAGCAAACTAGGTAGAGGGGGCCTGAGAGAAAAAAGGCTAAGTCTGGCTTTAATACCAGCTCGTTTCCCCCTTTTTTGCTTCCACTCCTTCCTTTTGTACCACTTCCAGCCAAACCTGGGGCTCCACAACCGATAATAATAATTGTGCCCTTTACTGGGGCGTTGTCCACTCCCATCCCATGAATTTTCATGACTGCACAGTCTGAACGTTTATATCCTCACTTACATGTATTCTTGGGGTAAACTCCAAACAATCCTGTACGCATCCTGATGACAAAGAGGCAAAGGGGCCAGGTCTTGAGGGGCCAAATCCGGAATTACCATCGCCATCTGCCACTCCAGCCGTCTTAGCTGCAATACGTCCATTCAGCAGCACAGAAGAGCCGCTCCTCACACCAGCCACCGCCACCGCCGCCGCCGCATAGCCCTCTCTCACAGGAGCTACCAGGGACGGCACAGCGTCACTTCCGGGCCCAGATGCAGAGCAGCCCGCTCCGATCCCCCGCGTCCCTAGCAACGCCAGAGGCAGCGCCGGAGACACAGGAAACAACGCTGAAGGCAGCAGGGACAGCGCTGGAGGCAGCCGAAGACCCAGTAGCACCTCATGATCATACACCATCCCACAGCTGCCCCCCTCAAGCAGGACACCCAGGACGCTCAGGGCCACCAACACTCCAGACACACATCCACCGCCTCGGGCGGGAGCACCACGAACACCAGCCATTCTGCCAGCTACAGAGGCAAGTACAGCTGCAGCGTATGCACACACGCGTACCAGTCACACAGCGCACGCGTCCCCAGTCACACGGCTCACGCGTCCCCAGTCACACAGCGCATGTTCCAGTCACACAGCGCACGCGTCCCCAGTCACACGGCTCACGCGTCCCCAGTCACACAGCGCATGTTCCAGTCACACAGCGCACGCGTCCCCAGTCACACGGCTCACGCGTCCCCAGTCACACAGCGCATGTTCCAGTCACACAGCGGACGCTTCCCAGTCACACAGCGTACGCGTCCCAGTCACACCGCACATGTCCCAGTCACACAGTGCATGCATCCCAGTCACACAGCGCACGTATCCCAGTCACACAGCGCACGTATCCCAGTCACACAGCGCACGTATCCCAGTCACACAGCGCACGTATCCCAGTCACACAGCGCACGTATCCCAGTCACACAGTGCACATATCCCAGTCACACAGCGCACGTATCCCAGTCACACAGCGCACGTATCCCAGTCACACAGCGCATGTTCCAGTCACACAGCGCACGTATCCCAGTCACACAGCGTACGTATCCCAGTCACACAGCGCAGGTATCCCAGTCACACAGCGCACGTATCCCAGTCACACAGCGCACGTATCCCAGTCACACAGCGTACGTATCCCAGTCACACAGCGCATGCATCCCAGTCACACAGCGCACGTATCCCAGTCACACAGCGCATGTTCCAGTCACACAGCGCACGTATCCCAGTCACACAGCGCATGTTCCAGTCACACAGCGCACGTATCCCAGTCACACAGCGTACGTATCCCAGTCACACAGCGTACGCGTCCCAGTCACACAGCGCACATGTCCCAGTCACACAGCGCACGTATCCCAGTCACACAGCGCACATATCCCAGTCACACAGCGCACATATCCCAGTCACACAGCGCACGTATCCCAGTCACACAGCGGACGCTTCCCAGTCACACAGCGCACGCATCCCAGTCACACAGCGCACGCGTCCCAGTCACACAGCGCACGCGTCCCCAGTCACACAGCGCACGCGTCCCAGTCACACAGCGCACGCGTCCCAGTCACACAGCGCACGCGTCCCCATTCACACAGCGCACGTATCCCAGTCACACAGCGCACATGTCCCAGTCACACAGCGCACGTATCCCAGTCACACAGCGCACATATCCCAGTCACACAGCGCACGTATCCCAGTCACACAGCGCACGTATCCCAGTCACACAGCGCACGTATCCCAGTCACACAGCGCACGTATCCCAGTCACACAGCGCACGTATCCCAGTCACACAGCGGACGCATCCCAGTCACACAGCGCACGCGTCCCAGTCACACAGCGCACGTATCCCAGTCACACAGCGCACGCGTCCCCAGTCACACAGCGCACGCGTCCCAGTCACACAGCGCACGCGTCCCAGTCACACAGCGCACGCGTCCCAGTCACACAGCGCACGTATCCCAGTCACACAGCGCACGCGTCCCAGTCACACAGCGCACGCGTCCCCAGTCACACAGCGCACGCGTCCCAGTCACACAGCGCATGCGTCCCAGTCACACAGCGCACGCGTCCCCAGTCACACAGCGCACGCATCCCAGTCACACAGCGCACGCGTCCCAGTCACACAGCGCACGCATCCCAGTCACACAGCGCACGCGTCCCAGTCACACAGCGCACGTATCCCAGTCACACAGCGCACGCGTCCCAGTCACACAGCGCACGTATCCCAGTCACACAGCGCACGCATCCCAGTCACACAGCTTACGCATCCCAGTCACACAGCTCACGCATCCCAGTCGCACAGCTCACGCGTCCCAGTCGCACAGCTCACGCGTCCCAGTCGCACAGCGCACGCGTCCCATCACACAGCTCACGCGATCCAGTCGCACAGCTCACGCGTCCCAGTCGCACAGCTCACGCGTCCCAGTCGCACAGCGCACGCGTCCCATCACACAGCTCACGCGTCCCCAGTCACACAGCGCCGTGTCCCCAGTCACACAGCTCACGCGTCCCAGTCGCACAGCGCACGCGTCCCATCACACAGCTCACGCGATCCAGTCACACAGCGCACGCGTCCCAGTCACACAGCTCACGCGTCCCAGTCACACAGCTCACGCGTCCCCAGTCACACAGCTCACGCGTCCCCAGTCACACAGCGCACGCGTCCCCAGTCACACAGCTTACGCATCCCAGTCACACAGCGCACGCATCCCAGTCACACAGCGCACGCGTCCCCAGTCACACAGCTCACGCGTCCCGTCACACAGCGCCGTGTCCCCAGTCACACAACTCACGCGTCCCCAGTCACACAGCGCACGCGTCCCAGTCACACAGCGCACGTGTCCCCAGTCACAGCTCACGCGTCCCCAGTCACACAGCTCACGCGATCCAGTCACACAGCGCACGCGTCCCCAGTCACTCAGCTCACGCGTCCCAGTCACACAGCGCAGCGTCCCGTCACACAGCGCACGCATCCCTAGTCACACAGCGCCGCATCCCCAGTCACACGTGTCCTTAGCACACGCGTCCTTAGTCACACAGCGCACGCGTCCCCAGTCACACAGCTCACGCGTCCCCAGTCACACAGCGCACGCATCCCTAGTCACACAGCGCCGCATCCCCAGTCACACGTGTCCTTAGCACACGCGTCCTTAGTCACACAGCGCACGCGTCCCCAGTCACACAGCTTACGCATCCCAGTCACACAGCGCACGCATCCCCAGTCACACAGCACCGCGTCCCCAGTCACACAGCACACGCGTCCCCAGTCACACAGCGCCACGTTCCCAGTCACACAGCGCCGCTTGCCCAGTCACACAGCTCACGCGTCCCAGTCACACAGCGCACGTGTCCCCAGTCACAGCTCACGCGTCCCCAGTCACACAGCTCACGCGTCCCAGTCACACAGCGCACGTGTCCCCAGTCACAGCTCACGCGTCCCCAGTCACACAGCGCACGCGTCCCGTCACACAGCGCCGCTTGCCCAGTCACACAGCTCACGCGTCCCATCACACAGCGCACGTGTCCCCAGTCACAGCTCACGCGTCCCCAGTCACACAGCTCACGCGATCCAGTCACACAGCGCACGCGTCCCCAGTCACTCAGCTCACGCGTCCCAGTCACACAGCGCAGCGTCCCGTCACACAGCGCACGCATCCCTAGTCACACAGCGCCGCATCCCCAGTCACACGTGTCCTTAGCACACGCGTCCTTAGTCACACAGCGCACGCGTCCCCAGTCACAGAGTGCACGCGTCCCCAGTCACACAGCTCACGCGTCCCCAGTCACACAGCGCACGCATCCCCAGTCACACAGCTTACGCATCCCAGTCACACAGCGCACGCATCCCCAGTCACACAGCACCGCGTCCCCAGTCACACAGCGCACGCGTCCCCAGTCACACAGTGCACGCGTCCCCAGTCACACAGCTCACGCGTCCCAGTCGCACAGTGCACGCGTCCCCAGTCACACAGCGCCGTGTCCCCAGTCACACAACTCACGCGTCCCCAGTCACACAGCGCACGCGTCCCATCACACAGCGCCGCTTGCCCAGTCACACAGCTTACGCGTCCCAGTCACACAGCGCACGTGTCCCCAGTCACAGCTCACGCGTCCCCAGTCACACAGCGCTGCATCCCCAGTCACACAGCTCACGCGATCCAGTCACACAGCGCTGCATCCCCAGTCACTCAGCTCACGCGTCCCAGTCACACAGCGCAGCGTCCCGTCACACAGCGTACGCATCCCAAGTCACACAGTGCATGTCTCACTCACACAGCGCACGCATTCACAGTCACACGTGTCCTTAGCACATGCGTCCTTAGGCACAGCGCACGCATCCCCAGTCACACAGCTCCGCATCCCAGTCACACAGCGCACGTATCCCAGTCACACAGCTTACGCATCCCAGTCACACAGCGCACGCATCCCAGTCACACAGCGCACGCATCCCAGTCACACAGCGCACGCGTCCCCAGTCACACAGCGCACGCATCCCCAGTCACACAGCTTACGCATCCCAGTCACACAGCGCACGCATCCCAGTCACACAGCGCACGCATCCCCAGTCACACAGCGCACGCATCCCAGTCACACAGCGCACGCATCCCAGTCACACAGCGCACGCATCCCAGTCACACAGCGCACGCATCCCAGTCACACAGCGCACGCATCCCAGTCACACAGCGCACGCGTCCCCAGTCACACAGCGCACGCATCCCCAGTCACACAGCTTACGCATCCCAGTCACACAGCGCACGCATCCCAGTCACACAGCGCACGCATCCCCAGTCACACAGCGCACGCATCCCAGTCACACAGCGCACGCATCCCAGTCACACAGCGCACGCATCCCCAGTCACACAGCTTACGCATCCCAGTCACACAGCGCACGCATCCCAGTCACACAGCGCACGTATCCCAGTCACACAGCTCACGCGTCCCCAGTCACACAGCGCACGCATCCCCAGTCACACAGCTTACGCATCCCCAGTCACACAGCTCACGCATCCCAGTCACACAGCGCACGCATCCCAGTCACACAGCGCACGCATCCCAGTCACACAGCGCACGCATCCCAGTCACACAGCGCACGCATCCCCAGTCACACAGCGCACGCATCCCCAGTCACACAGCTTACGCATCCCAGTCACACAGCGCACGCATCCCAGTCACACAGCGCACGCATCCCAGTCACACAGCGCATGCATCCCCAGTCACACAGTGCACGCGTCCCCAGTCACACAGCGCACGCATCCCAGTCACACAGCTCCGCATCCCCAGTCACACAGCTCATGCGTCCCAGTCACACAGCGCACGCGTCCCGTCACACAGCGCCGCTTGCCCAGTCACACAGCGCCACGTCCCCAGTCACACAGCTCACGCGTCCCCAGTCACACAGCTTACGCATCCCAGTCACACAGCGCACGCATCCCAGTCACACAGCACACGCGTCCCCAGTCACACAGCTCACGCGTCCCGTCACACAGCGCCGCTTGCCCAGTCACACAGCGCCACGTCCCCAGTCACACAGCGCACGCATCCCCAGTCACACAGCTTACGCATCCCAGTCACACAGCGCACGCATCCCAGTCACACAGCGCACGCGTCCCCAGTCACACAGCTCACGCGTCCCGTCACACAGCGCCGTGTCCCCAGTCACACAACTCACGCGTCCCCAGTCACACAGCGCATGCGTCCCAGTCACACAGCGCACGTGTCCCCAGTCACAGCTCACGCGTCCCCAGTCACACAGCTCACGCGATCCAGTCACACAGCGCACGCGTCCCCAGTCACTCAGCTCACGCGTCCCAGTCACACAGCGCAGCGTCCCGTCACACAGCGCACGCATCCCTAGTCACACAGCGCCGCATCCCCAGTCACACGTGTCCTTAGCACACGCGTCCTTAGTCACACAGCGCACGCGTCCCCAGTCACAGAGTGCACGCGTCCCCAGTCACACAGCTCACGCGTCCCCAGTCACACAGCTCACGCATCCCCAGTCACACAGCTTACGCATCCCAGTCACACAGCGCACGCATCCCCAGTCACACAGCACCGCATCCCCAGTCACACAGCACACGCGTCCCCAGTCACACAGCGCACGCGTCCCGTCACACAGCGCCGCTTGCCCAGTCACACAGCTCACGCGTCCCAGTCACACAGCGCACGTGTCCCCAGTCACAGCTCACGCGTCCCCAGTCACACAGCGCACGCGTCCCAGTCACACAGCTCACGCGTCCCAGTCACACAGCGCACGCATCCCCAGTCACACAGCGCACGCGTCCCCAGTCACACAGCGCACGCGTCCCCATTCACACAGCGCACGCGTCCCGTCACACAGCTCACGCGTCCCAGTCGCACAGCGCACGCGTCCCCAGTCACACAGCGCCGTGTCCCCAGTCACACAGCTCACGCGTCCCAGTCGCACAGCGCACGCGTCCCATCACACAGCGCACGTGTCCCCAGTCACAGCTCACGCGTCCCCAGTCACACAGCTCACGCGATCCAGTCACACAGCACAGCGTCCCGTCACACAGCTCACGCGTCCCAGTCACACAGTGCATGTCTCACTCACACAGTGCACATATTCCCAGTCACACGTGTCCTTAGCACATGCGTCCTTAGTCACACAGCGCACGCGTCCCCAGTCACAGAGTGCACGCGTCCCCACTCACTCAGCTCACGCGTCCCAGTCACACAGCACAGCGTCCCGTCACACAGCGCACGCATCCCTAGTCACACAGCGCACGCATCCCTAGTCACACAGCGCACGCATCCCAGTCACACAGCTCACGCGTCCCCAGTCACACAGCTCCGCATCCCCAGTCACACAGCTCATGCGTCCCAGTCACACAGCGCACGCGTCCCGTCACACAGCGCCGCTTGCCCAGTCACACAGCGCCACGTCCCCAGTCACACAGCTCACGCGTCCCCAGTCACACAGCGCACGCATCCCCAGTCACACAGCTTACGCATCCCAGTCACACAGCGCACGCATCCCAGTCACACAGCGCACGCATCCCCAGTCACACAGCGCACGCATCCCCAGTCACACAGCTTACGCATCCCAGTCACACAGCGCACGCATCCCAGTCACACAGCGCACGCATCCCAGTCACACAGCGCACGTATCCCAGTCACACAGCTCACGCGTCCCCAGTCACACAGCGCACGCATCCCCAGTCACACAGCTTACGCATCCCAGTCACACAGCGCATGCATCCCCAGTCACACAGTGCACGCGTCCCCAGTCACACAGCGCACGCATCCCAGTCACACAGCTCCGCATCCCCAGTCACACAGCTCATGCGTCCCAGTCACACAGTGCACGCGTCCCGTCACACAGCGCCGCTTGCCCAGTCACACAGCGCCACGTCCCCAGTCACACAGCTCACGCGTCCCCAGTCACACAGCGCACGCATCCCCAGTCACACAGCTTACGCATCCCAGTCACACAGCGCACGCATCCCAGTCACACAGCGCACGCGTCCCCAGTCACACAGCTCACGCGTCCCGTCACACAGCGCCGTGTCCCCAGTCACACAACTCACGCGTCCCCAGTCACACAGCGCACGCGTCCCAGTCACACAGCGCACGTGTCCCCAGTCACAGCTCACGCGTCCCCAGTCACACAGCTCACGCGATCCAGTCACACAGCGCACGCGTCCCCAGTCACTCAGCTCACGCGTCCCAGTCACACAGCGCAGCGTCCCGTCACACAGCGCACGCATCCCTAGTCACACAGCGCCGCATCCCCAGTCACACGTGTCCTTAGCACACGCGTCCTTAGTCACACAGCGCACGCGTCCCCAGTCACACAGCTCACGCGTCCCCAGTCACACAGCTCACGCATCCCCAGTCACACAGCTTACGCATCCCAGTCACACAGCGCACGCATCCCCAGTCACACAGCACCGCGTCCCCAGTCACACAGCACACGCGTCCCCAGTCACACAGCGCACGCGTCCCGTCACACAGCGCCGCTTGCCCAGTCACACAGCTCACGCGTCCCAGTCACACAGCGCACGTGTCCCCAGTCACAGCTCACGCGTCCCCAGTCACACAGCTCACGCGTCCCAGTCACACAGCGCACGTGTCCCCAGTCACAGCTCACGCGTCCCCAGTCACACAGCGCACGCGTCCCGTCACACAGCGCCGCTTGCCCAGTCACACAGCTCACGCGTCCCATCACACAGCGCACGTGTCCCCAGTCACAGCTCACGCGTCCCCAGTCACACAGCTCACGCGATCCAGTCACACAGCGCACGCGTCCCCAGTCACTCAGCTCACGCGTCCCAGTCACACAGCGCAGCGTCCCGTCACACAGCGCACGCATCCCTAGTCACACAGCGCCGCATCCCCAGTCACACGTGTCCTTAGCACACGCGTCCTTAGTCACACAGCGCACGCGTCCCCAGTCACAGAGTGCACGCGTCCCCAGTCACACAGCTCACGCGTCCCCAGTCACACAGCGCACGCATCCCCAGTCACACAGCTTACGCATCCCAGTCACACAGCGCACGCATCCCCAGTCACACAGCACCGCGTCCCCAGTCACACAGCGCACGCGTCCCCAGTCACACAGTGCACGCGTCCCCAGTCACACAGCTCACGCGTCCCAGTCGCACAGTGCACGCGTCCCCAGTCACACAGCGCCGTGTCCCCAGTCACACAACTCACGCGTCCCCAGTCACACAGCGCACGCGTCCCGTCACACAGCGCCGCTTGCCCAGTCACACAGCTCACGCGTCCCAGTCACACAGCGCACGTGTCCCCAGTCACAGCTCACGCGTCCCCAGTCACACAGCTCACGCGATCCAGTCACACAGCGCACGCGTCCCCAGTCACTCAGCTCACGCGTCCCAGTCACACAGCGCAGCGTCCCGTCACACAGCGCACGCATCCCTAGTCACACAGCGCCGCATCCCCAGTCACACGTGTCCTTAGCACACGCGTCCTTAGTCACACAGCGCACGCGTCCCCAGTCACAGAGTGCACGCGTCCCCAGTCACACAGCTCACGCGTCCCCAGTCACACAGCGCACGCATCCCCAGTCACACAGCTTACGCATCCCAGTCACACAGCGCACGCATCCCCAGTCACACAGCACCGCGTCCCCAGTCACACAGCGCACGCGTCCCCAGTCACACAGTGCACGCGTCCCCAGTCACACAGCTCACGCGTCCCAGTCGCACAGTGCACGCGTCCCCAGTCACACAGCGCCGTGTCCCCAGTCACACAACTCACGCGTCCCCAGTCACACAGCGCACGCGTCCCAGTCACACAGCGCACGTGTCCCCAGTCACAGCTCACGCGTCCCCAGTCACACAGCGCTGCATCCCCAGTCACACAGCTCACGCGATCCAGTCACACAGCGCAGCGTCCCGTCACACAGCGCAGCGTCCCGTCACACAGCGTACGCATCCCAAGTCACACAGTGCATGTCTCACTCACACAGCGCACGCATTCACAGTCACACGTGTCCTTAGCACATGCGTCCTTAGGCACAGCGCACGCATCCCCAGTCACAGAGTGCACGCGTCCCCAGTCACACAGCGCACGCGTCCCCAGTCACATAGCGCCGCGTCCCCAGTCACACAGCTCACGCGTCCCCAGTCACACAGCTCACGCGTACCAGTCACACAGCGCACGCGTCCCGTCACACAGCGCCGCTTGCCCAGTCACACAGCTCACGCGTCCCAGTCACACAGCGCACGCGTCCCCAGTCACACAGCTCACGCGTCCCAGTCACACAGCGGACGCATCCCAGTCACACAGCGCACGCATCCCCAGTCACACAGCGCCGCGTCCCCAGTCACACAGCGCTGGGTCCCCAGTCACACAGCTTACGCGATCCAGTCACACAGCGCACGCGTCCCCAGTCACTCAGCTCACACGTCCCAGTCACACAGCGCAGCGTCCCGTCACACAGCGCCGCATCCCCAGTCACACAGTGCATGTCTCACTCACACAGCGCACGCATTCCCAGTCACACATGTCCTTAGCACATGCGTCCTTAGTCACAGCGCACGCGTCCCCAGTCACACAGCGCACGTGTCCCCAGTCACATAGCGCCGCGTCCCAGTCACACAGCTCACGCGTCCCCAGTCACACAGCGCTGCATCCCCAGTCACACAGCTCACGCGTCCCAGTCACACAGCGCACGTGTCCTGTCACACAGCGCCGCTTGCCCAGTCACACAGCTCACGCCTCCCAGTCACACAGCACACGCGTCCCCAGTCACACAGCTCACGCATCCCCAGTCACACAGCGCCACTTCCCCAGTCAAACAGCTCACGCGTCCCAGTCACACAGCGCACGCATCCCCAGTCACACAGCTCACGCGTCCCAGTCACACAGCGCACGCATCCCAGTCACACAGCGCACGCATCCCCAGTCACACAGCTCACGCGTCCCAGTCACACAGCGCACGCGTCCCCATTCACACAGCGCCACTTCCCCAGTCAAACAGCTCACGCGTCCCAGTCACACAGCGCACGCATCCCCAGTCACACAGCTCACGCGTCCCAGTCACACAGCGCACGCATCCCAGTCACACAGCGCACGCATCCCCAGTCACACAGCGCCGCGTCCCCAGTCACACAGCGCTGGGTCCCCAGTCACACAGCGCATGCGTTCCCAGTCAAACAGCCCACACGTTCCAGTTGCACCTGTCCCAGTTGGACAGCACAAACGTCGTGATTCTTAGCGTTTAGAGGTGCAGAACAGGGTTGGAGTAGCAGGACAGCATAAAGCTGAGTGTACCTTGCAGTGCCTGGTATATCAGGACACTTGCTGTAGCCCCTTTGCTGTGGGTGTGCACGGTGCTGCCGGCGACAGACACCCAGGAGGAAGCAAGATCACGTGACCGCCTGGGTCCGGGTGCACTGTGCGAAGCTTGGAACGCACAGCCAGGAAGACAGTTGGGACGCACAGGCTGCGAGCGCCGCTGTGTTTCCCACCACGGTGTGCACGGTGCTGCCGGCAACAGACAGCCAGGAGGAAGCAAGATCACGTTGACAGCCTGGGTCCGGGTGCGCAGTGCGAGGCTTGGAACGCACATCCAAGAAGTCAGTTAGAATGCACAGGCTGCGAGCGCCACTGTGTTTCACATCACACTGGTGGCTTACGGGTGCCGGCGGTGTTGAGCGCATCCCCATTGTAGTCACAATGGGGATGCGGTCAGTTGCGCCTTCAGGGCGACTGTGCTGTGTGCCAGGCACCGTTGGCACACACGTAGTTACGGCCCTGCCATTAAGGTGTCCTTTTATACCAACTTGCATGGTCTATCTTGGCATCACATCTATGTATCTACCTGTGAAACTGGTAAGATAACTATGTGCCATCAGAAAGGTCCATTAATGCTGCATGAATGCTTGTATCCACTTTTATAAATGTGCCTTGTGGGCCTATTTCATTATTTTTGATGGGCCTTGATGATTATAAGTAATGGGCCCATTCATTATCATGGGCTCGATGGGGCTGCCTAGTATTCAGCAAACTCCAAAAACTGAAAGTGACCTCAGGTCATGCATGCGTAGTCAGTCGGCACAGCACCGGTAAGTCACACTGCTACTTTGTTAGCAGTGTTAGGGATTGCAGGGACAGCTGCTTTTTTAGAACTATTACCAAACCTTAGCAATACTGAATTACTCTGCTAATTAAGTATCCACTACTGCAACTCGTGGCAAGATGGATACTTAATCATTGGGTGCGATCCAGCTCCCAAAGATGAAGAGGCTCCTCAGAGATACAGAAATAAATTATAGTGTTAGAGAAAGTTTGCTTAACTAGCACCTAATATACTGTAGGTAACCCTAGTGCACGCAGGGGGGGGGGGGGGGTCTGAGTACCCAGAAACCCCCTGACAGACCAGATTGGTTTTTTTTTCAGGTAAAAGAGCCGTCGCCGCGGCCTGCAATTTAAGCCCCGCCCCTCTGGCAATTGGCTCCGCCCCTTAAAATGACCCGTGAATCGCTGGCTATGCACTTACTTAGCAAGTTTACTGTGTATCTTGGCACTGCAGCTGCTGCAGTCTCCACTCTGTCTCAAGTCCCCGGTCCCTTAACTTGCTGCTGCTTTCTATCTGAGTGCCAGATCCTCTTCTTGAAGGCTCGGGCACATGTAAGTATTTCAAGTTTAGATTGCTCCAAAATACAGTACTTGTATTTGTAGTTCCTCCTGCAAAAAAAGAATCAATTTCTCATATGTATTTATATACAGCATGTATATATATATATATATATATAGTACATGTGTGTGTGTGTATATATATATATATATATATATGTATGTGTGTATATATATATATATACATACATACACACATATGTGTATTTATATATGTATATATTTATATATATATTTACTGTGTGTGTATATATATATATATATATATATAAATTATAAATATATATATACACATATA
Organism: Pseudophryne corroboree; assembly: GCF_028390025.1. NCBI lineage: Eukaryota > Metazoa > Chordata > Amphibia > Anura > Myobatrachidae > Pseudophryne > Pseudophryne corroboree. The sequence goes on from NC_086448.1 coordinate 679,219,673, forward strand.
TATATATATACATATATTCATACATATATTCACACACCACACACACACACATATATACAAAAGTGTCCTCTAACATCCTTGCTGCGGGAGGCTGCATAGTGTGGCGTTGCTGTGATGCGTACTCGTCGCAGCAAAGTGCAGCCTCCCGCAGCTGTTTCCCATAGCCTGCGATGATAGCCGGAGTGTATTGTCACCTTCCCTCTACTCAAGTAATGGGGAGCGGTTATCTATCTATCTATCTATCTATCTATCTATCTATCTATCTATCTATCTATCTGTCTGTCTGTCTGTCTGTCTGTCTGTCTGTCTGTCTATCTATCTATCTATCTATCTATATATATTATCTATCATCTTATGTAAGTCTATCTATCTACACTAGTTTAACAGACCCAGCAAATACTGGGTCACCTCAGTCTCCACCCCCGTGGTTGGCTGCACCCCCTCTGGAAACCCCCTCGTGCAAATCCTGCGTTTGCCCCTGGGTAATGATGATATTTTTTCCTTTTGAAAGAGTTGCACATATCCAGTTGTCAGCAGATATGTCAAAGAAAACAAAACCATTAAAATTCTCAGATATGGTGCTTACTGCTCATCAATATTTGATTATGTGTGACTTTTACCATAACAAAACACTTAGACATTTGTTACCTACAAATAGGCAAGGTAATGAGAACCATGAGAACACAGCTTATCATTTTTTGATTTAAGATTTAATGGTCCTTCTTGATGTACCTTCAGGAAGTCAAAGATTTCTAATGAATTTACAGGCTGCCTACTACTGAATTAGCTCACTAGGAGTGATATCCAATCAGCCACAGTAATTACCATGGCTAATCGATCCCTCAGGGGCTGTCCAATTATCCAGTTATCAGGGACTTTTTTCACTTGCACAAGGCAGGATACCCCCCCCCAGATGAATGACCCAAAAAATATACCAGATCCTATATCTTTTCAACTGAAAATGGGTAATTTTTTTTAATGGGAATAAAATGGGCTACAACTGATTCCCTGATAATGACATGACCATTGGGCACAAATTACAGTAATAGCCCATTTTTTGGTTAAAAACATTTTGTGGGTAATTGAATACCCCCTAAATGGCTAAGCCACTGTGTGTACGAGACAGGAAGGAAATGGAAGAGAAAGATTTGCTGCATAATTACCGGCCATTGGATGATTAGGCCAATCATAGTGTAAAGAACTGTAAGCGGATTAGTAAGCATCAACAACTGTCATATCACATGTACAGATTTATAACAGAAGTGTACGGACACGGAGCTTTCCTTTTGGATTGTACTTGAGGAAAACATTTGTGGATGAGTCCTGTGACTCATTATGTGACGTGGGATTAATAGTGTCTTTTATACACCCTACCTTAATGCATCATTCTCATAATTTCTTAGATTTTAAATTGTTTATTAAATACTAGTCTAATTTTAAAATAAGATTTTACTCACCGGTAAATCTATTTCTCGTAGTCCGTAGTGGATGCTGGGAACTCCGTAAGGACCATGGGGAATAGCGGCTCCGCAGGAGACTGGGCACAACTAAAAGAAAGCTTTTAGACTACCTGGTGTGCACTGGCTCCTCCCACTATGACCCTCCTCCAAGCCTCAGTTAGGATTGTCAAAGTCGGAAAAATATCATGCTACACGTTGCCATATATTCACCTCATGCGCTTGCCCGCTGCACGTGCACATTCTCTCACGTGCGTGCGGATACTCGCAGCTGCGTGATGGCGCCCCCCTCGGCCATGCGCTCAAGCGCGTGGTATGTGCATTTACGGTAGAGTTTGTGTGCGTCTAGCGGGCGACTCAATAGTTAAATAATAAAACCAAATAGTATGTTTTATAGATAATGTTCCCCTTAATAATGACTGTAAGTTTGTTTAATGTAACTGGTCGCTGGACAGAGGAATTCCTCATTGCATGATATGAAGGGTCATACAGGGTTTGAGCAGTGGTGTTTGGTACCTAACTAAAGAACATTTTATTAGGAACAATCCGGTGCTGGTTGGGTAAAGATTAATTGCTCCTGCGTATAGTTATGGCCATTAGTAGTTTCTGGACATTTCCTATATTTGCAGTTCATTATCCATGCGGCGGGAATTCTGAGATTCCCTCCCACCTGAGCAGTTTGATATAGTCACAGCCCACCTGTTCAAACTAACCTATGACCTTTTGTTATAATGCGAGGAGACATTCCTGTGTCCAATGAACAATAAGATTGTAGGGCCCTATGTAGTACACTGTATGTTGTGTATATAAGGGTCACTGTCCCCAGACCGGCCAGTACTCTCTCTCTCTTCAACATTTATCTTTGATAATTGGAGGACTGGATTCCGGTTGCGCTTGCGAGTGTTCACGTATGGTATGTTTCTCTGTGGCCACTTTGTTACCCGTTTTAAATGTTAGCCATTCATTCTTAGTCGATGTATTTGTGTTTGCGATCGTTCGCTATTGTGTATATTTTTGTTTAGTTATTCTGTTAGGTTTTAATGTTAGCCTGTAGTGTATGAACTGTTCACTGTTTTCTTTTCCCTTTTACTTAGCTAAATATTGTTAGTAAAGGTGTTGGAACCTTAGCAAGGTATTGTGTGTTTATTGCATTGCTGAGGGTAATCGGAGCATCTCAATCGCTCAAACAGCTAGCTTACAGACCAAGGTTAAACAGCATTATATCATTGCAGTATCTCAACACTAAGATTTACAGTATAAGCATACTCTGTGTAAGGTTTAAAAAGGTTATTATCTGTGTGTAAGCTCGCTGTGTGTATTCCGTACTCACAGCGCAGCGTGTGTACGTAACTAGCGTACCACGTGCGAGGTCTTTGTACGCAAATAGCGTACAAAGTGCGTAGCACGTGCACGAGGGACAGCGGCCATTACGGCTTCATGATATTAATAAATAGCTTGTGTTCTAAGGTAAATAATCAGCTTGATCAATTGAGGGCTCGTCCGTCCTCCACATATCCGCCACTAGCGAGCACAGACTTTATCTGTCAGCAAAGGGCGGGAACGCAGTATCCCTTCGTATCCGTATTGGTGGTGAGGGATACAGTAGTGCTGACTAGATAAGCGTCTGTTACGCTACGCTGTAGGAGTGCTGGGGTGGAATCTGAAACCGGAAGGTAGGAAGGTAAGAACAAAATGCTATTATCTTTTAAAACTGTTTATTTCTGTGTTGTGTACGCACGCACACACACACACGCACGCACGCACACATATACATTGTTGCGACTCACTCTCTTGTTGCCATTAGAATCGATTATTAGACACGTGCTGAGGAAATCTGGTGCTATTTAGTTGAGATTATAAAGGATAATTTTTAAGGGAATAATTGTAAAGGACACGCACACAGCATAGCAAATACTGTGTGGTGTACGGTAAGCGATTACAGTTGAACATCGTTTACATTTATAGAAGCGTGTTAGTTGCGTTGCTGTGGGCATATCTGGACTTTGTGCATACGTGTCTCGGGCAACGTGCGAGATTACGTACGCAACACAAAGGCATACGCACGTGGCGTGTTTTACGCAACGGAGCGTACGGATATGCCCACCGAGACTCAAATCACACGATAACATTGTTTTAGTGGGGGCGGTATAGTATAGCCACCTGATAATAGCACAGGTTTGTTCAGTTTCCAAAAAAGCTTAGTTAAAAGAGAACCTTTTTCTATTGCAATACTCAGGGATTGAACTACTGCCTGTATGAAAGGAATTTCTGTACAGAAAGATCAGTGTATATGAGTGAGTAGGAGTGAGTGTGGAAATAAAGGTATTATTTTGTGAACCCAGAAATCAGGATCCCGTCGGAGACCACATCAGGTGAGTGGACACTTGGTGGTGTGGGACTGGCTTGCCCGCGTTAACATTATACAAGGTAAAAGGAGCAAGTAGTATCCGCAGACAAAAGGATTGCGAAGGTTTAAGCGCAGCCCGGGGGGTTTTGCGTATTACCCATATAGATTGAGATCCGGCTGAAGGTTTCGCAGCCTAAATAACTGATTCCGTTGGTCGTACAACGTATAAATATTAAGTTACTTATGCGCAGTGCGACTGGACCGCACGTAATTGTGTGCATTAGTTTGTTACCTTGATACCCATTAAAATTTACTGTGGGATCATAAACGCTATTTGTACATTCTAACGTGATTTGTGTAGGTTTTTGTTATTTTAAGGGAGTTTCGCTGTTCACTCAGGAAATCTCCAACAACCAATACTTACTGGGGAGGGTAGCATACTCCCACACGCCCCAGTAAATAGAGGTTACAAAAAGATCCCGCGGATTGGGTACGTCCAGTGGTGGGCACATTGCTGGAACTCGTACTGGCCAATTGGGGCGTAAAGTGAGTGAAGGCACTAGTTGAACTTTCACCGTCACCTTACCGTGGGCAATTTGGTTTGTTTTGTAAGAATTTGCTGAGACAGCAATATCTGCAAACAATGGGGGCCAGTTGTTCAAAGAAGGGACGTCCAACAAGGGTTCACGTTGGTAGTTGTTGGCCCAAAGGGTCAGCACGGTATATAATGTGTGAAAAATACGGATCACACACACAGGTATTTTGCAAAGAATGGGAACGAATGACAGAGGATGATGGGGAACAGTTTCCCCGGGTAGGCAGTTTAAACCCTGAGGTATTGCAGAATCTAAAAAAAGGATAGGTCTAATAAAATCTGCAAAGCAGAGGATTAGACATTATGATTGTTTACATGTATGGCAACAGGAAAGTGAAATACAACAGGAACTAGCTCAGAAAGCAAATTCAAATCCTGGTAGGAGTCTGATAGCAACGGCACCACCACCGTATATAGTAGGGGACAAAGTGGCTGCAGAGAATGACATGCGGGTGTACGATAAGGGTGCACTTAACCAATGTAGTAATGATAAGAATAAAATGAAAGTTAATGCAAATGTTGATACTAACGCTAACCCATGCAAGTTGTATCCCATTTTAAACTTCCCCCAGGAATACGACCAGGAAGATGAGCCCACTACAATTTCAGCTCTCTCTCTAGTGGCCACCATAAACGATACTTCAGTGGGCATCGCCCAACCAGTAAGAGTGGTATCAAAGGCACATAGTTCAGGGACAGGTGAGGTTGTATCTAGAGGTAAGTACGGCACTGTACAATATGCTGAAACTGTTGCACCACCCACTGTAGAATCAAACCAGAGTGAAGTAATTAATATTAATCCTGTTAGAGTGATAGCGGTCCCCAATGGGAAGACCGACACAAATGGGGTCACACCCATCAGGAATATTGCAATGCATTGTCCCTGGTCCCGAGCAGAATTAAGAACAATTTTGTCAGAATTTCCTGATCCCAGAAAAGATTTAGCTGCATGTCAGAGGTTCATTAAGGACCTGGGTAACTCCACTGAACCAAACAACAAACATTGGAGGACACTACTGAGGGCATGTCTGCCCTCTAGTATTGACCTTGTGAAATTTATAGCTGACTGTAAATTAGATGAAGAAGTACCCCTTACAGATGAGTATAATCAAGATAATGTAACCAGAATCAATCTACAGCTAGGAATATACTTCCCAGCTGTGGTAAAATGGAACAAAATTTTCTCCATCAAACAAACGGAAGGAGAAACTGCCTCTGACTATTTCCACCGGGCACTGGAGGAAATGGCTAAATATACTGGGATTGTGGAAATTGAGGCAAATGTACACCATAGAGAGGTAGCGGTGTCCGTCTTGATGGACGGTTTAAAGGAGGTATTAAGGAATAGGGTGCAAACCACTCAACCTAACTGGAGAGGTATGTCGGTGGCTGCCTTAAGAGAGACTGCTGTTGGGCACGACAGGAACATCACAAGACGCAGGGAGTCACAGAGTGATAGACTGATGGCTATAAGTATCCAAGCCCTTACAACAAGGCCGCCTCAGTCTAAATCTCAGACCCCTGGTGGTAAGCCGCATATGGTAAAATGTTACAATTGTAATAGGGAAGGTCATTTTGCACGTAACTGCACCAGTAATCCACACAATGCATATAAAAACCCTAGACAATGACATGACATACGAAATTGGGATCAAGGACCGCAGAGACGGAGTTATGAGCCACACGCAGGGGAAACAAGAAGGTATCCCCCAAGAAGAGACTGGCAAGTCTCTGATAATTCCCATTTACCTCCTTCACAGGTAATAGCTGCCAGCGCAATGCAGGGAGGTCACCACGCACCATAGGGGCGAGGCCACACCTGTAGTCTGCAGCCAGTGAAATTAATTGCGAGCCTTGGAAATGAACCTGAGATCACAATTGATGTAGCTGGTAAATCTCTAAATTTCCTTGTAGATACGGGGGCGGCAAAGTCAGTGATAAATTCGACCGTGGGCATGAGAACCACTGGTAAAACAATTCCAGCCATGGGAGTAACAGGAGTAGTGCGACAATACCCTTTAAGCAAACCAGCAGAGATTACGATAGGGCCTTTGCATACCAAGCATTCTTTTCTGCTGGCTGCATCGGCTCCGACTAATCTCTTAGGGAGAGATTTACTGTGCAAAATGGGATGCGTCATATACTGTACTCCTGAAGGTGTGTTCTTGGACATACCCGAAAACCACGCTCAGGAAGCGCAGGATATGCTAGACTCCCCAACAAGATTAATGTCACACACTGTTGTTGTAAATAGGTGTCCGTCCAAGGTAGAGGAAATGATTTCCCAGATACCGGAATCACTTTGGACCAAGGATGGACAAGACACTGGATTGATGGCAAACGTAGCCCCAGTAGTTGTGCAAGTAAAAGATGGTAGGATAGCTCCAAAAATCCCACAATACCCTCTGAAGCCAGAGGTGGAGTTAGGAGTTTACCCTGTAATAGAGCGCTTGCTACAACAGGGCATTCTGGTAAGAACGTCCAGCACTGCCAATAGTCCCATCTTCCCTGTTAAAAAGAGTGGGGGGAGGGGTTACAGATTAGTGCAGGATCTAAGAGGGATCAACAAAATAGTTGAGAGTCAATTCCCCGTAGTGCCAAATCCAGCTGTCATCCTTTTGCAAATCCCTCCCACTGCCAAATTTTTCACTGTGATTGACCTCTGCTCCGCCTTCTTCTCGGTACCTCTGCACCCTGACAGCCAATACTTATTCGCATTCACATACAGAGGAGTTCAGTACACTTGGACTCGATTACCACAAGGTTTCATAGACAGTCCAAGTATTTTCTCACAGGCCCTACATGATTGTTTACAGTCTTTCCAACCAGAGAGTGGATCAATATTGATACAGTATGTGGATGATTTACTGCTGTGTTCAGATTCACTGGAAGCGTCCCTGAGAGATACGAAACAACTCCTGTTTCATCTTTCAGACACAGGACACAAGGTTTCCAAGGACAAGTTACAATTATGCCAGATCCGTGTGAAGTATTTGGGACACTGTCTAACACAAGGACTGAGACACCTTACCGCTGATAGAATTCAAGCAATTCGTGACATGACCCTGCCACAAACCCAGCAACAGATTAGAACGTTTTTAGGAATGTGTGGGTATTGCCGTAACTGGATCCCAGGTTTTTCCATACTGGCCCTACCTTTGCAGGAGATGGTCTCATCAAGCAAACCTGATCGGATTTCGCACACAGACGAATCCGAGATGGCATTTGAGAGACTTAAACAGTGCCTAACGCAGGCACCGGCATTAGGTATGCCTGACTATGGGAAACCCTTTGAGCTGTACGGAACAGAGAGTGCTGGGTGCGCAGCAGGTGTCTTAACCCAGAAGCATGGTGATGCCAGCAGGCCAGTAGCCTACTACAGTGCTCAGCTAGATACGGTAGCGCGATCCCTCCCCACATGCTTGCGAAGTGTTGCAGCAATAGCATTGCTAGTCACAAAGAGCGAAGATGTAGTGCTAGGACACAACCTCACAATTCATACACCACATGCAGTGTCAGCCTTGCTGAATTCGTCCCAAACCAGACACGTCTCATCAGCGCGGTTTACAAGATGGGAATTGGCATTGATGGCCCCCGTAAACATCACCATAAGGAGATGCAGCGCATTAAATCCTGCAACGTATCTCCCAGGTGTGCCTGGACAGGCACAAAGGGTGGAGGATGAGAGTGATGGTGAAGGAGGATTTAATACAGGGGATGACACGCATGATTGTATGGAATATTTGACCCAAAATTTCACGGCAAGGCCTGACATCAGTGACAACCCACTGGAAGATGTAGATTTTACTTTCTACACTGACGGTAGTTGTCACAGACAGACGGACTCGGGAGACTTGTGTACTGGATACGCAGTCGTAGATGACCAAGGTACCATAGAAGCAGAACCGCTAGGCCCACCACACTCAGCACAAGTTGCTGAACTGGTTGCCCTAACCAGAGCATGTGAATTGGCTAAGGGCAAGTCAGCCAATATTTACACAGATTCTAGGTACGCCTTCGGAGTAGTCCATGATTTCGGAGCCCTATGGCACCTCAGAAATTTCATGACGGCAGCTGGCACACCCGTAGCGCATGCAGCCCACATCAAAAGACTTCTAACAGCGATACAGGAACCCGACAGAGTGGCTGTTATCAAGTGTAAAGCTCACACATATAGCCAAGACCCGGTATCACTTGGTAACAGCCGAGCAGACGAAGCTGCTAAATCAGCAGCTAGTAACCCCATACAAACAGATAGTACACGACTGATGGTATTTAATACTGTAAACACACAGAAATTGTGTGAAATGCAAAATTTGTGTTCCCCGCAGGAAAGGGCAGTTTGGAGTCAAAAGGATATGACCAGGAGTCCTCAGAACTCTGGACAGATGGACATGGTAAACCAGTGGCACCCAGAGCATACCTTCCAAGTCTAGCGGAAGCGGCACATGGGCTGACTCCTCTAGGCAAAGAAGGAATGTGTAAGCTAGTAAGAGCTTATTGGTGCGCCCCAGGATTTTCTTCCCATGCGGGTAAAAGAGCAATGACATGTCTCACCTGCTTGAGGAAGAATATCGGAAAGGCAATACCGACAGAGCCATCCCATATCCCTCCGACAGATGGCCCTTTCCAGGTAATACAGATTGATTTCATACAATTACTACCTTGTAGAAATTTAAAGTATGTTTTGGTCTGTATTGATGTATTCTCAAATTGGGTCGAAGCATTTCCCGCTGCCACAAATACCGCTGTATTTACTGCAAGGAAAATTGTGCAGGAATTTGTGTGTAGGTACGGTATCCCTAGAATCATTGAGAGTGATAGGGGTACCCATTTTACAGGTGAAGTCTTTCAAACAATGTGTAAGTTGATGGGAATTAATAGTAAGCTGCACACTCCGTACCGCCCCCATGCGAGTGCGAAGGTGGAAAGAGTGAACAGCACTATCAAAAATAAATTGAGCAAGGTAATGACTGAAACAGGACTGTTATGGCCCGAAGCTTTGCCAATTGTATTATACAGCATCAGAACCACTCCCAGGTCCCCTCTTAACCTGTCTCCTTTTGAAATTCTGTTTGGTCGACAACCCCATGTTATGATTAACCCCCAGGATGATTTGAAATGTAACAATGAAGTAACCGTAAAGTACTTGGTTAAGATGAGTAAGCAATTGAGGAATCAGAATGATAATCTAAAGTTGGTGACTCCTGATCTGCCAGACAGTAATTGTCATGACATTGAACCTGGGGATTATGTAATGATACGGAATTTTCTACGCTCAGGTTGCCTTATTGACAGATGGGAAGGACCATATCAAGTCTTATTGACCAGCACAACAGCATTGAAGGTTGCCGAAAGAGAGACTTGGGTCCATTCGTCTCATTGCAAAAAGGTCACTGACCCAGAGAGGTCCCGTGATAAAGAACAGACGGTAGAGGTTGTATCACTAGAGTGTCTGTTCAGGGAGGATTAAGACGACACCTGAGCGCTGAGAATAATAAGACCAGAAGCTTGTCGAGCCAGATTTCTTTTTCCCATTTGTTATTTTCTCCAGTTCCCACCTCCCTCCTATTTCCTTTCCCCTTTCTTATTTTTCTCCTTTTACTCCTCTAAGATGGACTTGCCCCAAGAGACTGTGATCCAGATTTTCCTGTTGACCATGATGTTGACCAGAGTAGTCTGTTTCGGTGAGAGTACCATGGAGGTCGAGAAAGGATCGGGAATGGGTTCTGATGACCAGGATGCAGGCGTAAATTTCCAAGAGCAACATAATCGCCGAGCAAAGGTGAGTATCAGAAAACGATCTGGTAGCATTGACAATAGAAGAAATTGTGAAGGATTGTTAGCTGAAGAGAACTGCATCTGTAGGCATTGTGACAATATAGTTGAGGATGGGTGCATCAAGAAATGTCAGTCCAGTTTTAATGTCCACATGGACCGGCATCCATTGAGTGACTATCACTCTCTAGTGGGTAAAGTGTTAAACCAGACAGACTGTTGGGTATGCTCTCAAGTACCTCAAGGTCATAGCAAATCAGGACTAGTACCATTCCCTTTAACTGTAAGAGAGGTACTTGAGCTAAGTGGTGGGAGGCCGGTGGACAAGAGGTTTAATATCTCTAGTCCTCCTAGTTTGAAGCTCCACCAATATCATGTGGATAGGTCCTTAGTATGCTTTAACATTTCCAATCCCCGAAAGCCGGGAAATTGGGAAGTGTCATGGAGTAATCAAACCATGACCTTTTCATACAGAGCCGACAGAATGCCCATAGACACAGAACTTATACGCCAGATAGCTGACCATGGAAGATTTTTCCGGTATAGGTACACTCTAGGAAGTAGAACCATGCGAGTTGGAGAAGTATCACCAGGATACTGTGCACATATCGTACAAACAGATACGTGTACTAAACAGATGGGAGAGTTAGGGTTAGGAGATTTCACATGGAAAATTTGTAACATGATAATGTCATACTCCGTCCCATATGTTCTCCCTGATGATGCATATTTCATATGCGGGAGGAAGGCGTATAAGTGGCTTGCCCCAAACTCAGAGGGATTGTGCTATATTGGAAAAGTACTGCCTGAAGTAATGACTGTATCCCATAACAAAATGAAAGATATTCACCGCAGTGCCCAAGCTCCTTATACTCACACTCATTACGAGCACGTCGTTAAATGGCACCTGATAGAGAGGACAGAGCATTCAGCCTCTGATCTGATCCATGAATCCACCGGGATTCAATTCCTACTCGCGTTAGATATCACTCGTACCGCCAGAGGAGTGATAAATTATAAATATATATCTGCGCTTGCAAATTTATTAGACAATATCACCGAAATGTATGACGACACATTCAGGTACACTGGGAAAGAGTTACAAGCCTACAAAACAGAACTGGTTCAGCATAGGATGATTCTCAATTACCTCACAGCAGTGACAGGTGGGTATTGTGTTACCCTTGCAACTCAATATGGAATAAAGTGCTGCACGTACATTACAAACAGCACGGAGGACCCAGCCAAGGTCATAGACCAAAATATGGATGACATTTTACAATTAAAATGGGAGTTTCGAAGGAAACACAATCTCACACTCGCTACTGTGGGTAATGAGCTGACCAGTTGGGTGTCATGGTTGAACCCACGAAATTGGTTCTCGGGTTTAGGAGAATGGGCCCAAGATATTATTATGGATGTAGGGAAATTTCTTTTGTGTATTCTGGGGGTCGTCATATTGGTTGGCTTGATATTTAGATGCGTTCGGGTTTTAACGAAGAGTAAAAGCAATACCAGGGTGATGAGCTTAAGGAGCGAGGACACTGTAATAACTACAACTAATTTGATTTATGACCCAACGATAGAGACAATGTTGTGATGAAAATGTGATTCCACGGTCCGTTTCTTTCACCCGTTTCTCCTTTGTTTTCCTCCAAGGTACAAAGACATCCGCTTGGAAGAAGAATTTGACAACCTCTTTTATACAGACCATTGATGAACTATGCTACAAGCCCCATTTTCCCTAGTGACTTTAAATTTTACGATAGCCCAAATATTTTAGTGACTAACTTTCTGGACAATGGAAAAACTTTTGCCGTCATTTATAGCAAAAGCATCAGGAGACTACAGTCAACATGTACATCGAGACAAGACACAAGACAAGACCTCAATCAGCAAATGTATATTAAACTCACATAGTTTATGACTGCATTTACCATAATTGCTTCTTATCTTCATTTCTACAACCTTCAGGTAATGACACACATAGTCGATAGGGAATATAGATACAGATATCAGCACTCACATATTCCCCCATTCATGTATCATTAGCTAAATGTGCTCCCCCATTTGTTGCAACCAAAAGCCGAAAAGAGCTCGGTAAAGTTTGACAGCCCATCCACAGACCCGTAATACAGGATAAGAAGGAATTCAAATGTATACTTCGCAATACCTCGAAGCTTGATTTAAAACATGTACGGCACGATGATACATGACCCCTCAAACATGGATTCATACACACATGTTTCTACTATCTCACTAGGTCATACCTTTTTCCCACCTTCCTCTCTTCTCCCTTACCCAATCATAGAAATGTATTTACATATGACATATATTTTTCTCTTTTTGAACTGTTTTAGGAAGTGGCAGTTATTGGTGACTGCCAAAGGGTGGACTGTCAAAGTCGGAAAAATATCATGCTACACGTTGCCATATATTCACCTCATGCGCTTGCCCGCTGCACGTGCACATTCTCTCCCGTGCGTGCGGATACTCGCAGCTGCGTGATGGCGCCCCCCTCGGCCATGCGCTCGAGCGCGTGGTATGTGCATTTACGGTAGAGTTTGTGTGCGTCTAGCGGGCGACTCAATAGTTAAATAATAAAACCAAATAGTATGTTTTATAGATAATGTTCCCCTTAATAATGACTGTAAGTTTGTTTAATGTAACTGGTCGCTGGACAGAGGAATTCCTCATTGCATGATATGAAGGGTCAGACAGAGTTTGAGCAGTGGTGTTTGGTACCTAACTAAAGAACATTTTATTAGGAACAATCCGGTGCTGGTTGGGTAAAGATTAATCGCTCCTGCGTATAGTTATGGCCATTAGTAGTTTCTGGACATTTCCTATATTTGCAGTTCATTATCCATGCGGCGGGAATTCTGAGATTCCCTCCCACCTGAGCAGTTTGATATAGTCACAGCCCACCTGTTCAAACTAACCTATGACCTTTTGTTATAATGCGAGGAGACATTCCTGTGTCCAATGAACAATAAGATTGTAGGGCCCTTTGTAGTACACTGTATGTTGTGTATATAAGGGTCACTGTCCCCAGACCGGCCAGTACTCTCTCTCTCTTCAACATTTATCTTTGATAATTGGAGGACTGGATTCCGGTTGCGCTTGCGAGTGTTCCCGTATGGTATGTTTCTCTGTGGCCACTTTGTTACCCGTTTTAAATGTTAGCCATTCATTCTTGGTCGATGTATTTGTGTTTGCGATCGTTCGCTATTGTGTATATTTTTGTTTAGTTATTCTGTTAGGTTTTAATGTTAGCCTGTAGTGTATGAACTGTTCACTGTTTTTTTTTCCCTTTTACTTAGCTAAATATTGTTAGTAAAGGTGTTGGAACCTTAGCAAAATATTGTGTGTTTATTGCATTGCTGAGGGTAATCGGAGCATCTCAATCGCTCAAACAGCTAGCTTACAGACCAAGGTTAAACAGCATTATATCATTGCAGTATCTCAACACTAAGATTTACAGTATAAGCATACTCTGTGTAAGGTTTAAAAAGGTTATTATCTGTGTGTAAGCTCGCTGTGTGTATTCCGTACTCACAGCGCAGCGTGTGTACGTAACTAGCGTACCACGTGCGAGGTCTTTGTACGCAAATAGCGTACAAAGTGCGTAGCACGTGCACGAGGGACAGCGGCCATTACGGCTTCACGATATTAATAAATAGCTTGTGTTCTAAGGTAAATAATCAGCTTGATCAGGATAATGTGCCCGGAAGAGCTGACACAATAAGGAAGGATTTTGAATCCCGGGTAAGACTCATACCAGCCACACCAATCACACCGTATAACTTGTGATACTATACCCAGTTAACAGTATGAAATATAACTGAGCCTCTCAACAGATGGCTCAACAATAACCCTTAGTTAGGCAATAACTACATACAAGTATTGCAGACAATCCGCACTTGGGATGGGCGCCCAGCATCCACTACGGACTACGAGAAATAGATTTACCGGTGAGTAAAATCTTATTTTCTCTGACGTCCTAGTGGATGCTGGGAACTCCGTAAGGACCATGGGGATTATACCAAAGCTCCCAAACGGGCGGGAGAGTGCGGATGACTCTGCAGCACCGAATGAGAGAACTCAAGGTCCTCCTCAGCCAGGGTATCAAATTTGTAGAATTTTGCAAATGTGTTTGCCCCTGACCAAGTTGCAGCTCGGCAAAGTTGTAAAGCCGAGACCCCTCGGGTAGCCGCCCAAGATGAGCCCACTTTCCTCGTGGAATGGGCTTTTACTGATTTAGGATGCAGCAATCCAGCCGCAGAATGCTCCAGCTGAATTGTGCTACAAATTCAGCGAGCAATAGTCTGCTTAGAAGCAGGAGCACCTATTTTGTTGGGTGCCTACTGGATAAAAAGCGAGTCAATTTTCCTGACTCCAGCCGTCCTGGAAATATAAATTTGTAAGGCCCTGACTACGTCCAGTAACTTGGAATCTTCCAAGTCCCTAGTAGCCGCAGGCACTACAATAGGTTGGTTCAAGTGAAAAGCTGATACCACCTTAGGGAGAAACTGGGGACGAGTCCTCAATTCTGCCCTATCCATATGGAAAATCAGATAAGGGCTTTTACATGACAAAGCCGCCAATTCTGACACACGCCTGGCCGAAGCCAAGGCCAATAACATGACCACTTTCCACGTGAGATATTTCAAATCCACAGTTTTAAGTGGCTCAAACCAATGTGATTTTAGGAAACTCAACACCACGTTGAGATCCCAAGGTGCCACAGGAGGCACAAAAGGGGGCTGAATATGTAGCACTCCCTTTACAAATGTCTGAACTCCAGGCAGTGAAGCCAGTTCTTTCTGGAAGAAATTCGACAGAGCCGAAATCTGGACCTTAATGGAACCCAAGTTTAGGCCCATAGTCACTCCTGACTGTAGGAAGTGCAGAAAACGACCCAGCTTAAATTCCTCTGTTGGGGCCTTCCTGGCCTCACACCACGCAACATATTTTCGCCAAATACGGTGATAATGGTTTGTGGTTACTTCTTTCCTGGCTTTTATCAGCGTAGGAATGACTTCCTCCGGAATGCCCATTTCCTTTAGGATCCGGAATTCAACCGCCATGCCGTCAAACGCAGCTGCGGTAAGTCTTGGAACAGACAGGGCCCCTGCTGTAGCAGATCCTGTCTGAGCGGTAGAGGCCATGGGTCCTCTGATATAATTTCTTGAAGTTCTGGGTACCAAGCTCTTCTTGGCCCATCCGGAACCACGAGTATCGTTCTTACTCCTCGTCTTCTTATTATTCTCAGTACCTTTGGTATGAGAATACATAAACCGACTGGTACACCCACGGTGTCACTAGAGCGTCCACAGCTATCGCCTGATGGTCCCTTGACCTGGCGCAATATCTAGTTTTTTGTTTAGGCGGGACGCCATCATGTCCACCTGTGGCCTTTCCCAACAGTTTACCAACAGTTGGAAGACTTCTGGATGAAGTCCCCACTCTCCCGGGTGTAGGTCGTGTCTGCTGAGGAAGTCTGCTTCCCAGTTGACCACTCCCGGAATGAACACTGCTGACAGTGCTAAGACGTGATTTTCCGCCCATCGGAGAATCCTTGTGGCTTCTGCCATTGCCATCCTGCTTCTTGTGCCGCCCTGTCGGTTTACATGGGCGACTGCCGTGATGTTGTCTGATTGGATCAGTACCGGCTGGTTTTGAAGCAGAGGCCTTGCCAGACTTAGGGCATTGTAATGGCCCTCAGTTCCAGAATATTTATGTGTAGGGACGACTCCTGACTTGACCAAAGTCCTTGGAAATTTTTTCCCTGTGTGACTGCCCCCCAGCCTCGAAGGCTGGCATCCGTGGTTACTAGGACCCAGTCCTGTATGCCAAATCTGCGGCCCTCTTGAAGATGAGCACTCTGCAGCCACCACAGTAGATATACCCTGGTCCTTGGAGACAGGGTTATCAGCCGATGCATCTGAAGATGCGATCCCGACCACTTGTCCAAGAGGTCCCACTGAAAGGTTCTTGCATGGAACCTGCCGAATGGAATTCTGCTTTGTAAGAAGCTATCATTTTTCCCAGGACTCGTGTGCAGTGATGCACCGATACCTGTTTTGGTTTCAGGAGGTCTCTAACTAGAGATGACAGCTCCTTGGCTTTCTCCTGCGGGAGAAATAATTTTTTCTGTTCTGTGTCCAGAACCATCCCCAGGAACAGTAGGCGTGTGGTAGGAACCAGCTGTGACTTTGGAATGTATAGAATCCATCCGTGCTGTTGTAGCACTTCCCGAGATAGTGCTACTCCGACCAACAACTGCTCCTTGGACCTCGCCTTTATAAGGAGATCGTCCAAGTACGGGATAATTAAAACTCCATTCTTTCGAAGGAGTATCATCATTTCTGCCATTACCTTGGTAAAGGCCCTCGGTGCCATGGACAGTCCAAACGGCAGTGTTTGGAATTGGTAAGGGCAATCCTGTACCACAAATCTGAGGTACTCCTGGTGAGGATGGTAAATGGGGACATGTAGGTAAGCATCCTTTATGTCCAGGGATACCATGTAATCCCCCTCCTCCAGGCTTGCAATAACCGCCCTGAGCGATTCCATCTTGAACTTGAATTTTTTTATGTATGTGTTCAAGGATTTCAAATTTAACATGGGTCTCACCAAACCGTTTCGGTACCACAAACAGTGTGGAATAGTAACCCCGTCCTTGTTGAAGTAGGGGCACCTTGACTATCACCTGCTGGGAATACAGCTTGTGAATTGCCTCTAGCACAGCCTCCCTGCCTGAGGGAGTTGTCGGCAAGGCAGATTTGAGGAAACGGCGGGGGGAAGACGCCTCGAATTCCAGCTTGTACCCCTGAGATACTACTTGAAGGATCCAGGGATCCACCTGTGAGCGAGCCCACTGATCGCTGAAATTTTTGAGGCGGCCCCCCACCATAACTGGCTACGCCTGTGGAGCCCCCGCATCATGCGGTGGACTCAGAGGAAGCGGGGGAAGAATTTTGATTCTGGGAACTGGCTGACTGGTGCAGCTTTTTCCCTCTTCCCTCGTCTCTGTGCAGAAAGGAAGCGCCTTTGACCCGCTTGCTTTTCTGAAGCCGAAAGGACTGTACCTGATAATACAGTGCTTTCTTAGGCTGTGAGGAAACCTGAGGTAAAAAATTTTCTTCCCAGCTGTTGCTGTGGATACGAGGTCCCAGAGACCATCCCCAAACAATTCCTCACCCTTATAAGGCTCTTTGTGCCTTTTAAAGTCAGCATCACCTGTCCAGTGTCGGGTCTCTAATACCCTCCTGACAGAATGGACATTGCATTAATTCTGGATGCCAGCCGGCAAAATATCCCTCTGTGCATCCCTCATATATAAGACGACGTCTTTAATATGCTCTTATGTTCGCAAAATAGTATCCCTGTTTGACAGGGTCACAGACCACGCTGCAGCAGCACTATCTGCAGGTCTCAGTCTAGTACCTGAGTGTGTAAATACAGACTTCAGGATAGCCTCCTGCTTTTTATCAGCAGGTACCTTCAAAGTGGCCGTATCCTAAAACGGCAGTGCCACCTTTTTTGACGAACGTGTGAGCGCCTTATCCACCCTAGGGGACATCTCCCAGCGTAACTTATCCTCTGGCGGGAAAGGGTACGCCATCAGTAACTTTTTAGAAATTACCAGTTTCCTACCGGGGGAACCCACGCTTTTTCACACTTCATTCACTCATTTGATGGGGGAGCAAAACACTGCCTGCTTTTTCTCCCCACACATAAAACCCTTTTTTAGTGGTACTTGGGTTAATGTCAGAAATGTGTAACACATTTTTTATTGCCGGGATCATGTAACGGATGTTCCTAGTGGATTGTGTATATGTCTCAACCTCGTCGACATGAGTCAGACTCCGTGTCGACATCTGTGTCTGCCATCTGAGGGAGCGGGCGTTTTTGAGCCCCTGATGGCCTTTGAGACGCCTGGGCAGGCGCGGCTGAGAAGCCGGCTGTCCCACAGCTGTTACTTCATCCAGCCTTTTATGTAAGGAAGTTGACACTGTCGGTTTATACCTTCCACCTATCCATCCACTCTGGTGTTGGCCCCACAGGGGGCGACATCACATTTATCGGCATCTGCTCTGCCACCACATAAGCCTCCTCATCAAACGTGTCGACACAGCCGTACCGACATACCGCACACACACAGGGAATGCTCTGACTGAGGACAGGACCCCACACAGCCCTTTGGAGAGACAGAGAGAGAGTATGCCAGCACACACCAGAGCGCTATATAATTTAGGGATTAACACTATATTGAGTGAATTTTTCCCAATAGCTGCTTGTATATACAATATTGCGCCTAAATTTAGTGCCCCCCTCTCTGTTTAACCCTTTGAGCCTGAAAACTACAGGGGAGAGCCTGGGGAGCTGTCTTCCAGCTGCACTGTGAAGAGAAAATGGCGCCAGTGTGCTGAGGGAGATAGCTCCGCCCCTTTTTTGCTGACTTTTCTCCCGCTTTTTTATGGATTCTGGCAGGGGTATTTATCACATATATAGCCTCTGGGGCTATATATTGTGATATATTTGCCAGCCAAGGTGTTTTTATTGCTGCTCAGGGCGCCCCCCCCAGCGCCCTGCACCCTCAGTGACCGGAGTGTGAGGTGTGTATGAGGAGCAATGGCGCACAGCTGCAGTGCTGTGCGCTACCTTGGTGAAGACTGATGTCTTCTGCCGCCGATTTTCCGGACCTCTTCTTGCTTCTGGCTCTGTAAGGGGGACGGCGGCGCGGCTCCGGGAACGAACACCAAGGCCAGTTCCATGCGGTCGATCCCTCTGGAGCTAATGGTGTCCAGTAGCCTAAGAAGCCCAAGCTAGCTGCAAGCAGGTAGGTTCGCTTCTTCTCCCCTTAGTCCCTCAATGCAGTGAGCCTGTTGCCAGCAGGTCTCACTGTAAAATAAAAAACCTAAAATAAACTTTCTTTCTAGGAGCTCAGGAGAGCCCCTAGTGTGCATCCAGCTCGGCCGGGCACAGAAATCTAACTGAGGCTTGGAGGAGGGTCATAGTGGGAGGAGCCAGTGCACACCAGGTAGTCTAAAAGCTTTCTTTTAGTTGTGCCCAGTCTCCTGCGGAGCCGCTATTCCCCATGGTCCTTACGGAGTTCCCAGCATCCACTAGGACGTCAGAGAAGTTAGGTTTTACAATGTATAAATTTGGCCTTATCTTTATATTTCTAATCCTAACCTATTATATTCAGCACTTTTATGAGCCTGAAGCCCAATTTTGTGCTGCATTTGTCATTAGTAGCGCTACCTATACAGGTAAAAATACATTGCAATGTCCACTGCTATATTAGTTGCAAAGCACAGACAGGCGCCAAACAAGTTACAACCAATTGGTAACAGATATTAAAGTAATGAAGAATTCCACACTACAATGTCTTCTCAATTTTGGTATGGGAATTCAGTCAATAAATAGCAACAGTTCTCTTTTATAATAATATACCCACTGAATTCTATACATTCAGGTCTAGGGAAAGTAACATTATGTTTTTAATATAACTCATGGATAATTCAAGAATAATACATAATGCACAAACAAGACTAAGTAAACTATTTAACAGTGTGTAAATAGACATAAGTATGTGTTCCCCTTTAAATTGTGTCTGTCAGACGTCGCTTGTTCCTTTGCTATTCTCTGTATAGAACATTTGTCTGTCAAAATCCTTTCATCTTTTGTCCAGAATTCAAATATTGCTTCAGGCTTTCTCTACTGTAAACGAAGATTCATTTCATACTGCATGTTAAGTCTATACTATGCATACTTGTATCATTTCTACCAGGGGTGTATGTAATTAGGAAGGGAGCCAATGTGCAGCCTCTGTCTGGGCCCCCTCCTCTGTAGCCAGCAGGGAGCAGACTCTGAGTACTAGGGTCACTAGTAGACCCTAGAACTGTGCCAGAGTTTAGTGCACATGCACAGGTCTCTGGGAAAATGGCATGGTGGACAATTTACCAGTGATTTTTCTACTGTGTATGAGTGAAACACTGGGAAAATGGCCACCGCGCCATTTTCCTAATTTCAGCAATGCTGCTTCCGTCAACACAAGACTCAGCAGGGGTAAGTATTGAAGAAAAGGGTGCAGGGTGTATGGTGTGGGTCCCACAGGACCTAGGGGCCCATGTGCACTGCACATCCCACACCCATTATAGATATGCCACTGATTTCTACTCCATCCTTGTTAAAGACAACGATACACCAATATTTACTAAGACAATTCATTCCTTAAGAATTTATGTTGATTCCACCTACTGTGAGCAAGAACTTTATTTCTAGAAGCATTAACAGGAAGATGTGGGTAGTGGAAACATTGTGTTCAACACAGAGATGTATCAAGTAGAGATGAGCGCCTGAAATTTTTCGGGTTTTGTGTTTTGGTTTTGGGTTCGGTTCCGCGGCCGTGTTTTGGGTTCGACCGCGTTTTGGCAAAACCTCACCGAATTTTTTTTGTCGGATTCGGGTGTGTTTTGGATTCGGGTGTTTTTTTAAAAAAACACTAAAAAACAGCTTAAATCATAGAATTTGGGGGTCATTTTGATCCCATATTATTATTAACCTCAAAAACCATAATTTCCACTCATTTTCAGTCTATTCTGAATACCTCACACCTCACAATATTATTTTTAGTCCTAAAATTTGCACCAAGGTCGCTGGATGACTAAGCTAAGCGACACTAGTGGCCGACACAAACACCTGGCCCATCTAGGAGTGGCACTGCAGTGTCACGCAGGATGTCCCTTCCAAAAAACCCTCCCCAATCAGCACATGACGCAAAGAAAAAAAGAGGCGCAATGAGGTAGCTGACTGTGTGAGTAAGATAAGCGACCCTAGTGGCCGACACAAACACCGGGCCCATTTAGGAGTGGCACTGCAGTGTCACGCAGGATGTCCCTTCCAAAAAACCCTCCCCAATCAGCACATGACGCAAAGAAAAAAAGAGGCGCAATGAGGTAGCTGACTGTGTGAGTAAGATTAGCGACCCTAGTGGCCGACACAAACACCGGGCCCATTTAGGAGTGGCACTGCAGTGTCACGCAGGATGTCCCTTCCAAAAAACCCTCCCCAATCAGCACATGACGCAAAGAAAAAAAGAGGCGCAATGAGGTAGCTGACTGTGTGAGTAAGATTAGCGACCCTAGTGGCCGACACAAACACCGGGCCCATTTAGGAGTGGCACTGCAGTGTCACGCAGGATGTCCCTTCCAAAAAACCCTCCCCAATCAGCACATGACGCAAAGAAAAAAAGAGGCGCAATGAGGTAGCTGACTGTGTGAGTAAGATTAGCGACCCTAGTGGCCGACACAAACACCGGGCCCATTTAGGAGTGGCACTGCAGTGTCACGCAGGATGTCCCTTCCAAAAAACCCTCCCCAATCAGCACATGACGCAAAGAAAAAAAGAGGCGCAATGAGGTAGCTGACTGTGTGAGTAAGATTAGCGACCCTAGTGGCCGACACAAACACCGGGCCCATTTAGGAGTGGCACTGCAGTGTCACGCAGGATGTCCCTTCCAAAAAACCCTCCCCAATCAGCACATGACGCAAAGAAAAAAAGAGGCGCAATGAGGTAGCTGACTGTGTGAGTAAGATTAGCGACCCTAGTGGCCGACACAAACACCGGGCCCATTTAGGAGTGGCACTGCAGTGTCACGCAGGATGTCCCTTCCAAAAAACCCTCCCCAAACAGCACATGACGCAAAGAAAAAGAAAAGAAAAAAGAGGTGCAAGATGGAATTGTCCTTGGGCCCTCCCACCCACCCTTATGTTGTATAAACAAAACAGGACATGCACACTTTAACCAACCCATCATTTCAGTGACAGGGTCTGCCACACGACTGTGACTGATATGACGGGTTGGTTTGGACCCCCCCCAAAAAAGAAGCAATTAATCTCTCCTTGCACAAACTGGCTCTACAGAGGCAAGATGTCCACCTCATCATCACCCTCCGATATATCACCGTGTACATCCCCCTCCTCACAGATTATCAATTCGTCCCCACTGGAATCCACCATCTCAGCTCCCTGTGTACTTTGTGGAGGCAATTGCTGCTGGTCAATGTCTCCGCGGAGGAATTGATTATAATTCATTTTAATGAACATCATCTTCTCCACATTTTCTGGATGTAACCTCGTACGCCGATTGCTGACAAGGTGAGCGGCGGCACTAAACACTCTTTCGGAGTACACACTTGTGGGAGGGCAACTTAGGTAGAATAAAGCCAGTTTGTGCAATGGCCTCCAAATTGCCTCTTTTTCCTGCCAGTATAAGTATGGACTGTGTGACGTGCCTACTTGGATGCGGTCACTCATATAATCCTCCACCATTCTTTCAATGGTGAGAGAATCATATGCAGTGACAGTAGACGACATGTCCGTAATCGTTGTCAGGTCCTTCAGTCCGGACCAGATGTCAGCATCAGCAGTCGCTCCAGACTGCCCTGCATCACCGCCAGCGGGTGGGCTCGGAATTCAGAGCCTTTTCCTCGCACCCCCAGTTGCGGGAGAATGTGAAGGAGGAGATGTTGACAGGTCGCGTTCCGCTTGACTTGACAATTTTCTCACCAGCAGGTCTTTCAACCCCAGCAGACTTGTGTCTGCCGGAAAGAGAGATCCAAGGTAGGCTTTAAATCTAGGATCGAGCACGGTGGCCAAAATGTAGTGCTCTGATTTCAACAGATTGACCACCCGTGAATCCTTGTTAAGCGAATTAAGGGCTCCATCCACAAGTCCCACATGCCTAGCGGAATCGCTCCGTGTTAGCTCCTCCTTCAATGTCTTCTTCTGCAAAAGCCTGATGAGGGGAATGACCTGACTCAGGCTGGCAGTGTCTGAACTGACTTCACGTGTGGCAAGTTCAAAGGGCATCAGAACCTTGCACAACGTTGAAATCATTCTCCACTGCGCTTGAGACAGGTGCATTCCACCTCCTATATCGTGCTCAATTGTATAGGCTTGAATGGCCTTTTGCTGCTCCTCCAACCTCTGAAGCATATAGAGGGTTGAATTCCACCTCGTTACCACTTCTTGCTTCAGATGATGGCAGGGCAGGTTCAGTAGTTTTTGGTGGTGCTCAAGTCTTCTGTACGTGGTGCCTGTACGCCGAAAGTGTCCCGCAATTTTTCTGGCCACCGACAGCATCTCTTGCACGCCCCTGTCGTTTTTTAAATAATTCTGCACCACCAAATTCAAGGTATGTGCAAAACATGGGACGTGCTGGAATTTGCCCATATTTAATGCACACACAATATTGCTGGCGTTGTCCGATGCCACAAATCCACAGGAGAGTCCAATTGGGGTAAGCCATTCCGCGATGATCTTCCTCAGTTGCCGTAAGAGGTTTTCAGCTGTGTGCGTATTCTGGAAACCGGTGATACAAAGCGTAGCCTGCCTAGGAAAGAGTTGGCGTTTGCGAGATGCTGCTACTGGTGCCGCCGCTGCTGTTCTTGCGGCGGGAGTCCATACATCTACCCAGTGGGCTGTCACAGTCATATAGTCCTGACCCTGCCCTGCTCCACTTGTCCACATGTCCGTGGTTAAGTGGACATTGGGTACAACTGCATTTTTTAGGACACTGGTGAGTCTTTTTCTGACGTCCGTGTACATTCTCGGTATCGCCTGCCTAGAGAAGTGGAACCTAGATGGTATTTGGTAACGGGGGCACACTGCCTCAATAAATTGTCTAGTTCCCTGTGAACTAACGGCGGATACCGGACGCACGTCTAACACCAACATAGTTGTCAAGGCCTCAGTTATCCACTTTGCAGCAGGATGACTGCTGTGATATTTCATCTTCCTCGCAAAGGACTGTTGAACAGTCAATTGCTTACTGGAAGTAGTACAAGTGGGCTTACGACTTCCCCTCTGGGATGACCATCGACTCCCAGCAGCAACAACAGCAGCGCCAGCAGCAGTAGGCGTTACACGCAAGGATGCATCGGAGGAATCCCAGGCAGGAGAGGACTCGTCAGAATTGCCAGTGACATTGCCTGCAGGACTATTGGCATTCCTGGGGAAGGAGGAAATTGACACTGAGGGAGTTGGTGGGGTGGTTTGCGTGAGCTTGGTTACAAGAGGAAGGGATTTACTGGTCAGTGGACTGCTTCCGCTGTCACCCAAAGTTTTTGAACTTGTCACTGACTTATTATGAATGCGCTGCAGGTGACGTATAAGGGAGGATGTTCCGAGGTGGTTAACGTCCTTACCCCTACTTATTACAGCTTGACAAAGGGAACACACGGCTTGACACCTGTTGTCCGCATTTCTGTTGAAATAGTTCCACACCGAAGAGCTGATTTTTTTGGTATTTTCACCAGGCATGTCAACGGCCATATTCCTCCCACGGACAACAGGTGTCTCCCCGGGTGCCTGACTTAAACAAACCACCTCACCATCAGAATCCTCCTGGTAAATTTCCTCCCCAGCGCCAGCAACACCCATATCCTCCTCATCCTGGTGTACTTCAACACTGACATCTTCAATCTGACTATCAGGAACTGGACTGCGGGTGCTCCTTCCAGCACTTGCAGGGGGCGTGCAAATGGTGGAAGGCGCATGCTCTTCACGTCCAGTGTTGGGAAGGTCAGGCATCGCAACCGACACAATTGGACTCTCCTTGTGGATTTGGGATTTCGAAGAACGCACAGTTCTTTGCGGTGCTACTGCTTTTGCCAGCTTGAGTCTTTTCATTTTTCTAGCGAGAGGCTGAGTGCCTCCATCCTCATGTGAAGCTGAACCACTAGCCATGAACATAGGCCAGGGCCTCAGCCGTTCCTTGCCACTCCGTGTGGTAAATGGCATATTGGCAAGTTTACGCTTCTCCTCCGACAATTTTATTTTAGGTTTTGGAGTCCTTTTTTTACTGATATTTGGTGTTTTGGATTTGACATGCTCTGTACTATGACATTGGGCATCGGCCTTGGCAGACGACGTTGCTGGCATTTCATCGTCTCGGCCATGACTAGTGGCAGCAGCTTCAGCACGAGGTGGAAGTGGATCTTGATCTTTCCCTAATTTTGGAACCTCAACATTTTTGTTCTCCATATTTTAATAGGCACAACTAAAAGGCACCTCAGGTAAACAATGGAGATGGATGGATACTAGTATACAATTATGGACGGACTGCCGAGTGCCGACACAGAGGTAGCTACAGCCGTGAACTACCGTACTGTGTCTGCTGCTAATATAGACTGGTTGATAAAGAGATGTCGTAGTATGTATGTATGAAGAAGAAAGAAAAAAAAACCACGGTTAGGTGGTATACAATTATGGACGGACTGCCGAGTGCCGACACAGAGGTAGCCACAGCCGTGAACTACCGTACTGTACTGTGTCTGCTGCTAATATAGACTGGTTGATAAAGAGATGTCGTAGTATGTATGTATGAAGAAGAAAGAAAAAAAAAACACGGGTAGGTGGTATACAATTATGGACGGACTGCCGAGTGCCGACACAGAGGTAGCCACAGCCGTGAACTACCGTACTGTACTGTGTCTGCTGCTAATATAGACTGGTTGATAAAGAGATGTAGTAGTATGTATGTATAAAGAAGAAAGAAAAAAAAACCACGGGTAGGTGGTATACAATTATGGACGGACTGCTGAGTGCCGACACAGAGGTAGCCACAGCCGTGAACTACCGTACTGTACTGTGTCTGCTGCTAATATAGACTGGTTGATAAAGAGATGTCGTAGTATGTATGTATGAAGAAGAAAGAAAAAAAAACCACGGTTAGGTGGTATACAATTATGGACGGACTGCCGAGTGCCGACACAGAGGTAGCCACAGCCGTGAACTACCGTACTGTACTGTGTCTGCTGCTAATATAGACTGGGTGATAAAGAGATGTCGTAGTATGTATGTATAAAGAAGAAAGAAAAAAAAACCACGGTTAGGTGGTATACAATTATGGACGGACTGCCGAGTGCCGACACAGAGGTAGCCACAGCCGTGAACTACCGTACTGTACTGTGTCTGCTGCTAATATAGACTGGTTGATAAAGAGATGTCGTAGTATGTATGTATGAAGAAGAAAAAAAAACCACGGTTAGGTGGTATACAATTATGGACGGACTGCCGAGTGCCGACACAGAGGTAGCCACAGCCGTGAACTACCGTACTGTACTGTGTCTGCTGCTAATATAGACTGGTTGATAAAGAGATGTCGTAGTATGTATGTATAAAGAAGAAAGAAAAAAAAACCACGGTTAGGTGGTATACAATTATGGACGGACTGCCGAGTGCCGACACAGAGGTAGCCACAGCCGTGAACTACCGTACTGTACTGTGTCTGCTGCTAATATAGACTGGTTGATAAAGAGATGTAGTAGTATGTATGTATAAAGAAGAAAGAAAAAAAAACCACGGGTAGGTGGTATACAATTATGGATGGACTGCCGAGTGCCGACACAGAGGTAGCTACAGCCGTGAACTACCGTACTGTGTCTGCTGTGACTGGATGATAAATAATGATATAAAAAATATATATATATCACTACTGCAGCCGGACAGGTATATATATTATATAATGACGGA
Source organism: Pseudophryne corroboree (assembly GCF_028390025.1). Lineage (NCBI taxonomy): Eukaryota > Metazoa > Chordata > Amphibia > Anura > Myobatrachidae > Pseudophryne > Pseudophryne corroboree. The sequence goes on from NC_086448.1 coordinate 679,246,400, forward strand.
CATGCTGGACACTGTCTGTCAGCAGAATGAGTTTTTTATAGAATAAAAAAAAAAACACCACACAAGTGAAGTCACACGACGAGTGTTTAACTTTTCAGGCAATCACAATATAGTATACTACTAACTATACTGGTGGTCAGTGTGGTCAGGTCACTGGTCAGTCACACTGGCAGTGGCACTCCTGCAGCAAAAGTGTGTACTGTTTAATTTTAATATAATATGTACTCCTGGCTCCTGCTATAACCTATAACTGGCACTGCAGTGCTCCCCAGTCTCCCCCACAATTATAAGCTGTGTGAGCTGAGCACAGTCAGATATATAATATATACATAGATGATGCAGCACACTGGGCTGAGCAGTGCACACAGATATGGTATGTGACTGTCTTGTACTCCTGGCTCCTGCTATAACCTATAACTGGCACTGCAGTGCTCCCCAGTCTCCCCCACAATTATAAGCTGTGTGAGCTGAGCACAGTCAGATATATAATATATACATAGATGATGCAGGCATGCAGCACACTGGGCTGAGCAGTGCACACAGATATGGTATGTGACTGAGTCACTGTGTGTACCGTTTTTTTCAGGCAGAGAACGGATATATTAAATAAAACAACTGCACTGCTGGTGGTCACTGTGGTCAGTCACTAAACTCTGCACTCTCTTCTACAGTATCAGCCTCAGGTCAATCTCTCTCTCTCTCTCCTAATCTAAATGGAGAGGACGCCAGCCACGTCCTCTCCCTATCAATCTCAATGCACGTGTGAAAATGGCGGCGACGCGCGGCTCCTTATATAGAATCCGAGTCTCGCGAGAATCCGACAGCGTCATGATGACGTTCGTGCGCGCTCGGGTTAACCGAGCAAGGCGGGAAGATCCGAGTCGCTCGGACCCGTGAAAAAAAACATGAAGTTCGTGCGGGTTCGGATTCAGAGAAACCGAACCCGCTCATCTCTAGTATCAAGCAGTGAAAAGAGTGGAGAAGTGAACCAGTGAAGTTGTCCATAGCAACCAATCCACATCTAGGTAGCAAAATGATAGGTAGCAGCTGATTGGTTGCTCTGGGTAACCTTTCCACTAGTTCACTTCTCCAATCTTTTCAATGCTAGATACCCCCAATTTTTTGAACAGTATCCCTGTGAAATGCAAGTTGTATGACCAGCAAAGTGCTGCTTTCTAACTTACATTTCATTAGCATCTGTGCACCATATTATCTTGTATTCTTGCTCATCTGCAATTAATTCAGCTTTAACATGAGAATTCATAGAACATTCTACCAATCAGATCATCAGAATATTTTTAGCAGTGGGAAATGAGTGCATTCACTTTTTGAGAGGCAGTAACCTGTCTTCTTTTACAATAACATTAGTATGGAAAGGGCAGCATGTGAGAGGGGATAGCTGCAATCTGAAAATAAGTGGATTTTGGGGTTCCCAGCAGAAAAGTGATGTGATGATCCTATTAAACTAGTAAAGGTATACTAATGTCGAGATCTTGGTGTCTTGTGGATGCCTGGTCATTCATGGCATGTGTCATTTGGTTTGGAGTCTGAACCATGTATAATTGTCTTTAGACTTCCCTTTCATAAGGATAGTAACCGATCAGTGATGTCTTCTTATGCATCCTGGCATTTGCTGGCAGTATTGCAATCCCTTTCTCTATCCTGCCTATTTTGCTGTAGTATCAGACTTCTATCCCCCAGACTGAAATAACTTCAGTACTCTCACTTCTGTTTTGTCATTAATCCTATTCTTATTGGCTATTTCTTCCCTAAAAGCCCCCATACACCTAACAACTGATTGCCTAATCCTCCAGTCAGATTAGAAATGCTGATCTGCTGGTCAGAAATGTCAACCGATAGCCATCGATGATCGCCAAAATTCTCCATGTAAAAAAAATACAGATTTCCTAGTCACAATAATATTTTAATTGTGATCGGCAAATCTGTGAAATTCAACAAGTTGGATTTCACCAATTCAACAACCCCGACATCTGGGAATTGCAAAAATCGATCGCTGGTGTATGGGGCCCTTAAGTCTTTCAGCATTTTGTACTTACCATGTCAGAGCCCTGAAGGATAATTTTTACACATTTGTGTCAGTAGTCAGCATTTTTAAATATATGTCATATATACATTATCACAGCTATGCCAATGTTACTAATTATGATAGAAAATGACACATATTCATTAAATTAAACCAATCATGATAGATCATATTCCATTATATTTAAATATCTTAGACAGCTGCTATATTTTCCTGATAAGTTGGTCAATTGTTCACAGCCAATTTTATCTTATTGAAGTCTTTCCCATACTGTATGTCCACAAAAACATATTATTTTATTATTATTATTATTATTATTATTATTATCATCCACAAAACAGGTTTCTATTATTATTTTGTATATAATAATAATAATAATAATAATAATAATAATAATAATAATAATAATTATTATTATTATTATTATTATTATTATTATAGTCCTGTCAGACTATGACCATCAGACTATGCTGATAATTTTTCTCATTTTTGTTCATATTAAAAACCCCCACTATATTTAAATTAGTTCTATACATAGCATTTCGTTTTTCTTTTTATTGATAAAAAAAAGAAAGTATGTGAAACTTAAATACACTTATACCAGCTATAAATACAAATACAGTATCTAAATGTACTTTAATGGACACAGACTTATCTTAGAAGATTTGGTTTCTGCATCTCCTCCATTTGCCTTTGACTTAAAAAGACATTCTGACTGATAAGTGGCCTGGGGGAATTCTCCCATTTGTCAAAAGACCTTTCATATTCATGTTAAATACAACACAAGTAGGACATTTTTCCTGCTTTATGTTTTTTTTCACTAGATTTGACGTGTGATCATAGGAGCTTATAAGAACAATTTATCACTACAACTTGCCAAGTTTCACAGCCAAAACCTGATTGAAAACTAAGAGGCAGAATCATATCTTTTCACTGTTGTTTTGCTCTTGGGGCTTATATCATTTTACTATACTGTATAAAAATAAGCAGTTGCTACATTGTTGTAGTGTCATTTTTTTTCTCATCTGACTTAACTTACTAGGTGAGCAAATATGAGTAAAAAAATAAAGTTGTTGATCGTTTTTATTTTTTGTAGTTCAAAAACGCAAGTTTGGTTTTATTTAATGTCACAGTAGAAAGGAAATGTATTCACATGAATTGTGATACAATATAGTTTTTTTTCCAGCAAAAATGTTAAAACATCAAAGAAACATGTTTAAAAAGCTAAGAAAATTACTTACAAACACGTAGATTTATTATTTCATAAATAGGCGCAACAGGCTTCATATAATTAAAAAAACAAAAAAAACAATGAAAATAAAATAAAATAAAAAGATTAAATACAGACACTTTATGGAGAAACAATAACACATAGCCAGATATCAAGGTTATAATTTAGCTGTTTCCAATCTGTTTCTGCATCTAGTAAAATAACATGTAAGCATTTGGCAGTTTTTTTTTATACATATAGGGACATAATGACATTTACTAACAATTACACAAGTGATACAAAAAGCCATTTCAATGCGGTACAAAATAAACGTGTTTGCTTTCGGTGTGGCCCACTTTATAATTAGCCGATTTTTCACATATTTTTTTTTTTTGGAGGGTGATTTTCTCCAAAAATATTTTTGAAAATATAGACATATTAGGCATTTAAAAAAAGCAAAAATATGAATGTTTGCACATTATAATAATATTCCAAAAATTACCACCTGGAATGTACCAGTTTTAAATCGTAATTTTGCTACAACAACATCCACATTTTATACTCTAGGAGAATGAACACTCATGCTATTTACATCCTTGTTATGAGTGCTACGTCAAGCCGTTGAGAAAGTCTTTAGTAGATTTATATAAACAACCTTTATGAAAACCAATGGAAACTTCAGAACTTGTTTTATCTGAGATGACTACAGTTGCTAAGGCAGCTTTCCTAGTGCAGCACTTCACAGCAAAACCTAAAATAAGAATGGTCCAATTTTCTTTAGTAATCTTCATTCAGTAAAGAAGGGAGAAAGATGTTACTTAGAGAAGTTTAAAAAGAATTGAAGCAAGACTATATTTCCCAGAGTGGATAAACCACAAATGCAAATGTCCTAAGTGCTTAGCAACTTGTATTTTCTAATGAACTGCAGAAGTGCCATGGCCGCGAAATGCGATCCTCGACAAAAGTTGTCCCTGCATTCCTCATCTGAAAGAAATTTCTCCGCTTGGGTCATATTTTCAGGTTAGGTACAGTGCTTTGTCTCTCTGCATGTTCCTGTGGGAAATGAAAAAAAAAAATGATTACGAAAAGTGTTATACAGGGTGAGTATCCCATATCTAAATATTCTGAAATACGGAATATTCTGAAATACTGAATTTTTTGAGTAAGAGTGAGATAGTAAAACATTTGTTTTCTGATGGCTCAATGTACGTAAACGTTGTTTAATACGCAAAGTTATAAAAAATATTGTATTAAATAACCTTCAGGCTGTGTGTACAAGGTGTATATGAAACATAAATAAATTGTGTGAATGTACACATGCTTTGTTTAATGCACAAAGTTATTAAAAATATTGGCTAAAATTACCTTCAAGCTGTGTGTATAAGGTGTATATAAAACATACTGTAAATGCATTCTGTGCTTAGACTTAGGTCCCATCACCATGATATCTCATTATGTCAAGCAATTATTTCAAAATACGGAAAAATCTGATATCCAAAATACTTCTGGTCCCAAGCATTTTGGATAAGGGATACTCAACCTGTATAGCAAACAGTGGAACTTATTAGTGATCTCAATGCTAGCACAGTGGAAGGCAGGCAATAGGTTGGAGAACATTGATAAAACAGGGGGAGATTTATCAAAGCTTGGAGAGAGATAAGTGGAAAGAGATAAAGTACCAGCCAATCAGTTCCTGTCATTTTAAAACACAGCCTGTAAAATGACAGTTGGGGGCTGATTTTAGTACTTTAGCTCTCTCAAAGCTTTGACAAATATCCCCCATAGTTATAAATCAAGTTGTAAAAGTTGACTTCGGATGATGTTAGATCTCTGATCATACAAGTTACTTCTGTTCAACTTCCTCCTGAGACCTTCTTGATTTTTCTTCATAAACCTATACCCAACATCAATAAATGCTTGGATAAGCTTAATTGGTACACATGGAACACAGCCAAAAAACAACTGGCTAAAGATTGGGGATAACTTTTACCTCCAGCTTTGTCATCAGTCATTAAGAATATATGGTTTGTAGTGTCCATGGGGTATATTTCTAATCTTCTCTCCAACACGGTATATTGTTTTCAAAATAATTGGAACCCCTGATATCATAACTCATCCCTCCCAGTTACTAATTAGACTTTTTTTAAGCAATAGATTTCTAACAACATATGACTCCACTTTAACTTGTACTGGCTGTCTCCCCTTTTCTATTTCCCTTTCTGTCCCCACTGCCCCTTCACACTTCCCCTATTTAGAGACATTTTTGATTTCCCTTTCCACCTGACATCCCTTTCTATATTGCCCATTTTGTTTTATTATAAAACTCAAACCTCACCTCACTTCATTGGAGTAAAATATTTCTCTATGTCTCTATATGTTTCATGCTAACTTGTTGGTGATATATATTTTGTTCTATTTTTCATGCTGTAAATAGTTCTTCCCCCACATATTTTGTTATCTCACCGCATTTCATATTTGGTTTGTAATTTTGTTATACTTTGCAACCAAAAGTAAATTATAGAAAAGTTGACTTTGCTTGTTAAAAGTATATGCATGGGATAATTTTAGTTCACAAGATATACTGCTTTAAAGATTGACTTAGTATTTATATTGATTCTATATAATTAACATACAGATAAGTACTATCTGGCCGAATATTTGCATGGCTTTGCGTGATATACAGTACAGATACTTGTGATGACAATTCGTGATAAGGTGTCAGGCCGATAACTGTCTGATTGGCTCAGTAATTGGATAGTGTGTATGCAGGAACGTAAGCTAATAAATGGCTTCAAATGCTCCTACAATGGTCAGATCGGGCTGATGGAATACTGTGCTACACTCTCTATCTTGTTTATGGTCCCATTGAAATGATCAAAAGACAAGTACACACTTAGCAAGAAATTGCTCATTGTGTACAGGTACACACTGATCTAATAATCGCTCTGTTGGATCAGAGGGTTTATCAGATTGACAAACACTATCAGATAGTATGTACCCAGCTTAAGTTATAAACGAGTTAATATTACTAAAGAGGTGAAATTGTATACAGTTGTATACTTTCCAATGTGTGATTTGGATAGGGAAATTGTTCATCCACTTCACCATGACTTTCCTGATTTGTGCAAAAATATAAACACTATATTATATCAAATTGGGTTTATATTATTATTATTATTATTATTATTATTATTATCTTGATCATGCAGTATACCCTTATTTTTGCATAGTAGTAAATTGTGGTTTACTGTTTCATTTAAAAAAAAGCTCAGATCCAATTTGCTAATGTATCGTATTGCATAATCAATTTAATAGGATATGATAATATTAGCCCACAAAGATAGTCAAAAATAATATTGTCATACTTCTACTGTTTCATTACAAAATAGTTTCAACAACAAATCATCAGAAATTTGCCAATTTCTAACATTACATAATCAATTTAGTAAGAAACAATAATATAAGCCCAATGATAGTCAACGATAGTCCTAATATTAATGAATTAATACTAAGTCTATTGCCCTATGTAGTACAGAGTCCGTGGCTAATGTATGTATGAAATAATGCCTTCATTTGGATAAAATGTAGAATAAATGTTTCATTGATTTTAGGAGCATAACATTTCTTAGAAATTGGTTTAGGACCAGGCATGTCACTACTCAGTTTAACAATTTTACAACTTGCTTCCTATCAATCAGTAAATTCATCATAATTAAAACTGACTGCAACTCCCAGAATCCTCAGCCTACAACAATTGACCAGCTAAGGAGTAGGAATGACCATCAACCATCAATGCTTTTGCAACCATATATCATCATATATTCATTATAATATGAGTCTTTTTTATTATGTTTTTCATTGGAGAAATAGGATGTTGGTTATATACTTAAAACCACAAGTTTCTACTTAGAAACAGGAAACATATGTATCTAGGAATTGTGGATAAGATAAGCAAATATCACCTTTATGTTCTAGAATTGATAGATATATGCAATCTACTTTCTATGCAGTACAGACCCTAATTAAACAAAGTAATGAATGGATTACGAGAATGAATGAGATTAAAAACTTCAAAGATATATTGAGTTCAAAGCTGTGTCACTGCTGTTAGTAATTTTTAAATGTACTGTATATTTACATGCTAATACACTCATTACTAAAATTAATTATTTTAAAAATACTTATGATAATTCCAATTACTATGATAACAAAGAAACCTAAATATTGTCCTTTTTGTTTTTATTTGTATTGTTCTTATTAGCATTTGGCTCTGAACACCCTGTTCATATTATACAGTATATGAATGCAAAAGCAGTTGGTAAAAAAAACAATAATTGCATAAGGGCTTTCTTGCTGCTCTATCAGATGTCTTAATAATTATAGACCTGAGACAGTTTCTATAGCTGTCTTAGAGGAATATGTTTTCACTTATTAATACCAGGAATGGAACACTAGAGTGTGCTGGTAGCCTACTCACCCATTACTGCAGTAGTCATTGTTCCATTCTATGGGCTGTCCTGGAGGATTCCTGCAACCTGAACGGACATACTCCATTGCTTGAGTAACAACCTGGGCAGCTGTAGATGTTGGGTTGATAAGGTTCTGATATTCTGACTGGAGAGTAAATCCCTGGGGAAGAAACAAACTATCTGGTTTGTTACAATCCACACTAGATAATAAACACACAGAACTCAACATGATATTCAATGCATAAAAAAACAAAAAAACAACAAAAAGAAATGTAATTGTAGTTTCTGAACTATCAATATATTGGCAACAAAATCTAGAATCCACAGTAATTACGTCTCTTATTATCAAAGCACAGGTCATTTAAAATGTAAACTTGCTTTCACAGAAGCGAAATAAAAGGGTTTCAAGATAAAGCAATACACAGTCAGCATAGAAAATATAGAAATATTCCTCTGAATCTGTGTTTTTCTTTATTAAACTCAAGGATACAGTGCTTGTTAATTTTTAAAATATGCAACAGAATCTTTTTGAAAGACACTGGCAGCAGGTGGCTGAGTGTTTTATTAGACTACACCTATTCATGTATTGTTCTGGAAACCCTTTTTCTTCATTCAATCACAAAGGGACCATCTGCTTCCTTTATACTTAAACTTCTTTTTCAACTAACAAAAAATAAAGAGAAGCAACGCACGATACTAGTGATTTAAATTAACGAGTAACAAATAATAATCAAACTCCGCATTGAGGCAGGAAAAATAAATAGCTCGCCTGCAGTTTCAAAATAACAATTAATTTTAAATAAGTATTTGTGCTGTTGAAATTAATTATCTAACTACTATATTAGTTAGGAGCAATTTAAACATTAAAAGGTTTATTTCATGGGACAAAATTGCAGGGAGAAAGAGTGTGCATGGATGAGCAGAGTCTTCCTAGTAACACCATTGGCCATTGCTGTCTGGCTAAAGTCAGAAACACTCTACTTTTAGGGTATTTGTCGAGAGTATGAACTGCGAATGTGGAGACAGATTTTGTGTACATTATGGAATTTTTTTTGCAAATTAAAAATGTTTATAAACATACCTAAAATATTTATTAGCTGAAGTCAGACACATTTCTCAGACAGTATACAAGACATAACTAAAATAATGACACAGGCATGTATTGTCAGGGAAAAGAGTCAGCTTCATTTATTTAAAATTAGTTTAATGAAAATGGGGTAGTATGGTGGTGATAGAAAAAACCGCCTTACTTATTGGCAATAAACCAAACTTGTCAATTACAACACATCAGGCCTAGACGGGGGTCTTCTACCCTGCCATCATAAGCCACTTTTCCTCTCTCAATGGCAAATATCGCAAGGTCCACCTGGAATGGTGGTGCCGCTAACCCCACTAGAGTACAGTAGAACAAGCCTAACCCATGTACTGGGGGGGAGAGCACCACAAGATCTAATGATGAGACAATCACTGCTGCTGTGCCTGCAATCCCCAAAAGCCGACAGCTAGGGAGGTAGGGCAGGATTTGTCATTAAATTGGAACCAGAATGTCTCAGTCAGCCCAAAATAACTCCACCCACTAAAATCCTAACTAATGAAATAACAGAACTAGGCTACTGACAAAAATATTAACCCTGCCTTCCCAGTGTTAGCTGACTCCCCATCAGTGTTGCCAGGCATATTAAATGCCCTCTGTCACTATGGTGCTACATGCTGAACATGATCAGCTGGTATTATGCAGTGAGATAAATTGACTAAGGGCATCTGTCAAACTGAGTCTGACAGCATGTTACAATGAAATACTAGAAGTGCACCAATATTTAGGAAAATATTTGCAAAAAACTAAAAAAAAGAACTTTAAACATCATCGGCTCATATAATTATTACCTATAAAATGGATCGGCAATATGCCTTTAGTTTTGCAGGGATAATTTAATTTGCTGGCTGCTGGGATCCCACCGGTCAGGATACCAATGTCAGAATCCTGACAGCCGGCAATACCACCAGCCGGTATCCCAGCGCAGCGGGCTATTCCCACTCGTGGGTGTCCACGACACCCATAGAGCGGGAATAGATCCAGTGGCGAGCCCGTAGAGTGGCAAGTGCAGCGAGCCCGCAAGGTGACTCTCTGAGCTCGCCCCGCTGCCAGCATAATCAATTTTATTGGAAATTATATTAGCCCACAATTATAATCAACAGTGGTACTGCCTTCCCTGATTTGAACACAAACAATCAATATTAAAGGTTATTTTATTACCTTGTTGATCATCTAAAGTTTAAGTAATACATAATAGCAGAGATAAGTAAAATCCCTAGATCGTTGTATTGAGCGGAATAGCTAAAATAATGAATAGATAAAAAATTAAGCAATGGCTTTATTTGGGAATAAATGTCCAAGAAAATAATGTTTCCATTGCCTTTTGCAGAGTTGGAATATGGCAATAATATGTGTCGTGAAATATTTCAAGTAAACGCCTTCCGAATTGAAATACTAACAAAATACATACTGCAAATCCAATACAAGACCAATAAAGCTAAAGATTGGGTTCAGCTTTGTCATTTGTAATAAGTAAGAGAAGAAAGGAAAGACGACAAAATGTATTTGAAGACTGCCCTGGATTACATGTGCTCCTAGATTCCTGGTTTGAGACCCTCGGTTAACCCTTCAAATTAAATCAATCCCAATTTATGTCATATTGTTGTTGTGTCAATATGGTAAGCAACATACACATGTAATTATTATTGAAACCACACTAGAATAAGAATTTTTTTATACCCAATATGCAAACTCTTATCAATCATCTCCTCAACTACAGTAACCTTCTTTTATTTGGCATTATATGCATATATTTTTCCCTGGGACAGATGTACTAAGACTTGGGGGGAAATGTACTAAGCCTTGAAAAGTGATACATTTCACGGTGATAAAGTACCAGCCAACCAGCTCCTAACTGTCATTTTTAAAACACAGCCTGTGACATGGCAGTTAGGAGCTGATTGGCTGGTACTTTATCACCGTGAAATGTATCACTTTTCAAAGCTTAGTACATTTCCCCATTGGAGAGTAATAAAGTGGAGAGAGATAATGGCCCTGATGTATGAGCCTCCATTATGGGGGAGAAGTGGTATCTGCGCATGTTATGTGCTCCGATACCGCTTCTCCCCCATGTATGACTGTGGTACTGTAGCAAGTGACAGGGGCGCTATGTACCCCTGTCATTATCTGCACTGCTATCTTTAAGATAGTGCTCCAATGTGTGGGGCAATGTAAGAATGGTCATTGCCACTATCGATTTCGACAGCAGCAGGTGTCTTTGCCCCATTGACAGCCACTGTGTTGGCTGCTGCAGCTGCCGGCTGCACATGGGAGATCTCGTGATAGTAACGAGATCTCGCGCATGCACACTGCAGCCGGCTGGGGGAGAGACACAGTGCATCAGCACTAGGCTGATGCACTGTGGGGCACTGGTAGGGATCGCTGGAGTGAGGAGCTTTCACTCTCCTGCTCCGGCAAATGAGATGATCATACATCTCGGTGCTAGTGGTTTCTGCTTCGCCTCAGTAGAGAGGCGAAGCAGGAAGACTTACACCAGCACAATCTGTGCCAGTATCATACATTCACCCCAAAGTACCAATCAGCTCCTAACTGGAAATTTTCAAACCCATCCTGTAATATGAAAAGACTTAGTATATCTACCCCAGAGTGTCTCAATCCTTAGTAGATGCCTTGGGAAGACTGATCTTCCTCTCGCACTACTTCATATCGGCCATAACACTCTCCAAATCCCTATAATGACTCCAGATATACTCCAGAATCCAACTCACCTACAGAGCACTCAAAACTTCAACCCCCTTCATACATCTCAAATCTCAACTTTAATTGCTCTCCCTCTTGCCTTCTTAAAGCCACCATTTGCCTCCTCTCTTATAATGCTCACTCCCTGCATTTCCCTGCAACACTGACCAGATTTTCCCAACCTTCAAATATCTAAATGTTGTCTGAAATATTCTCCCTTACTAGAGTCCACCCTTCTCCTACCTATATTACTCCCACTGGTTCACCCTCGCTGCTGTCCTAATCTAAACTTTGAAACATGCCTGCTTGTATTGTCTTAACTCTGCCCCTTCCTCACTACACTATAAGTTCCCAAAGCATGGCCACTGTACACCTTGTATGTCCCTGTTTTATTTATGCCCTGTTTTATGCATTATGGTGTCTTAAAAATAACCAAATATAATAATAACCACCACAAATCTTACAACACAGGGGGTCATTCTGACCCGATCAAACGCTGCAGTTTATCGCAGTGGTGCGATTGGGTCAGAACTGCGCATGCTAGATGGCCGAAGGCCGTCGGGCTGCTACGATTGTTTCTGCCTGATTGACAGGCAGAGGCGGTCGCTGGGCGGGGGGGGGTGGGCGGAACGACGGTGTTTGGCCGCCGTTTTGTGGGCACGGTCCAGCCAACGCAGGCGTGGTTGGACCAAATGGGGGCAGGCCGCAGCGGCTGCGTGACATCACACGCAGCCGCTGCAGGCCAGGAAGTGATGAGTAGCTCCCGGCCAGCACGCTAAAGCTGCGCTGGTCGGGAGCTACTCTTGAAGTGCAAGGCATCGCTGCTGTGCGATGCCTTTGCACTTCTGTGGGGGGGGGGGGGAGGCGGCACTGACATGCGGTGCGGGATAGCCCTGTCCTGGGCATCCCCCCGCATGTCAGCGTGGATGATCGTAGGTGTGCTAAATTTAGCACAGCTACGATCATCTTGGAATGACCCCCACAGTCCAATGTTTTCTGATTTAATAAACCATATAAAAAATGAATAAAAAAGTACATTCTTTTCAACCTAATTTAAAGAAGGACTTAAGCACTTAAAATTAATTTAGTTTTACTTGCTGATCATAAATATTCTATCATTGAAATAGAACAGTATAGGGCGGAACCAAAACATATACCTAATAACAAGGGACAGCTGACAACTGTGAATTAATTCCTTTAATCCCATAAATAATTGACCAAAAAAATAAAAAGATTACACATGAATACAGTAAACAAAAGGAACTTAGCTTCAACCACCACTGACGGGAGGATATTCCACTTATCCATTACCCTTTCTGTGAAGTCATTTTCCCTCAAATTTCCCCTGAACCTACCTCCCTCCAGTCCCAGCGCATGTCATCGTGTTCTAGTATTTCTCTTCCTTTGAAGAATGTTTCCCTCCTGGTTCTTGTTAAAACCCTTGATATATTTGAAAGTTTCTATCATGTCCCCCTTTTCCCTTTCTCTGCTCCAAACTATACATGTTAAGAACTTTTAGTCTTTCCGGGTACGTTTTGTGATGTAGATCATGCACCATTTTAGTTGCCCTTCTTTGTACGCTTCTCCAGTGTATTTATATCCTTATGGAGATATGGCCTCTAAACTGAGCACAGTATCACAGAATCTGATTTACTTACAGTTAGATGTATTAATAAGCCCCTTAAACTCTATCCATAAACTTTTGTTCTGTACACCAAACAAATTGTACCAGCATGACCCATATTATTCTGGAGCCATCTGTCTGGTTTGGTTAACCAACATACTTTTAGATGTACAGTAGTTAGCCTTATATCCTGATATCAATTAATTAGTTCATGTTAAATAAGCCTGTACATGAACTGATCACCTGAGTCGAAGTTAAATGGTAAATGTTGAGTGTGAAAGAAATATCACTGATATATAATAGAGTTCCTTGGTCAGCACAGAGATAGAGAGGAACATTTGAAGAAATTTGTGCATTGGATATAAATCTGACAATAACTTTTAGTGTTCATCCCTGGTTCATAATATCCCAAATTCTGAATAAACTCAGTGACTACAAAATAAGTGAGTTTGGAAATCACTGAAACCATGTACAAATACATTGACTTGTCCACCTAGTGTTCTTTCAGTATGCATTCCCACTTTCTGGTCCTTCACACTGCCCTGAGAAAATCAATCTGCACCCAGGTAAGGACTTGTAGAGACAACTGAAATTGTTCATAACTGAATTGGAATTTATATTTAGACTAATGATATTTTAAATTACTCATGGCATTAAAGGGACATCAGCAATGTCTTTATTATATCCATTACACAGTAACAAAGGAGAATTAATAATGTCATCAACATTATCCATTCACTAGAAAAATAAAAAAATTAAATCTCAGCGATTATTTATACTTTACAGGAACAATGGTACAGATGTAGCCACACTCATCATTGCTGCTGCTGTGCCATGCAAGTGTCCTAGTCGCGCCATACAAATAGCACAAGTAGGCGAAGTAAGGCGTGGTAAGTCACAAGAGGATCCACAGCATGAAATACACAGTTTCACCACTGGGTGGCTATTGTTCCACTAATAAAAACTACAGTACAGTGCTGAACAGCAGCGGATGGCTATGGCACTACAGAATACTAACCAATGTAGCAAGCTCTGACAATAGTATTAGAAATACTGTTGTAGTTCTGTTTTAATACATTAATACTGCAGGGCGGAATACAAAATCACTGGGATGGCAGGCATCCAGTGACAACATGCCTTACAACAGTTCCCCTGGTGTGCTGAGACACACAGCACTATAAAATAAAAAATGACAATGAGCAACATCACTATGTCACTGCAGCTGTCAGCCACCTGTCTCCATAGCTCTCTTGGCATAGTGGTATCACCGATGGTTACCATGCCCGTGAGCTAGAGTTCAATTTCTACAAAGGACACACTTGTATTGTATATCTGTGTAAAAATTATTATCCACCGTTTTTTTCTAATCTTCCCAAAACAAGTTCTGTCATACTTTCCCAAACCAAGCACTGTTGTGCTTAATATACAAACTCAGATATGCACACAGATATACAGTACAGTAAAAATTAGAAAAAACCTGTAGGTGCTAGATTTTACACAAATATACAATATAAGTGTGACTTTTCAAATGACAAGAGTCTTATCTTTATGAGACTGAGTTTACTGTACTTCTTCCCAGGCCTCCCCATTCCTTTATAAGGCAGCCTCCCGCACCCCCAATCCCACCCCCATGAGACTTGTGATTTCATGGATAGGGTGTACTGCTTAGTAAATGACAGCATGAGCCATTCTTTTACATACAGTAGTGTACCGGCCATGTTGTGTTTGTAATTTACTAAGCAGTACACCCAGTCCGTGAAATCACAAGTCTCACAGAGGGTGGAATTAATGGTGGGAAAGGTTGCCTATTAAAGCAATGGGGAGACCCAGAAATAAGTACAGTAAACTCAGTCTCATAAACTTAACATTCTCGTAACTTGAAAAGCCACACTTGTATATTTGTGTAAAAAGTAGCATTATATCTGTGTAAAAATTAGCACCCACAGATGTTTTTCTAATTTTCCCAAAACAAGTTCTGTCATACTTTGTATACAGACTCAGACATGCACACAGATATACAGTCAAAGTGGTTTTTCAAATTACCAGAGTGTTATCTTTATGAGACTCAGTGTACTTCTTCCCAGGTCTCCCCATTGCTTTAATAGGCAGCCTCCCCCACCCCTAATCCCACCCCCTGTGAGACTTTTTTTGTGTGATTTTACGGACTGGGTGTACTGTCTAGTAAAACACAACACGGTCGGTACGCTACTTTATGTAAATTAATTGCTCATGCTGTCATTTACTGAGCAGTACACCCAGTCTGTGAAATCAGAAGTCTCACAGGGGTGGGATTGGGGCTGGGGGAGGCTGCATATTAAAGCAATGGGGCGGCCCAGGAAGAAGTACAGTAAACTCAGTCTCATAAAGATATGTCTTACGTAATTTGAAAAGCCACACTTGTATTGTACAGTATATCTGTGTAAAAGTTAGCATCTACAGCTTTTTTCTAATTTTGAATGTATATCTGTGTGCATGTCTGAGTTTGTATATTAAGCAAAACAGTACTTGGTTTGGGAGAATTCTAAAAAGAAAAAAACTGTGGATGCCGCTTTTTACACAGATAAACAATACAAGTGTGTCCTTTGTGGGAATCGAACCCTAGCTCACAGGCATGGTAGCCATCTGTGATACCACTATGCCAAGAGAGCTATGGAGATAGGTGACTGACACCTGCAGTGACATAGTGATGTTGCTCATTGTATTTTTTTTTATAGTGCTATGTGGCCCAACTCTATCACTGATTGTAATTATTTTTTTTTCTTTTAGAGAGCTGTGTAGAACTCTGAACTGTATTTTTTTTTGTGCGTCGGAGATGCTGAGCAAATCTTTTTCACATTTCTAATTAATGTAGAGATCATCTAAAAAAGTGGTTCTAAAACTACAACCATACAACCTTACAATGGAGACTTCACACATGTGCAATAGTGGTTTTCTGATGCAACACCTGGTGGACGAACACCAGTATTGCTGACGACGGAGTCTTAATTCATTATACTGTGACTGAATACACGACGCTGCGACAAGGCGCAGGCAAACATAATGCGACTAGTTTTTCACACTACACACCACACGGAAGCTACTGTACACGAGCATGGCTACATCTGTACTTTTATGTATATCTGTACATGTACAGATGTGCCCTCATACACTATGGCTGCAGTCGCGCCAAACAACCCTTATCGGCATGCCAGGTCCTGTGCAACTCAGCTTGCGCCAAGTGTCTTTTTCACTTGAATGTGCATCTTAGTCACACAAATGAAATAATCAGAGATGACAAAACAGCTGAACTGATTGATTTAATGTGCAACACATAGGCCCTCATTCCGAGTTGTTCGCTCGCTAGCTACTTTTAGCAAAAATGCAAACGCAAAGCCGCCGCCCTCTGGGAGTGTATCTTAGCATAGCAGAATTGCTAACGAAAGATTAGCAATTCTGCTATTAAGTATTTCCTTGCAGTTTCTGAGTAGCTCCAGACCTACTCCTAGATTGCAATCACCTCAGTCCGTTTAGTTCCTGGTTTGACGTCACCAACACGCTCTGCGTCCGGCCAGCCACTCCTCCGTTTCTCCAGCCACTCCTGCGTTTTTACCTGGCAAGCCTGCGTTTTTTTAGCACAATCCCGGAAAACAGCCAGTTTCCGCCCAGAAACACCCACTTCCTGTCAATCACACTACGATCAGCAGAGCGATTGAAAAGCTTTGTTCGCCCGTGAGTAAAATAGCATAGTTTTGTGTAAAAATACTTAGCGCGTGCGCCCTGCTGTGCATACGCATGCGCAGAACTGCCGGATTTTAGCCTATTAGCAATTCTGCTAAAAATAGCAGCGAGTGAACAACTCGGAATGAGGGCCTAAGTCTGAATCTGTATACAAAGTGCTACAATGAAGTGGCCGCAGCATTTTTTCACACCAAAGTCCGCTGTGCTTCATCTGTGACTCTGTACATATTTAAAACGAAGTCCTGTATAGTTAAAGTCACAGCCCGGCGTCTCAAGTAATGATTGTGTGGTGCTTCGCTGCATCTGCAGTGTGAATACGGCACATATTTAGAGATGAAGTTGCTATGCTACATCGCTTGGCACGGTTCAAACTTGCCGACTGTCTCGTGGCACATTGTGTATTGAGGCTAGGTGTATATGAACATATCTGTACACTTCATCATTATCATCATCTATTTCTAAAGTGAGACTAAACTCTGCAGCGGACATTCAGAGATAGAAATCATAAAAAGAACAAAACTCCCATAAAAACCAGAAGAAGTACAGAGAAGGATGATAAAGGAGATACAGACAGGAGACAAAGACTATTCTTCGATATTAGATTTTTTTCCAGAGATCTTTTGCATTTACAAACAAGATCTTCTGTTGGAGGTGATCATCTGTTGGCCTCTATAAAGCAATTATGCACATAGCCTAACTACCACAAATTTCAATGTTAAACTGTTAAAAAATATGTTAAAAAAAACAGAACCCTCAGGTCAAATAATAAGGCAAATTTAGTGCAAGTGTATTTCCCAAACAGGGGAGATTGGTTTGTCAAGGTCATGGCAGAGGAAAAAACTGGCAGAGCTACAGTATGCTTCCATTTTTCTAGCCCGAGGAGAAATTAATGACTCCAATTTACATTGCTGAGAAGAGACAAAGATTGAAAATAGCTGCACATATATTGACTAGAGAGAAATGAACAATATGGCACTGCCTACAGTAACAATTGTTTGTAGTAAAAATAAAGAACATGTATTTCCTCTTATAGTGTGTTGCTCTTATGGTGTATCGTTCACCTACTAAATATGTATTATTTCTTGTGCCTGTCGTAGATGGAGCAGAGCTTAACCATGAGGATGGTTATACCTCTTGACCATTTTAAGGACAGTGGTTGTTTTCAATGGTGATCTCTTACGAAGATATATAGCAGACAAAAAGTATCATCTTTCCCAAATTGTCTTTTATTCAATTAAAGCGTTCTTTGCGCTATATCTCCTCACTAGAACTCCTTTCTCCATATCACCATGCACTCATACAGGCCCCAAATATTTAAATGCTCCCTATAAAAGCTCAATAACCGAACCCCATAATAACTTACTTCAGTCACCTGATCTGTGGGCATAATTCTCACCACAATCTGAGTTACAGTGTCCTTTTGCCCACCACACTGTATGTTTAGTATGAAATACAAATGGAGGGGGTGCCGGCGGTCACAAGACCTACCACGGCATCCCGACAATGCGGATGCCAACCCCGGGGTAAGTATTTTTCCCCTCTCCTGCCCCCTACTCTAACCCTTGGGGGGTGGGGGGGGTGGAGGCTTAGGGCTACTCAGTGGAGGGTGGTGGTTAGGACAACCCTCGGGGGATGGCTCCTACTGCTAACTAGAGATGAGCGGGTTCGGTTCCTCGGAATCCGAACCCCCCCGAACTTCAGCCTTTTTACACGGGTCCGAGGCAGACTCGGATCTTCCCGCCTTGCTCGGCTAACCCGAGCGCTCCCGAACGTCATCATCCCGCTGTCGGATTCTCGCGAGGCTCGTATTCTATCGCGAGACTCGGATTCTATATAAGGAGCCGCGCGTCGCCGCCATTTTCACACGTGCATTGAGATTGATAGGGAGAGGACGTGGCTGGCGTCCTCTCCGTTAGAATAGATAGAGACACTTGAGTTGATTACTTAGTAATTTTGGGGAGCATTAGGAGTACTCAGAGTGCAGAGTTTTGCTGATAGTTACTAGTGACTGACCACCACCAGTTTTATTTATTATTTAATATAATCCGTTCTCTGCCTGAAAAAAAACGATACACAGTCACATACCATATCTGTGCTCAGCCTCAGTGTGCTGCATGATAATATCATCTATATGTATATCTGACTGTGCTGAGTGCTCACTGCTCACACAGCTGAATTGTGGGGGAGACTGGGGTGCAGTTATAGCAGGAGTACAGTGCACACTTTTGCTGCCAGTGTGACTGACCAGTGACCACCAGTATATTGTCTGCCTGAAAAAGTTAAACACTCCTGTGGTGTTTTTTTTTTAAATTCTATAAACGCATTCTGCTGACAGTGTCCAGCAGGTCCGTCATTCATTATATTATATAAATATTTACCTGCAGTAGTGTTATATTTTTTTTGTTCATCTCTATCATCTTTATCATCTCTATATTAGCAGACGCAGTACGGTAGTCCACGGCTGTGGCTACCTCTGTGTCGTCAGTGCTCGTCCATAATTGTATACCTACCTGTGGTGGGGTTTTTTTTTCTATCTTCTTTATACAAGTAGTTTAGGAGTCTGCTGACAGTGTCCAGCAGGTCCGTCATTATATTATATATACCTGCAGTAGTGATATATATATATTTTTTATATCATTATCATCTCTATACTAGCAGACGCAGTACGGTAGTCCACGGCTGTGGCTACCTCTGTGTCGTCAGTGCTCGTCCATAATTGTATACCTACCTGTGGTGTGGTTTTTTTTTCTATCTTCTTCATACTAGTAGTTTAGGAGTCTGCTGACAGTGTCCAGCAGGTCTGTCATTATATTATATATACCTGCAGTAGTGATATATATATATTTTTTATATCATTATCATCTCTATACTAGCAGAAGCAGTACGGTAGTCCACGGCTGTAGCTACCTCTGTGTCGTCAGTGCTCGTCCATAATTGTATACCTACCTGTGGTGGGGTTTTTTTTTCTATCTTCTTCATACTAGTAGTTTAGGAGTCTGCTGACAGTGTCCAGCAGGTCCGTCATTATATTATATATACCTGCAGTAGTGATATATATATATTTTTTATATCATTATCATCTCTATACTAGCAGACGCAGTATGGTAGTCCACGGCTGTAGCTACCTCTGTGTCGTCAGTGCTCGTCCATAATTGTATACCTACCTGTGGTGGGGTTTTTTTTTCTATCTTCTTCATACTAGTAGTTTAGGAGTCTGCTGACAGTGTCCAGCAGGTCCGTCATTATATTATATATACCTGCAGTAGTGATATATATATATTTTTTATATCATTATCATCTCTATACTAGCAGACGCAGTACGGTAGTCCACGGCTGTAGCTACCTCTGTGTCGTCAGTGCTCGTCCATAATTGTATACCTACCTGTGGTGGGGTTTTTTTTTCTATCTTCTTCATACTAGTAGTTTAGGAGTCTGCTGACAGTGTCCAGTAGGTCCGTCATTATATTATATATACCTGCAGTAGTGATATATATATATTTTTTATATCATTATCATCTCTATACTAGCAGACGCAGTACGGTAGTCCACGGCTGTAGCTACCTCTGTGTCGTCAGTGCTCGTCCATAATTGTATACCTACCTGTGGTGGGGTTTTTTTTTCTATCTTCTTCAAACTAGTAGTTTAGGAGTCTGCTGACAGTGTCCAGCAGGTCCGTCATTATATTATATATACCTGCAGTAGTGATATATATATATTTTTTATATCATTATCATCTCTATACTAGCAGACGCAGTACGGTAGTCCACGGCTGTAGCTACCTCTGTGTCGTCAGTGCTCGTCCATAATTGTATACCTACCTGTGGTGGTTTTTTTTTTCTATCTTCTTCATACTAGTAGTTTAGGAGTCTGCTGACAGTGTCCAGCAGGTCCGTCATTATATTATATATACCTGCAGTAGTGATATATATATATTTTTTATATCATTATCATCTCTATACTAGCAGACGCAGTACGGTAGTCCACGGCTGTAGCTACCTCTGTGTCGTCAGTGCTCGTCCATAATTGTATACCTACCTGTGGTGGGGTTTTTTTTTCTATCTTCTTCATACTAGTAGTTTAGGAGTCTGCTGACAGTGTCCAGCAGGTCCGTCATTATATTATATATACGTGGCAGTAGTGATATATATATATTTGTTATATCATTATCATCTCTATACTAGCAGACGCAGTACGGTAGTCCACGGCTGTAGCTACCTCTGTGTCGTCAGTGCTCGTCCATAATTGTATACCTACCTGTGGTGGGTTTTTTTTTCTATCTTCTTCATACTAGTAGTTTAGGAGTCTGCTGACAGTGTCCAGCAGGTCCGTCATTATATTATATATACCTGCAGTAGTGATATATATATATTTTTTATATCATTATCATCTCTATACTAGCAGACGCAGTACGGTAGTCCACGGCTGTAGCTACCTCTGTGTCGTCTGTGCTCGTCCATAATTGTATACCTACCTGTGGTGGTGTTTTTTTTTCTATCTTCTTCATACTAGTAGTTTAGGAGTCTGCTGACAGTGTCCAGCAGGTCCGTCATTATATTATATATACCTGCAGTAGTGATATATATATATATATATTTTATATCATTATCATCTCTATACTAGCAGACGCAGTACGGTAGTCCACGGCTGTAGCTACCTCTGTGTCGTCAGTGCTCGTCCATAATTGTATACCTACCTGTGGTGGGGTTTTTTTTTCTATCTTCTTCATACTAGTAGTTTAGGAGTCTGCTGACAGTGTCCAGCAGGTCCGTCATTATATTATATATACCTGCAGTAGTGATATATATATTTTTTATATCATTATCATCTCTATACTAGCAGACGCAGTACGGTAGTCCACGGCTGTAGCTACCTCTGTGTCGTCAGTCACTCGTCATCCATAAGTATACTAGTATCCATCCATCTCCATTGTTTACCTGAGGTGCCTTTTAGTTGTGCCTATTAAAATATGGAGAACAAAAATGTTGAGGTTCCAAAAATAGGGAAAGATCAAGATCCACTTCCACCTTGTGCTGAAGCTGCTGCCACTAGTCATGGCCGAGACGATGAAATTCC
This sequence comes from Pseudophryne corroboree, assembly GCF_028390025.1. Lineage (NCBI taxonomy): Eukaryota > Metazoa > Chordata > Amphibia > Anura > Myobatrachidae > Pseudophryne > Pseudophryne corroboree. The sequence continues at coordinate 679,268,330 of NC_086448.1, forward strand.
ATCAACGTCGTCTGCCAAGGCCGATGCCCAATGTCATAGTACAGAGCATGTAAAATCCAAAACACAAAATATCAGTAAAAAAAGGACTCAAAAATCTAAAATAAAATCGTCGGAGGAGAAGCGTAAACTTGCCAATATGCCATTTACCACACGGAGTGGCAAGGAACGGCTGAGGCCCTGGCCTATGTTCATGGCTAGTGGTTCAGCTTCACATGAGGATGGAAGCACTCAGCCTCTCGCTAGAAAAATGAAAAGACTTAAGCTGGCAAAAGCACAGCAAAGAACTGTGCGTTCTTCGAAATCACAAATCCACAAGGAGAGTCCAATTGTGTCGGTTGCGATGCCTGACCTTCCCAACACTGGACGTGAAGAGCATGCGCCTTCCACCATTTGCACACCCCCTGCAAGTGCTGGAAGGAGCACCCGCAGTCCAGTTCCCGATAGTCAGATTGAAGATGTCAGTGTTGAAGTACACCAGGATGAGGAGGATATGGGTGTTGCTGGCGCTGGGGAGGAAATTGACAAGGAGGATTCTGATGGTGAGGTGGTTTGTTTAAGTCAGGCACCCGGGGAGACACCTGTTGTCCGTGGGAGGAATATGGCCATTGACATGCCTGGTGAAAATACCAAAAAAATCAGCTCTTCGGTGTGGAAGTATTTCAACAGAAATGCGGACAACAGGTGTCAAGCCATGTGTTGCCTTTGTCAAGCTGTAATAAGTAGGGGTAAGGACGTTAACCACCTCGGAACATCCTCCCTTATACGTCACCTGCAGCGCATTCATCATAAGTCAGTGACAAGTTCAAAAACTTTGGGCGACAGCGGAAGCAGTCCACTGACCAGTAAATCCCTTCCTCTTGTAACCAAGCTCACGCAAACCACCCCACCAACTCCCTCAGTGTCAATTTCCTCCTTCCCTAGGAATGCCAATAGTCCTGCAGGCCATGTCACTGGCAATTCTGACGAGTCCTCTCCTGCCTGGGATTCCTCCGATGCATCCTTGCGTGTAACGCCTACTGCTGCTGGCGCTGCTGTTGTTGCTGCTGGGAGTCGATGGTCATCCCAGAGGGTAAGTCGTAAGACAACTTTTACTACTTCCACCAAGCAATTGACTGTCCAACAGTCCTTTGCGAGGAAGATGAAATATCACAGCAGTCATCCTGCTGCAAAGCGGATAACTGAGGCCTTGGCATCCTGGGCGGTGAGAAACGTGGTTCCGGTATCCATCATTACTGCAGAGCCAACTATAGACTTGATTGAGGTACTGTGTCCCCGGTACCAAATACCATCTAGGTTCCATTTCTCTAGGCAGGCGATACCGAAAATGTACACAGACCTCAGAAAAAGACTCACCAGTGTCCTAAAAAATGCAGTTGTACCCAATGTCCACTTAACCACGGACATGTGGAGCAGGGCAGACTCAGGACTATATGACTGTGACAGCCCACTGGGTAGATGTATTGACTCCCGCCGCAAGAACAGCAGCGGCAGCACCAGTAGCAGCATCTCGCAAACGCCAACTCTTTCCTAGGCAGGCTACGCTTTGTATCACCGCTTTCCAGAATACGCACACAGCTGAAAACCTCTTACGGCAACTGAGGAAGATCATCGCAGAATGGATTACCCCAATTGGACTCTCCTGTGGATTTGTGGCATCGGACAACGCCAGCAATATTGTGTGTGCATTAAATATGGGCAAATTCCAGCACGTCCCATGTTTTGCACATACCTTGAATTTGGTGGTGCAGAATTATTTAAAAAACGAGAGGGGCGTGCAAGAGATGCTGTCGGTGGCCAGAAGAATTGCGGGACACTTTCGGCATACAGGCACCATGTACAGAAGACTGGAGCAACACCAAAAACGCCTGAATCTGCCCTGCCATCATCTGAAGCAAGAAGTGGTAACGAGGTGGAATTCAACCCTCTATATGCTTCAGAGGTTGGAGGAGCAGCAAAAGGCCATTCAAGCCTATACAACTGACCACGATATAGGAGGTGGAATGCACCTGTCTCAAGCGCAGTGGAGAATGATTTCAACGTTGTGCAAGGTTCTGCAACCTTTTGAACTTGCCACACGTGAAGTCAGTTCAGACACTGCCAGCCTGAGTCAGGTCATTCCCCTCATCAGGCTTTTGCAGAAGAAGCTGGAGACATTGAAGGAGGAGCTAACACTGAGCGATTCCGCTAGGCATGTGGGACTTGTGGATGGAGCCTTAATTCGCTTAACAAGAATTCACGGGTGGTCAATCTGTTGAAATCAGAGCACTACATTTTGGCCACCGTGCTCGATCCTAGATTTAAAACCTACGTTGTATCTCTCTTTCCGGCAGACACAAGTCTGCAGGGGTTCAAAGAACTGCTGGTGAGAAAATTGTCAAGTCAAGCGGAACGCGACCTGTCAACATCTCCTCCTTCACATTCTCCCGCAACTGGGGGTGCGAGGAAAAGGCTCAGAATTCCGAGCCCACCCGCTGGCGGTGATGCAGGGCAGTCTGGAGCGACTGCTGATGCTGACATCTGGTCCGGACTGAAGGACCTGACAACGATTACGGACATGTCGTCTACTGTCACTGCATATGATTCTCTCACCATTGAAAGAATGGTGGAGGATTATATGAGTGACCGCATCCAAGTAGGCACGTCAGACAGTCCGTACGTATACTGGCAGGAAAAAGAGGCAATTTGGAGGCCCTTGCACAAACTGGCTTTATTCTACCTAAGTTGCCCTCCCACAAGTGTGTACTCCGAAAGAGTGTTTAGTGCCGCCGCTCACCTTGTCAGCAATCGGCGTACGAGGTTACTTCCAGAAAATGTGGAGAAGATGATGTTCATTAAAATGAATTATAATCAATTCCTCCATGGAGACATTCACCAGCAGCAATTGCCTCCACAAAGTACACAAGGAGCTGTGATGGTGGATTCCAGTGGGGACGAATTGATAATCTGTGAGGAGGGGGATGTACACGGTGATGAATCGGAGGATGATGATGAGGTGGACATCTTGCCTCTGTAGAGCCAGTTTGTGCAAGGAGAGATTAATTGCTTCTTTTTTGGTGGGGGTCCAAACCAACCCGTCATTTCAGTCACAGTCGTGTGGCAGACCCTGTCACTGAAATGATGGGTTGGTTAAAGTGTGCATGTCCTGTTTATACAACATAAGGGTGGGTGGGAGGGCCCAAGGACAATTCCATCTTGCACCTCTTTTTTCTTTCATTTTTCTTTGCGTCATGTGCTGTTTGGGGAGTGTTTTTTGGAAGGGCCATCCTGCGTGACACTGCAGTGCCACTCCTAGATGGGCCAGGTGTTTGTGTCGGCCACTAGGGTCACTTATCTTAGTCACACAGCTACCTCATTGCGCCTCTTTTTTTTCTTCTTTGCGTCATGTGCTGTTTGGGGAGTATTTTTTGGAAGGGCCATCCGGCCTGACACTGCAGTGCCACTCCTAGATGTGCCAGGTGTTTGTGTCAGCCACTAGGGTCGCTTAGCTTACTCACACAGCTACCTCATTGCGCCTCTTTTTTTCTTTGCGTCATGTGCTGTTTGGGGAGTGTTTTTTGGAAGGGCCATCCTGCGTGACACTGCAGTGCCACTCCTAGATGGGCCAGGTGTTTGTGTCGGCCACTTGGGTCGCTGAGCTTAGTCACACAGCTACCTCATTGCGCCTCTTTTTTTCTTTGCGTCATGTGCTGTTTGGGGAGTGTTTTTTGGAAGGGCCATCCTGCGTGACACTGCAGTGCCACTCCTAGATGGGCCAGGTGTTTGTGTCGGCCACTTGGGTCGCTGAGCTTAGTCATCCAGCGACCTCGGTGCAAATTTTAGGACTAAAAATAATATTGTGAGGTGTGAGGTGTTCAGAATAGACTGAAAATGAGTGGAAATTATGGTTATTGAGGTTAATAATACTTTGGGATCAAAATGACCCCCAAATTCTATGATTTAAGCTGTTTTTTAGGGTTTTTTGAAAAAAACACACGAATCCAAAACACACCCGAATCTGATAAAAAAAATTTGGTGAGGTTTTGCCAAAACGCGTTCGAACCCAAAACACGGCCACGGAACCGAACCCAAAACCAAAACACAAAACTCGAAAAATTTCCGGTGCACATCTCTACTGCTAACCACCCCCCTAGTGCCTAACCTTAACCCTAATACTCACCTTCGACATCCCAGCGGTCTGTGTTCCAGCATCGGTCATATGTCCGCCGACATACAGTCTGTATGTCTGCTGGGATGCCAAACACATCCATACTGTACATATCCCTTACTTCTAAACCCAGTGCTACGGTACTAGGCAAACCTAAGTGGTTGGATTGGACACCATGGTGGTTATGTATGTGGTTAAATGTATCTTTCCTTTACCATGGTGGTAGTAGTAATAAGTAATAATTGTAGCAGGAAAAATAACTGCAAATACATTGTACGTGTAAAATTATGCATTTTGTAAGAGGTATGACCTGAAAGATTTGTATTTGCTCTTTGCAAATTTTCAGTCTCTTCTATTTGGATACAACTGCAAATTCACAGAAGAATTATTAAATGTCCAGTAGAATTATTAAATGTCCTGATCTCTTATGTCTCTCTTAGAGACATAAAATAACAGATTAAACAATAATGTATACAATTCTCATGGAATTTGTACTTGAACTATGATACTGATTTGTCAGGAATCTGCTTAACGTTTGTATGATCTAAAATCTGGGCTGAAAATGTTTGTGTTCATGTTTCCCATCAGTCTTCATGCTTGATATCTGTTTGATGGTTGACAAACTTCCAGATGTGATTTGCGAAGTTCCGAATGCCTTTTGTACTTGGTCAGGAGCTGTTCTTTTAAATACAAAGATCTGGACTTCCAGTTAAATCTATTCTCATTGTCTCTATAAAGTGCTTATTAAAGAAACACATAATGTTATACAGCAGCAGAGAGATGGTGTCTAGGCTACTGTGTTGCATGCCCCCATAAAGGTACATGAACATTAATTTCCAGGTTGCAAGTTAAAAAATGCTGCGGGAGGAAAGTTCTGGGTTGGAATTAAGTTGGGTACAAAATGGCCAATAAATCATCTGTTCGTTCGACTGGTCGATATTTCATGAGCCAATTGGCAGGTGTGTAGTAAGTCTGTGAATGATGTCATTCACAGACATATCAAGTTGGCTGTGCAGCACAGCTGATGGCCGATATATCTTGTGCATCTGGCTGTGTGGCTGCCTCTGGATGTGAGAAACATGCGAGTTTGCATATTCTCGCACCATATTACATGTGCAAATTCTGCTAAATGTGCAAGTTTAATGCAGTTGACGGAACATGTGATAGAAAAAAGAACAGTTCATCTCAGCAAAATTTAACATAATATTAAAACATAACAAACTGTCACCAAAACTACTTAGCAAAGAAAGGAAATCTAATAATTTTTTTTATATAATTATTTCAATGCAAATGATGTAATAATTATGGAAAAGAGGATGAAGAGCCACCATTCTACAACCTGATGTATGGATAGAAAGTGATGGAAACAGGGCCCATGCTATTTAAGGAAGGTCAGATTAGAGACCTCATTATCCAGATGACCATACAGGAGAGTCTGCATATCAGTGGTATGTTATATGATTTGATATCTATGTTTAGATGTTTTTTAATTCATAATTGGATTGAGATTTTATATATTGGATTGATATTATTATTTATTTATATTTTTTATAGTTATATACACTGTTAAATCTTGATAAAGACGCCGCCGAGCGTCGAAACGCGTTGATACAGTGCCATATTGATGTCCTAACCTGTCATATCCATAGAGGGGAACTTATGACATATTGATACCCGGGTCATATTGTGTCCGCTGATTTCCTTCTCAGTTTCCTTATATGGTATGGCTGGTCGTCTATTTGTATTTTATTTATAATAAAGGGGTTTATTTTGCCCTAATTGGCTCCCTTTTTAATTCATCTCATGCACCATACGAGTGATATTCATCCTTATTATATTGAAGAAAAAAGACAGCACTTGCAATAAAGAAACCTTTCTGTTTTCTACTACGCTTATACAAGTAAGCATACATGTACGAATTCCTTGTTCCGTTGGCATGACATCACTTTGGGTGATCCTATAAGAAGGTGGACGTTTGAATCCTTTCGGGGCAATTCTACATCACCTATTCTTTCCCCCTACACAGTGGAAAGAACTATTTCACATAGACAATATTACACTATGTTGTGTTTTATGTTTTTCTTTTTCATGTAATACCATTATTTTGGTGAGGAACCATTCGATCAAGGGGACATTTGGAGCGCAGAAAGTGAGGTTGTACTTTTTCCATTGCATATTGTTGTATAGGTTGGTGACCTATTTTTGTACCACCCATCGCTGATCCATTTTGCAGCGCCACAAGAGGAATTGCTTTTCTATTTTTCTGCATCCTTTGAAAATTAGAAACAGTGGTGCCGGGAAGGGGGGGGGGGGGGCATGTTTACTAATTACCCAGGCCAGGGCCTGATGGAGGTGCCTGGGGGGACCTGAGTCCGCCACTCGCCCACTCACCGCCCCTTACCTGTCAGCCTTGCCTGCAGTTAGTGTAGCGAGGCTGCCAAGCAGCAGCAGCATCCTCCTCTGTCTGTGCGGGGGGAGGGGCTTAGCAACTGCACTGATCGCGCCCCCCTCCTGATCTGCACCTGGCTTCGCGGCACCTTAATTACTATTTTTAATCACATTATTTTTGTGAGGAGGCGTATCCACTCCCCCTTACATTAGGCCACACTTACCTTACCTGGGCCTGCCTCACTGTCTAACGTCATGATTAGAGACAATGTGCAAATGATGCTTTTAGTTTTGGGATCCTGGGCTAAAAAGCAAGATTTTATGGGGTCTTATAGTTTGCATTTTTAGAGGCGGTCATTGCTTTGCAAAAGTGAACAGAGCAATTTTCACTCCTCACAAACACTTGAGTTTTGAAAACGGAGAGAACGTCAACAATTCCCCATTTCCGTGAGTCAGAACGAATTGCTGATTCACAGGTATAAACTATAATTTGTAGAATTGTATGGTTTTCATCATTATCCTTTATGCATCTTTAGAATTTCCTACTCATTTATTTTACTGCTTCTACACTGCGCACATCCCAGGGACAAATATACAATTCAGGAAGGAAATGAATATCATATAACGGAAATTGTTTTCTAGAGAGAAATATTTGTACATTTCACACTTAGAATGTGATTTCAGCTCTATATGTTAGATTCAGAAAAACAAGCTGCTGGCACAGCGAATAAAGATAGTTATCAATAAGAAAGCAAATGTCACTGCACAACATTTTTCAAAATGTTATGGGTTTTATAACTTACACAGTATTCATAGGAAATCTTATATCTAAGCTTTCAGATCATTTTTTTTTCTGAAATAAATTCAGAAAACAGAGTAATCAAACATAGTTCAAAGTATAAAAACTTCAGACTGATGGTGCAAGCGCATCTGTATATCTCGCTTAGCCACATTGCTGAGTAAGTACGCTTGCATCTCCTTAGCCACTATTCAACAACAAAGGAATCTCTGTCCATTTGACCTAAGAGCAGAGCACACAAATTTCACTTTGTGACCTGTACACGATCTCAGAGTTTGGAAAGAGTAGTCATGCAAGGTACAGTAGAGTTTAACAGAATGAATACATTTCCCGATTTCTCTCAATAACATGGTTGGTCAGCAACTACTTTTCCATTTTATCTCTCTCAAAGGTTTGATACATATACGCCCCTAAATGAATTATGATAGTATAGTGGAAAGTATGGAGGCCATATCTTCAGAAGGATATTAATACATTATAGACTGTACAAAGAAGGGCAACTAAAATGGTGCATGGTCTACATTACAAAACATACCCAGAAAGACTAAAAAAAAAACCTAAATATGTATAGTTTGGAGCAGAGAAGGGAAAGGGGGGACATGATAGAAACTTTCAAATATATCAAGGGTTTTAACAAGGTGCAGGAGGGAAACATTCTTCAAATTAAGAGAATTATTGGAACACAATGACATGCACTGAAACTGGAGGGAGGTAGGTTCAGGGGAAATTTAAGGAAAAATTACTTCACAGAAAGAGTAGTGGACAAGTGGAACAGCCTCCCATCAGAGGTGGTAGATGCTAAAACAGTAGAGCAATTTAAACATGCTTGGGATAGACATAAAGAAATCCTTACAAAGAAACAAGGATCAAATAAGGTTAGAGGTAAAAATATGAGAAAAAAAGGCAGACTAGATGGGCCAAGTGGTTCTTATCTGCCATCACATTCTATGTTTCTAAGTGAAATTAGAAACACATTGTAACTGTCATATTTATCATGTAAATGGTACATCCCAGATGACTGACTTGCTAGATATAGCCAACTTCTCCACTCTTTTCACTGTTTGACACATTAACTACTATATGAAGTAATTTTTTCTTTTTTACAAATCATCATGCAAGGAAAATATACCAACCTGCTGCATTGCTGGTGAATGCAAAGCTGTCTGGCTCTGTATCTGTAGCTGATTTCCAATGGACTGCTGCATGGACATTGGCTGGTGTTGCTGCATATGCATGTGCTGGTGGAGAGGTGGACTCATCTGAAGAGATGGAGGTGGAGATACAGCCATGCTTGCTAGAGAAACAGTCACTGGCATTTGGTTGTTGGGTTTTGGAGCTATGTTCCTGTTGATACCGGGATGCATGGCAGATAAATGTGGATTCATTGTTGACTGTTGGTGGTAAGGGGAGCTGAGATACAATGTAGAGTGTGCCTGTGTGGGTCCATGGAACACTGGAGGCTTTGAATTCATCATTTGAGAAGGTTGAGATGTTTTAACATCAATAGGATCATTGTAGCTCTTTTTTTACCCAAAAACAAAACAAAACATGTAATTAATAATATGCACAACGGGCTGTAGTTCAGTGTATGTTTCAACCAGATAGTATGTTCCAGCCAGATTTACTTATCAGACATTCCTAATGCTAATTGTATAGTGTGTTTATCTTTTTTAACTATTTGTTCTAGATTTTGCTAGCAAGTCAATAATAACTAAAATAAGAAACATAATAACATATGTATAATAGCATACTATTTACAGAATTTTTTGGTCTCTGCTCTGGATTGAGAAAAGGGAACATTGTTTTTACAACCAAAGACTATTTGCAAAAAGCTGTCAGGGATATTTTATTTTTGCTACATGTCATCTTGTATTTAAACCGAGGAAACGGTGATCATAAAAGAAGCCATATCTAGGAGCTATTTGCTTTAGAATAGATAATATGGGAAATTATAAAAACACATGAAATCAGCATTTATTTCTCCTGACCTTTAATATCCAAGTAAGACGTAGACTGGAGTAAAAATATATATTTTTGTCAAATCAATGACATTAAAACTGTAATGTGTTATAGGAAAATATACAGCTCTACTCCCCCTTTACATTGCTTGCTTAGAATGCAAGTCAAAACTGGCATCACAATGGAGATGGCCTAGCAAAGAAGGTGACATATAATGGAATGAATATATTGTTGTTTGTTTGTGTGAAGAATATACATGGTAGCACACAAGGTTAGAGGTATAAATCAGATGGTATAAATATTACTCACTGTATAATGATAAAAAAGTATAACGGACCATATAAAGAGAAGATGCTGTTCAGTGTCAGGGTTAGCTCTGATAATATATAATAAAGTAAATATGTACTATGTTCTCAGTATATATATATATATATATATATATTTAAATGGGTACATTTACTAAGAGGTGATTTAACAGGCGTATGCAAGCTCAGGGAAGGGCGCATGTGACAACCACCAATACTCACCAACCCAACTCCTTTGCTCCCGGACATAGGCTAATCTTCTGTATACCCCCATTCTCCAGACATACTGTAGGCTACCAGCCATACCAACCTTTACATATAGTGTAGATCTGAGGCTAAATGTAATAGGCTATGAGAAGCAGGAAGTGTGGGATTTTGTGCAAGTCTGGCCAGATTTGTAAAGTGAAATCCTTTACACAGCATAACCAGGTTGGTTTTGCCATGTAAATGATTGCTGCTTTAAAAATCTGGCCAGACTCGCACAAAATCCTGCACTTCCTGCTTCTCGCAGGCTATTACATTTAGGGGTCTATTTACTAAGCCTTGGATGGAGATAAAGTTACTGGAGATAAAGTACCAGCCAATCGGCTTCTAACTGTCATTTTTGAAACACAGCCTGTGGCATAGCAGTTAGGAGCCGATTGGCTGGTACTTTATCTCCAGCAACTTTATCTCCATCCAAGGCTTAGTAAATAGACCCCTTAGCTCCTTATCTCTTACTCATATGAATTAGTGGTCTGTTGCATCAAGAAATGCATTGAAGAGACACAATCACTTTCTTTCAAATAAGAAATTCCTTTTATTTTGTATTGCCCATGTTGTTTAAAATATGGATTTCTAGTGTCTTATATATATATATATATATATATATACCCTATATACAACCTACTACGGATCACTGTACACTGTTGGTTTCTGAGAGTGAAGAAATTAACACCCCAGACATATCTGCTTTTATCATTTCATTCAATAAAATAATTTTATTTCATGAACCCATTGGTTGAGTTTTTCTATACATCAAAGTCTCATTATCATGAGTAGGAGATTTAGATCTCCACTATATGGGAATAGGAGGAGATCGCAGGAGGATGCGTGGAAGCTAATTTGGCAGAATGTAGCACTAGCGTCTATCTCCTCTTCAATTAAAGAGAATTTATATAAACTTTACACTAGATGGCATCTGGTTCCTTTATGGCTAAACAAGATCTCCCACGCATCCTCCCCTATGTGTTGGAGGATATGTGGGCAAATCGGTGACTTTATACATACAGGTTGAGTATCCCATATCCAAATATTCCGAAATACGGAATACTCCGAAATACGGAATTTTTTGAGTGAGCGTGAGATAGTGAAACCTTTGTTTTCCGATGGCTCAATGTACACAAACTTTGTTTAATACACAAAGTTATTAAAAATATTGTATTATAAGACCTTCAGGCTGTGTGTATAAGGTGTATATGAAACATAAATGAATTGTGTGAATGTACACACACTTTGTTTAATGCACAAAGTTATTAAAAATATTGGCTAAAATTACCTTCAGGCTGTGTGTATAAGGTGTATATGAAACATAAATGCATTCTGTGCTTAGACTTGGGTCCCATCACCATGATAACTCATTATTGAATGCAATTATTCCAAAATACGGAAAAATATGATATCCAAAATACTTCTGGTCCCAAGCATTGGATAAGGGATACTCAAACTGTATTTGGTGAAAATCTCCCAAAATGAGTATATTTTGGAGTCAAGTTGAGATACTTCTAGGAAATATTTTTATATCTTAATTTCACTCAGCCCCTGGTCTGCGTTACTGAGTTTTCCTAGTGCTGGTCTTAATGAAAATGCTAATAAGCTTATTCATCATGTTCTTAACGCAGCTAGATGTACAGTGGCTAAATGTTGGAAAAACCTCGAACCTCTACCGCTAAGCATGGTAATGGCAGAAATTTGGTTTATCTGTACTATGGAGTATATCACTGCATCATTGCACGATAGATCGGTTAGGTCTGCTACAATCTGGGAACCTTGGTTTATTTATAATTGCTCTCTCTCTAAAATCTGATGTACTATAGTGTGTAGCACAGCCTTGGTTATTTCTAAGGATAACCCCTTATAGGGTTCATATTCTCGAGGGCCCATTAGTTTACTGGTGACCCCAGCTGGTATATGTGAAGGTATTCTTAAATTATGCTGGAACAAAAAAAAAGTTTGGCAAGGTAATCTGGTCTTTCATGGTGGCCCCATTTTCCCAGCTCCCCTTCCCCCCCCCCTTTTTTCCCCCCTTTATACAAAAAAATATATGATTGAATGTCTTAAGGTTAATCAATACACTATGCTAGCTGATCTCTAGCCTTGGTGGCTAAGTATTCAATGCATTGGAATTCATGAAATTCATGCATGTGATTTTGTATATTTGATGTCTTTTTTTCTTATTTAAGAAAATAAATGGTTAACACTATATGGGAATAATTATGACAGCAGCTAGAGCTATGGTATGGGAAATGAAGCATTGCCTATTTTTCTATACTTGTACCTCAATGTTCTAAAATACGAAACATTAAAAAACCTTGGTAACTTTTATTTTAGAATTATATTGAAATTACCAAAGGACCACTATAGGAGCATTAAAACACTTCAGGATATACGTTCAGGATACCGGCAGCCATAATACTGACACCGGAAACCCAACACCTGTCAGAACACTGACGACGGCATCTCGAAAGATTCAGGATCCCAACGATGGAATACTGACAGACAGGATCCCGAAGGTAAGTATTTATGGCTGGCTTAGGTTTAGATGAGGGGGTACGGGGTAGGTTTAGGGACACTCTGGGGCGGTTAGGGTTAGGTTGCATGGTGGTGGATGTTAGGGTTAGGCTGCAGAGGGAGTGGGGGTTAGGGTTAGACACCACTGTGGTTAGGGTAGGCACTAAGGGGGAGGGTTAGCTTTAGGCTGCGGGAAGGGGGGTTAGGTTTAGGCACCACTAGGGGGAGGTTAGGATTAGGCCCCAATAGGGGAGGTTAGGGTTAGACTGCGAGCAGGGAGGGTTAGGGTTGGGTGGCAGTGGAGGGATTACCATGATTGGGATGCCGAGGTCAACTCACTGATGTCGGGATTGCCGCGACTGGGATACCGGCATCGGTATAATGACCACCGGCATCCCAACTGCCGGCATTTCAAACTGATTCCTGCTTCAGATATGTTTAAATAAATATCCGGCTGAACATATAAGTATTGCAAAATCAGAAACATCTAAGAGGAACATTATAAACTAATTTGCACATATTATAACTGAACTCAAATATGAACAATAGCGTTATAATTAAATGGAACATTTCTATTTAATAGGATTACCTTATACTGTATTAATTCTTATTTTACTGCTGATACCATTTTACCAGTCTAAAAGGATGAGCAAGTATAAGAACGACAAGTAATTCTGAGATCTGAACCATATTTTTCAGGAAAAGGTAGCTTACAGCACAGTGCAAGGTGTGTTAAGATGACTTACATTTCCATTAAAGTGGCTCTAAAGAAGCATTAAAACTGTTTTATGCCTTGCTTTGCTGCCCAAAACATTAAGACTGGTGACTTTCACTAATTGTCCCCTTTTCTCGTCTTTCATCATGCCCATGTAACCCAAGGATGATGGCAAGAGAAGATTTGCAGGTGACTGGTCATCTGAGCTTCATTATGTGCCTTGTATAGTATCAATCTTTTCTTATGTGTTATTTGAATAAAAAAAGTGTTTTACAATGAGATATTGATAGTTTTAAAAACCTTCTTAAGCTGTGACAATATTTAAATATAAATCAAGTTAAATTAACACATGATATTACAATTTAAGTGAATTGATTTATGCTATGACCACAGATGTCTTTGATGTTTACTTAATGCAAGTGCTAGTATTGGTTAGTGAAAGATCATTAGTATGATAAATTACATGTTCAGTGGCTGGAATTTTGATTGATCTTTATCCAATCCCTCAAGGGGCAAATGGCACATTACAAATGAAATTAATTAATTTGTTTGATGTTTTGACTTGGTCAATTTATAAAGTGAATATCCATTATTATGCTGTAGAGGGAGCATTTATAAAAACTGTTCTACTAGTGACTGTATAGAATTTTTAATACTGCACCATTCAATTAAAAACTTGTCTGACCCACGTGGTCTGCATATCTTCTTATCGAAATTGGTAAGTGTGAAAGCTGGAAATACTGGTGGTAGAAGAGTGTCTACATTATATTTCACTGCTCATGTTCAGCAGCCAATCTTTACTAACAAAAATACTTCACTATGGGGGAGATGTACAAAGCATTGGAGAGTGATAAAGGGGAGAGAAATAAACTACCAACCAATGAGCACCTGTAATTTTTGCAAACACAGCTTGTAACATGGCAGTTAGGAGCTGATTGGCTGTTACTCTATCACACTCCACTTTATCTCTCTTCAAGGTTTAGTTTATATCCCCTATACTTGGAAGACATAGGGAGGCTCCAGCTCCTGCTACCTGCGGTTTAGTGTGGTTTCCTCGGTGGTGTTTGCGGGTGCATGCATTTGCAAGCCCCCGCAAACTTTAGCAGAGTAAAGGACTGCAAAGTTGCTGTCGGGCCATGCAGCCCTTTTCAGCAAAAATGTGTGAGGACACATCTGTATAACAGATGGTAGAAATATGGCCCACAACAGACTTGCTTGTCTGAGGGGACACGATGATGTTATTCATGCTGAATTGCATCATCGTAGTCCCGTTCCCCCCAAATACAATCCCTGTTTTCTTGGAACTCTATAGCTGGTGGGGCAGAGCCACGATGATGCAATTGTGCCACCACACCCCCTGCACAGCCCACTTTTGCGGTCACCATGCCCCCTATGCGCCAAATGGGCTGCTTACTCCAGAATGAGGGGGCAGCAAAGTCAGCAAGTATGGCCCACAAGTAGAAATGAGTGTCTATGGGCATAGCTACTTCAGCAAATTTTATGTGCAAAATATCACACCACAAAGGTTCTCAAAGTCACTTTCATGTCTTTATTGGGTCCATAGAATGTGAACACAACAGTGTATAAATAAGAGCAATGTAATAATTTCATACAGTGACTGCATGTACAAGTACTTTTCTTGTGTCTTTCCTCTCTGTGCTGTCCTTATTAATTAATTAGAATTGATTGATAAAGAGAGTTAATGGCAAACTGTAGGAAAAAAAAAGACTTTGTAGAAGAGGTGGCGTAGTTTTCAAAGTGACATTAGGTTTCAGATTTATTGTAAAATGTAGCCAAACGTCCCTGCGTGTTATGGACAACCATTCTATATAGCTAGATGGAAAATAGCTATCATTAAAAGAATCAAACAGTGCAGTACTGTCAGTATGACAGTTGACCAGTGTTAATTTTGACAAGGATTTTCAATTTAGGTTTAGTCTTAGTCGCTTATTTAGAATTGTAGTTGTTTTAAAGTCACATTTTAGTCTTTTTCTTTTCCTTTGTTTTAGTCAAGAGTTAATCAGTGGATCTCAGGTTTCATTTTAGTGTAATTTTAGTCAATATTTTAGTCATAACTATTGCAAACAGATTAATGATACTATAATGGATTTTGAGAAGTCTGCATACCTTTAAATGCAGTATGTGTTTAGTAAACTGAACTCAGTAGGCTGAGAATGTGTTACATACTGAGCCTGACTTACCATAGTGATCCCATATATTATATACAAAAGAATGCCTTAAGTTTGTTAGAACAAACAAGTGCAATACACAATCCTATTTCCTTCACAGCAGGTCATATATATTTTCTGTAAATATCTAGAACACATAATTGTTCTTTAAAAATGTAAAACCCTAAGTAATTTTGACAAGAATTTAAAATTTAGTTTTTCTTTTAGCCGCTTTATTTTTGCTTTGTCTTAGTTAAGATTTAGTCAGTGTTTCTCAGTTTTCATTTTAGTCTCATTTTAGTCCTGAAATAAACTGTAGTCGATAAATAGTTTGTCAAAATTTTCGTCGACAAAATCAACACTGCAGTTGACCTATCACACATTTTGAAATATGTTCTCCAGTAAACTATAACAAAGAATTCACTTTTAGCTCTTGAATCACTTTGCTTTCTAAACCCCAGCATCAAATGGTTGGATAGCTTACATTGTGTTTCATGCACAATCAATAAGAAATCCAAAATCTTAAAGTGAACAATTCCTTGTAAATAAACCGGTTAGCATAGATGAGGCGCGGAAGGGGTTTACTTATTCTTCTGGCCTAAAGATTAGATTTTAGGTGATGAACTGTACAAACATGCATGACATATACCAGAACCCTGCAGAATTTGTCCCAAGAAAAGTATTCTGGACACATATCAAGATAAGATCATAGTATGTAAATTATAACCCAAACAAAGAATGTAATTAGTTTATGGTGTAGCTAAGTCATGGTAACCTTGAGCTACAAATGGAGCCAATGGTGGATCTGGGAAGAAGTTATTATTTATTGACATTCGTATCTATATTTATATGAAAACCATCATTTGCAGTATGCTGTTCATACTTTAGTTATCATTAACTTATATCATGCCAACATCTTCCGCAGAGCTGTACAGACAATATTTGTCATTCACATCAGAAGCTGACACATTGGTGTTTAAAGGCTAAATTAACACATGGATGCACACAGACCTGAGTAGCACCCATTTTAGTCAGCAATACATTAAGCTTCCTGTATGATTTTGAAGTATGAGAGGTATATGGTAGAAAGCTACACAAAACCTGGGAGAACATACAAAGTCCACACAGATAGAGTCAAGCCATTAACCCCAATGTGGTGAGACAGCAATGTTAACCACTGTGCTACTGATTATGGCAAATATGTGCGGGAAGTAATGTACAGATTAAATGTTGTACTACAGTTTTTATTTACTTTAAAGTCTTCTCCTGGTTTAAACTATTTATCTGGTACATAATCACGTTACTTTTATGTGTCTAAGTAAAAATGTTTTTTTTATTCAAATAATTTTGAATCATAATCTGCATGTCAAAGAATCAATACGTAGACAATGGTGGACAAACAGGCTGGTCACTATCAGGCCTGGAGGGGAAGCCGGCTCGGCAACTGCATATTCTACCCCTCTTCTCATGTGAGGGAAAACTTATGCTTGTATACTTTCCCAGAATGTCTAGGAGACTGTCAAATTTTGGAAAGTCCTTCACGACTCCTAAAATAACAGTTTGCCCTCAAATATCCCACCCACATCCCAAGTAAAATGGACAAGATGGGGACGTGGTGATGATTTGTGGCAAGGTGAAGTGTGTCACCAGGGACCTGTACCCACTGTATAGCAGGGCCAGATCCAGGGGGGGGGGGCGAACGGGGCGAACGCCCCCCCCCTAACTGTCATAGCCACGCCCACTTACATGAGGTGGGGGCTGCTGCCAGGTGATGGTGTGTGGCTGCACTAACATCCCTCCCCATCCTCCGTGTCCCTGTGGCCCCATCTGCCATCATCACATGCCGTCACCCCCACCTTGGGCAGTGTGTGCCGCCCATCGGTGTGTTAGTAGTTACATGTGCCCAGTGTGTGTATGTGTGCTACATAAGAAGTACATGTGCAGCCTAGCAATGCTTTCTATGCTCTTTAGAGCATTAATTGACAGTTGGTACAGGAAGTGGGAGGAGTAATGAATGTAGGGGAGGAGTCAGGAATAAAAAAACCGCCCCCCCTAAAAGAAAAGTCTGGATCCGTCCCTGCTGTATAGTGACATGCATAGCGGCACTGCGCTGCAGGGGGTAAGACCATAATGATGGAAAACTCATTGTTGCCCTTCCTCCTGTACACTCTGCATGGTTCTCCCCAATGTGATCTCCCAGGGAAAAGATAAAGCAAAAGTAGGAATCTATGAACCAGTAAGTACAGAAAATTAAAAATCTAAAGAAATTAAGATGTAAAGTTACCTGATGGTCCTTTGTTTGGCTAATGATCACTTGTGTCAAACAGGCCCAATCTGTTATTTTGAATTTGGGTAGGATTATTCTTTAAAATATATTGATTTATAATGGACATTTGCTGTATGGTGTTTGGGCATGGGCTATATACAGAGAGAGCTTACAGTCATTCAGCATGTATTTATGGGCTAGTTCTGAGCTTTTTAAACAAATATCCTTTAAACTGACTCAGTCTAGCAGTGAAAATTGATTGTAATAAATGGGCTCCAATGTATTTTTTGTTAAGAATGTTACATAATAAGACTTTGGAAAACCATTTACTTGACTCTGGTAATATCTATGCCGTAAATATTTGACGTTACCTTGGATACAAGACTTGCTCGGTATGCGGCCAATTGCTTCAGATACTCCTTTTTGGCAGATTCAGTTTTCTTTTTATACACCTGCAAAAAATACAATTGAAAAAAAAAATGTAATTGTGTCTTAACATAAATTTGTCCTAATGCCTCTTCACTGAAGCATGTAAATGAGTATCACAAATGTGTCAATTTCTCTGATTAGTCCCATTATTGTGCCAGCAAACCAATATACTGTAAACTGGCAAAATAAAGTTGTACATTGCTATATATATATATATCAATCAGGGAAGAAATGGCGTCACTCCAGGACTTGAGGTGGTAAAAATCTTCAATTAGTGTAGTTTATAAAACATCACATAAACCAACGTTTCGAGGCCCGTAGCCCCTTTGTCAAGGTCATACAGGCACGAGGAGGCCACAGACACTACTGAGCCTCATTTTGACTTGTTTTAAGGACATTACATCAAAGTTGGATCAGCCTGTAGTGTGTTTTTCCACTTTAATTTTGAGGGTGACTCCAAATCCAGACCTCCATGGGTTAATAACTTTGATTTCCATTGATAATTTTTGTGTGATTTTGTTGTCAGCACATTCAACTATGTAAAGAACAAAGTATTTAATAAGAATATTTCATTCATTCAGATCTAGGATGTGTTATTTTAGTGTTCCCTTTATTTTTTTGAGCAGTGTATATATATATATATATATATATATATAGTCTGATCATCTAAAGTATAAATATATATAGTCTAAAGTAATATATTATCTATTGACTAGGTATCATATCTGAATAACCTGGTTCAAATAGAGGTTTACACATTTTATCAGGATTTTCTTCACTTCTATTTTTGAGCATATGGTATGTATAGTTGTAAGAATTGTAAGAATTGTATATATTTTCTGGAAAATGGTACTGTTCATAGAAACATAGAAACATAGAATTTGTCGGCAGATAAGAACCACTTGGCCCATCTAGTCTGCCCCTTATTTTTTATTTCATTTTTTATATTATTTTTTATCACTAACCTTATTTGATCCTTATTCATATATTTAGTTGGTCTATTCTATTGTCTAGATATAGTACAGACAAACAGTTGCTCTATCATTCCTGGAGATAATTAATTACCAGGTGCTAAAAACGGGAAGGGGTCACAGACAAACAAGGCCTTACTGTAGACAAATCACAAGGCCCTATGTGGGTCCTGCTATTATGTAGTGTTAGGACTGCTGATAACGGAGAAGCCTTGGCGCAACTCAGCAGCTAAACATGTGTTTGCAAATGCATGTGACCAACTCCCTGAAATTCTATTACCAGATAGGTTCAGGTATGGTTACAGGTAATTTTTTAGTGTGCTGGGGGTATACCAGGAGGAGAAAAGCACCCCCATCTCTGTCTGATGTTTGTCTGTGATCCCTTCCCCTTTCTAGCACCTGATATTTAATTATCTCCAGAAATAATAGAGCAACTGCCACTGTTTGTCTGCAAGTGTGAGAAAGGCATTGAATGGGAGCAGTATTTGGAAGGTTGTAGTGCTAATGGGAGATCCTGGGGCTGACTCCCGGGTAAGTTAGCTCTCTGTCTGGATGTGTTTTAGTATGAGCCTTTATCATGAGGCCTTACTGTAGACAAATCACATGACCCTATGTGGGCCCTGCTACTATGTAGTGTTACGACTGCTGATATCAGAGAAGCCTTGGCGCGGCTCAGCAGCTAAACATGTGTTTACAAACGCATGTGACCAATTCCCTGAAATTCTGTTAACAGATAGGTTCAGGTATGGTTACAGGTAATTTTTTAGTGTGCTGGGGGATACCAGGGGGGGAGGAAAGTACCCCCCTCTCTGTCTCTAGATATAGTACCCATGATGAAGTCCTGATATGGACGAAACGCGTTGGGTCGATCTATTGTTCTACTTCTGTATCGTGTGTTGCATTCCCCTCAACAAAGAAATATACTAAAAACTGAATGTAAAACCGGACATATCCGAAGACGTCCTCTGTAAAATCACAAAGACGTATTATGTATTTTATTCTGCATTTTTATGAATACATTTTATTCTATGTAATGGAAATTTGTATGTTTTAAATTGATGTGCTAATATTATTGAAACAGTACCATACATTTAAGCACCCTCAGATCTATTTGTTTGCTGTTTCTCCTTAACCTTTGCTAACAGGAGGTTCTTCTAGAGGTGCTGCTCTTGATTCTCTTAGTGCTATTGGGTACCCCCTTTCTTTTATATATATATATATATATATATATATATATATATATACTACATATACAATTCATTTATTTAGATTATGCTGCCTTAGGGTTTATAGACAATGTTTAGTATATACTGTATACAGTAGTGAATATGAAAAGAGGAGTACGTTAGAAGCCAAAGTATTGTTTTTCAAACTAAATTGATACATGTCAGCTGGGAAATCTAGCTATAGAAATAACTAAAAGTTAGCACCAGCACGTAAAATATATTAATATATCAAAGGCTGTGCATTACTGCTATTGTTTGTATACAGTACATGGTGCAAAAACATTATGCAGTTCAGTACAGTTAGTAAACACAGCATAGCAATTCAGATAATTTAGGGAGCCTAAATTTAATGTCAACAAATAATTAAGCATAAGTCAAAGGGGATATCCAATTAGCCCCAGTAAACTAATGCAGCAAATCGATCACCCGGGGGCTATCCAATTAGCCTTGACAAGCCTGCACTTATTGGGGATAATGTTATGATTCCAGTACTCCTGACCGGAGGAGATCTAATGACAATGGCCAGAGTACTGGAAGGGGAATGCTGGTTACGGGAGCTAGAAAGACTAGTTGCCCCTGGCGCCCTAACTCTATTGTCTCACCCGTGCTATCGAAAATCCCTTGCGAGACTATGGTTTCTTGAGCCCCTGGCAGCCACGTTTGAAAGGCGGATTATGTCTGCCCAACTCCAGTGCCCCCCGGTCTTAGTGAGAGACAAAGGGAAATCCGAGGCAGGATGATGACAAGAGGACCTCTGACTGACAACAGGCCAGGGGCAACAAGCTAACTAACCAAACCAGAAGTATGCGCGGAAAAACCGCCAGATAAAAGGACAACCAAAATCCACTAGTCCGTTACTCCTACCCAGCACCGCTGGATACCAGAGTGGATCTGTGGGAGCGGAATCCTCCGCAAAAGCTCCGAAACACAAATAATAAATAATAAGTAATAAAGCGGCCAAGCCGCAACACACGGCTACGCCGTGACTCACGAACACCACTGGATGTTTAAAGGTGCTCAGTCAGGACTCCAGGAACAGATGACGACTTCCGAGTACAGGACAACTGAGGACAGGAACGACCGGGTACAGCAGGACTGGAAACACTCTCAGCAAACAGATACAGCATGCAGGAAGCTATTACCGGCGTCTGTGAGAAGCCCTGGAAGTGTACTTAACAGGGAGTCCTCCAATCAGCTGTTCAGAGGCTGATTGGATTAAATGCCGTGCAGCTGCCTTGCTGCACGGCCAGGAAACAGGTGCCCTATTAATTTAAATGGACCCAGCAACGGGGAACGCGGTCCGCCAGTGGCGTTCCCGTTGCTAGGGTCCGTGCGGCTCCGTGCGCCCGGCGTCTAGCGTTGCCAGGGAGCCGGCGGCTGTACGCGCACGGCGTCCCTGGTTGCTAGGCGCCGGGCCGCACCGACGAGCGGACCTCGGCGCCTAACAGATAATGCTTCACGTCCCTGAGGCACGCAATGCAAAATCCCCAATAAATAGCCCTTAGAGACCGTGTTTTTCCGCTATAACATATGTTTCTGTGAACTTATCCCGGATCTCATGTGTTATCATCTGGAAATGGTTCATGGGCTATAATTGGATAGCCTGATAATGACCAACGGTCAAAAATTGCACAAAAAGCCGATTTTTGCGATGTGGTAAATTACTGCTGGCAATAGGATGCCCCCTCATAGGAAGGATACAGAAGAAGCACATCATGTAGTGCAGAACAAACAAGAGGTTTAATACAAGTATTCACAAGTGGATGATGAGGGACCATTGTACAGCAAGGGCAGGGCCATGAGAACATAATTCACAGCTATTAGTGTTATAGTGGCCTTGATCCAGGTGGCTACTCTTCTTGGCATCCAAGAGAACCAGCTGAATCTTTGCAGTCTTCTGGAAAAATGGGAGAGTAGGCAAATGACTGAATATATCTTCTCGCCTGCAGCCATTGACATTAGGAAAGTAGTTCTTCTTTATCACAGCAAAGTAACTGACAGCTTAGCTTTGCCACAATGTATTGTTTAGTTTGGTAAATCTTTAATGAGGGCCAGGGCCAATAATGCCACAGCAAATCAAATGATTGCTGTCTTTGCTTTTTGACCTCTACCAGACCCCATCTGGACATTCTCCTAAGTCATAAGCTGTGTAAATTGAATGGAGAAATAATACTTCACTTTTGAACAGTGCAACACCTGAATGTCAATGTAATGCTATATTATACATTTTAAAGACTTGGCCCATATATACATTGAAATCAGGAGCTCGACATAGCAGTAGCTGTCGTTGTAGGAGCAGGAACAAACCATTCTCCTATTCATGTTGGTTTAATTGGCTAGGACAAAGTGAGGAAGCAAACTTGGCACATAATTGAATGGCTGTGGCTCGTCTTTTTAGGTAATACAACATGAGCCAAACCTATACACTACTAGAATGCCAGGAATTGACTTTGTGACACAAATGACAATCTACATTACAGAGGGCACATTAGGACATTCAATAATTGAATTCCTGTTTATTTGAATCTGCATATAGGTTCTCCAGGTGTCTCACACTGTAATATATATTTTTATTTATAACCAATTATTTATATAGCGCACACATATTCTTCAGCACTTTATAGAGAATATTTGTCCATTCACACCAATCCCTGCCCAAGTCGTACTTGTCTGTAGCCAATTAACGTACCGTACATTACAAGCACATTTTTTGAGTAATAATACCTCCCTTGAAATTTGATAACATGTAATTATCTGTAATGATGGCCATTATTTTGGAATATTGCATAAAATGTTAATATACTGTAACAGTGCTGCAGGACTAAGTCCAAACGCATAATAGCCTAGTGTAATCCATATTATGAACCTCCAGATGCTGAAACCTCAATGGCACCCTGTGGTACACTATTCTTTATGCCCAAGATACTCCCATGAAATTGACCCTTCTGACAATGGTGATGAAGGAGCAAGTCTTATGAGTGTGAAAGCACCAATAAAGATGAACGGATTTGATTGACTTGACATAAAAGTAATGGAATTACCGTGGCTCCAAGAAAAAGACATCAGTTTGTGGGCTCCAAGGATTTATCAGCTTGTAAGTGAAATTCTGCTTCTTCATAGCCCCACTGCTTCTAATTTAGCAGGACAGGCTTATAATTGAAGCAAATTAACTATTTACTTTTGCTACTTCTACCAGGGGAGGGGAGAACATACCAGCAGGAAGGAATGCGTGGGAAATTAAATTCTTCTCACTTGTGTCAGATTTGCCCTTCTATAGCACATTAGCAGTAATTTCATGAGGCGTCAAACATTGGAATAAATACTGAAGAACAAAATAATGAGGTGTTGCTATTGAGTTGAGCAGCTCTGGCTAATTTTATGGCATATGAATTATGCAGACTAAAGGCAGACATATGTTGCAGCACTCCAACAGTGTGCTGCCTTGCTGGTGCTACCTGATCATTAAAATCTTGCTAGGTTCCCTAAGAGAATCTGCTTTCTTACTACGAAGGCTTATGTTTAAATAAATACAGCTACATACTCATGCCTAAAATACTAACTGCCATTTTTAAATACAACGCTGGGCTCTAAAACCAGGTATTTTATTACAGTTTTAGCACAAACATGTGTGTTTGTCTCTCAGACTGAAGATTTAAAGGCATTGACATAAATGTAAACAAGACCATTTTGTTTGCAATTTGCTAAATCTATTACAGCCTTACTGTGCTTCCAATTAGAGAGGGAGAGATGGTTTTGTACATTTGCATCTGGTTCAATGTAACTTTCATTTTTTACTTAACAACTGTTTTACAAAACTGAACAAAAAATGACCTCAGTGGTCGCTATGAATTGTTAGTCTTAGTAAAAAAGTAGAAACATGTTTAAATATATAAAGTGTGTGCAGTAAAGTAATAAATATATTAAGTTTCATATTCAAGGGGCCTCTCATAAAAGCTTGGCAGTAATTAAATCGCTGTTTTGCAGTCTGCAGTAAAATTCTAATGAATATTTTGCTGAGTGGCAGGCTGGGCAGGGGGGCAGAGTGCAATGCACTCCCCAGGCCAGTACAATCTGCCCTTTGCCTGCATATACCTCACAACTGGGAAGGCTCTCTGCTGCCTCCTGGTTGTGGTATCAGGATATAGCTGCAACACACTAATCTGTGAGGCTGCTCAGCAGGGGGTCTGTGAGGGAGCGGGGCTTGGCGGGACGCGACCGCGAAGGGTAAGGTAGCAGTGGTGGGTAGAATGCACGAAAAGGGGGCATGGCCTAAATAAAAAGGGTTGTGGCCTTGTGGCAGTGCCGCAATCGCGAGTCACGCCCCCATTTTTGTCACTAAAGGGGGCATGACCAGCGCTCTGTGAGCGGTACTAGGTTCTTCTACCGTTCCCCCAGACTCCCACGCCAGGAGATTGAGGATTGCATTTGGAAACCCCCCTCTACAAATCCTGCATTTGCCAGTGGCTTGGGGGGGTTGGTTTACACTTACCAGCGGCTGCTATTGTCTGCAGCTGCTGGAAATGGGGGACCCTGCCGTGCTGACCGATCAGCAGTGATCGGTAGCACGGCAATCAGTAGGGGAGAGTGCAGGGAGGCAGAGGGACCTTCCGGTTTCTCTGACAACAGCAACGGAGGGAAGTTTCCCTTCCCTGCCGCTGCTAACACTCTCTATCTGACTGGTCGCATCCTATGCGACCAGGTCAGACAAAGCACTTGCAGGCATGGTCGCATCTGATGCGACCATGCCAAGCAAGTGGTTAAAGGATAAAAGTGGCGGGTGACGAGCATTATGTATATAAGGGATTTGTGTGTGGCTGGGGTGGGGGTGACAGGCATAAAGTATATAAGGGGTGGTGGGGGTGATGTGCACAAAATATATAGGGGGTGATTAACATAAATTTTATACAGTAAGCAGAGTACACAAAATGATAATACAGTGTTTGTGTATGTATATATATATATATATATATATGAGTCCGAGAATCCGGCACTAGTGTCTCAGGCAAAAAGCAGGAATAGTGCTCCGGTGCCTCCCACGGGTATGGCGGCCCACAATAAGCGTGCAAAAGGAGGTGGCACTCGGAGGCTTGAATACAGATGCACGTAGTGCTTTTAATTCGACGTTTCGGGCATCAGCCCGTCATCAGGAGTAACAAACAGTGTGTGACCAAAAAACAGACATTTATACACTCACGAATAACACATAATTACCTGATCAGCTGCAGCCGTGCGTCCGTCCCCGGGCTCCGGCGCCCACGAGTCCCGCCGCGTCATCCGAGGCACGTCCTCGCTGCGCCGTCATCCGGCCAACAGCCTATCAGGAGAACACAGCGTCACGTTGTCCCGGCAACCAGCCGACAACAACAACAACATACAATAACACGTGAAGTTAAAAACAGAATAAAAGGCAATCGAGCTGGAATTGTTGGCAGTAATGTCACCCATTGTTACTGGCTACTAGTGCCAGTGTTATGCAAACAATGCCTATAGCTAACAATGAAATTTAAAATAATAAGCTAAATGCCATGGTAATGAAGGCTGTTATAGGTAGCATTGTAAGCCTAATGAATCATTGAGGCCCCGTGGTGTCAATGTGCCCAAGGTATAAATCCATTTGCTCTCTAGTTGTAATAACAATTTTTTTCTGTTACCTCCTCTAATATTGAGGGGAACATGATCGATAAGCTTAGTTCTGATACTAGCTATGCTATGCCTAGCTTCCGCGCAGTGGCGAGCCACTGGTTGGTCACTGGTGCCGGTTTCAAGTGCAGCCCTGATGGCCGACCTGTGGCCGGCCATTCTCTCTCTGAATTGTCTCTCAGTCTTGCCCACGTAGTTTAAGCCACATGGGCAAGTGAGGACATATATAACGAATTTGGTGGTACAAGTGAGGGGATGTTTAATCTTGTATTTTTTCCCGGAATACGGGTGTGCAATAGTGTTTCCGGGGATTAATGATCTACAAGTGGTACATCCAAGACAACGAAAACATCCTGGTTTGTGACTAAGAAAATGAGTCTTGGCGGCTTGTTGCTTAAGTTTCATAATATCCCTCTTAATGAGAAGGTCTCCTAAATTACGGCCCCATGTGTAACAGGGTAATAATCTAGTGCCCGCCAGTGCAGGCAGGTTCTTGTCTGTATTTATAATGGGCCAAATTTTTTTTGCTATGTGTTGAGTATATTTACTCCTGGTGTTAAATCTATTGACCCAGGGTAATACCCGCCCATTGTCTGCTGATGTAGTACTGGTGTGAAGTGTGTCATGTCTAGTGGTACTGAGAACCTTGGATCTAATATTCTCAAGCAATCTGCGTGGATAGCCCCTCTCTTGAAATTTAAGGACCATGTCGTCCAAGGCAATTTGTGTTTGCTCAGGATCGCTGGTAATTCTTCTTACTCTCAGCATCTGGGAATAAGGGAGACCTTCCCGTAAGGGTTGGGGATGGAAACTATCGTGTCTAAGGATGGTGTTCCTGTCAGTTTCTTTTACATAAATGGTGGTACTTATACCAGTAGAGGTCAGATTAATATTGACATCTAAGAAATGTATCGTGACTGGTGAGATACTGTAGGTAAGTTGTACCGCATGTCGACTGTCATTATGTCGATCTAGCTCTTCTTTTAATAGTACCTCTGGCCCTGTCCAAAAGATGAGTAAATCGTCTATGTACCTTAGGTACAAAGCTATGTATTCCTTCCGACGGAACAGATGTTTTTCAACCATAATCATGTAGGCGTTGGCGTACGATGGGGCCACATTGGACCCCATCGCACACCCTGCCACTTGGAGATAAAATTTGGAATCATAAATGAAATAATTCTTAGTGAGCACCAAATTAAGCAATAGCATAAAAAATGAATAGCATAAAAAATTCAACCGCAGGGCCTGTATAGGAAGGGTTATCAGTAATTAAGGTTTCAACAGCCTGTAGGCCCGCAGTGTGCGGTATGCAGGTATACAGGCTGTTGACATCGGCACTGCACAATAAGGTGCCGCTGGGAAGAGGTCCCAGTTGTTCCAATTTGATAAGCAGTTGGGTAGTATCTTTGAGGTATAAATCCGCTTGTTGTATACAGGGGTTGAGAAGGGTATCCAAGTATACAGCTATAGGTTGATAGAGAGAACCCTTGGCAGAAATAATTGGTCTGCCAGGGGGTTTCTCAAGCCTCTTGTGTATCTTGGGAACTGTATAGAATAGAGGCGTCACTGGACACTCAACTGTAAGAGCCTTTTTGAGTTCTTGAGTGATATAACGGTTAGTGACCCCCGCTGTTAGAATGTTGTCAAGTTCCTGTTTGTATTCTGCTGTCGGGTCCTTAGACAGTAGTGCGTAAGTGTTCATATCCGCTAGTTGTCGAAGACATTCCTGGTCATAGTCCAGAAGTGACTGGACCACCACGGCCCCACCCTTATCCGCCGTACTAATGATGATGTCTGTACGAGCCTGTAATGTTCTTATGGTCTCACGTTCCGTCATCGTGAGGTTGTTGCGGTAAGGTACCATGTTGGGTGCCTGAGTGTCCAGTTGGTCCATAAGCCTTGTGTAAGTCTTAATGGAAGGACTATTGCTAATCGGGTCAAATTGTGACCTAGGCTGTACTTTTTGTAGCTTAGCAGGGACTGGATTGTTGTCTGGGAGTGATTGTGAATCTTTGAAGTATTCCTTCAGTCGGAGTGATCTATTGAGCTTGTAGGTGTCTATTTTCCATTGAAAGTTGTCAAATGTGGTAGTGGGAACAAAGGACAACCCCTTTGCCAGGACCGAGGACTCTTGTGGCGTAAGGGGGGTGGTGGTAAGGTTGAATACTTGACTTATTTGTTCTTGGGAGGCTTGCTTTTTGAATTGCCTCTCGTTTTGGCGCCCCCTCCGCGTCCTTTTGTTGTGGGAGCTTTGATGGCTGCCCGTGTAGTGACCCCTAAAGGGTGCTCTCTGGTAGATGATGCCTGGGACGTTGTTTCCGATCCGCTCGCTGAAGTACTGGTGTCATTACGCATATGTTTATCCCGGTATTGACGTCGGTACCGGGCAGCTGTTTTATTGCGAGCGGCGTTGTTAGTGGAGTTCAACCAGGAATAGACCTGGTGTTTCTGATAGTCCTGCTGGACTTTTTTGTATTTCTCTCTTTTAAATTTTATGAGATCTCTTTTATAAGTGTCCACTTGTGCGGTCAGTTTGGTCAGCCAATGATCCTCTATGTCCTGGTCCAGTTGTGCTTTGTGTTGTAGTTCGAATGCTATAATCTTGTCTTTAGTGACATTGAGCTCACGGGTGGATTCCTCAATTACTGCAAGCATTAAATCCATCGAACACTTGTTCAATATGGAAATCCACTTCCGACAAAAAGGACCCGAATATCTGCTTATAGTGGGCATGTTGCGGATCCTAAAACCTCTGGGGATAAGTTTGTCCCTGTAGTATTCTGATAATGTGCTTCCATGGTAAAAGAAATCTATTTCACGTTTCTTAAGATTGAATAGGTCCTGGAGCAGGTCTTCTGCAGTTAAACCGCTGGTATCCTCAGTGAGTTTGTCCTTGTATAGGATGGCTTCTGCCTCAGAATCAGTATAACTGTACTGATCTTGTGTGTCGATCTCAATGAGGTGAAGAGCAATGTCCTTAGGGTCCACTGTGCCAGTGGCCATGGTGATAACTGATCAATGCAAAATTCCAAAAGAATTCCCGGAGGAAAGATGCAAGCTCCTCTAATGTTGATACTCAAAGGTGATTCTGTGCTTATGTCCTTAGACGTCAGCTTACACACTGTGCCTTGATAGAGAATCAGCTGCAAGCATCACAGCCATCCCATGATATGAGTCCGAGAATCCGGCACTAGTGTCTCAGGCAAAAAGCAGGAATAGTGCTCCGGTGCCTCCCACGGGTATGGCGGCCCACAATAAGCGTGCAAAAGGAGGTGGCACTCGGAGGCTTGAATACAGATGCAAGTAGTGCTTTTAATTCGACGTTTCGGGCATCAGCCCGTCATCAGGAGTAACAAACAGTGTGTGACCAAAAAACAGACATTTATACACTCACGAATAACACATTGTCTGTTTTTTGGTCACACACTGTTTGTTACTCCTGATGACGGGCTAATGCCCGAAACGTCGAATTAAAAGCACTACTTGCATCTGTATTCAAGCCTCCGAGTGCCACCTCCTTTTGCACGCTTATTGTGGGCCGCCATACCCGTGGGAGGCACCGGAGCACTATTCCTGCTTTTTGCCTGAGACACTAGTGCCGGATTCTCGGACTCATATCATGGGATGGCTGTGATGCTTGCAGCTGATTCTCTATCAAGGCACAGTGTGTAAGCTGACGTCTAAGGACATAAGCACAGAATCACCTTTGAGTATCAACATTAGAGGAGCTTGCATCTTTCCTCCGGGAATTCTTTTGGAATTTTGCATTGATCAGTTATCACCATGGCCACTGGCACAGTGGACCCTAAGGACATTGCTCTTCACCTCATTGAGATCGACACACAAGATCAGTACAGTTATACTGATTCTGAGGCAGAAGCCATCCTATACAAGGACAAATTCACTGAGGATACCAGCGGTTTAACTGCAGAAGACCTGCTCCAGGACCTATTCAATCTTAAGAAACGTGAAATAGATTTCTTTTACCATGGAAGCACATTATCAGAATACTACAGGGACAAACTTATCCCCAGAGGTTTTAGGATCCGCAACATGCCCACTATAGGCAGATATTCGGTTCCTTTTTGTCGGAAGTGGATTTCCATATTGAACAAGTGTTCGATGGATTTAATGCTTGCAGTAATTGAGGAATCCACCCGTGAGCTCAATGTCACTAAAGACAAGATTATAGCATTCGAACTACAACACAAAGCACAACTGGACCAGGACATAGAGGATCATTGGCTGACCAAACTGACCGCACAAGTGGACACTTATAAAAGAGATCTCATAAAATTTAAAAGAGAGAAATACAAAAAAGTCCAGCAGGACTATCAGAAACACCAGGTCTATTCCTGGTTGAACTCCACTAACAACGCCGCTCGCAATAAAACAGCTGCCCGGTACCGACGTCAATACCGGGATAAACATATGCGTAATGACACCAGTACTTCAGCGAGCGGATCGGAAACAACGTCCCAGGCATCATCTACCAGAGAGCACCCTTTAGGGGTCACTACACGGGCAGCCATCAAAGCTCCCACAACAAAAGGACGCGGAGGGGGCGCCAAAACGAGAGGCAATTCAAAAAGCAAGCCTCCCAAGAACAAATAAGTCAAGTATTCAACCTTACCACCACCCCCCTTACGCCACAAGAGTCCTCGGTCCTGGCAAAGGGGTTGTCCTTTGTTCCCACTACCACATTTGACAACTTTCAATGGAAAATAGACACCTACAAGCTCAATAGATCACTCCGACTGAAGGAATACTTCAAAGATTCACAATTACTCCCAGACAACAATCCAGTCCCTGCTAAGCTACAAAAAGTACAGCCTAGGTCACAATTTGACCCGATTAGCAATAGTCCTTCCATTAAGACTTACACAAGGCTTATGGACCAACTGGACACTCAGGCACCCAACATGGTACCTTACCGCAACAACCTCACGATGACGGAACGTGAGACCATAAGAACATTACAGGCTCGTACAGACATCATCATTAGTACGGCGGATAAGGGTGGGGCCGTGGTGGTCCAGTCACTTCTGGACTATGACCAGGAATGTCTTCGACAACTAGCGGATATGAACACTTACGCACTACTGTCTAAGGACCCGACAGCAGAATACAAACAGGAACTTGACAACATTCTAACAGCGGGGGTCACTAACCATTATATCACTCAAGAACTCAAAAAGGCTCTTACAGTTGAGTGTCCAGTGACGCCTCTATTCTATACAGTTCCCAAGATACACAAGAGGCTTGAGAAACCCCCTGGCAGACCAATTATTTCTGCCAGGGGTTCTCTCTATCAACCTATAGCTGTATACTTGGATACCCTTCTCAACCCCTGTATACAACAAGCGGATTTATACCTCAAAGATACTACCCAACTGCTTATCAAATTGGAACAACTGGGACCTCTTCCCAGCGGCACCTTATTGTGCAGTGCCGATGTCAACAGCCTGTATACCTGCATACCGCACACTGCGGGCCTACAGGCTGTTGAAACCTTAATTACTGATAACCCTTCCTATACAGGCCCTGCGGTTGAATTTTTTATGCTATTGCTTAATTTGGTGCTCACTAAGAATTATTTCATTTATGATTCCAAATTTTATCTCCAAGTGGCAGGGTGTGCGATGGGGTCCAATGTGGCCCCATCGTACGCCAACGCCTACATGATTATGGTTGAAAAACATCTGTTCAGTCGGAAGGAATACATAGCTTTGTACCTAAGGTACATAGACGATTTACTCATCTTTTGGACAGGGCCAGAGGTACTATTAAAAGAAGAGCTAGATCGACATAATGACAGTCGACATGCGGTACAACTTACCTACAGTATCTCACCAATCACGATACATTTCTTAGATGTCAATATTAATCTGACCTCTACTGGTATAAGTACCACCATTTATGTAAAAGAAACTGACAGGAACACCATCCTTAGACACGATAGTTTCCATCCCCAACCCTTACGGGAAGGTCTCCCTTATTCCCAGATGCTGAGAGTAAGAAGAATTACCAGCGATCCTGAGCAAACACAAATTGCCTTGGACGACATGGTCCTTAAATTTCAAGAGAGGGGCTATCCACGCAGATTGCTTGAGAATATTAGATCCAAGGTTCTCAGTACCACTAGACATGACACACTTCACACCAGTACTACATCAGCAGACAATGGGCGGGTATTACCCTGGGTCAATAGATTTAACACCAGGAGTAAATATACTCAACACATAGCAAAAAATTTTTGGCCCATTATAAATACAGACAAGAACCTGCCTGCACTGGCGGGCACTAGATTATTACCCTGTTACACACGGGGCCGTAATTTAGGAGACCTTCTCATTAAGAGGGATATTATGAAACTTAAGCAACAAGCCGCCAAGACTCATTTTCTTAGTCACAAACCAGGATGTTTTCGTTGTCTTGGATGTACCACTTGTAGATCATTAATCCCCGGAAACACTATTGCACACCCGTATTCCGGGAAAAAATACAAGATTAAACATCCCCTCACTTGTACCACCAAATTCGTTATATATGTCCTCACTTGCCCATGTGGCTTAAACTACGTGGGCAAGACTGAGAGACAATTCAGAGAGAGAATGGCCGGCCACAGGTCGGCCATCAGGGCTGCACTTGAAACCGGCACCAGTGACCAACCAGTGGCTCGCCACTGCGCGGAAGCTAGGCATAGCATAGCTAGTATCAGAACTAAGCTTATCGATCATGTTCCCCTCAATATTAGAGGAGGTAACAGAAAAAAATTGTTATTACAACTAGAGAGCAAATGGATTTATACCTTGGGCACATTGACACCACGGGGCCTCAATGATTCATTAGGCTTACAATGCTACCTATAACAGCCTTCATTACCATGGCATTTAGCTTATTATTTTAAATTTCATTGTTAGCTATAGGCATTGTTTGCATAACACTGGCACTAGTAGCCAGTAACAATGGGTGACATTACTGCCAACAATTCCAGCTCGATTGCCTTTTATTCTGTTTTTAACTTCACGTGTTATTGTATGTTGTTGTTGTTGTCGGCTGGTTGCCGGGACAACGTGACGCTGTGTTCTCCTGATAGGCTGTTGGCCGTGGCTGCACCCGGATGATGGCGCAGCGAGGACGCGCCTCGGATGACGCGGCGGGACTCGTGGGCGCCGGAGCCCGGGGACGGACGCACGGCTGCAGCTGATCAGGTAATTATGTGTTATTCGTGAGTGTATAAATGTCTGTTTTTTGGTCACACACTGTTTGTTACTCCTGATGACGGGCTGATGCCCGAAACGTCGAATTAAAAGCACTACTTGCATCTGTATTCAAGCCTCCGAGTGCCACCTCCTTTTGCACGCTTATATATATATATATATATATATATATATAAAAAAAGAGATGAGCGGGTTCGGTTCCTCGGGATCCGAACCCCCCCGAACTTCACCTATTTTACACGGGTCCAAGGCAGCCTTGGATCTTCCCACCTTGCTCGGTTAACCAGAACGCGCCCGAACGTCATCATCCCGCTGTCGGATTCTCGCGAGATTCGTATTCTATTTAAGAAAACACGCGTCGCCGCCATTTTAACTCGTGCATTGGAGATTGAACGGAGAGGACATGGCAGCGTTCTCTCCCTGAAAAGCTTCGTAATCTGTGCTTAGTGTGCTGCAAATATCTGTGCTCAGTGTGCTGCAAATAATCTGTGCTCAGTGTGCTGAAAATATCTACGTTCTCTGCCTGAAAACGCTCCATATCTGTGCTCAGTGTGCTGCAAATATCTGATCAGTGTGCTGCATTGTGGGGACTGGGGACCACCAGCATATAATAATTATAGTAGTACAGTACAGTAAGCCATTGCTGTATCTTGCAGCTCTGTGTCACTGCAAGTATCCATTCCATATCTGTGCGGCATTTTTGTGAGCAGTATATATAGTATTACAGTGCAGCATTTTGTTGACTAACAGTATATAGTTGTACAGTAGGACATTGCTGTATCTTGCAGCTCTGTGTCACTGCAAGTATCCATTCCATATCTGTGTGGCATTTTTGTGAGCAGTATATATAGTAGTGATGAGCGGGTTCGGTTTCTCGGGATCCGAACCCCCCCGAACTTCACCCATTTTACACGGTTCCGAGGCAGACTTGAATCTTCCCGCCTTGCTCGGTTAACCCGAGTGCGCCCGAACGTCATCATCCCACTGTCGGATTCTCACGAGATTCGTATTCTATATAAGGAGCCGCGCATCGCCGCCATTTTCACTCGTGCTTTGGAGATGATAGCGAGAGGACGTGGCTGCGTTCTCTCAGTTTCTGTGTTCAGTGTGCTGCAAATATCTGTGCTCAGTGTGCTGCAAATATCTGTGCTCAGTGTGCTTGCAAATATCTGTGCTCAGTGTGCTGAAAATATCTACGTTCTCTGCCTGAAAAATGCTCCATATATGTGCTGCATTGTAGTATATAGTAGGAGGACAGTGCAGAATTTTGCTGTGACCACCAGTATATATATAGCAGTACGGTACAGCAGTCCATTGCTCTACCTCTGTGTCGTCAAGTATACTATGCATCCATACCTGTGCTGCATTTTAGTTGTGCGCAGTATATAGTAGGAGGACAGTGCAGAATTTTGCTGACCACCAGTATATATATAGCAGTACGGTACAGTAGTCAACTGCTCTACCTCTGTGTCGTCAAGTATACTATGCATCCATACCTCTGCTGCATTTTAGTTGTGCGCAGTATATAGTAGGAGGACACTGCAGAATTTTGCTGACCACCAGTATATATATAGCAGTACGGTACAGTAGTCCACTGCTCTACCTCTGTGTCGTCAAGTATACTATGCATCCATACCTCTGCTGCATTTTAGTTGTGCACAGTATATAGTAGGAGGACAGTGCAGAATTTTGCTGACCACCAGTATATATATATAGCAGTATGGTACAGTAGTCCACTGCTCTACCTCTGTGTCGTCAAGTATACTATGCATCCATACCTGTGCTGCATTTTAGTTGTGCGCAGTATATAGTAGGAGGACAGTGCAGAATTTTGCTGACCACCAGTATATATATAGCAGTACGGTACAGTAGTCCACTGCTCTACCTCTGTTTCGTCAAGTATACTATGCATCCATACCTGTGCTGTATTTTAGTTGTGCACAGTATATAGTAGGAGGACAGTGCAGAATTTTGCTGACCACCAGTATATATATAGCAGTACGGTACAGTAGTCCATTGCTCTATCTCTGTGTCGTCAAGTATACTATGCATCCATACCTGTGCTGCATTTTAGTTGTGCGCAGTATATAGTAGGAGGACAGTGCAGAATTTTGCTGACCACCAGTATATATATAGCAGTACGGTACAGTAGTCCACTGCTCTACCTCTGTGTCGTCAAGTATACTATGCATACATACCTGTGCTGCATTTTAGTTGTGCGCAGTATATAGTAGGAGGACAGTGCAGAATTTTGCTGACAACCAGTATATATATAGCAGTACGGTACAGTAGTCCACTGCTCTACCTCTGTGTCGTCAAGTATGCTATGCATCCATACCTGTGCTGCATTGTAGTTGTGCGCAGTATATAGTAGGAGGACAGTGCAGAATTTTGCTGACCACCAGTATATATATATAGCAGTATGGTACAGTAGTCCACTGCTTTACCTCTATGTCGTCAAGTATACTACAAAAGTTCAGTAAAATGACCCAAAAATCCAAATGAAAAGCGTCTGATGAGAAGCGTAAACTTGCCAATATGCCATTTACGACACGGAGTGGCAAGGAACGGCTGAGGCCCTGGCCTATGTTCATGGCTAGTGGTTCAGATTCACATGAGGATGGAAGCACTCATCCTCTTGCTAGAAAACTGCAGTGCCACTGCTAGATGGGCCAGGTGTTTGTGTCGGCCACTTGGGTCACTTAGCCACACAGCTACCTCATTGCACCTCTTTTTTTCTTTGCATCATGTGCTGTTTGGGGACTATTTTTTAAATCTGCCATCCTGTCTGACACTGCAGTGCCACTCCTAGATGGACCAGGTGTTTGTGTCGGCCACTTGGGTCGCTTAGCTTAGTCACAGAGCTACCTCATTGCACCTCTTTTTTTCTTTGCATCATGTGCTATTTGGGGACTATTTTTTAAATCTGCCATCTTTTCTGACACTGCAGTGCCACTCCTAGATGGGCCAGGTGTTTGTGTCGGCCACTTGGGTCGCTTAGCTTAGCCATCCAGCGACCTTGGTGCACCTCTTTTTTTCTTTGCATCATGTGCTGTTTGGGGACTATTTTTTTAATCTGCCATCCTGTCTGACACTGCAGTGCCACTCCTAAGTGGGCCAGGTGTTTGTGTCGGCCACTTGGGTCGCTTAGCTTAGTCACACAGCTACCTCATTGCGCCTCTTTTTTTCTTTGCATCATGTGCTGTTTGGGGACTATTTTTTTAATCTGCCATTATGTCTGACACTGCAGTGCCACTCCTAGATGGGCCAGGTGTTTGTGTCGGCCTCTTGGGTCGGTTAGCTTAGTCACACAGCTGCCTCACTGCACCTCTTTTTTTCTTTGCATCATGTGCTGTTTGGGGACTATTTTTTAAATCTGCTATCCTGTCTGACACTGCAGTGCCAGTCCCAGATGGGCCAGGTGTTTGTGTCGGCCACTTGGGTCGCTTAGCTTAGTCACACAGCTACCTCATTGCACCTCTTTTTTTCTTTGCATCATGTGCTGTTTGGGGACTATTTTTTAAATCTGCCATCCTGTCTGACACTGCAGTGCCACTCCTAGATGGGCCAGGTGTTTGTGTCGGCCACTTTGGTCACTTAGCTTAGTCACACAGCTACCTCATTGCACCTCTTTTTTTCTTTGCATCATGTGCTGTTTGGGGACTATTTTTTAAATCTACCATCCTGTCTGACACTGCAGTGCCACTCCTAGATGGGCCAGGTGTTTGTGTCGGCCACTTGGGTCGCTTAGGTTAGCCATCCAGCGACCTCGGTGCAAATTTTAGGACTAAAAATAATATTGTAAGGTGTGAGGTGTTCAGAATAGACTGGAAATGAGTGGAAATTATGGTTATTGAGGTTAATAATACTATGGGATCAAAATGACCCCCACATTCTATGATTCAAGCTGTTTTGAGGGTTTTTTGTAAAAAAAAAAACCCGAATCCAAAACACACCTGATTCCGACAAAAAAATTTCAGGGAGGTTTTGCCAAAACGCGTCCGAATCCAAAACACGGCCGTGGAACCGAATCCAAAACCAAAACACAAAACCCGAAAAATTTCCGGTGCACATCACTAAATAATATTACAGTGCAGCATTTAGGTGACTAACAGTATATAGTTGTACAGTAGGCCATTGCTGTATCTTGCAGCTCTGTGTCACTGCAAGTATCCATTCCATATCTGTGCCGCATTTTTGTGAGCAGTATATATAGTATTACAGTGCAGCATTTTGGTGACTAACAGTATATAGTACAGTAGGCCATTGCTGTATCTTGCAGCTGTGTCACTGCAAGTATCCATTCCATATCTGTGTGGCATTTTTGTGAGCAGTATATATAGTATTACAGTGCAGTATATTGGTGACCAACAGTATTTAAGCACATGAAGGAAGAGGGCCCTGCTCGTGAGAGCTTACAATCTAAAAGGGAGGGGTAGACAGACATGGGTGACACAGATGAGGTACATAGAGAATGTGGAACAGAGGGTTAGGAATCAGGATGAGATTTGGTTGGGTTTGGTGAAGAAGTGGACCCCCAGAAGGCACAAGTCAATACTTAACATTGCCACATTTTACTGGGCTATGCAGGAGAAAATTAAAAATAGGGGAAAATAAAAATAAAAAAAAAGAATCGATAACTTCTACCGCTTTCCAAAAGGTCAATGAAAGATGAAATAATGGACAACTACCTCACGGAAGCCAGATACAGTATACCAAACAGTACTTAGCAGAGTTAGGAATGAGTGTTTATGAAATACAGTAACATTTTGTCATAATATTTCAGAAACTGCATGGCTGGTCTCTTGCACTCTTTTGCTCTAATACACCACCTGCTTTAGGATTTATATTCAAAAACATTATGTCTCCATAATCCCAAAAACGTCAGTCTTCTTCCAGTGATTTGGACCAATAATACCATTGATTAGAATGAATAATTCCTGTGATTTTGTCATTTTCTTCCAGTGCTTTGGACCAATAATACCATTGATTAGAACGAATAATTCCTGTGATTTTGTCATTTTTTTCCAGTGATTTGGACCAATAATACCATTGATTAGAATGAATAATTCCAGTAATTTTGTTATTTTCTTCCAGTGATTTGGACCAATAATACCATTGATTAGAATGAATAATTCCAGTGATTTTGTCATTTTCTTCCAGTGATTTGGACCAATAATACCATTGATTAGAACGAATAATTCCAGTGATTTTGTCATTTTCTTCCAGTGATTTGGACCAATAATACCATTGATTAGAATGAATAATTCCAGTGATTTTGTTATTTTCTTCCAGTGATTTGGACCAATAATACCATTGATTAGAACAAATAATTCCAATGATATTGTCATTTTCTGCCAGTGATTTGGACCAATAATACCATTGATTAGAACGAATAATTCAAGTGATTTTGTCATTTTCTTCCAGTGATTTGGACCAATAATACCATTGATTAGAACAAATAATTCCAGTGATTTTGTCATTTTCTGCCAGTGATTTGGACCAATAATACCATTGATTAGAACGAATAATTCAAGTGATTTTGTCATTTTCTTCCAGTGATTTGGACCAATAATACCATTGATTAGAAGAACAAATAATTCCTGTGATATTGAGGTGTTTGTTTCGCTTAGCTTAGCCGTCCAGCGACCACAGTGCACCTCTTTTTATCTTTTCTTTGCATCATGTGCTGTTTGGGGCCAATTTTTTTAAGTGCCATCCTGTCTGACACTGCAGTGACACTCCTAGATGGGCCAGGTGTTCGTGCCGCCCTCTTGGGTCGCTTTGCTTAGTCATCCAGCGACCTCGGTGCAAATTGTAGGACTAAAAATAGTATTGTGAGGTGTTCAGTGTTCAGAATAGACTGGAAATGAGTGGAAATTGTGGTTACTGAGGTTAATAATACTATAGGATCAAAATTACCCACAAATTCTATGATTTAAGCTGTTTTCGAGGGGTTTTTGAAAACACCCGAATCCAAAACACACCCGAATCCGACAAAAAATTTTCAGGGAGGTTTTGCCAAAACGCGTCCGAATCCAAAACACGGCCGCGGAACCGAATCCAAAACCAAAACACAAAACCTGAAAAATGTCCGGTGCACATCTCTAAATAAATATATATAATTATTATTACCAATTATTTATATAGCACACACATATTCCGCAAAGCTTTACAGAAAATATTTGCCCATTCACATAGATCTCTGCCCCAGTGGAGCTTACAATCTATATTCCCTACCACGTGTACACGCACACATATTCATGCTAGGGTTAACTTTGTTGGGATCCAATTAACCTACCAGTATATTTTTGGATTGTGGGAAGAAACTGGAGTACCCGGAGGCAACCCACGGAAGTATGGGGAGAATATGCAAACTCCACACAGTTAGGGCCATGGGCCCTCATTCTGAGTTGATTGCTCGCTAGCTACTTTTAGCAGCTGTGCAAACGCATAGTCGCCGCCCATGGGGGAGTGTATTTTCGCTTTGCAGGAGTGTGAACGCCTGTGCAGCCGAGCGGCAGCAAACACATTTTGTGCAGAACAAGACCAGCCCTGTAGTTACTTATTCTGTGTGATGATTGCTGCGCCGAAGGTCCCGGTATTGACGTCAGATACCCGCCCAGCAAACGCCCGGCCATGCCTGCGTTTTTCTAAACACTCCCAGAAAATGGTCAGTTGACACCCAGAAACTCCCACTTCCTGTCAATCTCCTTGCATCTGCCAGTGCAACTGGAAGCGTCGCTAGAACATATGCAAAACCACAAAGCTCTTTGTACTTGTACGACGCGCCTGCACATTGCGGTGCATATGCATGCACAGATTAGCCCCGTTCTGCCAAAATCGCTGCACTGCGAAAATCCATAGCGAGCGATCAACTCGGAAAGACCCCATGGTGGGAATCGAACTCAAGACCTCAGTGCTGTGAGGCAATAATGCTAACCATTGCACCATCCATACTGCCCCATATGGGTCAAAAAAACTAAACAAAATAAAATATGTATATACTGTATACTGGGAAAGGCCAGGGCCACTTGTATACTGGGGCCACTTGCATTCATTTGCCCTCCCCAGGCTAAAAGTTACCAGCCAGCCCCTGGTGCCAGGTGAATATATATACAGAGCCGGCCCTTGGCATAGGCAAACTAGGCAAATGCCTAGGGCATTTGCAATTCCTAAGGGCACAAGCAGCTTCTGCTGATTAAAATTATATGCAGCATGCCTATATTCTGTGTGCGACTGCGGCTCTATCTGCGTACAAAATGCATTACTAATGTGCGGCATTATGTGTGTAAGGTGTACTACAGTACTTTGTGGCGTAACGTATAGTAAGGGCACTACTGTGAGGACTAATGTGAATAAAAAGCAATATGGTGTAGTGTAATGTGAATAAGTGGCACTACTGTCAGGAGTAACGTAGTACTACTGTGTGATGTAACGTGAATAAGAGACACTATTGCATGATAGAATGTGAATAAAGTTTCACTAATGTATGGCGTAATTTGAATTGGGGGTATCATTGTGTGGCCATGCCCCTTCCCAGCAAGAACACACCCCGTTTTGGGCTGCGCACTGAATGTGCACACTGTTCCTATTTAAAATATAGAGGGTAAGAGCACCAAAGTGAGGACTGCTATGGGTGAGGGATGATGGTGCTGGGAAAGGGGTACAGGGTCAGAGGCGGAACTAGCCAAGGGGGCACTAGTCAAAATCTTGTCTAGGACATCATATTGGTTAGGGCCGGCTCTGTATATTTCACACAATGTACTAAAAGTTAACTTCCCAAAGTGTCATGACCACTACACATAACAATATTGCAGTTGTATACTATTACAAAGCATTACCAGTATTATCATTAACAGATTCATTATCATTAATAGCAGAGTTTCATAAATGAAGTTAAAAGGCACTTTTAGCATTAATCTGAAATAGCTCATAATAATTATAATTTCTCATCACTACGTATCACGACAGTAAGATATTATGTATTTATAGAATTGACCAAAAAACACATACAGGAACAGGATGGTACTGTACATCGTACAATTAAGCAGCACCGATAGAAACCTACAGGGGCTGTTTGCAATAAAAAAAAATATCTTCTGCGGTCCCCTTTGCCCTTTGTTATGGAGATAGTTAATTTTTGCAGAAACCTTCTGAAAATGGCTGTTTTTAAATAATATACAATATTGTGGTATTGTTACATGAGTAGCTAAAATAAATTGTTTCCAATACAAATATGGTATATCTGACAATAAGAGAAGTCCAAAATATAAATAGTTTGATCTCCCTTGCACTCCCAACCTATATGGAGTATGAAATTAGTATCATAAAGAGAACAAATCTGATTTATATTTAGGGAACTGAGAATAGAAGAGGCAAGGAATACAGAAAGATTTTATCTCAACAATGATAATAATTTGTTGTACAATAGCAATGTGGTTGAATACTTTCTTTGGCAAAGACTAGAGGAACTTTTACCTTTTTTTTAAAACCTGGAATATTCTGATTTTTTACCAGATCTGTGTGTCCTCATACATCTTGCCTCAATACCCCACGCAGCGGGAGAAGCCTGGCATGAGTAAGCTGACATGTCCCGTGCAACTCCGTTAGCATCAGGCGTATTATTTGCTGACAATGCATATTATTCACGTTGTTATGTGAGTAGGACGCACAAGCATACTCTGCTGATTAAAATGATATGTGACATGCCTATATTCTCTGTGTGTCTGGACTGTAACTGCATACAAAATGGTATGATACAGTGTTAACCAGGAAATCACTGTAATGTAGGATTTCGTATGCAGATACAGCCACGGGTGCACACAGAATATAGGCATGCGGCATATAATTTTAATTAGCATAAGCTGCTTGTGTGTCCTATTCACATTATTTTGCGAATAAGATGCACTTTAATGGAACAAGTCGCACATAAAGACGCTCAGCGCTGCTGAGTCACGGCATGGCCGGGCTGTTTAATGTGCAGGGAGGCTAGATGTAAGTGTACACATCTGTACATATATATTTTTACACTCACTGCCCACATTATTGGGTACACCGGTACAGTTGCTCATTAATGCAAATGTCTAATTAGCAGTGGCGGATCTGGCCTATGGGCTGCAGGACTGCAACCAACCCTAGGTAAAATCCGCCACCTCAGCACAGAGTCTGTGAAGCCAGATGCAGACCGTGCACGGGCTTCACTGAGACTGGCAATGACTTCCTATTGGAAGTCCTACCTGTCAGTCAAAGACACTAAAGGCAGTCCCGTTGGGAGGTGTTTCCTCCCTTCGGGATTACCAGACCAGGCTGCGATAGGCAGAGAGCTGGCATCCTGTAGGAAGCCATTCTCTGCCTTTTCAGGCAGCCCTAGCCGACTTTTACGAACTGCAGTCATTGCAGTCCATAGAAACCAGGAGTTTACGCATGCATAGCACCGTCACTGCTACTGTGCATGCGCCGGTCCCGGCATGTGTAAACTATACTGTGCATATTCCAGGACTCAGCCTGAGGCGGGGACAAGGAACCCGGTGGCAGGGACAAGGGAAGAGGGAACCAGCAGCATGACCAGCGGCAGCCCCCCTCCTCCCCCGAGGTAGGAGCAGCCGCTGCTTATTAGCCAATCTTGTTTGCAGCAACTCAAAGCAAAAACATATGCAAACATGATCACAAT
The DNA here is from genome assembly GCF_028390025.1 of Pseudophryne corroboree. NCBI lineage: Eukaryota > Metazoa > Chordata > Amphibia > Anura > Myobatrachidae > Pseudophryne > Pseudophryne corroboree. Next base: position 679,311,008 of record NC_086448.1, read on the forward strand.
GTTCAGCTGTTGCTCAAAATACCAGAGTAGGATCTAGGTGACTTTGAAATGTGGCATTGGCCTGGAATGATTGCTTACAGAGAATGGTGCACGAAACAAAATCATCCAGTGAGCAGTAGTTCTGTAGGAAAAAATGCCTTATTAATGAGAGAGGTCAGTGGAGAATGGCCAGACTGGTTGAAGCAGGAAGAAATTATGTGTTACTATTGTGATATGCAAAACAAAGCATCTCTGAAAGTACAACTCATCAAAACTTGAAGCGGTGGGCTACAGTGGAAGATCACATCAGGTCCCAATCCCGTTAAGGCTACAAATGGGCACAGGCTCAACAAAACTGTCTGATGAATCAGTATTTGCTGTAACAAGCAGATGGGGGTTAATATTTGGCATACACATGAATCCATGGATCCATCCTGCCTCTCGCCAACAGTTCAGTCTTGTGGTGGTGATGTAATTGTGTGGGGAATGATTTCTGGACACACATTAGGCCCCTTAATGCCATTGAGCATTGTCTAAAATGCCACAGGCTACATGAGAATTGCTGCAGGCCATGTACATCTGTTTATGGCCGCAGCCCACCCATCTTCTAATGTCACAGAGCTCTAAAATCACAAGTTCTCAAGTCAATTGAGCAAATCTGTAGCAATTATGAGATACCATCATTTCACCATGGATCAGAATATCTAAGGAATGTTTCCAGCACTTCGTTAACTCCATGCATTGAAGAATTCAGGCTAGTTGGGGGTACATATTGCTCTTACCAAAAATTTATAAGGGTTCAAGTCACTGGCGTATTTATAATGGCGTATCTATAATGGGTGCACCCATTATTTTACAATACTCACCCTCCGGAGTCCCGCTGCGCAGCAGCAGCAATGCAGAAATCATTGGGAAAATGGCGCGGTGCCATTTTCCCAGTATTTCAATCATGCACAGTAGGGAAATCACTGGGAAAATGGCCGTGGTGCCATTTTCCCAGCGATCTGCGCATGCACTGTAGACTCTGCGACAGCGCTAAGACCCCAGTGCCGAGAAATTTAGGGCTGCCGGCTAGAGAGAAGGGGTCCCAGATGGAGCTTGCACACGGGTCTCCTCCTCTCTAGAAACACCCCTTGGTCAAGTGGCCATTAAATATATACATATATTATCTGTATTATTATTGTACCCTGACAGTAACACGGACCCCTCTAATTTTACTTGGTTGGTACTTAGTTGTATCAATAAAATACAGCAATTTTCATGCACCACAAAATGACTGTTGGTCTATCTCTGTGACATGATTCTATAATATCTACAGTAACAATTGTTTTCTAGTGTAAATGTTATTGATTTATTTCTCTACCAAAGAGATTGCAACATTTTATTATTCTTTTAAAATACATCTATCCCATAAAAGATGAAATACAACCACTGATATAAATGTATACAAGTGTTTTAAGAGTTTCAAATAAATGAAGTGAAATCACACAATAAAATATATAAAATAAAAAATTGCTGCAATTTCAGTAACATTATTTTCTTGTTTAATGGATTTCTTAAATGTTTTAGTCTTAAAGTGTCTAAGGCAGAATTTGAGGGACAGTACAATTATTAGTGATGAGCGGGTTCGGTTCCTCGGAAACCGAACCCCCCCGAACTTCGCCCATTTTACACGGGTCCGAGGCATACTCGGATTCTCCCGTATAGCTCAGTTAACCCGAGCGCGCCCGAACGTCATCATCCCGCTGTCGGATTCTCGCGAGATTCGGATTCTATATAAGGAGCCGCGTGTCGCCGCCATTTTCACTCGTGCATTGGAAATGTTAGGGAGAGGACGTGGCTGGCGTCCTCTCCGTTTATTAATGTTGCTGCAAATATTTGTGCTTATTGCTTAATTGTGGGGACTGGGGAGCAGCTGTATTATATAGGAGGAGTACAGTGCAGAGTTTTGCTGATCAGTGACCACCAGTTTTATCCGTTCTCTGCCTGAAAAACGCTCCATATCTGTGCTCAGTGTGCTGCATATATCTGTGCTCACACTGCTTTATTGTGGGGACTGGGGACCAGCAGTATTATATAGGAGGAGTACAGTGCAGAGTTTTGCTGACCAGTGACCACCAGTATTATACGTTGTCTGCCTGAAAAACGCTCCATATCTGTGCTCAGTGTGCTGCATATATCTGTGCTCACACTGCTTTATTGTGGGTACTGGGGACCAGCAGTATTATATAGGAGGAGTACAGTGCAGAGTTTTGCTGACCAGTGACCACCAGTATTATACGTTGTCTGCCTGAAAAACGCTCCATATCTGTGCTCAGTGTGCTGCATATATCTGTGCTCACACTGCTTTATTGTGGGGACTGGGGACCAGCAGTATTATATAGGAGGAGTACAGTGCAGAGTTTTGCTGACAGTGACCACCAGTATATATAGCAGTACGGTACGGAAGGCCACTGCTCTACCTACCTCTGTGTAGTCAAGTATACTATCCATCTTGATTCTATACCTGTGGTGCATTTTAGTTTTGCAGTTTGCTGACAGTGACCACCAGTATATATAGCAGTATGGTACGGAAGGCCACTGCTCTACCTACCTCTGTGTCGTCAAGTATACTATCCATCTAGATTCTATACCTGTGGTGCATTTTAGTTTTGCAATTTGCTGACAGTGACCACCAGTATATATAGCAGTACGGTACGGAAGGCCACTGCTCTACCTACCTCTGTGTCGTCAAGTATACTATCCATCTAGATTCTATACCTGTGGTGCATTTTAGTTTTGCAGTTTGCTGACAGTGACCACCAGTATATATAGCAGTACGGTACGGAAGGCCACTGCTCTACCTACCTCTGTGTCGTCAAGTATACTATCCATCTAGATTCTATACCTGTGGTGCATTTTAGATTTGCAGTTTGCTGACAGTGACCACCAGTATATATAGCAGTACGGTACGGAAGGCCACTGCTCTACCTACCTCTGTGTCGTCAAGTATACTATCCATCCATACCTGTGGTGCATTTCAGTTGTGCGCAGTATATATAGTAGTAGGCCATTGCTATTGATACTGGCATATAATTCCACACATTAAAAAATGGAGAACAAAAATGTGGAGGTTAAAATAGGGAAAGATCAAGATCCACTTCCACCTCGTGCTGAAGCTGCTGCCACTAGTCATGGCCGAAACAATGAAATGCCATCAACGTCGTCTGCCAAGGCCGATGCCCAATGTCATAGTAGAGAGCATGTAAAATCCAAAAAACAAAAGTTCAGTAAAATGACCAAAAAATCAAAATTAAAAGCGTCTGATGAGAAGCGTAAACTTGCCAATATGCCATTTATGACACGGAGTGGCAAGGAACGGCTGAGGCCTTGGCCTATGTTCATGACTAGTGGTTCAGATTCACATGAGGATGGAAGCACTCATCCTCTCGCTAGAAAACTGCAGTGCCACTCCTAGATGGGCCAGGTGTTTGTGTCGGCCACTTGGGTCGCTTAGCTTAGTCACACAGCTACCTCATTGCACCTCTTTTTTTCTTTGCATCATGTGCTGTTTGGGGACTATTTTTTAATCTGCCATCCTGTCTGACACTGCAGTGCCACTCCTAGATGGGCCAGGTGTTTGTGTTGGCCACTTGGGTCGCTTAGCTTAGTCACACAGCTACCTCATTGCGCCTCTTTTTTTCTTTGCATCATGTGCTGTTTGGGGACTATTTTTTAAATCTGCCATCCTGTCTGACACTGCAGTGCCACTCCTAGATGGGCCAGGTGTTTGTGTCGGCCACTTTGGTCGCTTAGCTTAGTCACACAGCGACCTTGGTGCGCCTCTTTTTTTCTTTGCATCATGTGCTGTTTGGGGACAATTTTTTTGAAGTGCCATCCTGTCTGACACTGCAGTGCCACTCCTAGATGGGCCAGGTGTTTGTGTCGGCCACTTGTGTCGCTTAGCTTAGTCACACAGCGACCTTGGTGCGCCTCTTTTTTTCTTTGCATCATGTGCTGTTTGGGGACAATTTTTTTGAAGTGCCATCCTGTCTGACACTGCAGTGCCACTCCTAGATGGGCCAGGTGTTTGTGTCGGCCACTTGTGTCGCTTAGCTTAGTCATACAGCCACCTCTGTGCAAATTTTAGGACTAAAAATAATATTTGTGAGGTGTGAGGTGTTCAGAATAGACTGAAAATGAGTGTAAATTATGGTTATTGAGGTTAATAATACTATGGGATCAAAATGACCCCCAAATTCTATGATTTAAGCTGTTTTTGAGGGTTTTTTGTAAAAAAACACCAGAATCCAAAACACACCCGAATCCGACAAAAACATTTTCAGGGAGGTTTTGGCAAAACGCGTCCGAATCCAAAACACGGCCGCGGAACCGAATCCAAAACCAAAACACAAAACCCGAAAAATTTCCGGTGCACATCTCTAACAATTATGTGAAATTTGCTGCAACAATAAATGTGCAATTTGTACATTCCAGTGCTATTAACAGATGTAAGAGACATCAGGCCTGATGCAGAGCCGCACGCAGTGGGTGAGTCAGATGTGGATGGTCACAGCATCGCTACTATTTACTTGGAAGCAGCAGCAATGCACAGATGTGGTAATGCGGCAGTAGGCGACTGGTATAAGTAGACACCTCCTGCATGCATGTTCGATGCATGGGACACAAATCGGCTGGCTGAGTAGCCCATGAGGTAATGCAGACTGGCTGCTGAAATTTCATGGCTGATACCAGGAAATCTCAGTCAGAAGATAGATACCCTCGCCTCGTGCTCCATCAAAACGGAGGCGTAACTCCTCCATTTTGGGAAACTTAGGCGACCAGTGGCGGTTCCAGGAGGGGTTACGGTTAGGCACTGAGGGGGGGATGGTTAGCCCTAACTGCCATCTCCCGAGGGTTAGCCATAATGGACACCCTGGGGGATAAGCCATACCCCCCCCCCCCCCCCCCTGAGGGTTAGGGTAGGGGACAGGGCAGGTTAGAAATACTTACCCCCTACCCAATGTCGGTATCTGCACATTCGAGATGTCGCTGTCGGTCATGTGATTGCCAGCATCCTGACCACCGGGTTTTCGTATGTATTACATATATCTAGGCCTATTTGCTAAGCTACACAAGGTGAAAAATGACAAAAAATCCAGGCGCTAATTATATTAACAAATAGCTTTTAAGTGATCAAATATCAAATAATATACTAAAAGCAGCAGGACCAGAGTATGCCTGTGGACGCATACATAATATACTATGTCCGGGATCCGGTCAGGAAACCGGCGTTCGGGATGTCGGCAGTCGGAATACCAACGCTGGCAGCCCCGCCCTCTCTGTGCAATGTCATTACATAATGTTTGCTGGCACAGGGCACTCTGGAGCCCTGTTATACCACTGACCCCTTCAGGCACAGGCGATACAAGTGCTAGAATCATGCAATTCTGTATAGGTGCATATGAATAGATATAAGATATGTATCATATACTGTGGTAGTCCTAAATCTGCAATGTGCAAAATACAAATCCTTATAATGATCATTGTGCATGAAAGTGAATAATTCTTAAAGATTGTAATAAAAGCCTTGCGCCGCCTGTCATTTTTACTGCAGTTGCTTAAAATGTTTATTTTTTGAGCACAGACATAGCACATATGGATTACAGGATATATAGTATTGTCAGTTGTATATAAGCTCACACTTGGTGGGGGTGCAGTCACCTGCAGTAAGTGGTAAACGTACTGTTGAAGAGTGGTAAGGAGGAATCTGAGCAACATATTTTGCCTTTTGAGATTTTCCATTCATCTTATAAATAGACAGAGAGAAGTGATGGCAACTGATGGAGAGCACAAAAGCTTTTCCAAGAGCAGAATTTGTAGGAGGTTAAAAATATAACAGCTCATATGACTGTGATAGAAGAAAACTGACATTTCTTAAAACTGAATATGAGCGCAATAATATACATTTTTCAGCCTCCTTTCAGGAATGTGTATTTCACTTGTGGAAATATATTAAAAGGAACCGTTACCTGTTTCTGCTCCTCTCCTAATCCATCCCACATTGAGGCTACAATTTTGGACACTTCTCCAAATGTAGCATTGGGATTCTGACCCTTTATGGCTGCTTGAGTATCCCGGAAGAATAGTGCATAAGCCGACACTGGTTTCTGGGGCTCATTTGGATCCTTCTTTTTCTTCTTTTTTGGTGTTTTTGGTTTCTTTCCCATGTCAGGGGCTGGTCGTTTCTCCCCTCCACTGATCTGTAATAAGATAAATTGTCAGCTGACAGTCATAACTACAGAAAACGACGACGATGATGATGATAATAATAATAAATACCCACAATTTACTACAGATAATTAAGATAAGAGACATCACTGAGAACGTGGGACCGTATAAAGTAACAAACACATTATAAAAACTAGATTCTAACATTGCTTAAAATCTACGGTGCTGGTGCATTTTATGCCTTGCAGTATATGAGTTCATTTATTAACTATACACTGAATGCATTATAACCAGCGAGTGAGTTAAAATAGTGTTAAGTTCTGTTGTTTATATTAACATTTTAAAGATTTTGCTTTTAAAGAGGGTGAAGTGCTTCATAGGTTAGTCCTTTGACTTCTACATGGTTGAGAGTAACCAATCAAATGTGTCTTTCTTTAACTTGGCAGAGTAAATTTAGTTACACAGAGTCACTCTCAGTGGGCGCCGAGGGCGGGGGGAAGGGGGGAGGGAGAGCGGACACTCTTTCCTCGGGCCCGGGCTTATTGTATTGCCCTCCCCCTTTCCCGTTGCGGCAGCTGCATGTTTGTTGGGAAGAGAGAGGACTGGCCGCTATTGCAGGAGCCTCTCTCCCAGCCCAGCACACGCTTGGCAGCCAGTCCTCTTTCCCTGCATGTTTAAAGGAAGGGGAGCGATCACGCCCTCCCTCCCTCTCGCCGCCACTGCCAGCCTGCTGCCACCCACCGGTTCTGACACCGACCCCCGCCCATGCGGCGTGTAGCTGTTTTGCCCACGCATAGGTACGATTTTTTACTATTTTAAACTATTTTACTATCTGGCACGCCTCCCCCTCATTGGCCTCATTACCGGGCCCGGCAAAGCTATCGGCACCCCTGGTCACGCTATATACTTCAAAGCTCAACACACAAAATATTAAAGTAAAAATTATCTATCTATCTATCTATCTATCTATCTATCTATCTATCTATCTATCTATCTATCTATCTATCTAGTTTTAATAGTCATTATATGCACTTTCCTTCTTCACAAATAAATGCAAACATGCGCCTGTATTCCGAGTCGATCCCATTTACAGTATGTGACTGCATTGCCCCCATCCATCCACTTGTGAAAGTAATGATCCCACTATCGTTGCAGTCTTACAGAACCCCTAACCTTGGTTCAAGAGATCCATCTGAAATCAGTCTGGTACACTTTTGCAGTTTCCCTGTTGAATATATTCTATGGGGTCTCTTCGATCAAATCTTGTTGCACCTCTACTTTTGTGGATCACTTGCAATTTGCATTTGGTGGCTTAGTCTACTGCTTCTTAAATCAAACTATTCCATTCAGAGAATCAATCTGGGTTGGAAAATAGTGTTTCTGCATTACGCTCTGGCAGTATCAAACACATGCAAATGGTGTCTCTAGGGATGCATTTATTATAAAAATATATTGCTATTAGGAAAATAATCCATGAATATTGATCAATTACAGTAAAATAAAAAGATAACTGTTGGCGTAAGCCTACATTATTGTTCCAATGACTTTTCATTCTCTGTAAATTTCTTCAACTTTGACTTCTAGGGGAAATTCTCAGACTGACTCATCTATTGAAGAATGCTTCTGATCTCTATGTCTGTCTGAAGTACCTGCTGCTTAATCCTTTCAACCTACAGTATGTCATATGTAACTATGGGGGAGATGTACTAAGCAGTGAAAAGAGTGGAGAAGTGGGCCAGTGGAGAAGTTGTCCATGGCAACCAATCAGCTGCTCTGTATAATTTTATAGTATGCAAATTATATATGTCCATCAGTGTTCCAGTTTGCTAACAGTTGCCGATGACAATTGGAGATGATTTCCAATACCTTCTTTTTTAAATCAGCATGTGCCCATTAAATCTGTCTCCCCTCATTTATTTATTTATTTATGATAATTTACTTAATTGATTGCCCGGGGCTATCCAGTTAGCCCCGAATGCAGCCCGATGTCGGCACTTATTGTCAATTTTTTTGGGGGGAAACCTGCCGAAGTCCCGAAAAAAATCTCAGAGAAGTGTCCTGTTTTGCGACCTAGGCAGCAGAAACACACAGGTCCATGAATTTATCACGGCTCTTATGTGTTTTCACCTGAAAACAAGTAATTTTTCAGGCGGTAAAAACCACCTGAAAGTGGTTTGCCCCAAAAAAAGAAATTGCGGTAAAGTCCAGTTTTTACTGCAGGCATGGAATCCCCCCCCCCCCTCCCCAATGTTACATTAGCTCCAAAATAGAATAATTACGCTTTTAGACTTAACAAATCTAAAAAATTAAATGAAACAAAATTTTGCTAAATGAAGAGGTATGAGAAAACAATATGTAACTATTATAAAGACGCAATTTAGTTTTTCCCCCTGAAAGACTACATTTTAGCTAAGCGTGTGCAAGTCATTACTGCAATAATTACACATATGACTGGAGAACTGTAAATTAACATTTAACATGCACTAAACAAAATGTTACTGACAGCTTTAACACTGATGCAATGAATAACTTTACGAGTGAAATATATTTCAGCATGTGACAACAATTTGAGAACAATGATATTGAAATGCCTTATTTACATCGAAATAGTGAGTCTATTTGCCAACACACAAAGGTAATTCTGCTGAACATACTGTATGATGCATGGAGAAAAATTTATTACTCAGTAGTTTCCATTACAATACTCTTGATACTATATTTAGGCTTTGGGTTTTTGAGACCCAAGTGCATGATTTTGCATTGTTTAGCATTAAACTGTAGTTGCCACATTCTTGACCAATTTCTCAAGTCTATCTAGATCATCAATCCTTTGTTTTGCCCCTCCCGTAGTGTCTACCATGTGGCATATCTTTGTGTCATCTGCAAAAAAGACGTACTTTCCCTTCAATACCATCTGCAATGTCACCAACAAAGTTATTAAAAAGCATATAGCAGGTCCAAGTACAGATACCTGGGGTACTCCACTGATAACATTTCCCACCATGGAATGTACTCCATTTACTACAACTGTCTTTTTCCTATCCTGTAACTAGGTTCCTATCCATTTAACTGTTTTAAAATCCAATCCCATGCAATAATTTATTCTTTGTACTTATTTTCTTCACTAAAGACCTTACAAAAGCATAAAATAACACTGAACTATTATGATGAAAAATAAAACTCGAACTGTAAATAATTATCAGCATGTTTGAGAATCAAGCAGCTACACCTAATTTGTGTCATTTATTATTGGCTACCCTACTGTGTTGTTTTATTGTTTTATACACAGGCAGTGGATCCCTGCAAAAAACTGGAATTATGTATGCTGTGTTGGGTCACTACATTTGGTTAGTATGGTCTCTATGTACCATGGAAGTGGGTCTACCAATGTCTGAAACTGAACAGGACAGAGATAGCCCAATTATTCCACATGAAAGTCACGCAACTGATTGATGGTGGTTGTAACTGACTAGGATGCTTAAGAGCTTAAGAGTTCTCTAGGTTGGTTGTTGGTGCCAAACGTGCACTCAATATATTTGTATAGAAAATGGTAAAGGATTACTCCTCTGACCATATCACCTTCCACCACTCATCAGTATTCCTTTATGTGTGCTCTTTACACCACTACACTCACAAACATGTACTGCCAGATGTTTATGCAATGCCACCTGACTGTGATATCTTGCTTTGAGCTCTTGTCTCAACCTTTACTGCATCACACAGAGTGAGTGAGGAATCATGTAATCTCTCCCCACCCCCTATCCCTCATCCATTTATACAGGAAGTGAGTGGTATACTGTAGATTCCCAGATGTTATAAGAAATTTGTATAATATAATATAAATATTTATTATTAACAGATTTTTTTTAATATGATCTACCCTTTGCATATAAGGCCCATTGGGAATGTCATTGTTACAACCTCTGAGGACCTTGGGGACTATTATATGCAGTAAGTTGAGATATTTGCCATGTCTGAGATACAAGTAATATAAACTAGTTTGTGAAACACACCTCTAAGGATTCAAAAATTTGTTATTTCAGATTTTAGGATTATATTTTTATATTATAACGAATTCAGCTCCAGTTCTACAGCAAAAGCTCTCAGCTAGAATATCTTGCATGTATGTACATTGATTGACAAATGCGAGTGTTTGGCAATAAAGTATACATTGAGAGGAAGTAAGCACATTTCATGCATTTGTATAAAACGGGATCCTCTTTCACTCCCTAGGGGCTTATAAATACTTTGCGATGAAGACAAAAAAAAAAAAAAAATTGGATGTGTGAATTTATCAAACTTGTCACTGTAAAAGTGTTTAGAGAAAAAGAAAGGCCCTGATTCTAGGTTGGGAGGAAAGAGTGAGTAACTGTGCACCTGGGCAAAACCATGATGCACTACAGGTGGGGACATATAACATGTAGACAGTTTTTAGATTTGGGAATGGAGTGTACAAACTGAAATCTACACAGGTCCTGTGGCTGATTACAATCAGGTGAAATGCAGGTTAAAAATCAGCCATCCATAAACCCTGTGTAATTCATTAGTGCATAGGTTCTCAAACTCGGTCCTCAGGACCCCACACAGTGCATGTTTTGTAGGTAACCCAGCAGGTGCACAGGTGTATTAATTACTCACTGACACATTTCAAAAGGTCCGCATGTGGAGCTAATTATTTCACTTGCAATTCTGTGAGGAGACCTGCAAAACATGCACTATGTGGGGTCCTGAGGACCGAGTTTGAGAACCTGTGCATTAGTGTACCAGTTTAAAGGGATAGTATTAAAAGCCTATCCATAAAGAAGTACAGTGTGGGGGCTTGGTTGCTTGTGATAGCAGAGTGAATAAACAGTAAAGCAGAAAAACACCATATCAAGGGATAAGTGTTGATACATAGGCCCTGATTTATTTATCAATTATCTATAAAACTTCAATAAATATATTTCTGACTCATCATAAATTAAATAAATACATTAATAGAAGAATAATGACAATTGACTCATTTGCAATACAAGCCTTGTGCCACGTGTATCCTTATTCACCTCACTGTTCCTTGATATCTGCACATACAATACTGGCATAGTCCATCACAGGACTATGCCTGCAAACTATATTTAATAAGGGGAGAACACACACTGCAAATAAGCTGCGTGGTCTCATAAGGAAGGTGTGTGGCCCCACATAGTAGCACCAGGGGCATAACTAGAACATTGTGGGCCCCATAGCAGAATCTTGGAAGGACCCCACATTGATTGACAGGTAGAGGCGTTCATGGGGTGGGAGGGGGCGTTGACTCAGCATTTAGGGGGCGTCACAGCGTGGTTGGGGGTGGTGCGGTCCGGACAAAGCAGGTGTGTCCGGATCATTTAAGGGGCAGGCCGCTGCAAACTAAAAGATGGCGGGTAGCCACCTGCCTTTGCAGCTAGGCTGCGTAGGTAGAGGGGTACCCTAAACATGCTAAAGTATCGCCACTGTGCAATGCTTTTGCATGTTTGCGGAGGCGAGGGTGGTGCAGTTCCCGACAGGTGGGGTGTACTTGCCCTGTGCTGGGCATCCCCCCACATGTCAGTGTAATGGATCGTAGATGTGCGATTTTTCGCACATCTACGATACATGCTGAATCAGGCCCAAAGAGAGGAAGGAGTCAGCCAGATGGTAGGCAGGTAGAGGATGGGAGACAGATACTGGGTAGAGAAAGTGTGGGACAGCCAGATGCTGGGCGGAGAAATGGGAAAGCAACCAGATTCTGGGCAGATAGGGGGAAAGGCAGCCAGACGTTGGACAGGGAAAGTAGGGAGACAGACAGTGGGGGGGAAGTGGGGGGGGGGGGGCAGATTTGGACAAAACAAGTGGAAAAGCTACCAGATTGGGCAGAGGGGGGCTGGGGGTGTCTGCCAGATGCTGGGCAGAGAAAGGTGGAGAGAGACGCTAGGCAGAATGGGGGGAGGGTGGCAACCAGATGCTAGACAGAGATGGGGGGGGGGGCAGACAGAGGATGGGACAGCCATATGCTGGGCAGACAGAGGGTGGGACAGCCATATGATGGGCAGAGGAGGGAGGGCACATGCTGGGCTGAGAGAGGAGGGATGGCACATGCTCTTCTGAGCCTTTTGCTGAGATCAGGAAGAGACTCGGCACCACAGTGAGTGAGTCAGTTGCAGGGACTTCCCTTGCTGCTCCCTTAGAAAATAATCATAGAATAAGCATCCAATCTAACCCCCCACGCCCCACCCCCCTCTGCTGCTGTCGCTGCTTCCTGTCATACAGTATGACAGGCGCATTGGCAACCTGCAGCACTGCACTTCACTGCAGCCAGCAGGGTAGCAGAGCGGGAAGAGCGCCTCTCCAGCCCGGCACCTCCTTGTTTTGCAGACTCTGCTGAGTGGGTTCATAATCATTTGAGTGATGTTGTGATTTCATGTGCACACACATCAATGCTCAATCTGGCAGTTCAGCAGGCACAGCTGGGATCCTGGAAATTAGCATTCCTTTCCTCTGGGAGGCATACTTGCCTACTTGTGTAAAAGAATTTCAGGAGATTGTGAAAGCAACACCTACTGTATGAGTGCAGCATTAAAGTGGGCGTGTACTGCTTCGCATAAGAGGCATGTCATGATATTAACTTACTTATATATTGACTTACATCCAGTCCTTAAAGTGGTCCTAGAGAGGTGGTGGAACTCACCCCCCTCCCCACGGCTCTGACGCAACAAAGGTATTGCGCAAGCCGTAGGCGCGCGGCACAAAGAAGGGGGTGTGGTCTCAAATAAGGGGCGTGTTACACAATAGTAATAATGCCCACAGTAGTAGCACCCCATAATACACATAATGCCTACAGCAGTAGCGCCTCTTATACAATGCCCACAGTGGTAGTGCCCCTTATATAGAGCCCATAGTAGTGGTGCCCCTTATGCAATGCCTGCAATAGCAGTGCCCCTTATGTCCCCAGGAGTGATGCCCCTTATGAAGTGCCCACTTTACAATGCCCTCATTAGTAGTGCCCCCAGTAGTAATGCCCTTAATGGTAATGCCCCTGTGTAATATTGCCCCCAGTAGTAATGTTGCCTGTAGTAATGCCCCCAGTCGTTTAGCCCCTGTAGTTAAGCCCCCTTGTAGTTTAGCCCCCAGTAGTAATGCCTCCAAGTAGTAATGCCCCCAGTAGTTTAGCCCCTGTAGTTACACCCCCAGTAGTAATGCCCCTGTAGTTATGCCCCCAGTAGTAATGCCCTCCTGTAGTTTGCCCCCAGTAGTTAGCCCCCTTGTAGTTTGCCCCCAGCAGCTTGCCCTCAGTAGTTTGCCCCCAGCAGATGCCCCCCAGTAGTAATGTCCCCCAGTAGTTTGCCCCCTTGTAGTAATGCCCCCAGTAGTTTGCCCCCAGTAGATGCCCCTCTGTAGTTTGCCCCCCAGTAGTAATGCCCCCCAGTAGTTTGTCCCCAGTAGATGCCCCTCAGTAGGTTGCCGCCCAGTAGTAATGCCCTCCTGTAGTTTGCCCCCTTGTAGTTTGCCCCCAGTAGTAATGCCCACAATAGATGCCCCCCAGTAGTAATGCCCCCCCAGTAGTTTGCCCCAGTAGTAATGCCCCCCCCAGTTGTTTGTCCCCAGTAGATGCTCCTCAGTAGTTTGCCCCCCAGTAGTAATGCCCCCCCAGTAGTTTGCCCTCAGTAGATGCACCCCAGTTGTTTGCCCCCAGTATATGCCCCTCAGTAGTTTGCCCCCAGTAGTAATGCCCCCTCCCTCAGTAGTTTGCCCCCAGTAGTAATGCTCCCCCCCCAGATGCGCCGCTACACAAATAAAAAAAAAGACAAACACAACACACCATACTTACCAAGCCCCGCTCCGTGTCCGGCCGCTGCAGTCTTCTGTGCGTCCGCTCCTCGGCACTATTGGAGAGACGTCATGACATCTCTCCCATAGCGCGCACTGACAGAGCTGGAAGCCGGAGCTCAGTACTGAGCTCCTGCCTCCGGCTGCCGCTGTGCAGGGAGACGGGCGCCCGCTGGTAACACAATCTCAGCAGGCGCCCGTCATCTCCCTGCTGCGGCGTCGGGGACACATGGGGTGAGGTGAGCCAGAGGAGGCGGAACTGCGTTCCATCTCCAAATGGAACTGACGGAACACAATTCCCCCCCATTCCGGCTCACTTTAACACCTGCTTACATCCACATGTAAAGGTGCCTCAAAGCCTATTGCCTATGAGAACCCTTATCTGAAAATGCATGAAGCCTTAAGGATCATTATGCTTTATAACCAATGCAGGGAAACTGCACTGATGACCCCACTGGAATGTATATTTCTTTTTAATTTCTTTAAAAATAATGGGGGTAAAGTACAATCAGGGAGATTGCTAGACTCTTCAGGGAGTCAGGGTTAATATTAAGGGCCGCTACCCATGTCGGTACAACAAATGCTGTTTCTAAAAGATTATAACAAAGTGGTCACTGCTGCAATGAGGACAAAATTAGTTTAGTAGTTCTCAAACTCGGTCTCCAGAATCCCAAACAGCTCATGGTTTGCAGGTCACACAGCAGGTGCACATTACTCAGTGATACATTTTAAAAGATCCACGGGTGGAGCTAATGATTTCACTTGTGCTTTTGTTTGGAGACCTGGAAAACAGGAACTGTTTGGTGTCCCTATGTATTATTTGATATATTTGGGTAGCATCCGGTCAGGATACCGGCAGTCGAAATATTGTCGCTAGTATCCTGACACAGCTCGGCACTGCAAATGGGAGCACAATCCCAGTACCGGCATTCTGACACCCGTGAGCCCGAATAAGTCACTGCCGGCCCGCCGGAGAGGTAAGCTGTGGGGCAGGCAGGTGGGGAGGGTAGGTTTAGCCTGCGGGAGGAGGGTTAAGGATAGGCTGCGGGAAGGAGGGGGGTTAAGTTTAGGCTGCAGGGAGTGGGGTTAGGTTGAGGCACCCCCAGGGACGGTTAGGGTGCAGGGGTAGGGGGTTAAGTTTAGGCAGCGGGAAGTGGGGTTAGGGATAGGCACCACTGGGGAGGGTTAAGATCAGGCTGCAGTGAGGGATGGGGGAGAAGGTTAGGTTTAGGCACCACCGGGGAGGGTTAGGCTGTGGGGAGGGGGAGAGGGTTAGGCTATGGGAAATGAGGGTCAGGGTTAGGGGACCATGGGGGGAAGGTAAGTATACTTACCTTCCCCCTTTCGGGATTTTCACTGTCGAGATGCGGTGGTCAGTATTTTGAACCCAAGCCATTTAGGTGACCTCTTCCTGCCAGAATTTACCTCAGTTTGCAAGTGGCTTTTGATGGTGTAGGAAAATATACTCAATGACAGATTGACTTTCTTTATACATTTTCTAAAGGAAAGACCTACACTTTAAGGATTATCGTGGACTATCTGTCTTCCTCTGTTAATTGCCTCTTTCTCGCCATTATGATAGCAATATGTTACTTCCTGTTGTGCATTATTGTCCAAATAATGCTTCAGAGGGTGTAATAACAGTCTGTTCCAAGACTGCTTTTATACAGAAGGGGGTTTGTAATAAAGTAATCTACCAAAGTTAGGACAGCTGTAGGAATTGAATTCATTTTCAAGGCTTAATTTACTTGCATTGCTGCATAATAGCTTAAAGTTCATAAACGATTACTTGTTCCCTGAAAAAAAACCTTTTTTTATAACTCTGAATTTTATATTGTTTTTCAGTTTTTGCTAAAGGAAACTTTTTTATTTCACCTCTAGTAATTTATTGCTTAACTCTGTACCACTTCAGGTTATTCATTAAACTTGAATGACTGTGGGGTCTGTTTACTAAGCCTTGAAGAGAGCCAATAAAAAGTACCAGCCAATCATCTCCTAAATGTCATTTTTTAAACACAGCTTGTAATATGGCAGTTAGTAGCTGATTGGCTGGTACTTTATCTCCGAACACCTTATCTCTTTCCAAGTCTTAGTAAATAGACCCCTGTATGTTCTAAAATTTTGACCAGTAATGTACTTATTTCCTACAATTACCTACCACATCACCATTAAACCTCTCCCAATAATACACCTACAGTACTATGACTTTTGAGAACATAAATCTCAATCATCTCCTACAGTATATTATAATTGATTCATTGTTCATGCGTTTGGCATCCCGGCTGTTGGGTTGCTGGTGGTCATGTGACTGATTCCGGAATCTTGACACCCTTCAGACACAGACAGCCAACACCACGAAGATAAGTATCAGGGTGGGGGTTACGGTTAGTGCCCTGGATGTGTGTGTGTGTTAGGGTTAAGCAGTGGGGGGTAGCTGTAGCCGAAACCCCAGAGGGTTAGCACTAGCTGACACCCCTGGAGGGTTAGCCATTGCCGAAACCCCAGAGGGTTAGCCCTAATTGACACCCATAGGGAAGAGGAGAGGGATAAAATAGTTTCCCCTGTCTGGTGTCAGGATTCTCACTGTCGGGATGCCCGGGTCGGTCATGTGACTACCAGCATCACGACCGCCGGCAGTTCATGCCCAACCCGTCCACTTAAGTCAGTCTCATACTATATATTAGTAACACATCAATGTTATTTTTACCAACTCTTATCTCTGTAGCACATACACACACTGTAATAACAGTGTACCTATAAAGGGGGGTACACACGGAGCGATGTTCAGCTAATTTCTAAGCAATCTCACTAGATTGCTTAGAAATTAGCTGAACATCGCTACGTGTGTAGGGGCGTCGGTGACAGCGATGCGCGGTCCCGCGCGTTGCTATCTTCGGTGCTAGATTGGCCTGTATGTAGGCACAATCTAGCAGGTTGCTCATTTCACTACTGGGTGAAATGAGCGGCCCCCCGTGTCCATCCCCCCCTCGCTCAGCACATCACGCTGTGCTGAGCGCCGGGAGAGATGTGCGCTGAGCGGTCTGTGCTAGACCGCTCAGCACACATCTCTGGTGGAAACCTCCCCGTCAGTATGTCCCTTTACACTGTACTAGCTTACTTTGAGAATTCAATGCAAACGTTTGATGAAGACAGACAAACGGGGAGGTGTTTCAAGCTTTGGATAGAGATAAAGTGGAGAAGTTGCACAAAGCAACCGATGAGCTTCCGTCATTTATCTAGCACAATCTTTGAAAAGGCAGACTAAATGTTTTTGTCTGTTTTTTTTCCGGAGGGGGACCTCTTCAGTTTATCTCTTTCCAAAGCTTGATGCATCTACCCTACAGCCTGTACTGAGTTTCACAACTGCATTTCCCAAAATCTATTTTTGAACAACAGTCTGCAGAATACACAAATGTATTAGCAGGCTGATCATTACTAGGAGTAATTATAAAACAAAATCCTCTTAGACAACGGTCTGAAAAGTAGAATCTTCTGACCTCAAATAGTAAAGTAAACAGCCAACAATGTAACATTTATTCGGAGTTGTATCTGAGGACGTAGCATTGCCCCAGGATGTGTGCAAGCTTCAACTTAGTTTTACATTTACATTGCTCTGAATTGTGTTTGGCACTAAACTCTTGGTAAATACATGCCTAACGCTGCATTGTTGTGGGAGAAATATGTTTGTTCAAGCATATGCATTTTGAATTTAGCTTTGAGGGTCTCAAATCTTGTTACTTCATACCCTGCAGTCTTTCAATTACTTTCTAAAGGTTCTTGCAGTCATATTTTTCCTTGACTATGTTTAATCATAAGCAAAAGCTTCTGTCCTTTACCGAGTTAGCATTCCTGCATGACATATGGCAGAGACATAAGTTATTTACCATAGTAGCGAGGGAAGAATGCTATAATTGCAGTGAAAATTAGTGCAATTGTGCAGAAAATACTGCAGGGAGGGAATGCTCATGGAAAATGTCACACTGTTTGGATAGCAGAAAACTAATTAAAAATATGATATTTTAACAGTCTTACATATATCAGATCACTGTACATAGAAGAGAGTAATCAGAAAAATCCTTTAGACTAATGGATGACTGAAAAGAGAATATTATAAATAATGTAGTTGTTTAGCTAAGGTGAAGAAATGTTGGCTTGTTTCCTCAACCGGTATGATTAATTGAGTTACAATTCTGTGAATGCAGTTATTTTTCAGACTATTTAATTTCTTAGCCAGCTTCACATTTACAGTGTCTTCATTATAGGTTGTAGCATAATGTAGCAGTCAGTGTGCACAAGAATATATGGATTTATTTCTCTCTATGGGTGGGGTGTATCAAGCATTACATATTGAATGTGATACATCCCAGGACTGATTGTATGCATAGTGGTGTTTAGTAATTCTGTAGGCATGTACAACTGCAAATTGTAAAGGACAGCTCTTCTGATAAGAGCGATGTGCGGACTTCCAGGTTTATGACCTGGGAATTCTTCTGCTCATGCACGGCTGTCAGACAGCACATGTGCGAGCCGCTGTGGACACCGGGAGGGTCTCTCTCAGGGAATTATGCGGAAAGAAGCCCATATGGCTTCTATTAGGCAACGCCAACTATAGATAACGTTGCCTCTTGAGTACAAGCTCTTTAGAGTCTAGCTTTCCAAAGCTTTGTTCATATGCGAGCAGGGCTCTCCTACCTCCATGACTGCCTGTTATTACCCAGTTTTGTTTTATCACTGTTGTTTCCAATTATAAAGCGTAACAGAATTTGCGGCGCTATATAAGAAACTGTTAATAAATAAATAAATATGGGAAATGCGGTCAAACCTCCGAAAAAGGCAGGCTAACTCTCGCCCCCCGCCCCCCATAGATAAAGCCCCTTTAATTTAGCATATGCCGTGATACAATTAAAGGTTAACACCATGAGTCAGGGCTAGACTGCCCACTTGGCACTTCTGGTAAATGCCAGAAGGGCCTTTGGGCTGGTGGTCCGGTCCTGTCAGGCAGAGAGCTCTGGCCGCTCCCCCACCTCCGCTGCCGTCTCCATAGAAATGAAGATGTGCCGCGAGTCCACACCCCCATGACTAGCGGCATGCCCCCGTGTGCAAGTCGCGCGCCTCCGCCCCCTGCCTATATCTATGGAAATGGGGGCGTGCTGCAAGTCCACCCCCCCCCTTACTTGCGGCACGCCCCTGTCTTTAGTGCCTGCGCACCCCCGTGCGTGCCTTCACGCACATGCCAGGGCCATTCTTGGCCCCAGGTCCATCCCTGCCATGAGTGACATACTTGGTGACACTTTATTACAAATGAATATACTCCATTAGTATGGGCTGCTTTACAGTGCCATGTGCTAAAGATTCATAATGAATATACTCAGAGGTCATTAGCTTCGTCAGAGGCAAGAAGTTATACGGATAGGGAGAGAATATGTGGAGCAGCTCATCCAGTATAGGTTGGTTTCCTATATCTGGCATGTCTTATAAGTGGCTTCTAGAAGCTTAGGTTATTTTAATGAGAATAACACTCCAAGATGAACAAATATGTGCATATTAGATTTAGGAAAAGGACAATTATTTCACTATTTGTTAATCTTTACTGTGATAAACCTAGTGCATCTGTCCTAGTATTTATATTATTTTAAAGATTGAAACAATAAGTTTTCTTTAATTTCAGTATAAAAGTTGGTGCATCAGTGAACTCTTCATTAATGGAGCTACTACTGTTAATAAGACAGGCAAGCATATTTCCCATTTGGGACTCAGAGCATACATCGATATTATGCTTAATGACATCTTCTAATTATATAACATGCAACATTTCCTTAATGTGATCTATGTTATTAATTACTTTTTTACTTTTTGTCATTTCTGCTTAAGTGCATTAATATACTGTACTTGTTGCATTTACTTGAATGTATATGTGTGTATAGTTTTACCTGTACACCTAATACGTTTATGTGATAGGCCGATATGTCTAGTTACTAGTTAGGAAAATTAAAGTTACTATTTTATTAGATTATGACAGTTCTTTAAATTAGTACAGTTTGTCACTAGACTCATTTCATTATTCTATTCAATGCACTATATTGGTATTATTATTGGAGATATATATGTACTCATTTGTGGGGATTGGTATGAGATCCCGCCGGCCGGGATGCCAAATGCCAGGATCCGGACATCGGCATCCCGAGTGGTAGAATGCCGGCAGCGGGGCAAGCACAACAAAGCCCCTTGCGGGCTCGTGGACAGCCATAGATGGGGAATCACCTACCTTGCCGGCATACCGGCGGTGGTATGGTGGCCCTGTCGGGATCCCAGCGTCGGTATTGTGACAGCCGGGATCCCGAAGATCGGTATGCAGACTGCATACCCATTTGTGATATCTACTCAACACAAATTACCACTGTGTCTTATTTGCTTTGTAGTGTACAAAATTTGAGAAATTGGATTTTGTCTATTGTATAAATAAACTTTTATTGGTGTTATCTTATTTCACACTTATTATCTGATTTGATTGTTTCTATACCTTTGCTGTATCTTCCACTTCATCTTCGTGGACTGAGCTAGATGGTGAAGGTGTGGCAGATTTACTTCCAGGTGGAGATGGGGAATTATGTGCTACAGTGTTTCCTCCAATATTCAAACCAAGCTGAGCGCTGAGTTGCGACTGGTTGATTGTAGTCAGCTGACCATGTTGCATCATAGCTGCCTGTCTTAGATCTTGAGGCTGTGCTCTTGCTCTCATAGCCGCCATTTGCGTGTGAGTGGAATATTGAGTCCTCTCCGAGTTCTGCAGATCCTGCAACTATCAAAAGACAATAAGGTTACCAGAATGTAATCCAATCAAGTAACTGTAATATTTTTAAAGATTCAGTCATGCAGCAAAATATTTATGGGTGGGGTGTGTTCAAACTGAAAAATAAATTGCGTGTAACATTAAAGATGTCTAACATGTTTGAGTTACATGCAAAAGTAGCCAGTATTTATCCTGCACAGAAAAAATATAAATGTATGTGCTTCCCTTGGCAACATGGTTTGCTCCAGACACAAAGTTACTTGATTTTTTTTTGCTTTACTTGCAAACATGAATCAGGCCCAAAGTGCAGTGTTTGTAAATATTTCACCGGTAGTTTTTAGTACATTAGAACTATTACTGAATATAGCAAATCCTGGCATAAAAAGGTAGCAATTTATTAAACAATAATAGCTGGTGTTGAGGGGCTTCTGAGACTAAACTTTAAGTATAAAAGTATCAAACAAGTTACTGGCAATTGTCTGATATATGCATTTCTTCTAAGGTTTATACAGTAGTTACAGTAAGTCCAAAGATACAGAACTGCGGGCTTTCAATTGTTAATGGGTTTTGGGTTGTTATTATTATTATTATCCTTTATTTATATGGTGCCACAAGGGATCCGTAGCGTCCACTACAGAGTACATCAACAAATGAGCAAAACAGCACTTACAGTTCAAGACAATATAGGACAGGTATGGAAAACCAGGGATTAGGTGCCATCAAAAGGAGTACTGAGTATAAGATAGTGAAAGTAAGAGAAGGAAAGGCACATGAGGGGAGAAGGCCCTGCTCTTGCGAGCTTACAATCTAAAATTCTTTTGCATTGTCAGTTTGTGTGTGTAGTAATAAAAGTTGGGTGGCAGAAAGGACGAAAAAGTGTATAATCACTCTCTCCTGCTATACTTTGGGCCAGATTTAATGCTGCCCGAGTTTGGCGGCTATACATGATGCCGGACGAACTCTGACTTTTTTTAAAGGGGCAATCACTTACATGGTTTTGCCCTGTAAGTGATTGCCCCTTTAAAAATATGTCCGCGTTCAGCCGGGATCCCGCGCAGCCGCCAAACTCACATCCCGCCCATTGAGTGCAAAACCAGGCATGTGCTTTCATTTTTTAGCACTTATCAGAGAGTTGCATTGTTCTTATAAGTGACTTGAATAAACTAAGGACATCGTTCAGCACAAGGCTGTAGGAAACCCACATTTTTACTTCCTCCTTGTGATTTCCTGTAAAACTTGCTTTCTATTAACGGAATTTTTTTTATTGATTTAGTTTTAAATATTTTTTAAAAAAATTTTCAATAGTCTCCAACACTCCTATACCAATACTCAGTTGTACTCCACTTATATTACATAAATATGTTTTAAGCATCTAATACTCAGTTTTCATTTTAGAATAAGTCAAACCCACTGGAATGACTCCTGAATCTTGCCACGATGATGTAAATCCCATAATCATGACAACTTGCGATATGAACCTTCCTTAAAGGTAGTTGAGTAAGGAGTATGTATTACCATATACAGTAGCTTAAGTAAACTGCAGTCAGTACAGGTGTGTCCTCATACATCAGTCGTATAAACAGTCCCTCACGGGTGTGCCAGGTCCCATGAGACTCTGCTAGCACCGGGCATCTTTTTTTCCAAAAGATGTGTCTAATGGGGAGATTTATTAAGCAGTGATAAAAGTGGAGAGGTGTGCCAGTGGAGAAGTTGGCCATGGCAACCAATCAGAATTGACGTAACATTTATAATTTGCATACTGTAAAAGTATACAGAGCAGCTGTTTGGTTGCCATGGGCAACTTCTACACTGCCTCACTTCTCCACTTTTATCACTGCTTAGTACATGTCCCCCTTAGTCACAGTGCGATGTGACTGGGAAATGTTGCATTTTGCTCAGTACACAGATATAATAATTTATATAATAAAATAATATAATTTAGGGAAAAGTTGCTCACTTAGGCGCAGTGTGATAAGATATTCCAATTCAGTCTGTAGTTTAAATGATAAATTATATCTAAATTATATATCTAAACTATAAATTATTTCCTGATACAGGGATTTACAAGTTAATTTACATATTTCGCCTAGAATCTTAGCATTTATCTGGTTATGAATATATATATATATATATATATATATATTAGCATCTGCTCCCTCCCTTTTAAGTGTATTGCATTAAAAGTTACATTTTAACTAATTTCATTATCAAATTCTTAAGTGTGCCCTGGAAAATATAAACTATCTTCTGGGAGCACCACCAACTTATTGCTGAATCTATTGACTATAAAGCTTGATGTTGGTTTTTCAATTATCCAACAGAATACAATAAAATAAATATTATATCCTGTGCAGATTTACACCTTTCTAGCAGGGGGAAACTTTTCGCCTGCGCAGAGGCAGCAAGAAAACAGCTATGCTAAATCCTATTGAAATTTACTAAGGCTACATTATTGTGGCTGCATGCGTAGGAAAAAACTTGCGGCTGGCCACGTTAAATTGAATTGCGGGTAAACGCGGCTAAATTTAGTATGCCCCATTGACAGCAGTCTACAGCAACAACAATTTGTGCAGATTTTCCATTATTATTATTATTTATAATGGCCTTACCTATTAGTATATTTGTTCATTTTCATATTTTTTGTATTTTGTTTCCAGGATGTTGACATATGTAATGGTTTTTGTGTGCCTTTTTTGAATTGCTTTTACCATGTTCCTTGTGACTTACAGTAGGTAGTTACACTTTCTGACTATAGGAGTTGTGTAATGTGTTTTTGCTTACCTTCACAGTGAAGCCACACCTCGGGCACAATTTACTAAAGTTCGATTTTGGTGATTCAAGGGATTTGGCATTCTATTTCAATTTGATTTCCATTTGATCTGGGTTGAACAGATTTACTAAACCCTAAATCAAATGTCAAACAATTATAAAGGCAGATTCAACTCATATCCTAATAAAAATCGAATTTCTGAAAAAATTGATGTTTTCCCATAGACGAACATGAAATCCCCTAATTTACTAAAGTTCAATTTGAAATCGAACTCTAAATCGAACTCCAAATCGAACCTCAAATCCCCAATTGTTTAGAATGATCTTAGACATTCGATTTTGGCTTCAAAACTAATTCTAATGATAGTAAATTGATAGTGATTACTTTTTAAGTACCTAAAAACATATAGGGCAGTGAAAGTGGCAATAATGGATGCCCAAGGTTATGGTATGTTGTGCACCTACCTACACAATGCAAATCACCATCTGACTGAGAAAACCCTGGAGGAACAATCAGAGCACCATCATCAGCTTAATTAATTGAATAGAGCACATATTTATACTCATAGACATCAAATTTATTGTTTTATTATGCAATAGATAGCACAAGATCACAATATTGTGCAATTTGGCACAATATTGAGTGAAGTAACTGGCTATCCTGAGTGAAGTAACTGGCTATCCTGATTCAGCCCATGATGCCTACATCCTCAGCAATTCATCCCTGTCTGTCAAAAATCTTATTGGACAAATGCCAGAGTGATGTTTGTTTTGTAAGATACCAGTATGTGCTAATAAAGTAACTAATAGTAAATGTTACTATATTGTTCTAATTTGTTCCCCAGCCACCCAAAAAGGTTATTTAGCCTATGGCTGTTGCTCTTGGCTTCTGAGGCCATTGTTAAAACCACAAACTCCTGCTAAGCATAAGTATAAAGAGAATTCATGACAGACTGCATATTTGTTTTGTTTTATAAAAATGTAATTGAAACGCATATTTTTATATAATTTTTCAAAAATGTTCGACATTGTGCTCTTCTATCTATTGCATAATCACACAAAAGCAAACAAACCCCAAAATATGCAAAAATCAGGGAGCAGATAGAGGTTTTTTGACCAAAAACTGACAATGTAAACACATAAAGTTGAAGGCAGGCAGAAGCTAGATTTAGAGTAAGCTTAAAACAGTGTAATGAGAGAGCTTCCCCTTTATTTAGTATGTATGTGATACATTTGGACCAATAGGAAGCAATGACGGTGTTCTATTAAATTTTGCTGGGGATATCAATGGGGATTTGAGGTTCGATTTAGGAAGGGATTTCATAAATTCAATTCTAATTCCCTTTCAAACATGAATCCACATCGAATTTGATTTGAAAATCGAAAGCAAAATTGATTTTTGGTAAATAAGGAATTTTTCAAAAAGTTTAGAAACTCCAAAAGGAATCGATTTCAACCAATTTTGAAGATTCATAAAGTGCCTCTCAAAATTTAATTTTATTAAATATACCCCCCTGTGCTCTATTCCAGATGCATCTGCTCCTGTTACTGGCATGAGGAGATAAGTTAATTTGCTAGCTATGCAGAGCTGGTCACATGTTACATCTACTGGCAAATCTTAGTAGGTAGCCAAACGCACACTTTTTCCATTTCCATTTTAAATTTGCCATAAAACATAAATTACGTTCAACTATGAACAAGCTCCTATCAGAGCTAGCATGTGCTAGCATGACAACAGGCGTTAGAAAGGTTAATAACTGAATGAAAATTTAGGTAATAAGGAGGGTTTTTACAGGACTCTCAATGGGGAGGGAACATATGTGCTGGAGATAGTTTTAGAACACAATCTATGCATTGTTTCAAGAAAGACCAGTCAAAATCAGTAGCGGATTTATCACAAAGCAATACAAGTGGCTAATTAGAGCCCGGTGGGTCTCAGGGGGCCTGCCGACCGAGGTATTTAATTGAGGTTATTATTTCAGGATCCCTCCACTGGAAATGGCCACTGTGCATGTGCGGTCAGTGGGACCACACATGCGCAGAAGCCCCAGCAGCTCTAACTGCACATCGCAGGGACGGGCTCCAGTACATGTTAATACATTTACCTGAAGAAATTGCATATTGCAATGCATTCCTGGGCACTGATATCGTGCCTAGATTGCATTGAATATGCGAAAAATTATAAATGGACCCCCATGTGTCAAACCAGGACATGGGTAGTTGGTTGTGGATAAATGTTGGTTGTAGATAAAGCCAAACCTCACAAATGTTGAGACTACCAACTTCGGTAGGCATACAGATACACCCTTATCATTAGTTAGTTCATGAAAATAGGTAAGTATATACTGTGAGCGTCAAGTTAATATCAATCCTCAGTAAAAGAAAGCACATACAACACATCCTAGGATATTATGCTACATACTGTAGGTATGGAGCTTCTGGGGGCCCCAAATCGGTGTCTTGCTTTCGGTCCCATGAGGTCTAAATCCACCTCTGGTCCGAAATAGGACATTCGTTTTAAACTAGATTTTGCTAGTATGGAAACTTTCAATACTAAGGTATATAACAGTTTGGTATGTGGGCAGAAAATCAGTTGAAGGAGAGAAGACTGAGTGGCCTATATTCAGGCTGGGATTTATTTCGTATATAGTTAGTAGTTGTGTAACACAGGCATAACTAGGACAAGTCCTTTTAAATCCTCAATGACCCTATGTATGGCCTAAAATGTAGGGTGTGTATATTTGCTGAGGACCCTAAGCTATGTAGAGTTATTACCACAATGCAGGATAGTAACAAAAGCACCTACAGTAGGCTGGGTAATAACTATGACACTCACAGATCAAATGATAAACAATTAGGGATATCTGAAAATGGAAAAGGACTTAGGAATGTTAGTTGATTGAAAGCTGAATAGCAGCAGACATTGTCAGACAGCTTCTGTAAAGATGAACAAAACACTGGGATGCTATCAAAGGCTGATACATGAAATTATAGTGCAATCATACTCTTTTACCACCAATGTCACTACTCGGTCATTTCTTGTATATACAGCAAGGCACAGGTTTGGTCATCACAAGAGAACTCAATAACAGTTGTAGAAGGGATGCCTTTGAATAAAATGGATTGGATCCCTTTAATGGCTGTGATTGATCCAGAACGTGTATCTAATTACCATGTACAGTATGATGTTCAACATGATTTTTACCCCATTTTGAATTTAAATTAGCAACTTGGGTTTTGTTTTCTATTCTTCTGGATGAATGTCATTAGAATTTATGAAAAGGTTAACTTGATTGATTGGTAGATATTTTTTCAACCTTACTAATTACAGATACTATTTGTCTTCTTCACTATAAATACTTGATCTCTAGAACACAACTATTCTTATATGTACCACACAATAAACTGCTTTGTTTTATATTATTACATTTTATTTATAAGGCGCCACAAGTGTTTTACAGCACCGTACAAAGGACAGTACAGGGAGACAAAACTTAGCATTACAGTAAATAAATAACAGAAATAGAGTACAGGTAACAGAGAGCACCACAATTCTCAAGACATAATACAGCTAAGATGTAAGTAGTGAGGGAGTGATCATCGTACTACTAGGAGCTTGCGGCCATAGATAGAGATGAGCCTTTACCAGCAGGAGAAAGATCGAGTAAAGATGGTCGCTGAGTAGGGGAGAGCTGCGAGTGAAATGTGTTGAGAAGAGGGCTTAGATAACAAGAGGAA
Organism: Pseudophryne corroboree; assembly: GCF_028390025.1. Lineage (NCBI taxonomy): Eukaryota > Metazoa > Chordata > Amphibia > Anura > Myobatrachidae > Pseudophryne > Pseudophryne corroboree. The sequence continues at coordinate 679,338,318 of NC_086448.1, forward strand.
AGAGGGCCCTGCTCTGAAGAGCTAACAATCTAGTGGGAAGAGTCGACAGACAGATGACATAAGGTGCAAGCAAGCGGGAGGTTGCCTGATGGCAATATGTAAGCAAAGCTGAGATGTTCAAGGCAGGAGGCAGGGGAATGGAAGACTAGGTTATGCATAGGGAGGGTATGCTTTGATGAATAGGTGGGATTTCAGTGCCAGTTTGAAGCTTTGCAAGGTCGGTGAGAGACTAATGGTGCGGAGAAGACTCTGAATTTGTTTGTATTCCAATTTAGGGTCACTCTAATTCCACCTAATAAAACAAGCCATATTCTTGCTACAACAATAACCCATTCACTACATTATTTCTGAATTCGTTATAATCTTAATTCATATTATTTACATTTTATCATAAACATGTCTTCCTATTCTTTCTAACTATTTTCAGCAATGAATACTATTAGAATAAATTATTTCTGAACAATGAAATGCAGTACTTATTTACTGTGTAATGTGAATACAGAGCATTTAGTAAAGCGAATGAGTTATTATTTTAATTAGAACAATACATTCTTTTCAAAAAGGATCAAAATTAAAACCATTTTTAATACTGTAAAATGATAGCATATTATGTTGAGATTTTTTTTTAATAAATGTAAGGATGCACATCTATTGCAATAAATTTTATAATTTAGAAAAATGTCTAGTAGTCCTTGTTATTATTATGTAATCGACAACTGTCCCTAATTTCCAGGCCCAATATTAAAAGATTTGTCACTGAAATGTCCTCATTTTTCAACACTGAGAAACTACACAATAACATTTCCTTTCTTCAGTGTGCTGATTGTAGTTCTTCTATATATTTTATTATCTGGGCTTTATATGTTCACATTTAATAAAGTATGTAAAAAAGGTAAAAACAAAACAAAAAACAATTCAGTAAAATTGTGATTGGGATTTGTGTTTTTCAAGGTCCACCTAGACAGTATTTAGCCTGCCATGCATAGATGCACACATTTAGCTACAAAGGGTCACTGGAAACAGTTTTACAGTCTGAGAAATTATGCTATTATATAAAATAATACATTAGCTGTCCTAAAAAGGAGGACTATACACCAACAACAGATTCATGCCAATGGTAAAATATTGTACATGTACATCACCGATTTTCAGGCAATTTATGGCCCGGCACCTCTTTTAATCCGGACATATTTTCCTATTTAGGTCACTGGGTGGCGCTGTGTAAACTAAACAGCTAATAAATGTGAATTAAAGATTAAACTCATTTAATCTTTAATTCACATTTATTAGTTGTTTATGTTTATATTAATCTATAATGCTTTAGACCTACTCGCGGCACATAGTTATTGGGTCAAATGTGTATTATCGTATTAGAATTGCCTGGCCTCTGTTAGTCCGGCAAATAGAAAATCCGGTACAGTATATATATTTATATTCTGTACCGGATTTTTTATATATAAAAAAGAGGAATTACACTTAGAAACATTGATTATGCTAGCTTTTGTCTGAACTGAATTTATTATCCAAGTGCCGCCTCTGTGTATAGTATATATGTATATATGACCTTTCTCTATGTTAATAGTACAGACCATAAAACACTTCTAAGACACAACAGCTTCCACCCGTTGTCCCTACATCAGGGGCTTCCATAGTCACAAGTTTTGTGTGTGAAAAGAATAACCTCTGATTCAGCTATGACTGCATAGCTTTGGATGACATGCTTGAGAAATTTGTTGAAAGGGGATTTTACCCAGTAAGTCACACAATGAATCTGAATCTTTTTCAAGATGTTCTGTGGGTCAATAAATTCACCACTAATAGTTCTATCACCACTAGAAAAACTGCTGGCCCATTAATAATACAGATAGGGATTTGCCTGCCCTTCAGAACACCAAACTACCCAGTTATATCCAGGGCAGAAACATAAGAGATCAAGTGGTTAAATTAGATATCACCGATCTTACTAAAAAAAGACCTTCACATTTTTGGAGCAAAAATGTTGGGTGCTTTAAATGCCTAGGCTGTGTGACTTGTAATCCATTATTGCCCGAACAGACATTTAACCAGCTGCACACATGCAAAACATTTAAAATGAGCTATGCCGTTACCTGTATGTAGTTTACATGTTAATCTACCCCTGTGTATTGTCTTTTGTGGGTAAAACTCAAAGACAATTTAATGAGCATATGGCTTTCCACAGGAGTGCCATTAAACAGGCTCTAACTACAGGTAATAGTGAGCAACCAGTGGCCAGGCATCTATTCAAGCCAATATCGTTGATCATGTGCCTATTACAATTATAGGTGGTAAGAGATCTAAACTACTATTACAAAAAGAAAGTAGATGGATGTTTATGTTGAATACCCAGGCCCGGCAACAGGGGAGGTCAAAGGGGACAGTTATACCAGGCCCCACGGTTCAGAGGGGCCCCGAGGCAGAGGGGCACAAAAAATGGGTGCCAGAGCTTACTGTGATATGCATTTACATAGTCCGCTCCCCCTGCTAATTAAGTAAAAAATAAATAAATCCTGCTCTGTCCATTCTTCCCCCCACCTCCACGCGTACTTTGTCACTTGGCCTGGTGCTGCGCTGCCATATAATACTGCGGACATCGCGACAGGCACAACGGCAGGGTAAAACCCCCATCGACCTCCGCTCTCCTGGTGACCCCTTCTTCCCAAGCAATCCTGTCACCTTGGTCACCTGGTGGTGTGATAATGAATGACACCACCGACACTGTGCCCGGCGACTGCGGCGCATCTCTACTGAATTATTCTCCACCCCCCCTGCTGAAGAAGGAGATGACCTGGTTGTCTGCAAGCGGACGACTGTCTGTCCGGTACATTTGGTTTATTTATTTGAAATCCTAATATATATATATACACAGTATTTATATATATATATATATGTCTGTGTGTGTACAGTATATGTGTGTATATATATATATCATCTTTCCTGTGTACAAGCTCAAGGGGGGAGTGGCAGGAGGGCCACGGAGGCAGAAGTGTACAGGGCCCCAAGATTTCTATTACTGGCCCTGTGAATACAGTTGCCCCAAAAGGATTGAATGAAACATTAGGTTTACAATGCTTTTAGTAACAATTGTGTTTTTGTGGTTTCTAAACTTTATTAATCGTTATGTCAACTGTAGACCAGCCTGTATAATGTCCTGCAATTAATAGTCAAAGAGTAATACTATTATTACTGGTTTATAAACATGTAGAGTGTTCCGTATGCTGCTGTTTTTTAACCATGATTATTTATAGCACTTGTCATTTTGTATCATATGCTGCGAGCTATGGTTTATTGTGTTACAAAAAATATTTATATATTACGAGTGTTGCTTAATAACCATATTGTATCTGCCGCCTCAGCCATCTGACTCCACCTGATGACATCAGTGGTCTGTAATGTCCATTCCTGGAGCATGGCCCAGAACTCAGATGGTGGCATCTGGCAAGTAAGAGTGATTATTCATTGCTTTGATCTTTTGGAGTGGATATATATGTATGTTATTTGTTTGTTCATTTATATACACTTGTGAGAAAAGAACAGGGATGACCCGACACTGGTCTCAGTGTAAATGGGATAGCAGTTATAATGAACAAACCAGAATTCGGACAATTAGGATAAATTTTCTTTAAATTATCAAATCTCTGTCCAGTATGGTGGTGCGCCCAGAGCCAGAAAGAACATATGTCAGCAAAGGAAGAAAAAAGGAAGGCTCTTGTGTGGGCGCACTCTTAATTAGTTGAAATAGAGTTCAAATAGTTTTAATTATGCATGGTAGTAAATAAAATATAACTTTTAATGGATATACATTAAAAAGAGTGTCTCATGATTACCCATTGGGCAAAATAGGATCCAACAACTAAATGTGATTTAAAATGCATATTAAATAGAAAAGTTTTTTTAGAACAGAAATGGTTGTAAAAAATGAGTGAATGTTCTGGTCCTGTCTCACAAGATGTGATAAGAAAGGATGTAGACACTTTGCTATTCTACATCCATTTCTGCCTGACCAGTACAGAAAATCTGTATTGTTGAGACCAGATTATGGTCAATTATCAAATCTTAAAAAGCTGGACAGGTCTGGCAATGGATAGTGAGACATTACCCACTTCCCACCAGTCACCAACCAAAAGCACTGTGTGGTTTGTTTCAAAATGAGAACTCAGAGGGTCTTAAATCATTGTGTTAACAGAGTATGCATACAAGGGGTAGAGATAATATAAAGAAAAGATGAGATCAAGTGGTGATACTGCTGTTGGTGTCAAATAACGCACATCGCATGGATAAAAAGTCTGCTACACTGTGTATTCCCTGTGAGTCTCCCCCTCAGGTACTGACACAGCCCAACACTGTATAGCTTCCAAGATCGGACGGGATCGGGCACTGGCAGTGTGGTATGGTAGTAGACAAGAAGGTGGGTTAGACGCCAATGAGAGTGCACCTATATACTGAAGAGAGGGTGACAACGGGTCACAGAAAAATGTGGATCTGCTTTCTACGTTAGGCTGGATGCAGTAGTAGGGCACCCCGCATTCAATCATCTATGCCTTCTAATTCTAATCCATTGCCGGACCTGTCCAGCTTTTTCAGATTTTATAATTGACCATAATCTGGTCTCAACAATACAGATTTTCTGTACTGGTCAGGCAGAAATGGATGTAGAATAGCAAAGTGTCTACATCCTTTCTTATCACATCTTGTGAGACAGGACCAGAACATTACCTCATTTTTTACAACCATTTCTGTTCTAAAAAAACTTTTCTATTTAATATGCATTTTAAATCACATTTAGTTGTTGGATCCTATTTTGCCCAATGGGTAATCACGAGACACTCTTTTTAATGTATATACATTAAAAGTTATATTTTATTTACTACCATGCATAATTAAAACTATTTGAACTCTATTTCAACTAATTAAGAGTGCGCCCACACAAGAGCCTTCCTTTTTTCTTCCTTTGCTGACTTATGTACACTTGTCCCTGATAACGGGGAATATCCCCGAAATGATGTATGAATAAAGAATGCAGTTTTCATTATTATAATTATAGTGTATAAACACACACAAATACACACGGATATATATATATATATATATATATATATATATATATACACAGTGCCTCTGGAAAGTATTCACAGCACTTCACTATTTCCATATATTGTTATGTTACAGCCTTATTCCAAACTGGAATAAAATCATTTTTACCCTCAAAATTCTACAAACAATACCCCATAATGACAATGTGATAAAAGGTTTTTTTGAGATTTTTGTAAATTTATTAAAATTAAAAACTAAGAAATCTCATGTACATAAGTATTCACAGCCTTTGATCAATACTTTGTTGATGCACCTTTGGCAGCAATTACAGCCTCAAGTCTTTTTGAATATGATGCCACAAGCCTGGCACACCTATCTTTGGGAAGTTTCGCTCATTCCTCTTTGCAGCACCTCTCAAACTCCATCAGGTTGGATGGGAAGCGTCGGTGCACAGCCATTTCAGATCTCTCTGGAGATGTTCAATCGGATTCAAGTCTGGGCTCTGGCTGGGCTACTTAAGGACATTCACAGAGTTGTCCTAAAGCCACTCCTTTGATAACTTGGCTGTGTGCTTAGGGTCATTGTCCTGCTGAAAGATAAACCGTCGCCCCAGTGTGAGGTCAAGAGCGCTATGAAGAAGGTTTTCATCCAGGATGTCACTGTACATTGCTGCATTCATCTTTCCCTCTATCCTGACTAGTCTCCCAGTTCCTGAAACTGAAAAACATCCCCACAGCATGATGTGCCACCACCATGCTTCACTGTAGATATGGAATTAGCCTGGTGATGAGCGGTGCCTGGTTTCCTCCAAACATGATGACTGGTATTCACGCCAAAGAGAATTTTATTTCTCATGGTCTGAGAGTCCTTCAGGTGCATTTTGGCAAACTCCAGGTGGGCTGCCTTGTGCTTTTTTTTTTACTAAGGAGTGGCTTCTGTCTGGTCACTCTACCATACAGGCCTGATTGGTGGATTGCTGCAGAGATTATTGTCCTTCTGGAAGGTTCTCTTCTCTCCACAGAGGAAATGCTGTAGCTCTGAAAGAGGGGGTTCTTTGTCACTAGGGCCCTTCTCCCCCGATCGCTTAGTTTAGATGGCCGGACAGCTCTAGGAAGAGTCCTGGTGGTTCCGAACTTCTTCCATTTACGGATGATGACCACTGTGCTCATTGGGACCTTCAAAGCAGCAGATATTTTACTGTACCCTTCCCCAGATTTGTGCCTTGAGACAATCCTGTCTGAGAGGTCTACAGACAATTCCTTGCACTTCACACTTGGTTTGTGCTCAGACATGCACTGTCAAGTGTGGGACCTTATATAGACAGGTGTGTGCCTTTTTCAACTCATGTCCAATCAACTGAATTTACCACAGGCGGACTCCAATTAAGCTGTAGGAACATCTCAAGGATGATCAGTGGAAACTGGATGCACCTGAGCTCAAGTTTGAGCTTCATGGCAAAGGTTGTGAATACTTATGTACATGTGATTTCTTAGTTTTTTATTTTTAATACATTTGCATAAATCTAAAAAAAAGCTTTTTTCATGTTGTCATTATGGGGTATTGTGTGTAGAATTTTGAGGGAAAAAATGAATTTATTCCATTTTGGTATAAGGCTGTAACATAAGAAAATGTGGAAAAAGTGAAGCGCTGTGAATATTTTCCCGATGCACTGTATGTATGTGTATATATATATATATATATATATATATATTCATATATATATATATATATATATAAAACATGTATATATATTTATATATATATGTGTAAAAAATAGAAGTAATCAGCGCCTAATAATGCCTAGAAAATGACGGTGGGGACATAGAATGATATTTAGTGAAAAAAATGGGACAAACATTTATCTCAGATAGGAATCTTCGGTCCTCAGACCAATATCATCACAGTGATATGCAAAAGAGAAAAAGAAACAACCAATAGTGTGTACCGTTTAAACCTATATGTACTTATAGCATTTTTCTACTTAGTGAGTGTTAATTGGAAATGCTCCCAGAATATCGAAAGATAATTTTTCACATTTAATTAAGTACATAAAATATATCCACGGTTTAAAACGAGCAGGTATCGCACGTACAAGAAACAAATGATATAAAAGCTTATCTGTCCATCAAAAGAGGGTCCAGGGTAACTCCCGGGAAGGGAGTAAATGTGAAGTGAGATATCCTGGACCCTATTTTTATGGACTGATAAGCGTCTATATCATTTGTTTCTTGTACGTGCGATACCTGCTCGTTTTAAACTACAGATTATATTTGATCCACATGAGCGCACACTTATACATTTTGACGAGAGATATATATATATATATATATATATATATATATGTGCATAAAATAACAGAAACTGCACTTAATGTTACAGATACAATAACCCAATAATAACATGTATATGGCTCTGAGTAATGGGAAAAAGACACACAGTTTTTTGTGTAGTAACACTAGACCCCTTTTAAATATCAGGGCCGCTGCTCTCCTCTCTTTATCCAATCCATAATCCTCCGGGTATTTTATCTGTTAAAAAAGAAAATAGATGATGCGCTCCATAGTGTAAAACAGTTTATTAATACTCAAATTTTTTTTGTATATGGATACAAATAAAAGCAAACGATATTGCCCGTACCAACACGTAACCAGTGTGGGCTGGTTATCACATGATTCCACACATAAAACCCAGGCAGATACTGGAACACTCCTATCAGCGGAACAGGATTCCCAAACCTCTTTACCAGACTCCGGCCTCGGGCGGAGTCTCCTAGAGCGGCGTCTGCTGACGCTACTGAGTCTCTGATCCCTGGCGTCCTAGACACCCGAAGCTCGGCGGCTGTGATCCTACCCGTGACGGTATACGAGGCCGGTAAACGGGTTGAGGAATCCTGTTCCGCTGATAGGAGTGTTCCGGTATCTGCCTTGGTTTTGTGTGTGGAATCATGTGGTAACCAGCCCACACTGGTTACGTGTTGGTACGGGCAATATTGTTTGCTTTTATTTGTATCCATATACAAAAATGTTTTTATTTTTAAAAAACTGTTTTACACTATAGAGCACATCCTCCATTTGCTATTTAAACAGATATGTACCGTATATACTCGAGTATAAGTCGACCCGAATATAAGCCGAGGCACCTAATTTTACCACAAAAACCTGGGAAAACTCATTGACTCGAGTATAAGCCTAGGGTGGGAAATGCAGCTCTAGCCGTACACAGCCCTCAGTGCCAGATATGCCCTCATACTGCCAGATATGCCCCACAGTGCCAGATATGCCCTCATGCTGCCAGATATGCCCCACAGTGCCAGATATGCCCTCATGCTGCCAGATATGCCCCACAGTGCCAGATGTGCCAGATATGCCCTCATGCTGCCAGATATGCCAGATGTGCCCTCATGCTGCCAGATATGCCCCACAGTGCCAGATATGCCCTCATGCTGCCAGATATGTCCCACAGTGCCAGATATGCCCTCATGCTGCCAGATATGCCCCACAGTGCCAGATGTGCCAGATATGCCGTCATGCTGCCAGATATGCCAGATGTGCCCTCATGCTGCCAGATATGCCGCACAGTGCCAGATATGCCCTCATGCTGCCAGATATGCCCCACAGTGCCAGATATGCCCTCATGCTGCCAGATATGCCAGATATGCCCCAGTGCCAGATGTGCCCTCATGCTGCCAGATATGCCAGATATTCCCCACAGTGCCAGATGTGCCCTCATGCTGCCAGATATGACAGATATGCCCCACTGTGCCAGATGTGCCCTCATGCTTCCAGATATGCCCCACAGTGCCAGGAAGGGTACTTACCCTCCATCGCTCCCGCGTTGTCTTCTGAAGGAGGGACACGGAGGGCACAGCGCGCGGCTCTCCTGTGTCCCTCCTGCGTCTCCATCTCCGGCGGCGTGTGTGTATTAAATGAAGTGCCAGTTCGTGAGCCAATCAGAGCTCACGAACGGGCAGTTCATTTAACATACACACACACGCCGCCGGAGACGGAGACGCAGGAGGGACACAGGAGAGCCGCGCGCTGTGCCCTCCGTGTCCCTCCTTCCACTGACTCGGGTATAAGCCGAGGGGGCTTTTTCAGCACAAAAAAGTGCTGAAATAGTCGGCTTATACTCGAGTATATACGGTATATATATATATATATATATATATATACATACATACATCTCGGGTCTGGACACCGGAGCAGGTGACTTTTTCAAAACTGGTGTGCCGGCTGGACTGATGTATATATATATATATATATATATATATATATGTGTGTGTGTGTGTGATGTAGCATAAGGGTTTCTAGCGACCAATAGTGTTAAAGTATATGAATTATAGATATATAAAAACCATATATGTATAAATAAATATTTTATTTTAACACAAGCTCAATAAATGGTAGATTACTATATATAAAAATCACATAAAAAGGAATATCAAAATCCTGCGCTAAAAAAAACAGGTGTTATATTAAAAGTAATATCAAGGAGAATCTTAACTTAATTGGTAGAAGGTCATAGAGGGACACACAGCATAAGGGTAATTTTAGCCAATATTTTTTATAACTTTGTGCATTAAACAAAGTGTATCTACATTCACACAATTCATTTATGTTTCATATACACCTTATACACACAGCCTGAAGGTCATTTAACACAATATTTTTAATAACTTTGTGTATTAAACAAAGTTTATGTACATTGAGCCATGAGAAAACAAAGGTTTCACTACCTCACTCTCACTCAAAAAAGTCTGTATTTCGGAATATTCCGTATTTCGGAATATTTGGATATGGGATACTCAACCTGTATTACCAAATGGGATTACCAGCCTGCAAATTTCACAGCAGTGTTAGAGAACAACAAGAACTGTAGAAAAATAAATATACCAGTTTTACTCCCAGCCAAGTAGGTTTGCTTTCACAGCTATCATAATTTGTGCCTGTAGCAGACAATATATATCAGAACAGTTGTACACATAAGCTCTAACTACATCTTGACTGAATCTTTTTTGATCCAGCTGTTTCACTGAATAGCAGTTGGTGAACAGAGAGGAAGAACATGGGTAGCCCTCGGGCCCTGTTTGCTAATGTTACTCACCAGCTGCTACTTTCTATGGTGTTAGCAGGCAAGACCTGGATTAATGCCAGTTTCAGCAAGAGCAAGAGACAATGAGGAATCTTTGTAGCCCATTCATTTACCCCTGTCTGTCATCGCTTGACACTGAACATTGTTGAGTACTGTACCCAAGGCTATTAAAAAGATCATGCCACAGTTAAACTATGATAAGACTGGAGTCCAGTGCAGGAATTACTTGCTTTGGGAGAAATGCTTTGAAATGTATAAAAAAATAAAAAGTTATTGCAAATGATGTCAATTGAAATGCTCTATTATTCAAGAAGCTGATAGTATCTGTGATCCACATATATGTACATAGGAGCCTATTCAGTAAGGTTTGCAAATTCTGCATTTTAGCAGAATTTGCAATCCTTTTGCTCGCATGCTGTGGGCTGCCTAACACAGGGCAAGGCTGCCCAGCATGCAAACTGCTGCCCCTCCCTGCGACCCGCTGAAACTGCGGTCGCACCACAATTTCAGCATGTTCGCAGAAATTGTGGATGCCTTCTGCCGGCACAGCCTGGCTGCGATGGCAGGAGGGCCGCCGCCATCTTCGTGCATGTGACGTCACGTAGCTGCCCCGATCACGCCCCCCCCCATTCGCACCACCACTCCTCAATTTCCTGAAACCACCCCCGCAATGCTCCGTCTCCACCTAGGAAACAGAGTGTTGCCGCCTCCTCCTGCCTGATTGGAAGGCTGAGGCGTTTGCATTTACTGCACATGCACCCACCGGAAAAATTCCGGTTGGATTGTCATTTGTGATCCAACCTGAATTAGGCCCTTTGTGAGAATTGTTTTAAAGTGGGATTAATTCTCTGGCTTGCCATCAGCTTGTTATGCGCTAGGTATTTGTAAGCACGGGTTACTGCATCTCATATCTATAAGTCAACTTCAACATCCACTCTAACGCATTGGCTGTTGTACTGGGCGTTTTGTACTTTGGTGTTAGGCAAGTGACAGTAAATATTTGTGCAGATCTTAACTGTTGGACTGGCCTCCCAACCAAAGGGGTCAGTACATTAAATACATCTGATCTCAACTAATATATAGTTGACACAAACTAGCTGGGAAAATACAGCACCATTGCCTCTTTTGACCCTTATAAAGTTGGACGCATGATACTTGTCCAATTATAGTTTTATTCTATGATTCCTGGATGTGAAGCTTCTTGCTGTTTGACTCTGGTTTACAACTAGGCTTTTCATACTAACTACATTTTTCAGCTATATGCCTTGCCCTTTATATATTCCTTCAACTGGGCTCAAACAACTTTATTTGGTGGTACAGCTGTTCTAACTTCTCTGTAATCTAGACCTCTAGAAACCCATTCACTCACCAGTCAGGTCTCCAGTGGAATCTGCTGCTTTGCGGAAGCTTTGTGCAACAGTGGATTTGAACATGGACCTGTAAATATCTGTACCTCAAAGCTCAGTACAGTACCTCAAAACAGACTATCCATTTAAACAAAGGCTTTACTGCTTTTTTTACAGATTCTGTTGTAAACTTACTGACTTGAAAAAAATAATTGAATTACATAATTGGCAACAATTACTTTACAGATTATGGATTATTTGGATTATACTGAGATTTTCTTTGGAGAAATACGATTGTACTTTTGATCTTATATATATTTGCTGAAGGAGTTTATATCATAAGCTCTGAAGTTAGCACACATCTGCTTCTATACACTTGAATACAAATAAAACAGAACACAATGTCATTTTTCCTTACAGTGCCTTTTATGCTTTCACATTTTATATGAAAGGCTAAAGGTCTAAAATCTAATCAGAAAAGTCCTTGACTGCTATTCACCTTCATTATAATAACATTCTCCTTAAACCAACATGAACAGTTGTTAAAAGGGTTAAAACATTAAACGTCAGACAATTTCCCTTGATTTACAGTTCTAAAAAAGAAACAGAATAGGCTTTCTTTCTGAATTATTTAAATCTTTACTGACTGATCGGTGAACCATGAAATTAGAAAAATGTCGTTGTTAAAAGACTCTTTGCTTCTTATAAAACTTTAGCTTAAAACTATGAACTTACGGCTGACGGAAGAAATGGGATTTTATTCAGAATACATGCTGTTTAGAGATTAAAGGTTGTCATAATTAAAACTTTCTCCTGAGAATAGAAGATAGTACAGTATATTATTATTGCACAAGGAATCAGTATATTTACCTAATAAATTTATACAGGAGCTTTGCCTCTAATTTCCCTGAGTCTGTTGCAGTGTCCACTAATTTAGCTCCTTTCGTCAAGCAATTAGCATTTTAAGGAACTAATTTTACCTCATGTAGCTAAATAACAAGTTGATCTATTAATTACGCTCTCTCCTGCTTCTAGCGCACTAATTTTATTTGTCAGGAGAAAGAGCAGCAAACAGTTTGTTGAGTGTAATACTGGAATTAGCTGATTGATTTCCATAGTATCAGAGTTTATGAACTGTGCAGATCAGGTATGTTTTACTGAGAACCACAACTGAGCACTAACATGATTACCCCTTGTTATTCTTGTGGATTATGTTAAAAGTGGGTAATGTGTGGTATGTAAGATGTAGACAAAGATACGTTTCAACAGCTCAAGTTTGTAAAATGTGACCTGGTCATTGCTTTATTGTCTATAACTCATCTGCAGGCAATTTAAAAAAGAGTAAGGCCTGAATATCTGATATGCTTCCCCTATATTAATTTAGACAGAAAGTCATGTTTAGCAGGCTGCTGCAACTTAATGAAAAAAACATGTCTTCCTCATATAGACCACCAAGAAAAAAGGTATTAATCAACAACATTCACAAATATGTGCAAGGGAGTAAAATGCATGGATTATGTGATATAAATAACACATTTCTAATTATATTAAAATCTGGGCATAATATGTGAGAGTGATTCAATAAGTAAGCTAACAAGGCCTCTCACGTGTGTGATGTTCTCTATTTTATTCTAATTTCCCACCAAGCCAGAGCAGGTTGATCACTGCTTCCCCTCACAGCCATTAGATTGTGCTTCATATCAGTCATACTGCCCCAACATCAGTTGTAAAATGTTGTCGCAGGCGGAAACATAATCAAATATTGAGGTACATAGTGTGATCCGATTTCTTGTCTAAAGGGCGCATTATCATCAGTTTAAATTCAATGCCATCTTGTCAAGGTGTACGGTGATAACACGTCATGCCACGGAAACAGTTTTGGTACTATGCCTTTGATAACAGCAGGACAGTCATTCAAGATGAGCAGCGATCTGGCCGGCCAATCACCTCCACCGCAGCCAGTGCACCAAACCCAGACCTGTTTCCATGACATGACATTATGACCATGGCAGTGAATTTCAGCGGCTGCTATGCCCTTTAGATGCAAATACTGTATCTGAACACACTATGCACCTCAATGTTTGACCATGTTTAAGCCAGCCACACCATCTTACAGCTGATGATGGTACAGTATGACTGACATGAGGTGCAGTGCAATGGCTGTGAGGTGAAGCAGCTTTAGCCTAGCAAGAAATTAGAATGCAATAGAGAACATTACACATGTGATTGGTCTTGTTACCTTACTTATTGAACCACCTTTGTAGAATTTATAGCTGTGATGGGGCAATTTATTTGGTATTTATTATCTCTAATCACGGCCATAACTAGGGGTGAGCCACCGGTGACACAGCCCAGGGCACGTGGCCCTGGGAACTGCACTGCCGCTGCTCCATGGCCCCTGCATCTGGCTAGAAGGGTGACTGGAATGGCGTCTTGCAGCTAGTATCACTAGGATGCTCCAGTCATGCACCCTGCAGATGGTACAGCTACCTGGAGCTTCCTGAGCAGGTTAGGGTTAGGTTGTGGTGGGTAGGCTAGGCTCAGGTACTACATGGAGGGTTAGGGGTAGGGATTATGGATAGCAGTCAAATACTAGAACATCAGAGGATTGTCAGTCTGACAATTACATTACCACCAGACCTGGAAGACATAGCTGGAGTCGCTGCAGCTGTCTGGAGCAGGTAAGTCAATGCTGCTCCACCAGGAAGAAATGTTGACATTGTAACTTGTCAACATTTAATCACTGTCTACATGATGAATGTTGACACGGTCAATGTTGACATTATGACCATGTCGACATTCTCATGTCGACAAAAATATAATTGTTCTTTTGATATCCAACCCGTGGCAACCCTGCTCTCTACTGAAATTAGCCTACATGTAAATGACCATTTCCCACCAGCTACAGCCAACAAGAGATGTACAACTCAGCATTGCCTTTAGTTATGTAAGCCTGGCTCAGGAAAATTTGCATCTGACTTGTGTTCAACACTGCATCAGCCCATGTGACATATGGGGTCATTCCGAGTTGATCGCTAGCTGCCGTTATTCGCTGCATAGCGATCAGTGAAAAAAAAACGGCTAATCTGCACATGCGTATGCACTGCAATGCGCACACCTGTTGTACGGGTACAAAGTCCATTGTGGTTTTGTACTGGTTCTAGCGATGATTCCAATCGCACAGCCGGCCGCAAGGTGATTGACAGAAAAAGGGCGTTTCTGGGTGTCAACTGACCATTTTCAGGGAGTGCTTAGAAAAACACAGGCATGGCAGAAAAAATGCAGTCGTGGCTGGGCATTCGCTTGGCGGGTGTGTGACATCAAAAGCCGTCCCTCCGTCGTTAGAATCAACGCACACGAAGAGTAACTACAGGGCTGGTCTTGTTTTGCACAAAACGATTTTGCAGGCGATCTGCTGCACAAGCGTTCGCACTTCTGCAAAGCGAAAATACACTCCTCAGTGGGTGGTGACAATGCGTTTGCACGGCTGCTAAAAACTGCTAACGAGCGATCAACTCGGAATGACCCCCATAGCCGTGACCAGCAACTCCTTTGCTTGCTTTTTCACTAAAATACTATTATATTCTTTTTTTATTTCCTGATATTATTCCCGGAAACTATACTATATAAAGTATTTCATCTAAGTAATAGGCCGAATAAACAACACATAAGTACTAGATGTAGATTATTTGCAAAAAGTATAAAAAGTATGCTACATTATGACAAAACATGCTGCCACATCTACATGGAAACAATATTTTTATCTGGACCCCTAGATCTGAATTATGGCTATTATTTTCAGCATAGTAAAAAAAAGAAATCTTAGAATGTAGCGTTAGAAAACATTCTGTATTTGTGTAAATTCTTTCTTTAACACAAATGTATTAGCTGCCACCTCAATAATTTGGATAAAGATGTGTTTTGTTGCTCCCGGAATGTCATTTCACATCAGTTTTGTGCAATGTTTACAATCAGGTGAGAAAGTGTGCATGTTAATACACATAATTATGCAGATTTTCTCCAAACAAGACCATGATGAATCAGCTGGCTCTATAGATGAAAGACTCTGACACCAGATGGGAAAAATAACTCACACTGCTGCTATTGGTCTTCAGTGAAAACACTACAACATTATTTCATGCAGAGTGAAACATTACTTTAAGTGCCCCTGTCAAATGAAGGGAGAGCTTTGTGGACTTAATCAAAATTTACCATATCAATACACTTGGACCTACAGTAGTGACATCACTGTGGCTTTAGGTGAGCTGTACATAATACCTGATTAGCACCCAAAATAACTGCCTCTGGACCCCGACTCAGAGATGTACATAAATCAAGTATTTACATAACTCTCTCTAATTAAATGATTTGCACATGTGCAGATCTGGTCTCCATATTCTGGGTGTGCTGATGCCAGTGGTTACATTCTTGGATGTAGCTTCACTGGTCCCAGCAGAGTGAGTTCACCGGACATCCTGAGTAACCTGGGAACTACTTAGCTGTCGATGGGACAGCAAAGTTTGTGCAGAGGATCCGATGCTGTATCTTTGGATGCAGCCATCAGATCACAAAAACCAACAGTGGGTATCTTTTGCATATTGTAGCACATATTTTGGTACAAAGACAAAGCAGTGGTGACAGTAACGTAAATCTCTAAATCAGGCTCTCTGTTGTGAGTAGTCTATGGGGGGGGGGTATGCAAATAGTGCTGTTTTTTACGGCTACCCGAAAAAAACTGAACTAATTCGACCCACCCTAGTCAATTGCAGGCATTTTCGCCAGTTTTTGAATACATTTTCACCATGCCATTTCGCTTTTTTTTTTGGGGCGAATCGGCATGGGCGAAAACGGGTCTCAAAAAATGACGAAAACCCCCTGTCAATTTGACAAAACATGTGGATTGGCGGGGATTTCGTCGATCCACGTGTTTTTAGCCAGTGCTGGCAGTTTTGACAAGTAGAAAAAGCGGCACTGAAATTGAATAGTGCGAATCCAAATTCACCCTAAAAACATCGAAAAGTGCAGTTTTTTCGACTTGTCGAAAAAATCAACACTAATCGCATACCCCCTATGTGTGCACGTTAACGGCATGTGAAGAAGGGAGACACATTTAGTTGGTCACAATAGGTAGGTGATAGATTCTCACTATACATTTCTTAGATCTTATTATGTTGGAATATATTTAGTGTAGAAAAGGAACTCAGCAAGTCATTATGTAAGACCGTGAAAGGTAATTGTAAATGGATACTTAAACTACTACTGGAATGAACATTCATCAAATAATACACTCACTAAGGTACATAAGAGCAGTACTATACATAAAAGAAAAATAAGATTTTACTCACCGGTAAATCTATTTCTCGTAGTCCGTAGTGGATGCTGGGAACTCCGTAAGGACCATGGGGAATAGACGGGCTCCGCAGGAGACTGGGCACTCTATAAGAAAGATTTGGTACTATCTGGTGTGCACTGGCTCCTCCCTCTATGCCCCTCCTCCAGACCTCAGTTAGGATACTGTGCCCGGAAGAGCTGACACAATAAGGAAGGATGTTGAATCCCGGGTAAGACTCATACCAGCCACACCAATCACACCGTATAACTCGTGATACTATACCCAGTTAACAGTATGAAATACAACTGAGCCTCTCAACAGATGGCTCGACAATAACCCTTTAGTTAATCAATAACTATATACAAGTATTGCAGACAATCCGCACTTGGGATGGGCGCCCAGCATCCACTACGGACTACGAGAAATAGATTTACCGGTGAGTAAAATCTTATTTTCTCTGACGTCCTAGTGGATGCTGGGAACTCCGTAAGGACCATGGGGATTATACCAAAGCTCCCAAACGGGCGGGAGAGTGCGGATGACTCTGCAGCACCGAATGAGAGAACTCAAGGTTCTCCTCAGCCAGGGTATCAAATTTGTAGAATTTAGCAAACGTGTTTGCCCCTGACCAAGTTGCAGCTCGGCAAAGTTGTAAAGCCGAGACCCCTCGGGCAGCCGCCCAAGATGAGCCCACCTTCCTCGTGGAATGGGCTTTTACTGATTTTGGATGCGGTAATCCAGCCGCAGAATGCGCCAGCTGAATTGTGCTACAAATCCAGCGAGCAATAGTCTGCTTAGAAGCAGGAGCACCTATTTTGTTGGGTGCATACAGGATAAATAGCGAGTCAGTCTTCCTGACTCCAGCCGTCCTGGAAACATACATTTTCAAGGCCCTGACTACGTCCAGTAACTTGGAATCCTCCAAGTCCCTAGTAGCCGCAGGCACAACGATAGGTTGGTTCAAGTGAAAAGCTAATACCACCTTAGGGAGAAACTGGGGACGAGTCCTCAATTCTGCCCTGTCCATATGGAAAATCAGATAAGGGCTTTTACATGACAAAGCCTCCAATTCTGACACACGCCTGGCCGAAGCCAAGGCCAATAACATGACCACTTTCCACGTGAGATATTTCAGATTCACAGTTTTAAGTGGTTCAAACCAATGTGATTTTAGGAAACTCAACACCACATTGAGATCCCAAGGTGCCACAGGAGGCACTAAAGGGGGCTGAATATGAAGCACTCCCTTTACAAAAGTCTGAACTTCAGGCAGAGAAGCCAGTTCTTTCTGGAAGAAAATCGACAGAGCCGAAATCTGGACCTTAATGGAACCCAATTTTAGGCCCATAGTCACTCCCGACTGTAGGAAGTGCAGAAAACGACCCAGCTGAAATTCCTCTGTTGGGGCCTTCCTGGCCTCACACCACGCAACATATTTCCGCCAAATACGGTGATAATGGTTTGCGGTTACTTCTTTCCTGGCTTTTATCAGCGTAGGAATGACTTCCTCCGGAATGCCCTTTTCCTTTAGGATCCGGAATTCAACCGCCATGCCGTCAAACGCAGCCGCGGTAAGTATTGGAACAGACAGGGCCCCTGCTGTAGCAGATCCTGTCTGAGCGGTTGAGGCCATGGGTCCTCTGATATCATTTCTTGAAGTTCTGGGTACCAAGCTCTTCTTGGCCAATCCGGAACCACGAGTATCGTTCTTACTCCCCGCCTTCTTATTATTCTCAATACCTTTGGTATGAGAGGCAGAGGAGGGAACACATAAACCGACTGGTACACCCACGGTGTCACTAGCGCGTCCACCGCTATCGCCAGAGGGTCCCTTGACCTGGCGCAATATCTCTTTAGCTTTTTGTTGAGGCGGGACGCCATCATGTCCACCTGTGGCCTTTCCCAACGGTTTACCAACAGTAGGAAGACTTCTGGATGAAGTCCCCACTCTCCCGGGTGTAGGTTGTGTCTGCTGAGGAAGTCTGCTTCCCAGTTGTCCACTCCCGGAATGAACACTGCCGACAGTGCTATTATGTGATTTTCCGCCCATCGGAGAATCCTTGTGGCTTCTGCCATCGCCATCCTGCTTCTTGTGCCGCCCTGTCGGTTTACATGGGCGACTGCCGTGATGTTGTCTGACTGAATCAGTACCGGCTGGTTTTGAAGCAGGGGTTTTGCCTGACTTAGGGCATTGTAAATGGCCCTTAGTTCCAGAATATTTATGTGCAGGGAAGTCTCCTGACTTGACCATAGTCCTTGGAAGTTTCTTCCCTGTGTGACTGCTCCCCAGCTTCGAAGGCTGGCATCCGTGGTCACCAGGACCCAGTCCTGTATGCCGAATCTGCGGCCCTCTAGAAGATGAGCACTCTGCAGCCACCACAGTAGAGACACCCTGGTCCTTGGAGACAGGGTTATCAGTTGATGCATCTGAAGATGCGATCCCGACCACTTGTCCAAGAGGTCCCACTGGAAGGTCCTTGCATGGATCCTGCCGAATGGAATTGCTTCGTATGAAGCCACCATTTTTCCCAGGACTCGTGTGCAGTGATGCACCGATACCCGTTTTGGTTTCAGGAGGTCTCTGACTAGAGATGACAGCTCCTTGGCTTTCTCCTGCGGGAGAAACACTTTTTTCTGTTCTGTGTCCAAAATCATCCCCAGGAACAGTAAGCGAGTGGAAGGAACCAGTTGTGACTTCGGAATGTTTAGAATCCAGCCATGCTGTTGTAGCACATCCCGAGATAGTGCTACTCCGACCAGTAACTGCTCCCTGGACCTCGCCTTTATAAGGAGATCGTCCAGGTACGGGATAATTAAAACTCCCTTTTTTCGAAGGAGTATCATCATTTCTGCCGTTACCTTGGTAAACACCCTCGGTGCCGTGGACAGTCCAAACGGTAGTGTCTGGAATTGGTAATGGCAATCCTGTACCACAAATCTGAGGTACTCCTGGTGAGGAAGGTAAATGGGGACATGCAGGTAAGCATCCTTAATGTCCAGGGATACCATGTAATCCCCCTCGTCCAGGCTTGCTATAACCGCCCTGAGCGATTCCATCTTGAACTTGGATTTTTTTATGTATGTGTTCAAGGATTTCAAATTTAAAATGGGTCTCACCGAACCGTCCGGTTTCGGTACCACAAACAGTGTGGAATAGTAACCCCGTCCTTGTTGAAGTAGGGGTACCTTGACTATCACCTGCTGGGAATACAGCTTGTGAATGGCCTCTAGCACAGCCTCCCTGCCCGAGGGAGTTGTCGGTAAGGCCGATTTGAGGAAACGGCGGGGGGGAATTCCAGCTTGTACCCCTGAGATACTATTTGAAGGATCCAGGGATCCACCCGTGAGCGAACCCACTGATCGCTGAAATTTTTGAGGCGGCCCCCCACCGTACCTGGCTCCGCCTGAGGAGCCCCACCGTCATGCGGCGGATTTGGAAGAAGCGGGGGAGGACTTTTGGTCCTGGGAACCTGCTGTGCGTTGCAGCTTTTTCCCCCTTCCTCTGCCTCTAGACAGAAAGGACCCGCCTTTTCCCCGCCTGTTTTTCTGGGGTCGAAAGGACTGTACCTGGTAATACGGCGCTTTCTTAGGCTGTGAGGGGACATGGGGCAAAAATGCTGACTTCCCAGCTGTAGCTGTGGAAACAAGGTCTGAAAGACCATCCCCGAATAACTCCTCACCCTTATAAGGCAAAACTTCCATGTGCCTTTTAGAATCTGCATCTCCTGTCCACTGCCGATTCCATAAGCCTCTCCTAGCAGAAATGGACAATGCACTTATTCTAGATGCCAGCCGGCAGATCTCCCTCTGTGCATCTCTCATGTACAAGACTGAGTCTATTATATGCTCTACGGTTAGCAATATAGTGTCCCTGTCTAGGGTGTCAATATTTTCCGACAGGGAATCTGACCAAGCAGCAGCAGCACTGCACATCCACGCTGAAGCAATAGCTGGTGTCAGTATAACACCAGTGTGTGTATATATAGACTTTAGGATAGCCTCCTGCTTTCTATCAGCAGGTTCCTTTAGGGCGGCCGTATCCGGAGACGGTAGTGCCACCTTTTTAGACAAACGTGTGAGCGCTTTATCCACCCTAGGGGGAGTTTCCCAACGTGACCTATCCTCTGGCGAGAAAGGGAACGCCATTAGTAATTTTTTTGAAATCACCAATTTTTTATCGGGGAAAGCCCACGCTTCTTCACACACTTCATTTAATTCTTCAGATGGGGGAAAAACTATAGGTAGTTTTTTCTCCCCAAACATAATACCCTTTTTTGAGGTACCTGGGTTTATATCAGAAAGGTGTAATACCTCTTTCATTGCCTCAATCATGCAACGAATGGCCCTAGTGGACATTAAATTTGACTCATCGTCGTCGACACTGGTATCAGTATCCGTGTCGACATCTGTGTCTGCCATCTGAGGTAGCGGGCGCTTTAGAGCCCCTGATGGCCTTTGAGTCGTCTGGGCAGGCATGAGCTGAGAAGCCGGCTGTCCCGCATTTGGCATGTCGTCAAATTTTTTATGTAAGGAGTCGACACTTGCACGTAATTCCTTCCATAAATCCATCCACTCAGGTGTCTGCCCCGCAGGGGGTGACATCACATTTACCGGCATCTGCTCCGCCTCCACATAAGTCTCCTCATCAAACATGTCGACACAGCCGTACCGACACACCGCACACACACAGGGAATGCTCTTAAAGGAGACAGGACCCCACAAAAGCCCTTTGGGGAGACAGAGAGAGAGTATGCCAGCACACACCAGAGCGCTATGCAGGGACTAACTGAATTATGACCCTTTATAGCTGCTTATAGTATTAAACTGCGCCTAAATTTAGTGCCCCCCCTCTCTTTTTTACCCTTTCTGTAGTGTAGACTGCAGGGGAGAGTCAGGGAGCTTCCTTCCAGCGGAACTGTGAGGGAAAAATGGTGCCAGTGTGCTGAGGGAGATGGCTCCGCCCCTTTTTCGGCGGACTTTTCTCCCGCTATTTTTTGTATTCTGGCAGGGGTAATTACCACATATATAGCCTCTGGGGCTATATATTGTGGTTATTTTGCCAGCCAAGGTGTTTTTATTGCTGCTCAGGGCGCCCCCCCCCAGCGCCCTGCACCCTCAGTGACCGGAGTGTGAAGTGTGTAATGAGGAGCAATGGCGCACAGCTGCAGTGCTGTGCGCTACCTTGGTGAAGACTGAAGTCTTCTGCCGCCGATTTGCCGGACCATCTTCAAGCTTCTGGCTCTGTAAGGGGGACGGCGGCGCGGCTCCGGGAACGAACACCAAGGACGGGTCCTGCGGTCGATCCCTCTGGAGCTAATGGTGTCCAGTAGCCTAAGAAGCCCAAGCTAGCTGCAAGCAGGTAGGTTCGCTTCTTCTCCCCTTAGTCCCTCGTTGCAGTGAGCCTGTTGCCAGCAGGTCTCACTGTAAAATAAAAAACCTAAATTAAACTTTCTTTCTAGGAGCTCAGGAGAGCCCCTAGTGTGCATCCAGCTCAGCCGGGCACAGAAATCTAACTGAGGTCTGGAGGAGGGGCATAGAGGGAGGAGCCAGTGCACACCAGATAGTACCAAATCTTTCTTATAGAGTGCCCAGTCTCCTGCGGAGCCCGTCTATTCCCCATGGTCCTTACGGAGTTCCCAGCATCCACTAGGACGTCAGAGAAATAACGAAAATGTATTCATCATATGGGAAATTTGATGGCTTCTCTGCAAGCTACAATTCGGTCACTTGGCAAAATCACTGAACTACCAGATCAGTAAACAATTTGGCCTCACTCCTATGTCACCCAATGGCACCAATCTTGCTGACGCACATGATCCATTGCAGAATATGCCAATGGAAATTCTTGAATGTCATAAGCCAAGCATTTTGCAAAAGGCACTGAGAGACAGATTTATTAAACCTGGTGAAGTGATAAAGTGGAAGGTGATAACGCACCAGCCAGTCAGCTTCTGTCATTTTTCAAACCCAGCCTGTAATATGGAAGCTAGGAGCTGATTGGCTGGTGTGTTATCACCTTCCACTTTATCACTTCACCAGGCTTAATAAATCTGCCCCTCAATCACTCAAATGGGAGTATTCAATTGTTTGAAAAGTCAGGTGGGTGTCTGTTTTTTCCTATCTGCTAGACAGGAAAAAACAGACACCCAATCGACGTTTCAAACAATTGAATTCCCCTCACTGTGTCTTAATAAATATACTCCATGTAAACAGTAGTGATAAAAGTGACCAGCAAAAAGCAACATAAGCTTGAAACTTGGAAACTGTTATTTTAATTGGCTCACTAGAGAAATGCATTTTCAACCTTTTAAATTGGGAACACTAATTAGATTTGTGTATGCAGAAACATTCTTCACAGAAAGTACATTTCTATAAACTAATGCCAGACTTTTTATTGTTACTAGGAATTGGACATCTTTAAATTTAGTGCCGTTGCACCAGGTTTAAAAAAAAAATAGAATGTTGTAATGTGCTTTTAATCTCTGAAATTACTATGTTGACAGAAACATTTATAAACATTGGCTATTTGAATTAGTCAAGTAAATTAGATTTAGAGATGATCATTGGCATGATAAATAGTGAATATTCCACTAATTCACAGTAAAGCAAACAATGAATCTTCTGAAGAAAGATTGTATGAAACTTCATTTATCCTGTGTGTTCTGTGAGCAAAGGTTGGACATTAATGAATGGAAAGTAGCAGCAAGGTCAGTTTTTAAAAGCCTCCCAGGCCGAATGTCATACATCTCAGAACATTAACTGAGCAAGCATGGTAATTATTGTTTGGGCAGTCAATGGAAGTCAGTCTGTGGCTTCAGGAGTTTACAGCTTGAAGTTCTCAGTCTTTCTTACTATTATTGCTCCCAAGTAAAAATATATTTGGTTTAAACCGGTGTATTTATGTGATCCAAGGCGGTTGTGTGTGGAAAATAAATCCTTTATATCATATTTTCAAATTTTTAGGGTGAAAGACATTTTTTTCAGGTCAAATGTGATAGAGATGTGATTATGTAACAATGGGGTTGATGTCCTATCACAATGGTGGTGCAGCAATAATCCCAAGGCCAAACCCGGGAAATATAAACTCGGATACAGTTATTGGCAGAAAAGAAGTCAAAGCCTAAGATTATTTATAGAATTAGAATTACCTGCCATGGCAGTAAAAAAAAAACTTCAGCCATAGCCAAAAAGGATTCATTATATAAATGGGGTGCCCCCCCATTGTAAATAGGACTGGAAAGAACCACTCCCTCTTGTGCTTTTAACACACGTTGTAATTTCAGTTATCTGAAAACCATAATACTGTATGTGGAATCTTGTTTTCCTCACAATTTTCTAAAGGTCCTTTTTTCTATGGAATTGGGGCTTTTCCCTAGCTACTAAAATCATTGATTGTTGATACTGTATCTATCTCAGTGAAAGGTGCTCCATGCAAAGCATGGGGAGGGCTAGATAAGAAGGATTGCGACATATATAGAGGCAGTATGGCGATAGCAGAAGATAGTTATAAGAAAAAAATGTTTTTTTATTATTTCACATTTGTTTTCTAAAGTAAAACAATTTTTTTTTCTCATTTGAAAGACAAAATCCATTATGCATGTGAGAACAACATATGCGGATAGATGCAGGACTGGCTGTAGAAAAAGTAAGACACTTACACTGCCAGTTAGTAATTAGTAAATTGTAAATTGAGTCAATATAGGATTTCTTTGTTACTGTTAAATCTTCATGAATAGACCAGATATTTTACAGTCTAGCAAGCTCATGAATAAACCCATGAAATATTTAGGATTAAAATGACTACAGATCCACAAGAAGAAAATTGTCATTAATGGTATAACTGCAATTAATTACTTGATAGACTATACTGAGGAACATTTCGTAATCTAAACTAATAGTTTGTAGTAAGTAAAACAATTATATAAACCACGTGAACAGGCTGGAATTCAGGCAGGTGACATCTTTTGTTTGAGAGGAAAAGTAACTACATTAATATATAATGAGATTTAGGGGAGAATTCAATGAAATTAAATTACGCAGGTGAAAAACGGAGGCCACCTCAGGCTTTAAAATCAAAAGCTATTCAATTAGACTACCGATTTCCCCAGATAGCCTTGTTAACGCCTGTTAAAGTAGCGTGTTCATGTTAATTAGCGTTAACACAGGTTATTGGGTGTTAACACACAAAATCTGTGAAAAGTTCATGTATTTGTGCGTTAACAGGGTTGTGGCACACGTTAACCCGCTAGTTATCAGGGAATTTTTTTTAACTCACTGAGCAGGTGAAAAAAATTACTGATAACTCCTGGCTTCGAGGCTAATTAGATATCTCTGGGGGATCAATTAGCCCGCGGTAATCTAACGCCGCTAATTGAACTCCACACTCAATGATAAACACAGACATATCTATTCAAGCTCAGTGCTTGCGAGAGGGATTGAGAGATCTAGCATACTGAGTTTAACTAAATTTTACCCTTGATTTAGACACAAATTGCTTGCAATTTTGTAAACACAGACACATATTTACCTAACATGCCTTATTAAAAGTGGGACAAGGTGGAAAACAAGTGAAATTTGGTTGTAAAGAAAAATTAATTCTCAAAAAGTAGACAGTACAAACCAAAATACAGTATGTGCATGAGTGTTAAACAATTAGAGCCTGTTATAATGAACATTAATTGCTGTACAGTGTAATTGATCGAAAAACAACTGCAAAATTGTTGTATTTTATGAACACAAGTACGGGAAGTCATTAATTACTAGAATAAACTGACACACATGACTGAGGAGAAAACTGCACAGGCAGACAGTTTAGAAATATGTTTAACAGCAAATTATGTTAAACAAATGAAAATGTAATAAAACAATATAAAGAGATGCTTCAGATGCTCTTTATCAAAATCATAATATGATTTACCATATATGGTGAATATTGTATATGTGAAATAATGAATTTACAGTGCAAATTGTAGTGAGTTATGAATTAGTATATCTTCTTGTATATAATTTGCATTTAATTGTAGAATAGAGCTGGCCACTTTTTTTATTTCACAATTACAAATGAGAAATTACCGTGTTCCGCATTTAGCTGTGGAAGTTGTAATTTTTTTGCTGGCCATAAATGCGCCGAGTTCTACCCCCAGGGCTGGCAACAGAAATCTTGGGGCCCGGTACAGTGATATCTCTGCCCCCCCCCCCCAGATATATATATATATATTATATATACAGAGAGAGATTAAAGTGCAACAGAATTTGCTGCACTATATAAGAAACTGTTAATAAAAGATATATATATATATATATATATACATACAATTCTCCTCCAGCCGGCACTCCACAGTTACCTCCGCTATGCTGCGCCCGGTGCCCGTCCCGGCTAATGCATTTAGCCACGTACACTCCACTGTCGTATATAGGGAAGACTGAGTGTAGTTTTAAAGAAAGGATGACAGCGCACCGCTCAACAATAAGGAAGGCCATCAGCACTGGCTCAAGTGATCAGCCGGTGGCCCGTCATTTTGTAGAGGCTGCCCACAATTTGTCAACATTACGCTATCATATGATAGATCATGTCCCTCCAAGCATTAGAGGGGGTGATCGGGGCAGTAAATTATTAAGATGTGAAAGTAAGTGGATTATGAGGTTGGAGACGCTGGTACCAAAGGGGTTAAATGATAAACTGATTTTGAGCTGTTTTCAATGATCATATGTGTTCTACTGGTATAGACTGTATCACTGCCCATTATATAATTCATAGCTGGGATATTGTATTGCCTGTCATTCGATGTCTGCTAGTGTTTTTAAAAAAATTTATCACATATTTGGTGGTTCTGGGTGTTTCAGTAAGGGTAAAACACTGACACACCTGCTGTATAATGAAGCTATTAGTGTAATTAAGAAAGGTGTTCCCAGAAGTGAAGGGGAGTGAGTTACCTGGTGCACTGGCTATATAACTGTGGTTCATTTGTTGTATGTGTATCCTGAAGACAAAGTAAAACTTTGAAACGTTGATGTAATACACATTGTGGAGAATTTATTTCAGCCCAGGGAGTGCCGCCAGACAGTGGAGTATATATATATATATATATATATTTATTTATATGGGCTGGGTACGTGTTACCACCGCTGGGGATCCCGGAGGTCAGCATACCGACTGTGGGATACCGGCGGCATTCTATTCCCACTCTATGGGTGTCGTGGACACACATGAGTAGGAATAGTCCCTGCTAGTCGGCATGCCGACTGTAAGGATTTAGAGGGGGGAGGGATGTAGCCGTTGGTATTGTGACCGGTGGTCTCCTGTTAGTGTCTAGAAGTTCCTGACTTCTTCAGCGGCAGCCTCACTCTTTGCCTGAATATTGATTCATGACAATAAACAAAACTCAGCTTTCTGCTTCTCCAGGGAGATCAGATTCACCATATAAGGATTACATAATTGGAACTTCAGTGCAGAAACAGCAAGAATGCTCTCTGCCCGGCAACCGGTACTAAACCCCCCCCTGAACTCCCAGCAGCTCCTGCACCTCCCCTGACCTCAGCCACTTGAGCATGTGCATAAGGGAATCGCTGGCTGACTCCATGCTTTAGAGAGGGGACTGCAGGAGAAAAGAGCACTGCCGGAGCACAGGATAACCGAATCGCATTGCCAGAAGGGTGAGTATACATAAATTTCTACTTATCATAGCTATATATAGCATTGAACTGATGTGATGTATGGTGATACTGTATGTAACAATTCACTTTTCGATGATACATGAATAGACCCAAACTGTCATTTTTTAAACAAAGCCTGAAAGTGATAGAATTTGATTGGTTGGTACATTATCTCTCTCCACTTTATCTTTCTACAAGGTATGATACATCTCCCACAGGAGGTGAGACACATATGGAAAGCAGAGATAAAAGGGCATAACAGTGAGAACATCAAGGTGAGGTTTGAGATGTTCAGTGCTTTTGTCAAGAGTTTTATAGGTGAGATTTGGAATTTTTCATTGATTCTGGAAGACACAGACTTGCCATCTTCTGGAGCTCCATCTGCTTGTAGCCACTCATCTCTTCTGCTGGATCTTAAATTGCTAGTGTTGCTATTGATGACATGTCTCTACCTTAGCTGCTTACCTGCTCTATTGTGTAATGAGCTCTGTGGTGCTGCTAATTGTTTTTATGTCTGGTTTATGTTTTGACTACTGTAATGTTCTGTTTTACCCTGTTCTGTCTTACTGTGTGGCATTGCGGACCACTTGTGGCACCACATAAATAAAGTTTAATAATAATAATAATAATACAATGTTTTTGCTTTCTTTATCCCAGAATCCTTTTATATCTTCATATAGTGCTGCTGGTAATTGTATTGAGATTTACATCTCTGACCTTATCTCCCTTTACACTCCTGCCCATCCTCTTCGCTCTGCTAGTGCATGCTGCCTCACCTGCCTACTGATAACCTCTTCCCACTCCTACATCCAAGATTTTGCACGTGCTGCTCCCTTTCTTTGAAATTAACTACCTCTCCCCCTCAGACTCTCCACCTCTCTACAAAACATGAAAACGGACTCTCAAGACTCACTTCTTCACCAAACCCAGCCATCTCTCATCCTAAGGCCTCTGTGGCCCACGCTCGCTTTCAACCCCATTTGTGACCTTTGTCTGTGTGCCCCTCCATTTTAGAATTTAAGCTTTCATAAGCTGCTTTTCCATCTCTTGCTTAACCTATCTTCTTTTCAATACTCCCTTTGACGTCACCAAATCCCTCAGTTCTCTGCCACCCTGATACTTACTTTGGTGTCTTCTGCTGAGGCAGCTATGTTCATATACCCTGTACTTGTCCTATATTGCCTTGAACTGTAAGTCACTGTATTCTTGCTTTGCTTATTTATGTACTCTATAATTGAGCACTGTGGATCCCATATTGCACCATATAAAGGATAATAATAATAATAATAATAATAATAATAATACTACTACACAATAATAACTTTGTGGAGTTGCCTATGGCAAGGGAAATGTGTGACATCATTGAAGGCAGAATATGATAAAGCAGGCATAATGGTAGGAGATGCATCACTTTTGGATAATTTGCCCAAAGGGAGAACATAAACTTATGTCTAGCATATACATCCCTTCTACAAATCTTATTTAAGCAACAAAATGTTTTTGAGGATATTGCCACTTTATCACTTACAATCTGCCCCAGATTATCAGGAACAGTTCTGTTGTTAATGGGTAAAATAGAAAAACTTTACTAATATTAGAATCAATATATTTTTTTAAATCTTTGTCTGTAAGTAATAGTAAAAAAAGGGAAAAACTTTCTAAACTCAAGGACACATTTTAACATATAAAAATGATCACAAACATATATTTAAAATATCGCATATGTTAAAAATAAAATCTAAATTATTAATTTAATTTCATTGTTGACAAAATCATGTAAGTGAAATTTATTTCCCACCAAAACCCAAGTTTATATATTTATATAATATACACTCAGGTATTTTAGATTTAGTTTCTATCTTTTCATTTTCTTACCACTATTTTATTTACAACATGCATAGTCAAAATAACATCAATGTAATATCAGTAGAAAAAAAATAATAATAATAATATATATATATATATATATATATATATATATAAAACATGTTTTTCAATAAATCACACTTGAGCAGGAAACATATCCAAATGATAAACCTGTATGCTGGTATAATGTCTGTATATTAGCGTAATGACAAAACAATAGTCATCTATTAATCCAGATTTGAGTGATACAATTGAAAGCAGAATAAACCCGATTATTGATTCAATCTGGATTTACTGTATTTAAAGGCTCCTTTAGGATAGAGGTTTCCACATCAATTAATCTGTGGAGAGGCGTGATGGCCAAATACCCATAAAAAATAATGTGCAATCCTCAGTAGTCCATGCAACTGTCTTAGTTCATCCATTTGTGGCCACTCTGCAAGCCACTAACAGTAATGAGTAACTCCAATATTTAAGTTAGTTGAAGAACTCTGACAATCTTTATATCATCCAAATAGGACTGTCATGCTTACCATTGCTGACACTTTTTTTTCATGTTGTGGTACTTTCTCAAGGCTTTGGCACATAGGCCTGAAAGTTGGGGAGAAGCTTCTGCACACTGCTGATCTGCCAAGCATAGTGGTGTTGCCACTTACCCTGTCATGGAGTGTCCATGCAGGGCCGATGCATGGTTTCTGGGCATCCAAGACCTAGGCACCGATTGCATAACATTTTTCCTATTGGTGTGCACTTAAAAAAAAAAAAATACAAATCCTATTCCAAGGGCCAGATGTATACAACTCAAGACAACTCATACTATTAGTGAGAACTCAAACTCTACTAAGTGACCAGTTTATCAAACAGTTGGGGTCGGATGTAATAATGGCCAAGATCGCTGGAGGTGCGAGATGCCGGCTGATCTCGGATGTTTTTTCACAGGGGCAATCACTTACAAGGC
This sequence comes from Pseudophryne corroboree, assembly GCF_028390025.1. Lineage (NCBI taxonomy): Eukaryota > Metazoa > Chordata > Amphibia > Anura > Myobatrachidae > Pseudophryne > Pseudophryne corroboree. The sequence continues at coordinate 679,368,616 of NC_086448.1, forward strand.
AAAACCATGCCTTGTAAGTGATTAACCTCCAAAACAAACATCTGAGATTGTTCGGCATCTTGCACCACCGGCAATCTCAGCCGTCATTACATCCAGTCCCAACTGTTTGATAAACTGGTCACTTAGTAGAGTTTGAGTTCTCAGAAATAGTATGAGTTGTCTTCAGTTGTATACTGTACATTATCTGTGGTGATGGGAGGCAGCAGGGACTGTATACTATACATTATCTGTGGTGATGGGAGGCAGCAAAGACTGTTTACTGTACATTATCTGTGGCGGGCTGGATCATAGGGTCAACCCCAAAAGTAACTAGGTCGACCCCAAAAGGTCAACACAGTACAGGTCAACATTTGAAAAAGGTCAACATGGTAAAATGATCGACATGGATGAATTTTTGTTTCTTTTTGGGGTTGATTACTCCATAAAGTCACCGGATACCCCAATTAGTGCACGGCGTCCCTTTGCATGGCTCACTTTGCTTTCAATGCTGCGGGCAAGGTGCCTCATTCTGCTTCCGCTGTGCTCTGGACAGGTAACTTTTCCCAATCATAGTCCATGTGGATGGTAAAGTATAAAAACGTATTTTGAAAAAATCTAGTCCACCTTTTCCTGTGTTGACCATTGCCATGTTGACCTTTTTACAATGTCGCCCTTTTGTCCATGTTGACCTAATGCATGTCAACCAATAGTGGTTTACCTATTGACTGTCTACCTTAGTAGTGTCACCCTACCATCCAGATACCACCTGTGGCGATGAGAGGCAGCAGGGACTGTATACTGTACATTATCTGTGGTGATGGGGCAACACTGACTGTACAAGTATGTACATTGTGGATGCAGTTTCCTATTGGTTGAATATATTTACCCTTCATCAAAAGGACCCGGATGTGAAATCAGGTGAGGATGGAAGTTCTCTTCTACCCTTACAGCATTTCTTTTCTTCTAATCTAGGTTTGTTGTAGGTTATTTTCTTTTATTTATTCATTAATTAACAGTTTCTTATATAGTACAGCATATTCCATTGCACTTTACAATTAGAACAACAGAAATAGAACAAAACTGGGCAAAAACAGACAGACATAGAGGTAGGAAGGCACTGCTCACAAGATTACAATCTATATTTAGGTTCCATTGTGCCCTCACCCCAACTTAGGCTCAGTGTCTCGCTTTGCTTGTCACAGGTTATTATTCCAAATAGTTGATCAAATGCGATGGGGATATCGGTGACACCATTCTCTATTGTGCATCCCCAGCAGCAGTAATAATATACTGCAGAGCTCAAGGCAGCTCAAGACCCAAAATCATACAAATAAGCTCTGTGCAGCAATATACAGTATATATACAAAACCTATGACTAGTCCCAGGATCCCAGGATGTCATAATTGACTGGTAAAGCATAATTGAACTTATTGTTCTACCAAAGCTAATAATGGACCATTCTGTAATGCAGTCCTCTCTCCCCTGAAGTACCTGAGTGCTACTGGTGTTCATCTGCCTGGAAGAAGGGAGATGGGACCCCCTTCCTGAGAGTGAAGACTGTGGATGCTGCTCTCTCAATTAGAGGTCTATTTACTAAGCCTTGGATGGAGATAAAGTCAACGGAGATAAAGAACCAGCCAACCAGCTCCTAACTGTAATTTTTCAAACCCAGCCTTTGAAATGTCAGTTAGAAGCGGATTGGCTGGTACTTTATCTCCGTTGAATTTATCTCCATCCAAGGCTTAGTAAATAGACCCTTTAAGCCGGTAGCGCCAGGTCCTCTCTTCCTCAAAAGCGGCAGCGCAGGGCGTCTAGCATAGCACTGCCATGTATACAGCTCTAGGATCGATTTGTGCTGTCTGAGACTAGCTGAGCTCCTTGTTTCGTCTGTGAATCAGTGGCAGGGAGGAACAAGAGGGGAGTGACACTGCTGCATGTCTGGAATGGTAAACCAGCCAGACATGTTATATGTTAATAGAAGTAAGAGCAGGATAAAAGTATGATTGCAGCAGCTGTCTATATACTCCACTTCTGCTGTCATACTGATATGCCGACAACCTCAATAGCATTCCCCCAGAAGCTGGAACCCCTAGATGACTGCCTAAAGCTGCCTAATAGTAGCTCCAGCCCTGTGTCCATGTCCCTATTGTGTTACGATTATGGTCTAGAAAAGCAATGTGGTCACGTTCAGTTATAAGTCTCATTTTCCTGGATAAAGGTGCAGAATGAAAGCTGTAAACAGTGGTATTAAAAATAATACCCATCATTGGTTAACATAATATAGGTGGTCTTGAAATTTTTAATATATATAGTTGTATATATAATTTAGAAATCCACTTTTTCTTGATTGACCATCCCCACAGGCTGCTGATGTGTCATATGCGCATGCGCAAAAGACATGGGGAGTGCGGCTGAGCCAGCCCAACGCAGAGTTCAGAGTGGCCGCGGCTGTGAAGAGGCGGAACGAGTGAGGGATTTCCATTAAGGGTGAGAGGAGAAAACTACAGGGAGTGCAGATAAAGGCAGGGTACGCTGCCGGAGAGGATAGTACATCCCGCCCTTTGCAGCTACAACTGTGTCAACTGCGAGATGAAATTGTCTTTTTTCTAAAGTGGATACCTGATAGTCCAACCAAACATTTTCATTGGATTATAAAAGATATTTACAATTTTGAAAATTGTATTGACTTAATCAGGGATGTTCTTATTTGTAACTCAAAATGGAGTGTTATAAATAATTAAGACACATTTTAAATATTTAAATCAATATTGTATTTATTGCCTTGCCACTGATGTGATGTACCCATTTGATAAATTAAATTTAATAAAAATATTTTGTGTGTAGGGTCGCATAGTCAGCAAGTATTCATTAAAAACCTTAATTTAATATGCATGTTAAAGTACCCTTACACTAAATTATTGCTTACTTTAAAAAAGAAAAAAAACATTAGTTTGGAGAAAGAATTATTTTTTAATGAAACAAAACTTAAGAATACTGAATACATCTGCAAAATTAAATAAAAAATATAGACAAAAAACTAATTTTAACGCAAAGTAAAAAAATAAAGCGTAATTGGAATACAAACATTTACTCCCATATTTAATTTCAAAGATATTGCTTGACAGTATTAATATGGTCCTGTCATAATATAGATTAATTAGTAATTAAATGCCTTAGTGATGTTGCTTACTGATAGTGAATTTATAGGCTTCATTCTTATTAATTTTAGTTTATCCAATTAAATGGCTGACTTAGCTGAGTTTAGACAACAGGGCATCTTTAAAGAAGCATTCTACTTATTATTACTTGGCAAGAAATACTTACTATTATTATTATTATTATTATTATTGTTATTATCATCTAATATTATCCCATGCATATGTAATAAGCTGTAGAGGAAAGAAATAATGCTATACCCTTCAAAATGTATTGCTGCAAAAGAAAGCAATTTAAAGAGGAGACAATTTGACTTTAAAGAGATGTTGCAGGGGATAGTAGACAATAATCTCTATGGTACATTTTAGGTAGGATTGAAGTTAAATCAAGTTACAGTACTTTCAGAATAATAATGTCTACATCTGTATTATACATCTCTATATATTTATAGCCTGGATTAGACTGGACCTATATATGACTGTTGTTTATAACGCCTTGTAGAGAAATACTGATTTTAGGGCACCACGGATGGTGTAATGGTTAGCATTACTGTCCCATGGCCCTTGCTGTGTGGAGTTTGTATATTCTCCCTGTGCTTGAGTGGTTTTCCTCCAGGTACTCAGGTTTTCTTCCACAATCCAAAAATATACTCGTAGGTTAATTGGCTCCCCACAAAAATAAACCCTTGTGTGTATGTGTGCGTGTACATGTGGTAGGGAATAAGGATCGTAAGCTCCACTGGGGCAGGGACTGATGTGGCCAAAATTTCACTTTAAAGTGCTGTGGAATATGTGTGCGCTACATAAATAACTGATAATACATAATAAATGTAATACATACTAATATATTGGGGACTTAAGTTATACATTGGGTCTGCAAATTAGATAGAATAAAAGATACAATTTTGATAAAAGGCAACACAACAAAATCCTTGTAGGTGTGGGTATAAGCAGAAATCAGTTTTTCCATCATTCATCATTCAGCTTGCCTTTTAAACAAGGCTAACATTTATCAGCACCATTGGTACCATGTTGTAAAGGATTTCAGAAAATTGTAATTTAAATGGCAATACTGTGGAGTCTTTCCAACTTCAAATTTCCTGATTCTAAACTATGTTTCCCTGGTCAAAATTTCCCATAAATGCAATGGCAAATGTTTCACTTAAAAATACAGTGAGATATTGTACATACTGGATCATAAAAATGAACAAAACTATGGAAAAAAAGGAAATTTAGTTGTAATTTTACACAATTTCAAGATTTAAATTTCCCTACAAACAGGAAAAAGACACAGACAATGGAAACTATTCCGAATCATGGTCAAATGTCCCTTTAAGTGCAATTTTTATTCATGGGCATTGTGATTACCCATTGTAATGTTATTCTATTTTGGCTGAATAAAATAAAAAAAGTTGTCTTAAAAAAAATCCCTTTAAACTGAAAAAAAACCCCATGTAACTTGAATAATGTCCAGTGAGTCAGTGCCTTGCCTACTAGGTACTTAAAAAATGACACAGATTTCATGTGCCATGTATGTTGACAAATGTTTTATCTGCCAAATAAGCCTTTAAAATAACTAATTAGTTGTCTGCAATAACTTTTACTACCTATTTCATTGCAGTTTTTTTGGTGGTCACATTTTTTAATTCTTAGGGAACTTCGAAAGCAGGTTAGATCAGTACTGGAATTGTACAGAGTGACTGAAGGGGGAGAACTAAATAGAAAAAAACCTCATAAATCAAGGTTGAGATTATATTAATAAAACAAAAACAAATAGTCTAACCTGGGGCACTGATCCCCAGAGCAGCAACAGACTGTAAAAAAGCTCACCAACCTCTAAATGCAAATACATATATACAAAGAACAGTCTTACATGCGTTAGGGGTACCCCTAGCGCATGTAAGACTGTTCTTTGTATATCTGTATTGAGATTATATTAGTCTGATAAGGGGGTGTGACCTATGCAATACGGAGGCGTGGCTTCACAGGAATGCCGCTACTATGAGCCACGTCCTTGTTTTCATCACTATGGGGGCATGCCCAGCACTCTGTGAGCTACTGGCATGCCCCAGTCCCTCTGTCTCCCGTGGATAGACGCTGTGAGCATACACACATGGTCCATTCCCTGCTGCTAGGCAGAGCAGAGTGAGAGAAGGCCTTCCAACTGTCCTCCCCCCCACCGCGGGACACTGCAATCAGTGGGTGGGACAGTGGGACAGTGCCCAAAAAATGGGACTGTCTCACAAAAAACAGGACAGTTAGGAGGTATGGTATAATGGACTGCTCATAAAAACAATGCAGAGCAACAGGTATGTAACAAAAGGGAATAGCTCATTGTCAGTATTAACACTTTGACATGTTTTAGACACACTCATACAGGCCATTGGGAACTCTGTGATATTACTGAATGAACACCCTCTTTCCCTGAAGTACAGTTGTGACCGATACAACTTTGATTAAATTTAAGATGGTTCTATTTCCAACCTAATAACTCAGCTTTAACATAACAAAATGTAGACGAGTTATGTGCAGACAATGGCATTACTGTGACTAGGTTGTTACATGAAACTCTCCTATCCCTATCGGATCATCATCCAAAGCAAAACAACAATCTCCATTCAACAGCCTAGTTCCATGTGACATACTGTACATGGAAGTTTTGATGCCAACTTTTTTCTGTGTAAGTTATGCACAATGTTCTATAACAGATCATTATGACAATTTGGTTCAGATGACCTGTTATCTATGCATGACTGAAATAGTTTGTTTGCAATCTAGAGATACCCTCTACTCGCTCACCTAAAGCGAGCATCTGCTTGCCATTTCCACGATTACGTGATCCAACCGGAACTGAAGCGGAACCCCAGATTGGCGGCCATAGATGACCTGCAATCCATCAGGGAATAGGGGGATTTCTTCATGTTAAAAATTCCCGATTTGCATATCCTGACCGTTTTCTGCTGTTTTATGACTATTGTTACACTTAGATATGTGAGAACCAAGTTTGTAGTTTTGATGCAAACAGATCCATAATCACGAATGATTTATTGGTAGACTAGCAAAGGGGCAGCAGCATTTGGGGGATAAGAGAACAATGAAGAATGAAGTGCCTGTAACTCAAACTTTAACTAACTGCCTTTACACCTTTACTTATTACAGTTGCAATTTGGTCCAACTAAGCCACCTGTTCACTAGGGTTCTGATGTTTCTCATATTAAGAGCTGATGTGAAATCACATCACGTGAACTCAGCAAATATTACAGAATTGTACAGCTTTATATATATATATATATATATATATATATATATATATAAGATAACTGACAGTATAAATTAAATTCACATTTGAAACAGTTCTTAGTTATGACTATAGGAGCCAATACTGGTGCTGCAACTAAATACTTCTTTGCATGACACGTGCTAGTCATGCAGTAACAAGAGCACTTCCAAACATTTTTAAGTTTTCTCCAATGGTTATTAACAAATAGTACACCAATTTTGGCCAAAGGTTGCGCCTTTGCCCAGTCATTAGTATGTAAAGTATAAATCATTTGCTAATGTGTTGTGCTACTGTGTTTGCAATTATACATGCAAATCCAGCTTTTTCATGTAAATCAATCCCTTTATAAATATAGTAAATGGCTTACATATTAAATCTCACTTGATATTGACCATTCAGTGGAATTATTTCAGGCACCATTATGTATGCCTGTGCATTTTTTCCTTTAGATTATGCTTCAAAGAGACTTACATAAAAATGTTGATGCCTTTGCTTTGAAGAAAATGTATTTTATTTTTTCTTTTAGTACAACACATTAACATCAAATATCTTGTGTAGTAAAATGATTCAAGCCCCTGGAACTCAAATAATTTTCTAATAAAAAATGCATGAGAAAAATAAATGCACTTTATGTTCCACAAGAAAAGGCAGTTTCAACAGACTAATACTCAAAGAAAATTCATTTTATCAACCAGCCATTCCATTCTTTGGTGCTGTTACAAGTTCCTTGCAGTTGCTAAGCAACCATAATTCATAGTACCTTTTAATGGATACTCTGCTACTGGTGAGAACATTAAGGTGAAGAGAATAAATGCCTTGGGTGAATCTTGAAATCTTTCATTATGCATGTCATTCTATTTCTGTAATGCTATAATGCTGAAATGTTTCTGTGGCAGGAAACTGAGTTGTGGTAATTGCATATTCCACTCATATATGTTTTGTAAGCAGAGCAGCACGTACTTGTCTAAAATGAGTTATTTGAAACATGATTGAAATTGGCCTTTTCTACTGCTAAAGGTAGTAAATAAATCTAAAGGGAAAAAAGGGCAGCTCTAGTATAAAATGTTTGAAGTTTCTAGAAAGAACAACACAATTTAATAGCATAAATAAGATGTAATTACATAGGAAGGTGATCAACCATACCCTAAAATACACTTCCTGAAATACAGAACATAAAACAATAACATAGGAAAGAAAAAAGTAATTATTTGGGATACTAATATATTTTACTTTATAGCCATAATGTATGGAATATATTATCAATCTATTGACCTCTAGCTACATTAAAGTTCAAAATGCAAATAAGAATATTCTGTATATAATAATTTATATTATATGACTTCATTACTTGTTCTAACCAATATACTTACTATGATTATGATGATGATGATGATGATTAATATTATTATTATTATTATTATTATTAATGTACAAAGTGCTGACAAAATGACTTCGTTAACAGTTGTGTTTTCTTCTAATTTCAATACTGAGCAGTTGAATAATTAATTTAATATAATGATTAGTACAATGATAAGGCATGGATTTATTTATACTTCCTATGCACAATATGTTAGCACAACTTAACCTAAAATAATACTGCTATTGAATTACTTGCTGTCTCAAATTAGAAAATGCTATCCAATTAAAAAAAAATAAACATTTTTCAGCCAAATTGTGTGACAAATAAATCAGATGAACAATATAATTTATCAAAGTAGGAAGATAAAAGCTAAACATGACCCCTCAAGTAGAAGGTCACAACCAATAACCATTTGCGCAGATGAAAATGGTCTGGCTGAAACATTAAATGCAAATTACTGTTTGCTAGTGATTTCAAATGATGATTCCAATTCCATTTTAAAAGCATTTAATTGCGGTTCACTTACACTTTTTTCTATTTAAATAATTATCTTATATTTTATGTTTACTTATTTACAATTTTAAGTAGATTAGATATTGAGGGTCAAATATGTGACCAGTATTATGCATTTTTAATATGTAACATAATGCATTTAAATGTCATTTCTTAAATATTTTTTTTAGTTCTTCTTAAAATGTTAGTACAGTATGTATGAATGTTTTATTGACAAATCTAATTACAATATAATAGTGATATGATCATTGTCGGATTTTTCAAAGCAGTACAAAATCTCTGTTCAGATTTTGCACCTGGTCTTACACTGCTGAACACTCATTTGTGCAGGAACATATTCTTTTTTTTTTTTTGCATAGGAACAATTCTGTGTTCTGGTATTGAAATGTTCAATATTTATTATTATGTTTGTTACGCATATAAATCACCAAAAATGTATTTTATGCCCATGATATTAAAATGTACTCAAGGCTTGAAGATAATGTAAACATGAACATACTTGATTGTTACAGAATATTATGAAGTTCTATTTGTGCAGCCTTGGAACAGTAAGGGTGTAATATTACAATGTATTGAATGCCGCAACCTACACATTTATGACATTTGATATAAAGTCAGTGTTGCCCTACTTTCATAGGTTATTTAAGACTTGAATGAGGGTCAACTCCTATCTTAGAAGAAAAGTGGGGATAGCTTAACTTAATAAAGATGTTTTAAATGTAAAAGAAAGCGGTGGGTTGAAATGAACGTTGCATCTTTAAATCTAACATAATGTACTAAGGAATTGGAGACTAAATTATAGAACTCAACAACATATGTTAACAAATAGATTAAAATCCCTCTAGTTAAGCCCTCAGAAAAACAAGATCTTAATAAACCGGATGGATAGACACAATCCGGCTTTAGATGTAAACCATATATAAAATGTGTAAACATGTAATTGCCTTCAGTTGTGAAAAATGTGTCTATGTTTAATTGTATTCATTATTTTCACAATGCAACACTGATGATGTCAATAACCATTATAAATGTCAAAAAATATTTGGAAAACCGGACTGTGCTTGAAAAATCGGGCTGTGCTTTTTATTTTAATAAACCCATGAACACAAATAATATCTAGATGGATGACTTAAGCATGTGTTCACTGTTTGCGGTTCTAATTTTTTCACTGAAGCTTTCCTCATAGAGCTTTACCTATGTGGAAACCTAAATTGTGGCACACCATATGGATACAACTAAGTGTTAAAAAGTAAAGCAATTGTCTAACTTGGCAGTTTATGTATGGGAGTCATAAGTTGCAGCTATTGGCCTAATTTTTCCCCCCATCAATTGTTTTTAAGCTACTGTATAAGGTCCTATATTATTGGCAAACACTCTTCTTTAATCTAAATCTGATTCAGCTTTGTGGACAATAATTTCATCTTAGTTGTATCAGCACTATTCACGAGACAATTGAATTTACATTAGATACAATGTTACAGAACTCCTTTATCTTGATGTTAAGATTATTAAAAAAAAGTTAATACATACTGTATATAACTAACTAGTACTCAAACTGCCTGTAGGGTGATTCCATGACAGTTCACCCAAGCCATGACACCCACCAACTCAGATTTTTCATTACGCTTTGTACCCTTGATACTACCACATAGCTGTAAACCCATGTAATTTTATTTCTTCTCTAAGCCTCATAGGTTTTGAGATATAGAGTATCAACAAATTGCTTGGAAATGCCACTCCTGATGCTGTTTTTAGTGTGTGGTGTATCTGAAAAAAATCTAATTTCAGTGCCTAATCCACATATCACTTTGAAATGTTGACCCTTCATCAATCAAAATATGGAGATTCCAAAAAAAATGTTTTATCAATCTTGCTTGACTCGGAGAGTCACTATACATTCCTTTACTTCATTCTTTGGTGCAAAATAAAAAGTGGGTTCAATAAGCATAATCAACCTAACACAGATGAGTTATCGTGTCCCTTTTTTGTTTATATTAAACATTAAAGTACACTTTGAAATGCTATGAAAGGATATTGATTGTATGAATATTTTAATGTTTAATTAAAAAAATCTCTTTAAAAACAAAGATTAACATTGGGTATAAATTTGCCTACCAGTGGAGTATTTTAATTTTTATATTTCTACAGATTTCTTATTACACATAATTGGGGATAATTCATACTAAATTAAGGACTTTCAAAAATTAATTTTAATGAATGCATAAGCCAAAAAAGTATATAATTTTGAAATGTTTAATCTTGGATGATCATACAAATTTACATTTTCCTTACAAAAAAAAGAATCTTTTATTTTTTAAATCAAGTGGTATTTATTGATTATGAAATGCAGTGCATAGGTAGATTAGACACAATCTGATTGTTTGTGTGTGAACTGTAATCTCTGACTAAAGTTGTTGTGAACTTTCAAGTCACAGAACAGTATATAAGCAGCACTGCACACCGAAGAAGTCAGCATGCTCAGTTCCTTCACAAGCTCCTTATGGAGCTAAACAAAGGCAACTGGAGAGCCATGAACTACAACGACTACAAGAGTGGTATGTGACAGCATAAAAGTTTTGACAAACTGCAAACTGCTTTTGGGGAGGAAGCACCATCCCAAACCACTCTGTTTTAGTGGTTTGCAGAATTTTGCAGCAGGAGATGGTCCCTGGAAGATGAAGAGCCCAGTCTGTGTCTGCCATCTTTGATGATAATGTTGCTGCAATGTAGGCCATAGGTGAGGTGGATGCCAGGGTGACTGTGGACCAGTTAGAGGAGATAAGCATCTCATTGGGATCCATCCACTTGACACACTATGTAAAGCTTGGCTTGAGCAAGGTTTCTGCATGTTGGGTGCCCCATCAGCTGACTTAAGAGTAGAAAGAGGTCTTGGTGATTTGGAGACACAAAATTTTGGTCAGGTTTGAAGGTGGTCATTCAAACTCTGTCTAGGAGATCATCAGTGGTGATGAATTCTGGATCTAAAGTTTCGACCCCGAGATCAAAAACAAGTCAGTCCAGTGGACCTCAGTTGGAGGTGTGCCACCACAGAAGTTCTGACAAAAGCGCAGTGTGGCCAAGCAGATGGTGGGTTTTTTTGGGCCTAGTCATGTAGCTAACGTACGCCAACCAATGCCTGCTGGAAGTCATTTCCAGGCACCAAGAACTCACGCTCATGGTTCCCTTCATGACAATGCACCTACCCACAGGTCCAGGAAAGAGGATTTTCTGGCCCATGAACGCATCCAGGAGTTTGGACATCCTGGGCCACTGCAACTTCTTTGTGTTCCCACAAATCAAGCACAAGATGCATGGGATTCATTTTGAGTCACCAAAGTTGCAGTGGAGACCTTCCTCCAGCATCTAGAAGACATAACTGTTTTGGACTGGCCCAGCTGCAGCCATTTACTTGTTGTGTACCAGAAAATACTCATTACTGACTACTTCTACTCTGTCCATCTGGATACACCAAATAATCTCCAACAATGAGTGTCAGCTGCACTTCAATGTGATGTTCCCAGTTACTGTATAGGTGAATTCCATCAGTTTCCAATGTATATGGTTACTCCATTGGACCCTTTACTCTGTATGTCCTTTCCTTTGATACTTTTCTGTCTAACACCATGAGTGAAAGGTAACTATTGTTCCCACGGGTGGAAAGAACCAACCCTTTAACTAAGAATTTACTTTAACTAAGACGCTTTAGGTATCTTTTGGGACTAGCATAAACTTTGATCCAGATAAATCTCTTGAACTTTCTTTATGCACATACATTTATTATTGTTTATAAAAGCACACATATCAATTATTACACTATATGATCCTGCTCTTTGTCCATTTCTGCTCTACAGAGTTAATTTACCAAAATAAATTCCTACCTCCAGATATTTTCAGTCTATGAATTGGGACAGGGGACATGCTGATGTTTTGATGGGGGCATGCCCATGCCCAATGCGAGTATGTCTATATTATTATTTAGGTATAGTTACACTAGGGAAAAAGAAAAATGTATGTGCACACCCTAAGCACTAAGAATACTGATAGTCAAAATAATTTTGATAAACTCTTGCAAATAACATGGAGTATAAGTGAAGTTTTTCATTCAAATTTGGCTAAAAATGTGGGTCCATTCACTGTGTTAAAAATAGGGTGTGCAGTCCAAGTTCTCCTCTATTTTCTCTTTATAGATGTGTCCTCACACATTTTGCCTAAATATGTCACGCAGCAGGAGATGCCTGGTGTGAGTTAGCTGACAGTCCTGTGCGACTATGTTAGCGTCTGGCATCTTTTTTGACAAAAATATGTCTTATTCGCATCGCTATGTGAATAGGAGGCACAAGCAGACTCTGCTTGTTAAAATGATATGTAGTATGCCCATTCTCTGTCCACCTGAGGCTGCATCTGTATATGAAATGACACGTTACAGTGTTTTCCAGAAAAACTCTGATGCTCCATTTTATATGCAGATACAGCCGTGGTCGCATACAGAATATAGGCCTGCCGCATATCATTTTAATCAGCATCAGCTGCTTGTGCATCCTATTTGCATCATTTAGCTAATAAGACTCATTTAATGGTAAAAGTTGCACAGAAATATGTCCGATGCTATCTAGAAGGGCTGTTTAACTTGCAGGGAGGCTAGATGTAAGTGGACACATCTGTATTTGTGTATATGTTATACATTTGAAGATAAGGCTCCTTCATTTTGATATGAGCACCCCTTCCCATCTACCCTTAGGTGTTTTAAATTAGTGCTGTTCCTACATTGCAGATTACATATTAGAATGGGATCTATTTAAAGGTAAGACCTGGATACATTTATATACAGTAATGTGTTAATAATAAGAATTTACTCACCGGTAATTCTATTTCTCGTAGTCCGTAGTGGATGCTGGGAACTCCGTAAGGACCATGGGAAATAGACGGGCTCCGCAGGAGACTGGGCACTCTAAAAAAAGATTAGGTACTATCTGGTGTGCACTGGCTCCTCCCTCTATGCCCCTCCTCCAGACCTCAGTTAGGGAAACTGTGCCTGGAAGAGCTGACATTACAAGGAAAGGAAATTTTGAATCCAGGGTAAGACCCATACCAGCCACACCAATCACACCGTACAACTTGTGATAACCTTACCCAGTTAACAGTATGAACAACAAATGAGCCTCACTCAACGGATGGCTCATAACAATAACCCTTATTTAAGCAATAACTATATACACGTATTGCAGAGAGTCCGCACTTGGGACGGGCGCCCAGCATCCACTACGGACTACGAGAAATAGTATTACCGGTGAGTAATTTTCTCTGACGTCCTAGTGGATGCTGGGAACTCCGTAAGGACCATGGGGATTATACCAAAGCTCCCAAACGGGCGGGAGAGTGTGGATGACTCTGCAGCACCGAATGAGCAAACACAAGGTCCTCCTCAGCCAGGGTATCAAACTTGTAGAACTTTGCAAATGTGTTTGAACCCGACCAAGTAGCAGCTCGACAAAGCTGTAATGCCGAGACCCCTCGGGCAGCCGCCCAAGAAGAGCCCACCTTCCTTGTGGAATGGGCTTTTACCGATTTTGGATGCGGCAATCCTGCCGCAGAATGAGCCTGCTGAATCATGCTACAGATCCAGCGAGCAATAGTTTGCTTTGAAGCAGGAGCACCCAGCTTGTTGGGTGCATGCAAGATAAACAGCGAGTCAGTCTTCCTGACTCCAGCCATTCTGGAAACATATATTTTCAAAGCCCTGACTACGTCCAGCAACTTGGAGTCCTCCAAGTCCCGAGTAGCCGCAGGCACCACAATAGGTTGGTTCAAATTAAATGATGACACCACCTTTGGGAGAAATTGGGGGCGAGTCCTCAATTCTGCCCTGTCCATATGGAAGATCAGATAAGGGCTTTTACATGACAAAGCCGACAATTCCGACACATGCCTAGCCGATGCTAAGGCCAACAGCATGACCACTTTCCACGTGAGATACTTTAGTTCCACGGTCTTAAGTGGCTTAAACCAGTGGGATTTCAGGAAATCCAACACAACGTTAAGATCTCAGGGTGCCACTGGTGGCACAAAAGGGGGCTGAATATGCAGCACTCCCTTAACAAATGTCTGAACCTCAGGCAGTGAAGCCAGTTCTTTTTGAAAGAAAATGGATAGGGCCGAAATCTGGACCTTTATGGACCCCAATTTTAGGCCCATAGTCACCCCTGACTGTAGAAAGTGCAGGAATCGACCCAGCTGGAATTCCTCTGTAGGGGCCTTCCTGGCCTCACACCAAGCAACATACTTCCGCCATATACGGTGATAATGTTTTGCTGTCACGTCTTTCCTAGCTTTTATCAGCGTAGGAATAACTTCATCCGGAATGCCTTTTTCCGCTAGGATCCGGCGTTCAACCGCCATGCCGTCAAACGCAGCCGCGGTAAGTCTTGGAACAGACAGGGCCCTTGTTGCAGCAGGTCCTGTCTGAGAGGCAGAGGCCATGGGTCCTCTGTGCGCATTTCTTGCAGTTCCGGGTACCAAGTCCTTCTTGGCCTGTCCGGAACAATGAGTATTGTTCTTATTCCTCTCTTTCAAACTATTCTCAGTACTTTTGGTATGAGAGCAGGGCCGGCGCCACCATTAGGCAGCTTTAGGCAGCTGCCTATGAGCGCCGGCACTTGAAGGGCGGCCCCGCTGAGCGAACAGAAAATTAAGGCTATGACAGCCACAATGTGCGGCGCATGCTGAAAAAATGCAAGGCTCCCGCAGCCGCACAAGTGAAGTGTCGGATCAGCCGGGCCAGAGCTGGAGTCCCCGCCTCCCCCTCCTGGCTTCCCGCCCCCGGCCCGATGACCGAGGAGGAGAAGATCCGCTCCCTGTGCCTGTATTGCACAAGGAGCTGCCTGCAAAGAAGGAGGTTGTGACCAGCGACGGCGGCAAGGACTTCCCCAACCACCAACTGATCTGCCCCCGTTCCCTGCTAGCCCTGACCAGCGGCTGCGACAGGGAGTCCAGCAACCAGAAATACGGCTTCAAGGTTAATCTCTCCCCCTCTCTTTTTAGATTTACAATATATATATATATATTGCTGTACAGTCTGGAGCAAATTACTATATATATATATATATATATATATATATATATACACACACATAATGTTTCATGGTCTGTGCCATCTGGAGCGGCACTCCTCTCTCCCACTGGCAGCTGCTTCGGTGCCATCCAGATTAGTGTAGATATGCTCCAATTCAAACAGGCAGCGGCACTACTCGGAGACCTTGGCAAAGGGGTAATTATTTTCCGTAATGTTACTATGTCACCATTTTTTTATACAGTTGAAAACTATTTGAAGGTCTCTGAGTGCCGCTGCCTGTTTGAATTGGAACATTTATATATATATGTTTATTTTTTATTTTTTGAATTAAGCAGAAAAGTCCTGCACTCCACTTAAGCTTTTGCATGTACAGTACCTGGGTCCCCTCCCTGGAATTGTCAATTGCAAACATTCTCCTGTACCTATGGGAGGGTGTAGTATGGTATGCCGGCGGTCGGGCTCCCGGCGACCAGCATACCGGCGCCGGGAGCCCGACCGCCGGCATACCGACAGTGTGGCGAGCGCAAATGAGCCCCTTGCGGGCTCGCTTCGCTCGCCGCGCTGCGGGCACGGTGGTGCGCTACGCGCGCCACGCTATTTTATTCTCCCTCAAGGGGGGTCGTGGACCCCCACGAGGGAGAATAAGTGTCGGTATGCCGGCTGTCGGGATTCCGGCACCGGTATACTGAGCGCCGGGATCCCGACAGCCGGCATACTGAAGACCACCCCTATGGGAGGCACTCCATGGAGTTCAAAGGAGTATACAGTATCTATCACGATCTCCCTATTTATAACCCGGCCTTTACCCTAATACCTTAACCCAAACTGATAAACCAACCCTAATATCCTATCCCTGATACTCTAACCCCATCCCCCAAACTAACCCTAATACCCTAACTGAAAGTATGAAACCACTAAAACAACCCTATAACCTATCCGTAATATCCTAACCCAATCCAGTTAACTAACACTAATATCCTTACCCCTAACCTATCCCGTATACTCTGAGTCCTAACCATAAAGGGCAGACTGGACAGGCCATATGGCTCTTATCTGAGGAAAATATTCTTTGGTGTGGCTCTAAAGGCCCATACACATTAGACGATGTCGCTCTCTGAGTGACGTCGTCTAATGTTTCCCCTCCCGGGCCGGTCGGCGGCCGACTGTACACACTGAGCGTTATGACCGCTCATATTGCTGAGTAACGTCATGCCTCCGCCAGCCCGTGGACGACAGTCCAGATCCTGCATGCATGCCCTACCGACAGCGACGATCGTCGCCGACCCGCGGGGCCGCGCATCGGTCATCGCTGGCGGCATACACACTTGCCGATAAACTGAGTGACGTCGTTCAGGGAGGGGGAAAATGAGCGACGTCGCTCATGTTATCGGCAAGTGTGTATGGACCTTAAGTCACAGTTATCAGTTGTCAATAGCTAGCACAGTTGTTGCTGTGGAATTTGTAAGATGCCACCTCCGCACTTTTTAACATTTCAGCTGAGGGGCTGGCTACTGGGTGAACGATGGGAATGGGGGGGGGGGCAGAAGTTTTGCCTAGGGTGCTGAGGAACCTTGCACCGGCCCTGTATGAGAGGAAGAGGAGGAAACACATATACCGACTGGTACACCCGCGGAGTCACTAGGGCGTCCACAGCTATCGCCTGAGGGTCCCTTGACCTGGCGCAATATCTTTTTAGCTTTTTGTTGAGGCGGGACGCCATCATGTTCACCTGTGGCAGTTCCCATCGGTTTGCAATCAGTTGGAAGACTTCCTGATGAAGTCTCCACTCTCCCGGGTGGAGGTCGTGTCTGCTGAGGAAGTCTGCTTCCCAGTTGTCCACTCCCGGAATGAATACTGCCGACAGTGCTTGCACGTGATTCTCCGCCCATCGAAGAATCTTTGTGGCTTTCGCCATTGCCATCCTGCTTCTTGTGCCGCCCTGGCGGTTTACCTGGGCGACCGCCGTGATGTTGTCTGACTGAATCAGCACTGGCCGGTTTCGAAGCAGGGGCTCTGCTTGACTCAGGGCGTTGTAAATGGCCCTTAATTCCAGTATATTTATGTGTAGAGAAGTCTCCAGACTTGACCACAGCCCTTGGAAGTTTCTTCCCTGAGTGACTGCCCCCCACCCTCGGAGGCTTGCATCCGTGGTCACCAGGACCCAGTCCTGTATGCCGAACCTGCGGCCCTCGAGAAGGTGAGCACTCTGCAGCCACCACAGAAGAGACACCCTGGCCCTGGGGGACAGGGTGATCAGCCGATGCATCTGAAGATGCGATCCGGACCACTTGTCCAACAGATCCCACTGAAAGATCCTTGCATGGAACCTGCCGAAGGGAATGGCTTCGTATGAAGCCACCATCTTTCCCAGGACTCGCGTGCAGTGATGCACTGATACCTGTTTTGGTTTCAGGAGGTCCCTGACCAGAGATGCTAATTCCTGGGCCTTCTCCACCGGGAGAAACACCTTCTTCTGTTCTGTGTCCAGAATCATGCCCAGGAAAAGCAGACGCATTGTAGGAATCAGCTGCGACTTTGGAACATTCAGAATCCAGCCATGCTGTAGTAACACTTCCTGAGAGAGTGTTACGCTGATCAACAACTGCTCCCTGGACCTCGCCTTTATGAGGAGATCGTCCAAGTACGGGATAATTATAACTCCCTTCTGCCGAAGGAGTATCATCATTTCGGCCATTACCTTGGTAAATATTCTCGGTGCCGTGGACAGGCCAAACGGCAACGTCTGGAACTGGTAATGACAGTCCTGTACCACAAATCTGAGGTACTCCTGGTGAGGTGGGTAAATGGGGACATGCAAGTAAGCATCTTTGATGTCCAGCGACACCATAAAATCCCCCTCTTCCAGGCTTGCAATAACCGCTCTGAGCGATTCCATTTTGAACTTGAATTTCTTTATATAAGTGTTCAAGGACTTTAGATTCAGAATGGGTCTCACCGAACCGTCCGGTTTCGGTACCACAAACATTGTGGAATAGTAAACCCTTCCGTGTTGAAGGAGGGGGACCCTGACAATCACTTGCTGGAGGTACAGCTTGTGAATTGCCGCCAGCACTACTTCCCTTTCCATGGGGGAAGCTGGCAAGGCTGATTTGAGGTAACGGCGGGGGGGAGTCGCTTCGAATTTCAGCTTGTATCCCTGAGATACAATTTGTATAGCCCAGAGATCCACCTGTGAACTAATCCAGGCTGCTGAAGTTTCGGAGACGCGCCCCCACCGCACCTGGCTCCGCCTGTGGAGCCCCAACGTCATGCGGTGGACTTAGTGGAAGCAGGGGAGGACTTTTGTTCCTGGGAACTTGCTGCATGGTGCAGCTTCTTACCTCTTTCCCTGCCTCTGGCAAGAAAGGATGCACCCCTGACCCTCTTGCCTTTTTGGGAACGAAAGGACTGCATTTGATAATACGGTGCTTTCTTAGGCTGTGAAGAAACCTGAGGCAAGAAAGTGGACTTTCCAGCTGTCGCTGTAGACACGAGGTCCGACAGACCGTCCCCAAACAACTCCTCACCCTTATAAGGCAAAACCTCCATGTGTTTTTTAGAATCAGCATCTCCTGTCCATTGCCGAGTCCATAAGACCCTCCTGGCAGAAATGGACATAGCATTAATTCTAGAGCCCAGCAGGCAAATGTCCCTCTGAGCATCTCGCATATATAAGACGACGTCTTTGATATGGCCCAGGGTTAGCAAAACAGTATCTCTGTCGAGGGAATCTATGTTGTCTAACAGAGTATCTGTCCACGCTGCTACAGCACTACACATCCAGGCTGAAGCAATAGCAGGTCTCAGTAGAGTACCAGAGTGTGTATACACTGACTTCAGGATAGCTTCCTGCTTTCTATCCGCAGGCTCCTTTAAGGCGGCCGTATCCTGAGACGGCAGGGCCACCTTTTTAGATAAGCGTGTCAGCGCCTTGTCCACCCTAGGGGATGTTTCCCAACGTAACCTGTCCGTTGGCGGGAAAGGGTACGCCATCAGTAACCTCTTAGAAATCACTAATTTCTTATCAGGGGAACTCCACGCTTCTTCACACAATTCATTTAATTCATCAGATGGGGGAAAAGTCACTGGCTGCTTTTTCTCCCCAAACATATAAACCCTCTTGGTATTAACCGGGTTACTCTCAGAAATGTGTAATACATCTTTCATTGCAATAATCATGTATCGGATGGCCTTGGTCATTTTAGACTGTAAATGTGCCTCATCATCGTCGACACTGGAGTCGGACTCCGTGTCGGCATCTGTGTCAACCATCTGAGATAGAGGGCGTTTATGAGCCCCTGACGGCTTCTGAGACGCCTGGGCAGGCGCGGGCTGAGACCCCGGCTGTCCCAAGGCTGCAGCGTCATCAAACCTTTTATGTAAGGAGTTTACATTGTCATTTAAGACCTTCCACATATCCATCCAATCAGGTGTCGGCCCCGACGGGGGCGATACCACACTTATCTGCCCTTGCTCCGCCTCCACGTAACCTTCCTCATCAAACATGTCGACACAGCCGTACCGACACACCGCACACACACAGGGAATGCTCAGACTGAGGACAGGACCCCACAAAGTCCTTTGGGGAGACAGAGAGAGAGTATGCCAGCACACACCACAGCGCTATATAACACAGGGATTTTCACTGCTAATAAGTGATTTTCCCAATAGCTGCTTTTTTGTATTGATTTGCGCCTAAATTTATGTGCCCCCCCTCTCTTTTTAACCCGTCTTGTACCTGGATACTGCAGGGGAGAGCCTGGGGAGCTGCTTCCAGCAGAGCTGTGAAGGGAAAATGGCGCTGGTGTGCTGAGGAAGAAGGCCCCGCCCCCTCAGTGGCGGGCTTCTGTCCCGCATTTCATGTAAAAAATGGCGGGGGTTTTTACATATATACAGTGCTAGACTGTATATATGTATGTTTTTGTGCCAAAGGTACCTCAATTGCAGCCCAGGGCGCCCCCCCCCCCAGCGCCCTGCACCCTACAGTGACCGGAGTGTGTAAGTGTGCTGGGAGCAATGGCGCACAGCTGCGTTGCTGTGCGCTACCTTAATGAAGACAGGAGTCTTCAGCCGCCGATTTCGTCGTCTTCCAGCTTCTGTTCTTCTGGCTCTGCAAGGGGGACGGCGGCGCGGCTCCGGGAACGGACAATCGAGGACAGGTGCCTGTGTTCGAACCCTCTGGAGCTAATGGTTTCCAGTAGCCTAAGAAGCACAAGCTAGCTGCAAGCAGGTAGGTTTGCTTCTCTCCCCTTAGTCCCACGTAGCAGTGAGTCTGTTGCCAGCAGAAGCTCACTGAAAATAAAAAACCTAATAAATACTTTCTTTTCTAGTAAGCTCAGGAGAGCCCACTAGGAGCACCCAGCTCTGGCCGGGCACAGATGCTAACTGAGGTCTGGAGGAGGGGCATAGAGGGAGGAGCCAGTGCACACCAGATAGTACCTAATCTTTTTTTAGAGTGCCCAGTCTCCTGCGGAGCCCGTCTATTCCCCATGGTCCTTACGGAGTTCCCAGCATCCACTAGGACGTCAGAGAAATTAGGGATGTTAGGAACCCATCTAATGAAGCTCATCTGGATGTGGTGGATATGCCCACATTTCTGGACAAATTTGTACTATAAGAACTTTACTTACACTCCATGTTAATTGTCCGAGTTCAGTATTCTTAGTGCTTACAGTGTGCACCGGCATTTTCTTTTTTCCTGTGTGGTACTAGTAGCCTTGAACACCTATACATTGCCTCACACCAGAAAGGTACCTTTTACCATTGCTATGCAGAGCAGCATTGAATGGGAGATAAAGTATCCTAAACTTTCTCACCTCAACACAAAGCTGTTATGTTACCTGAATTTAACAAAATTAAAATACAGGTTGTCTGGATTATGATACTAACACCTTAATTTCTTTACTACTTTACGTAACCACTGTATTGGTGTGTTGTATACACATTATAACAGGTCACTTGACAAGCCATAATGGCAACCTGTATTTATGTATTCTTGTCTAGACTTTAATTCATGCACACATCTCCCACATTTATTATTACTGTATAATAGCCTCCTTACTTTCACCCCTATAATTTATCCTGAATGCTGCCGCTAGACTGATTTTTATTGCAAGACTTATTTTTTTTGTGCTGCTCTGATCTGTCAGTCTCTAAATTGGTTGCCTCGATTTTACCGAATTTAATATAACACACTTCTGATTACATTTTAGGCTGTCAGTAAAACTATACATACATACTTCTCCATTTTTTTGCTTACCTGAAAATATCTCTCAACTTAACCCCTCTGCCATATGTAAGATATTTGTCTCTCATTTACACTCATTGCCTTCACTTATTCACAGGATTTTTTTCAAGCTGTACCCATTTTTTAAATCCTCTCCCGCGCACATGTCTTTTTTCTAGCCTCCAAACCTTGAAGGATTCCCTGAAGACTTACATCTTCAGGCAATCTTATTCAATTATTTTTATCAGCTATATAACCTCTATATACTTTCCATGCTATTACTGTGCCTACCAACTGCACAGTTCACACAAAACATACATACAGATGTACGGATGGTGTAATGGTTAGCATTACTGCCTCACAGCACTGAGGTCATGGGTTCGATTCCCACCACGGCTCTAACTGTGTGGAGTTGGTATATTCTCCCCGTACTTGCGTGGGTTTCCTCTGGGTACACCGGTTTCCTCCCACAATCCAAAAATACTCTGGTAGGTTAATTGGCTCCCAACAAAAATTAACCCTAGTGTGAATGTGTGTGTGTACATGTGATAGGGAATACAGATTGTAAGCTCCACTGGGGCAGGGACTGATGTGAATGGGCAAAATATTCTCTGTAAAGCGCTGCAAAATATGTGTGAGCTATATAAATAACTAATAATAATACACGTGTCCTCGTACATCTAGCCTCAATACGCCAAACAGGGCAAGATGCCTGGTGCTAGTGAGCTGCCAGGTCTGTAGAACTCTGCCAGCTTTTTTTGCTGAATACAGGACTAAGAAACACCAGTAGACTATGCTGATTAATTTGATATGCGACACTTATGTTGTATATCTGTGTACAATTGAGTCTGTACTGTATACAAACCACAATAGAACTTGCCCTGGGAAAAAGCCACTGCCGCTGCATTGTATACTAATTCAGAGACTCAGTTGCATGCAGATATACTAGTAATGCATTTCAACTTAATCAGCACAGTTTGCCGTTGCATTCCAGTTGCATTGCATTGAAACTAAGACACATATTTGTCAAAAAAGACACCCATCACTGGCATCGGCTCACGGGAACTGCCGCAATGAGAAGAGCTGTTTGGCGTGATTGCAAACTTCAGGATGTAATGACGTCCGAGTTCAGCAGCCGTGCAGGATGCCAGCCGAACGTGGACTTTTTTTTAAAGGGGCAAGGCTAAACCATGCATTGTCCATGATTGCCCCTTTATAAAAGTCAGAGTTCGACCGGCATCATGCACGGCTGTCGGACTTGAACTGTGAGTAAGAGTTCTCTTGTTTTGCGTATTTATGTACACTGTAAATGGGTGCTGCAGATCAATTGTGGCGCCATAAAAAGTTTAATAATAATAATAACAACTCTAACCCTAAAACTATCAGTTGACAATCTGAATGTTGACATTCAGGCCATGTCGACATTTTCATAGTAAATTTTGAATCTCTGAACGAATACAATGCTATACGCAAATAGTGTATTTATGTTAAGTTGAATTAAGTTAGCATCATTTAATTAAATAAAAATAAATTTTTCAACATTTGACATGCAGTATAGTACACATTTTTTCTTTTCGATATACTAGTTTCCATAAGTAAGAAAAGGTTTGTAATGATGTTTAAAATTCTCTGTATTCCTGCATAAACATGATCTTTAACATGTTACGCTTTGCATATAATCCCTAATAATAACGATAATACAAATAATGAACAAAACATCTTTCTGTATTGATTGAACTTACTGATCCAACCAACATTCATGATCTTTGTTGTAAAAAGAATGTTGCTCATCACTGGGACATGCAATGATTTTTGCTAAAAATAATTATACCTGTTCATCAATCCCAAACATTGGCTTGAATTAATTTTGGTCCATTCTTTTTATAAAACAGCTTTAGTTCATTGATATTCTTTCACAACTGCTCAATTCAAATCTTGCCACAACATTTCAATTGGACTAAGGTCAGGAGTTTGACTTGGCTAATACAAAATTTCATATATATTCTTTTATGTTCTAGTTAATCCGTTATTGATGTACTTGTGTTTCTCAAACTGCGGCAGTGCTGTGATACACACATTGTATTCCCTTTTTAGGCACTCTTACATACTACTTCTGAATTTTTCTGGAAGTTCAGAGAGGTTTCAAAGAGAGTAGGTTAGTCATTATTCATTCCTCAAAAACTCCAGTCTGTTTGTTGACCTAAATCATCACTTTGAGTTCTTTCTGATCCCACCTGAATATTGTATGCCTTGCTGTTGAAGTCATTTGTTGGCCTACCATATTTTAGAAGATTTTTTTTAATTGTATACTTTATAATACTAACTAAAATGTGATGGGAGATAGAGCATTTAGCCATGATTATAAAACCTTTTCCAGTGGCATGATCATTAGCAACATTCTTACAAGGACTTTCAAAATTAATTTTGATCTGGACATAATTAATGAGGCTAAACTTTGATATGAGGGGCAATCTATACATGGTCAGATAGAATGCTGTCAGACAGACATCTGACAGCCTCACACCCATCAGATACCTTCCACAGGCATAAACTGTTAGATATGTCACGGTGTATTGTCACATGATATCTGTGTTCCTCCTCCGAGTTTCTCCCCTGGGGAGTAGACTTTTCCCCATAGCTTCGTATGGATATGCTGGATGATCCGGCATGTCAATTAGTGTTCACTCTAGGTGTCTTTCACAGGGCGCTGCGCCCTGCCCCTTTTTTAGACACCTGAATGCCGCCCTGCCCATTTGTGTGCGCCCTCCCGCCCCGCACTTTGCTGCCCACCGGACCCCGCCACGCCGCCGGACACATTACTGCAGTGTGCTTAATCACATTGTCTCCCTGCATGAGAGACAGAGACCTCCGCGGCCCGCCCCATCCGCCTCGTCCCGCCCCGTCCTTAACTGTCAACTGCCGCAGCTCCCCTCCTCTGCGAGAGACAGGAGGGCTGGGTTAGCCTCTCCCATCGAGGCAAACCCAGCCCTCCCTCCTCTGTGTGCATGGATCAGTGTGGTGGCCATTTTCAACCAGCTCCGCGGTGTGTGAGGGGGGAACCAGCGCGATCAACTCCTGCAGCATCAGCCCCCAGTAAGTAAAATTGGCAGAAAAAAAGCGGCAATCAAAAATGTGCCCTACCTGGTGCAGTGTGTTTCAGTGCTCTCTACCTGGTACAATGTTTCTCAGTGCTCTCTACCTGGTGCAATGTTTCTCAGTGCTCTCTACCTGGTGCTATGTTTCTCAGTGCTCTCTACCTGGTGCAATGTGTCTCCATGATTTCAACCTGGAGCAATGTTTCTCAGTGCTCTCTACCTGGTGCAATGTTTCTCAGTGCTCTCTACCTGGTGCAATGTGTCTCCATGCTTTCTACCTGGTGCAATGTGTCTCCATGCTTTCTACCTGGTGCAATGTTTCTCAGTGCTCTCTACCTGGTGCAATATTTCTCAGTGCTCTCTACCTGGTGCAATGTTTCTCAGTGCTCTCTACCTGGTGCAGTGTGTCTCAGTGCTCTCTACCTGGTGCAATGTGTCTCCATGCTTTCTACCTGGTGCAATGTTTCTCAGTGCTCTCTACCTGGTGCAATATTTCTCAGTGCTCTCTACCTGGTGCAATGTTTCTCAGTGCTCTCTACCTGGTGCAGTGTGTCTCAGTGCTCTCTACCTGGTGCAATGTGTCTCCATGCTTTCTACCTGGTGCAATGTTTCTCAGTGCTCTCTACCTGGTGCAATATTTCTCAGTGCTCTCTACCTGGTGCAATGTTTCTCAGTGCTCTCTACCTGGTGCAGTGTGTCTCAGTGCTCTCTACCTGGTGCAATGTGTATAATGTGCTCTGTCTGGCGCAAAGTGTAGAATGTGCTCTATCTGGCGCAATATGTATAACGTGCTCTACCTGTCGCAGTGTGTATAGGAGGTTCTACCTGGTGCAGTGTGTATTAGCTGCACTACTGTGTGGTGTAATGTGAATTGCCACTATTATGTGGCCATGCCCCTTCCCCATGAAAAACAATGCCCCTACATTTTTGCTGCATGCCTTCGGCGCGCATTGTCCATTCTTTAACGTGTGGGAATGGGAGGACCAAGCATTATAGTATGTACCTAATTTTGCCCTTCTAACTGAAAAATGTGCCCTCCCGAATGAAAAATGTGCCCTACCCGTGATCAGCACCCTGCCCTAAAAAAATCCTAGAGTGAACACTATGTCTGATTGATCAATATTTTTGGATCAGTCCCAAACATACACAGTACAATTACCTGGGTGCTCAATAGATTGGCCAAATATTTGTAAAGTGTATGCCCAGCATAAAACATTGAAAACCCATTAGAGTATTTTGTTTTGTTTTAAAAATACACATTCCGATTGGTTGAATCATCCTTATCAAATCCATACCTCCCAACTGTCCCAATTTTCACGGGACAGTCCTGTGGAGGGGGGGGGGGTTTGCAGTTGGGAGGCTCCTGTCACTCTGCCTAGCAGAGCAGCGGTGAATAGATGCTGTGCTCATGTGCACAGCGGCTATTCATGGGAGACAGAAGTGCTGGGGGCATGCCAGCAGCTCACAGAGTGCTGGCGATGCCCCCTAAGTGGAATTCGGGAGGCATGGCTTGTGGGAGCATCATCCCCACACCATTTCCAGATGCCACGCCTCCTGTCTGGGCGCAGACGTGGCTTTGCCACGCCAGAGTCCTGCTTGCACCTTCCTCAATATTGGGAGGTATGCAAATCATCTATTACCTTAGAGGCTTTTTTAAAACAGAAGTGGGAAATATTGGACCTATGTGTACAACAAAGATTTGTTTGTTTTGTATAATCAGCTACTTTTTACTATTATTAGATTAGTACTAGGTGCATACACACTGTAGGAATACAGATAGTTGTAAAAGGTTCACAAACTTTCATTATTTTCCTTTGCAAAGCCTTCTGTTCTAATGCCAGCCGAAAAAACATCAAACTCTAAAATCCATAAACATTCAGAAAGGCAAATTAGAAAAACACTGACCGGGGACACAGTAAAGAAAGTAGTAGTATTATCATTTATGTTTGAGATGTCATATCAGATATTTCTTTGTACAACATTATTGAATAGAATGGAATTATTTCTAAAATGAAATGCTTGACTGATAAAGCTATGATAAATTGTGCAAAGAATATCTAATTATTCATTGCCTTTATCCCCCTGTCACATTGTTTAAAAGCATTTCTTTTAACACAATGTGACATCCATTTCATTTCAGACTAATGCTTGCGTTATTTGATATTGAAGTAATTAGAGTTGACATCATCTATTCTTTACTGTCCTAAAAGAACTTCCAGACGGGTCTACTGTTATGTTTTATGCATTACAGGAGCAAAATGCCACAATATTTTGGAAATATTTCTTCAGAAACCCAGTAATCAAATTGTTTGTAATCAAATTTCTCTGCTGAGCTTTGAAAGCTGCATTATTCAATATGCTACTGATTCTTTTCTGTAATAGCAACATACTTTATTAGAAATGCATGTGGCTTTAATACATCTCCATTTGCTGATTTACAGCACTCCCAATAGACCGAAGGAAAAAAACATTGCTTTCGCTCCATAGGCACTCCAGGAAAAATACCTATGTGCTGCTTGTCAAAACAGGGAGTACAAAGAGAATAATCTATGTCAGAGGAGAAGTGCAGCAATTAAAATACCCACTTCATTCCTTTGTTTTCTATGCTGTTTACATCACATAATAATGGTGTGTGTTTTTTTTCTAGCATAGCACAATAAAAACATAAACAAATATTGTGTACATCCATTTAAAACTTATACATTGGGGTATATTTACTAAGGTCCCGATTTTGACCGAGATGCCGTTTTTTCTTCAAAGTGTCATCTCGGTAATTTACTAAGCAAAAATCACGGCAGTGATGAGGGCATTCGTAATATTTTGGAAGTCCTAGGAAAAAATCACGAATCAATACACCATCGGTCAAATACGCCTGCAATTTGGTAGAAATCGGGAATTTACTAAAAAGTGCAAAACACAAACACTGCCGACAATAGCTAAACACTGCCGTGATGAAATACAAATCGTGAAAAAGTGCTAAAAAAAAACAGACCTGCTTTTTTATCCCGTGTTTGTATAGGCATGCACGGATCCATGAGATCCGTGCATGTTTTTCAGTGGGAAGGGGTGGGAAATGTTATAATTTAAAAAAAAAAAAATGCGTGGGGTCCCCCCTCCTAAACCAAACCAGCCTCGGGCTCTTTGAGCCGGCCCTGGTTGCAAAAATATGGGAAAAAAAATGACAGGGGTTCCCCCATATTTAGGCAACCAGCACCGGGCTCTGCGCCTGGTCCTGGTTCCAAAAATACGGGGGACAAAAAGCGTAGGGGTCCCCCGTATTTTTGAAACCAGCACCGGGCTCCACTAGCTGGACAGATAATGCCACAGCCGGGGGTCACTTTTATACAGTGCCTTGCGGCCGTGGCATCAAATATCCAACTAGTCACCCCTGGCCGGGGTACCCTGGGGGAGTGGGGACCCCTTCAATCAAGGGGTCCCCCCCCAGCCTCCCAAGGGCCAGGGGTGAAGCCCGAGGCTGTCCCCCCCATCCAATGGGCTGTGGATGGGAGGCTGATAGCCTTTGTTGAAAGTAATGAATATTGTTTTTAGTAGCAGTACTACAAGTCCCAGCAAGCCTCCCCCGCAAGCTGGTACTTGGAGAACCACAAGTACCAGCATGCGGCGGAAAACCGGGCCCGCTGGTACCTGTAGTACTACTACTAAAAAAATACCCCAATAAAGACATTACACACACACCTTGAAAGTATAACTTTAATACATACATACACACCACCATATACACATACTTACCTTATGTTCACACGAGGGTCGGTCCTCTTCTCCAGTAGAATCCATGGTGTACCTGTTGAAAAAATCCTACTCACCAAATCCAGTGTAAAGGGCTCCTCGGATAATCCATTTGTAATCCACGTACTTGTAAAAATAAAAAAACGGGACACCCGACCACGAACTGAAAGGGGCCCCATGTTTTCACATGGGACCCCTTACCCCGAATGCCAGAAACCCCCTCTGACTGATGTCTAAGTGGGTTTCTTCAGCCAATCAGGGAGCGCCACATTGTGGCACCCTCCTGATCGGCTGTGTGCTCCTGTACTGTCTGACAGGCGGCACACGGCAGTGTTACAATGTAGCGCCAATGCGCTCCATTGTAACCAATGGTGGGAACTTTGTGGTCAGCGGTGAGGTCACTTTCGGTCAACCGCTGACCTCAAAGGTCCCACCATTGGTTATAATGGAGCGCATAGGCGCTACATTGTAACACTGCCGTGTGCCGCCTGTCAGACAGTACAGGAGCACACAGCCGATCAGGAGGATGCCACAACGTGGCGTTCCCTGATTGGCTGATGGAACCCACTTAGACATAAGTCAGAGGGGGTTTCTGGCATTCGGGGAAAGGGGTCCCATGTGAAAACATGGGGCCCCTTTAAGTTCGTGGTCGGGTGTCCCGTTTTTTTATTTTTACAAGTACGTGGATTACAAATGGATTATCCGAGGAGCCCTCTACACTGGATTTGGTGAGTAGGATTTTTTCAACAGGTACACCATGGATTCTACTGGAGAAGAGGACCGACCCTCGTGTGAACATAAGGTAAGTATGTGTATATGGTGGTGTGTATGTATGCATTAAAGTTATACTTTCAAGGTGTGTGTGTAATGTCTTTATTGGGGTATTTTTTTAGTAGTAGTACTACAGGTACCAGCGGGCCCGGTTTTCCGCCGCATGCTGGTACTTGTGGTTCTCCAAGTACCAGCTTGCGGGGGAGGCTTGCTGGGACTTGTAGTACTGCTACTAAAAACAATATTCATTACTTTCAACAAAGGCTATCAGCCTCCCATCCGCAGCCCATTGGATGGGGGGGACAGCCTCGGGCTTCACCCCTGGCCCTTGGGTGGCTGGGGGGGGGACCCCTTGATTGAAGGGGTCCCCACTCCCCCAGGGTACCCCGGCCAGGGGTGACTAGTTGGATATTTGATGCCACGGCCGCAAGGCACTGTATAAAAGTGACCCCCGGCTGTGGCATTATCTGTCCAGCTAGTGGAGCCCGGTGCTGGTTTCAAAAATACGGGGGACCCCTACGCTTTTTGTCCCCCATATTTTTGGAACCAGGACCAGGCGCAGAGCCCGGAGCTGGTTGCTTAAATATGGGGGAACCCCTGTCAATTTTTTTACCATATTTTTGCAACCATGGCCGGCTCAAAGAGCCCGAGGCTGGTTTGGCTTAGGAGGGGGGACCCCACGCAATTTTTTTTTTAAGTTTAAACATTTTTTATTTTTTTTACAAGGTGCACAATGAAGCCCTGCACGGATCTCTCAGATCCGGCCGAGATTCATTGTATTAAAGTCGGCAGTGTTTTACAAGTCACTCACGTAAAACACTGCCTAAAAAAACGAATGACATCGACATCGGAAAAACCGAAAATGCAGAATACGGCAGCTTAGTAAATTAGTCGTAATCAATTCAAAAAGTTGCATATTTACACTTTCGATGTCATTCGTGATTGAACTTTGACCTCAAACGGGAAAATATGAATCTTAGTAAATTTACCCCATTATTTCTACATTACTTGATCTATTAAAAACTAATAAACAGAACATAGGTAATTATAATATGCAGTGCTGTTTCAAACTCGGCATGTGCTATATGTAAGTTGCCAAGTCTGCTCAGCTCTGTCCAGTGGAACATCTATACAAGGTCATAAAAAATAGAGGGGAATCAGAATCAGCTTTATTGGCCAGGTATACTTGCGTATACTAGGAATTTGTCTTTGGTTTGCTATACAACAGCCAAGTAGGTAACAGATAAGCAGGTGGGGGGGTAAGCAAAGTCACACAGATAGGTATACGGTAGGAACACAAGTGAGTTACATGTACGTCTAGTCAGTCAATGTTCAGGAGTTCAGCAGGTGGACCGCTTGAGGAAATAAACTTTTGAGGCTTCTGGTGGATCTGGCGGGGACAGCCCTGTAACGCCTGCCTGAAGGAAGCAAGTTAAACATGCTGTGGCTGGGGTGTAGCTGGTCTTTTACTATCTTCATTGCCCGCTTTTTAGCTCTGGACAAGTACAGGTCCTGGACTGAGGGAAGGTCGGCCCTGATGATCTTCTCTGCGGTTCTGACCACCTTTTGGAGCCTGCATCTGTCCCTCGCACTGGCGGAGCTGTACCATACGAGTATCGAGGAGCACAGTACCGACTCCACAATCGCGGAGTAGAAGAGGAGCAGAAGCTTCTGTGGGATGTTGAACTTCCTTAGTTGCCTGAGGAAGAACAACCTCTGCTGCGCTTTCCCAACAGTGGCGTCAGCGTTGGACCCCCATTTAAGGTCCCGGGAGATTGTGGTCCCTAGAAACTTGAAGGAGTCCACTAGCGATACCACACTGTCAGCAATCGTTAGCGGAGGTGCACTAGATGACTTCTTCCTGAAGTCCTCTATCATCTCGACAGTTTTGAGGGGTTGAGCTCGAGGTTGTTGTGGATGCACCACTGGGCCAGCCGGTCTACTTCCCGTCTATAGGCCGATTCGTCCCCATCCTTGATGAGGCCGATGACGGTGGTGTCATCGGCGAATTTGATGATCCTTACTGATTGCGCCTCTGAGGTACAGTCATTTGTGTACAGGGAGAAGAGCAAGGGTGAGAGGACACAGCCCTGAGGAGCCTCTGTACTAATGGACCGCGCTTGAGAGGTGAATTCCCCCGCTTTCACCACCTGTGTCCTATCTGTCAGGAAGTCTATTATCCAGGAACAGGTAGCTTCTGGGACCCCTAGGCGAAGTAATTTGGGGTGGAGGATGCTGGGGACGATTGTATTGAAGGCCGAGCTGAAATTGACAAACAGGACCCTCGCGTATGTACCGGGAATGTCTAGGTGCTGTAGAATGTAGTGCAGGCCCAGGTTGACTGCATCCTCGACACACCGATTCGAGCGATAGGCGAACTGCAGGCGGTCCATTTGGGGGCCAGTCACAGTTTTCAGGTGATTCAAAACCAGACGCTCGAACGTTTTCATGACCACAGACGTCAGTGCTATCGGCCTGTAGTCGTTCAGGTTCGTGATAGTGGGTTTCTTGGGGACCGGGACTATAGTAGACCTTTTGAGGCAGGAAGGGACTTTCTGTAGCTCCAGCGATTTATTGAAGATCTTGGTGAATATGTGAGCGAGCTGACCCGCACGTGCTCTTAGGGCAGATGGTGACACTCCGTCAGGACCCGGAGCTTTCCTGGTTTTGGCCCTTTTGAACAATGCATCCACCTCTTCTTGGGTGACTTGCAGTGCCTGGGGTTGGCCGTCGGTGTTCGGGGCATCGTAGAGGTGATTGTTTGGGTTGCAGGGGACTTCTTTTGCGAACCTGCAATAAAAGTGGTTCAGTTCATCTGCAAGGTCTTGGTGCATGGCGGTGGACTTTGATGTTTTCCTATAGTTGGTTATGGATGCATTCCTTTCCATACAGATACGGGGTCATTGGTGGAGAGATCGTTTGTCAGCTTGTCCGAGAACCGCTTTTTTGCTAGCCTGATTCCTTTAGTCAGAGAGTTCCTAGTACGGTTGTATAGTGCTCTGTCACCGCTGCTATAGGCCTCCTCTTTGGCTCGACGAAGTTGCCTGAGCTGGGCATTGAACCAGGGCTTGTTGTTGTTGTAAATGTGGTAAGTCTTGGTAGGTACACACATGTCCTCACAGTAGCTGATGTAGGATGTGACAGTGTCTGTCAAGTCATTCAGGTCGGTTGCCGAGGCTTCAAAGACCCCCCATTCCGTACAGTCAAAGCAGGCCTGGAGCTTCATCTTGGCCTCATTGGTCCATTTCTTAACAGTCTTAACGACAGGCTTAACTGCTCTCAGCTTCTGTGTATAGGTAGGGAGTAGGTGGATGAGGCAGTGGTCAGATAGGCCGAGTGCAGCACGCGGGATAGACCGGAAGGCAGACTTGAGGGTAGTATAGCAGTGATCAAGGGTGCGCCCTTCTCTAGTGGGACACGTGACTTGTTGTTTGTACTTAGGTAGCTCCTTGCTCAGGTTAGTTCTGTTGAAGTCACCCAGTACTATAAGCAGAGAGTCTGGGTGTTTTTGTTCTATGTCGGATATACATATGGCCAGGTGGTGCAGGGCTTCGTTCGCGCAGGCGAGGGGGGGGATGTACACTCCCACAAGGACAATTGAGGCAAATTCCCGGGGGGAATAGAAGGGGTTGCAGTTGATACTCAGCATCTCCAGGTGAGGGCTGCATGATTTGCCTATGATCGTGACATTGGTGCACCATCCGTCATTGATGTAGAAGCAGATGCCACCACCCTTCGTTTTTCATGAGAGAACCTTGGAGCGATCGGCCCTGAAGAGACTGAAGCCCGGCAGAGACATCGGGTTGTCCGCAATATGGTCGTCCAGCCACGTCTCCGTAAAGTAGAGGACGGATGACCCTGTAATGCCTGACCCTGCGCTGCCCAGAAGGAGGGACAATTCGTCGAACTTGTTTGCCAGTGAGCGCACATTCGAAAGCAGGATCGCGGGAAGTGCAGAACGGTGCCCTCGCCGCCGCCACCTCACTAGGGCGCCTGCGCGACAGCCTCTCCTCTGAGTCCAGGTCCTTCTACTAGGGCCGACATGAGGGCCTCCGTCATTCTCTTTCCGGGGCCGGTGATCCATTCGCCAGTCAAACCTCCTGAAGAGAACAGGTGGTGAAGTTTCCCCAGAGCAACCACAACAATCAAATTCTACCTATCATTTTATAGAATGTACTTGATAAATGATAGCTGGAAGTTTATTGGATGCACCTGCACCACTTGAAGGTTTGATACCTCTTCCCCATCCAGGTGGTGAAATTTATATTTTGGTTACTAGATACATTTTTTTGCATTCTTGTATTATTTACTAAGGCTGAGTACGCACTACGGCTTCTATGATGCAAGGCAGATGCGATATGCCTGTGAATGACGTCATTCACAGACATATAGGGCAGTATTCAATTCTTTTCACCCCCTTCTACACCCGTTCTGTTTATGCTGACATGCGTGGTATAATCATTTCAGCTTGCTACCCCCGGGGTAGCGAGGGCGCCCAACCCTTTACGCAGCTAAACCTGATTACTATGGGCGTGATATGCGCGACAATGGGGATCACTTTAGAAAGGAGGTTGAGCGTGATATATCATTTGAATACCACCCATAGGGTGTACATACCCTCCAACCCACTAGCGAAACTGATGATATATTGACCAGTGTGTACCCAGCATAATACAAACATAAAGTCAGACTGTGGATGCCATACAAGCTGATATTGACTATAATCACATAAGGGGATATGTATCAAACCTTGGAGAGACACAAAGTGGAGAGAGAAAAATTACCAACCAATCAGCTCCTAACTGTCATTTTACATACTGTGTTTAAAAATGTCAGGAGCTGATTGGTTGGTACTTTATCTCTGCATACATATTCCCCATACTCCTAAAATAATGATACCACTATGAAAAATTCATCCTGAGTAGAACATGTCAGATACTGTATGAGTATGTGTCAGTGCTGCTGTGTTTTGATTACCAGGAGTAATGTAGAGGACCGGGGTGGCTGTTTGGTTAGGTGGATGTACAGTATGGGAAAGTACAAATAGTTTGCCTTTGGCGTGGCACCTCATTTGGATGTACTGTCACTTACTTTTGAATAAAAAATATCCCTTTAAAATGCTATTTTTTTTTAATGAAATTGTCTCTTAAAATGTAACAAATAAAATAAATTAATAATACTTAAAAATACAACAAATGTACATTATAAATACATTTTATATACTTAAACATCTTCAAAAAAAACTTTTATCTGTTTGAAGAAAAAAATCGAAATACAGATGACTCTCATACATCATTGCTGCAGTCGCACCAAGCAACCCCTCTCGGCACGCCAGGTCCCATGAGGCTCTGCTAGTGTCGTATACAGACTCAGTCACACAAGTGTTGCATGTCATTAATCAGCAGAGTCTCCTGGTGTGTCCTAGTCACATCACATTGTGTCTAAGACACATTTTCTGCAAAGTTGCACTGGACCAGGCGCGGATCACTTGCACCAGTCATCTCATGCTGCATGGCGTACTGAGGCTAGATTTATGAAAATACATAGATGTATGTATACTGAAATAAAACTAGAACATTGCAGTACAAACTGCGGGAAGTACAAGTTGGAGTTGTGATGGCGTGTAAAATCCATGATTCCAGTGGTACTGTAACATGCTTATTGAATTAGCAGCTAATTGCCCTCGAAAATCTCTGCATCGCAGGCAAAGGCTATTCAATTAAATAACCTTTACCTGCGCCTAAAATTGGGGATCCCCGAACAGAAACACACTGATTCTGCATAAATTGTGGAAACAATGTGTTTTCTCCACACGTGAACCCCTATTTTACCATTTTTTTGCTGATGTTTCCTTGCAGCTTCATTTAGTTCCCCACTCGGGATTCACACGCATGGCAATCCCTGCTAACTAATCAGTCCGGACGTAGCAATCAGCCTGCAGAGTTAACTGAATATGCCCATACTTACTCCTTCGGAAGATTTTCGTGGCTAATTGGATTTACCCTCTATGTATAATACCCCTTTCACACCACACAAATAACCTGGTATCGATCCGGCATATTGCCGGGTCGACACGGGTCGGCGTGCGGTGTGAAAGGGGCATAGCCGAAATCCCAGGTCGCCTGACCCGGCAAATCAACCCGGGTATAAAGCAGTGTTATACCCGGGTTGAATACCGGGTCAGTGGCTGCGTAAACGGGCTCCCGGGTCGATGCGACCCGGAACCTGTTTACGCCTCTCCCTATCTAGCTCATCTCCCAGCGCCGCCTTCACCTCCGCCCCCCACTGCTATGGCAACCCGCCCGGCATATTGCCGGGTCGGGAAAGCCTGCAGCAGTTGCCAATGCCGGATCCCACCCGGGAAGGATCCGTTTCCAATTCCCGGGTGGGATCCGGCATTGGCAGTGTGAAAGGGGTATAATTAACATCAATAAGTCAGCATGGTGAACAGGTTTTGCAAGCTGGGTCATTTTCATTAATTTCACATTCCACTAAAATGCAGTATATCTTACCACTGAAAGGGAGTTGGAAATAAGAGAACCATCTTGGCCCAGCATGCTTGATACTGTAATTGCTGGCAAATCCATATTTTGTGGATGAAACTGAAGTAGACCATTCTGAGCCATTGGATGACAGAGGGACTGGTATCCTGTTTCCGCCTCCGACAGAGGGACTAGCGCATGCTCTGGTAGTGACGGTGGTGTGATAGGTGGGATGTTAAAGTCTTCATTCTCTAGACTGTGGCCAGGGTAAGACTGTAGGGTGAAAATACAAAATACATATACATATATTATTTCTATTAATCATAAACATATTTAGATTTTCAAGTCAGGTCATATTTACTCAATAAAAGCACAATGTAAACCTTAATAGATGATGGTGCTGCTCTTATAGTGTTTTGTTTGGAACTCTTGTTCCCCAAAGGCATAACAAAGTCAGGCATTTGTAGAATTTCCATTAAGCTCAGTTTTCTCAAGAATCAAAAATCATTTAATAAATTCCTAGGGTCCCATTAAGATTCTCACAGAGTTGAATTGTTGCTGAATATTTTTTTCGGAAGGTCTAGGGAAAACAAATGTAATTTACAAAATCAACATTTGATCAGAGAAGCGTTTACCGTATTGCCAACATATGCGACCAGAGGTTTTTAATAAAGCTGCTTCAGGATAGCATAAATTCATATAACACAGTAGACAGAATATATATATATATATATATGCACTACAGACACTGAGGTGTTAGGATCACTGCAGGCTCACACAGTTCTTTGTGCCTCTGGATTCCCTGGGACATGTCTGATCAGTGGTGTTAAATTGGAACTACAATTCCTCCCCCTGTAATAAATAACTACAACTTTGGGAGTGTATAATCTATTAATCCTATTGGGCCAGCGAAGTTGTTACATCTTCTTCGCCATTATTGGCAATATTAACTTGCCCATTGAATTGTTGATAGGCAGATGGAGATTATTAAACATCCACCGTACTATAACATTTTAGATTTATATATACCCCTGAAAAAGTCCTGTTACAGGGACGAAACGTGTAGGGTTTTAAAGAATCAAGGTGATTAGGATACCCAGTATACATTGGAGAGTCACCTGACACTGAGCTCACACTGAGCTCACCTCCTGGGTTGTTGGGTGGCACTTTTGTTTCCATCTGTTTTAATGTAATCTGGTTGTTCCTTCTAGTACACCTTGTATATAATGTAGAAAATACTATACATTATAGATTTTATGTTGGATGTTACGAATAAACATCGGAATTTTACTAATCAAAGGTTATATTTTGGGTGTCTACATTTCTTGGTGAGAGGGTATTTTGTAGGTAAATTATTTGGCTGAGCATAACTGAACATTGGATCCGAAAGAGATCAGAATATCCACTTCAAGTTGGGATTGTAATCAAGTCCATTAACAACATCATTGAAAGCATTAAGACGTCTAAATCCATAAGATCATATGGATTCATATATGGACAATTGATTGTGATGCTCTAGCGCCCTCCGGGCTATACTTTTGTGTATGTATATATATATATATATATATATATATATATATTAGCTTTTGCTAATTCCATATGTTGGTAGTATGGGTAATGTGATGCCAACTTATATATCCATACTTTATGTACGCTACGCTCCACTCATTAGCTCTGTCAACATAGATCATCCAACAGTTATATTGCTAACGTTGTTCCATTCTCAGTGCTACTACCTCAAAGGAGTACTTCTGTCCACTGCTGCCACACATAAATCTTGACATTCAAATAAAGAAGTGCACACTATAGTGAGACATCAGTGTGGTGTAGTGAACAAGTGCTGAATGATTTATTGATATTACCAAAATACCTAAATATCACTCGGATAGATTAGAATTTAAAGTGCGTATCGCAATGAGCTAGAAATGCCATAAAACAATGGGCCTAATTCAGACCTGTGATTTTGCAGAGGGCTGCAATCAGACAGCCGCTGCCCATAAAGAGTGAAAACCCGGTCCGTGCAAGTGTGTGAATGCATGCGTACGCCATGCAAAAACTTCGCCAGTTAGTGGACATTTGCAAATCCATTCGCATCTCACTCAACATCTACTGATTTTTCCATTCTGTGCAGTCTGTGTGTAGCCCAGGACTTACTCCTACAGTGCGATACAAACAGGCTGATCGGTGCCGGAGCTGACGTCACACACCCTCCCTGAAAAGGCTTGGGAACGCCTGCATTTTTCCTGACACTCCCAGAAAACAGCCAGTTACCACCCCTAAACGCCAGCTTCCTGTCAATCAGCCTGCGTTCGCCTAGCGATAAAAAAAAAGATTTTTTCGCATAATGATCCGTGTGTATGTGCAGTCATGTGATAGTCGGCTGCTGTGCTATTTCGCACAACAGCGATCAGGTCTGAATTAGGCCCAATATTCCTCTCTCCTTTCTGAGCGATCTCATCTTCTTTAGCTTATGCTGGTAACAGGACAGGAGAGACTATCAAGCAGGGAAATTGTGACTTATAATAGTTTCTCTGCACTGTACCGCAAGCTTCTGCTAACATATTGTATACAATATATGGAGTAAAGCAATACTCTACTGGTTTGGCCACATCCCTGCTTCATTAGCGATAAAATGTATAAGATGGCTTTCTAAGTAATATTGGTGCAAATGTATGAAGTGGTGACAACCCTTTTTTATTATGTTTCCACTAAAACAAGGGTTGTTACTGTTTCTCCAAAATGTATGAAGAGACAGAAAATAGAGAAATCAGATAGTTCAGCTGTTAATAAAGCTGCCATGAAAGCCAGCTATGACAACAAACAGTATGGGCACACATACATCTGAGGATAGTGCTATGTGTTACTTTTCAGTTCTGCCAAGATCTCCCAATCATGTCTTTGTGCATGTGCGGTTCTCTTAAATTGGGGTCTATTTATGAAGCAGTGAAAAGAATGGAGAAGTGAGCCAGTAGAGAAGTTGCCCATGGCAACCAATCAGCTGCTACGTATAATTTTATAGCATGAACTTGACAAATGTTACTTAAAAGCTGATTGGTTGCCATGGTCAACTTGACTCACTTCTCCACTCTTTTCACTGCTTCAAGAATAGATCCCATTGAGAGCTCATGGTTTTTGTGACATCATGCACATGCCCAGCACAACAGCTGGGTGTTGATGTGATACAGTACACTACAGTAGGGTGATGGAATCCCGACTAGCGGTGAAATACTGCCCCCAGAATCCAGGCGCCACAGAATTTTATCCCTCTGCGGGTGTCCACGACACCTATGGAGGGAGAATATAACCTGTGGCAAGTACAGCAAGCTTGCAAGGGGCTTTCTAGTGCTCACCCCGCTGCCAGCATACCAGTGGCCGGGATCCCGATGTCGGTATACTGACACCCGGAATCACGGCCTCCGCTTTTTCATACTGATCCACTAATTGGTTTACACCTCTTGCAACAATATAAATAGCAGACAAAACACAATAAAGATAATGGGCTAGATGCATCAACGCTTGGAAAGTGATAAAATGGAGAGTGAAAAAGTACCATCCAATCAGGTCCTAACTACTATGTCACAGGCTGAGTTTGAAAAATGGTAGTTAGGAGCTGATTGTCTGGTACTTTTTTTCACTCTACATTTTATCACTTTTTAAGCGATGATGCATCTGGCCCAATGACTGAGTTAAGTCACTCTTAGCAATGACAATTACAATTACTATCCTTAACTATTATCATAACATGAAATATGACAGCAGTAATTATAATTTTACTGGAGAAACAAAGCACAAGGAAAAAATAAGATTTTAATCACCGGTAAATCTATTTCTCGTAGTCCGTAGTGGATGCTGGGACTCCGTAAGGACCATGGGGAATAGAGCCTCCGCAGGAGACTGGGCACAAATAAAGAAAGCTTTAGGACTACCTGGTGTGCACTGGCTCCTCCCACTATGACCCTCCTCCAGACCTCAGTTAGGATACTGTGCCCGGAAGAGCTGACACAATAGGAAAAGGATTTTGAATCCCGGGTAAGACTCATACCAGCCACACCAATCACACCGTATAACTCGTGATATTATACCCAGTTAACAGTATGAAATATAACTGAGCCTCACTACAGATAGCTCATAACAATAACCCTTTAGTTAGGCAATAACTATATACAAGTATTGCAGACAATCCGCACTTGGGATGGGCGCCCAGCATCCACTACGGACTACGAGAAATAGATTTACTGGTGAGTAAAATCTTATTTTCTCTGACGTCCTAAGTGGATGCTGGGACTCCGTAAGGACCATGGGGATTATACCAAAGCTCCCAAACGGGCGGGAGAGTGCGGATGACTCTGCAGCACCAAATGGGCAAACTCTAGGTCCTTGTAGAATTTTGTTTGACCCCGACCAAGTAGCTGCTCGGCAAAGTTGTAGATCCGAGACCCCTCGGGCAGCCGCCCAAGAAGAGCCCACCTTCCTCGTGGAATGGGCTTTCACTGATTTAGGATGCGGCAGTCCAGCCGCAGAATGTGCAAGCTGAATCGTACTACAGATCCAGCGAGCAATAGTCTGCTTTGAAGCAGGAGCACCCAGCTTGTTGGGTGCATACAGGATAAATAGCGAGTCAGTTTTCCTGACTCCAGCCGTCCTGGAAACATATATTTTCAGGGCCCTGACTACGTCCAGTAACTTGGAGTCCTCCAAGTCCCACGTAGCCGCAGGCACCACAATAGGTTGGTTCACATGAAAAGCTGATACCACCTTAGGAAGGAATTGGGAACGAGTCCTCAATTCCGCCCTATCCATATGAAAATCAGATAAGGGCTTTTGCATGACAAAGCCGCCAATTCTGATACACGCCAGGCCGACGCCAAGGCCAACAGCATGACCACTTTCCACGTGAGGTATTTTAGCTCTACGGATTTAAGTGGCTCAACCCAATGCGACTTCAGGAAATCCAACACCACGTTGAGATCCCAAGGTGCTACTAGAGGCACAAACGGGGGTTGAATATGCAGCACTCCCTTAACAAAAGTCTGAACCTCAGGCAGTGAAGCCAGTTCTTTTTGGAAGAAAATGTACAGAGCCGAAATCTGGACCTTAATGGAACCCAATTTTAGGCCCATAGTCACTCCTGACTGTAGGAAGTGCAGAAATCGACCCAGTTGAAATTCCTCCGTTGGGGCCTTCCTGGCCTCACACTACGCAACATATTTTTGCCATATTCGGTGATAATATTTTGCGATCACATCTTTCCTAGCCTTAATCAGCGTAGGAATGACTTCCTCCGGAATGCCTTTTTCCTTTAGGATCCGGTGTTCAACCGCCATGCCGTCAAACACAGCCGTGGTAAGCCTTGGAACAGGCAGGGCCCCTGCTGCAGCAGGTCCTGTCTGAGCGGCAGAGGCCATGGGTCCTCTGAGATCATTTCTTGAAGTTCTGGGTACCAAGCTCTTCTTGGCCAATCCGGAACCACGAGTATAGTTCTTACTCCTCTCCTTCTTAGTATTTTCAGTACCTTGGGTATGAGAGGCAAAGGAAGGAACACATACACCGACTGGTACACCCACGGTGTCACTAGAGCGTCCACAGCTATCGCCTGAGGGTCCCTTGGCCTTGCGCATTATCTTTTTAGCTTTTTGTTGAGGCGGGACGCCGTCATGTCCACCTGTGGCCTTTCCCAATGGTGTACAATCATTTTGAAGACTTCTGGATGAAGTCCCCACTCTCCCGGGTGGAGGTCGTGCCTGCTGAGAAAGTCTGCTTCCCAGTTGTCCACTCCGGGAATGAATACTGCTGACAGTGCTAGCACATGATTTTCCACCCGTCGGAAAATCCTTGTGGCTTCTGCCATCACCATCCTGCTTCTTGTGCCACCCTGCTGGTTTACATGGGCGACCGCCGTGATGTTGTCTGACTGGATCAGCACCGGCTGGTGTTGAAGCAGGGGTCTAGCCTGACTTAGGGCATTGTGAATGGCCCTTAGTCCCAGAATATCTATGTGTAGGGAAGTTTCCTGACTTGACCACCGTCCCTGGAAGTTTCTTCCCTGTGTGACTGCCCCCCAGCCTCGAAGGCTGGCATCCGTGGTCACTAGGACCCAGTCCTGTATGCTGAATCTGCGGCCCTCTAGAAGATGAGCACTCTGCAGCCACCACAACAGCGACACCCTGGCCCTTGGAGACAGGGTTATCAGCCGATGCATCTGAAGATGCGACCCGGACCACTTGTCCAACAGATCCCACTGGAAGATCCTTGCATGGAACCTGCCGAATGGAATTTCTTCGTAAGAAGCTACCATCTTTCCCAGGACCCGCGTGCATTGATGCACCGACACCTGTATTTGTATTAGGAGGTCTCTGACTAGAGATGACAACTCCTTGGCCTTCTCCTCCGGGAGAAACCCTTTTTCCTGTTCTGTGTCCAGAACCATACCCAGGAACAGTAGACGCGTCGTAGGAACCAGCTGCAACTTTGGACTATTCAGAATCCAGCCATGCTGTTGTAGCACTTCCCGAGATAGTGCTACTCCGACGAACAACTGCTCCCTGGACCTCGCCTTTATAAGGAGATCGTCCAAGTACGGGATAATTATAACTCCCTTTTTTCGAAGGAGTATCATCATTTCGGCCATTACCTTGGTAAATACCCTTGGTGCCGGGGACAGACCAACGGCAACGTCTGGAATTGGTAATGACAGTCCTGTACCACAATTTT
Source organism: Pseudophryne corroboree (assembly GCF_028390025.1). Taxonomy (NCBI): domain Eukaryota; kingdom Metazoa; phylum Chordata; class Amphibia; order Anura; family Myobatrachidae; genus Pseudophryne; species Pseudophryne corroboree. Next base: position 679,411,004 of record NC_086448.1, read on the forward strand.
GAGGTACTCCTGGTGAGGAGGGTAAATGGGAACATGCAGGTAAGCATCCTTGATGTCCAGTGATACCATGTAATCCCCTTCGTCCAGGCTTGCAATAACCGCCCTGAGCGATTCCATTTTGAACTTGAACCTTCGTATATAAGTGTTCAAGGATTTCAATTTTAGAATGGGTCTCACCGAACCGTCTGGTTTCGGTACCACAAACATTGTGGAATAGTAACCCCGGCCTTGTTGAAGGAGGGGTACCTTGATTATCACCTGCTGGAAGTACAGCTTGTGAACTGCCGCCAGTACTACCTCTCCTCGAGGGCAGCAGGCAAGGCTGATTTGAGGTAACGGCGAGGGGGAGTCGCCTCGAACTCCAGCTTGTATCCCTGTGATACTACTTGCAGAACCCAGGGAACCCCCTGTGAGTGAGCCCACTGGTCGCTGAAGTTCCCGAGACGCGCCCCCACCACACCTGGCTCCACCTGTGGAGCCCCAGCATCATGCGGTGGACTCAGAGGAAGCGGGGGAAGATTTTTGATCCTGGGAACTGGCTGTCTGGTGCAGCTTTTTCCCTCTTCCCTTGTCTCTGTGCAGAAAGGAAGCGCCTTTGATCCGCTTGCTTTTCTGAAGCCGAAAGGACTGTACCTTATAATACGGTGCTTTCTTAGGCTGCGAGGAAACTTGAGGTAAATTTTTCCTTCCCAGCAGTTGCTGTGGATATGAGGTCCCAGAGACCATCCCCAAACAATTCCTCACCCTTATAAGGCAGAATCTTCATGTGCCTTCTAAAGTCAGCATCGCCTGTCCACTGCCGGGTCCCTAATACCCTCCTGGCAGAATGGACATTGCATTAATCCTGGATGCCAGCCGGCAAATATCCCTCTGTGCATCCCTCATATATAAGACGACGTCTTTAATATGCTCTATGTTAGCTAATAGTATCCCTGTCCTGACAGGGTAATAGACCACGCTGCAGCAGCACTATTCATGCTGAGGTATTTGCAGGTCTCAGTATAGTACCTTAGTGTGTATATACAGACTTCAGGATAGCCTCCTGCTTTTTATCAGCAGGCTCCTTCAAAGTGGCCGTATTCTAAGACGGCAGTGCCACCTTTTTTGACAAACGTGTGAGCGCCTTATCCACCCTAGGGGATATCTCTGGCGGGAAAGGGTACGCCATCAGTAACTTTTTAGAAATTACCAGTTTCTTATCGGGGGAACCCACGCTTCTTCACACACTTCATTCACTCATCTGATGGGGGAACAAAACACTGTCTGCTTTTTCTCCCCAAACATAAAACCCCTTTTTATGTGGTACCTGGGTTAATGTCAGAAATGTGTAACACATTTTTTCATTGCCGAGATCATGCAACGTATATTCCTAGTGGATTGTGTATATGTCTCAACCTCGTCGACACTGGAGTCATACTCCGTGTCGACATCTGTGTCTGCCATCTGAGGTAGCGGGCGTTTTTGAGCCCCTGATGGCCTTTGAGACGCCTGGGCAGGCGCGGGCTGAGAAGCCGGCTGTCCCACAGCTGTTACGTCATCCAGCCTTTTATGTAAGGAGTTGACACTGTCGTTTAATACCTTCCACCTATCCATCCACTCTGGTGTCGGCCCCCCAGGGGGTGACATCACATTTATCGGCATCTGCTCCGCCTCCACATAACCTTCCTCCTCAAACATGTCGACACAGCCGTACCGACACACCGCACACACACAGGGAATGCTCTGACTGAGGACAGGACCCCACAAAGTCCTTTGGGGAGACAGAGAGAGTATGCCAGCACACACCAGAGCTATATATAATGCAGGGATTAACACTATAACTGAGTGATTTTTTTTCCCAATAGCTGCTTGTATACACAATATTGCGCCTAAATTTAGTGCCCCCCCTCTCTTTTTAACCCTTTGAGCCTGAAAACTACAGGGGAGAGCCTGGGGAGCTGTCTTCCAGCTGCACTGTGAAGAAAAAATGGCGCCAGTGTGCTGAGGGAGATAGCCCCGCCCCTTTTTCGGCTGACTTTTCTCCCGCTTTTTTTATGGATTCTGGCAGGGGTATTTATCACATATATAGGCTCTGGGACTATATATTGTTATTTTCTTTTGCCAGCCAAGGTGTTAATATTGCTGCTCAGGGCGCCCCCCCCCAGCGCCCTGCACCCATCAGTGACCGGAGTGTGAGGCGTGCATGAGGAGCAATGGCGCACAGCTGCAGTGCTGTGCGCTACCTTGTTGAAGACCGAAGTCTTCTGCCGCCGATTTTCAGGACCATCTTCATGCTTCTGGCTCTGTAAGGGGGACGGCGGCGCGGCTCCGGGACCGAACGATCGAGGTCGGGTCCTGTGTTCGATCCCTCTGGAGCTAATGGTGTCCAGTAGCCTAAGAAGCCCAAACTATCTCCAGTCAGGTAGGTTCGCTTCTTCTCCCCTTAGTCCCTCGTAGCAGTGAGTCTGTTGCCAGCAGATCTCACTGAAAATAAAAAACCTAAAATATACTTTCTTTTCTAGGAGCTCAGGAGAGCCCCTAGTGTGCATCCAGCTCAGCCGGGCACAAGATTCTAACTGAGGTCTGGAGGAGGGTCATAGTGGGAGGAGCCAGTGCACACCAGGTAGTCCTAAAGCTTTCTTTAGTTGTGCCCAGTCTCCTGCGGAGCCGCTATTCCCCATGGTCCTTACGGAGTCCCAGCATCCACTTAGGACGTCAGAGAAATGTCAGATTTTTAAAAATTACAAATTTATTCTCCAGAATTCATATTCATGTACTATAGGAGCCAGCTCTGTGGGTGCTTAATCTCCCCTATATAAAGTATGTATATACTATTAATGACTATGAGGGGTCATTCCGAGTTGTTCGCTCGCAAGCTGCTTTTAGCAGCTTTGCACACGCTAAGCCGCCGCCTACTGGGAGTGAATCTTAGCTTATCAAAATTGCGAACGAAAGATTCGCAATATTGCGAAGACTTCTCTGTGCAGTTTCTGAGTAGCTCGAGACTTACTCTGCCAGTGCGATCAGTTCAGTGCTTGTCGTTCCTGGTTTGACGTCACAAACACACCCAGCGTTCGCCCAGACACTCCTCCGTTTCTCCAGCCACTCCCGCGTTTTTCCCAGAAACGGTAGCGTTTTTTCACACACTCCCATAAAACGGCCAGTTTCCGCCCAGAAACACTCACTTCCTGTCAATCACATTACGATCACCAGAACGAAGAAAAAAACCTCGTAATGCAGTGAGTAAAATACCTACCTGCATAGCAAATTTACTTGGCGCAGTCGCACTGCGGACATTGCGCATGCGCATTAGCGACTAATCGCTCCGTTGCGAGAAAAAAATAACAAGCGAACAACTCGAAATGACCCCCTATATATGGCATTTTCAGTAATAATGCGCTCCTATTACAATCCAGGCAAGTGAAATTCATAACTCTAGGAAATAAATTGAGCTGCTGCCCTTGTTTGAGCCTCAGTCAGCAATGACCTACAGTACAGGAAATAGAGAAAAACATGGAAGAGCTGATGTGTAGTAAACATGCCAGTGGACTAGATGAGTGTGACTTTTGTATAAATACAGCAAGATTATCTGATATTAATAGACTGATTCATCAATGCAGGCATATATACACAAATAGTTCCGTGCCCACACTTCGGGAGCAGTTATGTCAAATTGCCTCAATTGAGGCGATGAACCGCTGCGTGCGAATGGGTCAGAATGACCCCCCCATAGTCCTTAAAAAATAAAGCAAATAAGCGATTGCTGTTTTTTAAAAAAATGCGTGGACATGTAGAAAAATACAAGGTCACCTGGGATCAGAGGCGGATTAAGAAAAGAGGGAGCTCCTCTCTGTCAGTGGTGCAGCGCTATAGACTCTGGCTGTGTGCCAGAGTCTGCTGTGCACTCGCACATCTAAGGGAACATGGCACCTGTGCCTGTCCCCGGGGTCATATTGTATCTATTGCACATGTGCAAATTACCAGAAAAATGAGCATCGCACCATTCTCCTGTTGATTTAGGTCTATAGCTCTGGCCGCCATGGACTCCGGAGGGGTAAGTATAATGATATGGGTGCAAGGTGTGCAGTATGGGCCCACCCTGCACCATTTAAAAAAACGCCAATCAGGGGTGTATCTACCCAGTGGCCAGGATGGCACTCGCCAGGAGCGCCAGCTGAGCAGGGGGCGCCACCTGACGGTGCCACCCTCGGCCAATGGGTGGAATCCCTTAAGCCGTAGTGTCTGGCAATACCTGCTGTGCCGAGCTGCCTGTGCATTGCCTGGGAAGGAGGATGGAGGATGGGGGATCGCTCAGCAGGCAGGAGCTGGTGACGGTGTCCGGAACTGCAATACACTACAGGGAAGAAACTGAAAAAAAACCTACAGCTCCCAGCAACCCTTGCTTTCGGGAGCTCCCGGCAGCAATGGCTGCTGGGAGCTGTAGTTTTTTTTCAGTTTCTTCACGTAGTTTGGTGCGGTGCCTGACACCGGCGCCAGCTCCTGCCTGCAGAGCGATCCTCCGCCCCCAAACCCAGGCAGTTCGGCACAGCAGGTATTGCCAGACACTACGGCTATCTGCTGGGATGTTGTGCGGTGGGGACTAGGGCTATGTGCTGTGTGGGGAGGCTATGTATGTGCTGGGAGTGGGGGAGACTACTACAATGTGCTAAGGGCGGACTACAGCTATATGCTGGAAGGGGGATGGGGACTATGGCTATGTGCTTGGCGAAGTGAGGGGCAATGTGCAGGGAGGGGGGACTATGGCTATCTACAGTATGCTGGAAGGGAACTATTGTTATGTGATGGGAGGGGGGGGACTACTGTATGACTGTGTTGGGAGAGGTGGAGACTACGGCTATGTGCTGGGGGACTACGGCTATTGCTTGGGGAGGTGGAGGCTATGGCTATTTACTGGGAGAGGACTATGGCTATGTGCTGGGATGGGGACTATGACTATATGACTGTGGGGGCATATCTGGCAACGTGTGGGCATATCTGGCAATGTGGGGGAATATGTGTATCTGGCACTGTGGGGGCATATCTAGCACTGTGGGGCATATCTGGCACTGTGGGGGCATATCTAGCACCGTGGGGGTATATCTGGCACTGTGGGGGCATATCTAGCACTGTGAGGGCATATGCGTATCTGGCACTGTGGGGGCATGTGTATCTGGCACTATTGGGGGCATATGTGTATCTGGCACTGCAGTATTGGGGTCATATGTGTATCACGCCCCTATTTTCATTGGCCACGCCAATTTTTCTACTTTCACCACTGGGTAGTGCACTGTACTGCACTTCTTTCCACTACTATTTGATACTACCTGGCCTTGGGTGGCATTGCGTCCTCAGCCAGGCCAGGCCCCGCTGATATCTCCTCAGTTTTATAAGAAGTACTGTGTGAGCATAATGTGTAAAGGGAACTGCTCTGTGGGCATGATGTATATAAGGGTTACTACTGTGTAGCATAATTTTAATTGGGGGAACTATTGCATGGTCATGCCCCTTTCCCACAAGATCATGTCCCTTTTTTGCACATGCACCTTTCCTATTTCAAATATGGAGGGTGCCAGTCCCTTACTTTGTCTGGGGCGCTCGGACCACTAGATACACCCCTGACACCAATGCCTGGGGTTAATATGAGCACTCAAAGCTGTCTGAAAACACTTCAATAATTTCTAAACAGAATTTTTTTGTGTGACATGGGGACATGGGTTTGTGACTAAGCAATATATAATATGCATCGCATAGTGTGTGCCTGCAATCAGGACCGGATTAAGTTTTCAGGGTGTCTGGGGCACTTAAGACAGGGGGGCCTTCACCCTCTTGTGCCCACTGTGTGCCTCCTTCTCTCGCTCCTCCATGAGACAGCAGGTCTTACTCGCACTCCTGCAGTGGGGGAAGACTCTGGATTCTCCACTAGGGCAGTTCCACCAGCAACAACTCTCTTAGCACAACGGCAACTGAGATTTTTATGTAGAGGTAGGAGCCTACTACTGTGGGCAGGGATCGGAGAGGGGTGGGTGTGGAGTACTAGGCAGAGGTAGGGACCGGTTACTAGGAAGGGGATGCGGTGAAGATCCTGGCTGCAATAATCCCTGCAGTCGAAAAACCGACACCGATGGGCTGTGAGGGTGGGAAGGTTAGGCTGCGGGGAGGGTGGATTAGAGTTAGGTACCACTGAGGGGTGCGTAAATTTAGGCAAACGGGGAGGATTAGAGTTAGGCAGCGGGGCGAGGGTGTGTGTTAGGTTTAAGCACAACCGAGGTGAGGTTATGGATAGGCTGCAGGGAGTTAGAGTTAGGAAAGTGGTTCTCAAACTGTGTACCGTGGCACCCTGGGGTGCCTCGGGGAACTGCAGGGGTGCCATGGGGTGGTGGTCCATGAACAATTCTAATTATTTATAATCAACAGGCAAAAAAAGTGCTTGTGGCTGCCAATCATGAAATATGTGGACAAACAGAAGTGAATCCTGTCCCTCACCACATAACTGAACCTAAGGATGACATATAAACACAATATACTTCATTTTATATTTTCTGAATTTCTTAATAAGAAACGTTTGGCCTTGGGGTGCCGTGAAAAAAATTCTGACACTCTAAGGTGCCATGATTTAAAAAAGTTTGAGAACCACTGGGTTAGGGGGTAGGGTACAGGAGTTAGCACAGCATACTCACTCCTGTCAAGATTTCATACATAGAGATCCTGGCATCAGTATATTGATCACCGGGATCACCAGTACCGGTCATTCATATCGAACCCCTAGGAAGAGGTAAAGGGACCTGTTACTGAGGGCAGGGATCAAGGGTGTGGGGAGTCCTAGGCAGAGGTAGGGACCTGTTACTTGGCAGAAGTATAGGGACCTGTTACTTAGAGTAGGCATCAGGGGTGTGGGGAGTACTAGGCATAGGTAGGGTCCTGTTACTGAGGGCAGGGATCAGGGGTGGGGAGTACTAGGCAGAAGTATGGACCTGTTACTAGGCAGAGGCAGGGAACTGTTACTGAGAGCTGAGATTGAGGGATTGGTATTAGGCAGAGGTAGGGACCTGTTATTAGGCAGAGGTATATGGACTTGTTACTGAGGGCAGAGATCAGCAGGGGTGTGGGGCATACTAGGAAGCGGTAGGGAGGGACCTGTCACCAGGCAGCGATATAGGGACCTGTTAATGAGGGCAGGGATCAGGGTGTGGAGAGGCTTTATCTAGGAAGAAACACCCTTGATCTTGTGCTGCCTATATCAGCTTCTCCTCTCACCACTGATAAATGTGATTTTTTTTGTCTGTGCCTTTCATCAGGGAGATGGGGTGCCGCCATGATGGGAGGGGCATGCCCAGACGAGAAGGGGGCATATCCATGTCAGGAGGAGGTATGCCAAGATCAGGAGGGGCCGTGTTCATGTCAGGAGGAGGTGTACCAGGAGGGGTACCTGTAGCTGCAGACTTTGAAAGTGTGTTGTATCCGTCCCAGACATGGCAGTCAGTGAGACTGGGAAGTTGCTGCCTCTGTGCCTGCTCCCAGCAGAAACAGCAGCATGTTTTTTCTCCGTGTGGGTGCACAGCTGAGAGCTAAGGGGGGGATGTACTAAGCAGTGATAAAAATGGTAAAGTGAGGCAGTGGAGAAGTTGCCCATGGCAACCAATCAGCATTGACATAACATTTATAATTTGCATACCATAAAAGTATACAGAGCAGCTGATTGATTGCCATAGGCAACTTCTCCACTGGCTCACTTCTCCACTTTTATCACTGCTTAGTACATATCTCCCTAACTCTCTTATGATGTTCCAGACCCGACAGTGACTGCACCCCTTTTCCTCCTCCTCCTATTGAGTCCTCACTAAGATGACTGACAGACCCCTGCACCAATCGAAATCCGTTGCCATTTTAAAAGTAAAAAAAATATATATTCTAAAAAAAAAAAGCAGCTCCCACCAGGGGGCACCCCAGAAACCGGGGTCCTGGGGTACTCACGGCTTTGCCTGCAACTGTGCTTCCACGGCGGTCGTTCATCGCATTTTCCCATCTCATGAGCTGCACGTCAGATGGGACACGCTGTAACGGTACACGACACCATCGTCCACAGGATCGTACATTGTGTACAACACACAATCAGTACATTGCGTCACACTATTGACAAAAACATACATCACAGTGTGTACCCTGCTTTAGGGGTATTTGATTTGCTATCTAATGACAACCAACGGGCATCAAAGGTAGACTACAATTTAATAGAACAGTATTTACTATGTCTTGGTTTTGACTGTCATTTGTCATCTGCCATCAATACTTGGATTTCAACCCCCCATTTTGCAGAAAATCGGACGTCAATCCTCACTATGATCTGTGCAGGATTTATTTAATTAATTTTGTTAAAATGGTGTAAAATGTCCAAAAATAAAAATCCAAATCATTAATCATTCATGGGTGCCTGAGTTTAAGCTAGTACTGGAGAATAAGTTGGGTAAAGCAGTGTTTCCCCTATCTTCCAATAGCCAGCACTAGGCTGAACCGGGTGTAGTAGGGTATGCCGGCGGCCGTGCTCCCGGCGTCCAGCATACCGGCGCTAGTGATTTCGACCGTCGGCATACAGACAGCAGGGCGAGCGCAAATGATCCCCTTGCGGGCTCACTGCGCTCGACATGCTGCGGGCACGGTGGCGCAGTACGGGCGCCACGCTATCTATTCTCCCTCCAGGGGTGTCGTGGACCCCCAAGAGGGAGAAAAAGTGTCGGTATGCCGGCTGTTGGGATTCCGGCGCTGGTACACTGTGTGCCGGGATCCCGACAGCCGGCAAACTGAAGACCACCCGGCTGAACCAGCCGGGGTGGCTGATACTACAGGAAGGGGCACATGAGCTGATTGGGCAGAGTATGGGAAATGTGGCGAACTGATCAATCAGTGCATCGCCATTCATTTCTATGGAGACTGTCCTTGAGTTACCTCTCATTCACAGCGGACCAAGGAGGACAAGACCCCCTACATAGTGTGAGTAATTGGTGAAAGAGGGCTTTTTATTGTAATAAATTGTGTGTGTGTGTGTGTGTGTATGGGGGGGGTATTTAATAAAATAATACCAAAATTGGTGTCTGTGTACATTGTTTAATATATTTTTTAACGGGTGTAGTACAGGAGCCAGCGGGCACATGCCATTGTGTTGGAGCAGGGTTGCTAAGACCTGGGCCCTCATTCCAAGTTGTTCGCTCGCAAGCTGCTTTTAGCAGCTTTGCACACGCTAAGCCGCCGCCTACTGGGAGTGAATCTTAGCTTATCAAAATTGCGAACGAAAGATTAGCAAAATTGCTAATAGACACTTCTTAGCAGTTTCTGAGTAGCTCCACACTTACTCGGCAACTGCGATCAGTTCAGTCAGTTTCGTTCCTGGTTTGACGTCACAAACACTCCCAGCGTTCGGCCAGACACTCCTCCGTTTCTCCAGCCACTCCCGCGTTTTTCCCAGAAACAGTAGCGTTTTTTCGCACACACCCATAAAACGGCCAGTTTCCGCCCAGAAACACCCACTTCCTGTCAATCACATTACGACCACCAGAGCGAAGAAAAAACCTCGTAATGCCGTGAGTAAAATACCTAACTGCATTGTAAATTTACTTGGCGCAGTCGCACTGCGGACATTGCGCATGCGCATTAGCGACTAATCGCTCCGTTGCGATAAAAATATAACGAGTGAACAACTCGGAATTACCCCCCTGTTGTCCACCTGTGGAAAATAATATTATTGAACTATTTAAGTTTACTATTACCTCTGCACCCAAAGCTCTGGGTTGGTTGTCCTTGGGGAGGGAGGGAACCCATTTTTTGGGAGGTCCCCACTTCCCCAGGGATTTCAGCCATGGGCTGACCAGTTTGGAGCTGTGTGTGTCATAGCTATAGCATCAGCTGCCCAGCTTAGTGATGATTATTGAATAATAAGGGGGAGCTTAAACCATTATAGATACCCTATTTGCAAAACCAGCCTAGCTTCAGAGGCCAAGGGCTGGTTAATGACTGGAGGAGGAGGGGGGGGGGAGCACACTTAAAAAAAAAAAATCATATTAATAAAACAAAGCCTGCACAGATAATGATATGTGCAGTGCTTCATATAAACTTGCCTGCCAGAGACAGGTCTATTATTTAAGCAGGTTTGCCCCACCGCAATACGGGATCTCTATTGTCATAATTAGAAGAACATAGATAGTGAGCTGATGTTCTTTTGTGTTCTAAAGTTGGTCATTTGTTCGGTTCCCCATTGATTAGCCTTTAGTAAATAAGCGGATTGCAAAACTGAAGGAAAAACACCCAAAAAAGCAAAACCAACATTTAGTAAATATACCCTTTAGGGGCAGATTCAATTCCATGTGAGTTGCCGCTGACAGCTCGCACTGCGCATTTATCTGCCAGTTACGGTAGGCAAATTCTGCTTGCGACTCCATAGGCTGCGAGCATCATTTGTTTTCTGATATTAACACTAGAGATGAGCGGGTTCGGTTTCTTTGAATCCGAACCCGCACGAACTTCACTTTTTTTTTCACGGGTCCGAGCGACTCGGATCTTCCCGCCTTGCTCGGTTAACCCGAGCGCGCCCGAACGTCATCATGACGCTGTCGGATTCTCGCGAGACTCGGATTCTATATAAGGAGCCGCGCGTCGCCGCCATTTTCACACGTGCATTGAGATTGATAGGGAGAGGACGTGGCTGGCGTCCTCTCCATTAGAATAGATTAGAAGAGAGAGAGAGAGAGAGAGATTGTGCAGACAGAGTTTACCACAGTGACCAGTGCAGTTGTTGTTAAGTTAACTTTTATTTAATATATCCGTTCTCTGCTATATCCGTTCTCTGCCTGAAAAAAACGATACACAGCAGTCACACAGTGTGACTCAGTCTGTGTGCACTCAGCTCAGCCCAGTGTGCTGCACATCAATGTATAAAAGCTTATAATAATTGTGGGGGAGACTGGGGAGCACTGCAGGTTGTTATAGCAGGAGCCAGGAGTACATAATATTATATTAATTTAAAATTAAACAGTGCACACTTTTGCTGCAGGAGTGCCACTGCCAGTGTGACTAGTGGTGACCAGTGCCTGACCACCAGTATAGTAGTATATTGTTGTATACTATCTCTTTATCAACCAGTCTATATTAGCAGCAGACACAGTACAGTGCGGTAGTTCACGGCTGTGGCTACCTCTGTGTCGGCAGTCGGCACTCGGCAGGCAGTCCGTCCATCCATAATTGTATAATTATATACCACCTAACCGTGGTATTTTTTTTTCTTTCTTTATACCGTCGTCATAGTCATACTAGTTGTTACGAGTATACTACTATCTCTTTATCAACCAGTGTACAGTGCGGTAGTTCACGGCTGTGGCTACCTCTGTGTCGGCAGTCGGCAGGCAGTCCGTCCATCCATAATTGTATTATTATAATATATACCACCTAACCGTGGTTTTTTTTTCATTCTTTATACCGTCATAGTGTCATACTAGTTGTTACGAGTATACTACTATCTCTTTATCAACCAGTGTACAGTGCGGTAGTTCACGGCTGTGGCTACCTCTGTGTCGGCAGTCGGCAGGCAGTCCGTCCATCCATAATTGTATTATAATATATACCACCTAACCGTGGTTTTTTTTTCATTCTTTATACCGTCATAGTATCATACTAGTTGTTACGAGTATACTACTATCTCTTTATCAACCAGTGTACAGTGCGGTAGTTCACGGCTGTGGCTACCTCTGTGTCGGCAGTCGGCAGGCAGTCCGTCCATCCATAATTGTATTATAATATATACCACCTAACCGTGGTTTTTTTTTCATTCTTTATACCGTCATAGTCAGTCATACTAGTTGTTACGAGTATACTACTATCTCTTTATCAACCAGTGTACAGTGCGGTAGTTCACGGCTGTGGCTACCTCTGTGTCGGCACTCGGCAGGCAGTCCGTCCATCCATAATTGTATTATAATATATACCACCTAACCGTGTTTTTTTTTTCATTCTTTATACCGTCATAGTGTCATACTAGTTGTTACGAGTATACTACTATCTCTTTATCAACCAGTGTACAGTGCGGTAGTTCACGGCTGTGGCTACCTCTGTGTCGGCAGTCGGCAGGCAGTCCGTCCATCCATAATTGTATTATAATATATACCACCTAACCGTGGTTTTTTTTTCATTCTTTATACCGTCATAGTGTCATACTAGTTGTTACGAGTATACTACTATCTCTTTATCAACCAGTGTACAGTGCGGTAGTTCACGGCTGTGGCTACCTCTGTGTCGGCAGTCGGCAGGCAGTCCGTCCATCCATAATTGTATTATAATATATACCACCTAACCGTGGTTTTTTTTTCATTCTTTATACCGTCATAGTCAGTCATACTAGTTGTTACGAGTATACTACTATCTCTTTATCAACCAGTGTACAGTGCGGTAGTTCACGGCTGTGGCTACCTCTGTGTCGGAACTCGGCAGGCAGTCCGTCCATCCATAATTGTATTACAATATATACCACCTAACCGTGGTTTTTTTTTCATTCTTTATACCGTCATAGTCAGTCATACTAGTTGTTACGAGTATACTACTATCTCTTTATCAACCAGTGTACAGTGCGGTAGTTCACGGCTGTGGCTACCTCTGTGTCGGAACTCGGCAGGCAGTCCGTCCATCCATAATTGTATTACAATATATACCACCTAACCGTGGTTTTTTTTTCATTCTTTATACCGTCATAGTCAGTCATACTAGTTGTTACGAGTATACTACTATCTCTTTATCAACCAGTGTACAGTGCGGTAGTTCACGGCTGTGGCTACCTCTGTGTCGGAACTCGGCAGGCAGTCCGTCCATCCATAATTGTATTATTATAATATATACCACCTAACCGTGGTTTTTTTTTCATTCTTTATACCGTCATAGTGTCATACTAGTTGTTACGAGTATACTACTATCTCTTTATCAACCAGTGTACAGTGCGGTAGTTCACGGCTGTGGCTACCTCTGTGTCGGCAGTCGGCAGGCAGTCCGTCCATCCATAATTGTATTATAATATATACCACCTAACCGTGGTTTTTTTTTCATTCTTTATACCGTCATAGTCAGTCATACTAGTTGTTACGAGTATACTACTATCTCTTTATCAACCAGTGTACAGTGCGGTAGTTCACGGCTGTGGCTACCTCTGTGTCGGCAGTCGGCAGGCAGTCCGTCCATCCATAATTGTATTATAATATATACCACCTAACCGTGTTTTTTTTTTCATTCTTTATACCGTCATAGTGTCATACTAGTTGTTACGAGTATACTACTATCTCTTTATCAACCAGTGTACAGTGCGGTAGTTCACGGCTGTGGCTACCTCTGTGTCGGCAGTCGGCAGGCAGTCCGTCCATCCATAATTGTATTATAATATATACCACCTAACCGTGGTTTTTTTTTCATTCTTTATACCGTCATAGTCAGTCATACTAGTTGTTACGAGTATACTACTATCTCTTTATCAACCAGTGTACAGTGCGGTAGTTCACGGCTGTGGCTACCTCTGTGTCGGAACTCGGCAGGCAGTCCGTCCATCCATAATTGTATTACAATATATACCACCTAACCGTGGTTTTTTTTTCATTCTTTATACCGTCATAGTCAGTCATACTAGTTGTTACGAGTATACTACTATCTCTTTATCAACCAGTGTACAGTGCGGTAGTTCACGGCTGTGGCTACCTCTGTGTCGGAACTCGGCAGGCAGTCCGTCCATCCATAATTGTATTACAATATATACCACCTAACCGTGGTTTTTTTTTCATTCTTTATACCGTCATAGTCAGTCATACTAGTTGTTACGAGTATACTACTATCTCTTTATCAACCAGTGTACAGTGCGGTAGTTCACGGCTGTGGCTACCTCTGTGTCGGAACTCGGCAGGCAGTCCGTCCATCCATAATTGTATTATTATAATATATACCACCTAACCGTGGTTTTTTTTTCATTCTTTATACCGTCATAGTGTCATACTAGTTGTTACGAGTATACTACTATCTCTTTATCAACCAGTGTACAGTGCGGTAGTTCACGGCTGTGGCTACCTCTGTGTCGGCAGTCGGCAGGCAGTCCGTCCATCCATAATTGTATTATAATATATACCACCTAACCGTGGTTTTTTTTTCATTCTTTATACCGTCATAGTCAGTCATACTAGTTGTTACGAGTATACTACTATCTCTTTATCAACCAGTGTACAGTGCGGTAGTTCACGGCTGTGGCTACCTCTGTGTCGGCACTCGGCAGGCAGTCCGTCCATCCATAATTGTATTACAATATATACCACCTAACCGTGGTTTTTTTATACCACCTAACCGTGGCAGTCCGTCCATAATTGTATACTAGTATCCAATCCATCCATCTCCATTGTTTACCTGAGGTGCCTTTTAGTTCTGCCTATAAAATATGGAGAACAAAAAAGTTGAGGTTCCAAAATTAGGGAAAGATCAAGATCCACTTCCACCTCGTGCTGAAGCTGCTGCCACTAGTCATGGCCGAGACGATGAAATGCCAGCAACGTCGTCTGCCAAGGCCGATGCCCAATGTCATAGTACAGAGCATGTCAAATCCAAAACACCAAATATCAGAAAAAAAAGGACTCCAAAACCTAAAATAAAATTGTCGGAGGAGAAGCGTAAACTTGCCAATATGCCATTTACCACACGGAGTGGCAAGGAACGGCTGAGGCCCTGGCCTATGTTCATGGCTAGTGGTTCAGCTTCACATGAGGATGGAAGCACTCAGCCTCTCGCTAGAAAACTGAAAAGACTCAAGCTGGCAAAAGCACCGCAAAGAACTGTGCGTTCTTTGAAATCCCAAATCCACAAGGAGAGTCCAATTGTGTCGTTTGCGATGCCTGACCTTCCCAACACTGGACGTGAAGAGCATGCGCCTTCCACTATTTGCATGCCCCCTGCAAGTGCTGGAAGGAGCACCCGCAGTCCAGTTCCTGATAGTCAGATTGAAGATGTCAGTGTTGAAGTACACCAGGATGAGGAGGATATGGGTGTTGCTGGCGCTGGGGAGGAAATTGACCAGAAGGATTCTGATGGTGAGGTGGTTTGTTTAAGTCAGGCACCCGGGGAGACACCTGTTGTCCGTGGGAGGAATATGGCCGTTGACATGCCAGGTGAAAATACCAAAAAAATCAGCTCTTCGGTGTGGAGGTATTTCACCAGAAATGCGGACAACAGGTGTCAAGCCGTGTGTTCCCTTTGTCAAGCTGTAATAAGTAGGGGTAAGGACGTTAACCACCTCGGAACATCCTCCCTTATACGTCACCTGCAGCGCATTCATAATAAGTCAGTGACAAGTTCAAAAACTTTGGGTGACAGCGGAAGCAGTCCACTGACCAGTAAATCCCTTCCTCTTGTAACCAAGCTCACGCAAACCACCCCACCAACTCCCTCAGTGTCAATTTCCTCCTTCCCCAGGAATGCCAATAGTCCTGCAGGCCATGTCACTGGCAAGTCTGACGAGTCCTCTCCTGCCTGGGATTCCTCCGATGCATCCTTGCGTGTAACGCCTACTGCTGCTGGCGCTGCTGTTGTTGCCGCTGGGAGTCGATGGTCATCCCAGAGGGGAAGTCGTAAGCCCACTTGTACTACTTCCAGTAAGCAATTGACTGTTCAACAGTCCTTTGCGAGGAAGATGAAATATCACAGCAGTCATCCTACTGCAAAGCGGATAACTGAGGCCTTGGCATCCTGGGTGGTGAGAAACGTGGTTCCGGTATCCATCATTACTGCAGAGCCAACTAGAGACTTGTTGGAGGTACTGTGTCCCCGGTACCAAATACCATCTAGGTTCCATTTCTCTAGGCAGGCGATACCGAAAATGTACACAGACCTCAGAAAAAGAGTCACCAGTGTCCTAAAAAATGCAGCTGTACCCAATGTCCACTTAACCACGGACATGTGGACAAGTGGAGCAGGGCAGGGTCAGGACTATATGACTGTGACAGCCCACTGGGTAGATGTATGGACTCCCGCCGCAAGAACAGCAGCGGCGGCACCAGTAGCAGCATCTCGCAAACGCCAACTCTTTCCTAGGCAGGCTACGCTTTGTATCACCGCTTTCCAGAATACGCACACAGCTGAAAACCTCTTACGGCAACTGAGGAAGATCATCGCGGAATGGCTTACCCCAATTGGACTCTCCTGTGGATTTGTGGCATCGGACAACGCCAGCAATATTGTGTGTGCATTAAATCTGGGCCAATTCCAGCACGTCCCATGTTTTGCACATACCTTGAATTTGGTGGTGCAGAATTTTTAAAAAAACGACAGGGGCGTGCAAGAGATGCTGTCGGTGGCCAGAAGAATTGCGGGACACTTTCGGCGTACAGGCACCACGTACAGAAAACTGGAGCACCACCAAAAACTACTGAACCTGCCCTGCCATCATCTGAAGCAAGAAGTGGTAACGAGGTGGAATTCAACCCTCTATATGCTTCAGAGGTTGGAGGAGCAGCAAAAGGCCATTCAAGCCTATACAATTGAGCACGATATAGTAGGTGGAATGCACCTGTCTCAAGTGCAGTGGAGAATGATTTCAACGTTGTGCAAGGTTCTGATGCCCTTTGAACTTGCCACACGTGAAGTCAGTTCAGACACTGCCAGCCTGAGTCAGGTCATTCCCCTCATCAGGCTTTTGCAGAAGAAGCTGGAGGCATTGAAGGAGGAGCTAACACGGAGCGATTCCGCTAGGCATGTGGGACTTGTGGATGCAGCCCTTAATTCGCTTAACAAGGATTCACGGGTGGTCAATCTGTTGAAATCAGAGCACTACATTTTGGCCACCGTGCTCGATCCTAGATTTAAAGCCTACCTTGGATCTCTCTTTCCGGCAGACACAGGTCTGCTGGGGTTGAAAGACCTGCTGGTGACAAAATTGTCAAGTCAAGCGGAACGCGACCTGTCAACATCTCCTCCTTCACATTCTCCCGCAACTGGGGGTGCGAGGAAAAGGCTCAGAATTCCGAGCCCACCCGCTGGCGGTGATGCAGGGCAGTCTGGAGCGACTGCTGATGCTGACATCTGGTCCGGACTGAAGGACCTGACAACGATTACGGACATGTCGTCTACTGTCACTGCATATGATTCTCTCAACATTGATAGAATGGTGGAGGATTATATGAGTGACCGCATCCAAGTAGGCACGTCACACAGTCCATACTTATACTGGCAGGAAAAAGAGGCAATTTGGAGGCCCTTGCACAAACTGGCTTTATTCTACCTAAGTTGCCCTCCCACAAGTGTGTACTCCGAAAGAGTGTTTAGTGCCGCCGCTCACCTTGTCAGCAATCGGCGTACGAGGTTACATCCAGAAAATGTGGAGAAGATGATGTTCATTAAAATGAATTATAATCAATTCCTCCGCGGAGACATTGACCAGCAGCAATTGCCTCCACAAAGTACACAGGGAGCTGAGATGGTGGATTCCAGTGGGGACGAATTGATAATCTGTGAGGAGGGGGATGTACACGGTGATATATCGGAGGGTGAAGATGAGGTGGACATCTTGCCTCTGTAGAGCCAGTTTGTGCAAGGAGAGATTAATTGCTTCTTTTTTGGGGGGGGTCCAAACCAACCCGTCATATCAGTCACAGTCGTGTGGCAGACCCTGTCACTGAAATGATGGGTTGGTTAAAGTGTGCATGTCCTGTTTTGTTTATACAACATAAGGGTGGGTGGGAGGGCCCAAGGATAATTCCATCTTGCACCTTTTTTTCTTTTCTTTTTCTTTGCATCATGTGCTGATTGGGGAGGGTTTTTTGGAAGGGACATCCTGCGTGACACTGCAGTGCCACTCCTAGATGGGCCCGGTGTTTGTGTCGGCCACTAGGGTCGCTAATCTTACTCACACAGCTACCTCATTGCGCCTCTTTTTTTCTTTGCGTCATGTGCTGTTTGGGGAGGGTTTTTTGGAAGGGACATCCTGCGTGACACTGCAGTGCCACTCCTAGATGTGCCCGGTGTTTGTGTCGGCCACTAGGGTCGCTAATCTTACTCACACAGTCAGCTACCTCATTGCGCCTCTTTTTTTCTTTGCGTCATGTGCTGTTTGGGGAGGGTTTTTTGGAAGGGCCATCCTGCGTGACACTGCAGTGCCACTCCTAGATGGGCCCGGTGTTTGTGTCGGCCACTAGGGTCGCTAATCTTACTCACACAGCTACCTCATTGCGCCTCTTTTTTTCTTTGCGTCATGTGCTGTTTGGGGAGGGTTTTTTGGAAGGGACATCCTGCGTGACACTGCAGTGCCACTCCTAGATGGGCCCGGTGTTTGTGTCGGCCACTAGGGTCGCTTATCTTACTCACACAGCGACCTCGGTGCAAATTTTAGGACTAAAAATAATATTGTGAGGTGTGAGGTATTCAGAATAGACTGAAAATGAGTGTAAATTATGGTTTTTGAGGTTAATAATACTTTGGGATCAAAATGACCCCCAAATTCTATGATTTAAGCTGTTTTTTAGTGTTTTTGGAAAAAAACACCCGAATCCAAAACACACCCGAATCCGACAAAAATAATTCGGTGAGGTTTTGCCAAAACGCGTTCGAACCCAAAACACGGCCGCGGAACCGAACCCAAAACCAAAACACAAAACCCGAAAAATTTCAGGCGCTCATCTCTAATTAACACAGAGAAACCAGTGAATCTGGCAGTTTCCATGCCTAATTGGAATTTACAACTTTTAAAATGTCTATCTAATACTTTTCATTCTGTTTACTCATTAGAGTAACAATCCTACTAGTCTTTGGATTTCTCTAATTCCTGAAAGATTATTGCAAATAGCAAAAATGTTGTTTTGAGTGCATGTCATTTTCCCACGTCTAATGTTAGTAAATGGTTGTGACTATGTTGCATACCACAGAGCTTATTAAACACAGCTTTTAAAGTATAGACATTTAAATATTATGATAATGTGTTTCACAGAGAACACTTTGAGAGGTTTAAATGGGATAAACCTTATCTTTAATTTTTGAATGGCGTATATTCAGGCTGAAATGTCTTTTGTCTCAGCAGGGCTTCATGTCGATAGCTTCAGAACATAATGTATTTCTGTGGAAACCTGGAGTCCATTACATAAATCATCTCAACTCTCAGCAAGAATTGTCCAACAGAGCCATTGATATGGTTAAGTCAATGATCCTGAAAACAACTTTTTGTCTTACTTCACATGTTCGACAACACTAATAGATCATCTTCATTTAAAAGCACTCAGCAGGCTAATTTATCAAGCCACAGTTATCAAAACCATATTATCTTTTAGGGCACAACTTTCTTTTTATCTCTCTCATCAGTTTTGCTCATTGTATACAGAACACATGAGCTCTTCTTCACAAAAAAAAGCAGAATCTATCAATGAAATGTTTATTTTGTTTACTCTTTGAGCATCAGAGGATTTTAGAAAGAAAGAACAAAGGATAGTGAGAGGGATATTTTGGGCAATGAAATTAAAAGGGATTTTTGTTCACCTATCCCTCTACCTACAACTTTAGCAGGAGACACTAATTATACCATCATTATTACGGAAGTCTATCACTGACAACTTGGAACGGGGAGGAACTGCGTTCCGTCAGTTCCATTTGGAGACGGAACGCAGGAGTACCTGGAGGAAGCCCAGGCAAGTACAGGGAGAATATACAAACTCCACACAGTAAGAGCCATGGTGGGAATTGATCCAATAACCTCAGTGCTGTGAGGCAGTAATGCTAACCATTACACCATCCGTACCGATCTATTGACTGTAGACCTTTTGATTGTCTATCTGTTAATCAACACCCTGGCCAAAGCTATTCAATTAGAATGTAATTAAGTAATTTAACAAACGTCTTAGAAGATGGAGATTGAAGTAGCTTTTGGGTAGTTTACAGATTTTTCAGATTTATCTGAAACAAGAACTTGGTGGTATAAAGGAAAACTAGTTATCGCCCACAGCCGGGGAGAGCTTACCGACAGATTTTTACGCCACTTGGGTCAAGTTGATGTCAACAACGCGTTTCACCAATTGTGACTTCCTCAGGTGTGTTTATTAAATGTGTGCAAGAATCTCCTCTAACAATGAACTTTAAAAAATACTAGTTGAGTGAATGCTTAATAAATATTTAAACTTTATAAACCTGGAAACCACTTTCACAATTTTGTAGCTTTTCAACTTGAGCTGTGAACAGTGCATGTGATCCCAATGCAGGTCAGGTGCTCCCCAATACCATTCTTTATCCAGTTTCTATTGGTCTTTTACTGACAAGGGACCTTTTTTGGGGACAGCAGCCGGTCCCTATAAGGTCATTTTGAACCCAGCTGGGTCTAACACTAGTTCTTGAAGGACTGGGTTATTTCAGTGCATTTGGGTATTTTATACTAATATATATAGTGGGTGACATTCACAATCAGCAATTTAGGGGTGCCAAAATAAAATTATATCTTGCCCCCCAACCTAAAAATGTTGTGGCGTCCATGCTCATGAACCAAGAACTCTGTAAAAGGTGGTAAGCAGAGCATGTATTCCAGATCTGGAGTACCAAGATAAGTATGCCTAGAGTCTCCTGTTAAAATATTATAAAACTGAGATTTTAGTTAGATTTTTCTTTTATTTCAGAAAACCATATGACACTAAATTATTCTGCTTAGAGAAATGTAACCCAGTGCTCAAATTATTTATTATCATGAACGCACTGTATATAGCACCAGCATGTGTGCATTACAGCTTATAGGAGGAAGCATAGAGCAAACAGACAGACAGGTATGTAGACAACAATGACATTATGTTGTTTTCTGTATATTTGTAATAAAATATTCATACTGGAAAATGAAGCCTTCATAGAAAGAAACCAACCTCAACAAGACAAACAATAGTAAATTGTGTGCTCAAGTGAAGCATCTTTTTAATTTTGAATAATGAAGATGTCAAACCAAATGCTAGAGTATTTTAACTTAATTAGTCTATTTTTACAGACTGCCTTTTATTTCCAATTGAAAATCTAGCTTCCCTATGCAAAGCAACAAGAGCAATTCTGTTTATAATGAATACCTCTGGGACTCTATACACTAATCATTACAATCTTGCACTGAAACTGGTTTTAGTAACTAGTTTAGGCTTGTAAGATTTTCTTAGATTAACTCAATCAATCAAAGCGTCCATCTTTTTATCAAAGTGAAGGATCTAAAATAGAAACAATTTAATTTAAAAGGAAATGTATACCTGAGCCGGACACATTGTGATGCCAAAAATCTACCCCTATGTTAACACTCAACTAAATTGTTGTTTCTAAATATTTCCCCAAAAACTATTTTGTTATTGGTATTTATAAAGGTTAGTAGATCTTTTGGACTGTTTACGGGTTTTAACCTACAAGCTAATACAGTACACATTAACACCCATATGTGCTATAAATGCATTATGTAAAAATGAAATGAGCACAACTTATTTTATTTATAGGAAATTAATATATCAGACTACAAAGTTGAAACCACCCTTAAGCTTATATTTTATCTTTATTCAGTATCACCAATTTATACTTTTTTACTAATAATTCAAATACTGTTTACTCAATAATCTTAGAACACAAACCCACGTGTTTATTTTATTTTTCTGCATTTTTCAATACTAGCATTCCTCTTTTAAAAGATAATTATATAATTTGTTTCATATATCTAGATGTACTAACCATGTTGAGATGCATTTTTAATTACTTCACAGACTTTACCTGACAGAAGTTAAACTCCATAAAATGTGGTCACCAAGGTTGAAATACTGTTGGCGTCAGTGTGCCTAGGAAGGTACACTCCTGCATGTTTTTTTGGGATTGTTCCTTCCTCCGTCAATTCTGGGTTGCCGGTTTTTATTTATTGTTGAAAGTAATTAAGGTTATTGTTACACCGGATCTGGTTACTAAAACGTCCGAGTTCGGACGGCATCACACACGGCCACCGAACTCGGGCGTTATTACATCCGACCCTTATTGTGAGACCTGCTAAGATGCATTTTAGAATGCATATAGAAATACTAGAGGTTATGAGAGCTTAAGCGTAAAAAAGTCTGTAAAACTTCTATCCATCTTCATATCTGTAAAGTGGACTATATAAGAGAAGGGAATTCAGGACCTCTGGATCTCAGAATTCAGGCTACACGCTGAGTTAAAATTTTCCTCCAAGTGAAATACACAAGAGACGGGTTACATGGACTTCTTATCCAGTCTAGACACTGAGAAACAAGTGTTCCTCAAAAGGAAAATTAGATGGACTCATTAAGAGACCTATAATCAAAAAGGATAAAGATCATTTTGTTTTTTCAAATATTATTTTATTCCACCTTTGTATTTGTTTTTAATAAAATGTTAAATGTCTTAGCGCCCAAAGAGATATCTCTTTTGTTTATAAATGTAGCTTTATTGCTCTGACAGTTCCAACATCTGCAGCTAATTTGACAGCTGGAGGTGTCGTTGCCCCATTCACAGCCACTATCTGTGGCTGCGGTGGCTGACGGGCTCCTGGCTGCATGGAAGATTTTGCGATAGTAGTGAGATCTCGAGCATGCACAATGGAGCTGATCGGGCAGTCAGACACGGCGCATAGGCACTAGGCTGATGCGCTGTGGGCTCTAGTCTGGAGTTTTCACATCTGTCATAATATAATGACATTCTTAAGATCACAAAAGTTAAACTATTTTATGTGGCCTATTGTAGTATTTTTACATTTATTTATTTTTTCTCTTATTTGGACAAATCAAATAATGTGACAGATTGGTTTGATATCATGGTCAAGGTGAGTGCTGTGTGTTTAAAGACATCCATTGGTTTGCAGCTGACAAATAGGCTTTGGGAGAGATTTGCAAAAGGAATTTAGCAACCACTAATATAAACTAATTATCAGAGTATGTAGAAGAGCAGACCTTTGGGATAGTTTCAAAAAATATCATTCATTTTCACTGTATGTTTCATTTTCTGGCATTATTCCAAGGTTAGCTTTCTGTAAAAATCATTCCAAGAGTATACTGTGTTATTTGCTTGCAGCAACATCACAGAAACAGTAGTGAACCATATGTTGCTACTTAACAATCTTCTCTGTAACTTCCAAAGTAAAGTCACTGGTTGCAATTTAACACCTTCATTCCTTGAACATTGCAAGAAGGAAAGCATTGATGCCTATTCTGGTGCATAGATGTTGATCATCTCACCACCAAATTTGACAGCAAAAGGAGTTGTAATGTGTTACACCTGTTTAAGGACATCATAAAAATATACAGATGTGGCCTCAATACACCATGTGATGCAAGACGTCTGGTGCGAGTAAGCCACTAGGTCTTGTGCCACTCTAGTGGCGTTGGATGATTTTTGCAGCTTTTTACCTCAACATACGTCAAAGTCGCAATATGATGCAACTAGATGACTGTGCTGACTAATGTCGCACACAGATATACAAGTGACACATTCAACTGAATCAACGTAGTGTCCTGGTGCATCCCAGTTATTAAGACACAAAGATGCCCAGCGCTAGTAGAGTCATGCGGCACGGCACGGCACCTGGAATACCGAGATGGGCTATTTGGCACAACTGCAGCAATAATATATGGGCACACATCTGTCATTAACTCATGGTGGCCAGTTTGACTATTGCCTAATGGAATATGATTTTCACTACTTTCAAAGTAATTTCTACATTTTGAATTTTGTAGTTATATTTGTCTCTTTATAGCAAATAGAATTTTATTTTAATTCACAATTAAAATATTAAAGAAACGTGATCATGATTACCACTGTTATGGTTCATCTAATGAGACACATGGGGTGATTCACATCTGATCACTGGGCTCATTTTGCTGTTCTGCGATCAGATAGTGCTGCCTCCAGGGGGAGTGTAAATTTGCAGTGCAAGTGTGCGATCACATGTGAAGCTGAGTTGCGAAAACCCACTTTGTACAGTCTCTTCGCAGCCCAGGATTTACTCCCCCAGTGCGATGAGAACAGGCTGATCTGGGCCGGAGCTGACGTCAGACACCGTCCCTAAAAACGCTTGGCACGCCTGCGTTTTTCCAGACACTCCCTGTAAACGCTCAGCTGCCACCCACAAACGGCCTCTTCCTGTCAATCATTTTGCGAATGCCTGTGCGATTGGATTTTT
The DNA here is from genome assembly GCF_028390025.1 of Pseudophryne corroboree. Taxonomy (NCBI): domain Eukaryota; kingdom Metazoa; phylum Chordata; class Amphibia; order Anura; family Myobatrachidae; genus Pseudophryne; species Pseudophryne corroboree. The sequence goes on from NC_086448.1 coordinate 679,435,140, forward strand.
TGCACCATCCTGTCGCTGACTGGCAATGTCCGGTGTTGTTGTCCGTTGTGCCTGCGCATTGCGGGGCATATGCATGCGCAGTTAGGACTTGATCGTCTGCTGTGCAAAAAACGCACAGCAGCGATCAGATATGAATTACCCCCACAGGTACAACATTTATTTAACCATCCTTCCAGTACCATGAATGCAGTGCTGGTGTGTATTATTCAGTCAGAGCTGCATTTCACTTATGGTGACGGTCTTAGGGGTAGCCCAATATATATACTGTATTTATATATATATATATATATATATATATATATATATATATATATAGGAATCGCAGGTCCGGCACTCCATGCTTCAAACTGCAGCTGCGGCGGTGCCCTCACAGGAAAGAAATATAGTTTGCAGAGGTGCGGCACTCATACCAAATAACGGAAACTCAGAGCCGTGGTCAATTTTGCATCAACGTTTCAATATTTACATATTGTCATCAGGATACAGAATAAAAACACAACATACCTTATAAGCATGCCCCCCCCCAGTGAAATGCTGGCGTCAGGGCCGGGACCACACACCCTCCCCTGTGAGGGCACCGCCGCAGCTGCAGTTTGAAGCATGAAGGGCCGGACCTGCGATTCCTACATAGAGTAGACACCGTGGTGTGAGTACTCTGTCAGGGCACCCTGCAGTATCTATTTGTTGTCTATCTTAGTGGAAGTGACTTCTTGCTGTTTTTAAGCAAATTTGATTTTAACAGCACTTTTGGTTTTTGGACTTTTCCCAGCTACGGGAGTTAATTATTTGCATTTGGTGGCCGTTGCTATAGGCAACACCATTGCTATAACATGGTGGATGCAGTGATGAATACAGATGACGCGGCTGCATTATTTCATTTTCCTGTGGGTGACACACACACATTTTCAGAATCTGAGGTGGAAGCTATTTTACACAACAAAGGGATGAATGATGAAGCAGAGGCTACAGCACCTGATATTGTTTATAGGGATTTATTGCGTTTAAGGAAAAAGGAGATAGACTTTCATTTACACGGCCTGTCATTAAGCGACTACTATAAGGCTAAGAAAATTCCACATGGTTTCCGTGTATGCAATTGTCCCACTATAGGGAGGTTTGATCCATCTTTTTGCAAAAAGTGGATAGGCATTTTAAACCGATGCTCTTTTGACCTTATGATTTTAGTAATAGAGCAAGCCAATAAAGAGTTCATGCTTATTAAAGATAAGATTGCACAGTTTGAGATGGTTCACCTCCCTACTCTAACTTTGGATGAAAGCACTGATTGGTTGGAGCGGCTAAAGCAACAATTGGCCATATATAAAAGAGACCTTCTACAATTTAAGAAATAAAAATTGCTCAAAGTTGAAGGTGACTACGAGAAACACAATGTTTATAAATGGTTGTCAGGAAATCCCTCACAAGAACGTAACCCACCTCTTTTCAGAAGGAATAAACAACAATATAAACGTAACATCTCCCGCTTTGAGACTGATTCTTCTAATGATTACAACAGCTCTAATAGTGAACAGGATAAATCTGACACGGCTTCAGCCCCTTTAGGGACTCGCCCCAGGGTCACCAAAGACAATCCCCCAGAAAGTCAAAAAGGAAATACACGCGGAGGGGTCACCAGTCAAAAAGGCAAGGGCAGAGTAGGCCGCCCCCCTCTGTCCAGAAAAACTTGATTTTCAATCTTTCTTCGCATGAATTATTGGATGGTGAAGTAAACCTCTTATCAAAGGGGTTGTCTTTCGTTCCCACTTCACGTTTTGACAGTTTTATTTGGGGGTCTGAAAAATATGAGTTAGCTACAAGTCTTAGACTCAAAGAACACTTTGGTTCTAATGATGTCATAACGGATGACCAGATACCATCACAGTTGAAGAAGTTCTGTCCGCGATCCCATTATGATCCATTATCCACCAATTCTACTATCAAGACCTACCTACGATTGTTAGATGAGGAAGTGTGTTCTTCTATCACGAATTCTAATAGCTTTCATCCTAATCTCACTCAAGTGGAACGACAAGCACTTAAAACTCTAGCAAGTAACAAAGATTTGATTATCCGTCAGGCGGACAAAGGAGGGGCTATTGTCCTTCAGGACTATCATGATTACCACCAAGAAGCTTTACGCCAGTTGTCAGACACATCAGTTTACATTAAACTAGCTAAAGATCCTACTAAAAGTTGTAGAAAGGAATTGTACGACCTCTTGCTTTCTGCCTTGGACACAGGATTAATAACAGAGGAATTGAAAGATGTGTTATACCCAGCCTTTCCCATCATGCCAATTTTCTATACAATCCCTAAGGTACATAAGGGTTTGGACCCTTCCCCGGGGAGTCCTATAGTATCAGCGCAAGGTTCGTTATTCCAACCGGTCACCACGTACCTGGATTCCATCCTGCAACCCTTAATTCAGAGTGAAGGGACATTCCTTTTGGACACTACCACCTTTCTGAGGAAGTTGCAGACTGTTCCTATATTTGATAATGATTGTTGGCTGGTTGGTATAGACGTTATAAATTTATACACTTCAATTCCTCACAGGTTTGGTTTACACACCTTACGTAATTTCCTAGAATCTAAAAGTATTTTTACTGGTGACAAAATTAACAACATTTTACAGCTGGTTGAACTTATTCTGCATAATAATTTTTTTCTCTATGAAAATGACATTTACTTGCAGGTACAGGGCTGTGCCATGGGCAGTTCCATGGCACCGTCCTATGCCAACATAGTAATGTTCTTTGTTGAACAGTTGCTGTTTTTTGCTGAGGGTGGGATCAGGGATCATATCGCCCTATTTTTAAGGTATATAGATGACCTTTTTGTGATTTGGAGGGGTGATATTGATATACTTCGATCTTTGCTTGAGACACATAATGCGACTGATCACCCCATCAAATTTACGTACATTTTCAGTAGAGAAACACTTGATTTTCTTGATGTACACATTTCTATTGTTGACCAGGTTATTCATACTAGTCTGTTTTCGAAGGTCACAGATAGGAATACTTTATTGAAAGCACAAAGTTGCCATCCGAGGGCCCTTATTAATGGACTTCCCTATTCTCAAATGCTGAGAGTCTTTCGTATTAACAGTGACCCTGGCAAGGCCATTGAACAGATAGATTCGATGGTTCAAAATTTTTTGGAACGTGGCTATAGTGCCAGTTCTTTGGCCATTTGCAACCAAAAGGGTTATCTTTAAATAGGGACATACTTGTGAATAGTTCCACATCAGCTAGTAGCACACGTTCTAAAGTGCTACCGTGGGTGAATAAGTTTAATGTGGCATCACCAGCCATCATTGAAACTGCAAAAACGTTATGGCCAATGATTCAGAGCGACCCTAAGCTTAATTTAAAAGATCATAGACTAATGCCCTGCTATGCACGAGGCCGTAATTTAAAAGATATCCAGGTTAAAACAGATACCACAAGGACACCTTTGAAGCAGACCACGTTTTTGAGTAATACACGTGTGGGTTGCTTTAAGTGTACCTGCACGACGTGCCAGTTTATGCTTACAGGCGATTCGTTTAGTCACCCCCATTCTGGAAAATTATACAAAATTTTACATTATTTTACCTGCAATTCTTCTTTTGTGGTGTACCAAATCATCTGCCCTTGTGGGCTTTGCTACATCGGTAAAACCGAGTCTAAATTTAAGGAGCGTATGGGCAATCATAGAGCTGCCATACGGGCAGCATTAGTGTCGGGTACAAGCGACCAACCGGTCGCACGCCACTTTGCAGAGGCCAGGCACTCCTTATCAAGCCTTAGATATAGAATAATAGATACAGTCCCGTTAAATAGACGAGGTGGAAATCGTTCATTGCAGTTATTAAGGTGTGAAGCGCGATGGATACATCGTTTGAATGTTATTCATCCCAAAGGGTTAAATGATATTATTTCTTATGCAGCCTTGCGTTAACACATTTTAGCTGGACTTGCATCTCATAGTTTTTGCTGATTCTAGAATTAGGCCATTATGGTCTCAGTATGGTTGTAGCAATGTTATCTATTATGCGTCATTATTAACTAAGAATGTATTATGCAGCTGTTCTCTGTGTCTTTTCTGTGGCCACAACGATTCTGCTTTTCATCTCTGAATTCATTGTACATTGTTTGTGTTACCATTCTAATGACCGCAGCTGTAACACACTATTTTGGATGGTGAAAGGTTAAGTTTTTTGCACAGGTGTACGTTCCAATTGGGATGACGTCACCAATCAGCGCGGCGGCGGGGAGGGTGTGTGGTCCCGGCCCTGACGCCAGCATTTCACTGGGGGTGGACATGCTTATAAGGTATGCTGTGCTTTTATTCTGTATCCTGATGACAATATGTAAATATTGAAACGTTGATGCAAAATTGACCACAGCTCTGAGTTTCCGATATTTGGTATGAGTGCCGCACCTCTGCAAACTATATATATATATATATATATATATATATACAGCATACAAGGCAGCACTCAATGAAATGATGAAAGGAGCAGGTAAATGTGTTCAACGTTTCAAGATTTATTTCTCATCGTCAGGATACATAGTGAATGCTTAACAAACAGACCTTTTTATCCAGTTCCCAACACCACACCCAGGTACCGCCTCCAGAACCACAGGTTGAACACATTTACCTGCTCCTTTCATCATTTGATTGAGTGCCGCCTTGTATGCTGTATATTTGGGTCTCTGAGCACAGGACACCTAGGAGGGCACTGGAGCTACCTTGAATTTTATTTGGAGCGCTGCCTACTCTGTTACCATATATATATATATATATAAATATATATATATTTATATATATATTTTTTTTTTATAGAGTGCTAGACTAAAACCCGATTATATCACATATGGCCGTCACCATATGGGAAAGACAGCTCTGACTGAATAATATACACCAGCACTGCATTCATGGTATTGGAAAGATGGATAGATAGATATATATATATATATATATATATATAATACATATCAAAATATATATATAGTATATATACTGTGTGTGTAAATATATAAATATATATATACATACTGTAGATAGATAGATAGATAGATCGATCCCCCATCGGATGTGCATGTACAGTATAGCCGACAGGCGATACCGCCTGCGATTGCTCCACTCCTCCCCCTGCCAGCACTCCCAACATCGGCAAGTGCTTACGCACCCCGCCAGGTCCTGTCACCGCCGATATCGTAAGGTACACACATGGTTAAGTGTGTACATGGCTTTTGAAAGGAAAGAATAAAAGAAGGATAACGTCTGTTGCAATTAACAGATGTAAAAAAAAAAGTATTTATTTAATTGGAATTTTACTATATTTATCGAACTATTGCAAATATATCTGCCATGCTTTCCTATACAATGCTAGCGCAGAACAATATTTATAAAGCTTTTTTTTTCCAGAGCTGTTAAACCTAATTATTATTTTGTACAAACAGTTCTCTCTAGTCTCACAACCTAATTGTTATTGTGTAAGTACATAGAGTAACAAATGCTGTTCTTTTTAATTAGTGGCTTTCATGTAGTCTGGTCTAAAGGGGAATCAGCACAGAGATGTCTATGCAAAAGAAATGAAGCCTGTATAAAAGTGTTTGATTGAAAATTTGATGCGTTTAATGTCAGTGTTCTATAGCTATGAACCCAATGTTCTCATCACAAATGCCAATAATGCAAGTTTTATATAGTCTTTCATGAATAACAGTGCTATAGAATCTCAATCATGTACTTTTGTTTTATGTAAAGGAGCAGCTATATTCATGCTAAACGCTATAATAATGTGAATCCCTGTGAGTATGGCTACATTTTCTTGTCTTGTTTATATCTTTCTTGAGCTCCCCCCATAAGGCTCAATTTACAAAGGTGTGAGTTTTATTTAGAACTGGTGATGTTGCTCATAGCAACCAATCAGATTCTTCTTAACATTTATATAGCTTTTTCATGTTTTATGTACAAGGGAATAACATGCAGGGCCTAAAATGATCAAATCTGGGTGTTAGTGCCTAAAATGACCCATTTTGACTGTTATAACCTAAAAAGACCTAATTCTCTTACTTATGTTGAAACTATATAAATTTACTGTGGAAATGTGTGGAATGAGTGGTTTTCATATGCAATTCATATATACAGATTTGCCCTGTTACAGCCTTGCTGCACATCACACGCAGCGCGACTGCACATTGCGGAAGCAAAGCTGCAAGGAAGTAGCAGGACACATCTGTAATAAGGGCACAGTGTCTCAAACACAACAATATGCTGAGTGATTTTGTTTTATTTTCATACAATGTATGAATGAATTCCTAAACTGACATTTTTAAATAAAATCCTAAAAGATGGATTGAAGAAAACAAATTTTAGTTTTTTAAATACTAAAAATCTGGGGCTTAATTATGATACAAATGTTACTATTATCTTTGTTTCTGCAGCCAGGGGGGCAGAGTGCCATCAGACCCCCAGGCCAGTGCAATTTAAGTGTTCCAGGGTCACCTGATTGTGGATTCCCTGTGAAAAGCTTGGCCACTTGCTTGAGTCTGCCCCCCAGGCTGAAAGTTGTCAGTCAGCCCCTGTCTGCAGCATATCTTAATGAGCTGATACCCCTGCTATAAGAGGAGAGTAGGAGAACAGTATGAGTGTGCTCTTCTCTGCCATTCTCTGTAAGCTCCAATGTGCCTCTTACTAGGACTTGAATCAGTGACAAGAACACTTGGACACTTCAGAAATATTCATGTAACAACAATATAAAAAAATACAACCATCATGTAACTTCCATTACCTAGTATATATATCTTGCATTATAATGTATACTGTGGGTCTACTCTAGACATTAAATCCCAGTAGCTTCATCAGTATGTGGTCAATATCCCGACAGTCATAATCCTGACGGATCCCGGAGGTAAGTACAGGGGATGTAGTTATGTGACCGGCATCACAATACCTGCGCCGGGATCCCTCCCCCTCACAATCCCGACAGTTGGCATGCCAACTAACAGGGACTATTCCCACTCATGGGTGTCCACGACACCCATAGAGTGGGAATAGAACCTTTGGCGAGGGCAGCTCGCCACTGAGCCCGCAGCGAGATGGCAAGGGGCTTTGTTGTGCTCGCCCCCCCATCAAAAAGCAGGGCTTTGTGTTAGGGTTAGGCACTAGGGGGATGGTTAAAGTTACGCATAAGGGGGAGGGTTATGGTTAGGCTGTGTGAGAGGGGCAAGTTAGGGTTAGGCTACTGGGAGGGGTGGGTTATGGTAAAAATACATAAAGCCATCTTTCAGGATTTTGGCCATTGGGAACATGCTGTTGGTCTTCTGACTGTCTTGATCCAGACTGCTGGGATTTCATATCCAACCCAATTCATCAGGTTTGAACGATGATCATGTAGACTTGTTTGTGGTCGTCTTCTGACAGTTAAGCCCTAACTGCAGTGTCGAACTAATGCATAAAGGGCCCAATAGAAAATATAATGGCAGGGGCCCATGCTTAGGGGTTTTTCCAGCCTCCAGGGACTTGGCTCAACATTATAGAGTGCCTGGCTGGGCCCCTTTATATATATATATATATATATATATATATAGTAAATATTCTAAGTGCATCCATGATAATGACCAGATTAACAACAGCAATGGGGTTGGGTATGTGTGACCGGCGGTCAGGAGACTGCCAGTCACAATAACGATGTCGGGATCCCGGCTGTTACATGGCCAGCTGGGGGGCAAGCGCAGTGGGCACGGTGGCTCGCTGCACCTGCCACAGGTTCTATTCCCACTCTGTAATGGTTTCCTGACCACCAGTCACATAACCGCATCCCCAGCAATGCACTATAGAAAATACACTATAGTACTGTTAAGTAAAATGTAACATATGCATAATGTATGATTTCAAGTGCACAATCCAGAACCTGATCCACAGAGGATGGTGTGGGCCATTAAGCAGTGGGTCCCACCAGGGGTTTCCCTGCACCATGTGGGCCAGTCCGACCCTGCCGAACTTTATAGACTTGAACATGTACAATGAAGAAAACTGCAGAGGCACCAAGGATAATTCTCTATGGTAACATCACACATTTTGATTAGCGTTGGTGTGCTTGGTTTCTGGCTAGGATAGGCAGTGATAGTTGGCGGTGCTTGCACAGGCCAATGGAAGGATTTGGATGGGGTATGAGTGCAGATATCCAAATTTTGTGGACTTGTGCAAAAGTTAGATTTGTTTTGCAGTGCCAGCTTGGAGAGTGTTCATTCTTTGACATTCATCCCTTTCATCCCTAGTCATACATGGGATGAAAGTCATACATGGGAAACTGATTCCCCATGTGATCATTTAATGACAAATCAGTTTACTTATCAGTTGACTTCCCCAACAAGTGCAATTATCTGGAACATTGTCCAACTATGTCCTTGCCTTGTTGTCAGTATTGACCAAACACACAGTAAAATGCCTATAATATCATATCAAGCTCTATGCAGGCTTAAATTCTCATTATCTGCTCAAATTCCTGAACTTTAGCAGATGATATTCTATTATGAAGTTGAATTTAAGCATGTAAGAATGCAATAATGGCAGTTGTTCTAGACTACTCAATCTGTGACATAGGCAGATGCACTTGTCCAATACATCCTTGAAAATCATTACTGGATTTACATAACTGGCGATTATAGGCATTCAAACAATGGTGCCTTAAGCCTTGGACAATTCACTAGACCCAACTGTTTTATACAGAACATCATGTGGCAATGCTGGTCCTAATACAGGCCAGAATATAGTTATTCCTCTTCTGGTCAGATAAATCATATGCATTTTTAACATACCTGAAGAACTAGGCCAACTGCAATCCCTGACCCCTCACACTGGGATGGTCTCATCTAAATCAGGACAGTTGGCAGGTATGGCCTTTTTTAGGTAGCATTCCTATCTATTTAACATTTCACCAACGTACTGTGTAGGCAAATTCACGTCCCTCATCCTCGGTAGCCCTGGACCATTGGTGTTTCTATAATGGGTGCAATGTGTGTGGTGCACATAGGCCCCTGAGTCCAGGAGGGGCCCACACCACACACATTGCACCCACATTTTAATACTTACCTTTCCAGAGTCCCCAATTGGGCACTGCAGCCACAGCAAAAATCTCTTCCAAAATGGCTGCCCGCATGATTAGTAGTGAATTTGGTCTCTGGAACATGGCAGGCACCATGTTTCTGGATACCTGCACATGCACAGTACACTCCGGCATAATGCTGGAGACTACTGTGATGTGCCCACCCAGAGTCTGCACAGGGGCTCCATCCTCTGTTAAAACTCCCCTGCCCTGGACTCAGGTCTAATGTGCCCAATGCAAACTTCAGACTGAATCCTATGGAAAATCTTACTCAGATGAACACTAAACATGTCTGCTGTAAAAGTTTTACTTCAAAAATTATTTATAATAGCTCTCTGAAAGGTAACAGCTGCTTTATAATGGAAATCACTCCCTGAGTTTGTGTTTCCACTTTTCAAACAAATTCAATTAGCTCCTGCACTTGAAAACCCTTAAGGCAGAAAGAAGATGATACTGGGATGCTTCAATCCAATGCTAACTGTAAAATTGTCTGAACTACATTTCTTCTTCATGACTATAAAAGAGAAAAAAAATATTTTACTAATTATTTAAGAAACACCTAATAAGGTATTTTAAACAACAGCGTTTACATGTCACCAAGAATTCACTAGGAAATACAGTATATCACAATCATACAACATAAGGTATATAAACCTCCATAACCCTGTAACATGGAAGTGGACAAAAGATTGACCAATAGCTTGCAAGACCTCACTCACCCCTGTCACTCACCCCTGGGGTCTTTTTTGTACCCACAGTAATGGTGCAGCAGATGAGAACAATTCAGGAGTATGTCTATGTTTCAAGTGTTTTGGAGACTATATTTAAGTGTGTGTACTTAATATAAAATATAAATATAATGTGTGTGTCATTAAATATGAGTTAGCTTCACAGAGGGGTGGAGAGGTAAGTATAGTAATCTATTGGTGCAGGGTGCAAAAATAAGATTTTACTCACCGGTAAATCTATTTCTCGTAGTGGATGCTGGGGACTCCGTAAGGACCATGGGGAATAGACGGGCTCCGCAGGAGACTGGGCACTCTAAAGAAAGATTTAGTGCTACCTGGTGTGCACTGGCTCCTCCCTCTATGCCCCTCCTCCAGACCTCAGTTAAGGAAACTGTGCCCGGAAGAGCTGACATTACAAGGAAAGGATTTTGGAATCCAGGGTAAGACTCATACCAGCCACACCAGTCACACCGTATAACTCGTGATAAACTTACCCAGTTAACAGTATGAACAACAAACAAGCATCACTCAACTGATGCCACATAACATAACCGTTTAGTAAGCAATAACTATATACACGAATTGCAGAAAGTCCGCACTTGGGACGGGCGCCCAGCATCCACTACGGACTACGAGAAATAGATTTACCGGTGAGTAAAATCTTATTTTCTCTAACGTCCTAGTGGATGCTGGGGACTCCGTAAGGACCATGGGGATTATACCAAAGCTCCCAAATGGGCGGGAGAGTGCGGATGACTCTGCAGCACCGAATGGGCAAACTCAAGGTCCTCCTCAGCCAGGGTATCAAACTTGTAGAACTTTGCAAATGTGTTTGAACCCGACCAAGTAGCAGCTCGGCAAAGCTGTAATGCCGAGACCCCTCGGGCAGCCGCCCAAGAAGAGCCCACCTTTCTTGTGGAATGGGCTTTCACTGATTTTGGATGCGGCAATCCAGCCGCAGAATGAGCCTGCTGAATCGTGCCACAGATCCAGCGAGCAATAGTTTGCTTTGAAGCAGGAGCACCCAGCTTGTTGGATGCATACAGGACAAACAGCGAGTCAGTCTTCCTGACTCCAGTCGTTCTGGTCACATAAATCTTCAAAGCCCGGACTACGTCAAGCAACTTGGAATCCTCCAAGTCACAAGTAGCCGCAGGCACCACAATAGGTTGGTTCAAATGAAAGGATGACACCACCTTTGGCAGAAATTGCGGACGAGTCCGCAATTCTGCCCAATCCATATGGAAAACCAGATAGGGCTTTTACATGACAAAGCCGCCAATTCTGACACATGCCTAGCCGAAGCTAAGGCCAACAGCATGACCACTTTCCACGTGAGATACTTTAGCTCCACGGTCTTAAGTGGCTCACACCAGTGGGATTTCAGGAAACTCAACACCATGTTAAGATCCCAAGGTGCCACTGGTGGCACAAAAGGGGGCTGAATATGCAGCACTCCCTTAACAAACGTCTGAACCTCAGGCAGTGAAGCCAGTTCTTTTTGGAAGAAAATAGATAGGGCCGAAATCTGGACCTTTATGGACCCTAATTTTAGGCCCATAGTCACTCCTGACTGTAGGAAGTGCAGGAATCTACCCAGCTGGAATTCCTCTGTAGGGGCCTTCCTGGCCTCACACCAAGCAACATATTTTCGCCATATACGGTGATAATGCTTTGCTGTCACGTCCTTCCTAGCCTTTATCAGCGTAGGAATAACTTCATCCGGAATGCCTTTTTCCGCTAGGTTTCCGGCGTTCAACCGCCATGCCGTTAAACGCAGCCGCGGTAAGTCTTGGAACAGACAGGGCCCTTGTTGTAACAGGTCCTGTCTGAGAGGCAGAGGCCATGGGTCCTCTGTGAGCATTTCTTGCAATTCCGGGTACCAAGTCCTTCTTGGCCAATCCGGAACAATGAGTATTGTTCTCACTCCTCTTTTTCTTACAATTCTCAGCACCTTTGGTATGAGAGGAAGAGGAGGAAACACATAGACCGACTGGAACACCCACGGTGTTACTAGTGCGTCCACAGCTATCGCCTGAGGGTCCCTTGACCTGGCGCAATACCCCTGCTGAGGAAGTCTGCTTCCCAGTTGTCCACTCCCGGAATGAACACTGCTGACAGTGCTAGTACGTGATTCTCCGCCCAACGAAGAATCCTGGTGGCTTCTGCCATTGCCACCCTGCTTCTTGTGCCGCCCTGGCGGTTTACATGGGCCGTGATGTTGTCTGACTGAATCAGCACTGGTTGATTTCGAAGCAGAGGCTCCGCTTGACTCAGGGCGTTGTATATGGCCCTTAGTTCCAGGATATTGATGTGCAGACAAGTCTCCTGACTTGACCACAGCCCCTGGAAGTTTCTTCCTTGAGTGACTGCCCCCCATCCTCGGAGGCTTGCATCCGTGGTCACCAGGACCCAGTCCTGTATGCTGAACCTGCGGCCCTCGAGGAGGTGAGCACTTTGCAGCCACCACAGAAGAGACACCCTGGCCCTGGGGGACAGGGTGATCAGCCGATGCATCTGAAGATGCGATCCGGACCACTTGTCCAACAGATCCCACTGAAAGATCCTCGCATGGAACCTGCCGAAGGGAATGGCTTCGTATGACGCCACCATCTTTCCCAGGACTCGCGTGCAGTGATGCACCGATACCTGTTTTGGTTTTAGGAGGCCTCTGACCAGAGTCACGAGCTCCTGAGCCTTCTCCTCCGGGAGAAACACCTTTTTCTGGTTTGTGTCCAGAATCATGCCCAGGAAGGGCTGACGCGTCGTAGGAATCAGCTGCGACTTTGGAATATTCAGAATCCAGCCGTGCTGTGGCAACACTTCCTGAGAGAGTGCTACGCTGATCAGCAACCGCTCCCTGGACCTCGCCTTTATGAGGAGATCGTCCAAGTATGGGATAATTGTAACCCCTTGCTTCCGAAGGAGCACCATCATTTCCGCCATCACCTTGGTAAATATTCTCGGTGCCGTGGACAGGCCAAACGGCAACGTCTGGAATTGGTAATGACAGTCCTGTACCACAAACCTGAGTTACTCCTGATGAGGTGGATAAATGGGGACATGTAAGTACGCATCCTTGATGTCCAGAGACACCATAAAATCCCCTTCCTCCAGGCTTGCAATGACCGCCCTGAGCGATTCCATCTTGAACTTGAATTTCTTCAGATAAATATTCAGGGATTTTAAATTCAAAATGGGTCTGACCGAACCGTCCGGTTTCGGTACCACAAACATGGTGGAATAGTAACCCCCTCCCTGTTGAAGGAGGGAAACCTTCACTACCACCTGCTGGAGATATAGCTTGTGAATTGCTGCCAACACTATCTCCCTTTCCCTGGGGGAAGCTGGCAAGACCGATTTTAGGTAACGGTGAGGGGGCGTCACCTCGAATTCCAGCTTGTATCCTTGAGACACAATTTGTATAGCCCAAGGATCCACCCGTGAGCGAACCCACTGGTGGCTGGTGGCTGAAATTTCGGAGACGCGCCCCCACCGCTCCTGGCTCCGCCTGTGGAGCCCCAGCGTCATGCGGTGGATTTAGTGGAAGCCGGGGAGGACTTTTGTTCCTGGGAACTAGCTTTTTCCTCTACCCCTGCCTCTGGCAAGAAATGATGCACCTCTGACTTTCTTGCTTTTCTGTGAACGAAAGGACTGCATTTGGTAATATGGTGCTTTCTTTGGCTGTGAGGGAATATATGGCAAGAAATTTGACTTCCCAGCCGTAGCCGTGGAAACTAGGTCCGAGAGACCGTCCCCAAACAATTCCTCACCCTTATAAGGCAACACCTCCATGTGTTTTTTAGAGTCGGCATCACCTGTCCATTGCCGAGTCCATAAGACCCTTCTGGCAGAAATTGACATTGCATTTATTCTAGAGCCCAGCAGGCAAATGTCCCTCTGGGCATCCCGCATATATAGGACAGCGTCTTTGATATGTCCTAGGGTCAGTAAAATAGTCTCCCTCTCCAGGGTATCTAACTCCTCAGACAGAGTATCCGTCCATGCTGCTACAGCACTACACATCCAGGCCGCAGCAATTGCTGGCCTCAGAAGGGTACCAGAATGTGTATAAACAGACTTCAGGATACCTTCCTGCTTCCTATCCGCAGGATCCTTTAGGGCGGCCGTATCCTGTGCCACCTTCTTAGATAAGCGCATCAACGCTTTGTCTACCCTAGGGGAGGATTCCCAGCGTAACCTATCCGTTGGCGGGAAAGGATACGCCATAAGTAATCTTTTGGAAATCAGTACTTTCCTATCAGGGGAATCCAACGCTTTATCACATAACTCATTTAATTCATGTGAAGGGGGAAAAGTCACTTCTTGCTTTTTCTCCCCAAACATATAAACCCTCTTGTCAGGGACAGGGTTTTCCTCCGATATGTGCAATACATCCTTCATTGCTATAATCATGTATCGGATGGCTTTAGACATTTTAGGCTGCAACTTTGCCTCATCGTCATCGACACTGGAGTCAGAATCCGTGTCGACATCTGTGTCAACGAACTGGGATAGTGGGCGCTTTTGAGACCCTGACAGCCTCTGAGCTGTAGAATTAGAAACGGGTTGAGACCCTGACTGATTATCCAACCTTTTATGCAAGGAGCTTACGTTATCATTTAACACCTTCCACATATCCATCCAATCAGGTGTCGGCGCCGTCGGCGGCGACACCACATTTACTTGCACTTGTTCTGCCTCTACGTAACCGTCCTCGTCAAACATGTCAACACAAACGTACCGACACACCGCACACACACAGGGAATGCTCTAATTGAGGACAGGACCCCACAAGGCCTTTTGGGGAGACAGAGAGAGAGTATGCCAGCACACACCCCAGCGCTATATAACCCAGGGATTACACAGTAATTTAGTGTTTACCCAGTAGCTGCTGTTTATGATCATTTGCGCCTAAATTTATGTGCCCCCCCCCCTCTCTTTTTACCCTTTTTCTACCTTGATACTGCAGGGGAGAGCCTGGGGAGCTTCCTCTCAGCGGAGCTGTGAAGAGAAAATGGCGCTGGTTAGTGCTTAGGAAGAAGGCGGGCTTCTGTCCCGGGTCTGTGTAATAAAATGGCGGGGGCTCGTACATATACACAGTGCCCAGCTGTATATATGTGTCTTTTTGCCAAGAGGTATCCTAATTGCTGCCCAGGGCGCCCCCCCCCTGCGCCCTGCACCCTACAGTGACCGGAGTGTGTGGGTAGTGTGGGCGCAATGGCGCACAGCTGCAGTGCTGTGCGCTACCTCATGTGAAGACAGGAGTCTTCTGCCGCCGATTTCGATGTCTTCTTGCTTCTGCCGGATTCTGACTTCTGGCTCTGCGAGGGGGACGGCAGCGCGGCTCCGGGAACGGACGACCAAGGTTAAGATCCTGTGTTCGAACCCTCTGGAGCTAATGGTGTCCAGTAGCCTAAGAAGCGCAACCTAGCCGCAGTTAGTAGGTTTGCTTCTCTCCCCTCAGTCCCACGTAGCAGAGAGTCTGTTGCCAGCAGAAGCTCTCTGAAAATAAAAAAACCTAACTAAAATACTTTCTTATTAGCAAGCTCAGGAGAGCTCACTAAAAGCACCCAGCTCTGGCCGGGCACAGATTCTAACTGAGGTCTGGAGGAGGGGCATAGAGGGAGGAGCCAGTGCACACCAGGTAGTACTAAATCTTTCTTTAGAGTGCCCAGTCTCCTGCGGAGCCCGTCTATTCCCCATGGTCCTTACGGAGTCCCCAGCATCCACTAGGACGTTAGAGAAATCTGGGGTACCCTGGATCCAGAGGCCCATGCAATATAGAGCAGCGGTGACAGTGCTCTTTTTCACCCCCCCTCCAAGATGGGATAGCTGAACAGTCCCAGGAATTCTCCCGCCAAAAAATGGATAGTTAGGAGCAGTGGCGGATTTAGGGGGGGGGCACCAAGGCACGTGCCCCCCCCCCCCCCTGTCATTTTTTGTTGATTGTTGTGTTTTTTTTAGTGCGCACGGCGCACCCACCCGACATGAGGCTGCTGCTGCTGGTCCTGGAGGATGATCGTTCATGCTCTGCTCCACTCCAGTGTGTTCCTCCTCCTGATTGGCTCCCTGGAGAAACATGACATGCAGTCAGTGCATGTCACGTTTCTGTGCAGAGGAGCCGATCAGGAGGAGGAACTTCCTAGCTTCAGGCCTCCGCCGCCGCTGAGGGACAAGGACAACACCCAGCCAGTCACACAGCGCTGCACATCGGCAACGCACAGCACCAGTGTGACCAGCAGCGCCAGTAGCCCTCCCGTTACCCAGCCGCACACAGCAGAGCAACTAGGGTCCGGGACAGCAGCCGCCGGCGCCGTCAACAAGGGACAGCGCACCCACCAGCCCACCGAGTTACACCGCCACTGAGGGTCCGTACATCGCGCGTACTCCCAGCCTGCCAGCCACCAGAGAAAGAAGACACGCTGGTGCTGCGGACCGGACGCCCAGGCCAGCAAGCAAGAAGACGCCAGGCCCTGCTTTCTTCACTGGTGGTCAGGTTAGTCAGTGTCTGGTGAGCGGTGTTTTGCTGGGTGACCAGGGTGAGGGTAGAAGGCCCAGGAATTTAGGAGCCTGCTGCTGAGGTGGGGGCCTGGGGGGTCTCAAGTGGTGAGGACAGAGGCCTGGTGCTGCTGCTTATAGTGCCCCCCCTGTAATTTTTTTCTGGATCCGCCCCTGGTTAGGAGGTATATTGTTATTATTATTGCACTACAAAGATTCTGCAGCACGGTACATTCAATATACATAGTAACAGTGTACCCTGACATATTGTGTCAATGAATATGTCTTGGAACAACATATAGCAATACAATGACAGAATAGGATGAGACCACCGGGTTAGTATAAGGGCTGCTAACTATCTAATAGTGCAGTGGTTCCCCAACTTTATTGAATCACGGCACTCTAAAGTACAGTATCAGAATATTTTTCGCGGCACCCCTAGGCCAAAATAAATATTAAATTAAGTAAATTGTGTTTATATGGCATCCTGAGGTTCAATTGTGGTGAGGGACAGGATTCATTTCTGTTTGCCACATATTTTATAATTAAAAGCCACCAGCACTGGTTTTGCCTCTTGCATTGACCATACTACATAATTTGAATTGGTCCTGGACCACCAACCCAGGGAACCCCTGCAAGTGTCCCAAGGCACCCCAGGGCGTCATTGCACATAGGGGCAGATGTATTAACCTGGAGAAGGCATAGGGAAGTAATAAACCAGTGATAAATGCAAGGTGATAAAAGCACCAGCCAATCAGCTCCTAACTGTTAATTTACATATTGGAGCTGAGTGGCTGGTGCATTTATCACCTTGCATTTATCACTGGTTTATCACTTCCTTATGCCTTCTCCAGGTTAATACATCTGCACCATAGTTTGAAAACCACTGTTATAGTGCAAAAAGTAGTGGCAAGTTGCAGGGAGGGGAGGCAGTCCCACACTTGCTGAGCCTGTACACAAAGTAAGGGTGATCATACAGTATCAGAGACACTGAATAGACTTGGAGACAAAAGACAAGGAGTCCAAGTGGCATGGATAGTGCTTAGTATGTGAGAGCTTACATACTAAGGACTTACTGTAGATACTATTTAATTTAGACACAAGTAAACTGAGATGGCTTGTTATTAACTTGCTTCTTGATTCATCCCTTGGGACCTTGTCTGCAACTCCAGGAAAAAAGAAAGAAAGAAAAAATAAAGACTCTGTGTTGGGGCACTCATAACTTGAAAAATTAGTAGACGATAAGATTTAACTTTTATTTAGAATCATATAAAATTGGGTGTGACATCCTGCAACTCCAGGATTCAGCTCAGGGGGCCACAAACTGCATACCAGTGATGTACTTTGTGGGGTCCCTATGAAAACTCCTGGTGCGTTAGACTTTGTGCCACTGTCCACTGTTTAGTGCAAATCCTAAGTGGTAGATTCATAACAGCAAGTCTGCCAGCATCTGAAAAATTTTGCTGCATCATTGCAGCCACCTACCTCAGGTGCAAGCGGAAATGGGTATGATATCATCAGAACCAGTAAATTACATATCTATACCAGTTTCTATACTTTAACTGGAGTTAAAAGTTCTTGTGAAAGCTGGGTAACTGGTCTTGGGGCTTAATTCAGGTTGGATCACAAACCGTGATCCAGCTGGAATTTCTGCATTCGCTCGGCTGGCGCATGCGCAGGGGCCGTCCTGCACATACGCCCGCTTTTAATGTGGGCGCCCCACAGTATTTGCGAATGCCTCTGCCTGATTGACAGGCAGAGGCATTCACAGGATGAAAATGGAGCGTTGCGTGGGCCTTGGAAAGGAAGCATTGTGGGGGTGGTGGCATGGAAAAAGGGGCGTGGTGATGCGAACAGAGGGCGTGGGCATTATCGGGGTGGCGCATGACATCACACGCAGCCGCTCTGATCAAAAAGATGGCAAAGGGCCTCCTGCGCCGGCAGGATTCCCTAATTTCTGCGACCATGCACTAAATGCGATGCGGTCGCAATTAGTGGGTGGTTCGGGGGGGAGGGAGGGGTGGCGGTTAGCATGCTGGGTGGGCCCCAGCATGCGAGTCAAAGGATTGCAAATTCTGCTAAAAAGCAGAATTTGCAATCCTTACTGAATAGGGTTCATAGCCAGTGCCTCTACAATCCTAATTTACACAATATCCATAGCGGTAAATATGGGAGGAGCTCAAGTACAAATTTAGAAATGAGAGTAATCTAGTAAAATGTCAGTTATTAATGAGGGAACACTTTTCACATAGAGAGCTGCTGGATATACATTTATAATTATACCACTGCGGTGCAATCGTAATTGTCTTGTTTTGCGATGTGTCAAGATGTATAATAGATTTTTTGAGTCTACATCACATTAAATTTGCCTTGTCGCCTGTTGTTGTATGCAAACTTGTAATAAACCTTTGCATGCTGAACGTATAAACAGAAAGCAATGTTTTATAATAATTAAAATGCAATTATGTTTTAAATATTGTATAACAAATAATGTAATTTTCTGTAATCTACATAAGCATCAACCCATGCACTCTTTCATCCAACACAAATGGAAATCTATTGTCCACACTGCAAAGTTTGCTGTTTGAAAGCCAGGTTTTCAGAAAAGCCATATGTATGCAAATATATTCTATTATTACTCAAGCTGCATAATTGTATGCAAATGTTATACATCCATATGTTGCAGCTAAACCTAGAATGCTAAAATAGTTGTGGACAATGTGGAACAAGATTTCCACAATGCATCTACACCAGGCAATATATATTCTTATGGAAAGGCACCAGTGGCATTAAAAAATAAAAACTATTACAAATGTTTTCCCTTCCTTTACCCTGATAGAGATATTATGAAAAACACACAAAAACATGTAACTTTCAGTACTGAGAACTATGTGGCTGTATGAGATACTTGTTCTACATGCAAATGTTAATATATAATTTAATTATAAATTATTAGTGACTTGCATTATCAGTATTATAGATGAGTGAAAATCTACAAAGTATAATCACCTCATTCTTCATCTGGGCTCTGGCCCTGCTGCTGGAGCACATTGCTCCTCTGGGCAGTATTAGAGGCCTCTGTGCGGACTAACCCCCAATTGCACACTGCTGCTGCCACTTACCACCGTAGTGTCTGCCAATATGTAGTCCCATGCATCTTCCAAGAGCCGATCAAGTGGGGTGGGTCATACTATAATGAAAGCAGACCAGACAATGGGTGGAGGCAGACTGGATGACGAAAGGGAGTGCGCCATATAATAAGTAGTAGTGGGCTGGATGATGAGTGGGGGTAGTCCTGACAAGATGGTAGGGCTGGAGGTGTATGGGTGGGTACCACTGTCTTAAGTACCCCAGGCCCCCCAAAGGCTTAATCTGGCACTGTGCACACAGCAGCATAAACTAGTTTGATGCATAGACTAAATGGTGCTGGGTAGGGGGAAAGCAGGGGCCATGTCTGTGATTATGCAATTTGATGGTGACTGCATATATCATGGACCCACCTCCACTAAACAATGCTGAGATTACAGGCATTGTGAGCAAGGGGGTGGGGCCATGATGACCCTGGGGACAGGGCAAAAATGTGCCAAGAGGAAGTCTGACCCCAAAATCCACCACTGACACTACATAAGGAAAGCAGATCACATTTTATGTATTACAATCCCTCTAGAGTAGTAAAAGGTATCATATAGTACAAAGTCGTTCAATCTGTAAATGTTACACTGAGATGAAAAGAAATAGATCACAATGTTTTTTGGATAATTGGATTTACCGTTGGTAACTACTAATGTAAGAATTACAGCAAAAATACTGTAATAGAATACGAGTTTCATTAAGAATGCAGTTACAAATATATTTCTTGTCAATGAAAATAATGAGAAAATGAAAAAGAAATCAATATAACGTGTTGCTACGAACATTCCAATCCTGACAGGACCTTTTGCAAATATGACACTTTAGTGATCGATACAACAAGAGATGCAAGATATAGCTATAATATACAGTATGTAATATATTTCTCTGTGATGAAAAAACATTGATCATTTCATGTATGGTTTCACTGAATACACACATATATATACATATATATATATATGTTCTATTAATATATATAGTTGTACTGCACAGTATATCTTTACACAGATATACTGTCACACATATCATAATTTTGCAGGTAAGTACTTTATATGCAAATGTGCACACCACTTGCTTATCTACCCCAGTATCAGTGGCGTAGCAAGAGCCCCCGCAGACCCCGCGGTAGCTTGATGATTTGGCGCTGACTGACTGACGCTCCCATCAGCGTGCACTCCCACACACAGACCATTCACTGTCAGCATGCACTTCCACACACAGACACTTTACCCACAACAGTAACAGTGACTCGGAGCCCCCCCCCTCCAGTTGATAAAGGACAAAGACGCCGCAAAGCACTGTGGGGGATGACATAGGACCGCAACCAGGAAGTTTGCAGCCACATGCGGCGTGTGAGTAGTGGTACTCATTGCTCCTGGCCGGACTGATAAGCGCTGGGTACTTCAACACCAGGGCTCAATCAAGGAAGCTCTCATTAACCATCTGGATCCTGAAGAGGAGACTCAGCAGTGCAGCGCTTATCCAATGGGGGCGCAGTAAAAGAAATGTGGCAGGGGGAGCAAAATGTATAGTTAAGCCACTGTCCAGTATATCAAAATATGATGCATAATTTGGGCATGCACTCTTTAATGCTCATCAGGGCCAACTTGAGGAATATTAGGTCCAAGTAAGAAACATAAGAATGTCAATTAAGAGTACTGTCATTATGATGTCTATGTCATTTTTACTTTGACAAAGGTTTTTCTTAGAATGTATAAAAGTGAGTATAGGAACGGTCTTTACATCATAAGAGAAATAAATGGATTCTGTGTATTTTACTCTGTGTAGCTGTACCGTACTGTACAGATTATGCAGTACTTCCATATGCCTTAACGTGTGCTTTTTTATTCTTTTCTGGTTAATGTCAGGTCTGCCTTGCCTAAGGAGGTCAGATAAGTCTTCAACTATATTGAATATCACCCCTTAAAACAACATTGAAATACTTCTGTAAAATGAAACTTAGTGCAGTATTTACAGATCTCCTGCATTTTAAGGTATATTTTGTGTCTAGCAAGCACTAATGGCACGGACACTAGCCTTACTCACCCAACATTATTTGGATTGATCAAGATCTTTTTTTATATAGTGGTGAATTAGTCATTAGCTACATCAGCACATGTGTGTCACTGACCTACAAAATGGCAAAGGGACTCCTTTCTTCACACTTGTCGGTGTTAAACAGCTGTGTGGCCAAATTGGCAATGACTGATCATTTTGTGGAGGGAATTCTATTAGAAGCAAGATTTCCATTGTGAGCTCCTGCATTAATATTTTATGGGTTGGGTGTGATATGTTGACATTCATCCTGTTGACATGTTGATGTGACCATAGTTGATGTGACCATAGTGTCAATGTTGACATTCATTTTGTAGACAATGATGATATGCCAACATGTTAGCATGTCGACATATCATCCTGGTAGCCCAGCAGTGACTTCACTTCTCCTGTTGGCTGCAGCGGCTCCAGCAGTGTCTTCTGGGTACCGACGGTTGTGTGATTATCACTTCAGGACCAGACATCTGATGATCCAGTGTTTATGTGAGTATTTCTCCCCTATCCCTAATCCTAATACCTACTCCTAACCCTCCCTCCAGTGCCTAACCCTAATCTACCTTACAGCCTAACCCTAACCTCCCCCTCTAGTCTAACCCTAACCCTTCCGCCCACAGCCTAACAATGTCAACATTTCGCCTGTCAACATTCTGATAATGTCAATGCTTTGTCAGCATTTTATGTGGACACCATAAATGTCGACATTAAAATTGCTGACTACATCCCTAGTACATGGACATTGTACCACATTAGGACAACACAATTTGGAAACTATTATGCAATTAATGTAAAAGCAGATTAAATCATGCATTGTGCAAGCTGAGAAGAACAATTTTCAAGCAACGCAGTGTATACCATAGCAAATGGCCATACCAGGCAATGTGGAAAGTGTTAGTGTGTGGTTTGCTTTAACCCTGTTATTAAGTCTGTAGCACAAGCAGTGTCGGACTATGGCAGGGGAATGCAGTAGTGGAAGTCCATGCTTAAGGGGTGTGGTCAGCAATACAGAGTCTTGGCTAACCTTTAGAGATGGTTAGCCAACACTGCATGGTCTGGGCCCATTCATAAATACAGTTTATATAGTAAATACTGATACCACATGTATGCATGATGAAGTACCAGATTGATAACAGAAAATCAAAGGAATGAATATGCTATTGTCCTGGAAATACATTATGTACCAAAATTATGTATATATGTATATGCAGAAAAATGATGGTGATCCTGTCTATATGTACTGTACCACAGTAATGTACTGTACATGGGATAGGGGACACTGGTACAGTGAAACTGACCGCCCAGTGTCTTATATTAGGTATAGTCAAGAAAAAATGCATACCACTGTAAAACAAGTCAACTATCTAAGCTCTTACAGCTGAGATAAATGAATTGTAGGTTAGTGAATGCAAAGCTACAATGCAATTTAAGTCACTGGCAGAAACTGCGTTCAGTACATTAAAGCCTACAGCCAACAAGAGGAAGTCGTGTTGTGACCAGAGGAGGATTTACCACAAGGCAACCAAAGCAGCTGCTTAGGGCCCTGTTGGTCTCAGGGGGCCCTACTGGTCCCATGGGGCCCGCCAACAAGGCTGCATAAAGGGCATTTCTGTCAGATCATGAGCTTCAGGCTGTCAGCTCCAGCGCATGCCGGTGTCTCCAGACCTGCAGCACTGTGCGTATGACATATCATGACACAAGTGTGTATGACGTCAGATGCTTAGAGAGAAGAGCTGAGATGTGCACAGAAAAAAACTGAGGTCTTGCAGTATACTTTATTACAGGATTTTTTTACATTTTATATAATATCCACCCCATACTTCAAATTCCAATCAGGCGTGAGTGAGGTATGATGGTGGGAGGAATGATGGGGGGGGGGGGTAGTCAGTGAGGATTGTTTGAGGAAAAGGGGCCACAAATTGGTACCTTGCTTAGGGCCCCATGAGATCTAAATCCACCTCTGGTTGTGACCACCCATTTTGATTGGTAGGAGGGTGACTCTTGGTGCAGTTTTTTTTTAAAGTGAACCAAGCACCCATGTTCATCAGTGGTCCTGCTCCACAGTGTGCTGACCCTCTCTAATATAGTAACAATCTATATTTCCAAAGCATAGTCTGGAATCTGACTTCTAGAGAAGGGGGTGTTCTCCTAAGTGGATGAAACAAAGGGGACAATTCAAATAAAGGAATGTACGGGCAATGTTGGCGATGTGCGATTTTGACAGCATTTAAATGCAGGCAATGGCACCCTAAATTGCTCCTACATTGTCCATTTTACCTAAAAGTCCCATAGGAATGTGCAGAAAAATGCACAACAATGTAAGTGCACTCTGTCTGCTGGTCTTCCCAATCCTGCCACCCATTTTGTTCCACCCCACCAACTCTGCCCACTGCTCTGTCCTAATCCACCCCACCTTTCTGGTCTTTGCTCTGCCACCTGACCTGTCCAGCACCCAGCAATCTCTCTCTCTCTGCTGCTCTGCCCACCTGCTTTGTCCTGCCTCCTTCCTCCTGAGGCTGCATACTTACCCATTTCTGGTGGGTCCTCCTCCTCGCTGTCTAGGCTAAGGTCTTTTCTGTTGCTATAGCAGCAGGAGTTAGAAGCACATGTCCCAACTCCCACTGCATATGTATGTTGGAGACAGGACAAACCTTAGTGAGTATTATACAGATTGTTTCATAACTGATAATAAACAGTTATAGTTTAAACGTGCTAAGAACTTTCTATCTTGTCTTTGCTCATCGTTCTAACGCAGCCAATCAGATGATATTTTAACAGCAAACGAACCACCCTGCAATGCAGAAACAGACAATGCACCAAGCACGTTAGTCATGCCTTTTTACTGCAATGCAATACAATACTATGCAAAAAGATCCAATTTCACTGAAAAGAGTATATATCTGATTTAAAGGGGAAGTGCCTAGAAAAACCTACCTTTAACCTGACATTTATTTTAAAAACCTTTTTGCAATACTGTTACACTTACAGAGTGGTTTACGTGATGTCCTCTACTACATGTCACCGGCTGACAGCCATCCGGGATTGCCTTGGACTGTCTGGATATTAGGCGATCTGTCCAGAGTCTGGAATGTCAGCAATCCCGATGGGATGGGCTGTTGCACATTCACTGCCTGCTGGGGACTGGAGAGGTGATCTCGAGAGTGTCAAGGGAGGTAGAAGTGGGCCTCTTGCAGTTCTCTGACTAGTCTATCTGCTGCCACCCTGAAGGCTCACTGGCAAAGGACGACTGATCCCAATGAGCTGCAGGAATTAATGATGATCTGCCTGCTGGCTGCCAGGATTATAGGTTTGCCTCTTATTAATGGACCCAGCAAGGCTAATGAAAGAAAAGGTTCACCTTTATAGAGAGGCACTCTGAGAGTACAGAGACCATCTGTGTGTGGTACTCCCCCTGTCACCCTCTGACTGTCACCCTCTGCCAGCAGACCCATCTGTGGAGCTTTTCACATAAGACACTATTGAGTTTAAAGTGGGCACAAATTATTATTATTATTAGAATAAAGAGGACATAGATAAGTATTACTTTAATAAATGGGTTTACATTAGTATTTTTTGAATAAAGGGGGCTAAGATTATTATTATTATTTGAATAAAGGAGACATTGACTATCATTAGACACCAGGAGGTTCTCTGTATTGTTTGGCGATCACGTGCACACTACCATGTGGCATTTTATGAACTCATGGTGGGGCCTAGAAAGGAGGGGGCCTTATAGCATAATTTTGCACCTAAGCCCAAAACTCTCAAGTTCTGCCACTGCTCCTATTTGATATGCTCCCTTTGACTTTTGATGAAAATAGCAAATCATGTTGCAAGTGGCTAGCATAATGTAAACCTGCGTATTACCCAAAGTCTACCATATTCAGGCATTCCCACTTAAGTTCACCAGTGCTATATATGACTAAATACATTAGGGTTCATGCATAATACTTCACCAAAGCTGTAGATACTTCATAAATCCTATACAATGCATTAAAGGCTTGCCAATTGTAGATGCCTTTCCTAACAAATTCCCATTGGACACAGATCCCGAGGGGAGGTGTGGTGGAATTGTGTCATCGTTGCTCCAACCCCTGCTGATTTGTTGGGGGTTGGGCCAAATGGCGCAAGTCACTGTGAGGCAGGGCTACAGTCCTAAGATTCCAGGACAACTGCTTGAAATGAACGAGTTTAATGGACATTCTGGTAGAACAGGCACATATGCTATGAACGTATCCTGGAGAAATGCTGACAATTACAGCTGGATTGCAGTGACAATGGATGAGGGCTTGCACTGATATAATGATGATGTTTATAGGGGTTGGGCTTGAAATGCTGGCGGATAGTATGCCAGCAGTCAGAATACCGTTTGCGGCATCCCGATTATCAGTTTTAAGGCCCGGGTAAAGTGTATCTGCCAGCCCCCCACTCTTGGCGGCACTGTGTATGGTATATAATATCTCTGTGAGTAGGAAGTATTTCGCATTTCAGTCTCTTGTCAAGTGTCCTTGATACTCTGCTTTCTAAGTTGAGGTATGTTATAATCAGCTTGAGGAAATAAGAAATGGTGGGAATTGTAGTATTTTAAGGTCTTCTGAGAAATGATTTTGCATGATGTGCTAAGATGCACTGCCTCACCAGCAGAGCAGGTGACAGATTGAGAAGCAGAATATAGGTAGCAGCGGAGGACATGTGCCATACAGTGTTCTTGAACTCCCACTTCAATTAGTATTGTAATTAAATAATTAATTAATAATCATGATAATAATAATATTGAAATTTTACGCCTAGCAAGCCTATTAAAAATGCCTAATACAACTGTTCTCCTTAAACTACTCTTTATTTTGTTAATGTGTAATTTGTAACGTGTATCCCGCTGCTCTGTTTTCATGCCAATAAATTCCAGATAAAAACTTTAACCATAAAATATGTGCAGGATCTCAGCTTGTTTCTCATTTCTAATTAAAACATTCTGTGACATGAGCAGCTTAAAATGATTAACTCGTCTGCAGTTACAAATCCAAATAAGCGGCACCTGTAAAGCGTTTATTCCTGAAGGTACAAACAACTGTTTAAGAAGGATCATGCTGGCAAAACAGCTGCCTACATGCTGGAGAGGAAACAAGGTAATATTTTTGCGCAAACACCAGCTTTGTGTTTCTAGTTGTTTTTTTTTTTTTTTTTACTTAGCAGCCCCGTCTCATTAAGTGGCAAAAAGGCTTAAATGCTTTGTTGATAAATTATGATAATTCCTGATTGCGGCAGTTATGGATAGAGCCACTCATTTGCAATGCAGCTCTTTGAATTTGTTTAATTACAATTTGAAACAAGGCATAGAAGATTAATTAACCCACCTGGCTTGCTGGCACGTAGTCCTGGCTTGGCTCTGACATACTCATGTACATGTTATCGTTGTCAAACTGCAATATAAAATAACAGTTAAGTGCTTAGTAATATTCTTTTAATTCCTATTAGTCTGACGAAAATATCCCTACATATGAAATGATGCGCTAACATAAAGACAGTGATTCTGCAGGTTGTGTTGCTGTACTTTACTGTGACATTCATTGAACTGGCATGTCAGTGATTTGCGGTAATTAGTGCAGTAGTAATTATACCAAGCAAGCAATAAATGAATGGTTTCCTTTCATCCACAATCTGTTACCAAACAAAATGGATCAGTGTGTGTACCAAGTATAGATATTGCCGCTGGTCCTAATGAAGTGCTGAATAAATTGCATAGTTTCTCATGGGAGAAGGCAAATAGATTAGTTACAAAATGCATAATGATGTATTCCAATGTCTTATCTTATTAAAACAATGTATTTCTTAATACTGATTTGTAAATCAAATAAATAAGAGTGTCAGGCAGAATTACTGCAAGGGACACAGACGTTTAGAGCGCTGCACTATTAATCCATGAAGCAGGTCTTGGTCTAATAAGAACAGAAGGAAAAGGACAGATTGTTTGCTTATATAAAACCCTGCATTTGACACCTACCTTCACTATAATAATTCAGTGTGAGAAATAAAATAAGCATTATCAATGCAAAACCTCTCGAAAAAAATAAAATAATTTTTAGAGTGTGTTGCTGTGACAGTATTTAGTGCCTAATTCAGACTTGATCGCTGCAGCAAAATAGTTCTCTAATGGGCAAAACCATGTGCACTGCGTGTGGGACAGATATAATATGTGCAGAGAGTTAGATTTGGGTAGGTTGTGCTTAAACTGAAATCTTAAATAATAATAATAATTATAATAATAATAATACTTTATTGTCATCAATAGTTCAAGAAAAAAAATACATGAACAATCAACGAAACTAAAAGCAAGCATATACAGAGACCATGAGAACAGAAAGAGCACTCCTGAAACCAAGACATTCTCAATTATCAATTTATCTCGGTTTTGTCCGGTTTAACATGTTTACTGCTGTTGGGAAAAAACTACCCCTTAACCGGTTAGTCCGACAAAGAATAAAACGATAACGCCTATTAGATGGCAACACAGAAAACATCCCCACATTAGGATGAGATAGATCTCCCAAAATACTTCTCACCTTAGTGAGGAGCCTCTTTTCATATATATCCTGAATACAGGGCAAACTAACTCCAATAACCCTGCTCGCAGTTTTAACCACTCTCTGAAGGGACTTACGTTCTACGGCAGTACAGTTACCAAACCATACCATAATCCCGTATGTAAGGACACTCTCTAAGATGGCCGAATAAAAATTTACTAAAATCTCCTTACGTATTCCCGCCATACGCATTTTCCTTAGTAAAAACAGGCGTTGTTGGGCTTTTTTAACAACACATCGAGTATGAGTGCCCCAGAACAAATCATTAGAGATGTTAATACCCAGTAATTTAAAAGACTCAACTGTCTCCACTACCTGGTTATTTACAATTATAGGGCAAAAAGGCTACTTATGCGATTTCCTAAAATCTACAATCATTTCTTTCATTTTTTTTACATTTAGGATTAAATGATTTGTTTGACTCCAAGCTTCTAACCTAGCGACCTCAGATCTATATTCTGACTCATCGTCCTTACTAATTAAACCTACAACTGCAATATCATCGGCAAATTTAATAATGTGAACTGACTCCGATTTAGAAATGCAATCATAGGTAAACAGCCCACCCAAATCTAAATTTCTGTACACATGTTATATCTGCCCCCCCCCTCCCGCAGAGCACATGGTTTTGCCCATTAGAGAACAATTATATGTACAAGTAATGTTTGCTACATCCTTCTAGAAACTATACCTAATCAGTGATAACATATAGCAAAAGTCCGCCCCTCATGTCAGTGCCGCCCCCCCCCCCCGCACAAATACAAAAGCGCCTTTGTATCTGTGGAGTAACTCCCGGCCAGCGCAGCTCCTGCGGCTAGCCGGGAGTTGTGTGTCGCTGCCGCTGGCCGCAGTGGCTGTGTGAGACGTCACGCAGCCGCCGCGGCACGCCCCCCCAACGGTCTGGCCACATATGTGTTGGCCGGACCGCGCCTACTAAATGGCGGCTTAACGCCGCTGTTCAGCCCCTCCCGCCCAGCGACCGCCTCTGTCTCAGAGGCGATCGCTGGGCACCGACGACTACCATGCGCCGGCGCACTGCGGCGCCGGCACAGTTCCGACCCGACTGCTGCGCTGCGACAAACTGCAGCGAGCAATCGGGTCAGAATGACCCCCTTAGTTCACTAAATTGAAGTTATCCTTTCATTTCTACACAAAGGATATACATTTACCAATCACACTATTGGTTATCCAGCAGGAACAGTGCTGAATCAGTTAAAGAAAAACACCAAATGGTATTTTAATTTTATTAACTAACTTCATAGAAGTTGTATATTTACAGGACCAGAAAAAAAATGAATGTGAGATTTCAAACAAACTTTGGTAATTTATGTAAAATGATAGATGCTTCATAATGTACATATCAATTCTGCCTGTAGTGTAGTGTAGTCTACCAAGTATTGTACATATGTAAGGATTAATGTGAGATTTACAGGTAACACTAACTAAAATATTAAAGAACAAAGTTACACTCACAGCTATCCTTATTTTCTAGGAACAGTCCAAAATGTTTGTCCAGGGAAATACCTTTTTTTTATTTATTTAACAAAATTGAATCATTTGTACATTACAATTACTCTTTTACTAACCCGTAGATTCAATTCTTATTGTCTATTCTTATTTTATGGTCTTCATGAAGATATGTGGATCTAATACAACAAGGTTTTATAGACACCAGGGTGTAAATGTAATAGAGTGCGAGTTGCCGAAGGTGTGGAATTCGGGCGAGAATGCCCATAATTTTAGTGGCAATCATTTACAAGGTTGGTGAATACCAGGGGGGCCGCAGGGAGGGCTTCTGGGGTTGGCGGGTGTGGTCGCTCACCCCCCACACGTCACACATGCAGAGAGAGGACACTGTTTCTGCCTCTCTCCCCGCGGCAGCACACAGCAGAGTGTGTGCTGCGCTGGGGAGAGATGCTGCTGCTGCAGCAGTGTCCTCTCTCTGCCAGCGGCGGCAATTTCTACATCGGGGAAGGGGGAGGGGGCAGTGGGACTCGGGGCCCCCTCAAAAAGCCAGGGTAAAGTGGACTTGCCAGCCCCCCCTCTCAGCAGCACTGTGTATGTGCGTAATATCTCTGTGAGTAGGAGGTATTTAACATTTAAGTCTCTTGTCAAATGTCCTTGCTTTCTAAGCTGATATTTATTTAAGAAGCATACTAAGAATACATAAGTATGTTATAATCAGCTTGAGGAAATAAGAAATGGTTGGAATTGTAGTGCTTCAAGGTCTGTTGAGAAATTATTTTGCATGACGTGCTAAGATGCCCTGCCTCACTGGCAGAGCAGGTGACAGATTGTAGAGCAGAATATAGTTTGGAGCAGAGAAGGGAAAGGGGGACATGATAGAAACCTTCAAATATATCAAGGGTTTTAACAAGGTCCAGGAAGGAAACATTTTCCAAATGAAGAGAAGCAATAGGACACGAGGGCATCCACTGAAACTGGAGGGGGGGTTAAGGGTAAATTTGAGGAAAAATTACTTCACAGAAATGGTAGTGGACAAGAGGAATAGCCTCCCATAAGAGGTGGTAGAGGCTGAGACAGTAGAGCAATGTAAACATGCATGGGACAGACATAAGGATATCCTTACAAAGAAATCAGGATCAAATAAGGTTTGAGATAAAAAAAAAAATATGGTAAAAAAAAGGGGCAGACTAAGTGGGCCAAGTGGTTCTTATCTGCCGTCAAATTCTATGTTTCTATAGTCAGCAGCGGAGGACATGTGCCGTACAGTAAAGAGAAACTAAAAATAAAAGTCTGGTGAGAGAAACAGAGGACAAGCTGGTAGGTCCCAAGAGCCTGATTCAGAGCTGCATGAAAATCCATTCAGAGGCTTGATTTTAAGATTATTTCACACTGTGCAAGCATTTGAGATGAGCAAATTGAACTATGGATGATACCAAATTATACATATTTCAGCCTCATCTCCAGTTACTGCCAATTTGGCATGAATGGGTGGAAACTGGACATCTGCATGTAGGCTAAGCACATGTTACTGGGGTACAGGCATTATTGTGGAGAAAAGTAAAAGGTAACTTGTCCTAAAATGCATATTTTACTATTTAGTATATGGGGGACTGGATGGTGTGAGAAGAAAGAACTTGCCTACCATACTTATACCTGCCTTCTGATGCATCACTGTGGCAGGCCTGTCATAGCTGGAATACTGTAAACTATAGTTGACATGAAGATGGACATACAGTAGTAACCCAACAATAATCAGATTCACCCACTGCATACAATATTTTGGCCTCTGACTGATATAACTGGCAATAAGAGCATGTGGAATGTAATGCGGGCCATATATCTATACAGCAATTCACCAATGCACAGATTACAATTGGCGTTCTGATCCTCCGATTTGCAAACTTCAATGATCTGTGATTTGTTGGGGTATCAGCAAAATCTTACATGTTAAAACCCTCGAGTCGCCAATTCTGATCATTTTGGGGTCAGAATCAGTGAATTGGGGATATACAACATGTTCAATTTTGCCGATGACCCGACCCCTGCATTGGCAAAAATGTGGTATTGCCCCAACTGACTGTAGATGTATTGGCCATTTAAGATTGATTTTGGACTACAGCAGCTGGGACTACAAACACCCACACAAGTACACTAAATAGTAAGAATACATTTTGTTTTAGATATCCTTGTGGTCAAATGAATCAACATTGAGTTAAGTGGGATTGGAATTCTATGCACACCTCATATAGACATACTGTATTATGTAGAGAACATTTATATTGGGTTTTTGTTTAATTTCTATTTCAGCATTTCTTATTTTGTCTGTATTTGCTTTTCTTCAGCTAAATTTACATGTACTGTACATTGTAATCTTTAAGACCTTTAAATATATTTTACCAGATTGTTTCACTGACAGTTACAGTATTTATAAGGTACATATTCACATCACCATACTTAAATGCACTGCATTTTGTACTCTACAGCAAATCAACTTTTTAAAAATATTATTTGTATATTTTAGTCACTCTAAGGTAGCCTTTTAAAAAAACTTTTCTCCCTCAATGCGTAAATAAAAGGATTGAACATGTGTGTACCACTATGATATCAAGGATAGCCAAGAAGGTAGAAGTGGGTGCAGAGTACATTACATGGGCACGGACCTACTAGAGATGAGTAACCAAGCCCTCAAGATGGCATGGTCACATTCCCTTTGGTGAAACAAAGATTCTTCAGAAGGCTCCCGGTATTCACAATTGGACATGACCACTCCCCATGCTTGGCACACACCCCATTCTGGGGTCCAACAGATTTCTTTTGGCAGCCATGTTGGTATTCACATATGAGGAATAATGGTATCTTTTTAACCACTGTCAGCACGGCTGTGTTATCAGCTGGCAAGTAGGCAACATTGACAGAACATGGCAATCTGGTGATTCAACCTGACAACCATATAAGTAAACCACAGCTTAATGTGCTCAATGACTGGGACAAAAGACCACATCTGTGTGTGATGGCAGCTTTACACAGGTTCAAAGTTTTTTTTACATTGCAGGGAGGACATTTGTTTTGGACATGAAGAAACCTAAGATCAGAATTCACTTTATTTCAATGATAATATGTGCATACATGTCTACTGTATTTCTGAATTTCAGGGTATTTCTTCCTTACTTCTGGAAGATCAAGGATCCTGCCTTATTTGCTAATGAAGTGTATGGGTGCAAAGCTTGATGTGATTTGCAGAAAATTTGGGTCATCATACCCAACAGCCCGTAGAGTGATGGGTCATCATGATCACACTGTGTTGTGCTATGATGATGCCACAACCCCACACTAGTATGTTTCCATATTGTTATTATTTATATGTTTTAAATGAATGAGAGGATGTTATTTTAAAGGAAATTATTGCTAACAAAAGTGGACTTTAAACACCAGGAAACTATAGATATTATCGAGCAAAACAATATTATTTAGGAATAGTTTAACTAAATTTAGTATATGCTATATTGGTGACTGAATTACATAAAATCAAGTCTGTAACCGCATTTCTGTAATATTTATCTCTTTCTCTATAAGTGCGATGCCTGGTGTCTGAAGCTTTTGTCCAATCCCTGTTGCTGCAATTTTTAAAGTGACTATATATGCCATCAACTCAAACACCATTGTGTATAAAAATGACCGTGGCCTTGTGCGTGAGAAGGAAATATACACACGCACTTTCTCACAATTCCTTGTCATCTCCATCCTCAATCAACCTTTCTTAACAAAGAAATACGGCTTAGTGGTCTCAATTGCATCCCCAGTGGATATCTGTCAAGTTGCTTCTCTACCTTTGTTCACCGAAACAAATCACAGATTTGCTAGAGAAGTGACAAACATGAAATAGAGCTCTTCCAGCCTTCACCATGCTTAGTCGCTATTGTAACAGAAAGCCTGGGAAAACGCACAGGGCTTTTGTGTTTTTAATACACAGCACTAAGAAATGTAAAAACTGATGCTTGAAGTGGTGACATCTTTATAGAAAATGTTCTGCCCCAGGTAGTGCTATCATTCTGGCAGTACGATCATATCACTTATTTTACTGTGTCCATCTGCTTACGTATTATTTGCCACTACACCTGCCAGGAGCCATCAACAAACATCCTTTTTACTTTGTATCAATAGAAGAATAAGGGATCCCTCCCTGCTCATCGCTGTATGACTGTAGTAGAGGTGAAGATATGTATTTATTTTACCATCCGTAATTTTTCAACCAAATGACTATATACAATAATTTAGCATTTGTATTATTAATTTGGTAATTAAATGTAAAATGTGCTGTATTTATTTATTTTACTTCTTTCATTTGTACCATTTGTTTAACTACAGTAGAAATAACTTGTGTATAAAAGGTGTACTCTGTATTAATTGAATACAGAAAAAGTATATGTGACTTACTCATTGTTAAAGCATTATTTTTCTATGAACTTTGATACTGTAGTTATCCACTTTATGGAGTTATGGAGCCCTATGCTCACCAAATGGTGAATCTACCATATATAATAATTATCAAAGCTCTGTGCCATTTCCAACAGGCTCCCACTGCTAGGGTGATGGGACAGACCTAGTCGGAGAGGAAAAGAACCCAACATTTCACTGGGAACCTGATAAGTATGGGAGCAGAGGGGGTAGGAGGTTGGTGAGGCAGGACAGAGCAGAAAAGAGGGGGTGAAGGTGGAGCAAGATAGAGCTGTGGGACAGGGCAGCGGAGAAAGGATAGGGCTGAACAGAGCAGGGGGCAGAATGGGGGCCAACTTTACTAGTATAGTTTAATCAGGCTCAACATAGTGAGTACCTAATAATCTTCATGAGGAATGCATTATTTGTACCCAACAGACCTACCATAAAACAAAACTTGCATACTAGCAAATGTGTTATTTGTGCTGAGTAAAGTGGATCAATATTTAGAGATACAAGTAGACTGTGTAGTTCTTGGGAGTAGGAACCTGTAGATCAACTTAGTTACGGTAATACAATTCCTGACTGAACATTTATGAACTGAAACCAGTAGCAGAACTGTAATAGGGGGCGGGGGCAGAGAGGCTGGATAGGTCTCCAGAATAATACCCTTTAATAAATATAAAAAATATCCTATTACTACCTTTATATCAGTATGATCCTTTGCGGCTTTTTTCTTCTTCAATAGAATAGGTATGATGTTTCCCTGCATCTGTGATACCAGCATTCAATTTGGTTAAAACTACCAGTGTTCTCTGCCCCCTACTACATAAAATAATGCCTGGACCTAGTAGCCATTACTAAGCCATTCCTAGGTCTAGCTTTTGGGCATCGCATTCTGCTGTTTGATTCCTGTGTACTGCCCTTGCCGCTGATACTCTGAATTTTGATCTTGCTTACTCCCTGTTATGCTGTTGCCACTTGCCCCTAAGTGTACCAGAGACCTTCCTGCTTAGTTCCTTGTGCACCAACTTTGCCTGCCAGTCTATCAGACTCTTTGACTGTGTTCTGACTACATTCTTACTTATAGCCTTTGTACTCATGGTGCCCTCAAGTGCACTAGAGCCTGGATTGTGCTTGGACTATGTTTATATTATTACTGTGTGCAATAAAGTACATTGCTGTGCATACTCTACAGGAGAACCTGTCAGTGGTTCTGTTACTAGAAATCATATCTACTGTACCACTCACAGACCAGCTTGACTTCCTGTGTAACAGGGCTCCAGCCATTGTGTACTGAGAAGAACTTAATGTAGTACATCTACTATATTAACGTGATATTTTCCTTATGAAAGATCTGTATACAAAAAAATTGCTTTTATGCCATACGTTTGTATATTCATACAAAACAAATGTATACTTATGTTGCCTGGATTGAGGAGCATAAAGAGTGATCTCAGGTGTTTAATAATAAGCTTACAGAATCTGGCTTTATTAAACAGGCAATTTCAATGAGTGGAGTGGGAAATCTCTCTTATGCCTTTTTTAATATGATCGTGAACTCTCCAGAGAATGCAAAACTAATTTAAGGGAATATTATCATGAAGTTATGAAAATATATATTTTGAAGCCTATTAAAGAAAATAAGTGTACCTATTCAGCTTAAAAAAATGTTTTAATATACATTTTATTGGTTTCCTTACATATGCAATTAAAGAAGCAATATATATAAATAAATGTTTTATTTATATATATATATATATATAGAGAGAGAGAGAGAGAGAGAGAGAGAGAGAGAGGGAGAGAATTGTTACTTTGGAGCAGCGCAAATCCTTTAGAAAAAATGGGAGAGTTAGGAAACAGGATAGTGTAATGCATAGGGGATTACCATATATCTATTATTTTTAAATAATGTCTAAACAAGCAGGGAATTCTGATGCCACAACTTAATGGTTTGTTATTAAAATTTGTATAAGTTTAAGAAATTAAGAGGTCTTTTTATCAAGTCCTGAAAATACTAAGGCAAATTGCTGTTTTTGCTGGAGATAGGGCTGTCTGCTATTTATGAAAGGCTACAGCCATCAGTGGCTATCGTTGAGTATTGGATTGCTTACCCCCTAGACCCATGACTTACCCATGGTGCTATGATAACAATAGTGGGGAGTGATGGTGGAAAATACTAAATGCTTTTTAGTAAAATCAGGGCCTAACTAGGTGAGTGAGAGTGGTGCCGCCACACAGAGCGCAGGGAACAGTGGCCGGCACCTGCGCGTAGCTTGCAGGGTGTCCTGAATATTACTCTGCAGCCACTAGTGCTATTGCAGAGCCACCCGCTTCATCTTTAGAGTGCTGTGGTCAGTGCTCTATCTAATGCAGAGCCACCCGCTGACTTCAAATCTACAACTGAAAGGCCACGTACAAATCCCCAGTGCATGACCCACTAATGCCAAGCTTTCTTAAAAGAACATTAAGATTTAAAAGAAGGGTAGACATCACTGAAATCTGTTTATTTTTCCTTTGCACATTTGAAAGAAAAAATACATAAGCTAAAATGCTGACAGTAAAATATTCTTACATACAGTATGTACACTAGAGACTGGACTTAAATAAAAAATGAGGAGGTTGGATTGTTGCAACTAACTCAAATTTGTACTCTGGTTGGAAAAGGTAATATGGAAGTAATATATCACCTTTGGGATGAATCGTATTTTGAAATACACAGACCTCGAAATACATCAATGACAACAGCCAGTTGATGATGATAATTGGTTCCTTTTTAGATTTAAAGTTTTAATATTTTAGATTTATTCAAAATACGGAAGTGGGAACGCAGGGAATATTGAAGTTAAACTTTAAATCATCCCCGCAGCATATGTTGAAGATAACACCATGGCAAAATTATACTGTGCTGCACAATGGATATATTTAAAATTTGCAGAAACATTTAGCGTTGCAAGCGGATTAGTGGGTGCTTCCAAAGCAAGAAAAATACTGCAGTGTATAATAAGGCTGAATATTATTTTGTGTGCTACAAAATAACACAGGCAGCATTTCCCCACCATGTATATAACAATTGCAATTACACCCCTTGCAGTGAGTAATTATTCCCAGTAGTAAGTATAACCCTTTAGTGACAGAGATTGTGTCATCACTAGACTATTTCTGATGAAAGAAGAGTGAAGTTGGCTGATACATTGGATATACAATTGTCTGTCTTTAGATGGCTTTGTGAGCTGACATTATAGTGCATAACTTATGTACGGGTTCACTACGATATGCCGGCGGTCGGACTCCCGGCGACCAGCATACCGGTGCCGGGAGCCCAACCGCCGGCTTACTGACAGTGTGGCGAGCGCAAATGAGCCCCTTGCGGGCTCGCTGCGCTCGCCACGCTACGGGCATGGTGGCGCGCTACACGCGCCACGTTATTTTATTCTCCCTCCAGGGGGGTCATGGACCCCCACGAGGGAGAATTAGTGTCGGTATGCCGGCTGTCGGGATCCCAGCGCCGATATACTGTGCGCCGGGATCCCGTCAGTCGGCATACTGAAGACCACCCCATATGTACAGTAGGCAAATACAGTTTGCCTTTTTTAATGTACAGTACAATCACAATGTATTGTTTTCGGTTGCCTTTGGTTAAATTTTATTTCTCTAAAAAGATATTTAATCTTACAAAATATAGGATCCCCCTAACCTCCTCCCTTAATGCCAAAACCTAATCCCCTCCTTTCCGCAGCCTAACCCTAACCCCCCTGGTGGTGCCTAACCCTAACCGCCCCTCTCCGTAGCCTAACACTAACCCACCCCCCCACCCTGCAACCTAACCCTAACCCCCCCCCCCCTCCCCAAGGTGGCACCTAAATCTAAACCTTTTACCCCCGCAGCCAAACCCTAACCCTCCCGGCTATACTTACCTTTGGGATTCTGGGTGTTGGGATTCCAGCCTCTGGATAATGACCTGTTCTGGATTCCGGCGGTATCTTGCACGTATACCGCAAAAAAACAACTAATTCTTCACTATTACCAGAACTGCCAGTTTGTTAAACCTGAGTACAATGTGAATTAAAAAAATGCAAACCCCTAGACACGCTGGTAACTAAGTCTTGTTGGAATGTAGCAACTTTTATTTTGCTTTATTATATAAGGCCTGATTCAGAATAGATCGCAAAAGCAAAATCTTTCTCTAATGGGCAAAACCATGTGCACTGCAGAGAGAGTTAGATTTGGGTGTGTTATTTTGTTTCTGTGCATGGTAAATACTGGCTGCTTTATTTTTACACTGCAATTTAGATTTCAGTTTGAACACACCCCACCCAAATCTAACTCTCTCTGCATATGTTATATCTGCCCCACCTGCAGTGCACATGGTTTTGGCCATTAGAGAAAGATTTTGCTTTTGCAATTCATGCTGAATCAGGCCCATAGCTCAGTATTTTAGACAGGATTATTTCAACAGATTTATGAAGTAGTCTCTTGAGAAATCAGTGCTCTTCTGTGGTCATCAATAATACATAGAACCTAAACAATTAACTACATATATGTTAACTTACTAGGCAACCAATTAACCAATAAAGTAGACTTTAATGTGTCCACTTCTAAAAAGAAACTAATAGGTTAAGATAAGCCATATAAATGTTGTAATACTAAATTTACAAATTACATTGTACTTATTACATTTAAATATGGTGTTCACTTTTGTGTTGACAATTGCAATTTTTCACATAAGAAAACTGAATTGGTATTATTTTCAAGCTACAGAAGTGCAAAGTACATTAGCTCAGGATATAGTCAATATCCCGGCTGTCGGCATCCTGGTGCTCAGCATACCGGCACTGGGATCCTGACTTCCGGGATCCCGACACCTATTCTCCTTCTTGGGGTGTCCACGACACCACTGTAGGGAGAATAAATAGTGCGCATAGCGTGACACCATGCCCGCAGTGTGGCGAGCCCAGCGAGCCCACAAGGGGCTCTTTTGTGCTCGTCTGCTGTCGACATTCCGGCGCTTGGCTTCCCGTGGTTGGGATTCTGACCAACGGGATACCAGGCGCCGGTATATCGATACCAACCCCATTAGCTCATAGTAATCAATCAAACACCTGTTCTCAGGTTGGCGTTCTGTAAATAACCTCCAATATATAAAATGCATAAGTGGAGACATTATAATAGACATTAATTGAAATAGGGTTAAAGACAAGAATACAAGTAACCGATTACTAAGGCAGGATATAACCTGGTTCAGAGTATCAGACACAGCGCTGCTTATGCAGCTAAAGCTGGGTACACACTAGACAATGTATGTATCCAGCAACATCGTCAGCAATGGGATCCGGCGGGATATCCGGCATCGGCTAGTGGAGCGGCAGCAGCTAAGGACTTCCCCTATCAGCCCGGCATGTAGGGCTGATGGAGGATGTTGCTGGTGATGTGCGGGAGTGAGCATTGTCAGTGGCATAGCAGGTACACACTAAATGATGTGGACGACATGTTGGTACGACGCACAAGCAAATCCTGCTGATTAAAATGATATGCAGCATGCCTACATTCTGTGAGTGACTGCGACTGTATCTGCATAGGAAATGACACATTACAGCTACAGTTACACATAGAAGCTGCTTGTGCGACCTATAGCATTACTTTGCGAATAAGATGCATTTTCGTGGGAAAACGCAAACAAAGATGCTCGCCACCACTGAGGTACATTGCATTCACGCCTTATGTGTAACGGCACTTGTAGCACACGGAACAGTAGAAGAATTAATGAAAAAATATAGGGGCTCGTTTATCAACAAGTGATGCAAGTGATAAAACTCGAAATGAATAAAACTCATTGCATATGATAAATGGTGCTCTAGCCAATCAGCTCTAAACTGTCAAGTGTCAAACTCCTGTCATATGTTTGAAAAATTACAGTCGTGAATGAGATTTATCATTCACAAGTTTTATCACTCATTGATCACTCTTTTATTTAGAAGTGATTTAATTGTGAGACCACGGAAATTCCCACATATACCAACAAGTTGTTTAAGATTGTGTATATGATATTTAGAGAGAGCTAATTATTTTTTACAGTGTAATCAATGAAAACAGCAAGACCCACAGAATCTATGATCTTTGACAAATCTAATTAGAGTATCACTGTGAAAGATCTTGATGCTGGCAACCGTTTACTATATGATAGAGGAGCTGGTGCCCTTGTTATGCTGCTTATGCCTACAAGGCATTGCTGTGCTTTTACAATGATGAAAATGAAATTGTTCAAGACTACTGGGCTACTGGAGAAACTATTGTCTCCTGCTCTCTCGCTTGCTATGTAAAAGTAGTTCTTATTCAGATAAAAAATATATATAATGAGACTGGCAGGTTTCAGCTGTTATATAATTGGTTAAATGATAATACAAAATGCTGGCTGTACATGATATCAAAAGTTTTTGTATTAACTCCTGTAACAGGTGTCAACCAGTTGTGCTATGTGTAAGGCTGTACTCATATGGCAGTTTGGGGGCGATGTATCAAGTCTAGGATATAGATAAAATGGAGTAGCTGCCCAAAGCAACCATCAGCTTCTGTCATTTCAAGGTCTGTGGGACAGATGTATTAACATGTGGTTTACGATCTTTAAATGCATGGCCCATTATCAAGGTGAAGCAGGGACAATTACCACAAAGCTAATGACATGGGCGCATATATGGTATACAAACCTACTCTCCCACAAGTGCCGGGAGACTCACGTTTTTTCAGGCAGTCCACTGGCCCATCGGAAGAGTGGGCAGTTCTCCCACATCCTGCCTGCATCCTAGTGAAGTGGGCAGGATGGAGAGATTCCACAGAGAAGTTCAGTGCATGTATGGAGGGGGTGGGGCTTAATGATGCAAATTGGCACCATTAAACCCCACCCCTCCTTGCAGACCTGTAATTCACAGAAGCGCAGGATGTAGGATGTACTGATATGTGATAAGGGCGGAAGCACCTCATGAACATTACTGTCTCTCTGGGACATCTCATTAAGGAGTGGTGGATATGATGCAGTGATACCCAGCAAAGCAACCATCCAGATTATAACTCAGTAAGGAAACCTTGTAGTAATCACCAATCACCAGCAGACCCATCACTGGGTATTTAAAGATGGAGACTGGAGGGGACAGAACATCCATACATCTCTGATGAAGCCTTTTAAGGTGAAATGCATTGGCGGAAGTAACTATTGGATCATTACCAGGCCACACTGAGCTGAAGGTAGAATTGCCCTTTTGCTGGCGGACTCACACATATCCAGACTTTCCGGACGCAGTCTCAGCACTGCCATTCTGCAATAGTGAATGACACATGCCATTTTCATCTGACATTATCTCTGTCTGGCATCTGCGCTCTATGCCGGATAATAAACTATAATATTTTGTACTCCCTGGTCATACTGTTACAGAACTGTGCACTGTGAGGGATACACAATTAATGGTGTACAAACTCCACAAAAATCCATTGATATAAGATACTAAGATTATCTTATAACCAGGATTGTTTTTTCTTGGAAAGAACCATATAAACTTAGACTGTTGCATATACTGAATTGAGTTTTTTATTATTTCATATTTTATTGAATTTTTGCAATTTTTATCCACATGGCAGTTTTTTTTCAGAATATTTCATAAAGGATACGTTTTGTGGTGTCCCGTATGCACATGTTTTAGGAATCACGATAGGCTACATCTTTCCATAATGTAACTCAATTGATCTGTACTGAATTTTTTGTTACAATTTTCCAATAAAATATTCTTAATTACATTAAGAAATGTCTTATCAATTATTTAATTTTTCATAATATTGTATTGATATTTATCTCTGTAA
The DNA here is from genome assembly GCF_028390025.1 of Pseudophryne corroboree. Lineage (NCBI taxonomy): Eukaryota > Metazoa > Chordata > Amphibia > Anura > Myobatrachidae > Pseudophryne > Pseudophryne corroboree. Next base: position 679,476,980 of record NC_086448.1, read on the forward strand.
AAGTGAATGGGATATACTCTGGGGATCTAAACATTTTTGACACATTATTTGAGGGATTGGAGGATCCCTGACGTTCCCATAAGCTGCAAACTACTTTCCGAATATCACATTTTGCCCATCAGTGCAGCCCCATACTGTATATACACTACAACTGCATGCATGAGCTGACAGCCCATGATTGCATGTTGGCACTTGTAGAACTACCACCACTGGCATTCGCATGACCACAACTGCATATGCATATTGGTAGTGCCACAATAGTATGTACAAGAAATGTTGCCACCATACTATTAAAATAAATGTTCCATTATATTATTAAAATAAATATGCACATATTAAAATGAATGAATGATTGTTACCCCGTATTATTAATATCAACATTTCTTTATATTATTGAAATAAATGTTGCCCCAGTTATTAAAATTAAATGCAGAATTTATAAACCACATATCAAAAGGCATGAAAGCCTGCAGTGTGTTGAAGCCGCACCTTAACTTTCCCCCAAAGTGTTTTAATACAGATCATGTGACTCTTAAAATAAATACACAAAGCTCTAGGGGACAATTAAAAATTACTCTAGTATGGTAAGTCTCACTAAAACATGTAGAAGAGTTAGGGGTGGGCATTTTTAACCTATACAATCTGGTTAGAGCAGCGTTTCTTACACTGTGTAAGAAGCAGTTAACGCTCATTTCTGCTTGCACCTCAGGAAGGACCTTGGTTTTGCGTATGAGTTGTTTGCAGGTCTGTAATTGAATAGCTCTGGACACTTTACCTGTAGGAACAGACCATGCGATTCAATCCATAGCTAATTTAATATGTCCTTCTCTCTCAGCCGAATCATAAACTATGCTCTAAAATCCCAGTAGAGATATAGGGGGTAATTTCAAGTTGATCGCAGCAGAAATTTTGGTAGCAATTGGACAAAACCATGTGCACTGCAGGGGAGACAGATTTAACATGTGCAGAGATAGTTAGATTTGGGTGGGGTGTGTTCAATCTGCAATCTAATTTGCAGTGTAAAAATAAAGCAGCCAGTATTTACCCTGCACAGAAACAAAATAACCCACCCAAATCTAACTCTCTCTGCACATGTTACATCTGCCTCCCCTGCAGTGCACATGGTTTTGCCCAACTGCTAAAAAAATTCCTTCTACGATCAACTTGGAATTACCCCCATTGACCAAAGCTGGGTTAAGGGGGGTAGCACAGGGGTACCCCTGGGCCCCCATCTCTCAGTGGCCTCCCGGCTATATCTGTTCTAACCAAGCCCTTTCTGCTGTTCCACTTGCCATGACCTAGACCAGGCCGCAGAATGATTGTAATTGAGCCTCGTGCCTGCACCGCTAGAGTCATTAGCTCTGTGCAGGCATTGAGTGGCCAGGATCAAGTGTCACAATAAATGCATTTTCATGCTGTGCTGCGCACATGATATCATATCACGCACACTGAAGAACAAAGTGAGAACCTAGAAGCATCTTACCGCTGCCTACACTGCCATGGGGACTGATAAGGAGCAGGGAAAGATCCAATTTTACCTGGACCAGCGATGTTCACATGGGGGTGAACCACTTTACACAGTAGGAGTCTGTGGAAAGTGGTTCACTCGGCTGATCAAACAGCCTGATGGATGTCGGCGGCTGGCAATGATGCTGGAGCGCGCATCAGCGTTCACCGCTCATCACCAGGCCATACACACTGGCCGAGATTGAGCTCAAAGTAGCTCGAGACGCTAAAAGTGAGCTACTCTGAGCTCAAAATAGGCAAATGTGTATGGGTTGTAAGGCTGCTGCAGAGACACAGTGGGGGGTGCACTGAAGCTGCTGCAGAGACATGAGGCGGGAGTCACTAAGGCTGCTGCAGAGCCAAATGGCAAGGGGATTACTGAGGTTGCTCTGGATGCTGCAGAGACATGGGGTGGCTTAGACTGCTGGAGAAACACAGTAGGATGGGGGTGAGCTGAGGATATGGAGAGACACAGTGGGGGAGCTAAAGCTATGGAGAGACACAGGCAGGAAGCTGAGGTTAAGGAGAGACATAGGAGAAGCTGAGGCTATGCAGAGACTCGGGGGGAGCTAAGGCTATGGAGAGACACAGAGGGATGAGACTGTTGGAGAGACACAACGGGGAAAGGGCTGAGAATTTTACACAACTTTCAAGATTAGAAGGAAAATGCTAGGGCCCACTAATCTTCATTTAAACACCAATTAAGAAAAAAAAACCATTACCTCTGTTGTATGATGATGACTTTGGTTATATTCCTATGTAAACAGATGTTTTCCAGACCACATGATCACCTACATGAATAGTGAATACCAACTGAAGTTGCTATCTGCTCAGGAAGAAACCATATCTTTAGAGGGTTGCAAGAGAGTCCATAAAATAAGTAAAATGACTGACTTGTATCTAGCGGTGAGGGATTGGGGCCCCCAAAAATATGATTTCTGTTGCTGAGCCTGCTGCTACCTATGACTATTTTTCTCACTGCCTGCCTTTGCAACCAGAAGGGCTCTCCCAGCAGCAGCATGGCAACATTTGCCATGCTGCTGCTTGAAGAGCTGCTGGTAGCAGTAGAGGCTGGAGATGAGCAGAATTAACCCAAATGCTGTGCCACAGGAGGCTTGGGAGTCTGTCCCCACAGGAGAAGTGCAGGTTGAACCTTCACTACTGCTGCCTTATGGATAAGTGGGGGGAGGAGGCACACACACACCGGGCACACCGAGGTGGGAGAGCTGACAAAGGGGGATGGTCTTCCTTTCTTAAATACCCCAGCCCCCTGAAGGCTTAATCCGGCCCTGATACTGACACAAGTGAATGCCATGTAAATGACATTACCCAGTCTATTACCTTGAGACGCATTCTTGCTGACAATTTTTTAAAGCCCCTCCGAGAGTGTCCAAGTGGGGGAAACCCCTACCTAAAGGTCAGGGTTGTGGCACAGCATTCTCATCATCTCAGTCTGCCCCCACTGTTTAAAGCCACTTTTGTGGCATTTTAAAGCACAGCATGGCTACATATCACCATGACACCCCCCCCCCCCCCCACACACACACACAATGTTTAAAATCCCAAATTGCTGTATTTTGAACAGAGGCTAGGATGACACAATCAATGCAAATCACATCATCCAACCTCCCAGCCGCACACTTCAGTCATGAAGTGATCTCTTTTGGAAGGGGGGGGGGGGGAAAGCCCTCCAAAATTTAAGACTATCCAAGACCTTCCAGGAGAGTTGGCAAGTATATTGCTTATTATAATAGACACAGCTTTATATTAAAAGAATTACCTCTATTTTGATAAATGGGGTCATATTCTTCTTTTCAAATGACCACCTTATATAAATACTTTAATTAAAAAAATGCATTAATAGTTATTTCGTTTTTAATTTTCATATTATTTAATAAAATTTCTTAGCAAATTATTTCAGTGCCCAGACGGGTCTTCAGATTTTTTGTTTAAGATACAGATGCAGTCACATGGTTTATATGTAGTTATGAAATTTTAAGAAACAAATATAACACTGTAACATGCATACATTTGTTTTTGTTGAAGATGAAAGCTGAAATAAAACAGAATAAATAAATTATTTGCAACTAATAAATGAAGACTTTATTAAATAATCCATGAATGTCTACAAATGATTAATAAGGGTCTTTCACCCTATATGATTTATTAATATTTCATACTTAAAATATTCTGCAGTGCAATATAATTGGAAATAATGCATGCATAATGCTTTTAGATAGTGTCTGTAGAAAATACCAAGATTCTCATACAAAGTTCTGCCATAGGAGGCAATGACTGTGTACAAACTGTACCACAAATGCAGTATTTGCCATTTTATTTATCACAAAAAAATCTTAGAATTATATTACAGTATGTATTGTAAAATCCCACTCTAATTCTCCTTGCAGGAACTAAAAAAAATAATTTTTTGCATTTAGTAGCCATGGAAAAAATAAAATACTATGTAAAATTTATCATCCAGCAGGCAAAAAAAAAAAATTCCCAATAACCAGTCCTGTAAGCCCTGTTTTTTTTTGTGAAAACATAAAGGTCCAGAGATTTATCCAGGATCCCATGGGGGGAATTCAATTGATCACGGCAAATTTTATTGCAAAAAAAATTGTATTTTTCACAATTTTTATGACGACGGCTTTTTCAGGCAAAAAAATCATCTGTGTCCTGGGCAGTTGAAACAAAATCCCTGATAGTGCCGGCTATTGGGAATAACTGAATTACCCCCAAGGATCAATTTTCCGCAGTAATTTACTATAGCTAATTGAATTCCCCCCCCTAAATGTTTTTGCCCAAAAATAGAACATTTTTCAGGTGAAAACAAAATTGTGATTAAATTGGGCAAAAAAAAAAAAAATGTCGAAAAAGTTAACAAAAAAAAAATCAAAAATCAATTTTTACACCTGAAAACATTTCTAGCTAAATTAATTTGCCCCTATGTCCACGATAAAGGGACATGTTTGGACAGGTTTGGTCACTTCATCACATTTCCTGTCAATGAGACTCTTTTTAGATGTCTCTGATTACTCCTTACATGGGGAATGTTGCTTCCATCCTTTTACCCAATGGACATCTTCACTGTTACCTATATAGACGCTTAAGGGGCAATGTATCAAATCTTCTAAAGCGTGGAGAAATAAAAAAAATTCTCATAGCAACCAATCATTTTATAGAATGCACTTGATAAATGCTAGTTAGAATGTGATTGGTTTCTATGGACAACTTCTCCACTCTTTACAATGTTTGACACATTTCCCTGCTAGTCTTTCAATTGACCTTCATCCTACTGCTCCACTATTGATGTGGCTTTTATCAACATGGTCTCATTCCACTGTCTATGTCGACCAGTTTAAAATAATAAAAAATGTGTATTGTCATATTTCGGCTTGCTATGTCTTGTACCTATGTACTGAGGTGGAGACATCTTTAAGGTCCCTTATACCTGTGCCAATAGAAATGCAGCTCAAATGAGGATCAGTGAATCCTATGAAAACTATTAGCTGTTAATAAATAACTTGTATGGCCCAAGGAAGCAGCATTTGCTATTTTCTTAGTCAAGGCTATAAGATTATGTGTAGATGTTTATGGAAAAAGGCATTTGCAGGGCCAGATTAGCAGTGGGGTGGATGGGACTACAGCTTCCAGCTCTACAGAATCAGGCCCATCTTCATGGCATCATGATGATGAACAGCTGGCCACACAGGTAGCCATATATCATCAAGTATTCAAATTGAAATGATATTATTCTCACAAAATGACATTGTTGTACTTTTAAATATCAAGGAGGACATTGGGACTGATAGTGTAGGGGGTGTACATGACATTTCACTGGCCAAACCTACACAGCACTGGCCACACCTCCTCCTCTTCTCACAATAGGCACTTGCTCATTTTTAGCCCTGAGTGGAACAAAGGCTATGTAGGCAATTAAAAAAAACTATAACTTGTCTTGCTGCAAAAGTGAATGACTGAAGTGATAATTTTATAGTGGATGGCACTTTTGTAAGGGATGAGGATAGAGTAATCTAACATGCTGATTCAGAAACAAATTTAAATACACACATTTATTATTTAAATAAATATCCTAGTAGCTCTGTCTAATGTCCTCTAAAACAAACTTATATAATTAATATAAATGAACCGTGACTGAGTGCACATCTGAAAAGCCTCTAGACAATCCTGAAAAGAGTGGATATGACAACTAGGATAGTCATTATTCCTTACCACACTTGGATTGCTCCTTACACTGTACTACAAAATATATTTCTCATCAATATGTTTCCAATTGAAAAGATAAGCATCCATTTAAGTCAAAGTGCAATACTGTTAAAACAAAAAATAGTACAAGCAAAAATTAAACCGCTATCTGGGCTACATGTGATTTGAAATATATAAGTGACATTTTTGTTTTATGAATCACTGTATAATTACTTTACAAAAGACATCTGCAGATGATATTAAGCCGGTGATCGGCAATAAATCACTGTAGTCTTAGATTTTAAACCTTAAGAGTTTGTAATTTTATGAAACGCTGGTCATGTCACGCTTTCTCAAAGCATTAATCATAACTGTACGTCTTGTCCATTAATACCTACCAGGTGAAGAAATGTTATGAAACAACTGTCTCCTGTCAACTGAGCTTAATACTAGCAGGTGGGTGATTACTGTCTCTAAAATATTTAATACATGCAATTAAAAACCAATGTAACTATAATACATGAACATAAATTCAACCTATATGAGCAAAATCTGGAAATATTGTGTCAACGCATTAGCTATATTTCTTAATAACCCATTTAAAATGTGGTATTAATTAGTATTACTGAATTTACAAATTCACTGAATAATAAATGATGAATGTGACTTATTCATTTAGGCACCCCCTAGTCTTAATGTCTGCCCTGAGGATTGGAGATGTTTTAAGAAAAACTATTTTATATGGCTTTGTTTTTTAAGGTTAGTGTTGAATAAGTTACAAGCCACATTGTAATTGTGCGTGTGTAATTTGTTTACATTATAATAGAGTGGGAGAAGCTTAATAAAACCCCTTTTCCACTACTGATGCGGGTCGCATCCGGGAGCCTGACACAGGAGCTACTTGGCTGCGACCCGCATCACAGTTTGAATGCAGTGGGAAAGAGTAACTTTATCCAAAGTGCGGCAAGTGAGGCGAGCCCACGAGGGTATATGTTTCCACTAATTTGGCTCTGATATGATGAAACTTGTGTCAACCTTTTTTGTGTCAACCATTTTCTTGTTGACCTTTTCTACTGTCTACCTTTTCCATGTTTATCTTTTGACCATGTCAACCTTTTGCATGTTGACAATTTGAGGTCAACCTGTTTTACCGTAGATCTATTGAACCACACCCCTTTTTATCTTGACAGGCCCAAACAGCTGCCTGCTACTGCACCTCCATGTTACTAAGTTTCTAGTAGTATGGTGCTGCAGCTCAGCTATTATGTCACAGCCTAACGCCACACTCCCAAGAACATCCTATTCCTGTTCTACATTACATAAAATTCTGGGCAGGCAGAAACCAGGATTTTAAAGGCAGTTTTGTGGCTTCTCATACAACATTCACTTTTCTAATAACTGCCAGGAAACAACAAATATAGAGGCATATTCAATTCAAAGGGGCTGCAAGGAAAAGTTTGCATTTAATGTACCCACTCGGGCTCACCGGCATGGAAACTGAATAGTCATTGAATAGCGCTGAGGGTTAAACCCGTGGCTTTACCTGTGCTGTAAACATCACGGCTAAGTGAATCTGTCCTACAGTGATGCAGAGAAGCTGATAATAAAGGTTCAATTTTTAATTTGATCCCTTTTGAAAATAGACATTGGGGTCGATTCAATTCGGCAACTTATGAATAGCGCCGGGAATTAGCTCCCGATGCTATTCAATTCAGCTGCTAGTTACCCGCAATTGTCGGGAATTCTTCTCTCATCCCCGGGGGATGAGAGAAGAAACCCGACAAAAGTGCTGCCTCACGGCCAGCGCGAGGCTGATTCTGTCGGGAATCAGCCTCGCGCCGGGGAGTTAAGTCGGAGAATGCCCGTTCTCCCGACAATTCAACCTGTTTAGTCGGCGAGAACGGGCCATCGCCGACTTAACTGGAGCTGAATTGAATAGCGTCGGGAGCTAATTCCTGGCGCTATTCATAAGTTGCCGAATTGAATCGACCCCATTGAGATTCAATGTCAGCCAATAATGTTACTTATAGACAAAGCTATCTTAACAACAGGGCAGCCAGGAGTACCAACACACTGGGAGGACCCCACACATAGCTACATCACCAGTGTTGTGGTAGCACTGTGACATACAGTATGTGAACTAGCAGGGGTGCTTTAAGATAGGTGGAGGCCCATGTGCTGCCTCCTCCATTTGGGCCCGCTCCTCTCTGCTGGCAGTGCTGGAGAGTCTGAGCACTAAAGGGATCAGACTCTACTGCACATGCACAGATCACCAGGAAAATGGCGTGGCGACAATTTTCCTAGTGAGTTCTCTACTGCGCATGCGCAGGACACTGTGAAAATGGCCGCAGCGCCATTTTCATGGTGATTCTAGGGCGCTGCTGACGTCGGCACGGGACTCCGGAGGGGTAAGTATTTAAAAAAAAAGATGCAGCATGTGCATTTTGTATGTTTCACCATATCAGAGCCAAATTAGTGGAAACGTACAGTATACCCTCACGGGCTTGCTTCGCTCGCTGCACTTAAGGTTACTTTTCCCAATCGTAGTCTAATCTGGACTCAGGAGCCCATGTTCACCGCACACACTGCACCCATTATAGATACTCCAGTGTGAACTAGGGTTTCTATGTGGCGTAATGTGAATTGGGCCAATACAGTGTGTTTAACACATGTATGGTGCTGGAAGTATATACACATTATACTTTTTTAATAACTTTATTGACAATTTTATTGGTCTGTACCCCCAAGTTCGTTGCTCCGATGCTCCGACAAACCTTAAATCAGCCCTGCCTGTAGATCTAAGACTGTTTTGATATCATTTATTTATTAAGCTATTTATATAGAGCACACATTGAGCAGCGCTTTACAGAGAATATATAGTCATTCACATCAGTTCCTGCCCCTATGGCGCGTACAATCTACATTCTTTACCACATGTACACACATATACACTAACTAGGGTAAATTTATTTTGTCAGAAGCCAATTAAACTATCTGTATGTTTTTGAATTGCCTCAGGAAAATGAGTGCCCAGAAAAAAAAACATGCAAACATGGGTAGAACATACAGACTCAACACAAATAGGCTTGGTGGTAATAGACCCCAAGACATCAGTGCTGTCAGGCAGCAAGCTAATCATTGTGTAACTGTGCTACTATTTGAGATCAGTATACAAACCATTCTTTAATTAAAAAAAACTGTACTTTTAATTCAATCTGCTCCACAAAATCGATTTGATTTTTTTTATTCGTGATTTTTGACTATACTCCCCCAAACTGCATTTAAAACTTATTTAGTCATTTATTTATAAGTAAAACATTGATTTACACATACATACTATGTATAAATCTTCTGTTTTATTCATCAAACTACATTTTTTCAGTTTTTTATTTTTTTATTTTATTATGTATGAGTTGAGAATTAACGTAAAATATACAAAATGTACACTTCTATGTTTGCCATCTAGGAGGGAATAGCAAAAACATTATTAGCTATTAAATAGAAACAGTATTGCTGTTTTTTTTTTTTTCAAATCTGAAATGATTGAAGGATTTCCATTTAAATGCAAATGTGATTTTAAAAAATAGTCACTATTTAGTGTACTGAAAAGAGAAGGGGAGAAAAAAACAAACATAAAAAGGGGGAGGGATAAAAGTGTTTTCAGGTAAGAACATTGTGGTTTATTTAGTTTAATATTGAAGGCAATAACCACAATCTATTTTCTTTTGATCAGTCCACAGCGGTTTATGAATCAGAGGAATGCCTGTATTTATGTAGCACTATGCAGGTCTAGTGAAGTCTATATTTCTCAGAATAGTTGGTTAACCTTTTTACCCTTTTCTTTTTACAGCAACAACAAACACATAGATATCAAATAATATCTCTCTTGAAAAAAAAATAAAGAACACTGGATTATTCAACCCAAATGCTGTCAAGAATTTAAAGGCAAGTATTATGATTCAATGATATGATAGGAATCTTCGAATTGTACAATTTCTTTTTGTATTTTTTATTTAGTCTACTTATTTTTTTTTGTACGTGTGGAATCTCTGACATTATTCGGGTGCAGCACAATACAGAACATAAAATAACACATTTTTTTACTGTTTCTATTAAATACAGTGCTTCTCGGTATCATTAAAATGAGTGAAATATAGTGCGCATTATGTCGGAAACAGTCTTCGAAGAAATGGAAATGACTGCATTCTATTGATTCAAGCATGGGATCGTTAGACATAAGTCATCAGGAATGACACTTTCCAATACATAAAATGTGACATCTGGTCTTACAAATGCACTATCCTAGCTGTAAATCATCATACAGGGAAACAGTTCAATGTCATTTCAGCCAGTGTAAGCTATGGTTTACAACTGAGAGATAAAAATAGTCATACTATTACCATGACACCTAAACCACTTTTCTACTGCAGTATTCTATGTTCTAATTTATCATTCGTGGACATACAATCAATTCTAAACAACTACTGCAGTTTCCTAATCAAATAAGCAGTCATTTTACCAAATCCCTCCCCCCTTCTTTATTTTACAACAGTTTTCACAGCTCTTATTGACACAGCTTCTCACATACAGGGGCCACAAGAAAGCCCTAATTTACCACGCTACTAGAATGCTAATAAAGAAATAATATCAGCATAATGATTTGTATTTAATGAGAGTGAAAAGCTTGGAAGACATATGTAATTTATCATAAGCTGCATGTGGACTGAAGAATGTGTGAGGTGGGCTTCTGTTCTTTATTACATGCAGTGTTTGTTCTACAAAAAAAATGTAAGATCTATACATACCTTTGATTACGAAGGACATCTGTGAATCAGAATGCTGGTGTACGCTTTGAATATAGTATGAGATTATGTCTCCTCTTTGATATTTTAATTAGTTAAGCCTATATTAATTTTTAATGAAGTGTCCAAAAAGAATTTTAAATGGTATTCAATGATTAATTTCATATTTATTAAAGGAGTGAACAGTTTACAAATAACATACTGTAATTGCCTACTAAACTAATAGTGCAGCACATTCCTTCAATTTTATTATTAGGTTATGTTGATGAAAGAAAGAAAGAAAAATTATAATTTAATATAGTTTGTATTTAAAGCAACATTGATGCCTACAGATCTTTACAAAGTTAGAAGGTGTAGCAAAGATAATATAAAAGGATTATATGCATATAACATATATCAAATAAACAATATAACATATTATATATATGTCATACTTTCAATTAAATCTGTTTACATTGTTCATCAAAATGTTCCTATGAAGTTTATATTTTCTTTTATGTATCCCAATCCCTTATATGTAGTTAATCATTTATAATAAATGTACATTTTCATTGTTCAGTAAAAAGCTGACTAATCTTTTATCAAAGGGTCTTTTATGAATCTGCCTTGATGCTAAATGTCTACTGTCCCTTAATGCATCCACATAAAATTATTAACTACTACTACTACTACTACTACTACTACTACTACTACTACTATTACTACTACTTTCCACCACTGACAATACCCCTTATGGGGTACTATCACCAGCACTCCACCTCAAGGGCTGCTATTACCAACAATCCATACCAGTGCCAGTGGTTCTCTAACCTGGGGTGCCTCTAGACACTTACAGAGGTGCCTTGGGTTGGTGGTCCAGGACCAAAATAAATTATTTATTGTCAAAGTGATACTTGTGCACCATAACGCTACCCTTTTTTGTCTTTTCCTAACACATTTGTCTAACAGGTAGCAGGTAGCACCCCCCCGTGTATATCCAGATTTTCACTTGGGTTAATATTTTGGAGGTAATTGTCGGGATTGAACCTGTGCGGGAACATCCATGGTTTTTGTTCTATTTAAAGTGATAGGCAAAACCAGTGCTGGTGGCTGACAAACTTAACATGAGCAGACAATTAGAACCTATGTCCATAGCCACATAACTGAACCTACGGATGACATATAAGCACAATTTACTTAATTTAATATTTGTTTGGAATTTATCAATAAGAAACTTCTGGACTAGGGGTGCCTTGAAAACGTGCTGATACCCTAGGGCGCCATGATTCAAGAGAGTTTGGGAACCATAGAACAAATGAGAGAACAAAAAAATATATTAAAAATATAGTGCATTCATGCATATATCATATTTATTTAAAATTACTTTAATTGACATATATTAAAATTATTTGTTTTTGCAGGATTCTATCAAGTAACTTACAGTGAAGTAAAATGAAAGAAATGGAGACTATGGACTATATTTGCAAAGTGGTGGCTATTGTAAGCTGCCATTCTCAATGGACTGGAGCTCAAAAGCAAGCCGGGCTTTACACTGAATGTGAGTGATGCTTTCAAATGTTCAAATGTTGAATCATGCCAAGATGCAGAGGCATGTAATGTTGTCACTTCTTAAATATAGCCCAATGTGATAAAGTAAGAAACATCTGATTAAAATGTTGTTTTATATTTTATGTTTCTTTATTGATATAAGGTTATTAATGGTAGTTGTTTTTCCTGTTGTTTAGACTTAATTGGTCTCTGTTAATGATACAAATGATGTTTCTTAAGATCACATTTCTATTCACAGGCAGTTTCACAATCTCTATGGTGATTTCATATCTACACATCAATTTCTTTAATTTGTTATTTTTTAATTACTTCAGAAACAGTTTTACAATTTCTTTGGTTATTTAAATATATTTCATTTATTTTTCTATTTTTTTAAAATAAAAAAATAAATAAAACACTCTTTCTCTGCCACTTCACAATCAAACCACTGCCGTGTGCTCTGTCCAGACTGGAAGTCGTATCACCGTTATTCTCAATGGAAAGATAATCAAAATGGTGCAATGCAGAGTTTGAAAGGTGCTATATAACACTGTATGGGAGGCAATGCTACGTGTTTACTTGCCAGAACTCTTTCATGTATTTCTTTCTATATGTATTAGTTTAAGCAAACTGCCACTCAGATTTTTTCAAACAATGAGCACCAATATAGGTAATCGTAGCCCACGGTTTATAGTGCTGGTAATCTGGGCATTGTATATTGGGGACAGGGACACAATGGCGCATCTACACCTCCCCCCGGGCACCGTGCCACCTATGATGATGCCACGCCCCCAGTTGTGCTGTCCTGACTGAGCTGAAGGCGGCAGCCGTAAAGTCGGTAAGTATGTCAATAATGCATACAGTATGCTTACTATGGTGCATGTGTAATGTGCTAAAATGCAGAACCATTGTCAGTCATTTTATTTTAAAATATTATTACCATAATCTAAACACAGCTCTTTCATTATTCAACTGCAACAAATACAATTTGGATGCTCTCAATATTATTAATGAACTCAAATAGGCAGAGATGAAGAATAAAAGCAAATTAGAATAGTGCTATTCAAGTATTTACATGATAAGGTCTGCATTTAGGTTAGAACTATTTGCTCATGGGCCAAAACAATTAAAAAAAAAACATATATATGTTACACAACATAGTCTCTGTAAATTTTCAGGAATGATAGGGATTATTACATTCAACAGTTAGACCAGCCAACAGTTAGACAGCCTGTACTAGAATACACATGCACAAATACATACAAAAACAATGAAACTTTTAGTCAGGCAGAATTCTTTAAGGGTTAGGGGCCCATTTGTCATCACTAATGGGCCTGTTACACAAGCAGAAATGCTACTTTCTGCATGTTTTATGTAATGGGGCTATTTATTATTAGGGCAGATAGGGCAACATAATATTTGGCAAACTTCAAAAAAACGGAAAGTTTTTCAAATTAAGTTTTTTCAGTGCCTAGGGGCAGAAGCAGCTTCTGCTGATTAAAATGATATGCAGCATGCCTATATTCTGTGTGTGACTGTGGCTGTATCTGCATGTGAAATGCTACATTACAATGTATTCCTGGAAATCACTGTTACGTAGCTTTTCATATGCAGACACAGCCGCACACAGAACATAGGCATGACACATATTTTAATCAGCAGAAGTTGCTTGTGCATCCTAGTCACATAGCAATGCAAATAAGACACATATGCGGCAAAAAATGGTGCCTGACGTTAGCAGAGCTGGCATAGAGCTTAGTGTTCATTCTAGGAGTGAAAAGGGGCAGGGCGCCGGACTCCGGGGGCACATGTGCGCGCCGCGCGCGTCCGAAATGGGGGCACGGTCACGCAAATTAGGGGGAGTGGCCACGCCTACGTAATTTTAGGGGCGCGGTGCGGCCCTCAGACGCTACTATAGAGAGCATCTGTGGCCGGCGACGTCACTGCTGGGGACGTGCCCAGCACCTCCGTCGGTGCTGGGCTTCCCCCAGCCCTCTCCCAATGCGTGAATGGATGCCGCGCGCATGCGCACGGCATCTATACATGCCGGGAGGGCAGGAAGCGGGCGGCTGTTCTAGCAGGGCGCCGCAAAAGGGGCATGGTGGTTTTTGCCTGCTAAAAAACGGGCAGGGCGCGGCGCCCTGCTAAAACAGCCTAGAGTGAACACTAGAGCTGCCAGTTGACTCACATGAGGCATCTCCTGCTGTATGGCGTTTTGATGCAAGATGTATGAGGACACATCTGTATCCAAGCAGAGGCAGAGGTCACAGTGTTAGAGGCCGTGAGAGTGCTGTGTACAGGTGGGTTGGTTGTGCAATAGTGTTTGGCATATGTGTAAGTAAGGGGCATTATGTGTGTCATGTGTATAAATGCATTAATAATGTGCAGCATATGTGTAAGGGGCACTATGTGTGTCATTATGTGTATAAGGGCAGGCGCATTATGTTTAGAAGGACATTAATAAAGTGTGTCATATGTGTAAGGGACATTATGTGTATACAGGCATTAATAAATGTTGGAATAATGTGTAAGGTGCATTATGTTTATAAGGACATTAATAATGTGTGACAAGTGTAAGGGGCATTATTGTGTTCTATGTGTATAAAGGCATTACTAATGTGTGGCATTATGTGTATAACAGTGTTTTACTGTGTGGCGTACCATATAGAAAGGGCACTACTGTGTGGTCTAATGTGAATAAAGAGCAAAATGGTGTGGTGTAATGTGAATAAAGAGCAATTCAGTGTGATTGAATGTGAATAAGGGGCACTACTGTGAGGAGTACACTATATAAGGTAAAGTCGTACTACTGTGTGATGTAATGTGAATAAAGCACACTATCACATGATATATAGTGAATAAAGTTGCACTACTGTGTGGCGTAATTTGAATTAGGGGTACTATTGTGTGTCCATGCCCCTTCCCAGCAAGAACACGCCCATTTTTGGGCTGTGCGCAAAATGTGCACACTGTTCTATTTAAAATATAGGTGGTAGGAGCACCAAAATGAGACTCCTATGGGTGAGGGATGATGGTGCCGGAAAAGGGATGCAGGGTCAGAGGCAGAACTAGCGGCGGTGCTAGGGGGCACCAGCCACATCCTTGCCTAGGGCATCATATTGGTTAGGGCCGGCTCTGCCCACATACAATCAATTATTGCCATTATGTCTTAATGAAGTGTTAAAATAATATTAAATTATCAAACCAAATAATATTAAAAAAAAGTTTTTTAAGCATATTCAGTACAAACATGTCAATATGCCAATCAATAGGAAGTTATAGCTCAGAGTAATATAATAGGACAAACTAAATGTCAATGAAATATTGGCAAGAAAGACATAAATATACACGAGCAGTGCATTGTAGCACATATTCGAGCAACAACAGAAAACAGCATTGAAACAGGCCAGTCAAAACAAGAGTTGTCACACTGAGTAAGAAAACAAACAAAACACTATTATAGAGCGGGAAAGGGGTTCACAGGAAAAACAAAATAATAAATATTTGAAATTGATTGAAAAATGCTTTATTGAAAAAACAAAAATGTTTACATTTTTTTTCTCCTTTCATCACCTGAGATGGAGATAGCAGAAGTATGCAGCGGTACAATTTCTTATTAAAGAGGCTTCCCCCTAGAAAATCTTTTCTCTGGCGGTTGCCACACTGACCCTTCCATAGATAGGACTTTTACAAATTTGACACATAGGCCTGCAGACCTGATACAGGTCAGACAACTAGGAGCAAAGAGTGCAATTATTTAAGTTCTCGTGACATGACAGATACTATCACTGTATATAAATTTCACAAATCAACACTGTATTTCTACAAAAGCTGTTATTCACTGTCTATCTGTTTTCTACCATATTCAATATAAAATACTTTTTACTTACACACTTACATAAGGCTATTAACCAAACTACATCAACATACATCTCTTTGATTATCTCAAGATATCTCCTAACCTGACCTTTCTCCTCTGTGTCTCTCATCCAAACTCATTACTCACTCCCACTCTGTGGAATGCCCTACCACGCACAATAAGACTCTCCTCTAGTCTCCAAACCATCAAATGTTCCCTGAAAACTCACCTTTCAGGCAAGTTTATCAAATTTCAGAACAGCCCACATGACCTTCATAATTTTTCCTATATAATTGCTGAGAGACTATATCATACAGCCCACCAAGAACCTTTGCAATCTGGCTGGAACATTATGCAAAATCTTTGTGTATCAGTGCATATTTCCCTTTAGATTGTAAGCTTGTGAGTGGGGCCCTTCTACCTCTATGTCTGTTTAATATTACCTAGTTTTGCTTTTTCATTGTTGTTTAGAATTGTAAAGCGCAAAAGAATATGCTGTGCTATATAAGAAATTATTAATAAATAAATACAATCTACAGGTTTAGATCACAAATAAAATAAACCTTACAGTGTAATATAAACATTACAGTTAGTACATGTATATTATCCAGCTAAGTATTACAATGCTTTTGAAATATATTAGGCTAAATAGTGACTTTATTAGCTTTTTAAGTGCATACTATATCAAGAATTTACAAGATACAACAACCTGGTGTTAGTAATTGCAATAAACTGAAATTAAAATTGTTTTGATATTTAGAATGCAAAACTATCTATCACAGATAACCATTTAAAATTGTTCCTTTACAGTATATTATAAAATTAATATTTACAAGGTGTAATAAAAATCATTACGGAGAAGAGTTACCACTGTTGGTATTGTATATATTAAGCAAGAATAAAAAGTTAAAAGAGTTGGTTAGATATATTGTTTTGGAACAGAAAGTAATAGGCTGCCATGAACAAAATATTACTCTATGCTACAAGGTCACACAATAAAACATTCCTGCCATATCTGGCTCATGAATCGGCTCTTCAGATCATAGTCAGGTATAATGTATTATGCCTCTCTATTGGATATAGTTTTGTATTACTCATTTCCATCATTTGTGGTGTGCACAATTTGAGAACCAAGAATGGATCTCTTAACAGTCATCTGCAAACTCCTATCAATGAATGGATTACTACTGACCTCAATGTATTTACATGGTGATACAATCTCCATAAAAATATTGCATACTCTTAGGTCTCTTTTGGCAAAGGCAGAACAGAACTTCAGATATATTTTTTTTGAAATATGAACATATTTTTCTTTACTGATGATAAATTGATAGATAGATAGATAGATAGATAGATAGATAGATAGATAGATAGATAGACAGATAGATAGATAGACAGACAGACATGTAAAAAGGAAGGGGATGTAAATATCATGCCTGCTTTTTTATCCACATTTACCTTAAATTTATGCAGATTCCATTTAGCACAAGGTAGTAGTTTAATGTGGCACCTGAGTTTAATGAGGAAATTAAAATTGTATCCAATCAAATATACACCAGTGAAATTATCATCACACGTGAGTAGAGTTGAATAGCTTCTAAGAAAAGTTATTTAAAACTAAATTACAGAAAATACATTAACAACAGAAACTTTTGTTTATGAAGGGTCAGTCATTCTAAACTCATCTGAACAAAAAAGGGAAGTTATAAAGTTAATTACAGTCATGTAGTTGCCTAATGGATTCTATGTATGTATAGAAAACTTGTCAATGGATAAAAAGTAATTAAGAAAAATAGAACTAGGTTTAACATGTTAATGGGATAACATAGGGATACTTATGGAGGACTATGCTTTTTAATGGATAACACCAACTTTATATTAGAACACTTAAAAAGTACCCCTCCACACCCCTTGAATTTAAATTACACTTGTCTTTGTTCTAGAACCTCTAACCTGTGCTGTTGCGGTTCATGATTACAATGGGACTCCACAATGAAGGGGGAATACTCATGAGGAGATGCTTATCTGAGTTACAGCGGTCCATCACCTGAGACTATAACCTGTGTTGGTGGTGTCCATAACTAGATTGAATCACCGCAATGTAGGACCTGATATCTGGGGAGATGGCAAACAGACAGCAAGTAAGCTCTATGTCGTTCTTTGGATTTATGATATTCAAGTTCCCAGTGCCGATATTCAGTGCACAGGGATAACTGTGTTAGTGGCCTGAAGTTACATAATGATATGAGCTGGAAGTAAGACCAACTCATATCATAGTAAGACTACATGTGGAGGTCCATTATTATGGGTCTGATAAATTCCTGGAGCCCTGATATGCAGAGGGAAGGATTCCAGCAGAGAGTTATTTCTAATTGAGATACGCCAAGGTGGAATGATCCAGGTGTGGTATATTATTTATACATTAAAATAATAGGCAATCATAGTATAGACATCATACTGTTGAAAAGGTAGATTATGTAGACAACCATAATGTTGACATGTACATAATGTATACATGGACATAATGTAGGCGATTAATAGTCTAAAATGTCAATATAATCAAAATGTTGACAATAAAAATATAGACATGGTCAAAATGTCAACATATAAAAGACAGACATGGTCATTATGTCGACATTTAAAGTATGCACGTGTCTTTATTATGAATGTCCACATTTTGACTGTGACTATATTTTAAAAATGGTCAAAATGTTGACAGTCAAAATTATTTTTAATGCAAGTTAAACTACTGTAAGTGGAGTTTCCTATATTTTGAATATCAACATTTTGATCATGTCATTTGAAAATATGGCTATTACATTTTCGTTGCACAATAACAACATATGTATTTTTTGTGACTTAAAAAAAATACTGTGACTTTCATTATTATTGGAAATGTGTGTATACACAATGAGTGACATTTATAGACATATATTGGGTTAATATCAAGTTAGTATTGAAGTTAGTAGGTGTCAGTAAGAACCATGTCCGCATATTGGGGGTCATTCTGACCCGAACGCACGCTGCAGTTTATCGCAACGGTGCGATCGGGTCAGAAATGCGCATGCTCCGGCGCCGCAGTGCGCCAGCTCCGCAGTGTGCCGGCACAAGCCAGACGGCCAAAGACCGTCGCTGCAGTACGATCGCCTCTGCCTGATTGACAGGCAGAGACGGTCGCTGGGTGGGGGGGATGAAATAGCGGCATTTGGCTGCCATTTCGTGAGCGCGGTCCGGTCAATGCAGGCATGGCCGGACAGTGCGGGGGGGGGGGGGGGCCGCAGCGGCTGCGTGACATCATGTGCAGTCGCTGCGGGCCGGGGAGCAACAAGTAACTCCCGGACAGCACGCTAAAGCTGCGCTGGCCGGGAGCTACTCCTAAAGTGCAAAAGCATCGCCGCTGTGTGATGCTTTTGCACTTCTGTGGGGGGAGCAGCACTGACATGCGGGACGGGATAGCCCTGTGCTGGGCGTCCCCCCGCATGTCTATGGACATGATCGTAGCCCTGAAATTTTTTGCAGGGCTACGATCAAATTGGAATGACCCCCCATTGTATCTAGATGCCTATATTTTGAATGTTGATAGTTTGACAGGGTCAAAATGTCAGCATTCAAAACATAGGAAACTGCACATACAGTAGTTTAACATATAGTCAAAATATAGGCATGTTAATATTTTCAGTCAACATTTTTGCCATACTGTATCAAAATATAGAAATGGTCAAAATGTGCACTTTCATTATATAGATATGTCTATATTATGAATGTCGATATTTTGGCCCAATCTGAATGTAGATAATCAAAATGTTGACATTCAAAATATTATCAGGTCTCTATTTCGACTGTTGACATTTTGATAATGGGGTAATTCTGATCTGATCGCAGCAGCAAATTTGTTAGCTAATGGGCAAAACCATGTGCACTACAGGTGGGGAAGATATAACATATGCAGGGAGAGTTAGATTTGGGTGGGTTATATTGTTTCTGCGCATGGTTAATACTGGCTGCTTTATTTTTACACTGCAATTTAGATTTCAGTTTGAACTAGTGATGAGCGGGTTCGGTTTTACTCGGTTTTACTCGGTTCTCAAAACAGAACCTTATGGGCTATCGAAAACACGTGACATCCGTGAGCCAATAAGATGCCGTTTTGAGAACCGAGTAAAACCGAGTAAAACCGAACCCGCTCATCACTAGTTTGAACACATCCCACCCAAATCTAACTCTCTCTGCATAAGTTATATCTGCATCCCTGCAGTGCACATGGTTTTGCCCATTAGCTAACAAATTTGCTGCTGCAATCAGATCTGAATTAGGCCCTATGTCCAGGCTGACCTACCTAAAGCATGGCCCATTTAAGGGTTTATATACTAAGCACTGGATTCTAAAACCCTGCACCGCCGACTGTGTTTTTGTCTGAAATGTAAAAGGGCAATACTTTTACTAGCTACGATTCACTAGCAAAATCATTGCCCTTTTAAATTTCAGGCATAAATACAGTTGGAAGCGCTGGTTTTAAAACTTAACATTTAGTAAACAAACCCCTTAAGACTTTCCTTTAGGTTCCAAATCAGTAAGGAACTCAAAAAAAAAAAGTTGATGCATCCACCTATTTACCACCTACAGTAATCATTTGAGGAAGATATATTTCTGAAACACTTTAGATAATTAGATGAAACAATGGAAAGTGTTTTGACTGAGTACACACAGCCAATCAATATACTGTAATTTACAAATCCCTTATACATAAAGTGAATATATAGAACACAATCATGTGGCAGCCCCTCTTTGGCCCTTGTGAAATTAATGATTTTATTAATACCCCAATAAACTAAATCAAAAAGTTATATCTGTTATCAGACTTTGATGTACATCCCTTCATGAGTGTTTACAAAGCTTTCAAGCAAAAACCGACAGCAGGTAGGAGACAACAGTTATTGGGCTATCTGCTTGGGGGGACTACCTACCATATGAAATCCCCATGCATATATGTGTAATTTTCCACCAATGAACATTACATGCTGTCACATTAAAAAAAAAATTGATGAATCTTACAAATGTCTAATTATGCACCTGGATACAAGCATTACAAATTAAGGGGCTGATATATAAAACTATAAGTGAAGTGGGCCACTGTAGAAGTTCCCTTAAGTAACTAATCAGCTTTGTGGTAGCATTTATCAAGTACCTTCTATAAAATTATATTGATAAGCTGAATGGTTGCTATGGGCAACTTCCCCACTGGTCCACTTTTCCACACTTATCACTGTTTAACACATCTTCCCGTAAGTTCTTTGTTAACTGCCACACACAATGTCTTTGTTGCAAATGTACTAAGCCTTGTAGAGTGGAGAGAGATAAAGTACCAACCAATCAGCTCCTGTCATTTTTTAAAACACAGTCTGTATCATGGCAGTTTGGAGCTGATTGGCTAGTACTCCGTCCACTTTATCACTCTCTAAAGGCTTTGTACATCTCCCCCTATGCCATCACATGACCTTGCTCCTTCATGTATATGGATCAAACAATTCTTGAACATAGAAATTTAAAATTAATAGTCAACCATATTGAAAGTGAGTATAGATTAATTCCATGTAAATCTCAGCTAAACTTCTTAAACACATTAGTTTTCCACTTTTAACATTGCAGATTTCCATAACCCGAGTACAGATGGTATGGTGAAAATTGTTATTCAATGGTGGAAAAACAATTAAATCAACAGATTAGCTCTAGCATTTTTTTTCATTGGTTTGATTTAGTAACATTATCACAATTTAGAATTTAATTAATTTAAATGAATAAAAAAAATTATATATGTAACGTTTATGGATACATTTTTAGGTATTTTACAGTAAATGAAAAATCAATGCAGAAGGCATACTTCCCATTCCTTTTGTATAAATACCAATCATTTGTGTTGAAATTTACACTAGAAATTTACAATTTATTACTTTTTATGATTTACTTCTTATTTTGTTATTTAACCACTTGTCTGACGTGGTCATAGCCAAGCCATCCGATGAGACCATGTCAGAAATGACTACTGGCAGCTGCTGTAAGACAAATCTCCGACAGCCACCGGGGTCATCACACTTGGCCAGCATCTCCAGGCTGGGAAGGCAGGAAGACAATCTTCCTGCGATCAAAGCTCAGAGCAGCTGCGGGAGGCCCTCCTCAGTCTTAAATAGTAGTCAGCCCAAAATTTGGTTTCCAGGTAGAGTGGGTTATATATATATATATATATATATATATATATATTGTTTCTTGAGAATGAAGTAAAGACTCTTCCTAATTTTTCTCATTGTTCTAGTTAAGCTATCTGTAAAGCTTTTGACTTTCTTAAAAAATTCAGTGGGTGAGGCACTGACTCAAAGAGTTGCCATGTAAATATAATTTCCCAGATATATATTCCCATTTTGGTTTAACTTACTTCAGTATAGCTTGGAATTTTTTTTTAACTATGTCAGTGAGTGTTGTATAGCTTGGAATTTTTTAAAACTACAGTATGTCACTGAGTATTGTGCATTCATTTATATTTTGCTGTCATGTACTACCAGAATCAGCTTATTCCATAGCAGTGAACATTATGAGGCCAAAATATCTAATGAAAAGGAAAATGTGATTCTATAGAATTAACAAATAAAAACCAAAGTATTGACACAATAGTGTCTTCTTAATCCTCTTTCCTAGTTCTCTACTCTTAGAACCATCCCTGACACTTCTGTTCCTTTGTTCCCTTGTCTCCTATCACCCACTAGCATCTCTGATCCTGTCTGTGTAGCCACTTGCTTTGCATAGATTAATTTAGTGCTGCTTTACTTATTACTCCTTTCTCAATGTAAGTTATTACTAGTCATAGTAAATCGCACTACCCCACCCATCACTGCCTCCATACTTTCTACCCTGCCTTTGTATTTTGTGCTAATTCTAATCTTATTTTATCTAATGTACTGCATTGATGTATAATTGTGCTGCTTAAAATCTGAGCAATGATACTAAAGGGGGGTACTCACGGAGCGATATTCTAAGCAATCTGACTAGATTGCTTAGAATATCAGCATGATCGCTCCGTGTGTATCCCCCTCAGCGATAGTTCTGATTAAAGTAGCAATCCAATTAAACAAATGTGTTTTTTTTACCATAAATCAATGAGGAAGGCTAAAAGAATCAGTTTGGTTAACACTTTTTTCCCCTTGATTTATTTCTTCACACAGTATGAAGGATAAATAGTATCTGCAATGACATGCGGAGAGCTATGAGTTTGTCTATGACTGGCAGCCATAGTTGTTTTCCACCAGAGAGTTTTTGAAAAGGAGATAATGATTTGTAGAAGAATTAGAATTACCACCAGAAGAATGCTTAAAAGTGTAATTAACTTGCTAATTAAAGAAAGAAAAAAAAAACTTCAATGTGCCCCTTGAATGAAGTAAAGATTTTTGTTATTATCTCTTTTGCTAAGTTTGTCCTTAAGTTGAGGAATCACTAAACAAGTGTTTTATGTTTTAAGGAAACAAATAAATAACATGGATTCTGAGATACTTTTAAAAACTTTAAATAAACAAGAATAATGTATCGTAAAATAATTTTGCATATTGAAATATACATTTAAGTAAGTAGATCTCTGAAACAACGCATTTTTGCTTTAACTGTACATTACATGTTATATGATAAAAGCTTATTAAAATTACCAATTTTAAATAATTTTCTTAAGGGAAGGAGTCACTGAATAACATAGAGGAGGCTTAATGATGTGTATGGCATATGTAAAAGTCCAAAAGAAAAAAACTTTATAGGAGAGAGGGACAAAGAGGACCAGGCACAAATAAATAAAAATATAAAAATAAAAGGGGAAAAAATGAAGACTCAAATTAACCATTTGAGAATTTCTCTCTTGAAATAGATCTTAACATAACTAAACTATATAATAAAAGACTAACACTTCTCCTCACCTCTTTGGTAGGGGATTCAAGTGGTTTGAGCACCAGCAGCCACTAGATAGTGTCTGACAGATCAATTCAAGTGTTACTCCACTTGGGCGCGCAGATCCGCCGGCGCTGACATTACTGTTATGTTGTTGCATCATATTGATGGGCTGGTAACCAGTTTATCATAAAAATGAACCACACACTTAGATTTGGTGAAAATATATGTCACGGTTAATTGAAAAGTAATATGATAAAAGGAAATTTGGAAAAAAGTGGCAACAAAATCATTCATCAGTCATATGCACTAACCAGTGGTCATAAGAAATATGCGTTCACTGACAACAATGTGTTTCTACCCAATAAATAAGGAACACAATACATTAAAAAATAAACGAGGACAAAAAAGCGCATGCATTAGTCTCATCACTAGAAACACAAGAAACATGCAAGAACTAGAGTCGCACAAGCTGGAATAGAAAACAGGCACAAAAAAACCCATTTAAATGTCAAAAGCACATAGCAATGAACACAAGATACATGACGTAGCCAGAGCTGTGCTAGTATATATCTAATTGAAAGGTCTTCCTCTTGTGTTGTGTCCTGGCATCACAGTTGTAAAAATTCTGTAACCACCTCCTTAGCCACATACAGATGTAGCCATGCTCATCATGGCTTCGCCTCACCTAGTCACACCCACACCTGGCTGCACCTAGCTGCGTCAATTACCGCGCAATACATTCTCAATGGGGCGTGGGCTAAGAAACATGGTCTAAGACACACAAGCACACTGGGTGAGCACGTGGTCATGAAAAATGAGGCACCTTCACGCTTAGATGTAGCCACAATGCACTTTTTCTTTGGAAAATGGTAGCGGTACTCGTAAAAAAGGAGCCGGCAGTTAAGTAAAGTTACAAGAGTTCTTGTAGCTTCCTTACTCTGGATAAGTGTTCAGATGGTTGTTTTATTCATTTCTAAAACTATATAATTAATTTATTCATGATTTTGGAACTACAGTAGTTATATAAATTAAAGATTTAATTTAAAAAAAAGATGTCAGTTTGAGTACAAACACACACAAAAAAATCACTGTATCCACTGACAATAAAGTTTTTTGGCCAACAACCACCAATGAACCAAACCAAAAATTTCACAGTATAGAGTGAGGTGAGTGAGAAAAACAAGAAGCACACAAATCCTCACTCATAATATACAACACTTGAAATACCTCCCACAAGTAATCCTATTATCTATCACACACCCAAGCCCGCAGTTCACACATAAATTTGCCACCTCTCTCCCACAAATAACAAAAGCCACATACTGTACAAGATTTCAACCCGCATTAAACAATGATCAGATGCCTAATGAAAAATACCATGTGGTTTATCATCCATAGACCTTTTATAAACCTTTCACACCACCTGAAATATCCTGGGTTTTTGCATGGGAGCGCACAAAAACTTGAAATGCTGGCGGTGTAAAAGGGTTCCCTCTCCAAAACCATGGGTCCATTTTCCTGGGAATCCAACCGGCAATCGACCTGGGTAGGAGGTGGTGTAAATGGATAAGCCGGGTCATCCGACATGGAACCCATTTACAACATGGCAGACCTCCCAAAACACAGTGTCAGGCGGGCAGTCGGGAAGCTGGTGGTCATGACACACTCTGTCTATGACCGTGCCGGTTGCCATGCAGCACCCAAGGCTGGGTGCATCACAGCAGCTTCCAGATTGCTGCGCTTGCACCCAGTGTGATGCACTGGAGTCTGCTAGGTTTCCCGGTGCTTAGAGATGACATCATCCCTAAGCACTGGCCCAAAAGACACTGCACACGTGTGCAGTGTAAACTGTGCCGATCCGGGAATATCCTGGATTGTCACTGCAGTGTAAAAGGTGGGAGTTCCGGGTTTGACCCTGCTTGGAACTGTGTTCCAAATCCCGGGTCGGATCCAGGATTTTGGTGTAAAAGGGGTATTAAGAGAGAGAACCAATGACTACCAAGACTTGCACTACCTAGCACTTATAAGCTTGGAATATTATATTTTAATAGAAATAAGCTTTGATGATATACTTTCCAGTTTTGCTAATGTGGTGGAACTGAAAATAAAATGCTGTTGGCATTCTTTTGCATCAAATTGTGCCTGCCTTACACTTACAGTGCATCCGGAAAGTATTCACAGCACTTCACTTTTTCCACATTTTGTTATGTTACAGCCTTATTCCAAAATGGAATAAATTCATTTTTGTCCCTCAAAATTCTACACACAATACCCCATAATGACAACATGATAAAAGTTTTTTGAGATTTTTGCAAATGTATTAAAAATAAAAAATTAAGAAATCACATGTACATAAGTATTCACAGCCTTTGCCATGAAACTCAAAATTGAGCTCAGGTGCATCCTGTTTTCACTGATCATCCTTGAGATGTTCCTACAGCTTAATTGGAGTCCAACTATTGTAAATGTAGTTGATTGGACATGATTTGGAAAGGCACACACCTGTATATATAAGGTTCCACACTTGACAGTGCATGTCTGAGCACAAACCAAGCATGAAGTCAAAGGAACGGTCTGCAGACCTCCGAGACAGGATTGTCTCAAGGCACAAATCTGGGGAAAGGTACAGAAAAATATCTGCTGCTTTGAAGGTAGGTCCCAATGAGCACAGTGGCCTCCATCACCCGTAAATGGAAGAAGTTCAGAACCACCAGGAGTCTTCCTGAGCTGGCCGGCCGTCTTAACTGAGCAATAGAGGGAGAAGGGCCTTAGTCAGGGAGGTGACCAAGAACCCTATGGTCACTCTGTCAGAGCTACAGCATTCCTCTATAGAGAAAGGAGAACCTTTCAGAAGGACAACCATCTCTGCAGCAATACACCAATCAGGCCTGTATGGTAGAGTGGCCAGATGGAAGCCACTCATTAGTAAAAAAAAACACATGGCAGCCCATCTGGAATTTGCAAAAATGCACTCTCAGACCATGAGAAACTAAATTCTCTGGACTGATGAGACAAAGATTGAACACATTGGTGTGAATGCCAGGTGTCATGTTTGGAGGAAACCAGGCACTGCTCATCACCAGGCCAGTACCATCCCTACAGTGCAGCATGGTGGTGGCAGCATAATGCTGCGGGGATGTTTTTCTGTGGCAGGAACTGGGAGACTAGTCAGGATAGAGGGAAAGATGAATGCAGCAATGTACAGAGACATACTGGATGAAAACTTTCTCCAGGGCGCTCTTGACCTCAGACAGAGGCAACGGTTCATCTTTAGCAGGACAACGACCCTAAGCTCACAGCCAAGATATCAAAGGAGTGGCTTCAGGACAACTTTGTGAATGTCGTTGAGTGGCCCAGACTTGAATCTGATTGAACATCTCTGGAGAGATCGGAAAATGTCTGTGTACTGACACTTCCCATCCAACCTGATTGAGCTTGAGAGTAAGCTGGAAAAAGGAATGGGCAAAACTGCCCAAAGATAGGTGTTCCAAGATTGTGGCATCATATTCAAAAAGACTTGAGAACCTGAATTAGAGAATCTATTTAATAGAGCTTCTTTTCATATCTGGGTTTACAAATAAAAAGGATTACCAATAACATAAGCTTGAAACAAGGTTGTTACTGTACTTTAGTAGCCGATTGCACATGCTGCATACATAATAAGCACTCAGGCTCCTATGGGGCATATATATCTGATGCCTGTATCTGAAGTGACAATCATATCAACATAAAATATCATAGTGAACAATAAATAAAACAACTACATACTGTTTCTACAGTTAACCTTTTGCTGTCAGAACGCCAGAGGGCAACAAGTCACAAGCCCCTATAGGCAGCAAATTATTTTATTTTAATTACAGGCTAACAATACACAGGGATGACTTGCACAGAGAATTCAGCTTACTGTTTAACAGTTTCTGACTAATTTTATTAACCTGTACATCTGAAAGGATCAACCCCCTCTGGGTTTAATTAGAAGAAAATTCAATTTAAATCTAAATGTCAACAGTGGTTACTAATTATGGCAAGGATCTGGTCGAGACATCCCGTCTGCAATCAGGCAGTTCCCTGGTAACAATTAACAGCTCTTTTTGACTTAAGAGTGCAAAAGGATTTTATAAATAAATGTAATTCAGAGTGGGACACTACTAATATTACTGAGCACCTACTGCTAGGTGCAGACATGCAGAAGAATATGCCAAATTAAATTACACCAATTCCTCAAACATATAGCTGAATAACAAGCAGCTAAGAAACTAGGTCAGGGTCCCAAGCAATAGGCCACATCCCCTCCCCCAACATGCAAAATAAATATCCTCACAGCCTCTGAGTGGAAATCATTCTTTTGTTATGCCCTTTGTCAAGAATACATTATTGCAAGATGATATTTATTACTACAATCTTTGCAGCTGAGAGCAGAACTGAATTAATCTTTCTAGAGCCGATTTGCAGTTTCAAGATTATGATTCTAAAATGTAAATTAATTATTATGAAAAAAATGGTCAATGCAAAGAAAGAATAAAAAACAAAAACAGCAATCTTTCGTGTCTACTTGTGTACTAAAGAATATCTAAGATAATTAAAAGCCAAAGCAAAAAAACAAAACAAATTCTCAATGTATGCAGACTGAGAAATTGAAGGTCACATCAGAAAATGCTAATTTATTTCAATACAGGAATTAAAAGAATGAAAGTTATAAAGATTGCAAAATATGTCCTTAATAACATTTCTTTCTAAAGTCTAGAATAATACAAATAATACCCTATAAATATATGTTAAATGCTCTGTTAACAATAAATGATAAAAGAGTACACCATAAATGACAAATGAACAAAGCAAATCTACAATAATAACTTCTTTATAATATTATTAGAATAATGTTCTTTAATAACAGAAGCATCATTGTGATTGAGAAATAAAGCAATTATAAAAGAAATGTTTCTGTCTGACATAAAACAAATAAAAAGAAGAAAAGAAGAAAGAAGAGGTCTTAAAATAAGAATAACATATTGTGATTAATAATTAATTTCTATGCTGAGTATGATGTATCTCAAATAAACTAAAGCTAATTGTCCATGATAGCTTTTTTAAATCTTATAGAAGATTATGCACTTCAATCTCTCTTGCCCATCTGGATTAAAATATCAAATTATGTAAACAAAGCCACTAGGCTGTCTTCCGTTAAGTGCAAAAACAGTATTTATATTACATCATTATGGATGTTTGGTGTTTTGACCTTTTCTTTTCTGTAACTTTTTCCAAATGGCATTGAACATGAATATCTGAAATATCCATTTTGTAAATATGTGTGTATATATAATCTGGAACATATTTCATTTGTGATGATTTTCACTAAACCTACAACAAAGAAATCAGTTTTGATTAGATGATAAGATTAAAACATTTCCGCATCAGATTGGGATTTCTAGTCTATAAAGTGGGATTTCTAATGTACAATACATTAAATAATATAATACAAATAAACACCAATAAACACACACAGTAATTAAAAATCTGTTGAAGAAGCTATGTATCCCTGTTGCTGTTTTAGTGTGCCCTATAAAAGTGAATGTAATTGAATTTGACAATTTATTCAGTCAAAAAAGTTACATATTTTTTTTATGATCACCGAGCATTAAGTATTTTGAGAAGCTTATTTTTTAGAGCCTAGTGCTACAGCATGTCGCTACAGCTTTTAATAATAAAGTTTATTCTGAAGGCTTTTTCATGTACATATTTATAAGTTTATGATGCATAAACGTGCATATGTGAACAATCTGCAGATAGCACTACAATAAAGGAGAGGTGATAAACAAGTTTGTCCTATAAAATCAATAGTCAAGTCAAATGACATTTAATTTTACACAACACTGAATAAGAAAAATGACAGCTATCCTTTAAGGTCGTATGGTCTTATTTTTCTGTTGTGCTGTACAGAATGAGTAAGGAATAGTTATTTATATTAATTTCAATCTAATAAAGAGCCAACCTCTCCATAGAACAGTGGTATCTTTGGGGCTAATTTAGAGAGGTATGCAAACCTATGGTTTATGCACATTTTCATTGTACACCGAATTGCACATGCGCAGAACCAGTAATCCGCATGTGCAGATCAGGTCCTACCTCATCAGATGCAGTGAGGCTGCGCCCATTTGGAGACTGGGCGGTGATGGAGAGCGTTCTCGAAAATGATTGTGTCGGAGCAGCTTTTAAGCTGTGCCTAGGTCAATGTCTGCGTCTTCCAACACAGGTTCACTGGCCCCAACTGTGTGAAAATACCGGCAATCCTGAGTAACCTGGGGGTTACTCAGATGACCGATGTTCACACAGAGTGATCCGATGCATTTTTGGATGCAGCAGTGGATCACAGAAGCATACAGGAGTCATCTATTTACACACGATGCCTCCTACAGAATTAGCCTATTATCGCACAGCAGCTATGCTTAAAGACACAGCTGCTCAGTGATCAGCGTCTATCTCTGAATCAGACCCTTTGTCATATTTATGGACAAATCTGACAAAATCCTGCTGCTCAGCACAAGTGCTAACTGGAAGGTTCTAGCAGGACATGACATGCATGATGACTACATACACAGATTAGGTAATTCTCCTATCTACCCATTCAGGTTGACTTGATGAATCCCGATCAGTTGGTAGTCATGGTTTGAGGATAACTGGGTGTAGCTGACAAAATTGCAGTATATATGGACACACATACTTTTACAGTTCCTTTTATGTAGAGTTGATTCTGTTCTAAGCAATTTGAGTGATTTAGCACCAAAAACACCCACAAATATCTATCCTAGGCCCTCTCATCTATTTAGTTCACTGGTAAAAATGGTGGTGGATAAAAACCGGGGGTACCCCCCAAAAATAAATAAATAAATGAAAAATTTAATTAAACAAATCATAATGAATCAATTTGTATGCAGACCTGTGGACTGTATTTCACTATGTCTTAGACATCTCTGTAGCCTGCCTCTAGATCAAATATAGCTTAGGAAATAAACTCAAATCCCATAAGAAAATCTAAATCTGTCACAAAAGGGGGTTGATTTAATCAGTCATGAGTTGCCTCACTATTCAAGTAGGTCATATGTACTGTAGCCCCCAACTTGTGGATTTTTGTTCGCAATACCACAGGGCTGACAAAACTCTGCATGTACAAGGTGATATGGGCGAGAAGGGGTCAAAATGAGGTTTTCACGCTAGAAGGGGTGTGCGGGTGTGGGGAGTGGGCGCTGGAATAGGGGTGAGGGGGTAAAGCTGATGATTCAGCTGGGAAATTATGGTTTTTAGGTGATGAAAATGAATACTTATCTGAGTGGTTTTCCGTAAATTCCTGGTTCCTAAAGGGGAGATGTTTTTCCTCCAGAAACAATGGGATCGTACGACGTAATGGTATGAAAAACACAAAGTAAGGGTTTTTTGAGTTGGGAATCCTCAAATAAATAAAATAAGCGTTTTGTGATAACAAATATATGGATAAATTTCAGGTAAGATGGTCATACCTCACTTACAAAAAGTGAACGAGGTTTGAAGTATATAAAGGTTTCTTTTACATGCAAATGCTGGAATTATCAGCGTACCTAACTTACAATAAAAGATAAAGGTATAAACACATCAAGGTATCTTTGTGAGCTGAGCTGCGTACCGGTACTCACTAGAAGAAGCGTGTTCCGTTTGCACATCAAGGTATCATGAGCCTTGACAAAGAGAGTTATCTCAAAACGCGTTGGTGGGAGGAGGATTCTTGCCCACTTGGACTGCTACCTGCACGGCAGGGGAAAGGTACGACCTTCTTGATTCACCTTTTAAGTCCCATTGGTACCGGGCCATGTGGACTGGTTTTTAGATGGTCTTCCAGGTTCCCCTGTCTGGCAGCTCCCCTTCCTCGTGGTCAATACTCCCTCTGTGTGTAAATCTTTTACTTGTTTTTATCCAATAAATCCCTTTTTTATATATGGGTGGCTTATTAAGAACGCTGTTTGGATAAAGATACCTTGATGTGCAGACGGAACACGCTTCTTCTAGTGAGTACCGGTACACAGCTCAGCTCACAAAGATACCTTGATGTGTTTATACCTTTATCTTTTATTGTAAGTTAGGTACGCTGATAATTTCAGCATTTGCATGTAAAAGAAACCTTTATATACTTCAAACCTCGCTCACTTTTTGTAAGTGAGGTATGACCATCTTACCTGAAATTTATCCATATATTTGTTATCACAAAACGCTTATTTTATTTATTTGAGGATTCCCAACTCAAAAAACCCTTAATTTGTGTTTTTCATACCATTACGTCGTACGATCCCATTGTTTCTGGAGGAAAAACATCTCCCCTTTAGGAACCAGGAATTTACTGAAAACCACTCAGATAAGTATTCATTTTCATAACCTAAAAACCATAATTTCCCAGCTGAATCATCAGCTTTACCCCCTCACCCCTATTCCAGCGCCCACTCCCCACACCCGCACACCCCTTCTAGTTCTATTCTTTTTTGGATTATTCTTGGGATTAATCCAGTGGTGTAAGGGGAAGGCAGCAGGTTATTTCACTCATCAGGAGCGCCTCTATCATTCTACCAAACCTCTGTTCCAAGAGGTTTTCACGCTATTGCAACAGCACTTTGCCCCACTAATAGGGTAGGCTGGCTAAGTGGAGTGAGATTGGGCATGTTGCACAGTTTGAAAGGTGCTTGATTGTGTGCTTTAAGTCCCATCTGCATGTAAAAGTGTTAGACACCATGGAAAAAAATGTTACAGTAGAGTACCATTTTTCTTATTTTCTATTTTTACGGCCCATCAAATTAAATTAGATTGTATTATCCCCTGCCCTAAACAGTTAATGGTCCAGAGTTTTCAAGCCTTGGAGAGTGAGAAATTGCACGGTGATAAAGTACCAACCAATCAGCTCCCAACTGTCATTTTTCAAACACAGCAAGTGACATGGTAGTTAGGAGCGGGTTGGTTGGTACTCTATCACCGTGTAATTTATCACTCTCCAAGGCTTGATAAATCTGGGCCAATGTCTGTATTTATGTGATTTGCCCTGACACCCGCAATATGCTGCAGAGAACATGATGATGGAGGAATGTGATTTGATCAGATATAGAGAATAAATCACATGATCACCTCACCTAATCATATTCCACCTATTTGGTTTCTGACTGAGCAGATTATTTAGGCCTTTGTAGTGTTTTATGCTTGTTGCACTGATAGAAAATCAAGTTTCACAATGATTCATCCAAAAAATAAATGTCACCACCTCAGCTCCCCTACAGTAGTGACTGTCAGTGTACTTTTATGGCTGACTAGGCCACTGTTGATGCCTTTTTACTTGAGCCCCATTACTTTTATTATGGGGAACCCTTATAGTCCCATTGATGACGTCTTTTTCCCACTTTCTAAAAATGGTGTTGTCTTTTTCCATAAATCCCATAAACATTTCAGTAATATCTATGATAGACTTTGTAACCCACAGTATTTATTTTGTGAACATATGCTATCAACGTGCACGCCATATTGCCATGGAACAGCTGGCACTGGTTAGTGTACTATTTTGTTTAGATAATACATGTTTAGTAATACTGAAACAACGCAAGTTCTTAATTCAAGCCTCTGTTCAAGCTATCACATGCTATCATATTAAATAGTTCAATAAAGACTTATGGGAAGCCATCGTTGCTGTAATTATAAGAAAAAAAGACCTACAGATTCTAAATATTGTTTCTATATTATAAATTGGATTGCATTAAAATCGCAGGTTCTCTTTGGAAATTGAAAACTATTACATTTTAGATTGTATTTTTTTTTTACTAATGCTGCATATTATCTACTGAGCAATTAGAAGCAGCAAAATTAAGTACTTGTTTGAAACTCCATTCCGGAAGAAGCAATGCATGTCATTAACAGTTACTGTATACTTGTGGCACCTGGCCATTTCCATCAGGTTTACAGTCTCCGCCTTTGCAGTATCTATACTATAAAATGAGAAAAATGGCAATAACAATGCATATTCTGGCACAACCACCAAGGAATTCATACAGAGAAAAAAATATATATTTGTCAACACATGAAAAGAATCAAGGGGTTTAATGCTAGTTGCTTTGAGGCTGGGGATTCTAACTGCCCAACATCTGGGCAAGTTACAGAGAAAATTAAGTATTTATTGTGTTTTCAAACTACTCTTATTATTGGAGCTACATCTTAAGACCTAATTTGTTCAGCAGTTCATAATCTTACATTTTAATAGTAAAACAGCACATCTTTATGACAATAGGAACTGCAGTATTGTAGTCTTAAAAAAATGTAACTGTAACATTCTAGAACAGTGGAAAAATTACTATAATTTCATAAAGACATTGGCAGCTTCCCACTAACTATAAAGAGAATAAACCTCCAACTAAAAGAAAAACATATAATCTATAGTGAAACCTATAAGGGGGGGGGGGGGATTCAATTGTTCACGATCATTGCTTGCGCGAAAGATGGGTATGTTTTCACGATTTTTGCCCAATGGTGGTTTTCGGGTAATTTAATTGCAGCTGCTGTAATCTATTGACTCAAGTCAACGATTATGGATTTGGGATGGACTTTCACAGTAGTATGACACCATCAAAATTAGTATATTATTAGCTTCCCTTGACTAGAATAACCTGATTACCACCCCTCTACACAGCTCAAACAAAACATACATTTAATCAAATTGTATACTCGCACAACATACTGCTTCTCAAACCAACATTGCTGAGTGACGGGATCATAACCTGCAATATGGCTGGACCAAACAGCAAGGCATGACTGATTAATCAGGTGCTGCTGATGGTATCAACAATACCTGATTAATCAATAGGCTGATCAGGCTACAGCCAATGATTTAGGGGGGCACTGCCACCGGAAAAGGATTGATTTATTTTTATTTATTTATTATTACAGTATTTAAAAAAATGTTCACCTTTTATCGGGTGTAGTACGGGTGACCGGCGGTCTCCTGACCGCCGGTCACCTTACCGACGCCGGGATCCCGGCAGCATACCGACGCCGGGATCCCGGCGGGGAGGGGCGAGTGCAGCAAGCCCCTTGCGGGCTCGCTGCGCTCGCCACGCTGCGAGCTCGGTGGCGACCTGCGGTCGCCACGGGTTCTATTCCCACTCTATGGGTGTCGTGGACACCCACGAGTGGAAATAGTCCCTGTTGGTCGGCATGCCGACCATCGGGATAGTGAGCCGTCGGGCTCACGGAGGAGGTCATGTGACTGTCGGTCAGCCGACCGGCGGTCACATGACTACCACCCCTTTTATCATGACAGGCAACTTGGCAGCAGCAGCAGATCAGATTGCTGTTACACTACCTGCCATTACAGAGTACTTAGTCTAGTCTATTTGTCAGCAGTAAGAAATACAATGATAACTAAGTGCACAGTGGGCTGTATTGCTTCCAGTGACATAAGAAGCCTCCAATAAGCAAAGCACTGACTGAGCCTGGTAGGAAAGGCACTGACTTAGCTTGGAAGGCAAAGGATTACAGTGTACCATTTAGCTCAGAAGATGGCTGGTGATTACCAGAATGGTTGTGCACTTTATATACTGTCCTCTGCAGTTGTCCTTGGACAGCATACATGACAGCCAGATAACAGCACACTAACACAAAACCAGATAGTACATATATTATGCCTTGGGTCGCGTGGTCCTCATAGTGAACTTATCAACATGTTCACTTGCTACATTGTATCAAATGGAGAGGAATCTCTAGTCGTTACCATACTGTATTGTGTATAATCTATGTGTATATACAATTGTATAAATGTGTGTGTGTATATAAATAAATATATATATATATATATATATATATATATAATGCATATCAACAGTCGCTTAGCATGTTTATACAGATAAAAATTATTTAAAAATATAGACTTTTAGCACTTTTTTATTTCTTTATAAATTGTACCAATAATTAATGGAAATGATTTGTTACAGAATATGACTGTAAACATTGGTGATGGTGGTGGAATTTATATTGTGGATGCTACAGGAGTATTAGCCTAGGGTGGCTGAAACCCTTAATCAGGGCGTGGATATCAATGTAGACTGTGAGCATGGCCCTCTTAACTCATTCTATTTGTTAATACTTAGACTTGTTTTATAATACCCCTTTTCCACCTCTAAAGCATGGGTCGCAGCCAAGAGCCTGACACGGGTGCTAGCCGGCTGCGGCCCGTGCTCAGCCCCCTTTCCCACTGCGCTCATCAACCTGGCATATTGCTAGCGATGTGGCAGGGGCGGTGCTGGGAGATCACATGATCTCCCAGCGCCGCCCTTCCATAGACTGTGAACGAGAGCCGTGTTGCATTGACACGGCTTCCGTTTACACTGCACAGCTTACCGGGTTGAGCTACCCGGGTAGGATTCCCGCATCACTTGATCCAGGTTGACCATTTTCCACTAGCAAAAAACACGGGTAAATGCGCGCCCCCACGCATTTACCTGTGTTTTTTGAGCTAATGGAAAAGCGGTATTATTCTATTTGTTTCCAATTAGCAAGTGCTGCCGAGTATGACGGCCACATATAAATTAATGCTAATAAATAAATAATCAAATGAGCAGTTTCTGATTTTCAGCGTAAACATTTAAGTAAAGAGAAGACCAACCTTATATAGAACATATCAAAAACATTTTTCTAGTTTTAGTTACATATGAATGGTTACATTGTGCATACTGTTGGTTTAATTGTAGCCCAAAGTAAAGCACACTGTAAACTCTATTACTGATAAACTGTGTGTGAAGATACTATTTTTATTTCTCATATAGTAACATCCTTTAGGAGTTTATGTTCTTTTTAAGACTGCTATCTAGTTTATGATAATGTGTTTATTTTTAATCTACAGGCACAAAATGACCAACTTGAAAAATACACATTAATCCTTAGCCTCTCACGCACAATGAATAAGAAAAAGGAGCCTTTTCCAAACATAAATGTTTATTATTGTACTGAAACAAGTATCTGCATGAAACATTGAAGCTATTAAAAGGCTTAATTATCTCAGTAAATGCACTGGATCGATGGTAGCAAGTGTACAATTAAGAGTATATTATAATGGATGTAGACAGATGTGTGATAGCTAGTCTACATTTCTACTGGGTGAATAAAATAGAAGTACACAACTTTAAAATCCCGAAAAACAGCCCTAACAAAATGCTAAAAAATTATCAGCATGATCTGTAATTAAAAAATCATACACAACAATACAGAAACAACACATTTCTATGAAGTGCGTGTGTCAAATGTTCATGTAAATTAATAACTTGATATTGAAATATATTCTTCTAAGTTTAGCAGAAAATATTCCAGGGATGACTCTTTCTTGTACACTACAAGGGATTGCCTATAAACATACCTCCCAATTCTACCAACTGTAATAGAACAGTCTCAATTTATGCAGCCTTAAAAGATGGTTTCTTGGAGGAATGGGTGGCGCTTCACAATAAAGTGGGTACGGTTTGGCTGAACTGTGGGTGGGAGAGAGAAGGAATTATTTTGTAATGATTTTGTATTTCCAATTGATATATTTCCCAACACATCAATATAATTCCCAGGTTCACTTTTCTAACAGGCTAAGCAATTGTGCATACATTATCTGAGGAGTAGTCCATGTAGAGTCATGGAACACTTCACAGACATTGGGCATTATCCCAAATCAAATAACCTGAACACCTGGACAGCATCATCTTACACTCCATAAAGACATAAGACAATACACCTACTACAACATAACATAAGCACAGAATATGGTCATAATTGTATTCAATTACAATCTATACAGACATAGTGTAGGGGCAGATGTACTAAGCCTTGAATGCCTTGAGGAGAGAAAAATTGGAGAGAAATAAACTACCAACCAATCAGTTCCTGTAATTTTTCAAACACAGTCTGTAACATGGTAATTAGAAGCTGATTGGCTGGTACTACAGTACATGCAGGGGCGTTTTAAGATAGGAGGGGATCCGCGTACAGCCTCCATTGCGGGCCCCCTCCTCTTCGGCAACAGTAGACTCTGGCATGATGCTAGAGTCTGCTGAGCATGTGCAGGTCTCCAGGAACATGGCACTTGTGCCTTGTTCCTAGGGACATCTCCAGTACACATGCGCAAATCACCCAGAAATGGCCACGGAGGACATTTTCCAAGTGATTTGTGTTCGCACTGTAGGGTCGCCGTGGGACTCTGGAGGGGTAAGTATAATATATGGGTGCAGGGTGTGTGGGGCCCCCTGGAACCAGGGGCCCATGTGCACTGCACCCATTATAGAAATGCCTATGACTACGTAATTATAATACAATTCTATTGCACTTGAAATAAATGAAATGACACTGCACTTACCTAATAACTAACGGGGTAATTTAGATCTGATCGCTGGGCAGCAATTTTTGCAGCCCTGCGATCAGATAGTCGCTGCCTACAGGGGGAGTGTATTTTCGCTGTGCAAGTGTGCGATCACATGTGTAGCAGAGCTGTGCAAACTGATTTTGTGCAGTCTCTGCGCAGCCCAGGACTTTCTCAGCTGCTGCCTTCACATCAGCCTGTTCATGACCGGATTTGACGTCAGACACCCTCCCTTCAAATGCTTGGACATGCCTGTGTTTTTCCAAACACTCCCTGAAAACAGTCAGTTGACACCCACAAACGCCCTCTTCCTGTCAATCTCCCATGCAAATGGATCCTTCGCACGAACCTGTTGCTGACCGGCGATGCCCTTTGCAGCCATGATTCATGCCGACACAGTGCAGTGCAAACACATGCGCAGTACTGATCTGATCGCCCGCTGTGTGAAAACGCACAGCAGTGATCAGATTTGAATTACCCCCTAAAACCAGTAAATTAAGATTGTCAAAATCAGAGACATACAGTAGAATATTATGCAATTATAACTGACAAGTGAGAGTTTTTATAAAGCGCAACGGAATATGCTGCTCTGTATAAGAAACTGTAAATAATAATATTGTTTGCATGATCTTTCATGGACCTAAGTCTCAATAATTCATAATGTTTTACTTTACCCATCTAGTGTAGAAACATCCATAGAATGTCCTCCAAGTATGAGCAGAACTCCACAAGGCAACTCTGGCATCACCCCAAAACTCTGGCATCACCCCAAAGGTTGTATTACTGTGGTTCAGGTCAACAATAAGTGACAGTTACTTTCAATTGTTGTTTGCTACTTTGGAGAATTCAATTCAACACTAGGTTTCGCTAGGCTGTGCACATATCAGCCATATATGGTAGAGCCATCATTGTAAGCTTGCCCTTGCACCTCTATGGGATGCGAGGGAAAACTGTGCTGTTCTGGAAAGGCACACCACATCCATCATGCTAAACTGAATTCCCATTGTCTCTCGATAAAGTAAATAAGTATTGGAAATCTGAGTTACTTAATGGAATGCTGCTCTTGGTTAGTGCTATTTATAATATATTTGCTGTAAGTACAATGGGCAGTACCCAGATTATTATATGGACAAGTGTACATTCTTAGATGCATATTTATTAATTACCAATGTATCTGCAGGGGACATCCCACAACTGTGTATCTGCAGGGGGCATCCCATGTTTTTGATAAATAGGACCCATAGTCTCTTAAATAGCATTTGAGT
Source organism: Pseudophryne corroboree (assembly GCF_028390025.1). Taxonomy (NCBI): domain Eukaryota; kingdom Metazoa; phylum Chordata; class Amphibia; order Anura; family Myobatrachidae; genus Pseudophryne; species Pseudophryne corroboree. The sequence continues at coordinate 679,516,451 of NC_086448.1, forward strand.
TCATGTTGATTTCATACAGTCACAATGGTATTGGTCCATTTTCTGCTCCATGATAGCAGTAAACACAGAATATTTTGGAATACATTATATTGTATCCTTATTCTCTCACTTATTATCTATATAGTGCCACCATGCTTTTTGACTTGTTGGCTTAAAGTGTTTGTAATTTGCACGCACTTCCCTTTCTGCCTGTGCATAAGCATTTTACCTGGCTGTACCACTATCTTGCTCCCTTTGGCAAGATCATTACTCTTCCAACGAGTTGGCATTGTAGACCCCAGGAATGGCACCAGACATCACAGATTTGGTAAAGTCTTATTGAATCGCACAGTTTGAGTCTCCATGGTAAGCGGCAAGCAGCAATACAAATTGTGTTTTATCACTACAAGAATGCAAATGTTTTGTGATAGTGCCCTGAGTATGTGTTTGAAAATGTTGCTCTTGGGATATAATTCATGGTCGCACTGCGAACATGCCAATTTAGCTTAGAGAACTCACTTACACTGATAATTTATTCACAAAGCGATTTGAAATCAGGACCATTTTGGGGAGATAGCAGGGGTATGCCTCAGCCTACATCTGCAATCCCATACACAGAAAACATGGTGCCAGCGTCTCAGTTCCTGCTGCCATTCTGTGCAGGCACAGGGTTACCAAGACGATCATATGATCTGCGAGCTCCGCTGTGTGTATTGTGCGCAGTTGCTTGGATATGCGAAGCCGCCGGTGGGCGTCTCAATCTATTTCCAGGCTTCTACAGCCTTAGCATATTTCTGAACATCCACTGTGTACTGGGATCGCAGCTGTGAATGCATTAGCATGCATCTCTGAATCAGGCCACTGGCACTATGCAATTATAGATAATGTCTTACATTGTTGATTATCCCCACAGATTGCTTATGTATAATGTCTCACTTTCCCTACTGAGTGCTTATGTGTACGGGGTCACTAAGGCTTAGTACACAGAATCCTATGCTCCCTATTCCTACAAAGTATGGATTTTTTATAATACCATTCTCATCCACCCGAAGGAGATCAACATCTGATAACGGGAGTTGTTGTCCAACAATAGCTTGTCATTTCTGATAATTAAATAATTTCACAAAATATGAGCATGCTGGTTTTAAGATTTATAAAAGTTTGGAGACACATAAAGAACCAACCAGCCAGCTGTTATTTTTCAAACACAGCCCATAAAGTATCAGAAGCTGACTTTATTAGTAGTTTATCTCTCTCCACTTTATTTCCAAGTTTTGATAAATCTCACCCTCATTTTTTTACATTCCAACAGTAATTCCAAAAACTCCATCAAGTCCAACAACACAAACTTTAATTAAATTTGAATAAATAGTAGTATATACTGGGGCATAAATATGTTATAGGAAATTATTACATTAATATTTCCTCAAGCTAGACATCTCTGTGCCTGAAAAAGCTAAAATATTATATTTAATCAAAAGATGTAAAAAGAAAAATCAAATTACATATTTTTTATATAAATTGAAACTTCAAAATAATGTCTAGGGAAAGAGAGATGAGAAGCTATAATTATTTTCATGTAATTCCAAAAATATAATTATTTTTCATTTTTTCATTGAAAGCAGAATTTCAACTTACTGTTAATTGGAATGCATTAGAGCTACCATCTGTGACAGCTCTAAGCTGCTGAGTTCTGGTGATCTCTGTTTAGATTTGTTTTGGAATGTTGACAAAATGGCTGCCAGACCCAATAGACTATAATGGTTTAACAGACTGTTTAAGGTGAGAACAAAAATGTTTTTCATCATTTATTTAAAAAAAATATTTTGTATGTTGATTTTAAAATACAACTGATAAAGATAAATCTTATAAAAAAACAGCAGTAGGAACTATTACAGAGTAAGTACAGTAATAGTTTATTTTTGATAAATTGTACTGTTTGCTCATTTGTCATAAAAATACATCTGTGTTTTTCACTGAGCAATAGTCCACAGCTAGTTCTGTTTAAGAAACACATGCAACAATAATGTACGGTAAAAACGGTATTTTAGTTTAGAAGTTAAAAAAAGATATCCTAGTCAATGTATGGTTCCATATTACAATTACAATCCATATTTTTATTAATATTGCAATCATTTTATCGTGCTAAGTGGTGTTTTCCTATCTGTGGAAAACTTCCACAAATAAAAAAACACCACTTGGCACAATAAAATAAAAAAATAACAATGTTTTCACTCCTGTAGGTGTCTGCTTCATAAGCTACAGTATTTAAAAATACTAATGTGGTTTATGCTGCAGATCTCCTCCATTGGGTAGAATGCTGTGAACTAGAAGTGACACATCAACAATGTGCAACTGAGATCTATTGTTTATTCATTTTTTGTTTTGTTCCTTTTTGTGATTTACTACCATGCCTCATCATTGGAAAATTAAACCTCAGATCTCCTAAGTCTAATGTCAAACATGAACTAGTGCAGTCACCTGTGCAAATTTAGAGTTCATTTTAGAGACCTAGAAAATGAGTTGATCATGTTGAGTTGAATGCAATCTGTGCTTGAATGGTATTGCGTCTAAAAATCGTTAATTTGCGGGACATGATGAGTTTGCAAAATCACAAGATTTGGCCATCTATACAAAGGTAGCATATGCAATTGAATTTTCATCATTTTGTAACTTGTACCAGGGTCGAGCAACCAAAGTTTTCCATCTCCTGGAATGCACAAGTGCGTTTGTGACAAAGTCTTCATAGGTCACTTTTGCGCCAACACTTCCATATTGTTCTTTGTTCTTCATCCTTACTTGCCCCTTACTTACTTCAATTCACCTCATTGATAGTAATGAGCCACATATTATTGAAAGAAAAAGATGCAACTGACTGTTCATATATTTGCTAACGTAATTAGAGTGTGCAATAAATTTCCGGATGTGCAATGCATAGGTAGAGTAGACATAATCTGACTGTCTGGTTGTGAACTATAATATCTGACTAAAGTTCTTGTGAAATGTCAAGGCACAAAACTGTATATAAGCAGCACTGCACACAGAAGTCAGAATGTTCACTTCCTTCACATACTCGTTATGGAGCTCAACAGAGGTCACTGGAGAGTTATGATCTTCTATGATTACAAGAGTTTTATGCAACAGCAGGAGAGTTTTGACCAACTTCAAGCTGCTTTTGGAGAGGAAGCACCATCCCGAACCACTGTGTTTGAATGGTTTGCAGAATTTCTGTGTGGGAAATGGTCCCTGGAAGACGAAGAGCACTGCATCCGATCTGTGTCCACCATCACCAAGGACAACATTGCTGCCATGCGGGCCATAGTTGAAGTGAATGCCAGGGTGACCGAGGCAAAGTTAGAGGAGACAGGCATATCATCGGGATCCATCCAATTGATACTCCACAAACAGCTTGTACTGAGCATCGGCTGACTCGAGAGCAGGAGACCCTGACACCAAACAACAGTTAGCCAAGAAGACCCCTGTTGGAGGTGTGCTACCACAGAAGTTCCGACATGAGTGCAGATTGGCCAAGCAGATGGTGGCTCTTTTTGTGGCCAAGACAGGTCATATAGCTTCTGTACCACTCTTGCAGCAGCGCTGCTGTGCACTGATATGACAACCAGTGCCTGCCTTAAGTGCAGGAAGCCATTTTCAGGCAGTCTCTGCCCAAGAACTTGCACTCGTGATGCCCTTCTCCATCATGACAATGAACCAGTCCATCTGGGCAGTGAACGCATCCAGGAACAAGGTCATCCACCGTACAGTTCAGACTTGGCCCCCTGAGACTTATTTGTGTTCCCACAAATCAAGTGCGAGATGAGAGGGATTCGTTTTGAGTGACTAGAAGCTGCAGTGGAGGCCTTCATCCAGCAAGTAGAAAACATATCTGCTTTGAACTGGTCCAGCTGCTTCACCAAGTAGTTTGAGCGTATGCAACTATGGTGAATACTTTGAAACAAATTAATATTCACTTTGCTTGTAATTGTGTAACCCGAAAACTTATTGCATACCCCTTGTAGTGCTTCGTACTCATACACAAAAATAAAGAAAAGATTTTAAACAGATAAATGCACTTTGTGTACAACTGAATCTATACTTACAAAAATGTCTATAAATTTTAATGTACTGGATGTTTTTGCAATTTTTACATTACAGGAGATGGTTTCTGAGCTCTTCATATTATAAACTAAGTTATATTGAAAGGAGGGACACGGGGCGTACTTCTGGAATTAAGAATTATATTAAATAATATATGCACTTATAATGTGTAAAATAATAAAAAAACAATCTTAAATAGTTTTATTTAATAGGATTATTGCTATGTTGGCTGCTTTGGGTAGACCTGGTATTAGTTTTTCAGACAAAACAAATGTAACAACATTTTTGGATTTGCCTTCTTATATTGCAAGTGTAATAAAAACTTTTATGTTATTTTGTAATTATTACTGCTATCTTAAAATTGCACTTTCACCATCAAGACACGCCATCTTTTAAGATGTTTACAAATCTGCTTCTTGTCTAAAGAATATCTTTTACTCGAGGGCATACAGACACAGCAACCTGTAGCATTCTGTGCACAGAAGAATCACGTTACAAGTTAGAGTGGGATTTATTTTACAATTACAATCTTTTGTTTCCTGCCATATGGATTGGACAGATAAAAACATAGTGTATAATGTTACACCTGTGTTTATACGGTGACTACTTTGGTAATTAATTTTTTTTCTCTTTGTAAGTAGTCACATTTAACTTATTTTTAATGTCACAATAAATCTAATTTAATGCACTATACTTTGCCTCCTTTATGACATATTCCAGATTGAGATATATCTACTGTATACATAAATAACACCACTCCACATGGACAAAAATGAATAACTGGCGCTCACTTCCAAGTCATATTCACTGAATTTTACTGGATACTAAGTACATCACTATGTCTTCATTTCAACTAGGTATAGTTTTCATCAGGGCCTAGTACATACTTTAAACGGGTGTTGGGTGAACACACTGACATACTGAATATCTAATAGAATTCATTGTGCAGGTACAACATTGATTATCTGTCACCTGATGGCCCTGCACCTGATTGTCTGGCACCTCTTTTAATCCGGGCACATCAGGTGCCATGTAGAATTAGGCCGTGTGGGGGAGTTAGGCTGTGGGAGGGCTCAGTCAGGCTGCGGGAGGCTCAATTAGGCTGTGGGGTAGAGTTAGGCTGTGGTGGGGGGTAAGGCTGTGGAAGGTTTAGGTCTTGTGGGGGAGTTAGGCTGTGGGAGGGCTCAGTTAGGCTGTGGGAGTGAGTCAGGCTTCAGGAGATTAAGGTTTAGGGGTGGGAGGGTAAGGCGTTCGGGATGACGCTGTATATACTACCATTAATCCCGCAAAATGAATAATCCGGCACAGTGCTTGAAAGAAAGAGTGCCGGATTATCGGTGGTGTATCTGTAAATACTTTGAAGTGGGTGCCAGTCCTATATTTGGAGGGGTGAGTCTTAGTTACTTATCAATTCTTTATGAACATGTGCACCATAACTTTATTTATACTCTATCTGGCTGGAGTGCTGCATGCCTATATATAGCATACCTCCCAACCTGACACTTTCCAGGCTCTGTTTCTGGACTTCCCTCTTATGATTGCCATCACTTGTGTTAAAACGCCATTGTTATCAATTGACCTGTTCAAAATAGGTGACACCAATCATAAATTAAGAGGGAAGTCCAGGAACAGAGCATTTTGTCTGATATAGGGACACATGCCTGTCATTCTCCCATATTATCAAGTTCCTTTCCTATCTCTAAGTCAGTGGTCTCCAACCTTAATTGGGATGTCAGCTAATTTCAGAAAATAAAACCTCTGAAGGAGCTACCCCATCTCCCCAATGCACGTACGTTCCTGCGAAAGTGGGTGTGGTCTCACAAAAGTGGGTGTGTCCTCACAACTACAAGTAATACCCCCGCGTAGTGCCAGATAAACAAATAATGCACCCCAGCAGTGCCAGATATACAAATAATGCCTCCCAGCAGCGCCAGATAAAATGCTCCTCCCCCCGCAGTATCTGATACAGTGCCCCACACAGTGCTAACCCTTGCTGGCTTCTTCTACTGCCACCGATGCTGCTCCTCCTGCATGAGGGACGGAAGCGGAGGAGAGTGCAGCGTGCGCCTCTATTGTAATGTCCGGAGAGCGGCTGCGTGAGGGCGACAGAGTCTCCGATGGCGGGCATTTCAAATATGGTGCCGGTAAGTGAGCCAATCGAAACTCGCGGTCCGGCAGCCAATCAGATGCCGCCAGTGCCTGTCCACGAGTTCTGATTGGCTGATGGCTGGCACAATATTAATATATAATATGAAGGGAGGAGGAGTGCCAGTGACTGCTCAAGCCCGTGCGCTCTGTGAGCTGCCGAAAATACTACGGCGAGCTACCGGTAGCTCGCGAGCTGCGGGTTGGAGATCACTGCTCTAAGTTATATATGAAGCTAAAAAGGAAAAAATAAACAATCCTGTATATGGCATCTATACATATAATAAAACTGCAAGGGTTTTGTCTGTACTTAGCATTTTTATTATTTTTGAGAAATATATGTTTAGGGTTCTATGGAGATGAAGAAAAACAGTATTCCTAAATTGTTGCCTGTCTGTTCATTCTGTCATCGCACAAAAACTACCGGATAAATTTGGATCACGTTTTCACTAGTGTATAGCTTAGTGACCTAGAAAGAAACTGACGTATGTATGATCTCGATGTGACATCAGGGAGAGAAGCAATAAAGGATAAAAAAGATGCTTGACACGCGGCTTGTGCAGTGTGTAGGCTCCTCAAGTCCAAACTGTATGTATATAGTCACAGGGGTAAATGCTCAGTGCTGCAGGCGTAGATCTCAGGACCAGCTGCTTCTCCCATGGGCAGCTTTACGTGGCTTGCTCACGAGTTAATTGCCTCAAGCACCTTTTTGTGTTAAAACTGCAAATATTGTTTACAAATAAATTTTGTGATCAATGTATACAATGTAAAATGTACATCACAATATTAGATGGCACTATCAGCTTTGTAAAATTAGTTCCGCAGAGCAATAACAGACATCCAAGAGAGTGAAGCTGCGGTCAAACGCTGTAATATAGAGTTCTTTGATAAAAAAAAATATATATAAATATATGTATCATTTTATGAACTAACTTTTTAGCACATAGAACGTTTTACCTTTTCAAAGCCACCTGTTTAAAAATCAATGGAATATTTTGCTTTAAATCTCATAGCAGATAGCTATATGGTAATATAGATATATTTCCTCCACTTTGGCATCCTTGGGCACTAGATGTATTCACCAGCTTTACAGTAATTAACAGCTCTTCACTGGAAAACTGCCAACAAGTCCAACGTGACACTCTTCCTTTGAACACTAACAAAGTACATAAGTAATTTATGTTGGATTAAATATCTCTTACAGGGACCCTTTAGTAACCCAATCACTTTAAACAAGCACCACATGCATGAGCCTGTGGAGTGAAAATGTCAGACAGTGATATAATCTACTAATAGCACAGTGCCCCTACCATTTTATAACATAAAATCTTATTAAACATGACAAATAAAAAAAAAAGAAAAAGAACAAAACAGAGAAAAAACTCTAAATTTGCAACATCTTAAAGGAACAAGTAATGAAGGAAAGAAAAGACAGGTGTACTGTATCACGTACTCCCAGGATTACCATTTTTATCAAATGTTACAATTTGTCTTTGAACCTTTATTTGTTCCAGAAAAAACACTGAAAACAATAAAGGCTTTAAAGCTACAAGGGTCTAAGTGGACTGTAGCCAAGAGCACAAGAAAAGAGTGGCATGCAACACCATTGTATCCACAGTAAAAAAAAACACTACGCCAACTCATCTTCCTGCCCATTATATAAAATTTAATTTAACCTGCTATGCAATTAATTCAGATGTTCAGCCTATTTTTCTCATGGCAGAATCACTCACACAATGCCTTATTTAAATATTAATCAATCCTCTTTCAATTAAGACTAATTTGCTTCACAGGGTTTCTCTCATCTTCTGATTGCAGGAAAATGGAGGTAACTTGCAACGTTTGAGTATAATTAACATGGTATTTTTATAATACTGATACATCAAATAGGACCTTAATGAACCCCGCTGATTCCATTTAGTAAAGCATGCCTCAAAGTTATAATCAGGAGAAAAGCCATCGCCATCTGTTTAAAATACTAAAGAGCAGGATTTAAGCAGAATTGTTTCTCATAACTGCCTATTGCTGAGGTCTAAAAAGTCACTATTAATGCCTACTAATTGCTGTAAATTGAAATGTATTTTTTGTGTACATAAACAGGGATGTTATTTTAGATGTATCACAAAGTCATTTGACAAAGCTGTTGATATAAAGTGCTCTTGCCAATGTAACTATATTCTTTTAATACAAACAAGGAAATTTGATACAAATTGAGTCTGGACGGGTTTTTAATACATCTGCCACAGGGATAAGCCTTTTTTTTAATGTTTGCAGAACATGTAGTATTAAATCGCAATAAAACCAGATAACATGCAAGTGGATCAGCATATGCTGTCCGTTTGTGAGTCACTGTATGCAAAAGGTAAACAACTTAACATTTACACATGCTGGCTAATTGTTCTCAAAATGTTCCATCTGCTCAGGAGAAGGTCAAAGTTCATCCACATGTGTTGCTCAGTCTGTAGCGTAGCTAAGGGACAGGATTGTGACTTCATGGCCATGTGGCTGAAAGCAGTCAATAAGATCACCATAAACATTGGGACTAATTCAGACCTGATCGCAGCAGCAAATTTGTTAGCTAATTAGTAAAACCATGGGCGTCATTCCGACCCGATCGCTCATTGTAGTATAAAAATAAAACAGGCAGTATTTACTCTGCAGAGAAACAATATAACCCACCCATATCTAACTCTCTCTGCAAATGTTACATCTGCCCCACCTGCAGTGCACATGGGTGGTCATTCCGAGTTGTTCGCTCGCAAGCTGCTTTTAGCAGCATTGCACACGCTAAGCCGCCGCCTACTGGGAGTGAATCTTAGCTTATCAAAATTGCGAACGAAAGATTCGCAATATTGCGAAAAGACTTCTCTGTGCAGTTTCTGAGTAGCTCGAGACTTACTCTTCCAGTGCGATCAGTTCAGTGCTTGTCGTTCCTGGTTTGATGTCACAAACACACCCAGCGTTCGCCCAGACACTCCTCCGTTTCTCCAGCCACTCCCGCGTTTTTCCCAGAAACGGTAGCGTTTTTTCACACACACCCATAAAACGGCCAGTTTCTGCCCAGAAACACCCACTTCCTGTCAATCACATTACGATCACCAGAACGAAGAAAAAACCTCGTAATGCCGTGAGTAAAATTCCTAACTGCATAGCAAATTTACTTGGCGCAGTCACAGTGCGAACATTGCGCATGCGATGCGAAGAAAATTACCGAGCGAACAACTCGGATTGACCACCATGGTTTGCCCATTAGAGAAAGATTTTTCTGCGATCAGGTCTAAATTCGGCCCTTTGTATCTATGATTTTACCAGGTTATAATAATTAGGAAGCAAATAACAGGTTATAATAATTAGGAAACAAATTTCCCTTGATGCATGTTCAATGCCTTGCTAGGTGCCACAAAATCTATTTAGGCATTGATTATACCCTTATTCACTAACACATTAGAGAATTAGAAATATATTATTTTTACAGCATGGATGATTGGAATATTTACCTGTGAAAATATTCAACCCAGTGCTGGAAAACGTTCTTCCGCATTTTCTATTACAGTATGTCATTGTACATACCATCCCAATCCTTTCATATGGTGGGAGGAGATTACATCATCTAAGTCAGTATCCAAAGCTAAAAAAATATATATATATATCTCATTGCCCACACTAAAATGAGATGATGAGAGATAGTAACACGATGAGGTTAAATAACATCAAATCAGAATACAGTTTCCTGAACACGGCATTATTATAATGAGTTGGTCTAAAATACATTAGAGTATAGTTGCAGCTTTTTTGTGTATTCTGTTCTTTGATTATCTGGAACAAAGGATGTAATAGTACACTACATCTACAGAAGCAATATTACTGTTCAAAGCATAATCTGACAAATTCATTGTGTAATACAACTACAGCTTTTACAGTATCATACACCATACAACACACCCTCTAACTGTACAGTTTTAGCTGGTAGAGTATCGTTTTTTATGGTCTGTACCAGCAAACAGGGGCTTTGTACCAGGTGCAGTGTCTTCGAATATCTATATATTTATATAGCAGCGTTGCAGGGACACGCCCCCTTTCCTCATCTGTACCATTTTTTACTTCTGAGATGTTGGGGGGGGGGGGGGGGGCATACAACATGCATAAAAGCCACTCTTGGAACCCATGGGCTCTTATCTGAGTTGTTAGTATATATTCCAGAAAACCAGGTTAGAAGCTGCCCATAGTTTAGATGCTATGGAAAACTGTGGAGCATTCACATCGGAGTGTAGTTGACTTTTTGACAATCAGGAAGCCAGCAAGCACTATGGAGACCCATAGTAACCGTCATGCTTACAGTTGTAGTGCCAGCAACTGAAACACTGTAAGTACAATTTCACACTTGTCTATCTTGCAGTTCTGAGGTCCACTAGCTGCTTGTCAACATTTTTCTACATTGTCACAGTTCCATTCTGGCTGTCAGAGTCGCTGTGCTTATTGCACAGTGCATTATTGAATTGCTGTAGAGGTCCTTGTTATTGATTAATTCCAACATTACTAAATTTGACCATTTTATGTCTTTATATTTTGATCTTTTTGTATTTGCATTTTATAAACATATATCCAAACCGATTGTGCTCCTTGTTGTTCTTTCTCTTGTTTTACATTCTTAGGTAGTTAGCCACCCCTTTCTGGTGAGCAGCTTTAATCAGACTGAAAACTGAAACGCCGGGTATTTTGATTCCATCGGCTAGTTAACATTATGAATGTGGAAAAGACAAATGTATTCCTATGCATCTGCATAAACATGTTGCATACATATAATGATCAGTATGCAGATGTGACTCTATGGCAATATGCTGAGCTGTACACATTTTTCTGTATGGAAAACTATAGCAGCTTTGTCTGAAAAACGCAGCAGTTATCACTATCAACGGCATTTACACCTATCCTGTGCTGGCTGCAGGAGATTCAGCATACACAATGTATATGTATAGTTCAGAATGGTGAGTAACTCTGGCAACACGACCACCAAGGTGATGGTTCTTTTCTGTACATACGTACAGTTGTCACCCAGAAATGAACATATCCTGTTTGAAAATAAATGGTCAAGAATCTTTAGATTTAAAATGAACTGTGCATACACATAGATGTGTAGTATGCAAAAAACAGGCTACATTAATCCACACTTGGAGCTACATGCAACTCTGAATAAGGCCTTATGTGACTACATGATTGGCTTTGGGTGCTAGATGCACTAAGTAGCGTCAAGGTCAGTGCAATGCCTTAACGTGTATTTCCCCCATCCTGCTGCACTCCAAATATCTAGTATGCAAAGGACAGAATAGTGAATACTTAGAAAATAGAGAGACAGAGGCTGGGTAATACAAGTTGGCCACGTGCACTATTTCTCTTGTTGCAGGTGCAAACCAATGAAACAACTCTTTTTCTATTATGGAAACCTGAGGTGTGTGCTCCAATCCATCATTGCAGAGCTAAACTACAGTACTGTATGTGTTGGGGGCTATGGTCTGTGGACCATTTCCAACAAGAGAATTGCCCTATTTCTACACATCCCATGGAGTATTAAGGTCACCTTAGAGAGAAAAGAAGCCACCTTCAGTTCAAGACTGAAGCTTTCCTCAGTGAGCAAATCTTCAGACAAGAGACGGTACAGAGATATTTTAAAAACTATGGTGCTTTTATTTTTGGAACCTGCTGTTCAAATATGTAGTAGTCACCCTCAGATGTAGTTCATGTGTTCCTAATATTGGTTATATACAGTATTATACACAAATGTGTATTTATAATTGGTGCAGGATCTTAGTAACATTTGAAAAACAATATATAATTTCTGAAATTAATTTGCATATATCAAATTTGTTCTAGATTGTTCCTTATCTTTTGTAGTATAGACTAGATGGGCTTTTCTTGTTCTCTCGATATATGTTACAAGTCCGATGTAACTTCTTTCAATTTTCTGTCTTCTATAATGGTCCTATAAAAAGACACTTGCACACAAAAAAGGCCTCACACCACTCCTAGTCCTTAGTATGTCATCAAATTATATTTATAAGGTGGGTCAAGGTGACATCACAACCCGGCCCATAAGTATGAAAGGGTTCTCAAGCCAGGTCGCTCTCGGGAAGCACCCGTGTACAAATTCCCAAGTGCAACCTGGCTCAGCTAATCTGAAAGGGGTGTTACTGATATGTAAATCCATACTGCATGGTCTGTCATAGATCAAAATTTCCTCTCAAAATGATTCAACTTTTCTACTATGTATTTAGGGAGACATTGGGGCTGATAGTGTAGGGGTGTGTACACGACCACATGGCTCTGGCCACACTCACACAGTGCTGGTCACACCTACTACACTTCTTACAATAGGCACCACTGGCCCAACATAGCTCCACGCACCAGCCAAAAGTAACATGCTGCAAAATCCAGTAAAGCAATGACCACCATTTTGTTTAACATGATCAGTAAATGAAAAGATTTGTGTAATTTGCCACATTAGATGTATTTAAATGTGAACAGTTTGACTGATTAGTTCTGCTTTATGTGAGCAGCAATTCAAAATTAGACAAAATATTCTGCAACATATTTTTTTGGGAATAACAAACAGTAAAAATGAAAAACAAAAATGCACACTTCAAACATTTCTAAAATGTGTGCATTATAATACACAGTTTGATAACAGTGTCTCAGCAGAAGACACACATCTTACAATCATGCTGTTGTCTTGGCAATGACCCACATGAGATAGTATAAATGGCTAGTACATAACCCTTCAAAATTGTGAAGAGAATAAGCAATTTCAAAATAGTCTTCTACTTCTCTGTAATTAATTTTCTCATTAAAATAACTAGAACTTGTCCTCTGTGCAAAATCATCCATATTCATGCTCTATTGTTTTGAAAGATTACATCTATTCATTTGAGTTCATGAATTTTGAAAACATGGAAATTCACTTTTTATCCTGAATCTTTGAACAAACTGCCTGAAAGATTCCATTTTTCAATGTACAAACATATGCCATTTGGTGGGAATCCACTTGTAACCTTTGTCCTGACAATTAGGAAGTTGAGAGGTAAGTCCTCAATTAATAATGGCTCCAGAAGCACCTATTATTGGCTCTAGTGTATACCTCCCAACCAGTGCTGATTTTGGTGGGACAGCTATACTTTTCAGGCACTGTCCCGCAGTCCCACTCATGGGTAGAAATGTTGGGGGTCCAAATGCAGGAAGGGCAAAATGCAGCTTACTGGTACCCGTAGGTGATGGGTACCAGGGTTAAACAATAAACATTGTATTCACCTATAGTTTATTAAAACTAATGTGTGCCTCCTTATGCAATATTTGCGTCTCCTTCATTATAGTAACTCTCTTTGCCCACTTAATTAAAATTATATGTGCCTCCTTTATTTTTAATAATTATATTAGCACCATTTTTATAGTAAAATTTAAGGTTTCAAAATATTTTCCATAGTGTAGTGGGTAATACTCACATTCTGCTTCATCTTTTCTATATCTAACACAATCTAAAGGGTTAAAACTTTATCAAAAAGAACAAAACACTATATGAGTTTTCCAATGGAAATTAGCTAAAATTTGTCAACCCTACTTTATAGATGGGCATCCAAGCAGAAGTGTTCTTTAACTATGAATAATGAAAGACAACTCCTGGGCCCTCATTCAGGTTGGATTGCAAAGAGTGATCCAACCGCAAAAATTACTAAGACCGTGTGGAGCGTATGCGCAAGGTCCATGCCCAGTAAATGCGGGAGTTGGTGGCAATGCTCCGCTTACAAGGCGGAGACGGATCGTTGCAGGGTCGGCTGCAAGGAAATGGAGGCATGGTGGCGTGGGTGTGATCGGGGAGGCTGCATAGCATCACACACAGCCGCTGCAATCAAAAAGATGACGTTTGCCCTCCTGCTTCCCTACTTTCAGTGATCATGCTGAAAATGCAGTGCGACTGCAATTTCAGAGTGATCTCAGAGGGGGGGCGGCGGATAACATGCTGGGAAGCCTTGCCCTGCGATGAGTGGCCACCGGCATGAGAACAAAAGGATTGAAAATTCTGCTAATAAGCAGAATTGCAATCCTTACTGAATTGGGTCCCTGGTTCGTTGACCTGCTATAAAGCACCTATAAATAACACCCCTTCCCCATTGCCCCTGGTTAGCATTGTAAAACTGCTGACTGTGATACTCATATACTAACTACATTGGCAGCTGTGTGTTGATACTGTGTTTTGTTGACTCTGCGTTAACTGAACTCAACTAATAGGCCCTACACACTTGCTGATGTTTCCGATTTGGACGATGGTCGGTTTCAACGACTAACGACCATCATCCAAATTGGCTTGCTATGCAGAAGGAGGGAAAACCAACGATGAATGACCGCGAGGACGCGCATTGTTCATTGTTGGTGCATACACACTAAGCGTTCATATGGCTCACACACATCGGCAAGTCTGTAGAGCCCTTAAGTGTTGTTGCTCTGTAGTCAGAATCTAATAGCTTGTCAGTACTCTTATGGTGATATGTGTTTCTTAAACACTATTATCACCTTTGCACCACCACTTAATGATTTGCCTTTTCAAATTCTGTCGTTTGAGCAATATGCAATATTTTTTAAACTTTTCCCTATAGGATAGTTTTAAAGTATCTATTGTAGGTTGCCTAGACATCCACTGCTTGACTGTGTGAGTTCTGCACTGTTCCTGTAACAGTGTTCACTGGTTGTTTTGCTTTCCTGGAAATGAATAGGTCCAAACAGTGCCCCAACATTTCAGTTTATGGTAAAGCAGCAACTGAGTTTAAGATCCATCAATTCAATGGTGTATCTATAATGGGTGGTGTGTGCAGTCAACACGGGCCCCTGGGTCCAGGGGGGCCCACACCACACACCCTGCACCGACTTTTTCCATACTTACTTCTCCTTAGTCCCTCACCAGCAAAAGCAGAGCTGCACAAATCACCGTGAAAAATGTGCGGCAGACATTTTCCCAGCGCTTTGCGCATGCACAGTAGGAAAATCACCAGGAAAAAGGCTGCCGCACCATTTTCCGGGAATCTGCACATGCGCACTAGACTTTGGAACAGCACCAGGGTATCCTAGTGGCCCTAGTGCCCAGAGTCTCTGTGCTGCCAGCTAGAGAGGAGGGGGCACAGATGGAGACTGCACACGGGCCCCCTCCTTTCTTAATATGCCCCTGTTTCAATCAGCAGGTAGCTGCCAGAAGTAGTAGGCGGGAACAGGATTCTCTAACTATCCAAATTCAGGACAGGTATTCATGCTTCACAAACAGTCGTTATTCAACAGAGAAAACTGACTTTCTCCATTGAATAACTTCTGAATAGATTTATAAAACCATTTGACTCCTCTTCAACACAATGAGCATTTCTCTAGTGAGTGAATGGAGGACCACCATACATCAACTGGCGCTGCCAATTCACCGGCGGGCAGTGATGATCGGCGATCCATTGGGAATCAGGTAAAATAAAACATGTGAAAAATGCTTGATTCACCGAACATGACCGAAAACTATTGAGTCTGGGATTTATATTCCCGATTTCCCAACCCGGCCATCAGGGGATCTGGACATTGCAGCGATTTATTGTTGATGTATGGGGGCCATTAGCTAATTCACTCTGGGCAACATTTTTTGACTTTCCCCCTAGGGATAAGTTTTGTCATCCATCCTTTGAAAATGCTCCCAATGTCCCTGTGGGTATGTTCTGCTACTTTCTGTATACACAGCAACATGCTCTCTTTGCATGTCTTGGTTCGGGAACTGTGTTAGGATGCATGTATAGTTCTCAAATATATATACTGCATTTTAATTGTTAGCTTGCCAGTATTTACATCTGGTGCACAGAATATCCATGTCTTTACTAATGTGCTTAAGTGCAGTTCTTAACTGCTTACATAATTATCTTGACACACACAATTACATAACATTTTGTGATCTAGTGTAATATGGAAATGCAAGAACATATTTAGGTGCCAGGGGAAGAACACAAACTGCTGACATGCGATTGCCACCACTGACAGAGGCTCTGTCTGGATGGTAGCTACAATAGAGAACCAATATTGATCCAGTGTGATGGTGCTAACACTTTCAACCATCTGTTTTCACATTCAGACACAAGAAACAGAAGTCATCTGAAATCAAATACAGTACAACCTATTTTATTTTTCACGAAGTGTGATCTACCCTACAGACATTAGAAAACATCTTCATCAATTATAGAACTTCAGAGAGTTGTGCCACTGGCACCCCAGTGAACCACAATTATACTTACCAACATTTCCTTTCAAGTAATCAGAGGACATGGTTGTTTCATGATGGGAGATGTTGAGCTAACGTTAAGAATCACTAACCTGCCTCTTAGCCACCTGCCTTTCCCTCCAAGTACCCATTCATTGCTGTGAGCACCAGCAGTAGGTGTGCGCAGCAGCACCCACTCACTCTGGATCTGTCATGTAATGCAGTGGTGAACGGTAGATATTTCTGAAAATTCACACCACAAGACAATCATATCTACAGAGAGAGCCTTTAAATCCTGACTGGTCTAAATCAGAAACCACAATTACAATACAATAATTTAATGTCACAATATATGATTAAGACAAGGGGGTATATGCATCAGTGCTTAGAGCCTGTAACATGGCAGTTAGGAGTTAATTGGTTGTTACTTTATCTCTTTCCAAGGGCAGGGTGCATAAAGCATCGCATTTTGCTTGCGATGCATCCTGGCCACTCTTCGAAAGCATGACGGCATTTATTGCAGCTGTCTGCTTAAAATCACAAAGGATAGCTCTTACAGTAAGAGCTGTCCTTTGCAATGATATTACTTCTGGGTTTGAGACCCAGAGTCCTATCTCTGTGCACGCCGCAGGGAGTGCTGGGAGGAATACGATTGGAAAACTGTCAGGGGAAAATTCAAAAGAAGCCCATAGGCTCCTACAGGTGTTGCCTAACGCATCCAGGCCCCAGAATCTATTGCATTCCGGGGCTTAGTACATATGTGGTTTGTGGCCAAACCTCCCAAAAATGGCATTTTCAGAGGTCTGCCTGCATTTTAAAGGTTGGTGCCTCCCACCCCAAGCGTTAATATATGCCCTGTGGTTTAGGGCACAAAGTCCTAGTGGTCCAGACAGTGCTCTTGTTACTCAACCTTTGTTAGATTGCCCATGACATTGGCATTTAGCCTTCACATTGTCACCTTACATAAATTAATTACTTATTGTACTTGTTTATTATATTGGCTCTTTAATTTAATTGTATTAGTCTGTGTACACCGAGTTTGCCACATCTTTTATTTTATGCATGTTATACAAATCCAGGGACAGTAAATAATTTAAAGAAATGAAAAAAAACTTGTTATAATCTTTGCATGCTAATATTTCACTTTATCCAATATAATATATAACTTAAAACTATTCCCATTCCCTATGGTATTAATGATTTAAGTGGTTACACAAAGTGCACAAATTCATCTAATGCCAACAAAACATGCAAGTCGGCAATTTCAGGGAAATAGAGTGTCTGAGTGACCTACATTTAGTAAATGCACTTTTCATTGTTTTTAAAACACAGACTTTCTGTATTTAATATAATCCTACAAAAGCAATTTCAAAATTACTTTCATTCTTTTTCCATTTGACAATTTGTATAAATCCCTTGACACAACACAGTTATGTAAGTGGTATTTTTTTTTTTTTCAATATAAACCATCATTTTTTTTTTCTTCTAAAGAAAGGCTTAAGAACAATAAGCAATATTCTTACTGTACATTAATATAGGAGAATTTGTCTAAAACCACCAGTATATTAGTTTACATTCTAATAAAAGGTCAGTAACTGTAATACAGTATACTATATCTGAGTTGACGCCTCAGCAAGACTTGGTGGACCATAATAGTCTGCAGTATAAATTTCCAGTTCTCACTAGCTTACTTTGCCCATATTAACAAATCAGTGCCTAACTGAAAGAAAGCAGTTATATATAACTCATCTCTCATCTAGGCAAAGTGTACTAATACCCTGTCTTAATGTGTACAAGGGTATAGTCTTGTCCCAAAAGTTAAGAATGTGTTAGTTACTTGCCTGCATATTGCACTGTGTTGAAACAATTAAAACTGTCAACATGGTCAAGCAAAACATTCAGTGGTCTATTTCTGAAGTTAACAGGTTGAGAAAGACGTAATTCATCCATTTAGCTTCCCGGAAGCATTCCATCTTAAAAAATGACTCTGAGAGCTATATCTGATTGCCTTAGAGAAATGTTTATAGTTAATTAGCTAAGGTTATTTATTTCTACAACAAGGTCAAGTGAAAAAGGTCTCTTGAACAGCTTACTATTTGGTATATTAAAGCATAAAACAGTAGCTGTTCAATCAATTTAATAATACACCACATGTGCTTAAAGGGAGGGGTTGTCCTAAACTAGAAAGATACCCAAAATAGATTTCCCCCAGCAAACCAAGGGGTATAAGCAATAAGATACTTTTTTTGTAGCAATGTTACTAACTGTATGCTTTAGTTTAGAGAGGCATTGATGGGACCTGCATTAGGAGATTATGCTGGTTCCTGCAGTACCATTTGGAGGACCTAGGGGTGACTCTTTGTAAGATGGCTCTCAATTTAGATATATTTATGTATGTGCTATCTTCAAGTAGCCTTACAGTAGACAATTATATGGCCCAGAGTGGGTACTGTTATCGTGCAGTGTAGGGGCCTCCAGTATCAGAGAAGTCTTGACGCTGACCTGTAGGTTTAACATATTTTTACAACTATATGTAACTAAGATCTCTGAATTATCTACTGCCATGTAATTTCAAATCTTATTGCTAATGCTTCTTGATGTGCTGGGTAAAATCGGGTTTGTGTATCTTTCTAGTTTAGAACAACCCCTAAGATCTCTGAATTATCTACTGCCATGTAGTTTTTCAAATCTTATTTTTAATGCCTCTTGGTGTGCTGGGGGAAATCGGTTTTGTGTATCTTTTTAGTTTAGAACAAATTAGTGGTATTACTAATTTTATTGAGCAGCTACCATTTTATGCTTTAGTTTAGAGAGTCATGGATGGGACCTGCATTTGGAGAGCATGCTGGTTCCTGTAGTGCCATCTGGAGGATCTAAGGGTGACTCCTGGTAAGCTGGCTCTAAGTTTAGATATACTTTGTATGTGTAATAATCATGTAGCCTTACAGTAGACAATGATATGGCCCAGAGGGAATACTGTTATCATGCCGTGTAGGGACCTCCAGTATTAGAGAAGCCTTGATGTTGGCCTGAAGGCTTACAATATTTTTGCAAATATATGTAACTAAGATCTCTGAATTATATACTACCACGTAGTTTTTCAAATCGTATTGCTAATCCCCTTTGGTATGCTGGAGAAAATCTGTTTTGTGTATCTTTCTATCTGGTATATTGATAAGGACATTTATTTGTTATGTAGCTAGAGGACTATCCCCACTACTTGGGCAATAAACATATAGTTTAGAATGTTGGCAGAATCACAGCAATGGTAAACTTTTACAATGGGGAAGATACAAAGAGGTTGAATGGTGTTTCAACTTTTTTAAACTTTTATTTTTCATTGCTTTTATTCATTTTTAGTTGTATTATTTCTTATTTATTTTTATGCACTTTCTTTTTAATCTTCTACAAGGATCTTATTATGTTGTCTTACAATGAGTCCCAACCCGTTGAACACTGTTATCATGATTATAGGCCAGGAATCAAATCAATCCTAAATCAATCCTATCAACTGACCTTCTAACCGTCATTAGCAGTTTAAGTTGCGTGACTGCGGTGCACATGACATTTTCTGGCCACAGTTTAACCACAGCCTTAAAAATGACATATCTATGTGACGGTCCTCTTTAAGTAGATAGGGATAATGTACTCACAGTATAATTGCTGGGTTACAGTTGCCCCATGTCACTGTACCCCATATTTTAAGAACATATTTGTCTATAGTTTGTGCATAACATTTTACTGACTACTGTGATACAATAGAAAGCTACTGAAGGATGTTATTGCTGCTGCTGTATAATGCCTCAAGTAAAATAAAAATATCTGAATTTTAAATATCCAATTAACGAAATTAGACATGTTTTAATTAATAATGCTCGTAAAATGTAAGTGTTTCTTGCGAAGCAACCTCATTTTATGGAACTCAATCTAAAACTACACGTGCAATGAATATTAACACTTTCTTTCTCATTGTGAATTATTAGCGTCTGGAAGAGACACAAAAGCATGCATACAGTATAACAACAGAATGCAGTTAAAATATATGTTTCATGTTTGTCCATACCGTTTATTCTCTCATGAAAATGTATTTAAAATACTTTTCTTTGTTAAACTCAGCATCATCAATAGTATTTACCAAAAATAGAGTCTGTTTTGCTGACTATTTTTGTAAAATTATAACTTTAAATTAATAGATCTTTTATAGTTTGTGTAAAACATTTGAAACACAGTGTAAATTCCCTGTGGTAACGACAAGCACTTCTATTTATGTTAACGAACCAAAGTATGGACAACCAAGATGGACAATCAAACAATTTGACAGAGCTGTGGCCTTCCTGGCAAAGTAATAAGCAGGTGCAGAAAAGTTCAAAATAAGATTAATTTTGCAAAGCAAGATTATTAATATGAGATAAATGGGTGGAGACGCTTCTTTGTAGTGTGATTCCTCACAAACTGAATAAGCCAAAAGGAAAATGTGGCAATGCGATTTGTTTAATTAAGGCTACATCACTGTGCAAAGCCAGAATCTGCATGATGCCACAATCCTTAAACCGTGTTGTCTTGACGCCTCTCACCTTTCCCTGCTCCGCCCATTTCACTAGAGAAGTGTGCAGGATGCAGGAGAGCGAGCTGCTCTTCCAATATAAACACAACTGCGGTTCTAGCCCGAGGCTGGCAGATATCATAAAACTTAATTGAATGCATTTTACACCTTGCACATATATTGTGTATTGTTAGTGTTGTGTAGTGTTAATGCACATGCGTGTACTGAGTTCACACATACTGTACATACAGAGATACCTGACAGGGGATGTAGTTATTTGACTGGCGGTTACAATACCTACGCCTACATACCACCATCTCAAAATCCAGACAGTCAGCATGCCGACTAACAGGGACTATTCCCACTCATGGGTGTCCATGACACCCCTAGAGTGGGCATAGATCCTGTGGCGAGCGCAGCTTGCCACCAAGCCCACAAGGGGCTTTGTTGCGCTCGCCCACCGGCATTCTAATCCCCAGGATTCCGGCATCGGTATGGTGACCGGTGGGCTCACAAGTGCCGGTCACCCATACCCAACCCCTGACAGGATGCAGCAGGATTCCAACAGGAGGAAGGATCTGAAAGCATCCCTCTTCACAACCTAGATCTCCTTCCCATAGGAAGGAGCAGGGGTCCAGAAACTGTCTCTATGTGACGTAATTTCCCTCAGTCAAGTTCCACAAGGTAAGCATGAGATAGCTGTGATATCTCATGTGTTACCATTGTAATGAATACCCTCATTGCTTAATTTCTACAAAGGTAGGTAAAAATGTTAATTTTCACCTATTTTTGTAGAAAATAAGGGATAACGAATAGGTCCCTTAAAACCTGGAAAATGTGCCTGTACATGGAAGTTGATTGCCTACATGCTGTAGTGCTGAAACAAAGTCATAACTCTCAACATTTGGGAATTTGGAATCGGGTGGGAGGTGGTGTGGCTGCAGCATGCTCCCATTGTGGGATGGTAGGACTGTCCAGGACTGTTTGGAGGTATGATATGATGTGGTACACAACCAATGCATTCGTTGTATATGACTTTTAGCAATTTGGCATTTAACAAAATAAAAACCAACAGTAAAATTTGGGTTAAACTAACAGAATAAGGCATTAAAAAAATGTAAAAACATGGTCTGGAGAAAATAACAATAATTTAATTGGATGCAGGAATAGTCAGTATACATAGAAACACAGGATCCATTTACTGCTCCTGTATGACCGTAGTTTAGCCCAACAGCTCCATGAAGTGATTGACAACCATTGGCTAAGGGCTGGCTTATTACTGCAGCCTAATACATATAATGACAAACAACAAGAAAAAAAAACAATAGTCTAAATGTAGGCAGTATTTCCCTTGTCTACTTGGAAAATAATATGTAATGTACAGTACATGTATTGAAAAACATATTTATCTTAATTTAGAATTACCATGGAGACCAATTTGTATGGTTGAATGACATTCAGTGAATGTTAATTACAACATTGTTTTAAAAGTTGTAATGAAAAGATTTGAGGCGATAAATTGAAATTAATAAATAATAATTGATGTGTACATCCACCGCCTTGTTTATAGGGTCACGTATAATGGATGTTGAGGGGAGTAAGTGTTGAATTGAAAAAAAAAAAAGTGCAAAATGACAGGACAAATGTTCTCTTGTATTGTCAGGGGTCTGCTTTTTGTCATAAGGGGCCAAAAATCTGTTGGAGTACAAAAAGTGTGCACGTGTGCATGGGAGGGGAGCGGTGCATAACCATGGCATGTCCTGGTCAAAAATGTGTCTGGTTTTGCTCCAAAGTTTGTAGTGGGTAGTGGAGCATGGTCCAGTCCCATGATGACACAAATTGTGTCATCTTGCCCCCTAAATGTGACACCTCAGGGTTGTGGCTTTGACACCAACCCCAGTGATGCCACTACCCTGGACCTGTATTACATAAACAGCTTTAACCCACTAATATGGTGCCATGATAGAAAACTTGTTATGTGTATATGTTAGTGCTGAGGACTTTTTTCTTTACTATAATTAAATTATCCTTTGTTGTGTAATGAGATTAGGAGCCCTCATCACTGGGCTAGACATTTTTGAAGTTTTGCCAGCACTGGTGCAGAACAACGCAAACACAAGTATAAAGCTAGGGCTCTAATCTGGGTCAAGTAAATGCCATTGTGCTACACCAACATTTACTGACACCTTTACAAACATCCCCATCATTCATGTATTTGGGTGAAATGTGGTACTTGATTAAAGGCCAGTACACACATTCTTTATTTTCCCAAAGATGTGTGCTGAGCGATCAGTGACCGCTCAGCACACATCTCTCCCCCACGCTCAGCACAGCGCGATGTGTGCTGAGCAAGGGTGCGGGGCGCTCATTTCATCCAGTGGTTGAAAAGAGCAATGTGCTAGATTATGCCAATCTAGCAATAGCTATAGCGACGCGTGGGGCCATGCATCGCTATCACTGTGGGGCATACACATGAGAGATCCATGCTTAAAATCTAAGCAATCTAGATTTTAAAGGTCATTGAGATCCATGACAACATACATGTGTAAGATTTAAAAAAAATCTCCCTTAGATGTGTAGTCAATCAGTGACCGTGAGTCTCATCTCTCTAATGGGGGCTATTCAATTAGCCCCGATACCCGGCTTCAGGCACCCAAAACATAATCTTTGATAAAAAGCCATCAGAGCCGTCAATAACACATTGGTATAGATACTTATTCCAGGTCCCGTGTATTATCGAATAAAAATGGGACATTCCCCCCCCCCATAAAAAAGGGCTTTAATTGAACAGTCTGAAAATTGTTCAAAATCACACTAACAAACTTTTTTGGGGGGGAGAAAAATGATTGGGGCTAATTGCATACTGTCCTAAGTATTAATTCCATGGATTATTTTGATTGAAAACAAAGACTTTCATCTTCATCAATCACAATTTATTTGGTAAACTTCATTGCAAGTATCAGACTACCACTTATTATTTTGGCAATCGGTAATGATGTTCATTGGAAGTTTTTATTCCATTTTAGAAAAACAACATATTAATGAACCTTACAAGCTATTCACATTGAATCATCTTGAATATAAGTTTAGTGGTGTTTTAACTTAGGAAAAAAATTAGAATTTTGTAAGTGATTATGCATTGTGGCTGTTATGGCAACATCTTGAATTGCTTAGAATTGCTGTGTATTCTAATGAACAGGCTATCTCTGATGTTGCACCACTTAGTAAAATGAGTGGGATAATTAGAGCGCTGAGGCTTTTAATGAATTTTGTTTTCAATAAACTTTGATCATAAAGTTTGGGGAAAGGAAAAGTATTGCTTTCTGTTCTAATGAACTTGTAATAAGAATCTTGTAGCATTTACTATATCGCTGCAAATATGATAGCAGAGGAGAAAGAAATCTCCTATTGGTTACTTAGGCATGGATCATTTGAAAAATAAGAAAAGATTTTAGTGATGTTGGATTGGTCCATATTTTAAATAGTGTCCAGGGTCCACTCTTTAGCTATTGTTCATTATTGTGAACACCAACATATGACAATACTTCTGGGTACAGGAGGAACATAGACTAGGAGGGGTATATTTACTAAGTGCAGGTTTTCAGAAGTGGAGATGTTGCCCACAGCAAACAATCAGATTCTACTTAAAGTTTATCTAGTACCTTCTAGAAGATAGTAGCTAGAATCTGATTGGTTGCCATGGGCAACATCTCCACTTCTGAAAACACCCACTTTAGTAAATATACTCCTGAGATTCATCTCTGAGTAAGTAGATTTCTTCTAACAACCAACATAATATGAAGATGTTCAGAAATATATAAATTAACCCTAAAACCATCAGATCTAAAATGGAAAATAAGTAATTGCACAACATGTTTTGTTTTGGACTATTTGAGTGCTTAGTACAAATAAAGAATGTGTACCCACATTATACTTCTAGAACTACCCCTCTAAAATGGTGATGCACCTTCTGTTGCTGGATTGGGAATGCACATGAAATTGTTCATGCTGGAAAGTCACTTCAGAGTCCAAACTACTTACACACTAAAGGGGGTACTCACGGAGCGATATTCTAAGCAATCTGACTAGATTGCTTAGAATATAAGCCTGATCGCTCCGTGTGTAGCCCTTACAGTGATAGCGATGCGCAGCCCCGCGCATCGCTATCGCTGCTGCTAGATTGGAGAAGCTGAGAAGTTGCCCAAAACAGACCAATCAGTTTCTGTGTTAGATAAGTGACAAAAGCTGATGAGTTGGTTTGGGACTTTTTTGTGTCTTATTTTTTTTGTAAAGGTGAGACTGTCTATATTTTTGTGCTTGAATGTTTCATGACATTGTGCAAAGAGAAATGTACACCAATTGTGACAGGTTGGTTAAAAAAAAAGTAATCAATTGTAAGTTTAATACATACTTTCCTATGAATATCCCAAGTGCAATGGGCAGTCCGGGTGGCCGATGCTCACTGAATTGTGACATTGTGGCCTCGCCGCCCTCCCCCACCTTACAAGGCCTGCAATTGCGGCACTGTATAGCCCCACACCCAACCCACTTTTGCCTCACCGACTTGGCTGCCCTCTCCCAGAGTATAGTTCAATATGGCTCTAGCTTACTAGCACATCCTTGCGACATAAAGAAAGAAACAGTCATTTAATGGAGGAGAGAACCACTGCGGCCATCTACTTACCCGAGGAGGCATCCTAAATCTGTGCTCTTCACCAATTCAATCTCGATTAAATATTTAACATTGGTGTAATACAAGGCCCATGCCTAGCCTACATCTAACTCAAAACACCTTCATCCATCCAGCACCCCCAGCATTTTTAACTAGCTAACAATCAAAAATAAGCATATGTGTGGTGAGGGAGGGTGGGGGTCACCTATTTTACACTCTTTTTATGTTATTTCTTCTCTGAGTCACCTGACAGAAAGCAGAAAAAATCTAGACATTAAATTAAAACTCAGTGCTACTGTTAAGTAATCTCAAAGTACATCTGTTTCTTAGTTACAACAAAATTACAAACTAGAGTAGCCTGCTATTGCCATAATATTTCATTTAATACGAGTAATATTTTCTCAATAGATTTAATATAAAACACATTATATACAACATACAGTAAATTAAGCTTATTTGGAATGCATTCCAACATCTGGTAAAATTACTGAAGAGATTCTTCTGTTTCTGAAAAGCTGAAATGATCCTTGACATTCTGCAGATGTGTATGCTTAAGATTTTGTTACAACCCAACTACATTCAAGATCCATTTAAACTACATTTTCTTCAGTATATTTTTATTTCCTCTCAAGTGAAAAAATTGTACCTAGAAATCATTATTCAATGACACAGAGTAAACCTGACATTACAAAAGGTTGTATAAAGGAAGTGCCTTCAACTGAGTCATCAAAACTTTTCATTTAAACATTTCTGTCAGTTGAGTTCATTGTCTGGAAACAACATAACAAAAGTTGTCCTGTCAAGTTTATAGTCAAACAGTAGTGTATTATCAATAAGAAAAGTATAAACATATCAGCCATAAACATAATGTAGCAACAACTGTTGATTAGATGGAACTAAACAACAAATAAATAATATATGATGAAGCAAGAAACAGATTTCTATACAACTTACGTCCTATGAAGACTCCATGAGATTTAGGCACTGTCCCAAATTTATACCATGCCAGATGCAACAAGTTGCAGTTTCATTATTTTTTTTATAACAAGGTCTTTCCAGTATGGAGCAAACAGGTATTGCAGAACAGGGGGTGTAGTATGTGTTGATGGCGGTCGGGCTCCCGGCGACCAGCATACCGGCGCCGGAATCCTGACCACTGGGTGAGCGCAAATGAGCCCCTTGCGGGCTCGGTGGTGCGCTACGCACGCCACGCTATCTATTCTCCCTCCAGGAGGGTCTTGGACCCCCAAGAGGGAGAAAAGTTGTCGGTATGACGGCTGTCGGGATTCCGGCGCCGGTATGGTGGTCGTCGGGAGCCCGGCCGCCAGCAACCTGAAGACCACCCACAGAACAGATATTGCATTATATTCAATTAGCGGTCATTGGCATGAGGTGTTGTTTTACCATTTCTTCTGCACCTTGCAACCACCACGGTCACAGTTTTTTCCATGCACCCCAGAGAAGTATGCAGGAAAATTTGTGACATTGCTGTACCATGGTGATGTGTGAAGCCTCACATTGTGACTACAGAGCACCAGTTAATGAATGCACCCCTACCTGTGTCAAAGAGACACAACAACCATGCTCTGTCATATTGGCATTAATATTAGACCTAATGAGCTCATAATAGGATAATATTGGGGTATGCTGAAAACTAGAGACAGAAGATGACTGTTATTGGCCTGTGTGAATGATGATCTTGCAAGTTACAACTACACTAAGAGGCACCTGTGAAAGTAGCAGTGGCCACTTGCTTGGCTGAGTGGGTTGATCAGTCTGCGTGCCACCAGCTCATGTAAATGCAATGCTTCTGTGCAGGTTAGTAATGTGCTCTACTAAGCCACAATGTATTAGGACCAGTTACTGGTTATAATTATGATAGGGACACTCACCAGAATGATAGGAAAACAGCATTCAATATGGGAGCTGGATGTGTGGGAGCTACAAGTAGAGTGCAGGGGCTTTAAATGTACTTTGCCTGTAATAAACTTTGGTTATAAAGTTTGGGAAAAGGGGAAGTCTTGCTCTCTGTCCTAGCAAACTTGAAATAAACATGTATCCTTTATTACACAACTGTGTGGTATGGAGTCAGGCATTGGATAATTATGCATTGACCATTTGATAAAGTGATTGTGGCTTAGCCCATACAATAATTAATGTCCATCGCCCAGTGCAGATAGTCCATTATTGTATAAGTCAATACATGAAATCACTTCTACTGTGTAATTCTCAATAATATGCCTGAGAAATACCTTACATGCACAATGTACATTTGTGTGGATTTACATGCTGACAATTTTAGGCATACAGAAAGGCTTTTGTATTTTCACTAAATGGAAGTACAATACGACTAGATTTCCTCATTTCAGAATATACAGATATATAAGCACCACTACAGAAACTGTCCACATGAAAGCAACAAAAAATATATTATAGTTTATTTTATTCACAGAGGAATCAAAACAGAATTTGGATTGTACAATAAAAATCTTTAACAATCTGATCAAGTCAATTAGCTCACTAAAAATTACAGATGACACGAAAACAACGTAAGTAGGGCAATGTGAATTATAAATGAGTAACATAACTGCCAGTACTTGACTATTGTTTTTAATACCTATAAAGAAGTGAAGTACTGTTTAAAAATATATTGAAAGTTACAAAATAACTTATTGGAACTTGCCTGCTACTTTTGCTTTTTCCTTACAACGAATGTTACACCAATAAAAAATTAAAAAGGGACTATTTTGACTTTAAGTTAAATGACCCTTAAAAGTACATGATCCAAACTTTGCAAAAGAGACCAACTTAAAAGATTTTTTTTTTTTACATTGAACAGAAAACGGAGCCCTGGGGCTGTACAAGTCTAGTTTTAATGTTCTTACATGAGAGAGGCAGCTTTGGTGAGGAATCTACTTCCACAAGCTCAGCTTAACTCCTTGGTTGCTAAAGCACCTTGGAATGCTTTGTGAAATTATTATAAATTGCTGTAAGGCTCACCAGCAGCAAATAGGTTAAAACGAAACATACCAGCATATTAGTGAGGACATTATATGCTGTATACTGATGCTAAAAAACAACTAAAAAATAAATAATTAATAATAATGATAAAAACATTTTGACATGCTCTGAACTAATTAACACTTCCATAGCCATGTCCAAATAGAGAGAAAGAGAGTACTAGAAAGAGGGCATAGAAATATTTTTGTCAGGCTTTGACATTAATTTATACTACTTTTAGTATGTGAAATAGTTTGTACAAATGCGTTCAATGGTTTTGTCTGAATGCTACTGCAATAATCCTTTGTAGTTTTGTGAAAGGTAAATATTGTCACATATTACTTAGCAACAGTACTTTTCCATAGACCTGGTGCACAGTTTGACAAAAAAAAGGACATCACAATTAATATCAGTTCAGCAGTGGCAGATGCAAAATCCTAAATTAGTTTCTTAATATTAGTTGCAATTATATTTTTAACTATATTCCCTATAACTCCCACAATCTACTGTGCTGTGAAAGAGTAAATGCCAAAACACATTGACAGTACCTTTATAATACAGTTACCTCTCACTACCAAACCAGCGGGTGAAGTGGGCGACCTGCTAGATGCGAGATGCAGGCCAATCTAGCACCAGCGATAGCGATGCGCGGGGCTGCGCATCGCTATCGCTGTGAGGGGTACACACGGAGTGATCGCTGCTTAAAATCTAAGCAATCTAGTCAGATTACTTAGATTTTAAGCAGCGATCGCTCCGTGAGTACCCCCCTTAACATGTATGGTGGGTCAACAATCATGCATTGTACTCTCTAAATACTTCCCTGAGTGGTGGTTACCACTGGATCTAGGTGTCAGTATCAGTAACTTCTGTTTGGTAACAATAGTTCATTTAGGGGCTCTTTCCATGGTTGCAACAGCCATGCTGCTCAGACTTTTATTTTCTACTATAGCCCAATAATATGTAATTCTAATAAATATTGTGACACAATCCTTAGAATTATTCTAGTGTGCTGACTTTCCTTTATTACATACACAGTAACTGTGTAGAACTACATGTGCACCACCACTGTTACCATGTAAAGGAACTATACATATAAAAAAAAACATTATTTCCTATAGGGCCTTTTGCAATTCTTGCCAATGATGCATTTTTAACCTGTATAAATGTGTAATTTCACTCACCAATTGTTAAGCAGCCAGAAAAAGAAATGTATTAAAGAAAGTTGAAATTTAAAGATCTATTTCCATGTGTTTAACAGAACGTACCAAAAATGCAGATGCATACTGACTCTAAATCATTTGGGTAATTGGCATGCCAATTTGCACTTTGCTGCAAAATACTCAGACACTGAAGTGTAAATCAAATGTTATCTATAAAATGACTTTTTGTAATAAGAAACATTTCAGGCATATTTTCCTTTTACTTTATCTCTCTTTCCTTGGTCATTAAAATTTATATTTATTTGCAGTTCTAGAACAATAGCACAGCTGCTGCTTGTTTGCACAGGGATAGCATATCTAAAGGTGCTGTACTCATTTGCTACTCAGATAATACAGGAACATGACTAACTGTTTACATATAAGCTTTCAGATTGCCATGGTAAGAGCCCAACTATTAACTCAAACAGGGCTCTATTTATGAAGCCAGGATCATTGGAAAAATGAACAATCATACATTCATAAGTCAAAACCTCATAAACTTATACTATTGCATATTTGTGGTAAGACTGAATTTAAAAGCTTTTTCTGGCAGCATATATTAGTAATTATGTGCTGCTTGTAAGAAACCAAAAAAGCAAATTAACTGAATACAACTAGTAAACTGTAATGTGAATGCATAAGGTCTCTTAATGCATGATTGAGCATACCTTTCAGGTCCTCAGTACGGTAAGCAATGTTTTTTATTCCCAACCCCTCAAATCAGCCGTAGGCATACTCTTTTCATGTATATTACTTAGCACTTAAATTCAGGAAGCACTACTCTAAAATTTGCACGAATAAGCCATGTGTGGAAAATGCTATAACTTCTGAAAAGCGCAAATAATTGAAGTTAGTGTGAAAAGTAATCACTATTTGGAAATGTTACAAGTTTCAATTAATCATGCTAGGTCACGTACAATGTACTGTACATTGCATGAATATAAATGTGGGTTACACTTCATTAAACTGTAATTTTAAATCATCCTTAAAAATAATATACTGGAGATATAACATTTTAAATGTTCTTATCTTATTTAAAATCAACTTGTTTCCATGTTTCAGATGCACTGAAAACAATGCTAATGTTTTATTTCAGAGAATACAATTTAAGCTAACAAGAAGACATAACTGTAAATATTATATTCAATTAACTGTCACGTATTTTGTGGTTTGTTTGTTTTTAAGTCTTGCTTTTGTTGTAGTTAAGTAAAGATGCTTATAACACCCACCCACCCACATACACACATACATACATACATACATACATACATACATACATACACTCACACCCACACCCACCAGTTTGTTCTAACAGTAATTGTGCATTTTGCATATTAGAAAAAGCACTTTTTTAATTTTAAATCTCAATTTGCAAAAGAAAATTAAGGTTTTGTGGCAATTTTAAAGATTTTAGGGAGATTCTATTGCAATTCCTGGCATGGGTGTCCAGCTTTGTGATTGAAAAACCAACATTGGGGGTCATTCCAAGTTGATCGCACGCTGCAACTTTTTGCAGCCCGTGCGATCAGATAGACGCCACCTATGGGGGGGGGGTATTTTAGCTTAGCAAGTGTGCGAAGGCATGTACCGGGGAGCTGGGCAAAAAATTTTTGATGTCAATCTTCTTGCGTTTGCCGCTGCGAGTGCTTTCCTTGTTGATCTCGTCACTCGTTCACGGAGGACCACGTAGCTGCCTTGCACAATTGTTCAGCAGACGCGCCACGACGGACTGCCCAAGAAAGTCCAACATTCCGAGTAGAATGGGCTTTGATAGCAGCAGGAGCTGGGAGTCCAGCCTGCATATAAACTTGTGCAATCACCATTCTAATCCATCTGGCCAAGGTTTGCTTATTCGCAGGCCTGCCACGTTTGTGAAAACCAAAAAGTACAAAAAGGGTATCTGACCTCTGGATAGAGGCAGTCCTCTCCCCATAGATACGGAGAGCCCGTACCACATCCAAAGACCGTTCTTTGAAAGACAAACCAGTAGAGATAAAAGCCGGAACCACAGTCTCCTGGTTAAGATGGAAAGAAGATACCACTTTAGGTAGATAACCGGGGCGAGTTCGAAGAACTGCCCAGTCACGGTGAAAAATCAGAAAGGGTGGATGACAGAACAAAGCACCTAAGTCCGACACCCTCCTAGCAGAGGCAATAGCCAGCAGAAACACAACCTTAAGCGTAAGGCATTTAAGGTCCACAGACTCAAGAGGCTCAAATGGAGACTCTTGTAGGTCATTCAAGACAAGAGACAGATCCCATGGAGCCACAGGAAGGACATAGGGAGGCTAAATCCGTAAAACACCCTGAGTGAAAGTATGAACATCAGGAATAGACGCAATTTTTCTCTGAAACCACACCGAAAAGGCAGATATATGAACCTTGAGGGAGGCCAGACGAAGGCCTAAATCTAGGCCTTGTTGCAGAAAAGCCAAAAGCCTGGAACTTCTGAACGAATATGCATCATAATTCTTAGCAGCACACCATGTGAAGTAAGAGTTCCAGACCCTGTAATAAATCCGTGCAAAACCCGGTTTGCGGGCCTTCAACATAGTTTGAATAGAAGCCTTGGAGAATCTTTGGCCCTCAGGAGTGAAGCTTCAAGAGCCACACCATCAAAGCCAGTCTGGCCAGGTCCGAGTAGACACAAGGGCCCTGAACGAGGAGGTCTGGGCGTTGAGGCAGTAGAAAAGGACACTCTATCGATAGACCTTGCAGGTCTGAGAACCAATGCCATCTGGGCCAAGCTGGAGTGACTAGAAGTAGTATTCCTCTTTCTTGCGTGAACTTCTATAGTACCCTGGGCAGGAGTGATACTGGAGGAAACACATATGGCAGCCGAAAATTCCATGAAATTGCCAGTGCGTCCACTAATGCTGCTTGAGGATCCCTTGTCCTTGATCCGAAGATGGAAATTTGTGATTGTGACGAGACGCCATCAGGTCTACATCTTGTTAGTACCACTTGTCCACTAGGAGTTGAAAGACTTCCGGATAAAGACTCCACTCTCCGGCGTGAACGTCCTGACGACTGACGTAATCCACTTCCCAGTTGAGGACTCCGGGAATGAACACTGCCGATATTGATGGCAGATGGCGTTCCGCCCAATGGAGGATTTTTGATACTTCCAGCATTGCCATGCAGCTTTGAGTGCCGCCTTGATGATTTATGTGCACCACTGTGGTGGCATTGTCTGATCGTACTTGAACAGGCCTGTTCTGTACCAGAGGCAGGGCAAGCGTTAACGCATTAAACACTGCCCGCAATTCCAGAATGTTTATTGGGAGGATTCCTCCCTGGTCCACCGACCCTGGAAAGAGTGTTGCTCCAACACCGCGCCACAACCCCGCAAACTGGCATCCATTGTCAGGAGGACCCAGTTAGAGATCCAGAAGGGACGGCTTCTGCTCAACTGTTGGTCCTGTAGCCACCAGCTCAGTGACAGACGAACCTCCGGAGTCAAAGAGATCATTTGAGACCTGATCCGATGGGGCAGGTCATCCCACTTGGAAAGGGTTAACCTCTGCAGAGTACGGGAATGAAATTGAGTGTACTCTACCATGTCGAAAGCCGACACTATGAGGCCTAGTACTTGCATCGCCGAGTGTATCGACACTTTTGGGCGAGAGAGGAAACATCTGATCCTTTCCTGAAGTTTCAGGACTTTTTCTGGAGACAGAAACAATCTCTGACTGTGTGTGTCCAGCAGTGCCCCCAGGTGCACTATGCTCCGATCAGGGACCAGCAAGGACATTTTAATGTTGATGAGCCACCCGTGGGCCTGTAGGAATTGGACCGTCAATTCCAGATGACTGAGGAGAACATCTTTGGGGTTCGCCAGGATCAGCAAGTCGTCCAGATATGGCAGGATCTTGATTCTCTGACAGCGGAGAAGGGCCGTCATCACGGCATGACCTTGGTGAAGATCTAAGGTGACGTGGCCAGTCCAAATGGCAGAGCCTGGAACTGATAATGGAGGTTGCCAATAGCAAACCGCAGATATCGTTGATGCGATACAGCAATAGCTATGTGTAGGTAAGCATCCTGTATGTCTAGGGATACCATATAGTCATCAGGTTCCATGGCCAGTACAATAGAGCGCAGAGTTTCCATACGGAATTTGGACACTCTCACAAATTTGTTCAATGCTTTGAGGTTGAGTATAGGCCGGAAGGACCCATTTGGCTTCGGAACTAAAAACAGGGTCAAATAGTATTCCCTGCCTCTCTGGGACAAAGGTCCCGGCACTACCGCTCCTGTGTCCAGGAGGGATTGCACAACCAAGTGTAGAACTTGCGCTTTCAATGGATCCAAAGGGATAACCGTCAAGCAGAACTGGCGAGGGAGACGTCTCTTGAAAGAGATTTCATACCCGTGAGAGACAACTTCCCGTACCCAGGTGTCCGAAGTGGTCTTTAACCAGACCTGGGAGAACTGCAGAAGTCAGCCTCCCATCCTGGGGTCTCCCAGGGGGAGGCCCGCACTGTCATGCAGCAGGCTTGTCTTGTTTGGAAGCAGGCTGACGGGCGACCCCAGATTTTTTAGGTTTGGGCTTAGTGGATTTTGAAGTACGAGCCTGTCTCGGGTACGCCTGACCCTTTGCCTTCCCTGGAGGTCGAAAGGAACGAAAAGTGGTACACTTTGTCTTTGGTGCAGAAGGATTAGTACTTTGGAGAAATGCAGTCTTAGCAGTTGCCAAGTCAGTCACAATCTTATTCAGATCCTCCCCAAAAGGATGTCTCCCTTAAAAGGGAGCACCTCCAAGGTCTTTTTGGAGTCTAGGTTCACCTTCCACAACCTCAACCACAGAATTCGGCGAGCCAGTATAGACGTGGTAGACGCCTTGGCTGCCATTACACCTGCCTCAGAGGCCGCCTCCTGAATATAGTGGGTGGCTGTGGTAATATGAGACAGATATTGTCTGGCAGTGTCAGAAATATCCTGAGGCAGCTCATCCTCAATTGCCTAAACCAATGCTTCAATTCCTTTCGTGGCCCAGGAGGCTGCTATAGTGGGTGTCACGATCCGGGTAACTGGACGCCATTTTCTACCAGTTAGGTGTCTCCTGAGATTGGCTCAGTGTGCCAGGGCCGGGTCATAACTATGTTTTGTTTTGCATTTCATTTGGTGTTACCCGCAGCACTGGCTCAGCGGCCTTCTCAGCGTTTTCACTTAACTTTAGTATGGCGCTTTCAGTCCTGCCGTGGCCGTCACCGTTGTGCCCGTGATCTTGCCGCATGGAAGCTGAGTGTGGCATCCTGTGTGCCGCTGTGTATGTGTGGGATAGCGTGGAGCCTTCTGCTGCTGCGGCCCTCGCCGCCATTGCTGTTTGGCACATGGTTCTTCGGATCATCTTTCCCCTTCAAACTCTGTCATGGGCGCAGCCATGTTGGATGAAATCACATGTCACTCCTCACCAATCTGCAGCACTGCTGGTGCCTGTGTGTAATTGTCAGCCAATGCCTGCTTCCCAGCAGGTATAAATATCCTGTCCCAGCACCCAGGAAACTGTCAGTGCTTCAATTGTCTTCACAGTGATTCCAGTCTTCAGCTTCACTAGAGACTCTCCTGTGATTATACTCTGCGGTGCAGCCTGACTCTCCTGTGATTATACTCTGCGGTGCAGCCTGACTCTCCGGTGATTATATTCTGCGGTGCAGCCTAACTCTCCTGTGATTACAGTCTGTGGTGCAGCCTGACACTCTTGCTATTGCACCCTGCGTTGGCAGAGTGTATGCCTCGGCTTCCAGCAGCTCTTCTCCAGCGGTAGTTTGCTCTCACTGTCTTCAAGAATCCGCTATCACAGTTAAGTGCTATCTCTGCGATCCCTAGCATCACTTAAATGCTTTACCTACGATCTCTAGCATCTTAAAGCACTTTAAGCCAACCTCTAGTTACTGGTCTCAAACCAGTAGCAACTCAGAGACTTTCTTTGATGGTTATTTGTTTTGTTGCACCTTCTATGACTTTTATTATTGAATAAAAACCTTAAAGTCACCTCCAGTTGTCGTGGTCACGCCTTCGGGCATTGGTCCTGCGCATGTCTAGGAGTCCCATCTCACCTCCTAAGTTCAGGTACCCATCAGCCCCTACAACTGAGGCTTCCCACTACCAACACCAGCCCCCAGTTGTGACAGTGGGTCTATGTACAGCACCGGTAAGAGAGTAAATAGATTTCAGGCATCCCTCCACACGCTTATCCATCGGTTCCTTCAGTTAGGTGACAATGGTGACAGGCAGAGTAGATGACACCACAAGACGGGCGACATGAGAGTCCACCGGCGGTGGAGTTTCCCACTTGTTACTCAACTCCACAGGGATTGGATAACGAGCTAGCATCCTTTTAGACAGGGATAATTTATTTCCTGGAGACGACCAGGATTCCTAACGTATGTCAATTAAATGGTCAGAATGTGGTAAGACTACTTTAGTAACCTTCTGACGTTTGAACTTATCAGGTTTCTTAGACACAGTAGTGGGATTGATCTCATCATCAATTTGGAGAATCAGCTTAATAGCCTCCACTAGGTCAGGAACATCCACCTGGGTTGTAGATTCCTCATCAGAAGCGACTGTATCAGTGTCTGATGAATCAGTATATTCCCCATTCTCATCAGAAGTATTATCCAAAATATTAGTGGATTTTGAGGAAGACAGAGTATCCGCCCAGGGCGGATTAACTACAGGGACAATATGTGGCTGCAATGGCACAGGAGGTCCCACAGGGGGCGTAAGATGTGTCACAAGCGTATTCAGCATACTTGAGAAGGCTGCCCAAGGTGGTTCGTGATTGGTCACAGGTGCTGTGAGCTGACTGGGAGATGTATGCACCCAGTGCCTGAACCATCAGCTAAAACTTCCCTCTCAGGGAAATCCTTGGTGCCATTACTGCATGATGCAGAAGAGTCCGCGGATTTCCTGCCCTGTAGGGAATGTAGCCTTATAGCTTAACAGTATAATATAGCCAGACAAACACAATACCTGTAAATAACCCCCTGATTTATGTGACAGTAAATACAGGACACAGAGCATTAAAGCGGTATGAGGTGACTGAAATACACAGTAAAAAATACAAAACAGTATATACTGTGTAACACTGTATATATATGAGACCCTGACGCACCTAGCCCTCCAGGGTACAGAATATAGTGATAGCAAGAAGTGTGATACACAAGAATGAAATCCACACAGCAGCTACAGGCACACTCAGTCACAGGTACAACGCAGAAGTTATTACAGATAAACAATAAAACTACACTGGACAAGTAAAACTACATATAGATAGATAGATAGATAGATAGATAGATAGATAGATAGATATAACAATGCACAGTAGATACTGGATGTCTATCTCAGAATACTTGTACTAAATATTCCGGTGGAAGTACACTTGTTCTTAACTACCATTGTCTAAAATTATATGTAGAATACTTAAGTGCCTGTAAAACCACAGCGCTGATGAGACAGGCAGATTTACAGAGGAGACAATGCCCTGCAGTCCCGGAGACCAGTCGCAGCTACTTGTAAAGATGGCGCCAAAATCTCTTCAAGGAGTGAGGGAGAATGAAATGCAGCTCCAGGGCGTGAACACCAGCAGTAGATGGTGCCCGAAGCTGGGGGAGGGGCTACAGGTCAGCACCTTATCCCCTATGCTGGTCCTTACCGCCAGGTACTGTGGAGCCTATGTAAAACGGATCTTTGTTAAATCCGACCTGTGCTCCTTGCCCTGGTGGATATAGTGGGGTCCCTGTGTAGTACAGTGTCCACGCCAGCGGCGCGGTCCATCTCCTGGGACCGCGACCGGACTGCAATTTACCGGCGGGTCCCACCTGGGGGACCCTCTTACCTCCTCCCTTATGTGCAGCCACACGATCCAGGAGAGCGTCAGCGGTGGTGTGCCTGAAGACCGGTGCACCTCCGCTGCAAGTACCCGGGAACCTGGCCGAGGGAGTATGCAGTGCTGCTGGGGATGTGATGGAACTGCAGAATACCTGTTAGTGACCTGCTCTGCAGGCACCAACTTACAAACTGAGCTCCAGTGCCCGGAGGCGAGGTTATAGAGGAGGTGGTGCAGTGCATCCTGGGAACAGTCAAAGCTTTAGCCTGTTGGTGCCTCGGATCAAGATCCAACTCTACACCCCGCTGTATTCCCTGTGGAATCCCAGTGTACCCCGCTGCAGAAAAGGAAATTAACTGTCAGCTGTGTGAGTGTGGCTCATATGCCTGAGTGAGGCTCATTCTCCAGTAGGTCTCCTGAATGAAAAAATGTGGCCATATTTGCCGACTGTCCCTGAATGTCAGGGAGACTTCCTCAAATAGTGGTGATCTCCTTGACTCCCCAAAGTGTCTATTAATCTCCCTCAGTATTGATTGGTGTATGCAACACAGTGATGATGTCATTACTCTCCTCACACCATGGAGGAAACACTGAGAATAAGGTGGATGTGTGCTACAAGAAATGGTTACAGATCTCCGGCACACTGATGACTACATGAGTGGCTGTGTTCCCATGGATGTGTGATAAATTTACAGCGGATGAACCTAGTGGTGGTTGGGGGGGAGAGATTGATCAAGCCTTGGACAGAGATAAAGTACCAACCAATCAGCTTCTATCATTTTCAAACACAGCCTGTAAAATGGCAGTTAGGAGCTGATTGGCTGATACTTTATCTCCATCCACTTTATCTCCATCCAAGGTTTAGTAAATAGACCCTTTAATCTCTCTACAAAGTTTGACTCAGAGCTAGAGGGAGCCATATAAGATGCTAGAAAATAGTATTATTTGTAATGTACAGTCATGCCTAAGGCAAAACACAAACACACAGAGAATGGTCCCAAAGTTTGGAAATACCCTTACAAAAAGGAAATTAGTACGGAAATATTAATCCAGTGTCTACACATATGATATGCGAGCAGGGGAGAACATTTTGGGGGAAGTTTTGCCCCGCTGCCATATCATATGTGTAGACACCGGATTAATATTTCCTTACTCATTTCCTTTTTATAAGGGTGTTTACACACTTATGGACCATCCTGCATACTGGGGCTCATTAAAATTGAATGTAAGTCAATTTTAAGACACATATCTCAGAAAGAACAGGACATGTACTCTCTCCAGTTCCATATACATAACTGTCGCTTATATAATCTCTCTGGGACAGTAGGTTTAGGAGCACTAATCCTAATTGGCAGTGTGATGAGTACTTTAAGGTTTTCTATTCCTTTAATAGTAACCACGTATATTCAAAACCATAGAATATACAACAAAATCCTAACTGCCATGTTATAAGTTGCTTTTGAAAAATCACAGGATCTGATTGGTTGGTATTTGATCTCTCTCTATTTTATCACTCTCCAAGATTTAGTAAATTAGACCCAAAGTCTTATATAAACTATTCATATTTAATTCAGCGAGTAATATGAGCCATAAAGAATCTTGCACAAACATTATATTAAATATTTATTTATGCCTCTGGACGCTGTAGCTAATACCTCACAACTTTTTGTGAGGTATTACAATTTTGTGATAAAATTACAAGAGTATATTACACAGTTTTGTGAAACAATTTTCTCTAGGTTTCTCATGGCCAACCAACCTTGAAACATTGGCTGCAAATATTTAAAAAGGCAGGAGAGAAGATAATTATATTGTGCTATCTGTCCAGCAATTAGTCATAAGGTTGTCCATTTTCATTTAAATAATTTGTTCTCGCTAACAGCAGAGCATATTGAATTACCCTCATATTTTGACTATTTTTTTCATTAGTATTTGAGGTCAGATACTCCTTTCACAGAGCTCCAGGATTCACGCAAAAGGTTGCATACAATATATACACATTCCTGATTCCCCTCTAAACTTCTTTTGTGAAAAAAATAAAAATGAGGCTGTTTTGGGACAAAAAAACAAAGTAACAGAATTCAATCATTACACAATGATGAAAGAAGACAGCTGCTGTCTCCTAACAAAGGAGAAAGACAATTCACAAAGAGCAGATAAAATGCTTTTCAAGCATTTCATTTTAGTATTTTTCCACCTAACATCACAATACAAAACAGCTCTTTTTACAGGGATTTTAGACAGTTAATTATGCCTACACTTAATTATCTGTCAATAGTAACAAAACACAACTACACATAATGAAACATTTGCACTACAAAGCTGAAACGGGAATGCTTTACACAGATAAAATGAAAATTGCATGTATCTTCCACTTGCAAAGCCATCAGCATACTTTGTATACAACATGAATAACGACAAGTATGGGTTTGATAAATTGACCCAGCAACACTAACATCACAAAATACACAAATTCGGTAGCTAGTACATAAACACAAATGTAGCCAAAACAGTCAGTTATTCTGTTTTGTAGCAACAACTACAATAAGGCATCTGTATGTTTTAATAGCAAAGAAAAAACAATTAAATTCTGCAAAATGTAACATACTAAGGAAAACAGGAGAGCTGTATTTATTGCTGAGTTCGATTATTTAGTTCAGCTAGGCACATGCCTACAGCAGTAACATTCAAGGGACACAAAACTTTCTTCATAGTATTTCCTACCAGAATTAAAGGATGTGGAGGATTTGGAAACAGAGGCATGACCATGTAGAGTGAGTGTGTGTGTGTGTGTGTGTGTGTGTGTGTGTGTGTGTGTGTGTGTGTGTGTGTGTGTGTGTGAGTGTGTGTGTGTGTGTGTAGGGGGTGGGGGTTGTTATTTAACATATATCAGACTGCGTGTAAGTAATACCCTGTTATATTATCAAGGAGAGGTGGGCCCAGGTTAAAAGTGATTTGCAGGTGCAGCCCTAGTGACAAATATCCATAGTCGCTGTCCGTGTATGGAGAAATTTGAGTGTGCAGCTTTGTAGAGTATACAACTGGAGTGTTGGCCAAAAACGGCAGATGGGGTCCTTTCGATATATTGCAATGTGTGTTGCAAAAAAATGACCATTTAGAATTCAAGCTAATAAGATTTGATTGTAGAGTACAGAGAATGTGCTTAATTAGTAACTCCCACCATACTAACTGGGGCATGCATGGAGTCATCAGCTGACCTGGAAAAGATTTAATCACTCATTGTGACCTAAACACATGGATTTGTCCCATCTGCCCTCAGCAATAATAATGACAGCTTTAGTGACTGTTCAGTAAATAACAAAATGCATTCTATATTAAATACTAGCTGTAATACCTGGCTTTTATTTATTTGCTCCCCTCTATCTCTCTCACCCCTGCTCTCCCTTTCTCTCTCCCAGCACAATTTCCCCACATGTCTCTGCTTTCCCCTTTCTCTCTTTTTCCCACCTCTACTTCTCCCTCTCCTACTCTCTGCGTACCTTTCTCTCCACCTTTTTCCTACCCACCTCTACTTCACCACCCGCCCACACACTGTTTTTCTCTATCACCACCACCTCACTCTTTCCTGTGCCTCTGACACTGGTGGGAGGGGTTAGAGTTCATATGAACTGTCATTACATTCCAACCTGATTACATTATTTTTATCAGCAGTCAATTTTATTATACATATGTAAAGCTGGGTACACACTGAGCAATATGTTGTCCGATCTAGCAGATTGAACTGACATATCGCACACACAAGCAAATATCGGCTAGTGAGTATGCACAATATGCGGGGGCCTGCTGTCACTAGCACATCAAACACATCATCCTTCATTAACATCGCTTAATGTGTACCCAGGTTCTGATATGTCTGCCCGTCAGGCCAACATATCGGCTGGATATACTGTACATTGCTCTAGTATGTACCCAGGTTATCCAGTAAAAAAACAAAACACAAAATAAACATTGCTAAGTAATCAATGAAAGTATTATAGTTATCTTGTCCATATGTATAAATGGCTCTTTCATGTCAATACATTTTATTTATAAAAATAAGAAACAGATGATGTATCATACTATAGGTGGTATCCTATTAGTAGCTGTACTTTACCGCTGATAATAGGATCGCCGTGGGCTATCCGGGAGCTATCCTATCATGTTCTCCCGATGCCGGCACTAATTGGGGATTATACTTTGGGTTCCTCAGGCACCCGAAACATAATCGTGAAAAGGGTCCGCCAGAGCCGCGAAAACTCATGGAATCAGGGACTTATCCTCAATCCCATGTGTTTTTGTGTGATCATAGGTCCAATTTCAACCAATCAAAACAACCTCTAATTGGATGCTGCGATAATGCTGCGACAATGACCATCGGTCAAACGTCGCGATATCCAGCCGCTTTGATTGGCCGAAGAGGCATCGAGGCTAATAGGATACCACCTTACTGTAGTTATTTCTCCTTTGTTGCTTAAATATTTCTTGCAATTGTATATTTCATATAAAAAGATCAAATATATATATATATATATATATATATATATATATAGTGCTTTTCAATTGATGTTCAATTGGAGCAGACAATTAAATTGTCTCCAGTCAGATGAACAAATGTAAAAATTAGAACTCTAAATATTCCTGACTTGATAACTGTGCAATAAATAATGTCTTCCTTTCCAAACTGTACATTAAGCTTCTTGTGTGGCCTAAGGCCACTCTCTTAT
Organism: Pseudophryne corroboree; assembly: GCF_028390025.1. Lineage (NCBI taxonomy): Eukaryota > Metazoa > Chordata > Amphibia > Anura > Myobatrachidae > Pseudophryne > Pseudophryne corroboree. Next base: position 679,558,909 of record NC_086448.1, read on the forward strand.
GCTGTACCCATTACAGTGTATCCATAGAAACTGACACATTTATTTCTTAGATTAGTCTGCCATTGAAGATATTAATATAATGCCGTAAATGGGGATTTAATCTAATCTGTTGATGGTAGAATGAAGTTAGTAAAAAGTGGAGTGCCATTGTCGCATGAATCATTTATTAGTTTGAAACATTAACTAAACAATCCACAATGTTATAAATTCTTCTGGAGCCTCTACAAGCCATGGTGTAACATATATTATGCCATAAATCTCTTCCAAGCACTATCTAGAATTTTTATTAAAAAAACAAAACAAAACAGGGAAATCTGTCTACAAAAAAGCATATTAAACCGGATCAGATTCTGAACAAAACTATATTGTAAAATATCTGAAGATGCAGCACTTTAAAATGAATTTTCTAGTTACACAGATGATTACTTTCGGTCTATTAGATCTTCAAAAACCATATTAATGGTTTTAGAAGAGTTTATGTACTAATGAACCACGACTGTGATATTTATTATATAATGCTAAGCTTAAATGCACATCACAGTGGTAACCATTATGACCTGTTTGTGCGCGCAGCAAAATTTTGTCTATCTTTGGCATGTGAGCAACACATTCTAATGAGCTAATTAGCCAATTATTGTCCAACTACAAACTATAGGCCCTCATTCCGAGTTGATCGGTCGCAAGGCGAATTTAGCAGAGTTACACACGCTAAGCCGCCGCCTACTGGGAGTGAATCTTAGCTTCTTAAAATTGCGACCGATGTATTCGCAATATTGTGATTACTAACTACTTAGCAGTTTCAGAGTAGCTTCAGACTTACTCTGCCTGTGCGATCAGTTCAGTGCTTGTCGTTCCTGTTTGACGTCACAAACACACCCAGCGTTCGCCCAGGCACTCCCACCGTTTCTCCGGCCACTCCTGCGTTTTTTCCGGAAACGGTAGCGTTTTCAGCCACACGCCCCTGAAACGCCGTGTTTCCGCCCAGTAACACCCATTTCCTGTCAATCACATTACGATCGCCGGAGCGATGAAAAAGCCGTGAGTAAAATTACTTTCTACATAGCAAAGTTACTTGGCGCAGTCGCAGTGCGAACATTGCGCATGCGTACTAAGCGGATTTTCATTGCGATGCGATGAAAAATACCGAGCGAACAACTCGGAATGAGGGCCATAGTCCAATGTCAGTCTAATGTAATTCACTCTATTCCCTCTAGTAATTTTTTTCTATTATTATTATTATTATTATTATTATTATTATAGCTTGCTCATTCTTGGCATTGCTCTGCTTTAAACCAAATGTTGATTTGTGCATTTTATTTATGTGCCTACTGCATATAAATAGTTCATTGAGGTATGAACAGTGACACACATAAATATGTACTATTATGTTTATGACTCCGGGTTTACTGTTTAAGCAACCAGCGTGCTATCAGTATGCTATTCCAATCTGGGCATAACGTAACTTTCCTAGAAAAAAAAATGGTAATAATGGCCTCTTACGGGATTTTCAAGAATTTCCATGTTTTGCAGTCATGAGTTCAAAATGTTCAAATGCTATAGTTCAGAGTTCAGCTGTATATCACAAATCTAACAATGTTGTTTTTGTCAAATTACTTTTTTAAGAACGTCAAAGGCAGCAAAATGAACAAGAACTGTATATATTATGAAAGACTTCAATTACATATCTGTGCTAGAAAAATCAATAAAAGATTTGTGAATCAATTTGCCAAAATTTGCTAACTGAGCACATTTTGGCTCAAAATAAGAAAATATATAATAAAATTGTAACAGGATAATTATTTACTTTATCTGTAGTTACAATCTTTGCTTCAACCCAGCTGGCAACAAGACAACTACTGAACCAAAGTTTTCCTATTATCAGGCACCACTGTGTACATTCATAACATTAACCACAAGTTTATGTTCATGTTTTACTTTAATTCTAGTTGACTAAATGAACACTTGTATTTTCGTACATCCCTACGTAATCATCTCAACTTATCATGCTACATCTAGTATCCACTGTGACAGAAGCAAAGCATGCAAATAGAAAGGGATGCAGTCAAAATTCTGGAAGTCAGAAGACTGACTCAGGATCCAGACAGTCAGAATCTTGGTGGATCTCGAAGGTAAGAATGGGGGGGGTTAGGGTATTGTTAGGCCCTATGGGGAGGGTTAGGCTGTGGGGGTGGGGGAGGTTAGGCTACAGGGGATGGTGGTTAGGGTTAGGATGCAAGAGGGGATGGTTAGGTTTAGCCTGCAGAAGGGGGGAGGTTAGGATTAGGTTGCGGGAGGGGTGGGTTAGTGTTATGATTAGGGGTAGGGTAAAAATACTTACTGGGATCTGTCGGGATCCCAACTGCCGGGATTTCGTACCCAACTTAATAGAAGATGTACCTGGCACAGTTACATAGTGGAGGCAGTCACATTTTATGGGCTGAACTAATATTCTGGAGAATGCAGATGGATACCAAGTCCAAGAATAGTGCTTCAGTGGACAAAATGGCACATGGAGGTGATAGGGGCATTTAGAAAAATATGCAGATTTTAATGAGATGTAAAATCTAAAAAGTAAATATCCCTTGCTTTAGACATATACAGCTACACCTTTAACAAAAGAAACATATATTATACTTTAGAACAGAAAAATGTTTGGAAATACATAGGCTAGGTATTCTTTTACCAAGGTGACCTTAACATTTTCTTTACATGAGGTACACATCTCCCTAAATATTAAGTATACTAAAAACAAATACTTTGAGCATTACATTTAAACAGTAATCGGTGTATACATTTCAATATACAGAAAATAAGATTTTAAATCTACCAGTATATCTTTTTCTCCTAGTCCGCAGAGGATGCTGGGGACTCCGTAAGGACCATGGGGTATAGACGGGCTCCGCAGGAGACATGGGCACTATAAAGAACTTTAGATAGGTGTGCACTGGCTCCTCCCTCTATGCCCCTCCTCCAGACCTCAGTTAGAGAAACTGTGCCCAGAGGAGACGGACAGTACGAGGAAAGGATTTTTGTTAATCTAAGGGCAAGATTCATACCAGCCCACACCATCCACACCGTATAACCTGGAATATACGCAACCAGTTAACAGTATGAACAAAACAGTATCAGTCAACAAGTGATCTTAACTGTAACATAACCCTTATGTAAGCAACAACTATATACAAGTCATGCAGAAATATGTCCGCACTGGGACGGGCGCCCAGCATCCTCTACGGACTAGGAGAAAAAGGTTTTCTGGTAGGTTTAAAATCTTATTTTCTCTTACGTCCTAGAGGATGCTGGGGACTTCGTAAAGACCATGGGGATTATAACAAAGCTCCCAACCGGGCGGGAGAGTGCGGATGACTCTGCAGCACCGATTGAGCAAACATGAGGTCCTCATCAGCCAGGGTATCAAACTTGTAGAATTTTGCAAAAGTGTTTGAACCCGACCAAGTAGCCGCTTGGCAAAGCTGTAAAGCCGAGACGCCACGGGCAGCCGCCCAAGAAGAGCCCACCTTCCTGGTGGAATGGGCCTTTACCGAATTTGGTAACGGCAATCCAGCCGTAGAATGAGCCTGCTGAATCGTGTTACAGATCCAGCAAGCAATAGTCTGCTTAGAAGCAGGAGCGCCAACCTTGTGGGCTGCATACAGGACAAACAGTGCCTCTGTTTTCCTAATCCGAGCCGTTCTGGCTACGTAAATTTTTAAGGCCCTGACTACATTAAGGGTCTTGGAATCCTTCAAGTCTCCTGTAGCCACAGGCACCACAATAGGTTGGTTCATATGAAACGATGACACCACTTTAGGCAAAAATTGAGGACGAGTCCTCAACTCAGCTCTATCCACATGGAAAATGAGATAGGGGCTCTTATGAGACAAAGCCGCCAATTCGGACACCCGCCTAGCAGATGCCAAGGCCAACAACATGACCACCTTCCAAGTGAGAAATTTTAATTCAACTGTTTGAAGAGGCCCAAACCAGTGAGATTTTAGGAACTGTAACACCACGTTAAGGTCCCATGGTGCCACTGGGGGCACAAAAGGAGGCTGGATGTGTAGCACTCCCTTCACAAAAGTCTGGACTTCTGGGAGAGAAGCCAATTCCTTCTGGAAGAATATTGATAGGGCCGAAATCTGTACCTTAATGGAGCCTAACTTTAGGCCCATATCCACTCCTGTCTGGAGAAAGTGGAGAAAACGGCCCAAGTGGAAATCTTCCGTAGGAGCATTCTTAGCTTTACAACAAGATACATACTTCCTCCAGATACGGTGATAATGTTTCGCCGTCACCTCCTTCCTAGCCTTTATCAGAGTAGGGATGACCTCCTCCGGAATACCTTTCCCCGCTAGGATTCGGTGTTCAACCGCCATGCCGTCAAACGTAACCGCTGTAAGTCTTGGAACACGCAGGGCCCCTGTTGCAACAGGTCCTCTCTGAGAGGAAGAGGCCACGGATCGTCTGTGAGCATCTCCTGAAGATCCGAATACCAGGCCCTTCGAGGCCAATCTGGAACAACGAGTATTGTCTGCACTCTTGTTCATCTTATGATTCTCAATATTTTTGAGATGAGCAGAAGAGGAGGGAACACATAGACTGACTGAAACACCCAGGGCGTCCACCGCTACTGCCTGAGGGTCCCTTGACCTGGTACAATACCTCCAAAGCTTCTTGTTGAGGCGTGACGCCATCATGTCTATTTGAGGAAATCCCCAAAGACATGTTATCTCTGCAAAAACTTCTTGATGAAGTCCCCACTCTCTTGGTTGGAGATCGTGTCTGCTGAGGAAGTCTGCTTCCCAGTTGTCCACTCCCGGAATGAATACCGCTGACAGAGCGCTTACGTGATTTTCTGCCCAGCGCAGAATCCTGGTGGCTTCCGCCATTGCCACTCTGCTCCTTGTCCCGCCTTGGCGGTTTACATGAGCCACGGCTGTGACGTTTTCTGATTAAATCAGAACCGGTAGGTCGCGAAGAAGATTCTCCGCTCGTCATAGGCCGTTGTATATGGCCCTTAATTCCAATATGTTTATGTGTAGACAAGCCTCCTGGCTTGACCATAGTCCCTGAAAATTCCTTCCTTGTGTGACTGCTCCCCATCCTCGGAGGCTCGCGTCTGTGGACACCAAAACCCAGTCTTGAATGCCGAACCTGCGACCCTCTAGAAGGTGAGCACTCTGCAGCCACCACAGGAGAGACACCCTGGCCCTGGGGGATCAGGGTTATTTTCGGATGTATTTGAAGATGGGACCCGGACCACTTGCCCAGAAGGTCCCACTGAAAAGTCCTCACATGAAACCTGCCAAAGGGGATGGCCTCATAGGTTGCCACCATTTTCCCCAGTACTCGAGTGCATTGATGGACTGACACTCTTTTTGGTTTTAGCAGGTCTCTGACCATGTTCTGGAGTTCCTGGGCTTTTTCCTTTGGGAGAAAAACCCTCTTCTGTTCCGTGTCCAGAATCATGCCTAAGAAAGATAGTCGAGTCGTTGGAATCAACTGTGCCTTTGGTAGATTTAGAATCCAACCATGCTGCTGCAGCACTCTCAGGGAGAGCAACACGCTTTTCTGCAACTATTCCTTTGATCCCGCTTTTATCAGGAGATCGTCCAAGTACGGGATAATTGTGACTCCTTGCCTGCGCAGGAGCACCATCATTTCTGCCATTACCTTGGTGAAAACCCTCGGGGCAGTGGAAAGCCCAAATGGCAACATCTGAAACTGGTAATGACAGTCCTGTACAGCGAATCTCAGGTATGCCTGATGAGGATATATGGGGACGTGAAGGTATGCATCCTTTATGTCCAGTGACACCATAAAATCCCCCCCTTCCAGGCTGGAGATAACTGCCCTGAGCGATTCCATCTTGAACTTGAACCTTTTTAATTACAGGTTTAGGGATTTTAAATTTAGAATGGGTCTGACCGAGCCATCCGGTTTCGGGACCACAAACAGGGTTGAATAATACCCTTTTCCCTGTTGTATTAGGGGAACCCTGATAATCACTTGCTGTTGACACAGCTTTTGAATTGCAGCTAAAACTATCTCCCTCTCTGGGGGAGAAGCTGGTAAAGCCGATTTGAAGAATCGGCGAGGAGGCACGTCTTCGAATTCCAGCTTGTAGCCTTGGGATACAATTTCTATCACCCAAGGATCCACGTCCGACTGAACCCAGATGTGGCTGAAGAGTCGAAGACGTGCCCCCACCGGCGTGGACTCCCTCAGTGGAGCCCCAGCATCATGCGGTGGATTTAGTAGAAGCCGGGGAGGACTTCTGCTCCTGGGAACTAGCCGTAGCCAGCATTATTTTCCCTCTACCCTTACCTCTGGTGAGGAATGAAGAGCCTCGATCTCTTCTGGACATATGCGACTGAAAGGACTTCATCTGATACTGTGGTGTTTTCTTTTGCTGTGGGGGAACATAAGGCAAAAAAGTAGATTTAACCGCGGTAGCTGTGGAAACCAGGTCCGCAAGACCTTCCCCAAATAAAACCTCACCCTTGTAAGGCAAAACTTCCATATGCCTCTTTGAGTCGGCATCACCCGTCCATTGGCGGGTCCACAGTGCTTGCCTAGCCGAAATCGCCATGGCGTTGGCCCTCAAACCTAGTAGCCCAACGTCTTTCTGAGCGTCTCTCATAAATAAGACTGCGTCTTTGATGTGACCTAAGGTCAATAAAATGGTATCCCTATCAAGGTTTCAATATCAGCTGACAAGGTATCTGTCCAAGCTGCTACCGCACTACAAACCCAAGCCGATGCTATTGCCGGCCTGAGCAAAGCACCCGTAAATGTATAAATTGATTTTAAAGTCGTTTCCTGTCTACGATCAGCAGGATCCTTGAGGGCTGCTGTGTCTGGAGACGGTAGCGCCACCTTCTTGGATAAGCGCGTTAAAGCTTTGTCCACCCTGGGCGAGGATTCCCACCGTACCCTGTCCTGTGCAGGGAAAGGGTATGCCATAAGAATTCTCTTGGGAATCTGCAGCTTCTTGTCTGGAGTTTCCCAAGCCTTTTCAAATAGCGCGTTCAGCTCATGAGATGGGGGAAATGCTACCTCAGGTTTCTTTTCCTTAAACATGTGTATCCTCGTGTCAGGGACAGAGGGGTCATCTGTGATATGTAAAACATCTTTTATTGCAATAATCATATAATGAATACTTTTGGCCACCCTTGTGTGTGACCTTGCATCATCATAGTCAACACTGGAATCAGAATCCGTGTCGGTATCATTTTTGAGACCCTGCAGGGCCCTGTGACACTGTCAAAGCCATTGAATGACTCCCTGTATTATCACTGGACTCTGCTTTGTCCAATCTCTTATGTAATAAAGTCACATTTGCATTTAAAACATTCCACATATCCAACCAATCAGGTGTTGGTGTTGCTGACGGAGACACCACAATCATCTGCTCCACCTCCTCCTTAGATGAGCCTTCCGCTTAAGACATGCCGACACACGCGTACCGACACCCCCACACACAGGGATATATGTATATGGAGACAGTTCCCCAATAAGGCCCCTTGGAGAGACATAGAGAGAGTATGCCAGCACACACCCAGCGCCAACTGACACTGGAAATCAATTCCCAGATAAACAGCGCTTTTATATATATATATATATATATATATATATATATCAATATACACTGACTGCGCCAATAATAAGTGCCCCCCCTCTTTTTTGCCCTCTGTCACCGTGTTTAGCAGGGGAGAATCCGGGGAGCCAGCTTCTCTGCATGTGCTGTGGAGAAAATGGCGCTGGTTAGTGCTGTGGGATCAAGCTCCGCCCCCTCAGCGTTGGGCTTCGGTCCCGTTCAAATTTTCAATACTGGCGGGGGATCGTATAATCTACTGCCTCCGCAGCCTATATAACTTATTAGCCAGTCCTAGAGGTTTATTATTGCTGCCCAGGGGGCCCCCCCCCTGCGCCCTGCACCCATCCGTGCCTGCAGTGTGTGTTGTGTGTGGGAGCAATGGCGCCCGTTATCTCAGAGAAGAACTGAAGTCTACTGCCGCCTTTGAAGTCTTCTTTCTTCTAATACTCACCTGGCTTCTATCTTCCAGCTCTGTGAAGAGGACGGCGGCGCGGCTCCGGGACGAACGGCGAGGGTGAGACCTGCGTTCCCACCCTCTGGAGCTAATGGTGTCCAGTAGCCTAAGTAGCAGGCCCTATCATTTAAGTAGGTCTGCTTCTCTCTCCTCAGTCCCACGATGCAGGGAGCCTGTTGCCAGCAGTGCTCCCCGAAAAATAAAAAAACCTAACAAAATTCTTTTTCAGAGAAACTCAGGAGAGCTCCCCTGTAATGCACCCAGTCTCCTCTGGGCACAGGATCTAACTGAGGTCTGGAGGAGGGGCATAGAGGGAGGAGCCAGTGCACACCCATCTAAAGTTCTTTATAGTGCCCATGTCTCCTGCGGAGCCCGTCTATACCCCATGGTCCTTACGGAGTCCCCAGCATCCTCTAGGACGTAAGAGAAATACAGTATTTCAGACAGACAATCCTATGTTAAAGCAGCAGACAATCCTATGTTATAGCAGAAGACAATCCTAAGTTATAGCAGCATTGTGTTCTGTTTTTGTTGCTCAGTTTACAGGGGGGGTACACAAGGAGAGATCCGTGCTTAATTTCTAAGCAATCTGACTAGCGATAGCGATGCACGGCCCTGTGCATCGCTATCGCCAGTTCTAGATTGTGCCTGCATGCAGGCACAATCGCTTGTGCATGCAGGCACAATCGCTGTGCGAAGTGAGCATCCCCCCGTCTTCCCCGTCTCCCCCGTCTCCGAGCAGCACACGTCGCGCTGAGAAGTCTGTGATAGATCGCTCAGCACACATCTTTACCGTGTGTACCCCCTTACCACTTCTGATATTTTCATTTAATTTATCGCTCACAATAAATTGTACACACCATCACAAACAGCCTCCATTTCTAATTTTATTACACTGGCCTCAATGTAACCTCTTGTGAATTTCATTTTAAGAAATGTATACAGTAATATTAACAGCATCAAGCAAGATCGAGAAAGAACCTTTCTACATTAAACATCTATATTTGTCTGCAGTATTGTTCCTCTTTCATTACATTAATATGTGCATGTAAATTAAGCTATGCAAAGTTTAAACGTTGAATGCCACAGACTGTACATACTGGAGTGAGAGTTACAATATGTTATTTAACTTCCTGTCTGCCATTCTGAGAGCATCATTTTCTTTGTTACAGTATGCTACATATGCTTATTTTATGTAACGAGTGGTCATATTTAATTTGTTTTGCTTTATTGCTGATCATTCTAACCGATTATAATGTATGTAATATAATTAATGGGATGTAGTTAAAATGCTGCCGGGTTGAAATACCGACGCCGGAATCCCAAACGATGGCATAATGCCGGCAACGAAATCCCGCCAGAGCTCGGGATCACAGCATCGAAATACCGATGCCCGGAATCCCAAAACTTCTTCCAGCGGGATGCGCTCACGTCCTGCCACAAGGGGGGAGGAGGGGTTAGGTTTAGGCATTAGAAGCGAGGTTAGGGTGCAGGGATGGGAAGGGTATGGTTAGGTACCGGGGAGGGGGGTTAGAGTTCGGCATTTGGAAGGGGTAGTTAGGGTTAGGTACCAAGGGGGGAGGGTTAGGGTTAGGCAACTGGGAGGGTTAGGCACCCACAAGGGAGGGTTAGGGTAGGGGGCAGGGGAAGGTTAGGGTACTTTTGGAGGGGCTGTTGGGATTCTGATGACTGGGATGCCACTGTCAGGATTCCGACCACCAGCATCCCGTCCATCGGCATATCATACTGAACCCTAATTAATATGTCATTGGAAAGCTGCTTACTGTATGTTGTCAGAAAATATATTTTTAACGTAACAAATAGGAGATAATTGATGCACCTAAGTTGACTTTATAAATTATTTGTCATACCCTCCAACAGAAAAATATAGCTATAGAAATCTATACCCTAAACTTAAAGCAACATACAATAATAAATGTAAAATGTCCAACAATACACAAATGTATATATTTGTTATTTTAAACACAAATACAGCATTGCTATATAATAAAAGGCTAACACTGCTCCTCACCACTATGGGGGGAATGTAAGTGTTTTGTGCGATGGCAGCCGCTAGATGGCGCCCATCACAGCAATTAAAGTGTTGCTCCGTCCAGGCACACACAGCCATTGGCGCTGACATTACTGTTATGTTTTTTTCCGACATTTTGATGGGCTGGTAACAAGTACAAAATGATTAGCACCGCCTCTGAGCACAATACTAAATGATATAACTTGTAACAATCTATACTAGAAATAGGCAAATAATACAGTTAGTATTATAAAATTATAAACGCTCTCTCAGAGCTTGTTACCAACTGACAGACGGAAACTTAGTGAATTGTAGGCAGTTAGGCACATAAGATATTTTACCAGGCACTACTTAAGAATACTTGCTATTCAAACCAGCAAAAGTAATTACATTTCAGGAAAACAGTATTATCCCAGTTACTTCTCCTGATTATAATTTACATGCAGTACCTTTAAAAAAATATACATTTGGTGAAGGACATCATTTCAATATGTATATATACTGTTAATAAATAACTTTCATAAACCTTCCTATCAAATTACATCCACTTTGCACAGTCCACACATATCCTCACGTCTTCTCATTCTTCACTTTCCCTTCCTCTCGACCCCGATTCATCATTGCTGTGTGACCATATCATATAGCCCACCAAGAACCTTTGCAATCTGGTGGACAACTATGCAATAGATAGCACCTTTCCTTGTGTATACATGCCTATTTCCCTATAGATTGTAAGCGTGTGAGCAGGGCCTTCCTACCTCTATGACTGTTTGTTATTACCCAGTTTTGTTATATCATTGTTATTTCCAATTGTAAAGCGCAACGGAATTTGCTGCGCTACATAAGAAACTGTTAATAAATAATAAAATAAATAATAAAGCAAGCTTTTACCCTCCATTCTCGAATACTGTTAATTTCTACATTAAATTCTAATAGTATGCTGACCCCATGCTGACATTCAATTTGTCGAAAGTCATAATGTCAACACAATGTCGACAGTAATATGGACTTTGTTGAAATGTAAAAAAAAAAACATGTTGTCATCTCCAGAATGTTGACATATTCGCAATATTAACATTCTGCAGAATGCCAACATTAAGTTTACGCTGCAGGAAGAGTGGGTTAGGCTGCAGAAGGGTGAGTTAAGGAAATGATGATTTCCAAGATGATCAGTGTCGATATGCTGCATGCCGACATTACAACCATATCACTATGAATACCTTCTAATTTATTGCCTACTAGTTTTTAGGAAGGAAATTATTTAGAAAATGAATAAAAGATACACCAGGCATCACACATACATTTTTACAAATATACATCTTTAGCCATAACTAGTACATCTCAAGCGTTGCTGTACTACGTGGTGTATAAAAGCGATTCAGTCATGTAGTCCACACATTTTGACATTTGTCTAGAACTCCATAGTGAGGTATGTTAGCTTGCAGTATGTATGGCGGTATAACCAATTTCTACATGGAAGGAGTTCCAGCAAACCACAATAATACTCCTAGTGCATAACAGTAATAAACTGTATGATATCCTAGAAGAAGGCCCAAAAGTCAAAAAGCATGGGACACACCTTGTAGCATACATCCATATGAGAAATTACATAGAACTTTTCTAAAGAAATTTTACTTGCATCAACTACAATTTAGACATTGCGCGATCAGGACATTGGGGTCTAAGTACTAAGGCCTGGAGAGAGATAAAGTGGACAGAGATAAAGTACCAGCCAATCAGCTCCTAACTACCATGTTAGAGGCTGTGTTTAAAAAAAATGACAGGAGCTGGTTGGCTGGGACTTTACCTCCGCCTGCTTTATCTTCATCCAAGGCTTAGTAAATAGACCCCTTTATTTTACTGAACTGAGCTGACCAATATGAATGTCTCAGTACAGCCATCAAGCACTGAGGTGTGTTAATGAGGCAAGAAACAATGGCTCAATCTGGACAGGCAAGTGCCTCCTACATGAAATTGGATTTCTGCTGCGAGTCCTTTGTAACGACAAACACCTCCTTTGCCAGGAGTAGGCACTTCCTTGTGCACAATTAAAGAATTGCGGCACTAATAAGTCACATCTTCTGATATCTAGTCTTTACTTTTTGTTAAATGCAACGTTATCGAAGAGATTGTACTCCCTGTCATACCATACTGCAGCATTTGTTGGCCATAGTTTGCACACATACCCTTCCCTCTCTTTCTCACACCCTCCTCCCAGCTGGCTTTAACATCTAATTCAAACCTACAATTTCGAATAATGATTTGATATACTGAAATGTATCAGCATAGTCTCTTTTAAGCCTCAATTAGTGTTTTTGTGTGTCTTGCATGTCTTCACTTAATACACATACTGAACACTAGAGACAACCAATCCAAGCACCCATATACACAAATACTAAGTGCTGTGCATAAACAACCCAATTGTAGTTAAACACTCCATGTATTTCAAGTGAGAAAAATTATCTCTATTCTCTACCATACTGTGGTCACTGATGCTCTCTGTATTATATGTTGGTCGCTGATGCTCTCCACATTATATGGTGATTACTGCAATGCTACAGTATCTGTGTTATATTGTGGCCACTGATGCACTCTGTATTATATAGCGGTCACTGAGGTTTTATTATATGGTTGTCACTGTATTGCTCTCTATATTATATGGTGGTCACTGTGATATTCTCTATATTATATGTCACTCCCTGTATTGTATGGTGGTCACTGCAATGCTCTGTGTGCTGTAAGGTGGTCATTGCAATGCTGAGTGTGGGTGGGTTGCTGGAATTGTCTATTGCCTGGTTACAGTTCTGTGTGAACCACATACACATAAAATCCTCTTGCCAATGGAATAGGGTTGTTAGGTCGACACAGCTTAGGTCGACAGTCATTAGGTCGACCACTGAAGGTCGACATGCATTAGGTTGACATGGCCAATAGGTCGACATGGTTATTAGTTTGAATTGTACTGGGTCGACAGGTCAAAAGGTCGAAATTAGTTTTTCAATTTTTTTATTTTTTTGGACTTTTTCATACGTTACGATCCACATGGACTATAATTGGGAACAGTAACCTGTGCCGAGCACAGCGGTAGCGGAACGAGGCACTTTTCCAGAAGCGCGAGGGGACACGTGCACTAATTGGGGTTCCCAGTCACTTTACGAAGAAAACTACACCAAAACAAGTCCAAAAACTCATGTTGACCTTTTCAACTGTCGACCTAATGCCCATGTCGACCTAATGACTGTTGACCTAAGTTGAGTCGACCCAATGACCCGTACCCTTGCCAATGACTGTTTTATTATTTATCAATGGAGGCTGATAATGGTTCCTAATAACAGTAGCCATCTGAACTTTCCCCAGGAACTGTTATTCTGCATCCTTCTCTATCATGTTCACCACACTCTATGCCCTTAACTCCAAACATGTTAAGGAGGGAGAATGAGATGGGGCGAGCTGAGTTTTTTCCCCCGGTGAAAGGAAGCCTCTCCACTGGATTGCACTAAACTATGATCCACTTTCCTAAACATGAGTGAAGCAATTCAATATTACCCAAAATATTTCATCATTTGGTTTGGTGACAGTGGATAAATTAGAGAACCCACATGTTCAAAAAACATAATCTTTGTCAGTAACGTTTTTACACATCAGGAGACTTTGCTGATTAATTTTATATGCGTCACTCATATATCTGTGTGCGACCGAGTCACTGAATCTGCATACAAAGTGCTATGATGCAGACTTTTTTCCATGCCAAGTTGCATTGTGGTCCATATACAGACTCATCACACACAGATATACAAGTGTTGCATACTGTATCAAATTAATTATCAGAGCCTCTTGGTGCATCATAATCACATTGCATTTCAACTAAAATGCATTTTTCGGCAAAAACAGACAGAGCCGGCCCTATGCATAGGCAAACTAGGCAAATGCCTAGGACATTTGGAATTCTTAGGGGCACAAGCAGCTTCTGCTGATTAAAATGATATGCAGCATGCCTATATTCTGTGTGTGACTGCTGCTGTATCTGCATACGAAATGCTACGTTACAGAGTATTCCTGGAAATCACGGTAACGTAGCATTTCATATGCAGATACAGCCACAGTCACACACAGAATATAGGCATGCTACATATCATTTTAATCAGCAGAAGCTGCTTTTACATCTTAGTCATGAAGCAATGCCAATAAGATGCATTTAAAGCAAAAAAAGGTGCCCGACGTTAGCAGAGCTATGTGGTGTAATGTGAATAAGGGACACAATCGCATGATATAACGTGAATAAAGTTGCACTACTGTGTGTTGTATTTTGAATTGAGGGTACTGTTGTGTGGCCATGCCCCTTCCCAGCAAGAACACGCCCATTTTTGTGCACTGTTCTTATTTAAAATATAGAGGGTAGGAGCACCAAAATGAGGACTGCTATGGTTGAGGGGTGATGGTGCTGGGAAAGGGGTGCAGGGCCAGAGGTCGAAATAATGGCGGTGCTAGGGGGCACCAGACAAAATCTTACCTAGGGCATCATATTGGTTAGGGCCGGTACTGAAAACAGATGCCTGACTCTAGCGGAGTTGCATGGGACCTGTACCTCGCACCAAGCATCTTGCAATACATGGAGTATTTAGGCTATATGTATGAGGACACATCTGTGTAATTAGTACATAAAAGGGATATAATGTGAATCATAAAGATGTGTTGGATAATATGGTTTCTGAACCTTATCTGTTCCCAGCAGGTCATATTTGAAGGAATACGCAGGAGGTGTGAAAAATCACTGGGCCGGTCACTTATAATGCTTTATCTATTTATGGTAAAGAATTAAAAACATGAGAATTTCTGTTGCATATGGATTTATTTATTTTACGGACATTTGATAATATTTAAAGCATAGCATGCATACATTTACATTAGTATTTACTATCATGACTCTGAATTTGCAGAATGTGAATCATTTTATTGGCTTCAAATGCTTCCAAGAAACCTTTAAGTAAATATATTCGATGTTCCTTAAAGAAAACTTTTTGTATCACTAGTGGCCATTGAGACATAATGCAAGTTTGAGAAAACATTTTACAACAATTATCATTTGTTTTCCACATTATTTTTAAGATTTGCAGATTTTATGGGGGTAAAAAATAAAACTTATCTATGAGAAGAGTGATTTACATCATCCTAAAACTTGAAAAAATGATTTAAGATTATCCAGCTAGAGGTGTGACAGAATTGTATTTATATACACGTAAAAATATTGAGCCTAATTCAGATCTGATCACTGGGCTGTGTTTTTTGCTGTCCTGCGATCAGATAGTTGCCGCCTACAGGGGGAGTGTATTTTCGCTGTACAAGCGCGCGTTTCTGTTTGTAGCAGAGCTGCTAAAAATCAGTTTGTGCAGTCTCTGCGCAGCCCAGTACTTACTCTTCCAGTGCGATTGAATCCTGCTGATTGGGGCTGGAGCTGACGTCAAACACAATCCCTGAAAATGCTTGGACACACCTGCATTTTTCCGGACACTCCCTGTAAACGGTCAGTTGCCACCCATAAACGGCTTCCTCCTGTCAATCACCTTGCGAACGTCCATCGATCGGCTTTTTCACACCATCCCGTCGCTGGCCGGCGATGTCTGTTGCTGTTGTCCAACGCCCCTACGCATTGCAGTTCATACGCATGCGCCGTTAGGATCTGATTACCTGATGTGCGAAACCGCACAGCAGCGATCAGATCTGAATGACCCCTTTTGTCATCACATACATAGCAACCGTTTTACATAAAAAACCCATCGCAAATCACATTACCAGATAGCAACATGGGGCAAAAAAACAACAGAAAGTGATCATTCACCATATGCAGGCCATGGCCTCATAAAGCCATTTAATAAAACTGTTCCAAATAATGGCAAATTACTTGTCAGATGTTTAAGAAATGTCTAATGAAGCTAGAGCTATGTTGCCAGGCACTCACCTTGCATTTTAGGTGTTGAAAAAAATGGTGCATATTTATTTCAGCAGATGTAACCCCAGATTGGCAAAGCTGTTTTATGTACATGTAACTTTGCAGTAAATACTGTAGCTAAGAACGAAAACAAGATAAGTAAACGCAATCAGCCGGCAGGCATCACAACATTTGGTGTCCTATCAAGGTCATAGCATCTTCACTTCTACAGTATCATAAAGTGGGTCAGTAAAATATCCATTTTGAAATGAATTATCAAAGACACTTAACTAATGCTCTTGATGCTCCTCACCTGCCACATTATAAATCTAACTTGGTAGATCATTCAGCTCTAGAGCTTTGTTACAGAACAGTTTTAAAGCCTTGAAGAGTTTATCCAGCATAATGGGGTCTTCTAAAGGGTCCCACTCTACGTCTACATTAGCATTAAGTTTGAGTAATAACCAGCGGCAGCTCCAATAACTTACAAATGTAAATGCATAAATTCCATAGGAAAGTAATATATTTTCCAACGCGGATAATATTCTTATATGTTGTTGAAATATTTCAAAGTTTGTTATAGATGGAAGGAAAAGAATCTTGTATATGTGAATGGTTTAATTTCAGCATACAATGCAAATACTGGTTGTGTAGAGGAAGAACCGTTGACAGCCATCAACCACCTTTTTACAGATGTTATATGTAAAGTGTAATATGAGTGCCAGGAGTATATTTCAACTCATATAATAGAGCGATTGTGAACACAAAATTGAAGTCGGCTTCCCTACTCTATTGGAAAAAAAAAAGAAAGGAAACAAAATTGTAAAGGACGTGAGGATAGAAAATTATTCTGCGAGCAATTTATGCACTAGCTTTCTCTTTGGTGTTATTTTCCTGCATTATGACACATAATGGAGCGCAGGTCTGGAAGATTGCTATGATAGATTTTTCTAATAAAAAGTGATTTAGCCATTACAATCATGCATTGTATTTTGTGAGCAAATCATTTCTAGTATGCAAAACATTTCTTTAACTTGCAGGCAGAGGCTGTTCTCCATTTTTGCTACTAGATTATTGTTTAACTACTTAATAACTGGAATGTGTTCAGTGATATTTGCAGATCTGCAAAGCATCATTTTAACAGAGTAAACTTTTTTTTTTGTCTAGGAAATATACCTTGGGGGCAATGGTGGTTCTTTCCGAGTTGTTCGCTCATTGACGATTTTCGCTATGCTGCAATTTGTTGCTAACTGCGCATGCGCATGGTACGCAGAGTGCATGCGCTAAGTTATTTAACACAAAACTTAGTAGATTTGCTGGTGTTCGAGCGACGCTTTTCAGTCGCACTGCTGATCGGTGAATGATTGACAGGAAAGGGGCGTTTCTGGGTGGTAACTGAGCGTTTTCCGGGAGTGTGCTAAAAAACGCAGGCGTGTCAGGGAAAATCGTGGGAGTGTCTGGAGAAACGGGGGAGTGGCTGGCCAAACGCAGGCTTGTTTTGTTTGTGACGTCAAACCAGGAACTAAACGGACTGAGCTGATCGCAATCTGTGAGTAGGTCTGGAGCTACTCAGAAACTGCAAAGAATTATTTAGTAGCAGTTCTGCTAATCTTTTGTTCGCTATTCTGCTAAGCTAAGATACACTCCCAGAGGGCGGCGGCCTAGCGTTTGCAATGCTGCTAAAAGCAGCTAGCGAGCAAACAACTCGGAATGAGGGCCCATATCTTTATAAGGACTTTTGAGGAAAATAACATCTTTTAATAGTTACTTTTACTCAATGAGTGCAATACCCAATATTTTTGAAAAATTATCAAAAATGATGTCTTCATGAATAAAATAACACAACACTTGTCTACTTTATGCAAGAGCTGAAGCAATAATAGGGTCTAATTCAGATGTGGATGGAGGTGCTGTCACTTCCTTGGGAGTAGAAGTGATAACGCTGTATGGTGATGCAACCTGCTGCAGTAGTGATCTGGCCTGCGTCATAGGATGCAGCATTAGATTCCTCATCCACTAGGGGCAGCTTGCAAGTCACCCGTTGCAGAGGCCAGGAAATCTCTGTCCAACGACGAGATCCCTGACTTCTTCCCTCCTCATAAACGTAGCTGTTTTCACAAACGGATGAAGTCACCGCCCCCTCTACGCCCCCCATTCAGCAGCAGACTGTTAATCACTGATAGTCTGCTGCCGTCCTGCGTCCTGTGTCGCAGGACCCATTCACGCACGTGCCGAACAGGTTCTGTGGATGCGCAAAGTAACGAAAATTGGTCCTTTGTGATGATGGGTGCAACTCCAACCATGGCTGGGATGTAATGAAGTCTGATTTCAGCAGCCGTGCGAGATACCGTCCGAACTCTAACTTTTTTTTAAAGGGGCAATCATGTAAAAGGCATCTGAGTCAGGACCATAGTACCTGGGAACTACACATTGCACCTTTACTTTTTCCTACATGTCCCTAAACTGCAACTGAACTCAAGTGAAAAGAAAACAGCTTCAATTTGGAAAAAAAGGGTTTACAGCTGGGGACCGTGGCCAACTATCATGATGACAGCAGAAGCTGGCACCTTGTCGCTTAGGGACCTATTTATGAAGAAGTTTTCTCTACTGGGATGGAGTAATGGAAATATTCAACAAGTTGCAATGAGATAAGCTTGTCTATGGCAGCAAAAGGCCATCTTACTACATACCAATGTGCACATCTGTTCACATCTCACCTTACTGAGCAGTATTGTATGGGGATAGGGGGAACAGGAAATTAGGTCCCTTTGAAATGTTGCTATCAGTTTATTTCTAGTTATGCTGACTGCAGCCAAACCACCACAGGTTTACTGACTTTAAACAAATTCATAGAAGAATCATATCATGCTACCTCCACAACTAAAAAGGCTGAGAAGCCTTAAAAACATAGCAATGCTCCTGATGGCAATATAATATCACAGAGTATATAAGGTGCAGATTGAAAAAAAAAAAGTAATAATAGGTACCAAGGGTCTCATTTATCAATGAGTGAAAAAATTGGTTGAGAATGATAAAACTTGTTGCGTATGATTTATGGTGCTCCACCCAATCAGCTCCTGTCATGTGTTCAGCCCCTAACTGTCATGTTTGCAAAATGACAGTTGGGAGCTGATTGGCTGGCGTACCATTTATCATACCATTTATCATACGCAATGGGTTTTATCATTCACAACAAGTTTTATCACTTATCACTGTATTGTAATGTAACTCTATGGGGGTGATTCAACTGTTTTTTTTGCGACCGATCTCCGATCTATTGTCAGGTTTAGCCATGTAAAAAGGCTTAACCCAATTAAAGTTCTGGGTGCGACACGAAAAGTGTTGTTTGGGTACCCAGACGGCTGACTTTCTGCACATTACAGCTCGCCACCTCCGGGATCTTTGAGCTGAAATGCTGGGGCCAAATGCTGTTTGTGTCTGAATGGATCAACAATTGAATTGCTCCATCTGGCACTCAGCAGTGACAGCCGCAGGTACAAACAATTGAATCGCCCCACGGGTACAGAGCAGAATATGAGAATAGCAGCAACACATTAAGTAGTCTATTCATGAAGCAGTGAAAAGAGTGGAGAAGTGAGCCAGTGGAGAAGTTGTCCATGGCAACCAATCAGCTGCTCCGTACAGTTGTATAGTATGCAAATTATAAATGTCACTTCAATGCTGATTAGTTGCCATGGGCAACTTCTCCACTGACTCACTTCTCCACCCTCTTCACTGCTTCTTGAATAGAACCCTAATAACCAAAGGATGAGCAGTAAAACTATCACTGGATCACTAAAAGGCAGACAGGATTCCACAAGGATGTATCAGTTGGATAATCCACAATACAGTTCTTTCTAAGTAAGTCAATGTTGTGTTTTCCACTGATTCTGACAGTTCATTCAGTGGTGAGACAACCATGACAGAGGATGTTAAACTCTATTTGCCCAGAGAATAGAGTGATAGAGTGTTGCACATTGCCACAAACTGTGTTAATTAAGCCTGTGCCATAACCATAACGGTAAAAGATTTGTGCACATACACAGTCTAGTATGCAGGGGTAAATGTATCAAACCTTCTGAAGACTGGAGAAGTGGACAAATGGAGACGTTGCTCAATACCATAGCAACCAAAACAGCTTTGAGCTACCATTTATCAAGTACTTTATATACAATTATAGGAGCAAGCTCAGTGGCTGCTATGGGTAATTTCTCCACTTCTCCACTCTTTACAAATGTTGATACATCTCCCATGCAGTCTTATGGCAATATTAAACTTACCACAATTGAAATTAATATCATATTATCTCCTGATAATTCAAACCCATTAACATCTATGGGTATAGTGCAGACTATTGTGCATGCAGAATAGAACTATGTAGGCTAAATATGTTTTACATGTCACTGGACTTGTACACTCTATGGCTACACCATGGGGCTAACGCTAAGTTGGACACATATGTGTTAAAAATGAACCGGAAAAAGTTGCTGATTATAATAGCATATGTAAACCAATATTGTGAGTCAGAGACATCTCAAAGTCCTGCTGTTCTATGCCAGGTTTATGTCAAGCATACTTATATCCAGAACAAGGTCACAGGCACAAAAAAGTCTTGTTAACATCTGTTTTGATATCAAATAAAGCATTCGCTATTGTGCTTGATTTACATAATAAAATCCATCAACTAAAACATAAATTTCACTTCTCGCATAAGATTTAGGGGTATATGCAATTGCCGGCGAATCGCGGCAATTTTTCGCCCGTTTTTTAATTCGACACAATTCAACCGTCGAATTCCGGCAGGTGGGTGCCGGAATTCAACATATTCAATAAAAAACGGATTCGACAGTCCCGCTATCGAAAAACGGCTGATTTGACGGATTTTGATTAGATTTTAAAAAATGTTAAAAAAACGGGAAAAAACGGGGAAAAACCCGAAAAAAAAGACGCGCATACAGCCAATCAGGAGAGTGCCACGAAGTGGCGCTTCCTGATTGGCTGAAGGGACCTTTCTGTGACAGGAGTCACGGGGGATCTCTGCATTCGGGGAAAGGGGTCCCATGTGTAAACATGGGACCCCTTTCAGTCCGCCTGGTCCGGGTGTTCGTTTTTTTTTTTGCCAAGTACGTGGATTATAATCAGGACACTGGATCAGGTGAGTATAATTTTATTCACAGGTACCCCGGATCGTCGGCGACATTGGAGACGTGGCAGTCGGCGGGTCAACATAGGTAAGTATGTATGTGTCGGCATGTATGAAATAAACTTTTACTTTCACGGTGTCTGTGTCCTGTTTTTATTTGGGTATTCTTTCCCCCAGTAGAACTACAGGTACCAGCGGGCCTGTTTTTCTCCCGCATGCTGGTACTTGTGGTTCTCCAAGTACCAGCTTGCGGGGGAGGCTTGCTGGGACTTGTAGTACTACTGGAAAAACAATATTCTTTCATTTTTCAAAAGGCTATCAGCCCCCCATCCGCAGCCCTTGGATGGGGGGGACAGCCTCAGGCTTCACCCCTGGCCCTTGGGTGGCTGGAGGGGGGGACCCCTTGATTGAAGGGGTCTCCACTCCTCCAGGGTACCCCGGCCAGGGGTGACTAGTTGCGTATTTAATGCCACGGCCGCAGGGCGCTGTATAAAAGTGATCCCCGGCTGTGGCATTATCTACCCAGCTAGTGGAGCCCGATGCTGGTGTAAAAAATACGGGGGACCCCTACTCTTTTTGTCCCCCGTATTTTTTGCACCAGCACCAGGCGCAGAGCCCAGTGCTGGTTTTAAAAATACGGGGGATCCCCTGTCAGTTTTTCCCCCGGATTTTTAGAACCAGGACCGGCTCGAAGAGCCCGAGGCTGGTTATGCTTTGGAGGGGGGACCCCACGCATTTTTTTTTCCAGATTTTTACCCCATTCCATTTAAAATAAATAAATAAATATTTTGAAAAATATATAAATAATACTTGTGCCTCCTAAACAGACAAACCATGTACCTAAATCCCTTCTAATATAAATAGATATGCTACTACCAATTAAAAAAAACACAAAAAAAAACATGTTTTTAAAAAATGTTATTACATTCCGCCAGCAAAGTGTGGCGGATTGAAAATGACGAATTTACTGTCTAAAAGCACTGTTGTCGAATTTACAATCTTCAATTGAATATACTTTTGTCGAATTGCCGCATTTGTACCATTGCAGAAATGTCGAATTTGACAAATGTCGAATTTCAAAAAGTCAAATTTGGAAAGTCCGTTTTTTTGACGAAAAGTACTGAATTGCATTGTCGAATTTTTTTTGGGGGGGGAAATGTCCCATTTTTCGACATTTTCTGGAATTCGACCGCAATTGCATATACCCCTTAAAGTAGCAAAAAAGTCATTATAAAATAAAACCAGAAAATCATATAGGCTTAATGTATGCACATCCATGAAGACATGTTGGAGGATTGTGTAGTTGTTCCAGACCTCAGGCATCCATAACTGATATGACTACTGACTGGCAATTATGAGTTTGCCTTAGTTTGAATATGTGACTATGCCCTTTTACTTTACTAGGTCTGGATTTGCATGCCCCTACCCTCCAAATTCCGCCTCTCCAAGAGTGAAGAGGAACAAGTACCAAAACTACATGCAGGCGTATGCCTTTTTATGAGTGCTTGCAGAATACAAATTGGGTTTAACATTTCATTTCAGATGAACAGGTGGGAGTCAATGCAAGGACTGAAAACAGGGAGTGTTTTCCAGGACAAAGAGGGTTCATGATCAGATATAAGAAGGAGAATACATTGGGCCAGAGGTTCCCAAACTGTGTGCAGTGGCTCCCTGGGGTGCCTCGGGACACTTGCAGGGGTGCCCTGGGTTGGTGGTCCAGGACCAATTCAAATTATTCATGGTCAATATAATAGGCAAAACCAGTGCTGGTGGATGCCAGTCAAAAAATATGTGGCCAAACAGAAGCAAATCTTGTCCCTCACCACACAACTGACCCTAAGAATGACATATAAACGCGATCTACTTAATGTAATATTTCTTTCTAAATTTCTCAATAAGAAATTTTTGGCCTAGGTGTGCCGTGAAAAAAATTCTGATATTCTAGGGCGCCGTGATTCAAAAAAGTTTAGAATCCACTGCATTAGGCTACTGTCCCATATCTAGCCATGTGCCAATACCTGTTCTGAGACTATTTTGTTTGCAGGTTGGTCCTATACCTTGTGCAAGCAATGATGATGTAATTTAGTGCAGTAACACTTACTGTAGGTTTGGCCTCATGATAAGGTGACTTGTACTTACACTACACTACTATCCTAACATGTGCATGCTCCAGCCACATATCTCAGATCACAACAGAGGACTTTCATATACAATGGACTTTTAAAGGCCCAGTCTCCTACTTAGTTTTAGCTACTCTTACTACATATATGTTGCTCACCAGGCATGGGGCCTGATTAAGAGGGGAATGTAAAGTTGATGGTTTTCAAACAACTCTGATGTTTACAGATTGGTGCATGCGCAGGATATGTATTGCGCATGTGTTGATCTCTGTCTGCGCTTGCGCTTGCAGTGCTCCAAAGGTGCAGCACCATTTTTTGGGGGCAAAGCAGGGATGGCGACTGATTTGTAGTCATGCCAAGGTCAGTCAGAGTCTGGTTCTTCCAATGCAAAATTTCTGGCCCCAGCAGGGGAGCTCCACTGTCCATTTGAATAAGCTTAGACTTACTAATACCCCTTTCACACCGCACAAATAACCCGGTACATAGCCAGGTCAACGCAGGTCACTGTGCGGTGTGAAAGTGGTCACTACCGAATTCCTGGGTCGCCTAACCCAGTAATTCATCCCGGGAATAAAGAAGGATTATTCCTGAGTTATTACCGGAACATGTGTCGTGTTAACGGGTTGCCGGGTCGATGTGACCCGAGACCCGTTCACAGTATAGGCAGAGGCGGCATGTAGATGATCTCATCTCCCAGCACTGCATCCACACCAGTCCCCGATGCCGGCTCCGTCCCCCCCCCCATGGCAACCTGACCCCGCATATTGCCGGGTTAGGAAGCCAGTGTGCAAGAGTCCAATGCCCGGTCGCCCCTGGTGTGACCCGCCATCCCGGGTGTGACCCGCCATTGCGATGTGAAAGCGGTATGAGTAAGCTTAGACTTACTCAGATGGGCAGTGACTACGACCATTGTGACAAATTGTCTACTTGGAGATCCAATGCTGACTCTCCAGACACAGCACCAGATCTGCGATGCTGGGAGAAGGCTTTTTTTTCACACGCCTTCTGGCATTATCATATTTTCGCCCAAAGAAGCAGCAGCAGCAATGTAAATAGTGTCTACCTCTGATTCAGGGCCACAATTTGCAAACCATCTGTATAAATTGATGAATACTAGTTTAAATAATAAATTATATCCATAGTTTGAAATAGTTTGAATATTTTAAGTATAAACACTGTATACAACACTTAAGGTGGATCAAACCCTTTTGAGAAATATATGAAACAGAGATGTAATAAGCGCACAAGTCACCTACTATAGTGTGAGCACGAGATGTAATTAAAAGTTCTACATTAGTACAGGGTTGTCAATCAAGAGAAAAGTATTTATGGCAAATATCAATTGACCATGATCATGACCTTAAATACTAAAACACTTTTGTTACAGTATAAATGGAAAACACATGCACATACATACAGTACATTATTTATTAACAAAACAAAGGATTGACTGAAAGGAAGCTTTTTATTTTAGATTTATCTACTTTTATTTTGGCTTTTGGAACCGGTTTAATGTTTCCTATCTATAATAATGAACAATATCAACTTGACTGCAAATACAAAAGATTTGACATATAAAGTATTATTAAACGTGGTCATTTTTTTCCTGTTTATAAAAACAATAATATAATACACACTCTGCCAAACTATGCACATGGACTACTTTCTTCTATAATTTTTATTTATAGGTATATACTGCATATGGTTTTAATTGCTAAATCCTTTATAATTGAGACTCATAAACAGCCATGTTGCTTGACTGCTTACATAATGCTGATTTATGAAGCTATATAAACAGGGACATAGGTGAAATATATTTCAGATGAATTCTGTTATTATCAATGAATAATCATTGAATCACAGAATAAAGAGAACAGTGTAACTTGGTGGTCACATGGCATTCACAGTGGGTGTGTCCATGGAAATGCAGGCTGCACAGACTTATATGGTACGCTACGCCTGTGTTCAGAAGAATGTGGCTGGTGCAAGGACGAACTGATAATGATGACAGCTATGAAAGTAGGATCTGGACGAGAGTGGTCCAGCTGAAGGAATGAGTAGAACTGTTCATATGGGCAAATACCCAAATTGTGTTCCGTACAAGCAATGAGGGCACACTTTGCTTCCCTGAACTGTCTATTTTTGGAATGCCTGTTTTCCAAGTGTATGATGTTTTAGCCACAACGCCATCAGTTCTACTGCACCAAATCTAAATAGATTAACTCCATATTTCCATATTTTCTGGCACAATATTTAGTGGAATTCATATGGTAACTGACATAGAGACAGCAAACAAAAGTAAAAAATAACAACTGAAAGAACGTAATCATAACACATTTGGACTCTTAATGTAACATTTCCTTTTAGAGCTTAAAAAAAAGCTTGTTTGACAATTAACCATCTTCACTGTATTATTACTTATGCTGCAATCTCATCTTGCCCCACTAATCAGTTCTGTAAGCAAAGCAATAACTACATAAAGATTGGCACATAATGTCTATAAACAGGAAAGGAGGACTTCAAATCTGCTACTCTACTTTTTCTTTTCTTAATGACTCCTATTGGTACTTTAATAGCCTTTAATAGCCATTAATACGAAAAGTGGGTTTGCCTAACAGTTATTCAATGGCAAATATGAGGTATTTTTTTTAAGTATTTGCTTACTCTTATACCCCTACTTACCTGAGTTGTGTAGGTACTACCTGTGGTTCTCCTACTTTAACAATCTCATAAATCTGGGTTGATGTTATAATTTTTGACCAACCCACAGAAGATAATTTGACAACCCTAGTATTGTGCATCATTGTTATATGTAAAGATTTTGGAAGGTAATAATAATAATGCATTATACTAGTACTTTAAATGCTAGCACAATGCATGAAAAATGGGTTGATAGTGGAATCCATCAGTTCCAATGATACCATACCCACATGCAATGCTACTAGCATTTAGAAGTAAGGCGATAGTGGAATCCATCAGTTCCAATGATACCATACCCACATGCAATGCTACTAGCATTTAGAAGTAAGGCAGCAGCTCCCGTCAGTTGCTTTAACTCAGGCTAAATGCACCAACCTTCCAAATGTGAGTAAAAACACAATTTACCAACTACACATCAAACATGATTGTGTTTGACATATGGTTGCACTGGCCTCTGAACATGTGTTGCTGAACACCAGCTTCTACATGGCTTTAACTTGTTTCATCTAGACAATAACTCTCCATACAGTGTTTTGTAGGACAGCCAAGGAAAGCTTTTGTTACTCTGATAACAATTGTATGAGAAAAAACAGAAACTCAAGATAGATATTTGAATAGTAATTTTCATAGGATGTAAAATTACCAGGAATATCATGCTAGCTCATGAGACCAAGTTCCTTTGTCTTGTGTACATGGATATAGATTTTCATGAAAAATGTAACAATTTAAAACCAAGAAAGACACAAAAAGTCCATTTATTTTATTATTTTCATACAAAATCAATTAGCCAAATGAATCATTCGTAGGTGAATATGAAAGACTGGTTGTGCACAAAACATAATTAATTAACAAGACCATATTATTCTGCTATCATAATACACATTCACAAGCTTTGCATTGCATAAATAAATGTGCAGTGCTCGTTAAATCCTTTTGTGTTTTTTAAGTCATTAGTGACGGTCTACAATTTGTATGAATAAAGTTTATAATTCAATATATTAAGATATTTTTCTATACAGCTACTGGGCTTGAAAGGGGAGAGGAGAGAGAGAGAGAGAGAGGACTGGGGGAAGAGACAGAGAGAGAGGGCTGGGTGAGAAAAAGAGAGAGAGGTGTTTAGAAGAGAGAGAACAGATGTGTACTGATTATTAATAGTCATGACAAATTGCCTTGCTAATGAGTGTTACACACTGAAAGTGCCATAACTGATTAAAGTACAATTTTCCCCTATCTGATAAAGATAGACTAGGGATCTACAGCAGTGGAGACTAGAATGTTGTGCCAAAGGCCTTCAGGACACAGTGTGGCACTTATAGAAAAAAACCAAGATAGAACACCATACATTCCATGTGAATGCATTAATACAAACTTTGCACAACAAACAGCTCTTACAGAAAGTGACGCAGCTTGAGATTTTAAAAAGAAAAATCATAACAGAGCCCTAAATATGCATTTGTAGACTTGGAACACTTTCAAATTTTTTTTCTGTTTTATTTGCCTCTGAAAGTAGAATTCCACCAATGCCACAATTGTGCATTTAAATTCAAATCTTTTCCTTTATTTGGTTAGCCTCTTTGTGCAAAATTGGCAGCAGTCCAAATTCAAAGTGCTCCATTAATTTGCTGACCAATAAACCAATGCCATTCTAGCTCACATGAGTCAGAATTCGTATCCTTAAGCAACATAAAAGGCTGTTTTTTTACACTTGTGGACTATAAGCACACACCAAAAGTCTGGATACAGCTTTCTGAAATAAATTACAATTATCTGTTTATTATTTTGCAATTTATCATCCAACTGCTAAAAATGTCACTAAATGAATTAAAACAACTCCTATGCCTCCCTATAATACCCATCATACTGCATTTACAGACTGTAAATACAAAACAGTCAAAATAAGAATTTCATTTTATAAAGCTATATGGTAGTTGTATGCACTGAGAAAAGAAAGAAGATTAGCATTATAGGGTAGGTGATGAAACTGCTTGCATGAATTGTGCTTGCTGATTTCTCATTCTTTTAGAGATCACTTATCTATTATTATTTTGATTACATAAGTTGTGCTAGTTTTGCATTAATGGGGGTATCTCATGCTTTAATTCAAAATTTGTATTTTTATTTGAATTTGTCAAAGTCGAAAAATATTGTAGTACACACAGCACGTACTAACCACACACACATGCCCGCTGCGCGTGCACTTGTTCCGCCGTGCGTGCACATATCCGCAATTTGCGTATGATCGCTCCCACGCTCCTGCGCGTGGTATGGGTATTTACGGCGGAGTTTGGGAGCGCATAGAGGGTTATCAAAACATTACATATTTAACCCAAATAGTGCACATTGTACACATAGCCCCCCTGCACCACATCAGCAAGTATCAACAGTTTAAATAATTCCAGGACTAAGGGATTCACCTTTGCATGATAGGAAGGGACAGACTAAGGTTATAAGGTGATGTCTAGTATCCAGCTGTAGGGTATTTTAAGGGTAACATTCCGGTGTTGGTTAGAGGAAGATCGCATGTTCCTGCGTATAGTTATGTGCAGAAGTAGAATATAGATATAAACTGTATTTACTGTATATTATGTATGCGGCGGGAATCCAGAGGAGACCACCCACACGAGCAGTTGAGAAAGACATCGCCCACCTTTTCAAATCAACCTATGACCTCTCCTGTAATGTAAAGATGCATCTCTGTGTCCAATGGACAAAGGAATTACAGTATCCATTGTATTGTTTATGGAAGTAGTGTATAAAAAGCCTGTTGCTGCCTGGCCGGGCAGAAGACTCTTAACGCTATCTACCTGATTAGCGGAGGACTGGACCAGGTTGCGCAAGCAAATATTCTCACGTATGTACATTGACTGTAGCCATTTACTCTGTTGTATATTGTAGTGTATAAATTGTATTGTTATCCCCTTCCAGATATATACGCTGAGGTTTCGGAGCCCAGTGTTTAACTACAAATCGGTGTTGTGTCCTCTTTTCCCTGCTAGGGTTTAAAGCGTATTACATTACCTAACTGTATAAGGTTTAAGAGTGTATTGATAAGGTGTGTACGCACTGCAGGTACTTTATACCGTCAGCACTGTATAAGGTTTAAGGTGTAATATAATTTCAAAACATTATTAATAAGGTTTAAAAGTATATCAAGAGTGTGTGCGCGATGTGTGTACTTTGTACCCCCAGCGCGGCGTTTGTACGCTAAGTCCGTACAAGGTACGGGACTCTGTACGCAAATAGCGTACAAAGTACGTAGCGTGTGTATTAAGTCTGGCGGCCGCAGCGGCTCCATGGTAAAAGTGTATTTAGAGGTATAGCTTTATGGTTTAAGATAATATCGACATTATCAATTGGGGACATCGTCCGGTTTTTCCTCATACCCGCAGCCTAGCAGGTTAAAGCAGAATTAATCTATCAGCAAAGGGCGGACAGGTATCCCACGTAAGCCTTCTCCTGGTTGGTGGATACACTGGTAAACCCTATCTCATTGCTGATAAGATGGCGTCTGCTCTGCATGGTTTGTAGGGATGCTGGTGGGATCCGTAAGGTAAATATACAAAGCTATTTTAAAAGTCTGTGAATTTCTGTTTGGCGCCAAATGCGCACACAACACAAGCATACACCTGAACTTTGTATACCTGCTCGCATTGTTACCATAAGTATTGATTATTAGATTTATTTTGACCTGTACTGAGAAATTTGTTGCTATTTAGTTAAGACATAGACTAGATATTAAGGAAGTAAACATAAAACACAAATACAGTCTGGCCTAGTTAAACAGGTTTATACAGAAAGATACTGTGTTGTGTTAAGTAAACGATTATAGGTAATATCGCTTACATTTATAGAAGTGTGGGATTTGTGCTATTGCGGACGTACGGTCTTTGTACACGTGTCTCGGACAAAGTACGGGACTGCGTACGCAACGTGAAGATATACGCACGGTCGCGTGTTTACGCAACGTGCGTAGGGGTACAGCCGCTAAGTACAAATTACACAATAGCATTGTTTAGTTTAGGCGCGGGACGGTAGCCACGCGACAATAGCACAAATTGCTCAGTTTCCAAGATTTAGTTTTAAATAAAACCTTTTTTTTACTGTATTACCTGTGGTACTAAGGCTGTTTATCTGAATGAAAGTTAATTTTCTGTACAGAAAAACCAAAGTGTATTTGAGTGAACGAGCGTGAGTAAGCAAACATAATAAAGGTTTTGTGGACCCAGTGAATTCAGGATCCCGTAGGAGACCACACCAGGTGAGTGGAGACTTGGTGGCGTGAGAATAGCTGGCTCACGTTAATATAAATTGAAGTACCAAGGAGCAAGGTAGCAGAGTACCGCAGGCCAGAAGGTCAGCGAAGGTTTAGAGTACCGTAGACCAAAGGTCAGCGAGGTTTTTTTAGAGTACCGCAGCCCAGGGGGTTAGCGAAGATACCCATTTAGTTTTTGATTGATACGCTCCGGCTGAGGTTTCGCAGCCTGAAAAATCGATTCCATTGGTCGTACGGCGGATAAGTAACAGTTACCTATACGCTGTGCGATTGGACCGTGCATTCATGGATGCAATACTTAGCGCAACGTGATACCCTTTTTACGAGCTTTGCGTAAAATCGCGGGATCATTAGCGCTGGATATAGCATAGGCAAGCGTGATTTGTGTATAATAAAGGTTAAGGGAGGTTTCGCTGGTCTCTCTCAGGAAATCTCCAACAACCAATATGTACTGGAAAGGGTAAGTCACTCCCAGATACTTCCAGTAAATAGAGGTTACATAGGGGCCCTAGGTTGGGTACGTACCTTCGCTAACGACAGTGTATGGTAGTATTGGCCAACGTGGGCGGTGAGTGGGTGAAAGCACTCGGAGAACTTTCACCGTTGCCTTATATTGAGTATTTTGTTTTTTTGTAGGATTAGCCGGGACGGCAATACCTGTAAAATATGGGGGCCAGTTGCTCAAGTAAGGGACGTGCAACCAGGGTTCAGGTTAACATACCGCGACCCAAAGGGTCAGCGAGGTTCATAATGTGTGAGAAGCATGGACCACACGCAGAAATTTTGTGCAATGAATGGGAACGTTTGACTGCGGAAGATAGGGAACCATTCCCTAAGGTAGGCAGTTTTGAACCAGAGGTTTTGCAGAATTTAAGGGTTAGGATATGTCTGATAAAATCCCGAAAGCAAAGGGTCAGACACACAAACTGTTTAAATTTATGGCAGCAAGAGGGCGATATGCAGAGGGAACTAGCTCACGCAGCAGGTTCCAAACCTAGCAGGAAAATGATGGCAACCGCACCACCACCACCGTATATTGTAGGGGAGAAAGTGGCTACAGACAATGGCATACTGGTATCTGATAAGAGTATAGTTGATAAATGTACTAATGCTAACCCGTGCAAGTTGTATCCCATTTTAAACTTTCCTCAGGACTGCGAGCAAGAAGATGAGCCCAGCACGATATCGGCACTCTCTCTAGCAGCCACCATACAGAACACTCAGGTGGGCACGGCCCAACCAGTAAGATCAGTTGTAAGGCCCCCTAGCGGAGGGATAAGTGAGGTCGTGTCCACAGGTAAGTACGGTACCATACATTATGCAGAGACAATAGCGCCTCAGATTGTGGAGTCAACTCAGAATGATGTAATTGAATTAAATCCTGTCAGGGTGATCGCAGTCCCCAATGAGAAGACTGACGCTCAGGGAGTCACTCCCATCAGGAACATTGCTATGCATTGTCCTTGGTCCCGGACAGAATTGAGGACAATTATGTCTGAATTTCCCGATCCCAGAAAGGATCTAGTCGCATGCCAGAGGTTTATTAAAGAATTAGGTAATGCCACCGAACCCACAAAGATTGGCGAACAGTGCTACGGGCATGTTTACCCTCCAATATTGACCCCGCAAAATTCATTACTGATTGTAAATTAGACGCAGAAGTACCTCTCACTGAGTACACTCAGGAGAATGTACGACAGATCAATCTGCAATTAGGAGTATATTTCCCTACTGTTGTCAAATGGAATAAAAAAATTTCCATAAGACAAAAAGAAGGTGAAACGGCATCTGAATATTTCCAACGAGCACTGGAAATGGCTAGATACACTGGGGTTGAGGACATTAAGGAAAATGTACATCACAGGGAGGTAGCTGTGTCAGTATTAATGGACGGGTTAAAAGAGACACTAAGAACAAGGGTACAAACCTCTCTACCTAACTGGAGAGGTATCTCGGTGGCTGCATTAAGAGAGTCCGCTATCGAGCACGATCGGAACATCATTAAGCACAGGGAGTCACAGGGGGATAAGCTGATGACAGTAAGTATAAATGCCCTTACAACGAAGCCGCATCACCCAAAACCCCAGACCCCTGATGGTAAGTTACGTGTAGTGGTATGCTATAACTGTAAGAAGGAAGGACATTATGCACGGAATTGTAGGTATAAGGACACACATAAGGTATACCGACCCCCTAGACCAGGATATGAACCACATTATGATACACGTAATTGGGATCAGGGATCACATAGGAAAAATTATGAGCCACACGCAGAGGAAACAAGGAGGTACCCACCTAGGAGGGACTGGCAGACCTCTGAAAATTCTCAGCTACCCCCCTCACATATTGTAGCTGCCAGCGCGCTGCGGGAGGGTCACAATATACAATAGGGGTTGGGCCACACCTGTAGTCTGCAGCCAGTGAAGTTGATTGCTAGCCTTGGTAGTGAACCCGAGGTCACTGTTGATGTAGCTGGTAGATCATTACCTTTTCTTGTAGATACAGGGGCGGCCAGGTCAGTGTTAAATTCGACGGTAGGTATGAAAACCACGGGTAAAACAATTTCAGCAATGGGAGTAACAGGGATAGTGCAACACTACCCTTTAATTAGACCAGCGGAGATTACGATAGGGCCTTTGCAGACCAAGCATTCCTTTTTGCTGGCCGCATCGGCTCTGACTAATCTACTTGGGAGAGATTTATTGTGTAAAATGGGGTGTGTCATATATTTTACTCCTGAGGGTGTCTTCTTGGATATACCCGAGAATCACGTTCAGGAAGTGCAGGATATGTTAGACACCCCACAAAGGTTAATGTCACACTCTGCTGTTATAGACAAGTGTCCATCCAAGGTAGAGGCAGTGATCTCCCAGATACCGGAATCCCTCTTGACAAAAAATGGACAAGACACTGGATTGATGGCGAATGTAGCTCCTGTAGTAGTGCAAGTAAAAGATGGTAGGATAGCTCCAAAAATCCCTCAGTATCCTCTGAAGCCAGAGGTGGAATTAGGAGTGTACCCAGCCATAGAGCGCTTGCTACAACAGGGCATCCTAGTTAGGACGTCCAGCACTGCCAATAGTCCCATCTTCACTGTGAAAAAGAGTGGGGGGAGGGGTTACAGACTAGTGCAGGATCTAAGGGGGATAAACAAGATAGTTGAGAGCCAATTCCCTGTAGTGCCAAATCCAGCTGTCATCCTCATGCAAATTCCCCCTACTGCAAAATTTTTCACTGTCATTGACCTCTGTTCTGCTTTCTTTTCTGTCCCTCTGCACCCTGACAGCCAATACCTGTTTGCATTTACATACAGGGGAGTACAGTATACCTGGACTCGCCTACCCCAAGGTTTCATTGACAGCCCAAGTATTTTCTCCCAGGCTTTGCATGATGGTTTACAATCCTTTCAACCTGAGAGCGGATCAGTATTAATACAGTATGTAGATGACTTACTGCTGTGTTCTGATTCACTCGAATCGTCCTTGAAAGACACGAAACAGCTTCTGTTTCACCTTTCTAATACGGGACACAAGGTTTCAAAGGATAAGTTGCAGTTGTGCCAGACCAGGGTAAAATATTTGGTACATTGCTTGACACAAGGACTTAGACACCTCACCGCTCATAGAATACAAGCGATTCGCGACACGACTCTGCCACAAACCCAGCAACAAATCCGCACTTTTCTTGGAATGTGTGGGTACTGCCGAAACTGGATCCCAGGGTTCTCCATACTGGCTTTACCTTTGCAAGTAAATGGTCTCCTCGAACAAACCAGATCGGATCTCGCACACAGATGAGTCCGAGCTGGCATTTGAGAGACTCAAACAGTGCCTATCACAGGCACCTGCATTAGGCATGCCAGATTATGGGAAACCCTTTGAACTGTACGGTACGGAAAGTGCTGGGTGTGCGGCAGGTGTCCTAACCCAGAGACATGGTGATGCCAGCAGGCCGGTAGCTTACTACAGTGCACAGTTGGACACCGTAGCGCGGTCTCTCCCCACATGCTTGCGAAGTGCTGCAGCGATAGCCTTGCTAGTAAGTAAAAGCGAAGACGTAGTGTTAGGACACCACCTGACCATCCATACACCTCATGCAGTGTCAGCCTTACTGAACTCTGCCCAAACCAGACATGTCTTATCTGCATGGTTTACAAGGTGGGAATTAGCACTAATGGCCCCTGTAAACATCACCATAAAGAGATGCAGCGCACTAAATCCTGCAACTTATCTGCCGGGTGTGCCTGGACAGGCACAAAGGGTCTGATGGTGAAGGAGGATTTAGTACAGACACTGAAACACATGATTGTATGGAATATCTGAACCAGACTTTCACTGCAAGACCCGACATTAGTGACAACCCACTGGAAGGTGTAGATTTTACTTTTTACACTGACGGTAGTTGCAACAGACAGACGGACTCGGGAGACTTGTGTACTGGATACGCAGTCGTAGATGACAGAGGTTTCATAGAAGCTGAGCCCCTGGGCCCACCGCACTCAGCACAAGTTGCTGAGCTGGTCGCCTTAACCAGAGCGTGTGTATTGGCCAAGGGAAAGTCAGCCAATATATATACAGATTCTAGGTATGCCTTTGGAGTAGTGCATGATTTCGGGGCCCTATGGCGCCCCAGACATTTCATGACGGCAGCTGGCACACCTGTAGCGCATGCATCCCACATAAAAAGGCTTCTAACAGCGATACAAGAACCAAACAGAGTGGCTGTTATCAAGTGCAAAGCCCACACTTACAGTCAAGACCCAGTGTCACTTGGTAACAACCGGGCAGACGAAGCTGCTAAATCAGCAGCCAGCACCCCCATACAAACAGATATCACATCACTGATGATATTCAACACAGTCAACACACAAAAATTAATTGAGATGCAAAATTTGTGTTCCCCACAGGAAAAGGCGGTCTGGAGGTCAAAGGGATATGGCCAGGAGTCCTCAGGACTCTGGACAGGTGGACAGGGTAAGCCAGTGGCCCCCAGAGCATATCTTCCAAGCTTAGCTGAGGCGGCACACGGTCTGACTCATCTGGGTAAAGAGGGTATGTGTAAGCTGGTGAGAGCCTACTGGTTTGCGCCATGATTCTCTTCTCATGCGGGTAAGAGAGCAATGACATGTCTTATTTGCTTGAGGAAGAATATTGGAAAGTCAATACCAACAGAACCATCCCATATCCCGCCGACAGACGGCCCTTTTCAGGTAATACAGATTGATTTCATACAGTTACCACCCTGCAGGAATTTAAAATATGTGTTAGTCTGTATTGATGTGTTTTCCAATTGGGTAGAAGCGTATCCTGCTGCCACAAATATTGCTACGTTCACTGCAAAGAAAATTGTGCAGGAATTTGTGTGTAGATATGGTATCCCCAGGATAACTGAAAGCGATAGTGGTACCCATTTTACAGGTGAAGTCTTTCAGGTAATGTGCAAACTGATGGGAATTAATAGCAAGCTGCATACTCCATACCGCCCACAGGCGAGTGCGAAGGTGGAGAGAGTAAACAGCACTATTAAGAACAAGTTGAGCAAAGTGATGGCTGAAACTGGATTGTTGTGGCCAGAAGCTTTGCCACTAGTATTGTACAGCATCAGAACCACTCCCAGTTCCCCCCTTAACCTATCACCCTTTGAGATTCTTTTTGGTCGACAACCCCATGTAATGATAGACCCCCAGGATGATTTGAAATGCAATAACGAAGTGACTGTAAAATATTTGGTTAAGATGAGCCAGCAGCTGAGTAACCAAAACAAAAATCTAAAGCTGGTGATTCCTGACCTACCGAACAGTAATTGTCATGACATTGAACCTGGGGATTATGTAATGATTCGAAATTTTCTACGCTCAGGTTGCCTCATTGACAGGTGAGAAGGACCGTACCAAGTCTTACTAACCAGCACGACAGCATTAAAGGTTGCCGAAAGAGAGACTTGGGTCCACTCGTCCCACTGTAAGAAGGTCGCTGACCCAGAGAGAACCCGTGACAAAGAGCAGAGTGTAGAAAACATCGTATCACTGGAGTGTTTGTTCCGGGAATGTTGAGAGGCAGGACTGTTGTCACGGCACCTGAGCGCGGAGAACAACAAGACCAGAGGCGGTTGTCGCACCAGTTTTTCTTTTTATTATTTTCTCCATCTCCCACTATCCTCCTTCTCTCCTTCCCTTTTCCTCCCCCTTCTTGTTTCATTTCTCTTCCCTTAACAAGATGGACTTACCCCAAGAGACTGCATTCCGGGTTTTCCTGTTAACCCTGTTGTTGACCAGAACAGTCTGTTTCGGTGAGAGTACCAGAGAGGTCGAGAAAGGATCTGGAATGGGTTCTGAATGCAAGGACGGATTTGTAGAATTCCAAGAGCAACACATCACTCGAGCAAAGGCGAGTATCAGAAAACGATCTGGTAGTCAGGGAACTAGGAGGCACTGTGAAGGGTTATTGGCTGAGGAAAATTGCATTTGTAAAAATTGTGAGAACATAGTTGAGGATGGGTGCATCCAGAGATGTCAGTCCAGCCTTAATATCAACATGGACCGTCATCCATTGAGTGATTACCACTCACTAGTGGGTAAGGTCTTAAACCAGACAGAATGCTGGGTGTGTTCACAAGTACCTCAAGGTCAGAGCAAGTCAGGATTAGTACCGTACCCCTTAGCAATAGATGAGGTACTCGAATTACGGGGTGGGAGACCGGTGGACAAGAAATTTAATATTTCTAGGCCCCCTAGTTTGAAGCTCCACCAGTATCATGTAGATAGATCCTTAGTGTGTTTCAACATTTCCAATTCCCAAAAACCAGGAAATTGGGAGGTGACATGGAATAATCAAACCATGGCATTTTCGCACAGAGCTGATAGGATACCCGTAGACACTGAACTTATACGCCAAATAGCCAACAGTGGAAGGTATTTTCAGTATAGGTATACTCAAGGAAGCAAGACCATGCGGGTTGGAGAAGCATCCCCAGGGTACTGTGCGCATATCATACAGCCTGATACTTGTACTGAGCAGATGGGAGAGTTAGGGATGGGATTTTTCACTTGGAAAGTTTGCAATATGGTAATGTCATATTCTGTCCCATATGTTCTCCCCGATGATGCCTATTTCATATGTGGGAGAAAGGCGTATAAGTGGCTTGCCCCAAACTCAGAGGGATTGTGTTATGTTGGAAGAGTGTTGCCAGAGGTCATGACCATAACCCATGATAAGATGAAAGTAGTTCACCGCAGTGCTCAGGCTCCTTATACTCATACTCACTATGAACACATCGTTAAGAGACAACTCATAGATAGGACAGAGCACGTAGCCTCTGATTTGGTCCACGAATCCACTGGGATTCAATTCCTTCTCGCACTA
The DNA here is from genome assembly GCF_028390025.1 of Pseudophryne corroboree. Taxonomy (NCBI): domain Eukaryota; kingdom Metazoa; phylum Chordata; class Amphibia; order Anura; family Myobatrachidae; genus Pseudophryne; species Pseudophryne corroboree. The sequence goes on from NC_086448.1 coordinate 679,596,518, forward strand.
GACATCACCCGTACTGCCAGAGGAATTATAAATTATAGGTATATCCATGCGCTAGCGAACCTGATAGATAATATCACTGAGATGTATGACGACACCTTCAGGTATACGGGTAGGGAGTTGCAAGCTTACAAAACGGAACTGATCCAGCACAGGATGGTCCTTAATTATATCACAGCCGTGATGGGTGGGTACTGTGTCACTTTGGCAACTCAATATGGTGTGAAGTGCTGCACGTATATTACAAACAGCACTGATGACCCAACCGAGATCATCGATCAAAAGATGGATGATATATTGCAGTTGAAGTGGGAGTTCCGAAGAAGACACAACCTTACCCTGACTGCTGTGAGTAATGAACTGACCGGCTGGGTCTCATGGTTGAACCCACGCAATTGGTTCTCAGGTTTAGGAGAATGGGCTCAAAATGTTATTGAGTGTAGGAAACTTTCTCCTTTGGCTTGATATTTAGGTGTGTTCGAATTCTAACGCGGCGCAAGCACGGCACCAATTTGATGAGTTTAAGGAGCGGGGGCATTGTTACAGCAGCAGATTTAATTTACGAGCCATCCATAGAGACAATGTTATGATAAGGATTGCAAATGAATTCCATGGCCCGTTTCTTTCACCCATTTTTCCTTTGTCTCCCCCTTTGCCCAGATACACCGATCCGGAAAAGACATCAACTACACCCAAGAATGATTACGAAAATGTTATGTGAATGTATTTTAGATATGTGTCTTATCTTCATCTCTACAACCTTCAGTTAGTGACACACATAGTCGACAGGTGATATCCACATATACTAGCACTCACATATGTTCCCCCTCCATGTATCATCAACTAAATGTGCACCCCATTTGTTGGAACAAGAAGCCGAAAAGAGCTTGGTAGTGTTTGTTGGCCCACTTACAGACCCTTAATACGGGATAAGAAGGATTTAATGTATACTTCGCAATACCTCGAAGCTTATCTAGAACATATACGGCACGATGACACATGCCCCTCAGACATGGATTCATACATACATGCTTTTACTATCCCACTAGGTCATACATTTCCCACCTACACCTCTCCTCCTACCATCCAATCATCTGTAGATATTGTATTGTATATTTTTCTGTTTAGTGTTTAGATAGTGGCAGTTATTGTTGACTGCCAAAGGGTGGACTGTCAAAGGCGAAAAATATTGTAGTACACACAGCACGTACTAACCACACACACATGCCTGCTACGCGTGCACTTGTTCCGCCGTGCGTGCACATATCCGCAATTTGCGTATGATCGCTCCCGCGCTCCTGCGCGTGGTATGGGTATTTACAGCGGAGTTTGTGAGCGCATAGAGGGTTATCAAAACATTACATATTTAACCCAAATAGTGCACATTGTACACATAGCCCCCCTGCACCACATCAGCAAGTATCAACAGTTTAAATGATTCCAGGACTAAGGGATTCACCTTTGCATGATAGGAAGGGACAGGTTAAGGTTATAAGGTGATGTCTAGTATCCAGCTGTAGGGTATTTTAAGGGTAACATTCCGGTGTTGGATAGAGGAAGATCGCATGTTCCTGCGTATAGTTATGTGCAGAAGTAGAATATAGATATAAACTGTATTTACTGTACATTATGTATGCGGCGGGAATCCAGAGGAGACCACCCACAAGAGCAGTTGAGAAAGACATCGCCCACCTTTTCAAATCAACCTATGACCTCTCCTGTAATGTAAAGATGCATCTCTGTGTCCAATGGACAAAGGGATTACAGTATCCATTGTATTGTTTATGGAAGTAGTGTATAAAAAGCCTGTTGCTGCCTGGCCGGGCAGAAGACTCTTAACGCTATCTACCTGATTAGCGGAGGACTGGACCAGGTTGCGCAAGCGAATATTCTCACGTATGTACATTGACTGTAGCCATTTACTCTGTTGTATATTGTAGTGTATAAATTGTATGGTTATCCCCTTCCAGATATATACGCTGAGGTTTCGGAGCCCAGTGTTTAACTACAAATCGGTGTTGTGTCCTTTTTTCCCTGCTAGGGTTTAAAGCGTATTACATTACCTAACTGTATAAGGTTTAAGAGTGTATTGATAAGGTGTGTACGCACTGCGGGTACTTTATACCGTCAGCGCTGTATAAGGTTTAAGGTGTAATATAATTTCAAAACATTATTAATAAGGTTTTAAAGTATATCAAGAGTGTGTGTGCGCTGTGTGTACTTTGTACCCCCAGCGCGGCGTTTGTACGCTAAGTCCGTACAAGGTACGGGACTCTGTACGCAAATAGCGTACAAAGTACGTAGCGTGTGTATTAAGTCTGGCGGCTGCAGCGGCTCCATGGTAAAAGTGTATTTAGAGGTATAGCTTTATGGTTTAAGTTAATATCGACATTATCAAATTGTAACTATGGAGAGAGTTATCAAAGCTTGGGGAGAGATAATGTGAAGATAGCTAAAGGGGGACATTTACTAAGCAGTGATAAGAGAGAAGTGATCCAGTGGAGAAGTTGCCCCATCAACCAATCAGTAGCTCTGTATAATTTTTAGTATGCAAATTATCGGTGTTACTTTAGTGCTGATTGGTTGCCATGGGCACTTCTCCACTGGCTCACTTCTCCGCTCTTATCACCGATTAGTAAATGTCCCCCAAAGTACCAACCAAATTCTGTCTTTTTGCAATGTTTGAAAAAGTGCACTGGTTGGTACTTTGAGGCATGTGTATCAAGCGTGGAGAGAGATAAACTTGAGAGAGATAAAGTACCAACCAATCAGCTCCTAACTGCCATTTCTCAAACACAGACAACAAACAAACAAATGGCTGATTGGTTGAAGCTGGCTGAAGCTGATTGGCTGAAGCTGACTGGTTGGTACTTTATCCCGCTTCACTTCTTCTATTGACAAGCTTTGATAAATATCCCCCTAAATTATCTGTACATAGCTGAAAAAAACAGAGAAATAATGATTGTTCAAACTTACCCAGTTGTCCTTTTTAATTCCGTAAGTTTATCAGTCACAAGAAATAAATGATTCTTTCTTTACAAGTTTAAACATGATATTGTTTAAAAGGCCAGGCTATTTGAAGTATTACTTTTCTTCATCACCAGTTATTATTTCACAATGACTTGAAATGATTTGAATCATACAGTACATACATGTAGAGCGTGGAGTGTAGGTGGTGTTTTTAAGGTGATAACCTTTGTAGGGTTTATTAGAGAGACTATAATGTATTATTAACGCACAGCAGCTGTACCTGAACTGATGTAATGAATATAACAATTCTTTATGGTCGTCAGGGGAGAGAGATAGGAGGCATTTATTAACCACTAGTCATGATCAGCACATGATATGAACTTTACAAGAGAAATTATTTACTGTTAGACTATTGTGCTGTTTGTAATTACTTCTAACTCTAAATGTAACTTTCCCGCTGATAAAACATGCAACCGAATTTGAAAGTTTCAAAATGATGCAATCCCAGGAGAAATTAAGAGAATTGTGCTTTCTTAAATATAATAAGAAATGTTCATACTTTTAAGACTTCTTAATTAATATGCATTTGTATTTTTTCTTTCATAATTAATTCTACAACCAGCTCTTTAAAATTAGATTTTTGCAATAAATTTTAAGAATTAAGCTTATAAAAGTAACAGCGTGATTTACTTCAAAAGCTCAAATCTGGCAAAGAAAAGATTACCCCATTAGCCTTAGTAACTGAACAGAGTACTGAAAAGTCCATTATGAATAGTCTTTTATGCTCTAGCAGAAAGTCATTAACATAAAATAAATCATTAGCTTTGATATTAAGCCTCCACTGTGAAGAGGTTTTTATTAATAATGGTCATGACTGCATCTGTCAAATGGTGAAATATATTCTTTTTTTGTGCAAAGAATGTCATCATTTTGCATTCAAGGTTTTAGAGGGGTGAAAACAGACTGAGGTTTAAATAATGCATTAGGCTGTAATCCCCTAAATCAACAACTGCAAGAGAAAAAATACATTCTAGCAGGATGAGTTGCAAACATTTTTTTTTTTAGAGTTTTGTTGTTTTTTTGTTTTTTTAAATGTTAACATGCTCATAAAATTGTAATGACTGACATCTGAAATGAATGTAATGGATCATGCACTGTATTGATATGTACCCTACATAGAAGCAATTTCACAATGCCAGTTGTTACTATGATATCCTTGATCAAATACTTAATATATCAATGGATGCCACAGCAGAGCCTCCTTCTAAAGCCTTTTAGGATCCCAGCCAATCTTCCAAAATGCAAATAACAGTTTCAGAAGCTTAGTGGCATAAACACAATCATGCTGAGCTTTTAAAATGTACCCACCAGTAAATAGTAGCAGGTCCGTCTACTAATTCACTGATCCATGAGTTGAAGAATTTTGACAGGTTCCCTTAGCTATAAATGACATATGTATCGATAATTAGCTTGTTTTGACTTGGTAGAAATGGAGACTTCTCAGCAGAAAAGTATTTTGTACCCTCCTCCATCTCAATATTTCAAGTTGCCAAGCGAGCACACGGTTTTAAAAGCAGCAAAGCTCTTAACATGATGGGCAAGGGAATGAAATCAAACATTGGATCAAAAAGAGTCTTTGGAAGCTTGACGACTAGAAATTATAATACTGTACATTAAACAAAAATCATATTGAAGAACAGCTGAGGCCATTAAAATAGACTTTTATTAACCCATCTGACATAATGCATTATTGATTTAAACAGTATAACTCAAACCACGTACAAGATATATTAAATCAGCTATTCATAGTTGAATGAAATGAAAGCATTTTAGGTCACTATAAACATGAATAATATCATTTACATGATAGTTCTCAAATACAATATGTATGCGGAATTATGCTAATTAAACTACCAAACCCAAATGGTTATTCTAAATTAAATTGAAACTACAAAAAAACACAGGAAAAAAATCCCACAAAATAATGAACTAGTGTTGGGGATAGCCTTGGAATGTGCCAATCATGGCATTAGCCAGAAAGTGTAGGTGGACTGGTCTGGGACCCCAAATGTTTCAAGAAAATCAGGGTTATCGACAGATATATTATAATTGGCACTTGCCATTTCTTTAAAAGGCATGTCTTTTACTACACTACATAATACAGGTTGAGTATCCCTTATCCAAAACGCTTGGGACCAGAAGTATTTTGGATATCGGATTTTTCCGTATTTTGGAATAATTGCATACCATAATGAGATATCATGGCGATGGGACCCAAGTCTAAGCACAGAATGCATTTATGTTTTATATACACCTTATACACACAGCCTGAAGGTCATTTAATACAATATTTTTAATAACTTTGTGTATTAAACAAAGTTTGAGTACATTGAGCCACAGAAAACAAAGATTTCACTATGTCACTTTCACTCACAAAAGTCCGTATTTAGGAATATTCCGTATTTCGGAATATTTGGATATGGGATACTCAACCTGTAGTATATTTTATAGAGGAAATACATTTATCTTTTCAGCTAAATAGGGTAATTTAGAGGTAGGGGCAAATTGAGACACTGAATGCAACATTTTCACCTGCAACAACCATTTTGGGTTGTAACAGAGAAAATGTAAAATGGTACAGGTCAAGCCCAAACTGTAAAAAATATATATCTGGCTACCTACAGATATGTCCAGTTACATCTAGCCTCCCTGCACGTTAAACCAACCTTCTAGTCATGTCATGCTGTGACTTGGTAGTGCCGATTGTGTTTTCTTGCAACTTTTTCCGTTAAATGCATCTTATTTGCAAAATGATGCAAATAAGATGCACAAGCAGCTGTTGAATATTCTGTGTCATGCTGTATCTGCATCTGAAATGCTATGCTACAGTGTTTTCCTAAAAAAAACTAACAGCATTTTGTATTCAGATACAGGTGCGGTTGAATAGGCATGCCGCATATCATTTTAATCAGCAGAGTCTGCTTGTTCATCTAATTCATAGTGATGCGCTAACAGAGTTGTACGGGACCTGTTAGCTCACTCTTTGGGCTAGATGTCTGAGTACACACCTGTAAGTGTGTGGAAAATGTAAGATTATGCACTTGCAGTGCCAGTTGGTTTGTTTAATTTAAAATTCTGCAACTGGGCACATTTTGTGCAAAGGTGTAAATCAGTACAAAATTAAAATCAGATTGTAATTAAAATCTTAGGCCACTTATGGGGAAAAATGCAGGATTTCCACAAGCGGAATTCCAAATGCGTAAATTTTACAGTGAGTGTGACCAGCATAGGAAGAGGACTATAGTCTGCCTCATGCAAAGTGCAGTGTATGTAACGCATCAGACATATATAAGGGACAGCATTCACGCTAAGCTGTTAAATGCGGCAGTAGGATCAGTCCTTCTGAGCTGAATGGAATTTTCTACCGGACGTGGGCATCATTCCACAATCCAAGCTCCCTGCTCTGTGGAGCACTGGCATAAGTCTGCGAGTCTTGGGAAGGGGCAAAATAACCTAGCACTGGCCCTGGACATAAATGTACATACTGGTCTCCTTATACACTCAATAGTTTATACAATGTTGCATTAATAATTAATACTATAGATGATCTATACTATAGGTTGGGTAGTGGAGAGGGTTTCCATGCAACTGAACACTCCACTGCCTTTGCCTATGACTTGAAATTAAATCTGTTCCCAAGTCCCATAGAGTTATATAAAAAAAACTGATAACCGAGGACCCAACGATCAATATTTTCAAATCCAAATGTGGCCCGAGTGTAATAGTAAGCAATAATTTGAAAATAAGTTTTGTACTTTAGCAGATGTGCATTTAAATGACTGGCCAAAAGTCAACAAATTGTCTTCCAAACTATTTGCTATAATGGACCATAAATATGCAACAGGACATGCATCAACTTACACAGTGTGGACACATAACTGCAATCATGTACCTATAATTTTGGGGGGTTTGTAAATAACTCCATCTGCTCCTTAAAATAAATCAACAATACAGAGTACAGAATATATTTAGCCAGGCCACTATGGTCACATGACACATTAATGCAAATTACTATATATACTACATATTCTAAAAATGTGGACTTAATCCAATTAACTCACCGCTCACGCAACTGGGGTGAGTTACTGTTGCAACGGCGTTCAAACATGGGTGAAGAAAATTGGAACTTGTCTCTGTCATGGTTCTATGGGGCTATAAACATATATCTATGGATCTGACAGTAACTTAATAGCGGCATAGAGTCGCACTTACAGTGGTGAGAACATAGTGAAAAATAGGATTGAGCCCAGTGTTTCTCAAACCCGGTCCCAACAATGGGTGTCTTCACAGTGTCCTCAAGAATAATTAATACTACCTGTAGATCTATTGTGTTCAGGGGTCGCAAAAACACACTATAGCGCATATTTTATCCACTTTTAAAGTCTGTAGACTCACTTTTCAAAAATGGGAGGGTCCCCGGGGACGCACTCCGCAGCAGCAAATAAGAGCGATTGCTGTATCCTGGATTTAAATAGAGGAGGTGGAGCCTTACCGCTCCACTCCTGTTCATGTGCAGTGGCTTCGTTCACAGGGTCCCACCATGATCGTGCGGCTCCCTGGAACAGTATGCAAGACTCCCAGGGAGGCTGGCAGGTATGTGTATGTGCTGCGCTTCGGGTGAGCTGGTGACTGATTGTGCTGGGGGGGAAGGGGCACTGGTGATTCTATGTGCTGCGGGGGAGCGCTGGTGACTATGTGCTGCGGGAAGGGGGGGAGGAGCGCTGGAGACTATATGTGCTGTTCTGGCAGGGGAAGTTAGGGGTGATAGCTGGTGACTATGTATATGCTGCGGAGAAGGGGGGGCGTGAGCGCCGGTGACTGTATATGTGTTGTGCTGGGGGAGAGGCGAGAGCTGGTTGCTTTATATGTGCTGGGTGGGAGGTTTAGATGTGAACGGGCTTCTACATCTGTCACACTGGGCTCCGTGGCCATCGCTGCAGCACCAGAGCAGGAAGAGGACCAGAGCTGCTGCACTATATGTCAGTCATCACTCCTCCCCTCAGCACCCCCACTGACACCCGTGATGACTGTGGGCACCCCCTTCCCTCGATTACACCAGCAATCACCCACTCCACTGACACATGCGATGACTATGGGCACCCCCTTCCCATGCAATCACTGTGGACACCACCCTCCCCCGCTGCCACCCGCGATCAATGTAGACACTCCACTGACACCCACAATTACTGTGTCTGGGGACGACGACTAGGGGTCTGAGATGATGGCTGCAATGTGTCTAAGTGGTCATCTGGTGCAATGTGTATAACGCACTCTACCTGGTGCAATGTTTATATGTGCTCTACATGGTGCAATGTGTCTAAGTGTTCTACCTGGTGCAATGTGTATAACGTGCTCTACCTAGTGCAATGTGTATAACGTGCTCTGCCTGGTGCAATGTTTATAACATGCTCTACCAGGTGCAATATGTAAAAGTACTCTACCTGGTGCATTGTGTATAACATGCTGTACCTGGGGCATTGTGTATAACATGCTGTACCTGGCGCATTGTGTATAACGTGCTCTACTTGGCACAATGTGTATAACGTGCTCTACCTGGCGCAATGTGTATAAAGTACTCTACCTGGTGCAATGTGTATAACATGTTCTACCTGGCGCAATGTGTATAACGTGCTCTGCCTGGTGCAATTTGTATAAGTCCTCTACCTGGTGCAATGTGTATAATATGCTCTCCCTGGCGCTAAGTGTATAACGTGCTCTGCCTGGCACTAATAACGTGCTCAACCTGGAGCAAAGTGTATAACGTGCTGTACCTGGAGCAAAGTATATAATGTGATCTACCTGGAGCAAAGTGTATAACGTGCTCTACCTGGAGCAAAGTGTATAACGTGCTCTATCTGGTGCAATGTGTATAAAGTGCTCTAATCTGGCGCAATATGTATAAAGTGCTCTGCCTGGCACAGTGTACATAGGAGGTTCTACCTGGTGCAATGTGTACAATTATTTATTTACTAACAGTTTCTTATATAGCGCAGCAAATTCCGTTGCGCTTTACAATTGGAAATAACAATGATATAACAAACTGGGTGATAACAAACAGTCATAGAGGTAGGAAGGCGGCACTACTGTGTGGTGTAATGTAAATTGGCACTATTATGTAGTCATGCCCCTTCCCCGTAAAGCCACGCCACTAAATTTTTGCAGGCGCGGCTTCATCGCGCACTGCCTATGGTTTATAATCTGGGAGGTGGAACACCAATTCACTTTCTGCCAAAGGGCACCAAAATGTCTAGTTACAGCTCTGGTGCAAGGGGTCCTGCATGCTACACAGCCCAGCAGCACTGTCACCCCATCCCCCCACCTTGCAACACTTTTGTAGTGTCCAAATAAGATTAAGATTAATAAGAACCTTCATTCCGATGGGACCCAGAAAAGGACCGGTAGGATGCCAATTTTTAAAAGTGAGGGGTCCCTGGGACCCACTTTTTTGGGGGCTCAGCGCGATCACTGAGTGTTAATCAATTAACACACCTACCAGCTAGAAGATCTGGAAAACATGCTCTGTTAGGATTCCATGAGGACCGGATTTGAGAAACACTGGTCAAACAGATGGCATCTAAGTTAAGGAAAACTGAAATATCTAGACTAAGCAGCATGTTATTTCCATCCATATTCTCTTACATATTCCATATTTTATATAACAAATGCATACTTTCCCATAAAGTGAAGACATATCACCTCACCTGTATATTAAATGCAAACATAAATAGTTTTTAGACTTTAGTTTCTTCCTTTAGAAGCTGTTACAAGCAAGAGGTAGAAAAAATCTGTAAAGTAGTTATAGAGAAACAAAAATAAAGCATTGGGATTTTGAAATACTGTATTGCTAGAACCAGGCATAGTAAACATTCCATCTCCTCTTTATTTCTTATATATGTGATTTTACAGTATTGAGAAATATGCCTCAGGCCTAAAAAGCTACTAAGGTACCTCAGGGGCACTCAAAACTCTTTACAAACCAGTTAGAGAGTTTAGCTGTTCTACTGTTTATTTCAAGTCCTGAATGTTGAAGAATAACTCTTTTGAGTCCGATAAAAATTATGAATTCAATAGCTATATGTACTTAGATTTACAGGCTACATTTTGTAGAACATTAATGAGCCCCCACAGAATGTTATATGTTTTAAAGATTAAGTGCTGCTTATTTTTCCAAAATCTATATAATTGTCAGATTCATGGTGTTTCATCTGAAGCTTTATAATTCACTGCTTTATCTTTTAGCTTTTCTTATTTATAAGAGTTCTGTTATACAACCAGTGTGCGAGTCTACATTTGTAAAGTATTGTGTTACAAGGACTACAGGTACGCGTGTTGTCAGATTCATAGCATACTGCAACTCAAATGCATAAGGACTCATGCATAGTGAGGACTTCTCCCAAGCAGGCCAATGGGAACTAAAATCCACATTTTTACATGCTAATTAAAATGAGCTACTTCTCATCAATAAGTATTAACTTATAATGGTCACAGATGGTCAAACGCAGGATTTGTAAGAGTGGGTATCTGCACATGTGATATATATACAGTATATTGTGATAGAAGCACTGGTAAAGTGAGAAATGGTAGATACTGTATGTCCCAGGTTTCTGGCCTATGTATTTTAAATCCCCAGGAAGATGTTTGTGGTTGCTCTGCTGAGAGCTGTTGGGCTTTTCGTAAAAGCCATATTTCGGTTCTTGGAATGTGGAAATGAGAGAGAAGGGAGGGCTCCATCCACAAGGCCCATTTCGGTTCTTTAGGCCTTCGGCCTGAGTACAGACTAATTAGTACCTGCACCTGTAAGATAAAAGCTGGGTCAGGGCTTGGCTCAGTGTCTCACTACCTGAGGAGACAGGCAGCAGGCCTGTGATGAGACACTGTGATTCACTGACTGTAAGTACTGTACATATACCTGTGTTTCTGGTAGGAACATTAGGTCGTATTACTCTCAGAGAGGGAATCAATTATGTATAGTTAGTGTCCAGATGGGCTAGGATTTACATTTATGTTTTTTTATACTGCACAATAAAACTACCCACGGATAGATTGCACAAAATCCTGGCAGAGGCGTAACTAAGGGCGAGTCGAGCAGGCCCAGCAGATGGGGGTGCCGCTGGTTAGGGCATCATGCCCACTCGCCCCCGCTATTGCTCTGCATGCCCCCGGGCTGTGCAGCGCCTCTCCTGCCCCTCAATGTGCTGTGTCCAGTCTCAGTTTGGTTTGTTAGCCAATCAAAGCTCGCGGACTGGCTCCTGATTGGCTGCCGATCCGCAAGCTCTGATTGGCTAATGAACCGGCGCCAAGATACCCGCCGCTGGAGACCGGACTTCATGGAGCAGCATTGAGGAGCAGGAGAGGTGCTGCGCTCTCCTCCCCTGACATAACAGTGGCAGCGGTGAGTGGGGGGGTTGGTGGTGGTAATGTGTATCTTGGGGCTATGTGTATCTTTTACTGTGTGGGGCAATGTGTATCTGTTACTGTGTGGGGCAATGTGTATCTCACTGTGTGGGGCAATGTGTACCTGTCACTGTGGGGCAATGTGTATCTGTCACTGTGTGGGGCATTGTGTATCTGTCAGTGTGGGGAAATATCTATCTGGCACTGTGGGCAATGTGTATCTTGCACTGTGGGGTAATATGTATCTGGCACTGTAGGGTAATATGTATCTGGCACTGTAGGGTAATATGTATCTGGCACTATGGGACAATATGCCTCTGGCACTGTGGGGCAATGTGTATCTGGCACTGTGGGGTAATGTGTATCTGGCACTGTGGGGTAATGTGTATCTGGCACTGTGGGGCAATGTGTATCTGGCATGTATCGGCACTGTGGGGCAATGTGTATCTGGCACTGTGTATCTGGCACTGTGGGGCAATGTGTATCTGGCACTGTGGGGTAATGTGTATCTGGCACTGTGGGGTAATATGAATCTGGCACTGTAGGGCAATGTGTATCTGGCACTGTGGGGCAATGTGTATCTTCACTGTGGGGTAATATGTATCTGACACTGTGGGGTAATATGTATCTGGCACTGTGGGGCAATGTGTATCTGGCACTGTGGGGCAATGTGTAAAAAGGGGACTCTTCCTGCGTACTGTGTAAAAAGGGGACTTTGCCTGCGTACTGTGTAAATAGGAGACTCTACTACCGTAATGTACAAAATTAAATGAAGGTGTGCTGAGAGACGACACAAGGAGTAGATGATAGTGTGCTGAGAGACGACACAGGGGGGCATGTGATAGTCATGTTGGCACGACCCATTTTCAGTAGCCATGCCCCTTCTGGTATGTGTCCACACCCATTTTTTCGGCGAAAACATAGTTGATTTTATGTAGGGGGCCACTCTTCATCTTGCCATGGGCTCCGAAAAGTCTAGTTACACCTCTGAATCCTGGACTAGTTTGCTGATTTCCTGGCTGGCGGGTGATTGGAGGTGCCCATCTACCGCAGGACAGGGCAGCCCTATCCTGATCGCCTGTAAACATATATACTTACAGTATATACTCACTTACTGTACAAACGAAAATATATATATGTATATATATATATATATATATAAGAGCAAAAATGACAGCACTCAAAACCATAGTACAGAATGAATAGATGGTGCAAGGCAGTAAAATAACATAAAGGCACTCGCTTTTCCAGCTCATTGGAAAAAGCAAAACAAGCCAACACTAACGGTTTAGATGAGAAAATGAAGAAGATTTATTCCATATCAAGGCGACAAGTGTACATACAGGCACAGCCCAACAGCTGTTTTAACCGATACAGGTCTTCCTCAGGGGCTGTGAAGCAACAATACCAACCACTTTGCTCCCCAAATCTAAAATTCTGTTAATTCTCTTCCTGGTAGCACTGTTATATAACTATGCGTTTTGTTGAGTATACTTTTAAAGACCGAACAGATGGAAATTCAATTAAGTGACAAAATTACTTTCAAGTCATAAGGCTTAGCAGACTTTATAACCAAAACTGTACATATCAAAACTCTCTAACTGTAATAAGATATAAATCCATTGAAAATGAATACATATTGTTTTTGCTTAAGTTTTCTATACTGTTATCATAAAATGTATTACTGTATATTTGATTATAAGGTTTCTCAATATTTTTATGCTGTGTTATTATTAGGCACTGCTAATGTGTATGCATCTCTCCCAAGGATCCCCTTACGTGAGTAAATTATTCCCAAGTATCCCATAATGCTTCTAAGTTTACACCAAGAATTTATTTTTTAAATGTAGAAAATAACCTCTACTGATTTAGTTACTAATACATTAAACTGCTTTACTAAGTTTAATTTAACATACTGAGGAAGCCCCTAGTGGTATCTCAGACTGTGTGAGACAATGTAGAGTAAAGGTCCGTACACACTATGCGATATGCTCCATGAGCGATAGCCATAATGTTTCCCCTCCCCTACCGGGCCATCGACATAGTGCATACACACCGTTCGGTATTGCAAGTGATATTATACTGTGACGTCATGCTGCGGCCATGCATGCAGTTTTGGATGATAAGTAAGATGTGAGCTACATGCATAGCCAACGGAGGGGACGATAACGATGCATGGGACCATGCATTGTTCATCGTCCGCAGCATACACACTGGGCGAAATCACAAACTATATCACTCCGAAGGCTGAAAACGAGCAATATCATGTGTGATATTGCCTAGTATGGACGGGCCTTAAAATACATGATCAATATCTTTGTACAATGGGGGTAATTCCAAGTTGATCGCAGCAGGATCTTTGTTAGCATTTGGGCAAAACCATGTGCACTGCAGGGGAGGCAGATATAACATGTGCAGAGAGAGTTAGATTTGGGTGTGGTGTGTTCAATCTGCAATCTAATTTGCAGTGTAAAAATAAAGCAGCCAGTATTTACCCTGCACAGAAACAAAATAACCCACCCAAATCTAACTCTCTCTGCAAATGTTATATCTGCCCCCCCCCTGCCGTGCACATGGTTTTGCCCAACTGCTAAAAAAAATTCTGCGATCAACTTGGAATTACCCCCAATAAAACAAACAACACATTCAAGAAAATGTTAACACAAACACATTTTTTTTTTAAATGCCTAAGAACATTGTCAACTGGTAGAAGTACACCTCCTTGATACCCATATAAGGAATAATTCTCCTGGCACCCAATGGCAGAAGACTTGAATTTCAGTGATTCTTACATGGGAGGCTTTGTTGTGTGTTGTGAGAATGAGTTAGTTGGTAATCTTGACACAAGAGATAACTCATCAGAAGTGCAGAATTTCAAGTTACTTTATATTGCTTAGGGGAAGAGGGATTTATTTTACAGTTATGCTGTTAAACATTCTACAAAATGATGTTGTTATTTTCAAACAACAAATCATTATGGAATAGTAATATTATTATTATTACTATTATTATTATTATTATTATTATTGTTATTATTATTATTACTAATATTATTATTTGTATTATTATTATTATTATTATTATTATTATTATTATTTTAGGCTTTCAAAATGGCTAAAATAAAAAACAAGTTGCAGGGCCGTTGGCCGTATTTCCACACCATTACAATGGCAACTTGCTCCCTCACTCCTAATTGAATTGACCCATTAAGCTTTTGGAAAAGTCAACAACAAAAGTACTTCAAAATAAAACCAATAAATACCAAATAGAGTTTTATATATCAGATTATGTGGTTATTTATCAACAGGGTATAAATCCATTTTACCAAGGTGTAACCTCACATCACATCTTTAAGTATTGCACTCATTTTATGCTGCAATATTAATATATAAAATAGCATATGACGGCTCTTGTCAGTGTACTCATTTTGGCTTCGGGTGATGGACAGATCTGTTTGGATCAAGGCATTCCTATGCATTCTGCAAAGGGCAAACAACAACAAAAACCACAGCATAGACTTTTTGCTTTAATAATTAACCAAATTGTGTTAAAATCAGGTAATACTTAAACAATAACCAGCATGACCAAATTTCTCTGTACAGTATGTTACAAAAAAGAAATAATGAATAACCCTCTTCCATTGACTTGGAAAATTTTTATTTCTTTTTTTACTTGACCTTTTAACAAACTCCCATTTGCGTTTCTACAATGGGTGAAATGTGTGCGGTGCACATGGGCCCCTGGGTCCAGGGGGGGCCCACACTGCACACATTGCACCCATATTTTAATACTTACCTCTCTGGAGTCCAGCGTCGGGCACTGCAACTGCAGCAAAAATCACAGCCAAAATGGCCACCGAGGATGAGTAGTGATTTTGGTCTCCGGAACAGCGCAGGTGCCGTATTTGCAGAAACTGCTCATGCGCTGTAGACTCTGGCATGATGCCCACCCGGAGTCTACACAGGGGACTCCTTCTCTGTTAAAACGCCTGTGCAAACCCCTGTTGTCTAGAGTATATGATTAATTACGTAACAAAACTATTTTCATTTGCGATAACTGTCCCACTATGATTTACAATGTTCACAAGCAAATGTGAAATGGTGACTTTAGTAATGTAGGGGCAAACTGATTCAATTGTGTAGACTGAGACTGCAATGTAGCTACAGCAAAACCAAACTAACACTAGCCATTCAATACTTACATACAATAAAAGACTAATGGGGAAATGTAGAGAGTGGAGAAGTGGGTATATGGAGGAGTTTTCCATAGCAAATTATCATCTTCTAGGTAGAATTAGTAAATACATTCTAAAAATGCTACGGATTGTTTCTGTGTTAAATTTCTCCACTTGTCCACTTCTTCATTCTTCAGAAGACTTGATACATTTCGCCCTATATGTATACAATGCTCCTCAAAAAATACATACTGGTATATTTTTAGTTTATCATATGAATAATTTTAAGAGCCTGAATTGGCCTGCACCTTGGGGTTTTTCCTTAAAACTTCCATAGCCCTCTGTAGCGACTCATATCAGGCTGTTGACTTTGGTGGCTAAATCAAGTGCCCATGAAAGATGAAAACTAAAGCCTTCAGCAGAATCAAAGCAAGAATGAGAAGATTCAGTTAACAGACATGGCGAATGACATTCAGGTAGTTATACCACTGGCATAGCGTGGCAATTACCAATGGCTGTTTTAATGTTGGTGGGCAATAATGCATCATTATGCCTTACAGTAATCACACACTTTCTCCGCCAGCAGCTAAAATACTTTTTCACATTTTTTATGTATCAATAAGATTGTAGGTTCATTTGAGCATTATTTTTTTCTTCTGCTTCATGTCATTGTACAGTGCTATGTAATATGTTGGAGTTTTCTAAATAAAGAAGGATAATAATAGGATCTATGCGATAACTGAAAATGCATTTAATACAAATAGTCCAGTACTATGAAAAAACTAAACACTCCAACCTAAGACGAAATTGCAGCCATGATTCAATGTTTTAATACATAATATCTAGTGATTCCATTCACAAGTAAATCAATAACAGTTAATGAGATTGGAAATTCCATTAAAACATTCATTTCTTAGGCATTTGTGGGCAATGATGAACAATTATCTTTTATAACCATACATTAATGCAATGGAAAGCGAAGAACAGAAATGTTCACTGATTTAATGCTTGCACATTCAGTCCATTCATCTATGAAAGGTAATATCTTAAACACAAGTCATATCCGACAACATAATAGCATGTTTTGGAAATAGCTGGAAAGAATATCTAAAACATTGCAAGCCTTGTGGGTAGGCTTAGAAAAACTAATACCTATGGCTTATAATGTAACACAAAACTCCCAGACCATGGTGCAGTGCAGTCAGTATCGAATGAAGAATCAGTTATTAAAAAGGAATTGATATTATTTGCATAAGCTGCTGAAGACTAGTTACAAATGTAAATGTTAAAATAAAATCCCATTTCTCTGTTTAGGACCCGTTTTGCAGCCACGAGATCTTTCTCAAGTAACCTTCAAGCACAACTCCACATGCTTTCATTACCCTGAGAGGTAAAATATCTGTATGGGTAGAAAGTGAAGGGGATGTGGACTTCATTCTCTCCTGAAGGAGCTTAGCTCACAAAATCTAGTGCTACTGGTTCTTTGAGGCTCACCATAGGGAGCGATGTAGACCATTATTTTCTCTCCTACTGATGGCAGGGGTCACGCTCCCTCTCATCGACGAGACTAACATCTGCTAGAAGTGTCAAAATAAAATTATACTGCCATCATTTTTATGTGAATAGACATTTCATAATACAGAGAAATTCTGCACGAACACAACATTCCAAAGTGTTACACACCACACTCATTACATATGTTAAAAAAAAAACCCAGCGCAATCTGGACAGGTCTTTTATATTCTTCCTTAACCGTTTCATTTATCTAAATTCGTCTGACACCTTTGTCAATTTCTATTTTGGATGTATTCTTAAGCCAGGCGCTGTAGAACTTGATGTTTAAAGTAGACTTTTATTGATTAGTGGCTGCTATTTGATAGCTGGACAAATGTCAGATATGGTACCTATCCCTCAAGCTACAAGCATTACAAGTTA
The DNA here is from genome assembly GCF_028390025.1 of Pseudophryne corroboree. Taxonomy (NCBI): domain Eukaryota; kingdom Metazoa; phylum Chordata; class Amphibia; order Anura; family Myobatrachidae; genus Pseudophryne; species Pseudophryne corroboree. The sequence continues at coordinate 679,614,048 of NC_086448.1, forward strand.
GGTGTCTGAATGAGTTTGTCCAAGCTGTTATCAGGACCTACTGCTATTTAAAACAGTGACAAGCCCGTATCACAGAATTCACTGTAGAACTTAAATCAGTCTTTGTTGTGCCATTTTAATGAGTCTACATCACAAGATTGTAGTCATTTTAATTTATTTGCAGAGAAAAAAACAACAGTGTGTAACAAATGACTATATAAAGTATTGTGCTGTTACTGTACTGTACTACTGTAATGAGTATCTGTATGTTTTTATAAATAGTCTAATTTGTTCCTAACAAAAGTATGTTGCATTTACAGTAACTGAAAAGTCATTAATATTTACCAAGTACGCACAAAGCAACACTATGTCTGTAAGCAAACACTGTAAACATGTAATAAAATATTTTATTTACTAGTTGTACAGAAAATGATGTACCGGAACATAGGTATTGTGTAGTAAAAATACTTACCTTTTCCATATTATACATAACTGTACTAACTGGCGCTAGATTTTCTGAAATTGACATTTACAAAAATATTGATACCTGTGGACAAAAGCCTGTTCATATAGCATCATGCTTATAATGTACTGTAGTCAGATGGAAAACACTAACAGCATAAACTCACATTTGAAAGAAATGATTAAAACTAGTTTGTTGCAGGTATAGTACTTTGTGTACTTGCTAATACTGATTACATCTTTTTACAGGCTGCAATATTAATGAACTTAATTAAACTAAAAAAGACTATTTCTTATATTTAACCACATTCATAAAAAGTAAATGGGTTTTTTTATGAAAAGGGTATTTTATGAACAAAAAGTAATGACCATAGTCTATCTAATATATCACAAAGTAGAATGCACTGTTTCCAAATGTGTTTTTATGCATGAAACTGTGCTGTGAAAGCCACTAGCATTTATCTGGCATCACAATAATTTGCAGTAACAGAAAACTAATTACTAAGGTTAATTACCTAAACCTTTGCAAGTGGATAGAATGAGGATCATCTTAGCTAGCCTAGAGATGCAGTCTAACTGTATTCAGTAATGCCCGGGCATAATACAGCAATACAGTACACAGCTTCAGCCTTGTGTTAAGTAAGACCAAATATGAATAATTTTCAGTAAGGGATTTGCAGCTATATTGAAAATAATTAATCACAATTGTATACAGCAATTACAGTGAATGACATCTGAACAGTAGCAAGTCCATTTGGAAGACCCAGCAATGCCAAACTTTTAATGACAGCCACTTTCCCTGGCACAGTTGTGAGTCTGGAAGGCTGCCTTTGTCGTGTAAGTGTTTTGTGCTAAACAAGCTATTTTTATTCATGCACACAGCCCTCATCACATCAGTGCAGTGGAGTGTAATTCATGCATAGAATCGCCTGCTGCTACTGTGCACTAACCTAGCACTATAACCCCAGCTATTAAATCATATAAACTCCAGTTACAAAACTCCGGGCAACTCTAATACCATGGTGGTAATCCCAACTACTGGATCGAATGATAGTAATCGGTAACTCAAACTACGATCATGCCCAGGTTCATGTATACAGTACACTGCCAGTAATAATATTTGCAAACAGAGACATTATTACAGCAGGCACCAAAGTCAACACAATGCATATTCACTATACAACTTGTAAACATCACTGGTTTTGTTTTGTAAACATAAAGTACTCAATGAAACATCAGAGGACATGTGATTGCCAGAACAATACACAACTAATTTTCTATTGTAAACGATACTTCATTCAAGGTCATCTTTATGGAGTAAAATACAACAAAAGCAGCACAATAGCAACAATCATGACGACAATTCCTAGCAGATAACTGCAGTAAATAAAACACTGACAATAGGTGATCTCTGAGCAAAGACCATGGCAAATGTCACAGTAAAGAACTCATTAGGATGAAAGTGAGACCTATGGTCTGGATAAAGTGTGTGTCCCCAATGCACAGGGCTTCCAGCACATCAACTCTAGAGTCCATGGCAGAGTATCAGAAGCTGGGAAGCGATGTTAGTAAGGATACAGTGCATTGCTTTGTGTGCATGCATAGGAAGAGAAGCAGGGCGGAGAGACAGCAAGCAAGAGAATAAAACAAAAAGACACATGAAATCACCTTGTTACAATAGTAGGGGTCCAAACAGGGGGAAGGTCCCAAACAGGGGGTGTCAGGAGCTGCAGCGGACTGTGCTGGTGGTGGGTAAAATCTCACATCCATTGCACTGTACACATCAAGGAAACTCCAGTCTTGTATGTCCAATAGCAGGAAAACAAACAGTGATGCAGGACCCAGCCAGAGGTATATCACATAGATAACAACAGCACCTTGCTCCTTCACATCCGTTTGTGGTTTGCAGACAAATGACAAAGCTACATATGTACTGTAATTCAAAAACTCCTCCAGCAGCCTGCACCGATGAGTCCTGACACAGTCTATACTCTATAGGGCTCTATAGAGCAAGTCAGGTAACAAAGTAGTGAATGTATTCTTCGCAGCAGTTCTCCCTTCTCTGGACGCTGCGTTCCGGGTGTTTCCGCCCAACTGAGTATTTCTTTAAGTTGCTGAATTGTTGTTCTCCTGTGTAGCAGGGGAAAGGGACCTAGAAGTGGCACTGTCTCTCCCCAGCCTCTGGAATGGCTGCCCCGTGCTCTGCGAGAGGAGGAGGGACAGTCACAGTGTATGTATGTACATGAGAGTGCTTCTAGTTATGAGACACGTTGGATCTGTTGACCTGAACAGCGCCATCTACTGGTGAAAGGTAACTTTCTCTTTGTCCTGAAAAACCATGCGTTTCAGATTACCTATTTCACAAATAATGGGATCGTGTAAATTACATTTGTATTTGCTTAAGCGCTTTGCATTTTTGAAGTTTGCGTGTTTCCATGGAAGCATACATACTCTAAAATATACAAATTGTCACTCCTCCGTGTATTCTAAAATAGTTTGATTTCTATTATTAAGCAGTTTTTAGTAAATGTTAACACATTTTATTTTGTGACTTGTATACATTGGCTCACATACAGATATTAATAAAATACATATGTGGACATGATTACGCTCTAATACTGACATGATTAAACAACAATATTTATATATTTTTTTCTTTAAATAATGTGTGAAATAAGCAGAACACTAACCTCCCCAATTACCTGTCACCTGCACATCAATAGCCTGTTTTAGAGTTGGACATAGGCAAGGCCGGTTTCTCCCGGATGGCAAAAAGCCGGACAAACTTTGGGGGTAATTCCAAGTTGATCGCAGCAGGAAATTTTTTAGCAGTTGGACAAAACCATGTGCACTGCAGGGGAGGCAGATATAACATGTGCAGAGAGAGTTAGATTTGGGTGGGGTGAGTTCAATCTGCAATCTAAATTGCAGTGAAAAAATAAAACAGCCAGTATTTATCCTGCACAGAAACAAAATAACCCACTCAAATCTAACTCTCTCTGCAAATGTTATATCTGCCTCCCCTGCAGTGCACATGGTTTTGCCCAACTGCTAAAAAATTTCCTGCTGAGATCAACTTGGAATTACCTCCTTTGTCCGGCTTTTTGCTATCCGGGAGAAACCGGCAGAGTCTCGCACACAGAACGGCTTTGTGCCGTGTGTGATGCTGTGCGCATGCGCAGCATCAGACACGGCTTGAGAAAAAACCGTTGTGTGTGAAAGCTCCCCTTCATACACACGGTTTACTGGCTGCAAAGACGGCCCAACGCCGGCCCGGCAGCCGGACCTTCCAGTGGATAGTTCCGGCTGCAACCCGGCAGCCGGGCTGGGACCGTGCCGTGTGTAAGGACACATTGTGCTCAGTGTGTCTTTGCATGACGGCAGCGGTTAAAAGCCGGCCGGGTTTTTGCCGGGCGGCGCCAGCTGGCTAGTGTGCTACAGCCCTTAAGGGCCGTATTCACAGCACGATTTGGGGAGAGATGTGTGCTGAGCGGTTCGCTCAGCACACGTCTCTCCCCCCCACTTAGCACGGCGCGATGTGTGCTGAGCGTGCGAGGGGAGACGGCGGGGGGGGGGGGGGAGTGGGTGCTCATTTTCCCCAGCAGGTGAAGTGAGCGACCTGCTAGATTAGCACCAGTCTAGCACCAGCGATAGCGATGTGCGGGGCTGCGCATCGCTATCGCTGTGAGGGGTACACACGGAGTGATCGCTGCTTAAAATCTAAGCAATCTAGTCAGATTGCTTAGATATTAAGCAGCGATCTCTCCGTGAGTACCCCCCTTTATTGCACATGAATCCTAAATTGCACTGCAATTTAACACCTGCCCTGTTAGCCCTTCACCTTTTAGATTGTAAGCTTGAAAGAGCTGGGCCTTGTCCCCTCATGTGCCTTTTTTTCTCTAAGACTTATACTCTATACTTCCTTTTATGATGGATGGCGGTCATTAGGTCAACATGAGTTAGGTCGACATACTTTGGGTCGACCACATTTGGTCGACATGCATTAGGTCGACATGATCACTAGGTCGACACGGTCATTACAGATGGGTCCATGTTTATCTTGACCTTTAATATGATTAACTGAGACTGGGCAGTCGGACTTAATCCCCTGCTGTAATGACTTAATCCCCTGCTGTATTGTTCTCTGAATTGTATTGCATCTGAGAACAATAGAAGAAGGGTTTATGTTAATAAATCATGTTGTGCCTAGGCGCAGCAAACTAGGCAAGATAACCGTGGACCCATCTGTAGGTCGACATGTACTAGGTCAACATGGAAAAAGGTCGACATGAGTTTTTCACAATTTTTGTCATTTTTTTACCTTTTTCATACTTAACGATCCACGTGGACTACAGTTGGGAACGATAACCTGTGCCGAGCGCAGCGGCAGCGGAGCGAGCCACCTTGCCTGAAGCATAGAGAGCGAAGCGAGTCATGCGAGGGTACACGGTGCACTAATTTGGGTTCCCGTTAACTTTACGAAGTAAACGACACCAAAAAAAGTAAAAAAACTCATGTCGACCTTTTCCCATGTCAACCTAGTACATGTCAACCTAATGACCATGTCGACCTAGTGATCATGTTGACCTAATGCATGTCAACCTAACGTGGTCGACCCAATGTATGTCGACCTAACTCATGTCGACCTAATGAACCACACCCTTTTATGACACCTAACCCCCAGTTTTCTGCTTATACCTTGTGCTTGTCCTATATTGTCTCAAATTGTATGTACTTTATTTCTTGTTTTGCTCATTTTTCTCTTTAATGGGCGCTGTGGATCCCTTGTGGTACCATATAAATAAAAGATAATAACAACAACAACAACTATATGGAGAGGCGTATAAGCGGCATGCAAGCACAGGTATACTATGGGATGCAGGGCCGTGGACAGGTCAGTAGGGTGTGGAGATTGGGGGTATGGCCAAATCCAGGATGACCTCAATAAAAGCCCTAAAAAATACCACTGCATAAAATAATACTGTAAACCTCAGCAACTGTCCCGAGGCCACGCTGGGCCCCTCCAACAGGCCCGGACCCAGGTAATCAGCCCCCCCCCTTCCCTTCCCCTCCCCTTCAGCGACTCTAGTAGGATGTTGTCTAATTTTAATTAGCTACATTTTCTATTATAAAATGGCCAGTATGAAGGAATGGAACAGTCACAGGTGCTATATACATATAATTTTTTTTATAAATATCAATAATGACTTAAACAGTAAGTAATGTCATACGTTCCTTATTGATGTGCGTGGTATCCTTGTAATCTTTTTTTTCCTGGTGGCTCATTCGTGTCACTGGTACAGGGGGCAATATATGTGTATAAACATCACTGGTACAGGGTTTTTTACGTGTGTAAGCATTACTGGTACAGGAGGCGTTACGTGTGTAAGCGTCACTACTACAGGCGGAGTTACATGTGTAGGTGTCACTACTACAGAGTTCATTGTGTGTATGAGCGGCACTACTACAGGGGGCATTGTGTGTAAGTGGCACTACTACAGGGAGCATTATGTGTATAAGCGGTACTAGTACGAGTGTAAGCGTCACTGCTACAGGGGGCATTTTGTATAAGTGTCACTGCTACAGGGGGTGTTACATGTGTAAGCGTCACTACTACAGGGGGTGTTATGTGTGTAAGTGGCACTACTACAGGGAGCATTATGTGTATAAGCGGTACTAGTACGAGTGTAAGCGTCACTGCTACAGGGGGCATTTTGTATAAGTGTCACTGCTACAGGGGGTGTTACATGTGTAAGCGTCACTACTACAGGGGGCGTTATGTGTGTAAGTGGCACTACTACAGGGAGCATTATGTGTATAAGCGGTACTAGTACGAGTGTAAGCGTCACTGCTACAGGGGGCATTTTGTATAAGTGTCACTGCTACAGGGGGTGTTACATGTGTAAGCGTCACTACTACAGGGGGCGTTATGTGTGTAAGCATCACTATTACAGGGGACATTGTGTATAAGCATCGTAACTACAGGGCTCATTGTGTGTTTAAGCGGCACTACCACTGGCGGCATTGTGTGTAAGCGGCTCTACTACAGGGAGCATTATGTGTATAAGCATCACTGCTATAGGGGGGCATTATGTGCGCTGTCCCTTTGTAAAGTATGGGAGGGCGCAAATTTATAGTTTTCAGGGGGGTCCGAACACCCTAGCACTGCCCCTGCTGCACTCATTGCCATGTGATGTCCCACAAGGTTCTATACTTTCTCCCATGTGTTTTGCAATATACATGCTACCACTGGGTGAAATAATCAGGCACCATGACCTGGTCTACCACTGCTATGCAGATGATACACAACTGTACTTGTCCTTTGCTCCGGGTACTGAGACCTCAATAACAACCCCAAATGGCTGTCTAGCTGAGCTTCAGGAGTGGATAATAGCCAGTTGGCTGAGAATGAATTCTGATAAATCAGACGTCCTTATAATAGGACCTCAACATCAAAGGAAAAGACTGCAGCATAGCCAAGCAACTGGATTGACAGTTGAGGAATTACAAACTACTGATCATGTGCGTAATGTTGGTGTTGTACCTGGATGGTAGCTTGACACTTAAACATCAGATATCAGCCACAATCAAATGATCATTGTTTCATCTGAGGAATATAACCAGAATCAAACACTTAATTCCTTCTGAAGATCTGACAAAAGTCATACATGCATTTGTATGATCTTAATTTGACTACTGCAATGCCCTCTACCTTGGCTCCCAGCAAAAGAATTGCACCAATATAACACTCTAGAGTAAAGATCTTATCTTAAGCGCTTAATAACGATTCCAGCTGTGCTTTCCAAAGGAAACTGATCAGCTAATCAGTAAACATAGAATCCACACAAAAAAAACCTTATAGAATTTTCACAGCGCCGTTAAAATCAGCTCCACATTAAAACACCCTGTAACTTTCCATGCAACAGATTAAGAAAAATTCTGTTATCTCAAATCTGGTACTTTCTATTTTGAATGAAACTTCCAGACATAATATATTTCGAATACACACTGTCCTCCAAAGGAAAATCCAATGGGGAAAAGGTTTCAATGTTTCAAAAACCAAACAATGTTCTGAATCCACAAATGCACAATCCAGGCTCTCCAGATCCAAAAAAAAATTAAAAGTTTATTTATAATCCACTATTACAAACATCTAAAACGACTTTCCGGTATGCAGGCAGTAATAAGCAGTTACAGTTCGGTAATAAACTTTTTTGATCTCACCGGACCTCCAGGACACCAGCGTTTTTGCCGTGCAGGTATTTCCCCTTTATCTGGTTTTAGCTGCCAGAAGTTTCTTGCAATCACGGGGTAACCTTACGTCCCGCTGGGCTCCGTCCTGACGTTTACCGTGTTAACCGCTGTACTTAGCTATGTCACTGCGGCTTCTGCTCCCGGCTTCTTCCCTCATAAAATAAAATAATGACCGAAATCACTAATTAGCCGCCGACGCGTTTCTACCCTCCAAGCGGGTCTTTGTCAAGGCATGAATGATTCCGGTCCGATCACTATTTATGCAGTATCCTGGAAATCCGGTGGTCTAATTACACATGGATTCATACAGATTCAGGGCATTTAAACATGTTCCTGGGCATTTTAAAGACACATTACCCTTATAAAGGGTTTTTAGTATATAATACATAAACTGAAATGAATCCTCCCACGGTCTACTTTCAGCTGCACTCATCTGTATAAAATTTTATTTCTGTTAGACATTTCATACCCCAAATGGCTTCATATTTTTCCTTACACACTTAATTATGCAGCTTTTCGGTGCATAATAAACCCTACATCTCCTCCCCTTCGGCTTTTTCACTAACATAGATGATTAAACTGTGCATGGAATAAAGCCTCTAATTGTGATGTGTATGAATCTATGTCTTTTCTTTATATGTGTGCTAAAATGCAGTGTTCGTGGAAATACTTATTCAGAGGAACCACTTCATCTCAAACTCCCCATTCAAGCCATTCGGTTGTAGCGTTTTTAATTCATAAATCCACCGCATCTCTGCTCGTGCCAGAGATGCGGCGACATCATCTTTTCTCCAACTTCCCTTTACCTGTTCTATCGCTTTAAAGTTAATTATACTATTAAGGGAACAGTTATGTTTCTCCTTACAGTGTGTTGATAAGCAGTGTTTATCAAATCCCTTTTTTATGTTGTTCATATGCTCTCTCATTCTTATTTTAAAAGCTCTGCTTGTTCTTCCTACATACTGTTTGGTACAAACGCACTGGATTAGGTAGACTACATTGTTTGTATCACATGTCATGAATTGATTTATTGTATAATTTTTGTTAGTTACAGTTGATTTAAAGGTCTCAATTTTACTTCCCTCCGTCCCCTTAATGTTCTTGCAGGCTCCACACATCCCACATCTGAAAAAACCTTTAGATTTAGTTCTTGTGATCATTGTGGGCGCTGGGGCTATTGCACTATTCACTAAATACTTTTTTTAATTTGGGGCTCTCTTATATATTACTTTTGGTTTTCTTGGGAGTAAAGGTCTTAAAATATCATCGCTCATCAAAATTCCCCAGTGTTTCTGAAGCACTTTTTCGATACCTTTATATTCTGAATTATATTTGGTTACAAAGGAAATGGAAAAATCCTCCCCTCTCTCTTTCTTTCTAGATTGCAATAATTCTTCTCTATCTATCTCTTCTATACCTTCCAATGTATTTTGTAACAAAATTGCATCATATCCCTTCTATACAAATTGATCTTTTATTACTTCAGCTTGCTGTTTGTAAACCGTCCCTTCTGATTCACTTTGTACATATGTCAAAACTACACCATAATCATTGGTATCCAACTCTGCCAGTAATCTATGGTTTGCCCAAAATTCATAAAAATAAAGAGGATCCACCTTTGCGGCCCATAGTGGCAGGAGTTGGATCAGTAACTGCCAATTTATCACAGCTCATAGATTCTCATTTGCAACCCCTGGTGTGTAAAGGAGGTGCATATCTTAAAGACACAACAGATATAATTGTGAAGCTAAAAGGGGTACAATGGCAACCAGGTGATATTTTGGTCACGGCTGATGTGGGGTCATTGTATTCCATAATAAAGCATGAAAAGGGAATACAAGCTGTGAGAAATTCTCTCATTAAAGAGAAAATAGATGACCATTTAAGGGATTTCATTTTGGAAAGTATAAATTTCATTTTGAAAAACAATCATTTTTTCTTTAAGGATATGCACTACCTACAGCGCCTTGGGACGGCGATGGGTACGAGATTCGCCCCCAGTTTCGCCAACATATTTATGGATGCGTGGGAGGAGTTGTATGTGTGGGGAGAGCTGGGGGCGGGTCTCGTACTCTATCAAAGATATATAGACGATATTGTCTTTGTTTGGAGGGGTGGAGAGGATCTGCTCTCTAAGTTTCAAGAAAAACTAAATACCAATGATTATGGTGTAGTTTTGACATATGTACAAAGTGAATCCGATATTAATTTCTTGGATTTAACGATATATAGCAAAGATCTGACTATATGCACCCAGAATTATAATAAACCGACTGACAGTAATTCTTATATAAGAAAAGATAGTAATCACCATCCAAGTTGGTTGAAAGGGGTGCCGGGGAGTCAATTCCGGCGTTTGAAGTGAAACTGTACAGAAGGGACGGTTTACAAACAGCAAGCTGAAGTAATGAAAGATCAATTTGTACAGAAGGGATATGATGCAATTTTGTTACAAAATACATTGGAAGGTATAGAAGAGATAGATAGAGAAGAATTATTGCAATCTAGAAAGAAAGAAAGAGAGAGGGGAGGATTTTTCCATTTCCTTTGTAACCAAATATAATTCAGAATATAAAGGTATCGAAAAAGTGCTTCAGAAACACTGGGGAATTTTGATGAGCGATGATATTTTAAGACCTTTACTCCCAAGAAAACCAAAAGTAATATATAAGAGAGCCCCAAATGTAAAAAATTATTTAGTGAATATTGCAATAGCCCCAGCGCCCACAATGATCACAAGAACTAAATCTAAAGGTTTTTTCAGATGTGGGATGTGTGGAGCCTGCAAGAACATTAAGGGGACGGAGGGAAGTAAAATTGAGACCTTTAAATCAACTGTAACTAACAATAATTATACAATAAATCAATTCATGACATGTGATACAAACAATGTAGTCTACCTGATCCAGTGCGTTTGTACCAAACAGTATGTAGGAAGAACAAGCAGAGCTTTTAAAATAAGAATGAGAGAGCATATGAACAACATAAAAAAGGGATTTGATAAACACTGCTTATCAACACACTGTAAGGAGAAACATAACTGTTCCCTTAATAGTATAATTAACTTTAAAGCGATAGAACAGGTAAAGGGAAGTTGGAGAAAAGATGATGTCGCCGCATCTCTGGCACGAGCAGAGATGCGGTGGATTTATGAATTAAAAACGCTACAACCGAATGGCTTGAATGGGGAGTTTGAGATGAAGTGGTTCCTCTGAATAAGTATTTCCGCGAACACTGCATTTTAGCACACATATAAAGAAAAGACATAGATTCATACACATCACAATTAGAGGCTTTATTCCATGCACAGTTTAATCATCTATGTTAGTGAAAAAGCCGAAGGGGAGGAGATGTAGGGTTTATTATGCACCGAAAAGCTGCATAACTAAGTGTGTAAGGAAAAATATGAAGCCATTTGGGGTATGAAATGTCTAACAGAAATAAAATTTTATACAGATGAGTGCAGCTGAAAGTAGACCGTGGGAGGATTCATTTCAGTTTATGTATTATATACTAAAAACCCTTTATAAGGGTAATGTGTCTTTAAAATGCCCAGGAACATGTTTAAATGCCCTGAATCTGTATGAATCCATGTGTAATTAGACCACTGGATTTCCAGGATACTGCATAAATAGTGACCGGACCGGAATCATTCATGCCTTGACAAAGACGCGCTTGGAGGGTAGAAACGCGTCGGCGGCTAATGAGTTATTTCGGTCATTATTTTATTTTATGAGGGAAGAAGCCGGGAGCAGAAGCCGCAGTGACATAGCTAAGTACAGCGGTTAACACGGTAAACGTCAGGACGGAGCCCAGCGGGACGTAAGGTTACCCCGTGATTGCAAGAAACTTCTGGCAGCTAAAACCAGATAAAGGGGAAATACCTGCACGGCAAAAACGCTGGTGTCCTGGAGGTCCGGTGAGATCAAAAAAGTTTATTACCGAACTGTAACTGCTTATTACTGCCTGCATACCGGAAAGTCGTTTTAGATGTTTGTAATAGTGGATTATAAATAAACTTTTAATTTTTCTTTGGATCTGGAGAGCCTGGATTGTGCATTTGTGGATTCAGAACATTAAGTGTTTTGTTTTTGAAACATTGAAACCTTTTCCTCATTGGATTTCCCTTTGGAGGACAGTGTGTATTCGAAATATATTATGTCTGGAAGTTTCATTCAAAATAGAAAGTACCAGATTTGAGATAACAGAATTTTTCTTAATCTGTTGCATGGAAAGTTACAGGGTGTTTTAATGTGGAGCTGATTTTAACGGCGCTGTGAAAATTCTATAAGGTTTTTTTTTTAAAGAATTGCACCGCTTACAGTTGGTACAAAACACAGCTACCAGGCTGTTATGCAACCAGCCCCATTCTAACCACATAACACCCATTCTGTACTCCCTCCACTGCCTGCCTGTAAGATGGCGAATCATCTTCAAAATTAGCTTACTGAGTTTCAAAGCCCTACATGATCAGTGCCCAAGGTACTGAAGCAGGTTCTGAGTCCATACTGTCCCACTCAATTACTGCAATGGTAGATGAAGGACTTTTAGCAGTAGCTAGATTCTCCCGTAATTCATCTATAGCAGGCATTCCCAACCGCGGTCCTCAAGGCACACCAACAGTGCAGGTTTTAGTGATATCCAGGCTTCAGCACAGATGGTTAAATCAAAATAACTGAGGTACTAATTAAGTCACCTGTGTTCAAGCCTGGATATCACTAAAACCAGAACTGTTAGTGTGTCTTGAGAACCAAGGTTGGGAAACACTGATCTATAGGATCCTTTAAAAACAGACTCAAGACTTTCCTGTTTACTCAAGCATTTCCATAATGTCCCTTTATTTATTTATTACCAGTTATTTATATAGCGCACACATATTCCGCAGTGCTTTACGGAGAATATTTAGCCATTTACTTCTGTCTCTGCCCCAGTGGAGCTTACACTCTAAATTCCCTATCACATGTACACACACACATTCACGCTAGGGTTAATTTTGTTGTGAGTAGTATAAAAATACTAGCAGTATATTTTTAGATTGTGGGAGGAAACCGGAGCACCTGGAGGAAATCCACGCAAGCACAGGGAGAATATACAAACTCCACACAGTTAAGGCCTTGGTGGGAATCAAACCCATGACTTCAGTGCTGTGAGGCAGTAATGCTAACCATTACACCATCTCCATGCTCTCTGTATGTTACAAAAAACTTTTCTGTACTTCATTGTTTCTGTCCTATATTATCATTCTATCTGTTAAGCGCCTTGAGTCCTATTGGAAAAAGAGCGCTACAGTATATAAATAAAATTATTATTATTATTATTATTACCACAAGAGATGCCCATTACAAGTATTTGATCATGCCCTTCAACCTAAGCACTGTATCAGTAGTATTTCAACTTTATGATGAGGACTTTATTTGTGTACATTTTGTGTTTAAATACCCCAAACAAGCTTTTCGTCCTTTGCTACCTGTTACTGTGAAGAACTGTCCCTAATCACATATGTTCATGGATTTCATTTCTTATTTGGTACCATGTAAAAATTATAATGCTATCTGGGTACTGTAATAGTAGATCGATTCTTGAAAGCTGTTCACTTCAGCCCTAAATCCTGGTCATCATCTTGGTCATCAATCTTGACCACTGCATGGCTGTTTGCAGGAGATTATATCAGATCATAGACTACAATTTGTTCTAGTATGCTCTTTGAAAAGTATTCAACATCAAGGTAAATTTTCCTTACTAACCACAATCCAGCGAACAGAGAGAGTCAACCAGGATTTAGAATCTTTTTAAACTACGTTTTCTCTAATCAAGATGATGGAGTGGATCTATTGCCTTGGAAGAGTTTGCTCATAATAATCATTATCATACGTAAGTCCCCATCATCTTTTATTTTGCTATATAGTTGTCATCCTGTTCTTCTTGAGCTGCCGTTCTGTCCTTCTGTTACTGTTCCAGCAGTATTATCAGTTATATGTAATTTCTCAGAAATCTGGAGCATAGTCAAAAAATCTTTAAAAAAACATTGTGTTTTAAAACTTTTGCCCATAAAAGAGGTGTGTGGTCCAGAAGTTATATCGGATTGACAAAGTATGGCTCTCTACCAAACATCTCAGATCAAGGGTACCCAGCATGGAGTTGCACTGTGTTTCATCAAGCTGTTTGAAATTCTGCGACTGATTAATCCACTGGCCCCCAGAATCAAAATGACCTTCAATCTTTGCACTTCCAATGTGTTTTACAGTTATTCTCTTAAGCCATTTAAGTCACCAACTGCATCTCCTCCATTGTGAGTCCACCCTTTGTTTAAGAATAAAAGCTTGTGATATTCATGTTTTTGCTGCCATCACAACAGTCAGGCTGTTCAAACCTGGCCCTGGCTTTAGATGATTGCCAGAGTATTGGGCTTATTTTCTATCTCCAACATATTGAGACTTCATATGTGTATGATCCTGTGTATGACCCAGATTGTTTGTCATTACTCTCTGCATTATCTATGCAACAAATACATGATCTCCTGGTATCCACATCTTGGCTTTGTTTATGACTCCCCTTTGCTTAGTCTCTGTGCATTCCTTAGACCTCTCATTGTACTAACTCTGATTAGACTCTCTTTGCCTACACCCTGTGGCTTATTGTATATGTACCAGACACTTACATGCTGACATTTCTATGTCATTCCTAACACCTCTATCATGCTCCTATTCAGTACAGGGGACTATGATCTGCGTATTGGGCACAACAAAGTCCAAATCTCATTGTGGGAGTCTCTGGTGAAAATCACTAGTGTGTTAATCTCCCCACTCTGGATATTGGTAGTGCAAACTTTGGTTGTTAGTACAAAATCCATTATTACTCAGTGGCACAGCTCTTAGTTAGAGTTATACTCCCTTAAAATGCACTTATTTTTTAACAATCTACTATTATCATTTCAACTACTGCTCCAGGGATAACAGGAAGAGCTCCATGCTATTGTCACAGTGCAGCGCTGGTCTCTTGCATCTTTAGCGGGGCAGCAAGAGGGACATCCCTGGCACACACTGCAGTAACACTCTCCTCTTCCAACTCAGCACAGGCAGTTGCGGTTCCCGCAGGGACATGCATGTCACTCTGTACAGGATATAAAAGGAAAGGAGTGCCAAATATGACATCATGTTTGCCGCAAGTTTTGAATCTACTCCCTATAAAAGGAAGTCCCTGGCATTTCCCTGTAAAAGAGTATAACCTCCCAAATCATACTCCAGCATCAGCCTTGTGCTTTTGTGCTCCAAGTGTGAAAATATGTTCTGTAAATTGGCGTTTCTATAATGGGTGCAGTGTGTGCGAGGCGGGGGGGAACAAACTCTATTGCGCTTGCTGAAAATGCCGGAAAGCTGGCATGGCGGACATTTTTCCGGAGTTTCGCGCATGCGCTTTACAAAATCTTTGGTAAAATGGCCACCGCGTCGTGTTCCCGGAGGTTTGCGCATGCGCAATAGAGTCTGGTCTCAGACTCTATTGCCGCTGCAGAGAAGGATGGCACCCCCGGGGGACTCCGGAGAGGTAAGTATTAAATGCTGTGCATCAGGCAGAAGGCTGCACTCGGGCCTCCTCCTCTCTTAAAACGCCCCTGGTTCTGTACCTGGTTCCTGGTTCCCTGTGGAATTAAGGATCCCTGTTTCACATGCTCCATTCCGTTTCCTGGTACCTGTCTCTCTGTGAAACACTCCATGTTCCTGCTGACAGCCTCCACTGCAGCCTGCCATTCCAGTGTCTGCATGCCATTTGAGCATATTCCAGTGCCTGCTCCAGTACATACCAGCATCCATACCTAGGATCCCAGACAGAGGGTCATGACCTGTTTGTCGGGTGCAGCTAAGGACAAACCTTCTTGTATGAGTCCCTTGTGAATACCACCAGCACGTCTCTGTTAAGGGTCTTTTCCAATCCCAAGGTACGGGTTCCATCTACAATCCATCCATAACTTTGTGACAGTATACTTTGGCCCACAACATGAATGCAGCTGGTAATCCCTCACCACAAGATTTGCTAGAGAATCTCCTCGCCGGAGTCGATCAGGCCCAGATTATTTAATGCCTACAGACACTTATGCAGTGAGTCAGTACCATACAGTCATCTCCGGTACAATCGATGCCAACTCCTCCGGTGCCTGTTCAAGCTGCAGTAGCTTCCGCACCATTACAGTTCCTGAATTACTCAAAGTTTGATGGGGACCCCAAAAGTTGGGGATTTCTGAATCAGTGTTTGATTCCTTTTCATGGTCCAGGCTCAGAATTTCCCTTCCAAAAGTACAAAGGTGGCTTACTGTATGTCTTTTCCCTGCTGTCATAGCATGGGCTTCCCTGTTGTGGGAGAGAAATTTACTGCTAGTCAACAGCAGCACTAATGTCCTAGTAGCCTTAAGGGAAGTGTTTGACGAACCTAGATGGGTGCCCTGCAACTGAGACAAGGGAACCAGTCCAATGGACAATGTCCCTCATTCCAAGTTGTTTGCTTGCTAGCTGCTTTTAGCAGCATTGCAAATGCTAGGCCGCCGCCCTCTGGGAGTGTATCTTAGCTTAGCAGAGTAGCAAACGAAAGATTAGCAGAACTGCTCGAAATTCTTTTCCTGCAGTTTCTGAGTAGCTCCAGACCTACTCCTAGATTGCGATTACCTAAGTCCGTTTAGTTCCTGCTTTGACGTCACAAACACGCCCTGCATTCGGCCAGCCACTCCCCGTTTCCCCAACCACTCCTGCCTTTTACCCTGACACGCCTGCGTTTTTTAGCACACTCCCGGAAAACGCTCAGTTACCACCCAGAAACACCCACTTCCTGTCAATCACTCAACGATCAGCAGAGCGACTGAAAAACGTTGCTCGCCCCTGTGTAAAATTGCTTTGTTTTGTGTGAAAGTACTTGGCGCGTGCGCCCTGCGGCCTATACGCATGTGCAGAACAGCCGGTTTTTAGCCTGATCGCTATGCTGCGAAAAACGGCAGCGAGCGATCAACTCGGAATGACCCCCATTATGTGATGCAGATCAGAACCATACCTTTGATCTGTGCTGGAATAATACGGTGCATTAAGGATGAACTGGTGTCCAGAGATCTGTTGACAACCTAACTAACCTAATATCTTTATGTATCCGGGCCTCTGCCATAGAGACAGAGCGCAGGAAAGGAGACAGTGGTAATACTTTAGTTTCAAGCTCATGCCTCATTTCATGGCTCCTGTTGTACCTCCTAAAGAACCCATGCAGGTTGAGAAATCACATCTCCCCGCTGAAGAGAGGGACAGGAGGTTCAAAAATAAGCTGTGCTTATTCTGTGGTGAACCAGGTCACCTTCTAACTGGTTGCCTCATTTGTCCAGGAAACAAGAGGATCTAACTGATCAAGGGGTGGTACGATTAGGTGCATTCCAGAACACCCCCAAATAAAATGCTTCATCACAGTATTTTATCAATGTGACCTTACTTCTGTAGAAGCCTGCCGAATCACGCAAGTCCTTTTTGGACTCTGGCACCACCAGCAATTTCATCATGGCCAAGAAAGTTTAGTAGTTATGAACTTATAGTGTGCTTCTGCAGTCTCCCACTCTGTATCATCGGAGTGGATGGGAATACACTTCCTTTGGCTCCCGAACTTCAGAAGTAACCATGTAGGTTGGCACCCTTCACAGCGAGTTAATTTCTTTCTATATAATCCCATCAACCATGTCTGATAATCCTTGGCCTTCCTGGCTACATAAGCTCCCACATTAGACTGGAGTGAACCGCAAATCTTGTCATTAGGATCTCAGTATCATCAGAGATACTTGCGACAATCAGTCCTCTGCATCGAGTTTTTCAGATTTTCACCATCCCCTAAGATTACTCTTTTCCAGCTCCATACCAGTCCTTCAGGGATGTGATCAGCAAGAAGGCTGCTGAAACACTACCTGCTCATCGGGAATGGGACTGTTATATCTACCTGTTACCTGGGAAAATACCTCCTTGTGGTAGAGTGTCCCTTTATCACTTTCAGAAACCCAGGCCATGTCTGAATATATCAAAGAAGAACCTGGAACATGGGTTCAGAGAACAATGGCTGGCCTTTTCTTTATTAAGAAAAAGGATGTAGGTCTAAGACCTAGTATTGATTAATAGGGTCTGAATGCCATCGTCATTAGAGACTGGTACTCCTTACTCCTCTGAGCTTTTCAATCGGATAATAGGGGTTAAGATTTTTACCAAGATACATCTTTGCGGGGCCTATAGTATAATTAGGATCCAATCTGGGGATGAGTGGAAGATGGTGTTCAACACTCATGTGGGTCACTACAAGTATTTGGTCTTGTGAGACCTCTTAGACAAGAATGTGATGCTGTATTTGGATGACATCGTGATATTCTCCTAGTTTATCAAGAACTGCTCATCTGTTGCTGCTTCCATTACTGCACTCACCAAGAAATGACAAGATACCAGGGTGTGGTCTTCTGAGGCTGAAAATGCATTCTCTCAACTAAAGCACTGTTTCATCACAGCACCCATTCTAAGACAGTCCAACTGCGACCAACCTTTCTTCCTGGAAGTGGATGCCTCTGCGTTTGGGGGTAGCGCGGTGATGAAGAAGGAAAATAGTACTCATGGCTTTTTTTCCTGTAAGTTTTTAGGCTCCCGACAAAATGATGCCCTCTGGGATAAAGAATTTTTAGCCATCAAGCTGTCCCTGCAAGAATGGCGATACCTCTTGGAGTGGGAAAAAATCCCTGTGACAATCTATACCAACCACAAGAACCTAACGTACCTCGAAACATCTCACTGCCTGAATTACCATCAGTCCAGCTGGTCATTATTCTTTGATCATTTCAACCTAATTATCATCTACCATACAGGAAGTAAAAACATTAAAGTTTGTGCCTTGTCCCAGGCATTCAGTTCCACTGAGGAGTATGAAATTCAGGAGGATAAGCTAATTCTGGATCCTGCTGGCTTTGTAGCAGTAGCCAGCAAGATTCCTCTGGGGAAAAAAATTTGTGGCACTCGAACTTCATGCAAAGCATCTCCAGTGGGCACATTCATCACGCTTCCAAGGTCACAGAGGGGTGAAGAGAACCTTGGAACTAATCCTCAGTGATATTGGTGGCCGACTATACATCAAGATGTCAAGGATTTTGTGGCAGCCTGTCCTATCTGCGCTCAACACAAGATTCCACTGTACTCTCCCATGGGTTCCCTGCTTCCACTACCGCCGTCTGATCCTCCTGGGATTTACATCTCCATGGACTTCATTACAGATCTGCCTTCCTGTCAAGAGTTTGATACATTCTAGGTAGCGGTGGATAGATTCTCCAAGGCCACTCACTTCATTCCATTAAAGGGCCTGATTTAGAGTTGTGCGATATTGCTAATGCAGCAGGATGCATCTGGTGTAAATAGACGCCTCCTGACAGCTTCCGTGATCTGCTGGTGACATCAGCACTCCCATCTTTTTTGTAAAAACAGTCAGTCACCACCCTTCCCCACTTCCAAATGCCCTCAGCCTGTCAATCAGTGCTGCATGTGAGGACACAGGACCCATTCGGCACATGTGCAGAACAGGTCCTGCACATGAGCAGTATCCCCACCATCAGACTTATACGCTAACCATGAGGTTAGCTTACAAGTTTGAAGCAGGCCAAAAAATGTTTACTTTCTGCTCAATAAATTGGCAGAAGTCTTCATTAGGGAGATTTTCAGGTTGCACAGGTTCCCCAAGTACATTGTTTTTGATGCGGTACAATTTACTTTTAGTTTTAGTACTGAAGAGCACTATGTAAGTGCTTTGGTGTCTTCTTCCAGCTCAGCACACATGGCTGCAGCTCGCAAAGGGAAACATGTGCAACTGTGCAGCATTTAAAGTTATACCAAAGTATAATCTGTTTCTGTCAGAATGATAGCACCGTACTCCTTGACAAGTTGAATTTCAGCTGCTGATGTGCCCTTTAGATGCTAAAATCTGATCACACTACACACCTTAATGTTTGACCATGTTTTCGCCAGCCCTGCCATCTTACAACTTATGTTGAGACAGTATGACTAATAAGAGGTGCAGTCTAATGGCCATAATGGGAAGCAGTGGTCTACCTGCTCTGGCCTTGTGGGAAGTTATAATGAAACAACACATGTGAGAGGACTTGTTACCTTACATATTGAACCACCCTCATATAATATAAAAATAACACTACCATTCCAATCTGTTTAGCCCACAAGAGTAGTCTCCACCATGTCAGACTCATTCCCCACACTCAGCAGCTTTAAGTTTTTTAAGACATAGTTAAAAAAGAAGGAAAGCAGTGCTACCTAGAGATCACTGGATCTGTGTGATCTGAAAAATGCAATATATTAAATTCCTGTGTATATATATATATATATATATATATTTATTATATAGATGTACTTGAGAATAGTTTAATTCAAGTATGAACCTGACACGGTCGAAGTAGCTGAAGAAAAAATGGAGGAACAGTGCAAAGGAATGAGTCCTGCTTGTCTACCAAAAATAATCTGTAAACAGTGTGAGATTACAATAAATGTAATAAATTATGTATGAATCAAATCCCATTCAATAAAAGGTATCATTGCACAAAATAAATATACATACAATGTGAGCGTTATCCTGAGTTAACTACACTATATGGACAAAAGTATTCGGACGCCTGACCATTACACCAACAGGGACTGTAATGACATTGAATTAAAAAATAGATACTTTAATAAGGAGTTGGTCCCCCTTTTGCAGATATAACAGTTTCCACTCTTCTTGGAAGGCTTTCCACAAGATTTTGGAGTGTTTCTGTGGGAGTTTATGCCCATTCATTCTGTAGAGCATTTATGAGGTCAGGCACTGATGTTGGACGAGAAGGCAGCAGCAGCTTCATTTACTAACATTAGCAGTTCCCTAGCCTAGAAAATCACATTTACAATTGTATTTGCATTCAAACATCAATTAGGCCCATTATCTATCTCCAAGGCTTAGTAGACCTGCCCCTTGGACTGTTAGGACTTATATTAGCAAGTTTTTTGGTGTGCTCCATACATGTAGTCTGTGATATGATAGCATGATCCATATGGGATCCAATTATTATAAGTAATTGCAGCTGTTTTTACAGCACATAACACTGAGTTATTTTTCTGTCTCTTTCTGATCAGTTCGATTATAACATAAGTGCACTTTGTCTGAAACGGGATGAGTTCATAATGTGTCTTATTTGGTAAATTCATGAGTGACTGTTGCTGTTTGTATAAATACAGATACAGAAATGAAGTTCATACTGTACATATAAAATTTGATTAAATTTACAATTTAGCTGTAACCATTGCTTTATTTCTACCAGTTTTCAGAAAAAAGGAACTGGTACTCGCCTAAAGTTATGAGTTGATTCAAGATTTATAGTGACTCTGGTCAAGTCATCAGATGCTTATTTTATTCATTCCTCAAATGAATTCGCTGATTCCTTCATATTTCTGGAACTAGTCAGACTTAACAATTATACCAAAACAAAAATAGTGTCTGTATTGAGTACAGTTGAGTACCATAACATAAAACAGCACTGGTATTAACTAGAGATGAGCGCCTGAAATTTTTCGGGTTTTGTGTTTTGGTTTTGGGTTCGGTTCCGCGGCCGTGTTTTGGGTTCGAACGCGTTTTGGCAAAACCTCACCGAATTATTTTTGTCGGATTCGGGTGTGTTTTGGATTCGGGTGTTTTTTTCCAAAAACACTAAAAAACAGCTTAAATCATAGAATTTGGGGGTCATTTTGATCCCAAAGTATTATTAACCTCAAAAACCATAATTTACACTCATTTTCAGTCTATTCTGAATACCTCACACCTCACAATATTATTTTTAGTCCTAAAATTTGCACCGAGGTCGCTGTGTGAGTAAGATAAGCGACCCTAGTGGCCGACACAAACACCGGGCCCATCTAGGAGTGGCACTGCAGTGTCACGCAGGATGTCCCTTCCAAAAAACCCTCCCCAAACAGCACATGACGCAAAGAAAAAAAGAGGCGCAATGAGGTAGCTGTGTGAGTAAGATTAGCGACCCTAGTGGCCGACACAAACACCGGGCCCATCTAGGAGTGGCACTGCAGTGTCACGCAGGATGGCCCTTCCAAAAAACCCTCCCCAAACAGCACATGACGCAAAGAAAAAAAGAGGCGCAATGAGGTAGCTGACTGTGTGAGTAAGATTAGCGACCCTAGTGGCCGACACAAACACCGGGCCCATCTAGGAGTGGCACTGCAGTGTCACGCAGGATGGCCCTTCCAAAAAACCCTCCCCAAACAGCACATGACGCAAAGAAAAAAAGAGGCGCAATGAGGTAGCTGACTGTGTGAGTAAGATTAGCGACCCTAGTGGCCGACACAAACACCGGGCCCATCTAGGAGTGGCACTGCAGTGTCACGCAGGATGTCCCTTCCAAAAAACCCTCCCCAAACAGCACATGACGCAAAGAAAAAAAGAGGCGCAATGAGGTAGCTGTGTGAGTAAGATTAGCGACCCTAGTGGCCGACACAAACACCGGGCCCATCTAGGAGTGGCACTGCAGTGTCACGCAGGATGGCCCTTCCAAAAAACCCTCCCCAAACAGCACATGACGCAAAGAAAAAAAGAGGCGCAATGAGGTAGCTGACTGTGTGAGTAAGATTAGCGACCCTAGTGGCCGACACAAACACCGGGCCCATTTAGGAGTGGCACTGCAGTGTCACGCAGGATGTCCCTTCCAAAAAACCCTCCCCAATCAGCACATGATGCAAAGAAAAAGAAAAGAAAAAAGAGGTGCAAGATGGAATATCCTTGGGCCCTCCCACCCACCCTTATGTTGTATAAACAAAACAGGACATGCACACTTTAACCAACCCATCATTTCAGTGACAGGGTCTGCCACACGACTGTGACTGATATGACGGGTTGGTTTGGACCCCCCCCAAAAAAGAAGCAATTAATCTCTCCTTGCACAAACTGGCTCTACAGAGGCAAGATGTCCACCTCATCTTCACCCTCCGATATATCACCGTGTACATCCCCCTCCTCACAGATTATCAATTCGTCCCCACTGGAATCCACCATCTCAGCTCCCTGTGTACTTTGTGGAGGCAATTGATGCTGGTCAATGTCTCCGTGGAGGAATTGATTATAATTCATTTTAATGAACATCATCTTCTCCACATTTTCTGGATGTAACCTCGTACGCCGATTGCTGACAAGGTGAGCGGCGGCACTAAACACTCTTTCGGAGTACACACTTGTGGGAGGGCAACTTAGGTAGAATAAAGCCAGTTTGTGCAAGGGCCTCCAAATTGCCTCTTTTTCCTGCCAGTATAAGTACGGACTGTGTGACGTGCCTACTTGGATGCGGTCACTCATATAATCCTCCACCATTCTATCAATGTTGAGAGAATCATATGCAGTGACAGTAGACGACATGTCCGTAATCGTTGTCAGGTCCTTCAGTCCGGACCAGATGTCAGCATCAGCAGTCGCTCCAGACTGCCCTGCATCACCGCCAGCGGGTGGGCTCGGAATTCTGAGCCTTTTCCTCGCACCCCCAGTTGCGGGAGAATGTGAAGGAGGAGATGTTGACAGGTCGCGTTCCGCTTGACTTGACAATTTTGTCACCAGCAGGTCTTTCAACCCCAGCAGACCTGTGTCTGCCGGAAAGAGAGATCCAAGGTAGGCTTTAAATCTAGGATCGAGCACGGTGGCCAAAATGTAGTGCTCTGATTTCAACAGATTGACCACCCGTGAATCCTTGTTAAGCGAATTAAGGGCTGCATCCACAAGTCCCACATGCCTAGCGGAATCGCTCCCTTTTAGCTCCTTCTTCAATGCCTCCAGCTTCTTCTGCAAAAGCCTGATGAGGGGAATGACCTGACTCAGGCTGGCAGTGTCTGAACTGACTTCACGTGTGGCAAGTTCAAAGGGCATCAGAACCTTGCACAACGTTGAAATCATTCTCCACTGCACTTGAGACAGGTGCATTCCATCTCCTATATCGTGCTCAATTGTATAGGCTTGAATGGCCTTTTGCTGCTCCTCCAACCTCTGAAGCATATAGAGGGTTGAATTCCACCTCGTTACCACTTCTTGCTTCAGATGATGGCAGGGCAGGTTCAGTAGTTTTTGGTGGTGCTCCAGTCTTCTGTACGTGGTGCCTGTACGCCGAAAGTGTCCCGCAATTTTTCTGGCCACCGACAGCATCTCTTGCACGCCCCTGTCGTTTTTTAAAAAATTCTGCACCACCAAATTCAAGGTATGTGCAAAACATGGGACGTGCTGGAATTTGCCCATATTTAATGCACACACAATATTGCTGGCGTTGTCCGATGCCACAAATCCACAGGAGAGTCCAATTGGGGTAAGCCATTCCGCGATGATCTTCCTCAGTTGCCGTAAGAGGTTTTCAGCTGTGTGCGTATTCTGGAAAGCGGTGATACAAAGCGTAGCCTGCCTAGGAAAGAGTTGGCGTTTGCGAGATGCTGCTACTGGTGCCGCCGCTGCTGTTCTTGCGGCGGGAGTCCATACATCTACCCAGTGGGCTGTCACAGTCATATAGTCCTGACCCTGCCCTGCTCCACTTGTCCACATGTCCGTGGTTAAGTGGACATTGGGTACAACTGCATTTTTTAGGAGACTGGTGAGTCTTTTTCTGACGTCCGTGTACATTCTCGGTATCGCCTGCCTAGAGAAGTGGAACCTAGATGGTATTTGGTAACGGGGGCACACTGCCTCAATAAATTGTCTAGTTCCCTGTGAACTAACGGCGGATACCGGACGCACGTCTAACACCAACATAGTTGTCAAGGACTCAGTTATCCGCTTTGCAGTAGGATGACTGCTGTGATATTTCATCTTCCTCGCAAAGGACTGTTGAACAGTCAATTGCTTACTGGAAGTAGTACAAGTGGGCTTACGACTTCCCCTCTGGGATGACCATCGACTCCCAGCGGCAACAACAGCAGCGCCAGCAGCAGTAGGCGTTACACGCAAGGATGCATCGGAGGAATCCCAGGCAGGAGAGGACTCGTCAGACTTGCCAGTGACATGGCCTGCAGGACTATTGGCATTCCTGGGGAAGGAGGAAATTGACACTGAGGGAGTTGGTGGGGTGGTTTGCGTGAGCTTGGTTACAAGAGGAAGGGATTTACTGGTCAGTGGACTGCTTCCGCTGTCACCCAAAGTTTTTGAACTTGTCACTGACTTATTATGAATGCGCTGCAGGTGACGTATAAGGGAGGATGTTCCGAGGTGGTTAACGTCCTTACCCCTACTTATTACAGCTTGACAAAGGGAACACACGGCTTGACACCTGTTGTCCGCATTTCTGGTGAAATACCTCCACACCGAAGAGCTGATTTTTTTGGTATTTTCACCTGGCATGTCAACGGCCATATTCCTCCCACGGACAACAGGTGTCTCCCCGGGTGCCTGACTTAAACAAACCACCTCACCATCAGAATCCTCCTGGTCAATTTCCTCCCCAGCGCCAGCAACACCCATATCCTCCTCATCCTGGTGTACTTCAACACTGACATCTTCAATCTGACTATCAGGAACTGGACTGCGGGTGCTCCTTCCAGCACTTGCAGGGGGCGTGCAAATGGTGGAAGGCGCATGCTCTTCACGTCCAGTGTTGGGAAGGTCAGGCATCGCAACCGACACAATTGGACTCTCCTTGTGGATTTGGGATTTCAAAGAACGCACAGTTCTTTGCGGTGCTTTTGCCAGCTTGAGTCTTTTCAGTTTTCTAGCGAGAGGCTGAGTGCTTCCATCCTCATGTGAAGCTGAACCACTAGCCATGAACATAGGCCAGGGCCTCAGCCGTTCCTTGCCACTCCGTGTGGTAAATGGCATATTGGCAAGTTTACGCTTCTCCTCCGACAATTTTATTTTAGGTTTTGGAGTCCTTTTTTTACTGATATTTGGTGTTTTGGTTTTGACATGCTCTGTACTATGCCATTGGGCATCGGCCTTGGCAGACGACGTTGCTGGCATTTCATCGTCTCGGCCATGACTAGTGGCAGCAGCTTCAGCACGAGGTGGAAGTGGATCTTGATCTTTCCCTAATTTTGGAACCTCAACATTTTTGTTCTCCATATTTTAATAGGCACAACTAAAAGGCACCTCAGGTAAACAATGCAGATGGATGGATTGGATACTAGTATACAATTATGGACGGGCTGCCGAGTGCCGACACAGAGGTAGCCACAGCCGTGAACTACCGCACTGTACTGTGTCTGCTGCTAATATATAGACTGGTTGATAAAGAGATAGTATACTCGTAACTAGTATGTATGTATAAAGAAAGAAAAAAAAACCACGGTTAGGTCACTGGTATATACAATTATGGACGGGCTGCCGAGTGCCGACACAGAGGTAGCCACAGCCGTGAACTACCGCACTGTACTGTGTCTGCTGCTAATATATAGACTGGTTGATAAAGAGATAGTATACTCGTAACTAGTATGTATGTATAAAGAAAGAAAAAAAAACCACGGTTAGGTCACTGGTATATACAATTATGGACGGGCTGCCGAGTGCCGACACAGAGGTAGCCACAGCCGTGAACTACCGCACTGTACTGTGTCTGCTGCTAATATATAGACTGGTTGATAAAGAGATAGTATACTCGTAACTAGTATGTATGTATAAAGAAAGAAAAAAAAACCACGGTTAGGTCACTGGTATATACAATTATGGACGGGCTGCGGAGTGCCGACACAGAGGTAGCCACAGCCGTGAACTACCGCACTGTACTGTGTCTGCTGCTAATATATAGACTGGTTGATAAAGAGATAGTATACTCGTAACTAGTATGTATGTATAAAGAAAGAAAAAAAAACCACGGTTAGGTGGTATATACAATTATGGACGGGCTGCCGAGTGCCGACACAGAGGTAGCCACAGCCGTGAACTACCGCACTGTACTGTGTCTGCTGCTAATATATAGACTGGTTGATAAAGAGATAGTAGTATACTCGTAACTAGTATGTATGTATAAAGAAAGAAAAAAAAACCACGGTTAGGTCACTGGTATATACAATTATGGACGGGCTGCCGAGTGCCGACACAGAGGTAGCCACAGCCGTGAACTACCGCACTGTACACTGGTTGATAAAGAGATAGTAGTATACTCGTAACAACTAGTATGACGACGGTATAAAGAATGAAAAAAAAACCACGGTTAGGTGGTATATAATACAATTATGGTTGGACGGACTGCCTGCCGAGTGCCGACACAGAGGTAGCCACAGCCGTGAACTACCGCACTGTACA
This sequence comes from Pseudophryne corroboree, assembly GCF_028390025.1. NCBI lineage: Eukaryota > Metazoa > Chordata > Amphibia > Anura > Myobatrachidae > Pseudophryne > Pseudophryne corroboree. Next base: position 679,641,024 of record NC_086448.1, read on the forward strand.
CTGGTTGATAAAGAGATAGTAGTATACTCGTAACAACTAGTATGACGACGGTATAAAGAATGAAAAAAAAACCACGGTTAGGTGGTATATAATACAATTATGGTTGGACGGACTGCCTGCCGAGTGCCGACACAGAGGTAGCCACAGCCGTGAACTACCGCACTGTACACTGGTTGATAAAGAGATAGTAGTATACTCGTAACAACTAGTATGACGACGGTATAAAGAACGAAAAAAAAACCACGGTTAGGTGGTATATATTATAATACAATTATGGATGGACGGACTGCCTGCCGAGTTCCGACACAGAGGTAGCCACAGCCGTGAACTACCGCACTGTACACTGGTTGATAAAGAGATAGTAGTATACTCGTAACAACTAGTATGACGACGGTATAAAGAACGAAAACAAAACCACGGTTAGGTGGTATATATTATAATACAATTATGGATGGACGGACTGCCTGCCGAGTGCCGACACAGAGGTAGCCACAGCCGTGAACTACCGCACTGTACACTGGTTGATAAAGAGATAGTAGTATACTCGTAACAACTAGTATGACTATGACGACGGTATAAAGAAAGAAAAAAAAAACCCACGGTTAGGTGGTATATAATACAATTATGGATGGACGGACTGCCTGCCGAGTGCCGACACAGAGGTAGCCACAGCCGTGAACTACCGCACTGTACTGTGTCTGCTGCTAATATAGACTGGTTGATAAAGAGATAGTATACAATACTACTAATATACTGGTGGTCAGGCACTGGTCACCACTAGTCACACTGGCAGTGGCACTCCTGCAGCAAAAGTGTGCACTGTTTAATTTTAATATAATATTATTTATCATGTACTCCTGGCTCCTGCTATAACAACCTGCAGTGCTCCCCAGTCTCCCCCACAATTATAAGCTTTATATACAATACATTGATGTGCAGCACACTGGGCTGAGCAGTGCACACAGACTGAGTCACTGTGTGACTGTGTATCGTTTTTTTCAGGCAGAGAACGGATATATTAAATAAAACAAACAACTGCACTGTCTCTGGTGGTCACTGGTCACTGTGGTCGTCAGTCACTAAACTCTGTCTGCACTCTGCACTCTCTTCTAATCTACAGTATCACAGCAATCTCTCTCTCTCTCTCTCTTCTAAATCTAATCTAAATGGAGAGGACGCCAGCCACGTCCTCTCCCTATCAATCTCAATGCACGTGTGAAAATGGCGGCGACGCGCGGCTCCTTATATAGAATCCGAGTCTCGCGAGAATCCGACAGCGTCATGATGACGTTCGGGCGCGCTCGGGTTAACCGAGCAAGGCGGGAAGATCCGAGTCGCTCGGACCCGTGAAAAAAAAAGTGAAGTTCGTGCGGGTTCGGATTCAAAGAAACCGAACCCGCTCATCTCTAGTATTAACCAATCCCCCTGACACCCCTACGAATTGTATCAGATGAGTATTTTAGAACTTCATGATTTTCTGTCCAGGAAACCAGAGTTATATAAACTGATTACATGCTCTATTGTGACAGGAACATAATTCCCCATTCACTTTTCACTGTCTAGCTGACTAAAGTAAGGCAGATATATATTTTGACTTCCTTGCTGGTGGTTGATGTAGAATAAAGACATGATGTGAAAGTTAGTTATGATGACAAATTAATGGTTATTATATTATATGATCGCTTGCTGAACTTAATAATAATAATTACAGTATTTGTTTTAGGTGGGTTTATAAGCTCGATGACACTCACAAATAAATGAGGACTACTCTGACATCTAAATCAAATAAAAAGCATTTATTGAAAATAGATGAATATAGATAATAGGTACTTAGCTAAGTATGGTTTTCAATCAATCAGATGATAAATGAGGTACATATGTTCAAATGCAGCAGTCACATCAGCATACAATGGTTAGAAGCTGGACAGGTCATTCTTCCTGGCACCTCTGCAGTCAGTGTCTAACCAAGGCATAAGGCTGGCTGACACTTCCTGCGTATATAGAAAAACTAAGCTAGACATAGATATGATTGCCTTAAATGGGTATAAACAAATACAGCTTATGATTGGTCCTTAACTATTGCATAGCATAAAGACAGTTGAGCCAACACCCTTAGTGATGTTTACACTAAATATGGTATGATATATGTAAAATTCTTTGGTACCTTCCAGAGAAGAATGTTACAAGACAGAGATGAGAGCAGTGCATGAACAGTAAACAACAAAAATGGATGCCAGCCACCATCTTGTTCACTATTCTATTCCTCCTACTACAGCACTGCCCTTAAAATTAAGGATAGTTTGCTGGTAGAAAAAAGAGGGCTGAAAAGGCCTGAAGGATGGTAAATACTGGAGCTGTTCCATATATCTTAATTTAAAATTGTGGGATATAAGTTACTCTTTAGCAAGGCTAAGAGGAACGGTAGGGAGGGGGAGGTTGGGGATAGCAATATGCATACAACATGACGGGTTGAGTAGTGACCAAGGCGAATTCAATGTGGAAAAGGAATGGGGCTTAAAGAGATTCAAAAGGAAGTAAGCAAAGGCAAGGGACAGCATGCTTTTAAACTATACATTTTTCAACTGACCACCATCAAGTAAATTCTAGGGGTTGTTAATGCTACTATGCTATATGCTAACATGTTTATTGATTGCAGGCAGGACACCCAAGTAAAATTCGGAGTTGTTTATGCTGCTAATATGTTTCTTTGCACATGTGTGATAGCAATGCAGGAAAGCATTGCAGTCAATGGTCATGGGTTGTGCAATGAGCAAACATAGGTACTCCTCCTTTTAAGTTGCTGTAGAAGCAGATGACACCATCATTGTGTGGTGTTATGTGCAAAAATGGGAAGGGGGGTAGGATCTCCCAGGCCAGGGCACATCCAATGTTTATGGTTAGTGTTTAAACAGTAGCTGGATCTGATGTTAGCAATGCTGTACTTTGCCACCTGATGCAGAATGTTTATTAAATGAATCGATAACATCTTATGTACACAGATGTCTTACTGTCTTTATTTGAAGTGTGGTCATGGTCAAAATTTGCTATAACTCCTGCGATGCACTATTTTGCCCCTGCTTGGTATCTGATGCAGATCAAAAAGCTGAGACTTCAGTCATTTAAGGTGTTGTGGTATTGCTGTTCCTGTCTTTGTTTTTAAGGGGTATATTTACTAAGCCTTGGATGGAGATAAAGTCGCTGGAGATAAAGTACCAGCCAATCGGCTCCTGTCATTTTTCAAGCACAGCCTGTAGTATGGCAGTTAGGAGCCGATTGGCTGGTACTTTATCTCCAGCGACTTTATCTCCATCCAAGTCTTAGTAAATAGACCCCTAAATCTCCAGTCTATATAAGTGTGCCAGAGTGTTCGTCATTGTGGTTCTGCTGTGCTAGAGATGTATCACCTTCCTATCATGACGTCCTTCTCAGAGGAGTGAAATAGAGCATGATGGGCTTATTTAGTTAAGAATGAACACACCAGTTATTACATCAGTTTTATCCAGTTCAATAATTTTCATCTTCATATAAGAAAATAGTGCCCAATTCTAAACGGCACGACATTGCAACTGCTGAAGTATCTGCAAATTATCCACTCTTTCCCTAGTTTATTAAGAGCCCACTGATGCCCAAATTCTTACCTGTCCCAATTATCTTATATCATTTTGTGCCATCCATCTGCAGATGGCATATGTAAGTATGGTTCACATTTTAGTTTAAGGGCTATAATAAAGATGAGAAAAAAATAATGGGTTTAGGTGGCACTTTTAACAGCCAACTTGAAAAAAAGCAATTGGTAGGAATTTTTCGCTTTTGTTCCTATAACCATCTAGTGGTGGCAGCACAAGGTGATGGTAACCTTTATTATACTCTATATTATATTCTCAGGAATCTTTGCAGAATAAATATCAGTTGTGCTATAGGTCTTCTAGACAGAAATGTGCTACAGGTTTCTTTTTTAATTATTACATGCCCACTTAAATGATCTGAACCAGGTCATCTTGTCCATAGAAAAGTATTTATAGTAATTTGTATATATTTTTAGAACTGCAATAACGTATTACATATGAAATATCCTTCAAGTTTTACAAAGTAACGCAACACACAAATGTTAAGTCAAGCTCAAATCAAACCCATTTAAATTCCATATACTGTTAATGAGTTAAAGAACAAAAGTGACCAGAAGTGAGGGATTAAAAAGGCTACCTGGCTTGTGAAAAATAGAATATGTTTTAGAGTATATAGTGCTTAGTGCACTATACATGTGTATAAAAATATAAACTCACCCACACTTCTTCACCAAACCCAGCCGTCTCTCATTCTATGCCCTCTGTGGCCCACACTCACTTTCTACCCTATCTGTGTCACCTCTGTCTGTGTGCCCCTCCCCTTTAGAATGTAAGCTTTCATGAGCAGTGTCCTCTTCCCTCGTGTGCTTTTACGTCTCTTACTTAACTTATCTTCTTTTCAACACTCCCCTTGACTGCACCAAATCCCTCGGTTTTCTGCCACCCTGATACTTATTTCAGTGTTGTCTGCTGACGCAGCTTTATTTATATACCCTGTACTTGTCCTATATTGTATTGAATTGTAAGTCACTGTCTTCATGCTCTGCATACTTATTTACTCTGTAATTGGGCACTGCGGATCCCATGTGGAGCCATATAAATAAAGTAGAATAATAAAAATAATAATAATAATAATAACAATAATGTTGTTTTTTTTCAGGATGTAATTAATACCCCTTTTACACCACCAGCTAGTAACACGGGTTATTGCACATGAACGTGCATAACCCGTGTTGCTGGCTGGTGTAAAAGGGTCGAGTTGGAATAGTCCGGGTCGAGTGACCCGGCATTACAACTCGGGAAGTTTGCGGGGTTGAACACGTGTTCAACCCGGCAAACTGTGCAGTGTAAACGGTAACCAGGTCGATGCGACATGGCTTCCCGTTTACACTCTATGTGCAAACGGCGCTTGAAGATCATGTGATCTCCAAGTGCCGCCCCATCACGTCACCGGCAAAGTCAACAACCCGGCAATATGGTGACTCTGGTCTAAATGGGGGCTAACGCGGGTCACAGCCAGGTAGCTCCCGTGTCAGGGCTCCCGGCAGCAACCCGCTTTACTTGGTGTAAAAGCGGTATTACTTAATATATCAGCATTTCAGTCATGCTTCCTTTTGTAGCACAGCTAATGAGGCCCATACTGTACATCAGCAATATATTTGGGCAATTCTGCATTTTGCAGATGATCATGTAAAAGAAATTGGCAAAGTATGGGGTTCACCGATTGCCAATTCTGTCCAAACAGTGATTGGAATTGGTAAATCAGGTTATCCAACATGTTGGATTTCACCAACCAGTCGGGGGCTGTAGATTGCTAGTGTATGCCAACAATACAATAAGCTGATTTGTAGACTGTTACCAGTGTTTTACTATTAAAATAGGCACTCTCATGGTTTGCAGATTTAATTTTGGATGAAAATTATTTGTGATCACTGTCTGTGACTCACTGTAGAATATGATTATATCTGCAATGTACTCTATGTGCGCATATTGGTGGACTGAAAAACCATTAAATTATAGAAAGAAATGCTGAATCTGTGAATAATGATTTTGGAATTGCTGATGTATGGGCCCCAAATCTGCCTAGTGAGCAGCACTGACCAGCTGCAAGAAGCTTCCTCCTGCATCATAGCTAAACTGCCTAACAAGCAAAGAGCAACAGTAGAAAGTAGTGACGTGAGGCAGGTGAGGCAGAGCCTTTCCTGTCATACTAACGTGTGCACCAGAGTTTTGACTGTATAAAGTATATGAAAAATACAAAGAATATGTTAGAAATATCTTCTTCTTTGTATTATTCTAATCCTTTTTATAGTCAAAATTCTGGAGTAAAAGGTCTGGCAGGTGAGGCGCTTATCTTTTCTGCATATCTCTGATAAAAACTCACCAAATTTCCAGGAGTTTATACCTCTGCACCTGTGTAAAATGCCCACATGAACCCTTTGGCTCCTAGATTGTGTGTAAATCTGGATCTGGAGCTAGCCAGTGCCTCCTCAGCCATTTACTTCACCGCACGTCCCTGCTAGGAAGCTTCCTCCTCTAGCACAGCTAACCTGCCTAGTTAGCACAGAGCCAGTGTGGGAAGCTTCTTCCTGTATCCCAGATTTCCTGCCAAGAGAGCACTGAGCATCTGTAGGAATTTCCCTCCTGTGTCACAGCTTACCTGCCTAATGTACACAAAGCAACTGTAGGCATCTTCCTCCTTTATCATAGCTATTCTGCCTAGTGTACACAAAGCAAAAGTAGAACGCTTCCTCCTGTGTCACATCTAACCTACCTAGTGAGTAGAGAGCAAATAGGAAGCCCTGGCAAAACTCCTAAAGGCAGTGGAAGCATTGACCTCCAGCTGTCAGCCTTCCCCTTCCATGTCCAGCAGTCTGAACAAAGCACAAGAGGCAGAGCACTGGGATGGGGGCAAAGACTTATGAATCCTTGGATCTCTCAGCCAGTTATCTGAGAAGTCTGCAGTATGTTGAACTGTCTGTTAGTTCAAACTTCTCAGATCACTGGCTGAGAGATCTGAGGAGCCATCAGGCAGCACTGCAGTAATGCCGAGCATACATTAGGTCAATGTCATGTACGAATACACAATATCAACACGTCATGCGACCCATCGCATGCACATCGTGCATGTTTTGGGTGCAATTACAATGCGATGCGTGGCCCCACGGGTCGCATGTCACATCAAATGATCATATGTGCTGCACATATGATCAGTCAATCCGGGTAGGGGTCCATTGCAGGTCGTACGATAGAGCGTAAGGTGCAAAAGCACCTTTTGATCTATAGTACACTGAGGATAGGGAGGGGGCCCGTGAGACATAGATGCGAGTCGTCCTAATGTATGGCCACCATAACTCCAGTGCTCAGATTCTCCAGCCTATTCCAGCAGCAAGCAGGGGATCAGTAGCTTCTTCCAGCATCAGATCATCTTGGCTGGCTGCGTGACCCATGGGGTCGTGCAAGCTGGCTGCGACAGATCCAACAAAGAAGCCAGGAAATCTCCAGTGGAGTTCCTGGCCTCATCACTCCCCCCTAACAGTTGCGACACACCTACATTTTGGGAAATGGAGGCCGTCGCCACCCATTCCCCACCCCCAAATGGCAGCAGACTATCAAGAACTGACAATCTGCTGTCAATTTGCGTCCAACGCCACAGACCTATACTGCACATGCAAAGTATGGGTCCAGCGCATGCGCAAAGTACAGACCATCAGTACTATGCGGCATGCGCCGCACATCTGTCGGAACCTGAACCAGGCCCTGGGTTTATAGGTCATAGTACAATTCCAATTAGCACAACAATTATCACATATTGTAGATCAATTGGAAGCATCAATTTACATGTTTATATTTATTTGAATTAATACACATAGTCATTTTCTGAATATCATTTAAGGTAATAAAATCATGTGTCAAATAGTTGTTTTTAACGTTTAAATATATATATATATATATATATATATATATATATATAAAAAAACAATGGTGTTCTCTTTTAATAGATGAAAAAAACAGGCGGCACTCACTGGACTTGACTTTCAGTATTTGTATTAGTGCATAAACAACAAAGGTTTTACAACATGTGAACCGATGTTTCAAGACCGCGGCGGGTATCTTTATCAAGGTGCTGAAAGCAGATGAGTGTTTGTATCTGTACTGGGATTTTTTTTTGGAGGGAAAAAAAAGTGTGAGGTGAAAAGCCAGAGGGAGGGGGTTGAATCAGGTGTGAGTAATCAGGAGGAGGAGGAGGGGCTGACTAAAGCAGCTGGCTGAGCCTATATAATCAGTGATTAGACTCTTTGGAGCTTGCTCTTTGTAAGGGCTTGTATTTTAAAGTGCTGCTTGGATTTGTAAGTGTGAGTTGGTAACAGAAAAAGGTGAGTTCTGATTATTCTCTGTCTATCCATATAGGGATAGTAATATTGTGAGAGAAAGTTAATCTAAATCTGATTATTTGTATCTACACTGTTTTTTTTGTGTTTGTATCTGTACTGGGATTTTTTTTGGAGGTAAAAAAAAGTGTGAGGTGAAAAGCCAGAGGGAGGGGGTTGAATCAGGTGTGAGTAATCAGGAGGAGGAGGGGCTGACTAAAGCAGCTGGCTGAGCGTATATAATCAGTGATTAGACTCTTTGGAGCTTGCTCTTTGTAAGGGCTTGTATTTTAAAGTGCTGCTTGGATTTGTAAGTGTGAGTTGGTAACAGCAAAAGGTGAGTTAGAATAAAGAAAAAGGTGAGTTTTATAATACACAATCAGGAACACACATATTTGCAGTACCATTAAACTTCTGGTGAGGCTGCAAGGGGCTGACCTTGTGAGTCTTTTACTTGGAGTAGCAGAGGGGCTGTGATTGTGCGTGTGTGAGGGGCATTTTTTTTTTAGCAGGAGCTGGAAGCCGAGTGAAAAGGAGGTGCAGTGAGCTGGAACAACTGCAACTGCTAAGTGGAGTATAGGTGCCGCAGGAGAGAGCACTACGGCTGCATAAAAGTGAAGGACCAAGAACTGCACAAAGATAGATAAGTATAAGCCAGCTTAATTATTGTATAAGTGAGATTGTTTGTCTTCTACTTTTTATTTTTGCTGCTTTTTCTTTGAGAGTAATAGGGAGTTAGACCTTACAAACAATATGGGAGGGGCTGTGATTGGGGACCTCACTCAGTGCATGTCGTGCAGGATGTATGCACACCTGGAGCTACCGGCCCAGTGTGATTACATCTGCACGAGGTGTGTGCGAACGGTTGCCCTGGAAGCCCAGGTAACTGATCTACAGAAAACCGTTACGCGACTGAGGGAGATTCACAATCTCGAGCGAAGTTTAGACAGAACGGTGGAGGAGTTGCGGGAGGGGTCACTGGTAGAAGAGGATGATGATCAGGTAGCCAGCTGGGTCACAGTTAGAAGGAAGAAAAAGAGGGGGAGGCTCGACATCTCCGAACTATCAAACCCGAACAAATTTGCCCAACTGGACGAGGAATCGGAGGATGATAGTGAAAAAATGACGGTGCTGGAGGAGACTGCTCCCTCTAGCATCCAGAGGATGGCGTGGTTGGGATAAAAGATAGTGAGGTACCTAGTCAGATGGTGGTGGTAGGGGATTCTATCATCAGGAAGGCAGATAGGGCAATCTGCTACCAGGACCGTGATCGCCGTACAGTCTGTTGTCTCCCGGTGCTCGGGTACGGCACATCACGGACCGGGTAGATAGATTGTTGGGAGGGGCTGGGAAAGACCTGGCGGTCTTGGTGCACGTTGGCACCAATGACAAAGTTAGCGGAAGGTGGGATGTCCTTAAGAAAGACTATAGGGACTTAGGAAAGAAACTGAAGGCAAGGACATCTAAGGTAATATTCTCGGAATTATTACCCGTGCAGAGCCGGCCCTAACCAATATGATGCCCTAGGCAAGATTTTGGCTGGTGCCCCCTAGCACCACCGCTAGTTCAGCCTGTGACCCTGCACCCCTTTCCCAGCACCATCACCCCCCACCCATAGCAGTCCTTATTTTGTTTTCCTACCCTCTGTAATTTAAATAAGAACAGTGTGCACATTCGGCGCACAGCCCTAAAAGGTATGAGTTGTTGCTGGCAAGGGGCATGGACACATTAGTACCCCCAAATCAAATTATGCCTCACAGTAGTGCAACTTTATTCACAATTTATCATACAATAGTGTCCCTTATTCACATTATATCACACAGTATTACCACTTTACCTTATATACGTTACTTCTCACAGTAGTGCCCCTTATTCACATTACATCTTACTGAATTGCTCCTTATTCACATTACACCACACCATATTGCTCTTTATTCTCATTACACCACATCATATTGCTCCTTATTCACATTACAGTATACCAAATTGCTCTTTATTCACATTAGACCACACAGTAGTGCCCTTTCTATACGTTACGCCACACAGTAGAGCACCTTATACTCATAATGCCACACATTGGTAATGCATTTATACACATAATACCACACAGTAATGCCCCTTACACATATGACACACATTATTAATGTCCTTATACACATAATGCCACACATAATGTCCCTTACACATATGCCACACATTATTAGTGCCCTTATACACATAATGACACACATAGTGCCCCTTACACATATGTCACACATTATTAATGCCCTTATACAAATAATAACTCGTATAGTTCCTGGCGTGAGTCAACTGGTAGCTCTGCTAATATTGGGTGCCTATTTTTTATGAAAATGAATCTTATTTGCAATGCTATGTGGCTAGGGTGCATAAGCAGCTTCTGCTGATTAAAATGATATGCAGCATGCCTATACAGTATACTGTGTGCGACTGTGGCTGTATCTGCATACGAAATGCTACACACAGAATATAGGCATGCTGCATATCATTTTAATCAGTAGAAGCTGCTTGTGCCCCAAGGTATACCAGATGCCCTAGGCAATTGCCTAGTTTTCCTATGCCTAAGGCCGGCTCTGTACCCGTGCCACGCGCTAGTCCAGGGAGGCAGAGGGAGATTAGGGAGGTAAATGTGTGGCTTAGGGATTGGTGCAGGAAAGAGGGGTTTGTGTTCCTGGAACACTGGGCGGACTTCTCAGTCAGGCGCCATCTCTTTTGTCGTGACGGATTGCACCTGACTGAGGAAACGGCAGCGGTGCTGGGGGGAAGGATGGTTAGAATGTTGGAGGAGATTTTAAAGTAGGAGCCTGGGGGGAGGGTTTAGCTAGAAACTACGGGTCATGCAGTGAGAATAGTGGGGATGGCGGTAGTAAACGAAATGGGGGAGAAGTTGGGGGGAGGGTAAGAGCAGGCGATAAGGTTACTAACATGGGTACTAAAAGAGATTTTACCAAAGCACTAACCAATGACGATTACAGGTCATCATTGCTACATAAGGTGAAAGATGTCCCCAACGCAAGGGAAAATACTTATCTTAGTTGTATGTATGTAAACGCCAGAAGCATTACTGGTAAAAATGGTGAACTAGAAATACTTGCAGCAAGCAAACAGTATGATAATATAGGCATTACTGAAACTTGGTGGGACGAATCTCATGATTGGACAGTCAATCTAGAGGGCTATACACTGTTTAGGAGAGACAGACTAAATAAAAAGGGTGGAGGGGTGTGTCTTTACGTAAAGCCGTTTTTAAAACCTGATATATGGGAAGATATTCAGGAGGGGACTGTAGACACTGTCGAGACATTATGGGTAGAAATTGCATGCGGGGAACAAGGAATAAAAAAGTTACCATTGGGTGTATGCTATAGGCCGCCTGATATCAACGTATCTGATGAGGAATTGTTACTAAAGCAAATTGAAAGAGCAGCAGGAGTAGGAGACATAGTAGTGATGGGAGATTTTAACTATCCAGAGATAAACTGGAAAAACGATTCATGTGATACTGCTAGGGGCAATATGTTTTTAAACACACTAAATGATAACTACTTAGTTCAACTAATTGAGGAACCAACTAGGTACAATGCAATCTTAGACCTGGTATTAATAAACAATGGGGATTTGGTATCAGGTATTATAGTAGGGGAACCCATAGGAAACAGCGACCACAATATGGTCACATTCAATATCAGTTTCCATAAACAGCCCTATACTGGCTCAACTAGGTCTCTAAACTTTAGCAAAGCAAATTTTGAAAAGATTAGGGTATTTTTCAGGGATATTGAATGGAAAGGTTTGTTTTTAGGAAAAAATACTACGGAGAAATGGGAGGTACTAAAATTCCTGGTAGCTAAAAATACACTCAAATTTATTCCTATGAGCAGCAAAAAAAGGAATAAAAATCATAAACCGATGTGGCTTAACAAAAAGATTAAGGAACTTATGGGCAAGAAAAGGCGAGCATTTAAAAAATACAAATCTGAAGGGGAAGCAGAGTCATTTCAGCACTATAAGGAATGTAACAAAATATGCAAAAAGGAAATAAGAGCGGCTAAAGTAGAAACTGAAAAACTAGTAGCAAAGGAAAGCAAAGCGAATCCCAAAAAAATCTTAAAATACATTAATAGCAAGAGAATAAAGAAGGAGAGTATAGGCCCTTTAAAAGACAAGTTGGGAGTCTTAAGTAAAAATTATAATGACATAGCGGACACACTAAATGAGTTTTTTTCAACAGTATTTACTAGAGAGGACCCAATTCAGGGACTAACTAACATATAATCTCAATAATGAGAATATCCCACTGATAGGTACTTATTTAAGCGAGGAAGTAGTCTGTGACCGATTAAAACATTTAAAGATTAATAAGTCACCAGGTCCCGATGGTATTCACCCAAGGGTTCTAATGGAGCTTCATTCTGAACTTGCAAAACCGCTATTTTTGATCTTTAAGGATTCAGTAATATCAGGTATGGTTCCCAAAGACTGGCGTATAGCGGAAGTAGTGCCTATATTCAAAAAGGGAAGTAAAGCTGAACCAGGTAATTGTAGACCAGTTAGTCTTACATCTATAGTGGGGAAAGTATTGGAAGGTATTCTAAGAGATAGTATTCAGAAGTTCCTTGAAGTCAATAAGGTCATTAAAAGGAATCAACATGGGTTTATGAAGGATAGATCCTGTCAAACCAACTTACTTGGCTTTTATGAAACAGTAAGCGCAAACCTAGATCAGGGTAAAGAGGTGGATGTAATCTTTTTAGATTTTGCCAAAGCGTTCGATACTGTACCACACATGAGACTTATCTACAAGCTACAAGAATCAGGGCTAGGAAGCACAATATGCACTTGGGTCAAAAACTGGTTAGATAATAGGGAGCAGCGCGTTGTGGTTAATGGATCTTTTTCAACTTGGACTGAAGTGCTAAGGGGTGTGCCGCAAGGCTCGGTATTAGGACCGCTATTGTTCAATATTTTCATTAACGACCTAACAGAAGGTCTAGAGAGCACGGTGTCAATTTTTGCAGATGATACCAAATTGTGTAAAGTTATAAATGTGGAGGGGGATGCTGAGTCGCTTCAGAACGACTTAGTTAAATTAGAAGCTTGGGCAGCGAAATGGAGAATGCGCTTCAAATCAGACAAGTGTAAGGTAATGCACTGTGGTAACAAGAACAAAAATAACACCTACCTACTAAATGGGGTAAAATTAGGGGATTCTGTACTGGAAAAGGACTTAGGTGTCCTCATAGATAGCAAACTAAGCAGTAGTACCCAAAGTAGGACTGCAGCAAAGAAGGCTAATAAGATATTAGCAATCATAAAATGGGGAATTGATGCTAGGGACGAGAGTATTATATTCCCGTTATATAAATCACTTGTGAGGCCACACCTTGAATACTGTGTACAATTCTGGGCACCTTACTACAAAAAGGATATCCTGGAGCTAGAAAAGGTTCAAAGGCGGGCGACCAAACTAATTAAGGGTATGGAGACGCTGGAATACGAGGAAAGGCTTGCAAGACTAGGCATGTTTACACTGGAAAAGAGGAGATTAAGAGGGGACATGATCAACATTTACAAATATATAAGGGGACAATATACAGATCTTGCGCAGGACCTGTTTTTGGTTAGATCAACACAGAGAACTCGTGGACACTCGCTCAGGTTAGAGGAGAGGAGATTCCACACAATACGACGTAAAGGCTTTTTTACGGTAAGGACGATACGTGTTTGGAATTCCCTGCCTGAGGAAGTTGTAATGGCCAACTCAGTCAACACCTTTAAGAATGGGTTAGATAAATTCCTAATGGATAAGGATATCCAGGGTTACGGGGCATAGTCACGCACTATGGTTATTTAAAAAAGAGGGGTTTATCGGAACGGCAGTCAGCAACTTCAGTCAAAATTTTATACAAAATAATCGTGCATAGGAGACCACAAATAGGTTGAACCCGATGGACAATTGTCTTTTTTCAACCATAGATACTATGTTACTATGTTACTATGTTTTCTTTCATATATTACAAGAGAACACCATCGTTTATCTATCTATTTGGAAGGCACCTCCGGCTGTTGAATATACCAGAGTGAGTGCCGAATCATATGCATCAGTATATATATATATATATATATATATATATATGTCCAATAAAGAAAGGCACTCCAGAGACTTACATATAGTTGAAATCTGTATTAGGTTGAATGTTTTCGGGGATACTACCCCTTCCTCAGGACCACACCAGTACAAAACAGTGATAAAATGACCTTACCTATATACCCCACCAAACACTCACCTGCCGCTTATCAGCTCATTAGGAGCAAATCAATTTGCCTCACAGACAAACCCATTTCCACCACAGGTATATCGGTTGCCATGGGAACAACCCACTTATGTTCCTCAAGGACCATAGCTCACCTGCATGCGCTGGTAGTCTGGAACGCAAAGGGCAGCTCACTGCTGCTCTTAGTAGTGACGTCGTCAACCGCAGCCACTCCCAGCAGCACCCACCGGAGCGGGTCGCCAAGGAGACATGTAAACACAGTCTCCACAGCGCCAACACCGGAACCACAATTACACTGCAGAGAGCGGCTCAATCAGCAGTAGGTGTGTATAACAACAGAACAATATAAATCTTAACAAAAAATAATAATGACAATGATAATAACACTGTGCAGGTAGAGGCAATATCGATAATTATAGTGCAAAACATCAAATTGCAAAAGATACAGTAAAATTAATATGCAACATATCTAGTAATTTGTCACAGGAATTATGACATGTTCCAATTGATCTTTTCATTGAGGCCACCAGGAGAGATGGTCCCCAGACGAACAGTCCATTTGGATTCTTTGATTAATAACATTTTTGCTCTACAACCCCCCCCCCCGCCCCCCCGTAATGAAGGGGGAACATGGTCAATTATAAAATGCCTAAATGAGGCCAAAGAATGCCCGGCCTCCGTAAAATGCTTTGCAACAGGTTGGTTGATTTTGCGGCCTAGGGAGGACAAATGAATGGCTGAACGATGTGCAGCCATTCTTTCACTAAATTTACGAGTGGTTTGTCCCACATAATGTAAATTACAGGGACTAACCACCACATACACCACATAGGAAGAACTACACGAAAGCACATGACGAATATCATACACCTTGTTCACATGTGGGTGCTTAAATGATTTACATGCCACCATATGACTACAGGTGGTACAAGAACTACATCTGTAGCATCCAGGGGGTTTAAAGTACACATTACAGGGCAACTTATTGCCCATTCCCGTAATATCAGGGCGTACCAAACGGTCATGTAAATTACGGCCTCGTTTAAAGGCCGCCACTGGTCTCACTTGTGAAAAACAGGGTAGCTCCGGGTCAGATCTAACTATAGGCCATAAAGCCTTAGAAGCTTGCTTAATCACTGGACTAGCAGTAGTAAACTCGGACACCCATGGGATAATCTTATCATCACGTTTGTTAGACCCACTCAACAAGACACTATGAGGAATCAAAAGTACTTCTTTAGGGGCGTGGCCTGGCTGGAGAAGAGAGCAGACGTGTTTCTGCTTCACTCCTCTCTCCAGCTTAATTAATCCCATCATATTGTATATTTAGCCACTGTATACCCTCTCCGGGGGCTCCCCTTCCCCACCTGTAGACCTCCTGTTTCCAGCAGTGACTGCCGCAGAGCCGGGGAGCAGTTCTCACTGCTCCTGCAGGTTGCGGCCTACGGACCTCCAGAAGCTGGGGCCTCGCGTACTCCCGGTGCCCGCGTTTTGAGCTCCATAGCGGGGTCACGGCGCCGGGAAGCGGCGCGGACCTTCCCAGAGTCACAGGAGCCATCAGTAGCCTTCCCCAGACCCCCAAGGTGGACACCCCCTGGGGCAGCAGGTCGGGGAGGCGCCTGGCAGCGGGGGACAGCTGTGGAACAGATGCCCAGGGGGACGCGGCGGCCATTTTGGACTGCACCAAAGGAGCTGCTCTGAAGTAGTCATGTGCCTGTGTGTTGTGGGGGACTCTGGATTAGGGCTACACCGGGACTGGTGGCCCCCTGGCACTGCTCCCACTTTGATCTCACCCTGGAGCCTCTGTTGAGGGATTTGTGCTTTTCTTTATTTGTGGAGCAATGGACTTTTTCTCAGCAGTATTTTCTTCTACTACAACTGCCCCATCTTGTGGCCACTGGGCGTAATTGCATGCATTTCTCACACAGTGTGCTCGATATATAATACATATTGTACTGCAGACTTCATAGGACCGCAGATATCCCAGCACCTCCCGAGACGTTCGGCTGCGATGTCCCCACGGGTGAATGACCACGATATTATGATGTGACTGCTCTGAGATAATTCTACCTCCACCGGACTGCTCCTATGTCATGATATGACAACTCGACCTTTATGTGGATCCTTCCTTGATTGATATTACAGACGCCTCTTACCTCCAGTCCCTCTACTTTTGCCGTTCAGCTTTATTATGCCTCCCAAGAAATATAAGGCCGCTAAAACGGTTTCCCAGGTGGCGTTCTTTAAACCTTCACCTCAAGCCGCTAAAACAAAAGATACACGGAGTGGCGCCCCTAAACATGCTGTCCCTATGCCCTCACCACTCCGGGATGCGTCCACCCCTACCTCTGTTACCAAACCCACAAGTTCCATCGAAGACAGTGACTCGCTTACGGTGGGCGCTATGAAGCATCTCCTAACGCAATTTAAGGATGAAGTTGCGGCAGAATTTAGAGCGACTATTAAGGAATGTCAGAGATCTATTGACGAGATTGCTGGCCGCACTGACCACTTAGAAACAAAAATGGGTGAAGTGGTGTCTTCGCACAACGACCTGATCTCTTCTCATAAACTGCTTCAAAATGAGGTCACGGCGCTCAGGGACAAACTCTCTGATATAGAGGACAGATCGAGACGTAACAATATAAAGCTGCGAGGTGTCCCGGAGGCTGTCGCTAATAGCGCTTTGAACGATTTTGCAGTTGACCTCTTTAGTAAACTCCTCCCTACGTACCGCTCAGTGGACTTTCTACTCGACCGCATCCATAGGCTCCCTAAAGCCAGGAACGCTCCTGATGGAGTCCCCCGAGATGTCCTTATGAGGTTGCACTATTTTCACGTGAAGGAGGTAATCTTGAAAGCTGCTAGACCCTCGGATACTGCCTCGGAAGCTCTGGGCTCACTTCAGTTATTCGGAGACCTGTCCCCTGCTACTCTAGCGAAAAGGCGCTCTCTTTACCCCATCACATCTGTGTTACGTAAAGAGAACATTCTATACAGATGGGGATTTCCTACTAAGTTGCTTATTTCCCGAGAAGGTTCTACTGTTGTCATAACGAACGTCGAGGAAGGTAAAAAGATCCTAGCATCATGGTTCTCTGCAAGCTCTTCTACACACACCTCCCCCGAACGGGGCCTTCAGCGGGACTGGGCCTCGTCGGCTGCAGATCTTTGAGTATAGTTTGCTTTACTACGTTTGCATTGATTCCATGTTTTTCTACACGGTTTGTCATGTCATGTTTCCTATGTTGCACCAGTTCCTTGGCAGTTGTTTGATGCGGGTGTTTATGTGATAACTGAATGTTATTTGTTTGCGAGTGTTGCCTCAACACCTCTAGTTAACTGTTTGTTGTCTGCCTCTGCTGCCCCGACTGCCGCCCACATTTCTTTGTTGGCTGGGAAATCTACCTGAGTTTCTTTTAGTCCCGGCAGCTGGCGGTACGGGGGACCAGAGATGGAGGGCCGAGGAACTGTACCTTGTTTAATTTTGGTTCGGGTGCAGGTAGATTGACCACTACCCCCCACAACTTAACTCTTAGTCGCCATGGTTAGGCGTCCAACTGTGCCCCCGCGAGGGGTTAATGTTATGTTTCCTTTTCCTGTTATTCTTCTTTTCTCAATCCTTTCTTTCCCTTTTAATCTCCTACTGTCCAGAAATTGCTACACACACTTTCTACATGTCGGTTGATGATAGCTATGCAATCCTCGATATCTTTACAGTATGGTTAACATTGTCTCTACAAATGCAAAGGGTCTTAATTCCCCACATAAGAGGAGGTTGGCACTTAATTATTTCCATAAACTTAAAGCCCAAATCATAGCCGTCCAAGAGACTCATTTTATTAAATCTGCCCCTCCACGGTTTACTAATGGGAGATTTCCCCATTGCTATTTGGCCAACGGACCAGCGAAGAAGGCGGGGGTGGCAATCTTGGTATCTCAGCATTGCGCGTTTTCCCTCACATCGCAATACTGCGACCCCGAGGGGAGAATTCTAATTCTGGTTGGTACTCTCGAAAATAAAGAGGTGACAATAGTTTCTTGCTATGCTCCTAACACTAAGCAACTAGCATTTCGCAGGAAACTCTGCGCTAAGGTGCAACAATTGGCCAAGGGTGCTTTACTCTTACTGGGGAACTTTAACTTGACCCTGGACCCTTTGGTTGACAATTCTGCAAGCGGCCCTCACTCTCCAGTCAGCTCCATAGGAATGCAAAGGGCTTTAGCCAGTTATTGGCGGATTACACATTTTATTCCCCAGTACATGCCTCTTATTCTAGAATAGACCTAGCTTTAGCAGATAAGTGGACTCTACAATCAATCCGTAAAATTTCCATTCTCCCCATGTCTTGGTCGGATCACTCCCCATTATTCAACGAATGGGACATTACTAGTAGAAAGGTTACCCCAACCCCCTGGCGTTTAGGTAAACTAAGTCTTCTTCAGCCAGAGACCACACAGGCTATCCAAACCACCATGGACTATTGCCTTTCTGAGAACTCTCCTCGGGAGACCTCTATTTTCACATACTGGTGCGCCCTCAAAGCAGTAACTCGAGGGACAGAGATTCAAACAGCGGCTAAACTTAAAAGGGCATATCGTAAAAAATTTGAACAAGCTGAGCTCGCAGTAGCTTTCCTGGAAAGTTCTCACAAGGCACATCCACACGATAAAGCCCTTCTTAATTCACTGAAGGAAGCCAGAGAGGCGGTAAATGTTTTCTATTTAGCGGAAGTCCAACGCAACATACATAGACTGAAACAAAATTTCTATGTTTATGGTAACCGGGCTGGTAGACTACTGGAGAGGGGTAAGAAAGCTAAAGAAAAAATTCATATTGTCCACTCAGAGACAAGAGTAAGAGTAAGAGAGTCTACAACCCTGAAAAAGATTGCAAATGTCTTTGCATCTTATTACTCTAAACTATACAACTTGAAGGGGGATTCTTCCACTTTTCAACCTACAGGCATTGATATTCAAAATTTTCTGAGCGATTTTACTCTCTCTTCGCTGTCACCGGAGACTTGTAGCTCCCTTAGTGAGCCTTGGACTTTAGACGAAGTCGAAAAGGCTATTGATTCCCTTCCAGCGGATAAGGCCCCGGGACCTGATGGTTATCCTTCTGGTTTCTATAAATCCTTTAAGGTGAGTTTGGCCCTGGTGCTCTTGTCAGTGTTTAATGAAGCCTCAGAAGTTGGGCACTTTCCCAAAGAGATGCTGGAAGCTCAAATCATCACCATCCCCAAGCCTGGAAAAAACCCTACCTTAGTTCAAAATTTTAGACCAATAGCTCTATTAAATACGGATCTAAAAATTTATGCCAAATTAGTTGCCAACCGTATCAGTCCACTTCTTCCTTCTCTTATCAACCCTGATCAGATGGGCTTCGTATTAAACAGACAGGCCCCGGATAATACGCGTAGGGTGATTAATGTTATTGAGCATTCTGCCTGTAGAAAAGAACCCCTCCTAGTTTTGTCTCTAGATGCCGAAAAGGCATTCGATAGGTTGAACTGGTAATTTATGAGATTAACTCTGGACAAATTTGGCTTCTCTGGAAGGATCTTAGACTCTATCCTGGCTCTTTATTCCACGCCCTGTGCGCGGGTCTTTGTTAACGGATGTCTTTCTTCACCCTTCAATATCTCCAATGGCATTTGTCAGGGCTGCCCGTTATCTCCTATTATATTCGCGTTGGCGATAGAACCCTTTGCTGCTTGCATTAGATCCCGGGATTCGATTAGTGGCCCTGTTATTGGGGGCATCTCTCACAAAATTAGCTTGTTTGCAGACGATATTTTATTATGTCTTTCTGATCCTGAGTCTTCCTTGCCAGTTCTCCATGACGTCCTTCAAGACTATTTGGATGTTTCTTTTTATAAATTAAATACTAATAAAACTGAAGCCCTCCCATTCAATGTATCTCCGACTGTGGTCTCTCGGTTGAAGGTTTCGTACAAATATGCCTTGAAGTCCTGTTCCTTGAGATATCTAGGGATTAATTTAACCAGAGAAGATAATTTAATTGAGTGTAATTATGCCCCGTTATTAAAAGCGTTTACGGAGCTGACTGGGGAGTGGATGCTACAGGAGGTGTCATGGCTGGGTAGGATTGCTGCTGCCAAGATGGTCTTATTGCCGAAATTAATGTACCTGTTTCGCGCCATACCAAGACCCCTTCCCAAACTCTTCTATAATAAATTTAATCAGGTCCTGATTAGATATGTGTGGGGAGGCTCTAGACCAAAAATTGCCAAAAAAATTCTTATTATGCCCAAACAATCCGGTGGGGTAGCTTTCCCAGATATAGAAAAGTACCATGCTGCATGTCTGTTAAGTCAGTCTAGAGACTGGTTTGACACCTCGAGCCTGAAACCATGGGTTATTCTGGAAGAATCTTATGTGAACCCTGTTACTCTCTCTGATTTGTTTTGGTTGCCACCGTCTGCTGCTCGAAGTAGGTCCGGATCCTGCAAGTCTATTAAAACGACCCTTGATTTATGGCATAAGTTAGTATCCTCTTCGGAAGAGATTAAATTACCGTCCCCCTGTCTGTCGTTAATCGCTCTTATGTCATTGATTCCTAATATTTCCCTAGAGGATTGGATTCGGAAGGGGCTCTCCACTGTGGGCGATTTATTTTTGGGAGACGTCTTGATGTCCTTTTCTAAATTACAAGAAAGATTTTGGATTCGGACTCAAGACTTTTTCAAATACTTGCAGGTGAGAAGTTGGTTACACTCATTCACTCCCCCACATCTCCACAAACCTTCTCCTCCAGCTTATGTTAAAAGCCGATTGGAGACGTCCTAGCATAAATATGGGATTACGTGGTGGTATCATTTTCAAATGTCAAACAGCGCACAGACTAAATTAAAAGCTCAGAGTTTATGGGAAAGTGATTTGAATAGATCCTTTATTGATGCAGATTGGGACAGTATATTTAGATCTTGTTTTAAAGTCTCCAAATGTGTTAACCACTCCGAAATGTTCTACAAGCTTATACAGAGGGCCTACTTTACCCCCCGAGAGACAACATAGAATCTGACCTTCACAATCTAAATTATGTTGGAGGAAATGCGGCTCTACAGGGGATATCTTTCATATTTTTTGGGCCTGCCCTCGTATCCAACCACTTTGGAGAGAAGTTTTCAATATGGCTAGCATGGTTCTAGGGTTCATCATCCCCCTGGACCCAGCTTTAGCGTTATTTCATTTGTACGTAGACCACCTCTCTGCAGGTGATCGCTACGTCTTGGGGCATATCTTATTAGCCACTAAAGCTGCTATAGCACAATTGTGGAAATCTGAGAATATTCCTTCCTTAGCGATTATACAAAATAAGATTCATAAACATTTCATTTTCGAAACAGTGAAGGCTAAATATTCTTCCTCAGCTAACTCTATCCACTTGAAATGGTTAAGCTGGTCCGACTATAGGGGAAGAGAAGGTAGGCTAACCGTCTATAGTTCTCCAATCGATCTGCCTGTGCTTTGCCCCACCTAGACTGACCTCTTCAAGAATGTTGTGATATCAGATATTTTTTATGTATTTATTTATTTTTGTTATGTCTCTTCTCTGTGCTTTCTCTACTTCTGGTTTCTGAATGCCCAATGTAACCAATTGTTTACTCATCCAACTGTGTGTTGTGTGTACTTTGCTTATGATAACCATTCTGGACTACCCCTATGTTTCCCTTATCTCTTTTTTCTGTTCCCCATTTCTGTGTGAAAACTCTTCAATAAAAATTTAATGTTTAAAAAAAAAAAGGTACTTCTTGTTTCTGTCTCAAAAGTGTATTATAGTCATACCCTCTAGCTCTGAATTTATCTATCAAATTATCCAACTCATATGAGATTTTATTAGGATCACTCGTGATGCGCGCACAGCTCATCATTTGTGATCTAGGTAAACCCTTCTTTAGAGCTGTTGGATGGTGACTAGAGGCAGTAAGAAAAGTATTAAAAGTATTCCTGTCTGTGGCTTTGTGGTGTACAGTGGTTTCAAATCTCCCATTTTGAAAACAAATATTCACATCTAAAAATACAGCTTTCTCGTTAGTATAAGCATACGTGAATTTAATGGGAGAATCCCATGAATTGATATCCTCCATCAAGCTCACAAACCTATCCACCCCTCCTGTCCGAAGCAAAAATATATTGTCTATAAACCTGGTATACCAAAGTATATGCAATTTCGCAATCGGATTATTCAAAAACATCTCCTCTTCCTGTGCAAACATAAAGATATTTGCATATGAGGAAGCCACGGAATACCCCATGGCCAACCCTCGTAATTGCAAATAGAACTGTCCATCGAACAGAAAGTAATTTCTGCCCAATGTCAGCTCAAGTAATTGAAGAAACAAGTCATGATTAAAGCTAGATGCAGGCAAGAACTCTGTCAATAAATGTCTCATTGCCATGATACCTCCATTGTGCGGAATGGATGTATATAAGCTCGATACATCCAAACAACACATGAGGGCATCAAACGGAACATCCTCAAGGCCCATCAACTTATTTAGAAAGGTGGTCGTATCCTTAAGGAAAGACTCTACAAGACAACAAAGGTTGAACAACACAATCCAATAATTGAGATACAGGCTGAAACAAAGAATTACGAGCTGAAATTATGGGGCGACCTGGTGGTCTGGAACTATTCTTAAGTAATTTGGGAAGGGTATATAGAATAGGGACTACTGGATGCAAAATTGTTAATGCATCCCACACTTTCTTGGGAATAAATCCGCCCTCCACTGCAGACTGCAGAATTCCCGTCAACTCCCTCTGGAAGTGAACTGTGGGATCCCTATCCAACAAAGAGTACACCCCTGGGTCTGCTAATTGTGCCATAATTTCAGCTCTATAATAATCAATATCTAGAATAACAACTGCCCCGCCCTTATCCGCAGGGCGAATTACAATATCCTCATAGGAAGACAAATCCTGAAGTGCTGTAGTTTCTGCTTTAGATAAATTATACCGGATTTTACCAGGTGTAGCAGTAAACCTATCAACTGACTCATTCAAAAGTCTAGTAAATGTTTTTAAAGAAGCATTGTTTGACACCGGATCAAACGTAGACTTAGAGGATGACCGCAGGAAACTGTCCAACATAGATGATTCAACCTGTTTCTGTTTATCTTGAAAGAACTCTTTCAGGCGAACTTTTCTACCAAATTTATGTGAGTCAGGAGTCCAATTAAATTCATCATGAAGATTTTTCGGAACAAAACTAAGACCCTTGTTTAAAATACTAATTTCTAAAGGTTTTAACACCCTTTTAGACAAATTAAAAATTAGGACTTCTTCTTGGTTGTAACTTTTTGCACCCCTCTGGTTTTGACCCCCCCCTGTGGGTGGGAGTTCTGCCCGGGAGGCCTTGGTGTTTCTGGCTGCTTTGCCTAAAGGGCCACTAGATATACTGGAAGGGTCAGCAGACTCTTAAACAACAAAGTCACTGTCACTATTAGACGCATGTCCATCAGATTTACCAGATTGACCTTTCTTTTGCCATGGTCTGCGTCTCCAAGATGAATTATATTCACGCCGCGATCCCACAGGACCAGTCAGCCACTTATAGACACGATTCTCCTCATAATCAGTGTCTACCACATGTTTCTTGCCTTTCTTAAATTTAATTAAATTCCTCTTATATTGTTCACATTGTGATTCAATCTTATTAAGCCAATCATGGCTAGTCTCCTCCTCCAAAGTTTTTTTATGCTCAAGTTCAAACATTGAAATTTTCTGTTTCACCACCTGCAACTCTCGATTTGACTCCTCCACCACAGCGATCATCAGATCAAGCGCACATTTATTAAGGATCGCTATCCATCTATTCACGAACTCAGGATTATTTCGCCCAATTGTTGGGGCATTATGCACACGAAACCCCCGGGGGATTTTATGTTCCCTATAATACTCAGATAAGGACATGGCATGTAAATGATAGTCGATAAGTTCAGTATATATATATATATATATATATATATATATATAAAAAACTCAGTAGAGACCCAACAGACAAATATAAAAGGGAACTGGACACTATACTCTTGAAAGCCAAGAAAATGACGGCAAACTAACAGAAAAGCTATACAAAGCCATAACACAGAAATTTCCAGTGGTTCCTATTTTATTCACCACCCCAAAAATTCATAAAAATCAAGAGAGACCACCAGGATACCCCATCATTTCCACCAGAGATTCCCTATACCAGCCCATCTCTCAACTTCTGGACACAATTTGACAACCTCTAGTGGTTAAAGAACCAACATATCAAAGATACGACCATTTTGACGCTGACAAGCTGAAGGAGATGCTGATACACGGCCCATGAACCGGAACCGGAAGTGACACAGTGCGGGGGTCAGGCACGCGTACGAGCGTGTGTGTGTGTGAGTGAGTGAGCAAGAGAAGCTGCCAGATCGGGCCAGAGGGGGGTGCCGGATCGGGATAGATGAGCCAGTCAGAGCGGAGCACAGCAAGGGGGTTCAGAGCAGAGCGGAGCGCAGCAAGTCTAGCAGCTGCTGCTGGCGCTCTTAGTGTAATAAGTAAAAAAAAATAAGGACATCAAGGGCGTTTAATCTTGTGTGAGTGTGAGTGAGGGACATATTGCAGTGTGTGACTGAGGGGCTGAGAATTGTGTGTGAGAAAGGGGCAGAGAGTAGTGTGTGACTAAGGGGCTGAGATTACTGTGTGTGTGAGGGGTTGCAACTAGTGTGTGAGCAAGGGGGTGAGTTCTGAGAGTGTGTGAGGCGCAGAGTTTTTCCGTGTGTAGGGTGCCTGTTCTGTTTTGTTTCTGTGTTTTTGTGTGTGTACTAGAAATCTTCGGGGACGCTGTTGCATACTGTATTTCACCACAAACAGGCGGTGGGGTCAGAACACTCTACTGAGCTGCACAGGGGACGAGAAAGTTGGCTGCTGCAGTCATCAGAGGAGAGGACAGAAGGGGATGGAGACTGCTGCCATTACAACTGCTGCCACTGGAGGAACTGGGGACTATGGCTGCATAAAAGCGAATGATCAAGGACAGCACAAAGATAGATAAGTATAAGCCCAACTTAATTATTGTATAAGTAAGTGTTTTCTCCCAGATTGTTTTGCTTCTTCTTTGTTCTATTTTGCTTCTTTTCTGTTGAGAGTAACAGGGAGTTAGACCTTACAAACACTATGGGTGGGGCTGTGATTGGGGACCTCACTCAGTGCATGTTGTGAAAGATGTACGCACACCTGGAGCAACTGTCCCAGTGTGATTACATCTGCATGAGATGTGTGCGGACGGTTGCCCTGGAAGCCCAGGTAACGGATCTAGAGCAAACCGTTATGCGACTGCAGGAGATTCACAATCTTGTGCAAGAATTAGATAGAATGGTGGAGGAGCTGCGGGAAGGGTCACTGATAGAAGAGGAAATCAGGTAGCCAGCTGGGTCACAGTTAGAAGGAAGAAAAAGAGGGGGAGGCTCAACATCTCCGGATTATCAAACCCGAATAAATTTGCACGACTGGACGAGGATTCGGAGGATGATAGTGAGGAAATGACGGTGCCGGAGGGGACTGTTCCCTCTAGGATCCAGAGGAGCGGTCCCTCTGGTGCAGTTGGGACAAAAGACAGTGAGGTTCCTGGTCAGATTGTGGTGGTAGGGGATTCTATCATCAGGTATGCAGATAGGGCAATTTGCTACCGGGACCGTGATCGCCGTACAGTCTGTTGTCTCCCGGGTGCTCGGGTGCGGCACATCGCGGACCGGGTAGATAGATTGTTGGGAGGGGCTGGGAAAGACCCGGCGGTCTTGGTGCATGTTGGCACCAATGACAAAGTCAGCGGAAGGTGGGATGTCCTTAAGAAAGACTATAGGGAATTAGGCAAGAAACTTAAGGCAAGGACATCTAACGTAATATTCTCGGAAATATTACCCATGTCACGCGCTAGTCCAGGGAGGCAGAGGGAGATTAGGGAGGTAAATGTGTGGCTTAGAGACTGGTGCAGGAAATAGGGGTTCGTGTTCCTGGAACACTGGGCGGACTTCTCAGTCAGGCGCCATCTTTTTTGTCGTGATGGATTGCACCTAAATCAGGAGGGGGCAGCGGTGCTGGGGGGAAGGATGGTTAGAAGGTTGGAGGAGATTTTAAAGTAGGAGCCTTGGGGGAGGGTTTATCTAGAAACTACGGGGCGTGCAGTGAGAATAGTGGGGATGGCGGTAGTAAATGATATGGGGGAAAAGTTGGAGGGAGGGTAAGAGCAGCCGGTAAAGGTATTAACATGGGTACTAAAAGAGGTTTTACCAAAGCACTAACTAATAACGATTACAAGTCATCGTTGCTACATAAGGTGAAAGATGTCCCTAACGCAAGGGGAAATACTTATTTTAGTTGTATGTATGTGAACGCTAGAAGCCTTACTGGTAAAAAGGGTGAACTAGAAATACTTGCAGCAAGCAAACAATATGATATTATAGGCATTACTGAAACTTGGTGGGACGAATCTCATGATTGGAAAGTCAATCTATACGCTTTTTAGGAGAGACAGACTAAATAAAAGGGGTGGAGGGGTGTGTCTTTACGTAAAAACATTTTTAAAACCTGATATATGGGAGGATTTGTAGGAGGGGACTGTAGACACTGTCGAGATGCTATGGGTAGAAATTGCATGCGGCGAAAAGGGAATAAAAAAGCTAGTATTGGGGGTATGCTACAGGCCGCCTGGTATTAATGTATCTGACGAGGAATTGTTACTTAAGCAGATTGAAAGAGCAGCAGGAGTAGGTGACATAGTAGTGATGGGAGATTTTAACTATCCAGAGATAACCTGGAAAAACGATTCATGTGATATGGCTAGGGGTAATACGTTTTTAAACACACTTAATGATAACTACTTAGTTCAACTAATTGAGGAACCCACCAGGTACAATGCAATTGTAGACCTGGTATTAACAAACAATGGGGAATTGGTATCAGATATTATAGTGGGTGAGCCCATAGGAAACAGTGACCACAATAAGATCACATTCAATATAAGTTTTCATAAACAGTCCTATACTGGCTCAACTAGGACTCTAAACTTTAGCAAAGCCAACTTTGAAATGATGAGGGAAACTTTAAGGGATATCGATTGGAAAGGTTTGTTTCTAGGAAAAAATACTACAGAGAAATGGGATGTATTAAAATCACTACTAGCTAAAACACTCTCAAATTTGTTCCTACGAGTCGCAAAAAAAGGATTAAAAATAATAAACCAATGTGGCTTAATAAAAAATATACAGGAACTTATGGGCAAGAAAAGGCGAGCATTTAAAAAATACAAATCTGATGGGAATGCGGAATCATTTCAGCAATATAAGGACTGTAACAAAATATGCAAAAAAGAAATAAGAGCGGCTAAAATAGAAACAGAAAAACTAGTAGCAAAGGAAAGCAAATCAAATCCCCAAAAAATCTTTAAATACATTAATAGCAAGAGATTAAAGAAGGAGACTATAGGCCCTGTAAAAGACAAGTTGGGAGTCTTAATCAAAAATGATAATGACATAGCGGACATACTTAATGAGTTTTTTTCAACAGTATTTACTAGAGAGGACCCAATTCAGGGACTAACACACAATCTCAATAATGAGAATATCCCACTGATAGGTACTTATTTAAGTGAGGAGGTAGTCTGTGACCGATTAAAACATTTAAAGATTAATAAGTCACCGGGGCCCGATGGAATTCATCCAAGGGTTCTAATGGAGCTTCACTCTGAACTTGAAAAAACGCTATTTTTGATCTTTAAGGATTCAGTTATATCAGGTATGGTTCCCAAAGACTGGCGTATAACAGAAGTAGTGCCTATATTCAAAAAGGGAAGTAAAGCTGAACCGGGTAACTATAGACCAGTTAGTCTTACATCTATAGTGGGGAAAGTACTGGAAGGTATTCTAAGGGTATTCAGAAGTTCCTTGAAGCCAATAAAGTCATTAAAAGGAATCAACATGGATTTGTGAAGGACAGATCCTGTCAAACCAACTTACTTGGTTTTTATGAATCAGTAAGTGCAAACCTCGATCAGGGTAAAGAGGTGGATGTAATCTTTTTAGACTTTTCCAAAGCTTTCGACACAGTACCACACATGCGACTTATCTAGAAGCTACAAGAAATAGGGCTAGGAAGCACAATATGCACTTGGGTCAAGAATTGGTTAGATAATAGAGAGCAGCACGTTGTGGTTAATGGATCTCTTTCAAATTGGACTGAAGTGTTAAGTGGTGTGCCACAAGGCTCGGTATTAGGACCGCTATTGTTTAACATTTTCATTAACGACCTTACAGAAGGTCTAGAGAGCATGGTGTAAATTTTTGCAGATGATACCAAATTGTGTAAGGCTATAAATACGGAGGAGGATGCTGAGTCTCTTCAGATCGACTTAGTTAAATTAGAAGCATGGGCAGCCAAATGAAGAATGTGCTTCAACACAGACAAGTGTAAGGTAATGCACTGTGGTAGCAAGAACAAAAATAACACCTACATACTGAATGGGGTAAAATTAGTGGATACTGTACTGGAAAAAGACTTAGGTGTTCTCATAGATAGCAAACTAAGCAGCAGTACCCAAAGCAGGATGGCAGCAAAGAAGGCTAATAAGATATTAGCATGCATAAAATGGGGAATTGATGCAAGGGCCGAGGGTGTTATACTCCTGTTATATAAATCACTAATGAGGCCACACCATGAATACTGTGTAAAATTCCGGGCATCGTACTACAAAAAGGATTTCCTGGAGCTAGAAAAGGTTCAGAGGATGGTGACCAAACTAATTAAGGGCATGGAGACGATGGAATACAAGGAAAGGCTTGAAAGACTAGGCATGCTTACATTGGAAAAGAGGAGACTAAGAGGGGACATAATCAACATCTACAAATATATACGGGGACAATACACAGAGCTTGCGTGGGACCTGTTTTTGGCCAGATCAACAGATAGGACTCGTGGACACTCGCTCAGGTTAGAGGAGAGGACATTCCGCACAATGCGTCGTAAAGGCTTTTTCACGTCTAAGGACAATACGTTTCTGGAATTCCCTGCCTGAGGGAGTTGTAATGGCGGACTCTGTCAACACCTTTAAGAATGGGTTAGATAAATTCCTAATGGATAAGGATATCCAGGGTTATGGTGCATAGTCACGCACTATAGTTACTATAAAAAGGGATAAAATGCAACGGCTTACATCAGCATCAGTCAAAATTTTAGACAAATCATCATGCATAGGAGACCACAAATAGGTTGAACTCGATGGACAATTGTCTTTTTTCATCCTTAGATACTATGTTACTATGTTACTATGTTACTATTTTCTTAAACTGTATTAACAATATCCCAAATATCCTTTCAGGGACATTACTATGTGTAAATGGACGTCTGCAATCTTTATGCCAGCATCCCCCACCAAGGAGGTTTGGAGGCAATGAGTACATTTTTATGTAAGGAAGAAATGAACCCCATGGACCACCAGCTGTTCCTCAAATTACTGGAGCTCACATTCACACGGAACTATTTCCTGTTCAACGGCTGTTTGTACGAACATTGCATGGGATGTGCAATGGTAAGCAATGTGGTGCCTTCCTATGCCAATGTACTTATGTTCCAGGAGGAATTTAAGTTGTTCTTCAGAGACCCAGAGATTAAGGAGCACATACTGATGTAATCTAAATTTATTGACGATGTATTCATGCTCTGGACAGGAGGAGAGGATAGATTTAACCAGCTAATGCAAAATATCAACAAGCAGCCATCCCCAATTAAATTCACCTACCAAAGCAGAGCTCATACCATCCACTACCTTGATGTACGAATCTCTTTCAAACAGAATTCACTGTCCACAAGTGTTTTTTCCAAACCAATGGACAAAAACACCCTCCTGAGGGCCAACAGCCATCATCCGAAGGCTCTCATTAGAGGCCTACCTAAATCGCAGATTATAAGAACAGATACTGTAGAATCAATAGCAATCGTGATCAACTTGATAGTGAATTGGAAGCAGTCATTTCAAGACTCCTTGTACGAGGGTACAAGATAGAGCTCCTAATGAAACAGAAAGCAGAAGTTCTTGCCTGTGATAGGCAAATATAAGACAAATGGAGCAACAAATCATCCCCTGGAAGAACAAGTTTTTCATCTCCAGTGCAGTAATCCAACGGGCCACAAGGGCATTGTGGCCAATAGTCGCCACCGATGAGAGTATTTACGGATTTACCAAGAAGAAACCGATGGCATGCTTTATGCGGGCAAGAAATATCAAGGACGCTATAGTCAATACAGATATTACTAACTTTAATGCCCAACATCCAACAACATTCATATCTAAAGCACCCAGCTGCTACAAATGCCTAGGGTGCACCACCTGTTCCAACATGATAGCGGGCCATACGTTCAGACACCCTCAAATGGGACAAGCAATTAAAATAAGACACGTGCTTACATGCACCTCAAAATATCTCATCAATTTAATAATTTGCCCTTGTGGTAAGGGCTATGTTGGAAAGACCACAAGAACAATAAGGGAGTGCATGGCCCTGCACCGATCGGCTATCAAACAAAAGCTACTAGGCAAAACATCGGAACAGCTAGGCATTTTGCGGAGAAGAACCATTCGCTGGCTAGCTTGCGTCATATCGTTATAGACCATACCCTGGAATCACTTTGGGGAAGGGGGGGGGGGGGCGACAGGAACAATAAATTGCTCCAACTAGAGGCTAGATGGGTCTTCAGGCTGAACACCTCAAGCCCGGTTGGCCTGAGAGAATCACATGGGTTATTTTCAATCAATTGGCATCACCGTTAAGCATGGGGCTATAAACCATCCATGGTTGGGATACAGGGGACAATTAGCACCATGGAGCACCTACAGCCTTTCTCCTTTCTTGTATTCTTCTTTTACATTTCCTTTTTCTTCTATGCTACTCTACTTTTGGAGTTATAGGAAGTCTGGCATAGCATGTATTTAAAGGTATTTTGACACTTTTTTAGTTTACATCTTTCGGTCTTACACAACAGCACAGCAGTTTTCGCACAGCAGCGATCAGGTCTGAAATGCACATGCACTGGCACCGCAGTGCGCCGGCGCACGCAAGAAAGCCAACGGTGGTCTCAGCCCTGCTGTCAATCAGGCAGAGGTGGTTGCTGGGTGGGCCGGCGGCGTTTTGTTGCCATTTAGGGGGCGTGCCAGGACCGTTGGAGGGGCAGGCCGCGGTGGCTGCGTGATGTCACACACAGCCGCTGCGATCCAAGCAGCAACGAGTAGCTCCTTGCCAACATGCAGGAGCTGCACTGGCAGGGAGCTACTATTCCAGTACAAAAGCAATGCTTTTGTACCTGTGCGGGGGGCTCGAGCCTGACATGCGGGGCGTACTAGCCCTGTGCTGGGCATCCCCCCACATGTCTGTGTGACTGATAATAGATATGCTAAATTTAGCACATCTACGATCAGGTCTGAATTAGGCCCAATATCCTCTAGGGGACTTTCCATTCTGACTTGACTAGAAAGTCTCTGAACACATATTAGCTTGCAGTGTACCGTATATGGAACAATGCTAGCTTAATACATTACACGTTTTGGACACTTGCACACTTTACACAGCTAGACCAGGCTGATCTGTATCAACCAGTGGACCCAATAGGTAAGACAATCCCCTATCAATATCATCGGTAGGGGCACTTTGGCTGACTGTACTACAGTTTAGTAAACTTTATTAAACCCCATTAGATCATGGGGAAGTAGTGGACCCCACATAGTGCTCCCTTAATAACTATACAGAGCCCTCACACTTGGATGATGGCTTATTAACACGCAATAATAGAGTATCTGCAATTTTGCATACAAATTAGAATTTGTGTACTTTTTTATCAGCCACAGTCCCAGTTTCTCGGAATTTGGAAATTAGGCACCTTACAGTGTTATGTGAAATTGGAGGTCTTTCTTGGTGCCTGTTGTAAAAATCTGCAGACATGACACGGAAACTTCGTTCTCCAGACATCAAAATTACCTCAATTCTCTCCTCTTTTGTCAAAGCCATCTTCAGTTACCTGCAACAACAAAAGTGTTGTAACTTTTGAACCACAACTGCTATTTCAAATCTGATGTTGTTTGACATGTTACACGACCCTGATTCAATTAAAAAAAAAAACTGACTTAGATTCAAGATGGCCAATTTCAAGATGGTGCCCATGTTCGGTACATACCCTAAAAGACAGCCCACCTCACCCATACCTTGCTGGAGTATTCAGTTTTCTCATTTCCTGCACAGTTTTTGAAACAAAAGTGTGTACTGCGACTTTTCAATCACCCTGCACATACATATATATATATATATATATATATATATGCAAACAAATCTAGAAAACTCGCACCAGAAGCGGGGTGCAGTGTCTGCACTCACCACTCATAGGGTGGGGTGCATGCACCAACCCAAATACATACAACTTTCTGCTTGTATATATATATATATATATACACATACATAAACACACACACATATATATATATATATATATATATATATACTGTATCTATAATCCAACTATTTTTATAACAATGATAATTTTTACAGTCTGTTCTCTTTTTTTTGTAGTATAAGGACAGAAATATAACTATCCATTACCTATAAGCTACTGTATACTCAACATGTGCCAGTAAGTCACAAAAACAAATGTATCTGTATTGTCAGATATCTTCTGTGAAAACTTGTATACAGTTAACTGTGTGCATAATGTTTTGTTATCTAAAGCAGCTATGCATATTGTGCCATTACTAGAGTTTGGGTTTAGAAAATGTAGCCAATTGCTTGGTTGCTATTAGTTATTGAACCCATTCTTTTACTGATTTACCAATTTACAGAACTTCCCCCTGTAAATTATTTTGTAGCATGTACGGTTCCTACACAAGCACTATCAATCTTTCCTCTCAATGTATTATACAGTACACAGTAGTACTACATTGCTGCAGAATGTGGAAACACATATTAAAATACCGTATCATATTGACATACAATTAAATAGAAAGCAATTAGTGAGCAAATATAAGAAATAATTGTTGAACCAAAATACATTGTAAACTTATAGACCCAACATACAATTTTCTTTCATCTTCATACACTTTACTCACTTTTTGATTCATATTACAGTTTTTTTTTGTGTTGTTTGCTTTGCAAGTGCACCACTCTACCACTTAACCTCAAACAGTCAAAAACAATTTATATCACTTTCTGATTCATTGCAAATGCTTCATTTAGTAGCTTTGTATAAATTAAAGACAAAAGCAACAATGGTATTTTTTAATCCTTTTTTTTTTTTTTTTTTAGCAATTAATAGCCATTGTCAAGTTTTCCTATAGGATATTAATAATTTTAATATTCTAGAATTGTCATAAAGGGAAATAATAAGTAAAAGGAATCGTTTACTATGAGGTATGTAATGAACCTCTACAGTATCTGATATTTCTAGCTTTACTACTATTTATCTATAGAATAAATGATAGTGGTCTATTTCATCTCCATCATTTCCAGTGAGTTTCAGACCCAGATGCAGTCCCGATTCAGTTGATATTGCCTGATGTTTATGGGACTCACTGCGCATGCACCAGGGACACAGTGAGCATGTGTTGCGATGGTGTTTTGGCTCTGGTGCTTCCATTAAAGTGTATCAGGCTCCTGGAGCAGAATTATATTATACATGTTCATGCTCCTTAGTAAACTT
Organism: Pseudophryne corroboree; assembly: GCF_028390025.1. Classification (NCBI taxonomy): domain Eukaryota; kingdom Metazoa; phylum Chordata; class Amphibia; order Anura; family Myobatrachidae; genus Pseudophryne; species Pseudophryne corroboree. Next base: position 679,674,984 of record NC_086448.1, read on the forward strand.
TGGGTATGGACCCCGTGATGCCACTCTAGCCTTCTGTGTTCCTGTCCCTGCTCTTAAAACAGGGCCGCCAGCAACAGAAATCTTTGGACCCAGCTTACTTATGTTTTGCCCCCCCCCCCCATCTCTTCCCCAGTAGGAACAGGCCAGATCGCATTAGTTTGTCCTCCTGCATCTCTTCATCCTCACCCACTGTGTCTCAAGCCTCATTCCCACCTGTGTCTCTCAGCCTTATTCCCTTTTGTCTCTCCAGCCTCATCCTTGCCTGTGTCTGTCCAGCACCATCCCTGCTGTTTCTCCAGCACCGTCCATGCTGTGTCTTTCTAGCACCATCCATGTGTCTCCAGCCTCATCTTCCCTGTCTCTCCAACCTCAATCCCGCTGTGTCTCTTCATCTATAGTCATCAACTCATCTCCCCTATGTCTCTCAGCCTCATCTACCCTTTATCTCTCAGCCTCAATATTAATATACATATGTTGATCTAGCCCCATCCCCCTGTGTCTCTCAGACTCAACCCCTTGGTGTTTCTCAGCCTGATCTCCCTTGTCTCTCAGTATCATCCCCCATGTGTCTCTTACCCTCATCCCCCATGTGACTATAAGTCTCACCCCCCTGTATCTCTCAGCCTTACCCCTCTCTGTGTCTCTCAAACCCATCATCATTGTGTCTTCAGCCTCATCTCCCCTAGTGTCTTTCAGAATCACCCCCCCCTTGTTTCTGTCAGCACCATGAGTCCATGTCTCTCCAGCACATTCCCCTGTACCTTGCAAGCCACTTGTCTTCTAAACCTCCTCCCCCAATATCACTGCATCTCTTCAGCCCCTCCCCACCCCATATTTTTTCCATCTCCAGCTTAAATTTAATCCTTGCTGCCTCTTGCTCCTCTTCATGGCTACTCTGCTCTGTGATCCAGTTTTACGACTTCACGATGTCATGCATACTGCGTCTGACCCAAAAAAAACAACAACAACAACAACAACAACAACTTTATTGCAACTGCCTGTGCCCTTCTAATTACTGCTACTGCCCAAGAAAGGGCGGCACTGGGGGCCTGGTACAAGTATCCACACAAATGCCGGTCACCAGTCCCAGATTAGAGAGTGGCCACTTCTGAGTATGCCCTGTCGAGGGCAGTTTTATTTGAGCGTGTAGCTGTGTTACAAGGCTGAGCACATTACCTCATATTACAATAAGACATGTTCCCTCATTCTCTTGTGCATCTTATGGGGTTCAATAAAAAATGAACCAAGATATATTGCCGTGGCATGTCTTTATAACCATTCTGGTGGAAAATCATGTAGAAATGAATGGAACATCACTGAAAATTGAATGTCTGATATTATTCAACACTGAAAAAGTCCTATATAAACTGTAATTAATATGTAACTTTTGTAATATAATTGTCCTATTTGCTATAAAATATTTTTTAGCACTTTGAATAATATAAACTGTTGTGTACATAAAACTGTATTATACCTGTTACATTTTACTTTAGGAGAAATGGAGAATTAAATTAGATTTGTCTCATAGATATGAAATGAATGTTATATAACATGAGTGATGAGCTGGTATGCAGCCTTTGTAACCCCATGAAGGTTAGCTATAAAGGTTAGGAGAAGTTAGAAGGCTGGCTAAGAGATAGTATAGGATGAAAGTATCATGTTGAGAGAGACTGCCTAGTGATAAAAATCTGCAGCTTGAGAAGAAAGAGGTATACCTAACAGTGAAATATAGATAATAGCCCACAGAATAAAGCACACAGGCAGTGTAACATTTTCTGGTGTAATAGAGGAGTGCTTCAAGCAATAAGTCAAGCTCTAGAAAAACATACTGTAGTAATGAGATAGAGAAATCAATTTGGAAAGATGATAAAGGGACAATGATAAATGGGAATTGTTTGAGTAAACCAATGAAGAGGTGCACAGAGGTACTGTAAGAGATTACAACAGCCGCAGACTGTAAAAAGAATATACATTACGTTGAGTTGTTCTTATAAGACATAGTCATAGATTCTGGTGCTAAATATTTTATCACTGGATAGCAATACAGAGTTTATGCTTATGATAATGTAAGCTTATTGAAAGGATGACTTATTTCACTTGCCACATTATGGGTCAGATTTAACAAAGAGTGATATTCTTGTTATCACTCGTTACTCATTTTAAATAGTGCTCCAGCTAATCAGCTCCTGTCATGTGTTTGGAAAATAATAGTTAGGAGTTGATTGGCTGGGGCTCCATTTAACATATGTAGCAAGTGGTTATCACAAGTTAAATCGGTATCTGTTTGGATGGTTGACCATGTTATGGTCGACAGTCATTAGGTTGACTACTATTGGTCGACATTGACATGGTCGACCTGGACACATGGGCCAGTATTTACTAAAAATCCGAGTTTGGCCGATTTGTTTTTTTTTTCTAAATCCTAATCCGGGAATTCACTAAGCACCCATCTCGGCAGTGTCTGGTCTATTCGTAATGGTTTGAATGACAACGTTCCGAAATACGAATGAATAGACCATCGGTCAAACGTGGCTGTTATTTCATAGAATACGGGAATTCACTATTCATTCGTATTTGGGTGTTAGTCTCTGAGTGCTCAAATGCGGTCGTATTTTTTTGCGATTCGTTAAAAAAAGCGGCAAAAAAATAGACCTGCTTTTTTCAGTCGTGTTTACATGTGTTTCAAATAAAAAATCACTCACACCTGAATTAGGATGCCTATAAAAGGATGTTAGGCCCATTTCAATACACCTACACTCAGAAATGGCAGCAGGACTGTGGGCCAGTGATCTTTTGTGTGCTGTGGGATTCCTCAGACTCAGACATCAGCCTGTAAGTACCCAGGGCCAAGAAACTGAACATGGTCAGCAGGTTGTACAGGTTCCGCGGAGGCTGCGCAGGCCTCGTTTTTTTTAGGGGGCGTTTAAACTTGAACGCATTGTCCGATGATAAGGTCATACAGATGTTCCGTCTAAATCGTAACAACATTTTCCGTCTGTATGACCTTGTCAAACTGGGCCTAGACCCTGAGACAGCACGCTCTCGCCCTGTCTCAGGCCTGCACAAACTCCTGGCTGTGTTGCACTTTATGGCTACTGGCAGCTTTCAGGCTGTGTGTGGGGATGTCATAGGAATCTCACAGCCCTCATTTTCCAGAATCTTAACACAGGTTATGTATACCTAACGACCTCTTCTGTTTTGTGTTTGTTTTAATTTCTCGGTGGCCAGTTCTGTCCTAAAATCTCATGTTTATTGTTCTTTAAAATGTACACACAGGTGTTGGCTGTTTTGCAGCCCCACATCGAGGCCTCAATCTGCTTCCCTACCCAGGAGTCTCAGTGGCATGCCATCAGGGTAGATTTCTATGAGCTGGCTGGCATGCCCAATATGCTTGGAGCCATAGATTGCACACACATTCAGCTGAGACCACCTAGGGGCAGGCAGCACATATATACAAACCGCCATTTCGAACACTCCACAAATGTGCAGGTGGTTTGTGATGCAAATATCAAAATTATGAGTGTTGTTGCTGGTTACCCTGGGGGCTGCCATGACTCCTTCATCCTCAGTCAGTCATCCCTCTTTGATAAGTTTGAGGACGGGCAAATGCCAGATGGATGGCTGCTGGGTATGAAAATTTGATATGTGTAGGCCTGCGTATACTTTGTCCAAAGACAGGTGCAGATGTATTAACCTGTAGAAGGCATAAGGAAGTGTGAAACCAGTGATCTGTGCAAGGTGATAAAGGCACCAGCCAATCAGCTCCAATATGTAAATTAACATTTAGGAACAGATTTTCTGCTGCCTTTATTACCTTGCACATATCACTGGTTTTTCACTTCCTTATGCCTTCTACAGGTTAATACATCTGCCCCACAGTGTGTTACTTATGTGTTGCTGTATCTTAACATGAATCACGTTACTATATCTGTCTTTTAGGTGATGGAGGATATGGCTGTTTCTCTTGGCTTCTAACTCCATTGTCCCGACCTGATACCCCTGCTGAACACAATTACAATCATGCACATAAGTCCACGCAGAATGTGATAGAAAGATGTTTTGGTGTGCTGAAATCTAGGTTTCGGTGTCTGGATAAGTCTGGTGGCCTTTTGTTGCATAGTCCCTCCAAGGTGACTCAAATTGTGTTCTGCTGCTGCTTTCTTCATAACATGTGTTTGCAACAACATCTGCCACATGTGGAGGAGGAGGAGGAGGAGGAGGAGAAGGAAGAAAGCAGCCAGCAAGCAGAGGAATTAGAGACATCTGGTGATACTTGGAGTACTGATGTAGGGAGGCAGGTTAGGCAACAGATCATCAATCGCTATTTCTAAGGTAAGCTTGGTTTGCTTATTTCATTTGTTGTGTAATCATAAATAGATGTTTTGCCTTTTTAACCAAAAACCATTACTCAGAATGTGTCTGTCTCCTTGACACATACAAACATACCCTCGCTATATGAAAAACAAATGTCGCATGTGTATTGTGTGTATTTTTAATCTCAAAACAACAGATTATGAGTGGCATGCATTAAGTCTGAATAAGTGATCGTAAACTTGCAGTGCTAATTTCTTACAAGCCCACATCATCCACTTAGTATTTCACTTTATCATTGTGTGTAACGTCCTAATGCACAGGTTCACAAACTCGGCCCTCAGGACCACACACAGTGCATGTTTTTCACGTAACCCAGTAGAAGCACAGGTGTATGAATTACTCACAGACATATGTTAAAAGGTTCACAGGTGGAGCTAATTATGTCACTTGTGATTCTGTGAGGAGACCTGCAAAACATGCACTGTGTGGGTTCCTGAGGGCCAAGTTTGAGAACCTGTGTTCCCAAAAAACACTCCTCAACATATAATATGTTAGCCTTGAGGAATACATGTGTCCCTATGTGTGATGCACCATCATATTTAAGACTCACAAACTTACTGTAATCAGGAATAATTTATTTCCTAATGTTTGATGCTGTAAACTTGATGATGTGTAAGTAAATACACAGTTTGCCACACATATACATTATTATACACAGTTTGTGTTTTTTGTTGAAAAATTACATGTTTGTTTGTTTCAGCATCACGTGTAAAAACATTCTTAATAATTTTTAACACACACAAACATGTCCCAACAATACTGACATTCATTTGGACAATGTTTTTCAACAAAAACAAAGGAAACATATTACAAGCTTTTTACGCAACTCAATTGTGTTCTTCTTGTAATGTTGTATAGATAAGATAGCTAAGATATGTATCACTAACATTAGGGGTAATTCCAAGTTGATCGCAGCAGGACATTTTTTTTTAGCAGTTGGGCAAAACCATGTGCATTGCAGGGGAGGCAGATATAACATGTGCAGAGAGAGTTAGATTTGGGTGTGGTGAGTTCAATCTGCAATCTAAATTGCAGTGTAAAAATAAAGCAGCCAGTATTTACCCTGCACAGAAACAAAATAACCCACCCAAATCTAACTCTTTCTGCACATGTTATATCTGCCTCCCCTGCAGTGCACATGGTTTTGCCCAACTGCTAAAAAATGACCTGCTCCGATCAACTTGGAATTGCCCCCATTGTAATTTGGATTGTCTGCAGGCAAAGAGAATGATTGGAATCTAGAAAGAGTAATGATTAGAAAAAAATCAAGTGGTCAGTTTACTTCCTGCTAAAGACATTCTGCCTGGCTGGCAATTATTGTATCTGCAGGCAAAGAGAATGATTGGAATCTAGAAAGAGTAATGATTAGAAAAAAATCAAGTGGTCAGTTTACTTCCTGCTAAAGACATTCTGCCTGGCTGGCAATTATTGTATCTGCAGGCAAAGAGAATGATTGGAATCTAGAAAGAGTAATGATTAGAAAAAAATCAAGTGGTCAGTTTACTTCCTGCTAAAGACATTCTGCCTGGCTGGCAATTATTGTATCTGCAGGCAAAGAGAATGATTGGAATCTAGAAAGAGTAATGATTAGAAAAAATCAAGTGGTCAGTTTACTTCCTGCTAAAGACATTCTGCCTGGCTGGCAATTATTGTATCTGCAGGCAAAGAGAATGATTGGAATCTAGAAAGAGTAATGATTAGAAAAAAATCAAGTGGTCAGTTTACTTCCTGCTAAAGACATTCTGCCTGGCTGGCAATTATTGTATCTGCAGGCAAAGAGAATGATTGGAATCTAGAAAGAGTAATGATTAGAAAAAATCAAGTGGTCAGTTTACTTCCTGCTAACATGTATGTGTGGCTCCATCAACATTTCCCTCCTCCAATACCAAAACAAAATGGTAATGAATAAATGTGCATACTAATTTTTTTTTTGGCCCACTAATAATTAATGATGTTGAAAAAAGGGTCAAGGAGCTAAGTGTTATATTATTTTAGCAACAAAAACACGTGCTTTGGGTTGCTGCTTGTCCTGCCCTTTGCCTTTAGCACTGTCATGTTGTCATGCTCTGGTGGACCGTCTTGGTGGTGATGAGACTGGCGTGATATTTGGAGTGGTCGTACCAGAACTGCTGCTTGTTTGCTGTTGGTGCATGCATCTGAGTGTTTCATTCAGGTTAGTGAGGGTGGCATGGAGTACACGTGTAGCAGCATTTTGATTGTCTACTATTCGGAATAAACTTTCATTAATCTTTTGATTGGTTTGAAAAATGCTCATATAACTTTGCTGTTGTCTGTGCTGTTCTTCCATTATGCGCTGTAAGTTGGCCATGACCTGTGTAATGTCTGTACGCATGAGTTCCATGGTATTGCCTATTCTGGTTGTTTGTTCATTTTGTCTACTCAGATTTCTTGAGATTCTTCTGAGGTGAGATGGTAGGCTTGCAAACATTTGTGTCTGCTTATGCAGGCAATCTTCATTAGTGGCCTGCTGTCTAGCCCAAATAGTCCGAAACACCTGATCAGGGCCTTGTGTTCCTGGTGTTGTTGGGCTGTGTTGTGGTGGTGGTGTGCTTTGCTGTGGTGGTGTACTCACAGGTGCTGGGGGACTCATTCCTTGCATTAATGGCTGCATTTCTAAGATGTTTGTCTCCTCCATGTCACTGTGTTGGTGTTGTTGTGGAGGGATGCTATTCCCAGGACTCGAAGCTGAAATGTTAAACAAATCTCCGTTAGCTATCCATATGTTTGTGAAATGTTTAAAAAACACTACACATGGAACACATGTCATTCACTGTTGCTTTCAACTATTCTGGCTAGCAACATCATCACTCATAGCTTAAATACATACATATGCCTGTTTGAGGCAAATGTGTCTGGTTACTTAATTGGGAAAGCAAACACTTTATTTTTATTGTAGCTCACACATACTTCACCATAAAAACACATTGGAATACATAATGTGTTACCTTATAGCTTTTTTAAACAAACATAGTAATGTTTTTATATGTATTTTGCAATGTTACCTCAAGCACACATGTGAAATATGGAAAAACAACCTTACTTTTTGCAAACAAACCAACATGCTTTTTTGTTGCAGCATCTTACACCCAATGTCATACTGTATGGCTCAAGTGGACATACATATCTTTACTGGATGTGGACAAGTCCATTTAGCATGGATTCCATTTCAGCTTTTACTTACTGCGGTAAGTATTTTAGTTTTTGATGTGTTTTGACTTAATGCGGCTATGACTGATTTTGATTATGTTCTGACATTTAACACTTTTTTTTCAGTTTGATACTCACAATCAAGATGAGGGGAGTGTGGATGACGTCTTGGAGGTGTGTCCAAAATTTGGAGTGGGGGTACAGAACATACGGACGATAATCTTCGTGGCGGGGTAGCCTGCTGTGTTTGTGCCGGGACACAAGACCTTGCTTTCTTTTCGGCCACAGGTTTTTTGTGGTAATGTGTTACAGAAGTGCCACTTCTGCTGCTCCATACTTCATTTGATGGACCTTTTAATGAAAGTGCAATTTTGTTATGCCCATTCCTTTACAAGCATACCCTATACTACAATGGACACTTTACCTGCTTCCGCAGCGTCATCATCATCAGATGTGATACGAGTTACTGGCCGACGAGTAGTACTGCTTTTTTCAGACACTGTATAAAAAAAAAAATCATGCTATTGTGTATACATCCACCCATTATGCTTATAAACAATTTTTCTTTTAGAAATGCTTGGTTTTTATTTTAAACAAACATAAGGACCAGAAATTTAAAAAAAAAAAAAAAACAATGACCAAAACACATATGCACTATGGCAACATCAACACAGGAAAACATGTACAGGACACTGACATAGGCCACAAGTTCAAGAAAAGATTAAAAACATAAAAAAACACACACAACTTAATTTTGTATTGGTTTGAAAAATATTTCAGATGCAATATATAATTTGCTCTGTGATGTGGCACTCCAAAAACACATTACCACTATATGAGCAAAAACAAAATGCAGCAATTTATATAAAAATTACACTGCAGTGTGGTGTCACGGTACAAATACAAGCAACAAAAAAAAATTAAAAAAATTGTTTTTAAAATTAAATAATTAACATTATCTAAAGATGACATTACACATGTAAGTGGTTCCCAAACCACTTTCCAGTACTCCAGCCTCTAACATGACAACCACTGTTTTTAAAAAATTGCACATGGATCACTTAAATATAAAGCATAGTCACAATTTTTAAAAATAAAACACCCAAAAGGAAAACATTATTGCAGGACAATTCAGAGACACACCAAGTCCAAACTACACATGCAAAATATCTGTCAGAAAAACACATGACATACAATAAAGTAAGATGTTACATTGGCTTTTGTATAAAACATTAACCAAAACAATGTATTTGCTGACACACACTTGAAGATGGGAGTAATATGCAACATCACATGACACATATTTAAAAAAACAACAAAACCATAGAATGTAAATGCAAATACACATGCTCACCATTCTTCCTGGGCCTATCTGAATCCCGGACATTGGTTGCAGAGACAACTTCTGGAGGGATTACACTCCGCATGGGCTCCTCATACTCCAGATAACTTGCAATATAGGGCTGCCCACCACCGGTTTTCCGAGCCTCCTTGGCCTCCTTGGCCATTTTGGACTTAACACGTCGCTTTATGTCATAGTACCGTTTGCGGCACGTGTCCTCCGTCCGCTTGACCACCCCCTCACTATTGACAGCAGCAACAACTTTCACCCACAACACCGTCTTCCTCCGTGTTGGCACCTTGGTGGACTCAGGGCCAAATAGCTGCCTCTGATACTTCATCAGCTCACACACCAATGCCACATTTTCAGCAAAACTAAACTTTACATTCCGCCCAGTCTTAGTAGTGGTGCGTGGCTGCGGAGCACTCTGACTGTCACTATCACTTGAGGCTGCTGCAGCAACCTCACCCACCTCCTCCACCTCACTAACCTCACTAACACTCACCTCCTCCACCTGACCAACCTCCTCCCCCTCACTCACACCCTCCACCTCTGAGTCACACATAATTGTGTGTCTAAACAGTTAACACAGAAAAAAAAAAAAAAAAAACACACTCCTCCACTACCACTACACAACTCACACACACGCACACACACGCACACACACGCACACACACGCACACACAAACACTGACAAGGGACTATAAAGAAAAATAACTTGGACTAAAAATGAGACAAAACCACAAAATACAAGACAACAAGAATGACAAGATGACTTTCAAACACAATACCACACTCAGAAATCGCTACCAACACTCCTCACCAAACCACAAATTCACCTACCTCCACAGCACAACCTCCCTCCTCCTCACCACTAACTAAACCCACGAGGTGCGGACGGTTTGGGGCGTATTTATATGGTTGCGCACAGACACTCCTACCATCTGAAACACAACCAATCACGAACGGGGATGAAAATCGAAACTGAAAGTGAAAATGCGGCTCGGGAAAAAAAAAACCCGGCCGTGTTTAACTTAGGAAAAAAAACAGCAAATACAACAAAAACACGTACGCAAACGACAATGACGGCCGTAAATGTGCCCAAAAAAAACGACTGGCATCGACATCGGAAAACACGAAAACCATAAAGTCGACTGCTTCGTAACTTTGCGTATATGGATTCAAAAAGTTGCATGAAAAGGCACCCGATACAAAACGAGTTTAAACACTACACAAACCGACTCAAACACGAATATTAGTAAATATTGGCCATGGTCGACATGTGAAAATAGTCGACACATGAAAGGTTCACACATGAAAAGGTTGACATAATGACTGTCGACCATAACATGGTCGACCATTCATACCGGAACCAGTTAAATCTGCCCCAATGTTCAGTTGGTCCTAAGAGACCCCTTTTAGGAAACCTGTATTATTCTGCCATCTAATAAATAACTCAGTACTCATGTTTTGAATATTACTCTTTAGTACTGGTAACCCAAATATTCATGATTTTTGTAAGAATAATTAAGTGAAAGACAACAGTATGTTATTTTAAATGTATTATATTGTTAAAGAATAAATTGATCAGTTTATATTGGAAGTTATTTAGAAACACACTTTGGGCCCCTCATAAGCAACTCTGCCAAACTTCCGTAAATGCTCAGAAGTCTGATATGAGTAGCCATCCTTTTTGTGACTCGCATGGACCTTTGTGACTGCACCACCCCCAGCCTGCATCACTATTAGTGTAACTTGCAAGTACCACATGCTGGATGCGAGAGATTTGTCTGAAATACGAATCCTCATTGCCATACACATGACTTGGAATATGGTGTAACCATATAACATTTTACCTATGAGCTGCAGGTGTAACCCCCCGGGTTTGGCAGGTGTCTAAGTAGTTGGAAGAGGTATCACAGATGTCTGTTGGCTAGGTGATAGACCCTTTCCCTAAGATGTTTCCCCCCGTACCTTGTTCACTGTATCAGGTTCAAAGAGGTAGGAGAGATTTATAGGCAACGGTTACTCAATGACAGATATTTCAAACAGGAAGTTATTTTACTTGGCCGCAAAGACTTCTGGATTAGAGATGATAATTAATTATATGGCAAGAATTGAATAATCACAATAATGCAAATGTATAAAACCTTTTATGTATAAAACCTTCTAAATAGGAAAAGTGGTCACACTTCTGTCATGAAATAGCACAGAAAAAGACCCCGTGGCTTACCAGTCTGAAGACTGGCACTGCTGCTGTGTGGTGTGAGGGTGGTGCACGCCAAGCAGAATGCTGTAGAGGTTCAAACGTCAGGTGCAGCTGGCTTTCCTGATCAGTCTCCTCTCCTGGCTTATGCTGGAAGGGCTGGTGTTCCATGTGTTGGCATTACCATCAGACCGGGACTGTGGGCACCACCATGTTGGAAGCAGTAAGCTGACTACCGGCCAGCCAGTGGGGAGATAGCTATGGTCCTTTTTGCAACTCTGGCCAATTGACTGCCACCAATTCCAATAAAAGGAGCTTAGATTCAGTCTGCAAACTGCCAGTGCACCAAGGGGATCATTCCGAGTTGATCGCTCGCTGTCGTTTTTCGCAGTGCAGTGAACAGGTTACTACTGCGCATGCGTATACACCGCAATATGCAGGCATGTCGCAAGGGTACAAAGCGGATCGTTGCTAGGCGATGGATTCAACGAAGAATCCATTCGCACAGCTGATCGCAAGGAGATTGGCAGGAAGAAGGCGTTTGAGGGTGGCAACTGACCGTTTTCAGGCAGTGTTTGGAAAAATACAAGCGTGTCCAAGCGTTTGCAGGGCGGGTGTCTGACGTCAACTCTGGGACCAAAAAGACTGAAGTGATCGCATAGGCTGAGTAAGTCCAGAGCTACTCAGAAATACCCCCCCAATTTTTTCCCGCTCTGCTGCACACGCGTTCGCACACTTACAAAGCAAAAATACACTACCCCGTGGGCGGTGACTATGCGTTTGCACGGCTGCTAAAAGTAGGTAGCGAGCAATCAACTCGGAATGACCCCCATGTCACTACTTTTGTATGCAACTTGTTTCTGTGCTCCATTAATTGCTCTCTGAATCCTGAATCCCAGTTACCAGGGACTCTCTACCTTACTACAGCCAGTAATCAGCCTGTATACTCACTGCAGCCAAGAAATGTTGAGCCTTTGTTTCCACTGCATCAGAAAGCCAGTGATCAGCCTGTATCCTCTCTGCAGAAGCAAGTCAGTGTTCAGCTTGTATTTCTACTGCAGCCAGCAGTATCCAGCCTGTATTCTCACTGCAGCAACCTACTGGTGATCAGCCTGTATTCTCACCGCAGCAGCAAGCCACTTTTCAGCTTGTATTCCCACTGCAGCCAGCAGTGTTTAGCCATACCTCCCGACTGTCCCAATTTTTGTGTGACAGTCTCATTTTTTGGGCACTATCCCGCTGTCTCACCCACAGGCCGCAGTGTCCCGTGGTGGGGAGGCGGCAGTTGGGAGGCCTCCTGGCACTCTGTTCTGCATAGCACAGCAACAGTGCATTTTCGGGAGACATAGGGGCTGGGAGCATGCCAGCAGCTCCCAGAGCGCTTGGCATGCCCCTAAGTGACGAAATAGGGAGGCGTGCCTTGAGAACATGTTATCCCCGCAAACCCATGCCCCCTTTCCTGAGGCCATGTGTCATTTTCGGGCACTGCATGGCTTTGTTGCGGAGAAGACCCTACTCGCACTTCCTCAATGTTGGGAGATATGGTTTAGCCTGTACTCTCACTGCAGCAGCCAGCAAATGTTCAGTTAGTATTCCATTTCCTACTGCAGCCAGCTGTGTTCAGCCTGCATTCTCACTGCAGCAGTCAGTCAGTGTTCAGCTTATATTTCCACTGCAGTCAGCAATGTTCAGCCAGGGCCGGATCTAGACCTTGTGGCACCCAGGACTAAAATATAGGGGTGAGCAGAGCCGGCCCTAACCAATATGATGCCCTAGGCAAGATTTTTGCTGGTGCCCCCTAGCACCACCGCTAGTTCTGCAGGAGATGCCTGGCATGAGTCAGCTGGTAGCTCTGCTAATGTCAGGTGCCTTTTGTTTATAAAAATGCATCTTATTTGCATTACTATGTGGCTAGGATGCACATGCAGCTTCTGCTGATTAAAATGATATGCAGCATGCCTATATTCTGTGTGTGACTGCGGCTATATCTGCATATGAAATGCTACATTACAGCGATTTCCAGGACTACACTGCAACGTAGCATTTTGTATGCAGATACAGCCGCAGTCACACACAGAATATAGGCATGCCGCATATCATTTTAATCAGCAGAAGCTGCTGGTGCCCCTAAGCATACCAAATGCCCTAGGCAATTGCCTAGTTTGCCTATGCCTAAGGCCGGCTCTGGGGGTGAGGCTTCATGGACAAGGGGCGTGGCCAGTTATGCCCCCTGTAGCTGTGCCCTCAGTAGTTGTGCCCCCAGTACTGTGCCCCCTGTAGAGTTGTGCCCCCTGTAGAGTTGTGCCCCCTTTAGTATTGCCCCCAGTACTGTGCCCCCTGTAGAGTTGTGCCCCCTAGTTGCGCCGCTTACAAAATAAAAATAAAAAAATTAATACTTACAATCCCCACTCCTTCTTCCAGACCGCTGCTGCCCTCCATCTCCGGCCGCTGGCGCCGCTCCTCAGATCTACCCCATAGCATAGTCAATTATGACCTCTAGTGTCTATGTGCCGCTCCCACAATGCAGTGCGGGTGCGCGATGACTTCATTGCGCACCACACACCACCGAGCATCTACACAGCACCGGGCGACACCAGTAGCAGATCTTGCCATGGCGGCGGCCCTCTTCGGAAATGGCCTCTTCCTGTCAATCAGCTTGTGAATGGCTGTACTATCGAAATTTCGCACCATCTTGCTGCCTTTTGGTGACGCGTGTGGGCATTGCGGTACATACCCATGCGCAGTCAATCGATAATCGCCCGCTGTGCAAAAACACAGCAGCGATCAGGTCTGAATCGGGCCCTACATCAGGCTACCACACTTAGAGCATCCAGCTGTGTCATAATTTTCTAATTTAGGCCCTCATTTATCAAGCCTTGGAGAGTGATAAATAGCACAGTGATGAAGTGCCAGCCAATCAGCTCCTAACTGACATATTACAGGCTGTGTTTGAAAAATGACAGGAGCTGATTGGTTGGTACTTTATCACCGTGCTATTTATCACTCTCCAAGGCCTGATAAATCTGGGCCTAAGACACTACACTGGGTACACACATCAAGTCAACCCTGACAGCTCTGCTCTAGCAAACTTGTTAATATGAGTTTTACAATAGATAGCCTGACCATATTATCCCTTTTACCTGGGACACTCATGAATTACACAGGTTCTGTGGCTGCTTAAAACCAGGTGAAATGCAGGCTTGTAGTGAGCCAACCACAGAACCTGTGTAATTCATGAGTGTCCCAGGTTAAAGGGTTAATATGGTCAGCCTACATTAGGTGAGCTGTTTAGCTTAATTCAGGATAGGTTCATGCCCTGATTGGATTAGCCATCACCTGTCAACTAGAGATGAGCGCCTGAAATTTTTCGGGTTTTGTGCTTTGGTTTTGGGTTCGGTTCCGCGGCCGTGTTTTGGGTTCGACCGCGTTTTGGCAAAACCTCACCGAATTTTTTTTGTCGGATTCGGGTGTGTTTTGGATTCGGGTGTTTTTTTCAAAAAACCCTAAAAAACAGCTTAAATCATAGAATTTGGGGGTCATTTTGATCCCATATTATTATTAACCTCAAAAACCATAATTTCCACTCATTTTCAGTCTATTCTGAATACCTCACACCTCACAATATTATTTTTAGTCCTAAAATTTGCACCGAGGTCGCTGGATGACTAAGCTAAGCGACCCTAGTGGCCGACACAAACACCTGGCCCATCTAGGAGTGGCACTGCAGTGTCACGCAGGATGTCCCTTCCAAAAAACCCTCCCCAAACAGCACATGACGCAAAGAAAAAAAGAGGCGCAATGAGGTAGCTGTGTGAGTAAGATTAGCGACCCTAGTGGCCGACACAAACACCGGGCCCATTTAGGAGTGGCACTGCAGTGTCACGCAGGATGTCCCTTCCAAAAAACCCTCCCCAAACAGCACATGACGCAAAGAAAAAAAGAGGCGCAATGAGGTAGCTGTGTGAGTAAGATAAGCGACCCTAGTGGCCGACACAAACACCGGGCCCATCTAGGAGTGGCACTGCAGTGTCACGCAGGATGGCCCTTCCAAAAAACACTCCCCAAACAGCACATGACGCAAAGAAAAAAAGAGGCGCAATGAGGTAGCTGACTGTGTGAGTAAGATAAGCGACCCTAGTGGCCGACACAAACACCGGGCCCATTTAGGAGTGGCACTGCAGTGTCACGCAGGATGTCCCTTCCAAAAAACCCTCCCCAAACAGCACATGACGCAAAGAAAAATAAAAGAAAAAAGAGGTGCAAAATGGAATTGTCCTTGGGCCCTCCCACCCACCCTTATGTTGTATAAACAAAACGTACTGTACTGTGTCTGCTGCTAATATAGACTGGTTGATAAAGAGATGTAGTAGTAGTAGTATGTATGTATAAAGAAGAAAGAAAAAAAAACCACGGGTAGGTGGTATACAATTATGGACGGACTGCCCAGTGCCGACACAGAGGTAGCTACAGCCGTGGACTACCGTACTGTACTGTGTCTGCTGCTAATATAGACTGGTTGATAAAGAGATGTAGTAGTAGTATGTATGTATAAAGAAGAAAGAAAAAAAAACCACGGGTAGGTGGTATACAATTATGGACGGACTGCCGAGTGCCGACACAGAGGTAGCTACAGCCGTGAACTACCGTACTGTGTCTGCTGCGACTGGATGATAAATAATGATATAAAAAATATATATATATATCACTACTGCAGCCGGACAGGTATATATTATATAATGACGGACCTGCTGGACACTGTCTGTCAGCAGAATGAGTTTTTTATAGAATAAAAAAAAAAACACCACACAAGTGAAGTCACACGACGAGTGTTTAACTTTTTCAGGCAATCACAATATAGTATACTATACTACTAACTATACTGGTGGTCAGTGTGGTCAGGTCACTGGTCAGTCACACTGGCAGTGGCACTCCTGCAGCAAAAGTGTGCACTGTTTAATTTTAATAATAATATGTACTCCTGGCTCCTGCTATAACCTATAACTGGCACTGCAGTGCTCCCCAGTCTCCCCCACAATTATAAGATGTGTGAGCTGAGCACAGTCAGATATATACATAGATGATGCAGCACACTGGGCTGAGCAGTGCACACAGATATGGTATGTGACTGAGTCACTGTGTATCGTTTTTTTCAGGCAGAGAACGGATATAAATAAAACTGCACTGTCTGGTGGTCACTGTGGTCAGTCACTAGTAAACTCTGCACTCTCTACAGTTCTACAGTACTCCTAATCTCCAGTAAATCAGGTCAATCTCTCTCTCTCTCTCTTCTAATCTAAATGGAGAGGACGCCAGCCACGTCCTCTCCCTATCAATCTCAATGCACGTGTGAAAATGGCGGCGACGCGCGGCTCCTTATATAGAATCCGAGTCTCGCGAGAATCCGACAGCGTCATGATGACGTTCGGGCGCGCTCGGGTTAACCGAGCAAGGCGGGAAGATCCGAGTCGCTCGGACCCGTGAAAAAAAACATGAAGTTCGTGCGGGTTCGGATTCAGAGAAACCGAACCCGCTCATCTCTACTGTCAACCCTACTTCTACTTCATTTGTATCACCTGCTGGTTGCCAGAGAAACAGGTCTCAAACCTTGGGCTTAGGTTTAGCTTTTCCTGTGTGTCCTGAGTGACTGCTGACCTTGTCAGTCTTCATCTCTGGCATTCCTTAATTGATCTGCGTGTATGACTTCTGACTTCATTACTGAATTACTCCTTGTGTATCCTGTTGATCAGCAGTGTCTGACACAGTATGTTCCTGACTCCATTGCTGTTTGATCCTCTTGGTTCCTTGTGATCTGCTAAGTTAAGACCTAGGGGGTCATTCTGACCCATTCGCTCGCTGCTTTTTGTCGCATCCGAACGAATGGGTCCCTACTGCGCATGCGCCGGTGCCGTAGTGCCGATGGCCATAGCAGGGCTGCGATCGCCTTTGCCTGATTGACAGGCAGAGGTGATTGCTGGGTGGAAGTGGGCGGAATGGCAGCCTTTGGCTGCCGTTTCATGGGAGCGGTCTGACCAACGCAGGCGTAGCCGGACCAAAATGAGGGCGGGCCGCAGCGGCTGTGTGACGTCACACGCAGCCGCTGCGGGACGGGGAGCGATGAGTAGCTCCCGGCCAGCACGCTAAAGCTGCGCTGGCCGGCGCTACTCTTGAAGTGCAAAGGCATCGCCGCTGTGCGATGACTTTGCACTTCTGCAGGGGGGCCGGCACTGACATGCGGGCCGGACTAGCCCTATGCTGGGCGTCCCCCCACATATCAGTGTGAATGATCGTAGCTGTGCTAAATTTAGCGATCCACCCAGGGCAGACAGTGTCTTCAGTAAGTAATCACTATTCATGGTCCGCAAGATGCCTGTTTGTGCAGGATTATTTTCAATGTAATCATGCAACTGAGGTTCAGACAAACTTGAGTCCTCTGTGTCACCTCCTGCCCAGTGTACCCTGCAGCCTACAGGCCTCCTGTGTCACTTCAGTCCCCTGTCAGTCCAGCTTCCTACCACCTATGTCACTCCTGCCCATTACTCCAACCTCCTGCCCCCTGTCACTCCAGCTCCTGCTCCCCCTGTCACTCTAGCCCCCTTCCCTCTGTGTTACTCCAGCCTCCTGCCCCTGTGTCACTCCAGAACCCTGCACCCTGTGTTACTTCAGTAACTCCTCCCTCTGTCACTCCAGCCTCCTCTCCCCTGTGTTACTCCAGCCTCCTGCCCCACTCCAAAACCCTGCCCCCCTGTGTCAGTTTGGGCTTCTGCCCCCTGTGGCACTCCAGCCTCCTGATTATAACAGAAACAAAATCCACATGGTCACTATTCCTGTAATTCTTGCTGCTTCTGTCAGAGAATTACCATTCAGTTAAGTTTGAGTTAAACATTAAACATATCTTGTTCTTCAGACATATACTCAATACTCAGAGGCAGTACTCTGGGAGGCAACGGAGTCATCTGCCGCCGGGCTCCTGCTCTGAAGGGGGCACCTCTCCTCCCATTCTGTGACACCACTGAATTAAGTTAATTGATAGCTGTCGCTGTCTTTTCAGTGGCCGACTTCCTCACTGGTCCCTGCACCTTACAAATCACACCCTTTTTATTATACTGAATATACACATTTTACAGGTATCACACCTAGGATTAGAAACCACAACCTATTACACTGGAAGCAGACACCATACTGATGAAGCTGTTTGCTCCTGTATAGGAAATATGAGAATTTTAACTATATGAAGATACTTCTCTGACAATTACACGTAACTTCTACTTCATATAGTTAGAATTCTCATAACTCCAGTAAAGTGTCTGCTGTCAGTGTAACAGGTCAGGGTTCTAATCCTGGGTATGATTGCTAAGAAATGTTTGATTTAAAATAAAAGACAATTAAATGTATAAATACAGTATATAAATTTTTTTCAGAACACTTCATACACACACACACACACACACACACACACACACACACACACACACACATACACACACACACACACACACACACACACACACACACACACACACACACGCACACATACATACATACATATATTTATCTTAATATAGGAAATAGGGGGGCACCAATATTTATCTTGCCTCCGGGCGACTGTGACGAACTTACGCCACTGTCAATACTACAATAGTATCCAAGTAGGGAAATATAGTGCAGTACATTTACCAAACAAAATTATGTGTTGTGGCATTTTGTTTATAGAAATAACATGGTACGTGCTTTGTAAAACACTGATTGTACAGTACTGTCAGATAGGACAAATGTATGTAAGAAGGAGCATTCTCTCCCCTGCACTTCCCTAGGCAACACCACTGATATTGTACCTTATTGTGTTACACAAAGTGTTCCCATATTCTGCATAAACCAAATAAAATGGTGTCTATTTGGGGGGGTCATGACTCGACTGCCATCTGGAACAGTCATATTTGTGGAGAGATCTGAGACTTTCTTTCACTCTTATTTATCCAGTGTTGGTGTAGGAGCACTTAAGTTTATATTTGAACAACACTTATCCATGGGAAATACAGACTACTTTCATTCCACATAAATGTGGGACCTGAAGATACATGTGTGTCCTCATATATTATTGTCCTAGTCCCACCGAGCAGCCCTTTTTAGTGAGCCAGGTCCCGTGCATCTTGTATTCCCCCATCTGGCTTGTATATTTTCTGCTGGTTTCCTATAAAAGGACATTGCTGTGGGTGTTTTTCATGCCTTTATCATGTTCGCTAAAATGACTTACTGTAACATGACTGATACATTAAAAACACTATCAGCATCACAATTGGTAAATACAAAGTTTAACATTGTGAACAATGTAGCTTTTAAATGAGCAGGAGCTACCTACAGCAATTTGCTTTTTGTATAAGATGCTGCTGTCATGTCAGGTCCATCCCACCACACAAGTATTGTTGCAGTAGCAATGGACTTTGGGGGTCATTTAGAGTTGATCGTAGCAGCAAATTTGTTAGCAGATGGGCAGAACCATGTGCACTGCAGGGGAAGGGGGGGGGACACAGATATAACATGTGCAGAGAGAGCTAGATTTGGATTGTTAGAGTTAGGTATATTGTTTCTGTGTAGAGTAAATACCGGCTGCTTTATTTTTACATTGCAGTTTAGATTTCAGTTTGAACACACCCCACCCAAATCTAACTCTCTCTGCACATGTTATATCTGCCCACTCCCCCCCCCCCCCCACAGTGCACATGGTTTTGCCCATTTGCTAACAAATTTGCTGCTACGAACAGATCTGAATTAGGCCCTATGGCCTGATTCAGACATGGACACAAAAGGCACAGCTGATATGCAAAAATATGCTAATAGCGTAGTAAGCACCTTGTGTTAAAAAAACGCCCACTACCGATGTCCCAGATCACCAGCATGACCAATGGTCACAACATCGGCTATCTGAGTAACTCTAAGGTTACGTAAAATGGCTGTCACATCTCCGCTGCCTAGGCCAGCAAATCTGTCACTGGCCTCGTATCTCACCCAAAACTAAGGAAACCCTGGGGTAAATTTACTAAGGTGGGAGATTTTTAGAACTGGTGATGTTGCCCATGGCAACTAATCAGATTATATCTATTATCTGCTAGAAGCAGCTAGATAAATGGTAAGTAGAATCTGATTGGTTGCCATGGGCAACATCACAGTTCTAAAAATCTCCCACCTTAGTAAATTTACCCCCCTGTCTCCTTTTTCAAACACCAGTGCGCCACGACCGGGGTCGTAAAGACATTGCAGCACTTGCACACTGCAGCCATGGCGCATGCGCAGTCCACAAAACATAGGCCAATTGCGACTCACTGGGGACGGCTGAATCAACCCCTATATCCCTATCCGAGTCACCCCTCATGTGCAGCCTAGCTGTGACTCGATGCACCTTACTCTACCAGGGGGCACAGATTTTGTTTGATCCTTCTGGATTTGGTGTATTAGGGGATTTCTTCTTACCATAATTTTCTTCTTGCCTGTTACTGACTCCACCCACTGCGTAGTGGGAGGGTAGTGCTGCCACCATCAAGCTCTTACAATTGGAACTCAGAATTGCTTACTTCCACTCAGGTTCCACTTCCTACCATCTGCACCTGAAACCACATACTGCTGGATATGCGTGGTCACGCTGCTGCAACACTTCATGCACAGTGTCTGCTAATTCCAACTGCTCCCTTACACTGAACCAGTGTCTGCAGGGTAGCTGGCAGAGGGTCTCTGACCTTGAGTCCATCCTCTGTTCCCCCGTCCTCAGTACCAGACATTTTTCTACATTCCTGCACATCTGGTATGTCTCGCCAGCAGTGGCACGAGTTGAAGGGGGATCACAAATCTGTGACACTTACCCCAGTTCCCACTGTAGAAAAAAAGAAATACTGGAGATGGCTTTTTTCAAAATAATCAATGGACAATTGTACCACTATCACAATATGATAAAATACAATTTATTTCACATTCATAAACTGAGATCTCAATCACCTCAAACAGTAAAAAAGGGTATATCATAAAAACATATAATTAGACCACTTGCATATTCTTCTGTGGTTATTATAACCACAATAACTGGCTAGGGCTCAGTTCCACAATAGCTCACAAGTTCAATGGAATATGAAGTATTACCAGACCGTTCAGAAGTAATCCCCTAGGTACCTCAGTTCATATAGAGATCTAAATTGCAAATGGGGATAGGTCCGAGTCATCATGTGCTTGTCTTTAAAATGTCCGGTGGATGCAAAAAGAGTCCAAATAAATGCCGGGAATAAAGATGAAGGATGCAGCGCTTGTGGTCAACCAGGAGTGTAGCTCAACGCATTTCACTGGTCCAGTAACTCTCAGCTTCCTCAGGAGCATACATAAGGTGTCATCCTGATGTGTTTATATACCCATACAATTAAGAAATAAATCAGAATATCTGTGGTACTGGTTATAATAACCCAAAATATATTCATCAAAACAGTATTTATTCATAACAGAAGATAATTCTGTATCTGATGAGACAGAAATAATTAAGACATTTTACAAATTGGAGGATTTACTTAAAGCTGAATCCAGAAATTGGCTGGATAGTATTAACCTCCAACAATATTTAGACAAAAAAAATGATCCCTAGAGGGCTTTATCTATTTAAACCCTCAATATTTCAGGATGATATAGAATACCAGGGAGAATGGGATCAATTATTAGACAATTTTTCATTTGCATTGATTGGTCTAATCATCAGATACAGAACGTATCTATAGGTACAATCTATAGAGAGAGAAAAATAGAAGATATTAAGAAAACCATGGATAAATTGATAAGTGATGAGAGGCTAAAAGAAAAAGATAGAATAGTAAATGTAAAAGTTATTAAATATGAACGTAATATTATGGAAATAAAACAAAAAAAGTTTAAAAGAGATCTTGATTATGAGAACAATATGGTTAGAACATTTAAAGACAAACAGAAATCTACTAAAGTTAGAGATGAAGAGAGACAAGGAAACTTCATACAAAAAGAGAGAAAGGTTTGGAGACAAAACAATAGATGGGAAAATCGGAACTATCGTAATACCAGATCCTATAGTGGACAGATACAACATTTCAGGGAAGATCCCTCTATGAGGGATAGAGGTAGGACATATAACCATTCTAATGAGAGACATAATTCTTCAGGAGAAGAACCCAGTATTACATCCACGAACAATGGGGAGTACAGTACTAGGGGGCATTTTTTAGGAGCTCGCCCAAAAGTCAACTACCGGGATACACCCAACAGCAACATGTGGGGAGCACCAAAAAGGAGAAGAGATCCAAGCCAAGAGGGGGAAGAGGTGGGAGACATAGGAAAGGAAAAGAAAAACCCAAAGAGAATGTAATTAACGTTGAGCATGTATAGGTCTCCAGGCAGAGTGTTTTTAACCTTTCCACCAGGAATCTTAGTAATTCAGAAATCTCCCTCCTTGAAAAGGGTCTCAAATTCACCCCAACAAGTGAGCCTAATATGTTCAACCCTTTTGTCAAATTGAACCGTTATGTACGTACCATGTGTAGAAAACACTACTTTGCAAATAAAAATCTGTCCAGGAGTAATGATGAGTCTGTCCCCATAATACTAGACAGTAATGATGATATTCTATTAGCCACACTGGAGGAATTATGGGAGCAGAATCATATAGAAAATGACAAGATAGAAAAGATATATGATTGTGATAAAAAACTTACTAGATTTAAAAAGAAATCAGAGCTTTTCCCCATATGTGCTAAGAGCAGCTGCATTGAATCTTTTTATAAGATAACGCTTGAAGACTTTAAAGATCTAGTAGAAAGATATCAAGGTAACCTTAGATCTTCATCCAACCTGACTAGACAGGAAAAGAGGGTACTCATAGAACTCACACAAGATACCTCCCTGGTCATAAAAGAGGCGGACAAGGGTGGGGGTCTGGTTGTAATGAATAGAACAGATTATATCAATGAAACCAATCGGCAATTGAGTGACTTAAGGTTCTATAAAATTCTGGAAAAAAATCCTTCAGAAATTTTCTTGAAAGAATTAAAAACTATGTTGGACCTAGCAGTCCTATTGAGGGTCATATCCAGGGAGGAATATGGATTCCTGCTACCCAGTTTTTCTCCTTCACCCACTTTTTATTTTCTTTCTAAAATTCACAAAACCTTCACATCACCCCCGGGTCAACCTATTATTTCGGGTATGGGTTCCTGTCTTTTTATGTGGATTCTTTTCTCCAACCACATGTATCTGTGCTTAGGTCCCATCTGAGGGATACAACTGATTTTTTAAATAAAATACATAATATTCATTGGAAAGATACCTACCATTTCCTGACACTAGATGTACAGGCTCTGTATACACACATTCCACATTCTGCTGGTATTGATGTGAGTTCAAAAAAGTTGTCCATGGATGGGGACCTCAGCACAGATCACCAGAATTTTCTTCTCAATTCTATTTCATTTATCCTTTCACATAATTGTTTTCTTTTTCTTCGCACCTACTATCTACAGGTCATGGGGATGGCCATGGGGATCAGGTCTGCCCCCCCCTTATGCTAACCTATACATGGGCAACCTTGAGGATGCACTAGTTTGGGGAAGCAGCTGGGAGGGGTACCAGGCCTTCTATGGCCATTTCATTGACTATCTTTTTATTATTTGGGATGGGGATCTTTCCACTATTTGTTCTTTTGTCTCTCATCTCAATTCTAACACTTAATAATTAATTTTTTATATACACTAACAGTAGGGATCACATTGACTTCCTGGATGTGACCCTCTAGATTATAGACAACCAGATCGTTACATCCAATTATACAAAACCAGTTAGTACACACTCATAGTCACACTATGCTCCGTGCAAAAGCAATATACCTAAGGGGCAATTGATGCGCCTTAGACGTAATTGTTCCAATCTTGAGACATTTACTCTTCAAGCTAATTAATTAATGGACTTATTAAGACAACGAAAGTACCCAGATAATCTTTTGAAACAAGCCTTTAATAAAGTCTTTAATATGGATAGGATTAATCTTTTAAAACCGAAAATCAAAGAAAATAATTATGGGAACACAAATAGTGAAAGACAATTAGCGTTTGTCTGTTAGATCTATCATCTCTAAAAATTATAGTTTTAAAACAGGACCGCATTCTGAGTCAAATAATACCACCTAAACCCCTGTCGATGGTCTGTGTTGAAAATGTTGCTCCCACACCTAGAGGTGGCGACAGGTTCAACAAACTCTGTTGTAGAGAAATTTATTGGATGCTCAAATTTAACTCCCTACTGTACATCCAGATGGGTTGAATGAAAACATTGAGCTCAATATTGTACCCTGCCTCCGATATATTGTGTTTATCGTCCAAAATCCCTTTGTAATCTGGGGAAGATGTATTCCTAGATTTGAAAACTATTTTCTAAATAAACCTATACTCCCTCTATTTGGATTACTCACCATAATTGTGGACTATAAATATAAGAGATTAGTTTGAGATTCACCATGTACTATATGTTAGGCGCCCATGCACTTTTAAGGTAGGGGTAAGGTGTGGTTTTCAACCCGCAACATCAAGCTCCGACAACCCTCGGCCAGATTGGGACCCAGATTTATTGGACCGTTCCTTATTGTCAAAAAAGTCAATCCAGTGGCTTTTCGGCTACGGTTGCCAAAATCACTTAAAATCGGCAACACTTTCCATTGTTCTCTATTGAAGTCATATGTCCTTTCCAGGAGATTTCCTTGGAAAATTTTCCAGGGTAGACCTCCGGTGGATGTTCAGGGTCAACACGAATTCCTAGTGGAGAAGGTCCTAGATTCTAAATTTTCTCGTGGTCGGCTCTATTTTTTGATTCACTGGAAGGGGTACGGTCCAGAGGAAAGGTCTTGGGTCCTGGACAAGGATTTACATGCCCCTAGACTTAAGAGGTTGTTCTTTCAGGAATTTCATCATAAACCCCGATATAGGGGTTCCTTAACCCCTCCTCAAGGGGGGGTACTGTTAGGTGCGGTGGTTCTCGCCAGCGCCCGACTGTTGTTAAGCAACGGTCCCGGCGCATCACGCCCGCTGCGCCTCCTCCTCTTGTTCCCCGCACGGTGCCTGGCAATGTCGGGACGCCGTGCGCGCTGAGCCACCTTGGTCCATGGCAATGTTGGGATGCCGTGCGTGCTGAGCCGCCGGGTCCATAGCAATGGGGATGCCACAGGCGGACTGCATTCCCCGTTGCTATCCAATTAATCAAGCACCTGTCAGCATGTGGTCGTGCAGCAGGGCAGCTGCACGACATTTTCTAATTAGGTTCTCTGCAGCCATTGGTACAGAGACCTGTTATATTCTCCCTCAGTGCTTTAGACAGACGCCGGTGATAGCTTCCTGTGAGCTGTTCCTGCTCTGGAGAAATTCCCTGTCCGGTGTTCTGTGGTCCGGTCTACCTCGTTCCTGTGGTGCTGACTCCTGGGGTCCTTCCAGCCTTCCTTTTGGTAGAAACCTGTGTCGTAAGATCTCGAGGTTCCTGCTCGCCTGCGGTTGTTCCCCGGTGTTGTGAGTAGCGGCCTTTGCCGTGTCTTGTGGCCTTGGCCGCAGAGTTTCCGTTATATTCTTTGCTGGTGTTTTTGCGGAGGTGCTCCACCACAGCTGTCCTCCCCGGTACACGACAGTGCCATGTAGGGGTGGACAGTGTTACCTTTGTTGCCTTTTCCATTGGCGGCCGTGCCGCACATATGTTTAGTTTTTTAGTTCTGCAGTAACTCCTAGCTCTGTGTTTTGTTTAGTTAGAGGTCCCCTTGTTCCCATCCAGTCTCAGTTTACGCCTTGTCTCATACTAAGACCGGGGGGCATCGGAGTTGGGCAGACCTAATCCGCCCTTCAAACGCGGCTGCCGTGGGCCCAAGAACACATAGTCTCGCAGGCTTAGACTGACCACGTGGGTGGAACAATGGAGTTAGGGTTCTCGGGGTACTGCTTTACTTTGTCCTCAATATCAGCGTCACGTTCCTGTGCTCGGGACTTACCCACTCTATATCTTACGTTCGGAGCACAGAGAACGTAACATTATCACCAGCCCAAGCAAAAAAAAAAAAATCTATTATTTTTTCCAGGGTGGCCTTGAAATTTGGTCCTCATGAATCCGGCAGTGCTAGGACAGAATCCCAGCCAGATTTTTGCCAATCAGATTCAGGAACTCACTCAGATGGTTCAGAATCTTACCCTTTGGGTTAGGTCGCAGGAAGATCTTTTACGAGCCTCCCCGGGTATGATTCCTGAACCAAAGATGCACCTTTTTTAATTTTAAGGAAACCTGTAAACTTTATTTTCGTTTAAGGCCCCGGTCCTCAGGTACTGAGTCTCAGTGGGTGGGCATAGTGATGTCTTTGCTTCAAGGCGATCCACAAACCTGGGCTTTTGGGTTGAAATCCGATGATGCAGCCTTGCTAACAGTAGATGCCTTCTTTAAGTCATTAGGCCTTTTGCATGATGACCCAGATAGGGAAGTGTCGGCTGAGAGCCACCTGCGTGCACTTAAGCAGGGTAAAAATCCTGCAGAGGCATATTGTACAGAATTTCGCCGTTGGTCGAACGACTGTGGCTGGAATGATCCTGCCCTGCGTAGTCACTTTTGCCTCGGTCTGTCTGAAGTAATCAATGATAGTCTCCTTCAGTATCCAGCTACGGAGACTTTAGATAAGCTCATGGAGCTTGCTATTAAGATTGATCATCGTCTTCGAGGGCTGAAAGAGGAGCTAATTTCAGGTCTAGTCCATGTGTGTATGCTTTCCCAGAGGATGTCGAGGAGCCCATGCAAGTGGGTCTCTCCCGGATGTCTCCAGTCAGAAGGCTAAATTCAGGGCTCTGCTTATATTGTGGTGGCAAGGGACATGTTGCGCGTAACTGCCCAAATAAACAGGGAAACGCTCTGACCAAGTGAATTGTGAGGGGGTTCACTTGGGTCTGTAGTTAATTTCCTCAAATGATTTCTTGTTTATTCCTGTTAAAATTTCTTTTGGAAGTCTCAGTTCATTTGTTTCAGCCTTCATTGACAGCGGAGCTGCCGGAAACTTTATGGATCTTGCTTGGGCTCAAGCCTTGGGAGTTCCGCAGCTCCAATTAGATAGACCTATTACTATGCACGGACTAGATGGTGGTCCACTCTCAAATGGGGTAATTACTCACTGGACCCCTCCAGTACAACTGACAGTGGGGGCCTTACATTATGAAAAAATTGAGTTCTATCTCACCCATTGTCCGGCTGTGCCTGTCATCTTAGGTCACCCCTGGCTTGCCCTTCATAATCCCACCATAGATTGGCAGTCTGGGGAAATTTCCCGGTGGGATTCCTTCTGTGTTAAAGGATGTATTTCTCATCCAGTCCGGGTCGCGGCCGTTACTCCGGAACTCATACCTTCAGTATATCAGGATTTTGATGATGTTTTCTCTAAGGGTAACGCTGATATCCTGCCACCCCACCGGTCATATGACTGTGCCATTGACCTTGTCCCTGGTGCCACTTTGCCAAAAGGGAGACTTTATGCTCTATCTGGTCCCGAGACTAAGGCCATGGATGACTATGTACAGGAAAGCCTGAAGAAGGGGTTTATTAGGCCCTCAAAATCTCCGTTAAGTGCAGGGGTTTTTTGTTGTTGAGAAAAAAGACGTATCTCTAAGACCGTGCATAGACTATCGGGCCTTGAATAAGATTTCTATTAACAACACCTACCCCTTGCCGTTGATTTCGGTGTTGTTCGATCAGCTCCGCACTGTGGTTATTTTCTCCAAAATCAATCTCAGAGGATCCTACAACCTCATTCGAATAAGATATGGGGATGGAAGACGGCTTTCAGTACTCAGTCCGGACATTACGAATATCTTGTGATGCCGTTCGGGCTCTCTAACGCTCCTGCGGTATTTCAGGATCTTATTAACGACGTCCTCCGTGACTTTTTAGGGAAGTTTGTGGTCGTTTATTTGGACGACATTTTAATTTACTCTGAGTCTCCTGAACAGCATGTTGTCCATGTGCGGCAAGTGCTTCAAAAGTGTCGGGAGAACCATTTGTACGCTAAATTGGAGAAGTGTGATTTCCACATTACCGAGGTGTCCTTTTTAGGGTATATTATTTCTCCAAAGGGGTTTTTTATGGAACCTAAGGAACTCCAGGCTATCCTAAACTGGACGCAACCCACCAACTTGAAGGCTATCCAGCAGTTTTTGGGTTTTGCAAATTATTATAGGCATTTTATTCATGCCTTTTCAGATTTAATTGCTCCTATTGTGGCGTTAACAAGAAAAGGAGCTGATCCTTCCAACTGGTCGCCTCAAGCCGAGTCTACCTTCCGAGCTCTAAAACAGGCCTTTGTCTCAGCTCCAGTTCTCAGACACCCCAACCCTGATCTTCCCTTTATTGTCGAGGTGGACGCCTCAGAGGTTGGAGTGGGAGCTATTCTTTCTCAGGAAGACCCCAAGTCTCTGGTGTTACACCCTTGTACCTTCATGTCCAGGAAATTCTCCTCTGCTGGATCCAACTATGATGTTGGTAATCGAGAGTTGCTGACAGTCAAATGGGCTTTTGAGGAATGGAGGCACTGGCTTGAAGGAGCGAAGCATACCATTACGGTGTTCACTGACCACAAGAATCTACAGTATATTGAATCAGCAATACGGCTAAATGCTCGGCAGGCACGTTGGGCACTGTTTTTTTTACACAATTCAAGTTCATCATCACTTACAGGCCCGGTTCTAAGAATACCAAGGCCAATGCCCTGTCTCGTTGTTTTCTTCCTGCTCACAATAACCACTCTTCCGCAACCCCCATTGTCTCAACGTCCGTCTTCCGGGCCGGTCTCACACAGGATTTATTCACACAACTTGTCCAGGTCCAGCAACAGGCTCCCATTGATACTCCTGTTGGTCGTCTCTTAGTTCCTGAGCGCTTGAGAGGCAGTGTCCTCGCAGAGTTTCATGATAGTAAGGTTGCTGGTCATCCTGGTGTTGCTAAAACCTTGGAGTTAATCTATCGCTCGGTGTGGTGGCCTAATCTTTCCAAAGATGTTAGGGAATTCGTCCTTTCCTGTCAGGATTGTGCTAAGCACAAAGTGTCCCGATCTTTGCCGGTCGGGCAACTCATGCCCCTTGCAATTCCACTCAAGTCATGGTCACACATTTCCATGGATTTTGTGGTGGATCTTCCTCTTTTATCCGAGTTCCGGGTAATTTGGGTAGTTGTGGACCGTTTTAGCAAAATGGCCCAATTCATTGCTTTACCCCGATTACCCTCCGCTCAAGTTCTGGCAGTTCTGTTTCTCCGCCATGCCTTCAGGCTTCATGGTTTACCCGTGGATATAGTCTGGTCGGGGACCACAGTTTATTGCCCGTTTTTGGAAGCGTTTTTGTGCTTCATTAAACATGAAACTCTGTTTAATGTCTGGATACCATCCACAGTCTGGTAGACAGGGGGCGATCGGGCACAGGTTTAGATTCCATACATTATTTTAGAAAAATAGCAGAGAAAAGACCAAAATTGGACAGTGTATTGCCCTAAATGGGGAGATAACAATATATGTTATCAGTAATATACAGTCCTGGTTGGTGGTGCACCCAGAGCCAGAAGTGTGTAAACTATGCAATGGGAGAGGACAGAAGGCTCTTGTGTGGGCGCCCACACAAGAGCCTTCTGTCCTCTCCCATTGCATACCATCCACAGTCTAACGGGCAGACTGAACGTGTGAATCAGTCACTAAAACAATATTTACATCTTTATACCGCCAAACTTTAGAATGATTGGTCAGATTTTCTTCCTCTGGCCGAGTTCGCCTACAATAATACTTGCCATTCATCCACCAAGGAGTCTCCGTTCTTTTCGGTCCTGGGCTTTCACCCTAGAGCCAATTCCTTTACTCCCCATAATCCGGCTTCTTCTTTGTCCTTAACCTCCCGTCTCAGAGTTATTTGGAGAAATGTACACCTTGCCCTTAAGAAGGCTGCTTTTTGGGAGAATTTTTTTTCTGATAGGTTCCGACGCCCATGCAGTTTTAAGGTAGGGGATAAGGTGTGGTTGTCAACCCACAACATCAAACTCCGGCAACCCTAGGCCAGATTGGGACCCAGATTTATTGGACCGTTCCTTATTGTCAAAAAAGTCAATCCAGTGGCTTTTCAGCTACGGTTGCCAATGTCACTTAAAATCGGCAACACTTTCCATTGTTCTCTATTGAAGTCATATGTCCTTTCCAGGAGATTTCCTTGGAAAATTTTCCAGGGTAGACCTCCGGTGGATGTTCAGGATCAACAAGAATTCCTAGTGGAGAAGGTCCTAGATTCTAAATTTTCTCATGGTCGGCTCTATTTTTTGATTCACTGGAAGGGGTACGGTCCAAGGACAAGGTATTGGGTCCTGGACAAGGATTTACATGCCCCTAGACTTAAGAGGTTGTTCTTTCAGGAAGTTCCTCATAAACCCGGATATAGGGGTACCTTAACCCCTCCTCAAGGGGGGGTACTGTTAGGCATGGCGGCTCTCGCCAGCACCCGACCGTTGCTAAGCAGCGGTACCGGCATGTCACGGCTGCTGTGCCTCCTCCTCCTGTTCCCCGCACGGCGCCTGGCAACGCCGGGACACCTTGCGTGCTGAGCCGTCGGGTCCATGGCAACGCCGGGATGCCATGCACGCTGAGCCACCAGGTCCATAGCAATGGGGACGCCACAGGCGGACCGCATTCCCCGTTGCTATCCAATTAATCAAGCACCTGTCAGCGTGTGGTCTGCACGACATTTTCTAATCAGGTTCTCTGCAGCCATTGGTACGGAGACCTGTTATATTCTCCCTCAGTGCTTTACACAGATGCCAGTGATAGCTTCCTGTGAGCTGTTCCGGCACTGGAGAAATTCCCTGTCCGGTGTTCTGTGGTACGGTCTACCTCGTTCCTGTGGTGCTGACTCATGGGGTCCTTCCAGCCTTCCTGTTGGTGGAAACCTGTGTCGTAAGACCTCGAGGTTCCTGCTTGCCTGTGGTTGTTCCCCGTTGTTGTGAGTAGCGGCCTTTGCCGTAGAGTTTCTGTTGTATTCTTTGCTGGTGTTTTTGCGGAGGTGCTCCGCCACAGCTGTCCTCCCCGGTACACGACGGTGCCGTGTAGGGGTGGACAGTGTTACCTTTGTTGCCTTTTCCATTGTTGGCCGGGCCGCACATACGTTTAGTTTTTTAGTTCTGCAGTAACTCCTAGCTCTGTGTTTTGTTTAGTTAGAGGTCCCCTTGTTCCCATCCAATCTCAGTTTACACCTTGTCTCATACTAAGACCGGGGGGCATCGGAGTTGGGTAGACCTAATCCGCCCTTCAAACGTGGCTGCTGTGGGCCCAAGGACACA
The DNA here is from genome assembly GCF_028390025.1 of Pseudophryne corroboree. Lineage (NCBI taxonomy): Eukaryota > Metazoa > Chordata > Amphibia > Anura > Myobatrachidae > Pseudophryne > Pseudophryne corroboree. The sequence continues at coordinate 679,706,429 of NC_086448.1, forward strand.
TAGTCTCGCAGGCGCAGACTGACCACGTGGGTGGAACAATGGAGTTAGGGTTCTAGGGGTACTGCTTTACTTTGTCCTGAATATCATCGTCACGTTCCTGTGCTCGGGACTTACCCACTCTATATATTACGTTCGGAGCACAGAGAACGTAACACTATATGATTAGAAAATATTCTTTATGTATATTTCAATTTTATTATTTATCTTACACCTTACAATTTTAATTTTTGAATGATCTGTCTATTTTTGATGACTGCTATATCCTTATACTTCCAAGATTCGTCTCTCTCCTTAGGATATTTAGGGGTATCTCCCTATATATGTATAGTATATATGAAGAGCGATCTGTGTATTTTATGTATGCATGTAAAAATAGATATGAATGCTCTCTTAACTCGAATATGCAAATTAATAATATAATAATATATTATAAATATAAATATAGATAAAAATACGTTTATTTCTAAAGATCTGATCTGTTATCCTAATATTTAATATGTATACTAATTAAAATGCTCTTTAATGGTTCCTTTCAAATCAGTGCTGAAGTGGGGATTATGGTTATTTATATCAAGCAAAGACAGAATATTGCTGTCTGACTATTATGTTATGATCATGGGTAGTTGTGGACCGTTTTAGCAAAATGGCCCAATTCATTGCTTTACCCCGATTACCCTCCGCTCAAGTTCTGGCAGTTCTGTTTCTCCGCCATGTCTTCAGGCTTCATGGTTTACCCGTGGATATAGTCTGGTCGGGGACCACAGTTTATTGCCCGTTTTTGGAAGCGTTTTTGTGCTTCATTAAACATGAAACTCTGTTTAATGTCTGGATACCATCCACAGTCTAACGGGCAGACTGAACGTGTGAATCAGTCACTAAAACAATATTTACATCTTTATACCGCCAAACTTTAGAATGATTGGTCAGATTTTCTTCCTCTGGCCGAGTTCGCCTACAATAATACTTGCCATTCATCCACCAAGGAGTCTCCGTTCTTTTCGGTCCTGGGCTTTCACCCTAGAGCCAATTCCTTTACTCCCCATCATCCAGCTTCTTCTTTGTCCTTAACCTCCCGTCTCAGAGTTATTTGGAGAAATGTACACCTTGCCCTTAAGAAGGCTGCTTTTTGGGAGAATTTTTTTTCTGATAGGTTCCGACGCCCATGCAGTTTTAAGGTAGGGGATAAGGTGTGGTTGTTAACCCACAACATCAAGCTCCGGCAACCCTCGGCCAGATTGGGACCCAGATTTATTGGACCGTTCCTTATTGTCAAAAAAGTCAATCCAGTGGCTTTTCAGCTACGGTTGCCAAAGTCACTTAAAATCGGCAACACTTTCCATTGTTCTCTATTGAAGTCATATGTCCTTTCCAGGAGATTTCCTTGGAAAATTTTCCAGGGTAGAACTCCGGTGGATGTTCAGGATCAACAAGAATTCCTAGTGGAGAAGGTCCTAGATTCTAAATTTTCTCATGGTCGGCTCTATTTTTTGATTCACTGGAAGGGGTACGGTCCAAGGACAAGGTATTGGGTCCTGGACAAGGATTTACATGCCCCTAGACTTAAGAGGTTGTTCTTTCAGGAAGTTCCTCATAAACCCGGATATAGGGGTACCTTAACCCCTCCTCAAGGGGGGTTACTGTTAGGCATGGCGGCTCTCGCCGGCACCCGACCGTTGCTAAGCAGCGGTACCGGCTTGTCACGGCTGCTGTGCCTCCTCCTCCTGTTCCCCGCACGGCGCCTGGCAACGCCGGGACACCTTGTGTGCTGAGCCGTCGGGTCCATGGCAACGCCGGGATGCTGTGCACGCTGAGCCACCAGGTCCATAGCAACGGGGACGCCACAGGCGGACCGCATTCCCCGTTGCTATCCAATTAATCAAGCACCTGTCAGCGTGTGGTCTGCACGACATTTTCTAATCAGGTTCTCTGCAGCCATTGGTACGGAGACCTGTTATATTCTCCCTCAGTGCTTTACACAGATGCCAGTGATAGCTTCCTGTGAGCTGTTCCGGCACTGGAGAAATTCCCTGTCCGGTGTTCTGTGGTCCGGTCTACCTCGTTCCTGTGGTGCTGACTCATGGGGTCCTTCCAGCCTTCCTGTTGGTAGAAACCTGTGTCGTAAGACCTCGAGGTTCCTGCTTGCCTGTGGTTGTTCCCCGTTGTTGTGAGTAGCGGCCTTTGCCGTAGAGTTTCTGTTGTATTCTTTGCAGGTGTTTTTGCGGAGGTGCTCCGCCACAGCTGTCCTCCCCGGTACACGACGGTGCCGTGTAGGGGTGGACAGTGTTACCTTTGTTGCCTTTTCCATTGTTGGCCGGGCCGCACATACGTTTAGTTTTTTAGTTCTGCAGTAACTCCTAGCTCTGTGTTTTGTTTAGTTAGAGGTCCCCTTGTTCCCATCCAATCTCAGTTTACACCTTGTCTCATACTAAGACCGGGGGGCATCGGAGTTGGGTAGACCTAATCCGCCCTTCAAACGTGGCTGCTGTGGGCCCAAGGACACATAGTCTCGCAGGCGCAGACTGACCACGTGGGTGGAACAATGGAGTTAGGGTTCTAGGGGTACTGCTTTACTTTGTCCTGAATATCATCGTCACGTTCCTGTGCTCGGGACTTACCCACTCTATATATTACGTTCGGAGCACAGAGAACGTAACACTATATGATTAGAAAATATTCTTTATGTATATTTCAATTTTATTATTTATCTTACACCTTACAATTTTAATTTTTGTATGATCTGTCTATTTTTGATGACTGCTATATCCTTATACTTCCAAGATTCGTCTCTCTCCTTAGGATATTTAGGGGTATCTCCCTATATATGTATAGTATATATGAAGAGTGATCTGCGTATTTTATGTATGCATGTAAAAATAGATATGAATGCTCTCTTAACTCGAATATGCAAATTAATAATATAATAATATATTATAAATATAAATATAGATAAAAATACGTTTATTTCTAAAGATCTGATCTGTTATCCTAATATTTAATATGTATATTAATTAAAATGCTCTTTAATGGTTCCTTTCAAATCAGTGCTGAAGTGGGGATTATGGTTATTTATATCAAGCTAAGACAGAATATTGCTGTCTGACTATTATGTTATGATCATGAGCGGCCACTTCCCACACTGAGCACTGCGCTCCATGTACATTGGGACGCAGCGCCACTTCCGGGTATCAGCACTGCGTTCCACGCTCAGTGGAGCACGGCGCCACCTTCCGGAGATCAAGGAAGGAGGACCCCATACTGTGATTGGCCTCTACGTATCACGTGATTGGGAATGGTCACGTGATCAGTGGAAGAATACACCTACATTGTGAATCTATATACTGATTGGTTAATGTGTATCATGTGATCGGAGGTGGTCACAAGACTAGAAGGAGTATCTCTATAGTTACGTTTTTAAACTCCTTATTTGCATCGTTTGTTAATATAAAACTATTATTAAGGTTACCCTGTCAATAAGATTGCCTTCTGTTATGAATAAATACTGTTTTGATGAATATATTTTGGGTTATTATTGCCAGCACCACAGATGTTCTGATTTGTTTCTTAATTGTATGGGTATATATACACCTTATGTATGCTCCTGAGGAAGCTGGCAGTTACTAGACCATTGAAACGCGTTGAGCTACACTCCTGGTTGACCACATCGCCGCATCCTTCATCTTTATTCCTGGCATTTATTTGGACTCTTTTTGCATCCACCGGACATTTTAAAGACAAGCACATGAGGACTCGGACCTATCCCCATTTGCAATTTAGATCTCTATATGAAATGAGATACCTAGGGGATTACTTATGAACAGTCTGTTAATACTTCATATTCCATTGAACTTGTGAGCTATTGTGGAACTGAGCCCTAGCCAGTTATTGTGGTTATAATAACCACAAAAGAATATGCAAGTGGTCTAATTATATATTTTTTATGATATACCCTTTTTTACTGTTTGAGGTGATTGAGATCTCATTTTATGAATGTGAAATAAATTGTATTTTATCATATTGTGATAGTGGTACAATTGTCCATTGATTATTTGGAAAAACAGCCGGCTCCAGTATTTCTATTTTTCTATTGTATCCATATATATAGGGGTTCTGACCACCCCCGTACAGGCTGCCGTTGACAGCGCACTATTTTATATATATATTTTTTTCTGTACCAGTTCCAACTGTGCATGTCAGAGTATTTATATATCAGAGACGTGCGGTGAGGTGACACAAAGCCTTTCCTGTCATGCTAATATATAGGCCAGAGTTTTAACTATATAAAGTATATGAAAAATACAAAGAATATATTATAAATTAATTTATCTTCTTTTTTATTCTAATAATTTTTATAGTCAAAACTCTGAAGTAAAAAGTCTATGGCAGGCGAGGCAGTGCCTATCTTTCCCGCACATATCTGATCAATACAGGCAATGCAGCTGTTATAGGGCTTGGTGGCTTATAGAATAAGCGGCTCCGCCTCCTGCCTCCCTCCTCTCTCTATGTAAGTACACTGCCGGGCACTGAACCCAGCACGGAAGCAGTGGTTAAAAATAAAAAAATTAAGAAAAATATATTTTTAGAGGGTGCAGTGGAATTGACTTTGGTGCCCACCATAGTAGCTGCATCCCCTACACCCTCTATAGTTAACCCCACTATATCTATATATATATACCAGGGAGATGTCCGGCACTCCAATATCTGTGGAGTCAGCTTGTCTGGGTGCACTTCCTAAGATAATATGGAGTCAGGAGGGATGGATGGCACTCCAGCAAACAAATAAATAGTCAGGAAACCAAGTCAGTAGCCAACGTTTCGGAGCGGTGCTCCTTTATCAAGACTTTCAAACATACTAAACATACAAGACATATATATACCTAACTGTATACTCACCACGTGTGCACAGGGGAACCGCCGCCGCCATCCGCTCCGGAATCCATGTGACGTTATAGGCAGCCGCCGGTGCCCAGGATCCGTCACAGAGGCTGCAGGCGGGGGGAGTGACCATCACCATGGTAACAAGTAATGACAAACTGCGGAAAGAAACAGCAATGGTGAAGCCGCATATACAGCCCTGAATTCTAAGTTGAAACACCACAGTCTATTCATATAGCATACTGTGCTATCTATGCAACTAAAAACAATGTAGATATATGAAAAAACTGCTAAATTAATTATATACAATGTTACTGTGGTGATAGGGTCGGTGAAAGGCTGTGACAAGAATGCATTGCCAAAAAGCACATCTCAAGCAGCTAGTATTTAACCTGAAAGATGATATATAAGCTATCTAAAGCACTAATCAGAATGATTAGTCACTACAAGAAAACCAAAAAAATGCACAGTGTAGCCCGGATGGACCACACATAATAAGTGTAGTATCAATGATCTTAATAAAACTGTTACTTAAGCTAAACACAAACAGAGCAGGAATAAGTTATAAAAAGCAATTCAGTGTTAATGATTCGTTCAGACCAAATGGTTGGACTGTTTGTAGCAGATGTATCCACCTCGCTTCTCGCTGGAGTAGAATACGGCCCCTGTTCCCACCTCGTGGACAAGGGGGTACCCAATCAATGATACGGTACCTAATAGAGGATAAATTATGGTGTAGATCCCTAAAATGTCGAGCAACTGGCTGATCACATTCTTTGCCTTCAAGGGCTGCACGTATACTGGACCTATGCTGTGTCATGCGTTCCTTCATTTGCCTTGTTGTCTTACCCACATATAGTAAACTACAAGGGCATTTGATGTAGTAGACAACGAATCTCGTGGTACATGTTACTGGATGTTGTATCTTGAACACTTTACCAGAACTCGGATGTGAGAAACTGTTGCCGGTCTCCAAAAAACTGCAATTCTTGACAAAAATCTTGTGGGATTTGAAACGTTGAATCAGTGACCGCTGTGTCCGTGAGTTTTATTTCCTGACGAAAAATGTTTCTGAGTGCCGCACTATTGCTATCCTCTATATATATATATATATATATATATATATATTTGTATATATATATATATATATATATATAAAACACTCACTTCTCCAGGCTTTATATTCAACAACAACAATAGAGTGCCAGGCATTTAAGATTTTATTTTATATATATATATATACTGTATATATATATATATAGGAAATCACGACAGCACTCAAAGCCTATGTATGTAAAGCAAAAAATGGTGGTGCAAGGCAGCAATAAATATAAAACACTCACTTCTCCAGCGATGCAGAAAAAGTAGACAAGCCAGCACTCACGTGTAGATGAAAGAAAAGCAGGATTTATTCCTTAACCAAACGGCATGGTGAAGTACAGCAAATACAGCAAATACAGCCCGACAGCTGTTTCAACCGATTGGTCTTCCTCAGGGGCTAACCGCATTGTTGTCAGAACACAAAATATAAGCCTCAAATGGCTCCACAATCAACCCAGCAGCATCAGGACGTGGGCTGAGACAAGTCCGGGCATGTCTAATGCATCCCCTGCTGTCTCCTCCATGACACTGGTAACTAAGCTAAACAAAACCGGTGTCATGCATAGCAACGGCTCCGGCGCACGGGAAAACGTGCAGCGAGTGGTCTCAGCAGCCTGACTAGTAAATGGCATGCTGATAGTGAGGGGAATTGCAAGGACGCTGTATATCAAAACAGAAGTGAATGAAATGAAGTGATGTGTTTAAAAAAAATAAAAGGAATAGTGCTGAAACTCAGCAGAACAGGGTCCCCTGAAAGTGCTGGCTAAAAAGTGCAGGTTGCAAAAAGCAGGAAGGAATGACAGGTCTAATAGAAATAATAGCAGGTGACACAAGGACAACCCTCAAAACAACCTACTACAAAGCAATGCCCACTTGTTACGGCAATCAATATAAATAAGAATATATGTTCAAAAAGAATCCAAACTGCCCTATTGGGGAGAAAACCCACAGAATGCACAATGGCCCTCATTCCGAGTTGATCGGTCGCAAGGCGATTTTAGCAGAGTTGCTCACGCTAAGCCTACGCCTACTGGGAGTGTATCTTAGCTTCTTAAAATTGCGACCGATGTATTCGCATTATTGCGATTACAAACTACTTTGCAGTTTCAGAGTAGCTTCAGACTTACTCGGCATCTGCGATCAGTTCAGTGCTTGTCGTTCCTGTTTTGACGTCACAAACACACCCAGCGTTCGCCCAGACACTCCCCCGTTTCCCCGGCCACTCCTGCGTTTTTCCGGAAACGGTAGCGTTTTTTCCCGCACGCCCATAAAACGGCCTGTTTCCGCCCAGTAACACCCATTTCCTGTCAATCACATTACGATCGCCGGAGCGATGAAAAAGCCGTGAGTAAAAATACTATCTCCATTGTAAAATTACTTGGCGCAGTCGCAGTGCGAATATTGCGCATGCGTACTAAGCGGAATTTCACTGCGATGCGATGAAAAATACCGAGCGAACGACTCGGAATGAGGGCCAATGTCCGCTGCCTTGTGGTATTAAGTGAGTGATGTACAGCACCCAGTATTCCCAGATCGTCACCGATACTGGTACTGACTGGGCCCAACACTGCTTAGTTTCCAAGATCAGCCGGAATTGGACGTTTGCCAGTGTGGTATGGCTGTAAATATCACTAGACCAACATATGTTGTCTACTGGGGAATCCCATATAGGCAGCTGGAATCTGTTACTGCTAAATACAACACCAAAGATGGACAATAAGCTGCACATAGTGAGCAAGAGAGGGTCTGCATGGTGGATGTTGAAAGCGAGGGTGAAAGGAAAGGTGTCACTGCTAGTGAAGTGGGGACCTGTCAGGATCGAGTCTCTAGATATATAAAGACACACAGCGGTGTCTGACAGCACATAGCATGCAAAGAACACCAATGACAGGACACACGGCGGTGTCTAAGAAAATTAAACAAGACAGCGGAATGCAGAGTGCAACAAAAATTCACTATAATATGTCACAGGAAACAACCTAAACGAAAATCTTCATTGAGGCCAATTGGAGTAAGGCAATTACCATATTTTTCGGACCATAAGACTCACTTTTTCTCCCCAAAAATGTGGGGGGAAAAGTACATGCGTCTTATGGTCTGAATATGCGTCTTATGGTCCGAATAACAGAGCAGAGTAAATACCTTGTGGAGCACTCTCAATGCACTCTCAATGCGCTGGGTGGGAGCGCACTGGGTGGGAGAGGCAGCAGTTACGAGTGCGGGTAGCGGCGGGTCCTGTCTGCTGCTGCTGCTTTGCCGTCATCTGAGAGGCGGCATCACGTGGCTCCCCCGCTCCCTCCCCTCGCCTCCTCCAAAGTACTGCTGCTGCTGCCTCGCCGTCATCTGAGAGGCGGCATCACGTGGCTCCCCCGCTCCCTCCCCTCGCCTCCTCCAAAGTACTGCTGCTGCTGCCTCGCCGTCATCTGAGAGGCGGCATCACGTGGCTCCCCCGCTCCCTCCCCTCGCCTCCTCCAAAGTACTGCTGCTGCTGCCTGGATGCGGGGAACCTTGTGTACACATTTGCCACAATAAAGTGACTCCCCCCCCCCCTCACCTCCTTCTTAAGGTACCCATATACTACCATACAGTATTATATTACACTATTTGGTTCAGAATATTTTTTTCCTGTTTTCCTCATCTAAAAACTAGGTGCGTCTTATGGTCAGGTGCGTCTTATGGTCCGAAAAATACGGTAAGTCTGTGTATCCATTGTAGTTCTCGTTATAGCAAAATTCTGTCCCGATCACCTCCACGTTGTAGGGGCGGTATGTGATCAATGATACAACATTTGAGCTGGTTAACAGTATGCTGTGCATCCTTGAAGTGTCTTGCGACCGGTAAGTTAGTAAAGTCTTTTGAGGTGTCTGTAGCAATTCGGCACTTCTTGATAGATGAGCGGTGTTGGCTGAGCCGTTCTTTCATCATTCTACTAGTCTTGCCGACATACAGATGGTTGCATGGGCATCTCAAAATGTAAACAACAAATCTACTGTTACAGTCCAGCCTATATTTGATGGAATATTCCCTCCCATCAGTGGGATTTTTGAAGCGATTGCCTATTATCAGAAAAGAGCAATTCGAACATCCTGTACACTTAAATACTCCCGGTTTGGTGGTAAGCCAATTGGACATCTGTCTAGGTTTCCGCTGTGAAAAGTCTGTCTTGACCAAAAGGTCCTTGAGATTTGGTCCTCATCTATAAGCAAATCTTGGTATTAGAGATAAGTCTTTTTTCAATGTCGGATCACTGGAGATCAAATGCCAATGTTCCCTAATGCGATTACGTATAAAGGCTGATGCCGCGGTGAACATACTGGAAAAATTGAGCATATCACGATCTTTATTGGTATGATCAGTTTTCACATGTAGAAGTTCGGTTCTGTTAAGTTTCTCAATCCGCGATAAAGCATTATTGATTTAATTCTTGGAGTATCCTCTGTCCAAGAATCTCTGGCACATAGATTCCAAAGCTCCTGGTAATTCCATTGGATTAGAGGTGATGCGTATCACCCTCAGCAGTTGAGAGAAAGGCAAGCCCTTTTTCAAAGGCGCTGGATGAAAACTGGAGTGCAATAAAAGAGTGTTACGGTCAGAGTCCTTACTGTAGATTGAAGTTAGCAATGTATTATTCTCCTTTTTGATGGTCACATCCAAAAAATTAATTTGTGTTTTACTGAAGGTCACACTGAATCTGATGGTTCCAGGGAGGGCGTTGAGTTCATTGATGAATTCCAAAAGATGTTCTTCACTGCCTTGCCAAATAAAAAATAAATCATCGATGTATCGTACATAAAAGGCTAAAAAGTGACAAAAACGTGAATTACCAATGAGGTGCACCTGCTCATATGTTGGCATAAGAGGGCGCCATGTTGGAACCCATGGCGGTCCCTTGCTTCTGCAAGTAGAAACAATTTTCAAAAAGAAAATAATTTTTGTTGAGGATGATGTCAATGAGTAACATAAGAAAGGAGACTGGCGGTCCAAAATATGCATCGCTGTTGTTGAGAAGATCTCTGCATGATTCAATACCCTGTATATGGGGGATGTTGGTGTAGAGACTGGAAACGTCCAAAGTGACAAGCAAGGTATCCTCTGTCACACTCTGCACTCCTTCTAATTTCCTCAAAAAGTCAGAGGTGTCCTCTATATAGCTGGATGTTCTCCTAACCAGTGGTTGTAGATAAAAGTCGACCAATTGGGAAAGGGGCTGACACAGGGACCCTCTGGCCGAGATAATAGGTCGTCCAGGAGGCTGAGTTAGTGATTTGTGTATTTTTGGAAGTGTATACAAAAATGGAATTTTGGGGATGTGTGGTGGTCAAAAATTCAGCTGTGCTTTGATTGATATAACCATTGTTGAGTCCCATTTGTATAATAGAGTCAATCTCTGTTTTGTAAACTCCTGTTGGACCGTAAGTGAGTTTCTGATAATGCATGGTATCTGAGAGCTTGCTGTTGGCCTCCCGTATGTAGTAGTCGTAATCAAGGAGTACGATTCCTCCGCCTTTGTCCGCAGCTCTGATGATTAACTGGGTGTCATTGCACAATGAGTCAATGGCTTTTCTCTCTCCCAATGTGATGTTGTGATGGTTAATTCTTTGGTTGGCGATGTATGGAATGGTATCCCTTTTGAGAACCCTCATAAAAGTGTGTAAAGAAGGGTTTTGTGATGGTGGGTCAAATAGGCTTGGCTTTTTCGGTAAACTCGACTGGTTGGTTGAGGATGTTGATCCTGAATCGAGGTTAGTTCCTGCAAAAAAATCTTTAAGCGGAAGTTGCCTGCCAAATTTGTAAAGATCCACATGCCATTTAAATTCATCCTGTGTTACTGTGAGAACAAAGGATAGGCCTTTGTTCAGAATGGACTGTTTGTCAGGTGTTAGGGAATGCTGGGACAGATTGAAGACTACCATTTCTAATTGTGTTTTTGTTGTCTTTTCCTTTCTTTTTCTCCCACCTTGACGGGTGGGTACAGCGGGTTTTTTGGGGGTCTTCTATTCCTGGAGGATCTCGGTAAAGATGTAAAGTTTTGGCCAGAGGTGGATGTAGCATCTGAGTCGCTTGCCGAAGTTTGGGACTGGCTGTTAATGTTTGTAAAGGGTTGTATAGGTCTTCTGCCATGTTGGAACTGTGGTTTATATCTTCGGGGTTCACTACGCGAATACCAAGGATATACCCTGTTGTCCTTGTAGTCCAATTTGACCTGTTTGTACTTGTACTTTTTGAACTTCAGCAAATCACCTTTAAATTTATCTATGTCCTTGTTCAACTTGGACAGAAGCTCACTGTCTGGGGTTTGGATTGACTTAAATTTGTCTGATGCTTCTAATTCGGAGATGTCCTTCCTGATATCATTCAAATCAATGCCTGCCTGTTCAATCACCAGCAGCATTAAGTCAAATGAACACTTATTCAGTATGTTGCACCATGTGGCGCAGAAATCATTGCTATGTCTTCCCAGTGTGGGTTGGTTACGCAACCTGAACCCCCTGGGAAACAATTGCTCTTTATAATATTGCGATAAGGTAAGTCCATGGAGTTGAAGTTCAACTGCCCGTTTCTTTAATCTTAGGAGATCACTGATAAACTCCTCCGGATTGTCAGTGTGAAAGGCCAGTGAGTCAGTGTCATCAAAGAGAATGCATTCTGCATCAGCATCATTAAACTGTAGCACAGATGTAATTTCCTTACTGGTAGACATTGAAAAAAAGAAAAACTATAATGATAGAAATTTGTTTGCTCAGACTAGCACAGCCGTGCTTGATCACACACGACAAAGCTGTATATGTGCAAAAAAGATACTGGTAACAAGAAAACAAGAAAAAAATACTGAAAAGTCAATTATTAACCAAGGAGAGAACATGTGAACTCCACGAGGCAGGTGCACATCAAAAAATTGAGTAACGATAGGAAATCACGACAGCACTCAAAGCCTATGTGTATAAAGCAAAAAATGGTGCAAGGCAGCAATAAATATAAAACACTCACTTCTCCAGCGATGCAGAAAAAGTAGACAAGCCAGCACTCACGTGTAGATGAAAGAAAAGCAGGATTTATTCCTTAACCAAACGGGACAGCAGGGGACAGCATTAGACATGCCCGGACTTGTCTCAGCCTACATCCTGATGCTGCTGGGTTGATTGTGGAGCCATTTGAGGCTTATATTTCGTGTTCTGACAACAGTGCGGTTAGCCCATGAGGAAGACCAGTCGGTTGAAACAGCTGTCGGGCTGTGTTTGCTGTATTTGCTATACTTCACCATGCCGTTTGGTTAAGGAATAAATCCTGCTTTTCTTTCATCTACACGTGAGTGCTGGCTTGTCTACTTTTTCTGCATCGCTGGAGAAGTGAGTGTTTTATATTTATTGCTGCCTTGCACCACCATTTTTTGCTTTACATACATAGGCTTTGAGTGCTGTCGTGATTTCCTATATATATATATATATATATATATATATATATATATATATACAGTATATATATATATAAAATAAAATCTTAAATGCCTGGCACTCTATTGTTGTTGAATATAAAGCCTGCTCCACCTCAGCTCCTATTGTAATCCACACATAGGGATGGCACTCCAGGAGTCCGTCAGCATGGGTGTAAATAAGACAGCAGTCTCTACGTTTGCATCATCAACGTTTCGGAGCCTAGCTCCTTTATCAAGATCAAAAGGAATAGACAGCGGCACTCAGGGACTTCAGACGGGAAGAATGTATTTTAAAAAATGTCACATGTCAAAGCCAACGTTTCGAGGCGCGTATCCCTTTGTCAAGGTGTGAACCATACCATAGCAATATTTTGAAGGGGCCCCCGTCCCAATGCTTCTGGAGAGACACTTCTCTGCTGCAGTTGTTAATGTTACGCCCCATAGTAGTGCCCTAGTTCCTTTTATGAATCGCAGTAGTGCTTAAGTTCTCCCTACTGTATGTCACATTTCAGAGCGGCCAGTACACATTATGCCAAACAGTACCCCCAATTCACATTATTATATATAGTGCTTCCATTTCATATTGTGCCTCATTACAGTGCCCCGGTTTATATTATATAACATTAAATTGCCCTCCAGTTCATTTTATACCACACTACAATGAGCAGGTCCAGGGGCATACCTAGATATATTGCATGGCCCAAGGAAAAAGTTATAAAGTACCCCTACTTACCTCCCAATGGCGAAAAATTTATATAACACATGTAACTTTGACAGGAAAGGTGGGCCCCTCTCAGCTCTTGGCCCCATAGCGGCTGCACTGCCTGCACCTATGGTAGTTACACCCTTGCTGATACCATAAAATGTGAACAGAAGAAATTATTTATATTTTGAACGAGGGCAATCATTACTATTGTTTTGAAAGGAGGTAATGAGCATTAGTATTTTGAGAGTATCTGCCAGGAAGAAGAGGCATGAGGCGGGATAATGTGTGCTTAGAAAGTGCAGTTCTGTCTCTACTGGTTCTATTATATTTGTGTATTTATGATGATATGTTTAACCTTTTGCTGACCACTTATTTTATTTAGATTAGTTATATATGTTTGATACAGTCTGTCCTATGGACCATCTATAGTGTTAATTATTAATACTGTATTCCATACACTATCAAGAGTTTAAAATGACTAATGTGCACATATATGTTCTAGGGTCAGTACTGTTTCTTCTACTGCTCCCTCAGACTCCCGCACTTGCTCCAATGTTTTGTAGAGTGGGAGACTGTAGATTGCATTTGGAAACTCCCCTCTAGAAATCCTGTGTTTGGCCCTGGATTGGTGCAGGGATGTGCCGCACTCAGAAGCAGCCCTATTTAGGCAGATGTGTTGTGTATACTGAAATTACCTATACTACAGATGATTGGTTAGATTTGTTTTTTAATTCTGTGAAGTAGATGAGGATAGCACACTGGGCTAGATGCATCGTTGCTTGGAGAGTGATAAAATGGAGAGAGAAAAAGTACCAGCCAATCAGCAATCAGCTTCTAACTGTCATGTTACAGGCTGTGTTTGAAAAATGACAGTTAGGAGCTGACCAGCTGGTACTTTTCCGCTCTCCGTTTTATCACTCTCCAAGCGATGATGCATCTCGCACACTATTCCTGGCCTTGAAAAAGATCCCAGAAACATTTAAATTTGTGTGGACTATCCGGTAGATGGTGAAGGATTCTGGAGCCAATGCCTGACTGGGATCTATGCCGTGGTTGTGATCAGAGAGATAATTTACATTGTGTATACAGAGAGATAATTTACATTGGTTTTCATGTACTGTCAGTAATTGCACCTTTATTCACACCATCTTGTGGAATGCTTATCTTTTATGTGTGTTTTTATATCTTTATACTTAAAAAAAACCCTGCATGTTTATATGAAAACGTACTACACTATGGACCCTATTCAGTGTAGATCATATCTGAGATGCGATCACATACTGGCGATTTTTGGGCAAGTGCGCACATGCAGAACTTGTTCTGCATGTGTGTGTCCTGGGAGATGCATTCGCATCTTAGTGATGCGAATGCCACTGCATGATTGACAGGCAGTGGCATTCGCAGGGCGGTCGGGGGTGATGAAGCGGCATTGCGGGGGTGGTGCAGTGTAAACTAGAGATGAGCGCCTGAAATTTTTCGGGTTTTGTGTTTTGGTTTTGGGTTCGGTTCCGCGGCCGTGTTTTGGGTTCGACCGCGTTTTGGCAAAACCTCACCGAATTTTTTTTGTCGGATTCGGGTGTGTTTTGGATTCGGGTGGTTTTTTCAAAAAACCCTAAAAAACATCTTAAAACATTGAATTTGGGGGTCATTTTGATCCCATAGTATTATTAACCTCAATAACCATAATTAACACTCATTTTCAGTCTATTCTGAACACCTTACACCTCACAATATTATTTTTAGTCCTAAAATTTGCACCGAGGTCGCTGGATGACTAAGCTCAGCGACCCTAGTGGCCGACACAAACACCGGGCCCATCTAGGAGTGGCACTGCAGTGTCACGCAGGATGTCCCTTCCAAAAAACCCTCCCCAAACAGCACATGACGCAAAGAAAAAAAGAGGCGCAATGAGGTAGCTGTGTGAGTAAGATTAGCGACCCTAGTGGCCGACACAAACACCGGGCCCATCTAGGAGTGGCACTGCAGTGTCACGCAGGATGTCCCTTCCAAAAAACCCTCCCCAAACAGCACATGACGCAAAGAAAAAAAGAGGCGCAATGAGGTAGCTGTGTGAGTAAGATTAGCGACCCTAGTGGCCGACACAAACACCTGGCCCATCTAGGAGTGGCACTGCAGTGTCACGCAGGATGTCCCTTCCAAAAAACCCTCCCCAAACAGCACATGACGCAAAGAAAAAAAGAGGCGCAATGAGGTAGCTGACTGTGTGAGAAAGATAAGCGACCCTAGTGGCCGACACAAACACCGGGCCCATCTAGGAGTGGCACTGCAGTGTCACGCAGGATGTCCCTTCCAAAAAACCCTCCCCAAACAGCACATGACGCAAAGAAAAAAAGAGGCGCAATGAGGTAGCTGTGTGAGTAAGATTAGCGACCCTAGTGGCCGACACAAACACCTGGCCCATCTAGGAGTGGCACTGCAGTGTCACGCAGGATGTCCCTTCCAAAAAACCCTCCCCAAACAGCACATGACGCAAAGAAAAATAAAAGAAAAAAGAGGTGCAAGATGGAATTGTCCTTGGGCCCTTCCCACCCACCCTTATGTTGTATAAACAAAACAGGACATGCACACTTTAACCAACCCATCATTTCAGTGACAGGGTCTGCCACACGACTGTGACTGAAATGACGGGTTGGTTTGGACCCCCACCAAAAAAGAAGCAATTAATCTCTCCTTGCACAAACTGGCTCTACAGAGGCAAGATGTCCACCTCATCATCATCCTCCGATATATCACCGTGTACATCCCCCTCCTCACAGATTATCAATTCGTCCCCACTGGAATCCACCATGTCAGCTCCCTGTGTACTTTGTGGAGGCAATTGCTGCTGGTCAATGTCTCCGCGGAGGAATTGATTATAATTCATTTTAATGAACATCATCTTCTCCACATTTTCTGGATGTAACCTCGTACGCCGATTGCTGACAAGGTGAGCGGCGGCACTAAACACTCTTTCGGAGTACACACTTGTGGGAGGGCAACTTAGGTAGAATAAAGCCAGTTTGTGCAAGGGCCTTCAAATTGCCTCTTTTTCCTGCCAGTATAAGTACGGACTGTGTGACGTGCCTACTTGGATGCGGTCACTCATATAATCCTCCACCATTCTATCAATGGTGAGAGAATCATATGCAGTGACAGTAGACGACATGTCCGTAATGGTTGTCAGGTCCTTCAGTCCGGACCAGATGTCAGCATCAGCAGTCGCTCCAGACTGCCCTGCATCACCGCCAGCGGGTGGGCTCGGAATTCGGATTTGGGATTTCGAAGAATGCACAGTTCTTTGCTGTGCTGCTTTTGCCAGCTTGAGTCTTTTCATTTTTCTAGCGAGAGGCTGAGTGCTTCCATCCTCATGTGAAGCTGAACCACTAGCCATGAACATAGGCCAGGGCCTCAGCCGTTCCTTGCCACTCCGTGTGGTAAATGGCATATTGGCAAGTTTACGCTTCTCCTCCGACAATTTTATTTTAGGTTTTGGAGTCCTTTTTTTTCTGATATTTGGTGTTTTGGATTTGACATGCTCTGTACTATGACATTGGGCATCGGCCTTGGCAGACGACGTTGCTGGCATTTCATCGTCTCGGCCATGACTAGTGGCAGCAGCTTCAGCACGAGGTGGAAGTGGATCTTGATCTTTCCCTAATTTTGGAACCTCAACTTTTTTGTTCTCCATATTTTATAGGCAGAACTAAAAGGCACCTCAGGTAAACAATGGAGATGGATGGATTGGATACTAGTATACAATTATGGACGGACTGCCACGGTTAGGTGGTATAAAAAAACCACGGTTAGGTGGTATATAATACAATTATGGATGGACGGACTGCCTGCCGAGTTCCGACACAGAGGTAGCCACAGCCGTGAACTACCGCACTGTACACTGGTTGATAAAGAGATAGTAGTATACTCGTAACAACTAGTATGACACTATGACGACGGTATAAAGAATGAAAAAAAAACCACGGTTAGGTGGTATATATTATAATAATAATACAATTATGGATGGACGGACTGCCTGCCGACTGCCGACACAGAGGTAGCCACAGCCGTGAACTACCGCACTGTACACTGGTTGATAAAGAGATAGTAGTATACTCGTAACAACTAGTATGACACTATGACGACGGTATAAAGAATGAAAAAAAAACCACGGTTAGGTGGTATATATTATAATAATAATACAATTATGGATGGACGGACTGCCTGCCGACTGCCGACACAGAGGTAGCCACAGCCGTGAACTACCGCACTGTACACTGGTTGATAAAGAGATAGTAGTATACTCGTAACAACTAGTATGACACTATGACGACGGTATAAAGAAAGAAAAAAAAATACCACGGTTAGGTGGTATATATTATAATAATAATACAATTATGGATGGACGGACTGCCTGCCGACTGCCGACACAGAGGTAGCCACAGCCGTGAACTACCGCACTGTACACTGGTTGATAAAGAGATAGTAGTATACTCGTAACAACTAGTATGACACTATGACGGTATAAAGAATGAAAAAAAAACCACGGTTAGGTGGTATATATTATAATAATAATACAATTATGGATGGACGGACTGCCTGCCGACTGCCGACACAGAGGTAGCCACAGCCGTGAACTACCGCACTGTACACTGGTTGATAAAGAGATAGTAGTATACTCGTAACAACTAGTATGACACTATGACGACGGTATAAAGAAAGAAAAAAAAAAATACCACTGTTAGGTGGTATATATTGTAATACAATTATGGATGGACGGACTGCCTGCCGAGTTCCGACTGCCGACACAGAGGTAGCCACAGCCGTGAACTACCGCACTGTACTGTGTCTGCTGCTAATATAGACTGGTTGATAAAGAGATAGTATACAATACATACAACAATATACTACTATACTGGTGGTCAGGCACTGGTCACCACTAGTCACACTGGCAGTGGCACTCCTGCAGCAAAAGTGTGCACTGTTTAATTTTAAATTAATATAATATTATGTACTCCTGGGGGCTCCTGCTATAACAACCTGCAGTGCTCCCCAGTCTCCCCCACAATTATTATAAGCTTTGCCTTTTATACATTGATGTGCAGCACACTGGGCTGAGCTGAGTGCACACAGACTGAGTCACACTGTGTGACTGGCTGCTGCTGTGTATCGTTTTTTTTCAGGCAGAGAACGGATATAGCAGAGAACGGATATATTATATTAAAATAAATAAAAGTTAACTAACAACAACTGCACTGGTCACTGTGGTAAACTCTGTCTGACTCTGCACAATCTCTCTCTCTCTTCTAATCTAATTTCTAATGGAGAGGACGCCAGCCACGTCCTCTCCCTATCAATCTCAATGCACGTGTGAAAATGGCGGCGACGCGCGGCTCCTTATATAGAATCCGAGTCTCGCGAGAATCCGACAGCGTCATGATGACGTTCGGGCGCGCTCGGGTTAACCGAGCAAGGCGGGAGGATCCGAGTCTGCTCGGACCCGTAAAAAAAACATGAAGTTCGTGCGGGTTCGGTTTCAGAGAAACCGAACCCGCTCATCTCTAGTGTAAACAGGGGCGGGTCTGGGCCATTTTTGGGGTGGGCGCATGACGCTACACGTGGTGTTTGCAACGGGAAACATGGACGCTCTGTGCCTGCCTTCGCAGCCAGGCTGCACAGGCAGGGGGCATCCCTAATTCAGCGGTGTGATTGCAATTGAATTGTGAATGCATTACTGGTGGCCATTTGCATGCTGGGCGGCCTTGCCCTGTACTAATTTAGCAAAACTGCAATTGAAGCTGAATAAGGGTGGTCATTCCGAGTTGTTCGCTCGGTAATTTTCTTCGCATCGCAGTGATTTTCCGCTAATTGCGCATGCGCAATGTTCGCACTGCGACTGCGCCTAGTAAATTTGCTATGCAGTTTTACTCACGGCATTACGAGGTTTTTTCTTCGTTCTGGTGATCGTAATGTGATTGACAGGAAGTGGGTGTTTCTGGGCGGAAACTGGCCGTTTTATGGATGTGTGTGAAAAAACGCTGCCGTTTCTGGGAAAAACGCGGGAGTGTCTGAAGAAACAAGGGAGTGTCTGGGCGAACGCTGGGAGTGTTTGTGACGTCAAACCAGGAACGAAACTGACTGAACTGATCGCAGTTGCCGAGTAAGTGTGGAGCTACTCAGAAACTGCTAAGAAGTGTCTATTCGCAATTCTGCTAATCTTTCGTTCGCAATTTTACTATGCTAAGATTCACTCCCAGTAGGCGGCGGCTTAGCGTGTGCAAAGCTGCTAAAAGCAGCTTGCGAGCGAACAACTCGGAATGAGGGCCAAGGTCCAAAATACGTTTTTGTCTCTCACCTATTTTATGCATCTGACTATAACATCTTGTGGTAGATTTTGAAGAAGGAGAGAATAACAGGCTCCATATGTTCTGACAAACCCACAGTTGCACTGTGGTTGGAGAAGAGGAGGTGTCCTTATACAATAAGGGATGTTTCATTCTATTATATATTGACTGATTTCAATAATAAGTGCCAATAGAGAGGACATATAATTTTTTGGTTGCATTAGTTGTTTAGTTAAGGAATGAGGTTCTCCTTATGTGTGTCCTCTTTACAGGCAGCTTTAGTAGTGTGCGCATTACATGGTACCTACCTATTGTTATTTTTTTGCATATTATTCTGTATCATGTAAGTTGGCAGTGTTTGATGGGGAGGCCTGGATCTGCAGCTCCATTTGCCCCATTATTAATCCGGCCCTGGACACAGGTACTGTAGCTATGTGACTGATCAGCAAAAACTAGATTTGATTTTGTAGGAGAAGACACATCAATTATAGAAAAGCATGTTGCGGTGTACCCCGTACCTATTCCTACTAGAGGTGAGCGAGTTCGGCTCTCAGAGAACCGAACCCTACCGGACTTCATGTCACGAGCCCGGATCCGAGTCAGGCTCGGGTTTTCCCGCCTGACTCGGAAACCAGAACGAGGCAAAATGTCATCATCCCGCTGTTGGATTCCATATAAGGACCTGCGCGTCTCCACCATTTTCACTCCAGTCTCGGAGAGTGTAGTGAGAGGACGTGTCCTCAGTGTCTGTGTGGGCGGGAAAGTGGGATGGTGATTCCAGTGCTTTGTTGTGCTGCCCAGTCCAGTGTAGAGTCTTATGCTGCATCAGTCCAGCCAGTCACAGTGGTGGTGTCCTCTGCTGCTATATGTCCCCAGTGCTGCTGTATAAGTCCCTTGCAGTTTTGCTGTGTTGTCTTGTATCAGACCAGGGGTAGTGTCTTGTGCAGCATCAGTCCAGTGACCAGTCACAGTGGTGGTGTCCTCTGCTGCCATATATCCAGTGTAACTGTATAAGTCCCTTTCAGTGGTGCTGTGTTGTCCTGCATCAGACCAGGGGTAGTGTCTTGTGCAGCATCAGTCCAGTGACCAGTCACAGTGGTGGTGTCCTCTGCTGCCATATATCCAGTGTTACTGCCGTATAATTTCAGTGATATTGCTGTATAATTCCTGTGATACTGCCGTATAATTCCCGTGATAATGGCATATAATTCCAGTGATATTGCCGTATAATTCCAGTGGTACTGCCGTATAAGTCCAGGAGTACTGCCGTATAAGTCCAGTCCAGTGGTGCTGTCTTGTGCTGCATCAGTCCAGTAGTGGTGTCTTGTGCTGCCATAAATCCAGTGGTGGTGTCCTGTGCTGTATATTATTTACTCCAAATAAAAGGGTTGTATACATTACTTATATTATTATCCAAATAATTTTTACAGGGTTTGCCCTGTGTGGTGTAGGGGTACGCTCGCCTGTGCTGCATATTATAATAGCTTTAAATAAAATGGTTATTTTTATCCAAATAAATTTTACAGGCTTTGCCGTGTGTGTGTTTGGTTTAGGGGTACGCTATCTTGTGCCACCAATATTGTGCGTGTATTACATCTGGGCAAATTCCACCACGTCCCATGTTGTTTGTGCCGCACACTTGTGTCGCTTAGCTTAGTCATACAGCTACCTCATTGCACCTCTTTTTCTTCTTTGCATGATGTGCTGTTTGGGGCCTAGCTTTTTAAAGTGCCATCCTGTCTGCAACTGCAGTGCCACTCCTAGATGGGCCAGGTGTTTGTGCCGCACACTTGTGTTGCTTAGCTTAGTCATCCAGCTACTTCATTGTACAACTGGTGCCAGGGGTAGCCCGCGACCTCACAATCTAGTACCCAGTGTGCAGAAACCAGCAGGAGGAGGGCGAAACTGGTGCCAGGGGTAATCCGTGGCCTCACAATCTAGTGTCCAGTGTGCAGAAACAAGCAGGCAGAGGCCAAGCCTGGTGCCAGGGGTAACCCGCAGACTCACAGTATAGTGCCCAGTGTGCAGAAACCAGCAGGCAGAGGCTGAAACTGGTGCCCAGTCTAATAAACTGGTGGAAGGGTTGGATTTCCTGCAATGCAACCTAGGCACCTGCCTAGGGCCCTATGGTTCTCCAGGAGCCTGTGGAAAGGCCCCAGGATCTCCGACCTAGGCTCCGGGGAGCACTGCGCTTCATGTGTGCCAGGTGCCGCGCATGTCATGACATCATGTGACAGACCCATCCGCTGTGTGCCCTGAGCAGTGAGCATTGGAGTTTCGGAGGTCGCGTCTGCGCATCTCAGCCAGAAAATAAGGAAGTTTGCAGGTCTGGGATGCTGTACAGCAATAGCGCCTACGTCTATCAGTGAACATTAGTGCAGGAGAATGATGTGGTGAGGGATGAGAACAGCACAGACTATACTGAAATTAGTGATGAGCGGGTTCGGTTCCTCGGAATCCGAACCCCCCCGAACTTCACCCATTTTACACGGGTCCGAGGCATACTCGGATACTCCAGTATTGCTCGGTTAACCCGAGCGCGCCCGAACGTCATCATCCCACTGTCGGATTCTCACGAGATTCGGATTCTATATAAGGAGCCGCTCGTCGCCACCATTTTTCACTCGTGCATTGGAAATGATAGTGAGAGGACGTGGCTGACGTCCTCTCACTTTGTTTCAAAACTTTCAGGGGGCTGCAAATATCTTTAATCTGGGGACCAGCAGTATTATAGGAGGAGTACAGTGCAGAGTTTTGCTGACCAGTGACCACCAGTATTATACGTTCTCTGCCTGAAAAACGCTCCATATCTGTGCTCAGTGTGCTGCATATATCTGTGCTCACACTGCTTTATTGTGGGGACTGGGGACCAGCAGTATTATATAGGAGGAGTACAGTGCAGAGTTTTGCTGACCAGTGACCACCAGTATTATACGTTCTCTGCCTGAAAAACGCTCCATATCTGTGCTCAGTGTACTGCATATATCTGTGCTCACACTGCTTTATTGTGGGGACTGGGGACCAGCAGTATTATATAAGAGGAGTACAGTGCAGAATTTTGCTGACCAGTGACCACCAGTATTATATGTTCTCTGCCTGAAAAACGCTCCATATCTGTGCTGCATTGTAGTATATAGTAGGAGTACAGTGCAGAATGTTGCTGACCACCAGTATATAATATATAGGAGTACGGTACAGAAGGCCACTGCTCTACCTACCTCTGTGTCGTCAAGTATACTATCCATCCATACCTGTGGTGCATTTCAGTTTTGCACAGTTTGCTGACCACCAGTATATAATATATAGCAGTACGGTACAGTAGGCCACTGCTCTACCTACCTCTGTGTCGTCAAGTATACTATCCATCCATACCTGTGGTGCATTTCAGTTTTGCACAGTTTGCTGACCACCAGTATATAATATATAGCAGTACGGTACAGTAGGCCACTGCTCTACCTACCTCTGTGTCGTCAAGTATACTATCCATCCATACCTGTGGTGCTTTTAAGTTTTGCACAGTTTGCTGTCCACCAGTATATAATATATAGCAGTACGGTACAGTAGGCCACTGCTCTACCTACCTCTGTGTCGTCAAGTATACTATCCATCCATACCTGTGGTGCATTTAAGTTGTGCGCAGTATATATAGTAGTAGGCCATTGCTATTGATACTGGCATATAATTCCACACATTAAAAAATGGAAAACAAAAATGTGGAGGGTAAAATAGGGAAAGATCAAGATCCACTTCCACCTTGTGCTGAAGCTGCTGCCACTAGTCATGGCCGAGACGATGAAATGCCATCAACGTCGTCTCCCAAGGCCGATGCCCAATGTCATAGTAGAGAGCATGTAAAATCCAAAACACAAAAGTTCAGAAAAATGACCCAAAAATCAAAATTAAAAGCATCTGAGGAGAAGCGTAAACTTGTCAATATGCCATTTACGACACGGAGTGGCAAGGAACGGCTGAGGCCCTGGCCTAAGTTCATGGCTAGTGGTTCAGCTTCACATGAGGATGGAATCACTCATCCTCTCGCTAGAAAAATGAAAAGACTTAAGCTGGCAAAAGCACAGCAAAGAACTGTGTGTTCTTCTAAATCACAAATCCCCAAGGAGAGTCCAATTGTGTCGGCTGCGATGCCTGACCTTCCCAACACTGGACGGGAAGAGGTGGCGCCTTCCACCATTTGCACGCCCCCTGCAAGTGCTGGAAGGAGCACCCGCAGTCCAGTTCCTGATAGTCAAATTGAAGATGTCACTGTTGAAGTACACCAGGATGAGGATATGGGTGTTGCTAGCGCTGAGGAGGAAATTGACAAGGAGTATTCTGATGGTGAGGTGGTTAGTTTAAGTCACGCACCCGGGGAGACACCTGTTGTCCGTGGGACGAATATGGCCATTGACATACCTGGTCAAATTACAAAAAAAATCACCTCGTCGGTGTGGAATTATTTTAACACAAATGCGGACAACAGGTGTCAAGCCGTGTGTTGCCTTTGTCAAGCTGTAATAAGTAGGGGTAAGGATGGTAACCACCTCGGAACATCCTCCCTTATACGTCACCTGCAGCGCATTCATCATAAGTCAGTGACGAGTTCAAAAACTTTGGATGACAGCGGAAGCAGCCCACTGACCACTAAATCCCTTCCTCTTGTAACCAAGCTCCTGCAAACCACACCACCAACTCCCTCAGTGTCAATTTCCTCCTTACACAGGAAAGCCAATAGTCCTGCAGGCCATGTCACTGTCAAGTCTGACGAGTCCTCTCCTGCCTGGGATTCCTCCGATGCATCCTTGAGTGTAACGCCTACTGCTGCTGGCGCTGCTGTTGTTGCTGCTGGGAGTCGATCGTCATCCCAAAGGGGAAGTCAGAAGACCACTTGTACTACTTCCAGTAAGCAATTGACTGTCCAACAGTCCTTTGCGAGGAAGATGAAATATCACAGCAGTCATCCTGCTGCAAAGCGGATAACTCAGGCCTTGGTAGCCTGGGCGGTGAGAAACGTGTTTCCGTTATCCACCGTTAATGCACAGGCAACTACAGACTTGATTGAGGTACTGTGTCCCCGGTACCAAATACCATCTAGGTTCCATTTCTCTAGGCAAGCGATACCGAAAATGTACACAGATCTCAGAAAAAGAGTCACCAGTGTCCTAAAAAATGCAGTTGTACCCAATGTCCACTTAACCACGGACATGTGGACAAGTGGAGCAGGGCAGACTCAGGACTATATGACTGTGACAGCCCACTGGGTAGATGTATTGCCTCCCGAAGCAAGAACAGCAACGGCAGCACCAGTAGCAGCATCTTGCAAACGCCAACTCGTTCCTAGGCAGGCTACGCTTTGTATCACCGCTTTCCAGAAGAGGCACACAGCTGACAACCTCTTACGGAAACTGAGGAACATCATCGCAGAACGGCTTACCCCAAATGGACTCTCCTGGGGATTTGTGACATCGGACAACACCAGCAATATTGTGCGTGCATTACATGTGGGCAAATTCCAGCACGTCCCATGTATTGCACATAAATTGAATTTGGTGGTGCAGAATTATTTAAAAAACGACAGGGGCGTGCAAGAGTTGCTGTCGGTGGCCCGAAGAATTGTGGGCCACTTTCGGCATTCAGTCACCGCGTGCCGAAGACTGGAGCACCAGCAAACAGTCCTGAACCTGCCCTGCCATCATCTGAAGCAAGAGGTGGTAACGAGGCTGAATTCAACCCTCTATATGCTTCAGAGGATGGAGGAGCAGCAAAAGGCCATTCAAGCCTATACATCTGCCTTCGATATAGGCAAAGGAGGGGGAATGCACCTGACTCAAGCGGAGTGGAGAATGATTTCAACGTTGTGCAAGGTTCTGCAACCCTTTGAACTTGCCACACGTGATGTCAGTTCAGACACTGACAGCCTGAGTCAGGTCATTCCCCTCATCAGGCTTTTGCAGAAGAAGCTGGAGACATTGAAGGAGGAGCTAAAACAGAGCGATTCCACTAGGCATGTGGGACTTGTGGATGGAGCCCTTAATTCGCTTAACCAGGATTCACGGGTGGTCAATCTGTTGAAATCAGAGCACTACATTTTGGCCACCGTGCTCGATCCTAGATTTAAAACCTACGTTGGATCTCTCTTTCCGGCAGACACAAGTCTGCAGAGGTTCAAAGACCTGCTGGTGAGAAAATTGTCAAGTCAAGCGGAACGTGACCCGTCAACAGCTCCTCCTTCACATTCTCCCGCAACTGGGGGTGCGAGGAAAAGGCTAAGAATTCCGAGCCCACCCGCTGGCGGTGATGCAGGGCAGTCTGGAGCGAGTGCTAACATCTGGTCCGGACTGAAGGACCTGCCAACGATTACTGACATGTCGTCTACTGTCACTGCATATGATTCTCTCACCATTGAAAGAATGGTGGAGGATTATATGAGTGACCGCATCCAAGAAGGCACGTCAGACAGTCCGTACGTATACTGGCAGGAAAAAGAGGCAATTTGGAGGCCCTTGCAGAAACTGGCTTTATTTTACCTAAGTTGCCCACCCTCCAGTGTGTACTCCGAAAGAGTGTTTAGTGCAGCCGCTCACCTTGTCAGCAATCGGCAAACGAGGTTACTTCCAGAAAATGTGGAGAAGATGATGTTCATCAAAATGAATTATAATCAATTCCTCCATGGAGACATTCACCAGCAATTGCCTCCAGAAAGTACACAGGGACCTGAGATGGTGGATTCCAGTGGGGACGAATTAATAATCTGTGAGGAGGGGGATGTACACAGTGAAAGGGGTGAGGAATCGGAGGATGAGGAGGAGGTGGACATCTTGCCTCTGTAGAGCCAGTTTGTGCAAGGAGAGATTGATTGCTTCTTTTTTGGTGGGGGCCCAAACCAACCAGTCATTTCAGTCACAGTTGTGTGGCAGACCCTGTCGCTGAAATGATGGGTTTGTTAAAGTGTGCATGTCCTGTTTATACAACATAAGAGTGGGTGGGAGGGCCCAAGGACAATTCCATCTTGCACCTCTTTTTTGTTTTATTTTTCTTTGCATCATGTGCTGTTTGGGGACTATTTTTTTGAAGTGCCATCCTGCTTGACACTGCAGTGCCACTCCTAGATGGGCCAGGTGTTTAAGCTGGCCACTTGTGTCGCTTAGCTTAGCCATCCAGCGACATTGGTGCACCTCTTTTTTTCTTTGCATCATGTGCTGTTTTGGGACTATTTTTTTGAAGTGCCATCCTGTCTGACACTGCAGTGCCACTCCTAGATGGGCCAGGTGTTTGTGTCGGCCACTTGGATCGCTTAGCTTAGTCACACAGCTATCTCATTGCGCCTCTTTTTTTCTTTGCATCATGTGCTGTTTGGGGACTATTTTTTTGAAGTGCCATCCTGTCTGACACTGCAGTGCCACTCCTAGATGGGCTAGGTGTTTGTGTTGGCCACTTGGGTCGCTTAGCTTAGTCATCCAGCGACCTCGGTGCAAATTTTAGGACTAAAAATAATATTGTGAGGTGTGAGGTGTTCAGAATAGACTGAAAATGAGTGAAAATTGTGGTTATTGAGGTTAATAATACTATGGGATCAAAATGACCCCCAAATTCTATGATTTAAGCTGTTTTTGTGGGGTTTTTGTAAAAAAAACCACCCGAATCCAAAACACCCCCCCGAATCCGACAAAAAATTTTCAGGGAGGTTTTGCCAAAACGCGTCCGAATCCAAAACACGGCCGCGGAACCGAATCCAAAACCAAAACACAAAACCCGAAAAATGTCCGGTGCACATCACTAAAAATCTCTAAGAAACTCTTGGCCATGGGACAATGGAAGAGGCTGAAGAGGGTCAATTCCCAGTTCAGCCTCATGCCAGGAGAAAGGAGCAGGACACAGGCTGCCTTTTGGGAGGTTGGGTAAGACCTATCTGTTATTGCCATCCTTTCCTTGTGACTGGCTTCCTTTTGTTTTTATATGATTGAGTTACACTGATTTGCTTTGGATTGTGACCTATTAAACCACTTTAATCCCTTTAACCACTTGCCTGGCATGGTCGCATCAGATGCGACCAGTCAGAAATGCCCACTAGTCGGCTGCTGAAATATAATCTTTCAGTAGTCACCTATATCAGAGGGATCTTGTTGTCCCCCTGCACCCGCAGCCTGCATCCTATGTGTCCCGATCACTGCTGGCAACAGTGTTCGGGCACGTTTGTGGCAGCCCCCCCTCCCCAGCCGGTTCTGTTGCGTGGCTCTTCCTAACTTCAAAGAGAAGCCGCGGCTCCGCCCATCAGTGTGTCCCGATCACTCAGCTCAGCAGTGATCGTTAAATTCCGCAGCACATCCCCAGCACCTCCGGCGGCTGTGTTGCCCAGCATGTCCTCGTCCTGCCAGATCAGTCTCCAGTAAGTGCAGGGAGGGGGGAGAGGGGAGGGTATCTGTGTCTCTGTCTCTGCAATGTCTCCCATTTACCTCTGTACCCCTCCCCTGCTGGTGTTAACAATACAAGAGGTGTGTGTGTGTGTGTGTGTGTGTGTGTGTGTGTGTGTGTGTGTGTGTGTGTGTAAATATGTACATATGTGTGTGTGTGTTTGTTCTGTCCACCATCCCCTCATTCCACACTCCACCCACCAGCCTCGGATAACAAAGTAAAGTTTTATTTTTTTACAATATTGTCCATAAATTTGTAGTAAAAAAAAAAAAATCACATTGGCCCCTTGCCTGGCTATGTCGCATGTGATGTGACCACAGCCAGGAGTACGTTACCTGGCCAGGTAGCATCACATACTGCGCGCTGCCCCATTGTGTGACCCGGCTTGTAGATTAGGAGATCCATCCTGCACAAGTGCAGAATGGATCTCCTCTGGCTATCCGGATCCCCCAGCAGTCTCTGGCTGCCAACATCACTGCAAGAATTGCGCCCCAGAATGCTGTGCAGCCGGCATTCTGAGCGCATACACCAGGGAAGTACTTAGTTCCCCTCCAAGTAATATTTTACTGATCTCTGCGAGTGCAGAGAACAGCTGAACCCCCCTGACATATACTCTGCTGTATAATAAATAAATAAATAAATAAAACATTGGTCACAGGGTAGGAGGAGGGGGATACAAAAAAAGGGTCTTTAACAGGGTGGGGTGGGGGGCGGTTGGTTTATACTGTAAACTTGTATTTTGTTTTACTACTAAGGGGGTGAACGGGTACTAATATTAGGATTTAAGACCATTCAGGGGTCTATTGCCAATGGAGGGTGGGAATTTATTTTATAATGGGGCCCTATGGACGCAGGGGGGATGGGGGGGGGGTGCAAAACACTTTCTAGATATTAATAAAATATTTTAATATATTATTAAAAAATAAAAATGCTTTTAAACTTTATTAAGTAAAAAAAACCCGACAATTTCTGAGCGATTTTGATGGGTACAAATTGCCAGTTAAGTGGTTAACAGCCATTGATCTGCCACATGAGCTAGATGTACACTAAAAGATATAGGGCCATATGCAATTGCGGTCGAATTGCCGCAAATGTCAAAAAACGGGGCATTTTCGACACAAAAAAAATGATTCGACAATGCAATACAGTACTTTTCGACAAAAAAACGGCCGTTTCAAATTCGACTTTTTGCAATTCGACAGTTGTCAAATTTGACATGTCTGCAATGGTAAAAATGCGGCTTTTCGACAAAAGTATATTCAATTGAAGAAAGTCAATTCGACAACAGTGCTTTTCGACAGTTTTTTCGTCAATTTCAGTCCGCCTCATTTTGCTGGCAGGATCTAATAATAAAATTGAAAAACATTTTTTTTTTAATTGCTAATAGCATATCTATTTATATTAGAAGGGATTATCTACTTGGGTTTGTCTATTAGGAGCCACAAGTATTATTTAATATATTTTTTAAAAGAATATATATATTTTTTTTACTGACTAAAATAATATGGAGAGATCAGAACATGTTTTTCAGTGGGAAGGGGTGGGAATGGGTTAAAAATCAAGAAAAAAAATGCGTGGGGTCCCCCCTCCTAAGCATAACCAGCCTCGGGCTCTTTGAGCCGGTCCTGGTTGTAAAAATACGGGGAAAAAATTGACAGGGGATCCCCCGTATTTTAACAACCAGCACCGGGCTCTGCGTCCAGTCCTGGTGCAAAAAATACGGGGGACAAAAGATGTAGGGGTCCCCCGTATTTTTCACACCAGCACCGGGCTCCACTAGCTGGAGAGATAATGCCACAGCCGGGGGACACTTTTATACCGGTCCCTGCAGCCGTGGCATTAAATACCCAACTAGTCACCCCTGGCCGGGGTACCCTGGAGGAGTGGGGACCCCTTAAATCAAGGGGTCGCCCCCCTCCAACCACCCAAGGGCCAGAGGTGAAGCCCAAGGCTGTCCCCCCATCCAAGGGCGGCGGATGGGAGGCTGATAGCCAAGTGACAAAAAAAGAATATTGTTTTTTGTAGCAGAACTACAAGTCCCAGCAAGCCTCCCCTCAAGCTGGAACTTGGAGAACCACAAGTACCAGCATGCGGGGGGAAACAGGCCCGCTGGTACCTGTAGTTCTACTGCAAAAAAATACCCAAATAAAAACAGTACACACACACACACAGTGATAGTAAAACTTTATTACATACATGCACACCGACACACACATACTTACCTATGTTGACACGAAGTGTCGGTCCCCTTCTCCACATAGAATCCACGGGGTACCTGTAAATAAAATTATACTCGCAAAAATCTAGTGTAGATCTGTCCTCTTCTTGTTTGTAATCCACGTACTTGGCAAAATAATAAAACGCAAAACCCGATCCATGCACTGAAAAGGGTCCCATGTTTACACATGGGACCCCTTTCCCCGAATGCCGGGACCCCCCGTGACTCCTGTCACAGAGGGTCCCTTCAGCCAATCAGGGAGCGCCACGTCGTGGCACTCTCCTGATTGGCTGTGCGCGTCTGAGCTGTCAGGCGGCGCATAGCACTATGCCGCTCCATTATATTCAATGGTGGAAACTTTGCGGTCAGCGGTTGACCGCGAGTAACCTCAACCACTGACGCAAAGTTCCCACCATTGAATATAATGGAGCGGCATAGTGCTATGCGCCGCCTGACAGCTCAGACGCGCACAGCCAATCAGGAGAGTGCCAAGATGTGGCGCTCCCTGATTGGCTGAAGGGAACCTCTTTGACAGGAGTCACGGGGGGTCCCAGCAGTCAGGGAAAGGGGTCTCATGTGTAAACATGGGACCCCTTTCAGTGCATGGATCGGGTTTTGCGTTTTATTATTTTGCCAAGTACGTGGATTACAAACAAGAAGAGGACAGATCTACACTGGATTTTTGTGAGTATAATTTTATTTACAGGTACCCCGTGGATTCTACATCGAGAAGGGGACCGAGCCTCGTGTCAACATAGGTAAATATGTGTGTGTCGGTGTGCATGTATGTAATAAAGGTTTACTATCACGGTGTGTGTGTACTGTTTTTATTTGGGTACTATCACGGTGTGTGTGTACTGTTTTTATTTGGGCCCCGCCGGTACTACAGGTACCAGCGGGCCCATTTCCCCCCCGCATGCTGGTACTTGTGGTTCTCCAAGTACCAGCTTGAGGGGGAGGCTTGCTGGGACTTGTAGTTCTGCTACAAAAAACAATATTCTTTATTTTATCACTTGACTATCAGCCTCCCATCCACCGCCCTTGGATGGGGGGGACAGCCTCGGGCTTCACCCCTGGACCTTGGGTGGCGACCCCTTGATTTAATGGGTCCCCACTCCTCCAGGGTACCCCAGCCAGGGGTGACTAGTTGGGGATTTAATGCCACGGCCAAAGGGACCGGTATAAAAGTGTCCCCCAGCTGTGGCATTATCTCTCTAGCTAGTGGAGCCTGGTGCTGGTGTGAAAAATACGGGGGACCTACGTCTTTTGTCCCCCGTATTTTTTGCACCAGGACCGGACGCAGAGCCTGGTGCTGGTTGTTAAAATACGGGGGATCCCCTGTCAATTTTTTCCCCGTATTTTTACAACCAGGACCGGCTCAAAGAGCCCGAGGCTGATTATGCTTAGGAGGGGGGACCCCACGCATTTTTTTTCAGGGTTTTTTAAACACTTTTGTGCCGTCCATGAAGTCGAATCCAGGACGCACACTATCTGTCAATTGGTCCGTTTTTTGACAGCGGGACTGTCGAAACCATTTTTTATTGAATATGTCGAATTCGGGTCCCGGCGGGATGGTGTCTGACTGTCGAATTGAGTAGAATGAAAAAACGGTCGAATTCCAGCCGGAATTCGACCGCAATTGCATATACCCCATAGGCTCAAAGTTGCTTTTAACAAAGTGAGATCCTTCGGCATTGTTTGTACCCCACATAAGTGCGAGGAGCAGCATTTGGGTGTTGCTTACTGTACCAGTGGGGGCCTATGCCGCAGCAGCGCTGCCAGTGAACCCCTCCCTGTAGTTTATAGCATCCAGTCAGCCTGTACAGATTTATTGTGCCAGCACCTCACACTACACTGATACTATCATATATGGCACTTCAATTGGAAACCGTCCCTTAGTTATTTAACTTTTGGTAGAGCAATGTAAGGGCATTCCTGTAAAAAAAATACTACATGATTATTAATATTTAATGTCTACAGTAATATTGCAGAATTCACTAGAATCCAGATGTGGATGGATGCTGGCATAATAGTTACATCAAACATGAGCAATAACAATTTCAGTAATGGCAGGATTCCCATATTGTATCAGATGGCATAGCTGACAATACAAAGCTCATCAAACGTTATGACCTGGAAATATTCAAAGTTGTGTTGAAGAAAAGCATAGTTAGGTACAAAGTTTTTTTGGGGGGGAAATTACCCTGTTATCTGGTGTAGAAATAGAGGCTGATACCCAGGGGTGTAGCCAGAACTTTGTGGGCCCCACAGCAGCATTTTGCAGTGGCCCCGTACCAATACTTCTAGAGAGACACTTCTCTGCAGCAGTTGTTAATTTTATGCCTATAATAGTGACCTAGTTCACTTTCTGAACCATAGTAGAGCCTTATTTAATGTTATGCCATAGTAGTGCCCTAGTTTCTTTTATGAATCGCGGTAGTGCTTAAGTTCACCATATGTCACATTTCAGAGCTGCCAGTACACATTATGTTGCACAGTACCCCCAAATCACACTATGATATATAGTGCTCCCCATTCATATTGTGCCTCTTTGCAGTGCCCTGGTTCATAATATATAACATTAAAATGCCCTCCAGTTCATTTTATACCACACTACAATGAGCAGGTCCAGTAGAATACCTAGATATATTGCAGGCCCCAAGGAAAAAGTTTGAAAAGACCCCTACGTATCACCCAATGGTGAAAAATGTATATAACAAATGTAACTTTGACAGGGAAGGTGGCCCCTCTCAGCTCTGGGCACCTGCACTGCCTGCATCTATGGTAGCTACTCCCTTGCCTGCAATTATGAAGCAGATCAGCTGAAATTGGCTGATAATTACACAGTGTATGGTTGTGTTAAATAATAGCTATTTCACAGTTTCTCACAGTTGCTATGAACTCTGACCCCTCCAACCAGTGGCATTGATGTCATTACCTGAGATTTCCTACTCCTACTGAGCATATCAGAACAGACTTAGCCAATTATTATACATATTTAAAACAATAAGAGAAGGGCATATATTCAGTATTGGACTGGGGCATGAAGGGCCCACCAGGGAAATGCAATCACAGAGGTCCACTAAGGGGCGTTGCAATACGCTGGAAAGGGTATGGCCTGCTGACCAGAGACGAGTGGCCAGCCATTATAGGAGCTACCTAGCGTGGTTTATAGAGAAAAAAATATGTGTCTTTTACATAAGGCCAATTTCACTCATACAACTGTGTTAAAATAATTACGGAGATGAAATGTGTATCAATCAATAAAAAAAACTTTATTTATACTGATAAATATATGTATGAATGACTACACAAATATTATTATATATAACAGAAAATGAACCAGCAGCATTTAAATGTCAGCACATAACTAGTGATGAGCGGGTTTGGTTCCTCGAAATCCGAACCCTCCCGAACTTCACCCATTTTACACGGTTCCGAGGCAGACTCGGATCCTCCCGCCTTGCTCGGTTAACCCGAGTGCGCCCGGACGTCATTATCCCGCTTTCAGATTCTCGCGAGATTCGTATTCTATATAAGGAGCCGCGCGTCGCCGCCATTTTCACTCGTGCATTGGAGATGATAGGGAGAGGACGTGCAGCGTTCTCTCAGTTTCTGTGTTCAGTGTGCTGCAAATATCTGTGCTCAGTGTACTTGCAAATATCTGTGCTCAGTGTGCTGAAAATATCTACGTTCTCTGCCTGAAAAACACTCCATATCTGTGCTTCATTGTAGTTTATAGTAGGAGGACAGTGCAGAATTTTGCTGACCACCAGTATTATATAGCAGTACGGTACAGTAGTCCACTGCTCTACCTACCTCTGTGTCATCAAGTATACTATCCATCCATACCTGTGCTGCATTTTAGTTGTGCGCAGTATATATAGTAGGACAGTGCAGAATTTTGCTGACCACCAGTATATATATAGCAGTACGGTACAGTAGTCCACTGCTCTACCTAGCTCTGTGTCGTCAAGTATACTATCCTTCCATACCTGTGCTGCATTTCAGTTGTGCGCAGTATATATAGTAGGAGGACAGTGCAGAATTTTGCTGACCACCAGTATATAATATATAGCAGTACGGTACAGTAGTCCACTGCTCTACCTACCTCTGTGCCGTCAAGTATACTATCCATCCATACCTGTGCTGCATTTTAGTTGTGCACAGTATATATAGTAGGAGGACAGTGCAGAATTTTGCTGACCACCTGTATGTATATAGCAGTACGGTACAGTAGTCCACTGCTCTACCTACCTCTGTGTCGTCAAGTATACTATCCATCCATACCTGTGCTGCATTTTAGTTGTGCACAGTATATATAGCAGGAGGACAGTGCAGAATTTTGCTGACCACCAGTATATACATAGCAGTACGGTACAGTAGTCCACTGCTCTACCTCTGTGTCGTCAAGTATACTATCCATCCATACCTGTGCTGCATTTTAGTTGTGCGCAGTATATATAGTAGGAGGACAGTGCAGAATTTTGCTGACCACCAGTATATATATATAGCAGTACGGTACAGTAGGCCATTGCTATTGATATATTACTGGCATATAAATCCACACATTAAAAAATGGAGAACAAAAATGTGGAGGGTAAAATAGGGAAAGATCAAGATCCACTTCCACCTCGTGCTGAAGCTGCTGCCACTAGTCATGGCCGAGATGATGAAATGCCATCAATGTCGTCTGCCAAGGCCAATGCCCAATGTCATAGTAGAGAGCATGTAAAATCGAAAAAACAAAAGTTCAGTAAAATGACCCAAAAATCTAAATTAAAAGCGTCTGATAAGAAGCGTAAACTTGCCAATATGCCATTTACGACACGGAGTGGCAAGGAACGGGTGAGGCCCTGGCCTATGTTCATGGCTAGTGGTTCAGATTCACATGAGTATGGAATCACTCATCTTCTCGCTAGAAAAATGAAAAGACTTAAGCTGGCAAAAGCACAGCAAAGAACTGTGCGTTCTTCTAAATCACAAATCCCCAAGGAGAGTCCAATTGTGTCGGTTGTGATGCCTGACCTTTCCAACACTGGACGGGAAGAGGTGGCACCTTCCACCATTTGCACGCCCCCTGCAAGTGCTGGAAGGAGCACCCGCAGTCCAGTTCCTGATAGTCAAATTGAAGATGTCACTGTTGAAGTACACCAGGATGAGGATATGGGTGTTGCTAGCGCTGAGGAGGAAATTGACAAGGAGGATTCTGATGGTGAGGTGGTTTGTTTAAGTCAGGCACCCGGGGAGACACCTGTCATCCGTGGGACGAATATGGCCATTGACATGCCTGGTCAAATTACAAAAAAAATCACCTCGTCGGTGTGGAATTATTTTAACAGAAATGCAGACAACAGGTGTCAAGCCGTGTGTTGCCTATGTCAAGCTGTAATAAGTAGGGGTAAGGACGTTAACCACCAAGGCACATCCTCCCTTATACGTCACCTGGAGTGCATTCATCAGAAGTCATTGACAAGTTCAAAAACTTTGGGTGACAGCGGAAGCAGTCCACTGACAACTAAATCCCTTCCTCTTGTAACCAAGCTCCTGCAAACCACACCACCAACTCCCTCAGTGTCAATTTCCTCCTTAGATAGGAAAGCCAATAGTCCTGCAGGCCATGTCACTGTTAAGTCTGATGAGTCCTCTCCTGCCTGGGATTCCTCCGATGCATCCTTGAGTGTTACGCCTACTGCTGCTGCTGCTACTGTTGTTGCTGCTGGGAGTCGATCGTCATCCCAGAGGGGAAGTCGGAAGACCACTTATACTACTTCCAGTAAGCAATTGACTGTCCAACAGTCCTTTGCGAGGAGGATGAAATATCACAGCAGTCATCCTGCTGCAAAGCAGATAACTCAGGCCTTGGCAGCCTGGGTGGTGTTAAACGTGTGTCCGGTATCCACCGTTAATTCACAGGGAATTAGAGAATTTATTGAGTTAGTGTGTCCCCGGTACCAAATACCATCTAGGTTCCACTTCTCTAGGCAGGCGGTACCGAGAATGTACACAGACCTCAGAAAAAGAGTCACCAGTATCCTAAAAAATGCAGTTAACCACGGACATGTGGACAAGTGGAGTAGGGCAGACTCAAGACTATATGACTGTGACTGCCCACTGGGTAGATGTATTGCCTCCCGCAGCAAGAACAGCAGCGGCGGCACCAGTAGCAGCATATCACAAATGCCAACTCGTTCCTAGGAAGGCTACGCTTTGTATCACCGCTTTCCAGAAGAGGCACACAGCTGACAACCTCTTACGGAAACTGAGGAACATCATCGCAGATTGGCTTACCCCAATTGGACTCTCCTGGGGATTTGTGACATCGGACAATGCCAGAAATATTGTGCGTGCATTACATGTGGGCAAATTCCAGCACGTCCCATGTTTTGCACATACATTGAATTTGGTGGTGCAGAATTATTTAAAAAACGACAGGGGCGTGCAAGAGATGCTGTCGGTGGCCCGAAGAATTGCGGGCCACTTTCGTCAGTCAGCCACCGCGTGCCGAAGACTGGAGCACCAGCAAACACTACTGAACATGCCCCGCCATCATCTGAAGCAAGAGGTGGTAACAAGGTGGAATTCAACCCTCTATATGCTTCAGAGGATGGAGGAGCAGCAAAAGGCCATTCAAGCCTATACAGCTACCTACGATATAGGCAAAGGAGGGGGAATGCACCTGACTCAAGCGCAGTGGAGAATGATTTCAACGTTGTGCAAGGTTCTGCAACCCTTTGAACTTGCCACACGTGAAGTCAGTACAGAAATTGCCAGCCTGAGTCAGGTCATTCCCCTCATCAGGCTTTTGCAGAAGAAGCTGGAGACATTGAAGGAGGAGCTAAAACAGAGCAATTCTGCTAGGCATGTGGGACTTGTGGACGGAGCCCTTAATTCGCTTAACCAGTATTCACGGGTGGTCAATCTGTTAAAATCAGAGCACTACATTTTGGCCACCGTGCTCGATCCTAGATTTAAAACCTGCAGAGGTTCAAAGACCTGCTGGTGAGACACTTGTCAAGTCAAGCGGAACGTGACCCGTCAACAGCTCCTCCTTCACATTCTCCCACAACTGGGGCTGCGAAGAAAAGGCTAAGAATTCCGAGCCCACCCGCTGGCGGTGATGCAGGGCAGTCTGGAGCGAGTGCTGACATCTGGTCCGGACTGAAGGACCTGCCAACGATTACTGACATGTCGTTTACTGTCACTGCATATGATTCTGTTACCATTGAAAGAATGGTGGAGGATTATATGAGTGACCGCATCCAAGTAGGCACGTCAGACAGTCCGTACGTATACTGGCAGGAAAAAGAGGCAATTTGGAGGCCCTTGCAGAAACTGGCTTTATTTTACCTAAGTTGCCCCCCCCTCCAGTGTGTACTCCGAAAGAGTGTTTAGTGCAGCCGCTCACCTTGTCAGCAATCGGCGTACAAGGTTACTTCCAGAAAATGTGGAGAAGATGATGTTCATCATAATGAATTATAATCAATTCCTCCATGGAGACATTCACCACCAATTGCCTCCAGAAAGTACACAGGGACCTGAGATGGTGGATTCCAGTGGGGACGAATTAATAATCTGTGAGGAGGGGGATGTACACAGTGAAAGGGGTGAGGAATCGGAGGATGAGGAGGAGGTGGACATCTTGCCTCTGTAGAGCCAGTTTGTGCAAGGAGAGATTGATTGCTTCTTTTTTTGGGGGGGCCCAAACCAACCAGTCATTTCAGTCACAATCGTGTGGCAGACCCTGTTGTTGACATGATGGGTTTGTTAAAGTGTGCATGTCCTGTTTATACAACATAAGGGTGGGTGGGAGGGCCCAAGGACAATTCCATCTTGCACCTCTTTTTTCTTTAATTTATCTTTGCATCATGTGCTGTTTGGGACTATTTTTTGAAGTGCCATTCTGTCTGACACTGCAGTGCCACTCCTAGATGGGCCAGGTGTTTGTGTCGGCCACCTGGGTCGCTTAGCTTAGCCATCCAGCGACCTTGGTGCACCTCTTTTTTTCTTTGCATCATGTGCTGTTTGGGGACTATTTTTTAAATCGGCCATCCTGTCTGACACTGCAGTGCCACTCCTAGATGGGCCAGGTGTGTTATGATTCCAGCACTCTGGTCTGAGGAGATCTTATTGCAAGGACCGGAGCACTGGAACGCAATGCTGGGAAAGGGGAATGGAAAGGGAATAGCCCCTGGCGCCCTAACTCTGTTGTCTCACCCGTGCTGTCAGAAATCCCTTGCGAGACTATGGTTTCTTGAGCCCTTGGCAGCCGCGTTTGAAGGGCGGATTATGTCTGCCCAACTCAGATGCCCCCCGGTCTTAGTGAGAGACAAAGGGAAATCCGAGACAGGATGATAACAAGAGGCCCTCTAACTAAGCAAACAGGCCAGGGGCTACAAGCTAACTAAAAACCTAAAGTATGGGGGTCATTCCGAGTTGTTCGCTCGGTAAATTTCATCGCATTGCAGCGATTTTCCGCTTAGTGCGCATGCGCAATGTCCGCACTGCGACTGCGCCAAGTAAATTTGCTATGAAGTTAGGATTTTTACTCACGGCTTTTTCTTCGCTCAGGCGATCGTAATGTGATTGACAGGAAATGGGTGTTACTGGGCGGAAACAGGCCGTTTTAAGGGCGTGTGGGAAAAAACGCTACCGTTTCCGGAAAAAACGCGGGAGTGGCTGGAGAAACGGAGGAGTGTCTGGCCGAACGCTGGGTGTGTTTGTGACGTCAAACCAGGAACGACAAGCACTGAACTGATCGCAGATGCCGAGTAAGTCTGAAGCTACTCTGAAACTGCTAAGAAGTATGTAATCGCAATATTGCGAATACATCGTTCGCAATTTTAACAAGCTAAGATTCACTCCCAGTAGGCGGCGGCTTAGCGTGTGCAATACTGCTAAAATCGCCTTGCGAGCGAACAACTCGGAATGAGGGCCTATGTGCGGAGAAACCGCCAAAGGAAAAGAACAACAAAGGAAATGCTGATCACACGCCGACACAATACCTTTGTGTACCGGCGGTGACAGCATAAGCAGAACCCTCTGCAAAACACCAGGGACAGAAACAATAATGGAATACAGTGGCCTAGACCAACGGACGCGGCAGAGCCGCTACTCACGGAACCGGTAAGAATACTGGCAAACGAACAGGAGCCCTCAATGATGCCGACACACACTCTCAGAACTGGAGGACAGGCAGAATCCCAAACGACAGACCGGTGGACACCAGGAAACCAGGAACTTGACCAGGGATAGGCAAAGCCACTGGACATCAGGGCAGGAACGCCTCACAGCAGGACACGGGCTCAGACACAGGAATCGACACAGGGACTGACACAGGAATCAACACAGGAAGCAGCTAGTCAGATACTGCTATACAGGAGCTCAGGGACTGGCAGGAACCAGCACAGACTTCAAGCAGACTGAAAACCAAGAAATATCACCAGCATCTTTGAATTGCAGACAGCCAGCATATAACAGAGAGGCCTAATTAATAATCCCATGCAGCTGCCCTGTTGCATGACTCTAAACTGACAAGATGCAATTAGCAGCCAGGTGAGGCTGAACACATGGGAACAAGCTGCAATTACACAGACTCACCAGCGGCAGCAGACAAGAGTATTCTAAAACAGAGCAACGGGAAATCCTGGCATGCAAGACAACTTTATAAACATAAAATAGGAATGAACCACTACCTGTGGTTCATAACAGTATCCCCTCCTTAAGGGTGAGCTCCGAGCACCCCATGACACCCACGGGGAACATAAACAGAAGTATAACATAAAATACAGAACAAAAATGCAAAACAGGAATGAGCCACAGCCGTGGCTCATAACATTACCCCCCCCTTGAGGAGGGGTCAAAAGACCCCAAAATTCAGACTATCCAGAACAAGGGATACAAAAAAAAAAAAACCTGACACACTGGTCTTACAGACAAGAAAACAAAAAACAAGCTGTAGCAACAACTTGTAACAGTGCCCTCCCCTTGATGGTGGCCACTGGACACAAGACAAGGAAAAAAAAAATCTTTTTTTTTTTTATCAAGGCAAGAGTCAAAAATTATTTCTTTTTCTTCTTCTTCTTTTTACAAAGCTCTTTAGGTCTGACCAAGGTAATTCCCCAAACATTGCTGAACTGATGGTACCAACCAGCAAGGCTGCGTTCAAATCAGAGACAGGTCTCTTACCCTTGGGAGCTGAACTTTCTGGTAAAGTACTATTATTAGAAGAAGAAGTCAGAAAAGCACATCCTGCAGTCAAAACAACGGGCTGGGACTCTTGTGCCGAGTTTACAGTATTTGGTGGACTCTCAGCAGACAAAGACGGGTGACTTAGAGGAACCTGAACCAATTTCTTTGGAACCATATCTTTTAATAATTGCATCACAGAATGCTAGGGGATCCTGAAGAATGGGATATTCAGCTTTCATTAGGCTGGTCGCCCACTCAAAAGGCTCTCCTCTAAAAGAATAAATCAGATAGAGCCCAAGGTTTTCTGAAGTGATGCCCAGAAATGGTCTAGACAACATAATAGTGTAATAGTGTTTGAAAAGCGCCAGAAATTGGGCTAAGTCCCCATCAAAGGTTATGGATGTTGAGATATCAGAGTCAGGATCTGTTTCCTTCTCATCTGACTGACTGGAGTGCTTTGCTAGGACCTGGTCACTATTGACCTTACTCGAGGCTGAGACTCTCTGAACCCCACCCGGGGCAGTTGCTTTCTGAACCCCACCTGGGGCTGAGACATTCTGAACCCCACCCGGGGCAGTGACTTTCTGAACCCCACCCGGGGCAGTGACTTTCTGAACCCCTCCCGGGTCAGTGACTTTCTGAACCCCACCCGGGGCAGTGACTTTCTGAACCCCACCCGGGGCAGTGACTTTCTGAACCCCACCCGGGGCAGAGACTTTCTGAACCCCACCCGGGGCAGTGACTTCCGGGAACCCCGCTGGGGCAGTGGCCTCCGGGAACCCCGCTGGGGCAGTGGCCTCGGGGAACCCCGCTGGGGTCAGCACCTCGGATTCTTTTACTGGGACCGGGCCGTTGGCCTCCCTGACTGGGATCGGGCCATCGGCCTCCCTCTCTGAGTCGATAATAATCGAAAGTTCTCCCAGGACTATGACTTCCGGGACTTTTGCTGAAGCAATAACGTTCAGATCCTCCACTAATGCTATGCTTCTTAAGTTCTTTCCTGGGGAAGCGACTTCTAGACCCTTCTTTGGGGCTGGGTCTCTCGAGACCCCACTTGGGGATATTACTTCAAAGATCCCTTCTGGGGTTTTGCTTCTCGAGTTCCCTTCAAGAACTATGGTTTTAGAGACCCTTTCTAGGGTTGCGCTCTTCAAGTCCCTACCTGGGGTAACAGCTTGAGACCCCTTCTGGTATGGACACCTGAACTACAATATTTGATGTCCCTCTATAAGCTTGGGCATCGGGTACCGCACCAGCACTCTGGGCATCGGGTACCGCACCAGCACTCTGGGCATCGGGTACCGCACCAGCACTCTGGGCATCGGGTACCGCACCAGCACTCTGGGCATCGGGTACCGCACCAAGATCCTGAGCTACGGGCACCACTCCAGGACCCTGGGCTACGGGCACCACTCCAGGACCCTGAGCTATGGGCACCACTCCAGGACCCTGGGCTACGGGCACCACTCCAGGACCCTGGGCTACGGGCACCACTCCAGGACCCTGGGCATTGGGCACCACTCCAGGAACCTGGGCATCAAGCACCACTCCAAGAACCTGGGCATCGGGCACCACTCCAGGAACCTGGGCAACGGGCACCACTCCAGGAACCTGGGCAACGGGCACCACTCCAGGAACCTGGGCAACGGGCACCACTCCAGGGGCTTGCAACTCTGCTTCAACAGGAACCTCAAGAGAGGAGAGAAACATTCTCTTTTGATTCCTAAATCTATAATGGGGCTCCCTTGCCCAAGGACCCCAATTATAGGACAGAGAGCTTTTTAGTGTGGGTTGTGTGACAAGTACCTCTGCCACAGTAGAGACAGGAGTAGGTCTTGTATCCTGACTCAACTTGGCCAGAGGGCAAGACTCGTCACCACACTTTGGCTTGCGCAACTCACAGGTCTGCAGATAGTGGCCTAAACCCCCACAATATAGGCATAAGTTTAAGTTTCTGCGACGCAGACGCTCCTCTTCTGAGAGCCTGGGCCGCAGAAAACTTTTAAACCTTTTCTCTTCAATTAAACCAGAGGATTCTCTTGTCACCATACTGTGAACAAGAGTCTCTTTAGAGATAGATGTACTCTCAACGACTTCTGGCAAGATGAGCAAGATTTTAGTCAGAAGGTTTTGCAGTTGCTTTAGGGATTGCTGCAAAACTTCTAGTCGCTCTGGTCTCAAAGCACTGAAAACAGAGTTCAGGGCTGCGAGAGATGCCTGCAGGGCTTGCATAGTAGACATAGGAGGATTAAAAACTAGACAAGACAAGGCAGGACTAGACAAGACAGGACTAGACAAGGCAGGACTAGACAAGGCAGGACTAGACAAGGCAGGACTAAATTTTTGCTAAACAAAACAAGACTTTTTTTTTTTTTTTTAAACACCGGACTGGATTCTAAACACCGGACTGGATTCTAAACACTGAATTCTAGACAGGACTGGATTCTAAACACCGGATTGGATTCTGCACACTGAATTCTAGACAAGACTGGATTCTAAACACCGGATTGGATTCTGCACACTGAATTCTAGACAGGACTGGATTCTAGACTAGACACTGGACTGGGCCAAAAAAGAAAAAAAAGTTTTATTTCTTTTTTGTGGTATGGCTGGTGATAATGTTATGATTCCAGCACTCTGGTCTGAGGAGATCTTATTGCAAGGACCGGAGCACTGGAACGCAATGCTGGGAAAGGGGAATGGAAAGGGAATAGCCCCTGGCGCCCTAACTCTGTTGTCTCACCCGTGCTGTCAGAAATCCCTTGCGAGACTATGGTTTCTTGAGCCCTTGGCAGCCGCGTTTGAAGGGCGGATTATGTCTGCCCAACTCCGATGCCCCCCGTTCTTAGTGAGAGACAAAGGGAAATCCGAGACAGGATGATAACAAGAGGCCCTCTAACTAAGCAAACAGGCCAGGGGCTACAAGCTAACTAAAAACCTAAAGTATGTGCGGAGAAACCGCCAAAGGAAAAGAACAACAAAGGAAATGCTAATCACACGCCGACACAATACCTTTGTGTACCGGCGGTGACAGCATAAGCAGAACCCTCTGCAAAACACCAGGGACAGAAACAATAATGGAATACAGCGGCCTAGGCCAACGGACGCGGCAGAGCCGCTACTCACGGAACCGGTACGAATACTGGCAAACGAACAGGAACCCTCAATGATGCCGACACACACTCTCAGAACTGGAGGACAGGCAGAATCCCAAACGACAGACCGGTGGACACCAGGAAACCAGGAACTTGACCAGGGATAGGCAAAGCCACTGGACATCAGGGCAGGAACGCCTCACAGCAGGACACGGGCTCAGACACAGGAATCGACACAGGGACTGACACAGGAATCAACACAGGAAGCAGCTAGTCAGATACTGCTATACAGGAGCTCAGGGACTGGCAGGAACCAGCACAGACTTCAAGCAGACTGAAAACCAAGAAATATCACCAGCATCTGTGAATTGCAGACAGCCAGCATATAACAGAGAGGCCTAATTAATAATCCCATGCAGCTGCCCTGTTGCATGACTCTAAACTGACAAGATGCAATTAGCAGCCAGGTGAGGCTGAACACATGGGAACAAGCTGCAATTACACAGACTCACCAGCGGCAGCAGACAAGAGTATTCTAAAACAGAGCAACGGGAAATCCTGGCATGCAAGACAACTTTATAAACATAAAATAGGAATGAACCACTACCTGTGGTTCATAACAGTATCCCCTCCTTAAGGGTGAGCTCCGAGCACCCCATGACACCCACGGGGAACATAAACAGAAGTATAACATAAAATACAGAACAAAAATGCAAAACAGGAATGAGCCACAGCCGTGGCTCATAACAAGGTGTTTGTGTGGCCACTTGGGTCACTTAGCTTAGTCATCCAGCGACCTCGGTGCAAATTTTAGGACTAAAAATAATATTGTGAGGTGTTCAGAATAGACTGGAAATGAGTGGAAATTATGGTTATTGAGGTTAATAATACTATGGGATCAAAATGACCACCAAATTCTATGATTTAAGCTGTTTTTGAGGGTTTTTTGTAAAAATAAAGCGAATCCAAAACCCACCCGAATCCGACAAAACATTTTCAGGGAGGTTTTGCCAAAACGCGTCAAAATCCAAAACACGCCCGCGGAACCGAACCCAAAACCAAAACACAAAACCCGAAAAATTTCCGGTGCACTAATAATAACCATCATAGCTAAAGAGGCCAATCCCGGGATCGGGATCGGCGGGATCGGCGGGATCCCGGGATTTGGGCCCAAAAATGCAGGGATTTGAATCCCGGTATTGGAGCCTCCAATCCCGGGA
Source organism: Pseudophryne corroboree (assembly GCF_028390025.1). NCBI lineage: Eukaryota > Metazoa > Chordata > Amphibia > Anura > Myobatrachidae > Pseudophryne > Pseudophryne corroboree. The sequence goes on from NC_086448.1 coordinate 679,751,009, forward strand.
TTCAAGGGATTACAGTGCGAATGTGCGGGAGGGTTGGAAGCGGCACGGGAGGGCGGGTGGGTGTAAGTAATAACACTTACTATCAGGCGGCCGCGGCAGCCATGGACACGCTGAATCAATCAGAGCTGGCGGACCGGCAGCCAATCAGGGAAGCTTCCGCAGCAGCGGCAGCCAATCAGGAGCGACTGCTGTGGCAGCTTCCCTGATTGGCTGCCGGTCCGCCAGCTCTGGTTGGCTGGCGGCCGGCATTTCATTTGAAATGGCGCCGTGTTCAGTGTGTCCATGGCTGCCGCGGCCGCCCGCCTAATAGTAAGTGTTGTTACTTACACCCACCCTCCCTCCCTCCTGCCCGCGCCGCTACCAACCCTCCCGCGCCACTACCTACACCTTCCCTCCCGCACCACTACCTACACCCACCCTCCCGCACACCGCTACCTGCCCCCATAGGTGTGCGCAGACACTGACAGGCGGGTGCCGCTCCGGACTCCCCCCCCCACCACGGCACGGCATTATAGTGTTCTCTCACCTCACCTGTCCTGGACATAGACTGCTTACCAGGGCCGCCCAGGTGAGCAGTCTATATCCAGGACAGGGGAGGTGAGAAAACACTATAATGCCGTGGAGGGGGGGGGGAGTCCGGAGCGGCACCCGCCTGTCAGTGTCTGTGCATGCCTATGCCTGCCCCCTCCCTACCTATCGCACCGCTACCTACACCCTCCCTCCAGCGCTGCTCCCTACATTTTTCACTGGTCCCTACTGCAATCCCGGGATCCCGGGAATCCCGGGATTGACTGTTTTTCAATCCCAAATCCCGGGATTGAAAAATTGGCCCGGGATTGGCCCCCCTAATCATAGCCATTGTTTCTCATAGTTATGGACATATGTTTTCTTCAAAACAGAATATTTGATGCAAACAACACAAAATATATAAATCCATTTCCTTGATATTGAAAAATAACTCTAAATAACAGCATATGCACCTGGGTTACACCAGGATAGAACAGTAATATATGTGCCTGGGTTACTCCAGGAGAGAACAGTAATATATCTGCCTGGGTTACACCAGGAGAGAACAGTAGCATATGTGCCTGGGTTACACCAGGAGAGAACAGTAGCATAATTGCCTGGGTTACACTAGGAGAGAACAGTAGTATATGTGCCTGGGTTACACTAGGAGAGAACAGTAGTATATGCGCCTGGGTTACACCAGGAGAGAACAGTAGTATATGCACTTGGGTTACATCGGGTGAGAACAGTAGTAAATGTGCCTGGGTTACGGGATGTAGTTATGTGACCGGCGGTCAGGAGACCGCCGGTCACATTACAGATGGCTACATCCCGCCCCCCCCCCTCTAAATTCTGACAGCCAGAATGCCGACTAGCAGGGACTATTCCCACTCGTGGGTGTCCACGACACCCATAGATTGGTAATAGAACCTGTGGCGAGCACAGCGAGTCCGCAAGGGGCTTGTTGCGCTCGTCCCTCTGCTGGCATTCCACCGCCGGATCCTGCGGTCGGTATGCTGACCACCGGAATTCCAAGTGGCGGTAATGCATACCCAACCCTGGTTTACACCAGGAAAGACCAGTAGTATAGGCGCCTGGGTTACACCGGGAGAGAACAGTAGTATATGCGCCTAGGTTACACCAGGAGAGAACAGTAGTATATGTGCCTGGTTGCATGACACCCATAGAGGGAGAATAAATCCTGAGGCGAGCGCAGCGCTCGCTCCACTGCCGGCATACTGGTAGCTGGGATCCTACTTTCAGTATACTGACGGTCGGGGATCCCGCCCACTGGTTTTACATTCCAATCATGTCCCAAATATGCATTAACAACTGGAGTTAAATATGAATAGACCTTCATCAATATAAGCCATTAATGAGTTTGTGGTGTTGCAGTCAAGCCACCAGAAAGAAGCCGTGACAATTTTAGCAGGTAACATCTACAGTACTTCTACTTGTCTCTTTTATAGTACATTTTTAAAGGCTCCATGTGTGCCCTGTGCAGCGTGTGGGTCACACACTGTACAGGATAGAAAGTGGCTGCACTCAGATTACAGAATGGACACCTTGGAAATACCGTTATGTAGTAGAGATGTGCAACCTACCCTCCCGCATGGCTCTGTGGTGCACACTGCCCAAACTCCAAAGCTCCAGGGCATTTGTCCTTCAGTATGACTACCTCCTCTGGATTATCCGCAGCGTCATGAGCTCATAGCGCAACCGGGCACCGGCTCGGAAATAAGGAAGCGTGCAGCCCGGCTAAGCTCCACCACCTTACAGAAAGGGGCATGTCTATAAACCATCGGGGCCCACCGGTGAATCCCCCGTAATCCCCCTAACTGGTCTCTCTGACAATTACCTCTCTCCACTCCAATCTATCCTCAATGCTGCTGCCCGGCTCATCTTCCTCACCAAACGCACTACATCCACCTCCCCTCTCCTACAAGCCCTTCACTAGCTTCTCTTCCCTTTCAGAATCCAATTCAAACTTCTCACACTCACTTACAAAGCCCTCACCCACTCCTCTCCCATTTACATCTCTGACCTAATCTCGCTTTACTCTCCCACCCATCCTCGTCGCTCTGCTAATGCACGCCAACTCTCCTGTCTTCTGATTACTTCCTCCCACTCCTATCTCCAAGATTTTTCACGTGCTGCTCCCTTTTTCTGGAATTCTTTACCTCTCCCCCTCAGACTCTCCACCTCTCAAAAAAACTTCAAACGGGTTCTTAAGACCCACTTCTTTACCAAACCCAGCCAAATCTCACCCTAACCCTCTGTTCCATGCTCTCTATGTACCCCATCTGTGTCACCCCTGTCTGTCTACCCCTCCCCTTAGAATGTAAGCTCTCACGAGTAGGGCCCTACTCCCTCATGTGCTTATCCTTTTCTTACTTTAATGATCCTCAACTGCCCAAATCCTGCCATTTTTTGGCCACCTTGGAACTTATCTCTATGTCATTTACTGGTGTAGTTATGCTTAGTTACCCTGTACTTATCCTATATTGTCTTCAACTGTAAGTCACTGTTATCCTGTTTTGATTATGTGCATATGTACTCTGTAATTGGGCGCTGCGGAACCCTTGTGGTGCCATATAAATAATGGATAATAATAATAATAATAATAATAATAATAATAACAACCCCGTTAGGCCAATAATAACAACCCTAACCGTCCAGGTTTTATAGATATGCTTGTGTACAGATTTTACAATCAAAGTGACTAAAGTACTAATTAATTCACCCATGCTTACTCGTGGATAAAACCATAAAGCCTAGAATGTTAGGGTTCCTTGCGGACAGAGTTTGGGAACCACTGCTATACTATACAGTGTAGTTTAAGTCAAATCATTGACTGCACTAATAAAATTCCCAGAAATGACTAGCAAAATTTTTATTTTAAAAGTCTCCCCCCTCATGTTTGATACACGTCTTATTTCCAGTCTAAGAAACACTGCATTAGCTGTGGTTCACAACATGTATTTTAATACACAGAATGCTACTCTAATTGGACAAGGTTATACTTTTCATTTAAAAATGTATTCTAGTTGCATAGTTTCAATTGCCTTAATATGCTTTACACTAATTTCGACATTAAACTGCCTGTTTTATAAACAAAACTTTTTTTTTTTATCAGTAAATAGCCCATTAGGTGTAGTTAAAATAAATGTGAAACACCTATTCGCTATCTTTGATCTTTAAGGATTCAGTTATATCAGGTATGGTTCCCAAAGACTGGCGTATAGCGGAAGTAGTGCCTATATTCAAAAAGGGAAGTAAACCTGAACCAGGTAATTATAGACCAGTTAGTCTTACATCTATAGTGGGGAAAGTATTGGAAGGTATTCTAAGAGATAGTATTCAGAAGTTCCTTGAAGTCAATAAGGTCATTAAAAGGAATCAACATGGGTTTATGAAGGACAGATCCTGTCAAACCAACTTACTTGGCTTTTATGAAACAGTAAGCGCAAACCTAGATCAGGGTAAAGACGTGGATGTAATCTTTTTAGACTTTGCCAAAGCGTTCGATGCTGTACCACACATGAGACTTATCTACAAGCTACAAGAATCAGGGCTAGGAAGCACAATATGCACTTGGGTCAAAAACTGGTTAGATAATAGGGAGCAGCGCGTTGTGGTTAATGGATCTTTTTCAACTTGGACTGAAGTGCTAAGTGGTGTGCCGCAAGGCTCAGTATTAGGACCGCTATTGTTCAATATTTTCATTAACGACCTAACAGAAGGTCTAGAGAGCATGGTGTAAATTTTTGCAGATGATACCAAATTGTGTAAGGCTATAAATACAGAGGAGGATGCCGAGTCTCTTCAGAACGACTTAGTTAAATTAGAAGCATGGGCAGCCAAATGGAGAATGCGCTTCAACACAGACAAGTGTAAGGTAATGCACTGTGGTAACAAGAACAAAAATTACACCTACCTACTAAATGGGGTAAAATTAGGGGATTCTGTACTGGAAAAGGACTTAGGTGTCCTCATAGATAGCAAGCTAAGCAGTAGTACACAAAGTAGGACTGCAGCAAAGAAGGCTAATAAGATATTAGCATGCATAAAACGGGGTATTGATGCTAGGGACGAGAGTATTATACTCCCGTTATATAAATCACTAGTGAGGCCACACCTTGAATACTGTGTACAATTCTAGGCACCGTACTACAAAAAGGATATCCTGGAGCTTGAAAAGGTACAGAGGAGGGCGACCAAACTAATTAAGGGCATGGAGACGATGGAATACAAGGAAAGGCTTGAAAGACTAGGCATGTTTACATTGGAAAAGCGGAGACTAAGAGGGGATATGATCAACATCTACAAATATATAATGGGACAATACACAGAGCTTGCACGGGACCTGTTTTTGGTTAGATCAACACAGAGGACTCGTGGACACTCGCTCAGGTTAGAGGAGAGGAGATTCCGCACAATACGGCGTAAAGGCTTTTTCACGGTAAGGACAATACGTGTTTGGAATTCCCTGCCCGAGGGAGTTGTAATGGCGGAATCTGTCAACACCTTTAAGAATGGGTTAGATAAATTCCTAATGGATAAGGATATCCAGGGGTATGGTGCATAGTCATGCATTATAGTTACTATAAATAGGGATGAAATGCAACGGCTGACAGCAGCATCAGTCAGAAATTTTAGTCAAATCATCATGCATAGGAGACCACAAATAGGTTGAACTCGATGGACAATTGTCTTTTTTCAACCTCAGATACTATGTTACTATGTTACTATGTTACTATTTCTAACTGTAACTGTAAAACAAACAATGCAGTAAGATATGGTTAAAATTATTTGAATACAATCAATACTGTATGTTTCATGTAATATAAGTTGATTTTAAATAGAATCTAGCGGCGGGATGTAATGGAGTCTGAGAACACTGGAGGTGCGAGATGCCGGACGATCTCTGATATTTTTTTAAAGGGGCAAAACCATGCCTTGTAAGTGATTGCCCCTTTAAAAAAAAATATCTGAGATCAGCCGGCTTCCCACACCTTCGGTGACCTCAGACTCCATTACATCCCACCATAGGTATTAAATATAATATATAAAGTATGTAATAAGAAGTGCACATGTAAACAGCAACTACAGTACTTGCAAACACGCTCTCTACTTCTCATCCATGTGGGCTGCATGAGAGAGAGAGAGAGAGAGAGAGAGAGATTGAGAGAGGTTGCATTGTAGGAGGGGAAAAGTAGTGACAACTAAGAACAGGTGCATCAGAACATGTTTAGGTTGGGGGGGCAAGATATAGGGGGACATTTACTAAGCAGTGATAAGAGTGGAAAAGTGAGCCAGTGGAGAAGTTGCCCATCAACCAATCAGCAGCTCTGTATCATTTTATAGTATGCAAATTATAGATGTTACTTCGGTGCTGATTGGTTGCCATGGGCAACGTCTCCACTGGCTAATTTCTCCACTCTTATCACTTCCTAGTAAATGTTCCCCATAATCTCATTTCTGCGCCCCTAAATTGCTGAATGTCTAAATGTCACCCCCTCATAATTAATGCCTCATAGTTAATGAAATATGTTTTCATCATAAACAGAGTCACAGAAAACACTGTACTTTTATTAGTAACAGAATAACATAATGTAGGGTTAACACTTCAAAACACAAGTGAACTGATGCATAACAAAAAATAATTATGTAGCTGCACTTAGTCACACTGCAGCACGTACACGCATTGCTGCGACGAGTATGCCGTGCGTACGGCCGTACGCATTGCGGCAACGATAAGGATATACAGATGTAGCCATGCTCATCACCCCCTTAAAGAGCAGTAGTGGAACCGCCATATAATAGAGTGATTTTGTTTTAACTTCTTAACTAGTTATCTCATTGGGATGGTAATGATATAGTGGCGGGCAGGATGCCGGCTGTCAATATACCGACAGTGGCATCTCGGCTGCCAGAATACCGGCAACGGGGCGAGTGCAAAAAGCCCCCTTTTTTTATTCCCACCCTATGGGTGTCGTGGACACTCACAAGTGGGAATACCAGTGGTGAGCGCTGTCAACATTACGGCATCAGGATCCTAAATGCCGGAATCCCGTCAGCCATAATATTAACTATATCCCATCTCATTACCAACATTATCCCTCACTAATCAATTAATTGAATTAATATATTAACCTTCTCATTACCTCCCTCACTATAATCAAAATAAGCATTTCATCTTCTTTAACTCTAATAAAAGCAATAGCTCTTCATCTTAATCCTTTTACCCCCATAATGGCTACCCCCCAAAATAATAATACTAATAACCCCTTATATTTATTAACCTTATTAATATTTATTAGATATCCTTTAACCACCCCGCCTTCAATATACCTGTGGTGTTGCTATGATGCTCCTGCTGCAGCCAACGAGTGCACCGCGGGAAATCAGATGTCCTCTGCAGAACTGGTGCCTACCTTCAGTGACTTGTGAGGAGTCCTCAAATAGACCTAGGAGCGGAGCCACCGAGGATGGGGATAGAGGAAGAGTGTACAATGGAGAGTGCGGGAGTTCCAGGGATGGACCCGCTGCGGTGGCTAGAGGAGGAGCTTGGGACCGATGCACAGGAGCAGTGCATCATGTAGAGGTGAGGTTGGCAACCAGGACCAGTAGGGAGTAGAAGGGGAGCAACATGCACGATGCTGCTTCTGCTGAGGCTACATTCACTGACTGCACGGAGTGGAGGATGCACTGTGTGGTCTTTCACCTGACCGCACAATGCACCTTCACTCCTCCTGTACATGATCTGCCCCTCTCTATTTTGTGGGGGTGAGCTGCCCCCCCAGTTTCGATGCCCCTGACTATGAACCAACAAATCGATAGCTGTATGCATCCGTTATTATATGATGCGGATCGTTCTAAATACATACAGTATGTCTATGTAGATGCAGTTTTTTTATGGTAATAGAAGTATTTTGTATTAGACTGTTTAAGATTACCCAGACTTATACAAATAAAAAAGATAGAGAAAGCAGAAAGATTACATAGATTTTATTTATTTATATTTATTATTATTGATGATTTATTTTAGAAATGGGTGCAGCGTGTGCGATGGGGGGCCCCTCTGGACTCAGGGGCCCATGTGCACCGCACACACTGCACCCATTATAGAAACGCCAGTGCTTCTGGCTAGAAAACCCCTCTCTGTGAGTTTTCCTGTTATAGTGTGACCAGCCCAGCCTGTCTTAGTCCAGTGATGATAGCAACGTTTATGGATTGGGAGCAGCCCAGCAAGTTTGTACACCTGTATTAGCAGCAGTTAGCTCAGGTTATGAGCACAGGTGTTTATATCACATTTAATAATAAAACTCAAAATAATCATATTTAAAGATTAAGGGGTCTATTCATGAAGTGAAAACTATGGAGAAACAGACCAGTGGAGAAGATGCCCATGGCAACCAATCAGCTTTGAAGGAAGCCTTTATCAAGTACAGTCTATAAAATGCTGACTGGTTGCCGTGGGCAACTTCTCCACTGGTCTGTTTCTCCACAGTTTTCACTGCTTTATGAATAGACCCCATAATCTCAATTTTGTAATGCATATTACAGTTTGGTTGGCTGCAACTACCAAACTGAGGTAAAGGATACCCACAGTCAAGCAATACCAAAAAATAATACAAAAAAATGAAGAGATATAGATGTCATGATAAACAAAGATATATGTTCCTAATAAGAACACATATAAATTTATATAAATTGTGGTGTATTTCTCAATGACGTCAGTAATCCCATAAATTTATAATTTAAACTTAATACATTTTTAAAAAAACTTCAAAATGTCCTTTATAAATTCTTGTGGGCACAGAAAAAATATTTTGAATCAAATATTTGTTTATTCATACATGTAGTTATTGCTCAAAAATATATAAATGTTGTTATTAGAAAGTCCTGCTTCTTTGCTAAGTAAGCAATTAGTCTGTCAGATCAGAATGCGGTCAAAATCCGCATGATCCCGGTGAATCTCATGGTAAGTACTGGGGTTGGGGTTAGGCACTAGGGTAAGGGGAAGGGTTAGCCTGTTGAAGGGGACGGAGAAGGCTGTGGAAGGGGGAAAATTAGGGTTATGCGGAAGGGATGGGTTAGGATTAGGATATGTGGTAGGGTGAAAATACTTAAAGGGATCCATTGGGATTCTGTTTGTCGGGGTTCCACTGCCAGTCTTCTGTACCCAACCCATCAGATAAACCAGGATAGTTAGTTACTTAAGCACATCCGATGTTAATATTCATTTCAATATTGTCCGTATTTGTCAGCGAAGCAATATGTAAAAACAGACTTGTGTTACTCTCAGCTGCGGTTGTCTCCTATTATACAGCTAAAATGAGAGAATCAAATCATTAACATCTGTGTTAAATCCAGTAATACACGTGCTTAACTTGGTGACACCTGCTTGTGAGCATCTCAATGACAGATCCAAATCTGTACGTTGACAGTGCAATCAAATGGGTAGTGGAGTATTAATAACACCACAGAACAGAAAACTGCTCTTCCCACCAGAAATCATCAGCCACGTTTATGCACCTACAGATGTAGCCACCTTTATCTTGACTGTTTCTCCGCCGAGACGGGCGTCTAGCCACGCTAATGCGATAGCTGAGTTTCATCACAGGCAGGCGCGTTGAGACGATCTAGATACTCATCATGCATTACACATCTCCACCACTGTGTCGCTAATGCTCCACTAATCCAGTACTTTCGATCGTACAGTATAGCGGCGGATTGATCTACAGCTCTGGCAATACTGTAGGCGTAACGGGAGGCGGTGGAAAAAGTATGGAGTATTGTACAGTACAGTATGTGTATGGAGACGCAACTACAGTAATTGTGTAAAAGGAAGAATGTACAGTACAATGCATAAACACCGTGCTTTTAAAATATATGAGCGTCTGAGTTCGCTAATGCATAATGGGAATGGAGGACTAGCAGGAGGCGGAGGAAAACACCGTGCTTTACAAATGCGAGCGTCCGAGTCCTCTAAGGCATAAACCAACAGCAATGGGGCGGGGGCCGGGCGCTGTTTGCAGTACTTTCACACATGAAATTGGAAATCTCTCATGAGGCGTCGTGGGCTAGGGGTGAAGGCTCCCACCTCCCTCGCTGGGAGTCCAGGGTTCGAGACCTGATGTGCTTTCTTTCTTTTTTTTTTTTTTTTCTGTAATAATGCACTGTATTATTTTATTTACATTGTAAGACAGTCAATGGAAGGATGCACACAGGTTTCACATAAATCAAAGTACATCTGCAGGAGCGATTCTTTACGCTAAATGCACCTAAACAGCGGGATGAAATGAGTGTATTCTGACGCTACCAACTGAGCAAAACAGTACTGTACAGTAGATCTTCAGCGTTTGTGTATTGCACAGGACCTGAATTTCCTCCCTGTGCAGGCCCCCAGGGGGGAAGGGCGATGGGGGTAGGGGGGAGACGATGGAAAATACTGTGCCTTTGAAATGCAATTACATGAGCGTCCGAGTACACTACGGCATACTGTAAACCAACACCAATGGGAAGGAAGTGCCAACCTTATTTTTAATGTGTTCCCGTGACATTCACTTTAAAAAAAAAAAAATTCTCTCCAATACAGTACATCCAATGGAAGGATGCACACAGGTTTCACATAAATCAAAGTACATCTGCAGGAGCGATTCTTTACGCTAAATGCAACCTACAGTACGGTACTGTAAGTGAGCAAAATAGTACTACAGTGGGCGTTTGTGTATTGCACATGACCTGCATTCCCTCCCTGTCTACTGCATGATCTGTGCAGGCTCCCATGGGGGAAGGGCAACAGGCTAGCAGGAGGCGGAGGAAAACACCGTGCTTTACAAATGCGAGCGTCCGAGTCCTCTAAGGCATAAACCAACAGCAATGGGGCGGGGGCCGGGCGCTGTTTGCAGTACTTTCACACATGAAATTGGAAATCTCTCATGAGGCGTCGTGGGCTAGGGGTGAAGGCTCCCACCTCCCTCGCTGGGAGTCCAGGGTTCGAGACCTGATGTGCTTTCTTTCTTTTTTTTTTTTTTTTCTGTAATAATGCACTGTATTATTTTATTTACATTGTAAGACAGTCAATGGAAGGATGCACACAGGTTTCACATAAATCAAAGTACATCTGCAGGAGCGATTCTTTACGCTAAATGCACCTAAACAGCGGGATGAAATGAGTGTATTCTGACGCTACCAACTGAGCAAAACAGTACTGTACAGTAGATCTTCAGCGTTTGTGTATTGCACAGGACCTGAATTTCCTCCCTGTGCAGGCCCCCAGGGGGGAAGGGCGATGGGGGTAGGGGGGAGACGATGGAAAATACTGTGCCTTTGAAATGCAATTACATGAGCGTCCGAGTACACTACGGCATACTGTAAACCAACACCAATGGGAAGGAAGTGCCAACCTTATTTTTAATGTGTTCCCGTGACATTCACTTTAAAAAAAAAAAATTCTCTCCAATACAGTACATCCAATGGAAGGATGCACACAGGTTTCACATAAATCAAAGTACATCTGCAGGAGCGATTCTTTACGCTAAATGCAACCTACAGTACGGTACTGTAAGTGAGCAAAATAGTACTACAGTGGGCGTTTGTGTATTGCACATGACCTGCATTCCCTCCCTGTCTACTGCATGATCTGTGCAGGCTCCCATGGGGGAAGGGCAACAGGCTAGCAGGAGGCGGAGGAAAACACCGTGCTTTACAAATGCGAGCGTCCGAGTCCTCTAAGGCATACATTGTTACACTACTGTACATGTGTCCTGGATACTGTACAGTACATGTTTCCAATTGACAGCTTCACTTACAGTACTGTTATTTTTTTTCCCACAGTACCACCACCACCACCACCTGCTGCGCTGCCAGGTATTGTGTAACGAGAATTCTGGTGCTACTGTCATCGTTGTTACACTACTGTACATGTGTCCTGGATACTGTGCAGTACATGTTTCCAATTGACAGCTTCACTTACAGTACTGTTATTTTTTTTCCCACAGTACCACCACCACCACCACCACCTGCTGCTGCGCTGCCAGGTATTGTGTAACGAGAATTCTGGTGCTACTGTCATCGTTGTTACACTACTGTACATGTGTCCTGGATACTGTACAGTACATGTTTCCAATTGACAGCTTCACTTACAGTACTGTTATTTTTTTTCCCACAGTACCACCACCACCACCACCTGCTGCGCTGCCAGGTATTGTGTAACGAGAATTCTGGTGCTACTGTCATCGTTGTTACACTACTGTACATGTGTCCTGGATACTGTACAGTACATGTTTCCAATTGACAGCTTCACTTACAGTACTGTTATTTTTTTTCCCACAGTACCACCACCACCACCACCTGCTGCGCTGCCAGGTATTGTGTAACGAGAATTCTGGTGCTACTGTCATCGTTGTTACACTGTTATTTTTTTTCCCACAGTACCACCACCACCACCACCTGCTGCGCTGCCAGGTATTGTGTAACGAGAATTCTGGTGCTACTGTCATCGTTGTTACACTACTGTACATGTGTCCTGGATACTGTACAGTACATGTTTCCAATTGACAGCTTCACTTACAGTACTGTTATTTTTTTTCCCACAGTACCAACACCACCACCACCACCACCACCTGCTGCTGCATCCGAGAGCTCCGGAAGTGGTAATAATTACTTTTTGTTACAGTCACACTAGTTTCCTACAGTATTACTGTAATTTTTGTATTTTACAATACTTGTCATCTTTTACACACAGACCGCCTCGTAATTGATACAGAGGAGGAGCTCATTCCCATTGATTCGGGGGAAGAGGAGCCAGATTATAGTAAGTACAGTAGGATTTTCTCAAGCCCATTCTTAAAAGTATTGACCAAGTCCACTTTTATTACTTTTCAGGCAGGGAATTCCAAACATGCACTGTACAGTATTTCCCTCACTGTGAAGACCCCTTTTCGCCTCTGTGCGAAATCGCCTCTACTTCAACAAGAGTTACTGTGCACGTGTCCTCTGTGTCCATCTTATCAAAAACCGTTCCTGTGTATTGTCCCCTTACTGTACTGTATACAGTATATTTGTAAAGGTTAATCATGTCCCCTCTTAATCTCCTCTTTTCCAATGTAAACATGCCTAGCCTGCCTTTCCTTGTATTCCATCTTCTCAATCCACTTCATCACTTTGGTCGCCCGCCTCTAAACCTTTTGTAGTTCCACGATATCCATTTTGTATTATGGTGCCCAAAATTGTGCATCCGACCCACCCTCCACTAGCCTAACCCTCCAATCATACTCTGAATCCACACTCTGCATTCTGAATGTCGGGATCCAGACAGCAGGTCTTTTAAATACAGTACTGTATGTCCCCTACCGCTGGACAGTCATTCTGCTCCTACTGTATTATGAATATATCTCTGCCTCCTGTAGCACTGTACTACTGTGCAATTTTGTAGTAACTGTACTCTACTGTATTTTGTTTATAATATTTTTTTATTTTCAACTCAGTAATTATTGACAGTGAGGATGAAAAACCCTCTCCCCAACTTGGTAAGTAAACTGCAGTATTGTACTGTACTGTACATTGTGTTAAACCAATGGGTTGGGTTTGCGTGACCAGCAGTCAGGATTCTAGCGGTCAGGTGACCGACAGTGGCATCCTGATTGCAGCAATCCCAACAGGGTGAGGTACGGTATCCTAACCCTCCTCCACTACCCCCTGATTCTGGCCTCGACATTCTCGTCTCTGTGTGCGAAATTTACTCTCCTCCTCCAATTCCTGACTGAATTTTTGCTTTACTGTATTCAACACAGAATACAAAAGTATATTTCATGGATTTTTTGCTTTCACAGGCCCTACACTGTCACAGGCGGTGGCGGAGGAGGAGGAGGAGGACCAGGACTCTCTGTCCCTCACCACACTGCACCCATTAAGTAAGTCCAGTCCGGTACATCGTGCCTCTGTAGAGCCAGTTTGAGCAAGGAGAGATTGATTGCTTCTTTTTTTGGTGGGGGCCCAAACCAACCAGTCATTTCAGCCACAGTCGTGTGGCAGACCCTGTTTATATAACATAAGGGTGGTTGGGAGGGCCCAATCACAATTCCATCTTGCACCTCTTTTTTTATTTATTTTTTTATTTATTTATCTTTGCATCATGTGATGTTTGGGGAAAATTGTTATAAGGTTTGATGTAAAAAAAAGGTTAAAAAAAAGAGGCAGATTAGATGGGCAAAGTGGTTCTTACAGTATTTGTCATCAAATTCTATGTTTCTGTATGCAGACCCTCCAACATGACCCGCCGCACTGCTCTGTTTCTAGACTTCCCTCTTAATTTATGATTTCCATCACCTGTGTTGAACTAGTTATATGATAAGAAAGCTGTTTCTTCACAGGTGATGGCAATAATAAATTAAGAGGGAAGTCCAGAACCAGAGCATTTTGTACCATGTTGGAGGGTATGTGTATTTCCTGGAATTAACCTTTTTTTTTTTTCACATTAATGTTTTTTTTCACAGGCCCTACACTGGAACAGGCCACGGAGGAGGAGGAGGATGATGATGATGCTGCTGCATTTAGTGGTAAGAATTATTACTGACATTGATCTGATGCCATCAGAGTAGCACTTTTCATCAGATTTTTCTGGCAAATGCGTAGAAATCGGATGAAAATTGTTTTTGTTTGAACTGGTGATATTGCCCATACAGTAGCAACCGATCACATCCCACATTAACATTTACAGTATCTAGTTACACTTACAGACGATAATACAGTACAGTAGGTAATATTTGATTGGTTGCTACTGTATGGACAACATCCTGTTCTAAAAAAAACACCCATCTTACTCAATTTCTCTCTCTCTCTCTCTCTCACCCCTTGTCACTGTCTCTCCATTCATCTCTCTAGATACTGTCAGTGATGAATTTCCCATTAGGCACGAGAGGCACGTACTGTACCTAGTGGCGGCATCTGTTTGGGGGCCTCAGTTGGATGCTTACAGTATGCTAATACTGTCATCCCAAAAATTACCACTACAGTAACTGCTAAATATTTTAAGTGTACTGTACAATATGCACATACAGTACTGTACAGTATACATAATTCAAAAGAAAAAAGAGTTGCTACTGTACCTTATTCTAGTCATAATCACCGGCATACGGGTCACTCACAAATTTTCTGATGGTCTCGGTGGGGTCCCTTGGAATCACCATGCCTGTCACAAGCATACCTTTTTTTACCCACCTGACACTGGGCCTGGAAACTAGTGTACTATTACTATACTTTTTACTGTATACTGTATCTTATAATATTCTTCTCTTTTACCCACAGACGACGAGCCAGAATACATTTTTGGTAAATATACTGTACAGTAGCAATAGTTGGTACTGTAATTACAGTATTTTTTTTTCTCCAACATTATTTTAAGTCAAACTGATATGACTAACTGTACTGTATTATCTTTTTACAGTCCGTCGCCAACCAGTGGAGGAGACACCTGGTAATAAAATAGAAATACATAATGCACTGTACTGTATTCTAACTTACTGTAACATGTATAACACTGAGCTGATCATCTTCACACCCTCTGACATAACCTTACAGTACAAACTGTACTTTCTCTCCTTTTTCACCCTCTTCACTCCACAAATGCATGCTGCGTTTCCTGACTACTGATATAATAGTGTGTAGAGCGTAGCGAGGCACCGTGCCCACCGCGTGGCGAGCGAAGCAAGCATGCAAGGGGCTGCTTTCCGCTCGCCGCCCCTGTCGGGATTGTGTGGTCGGGATTCCGGCGTCTGTATTTTGACTGCCGGGATCCCGTCCAGCGGGATTACGTACTGATCTCCAGTCTGAGCCTGCCCTAGGCATAGGCATACTTGCCAAATGCCCAGGGGCACAAGCAGCTTCTGCTGATTAATATGATATGCAGCATGCCTACAGTATATTCTGTGCATACAAAATGCATTACTAATGTGCAGCATTATGTGTATACAGTACTTTGTTGTGTAACATATACTGTAGCAAGGGCACTACTGTGTGGTCTAATGTGAACAAAGAGCAATATGATGTGATGCAATGTGAATAAGTGGGAATACTTTGAGGAGTAATGTGGTACTATCATATGATGTAACGAGAAAAAGAGACACTATTGCATGATATGTTGTGAATAAAGTTGCAGTACTGTGTGGCGTCATTTCAGATTGGGGAATTACTGTGTGGCCTTGCCCCTTCCCAGCAAGAACATGCACCGTTTTGGGATGCACACCGAATGTGCACACTGTTGCTATTTTAAACATACAGTACAGTAAGTTGGAGGAGCACCAAAATGACGACTGCTATGGTTGAGGGGTGATGGTGCTGGGAAAGGGGTACAGGCTCAGAGGCGGAAATAGCATCTGTGCAAGGGGGCAGCATCCAAAAACTTGACTAGGGAATCATATTATTTATGGCTGGCTCTGAGTACAGTCCACTATTATGGATAGTACTCCCTACAACACCACCTACAGTACTGTAACCCTCTTTTTTCTGAAGCGGTCATGAAATGTCATGACTGCTAATACATACAGTAAATGTCTACAGTATTTGTACTGTGGTGTTTAATTCCTTTGACAATTTGTTTATGACCTATTGAAGCTAAACTCTTGTACAGTACTTTATATTTTGAATACCAGCAATACAGTATAATACTGTACCTACAGTATACAGTAATAATTGTTTACTATTTGAATGTGACTAAATGTTTTTTTTTCTCCAATATAGTGCCAATTATTTATGGGGGCCCCAGACAGGGGCAAGATAGGTGGGCTGGCCCAGAAGCGGGCAGGCAGCAGCCCACTTATACAAGAGGTAAACTAAAGCAATGTTTAAATTACCTCGACAGCATACAGTAGTGTTTGATTTACTGTACTGACAATACAGTACTGTACATTGTAAATAACAATATTGTCTAATATAGAGTAAAGTACAGTACTGTATTGCCATTACTACACTGTAAAGTATTCAGTATTTGTTTTGTAATACTGTCCTTTTTTTCCCACAGAACAGTTGCAGCGTGCCATCCAGCTCCAGCGGGTGGTGGTCCACCTCCTAGTGGACCACTATTTTAATATTTTATTAAGTTTTATTTAATTTTATTTAATAAAAATTTTTGTTCTTGTACTCCATTGTATAGTATCTTTTTCTACTGTATAAGATAGGCATACTGTACACCATACAATTATCTGGCAGATAATCTGCAAGATCTGGCTGTTTGTAATGAAATTCTCTCCTAATTTAGCTGTGGTGTACAGTACCTCCTGAGTGTGCTGGGGTGCTTTCTGGCCAGTTTGGGGTGATTTGGAGCAAGTTTGGTCGGCCATCTTGCCGACATGTGCTGTCGACTGTTTGGCAAACATGTGTTTTCACTCCAGCATGTGTGTGTCAGGCATTTTGTGTGTGTCAGGCATTTTGTGTGTGTCAGGCATTTTGTGTGTGTCAGCCATTTTATGTGTGTCAGCCATTGCTGTGTGGTTCCACAATTGTTAGCGTGTCAAAGTGCTGACCACTGACACCACTATTTCACTTTGTACCGCATGCCTTTTGTGGAACCACACAGCCCAGCATGACTTATTGCTGGGCTGTGTGGTTCCACAAATTTTCTTGGAAAACAAATGAACATGAGTGTCTTTACTTTAATACTTTTTTTT
This sequence comes from Pseudophryne corroboree, assembly GCF_028390025.1. Taxonomy (NCBI): domain Eukaryota; kingdom Metazoa; phylum Chordata; class Amphibia; order Anura; family Myobatrachidae; genus Pseudophryne; species Pseudophryne corroboree. Next base: position 679,768,189 of record NC_086448.1, read on the forward strand.
TTTTTTTTCCCCACAGATATCTATATACACAAGAAAAGAATGTAACGAAGAACAAACTACTTTTTTGTTTTAATTAACTTTCAAACTTTATTTAAAAAAAAAAACACCTTTTTTTTCTTCAATAAACTTTTAAAAATAGAAGTTTCCTGTGGTTTTTATTAAAATATGAAATGCAAGATGCCTAACCAAGTTGTTTTACATACAGTATACCACTCTTAATTGAATTCCCATCATACAGTAGTACTAATTTATACAGTACAGGAAGTTGGGAATACAAACATTGGAAACCACGTCATGTTTATTTTAAGAAACACTTTATTTACGGACAAAGTCATTTGGAACATGTAACATCACACATACTGTACTGTATTGTAATAAAGCCAACATCACACATACTGTACGGTACTTTAATCAAAAGGTAACAGCACAAATACAGTAACAATATCAACTTTAACATTTTTATAATTTATTTTTTTGTGGTGGTGGTGCGGGGTAATGGTTTTTGTACTTTATTTTTAGGTTTTGCTTTTTGGAATTATTTTTCGTTTTTGTCTTTTGCTTTTTAACACTGTCGCATACGGACACCAGAATAGAGAACTGACAACAGCAGCCCCTGGATGGAAACGCAGCCCAAGGCCCCAGATGGACACAGCACAATGGACTCGGCTGCTACTGGATAGATACAGCAGCGCCGAAAAAATCAACAGGAATAAAAGGGGCAACTTGTAACAGGCCCTTACATTACCAGGAATGTGGTGAGCCAAGTTCATGCACTCCCCTTTGAGTAACCGAGCTGCTCCAAGTGGATTCAGCACAGTGCATGCAGCCCCAGAAAATGTACAGGTAATACAGGTACATTGACACAATTTTTTAACTTCAGCTGTGTGAAGCTGATGTGCAGAAGCTAGGAGTTAGGTAATGATCTGGTTTCATCATAGTCGAGCTTCCAAGTCATTTTCCTCTTCGTTCTCAGCACAGAGTTTATGGTATCCCTTATCTTCCTCTTTTCTGGATCACCAATCCTCACGCGGCGTTCACACCTAGCCATGATGTCATGTACCAGATTTTTGGGCAGCGGAAGTTTGCCCTTGGAACCATCAAAGTTCACACGATTGGCCCACGTCAAGTATTTGTCGTACCGTACATGGTGCTGGAACAGAGAATATGCATATTTCTGAATATGTCCATTTGAAGCTCTGTACAGATGGTCGTCCAGGGAAGTTGAGATGACAGCCAGGGCAATATTGTTCAGAGAGCCTCCGAATGTATTGCGAAGTGGCCTGTGAGCAGGTGTGCTGGTCATCATTGGTGTTCCTGGCAACAGCACACTTGAATCCAGGCCTCTGCGGTCGTCCAGCCCTCTGCGGTCCTCCAGGCCTCCTCTGCGGTCCTCCAGGCCTCCTCTGCGGTCCTCCAGGTCTCTTCTGCGGTCCTCCAGGTCTCTTCTGCGGTCCTCCAGGCCTCCTCTGCGTTCGCCCAAGTCGCTGACTTCGTCCAGTCCGCTGCTGTGGTCCAGGCCTCTGCGGTCCTCCAGGCCTCCTCTGCGGTCCTCCAGGCCTCCTCTGCGGTCCTCCAGGCCTCCTCTGCGGTCCTCCAGGCCTCCTCTGCGGTCCTCCAGGCCTCCTCTGCGGTCCTCCAGGCCTCCTCTGCGTTCGCCCAGGCCTCCTCTGCGTTCGCCCAAGTCGCTGACTTCGTCCAGTCCGCTGCTGTGGTCCAGGCCTCTGCGGTCCTCCAGGCCTCCTCTGCGGTCCTCCAGGCCTCCTCTGCGGTCCTCCAGGCCTCCTCTGCGGTCCTCCAGGCCTCCTCTGCGGTCCTCCAGGCCTCCTCTGCGGTCCTCCAGGCCTCCTCTGCGTTCGCCCAGGCCTCCTCTGCGTTCGCCCAAGTCGCTGACTTCGTCCAGTCCGCTGCTGTGGTCCAGGCCTCTGCGGTCCTCCAGGCCTCCTCTGCGGTCCTCCAGGCCTCCTCTGCGGTCCTCCAGGCCTCCTCTGCGGTCCTCCAGGCCTCCTCTGCGGTCCTCCAGGCCTCCTCTGCGGTCCTCCAGGCCTCCTCTGCGGTCCTCCAGGTCTCTTCTGCGGTCCTCCAGGCCTCCTCTGCGTTCGCCCAAGTCGCTGACTTCGTCCAGTCCGCTGCTGTGGTCCAGGCCTCTGCGGTCCTCCAGGCCTCCTCTGCGGTCCTCCAGGCCTCCTCTGCGGTCCTCCAGGCCTCCTCTGCGGTCCTCCAGGCCTCCTCTGCGGTCCTCCAGGCCTCCTCTGCGGTCCTCCATGTTTCCTCTGCGGTCCTCCAGGTCTCTTCTGCGGTCCTCCAGGCCTCCTCTGCGTTCGCCCAAGTCGCTGACTTCGTCCAGGCCTCTGCGGTCCTCCAGGTCTCTTCTGCGGTCCTCCAGGCCTCCTCTGCGGTCCTCCATGCCGCTGACTTCGTCCAGTCCGCTGCGGTCGTCCAGGCCTCCTCTGCGGTCCTCCATGCCGCTGACTTCGTCCAGTCCGCTGCGGTCGTCCAGGTCTCTTCTGCGGTCCTCCAGGCCTCCTCTGCGGTCGTCCAGCCCTCTGCGGTCCTCCAGGCCTCCTCTGCGGTCCTCCAGGCCTCCTCTGCGGTCCTCCAGGTCTCTTCTGCGGTCCTCCTGGTCTCTTCTGCGGTCCTCCAGGTCTCTTCTGCGGTCCTCCAGGCCTCCTCTGCGGTCGTCCAAGTCGCTGACTTCGTCCAGTCCGCTGCTGTGGTCCAGGCCTCTGCGGTCCTCCAGGCCTCCTCTGCGGTCCTCCAGGCCTCCTCTGCGGTCCTCCATGCCGCTGACGTCGTCCAGGCCTCCTCTGCGGTCGTCCAGCCCTCTGCGGTCCTCCAGACCTCCTCTGCGGTCCTCCAGGCCTCCTCTGCGGTCCTCCAGGTCTCTTCTGCGGTCCTCCTGGTCTCTTCTGCGGTCCTCCAGGTCTCTTCTGCGGTCCTCCAGGCCTCCTCTGCGGTCGTCCAAGTCGCTGACTTCGTCCAGTCCGCTGCTGTGGTCCAGGCCTCTGCGGTCCTCCAGGCCTCCTCTGCGGTCCTCCAGGCCTCCTCTGCGGTCCTCCAGGCCTCCTCTGCGGTCCTCCAGGCCTCCTCTGCGGTCCTCCAGGCCTCCTCTGCGGTCCTCCATGCCGCTGACGTCGTCCAGGCCTCCTCTGCGGTCGTCCAGGCCTCCTCTGCGGTCCTCCAGGCCTCGGTCGTCCAGGCCGCTGACTTGAACCGCTTGGTGGTGTGTTGCAATGATGGTGCGGCAAACTCCAACTTGCCATTCTTCCCTCGTTTGTTCAATGACTTTCTTCATGGCTTCTACCATCTGTTCCTTTATGCCTTCTTTAAGGCCAGCCACATCGGTCTGCAGCTGATTGACCTGTCCACCAACTTCTGACTCCATATTGGTCACCTTACTGAGTAGCTCCTTTAGTAAAACAGGACAGGTACACTGGCAGTCCTGCACTTTGGTGTTCACATCTGTGAAATGCAACCTTCTTCGTGGTGAATGTGTCATGTCTTCTTGTCCAGGGGTGGCTACATGGTCCAAAAAAGAAGCTTCCTGATGCAGCGTGTTTGTCACGTCCTCTAGCACCGGTATTTCCAGATTCATTGGCTGAACACTGTGATCTGCAGGAGATGGAACAATTACATCATTTGCCACACCACATATCATCTCCAACGTATTATTCTTTGCCTTGGCATTTTTTCGTGGTTTCACCACATTTTCTTTCTGAGCCGCCTTGGCAGTTTTCTTCTTCTTTTGTGGGACTAATGCAGCAAGTTTCTGTGCCACTGATGGGTGGGTTTTGGCACTCCCGTAAAATCTGGTAGTCTGCATTCTTTGTCTTTTGTCTAAAAATATAAAAACCACAATAAGAAAACATGTAAAGCACAGCATGCTAAAAATAGCAAACAACTGTACATTTTCAAATAAAGTGCACAACAGTAAAGTGCAAATACAGTACTGTACAGTATTTGCCTTTTTTCCCTGTGCCTCCCAACAAGAACCTCTGCAGGAGGGACAGAATGCTCTGTTACGGACTTCAGTTTAAATATACAGTATGATTACCATCACCTGTGCGAACAACTATACTGTACAGTAGTTACTGTATTTGATAAGATAGGTGTTTCACCACAAGTGATAGCAATCATTCAGTACTACTGCACATACCTGTAGTACACCGGGATAAGCAAGGTCTATGTACATTACGTTATACCGAGCTGGATCGCTTAGCAACCTGACAAAATGGCCACCGACCGTGAACTCCCAGCACGTGGCAGCGCTTGGATATGGAGTGAGATACAGTATGGTACAGTCCAGGGGCAATGCTGAAGGAGCGTCACAATCCCCTAGCTCAATTACTAGAGCCATCTTAACAGCAGTGTGGGCCCCTGGACACAGCAATGCACTGGGGCCCCTACCCACTCACCAGCGGAAGGGGTGGGGGGAGCTATCAGCGGCAGCTTTGATGCTCCGCGGGGGATAGGGGGGGTTCTATCTTTCGCTCAGTATGTACAGTAGGACCTGGAGAAATAATTTCTGCTAATTATTCCTTTACTGCACAGATGGGGCAGGAAGGAGAACACTAAACTGTAGAAGGGGGCATTGTGCTGAATGAAGGGGCCCTGGTACATGACTTCCAGGGTGGTAGGGGGTGTTTAATACACAGGGGAGGAGTGGATAATGGAGTGGGCTTAATATTAGTGTTATGGACTGCAATTAGTTTCCTGTATGAAACAGATACAGTACAGTAAATAACCCTCCTTGGAAGTGCATGGGCCCTGTGAGACTTACAGTAGTGTACAGCATAAGGGTCGACTGACATGATGTACAAGCATTACATACAGTACATGTCAGTACTGTATGTAAATTCTTCAATTATTGCCTAACAACAATGCTGCTTACTGTATATTAAATACTGTAGGCCTAGAAATGTGCATCTCAATATAGTAGTTAAAAACACAGGGGCCTATGTGGATAAGCGAGTTCTATGCACACTAAAAATGGCCACCGACCGTGAACTCCCAGCACGTGGCAGCGCTCGGATATGTAGTGAGAGATGGTATACATTTTAAAATACAGTACACCGGGATAAGTTGTACAGGCCATGGAGCAATGCACAGGGACATTCATCATTTACGTACAGTATATAAATAATTGTAAACCGTAAATGAAAGAATTACCGGTCAAATACTGTATGACGAAACTGTGTCAATGAGCTGGAACAGTATGGCCTGTCAAGAAGTTTTCGAAGGCAGAAACGGAGAGCAAATTATCAGGAGATTTCTGAAAGGTCGGAGAAGATCCACACAGCAAGTCTGCCTACGAGGAAACAGATTTGCAAAGTGGGTAGCGTAAAGCCTAACAACAATGCTGCTTACTGTATATTAAATACTGTAGGCCTAGAAATGTGCATCTCAATATAGTAGTTAAAAACACAGGGGCCTATGTGGATAAGCGAGTTCTATGCACACTAAAAATGGCCACCGACCGTGAACCCCCAGCACGTGGCAGCGCTCGGATATGTAGTGAGATACAGTATGGCATACATTTCACAGTTCAGGGGGCAATGCTGAAGGAGCGTCACAATCCCCTAGCTCAATTACATTGGGATAAGCGAGGTCTATGCACATTATGGTATACCGAGCTGGATCGCTTAGCAACCTGACAACATGGCCGCCGACCGTGAACTCCCAGCACGTGGCAGCGCTCGGATATGTAGTGAGATACAATATGGCATACATTTCACAGTTCAGGGGGCAATGCTGAAGGAGCGTCACAATCCCCTAGCTCAATTACTGTACATTGGGATAAGCGAGGTCTATGCACATTACGGTATACCGAGCTGGATCGCTTAGCAACCTGACAAAATGGCCGCCGACCGTGAACTCCCAGCACGTGGCAGCGCTCGGATATGTAGTGAGATACAGTATGGCATACATTTCACACTCCAGGGGGCAATGCTGAAGGAGCGTCACAATCCCCTAGCTCAATTACATTGGGATAAGCGAGGTCTATGCACATTACGGTATACCGAGCTGGATCGCTTAGCAACCTGACAACATGGCCGCCGACCGTGAACTCCCAGCACGTGGCAGCGCTCGGATATGTAGTGAGATACAGTATGGCATACATTTCACACTCCAGGGGGCAATGCTGAAGGAGCGTCACAATCCCCTAGCTCAATTACTGTACATTGGGATAAGCGAGGTCTATGCACATTACGGTATACCGAGCTGGATCGCTTAGCAACCTGACAAAATGGCCGCCGACCGTGAACTCCCAGCACGTGGCAGCGCTCGGATATGTAGTGAGATACAGTATGGCATACATTTCACACTCCAGGGGGCAATGCTGAAGGAGCGTCACAATCCCTTAGCTCAATTACTGTACATTGGGATAAGCGAGGTCTATGCACATTACGGTATACCGAGCTGGATCGCTTAGCAACCTGACAAAATGGCCGCCGACCGTGAACTCCCAGCACGTGGCAGCGCTCAAATATGGAGTGAGAGATGGTATACATTTTAAAATACACCGGGATAAGTTGTACAGGCCATGGAGCAATGTACAGGGACATTCATCATTTACGTATATAAATAATTGTAAACCGTAAATGAAAGAATTACCGGTCAAATACTGTATGACGAAACTGTGTCAATGAGCTGGAACAGTATGGCCTGTCAAGAAGTTTTCGAAGGCAGAAACGGAGAGCAAATTATCAGGAGATTTCTGAAAGGTCGGAGAAGATCCACACAGCAAGTCTGCCTACGAGGAAACAGATTTGCAAAGTGGGTAGCGTAAAGCCTAACAACAATGCTGCTTACTGTATATTAAATACTGTAGGCCTAGAAATGTGCATCTCAATATAGTAGTTAAAAACACAGGGGCCTATGTGGATAAGCGAGTTCTATGCACACTAAAAATGGCCACCGACCGTGAACCCCCAGCACGTGGCAGCGCTCGGATATGTAGTGAGATACAGTATGGCATACATTTCACAGTTCAGGGGGCAATGCTGAAGGAGCGTCACAATCCCCTAGCTCAATTACATTGGGATAAGCGAGGTCTATGCACATTACGGTATACCGAGCTGGATCGCTTAGCAACCTGACAACATGGCCGCCGACCGTGAACTCCCAGCACGTGGCAGCGCTCGGATATGTAGTGAGATACAATATGGCATACATTTCACAGTTCAGGGGGCAATGCTGAAGGAGCGTCACAATCCCCTAGCTCAATTACATTGGGATAAGCGAGGTCTATGCACATTACGGTATACCGAGCTGGATCGCTTAGCAACCTGACAACATGGCCGCCGACCGTGAACTCCCAGCACGTGGCAGCGCTCGGATATGTAGTGAGATACAATATGGCATACATTTCACAGTTCAGGGGGCAATGCTGAAGGAGCGTCACAATCCCCTAGCTCAATTACATTGGGATAAGCGAGGTCTATGCACATTACGGTATACCGAGCTGGATCGCTTAGCAACCTGACAACATGGCCGCCGACCGTGAACTCCCAGCACGTGGCAGCGCTCGGATATGTAGTGAGATACAGTATGGCATACATTTCACACTCCAGGGGGCAATGCTGAAGGAGCGTCACAATCCCCTAGCTCAATTACTGTACATTGGGATAAGCGAGGTCTATGCACATTACGGTATACCGAGCTGGATCGCTTAGCAACCTGACAAAATGGCCGCCGACCGTGAACTCCCAGCACGTGGCAGCACTCGGATATGTAGTGAGATACAGTATGGCATACATTTCACACTCCAGGGGGCAATGCTGAAGGAGCGTCACAATCCCGTAGCTCAATTACTGTACATTGGGATAAGCGAGGTCTATGCACATTACGGTATACCGAGCTGGATCGCTTAGCAACCTGACAAAATGGCCGCCGACCGTGAACTCCCAGCACGTGGCAGCGCTCAAATATGGAGTGAGAGATGGTATACATTTTAAAATACACCGGGATAAGTTGTACAGGCCATGGAGCAATGTACAGGGACATTCATCATTTACGTATATAAATAATTGTAAACCGTAAATGAAAGAATTACCGGTCAAATACTGTATGACGAAACTGTGTCAATGAGCTGGAACAGTATGGCCTGTGAAGAAGTTTTCGAAGGCAGAAACGGAGAGCAAATTATCAGGAGATTTCTGAAAGGTCGGAGAAGATCCACACAGCAAGTCTGCCTACGAGGAAACAGATTTGCAAAGTGGGTAGCGGCCGGTGACTGAGACGCTCTTTTATTCACATTCAAAAGTACCTGTACAGTATGCTCTGTGATTGGTGTAAGGATGAATGCGCCTATATTGGCACCAATCACAGCGGTAAGAATTCCTTTTGTGTGAATGTGAATAAAAGAGCGTCTCAGTCACCGCCCCGCTACCCACTTTGCAAAGCTGTTTCCTCGTAAGCAGACTTGCTGTGTGGATCTTCTCCGACCTTTCAGAAATCTCCTGATAATTTGCTCTCCGTTTCTGCCTTCGAAAACTTCTTCACAGGCCATACTGTTCCAGCTCATTGACACAGTTTCGTCATACAGTATTTGACCGGTAATTCTTTCATTTACGGTTTACAATTATTTATATACGTAAATGATGAATGTCCCTGTACATTGCTCCATGGCCTGTACAACTTATCCCAGTGTATTTTAAAATGTATACCATCTCTCACTCCATATTTGAGCGCTGCCACGTGCTGGGAGTTCACGGTCGGCGGCCATTTTGTCAGGTTGCTAAGCGATCCAGCTCGGTATACCGTAATGTGCATAGACCTCGCTTATCCCAATGTACAGTAATTGAGCTAGGGGATTGTGACGCTCCTTCAGCATTGCCCCCTGGAGTGTGAAATGTATGCCATACTGTATCTCACTCCATATCCGAGCGCTGCCACGTGCTGGGAGTTCACGGTCGGCGGCCATTTTGTCAGGTTGCTAAGCGATCCAGCTCGGTATACCGTAATGTGCATAGACCTCGCTTATCCCAATGTAATTGAGCTAGGGGATTGTGACGCTCCTTCAGCATTGCCCCCTGGAGTGTGAAATGTATGCCATACTGTATCTCACTACATATCCGAGCGCTGCCACGTGCTGGGGGTTCACGGTCGGTGGCCATTTTTAGTGTGCATAGAACTCGCTTATCCACATAGGCCCCTGTGTTTTTAACTACTATATTGAGATGCACATTTCTAGGCCTACAGTATTTAATATACAGTAAGCAGCATTGTTGTTAGGCAATAATTGAAGAATTTACATACAGTACTGACATGTACTGTATGTAATGCTTGTACATCATGTCAGTCGACCCTTATGCTGTACACTACTGTAAGTCTCACAGGGCCCATGCACTTCCAAGGAGGGTTATTTACTGTACTGTATCTGTTTCATACAGGAAACTAATTGCAGTCCATAACACTGAAGTTGTATTTTCAGTACTGTACAGTATACAATACTTAAATTTGAACATCAGGTACTGGATAGTAAACATGTACAGTATTAACTTCTATCATAAAACTCTTATGCATTTTCAGATGTGTAAATTTTAGACTACAGTATTCACAAATGTTTTCTCTCCATACAGGAATTATATTTGGACAACATGCCAGTAACTATCAACAAAACGATGAGCAAGATAATCGCCAACATGAAAAAAGAAAATAAAACCATCAAAGAGATCCATGCATGGCTCAAGGAAAGTGGCATTATAGTCACTTTAGAAACGGTGCGCTATCATGCATTCGAGAGAACAACGCCCAGATTTGTATTTCCTACAAAATGCACATGGTACGTACTGTACACTACTGTAATGTTTAAATGACTTGCTTTATACCATAAACAATTTTTTTGAAATAAAATAAAAACTTCATCAATTGTAACTGTGATTGTGCTGTTCATGAATTCATATTTTTCATACTGTATTGTACTGTAGGAGAGTGCAACAAATTGTGGAGGAACTAACTCGTGAGGATGATGAGCGTACTGCTCTGCAAATAAAACGAATTCTCCATTCCAAGTATGACCTGGACATATCGGCCACCAGCATCAGAAGGATGCGACGGAAAATGGGATGGACCTTTGGCGCAACAAGGTAAAATACTGAAAGCAGTATAAACCATACAGTAAATGCACTGTTAATAATCCCTTGATACGTGATATAATAATGCCATAAATCATTATACAGAGTGTGTACTTTATACTATATACAGTATGTGTGTGTGTATATACTGTATATACAGTATTCTATCCCAAAAGAGATACCTACTGTATAGGCACTCAGAGACAGCAATGAAGCATTGCCGGCTTATTGTGATGATTACATACTGTATACTGTGTGTGTGTGTTTGTGTGTATGTACAGTACAGTATGTATATATATATATTACTCTGTATGTAACTTAATGTACTGTATGTACAGTTTAATGTATACAGTAGGTATATAATACAGTATACTGCACATACAGTCTACTGTATATACAGTAATCTGTAAATCTGTAATTTCATAACTGTATCTGATTTCATTATTTTTGGCTCTTCACAGGATATCTCCAATGATAAGAGATGTGAATAAAGAAAAGAGAGTGGAACAGGCACGGCGATGGATTGAGAGTGGTGAAACATTTGATGATGTCATTTTCACAGATGAATCGTCTGTTGCCCTTGAGCGGTTCTCCAGAATGTCATTCAGGAAACGTAACCATATCTCTTTAAAACCACGCCCAAAGCATCCATTGAAAATCCATGTATGGGGAGGCATATCACGATTAGGAGCTGGTCCCCTATTATTTTTCGAAGGTACAGTACAGTACTATACTTTATTCTGTGCCTGTGTTCTGTAAAAATACATGTTGTACTGTAGAGTACGTGTAACTGCACAATAAAAGGAGTTGCTTATTAATGAACAACATTTTTTGATTTCTGTAGGAATCATGGATAAGAAATATTTCCAAGAAACAATAGTAGAGAAATGTATGGTGCCATTTGTGAATAAATATTACCCAACTCACCATAGGATATTCCAAGACAATGATCCTAAACACTCCGCCTCAGCCAAATTTATGGAAGAGAAAGGTATGAATTGGGAACGCACACCACCAGAGTGAGCATTCTTTCAACAGTGTACAAGTAAAATTTTGGATAGCACTCTAGTACTGTAAAAAAAATTTTTGTTTAATAAACAGTACAATATTGTATGTTTAATTTTCTCTATTTACTGTAATGTAATTAATTTTTTCTATACGCTTTTTTTTTTTTTTAATTAGATCACCAGACATGAACCCAATCGAATTAGTGTGGGCTCAATTGAAGAGGTACGTTAGGAGTGTTGCAAAGCCAACAACAAAACAGCAACTGGTGGATGGGATAAAGAAATTTTGGCTAGAAGTACTCACACCTGAACATTGTAATAATTATATAAATCACCTGTATAAAGTATTACCTGTTGTAGTTGAAAGAAATGGTCAAGCCACAAATATGTAGTTCTGTATTTTCTGTTTAAAATTTTAAATTGGTGCATTATTAAAAAAAATGATAAAATTGCCTTTGTCTGATTATTGCATAAACTAATGTAGAATATTATACAGTAGTAATGTTATTGATGTGTACTGTATGAACAGTTATTTTCAGTTTTATAAGTCCTGAATAAGAGTACTGTACATTTTGATCAGTGCAGTACATGGAATCGGATGTTGTAATACTTTATTTTTACATTAATATTGATGTTTTTCCAATAAATATTCAATTTTACAGTATGGTACAGTACAGTACATGAGGGTACCTGTACAGTATGATACGTCATTATGGGGGAGAAATACTGTATCCACTAAATGTACAGTAAAATGTTTTTTTCTTATTACAAACACACAAATGCATCTCAGATGGAAATATGCTATACACAGCAGACAGCTTATGGTGACAGAACTTCCCTACTGTATCCCCACCCATAGTCGTGGTATATTTTAGATTGCCTAATGAGACACTCCTGCAGCATTGCCAATGATTCATGTAAAACCTGTGTGCAAACAGTATCTGTATTGAATGCAAAGTACAGTAAGAGTACAGTATACAGTATTATCAGAGCCAAACCTGACCAACATGATGCCCTAGGCTAGATTTTGGCTGATGCCCTCTTGCACAGATGCTACGTAGTTCCGCCTCTAACCCTGCACCCCTTTCCCAGCACCATCACCCATTTTGGCGCTCCTACCCCCTATAATCTAAATAAGAACAATGTGCACATTTAGTGCCAGCCCAAAACAGTGTACAGTATGTTCTTGCTGGGAAGGGGCATGGTAACACAATAATACCCGAAGATGAAATGACACAACACAGTACTGCAACTTTATTCACATTATATCATGCAGTGGTGTCTCTTATTCTCATGACATCATATCATAGTACCACATTACTCCTAACAGTAATGCCCCTTATTCACATTACACCCCACCACATTCATCTTTATTTACATTAGACCACAGGTTCTCAAACTCAGTCCTCAGGACCCCACACAGTGCAGGTTTTGCAGGTCTCACAGAATCACAAGTGAAAAAATTAGCTCCACCTACTGTATGGACCTTCTAAAATGTGTCAGTTAGTAATGAATACATCTGTGCACTTGCTGGTTTACCTGCAAAACATGCACTGTGTGGGGTCCTGAGGACCAAGTTTGAGAACCACTGCATTAGACCATGCAGTAGTGCCCTTTCCTTATGTTACACCAGAAAATATTGTAGTACACCTTATACAGTACACATACAGTACAGTAATGCCACACATTAGTAATGCATTTCATATTTAAATTTTCTGATTTAATTTCATAGAGCCGCAGTCACTCACAGAATATAGGCATGTACTGTAGCATCTCATTTTATTCTGCAGAAGCTGATTATTCCCGTTTCGCTAGTTTGCCGCCTCTGTACAGTATATCACAATAGAAAAAAGTTATAGTGTCAGTGAAAAAAGCACCTCATGACAGATACTGTACACAAGCTCATGTCTAAATACTGTATACTGTAAGCAGTGACATTAAGGGGTACAGTACTGTATATGCAATTGCAGTCGAATTCCGGCAGGAATACGGAAAAAATGGACACGGGATCCCCCATCTTTTTAGAACCAGCACCGGGCTCTGCGCCTGGTCCTGGTGCAAAAAATAAGGGGGACAAAAAAAGCGTAGGGGTTCCCCATATTTTTTGAATCAGCACTGGGCTCCACTAGCTGGACAGATAATGCACAGCCGGGGGAGACTTTTATACCGGTCCCTGCGGCCATGGAATTAAATACCCAACTACAGTAGTCACACCTGGCCGGAGTACCCTGGAGGAGTGGGGGCCCCTTAAATCAAGGGGACCCCCCTCCAGCCACTCGATTATCTCTATCACCCCTGTGTATTGTAGCTAGGGGATTGTGACGCTCCTTCAGCATTGCCCCGTACCCTGCACAAAGCGGTCGTTTTGACAGTGTGCTATGCGATTGAGTCCGGTGTACCGTAATACTGTATGCAATCCTACAGTAGCTTATACCTCCCCTGTGTATTTTGGCTAGGGGATTGTGACGCTCCTTCAGCATTGCCCCATAACTTGCACAAGGGTTCAGGGGCGGCGGCCATTTTGCCAGTGTGCTACAGTATGTCATCGAGTCCGGTGTACTGTACCATAATATGCATACTGTGTATTTTAGCTAGGGGATTGTGACGCTCCTTCAGCATTGCCCCATAGTCTGTACAATCTGGACTACTGTATTACTTGCTCCGTAGCCTAGGGCCTCTGTGGTCGTCCATGCCGCTGACTTCGTCCAGTCCGCTGCGGTCCTCCAGGCCTCCTCTGCGGTCCTCCAGGCCTCGGTCGTCCAGGCCGCTGACTTGAACCGCTTGGTGGTGTGGTGCAATGACTCAATCGCATAGCACACTGTCAAAACGACCACTACCCATGAACCCCCACCTCCTGAACCCCCACCTCGTGGCAGGCAGCAGTTGGGTATGGAATGAGAAATGGCATAAGCTGTGCAGGCTACGGGGCGATGCTGAAGGAGCGTCACAATCCCCTAGCTCAATTACATTGGGATAAGCGAGGTCTATGCACATTACGGTATACCGAGCTGGATCGCTTAGCAACCTGACAACATGGCCGCCGACCGTGAACTCCCAGCACGTGGCAGCGCTCAAATATGGAGTGAGATACAGTATGGCATACATTTCACACTCCAGGGGGCAATGCTGAAGGAGCGTCACAATCCCCTAGCTCAATTACTGTACATTGGGATAAGCGAGGTCTATGCACATTACGGTATACCGAGCTGGATCGCTTAGCAACCTGACAAAATGGCCGCCGACCGTGAACTCCCAGCACGTGGCAGCGCTCGGATATGGAGTGAGATACAATATGGCATACTGTACTGTACATTTCACAGTTCAGGGGGCAATGCTGAAGGAGCGTCACAATCCCCTAGCTCAATACAGTATCTCACGCTTACAGTATCTTACAGTATACGCTTACAGTATCTCTGTGTATTTTGGCTAGGGGATTGTGACGCTCCTTCAGCATCGCCCCGTAGCCTGCACAGCTTATGCCATTTCTCATTCCATACCCAACTGCTGCCTGCCACGAGGTGGGGGTGAATAAAAAAAATAATAAAGTGTCTGAAAAAAACTACAGTAACATGCATTAGTACTTAAGGAATCGAACCCTGGACTCTGAGTATAGGAAGCGAAACACTTCACCACTTCGCCGCAGACAAATGTATAAATCCGTTGGTTTTGATTATGCTGTAATGGCTACGGGATTAAGACGATAACATACTGTAGAAAATTCCTAATCTTGAGAGGCAATAGTGAACTTGTAACACACATCCATTTGCGACAGTGTACACTACTGGTTTTACAGTAGTGTTTTGTCTGCGGGACTCGGACGCTCACATACAGTATTCATAAAGTATTGTAGATGGATCATATACTGTATGCTGTACTACTGTATTTGCGTCGGTGTCGTACTGTATATACTGTACAGTACTGTATTAAATAATGCAGCGTAATGAGTACAGTATTTGCTGTATGCAGCGTAATGAGACGCCTTAGTAAAGTAGTCCTTATTATGTATGTCAGTATTGTATTTTACGGGAGACCACACGCATGCGCAGTGGTGATTGTAAAAAGCGACATCTGGTGGCTGATCGCAGGTATTACACGTAAAGGTAACGCCAAACGTCAAATGTCTGTCTCCGTGCGATTAGATAGCCTCTCTGTGGCTAGGCGCGCCTCGCTACGCCACAGTACGCTGCGTATGGTCGAACGGGCCAACCGCCGCGGCCACTCAAGATAAAGGTGGCTACATCTGTACTAACGCATTTCTCCAACAGTGATTTCATCAGATACACATGTAGGTAGCTGTCTCACCAGCAATATTTATTCATTTCAGACTCCAGGACTTATGGTGACATAAGTGAATTTCTTATGATCTACTTATTTTAAACCCCTCTAGGATCATTTTTCGTGAGAGTATAGCAATTAGGTTGCCTTATTGTTTTCCTTTGACAGCTTTAGGGCAAGACGGTATTCTGAAACACCTACAGTCCAGTACTCGACTGATGGCTATTTTATTGTCATAGTTACACCATTATAGAAGGGATGGGTGGGATTGATCATCCTGCCCACATCCTACAATGGGATGAAACTAGGTGTCTCAGCATTTATAAATCTGATGTATTTTTATTTTTTTACTGTGATCTTAAGTACAGCCTGACACCTTTACAAAATAAATAATTATATTTTAAGATGAATTAGCATGCAGGTACCAGAAGATAGAGGATGGAATGGACTATCCTGTCCATTTGTGGTCAGCACCTACGGTATAATGGTTAGCATTACTGCTTCACAGCAGTCATGGGTTTGATTCCAACCATGGTCCTGTGTGGAGTTTGCATATTCTCCTCAAGCTTGCATGAGTTTCCTCCAGGTACTCCAGTTTCCTCCCACAATCCAAAAATATAGTGGAAGGTTAATTGTCTCCAAACAAAATTAACCCTAGTATGTGTGTGTGTACAAAATATAGATGGTAAACTCCATTGGAGCAGGGACTGATGTAAATGGCCAAATATTCTCTGTAAAGCGCTGCAGAGTATGGCTGCACCATACAAAATAACTGGTAATAAAAGAAATAATAATAATAATAATGATAATAATAATAATAATAATAATAATAATAATAATAATAATAGTAATAATAATGAGACCTAATCAGCATAATTTTCATACATCACACCAATCTGTAATTTTATTTATCTATTTGTCAATCAACCAATCAATCCATCAATCCATCAATCAATCAATCAATCAACCAACCAATCAATCTATCTACACATACAGTCCATACAGTAGATATATTTTTGCACTGTTGCTTTAAAATGTTACCTACAGCTAAAGGAAAGTAGGAAAACAACAAAAACTATTTTTATACGGAGGTGTTTGCAGTCATAGATTTTAATCCATCACATTTAACTGTATGTCACATTTTATTTCCCATAGCAATGGCATTTTCTCTAGAAAATGTATTTAAATAATAGCAATAATTGCCAGCAGAGTTAAAGTTTTCAAAGGTCTAATCTGTACAACCATCAAACCCGTGATGACTCACATGCAGCAAGATGCACCTCATTTAATGTAACAGACCTTTCATTTCTTAACTAACAATGAAAGATAATGGATTTTGCCTCAAAATGTATAAAGATGAGCAATGTTCTGAGCAGGGTTGTCAATCAACAGAAAAATCAATGCATTTCTTTCTACATTTTCCATTATAAATACATTTGCAGTTAAGCAACATTTTTATGATTTATTTGTTTCTGTGTTTTATGTTCTAGCCAGGTTCTATAGTTTCACATATTGAACACAGTGGCCAAAATTATACAAGGCTGTGAGATGACAGTGTCATTTCAAGGAGAAAGCTTTTTTGTTCCTTTGTAGTATTATTATTATTGCTGTTATTATTATACAGTCTCTCCAAGGTCATCCTGAGCTGCAGAGAATTTTTTGCATTATCATTGAAGTCTAAGTATGTCAATAAATCTAAACTTCTCAATTAGAACTCGAAATCCAGAAAGACATATTAAGAATGATTGTTATGTTTGACTTCATACAAAATTAAACATTGTCTTTTTTATCTGACATAAAGCATTTTTTACAAGCAACTGAATTTGTTACGTGAACGTAAATAAACATTGACCTTCAGTATGAGTAACTACATTCTTCTGCCTGTAACAGAGAAATAATATAATATGACATTACCTTTTATTTCGTGAAACATTATAACTCACTTTATATTTGGCAAACCAACCTGAAAATTTAATATTATAGCAGTGTTCCTTGTCGCGTATTTCCATCAATCAATTATATTACACTGATATTATTTCAATGCTGTCTCAATGGAGAGCATATTCACTTGAACATAATTATTTCACACAAAATAAATAGTGTTTAGGAAAAAGTTATTGTTTCTTCAAAACTCAGTGGGGGCTATTCAATTGTAGTCTTGTTGGAAAGACGGCAGTTTCTGACTTTTTTAGGTCGGAACCTGTTCCGACCTATTCAATCCCCCAGCCATTTTTCCGACAAGTCTGCAATTCCAACTTGTCGGAAAACACGTGGTATTGCGGAATAGCCGTGGATCCACATGTTTTGTTGGAATCGCGGCCAAATTCGACAGGTTTTAGCCCTGTTTCCGACAATGTCAATCCGACTTTAAAAATTTTTGGGATTGGCATTGTTGAGAACACCCAAATCCTGTCAGATTTGGCCTCTAATTGAATACTCAAATGAATATACCCAAATGTAGTAAACAAATATATCACATAATAGAAGCCATTGTGTTAAATTTGATTAAAAAAAATTAAAATAACACAGATAAAGGGTTTGGAAATAGTAAACCTAATGATTGCCGGTGAGACACTCAAGCAGTGGATTCCAGACTGAAGAGGCAGGCATTGACTAGAAGCAAGAGTGACATAATCATCTCTTATACATGCATATGATGCCTCCTGGACAGACATGCCTACTCCATACCCTCCAACATTTACACATAAAAATCGGTACAAATTTGAAAAGGAGGCATGGCTGCGAGAGCCAAAAATCGGTACAGACCATAAAAAAAGGTACTGTACCTGCCAAAAAGGTAAAGTTGGAGGGTAACGCATGCTCGATAAATTATGATTGCACTGTTTGAAATGTTTAGCAACGGGCTGATCTACCAATTTGCCCTCCAGATACAAACAAGTGGTACAACCCAGGCACCGATGTGCCAAGAGACACTAGCCTGTGGTACAGGCAGATCAAGCACTGTCTTCTCTGGCCTCTAAACGATTGATGCCTTGTTATCGTAGATTTACTTGTACATTCCGACATTTCTGATTTTACTTCTACTAAACCCAGTCATTTCCTTAGACGAAAAGCAGGTAATCTCTGGCCTCTAAACGATTGATGCCTTGTTATCGTAGATTTACTTGTACATTCCGACATTTCTGATTTTACTTCTACTAAACCCAGTCATTTCCTTAGAAGAAAAGCAGGTAATTTTCGGTGCCTGGGTTGTACCACTTGTTTTTATCATCCCCAACCGGGTAAAGCTATGAAAATTACTCATAGTTTGACGTGTACATCCAGATATGTTGTATATTACATCAAGTGCCCCTGTGGGCTTATGTATGTGGGGAAAACCTCTTGTACCTTTAAGGAGCGCATGGCTCAACATCGTAGTGCTGTAAAACAAATATTGGAGGGTAAATTGGTAGATCAGCCCGTTGCTAAACATTTCAAACAGTGCAATCATAATTTATCGAGCATGTGTTATAAAATGATTGATCACATCTCTGCTAACAGAAGAGGGGGAGACAGAAATAAAAGGCTATTGCAGTGCGAGACACGATGGATTTTTCGTCTCAATACTATAGCTCCCAATGGCCTGAATGAGTCATTATCATTTAGTAGTTTTATATAGGTTACTGGTTCTGTGGAATTTCTTGCTTATTTGTTATTGTCACACAAAGTTTTTCATGTGCAATAATGTATTCTATTTATGAAGTTAAATTCATCTGTAATAATGATGGTTATTTATTGTATCTGTTTAGTATATGGATACGTTTATTATTATGGTCGTTTTTGTTCTTTTTTCTTTCCAGTTTTTCCTTACTTCTATTCTTCATGGTGAAGGGTTAATTGTTGTTTAATGAGGTCATGTCTGACGGACGTCAGAGGAAGTCCAGGGCTCTGGGCATCCGGTGACCACTGCACGTGTTATATTGTATATTATTTAAAGGTAAGAATGTCTGTCATTTTTGTTATAAGCCTGACGACGGTTGAAATAAAATTAACGAAACGTTGCATTTACTGATGGGTTGAGGACCCTTTCTTTCATATAAGACCTGGGAGTGCCGCTCATTTCTTTGTATATATATATATATATATATATATATATATATAAAAAACAGAAGATTCAGCACTCACCAGAGCAAGCTCACTTATCCTCACCACATTAATAAATAAATGACGGGGGCTTAGTTAGTGAATTGGCCAATGCAGAGAAGCCTGCAAACCGATCGCCATGGTACCCTACCTGCTTGCAGGTCCTACACTATCACAGAGTCTGAAAACCTGCCAACTGTTTCACACATAATATGACTGCAAATATGCCTACTTGCCTACCGCTGGGTTCTTCCGTTCATCTGCTTGAATTGGAGAGTATTGCAAACTACCTCCAGGGAACCACAATATATATATATATATATATATATATAGAGCCTCCTGACGAAGTAATATACGAAACATTTTGATGCTGTGCTTGCCAGACGCTTGATCTTCTCCACTCACACTGCGTGACACGGTGTCCTGACGGGGACGGTCTGGAAAATATTCAACCGGCGCGGTGTAAGGTCCCGGGTCCATGTGTCAGCGGTATGCAGTTTTGCCATTGTGGAATGTATTATACCATCTACTAACCTGCCCACGGTGTGGGTTGTTCAGAGTACAAGTCTGGTAGAATTACTTGATGTTTTTATTTCATTTGTGTTTTTAAATAAAAATTGATCTGCACTATGAGCGCACTCTCTTCACTTTGTATTCTAGATATATATATATATATATATATATATATATATATATATATATATTAATACCTCAAAAGACTGGCACTCCATCCAGCATATGAAATAAATACCTGGGTGCTTACCAAGGTAAATGAACATTCTCATAGATACAGGTAAATAGGCAGCACTCCGCAGTTTTTCAATGAATCAAATCCACTCCTAGTTTATGCCAACATTCCGGATGCATTTACATCTTTTGTAAAGGACAAGTTGGAAGCTACAATCTAGGGATTCAATCCTAGCCAATTTTAGGCCAAAATCCTGGGATCCTGCCGATCCCTATCCTGGGACTGGCCACCCTAGTCATGATGTGCAGGCAAGCTGGGAGTTGTAGATCATGCAAGGATCAAGGTCTCACAATAGCATAGAACAGTTATGTAAGTTTTCTTTCAAACTGGATCAGGAAAACAGTAGAGTCAAACTCACATCAATATGAATCAATGTCAGAACAACTTACTGTAACATATTATGAAAATAGTAATTTTTGTCACAATCAGTGCACCATCAACGTTTGCTTAACATGCAGTTGTGCTACAATATCAGAAATATAGAGAACACGGAAATACAGTGTTTCTCCTCACTTTAGCCACTTGCTCATACCACATTAGAACAATATGTTAGGACAATATGGGTATGCCATGGTGAGTCTTTTTTCCCCTTATATCTTATCATGTTATGCCTACTTTAAAATTGGAATGATTCCTGCCTTTTAGAAATACCTCTGTTGTACTTTTTTTTCTGAGAACCAAAAAGTCACCTCCAAACTATTTAGTTGGGATGGCAATGTCCAGTGTATGCCGCATGGCAAACATCTACCATATACAGTATTCCCGCACAGGGCAAGAAGAGTTATAAAGGAAGAGCTGACCATAACACTTCCTGTTTTACCTCTTCCTGGTACAATGTTGTGTCTCAGTGGTTCACAAACTTTTTTGAATCATGTGCCCTAGGGTATAAAAAAAATTCTCACGACACCCCTAGGCCAAATGTTTGTTATTGAGAAATTTAGAAAGAAGCGTTAAATGAAATAAATTGTGTCTATTTCATCCTTCGGTTCCATTGTGTGGTGAGGGACAGGATTTGCTTTTGTTTGTCAATATATTTTATGATTGACAGACACCCACACTGGTTTTGCCTTTTACATTGACCATATTTAATTTGAATTGGTCCTGGACCACCAATCCAAGGCACCCCTGAAAGTGTCCCGTAGCACCCCAGGGTGCCACGGCACACAGTTTGAGAACCACTGCTGAGTGCTGTAATGAATAAACAACTGCTTAGTAAAAATCAAATTATACTAATAATTATTTTATTTATATAGTGTTCTTTCTCCAACAGATAACTGATAGTATGAACATAATACAGTACAGAAACTATGGACATAATAAAGAGGTATACTGTAGCTTTGCATAAAATACAGAGACCATGGAAATGGCATAAAGCAGAATGCTAACTCATATGTACAAAGCCAGAAGCAGCAATATCAAAGTTCATAGAAGTAGGGTCCAAATTATGACAATATGAGCAGAGATGCTGAGCGGGGCGGTATTCATGTGACCGGCGGTCGGGAGACCGACGGTCACATGACCTCCACCAACATCCCGCCCCCTCACTATCCTGACAGTCGGCATGCCCACCAACAGGGACTATTTCCACTCGTGGGTGTCCACGACACCCACAGAGTGGGAATAGAACCCATGGCGACTGTAGGTCACCACCGAGCCCTCAGCATGGCGAGCTCAGCAAGCTATAAGGGGCTTGCTGCACTCACCCTTCCCTGCTGGGATCCCAGCGTCGGCATGCTGCCGGTATCCCGGCATCGGTATGCTTACCGGCAGTCTCCTGACCGCTGGTCAGCCATACCACACCTGCCTAGGGAGGGGATGAGAAGATACAATAGGAGGCTAGCGGGTAATGTGGTTAGTAAGTGGTTAAAACATGTTAAAAATAAAATAAGTCAGCCATAGTCCAAATCTATTTCAAACTCTCATTTCAACTACATGCTTTAGATGATATGCTTAATATGCAGGCTTGTAGATGGCAAACCAAGCCTGTGTGTGCAGGCCTTTCAGATGATGCACTTTTGTAGGATATATTGGGTAAGCTGCTATGTGGGGAGGGAGTGTTTGTTTAGCAAGCTAATTAAATGTGGAGGATGTTTTCCAGGCTCATATTTGCAAACAAATTTTCAAAACACATTATTCTTGAGGTGTATTGAAAACAACACCCCAAAATTCAGGCACTAATAATGCAAAACAGTTAATCCAATACAATATCCAATAACTAATACATACAGTCGCCTGCTAGAGCCTGTCGAAGCTCAATTTCAAAAAAAGTATGCAATATGATTAATCTACTGATAGCACTGCACTCTTAAAAGTCTTGACATGTCAGAACAAACAATCAAAACAAAAAATGAAAAAGTATTTCATTAATGACTATCATAAAAAGGTATAAAATGCTATATACATATAATCAATAGAAAAAAAACTAATTAGAATTATAAATCATTAAACATGCATAATTAAATCTTTGCTCTTGTAACAAAACATATTGATATATCTCTACTGGCAAACCCGGTGGGCTGGTTGAAAGATGTATTTACTCAGCATATAAATTTAATGTCAACTCAAAGCAGCGATCCAGTTTTTAATAAGGAGAATAATTACCAGTAGAACCAGTATTGCTGAGGTGCTGCTTTGTTGAGGATCTTAAATCTGTACGTGTGCAGTCCTAATTACCCTTCCTCTGAAAGCCTGGCTAGTGTAGAGCACACTGCCCAGAGGGTGAAGGCAGATGCTGCACTTGTACAGCTGCCGAAGGAAACAAATGCATGTTGACCAGTCTTGTAATACTGTTAGGTGGACCAGATGAATAACTACCAGCACAACCATGGAGATATATGTTTGCAGAAATAACAGATGAACCCCATTCACTGATGTGTTGCTCGTTTTGCTTTGGTATGGAAGCTTTATCAAAGAGCATTACATGATATGTTTAAGATGAAAGCTTGAAGATGGCGGACCAAACCTGTGTGTGCAGGCCGTTAAGACTCTCTTGTAGGATACACCAAATAAATTAGATAATAAAAATGTAGGATTGCTATTAAATATGATGTACTCCCCTTTATATATAATATTAAAACTGTTAGTTATATTGATTTACTTCAATTTTTGTATTCATTACAATGTAATTCCATTACTTGTACTCTATTTTGTAAAATTCTGCTTGACTTAATCTAAAAAATATGCTAGCAATTTTACTGAAAAACAGTTTTATGAGATATTATCCTACTGGGGTGTTCTCATTGGTGTATGTACTTTCAACAAAGTCGCAATTCATAGCTTAAGAAACAAACTGAAGAGTTTGATTCTTTCTGCACAGTTTATTTTGAAACTATGGAAACATTGATTCAAAATATAAACTCTTGGATGCTATTGTTTTGTGCTATTATTTTAGAAGTTATTTTGTTCCATATTGTTTTGTCTTTTCTTATGTGGTATTTTCTGTCCTCTTGCATTCCCACAAACTTGGACTACTACGAAATCTAGCCTTATTTAATTCCCAGTACTAAAATAAAAGGGCAAATATTTTTCTTTTCATTTACTTGTACAGTAAATTGAGATTTTCCTCGGTACCACATTTTTTGGTGATATTCAGAAGATATTTTGGGATATGCGTTGAATGCATATACAGGTTGAGTATTCCATATCCAAATATTCCGAAATATGGAATATTCCAAAATACGGACTTTTTTGAGTGAGAGTGAGATAGTGAAACCTTTGTTTTTTGATGACTCAATGTACACAAACTTTGTTTAATACACAAAGTTGTTAAAAATATTGTATTAAATGACCTTCAGGCTGTGTTTATAAGGTGTATAGGAAACATAAATGAATTGTGTGAATGTAGACACACTTTGTTTAATGAACAAAGTTATTAAAAATATTGGTTAAAATGACCTTCAGGCTGTGTGTATAAGGTGTTTATGAAACATAAATGCATTCTGTGCTTAGATTTGGGTCCCATCACCATGATATCACATTATGGTATGCAATTATTCCAGAATACAGAAAAATCTGATATCCAAAATACCTCTGGTCCCAAGCATTTTGGATAAGGGATACTCAACCTGTATTAAAAACAAGGGAGCCGAGGATACAAAAATGCATTGGTACAGACGCTAACAACAAAGTAATTGTATAAGTGAAATAAAAGGTTTGCTACAGTAAGTCATCATGAATAAGTATCTGCTAACTTTGGACAGCATACTAGTGCAGATTTTGATCATTCCTCATGACAGAACATTGTAGTCATATTTGCGTAGAACCAGGGGCTTTTTAACAGAGGAGGGGGCCCGTGTGTACCTCCGGGTGGGCCCCCTCCTCTGTACGTCGCAGTAGACTCCGGCATTGTGCTAGAGTCTACTGCACATGCGCAGGTCTCCGGAACCATGGCGCCCACCATGTTCCAGAGACCAAAATCCCTACTGCGCATGTGCAGTGGCCATTTTGGTGGCGATTTTTACAGCGAATGCAGCGCCGGACGCTGGACTCCGGAAAGGTAAGTGTTAAAAATGGGTGCAGTGTGTGTAGTCTGGACCCTTCCTGGACCCAGGGGCCCATGTGCACTGCACACATTGCACCCATTATAGAAACGCCTATGTGTAGAACAGGATTTGTCTAAATAGTACAGGCTTCAACTCTTGTTGTTGTCTCTCTATTGGATATTTATGATAGCATTAATTAGAGAACTTAAAGGCATACACTTTAGTTGAATGGCTTTTATTATATGCTTTTTGAATCATTTTCTATACTTTTTTGTCTTTTGAATACATGTCTAAGGCTGGGTACACACTTAGATGATATTGGCATGATTTGCTGTATCAGAATGACAAATAGTGCTGATCGTCTAATGTATACCCATGATTGAGCGCTCCCAAGGGTCGCATACGATATCTTCCGGTTGGCTGGAAGATATCGTGTGTGACCCAGTGCAGTGTAATAAAGTGACCATTAGCCCGATTGCCGGTCATCCTAGTGTGTACCCAGCCTAAGGTAGGTACCTTGTGTTGTACTGTTTTAAAAATATATTCAGTATTCTGAAGTTAAAAAGTCCAAAACATCACATTTTGGGGTGTCATTTTGTTAATTCAGCTAATGTACAGTGTATGTTAAAAAGTTATAGCGGGAGCAGTAAGAATGTAGGGCCTAATTCAGATCTGATTGCTCGCTAGCTATTTTTTGCAGCACTGCGATCAGATAGTCACCGCCTATAGGGGAGTGTATTTTAGCTGTGCATCTGTGCGATCGCATGTGCAGCCGCCCTGTACAAAAACAGTTTGTGCAGTTTCTGAGTAGCTCTGACCTTACTCCCCCGCCTGATCACTTCAGCCTATTCGAGCCCGGAATTGACGTCAGACACCCGTCCTGCAAACGTTTTGACACGCCTGCATTTTTACAACCATTTCCAGAAAACGGTCAGTTGCCACCCACAAACGCCCTCTTCCTGTCAATCTCCTTGCGAACGACTGTGCGAATGGTTTCTTTGCTAGAACCAGTGCACAACAACGATCCGATTTGTAACCGTACAGCGCGCCGGCACATTGCAGTGCATACGCATGCACAGTAGTTACCTGATCACTGCGCATTGAAAAACGCTAGCGATCGAACAGATCTGAATTATTAGCCTCTGGTAAGGAGGCTTGTGGCCATGTGATGATGACGTCATCTATCAGATATCGCATGATCACGGCATGCTGACGGAGTCGTGATGGGACTGCCGTAGCGTGCGGTACACGATCGCGACTGCACACTTTGTGTGGGGCTGCCCGCGGGTCATGTGGATTGGGGGACTGGTGGGTGTGATGGCGCGATGTGCCGCAGATTATGCGGTGACGCGTCATTGAGGTCAGTCACGTGATCTAAGGTGAACATGTGACCGCGGGAAGAGGACGTCACCCGCGAGTCACATGATTCACAATCTAAGTCCAGCATAACAATCGGCTGTAAAATATGGTCGATGTAACAGGAAAGATTAGATAAACTAGAATCCTTGATTTTGCGGAACAATTTTAAGGGAAGTGTGGGGAACGGTTCATGCGTTCCATGGGACTTCCTGTTTGCGGTTCACCCAGCCGGAAACACGTCAGTGCAGAGAAAAGCCGACGTGGTGTAATGGTTTCCATGGCTACGAGTGCAGGGAGGTATCGTTTGGCGATGTGGCTCCCATGACAACGTGCAGGAAACACGTCATCGTTAGTAGAGGACCAGCTGGGACATACAATTCCACGGAGATGCACGCAACTTCCGTTGAGCCGGAACCGGAATGACGGCCCGCAATAACATACAAAAAAGCAGCGTGATCATGTGGATGTGAAATCCGGACTGGAGAGAACTCACTTATGTAAAATCAATTGAGACTTCATTATGGACACTCCAGGATGGAGATTACGTAATACCAATTAATGGGAAAATGTATTTTTACTTTACTTTCCTGTGTCGATTTGATATATGAAATGGAAGTAATTATGTATTCATCTCCAAGAAAGTAGTAGTAGGAAGTTGAAGTACCAGCATTATGTCTTTGATAGATATCTGTATCATTATTGTCTGATTGGTTTGGAAAATGGGAGGGAAGCTCAGTTGGGTTTAAAAGGCCGACTGGGTAGGTCCCACAATATGCCCTGAGGAAGGATTTTTTTCGAAACGTGTTGGTTTTTATCTATTTTAACCCTGGTCAAAAGGTTTGTCTTCCATTCTTGATCTCCCGATCCAGGACCGAGGCATTAGGAGCCAAAAAATTTATTTTTTTGGGGGGAGAATTTTCCCCATCGGTTTCAAGGGGAGTATAGAGGGACAAATCCAGACAGCCTTTTTTGGGTGTACTTTTAATGTTTTTCGTCTTTATTGTATGTGAATTTTTTTATTAAACCTTACAACTTGCAATTGTGGACGTATGGTACCTACCCGTATGTACGGAAATTGAACATTTGGGTTTGGAGAAAGGTTCATCCCTATTACCTATCCAGCGAAGGTGACAACAAAAGAAACCTTTCAAGGAACATAGGGACATACCCTAAGGTGAGCGTCATAATAAGGGAGAGGGTGCCTTCAGATTATGGTGGATATGGTGTGATATATGAAGATCTTAAAGAAACCTTTCAGAACATATAGGGCTCATATATGAGGTGAGCGTCTCTAAGGAGAGATAGAGGGACTATAGAGAAAGAAGATTATCGGAAATAGTGTGAAAAGATACCTTTATATGTGTACTATCATTTGAAAGGAGGTCAGTTTGGAGGTGCGAACTGCCCAGAGAACATTGAACATCTAATATTGAGGATTATCCTGTAAAAATTGGAAAGGGGAAGAAATTCCTTCTATTTTTTAGGATTAGGAGCGCTTGTGCACTACTCTATTTTCTTGTAACATATATGTATTTTGAAAGTGGTGTTTCCAAAGGGTTTTAGTGCAAAGCTGCTATAAGGGCGCGAGGTACAACTCTCTTTCTCTAACGTCCTAAGTGGATGCTGGGGACTCCGTAAGGACCATGGGGAATAGCGGCTCCGCAGGAGACTGGGCACATCTAAAGAAAGCTTTAGGACTATCTGGTGTGCACTGGCTCCTCCCCCTATGACCCTCCTCCAAGCCTCAGTTAGATCTCTGTGCCCGAACGAGAAGGGTGCACAGTAGGGGCTCTCCTGAGCTTCTTAGTGAAAGTTTTAGATTAGGTTTTTTATTTTCAGTGAGACCTGCTGGCAACAGGCTCACTGCATCGAGGGACTAAGGGGAGAAGAAGCGAACTCACCTGCGTGCAGAGTGGATTGGGCTTCTTAGGCTACTGGACATTAGCTCCAGAGGGACGATCACAGGCCCAGCTTGGATGGGTCCCAGAGCCGCGCCGCCGGCCCCCTTACAGAGCCAGAATGCAGAAGAGGTCCGGAAAATCGGCGGCAGAAGACGTCCTGTCTTCAACAAGGTAGCGCACAGCACTGCAGCTGTGTGCCATTGCTCTCAGCACACTTCACACTTCGGTCACTGAGGGTGCAGGGCGCTGGGGGGGCGCCCTGAGACGCAATAAAAACACCTTGGATGGCAAAAAAAATGCATCACATATAGCTCCTGGGCTATATGGATGCATTTAACCCCTGCCAGAATCCATAAAAAAGCAGGAGAAAAGTCCGTGAAAAAGGGGCGGAGCCTATCTCCTCAGCACACTGGCGCCATTTTCCCTCACAGCTCCGTTGGAGGGAAGCTCCCTGTCTCTCCCCTGCAGTCACTACACTACAGAAAGGGTTAAAAAAAGAGAGGGGGGCACTAATTGGGCGCAGTATTAACTATACAGCAGCTATAAGGGGAAAAACACTTATATAAGGTTATCCCTGTATATATATAGCGCTCTGGTGTGTGCTGGCAAACTCTCCCTCTGTCTCCCCAAAGGGCTAGTGGGGTCCTGTCCTCTATCAGAGCATTCCCTGTGTGTGTGCTGTATGTCGGTACTTTTGTGTCGACATGTATGAGGAGAAAAATGATGTGGAGACGGAGCAGATTGCCTGTAATAGTGATGTCACCCCCTAGGGGGTCGACACCTGAGTGGATGAACTGTTGGAAGGAATTACGTGACAGTGTCAGCTCTGTATAAAAGACAGTGGTTGACATGAGACAGCCGGCTACTCAGCTTGTGCCTGTCCAGACGTCTCATAGGCCGTCAGGGGCTCTAAAGCGCCCGTTACCTCAGATGGCAGATATAGACGCCGACACGGATACTGACTCCAGTGTCGACGGTGAAGAGACGAATGTGACTTCCAGTAGGGCCACACGTTACATGATTGAGGCAATGAAAAATGTTTTACACATTTCTGATAATACGAGTACCACCAAAAAAAGGGGTATTATGTTCGGTGAGGAAAAACTACCTGTAGTTTTCCTGAATCTGAGAAATTAAATGAGGTGTGTGATGATGCGTGGGTTTCCCCCGATAACAACGGATCATTTCTAAACTGTTATTGGCATTATATCCTTTCCCGCCAGAGGTTAGGGTGCGTTGGGAAACACCCCCTAGGGGGGATAAAGCGCTCACACGCTTGTAAGGGCTCTACCTTCGCCTGAGATGGCCGCCCTTAAGGATCCTGCTGATAGAAAGCAGGAGGGTATCCTAAAAGGTATTTACACACATACTGGTGTTATACTGCGACCAGCAATGGATGTGCAGTGCTGGGTTGGCGTGGTCGGATTCCCTGACTGAAAATATTGATACCCTAGATAGGGACAGTATATTTTTGCCTATAGAGCATTTAAAAGATGCATTTTTATATATGCGTGATGCACAGCGGAATATTTGCCGACTGGCATCAAGTCTAAGCGCGTTGTCCATTTCTACCAGTAGAGGGTTATGGACACGTCAGTGGTCAGGTGATGCGTATTCCAAACGGCATTTGGAAGTATTGCTTTATTAAGGGAGGAGTTATTTGGGGTCGGTCTTTCAGACCTGGTGGCCACGGCAACAGCTGGGAATTCCACGTTTGTACCCCAGGTCGCCTCTCAACATGAGAAGACGCCGTATTATCAGGCGCAGTCTTTTCGTGGACAAGCGGGCAAAAGGTTCCTCATTTCTGCCTCGTGACAGAGGGAGAGGAAAAAGGCTGCAGAAATCAGCCAGTTCCCAGGAACAGAAACCCTCTCCCGCCTCTGCCAAGCCCTCAGTATACGCTGGGGCTTTACAAGCAGAATCAGGCATGGTGGGGGGCCCGTCTCAATGAATTTCAGCGCGCAGTGGGCTCACTCGCAAGTAAACCCCTGGATCCTTCAGGTGATATCTCAGGGGTACAAATTAGAATTCGAGACGTCTCCCCCTCGCCGTTTCCTAAAGTCGGCTTTACCGATGTCTCCTTCTGACAGGGAGACAGTTTTGGAAGCCATTCACAAGCTGTATTCCCAGCAGGTGATAATCAAGATACCCCTCCTGCAACAGGGAACGGGGTATTATTCCACACTGTTGTGGTACCGAAGCCGGACGGCTCGGTGAGACCGATTCTAAATCTAAAATCTTTGAACACTTACGTACAGAGGTTCAAATTCAAGATTGAGTCACTCAGAGCAGTGATTGCGAACCTGGAAGAAGGGGACTACATGATGTCATGTCAAAATTTACCCTTCTCACCAAGGGTACCTCAGGTTTATGGTACAGAACTGTCACTATCAGTTCAGACGCTGCCGTATGGATGGTACACGGCACCCCGGGTCTTTACCAAGGTAATGGCCGAAATGATGATATTCCTTCGAAGGAAGTGAATTTTAGTTATCCCTTCCTTGGACAATTCCCTGATAAGGGTAAGATCCAGGGAACAGTTGGAGGTCGGTGTAGCACTATCTCAGGTAGTGTTGCGGCAGCACGATTGGATTCTCAATATTCCAAAATCGCACCTGGTTCCGACGACGTGTCTTCTGTTCCTAGGGATGATCCTGGACACAGTCCAGAAAAAGGTGTTTCTCCCGGAGGAGAAAGCCAGGGAGTTATCCGAGCTAGTCAGGAACCTCCTAAAACCGAGCCAAGTCTCAGTGCATCAATGCACAAGGGTTCTGGGTAAATTGGTGGCTTCCTACGAAGCAATCCCATTCGGCAGATTCCACGCAAGAACTTTCCAGTGGGACCTGCTGGACAAATGGTCCGGATCGCATCTTCAGATGCATCAGCGGATAACCCTGTCACCAAGGACAAGGTGTCCCTCCTGTGGTGGTTGCAGAGTGCTCATCTTATAGAGGGCCGCAGATTCGGCATTCAGGACTGGGTCCTGGTGACCACGGATGCCAGCCTGCGAGGCTGGGGAGCAGTCACACAGGGAAGGAATATCCAGGGCTTATGGTCAAGCCTGGAGACATCACTTCACATAAATATCCTGAAGCTAAGGGACATTTACAATGCTCTAAGCTTAGCAAGACCTCTGCTTCAAGGTCAGCCGGTGTTGATCCAGTCGGACAACATCACGGCAGTCACCCACGTAAACAGACAGGGTGGCACAAGAAGCAGGAGGGCAATGGCAGAAGCTGCAAGGATTCTTCGCTGGGCGGAAAATCATGTGATAGCACTGTCAGCAGTATTCATTCCGGGAGTGGACAACTGGGAAGCAGACTTCCTCAGCACGACCTCCACCCGGGAGAGTAGGGACTTCACCCAGAAGTCTTCCACATGATTAAAAACTCGACAGGTATTGCGCCAGGTCCAGGGACCCTCAGGCAATAAGCTGTAGACGCTCTGGTAACACCGTGGGTGTACCAGTCAGGGTATGTGTTCCCTCCTCTGCCTCTCATACCCAAGGTACTGAGATTGATAAGATGGAGAGGAGTAAGCACTATATTCGTGGTTCCGGATTGGCCAAGAAGGACTTGGTAACCGGAACTTCAAGAGATGCTCACGGAGGATCCGTGGCCTCTACCTCTAAGAAGGGACCTGCTCCAGCAAGGACCCTGTCTGTTCCAAGACTTACCGCGGCTGCGTTTGACGGCATGGCGGTTGAACGCCGGATCCTGAAGGAAAAAAGGCATTCCGGATGAAGTCATCCCTATCCTGATCAAAGCCAGGAAGGATGTAACCGCAAAAACATTATCACCGCAATTGGCGAAAATATGTTGCGTGGTGCGAGGCCAGTAAGGCCCGATGGAGGAAATTCAACTGGGTCGATTCCTACATTTCCTGCAAACAGGAGTGTCTATGGGCCTGAAATTGGGGTCCATTAAGGTTCAAATTTCGGCCCTGTCAATTTTCTTCCAAAAAGAACTAGCTTCAGTCCCTGAAGTTCAGACGTTTGTAAAAGGGGTACTGCATATACAGCCTCCTTTTGTGCCTCCAGTGGCACTTTGGGATCTCAATGTAGTTTTGGGTTCCAAAAGTCACATTGGTTTGAACCACTTAAATCTGTGGAGTTAAAATATCTCACATGGAAAGTGGTCATGCTGTTGGCCCTGGCCTGGGCCAGGCGCGTGTCAGAATTGGCGGCTTTATCCTGAAAAAGCCCTTATCTGATTTTCCATTCGGACAGGGCGGAATTGAGGACTCGTCCTCAGTTTCTCCCCAAGGTGGTTTCAGCGTCTCACCTGAACCAACCTATTGGTGGTGCCTGCGGCTACTAGGGACTTGGAGGCCTCCAAGTTGCTAGACGTTGTCAGTGCCCTGAAAATATATGTTTCCAGGACGGCTGGAGTCAGGAAATCTGACTCGCTGTTTATCCTGTGTGCACCCAACAAGCTGGGTGCTCCTGCTTCTAAGCAGACTATTGCTCGTTGGATTTGTAGTACAATTCAGCTTGCACATTCTGTGGCAGGCCTGCCACAGCCAAAAATCTGTAAATGCCCACTCCACAAGGAAGGTGGGCTCATCTTGGGCGGCTGCCCGAGGGGTCTCGGCTTTACAACTTTGCCGAGCAGCTACTTGGTCAGGAGCAAATACGTTTGTAAAATTCTACAAAATTGATATCCTGGCTGAGGAGGACCTGGAGTTCTCTCATTTGGTGCTGCAGAGTCATCCGCACTCTCCCGCCCGTTTGGGAGCTTTGGTATAATCCCCATGGTCCTTACGGAGTCCCCAGCATCCACTTAGGACGTTAGAGAAAATAAGAATTTACTTACCGATAATTCTATTTCTCATAGTCCGTAGTGGATGCTGGGCGCCCATCCCAAGTGCGGATTGTCTGCAATACTTGTACATAGTTATTGTTACAAAAATCGGGTTATTATTGTTGTGAGCCATCTTTCAGAGGCTCCTCTGTTATCATGCTGTTAACTGGGTTCAGATCACAGGTTATACGGTGTGATTGGTGTGGCTGGTATGAGTCTTACCCGGGATTCAAAATCCTTCCTTATTGTGTACGCTCGTCCGGGCACAGTATCCTAACTGAGGCTTGGAGGAGGGTCATAGGGGGAGGAGCCAGTGCACACCAGATAGTCCTAAAGCTTTCTTTAGATGTGCCCAGTCTCCTGCGGAGCCGCTATTCCCCATGGTCCTTACGGAGTCCCCAGCATCCACTACGGACTATGAGAAATAGAATTATCGGTAAGTAAATTCTTATTTATTTTTTCTTGAATAGGCAAAACAAAATGACAGGTCAAAATTAGATGGGCAGAACATGTCAGAAACATCTTAAAGGGCAATGAAAGCCATCCTTTTTCTTTACATTTTAAAGAGAAACACGAGAATTCCTTCAAAGGTTTAAAGAGTTTTTGTGCCATAAAATGGATTAAAAATGATTGGAGGACCAGAGATAGAGACAACAGGTTGGCTAGGGCTAAAAATGAAAAACATATATGATTTTAACAGTCTTAAACCACGTGGTTTAAACCACGATTTTGAGATTAGGTGGTTTTTATAACGTGATATTGATATTATATGAATTTTCTTGTTGTTAGTTTTAAATTGTATGTGTTTAGATTGTGAGGTTGGCAGCTGTGCTGTCTTATCACCATCACTTGATCGAACAGTCTTATGCAGAGGTCATGTGACAAACTATTATTAGCCTATGGTAAGGAGGCTTGTGGCCATGTGATGATGACGTCATCTGTCAGATATTGCGCGATCACGGCATGCTGACGGAGTTGTGATGGGACTGCCGTAGCGTGCGGTACACAATCGTGACTGCACACTTTGTGTGGGGCTGCCCGCGGGGCATGTGGATTGGGGGACCGGCGGGTGTGATGGCGCGATGTGCTGCAGATTATGCGGTGACGCGTCATTGAGGTCAGTCACGTGATCTACGGTGAACATGTGACCGCGGGAGGAGGACATCACCCGCGAGTCACATGATTCACAATCTAAGTCCAGCATATCCAACAGCTGTGCTGTTTGGGAGAACTTTCATTGGCTGATGAGTATGTCAATCATCCTTCCACTTAGTCCAGATTGGTGGATTAAATTTGCACCAATCAGGCTTCTGTCTATTTAAATACACAGCTCCAGGGCATGTTTGTTTCTTAGCTGATCAGACAAGACACGCTGAATTCCAGGGGTATGTAACTTTTTGATTGATGTTGTAAATCTGCTATTTAGGTTTATAATGAAGAGAAATCTTTGACACTTGGAATAATAATTGCCACATTGTGGACAGTGCTTCTAAGTGTTTGTATAAATTGCAAATTATATATGAAATGTTGTTGTATTGTGGCGAAATTTTAATTACAATTTGTATTCATGTTTATAGTGATTATACACTGTGAATCTTGAAAAAGACGCTGCATAGCGTCGAAACGCGTCGACACAGTGCATTTGGTGGGTTACAGATCAGCCTATCCATAGTGGGGAATAAATAACAATATGATATCCGGGTCTATTGCTATCAGCTGAATACCATCATTGCCTTCCCCATATGGTACGGCTATTTTGTTTACCCTTTTTTATTCTACTCTGAAAATAAAAAGAGTGTTCTTGTCCTAATTGGATTTTATCTCTGGCTCTGATTTGTCACGAGGGATATCGGGGTTCATCTGCTTGTGTGAGGAGCGCTAAAAAGATCGTAAAAAGAAACCTTTATGTGCCTTCAACATGCCTTACAGAAGTAAGCATACATGTAAGGGTTCATCGCTATAATTCCTGTACACCATTTTGGGTGCCTTTGGAAAGGAGGTGGATACATGAACTTTCTATCTGGGACTATACCAACACCTCCATTCTCCGTGTCACACAGCGGTGAAAGATTCATCTTTATTGCAGTATTACACTATGTTGTGTTTCTTATTTTTCTTTTCATATTGATTGGAATACACCTGTCCACTGGGACAAATCCGGATTTCTGGGACATTGAGCGCAAAGTGAGATTGTACTTTTTCTTTCTGCAAGATCTGAATTAGGCCTGTAGAACTAAATTCTGTGTTACATTTTATGAATAAACAACATTGAGTGCCATTTTCCATTTCAGAGTAGAACAGATTACAGAGAAGCAGTATGCTGAAATCAAAGATCATGTTCTGGGTATGTACACAAAATGGTTTACTGTACTGCCGCTATTCACAACTTTTTCTTTACATTAGAATATTGTGTGTGAGTAATGCTACAGAACAACTGTCATTTGTTATTTATTTTTTAATGCATGTTTAAACACATATGAATGGCACGTTTATGTAATAAGCCATTAAATGTGTGTTCAAGTGACAAATGCACAGAAATGGAACAAGAAGCACTCACACAAGTTAGTTGCCTGTAACAATGCACATAAAGTACGCAGTCTTATTTGGTAGAAACATGTTTAAATTAGAGATGTGCACCGGAAATTTTTCGGGTTTTGTGTTTTGGTTTTGGATTCGGTTCCGCGGCCGTGTTTTGGATTCGGACGCATTTTGGCAAAACCTCCCTGAAATTTTTTTGTCGGATTCGGGTGTTTTTTTTCAAAAACCCCTCAAAAACAGCATAAATCATAGAATGTGGGGGTAATTTTGATCCTATAGTATTATTAACCTCAATAACCACAATTTCCACTCATTTCCAGTCTATTCTAAACACCTCACACCTCACAATACTATTTTTAGTCCTAAAATTTGCACCGAGGTCGCTGGATGACTAAGCAAAGCGACCCAAGAGGGTGGCACAAACACCTGGCCCATCTAGGAGAGGCACTGTAGTGTCAGACAGGATGGCACTTAAAAAAAATTGGCCCCAAACAGCACATGATGCAAAGAAAAGAGAAAAAGAGGTGCACTGTGGTCGCTGGATGGCTAAGCTAAGCGACACAAACACCTCAATATCACAGGAATTATTTGTTCTAATCAATGGTATTATTGGTCCAAATCACTGGAAGAAAATGACAAAATCACTGGAATTATTCGTTCTAATCAATGGTATTATTGGTCCAAATCACTGGAAGAAAATGACAAAATCACTGGAATTATTCATTCTAATCAATGGTATTATTGGTCCAAATCACTGGAAGAAAGTGACAAAATCACTGGAATTATTTGTTCTAATCAATAGTAATATTGGTCCAAATCACTGGAAGAAAATGACAAAATCACTGGAATTATTCGTTCTAATCAGTGGTATTATTGGTCCAAATCACTGGAAGAAAATGACAAAATCACTGGAATTATTCGTAAACATTTGTAGTAAATCGCTGCTTTCTGATTACAGAAATGCTCAGATATTCCTGCGAATCAACAGTCCCTTCCCAGAGGAAAAAGAAATTGAGAAACCATTGTTTGAGAACGTTTGTTCTCTTTCCCTTACAAAGGAACAAACCACTTTCCAAGAAGACTGACGTTTTTGGGATTATGGAAACAAAATGTTTTTGAATATAAATCCTAAAGCAGGTGGTGTATTAGACCAAAAGAGTGCAAGAGACCAGCCATGCAGTTTCTGAAATATTATGACAAAATGTTACTGTATTTCATAAGCACTCATTCCTAACTCTGCTAAGTACTGTTTGGTATACTGTATCTGGCTACCATGAGGTAAACAAACAAGAAAATATTTCTGAAGTGCGCAACAAATGTTACCATAGGCAGCCGTCACACATCACTGAGGGAACACCACATCCCACCATACAAGATACAAGTCACAAAGAGATGGATGTGTGCATAGGCGCCCTTGTAACAAAGATGCTTGAAACAGTGTTTTAGATAAAAACACAATACTTTAATACATAAAAGGATAACAGACCACAAATAAAAATAGCACATGAAGCAATAATAGGCCAATCCCAATAGAATCTCACCCTCTGTAGGATTTGTGGTGGGCAGAGAGCCTTTTTTATGGAAAAGGCAATCCGATCCCGGTGGAATTTGCGTGGCACCACCGCAAAGAGACTTATTCCATTTGGAGGTAGAGTAGGGAATCAGGCAATGCAAATAAAGGTGTCCGTGTCGTCCAAACGACGTGTTTCGGAGACAATTCTCCTTTTTCAAGCTTGGATAACATGGACCCCCACACAACAGATATTTATACCCACTTAAATTAAATTAGTTAGCCAATTAAGCTCCCCTGACTTCCGGATTAGGTCTACCGAAAGTGACGCATGCGGTTCATTTAACACTTCCGTTTGCATTTCATAAATAAAAGCCCTTTCTATTTTCACATCCAATGAGGAACATACAGTACATTTTATCCCCAAAAAAATCATTTGCACTGACGATTAATTTTAAACACACAGTCTTAAAAGAAAGTGTCACAAACGAATAAGACAGTCTTTACTTCCGCTTTCAGTAGCCGGAAGTGACGCGTGCGTCTCACCGATGCGTTCCATGCAGCGGCCATCTTAAAGAGAAAGCTCCGGTCACATGTTCCGACTATATTGTATGAATGGAAAGTCCGGCCTTTTACTTCCGTTCTTCATGGCCGGAAGTGACGATTGCATTCCACCTCTGCGTTCCACGCAGCGGCCATCTTAGAGAAAAAGCTTCCATTATGGGATTCCAGGAAGTAGGCCAAATGTTTTACCATTTCAATCCACAAAGTGGCCATCTTTTGTAATACTTTTTGGCATAAAAGGCAGTATTCTTGACCTTTCGATTTTGCTTGATGGTGACATCACTTAAAAGATAAATATATAAGAGTGGTGCCATATCTCCTCAACCCATCTTAGCTGTACTTTATATTCCAGGCCAGTCCATCCCTAATTACTGGGAGATAGGCATTCGAATGGCAGTAGATATTCTTATTCCAGTATTTTAACTCAAAAAGAAAAGGGAGGAGATAAAAAAAACAATCATTAGGACAATGAAGCAGAATCATAAAAACCCTAAAAAGCTATGAGATGGTAGAATAAAAATACAGCCCAATAAAAATACAGCCCAATAAAATTCATTCTAAAAACCATTTCAGTTCAAAGTCTGAATTATGCCCTTCTGGTGTAAGAGTATTCAAATTAAAAATCCACCTCATTTCACTCTGTGCCAATTTGGTTTCTGTATTTCTGCATTTCCAATTACTTCTAATCTGTTGGATGCCTAGAAATCTTTTTATTCCTTTTTCACACTTATCATGAACCAAAGAGAAATGTTCAGATAGTGGATGAGTATTGAGGCCCTTTTTAATATTATGGATGTGTTCTGCCATTCTTGTTTTTAGGCATCTTGTGGTTTTGCCTATGTACAGTTTTCCACAATGACATTCTATGAGGTAGATTATATTACGTGAATGGCAAGTAATAAATTCTTTTATTCTATATTTCTTTCCATGTACTTCAAACTCTGTAGTTTTCCTTTCTATTCCATTCTTTGTGGTGGATCTGCACATAAGGCACATTCCACAACGATGGAACCCAATACTCCGTTCACTGGCCCCTTTTTCTTGCAGACTACTTTTTACCAAAATATTTTTCAGAGAGGAGGCTTTCTTATATATGAACCTAGGTTGATCGGATATAATATCACACAGAATAGGGTCATCTTTTAGGATTATCCAATTCTTTCTTATGATACCCTCAACCTTCTTATGATGGGCCCCATATTTAGTAATATAGGCCCATTCATAATGATTATCCTTTTCAATGGGTTTGGGTTTCTCTTTTAGGAGTTCTATTCTATCTATAGTATGTACTTTTTGTTTGGCCGTTTCCAAAAGATGTTTCGAGTAGCCCTTCTGTTGGAAGCGTGTAGTCATATCCTCCGTTTGCTCTTCTAAAGTGCTCTCATTAGTGCAATTTCTTTTTAACCTCATAAATTGACCCAACGGAATATTTTCCAACCATCTTTTATGATGTTCACTGGATATTTCGATGTAAGAGTTGGAGTCCGTGGGTTTTCTATGTGTTTTTGTGCAAATTTTGTTATTTTCTATATAAATAACTAAATCCAAAAAGGCTAAAAATTCTTTACTTATATTAAAAGTCAGTGCAATATTAAAACAGTTCCGATTGAGATCCTCACAAAACTCATTAAGAGACACTTCTTCCCCCTGCCAGATAAAGAAAACATTGTCAATGAACCGCCACCAGCAAACCAGGCCTGCCCCCATGTTATGGAAGGTAACTGACTCCCAATAGGCCATACATAAATTGGCATAACTGGGGGCAAACCTGGTGCCCATGGCGGTTCCCCTTATTTGAAGGTAGTAGGATCCATTAAAATAAAAATAATTGTTTTTAAGAATAAAATCTATCGATTCCAGAATAAAATATTTCAAATCTTCTGAATAGTCATTAGTGTTTAGAAAATGGGTAATTGCTTCTTTCCCTTTCTCCCATTCAATAATCATGAGGTAGTTGTCCATTATTTAAGCTTCCATTGACCTTTTTGAAAGCAGTAGAAGTTATCGATTTTTCCCCCCCCCATTTTTAATTTTCTCCTGCATAGCCCAGTAAAATGTTGCAATGTTAAGTATTGACTTGTGCCTTCTGGGGGTCCACTTCTTCACCAAACCCAGCCAAATCTCATCCTAACTCTCTGTTCCACATTCTCTATGTACCCCATCTGTGTCACCCATGTCTGTCTACCCCTCCCCTTTAGATTGTAAGCTCTCACGAGCAGGGACCTCTTCCCTCATGTGCTTATCCTTTGTCTTACTTTAATAATATTCAACTGTACCACATCCAGCAGTCTTCTGCCACCTGATACTTATTCCAGTGTCATCTGCTGAGGTAACTATGTGTATTTACCCTGTACTTGTCCTATACTGTCATCAACTGTAAGTTGCTGTTTTCTTGTTTGATTATTTATGTACTCTGTAATTGGGCACTGCAGAACCCTTGTGGCACCATATAAATAAAGGATAATAATAATAATAATAATAATAATAATAATATAGGGTGTATAATCCCCAGGTGTATCTCACACACCACACAGTACAGTATATGGGGTGTATAATACCCAGGTGTATCTCACACATCGCTCAGTACAGATTACAGGATGTATAATCATCAGGTGTATAACACACGTCGCACAGTACAGTATACATACTGGTCACAACAATGCAGCAGATATTGAGCACTGATCAGGATACTAGAAGTGAAACAGAGCTGCAAGATACAGCAATGGCCTACTGTACTGTACTATATATGTATACTGCTGGTCACCAAAATGCTGCACTGTCCTACTATATACTGCTCACAATAATGCAGCACAGATATGGAATGGATACTTGCAGTGATACAGAGCTGCAAGATACAGCAATGGCCTACTGTACTGTACAACTATATACTGTTGGTCACCAAAATGCTGCACTGTAATACTATATATACTGCTCACAAAAATGCAGCACAGATATGGAATGGATACTTGCAGTGACACAGAGCTGCAAGATACTACAGCAATGGCCTAATGTACTGTACAACTATATACTGTTGGTCACCAAAATGCTGCACTGTAATAATACTATATATACTGCTCACAAAATGCAGCACAGATATGGAATGGATACTTGCAGTGACACTGAGCTGCAAGATACTACAGCAATGGCCTAATCATGTACTGTACAACTATATACTGTTGGTCACCAAAATGAAGCACACTGAGCACAGATATTTGCAGCACACTGAGCACAGATATTTGCAGCACACTGAGCACAGATTACGGAGCTTTTCAGGTAGAGAAGGCAGCCACGTCCTCTCCATTCAATCTCCAATGCACGAGTGAAAATGGCGGCAATGCGCAGCTCTTTATATAGAATATGAATCTCGCGAGAATCCGACAGCGGGATGATGACGTTCGGGCGCGTTCGGGTTAACCGAGCAAGGCGGGAAGATCCGAGGCTGTCTCAGAACCGTGTAAAATAGGTGAAGTTTGGGGGGGTTCGGATCTCGAGGAACTGAACCCGCTCATCTCTAGTTTAAATGTGATTATATAAAACTGCATGGTTAACACAATGGCCTGATTCATAGTTGAACATAAAGTGGTGACAATTACGGCTGTTTTCCATGTTCTGAAACAAATTTAAGCCTTTATTCATGAAATTGCCCAAACCCCATCCTTCCATTGACAAATGATGGCACTGAATAACCTGCAATTCCATCAACACAACCTTATCCTAGCTGGTCCATTGCTGCCCAGTAACATCCACTCAACTGCAAGTGACAATACAATGGAGAGCTGTACCACTCCTACTTGCTCTGAACTGCATATGCAGGCCAAGACAATTGCTCAGTTTTCTAAAAATCGCAAGATCTGTCTGCAGTCAGAAGTTTGTACTTGAATTAGACAGACAATCTTAAAGCCACTGAGGGCCTGGTTCATATTTGTTAGTAAAGCAAAAAAACAAGCAACTGGGCAAAACCATATTGCACTGCAGGTGGAGCTGATGTAATATGTACAGAGAAATTTAGATTTCGGTGGGTTAGATTTTTTTCTGTGCAGGGTAAATACTGGCTGCTTTTGCTTGTAGTCCACAATGTTTGACAGCTTTATTTGTACACTGCAATTTAGATTTCAGTTTGAACACACCCCACCCAAATCTAACTTTCCCTGCACATGTTACATCTGCCCCACCTGCAGTGCAACATGGTTTGCCCAGTTGCTTATTTTTTTGCTTTACTTACTGTACACTTGACGTGTTTAATATTGGCATTCCAGTTTCTACCATAAGTATCGGTAGCCTTGCATCACTATTTCCTTACTGTACTTTGTTTTAAATAGAGGGAATAATTATCTTTTTTGCAAATGTAGGGAAAGTTATCAAGTCTAAACCAGATCTGCCATCTGTGCTTGCTCCTCAATGCATATTACATAGTTAGATGTCATTGAATTTGATTTGAAATGCATTTACTTTAACACACGCATAGTTACAGTCTGCCATTAATGTGAAAAAGGTATTGATTATTTTTCTATTAACCTTCCACCACCAGCTCCAGTTAGATTGTGAGGGAAAGGTGAAAAAAGACCTGGTATAATATAAACTAGATCGTTTTAGGAGTGGACCTGTGCAGATTGAGAAAATATTTCTTATTAGCAATCAGATGTTTTATCATCAATGTAACAGTTTTGGCAAACATGGGTTATAATAATGTTAGTTTGCTCTGCATACTGGGAACAAAAATATTATCCAACCCCTGCACCTCTACCTCAATGCATTGACAGTGTGTGTACATACAGTGCATCACAACGCCTCACTTTTTCCATATTTTGTTATGTTACAGTCTTATTCCGAACTGGAATAAATTCATTTTTCCCTCAAAAATTCTACACACAATACCCCATAATGACAACGTGAAAAAAGTGTTTTTGAGATTTTTGCAAATTTATTAAAAATAAGAAACTAAGAAATCACATGTACATAAGTATTCACAGCATTTGCCATGAAGCTCAAAATTGAGCTCAGGTGCATCCTGGTTCCACTGCTCATCCTTGAGATGTCCCTACAGCTTTATTGGAGTCCCTCTGTGGTAAATTCAGTTGATTGGACATGATTTGGAAAGGCACACACCTGTCTACATAAAGGTCCCACAGTTGACAGTGCATGTCTGAGCACAAACCAAGCATGAAGTCAAACAAATGGTATGTAGACATCAGAGACAGGATTGTCTCAAGGCACATACAGTATCTGGGGAAGGGTACAGAAAAAAATCTGCTGCCTTGGTCCCAATGAGCAGAGTGGCCTCCATCATCCGTAAATGAAAGAAGTTTGTAACCACCAGGACTCTTTCTAGAGCTGTCCAGCTGTCTAAACTAAGCAATTGGGGAAAAAGGGCCCCAGTCAGGTAGGTAACCAAGAACTCAATGGTCACTCTGCCAGAGCTACAGCATTCCTCTGTGGAGAGAGGAGAACCTTCCAGAAGGACAACCATCTCTGCAGCAATCCACTAATCAGGCCTGTATGGTAGAATGGCCAGTTGGAAGCCACTCTTTAGTAAAAAGCACATGGCAGTCCACCTGGAGTTTGCCAAAATGCACCTGAAGGACTCTCAGGCCATAAGAAACAAAATTATCTGGTCTGATGAGACAAAGGTTGAACTGTTTGCCTGGCATCATGTTTGGAGGAAACCAGGCACCACTCATCACCAGGCCAATACTATCCCTACAGTAAAGCATGGTGGTGGCAAAATCATACTGTGGGGATGTTTTGCAGTGGCAAGAACTGGGACACTAGTCAGTATAGAGGGAAAGAAGAATGCAGCAATATACAGAGACATCCTGGATGAAAACCTGCTCCTGAGCGCTCTTGACCTTCATCTTTCAACAGGACAATGACCCTAAGCGTGCAGCCAAGATATCAAAGGAGTGGCTTCAGGACAACTCTGTGAATGTCTTTGAGTGGCCCAGCCAGAGCCCAGACTTGAATCTGATTGAACATCTATGGAGAGATCTGAAAATGGCTATGCACTGATGCTTCCCATCCAACCTGATGGAGCTTGAGAGGTGCTGCAAAGAGGAATAGGTGAAACTGCCCAAAGATAGGTGTGCCAAGCATGTGGCATCATATTTAAAAACACTTGAGGCTGTAATTGCTGCTAGAGTTGCATGAACAAAGTATTGCGCAAAGGCTGTGAATACTTTATGTACATGTGATTTCTTCATTTTTTATTTTTAATAAATTTGAAATAAAACTTTTTTTCATGTTGTCATGGTATTGTGTGTAGAATTTTGAGGGAAAAAATGAATTTATTCCATTTTGGAATAAAACTGTAACATAACAAAATGTGGAAAAAGTGAAGCACTGTGAATACTTTCCGGATGCACTGTATACTGTAGTACAGCTGGCATCTTATTTCATTTAATTTGTCTTGTTCTCACGCAGGTGCATCTATTTAAGCTATGCTAAGATAGCAATATCATTATTACATGTCTAAAGAGAGTTTTACCACTGTAAAACAGGCAAGTATTGGAAGTAATCTGCGATATCAGATAGAGAGCTATTTGTTTCGTTTTTTTTCTTTATGTACAGTAGCTTTCCAAATATAAAGCAAAACAGAAAAATTACACAAAAAATATTGAATGAAATAGTTTAGAAATACATGACATATTTGCAACTAGCAGCATATCCATAGAGACTAAGGATACCTCTGTCTCTAACCCCTCTGTGAATGATGCTACAAGCAATGTACTGTACAGTATCTGTTACCAGTAATCCAAAAAGTAACATAGAATTTATTCACTGAATTCACCATTTGTACACAAATAATAAGACTATAAGTGAAGGGCTTGATACTATAATTAAAGCTGGAACTTTTTCTGTTACCACTAATGTACAGTGTCTGGGGCCCATGTAAAGTTGGATGCATTTGTTCAGCAGGAACAGATGCACTCTTGGAAAAGGACATTTCCATGCATAAGTTCAGTCACAGCATTTTCAATATGCGTCCAGTTTACATTCCTGGTGTACAGTATGTGCCAGGTTTACAGTATGTTATGAGTAACAAATGTGTATGCTTACATCCCATAAGAACATAGAGAAAGCATAGTGCAGTGCCGTAACAAGGGTGGGGAATCCGGGGCATGTGTTACCAGTAAAGTTTCTTCCATTCAGGAATGGACTGGGCCTGGCCCAGGGATGGATTTGGATAGAAACCAGCCTGGGAAATTTATGGAAGTAGCCCTAATGGGGAAGCAGTCTGATGAGGGAATGGGTTCTATTGAGGTGGGCAGGATCCCTCCTTATAGGGCCTGATTGTACTCAATTGCGGCCTTCCTTGCATCTTTTGGTGCAGTTTTGTCTGAGACCAGGGGTGGATTAGGAACTGAAACTGGCCTTATAAAATTTTGTAGAAGTGGCACAACATGGGTAGCAACATACCATGTAGCAATGGCAGCGCCACTGGATGGCAGAGTTGCGTATGGCAGAGATGGTATAGCAGAATGAATGGGGACAATGCAGTGTACTGAGTGTGGTGGGCTGCCTGTTATGTGGGGGGTGGGGCCATATGACAACACACCATATACAGTAGGCCCCACAGACACATCAGCCCGCCAGGAATATTCCTGGTGAGCCCTATGGC
The DNA here is from genome assembly GCF_028390025.1 of Pseudophryne corroboree. Classification (NCBI taxonomy): domain Eukaryota; kingdom Metazoa; phylum Chordata; class Amphibia; order Anura; family Myobatrachidae; genus Pseudophryne; species Pseudophryne corroboree. The sequence goes on from NC_086448.1 coordinate 679,813,148, forward strand.
CAATCCATCCCTGACCTGGCCTCACTAATACACAGCGGTGCCACCAGCCATTGGGGTCATTCCGACCTGATCGCATGCTAGCTATTTTTTTGCGGGTCAAAACTCGGCAAAACTGCACATGCGTATGCACCGCAATGCGCTGGTGCATTGTACGGGTACAAAGCGGATCGGTGCTGAGCAATGGATTTAATGAGGAATCCATTCGCACAGCTGATCGCAAGAAGATTGACAGGAAGAAGGCCTTTATGGGTGTCAACTGACCATTTTCAGGGAGTGGTTGGAAAAACACAGGCATGTCCAAGCATTTGCAGTGCGGGTATCTGACGTCAATTCCAGGGACCGGACAGGATGAAGTGATCGCAGCGGCTGAGTAAGTTCAGACCTATTCAGAAACTGCACAAACTGTTTTTGTACCGCTGGGCTGCACAATCGTTCGCACACTTGCAAAGCAAAAATACACTCCCCCATAGGCGGCGACTATCTGATCGCAGTGCTGCAAAAAAATAGCTAGCGAGTGATCAACTTGGAATGACCCCCACTATCCGTTGCACCCAGGATGCAGAAACAAACCCCGCTCTCCTTGTTACATGTGAGTACCCGGTGTGCTTCCTTCTCCCCATTACATGTGAGTACCTATGTTTCCTCCTCCTTATTACATGGGAGTACTTGTGCTTCATTCTCCCTGTTACATGTGAGTACCTTTGTTTCCTTCTCCCCATTACATGTGAGCACCTGTGCTTCCTTCTCCCAATTACATGTGAGCACCTATGTTTCCTCCTACTTATTACATGGGAGTACCTGTGCTTCATTCTCCCTGTGACATGTGAGTGCCTTTGTTTCCTTCTCCCCATTACATGTGAGCACCTGTGCTTCCTTCTCCCCATGAGCACCTGTGTTTCCTTCTCCCCATTACATGTGAGTACCTGTGCTTCTTTCTCCCCATTACATGTGAGCACCTGTGTTTCCTTCTCCCCATTACATGTGAGTACCTGTGCTTCTTTCTCCCCCATTACATGTGAGTCCCAGTGTTTCCTTCTTCCTGTTACATGTGAGCACCTTTGCTTCCATTACATGTGATTACCTGAGTATCCTTCTCCATTACATTTGAGTACCTGAGCTTCTTTCTCCCCTTTAGATGTACCTGTGTTTCCTTCTCCCATTGCATATCAGTACATGTTCTTCCATCTCCACATGACATGTGAGTACCTGTGCTAACTTCTCCCTGTTACATGTGAGTGCCTGTGTTCCTCTCTCCTCTTTAGATAGGGGGGTGATTTCGTTTTCGAGGGGCAACATTTTAAATTTGTACTGGGTGCCATTGACCCTAGTTATGCCACTGGCATAGGCATAACCTTAACCATCTCCTTTTTCTTCTCATCCTCAGGTATGTACAAATCTCCCCATGTAATCTGGCTATTGCTATCTGCACCTATGCAAAACATTCATATTTCAAATGTATGTACAAATCTCCCCATGTAATCTGGCTATTGCTATCTGCACCTATGCAAAACATTCATATTTCAAATGTATGTACAAATCTCCCCATGTAATCTGGCTATTGCTATCTGCACCTATGCAAAACATTCATATTTCAAATGTATGTACAAATCTCCCCATGTAATCTGGCTATTGCTATCTGCACCTATGCAAAACATTCATATTTCAAATGTATGTACAAATCTCCCCATGTAATCTGGCTATTGCTATCTGCACCTATGCAAAACATTCATATTTCAAATGTATGTACAAATCTCCCCATGTAATCTGGCTATTGCTATCTGCACCTATGCAAAACATTCATATTTCAAATGTATGTACAAATCTCCCCATGTAATCTGGCTATTGCTATCTGCACCTATGCAAAACATTCATATTTCAAATGTATGTACAAATCTCCCCATGTAATCTGGCTATTGCTATCTGCACCTATGCAAAACATTCATATTTCAAATGTATGTACAAATCTCCCCATGTAATCTGGCTATTGCTATCTGCACCTATGCAAAACATTCATATTTCAAATGTATGTACAAATCTCCCCATGTAATCTGGCTATTGCTATCTGCACCTATGCAAAACATTCATATTTCAAATGTATGTACAAATCATTTGTTAGACAGTTTTGTGATTTTTGCTTTTGTTTGTAATGTAAAAAACCTGCGTTTCAAAGCTTGGTCAGTGCTGCATATTTAATTAAGGCTCACTGGGCTGGTGTTTGTTTAGTCAATCACTGTGTAATGTAACACCTTTGATTAGTGGAACATTTGCCTCAGCTGTAGTTGGGTCAATTTCCCATAGTATATCTGTAACTTCAACCATGCACAGCTGTGCATGTCAGCTGTGCGTTCCAATACTCAAAGCGTTCCTTCTCTAAGCGTTTTGAAAATGAACAGTTAAAAAAACAGTTGAACAAACATTGAACAGCATCAAGAAAGAAATCTGGAGCATTATGTGGCCTCTCCTCACCTCTGCCATGAGAACACCAGGACCAATGCCTACTTCTTCTGTGTCCAAGAACATCATGACTGCCCCCGGGACTACCCCCCAAGCTCAGCTGGGAACTGAGGGACGTGCGCATCAGGACCATACTTTGCTGGGTCAGTTCCATTGGACATTAGTGTGCACCCCACATTCTCACACCCACCCGCACTGCTCTCATGAGACCAGGACATTTATCTTTTTCACAAAATAATGTTAGTACAGTTTTTTTCCTGCAAATGTGTCTTTCTCTTCTCTTTCTTCTTACACGGTACTTTCCCCCCACTGTGTGCTATTCCCGTAATGTGTACCTCCATTGGTTGCACACCCTGCCAGCAGTAACCTATGCAGTGCGCCCCACATGGCTACCTCGGATGGTTCCCCTGTGGGCGGGGTGTGCTTCATTTGGATCTTTCCATGCAGGGTATAGCATACGCCTACACACGTGTCAGTTCTCCCATACATGCATTTGGCCCCTGTATGGCTCATCTCCCACAGTGTAACCTTGTGCGCCCAACATGGCTGCCTTATCTGGGGCGCTTGTGGATGGGATGAAAAATGCGTGGACCTGATGTTTCTATTGGAACCCTACTCTGAACTTAAGGACTCTGCAATCTCCCCATTTTGTGTTCTCTTCTAGGGGTGGACTATTCCACCGTGGGTAATCCTATGCAGTGCGCCTAAGATGGCTGCCGCACCTGGTGCCTTGTGATGGTGGAATACACAACCCCTGGAGGTTATTACTCAAAATGCCTACACCAATCATGCATTATTCTTTCTGTGTCTTTGTCTGTGTGGTTTATCTTTTGACATAATGCTTAAATCTTCTGTATTATGTGCATTATGTGAGTTCTAGTTGGCGCCGCGGATGGCTGCCTTGGTGCTGCTCTGCCAAGCAGCCTTAGTTTTTAGTCTTAAATGTATAATATGTCTACTGTACAGTTGCATATGTGCAGTATGAACTCATATGTGTAATGTTTGTAATGTATGCTACATTTTTTTCCTCCATGTTGCTGCTTGGCGATGCATTGTACCACAAAGAATTCCTAGTGTACGTGAGTACACCTGGCCAATAAAGCTGATTCTGATTCTGATTCTGATTCTGATAGCTAGATATTTTAGTAGCGTGAGTAGTAAATTTAAGAGTCACGTTCCCATACCTGTACACAATATTATAATGTAATGAAAAGTCATATTCAGAAGTGATAATTTTATCTTATTTATAAATGAGAGAGTGGCATTTTCAGTCTATGGAGTCAATTTTGGGTGTAAAGTAGATGGCAGAGTCAAGGGCAGAGAGTGAAGATGTGGGTTGAGGTGGGGGTGGGCAAAGGAGAGATTTGACAGTGAAAAGAGGCAACAGGGGTTCAAAGATTTTGAGGAGATGAGATTCTTGGAGTATGATGGAAAGGGCGGTACTGTAAGATGAGAACATACATTTGAAATGGAGGAAGACTGCTTTAGAGCTTGATTTCCTACACTGTCGCTCGACGGTACATGGACTTTTTTGGGGGGAAGGATAAAGGTGGGGATAGGGGGTAAGATAAATGATTAGGTAGACATTGAGTGATGGGTAGTTGAGGAAACCCTTGACATAGTGTGGAGTAAGTAAATAGAGAGGAAAACTGGAAATACAGTAGGAGTGGAGGTTTTAAGAGAATCAGAGTAGTAGATTTGCAGAATTGCAGGTGAGAAATGCAGTGTTGGTAACAGTGTAAGCTCAATGACAGTACATTTAGTTTGAAGTGAAATAAAAGCATAGATAATATGGGTGTAGAAATTGATTTTGACTGATGTGATCGAGGGCAGAAAGCAATGATAATTCAAATTGGACTTTTAAGTGTTTGAAAGCAAAATTGTATTGGTATAGCTGTGCATTAAAACAACTGAAAGTACACATAAAAGCATTTGCCGGTGAAATTAAAAGTTTTTGAAATGTGCAAATCAGGGAGATCAGTGCTGTGTAACTAGATTAAACAATCAGGAGGTGAATGATGTGAAGAGTAAGTGAATTCACATTTGTTTTTTAAAAGTATTCCTTCAGTTTCCTGATTTTTGAATGGTCTCCTGTTTCACTTTGGTTTAACGCTAGTATAGCATTGTAGTTACACTTCAATTTTAGCACACTTGATAAATATGCACACTTAGGGGGTTATTCATAGTTGGTTGCAGTTTTTGCTAATGCAGCAAAGTCTGTGACCATACTACCCACAAGCTGGGGGCCACCCAGCACAGGACAAGGTCACCCAACATGTGTGGCTCCGCCCTGCAACACGATCATAAGTCAATTGCGATTGCATCGAATAGAGGGAGACCCCTGTCTGTGCAGCATGGGTGTTTACGCAAGTGGTCTTGTGCCAAGTTTCCACTTGCAGGAAACATAGGCACCGACATCAGGCTGCCCCGAAAATGTCCATGACATGCCTGCGTTTCCTGCTCTCCTCCTGGCTAATGCTGCGTCGCCACCCCTGTATGCCCATTTCCTGTTAATCACCATGTGATCGCATCCTTCCAGGAAGTGATTGCATGGTGAAGGGTCGCGCATGCACACTAAAGTTGCTGCGCATGCGCAGACCCTCTCAGCTGCGTTCAGTTCTGAATAAGGCCAATAGATATAATAATCACAGCCTACTGGCTTTGCACAGCCTACAGAATGGAGCTGAAATAGAGAAATGATGCACGTGTTCCCAATTATTGGAATCTACAACCACTCTCCCCCCCTCCTCAGAATGGCAAACAATAAAATACCTTAAACAAAAAAGCAAGGCATACCACATAGCTAAGAACTGGGTCTATACATTTCAAAACTAATGAGGATACATTAGATCACAGGTTCTCAAACTCGGTCCTCAGGACCCCACACAGTGCATGTTTTGCAGGTCTCCTCACAGAATCCCAAGTGAAATAATTAGCTCCACCTGTGGACCTTTTAAAATGTGTCAGTGAGTAATTAATACACCTGTGCACTTGCTGGGTTACCTGCAAAACATGCACTGTGTGGGGTCCTGAGGACCGAGTTTGAGAACCACTGCATTAGATCCATAGATGTACAGGCAGCAGTAAATGTTTGGAGCTGTAGTCAAAAGACCTAAGAGTTTCAATTGAAATAACTATTTAAGCCAGTCTAATGCCTTGAAAGTTGAAATTTATGGTAATGAGGTTAAAGAGGTGTATTAATTTTAGAAACTAATTTTAACAGAACTGTCATACAAGTTAAACATAAAAGATCTATGGTAAGCTCACTACTTCATTATAAAATTGGTGTTTACAGTTCACAAAAATGCTCACAGGCACTAAACATTTACTTTTTTTTTGGAGCAAAAACCACTTAGGGTCATATCCAATTAGCTGCAAAGTTTATGACATGGCAAATTGTCAGCCAGACCTATTTAATTAGGACCTGCACCCAGGGCCGGTGCTAGGGTGTTCGGTGCCCCCCTGCAAACTATAAATTTGCACCCTCACATACTTTACAAAGGCAAGGCACGCAGTGAAAAAAGGGTGTGTGGTGTCACAAGAAAGGGGCGTGGCCACACAATAGTACCCCCATTTAAAATTACTCCACACAGTAGCACAATCTTATTCACATTACACCGCATGCAGTAGCGCCGCTTATACACATAGTGCCCCCAGTAATAGCGATGATTACACACATAGTGCTCCCAGTAGTAGCATTGCTTACACGCATAGTGTCCCCAGTAGTAGCGCCGATTACACTCACAGTGCCCCCAGTAGTAGCGCCGATTACATGCATAGTGCCCCCAGTAGTAGCGCCCCCAGCAGTAGTGCCTCCAGTAGTAGTGCCAATTACACAGTGCCCCCAGTAGTAGTAGTGGTGTGGTTACATGCTTAGTGTCCCCAGTAGTAGTGCCGCTTACACACATAGTGCCCCTAGCAGTAGCACCGCTTATATGCATAGTGCCCCCAGTAGTAGAGTTGCTTATATGCATAGTGCCCCCAGTAGTAGCACTGCTTATATGCATAGTGCCCCCAGTAGTAGTGCCGCTTACACACATAGTGCCCCTAGCAGTAGCACCGCTTATATGCATAGTGCCCCCAGTAGTAGAGTTGCTTATATGCATAGTGCCCCCAGTAGTAGCGCCGCTTATATGCATAGTGCCCCCAGTAGTAATGCCACTTATATGCATAGTGCCCCCAGTAGTAGCGCTGATAACACACATAGTGCTCCAGGAGTAGCGCAGCTTACATGCATAGTGCCCCCAGGAGTAGCGCCGTTTACACACATAGTGCCCCCAGGAGTAGCACAGCTTATATGCATAGTACCCCCAGTAGGAGTGTCCCTGACATGCATACTGCCCCCAGTAGTAATGGCGATAACATGCATAGTGCCCCCAGTAGTAGCGCTGATAACACGCATAGTGCTCCAGGAGTAGCGCAGCTTACATGCATAGTGCCCCCAGGAGTAGCGCCGTTTACACACATAGTGCCCCCAGGAGTAGCACAGCTTATATGCATAGTACCCCCAGTAGGATTGTCGCTGACATGCATAGTGCCCCCAGTAGTAATGCCGATAACATGCATAGTGCCCCCAGGAATAGCGCCGCTTGTACACGTAGTGGCTCCAGTAGGATTGCCGCTGACATGCATAGTGCCCCCAGTAGTAGCACCGCTTACACGCATAGTGCCCCCAGGAATAGTGCCACTTATACACAGTTCCCCAAATAGTTGTGCTGCTTATACACAGTGACCCCAGTAGTTGTGCTGCTTATGCACAGTGTCCCCAGTAGTAGCACCAATTAGACACATGGTGCCCCTAGTAGTAGTTATACATAATACCCCCAATAGTAGTGCCACTTATACACATAATCCCCCTCACCCCCACCCGCACACACTTTTTCTCACTCACTCACTCACTCACTCCCTCCCTCACTCACTCGTTTAATCACTCACTCACTCTTTCCCTCCACTTACCTAAGTCTGGCTGGCCAGATCAGGAACCGTATCGTCTCCCTCTTCACACACAGCAGCCTTTCCCTTGTAGCTCTACCCTGTGTAGCTCGCCCCTCCGTCCAGTTTAGCCCTGCCTCCTTTTCTCATCCACAACACTGCACTGCTGCTTTGACAGGGAGAGGGGGATGGATTCTTCAATTCTTCAAGCTGCCGGCACGCTGCCTGTGTCTGCAGTATGACAAGCGCAGCGGGAGCCAGTTGCAGCAGTGAAACTCAGAACAGGGATGCAGAGCGGGGAGAGCGCCTCTCCAGCCTGTCGCCTCCCTGCTTTGCATCCGTTTGCTGAGCGGATAGCGCCGGGCCTGACTGCACCCCTTTCATAACAAAACATTTTCCTCACAGCCTCAGGATTGCGAGGAAAAATCTGCAGTAAATGCACCCTTTAGTTTTTAACATACGTGTGTGTGTGTGGGGGGGGGGGGGGGATATGAGCTAAGCCTTAGAAAGTGATAAAATGGAGAGAGATAAAGTACCAGCCAATCGGCTCATAACTGCAATGTTACAGGCTGTGTTTGAAAAATTACGTGTTGATTGGTTGGTACGTTATCTCTCTCTACTTTATCATTGTCCAAGGCTTCATACATCTGCCCCAGGGAAACCCATAGATTTCAGCCCTTTACACAAACTCTATGGGTTAACCCACATTACCCGTGGGTTTACCATGAAGGGAAAATGCTGAATAATTGAATAGTTTTGGTTTTAAAACCCAGAGCTTTGCCTCCGCAGGTAATTGAATATGACCCATAAAGGAAACAAACAATAATTTGCAATAAAGTCATCATTAAAATTATATAAAAGAAAACATCTTAAAGAAAAATCATCCATTCACAATCTGCACATAATTTGATGCCATTGTTACTCCAAGAATGTTTTATTTAATTTGTTCTCCATATAAATTTGTTGCAAAAAGTTTAATTTACATGAAAAGAAAGAAACTTTAAGGGCAGTATCCGATTAGCAGCGGTAAATTACCACAACTAATATAACCTCACCTGGGGCTCTCCATGTAGCTCCGATGCCGTCACTTATTGGAGCAGGCAAAAGCAAATCCATGATAAGAGCCTTTTTTTCTCCGATTGTGGACGCAAAATACATAGGTCTATGACTTTTTCGGGGATCCAATGTGTTTTTCGCAAGAAAAAATAACATTTTTTAGACATACAAAATTAGGGTTAATTGGAAACCACAAAAAAATTGCCTAAAAAAATGCAAAACCCATCTTTTTTTACTGCTAAAAGGATAATCCCCTACAAGTCATAATTTAAGATTGCTGCAGATTCTTGCCAGACCATCCCACGCTAATATTATTATACTACGAAGAACACTGAGGAGCTAAATACATTATGTAGAATGTAGAACTTTAGAAGATCTCTCTCTATACCTTTTGCATTTACAGGTACCTGTCCACTAATATGTATAAAAGCTATTCATTTTACATAAAACACATCATTCGTTGTGAGAGTATGAATGTCAGTAGGTGGCATTAATGTGTGCCAACAGCAGGCAGCTTTGGTATCCTCTGACAATGAATACTTCTTCAGCTCCTTCTCATTGGTTTCTTTCATGCAAAATATGAAATTGCATGCCACCCTAGCACTGCTGACCTTTGAACGATAGGCATGTAATTGGGGTAGGGTGCTTTTTAAAACAAATTGTTGACTAATTCCCAGGTCTTTAATTACGGGGTATATTAATACGGACAACTATCTAATACAGGACAAAGAATCACTGCAGCAGGGTGGCATCACACACCCTGCATTTTGCACGTCTTTGAGCCAATGTTGAGAAACTCATTGCGTGATAGAAAATGCATTCTCAGCTGATCTTATTAATAAGGAAAAATATAATGAAATCTCTCTGTAAGAAACATATTGTTTTTAGGTAGTGGTTGTGTTTCTGTATAATGTCATATAGCCCTGGAGCTACTGCAATATCTTTTTGTTGTGTGACATTAACATCTGTGTGTAGCATTAAAAAAAAATTAAAGTTCATTAAAAAGAGTCAAAATAAAATGATTCACAAAATATGTACTTACATAAAAACATAATTATTTAATTTAAATTGTGTAACAATGATGCAGTAGTTATTGCTACTTATTTTGGCATATGCTACCTTATTCCTAACAACAGTATGCTGTCCAGATCCCAACAGTTTCATTACCGACAGATCCCGGAGGTAAGAAATGGTCTTGGGGTTAGGGTTATGTACTATGGGGAGGGTTAGGGATAGGCTGTGGTGGTGGGGGGGGGGGGGGGGAGAAGTTAGGCTGTGGGAAAGGAGGGTTAGGATTTGGGGTAGGCTGAATATACCACAATCCATTGGGTTTCTGACCATTAGGATCCTGCTGTAGGTCTTCTGACTGTCAGTATACTGACTGCTGGGATGCCTGAACTCGGACTTTTTCACATCCAGGCCAATAAGGCCAGTGATAAATTTGGAAATTTGATATCGCTTTTGGGGCTTATGCCTTCCATTGCCAAAAAAATACAAAGATAACAATATAATTTACAGATGTTCATACAGCACACCGTTTTTAAACCATATTTACCATGTGCAATTAATTTAACTCTTTCAATATCTGCACACAGATATTATACTGCTCATAATACACCCAGTGGTGGTCCTCCAAATAAGTATATTCAGTAAGTGTACGTGCTTTCGTTAAGAACTTTCCAGTTAAATACTAAAAAAAAGAAAAACGTTATTAAGCAAAGAGTAAACATACCAAACTTTTGTTGAAAATTATATAAAAATACTATTTAAAATAAGGTATTGAAAGAATAATGCACCCAATAAACAAATATACACATACATACTGTACATATGTTTGAAAAAAATTAGATGGCTGAGACACAGTAATACACCAGTTTGCTTAGTGCGCCCTGCCTAAATTCTCTGTGCACAAGCTCGGGACAGTGTGCACAGGCCTTTGCACCCATGCCGAATTGCAAAATCCTGCCATTTATAATTGCGTTTAACTGGATAGGAGAAACGAGGAATTAGGGGGACATTCTAATTTATGGCAAGTAAAGTAAGGGCGTATCAGCACAACTGCAAACACCTGCAGAGTGATAGAAAGAAGCTTACTACTGTAGATTGGGATGATGATGATGATGATGGCCCCCGTCACCAGCAAACTGCTTGTGATTAGCTATCTGCCAAAGCTCTGCTTACTTCATTGCTTTGGCATATATTATGCACATATTTAAAGAAAGTTACAGCCGTGGCCAAAAGTTTTGAGAATGACACAAGTATTGGTTTTCACAAAGTTTGCTGCTTCAGTGTTTTTAGACCTTTTTGTTAGATGTTACTATAGTCAATATTTGCAGTGTTAAACCTTTCTTTTTCAAGACTTCTGCAATTAACTTCTAGGCCACATACTGACTGCGCCCATTCTTGCCTAATCAATGCTTTGCGTATGTTAGAATTTGTGAGTTTTTGTTTGTCCACCAGCCTCTTGAGGATTGACCACAAGTTCTCAATGGGATTAAGGTCCGGTAAGTTTTCTGACCATGGACCCAAAATGTTGATGTTTTGTTCCCCGAGCCACTTAGTTATCACTTTTGCCTTATGGCAAGGTGCTCCATCATGCTGGAAAAGGCATTGTTCGCCACCAACTTGCTCTTGGAGGATGTTTTGGTACCATTCTTTATTCTTAGCTGTGTTCTTAGATGGCCATTGATGGATGATAACTGAGAGGCACCAATCCCACCTCATTGTAAACTGCAGCTAATAGTCATCATAATGTCAGTAGTGGAAATATCTGCCCTCAATCTTCTCTAGTTGTAGTTCGGTCTTTCCTACACACTGTGGTATAAAATAATGTACAGGGTGATATAATATAGTTGTAAATTTACCCTCTGTAGAATGATAGTGGACATTGGACAATATCAAAAATTTCCTATGGTGCATAAGCAACAAGGATGTGACATTAATGTGGAAATTCTGTAACAACAGGAATCTGTAGTAAATATTTATACTCCCACAAAGGGGTATCATATCATCCTTCAGGAGATTTCTTTAGATGCTTGAATATCTCCAAAGTGGGTCTGCATAGTTGATTTGAACATAGTGCATAATATCTTTTAGGTATTACACAGGAAATTTTGACATTTCTTTATGTAACCCGATGTCTGTTTGTGTAACTGTTGACTTGGTGACATTTATGTTAGTTCTGAATATAATAATGAGTTTCATACTGCAGAGATAGTGTTAAAAAAATTACGTTTATTAATCCAATTTTGTATACAATATAAAAGTAAAACCCAAAAAATAAATATGCAAAAAACAAGAAATAAACTAATAAAAGACAAAGCACTAAAACAAACTCAGCAATAACTTAAAGAGCTACAGTAATTGAATGGAAAAGACAAAATTGGATATTACCAGGTAAAACAGCTATGCATTTCACGGAAATCCTATAAACTTCTTCAGGTTTGTTTCACTGAGATTTTGCATTCTCATTGTTAGTTTTGATTTCCTTGCTCTCAACAGTTTCAGAACATCCTTTTTCTGAATTGTCCCTAATATTGAACTGTGTCAAGGTTACATTAAATTCTCTTTTGAGTTTGTGTTTCTTTAGTTTTATTTTTTGTTTCTAATATGTTCTATGAGAATCAATTTTATTTGCCTTTTATTTTTCCCATATATAGTAGTTTGTAAATAACATTACTAGTTGGCAATTAATCATGGTTTTGATATTACATGTATGTTCCCTAGAACCATCTGCACTAAAGAAATGTTTTCTTTTATTATGTATTTACTTACACATTGGACAGTGGTCACAACAGAAAAAAGGTGGATTATTCTATTCCAAAAGGGGATCTTTTTCTTGTCATTATATCGCTCAATCTCAAATATATTGGGTGCTACTATCTACTTTTTGCTCTTCTATATACTAGTGTACATCTGGCTTCTTAGGTAAAGTATTTTGAGAACTTTATTAACCAACTGATTACTACAAATAAAAAGCTCAAAGAGATCTCTATACTTGTAAAAAATTAAGATGGGAAACACAGTGGTAATGGATAAAGTGTAATTGTTACATATAAATAAATATAATTAAATTAATTATGAAGAATTGCTACTAAAAGACTTGCATGCTATAAAAATAGAATATAAGCAATTTGTTTTGTTAATAATGATTAAAAAGCACAACTACAGTATATAAAAATACAACTACAGTATGCACTCCTGCTACTAAATTTACTTGCTCTGTGTGGCTCTCTTGCATCCGGCGCTATGGTCTCTCTTCAATCCCTTCTCCTGTTACCCCTATCTGGGATAATCCAGATTTCCCACCAGGTTCATCTCTACAGTCACAGTCATGGCTTCATTTATCATCACGCCCTAGATTTGTCTTTGATTTTATTAAGGGTAATTATTGGTGCTCCCTAGACTCTTTAATTAATAAATATGGAATTCACTGCCCTGCATTTTTTTAATATCTACAACTCCACTCCTATTTACACTCCTGCCCGAAGGTGAAGGCCTTTTGCCAACTAATCCCTTTCGAAAGATTGAGTCTTTATTCACCAATGAGGCAGGGTATTATTTCTGTACTTTATGGTTTACTACGATCTTCGGACTCGGAAGGTATTCTCCCACATAAAAGTAAATGGGAGAATGAGCTGGGCCCTCCCCTGGTGGAGGATGCATGGAAAGTCATTAGGCAGAATGTAACACAGTCTTCCATTTCCTCCTTAATTAAAGAGAATTCATATAAAATCTATACTAGATGGTACCTAGTTCCCTCAAGGTTGAACAAGATTTTTCCTGTGTTCTCCCCTCTGTGTTGGAGGGCTTGCGGCTAAATTGGTAACTTTACACATATTAGGTGGAAATGTCCTAAAATTTATACATTTTGGAATCCAATTGAAGCTCTGTTAATAAACATTTTTTCAATCCCAGTGTCTCTTAGACCCTGGTCAGTGCTATTAAGCCTTCCTATTGATGACCTCAATGTAAATACTAATAAACTTATCCATCACATTCTTAATGTAGCCAGACGTACAGTGTGTAAATGTTGGAAAGATCCTGCACCCCCACCACTATGCATGGTACTGGCTAAAATTTGGTTCATATCTACAATGGAGAATATTACCACTTCATTGAATGATAAATCTGTTAAATTTTATATAATTTGGGAATGCTGGTTTACATACAATAACACTGCCTTCTCTAAGATTTGAACTACTAAACCAGGGGTGGCCAACCAGTCAGAGGCAAAGAGCCCCAAAAAATCTGTGGTCAAGCCAAAGAGCTGGTATCATGGCCCCCAAGACTGGGGCATGGCCTAACTGGCACAAGGCCATGCCCAATTTTTGTGCGCCGGCCTTCAGTATGACATTCGTAGAGCATGACCGTGTGTCACACTCCCATTTTTTAGTTACACTGGGGGTGAGAAACACAAACATTTTACACATTACTGCAGGCAGAGTCCCCATTTTACACATTATGGCAGGCAAGAGTCCCCATTTTACACATTACGGCAGGCAAGAGTCCCCAATTGTACACATTATGGCAGGCAAGAGTCCCCATTTTACACATTACGGCAGGCAAGAGTCCCCATTTTACACATTACGGCAGGCAAGAGTCCCTGTTTTACACATTACGGCAGGCAAGAGTCCCTGTTTTACACATTACGGCAGACAGCATCCCTTTTTTACACATTACGGCAGGCAAGAGTCCATATTTCAAACATTATGGCAGGCAAGAGTCCCCATTTTACACATTATGGCAGGCAATAGTCCCTATTTTACACATTACGGCAGACAGCATCGCCTTTTTACACATTACAGCAGGCAAGAGTCCCTAATTTACACATTACAGCAGGCAAAAGTCCCTATTTTACACATTATGGCAGGCAAGAGTCCCCATTTTACACATTACGGCAGGCAAGAGTCCCCATTTTACACATGACAGCAGACAGCGTCCCCATTTTACACACTACGGCAGGCAAGAGTCCCTATTTCACACATTATGGCAGGCAAGAGTCCCCATTTTACACATTACAGCAGGCAAGAGTCCCCATTTTACACATTACAGCAGGCAAGAGTCCCCATTTTACACATTACGGCAGGAAAGAGTCCCCATTTTACACATTACGGCAGGCAAGAGTCCCCATTTTACACATTACAGCAGGCAAGAGTCCCCATTTTACACATTACGGCAGGAAAGAGTCCCCATTTTAAACATTACGGCAGGCAAGAGTCCCCATTTTACACATTACAGCAGGAAGGAGGCTCCAGGCTGCAGGCTCAAGTCTCCCCAGGCAGGCTCAAGTCTCCCCAGGCTCACCCCCCAAGCAGGCTCCATTCTCTGTGGGCTATTATGCCTAGGGATAAATACATAGTTACCACGGCATCCACGAGTTCCGCGACCGTGTCTCTCCTCTCCTCGTGGCAGCGGCTCTGCCTCTCATTACGCAATGTGATGTCATTATGTCACATCACGCACAAAGTGGAGCAGTGCCGGCGCATCCAGGACCAGTGACAAGTGCGGGAGCAGCATCAAATGAAGGGGAGAGCCGCATGCGGCTCGAGATCCATGGGTTGGCCTCCCTGCACTAAACTGTGTGGGGTGGTTTGGGTTGTACACACAGAGGACTTTCTTAATGGTTTATATTGGTTTGACTGTGATTATGTTTAGATTATCTGAATGAGTATCTATTTTAGGTCAACATTATCGAATTCTCTCTTTTCGCAAAATGTGTTATATGTGTTTACAATATGCTGGCGAATTAATCTGGCTCTTCATGGTGGCTCCCTCCCCCTTCTTTCCCTTCTCTCTTTCTTTCACTTCTTCTGCTTCTTTCCTATTCCTACTTTTCAGTTACTTGGTTTTTGTAAATTTCTGTCTTTTTCATTTTTCATACCGACAGCAATCATATTTAAAAAATAGTTGAATGCTATGTACTTGATCCACATTTTATGTTATTTTGTACCCAGCCTTTGGACCTCTGTATTTGATATGTTGGATGTAACAGAGCTTGACTATTTGTGCTTGCACATTCGATGTCTTCCAATAAAACCAATTATTTAAAAAAAGGCAACTTTGAGGAAAAAAGCACCATATGTACATGTATCCATTTATATACTCATGGATCAGTCTACCAATCAGTAAAGGAGCCCAGTGACTCTTCTGCATATTGTATACATCTCCTCGAATCCTTGTGAATTTCTATGTCCCATACTGAATCTGGGCCTCTAATGAATCAGTGGGTGGAGTCATGAAGGAACATGTTAGGTGCCTTAACTTCCTTCTGCATGCTACAGATGTGTCCTAATTCATCTTACCTCAATACACCACACAGTGATGCCTGGCTTGAGTGAGATGACAGGTCTTGTGCAAGTCCATTAGCATTGGGGGTCTTTTGTTACCGAAAATACATATTATTTGCACCACTATGTGAATAAGACAAACAAGCAGACTCTGCTGATTAAACTTATATGCAGCTGACTATATTCTATGTGCAACTGCAGCTGTATCACCAAACAAAATGCTATGTTACAGTGTTTTCCAGGAAAACACTGTAGTGTGGTATTTCGTATGCAGATACACTTGTAGTCGCACAGTATTTAGTCATGCTTCATAACATTTTAATCAACAGAGCCTGCTTGTGAATTTTATTTGCATAAGTCCACCACCAAAGGGGTGAAAAAAGCAAAATACCACTGACTGAGTCACTGACTCATCGTGAAATATCCAGAACCATGACAATTAGGAATTTTAAATTTGGACAGTATCTTTGTTTTGTGACATAGGCACCCACTAAGAAGGGATTTTTCAAAAGTCCACCCACAAAGGGGTGAAAAGTGTTGAAATGTTTTATCAATTCTTCATTATCTCTTAATCCAGATAAGATTTAGATTTGGTTTTTGTATACAAATGTTACCAAATTAAGTGCCTAAGTACAGTATGTGTATATATTTTAACAGCATGATAATCTATAGTAGGTTTAAAAACAATCATATTTTAACAATTCTTTTTCCGACAATCTGTCAATTTTTTTTCATATGAAATTGGAGGATTGTTAGGGGCTTCTTTAGCATCCACCAGAAACTGTCTTCATTCCGAGAAATCCTCTGATCCCATCAGACTACCATTTCCAGTTCAAACGGCTGCAGTTCCCGGTAAAAGTCTGCTACACCATGACCATTATCAAAGCTCAGGGGCAAAGTTTGAAAGTGGCCGGTGTGGATCTGATGAGTGACTGCTCCTATGGCCAGTTGTATGTTGCCTGTTCCAAAGTCAACTCCTCTGACAGCCTGGCCATTCTCCAGCATGAAGAAAAGACTAAAAATGTAGTTTACCAGAAAGTCCTTCAAAACTAAAGTTATACACATGCAAATACTTGACATTCCGTAGTGAACCACGGGTATTCATCTAGTACTTTAATAATTGTTCACTATTTGTATTATCCAGCTTTGTTATAGTTTTTGAATCAACTATTCTGAGTATTTTCTATATATGAATCTTTGTCAGTATACTTATATCTGCTAACATTCTATTTCTTTAATTATTTTTTTTAATTTGGGCAAATTGTGAGAAAGAGATGTTACTCTTCATCTGCTTGGGTGACAACTATCAAGTGTAGGTAACTTTTAATATCTATTTTTAAATATATTATTATTATCATCATTATCATCATCATTCTCATTTTGTAACTGATTAGGTATTCCCAATAAGAACTCATTTTTTATGTTAGAGGTAAATTTACAATTAAAATACTATAGTTATTATTTAGATCTTCCACAGATTTTAATGCAAGTTATTATTTTCTCTCTTTTTAAAAAGTAATCAGTCAAAACAATGACAAATACACAGTAGTACTGGTATACTGAGACATAAAAGTAATAAGGTGAAAAACATTTCTAATATACAGGTCACAAAGACTAAAAGGCAAAAGCAGAATAATTCAAATGAGTGGGGTCATTCTTTGCAAGATAAAACAGGTCAGAGAGAGAAAAGGAAAGAAATCGATAGAGGTGGGTGACTAGCCACTGAACAAAAGAGAAGAGGAGAATGGAGGGGGGAATATTTCAAGAGGGCCACCTAAACATATAAGAGGTATGCAATTACAGTATATGGAGAATATAGAACAGGCCCCAAAACATGAGATCCAGGGCTCCTTAGCTTTATTGAAGGAGGGTAGGAGTTATGTAAAAGGCTTGTTATATATTCCATCTAATAAACATGTCAGATTCTATTAATGATAGCAGTTGTTACCAGGCTGAGGTAATTTGGCATGTAGTCACAGAGGTGGCATGCTGAATCAGTTTGTTCTGATGCTAAGTAACTGATGGGAAATTCAGTTGCAGTAGGAGGAACCAATGTAAGACGGCAAATTCAAAGTTATGTAGGGAGTATAATACCCAACAGACACCTCTGCAGGTGGGGAGCAGCATAGGGTAATCCCACCATAAATGTCAGAAAGTGCCCACTGCAGAAATAGAATTGGTTTTCCATATATTCTATTCTGATATATGTATTTCTACTATCATTATTAAACTGGCAAAACTGGGCACAAAAGCTGTCCCTTAGAAAAAATTGTTCCATAAACTTAAAATACCTTTTCTGTAAATAAAACCAATTTAGCCCACAAATAACCTGATAAAGCAAATTTGAATTGAGTAAATTTATTTTTGATATAAATAGATTTTACCTTAAAATGTATATTGTATAACATGTATTTCTTTAAGTGACCACCAGAATGTTTAGTTTAAAGCCACATGTATTCAATTACAGATTAGAAGTACAAAGACATTGCTTTCTTACATTCTTTCTTAATAGATACCAATGATCCCATGAGACTTTAGAACTGAGGACAAGCCCATGGATTCACTGAGAGACTGTCATCTGACTATTACATTTGTATAAACCAATATTACAAATTGTATAAACCAATGGATTCTTAAAGATGAATTTAATTTATAATGTGTAACATTCATGTGTTGGATTTGAAGAAAACTATTTTGCACACAAAGAAATACCAGAGCAATCATTTTGAATTGATTGAATGCATTATTTTGTATGCACTTGCTGAGATGTTAAATCTTTTATGTACACTTTATATCTTATTAAATACTTTTCAGACCTACACTTTTTTGTATGGCTATCTAGTATTTAATCATTTTAATTTGACAGAACATATATTGTTCTCTATCCAATGAATGATCCATTTCAAGGTACTTCCTGCATAACTTGATACCTTGGTGATGCTGAATAGATATATAAAGTGACTGGATATCAACTGAAAACCACAAATAGGGGGTTATAAAGAGATTTTAGCAAACCAAAAAAGTTAGCAAGTGGGCAAAACTATATTGCACTGCATGTGGGGCAGATGTAATATATTCAGAGATATTTAGATTTGGGTGGGTCATATTGTTTCTGTGCATGGTAAATATCGGCTGCTTTATTTTTACACTGCAATTTAGATTTCAGTTTGCACACACCCCAAATCTAATCTCACTGCACATGTTACATTCTGTCCCACCTGCAAAGCAGCATGGTCTTGCCCAATTGCTAACTTTTTTGATTTGCTAACAACTCTGAAAACCCCCCATAGTCATTAAGCCACTTTACATACCTTAAACATTGTAGAACCAATGTACAGTAGTATCTTTTAAATAAGACTTAATATCAACCAAATATTACTTCAAAAGATATTGACATAATCTGAAGCATGTGATAATAAAGAATGTACCACTGCTACATTGAGCCATCCTGCAGGGGTTGACTATGGTTCAAGGCACTTTAGGTAAGTAAAAAAAATGGAATCACTGAATGTTTTTGATATATACTGAAACTCTGTAAATATAGTATTATTCTTGCCCATATCCAGACTATCATATAAATGACAATTAAATTCACTTGTAGGATCTTTCTTCATCACTTTATATGCAACTAACAAGCCCGGAGATCTGCCCATCGTAGGGGGAGCTATGCTCCCACTACCCGTCACAGTGAACGAGGGACCCAACGGAGGTGTAATAGCATGGTAGGGGGAAGATATGCTCCTGCTACCCATAGTTTAAGTGCTGTGTAGCCAGCAACAGTAGTGGGGAGCGTGAGAACATATTCTCCTACTATTTATGCTTTCATTTGGGACAATGGACACTGTTATTTACCAAAACATTACAATAAATTGTCAAGCTCACCAACCACATCACAGTCTTCCCTTTTGGTGTGTCCCTACACTGACTCTCAAAAAAATATGAGCATTGCTCTACATTATTGGGCTCAGGATATCACAACTGTTTTAAATTCAACTCATGCTTCTTCAATGGGTTTATGTTCTGTCTCACTGGCTTAAAGAGACAGAACCACACACAAGCATTTCAATTACTGAGCACCTGGAGAATAAGCTGACAAAACTTTATTTACATATGGACAATAGGGGTGCAATAGAAAGTGTGACCACAGAATTTAACATAAACAATTGGCTGTACATATAGCAGGTCAAGAGAGTGGTATATATTTGTTTTATTTATACATTTACATTTATTTACACATTTTACTTTCCTACAAAACTTTTGTAACAAAATAAATTGCTAAAGGTAAAATGGGACAGTGCACCATTTAGGGCATACTGGGTATAGTTCTCATTGAATTTAAACATTCTTGAAAGAGAAATTAACATGAAACCAATGTATATATGTCAACTTTTGGTAAAACATGGTGTTAAAATTATGGCTTGGTAGGAATGCAGCTTTTAAAATGTCATTGCTACCAAAACTAATGTACTTGTTTAGTACCATACCATACAGCATACCAACACAGCTGCTAGTGAAATTTAGAAGACTTATGGTTACTTACGTGTGGGAAAAAACCCTACCTAGAACACACCATGACCCTGCTACATAGGTTAAGGGGACCTAAACTACCAGATTTAGTTCAATACTAATATGCAGGCCTTTTGGCTCAAATAATTAATTGGTCTCTTCCAGTTGGGATTAAACCATGGATAGATTTAGAGCATGTTGGTTTAACAGGCCTGCCACTTGGGGATTTAGTATGGATGCCAAAATCAGCCCGCTTGCTTATTAAAAAAATAGCCTTCAAACTATTAGGAAAACTCTGAAGGTATGGGACAAAATAATAGTTGCAAGAGCAGATTGGGGCTTGCCAACTAGGACTTTGTCAATCAAAGCTATGAGCATATACCTCAATTAATATGTGGATACCCTTAGGAAACAACACCTTAAATGACCTGATGGAAGACAATTCAGTGTTATGCTTTGAACAACTACAGATACAGTATGGTTTACAAAAAACAGCTTATTACTCATACCTCCAAATTGCCCACTGGATTTGATATATGAATAAATTAAACAATGCTTTATATATGCCTGATATACAGATCAGGAATACATTAAGGACACAATTATCCAAAAGAGATATAACCTTCTGGTAACAATATACACAGATTAAGCCAAGTGTAAAATCTAAAACACAAAATGGGTGGAAAATAGATCTACAGAGGGTTTTACCCCATTACAATGGGAAAATATCTACATTAATTCTTTGTACCACCTAGAAATGCACTTTAAACTTTTACAAAGATTATACCTTACCCCAATTAAATTGCATAAAATGTGGCCATCAAGCTCAAAATTTTGTTGGAGACAGTGCTCAGAAGAGGGCTCATTGATTCTTATATTCTGAGAATGCCCAAAGTTATGTAACTACTGGATAGAAGTATTTGAATTATTCTCCAAAGTAGTGCTGGTAGTTGTAAAACCGACCCTGGAGCTTTCTCTTTTAAACTGGTTATCCCCAAACATCCCAAAAAAAGGAGTACATAACAGAGCAAATATTTATAGCAGCCAGAACTAAGGTGGCCCAACTTTGGAAATCTCCCATGCCCCCTAGCATGGTTATACTGATTGCCAAGATACAATATAACTATGAAATGTAGACATATACAGCTCCAGGTATGCCAGTCCCTAAATCTGTGATGTAGAAATGGGTTTCATGGCAAACATATAGAAATGAAGTAATGGTTTAAATGGAGGATAAAAGTATAAGAACGCGAGTCGAAAGCTCGGGAATTTTTCTAGTTTTGTTACAGCAAGAACCGGGAGAAAGGTTTATGATTAAGAGTATAAAGGAAGGCAGAACATTGTATCCTGATATGCATTGGTGTAGAATGGTTTCCTGGCCTCTGGACCAATATACCTCCAAGCATATTTACAACAAAGACTATTTACCATCCTTCTTCGCAGATAAATTTGCTATATATGTATATACATACATACGGAAGGCAAAGCTACATTTAACATTTTTTTTTTTGGTTTGTGCTGTTTTTTTCTTTTGCTGTCATTTTTCTTGTGTGTTATTGTTCATATATGCTTTACATTCCGTACCTATATGGAACATGCTTGTGATTATGAAAACAAACAAAAAAATATTAAAAGAGAGAAATTAGACAGCACTTTTAGTAAAATCAGGTCTTAACCTCAAGACAATAAAAAGAAAAGAAAACATTCTAGAAATAGTCAGATATGTTCTAAGAAGGAAATATGTTTTGAAAATGGGTTGGCATGGCAACATTTCTTGGATTACCCAAATTTAAATAAATTTATATTTATCATTAAATCTAAAAAAACAAAAAACAAACTCAAAGCTTTTATGGTTGTAAATATTGTGCCGGCTATGCCAACACACCCGATGTGTAATAATAATATACAAATAAGTTATGTAAATTGTACAGAGATAATTAATCTCTTTAATATTATTTATTGATGTTATAGAATACATCTAAATAAAGTAAGTGCAACCTTAAAACAGTAGTAACAGCATATTATTTTTACTTTTATTATACAAAATCTGTTCCAAATGTTTCATTATAGTCCCCACAACCAAAACAATAGATCTTTCAGTGGCATTAAAGCTACTTATATGAATCTTCAGGAGAAAATATAATATTGAAATTAATAGACATTGCATACTCAAAACACCCTTTCTCCCAGGCTGATTTTCTTCAAAAGCTTTATTAAAAATGCTTATATGTCCTCTCTAAACGTAGCAGTTAGGTGTCCTAAGAAAACTCTGCAGATCTCTATGTTACAAAATTGTTTAGCTATCTATGTTATGTATGCAATAGTCTCAGCTCAATATTATAATAATACTTCCTTATAAGCTTTTTTAATCAGGATATGTATTGTATTTATGTTCTTGAACTGTAAGATTATGCATACAATTAAAATCTATATCTGTGAGAAATGTGCTATAAATGTCAGATGACCTTGAACTTTTAATACTGGCAAATGCTAAATTCTTATCACTTTCTGTAATCAGTAGTTCTAACAAAGGTCAAGCCAATCAGTACTAAGAAACCTTTCCTTCTTGTACTGGAGCTTTTATAAGACCATCCCTCACCATGTTTGGACTTGCAGAGACTTGTTTGCTGGTCATTGAGTTTAGCTTCATTCCCTAATATTCTGCCTTCACAGATTAAGGGGTCAATGTACTAAGCTGCCACTTAGAATGGAGGTAATGGCGCTCCTGCTTCTTCTGTTATCAGTGCAAAGCATGAAGTGGGTACCTCAAAAGTTACTAGAAATAGCCCCGCCATCCCTCAGTATATTTCTTCCGCTTCCTCCAATTGCGACATGCTATGACTGCCCAGTTCCCGGATGGCCCTCCAACCCTCGCTGATTCCCCGGTTAAATTACTACTGCAAACAGTGGGATCTGGACATTTGGTTTCTAAAATATATGGTCATATGCTTCAGATGCATCATGTAGATCCCCTTGCCTCCCTTAAGACTAAATGGGAATCTGATCTAGGTCCATTGTCAGATGACATGTGGGAGGGTGCTCTGGGGTCTTGTCGGCTTTCAACTTCCTCTGTCCGATATCAGCAAATACAGTTGTTCATATTACACAGGGTATATATAACCCCGGTGCAGCTGTCGCATATTGGGGGAACTCATAGCTCAAAATGTCCTAAGTGTGGGAGTCTGGGAGCAGACTTTTGGCACATGCTTTGGTTATGTCCCATGGTATCGACATTTTGGGAGGAGGTTGGACGCACTGTAGTTGATACAGGTATTCCTTCTACTATATTTACACCCCTAACATGTGTATTGGCAGTTATAGATGAGGAGGTTCTGGATCCACCCAGTAGATGCTATGTTATAAACCTCTGTGCTCTGGCCAAGGTCTGTATAGCCAGACTCTGGCTGGCTAGTGAAGCCCCGACCATACAATCCTGGATTTCTTTGGTTAACGCTTCTGTTACACATGAAAAATTTGTATTCCTGGACAGGAATGCTGAGAAAAAGTTTATTGCAGTGTGGGGAAGATGGTTGGGTTCTCGCTATTTCATGGATAAATACTGTTGAGTTTTAGAACTGCTTGGGTAAGTGGTGCTCCAGCCTTTGTGGGAGGTTTATGTGGTGGGTAGCCCGTGGCCGGCCATATTAATGTACATGTGATTTTCTGATATTTGGTACTAATATGATATGGATTGATGCATATATACATCTATATATGTCTATATAGGTACCTGTGGCGTGAAATGTCACTCCTGTTGTATTGCTATGTTACTGATGCTCTACTGATTATTGGTTTCGACTGGGATCCACATCTGTATGTTGTACGCTGCTCCTTCTATTTGTACAACGTATGCCTGCTGTTGTGGTGTTGTTTTTTGTTTATGTTGGTTTCGTTCTCTTTTTTTTTGGTTCTGTAACTGTATGTCTGTAACAAACGAATGTTAAAAACCAAATAAAAATATATTGAATTAAAAAGAAAAATAGCCCCGCCAAGGAGAGTGAATGAAAAGTCACCTCCTCGGTTGTTACTGCACATACACATTCTGCCTATGCACTGTGTGTGTGACTCACCTCTCTCCCAAGTCCTGTATAGCGCAGCTGACAATGTGACAGAGCTCACTTCCTACTACTCCAGTGAGGAGAAGCAGATACTGGCAGCTCCAGGTGACGAAGACAGCGCTGGAAAATACACACAATGGAAAGTGACCACACACCTTAGTGACAGCTGGCTCAATTAGATAGGTGCCTATGGCATATGCTATTGCACTTTGCTGTTAGCGCTTGCAGATTGAAGGAAGAGAAAACCCTTTAGTACTGAATACTGTAGAAAAGCAATATGTACAGGGATCGTCTTTGCAATTTTTATTTGTACCCTTATCTTCCATTAGTACATGGCCCTAAATTAGGCTTTGTGTCTCATGTTTCTCCAACCCACTGATTTTTAGCTTTCTCCCACGGCCTATCCTCTCAGCTTGTCTTGGCGTATCTCTTTCAGTTACCTAACTTAGTTGTTCACTCCTGAGAACAACAAGCACCGGAACAATATCTTTGAATACCTAATGTAATCCATTAAGTTGAGGGATGGGTTCTAATTACCTGGACCTTAGGCAGTTGGAGCTGCCCTGCGGCTGCCAGGACCAACTTCTGAGAGGGTCAAATGTTTCCCTTTGCAGTGTGTGGAGTCACTGCATGGTGCCATGCACAGTATTTTACATTGTTTTTTCCTCTGATTTCACCATGCCTGCTCAGTTCCCAGGTCTGTGGAAGTCTCAGCATCCTCATTTGAAATGTTTTAAGGAAAATATTAGAAATATTAGGGTTAAACATGATTTTGTTATTTAGGTTCTTGTATGCTCTACACTCTAATTAGAAATATCTTGACATATCTCTCCTTCAGGCAAAATATATAATTTATTAGCTTGCTTAGTATTAAGAAAGATTTTGAAGCACAAAAATCTCAAAAGCATGAGCAATTCAAACTTAGTATTAAAGAGCTTTCCATTGTTATATGTAACAAATCTAACTCATTTATCAAGTATGATTAGTTCAGGGAAAGTATGAAATATTAATAACTACATTTTTGTGCTGTTATTCCTCCTAGTCTCCATTGATACGAGATTTCAGTCAATTCCTCTCAGCTGTTTCACTTCTGATGCCTTCAGCAGGATTTCCTTTTAACACTTGGTGATCTGCAGGCATGGTAGCCTCTTTGATACATAAACCTTCCAGTTGATAAAATTATGACTGAAACTCAGTTTTTACATTATTATTTTTTATTACATTTTATTGGGATTTTGTAAAAGAAAAATAAGGGGTGAGGAAAGGGTTCATAAAGTGAAACAGGTGCAAAGGTAAGTATGCCTGCAGCACACAACCTCATTCGCTACAGAGTGAACCCATGTAATACAGAGAGCATCATAGTGACTATTATATATTGCTGGGTGCATCAATGACCACCATGTAATACAGGGGCAGATTTAGGGGCAAGGGCACCCGTAAGCACAACAATTACAGCCCCCCACCTGCATAATTTTAATATTTTTATTAATTTATTATAAGCCATCATTTAATGATAGCCAATTCAATAGAATAATAAAAAGCCACTAACTATGATTTTTATTTTATTTTAATTATGTATTCATATTTACTAAGGGGGGAGGCTTACAGGAGCAGTATGTGCATGTCCTATCCATTTACACTACATTTAAGGTGGCATATCGTACAGTATAGTGGAAATATTTTGCAGTTAGTGGTACCTTTTGAGCTGATGTTACCAACAAAAGCATCCATGTGCCACCCCCAAACAAGTGCCGCCCCTAGTCATGTGCCTCACGTGCCTAATGGGAAATTCACCACTAATGTAAAACACCCCTAACTCTAACTCTCCCTTCCTGCAGCCTAACCCTAACTTCCGCTTTTGGTGCCTAACCTTAACCTCCCTTGTTGTTGCCTAAACCTAACTCTTCCTTTACCACAGTCTAAATCTAACCCTCCCCCTTAGTGCCTAAACCTATATGTCCCCCATTGGTGCCTAACCCTAACCTCCTTCCTGTAGCCTAACCCTGACCTCTCCCCTACCGCAGTCTAACACTAACCTCTTGCGGTAGCGCCTATGCCTAACCCCCCACCAGAGGCAGTATTCCTAACCCTCCGGCTGTAATCACAGATGGGATGCCAGCTGTTGTGATTCCGGCATCAGTGTCCTGACCTTTTCGGGATTCTGGCATCGGGATTCTGATGGGTGTCGAGATTCTGGCATCGGTATTCCAGCTGCTGGGTTCCCGACAGCTGGCATCTTGACTGGATCCAGCTAAATCAGCTCTAATAAAAATATACCCATATGTTTTTGAGATCTTTTTGGACCAACTGATTACTTGAACTTTATTGTGTGACAAATGGCACAAGTTTTATTATTGCTTGATTTCTCCTTACACTTTAATAATTGTTCTCTATTTGTCACTTTTTTATATAGCTTTTCGAATCAACTGTTTTGGTTATTTTCTAGGTATATAACTTTGTCTATATATTCCTTGTCACAGTCTATTTCACTATTACAATTTCTTTTTTCATTAGTGCAGTTTCTTTTAATGTGGGCAACCAACATCTACATTTTTCCTATACAGGGTAAGGGTAATTTTATAGATGCCTTTCATTAAAAGGTTAAAAAAAGATCTTTGTGGAGATGAACTATGAAAATATAAAGAACAAAGCGGTATATTAACGAAGCAGAGCAAAGCCCTGTTTTGCGTTAAACAGGGCTTTTCTGTGTTTACCGCAATTCATAGAGTGGGTTACAATGGAGAAGTTATTGACTTCTCCAGTGGCAACCCCGCTCCATGACTGAATCGCATAACCATGCTTTAGTATGGTGAGTGTGATTCATGAAGGAAAAGAAAGCTGTGCTTTCTGCTTTTCCTAGGAGTTCTGGTTCGCCATCTCAGGATGCTGCAACCTGAACTGTGGTGCAGTAACTGCAGGGAAGCTCAATGCTTCCCTGCTCTCTGCCCATCACCTGGTGGGAGTTCCACACCCGGACCCCCCCATCATCCACTGCAGCCTCCTGGGACCTCAGGAGCCGGCAGATGTGCAAAGGGACCCACCGGCTAAATTTAAGACCACAGAGGGGGACCACTGGAAAAGACAGCGCTGCTGTAGCCCAGGATACTGGACTGCATTGCCATAGAGGTGAGTATACATGAATTGCTATTTATTACAGCTTAACATTGCATCAAACCGATGCGATGTTTAGTGATAAGTAACAATTCATTTTTCATTTTTCACATGAATAGACCCCAAAGTAATCTTACTCCTAGTGAGACACAGACTTTAAAAAAATTACAGAAAACAAACATTTTACAATAAAACCATCCTATGCAGTGATAGACTTGTTGGATACAAAATACTATATTAAAGAATACAATAGACTGTTACATTATGTAAATGCATATGCAATTGCAGGAGATGCATGGCAAATGGCCCATGATGCAAATGCATCTTGCTCCAAGCTGTAAAAAGACACATCTGTAAGTCAAGATTTATCATCTTGTTACCAAGGTGCTCAGTAATTGATATGCTTGGGTGTGATTCTGTCTCTTTAAGCTTGTGAGCCAGACCTCAAACCCATTGAAGAAGCATATGTTATATTTAAAATCTATGTGATACCTTGAGACAAATAATGCAGGGCAATGCTCATAGTCAGTGTAGGGACTCACCAGAAGGGTTGACCTTGATGTGGTTGTACAGCCTGACAAATGATTGCAATATTTTGGAAACATTCCCTGATTTTAGATTAAATACAGTTTGAAATGTAATTAGATGAATCAGAATCAGAATCAGCTTTATTGGCCAGGTATACTTGCGTATACTAGGAATTTGTCTTCGGTTTGTTATACAACAGCCAAGTACCTGTAGGTAACAGATAAGCAGGTGGGGGGGGCAAGTAAAGTCACACAGATAGGTATACCGTAGGGACACGAGTTAGTTACATGTACGTCTATTCAGTCAATGTTCAGGAGTTCAGCAGGCGGACCGCTTGGGGAAAGAAACTTTTGAGGCTTCTGCTGGACCTGGCGGGGACGGACCTGTAACGCCTGCCTGAAGGCTGAGTGCTGAGTATGTATGTTTTTATTATTTAAATGGTGTTGTCACATACCACAGACATCACCGTAGGTTAATTGCCATGGATTAAAGCTAATTTTTATGTAAAAGTTTGTGGTCACACTTTTTCTTGCGCCCCTATTTCCCATATGTACAGTAACTCAAGTTTTGTCATCTTATTCCCCAAGTGCTCAGTACTTGATATGTTTGGGTCTGGTTCTGTCAGTGAACCAGAACATAAAAACTTTAAACAATGTCAAACTGGGGCATGAAGAGCCTACGGGTGAATGCAGTGGTGGGGGCCCGCACTCTAAGGTGTGGCCAGGCCCCAGAAGGGGTGTGGACAGCTACCACAGAGGTTTGGCTAATCATTAGAGAGTGCATGGTTAGTAGTAAATACTGCTAGTCATGCATGAAAATGTACCACCCTAATAATAGCAATGCACTATAGAAAATACACCATAGTCCTGTGCATTATAATGTATCATTTGTATAATGTAAAATTAAAGTGCACAAGATAGAGTCTGGAACCTGATCCTTAGAGGAGGAGCTGGGCCCAAAGGTAGTGGGGCCTACCAGGGGTTTCACCTGCTCCCCTATAGGCCAGTCGGACACTACCTTTGAAGAATCATAAGTTGTATTAGAAATTTGTGCGCTATCCTGAGACCAATAATGCAGAGCAATGCTCATATTTTTTGAGAGTCAGTGTAGGGACTTACTGTACCAAAAGTGAAGAACATGACCGTGATGTGAACAACTGGGTAAATAGTAACAGCATGTCAGGATGACGAAAGGTGCTAATAAAGTGCACCTGAAACATTGATAGCAAGCTGTGGTGGCTTTGTAAATCATTACAGAAGTCTGAGGAGTGCCTCTCAAATTCTTGTTTATATATATATATATATATATATATATATATATATATATTTATTTATTTGAAAAGAGGGGATAGGGGTGCGGCAACTAGTGATGTTCTATAATAGATATAGGTTTCTATAAATGTGATAAAAAGGTATAAAAGGTATAAAAAATTATAAAAATATAATTTCTAAAAGAGTATAAAATGCAGAGAGCTGGACATGATAAAACTGATAAAAAATACAATTTTAATTTATAAATAACAAAATATACACAAGGTCAGAAAAACAGAGTGGATTAAAAATCTAGGAGGTCAAACTTATCTCAGATATAATGGAGGTCAGTGTGAGGGAACCCAACGCATTTTTTCCATTCAGGACTTCATCAAGGGGTGATCTAATGCTCAAATTTATACTATCTCACAAGTAAATGTAGGCCAAAGAAAAAAGAATAAGCCTATGGGAGTATTATGGGAAATATGTAAGGACTATGTCCATTATTAAATATATGGAAAACGAGTCTAGTTTTAGTTCCACATATCGTGAGTGTTGCGCTTTTGCCAAACTTCCGGTAAAGTCCGTCTGACGTCGCGCCAGCATCCAATTTCTGCCACACTTCCAGTTCTTCATTGTGCATGCGCTGGCTGCCTGGGTAGTATGTTGTCTGTGGTCCCGGCCTTGGTGAACCGCATCCCGGAATGCAGGCAGCTTCCTGTATGCTTTCTCCTCCTTCCTTCTATTTAGTGGAGGTGACGGTAGCCATTTTCATGTAGCTGCAGACATATCTCATGCTGAAATAGGTGTCTTGTATTCCATGAATTAACAGCTCCCTCGGCATAGATAATAAATAAAAAGGAAATCAGAATATACAAGTGTTGTGGTTGTTATTTAGTGTGCTTATAATCATTACAAAAGGTTAATTATATGAATTGTGATTTTTATATACTTAGGAATATATATTGTTATTTTTATATTTATATTTATGTTTAATCTAATAAGGGGATCCAGAACCTGTGAAAATAAAATTATTAATATATATTAATACATACTTTAGTGCTAATAAAGAAGGTGCGAAGTGCTGAGTGAGTGCTAATTATAATCAATATTACATATACAGGTGACAGATGACATATATTAAATAATACTTGTTTTTTTAAGCCTCCAGTTCACTTACAGTACCGAAACTTCCCAGGTAATCTCCCTCCCTGGTACTGATCCGGTCCAACACTGCTTAGCTTCCTAGATCAAACAAGATTGGGCGTTTACCAGTGTGGTTTGACTGTATGTACATCATGACACTAAACCAGTTGTTAAAACTACTTTATTTAAGAATTGTGAATTATACATAATTTACGTGAGCTATAGACTGTAGAGAAAGTAATAATAGACGCGTGGGATACTGCACCTCAAAGAAACGGTGCAATTTTGTATACTTCATTAAGACCTAAAGGATGCAGAGTTTGAAGTTGAAAGATCCAGTACATTTCACGTCTTGACAGTTTATTCGCAATGTCACCACCTCTTTCTCCTAGTGTGACATGTTCAATTGCCTTGAATGTTAACTCCTCAGGATTGGAATTATGTTTCAATGTGAAATGCCTTGGTACTGTGTGATTGGCCACTTTATTCTTTATACTTTAGACATGTTCCTGGATCCTCATCTTGAGGGGTCTCTTTGTTTTACCCATGAATTTCATTCCGGAAGTGCATTCCAGTAGGTAGATCACAGATGAAGTATTATAGTTCATAAATTCTTTGATGGTATATTCCTTTTTCCCCTCCGCACCACTAAACTTCTTCCTGTTGTGATGTAGGTGTTTGCACACGTTACACCTTCCACATTTATATGATTCTACACATTTCAGACCACTTTGAACAGTTTTTTTCCGGTATCATACTTGGTGCGATGATGTCCTTCAAATTTCTAGACTTCCTGAAAATTAGCTGGGGTTGAGGAAGTAAAATTTTCTTCAGGATTGGATCCATTATCAAAATTCCCCAATGAGTCCTGAGGGAGTCTCTTATGAGTTTTTCATGTCGGTTATAGGTAGTGATGAAAGCCACCGACTCCTTCCTCTCTTCTCTTGACCTATATGTGAGTAGGTCATCTCTATTACGGGATCTTGTTATCTCCAGTACATTTCACGTCTTGACAGTTTATTCGCAAGGTCATCGCCTCTTTCTCCTAGTGTGACATGTTCAATTGCCTTGAATGTTAACTCCTCAGGATTGGAATTATGTTTCAACGTGAAATGCCTTGGTACTGTGTGATTGTCTACTTTATTCTTTATACTTCGGACATGTTCCTGGATCCTCATCTTGAGGGGTCTCTTTGTTTTACCCAAATATATCATTCCGCAAGTGCATTCCAGTAGGTAGATCTTTTATCAGCAAGGACAGGTGCACAAATGAAAGACATAATAAGGAATCCAGTGAGAGAAGACAACATACTAGCATCCCCATTGAAAAGAGGCTACACAGAAGAAGAGGCAAGGGAGGTGGGTGGAGGGAGAGAGCAAAAGAGAAGGAACCTTCAGTAATTGATCCAAAGAGAAAAGGCATTTTTAATTTATCCAAACATACCCTAAAAAAGTCTGAAACAACACTTCTGAGTAAAGAACTATCATTTGCACCCACCAGTGGTTTGAACAAGTTCGAAACCCTTATTGACTTGAATAAGTTTGTGCGAAAATTGACTTTGAAAAGACATTTTATGAGGAAAGAAGAGGCTGTCATCAATAATTACAAGGAACGTTCAAAATCAGGCCTGAAACCAACATCTAAATATTACCCTCTTGAATCCGAGGGAAATAACATGAGCATATTTAATGATTTAGTAAAAAAATATTTGTGTGATACAGAACCACAACCAATCAAGGAGAAGAACATCAACAATTGTGAATGTGAAGCATTAAAGGAACTAAAGAAAAATAAAGGTATAATAATAAAACAAGCTGATAAACGGGGGTGATTAATCATAATGGACCGAGACATGTATATCAAGGAGGCACAGAGACTACTAAGGGATACCGACTAGTATACCCTGTTACAGAAGGATCCAAAAGATATCTACATAGAGGAACTACGGACATTGCTTTTATATGGTCTACGGAACAATATTTTGAATAAGGATGAGTATCAATACCTCATGCTGTCTAATCCCATTACCCCCATTTTTTTATTTTTGCCAAAGATCCATAAATCACTGTCTAATCCGCCTGATAGACCCATAGTGGCAGGCATAGATTCACTAACTTCTAACTTATCAGAATATGTTGATGTCTTCTTAAAAGGATATGTTAAGAACCTCCCGTCATACCTGAAGGACACCACATCAGTGCTCAACCTCCTGAAAATGGTAGTTTGGAAGGATACATAGATCTAGGCAATGGTGGATGTACAGTCATTATATACATGCATTGAACATTCTAAAGGTATAGCAGCATGACGGGAGTACTTGAATAATGACGTGTCTTTGACTATCGCACATAACATTTTTATATGTGACGTAATGCATTTTATTTTAAGTCACAATTATTTTACATTTTTAGACAAGTTTTATTTACAATGCTGTGGGACAGCAATGGGTATGATTTTTGCACCAAGCTTCGCAAATGTGTTCATGGGATGTTGGGAAAAAATGTACATTTACAATTCAACTGCTTTTAAAGACAAAATTGTCATATACAAACATATTGATGACATTTTAATTATTTGGGATGGGTCTCCCGAATCTTTTAATGAATTTTTAAAGTCACTTGGAACCAATGACATGAATCTCACGTTTACTTCCAGCATAAACAATAAAACTGTAGATTATCTGGACTTGATCCAGACTGGGAAGAACAGTGTGGTGACCACAAATAATTTCATCAAGACAGTAGATACGAACAGCTACCTACTCTACAAAAGTAATAATTTGGAGAGGTGGAAGAACAACATTCCAGAATACCAATTTTCCAGGATAAAGAGGAACTGCAGTAATACACATGATTGTGAGAATTAATTAGAAGTATACAAGAATAGATTTGAAGAGAAACAGTATCCTACCACAATACTTAATGAAGCACTGGAGAAAACAAGATCCCATAATAGAGATGACCTACTCACATATAGGTCAAGAGAATAGAGGAAGGAATCGGTGGCATTCATCACTACCTATAACCGACACGAAAAACTCATAAGAGACTCCCTCAGAACTCATTGGGGAATTTTGCTAATGGATCCAATCCTGAAGGAAATTTTACCTCCTTAGCCCCAGCTCATTTTCAGGAACTCTAGAAATTTGAAGGACATCATTGCACCAAGTATGATACTGGAAAAAACTGTTCAAAGTGGTCTGAAATGTGTAGGATCATATAAATGCGGAAGGTGTAATGTGTGCAAACACCTACATCACAACAGGGAGAAGTTCAGTGATACGGAGGGGAAAAAGGAATATACCATCAAAGAATTTATGAACTGTAATTCATCCGTGATCTACCTACTGGAATGCACTTGCGGACTGAAA
This sequence comes from Pseudophryne corroboree, assembly GCF_028390025.1. Classification (NCBI taxonomy): domain Eukaryota; kingdom Metazoa; phylum Chordata; class Amphibia; order Anura; family Myobatrachidae; genus Pseudophryne; species Pseudophryne corroboree. The sequence goes on from NC_086448.1 coordinate 679,846,848, forward strand.
TATGTGGATAAAACAAAAAGATCCCTCATGATGAGGATCCAGGAACATGTCTAAAGTATAAAGAATAAAGTGGACAATCACGCAGTATCAACGCATTTCACATTGAAACATAATTCCAATCCTGAGGAGTTAACATTTAAGGCAATTGAACATGTCACACTAGGAGAAAGAGGCGGTGAATTTACAAGTAAACTGTCAAGACGTGAAATGTACTGGATCTTTCAACTTCAAACTCTGCATCCTTTAGGTCTTAATGAAGGATATGAAATTGCACCATTTCTGTGAGGTGCAGTATCCCTCGCTTCTATGATTATTTTCTCTAGAGTCAATAGCTTACGTAAATTATGTATAATTCACAATTCTTAAATAAAGTAGTTTTAACAACTGGCTTAGTATCATGATGTACATACAGTCAAACCACACTGGTAAACTCCCAATCTCGTTTGATCTAGGAAGCAGTGTTGGGCCGGATCAGTACCAGGGAGTTAGACTACCTGGGAAGTTTCAGTAGTGTAAGTGAACTGGAGGCTTTAAAAACCAATTATTATTATTTAATATATGTCATCTGTCACCTGTATATGCAATATAGATTATAATCAGCACTCCCTCAGCACTTTGCACCTTCTTTATTAGCACTAAAGTATATATTAATAAATATTAAACATTTTATTTTCACTGGTTCTGGATCCCCTTATTAGATTAAACATAAATATAAAAATAACAATATATAATCCTAAGTATATAAAGATCACAATTCATTTAATTAACCTTTTGTAATTATTATAAGCACACTAAATAATAACCACAACACTTGTATATTCTGATTTCCTTTTTATTTATTATCTATGCCAAGGGAGCTGTTAATTCATGGAATACAAGACACCTATTTCAGCATGAGATATGTCTGCAGCTACATGAAAATGGCCACTGTCACCTCCACTAAATAGAGGGAAGGAGGAGAAAGCATACAGGAAGCTGCCTGCGTTCCAGGATGCAGTTCACCAAGGCCGGGACCACAGTTGACGTGCTACCCAGGCAGCCAGCGCATGCGCAATGAAGAACCGGAAGTAGGGCGGAAGTTGAGTGCCAGCACAATGTCAGACGGACTTTACCGGAAGTGTGGCAGAAGCGTCACACTCACGATATGTGGAACTAAAACTAGACTTTCCAACACTCGTTTTCCATATATTTAATAATGGACATAGTCCTTATATATTTCCCATAATACTCCCATAGGTTTATCCGGCCCACATTTACTTGTGAGATATGACAAACAGGAAGTGATGTCACAACCAATTAACTAATATGAGAGGTATAAATTTGAGCCCAGTCCCAGCATTAGATCCCCCCTTGATGAAGTCCTGAATGGACGAAACGCGTTGGGTTCCCTCACTGACCTTCATTCTATCTGAGATAGGTTTGACCTCCTAGGTTTTTAATCCACTCTGTTTTTCTGACCTTATGTATTTTTTGTTATTTATAAATTAAAATTGTATTTTTATTAGTTTTATCATGTCCAGCTCTCTGCATTTTATACTCTTTTAGAAATCCTATTTTTATACCTTTTTATACCTTTTTATCATATTTATAGAAACCTATATCTATTATAGAACATCACTAGTCACCGCACCCCTATTCCCTCTTTTCCAATTCACATACCACAGTAGTATACCAATACTGTTATTTTTTGGGGGTTGGCTGTTGCCCTGATATTGGGATTGTGTGTTCTAAATGCTGTAGTCATATAGAATTTATTTTGTAACTAGAGCTATATCTCACACTCTATTTTTTCCATATATATATATATATATATATATATATAGTCTACTCATGTTGCAACCTTTCTATCAATATCAGAATGGGAAGATGGAATGCTTCTGTATATTCCATGTCTACAAGGATGGTACTTCCATGAACTAAATGTGTATTTATCAACCATTAAACTATTTATTTATTGATATGTGATGCTCCAGTAAGGACACATATTATTCTGATCATAAGAAATAATAATTGAGCTGTCTGTATTATTATTATTATTATTATTATTATTATTCCAAATAATTATTATTACCACAGTGCTCAAACCCTTATGTTGAATAGGTGATTTAGAGTTCGTATATTCATATATGGTGCTGTGTAGGTATATGTGAATGTTATGACAGTGGTAACAATATACAGAACTACTGAGGCAAATTGATATGGTGTAACAAATCAATTTATATGGATTAGGGTAACACATAAAGCGCCACTTGTACAATCAATACTCATATGATGAAGATATAAATATACAAATCCACAATGATGGTATGAATCATGTGGTAAAAGGTCTCTGATGTTAATAGTCTACAACCTCTGAGGGTCAATTGATTTGATTACAATGAGTGGTGGTATTGATAATTCAAAGTTATTGTATATAGTGGGATCTCGCTGTAATTTTGCTTGTGGAGGTAAGTTTGTGCACTCTATTTGTATGTTGGTGAGCCTTATTCACATTTTCTGTGGGTGCCTTCTGTCCACCAGAGGATAGAAACCAGTATGAGGATAGTATGTAGGGGCTCTATACTGACTTCCTGCACTGGAAGACCGGCAACCATTGGTACATCCTTTTACTGACATTCCCTGGGGCCTGTACCTCCAGTAGATTGGCTGTTGCCTGGGGAGGGGATGTATCAGCTTGAGTTCCCTTGGAACCTGCCACCGAGCACCCCCTCCCCAACAGAAACTCACCTGATACTTTACCCGTCTCTGCGGCATGAGAGGTCATGTGACCGCAGTGGAGCTGCTGCAAAGGATCTGTGAGCTGATTGATTCCTAGTGCACAGTCAAGTGCTCTGCTGAAATGTAGGAACTGCCCCAACACATTTCGCCCAGGCCTTCTTTTGGGAGGTCTTTGCCTCAGAAGCGCTGTATATTGTTATCATTGTTATAACATTCACATATGCCAACACAGCACCATATATGAGTATATATGAAGCACCATATATGAATATACAAACTCTACATCACCTATTCAACATAAGGGTTCAAACATTGTGATAATAATTATTTGGAATATTGATTATACAAGATGAGCTACCTTGCTTCCCTAGCAGCACAACGTATGCCCAACATATCTTTCCCTCAGTGCGCAGATGCAATATATTTTACTGTGTATAATTATACTTAGTTATTATTATCAGTTATTTATATAGCACACACATATTCCACAGCCCTTTACAGTGACCATTTGGCCATTCACATCAGTCCCTGCCCCAGTGGAGCTTACAGTCTATATTCTCTATCACATGTACACGCACACATTCACACTAGGGTTAATTTTGTTGGGAGCCAATTAACGTACCAATATATTTGTGGATTGTGGGAGGAAACCAGAGAACCCGGAGGAAACCCACGCAAGCACGGGGAGATTATAGAATCTCCACACAGTTAGGGCCATTGTAGAATTCAACCCATAACCTCAGTGCTGTAAGGCAATAATGCTAACCATTACACCTTTTGATTATCATTAAGGATGCAGTTATGATTGTAGTAATGGTACATAAATATAATATTCATGTTTATATATTATATAAATTATTTTTATTCAAATTTCTTAAAACAATAGTATTGAAAATTGATTTTGATTCCAATTGCTTTAGAAAATAAAAATAAAAGAAGTAAAAAGTTGTTGCTTTAAAAATGTATTTTGTGAGAAAATTTGCATGTAAAGGACATGGCCGCCCGTGGGTGCTTACTTGGCCTGCCTGCACAAATAACTTTATGGAGAAATATAAAATTTGTGTTTTGTGAAAAATGCTTATTAAATGTCTGTCACACTTGTTTGCAATGTATACACAATCTATTGTGATGTGATTATTGAAGTTAAAAATCTCAAAAATTATAAGAACTGGGTCAATGCTGATTAAATGATACCAAATCCTTGTTATTCCAGACATTATCAGCTGCACCACCATGCAGGCTTTCAAAATTCTTGACATACCGTACTGTACACTGCAACAAAAGCCAACCTGAGACAATGGGGGTAATTCTAAGTTGATCGCAGCAGGAATTTGGTTAGCAGTTGGGCAAAACCATGTGCACTGCAGGGGAGGCAGATTTAACATGTGCAGAGAGAGTTGATTTGGGTGTGGTGTGTTTAATCTGCAATATAATTTGCAGTGTAAAAATAAAGTAGCCAGTATTTTCCCTGCACAGAAACAAAATAACCAACCCAAATCTAACTCTTTCTGCACATGTTATATCTGCCTCTCCTGCAGTGCACATGGTTTTGCCCAACTGCTAACAAAATTCCTGCTGCGATCAACTTGGAATTACCCCCCATGTGTAAGTATAGGAGAGCACTTAGCAAAATAGAGAAACTGTCAATAGAAGCTGTTTTCATCTATTTAATTTGTTAGTGGTTTTACTTTTTTCTCTATTTTCTAATATCCCTGATTTATTGTCAGTTTGTCTTTCTTTAAAAAGTTTAATATAGACAATATCCTTGTAGGGTACTAGTTTTAAATGTATAGAATTACCTGCTTGACATTCTTTAATCTGGCTGCAAAGACACAATCCACTTATAGACAATAGTAAAGCTGTCACTTTAAGTTTTTAACCACAACATTTTTTTATAAATTTAGTCTAAAACAACAGTTCTCAACCCCAAGTTTTCACAGCAGGTTATGTTTTGAATATTTCTGTCTGTGGAAGCAGGGGGGATAATAACTGATATATTAGGGGTAGGGGGTTGGGTGGCCTTGGACTGTACACCCTAATTCCAAACATAATAAGAGGTGCAGAATATTTATAGGTGTTACATAGGTAAAAACATAATTAGATGCTAAAAAAAACTGCTAGATTAAGTATTACAATGTGATTCCCCAAAGCAGCTAGGTTGCACCATCCCAGTGGAAAATTACTGACCCAGCTAAATAGATTAATTTACCTGTGCATGAATAAAAAAAATCCACAAAGCATGAACTTTGGCACTTGAGGGCTGAGATCTGAAATTGAGAACCCCTGATCTAAAACATATTTATTTATTAAAAGTAAATTAAATATATTTGGGGTAAAAGCCTAGATGTGTTCTGTACTCTCCTCACTCCCATTGTCTATATTTTCTCATTGTATTCATACCTGCCCCCCATGTCTCCAGTGGCCATATACAGGGCCGTTTCTTGGGGCAGGCGAGCAGTGCAACCGCACTGGGCGCCCGCCGTGGCACGAACTGTGGCTCCCTGCTTCCCCCTCCTATTTCTCCCCGAGTAACCCGCTTGGGGGGCTGAGTTTCACGGAATGTACGCGGTTGCGCCGTTACGTCACAACGCAACCCCGTCACTCCGCGAACCCCCCCCCCCCCGAGCGGAGTACAGAGGAGGATCCAAGTTAGGAAGAGGGAAAGGCCGGCGCGAGGAGCGACTGGTGAGGCGGGCCGAAGAGCGGTAATTGCCTCTGTAAGTATATTCTCTCTCTCTCTCTCTCTCTCACAAATGGAGACACCTGCCGTAATGTGTGAAATGGAGACTCTTGCCTGCCGTAGTGTGGGGATTTAATATATCAAGGGCATTGCGGTGTGTGGCATAATATGGTGCAGGGGGCATTACTGTGTGGGGCTTAATATGGTAGGATTTTTTCTTTATGTGGTGGTCGTGATCTGTTGGAGCAGGGTCAAAAACTGGATTGTGAGGTAGTCTTTTCAGATGAGGCCATGCCCATTTAGATGAGGCCACGCCCCCTTGCCGAGTGCGCGTGCAAGTTTTTTTTTTATCTAGGTGTGTGGGGGGGGGGGGCATTTTTTATGTCATGGAGGGGCGCATTTTTAAATCTCGCACTGGGAGCCAAATTGGCTAGAAACAGCCCTGGCCATATATTCCCCAATGACAATATATGCCACAGTGGTAAAAACCCATAACCCACTCTGTTTTATACATCCCCCAATAATATTTACCCCCCCCCCCACTCCTGTAGAAATATGTACTACCTGCATTAAATTCTATCTGTACAATGCAGAAGCACTGGAATGCAGGGATGTGTGGTAAGCTAAATGGCTCAGGAGGCACTGGCTAGCACCAGAGGCAGATTTATGCACAATATATAAGCCAAAGGGTACATCTGGGCATTATACATAGGTGCAGTAGCATAAACACTTATAAATTTTGTGAGTGTTGACGAGAAATGTGTGAAAAAGATAGGCTGCCATAGACTTTTTACTCCAGAGTTTTGACTATAAAAATTATTAGAATAATGCAAAGAAGATATTTCAAACAAATTATGTGTATTTTTCTAGAGATGAGCGGGTTCGGTTCCCTGAGAACCGAACCCGCCCGAACTTTACTACCTGAGCCAGGATCCGAGTCAGGCTCGGGTTTTCCCGCCTGACTTGGAAACCAGAATGAGGCAAAATTTCATTATCCCGCTGTCAGATTCTCGCAGGGTTTGGATTCAATATAAGGAGCCACGTGTTGCCGTCATTTTCACTCCGGCATTGGAGAGTGTAGAGAGAGGACGTGTCTCTGTCCTCAGTGTACTGCTTCAGTTCAGTGGTAGTGTCTTGTGCTGCATCAGTCCAGTCCAGTGGGGCTGTGTTGTGCTGCATCAGTCCTTTGGTGGTGTATTGTGCTGCATCAGTCCAGTCACAGTGGTGGTGTCCTCTGCTGCCATATGTCCAGTGTTGCTGTATAAGTATAGTCCATTGCGGTGGTGCTGTGTTGTCCTGCATCAGTACAGTGGTAGTGTCTTGTGCTGCATCAGTCCAGTCACAGTGGTGGTGTCCTCTGCTGCTATATGTCCAGTGCTGCTGTATAAGTCCAGTCCATTGCAGTGGTGCTTTGTTATCCTGCATAAGTCCAGTGGTGGTGTCCCTGAGCTGCTGTATATTTCCAGTGGTACTGACGTATATGTCCAGTGGTACTGCCATATAATTCCAGTGGTACTGGCAAATAAATTGAGTCCAGTGATACTGCCGTATCTGTCCAGTGATACTGCAGTATACTGTATGTCCAGTGATACTGCTGTATAAATCCAGAGATACTGCTGTATAATTCTAGTGATACTGCCATATAATTCCAGTGGTACTGCTGTTTAATTCCAACGGTAGTGGCATATAAATCCAGTCCAGTGATACTGCCATATATGTCTAGTGATACCACCGTATAATTCAAGTGGTATTGGCGTATAATTCCAGCGGTACTGGCGTATAAATCCAGCCCAGTGATACTGCTGTATATGTCCAGTGGTACTGTCATATAATTTCAGTGATACTGTCATATATGTCCAGTAGTACTGCCATACATGTCCAGTGGTACTGCCGTATAAATCCAGTCCATTGATACTGCCATATATGTCCAGTAATCCTGCCCTATATGTCCAGCGGGACTACCGTATAAATCCAGCGATACTGCCGTATATGTGCTGTGGTGCTGGCGTATAATTCCAGTGGTACTGGCGTATACATCCAGTCCAGTGATACTGCCATATATCTAAAGTGATACTGCCGTTTATGTCCAGCTGTACTGCGGTATAATTCTAGTGATACTGCCATATAATTCCAGTGGTACTGGCATTTAATTCCAGCGGTACTGCCATATAATTCCAGCGGTACTGGGCATATACATCCAGTCCAGTCACAGTGGTGGTGTCCTCTGCTGCTATATGTCCAGTGCTGCTGTATAAGTCCAGTCCATTGCAGTGGTGCTTTGTTATCCTGCATAAGTCCAGTGGTGGTGTCCCTGAGCTGCTGTATATTTCCAGTGGTACTGACGTATATGTCCAGTGGTACTGCCATATAATTCCAGTGGTACTGGCAAATAAATCGAGTCCAGTGATACTACCGTATATGTCCAGTGATACTGTAGTATACTGTATGTCCAGTGATACTGCTGTATAAATCCAGAGATACTGCTGTATAATTCTAGTGATACTGCCGTATAATTCCAGTGGTACTGCTGTTTAATTCCAACGGTAGTGGCATATAAAGCCAGTCCAGTGATACTGCCATATATGTCTAGTGATACCACCGTATAATTCAAGTGGTACTGGCGTATAATTCCAGCGGTACTGGCATATAAATCCAGTACAGTGATACTGTTGTATATGTCCAGTGGTACTGTCATATAATTTCAGTGATACTGTCATATATGTCCAGTAGTACTGCCATACATGTCCAGTGGTACTGCCGTATAAATCCAGTCCATTGATACTGCCATATATGTCCAGTAATCCTGCCCTATATGTCCAGCGGGACTACCGTATAAATCCAGCGATACTGCCGTATATGTGCTGTGGTGCTGGCGTATAATTCCAGTGGTACTGGCGTTTACATCCAGTCCAGTGATACTGCCATATATCTAAAGTGATACTGCCGTATATGTCCAGCTGTACTGCGGAATAATTCTAGTGATACTGCCATATAATTCCAGTGGTACTGGCATTTAATTCCAATGGTACTGCCATATAATTCCAGCGGTACTGGGCATATACATCCAGTCCAGTTATACTGCCGCATATGTCCAGTGGTACTGCCATATAATTCCATTGGTACTGCCGTATAATTCCAGTGATTCTTCCATATAATTCCAGTGGTACTGGTGTATAATTTCAGGGGTACAGGTGTATAAATCCAGTCCAATGATACTGCCGTATATGTCCAGTGGTACAGCCGTATAATTCCATTGGTGCTGCCATATAATTCCAGTGATACTTCCGTATAATTCCAGTGGTACTGGTGTATAATTCCAGCGGTTTTGGCATATAAATCCAGACCAGTGATACTGCTGTATATGTCCAGTGGTACTGCCATATAATTCTAGTGATACTTCCGTATATTTCCATTGGTATTGGAGTATAATTCCAGTGCTAGTAGCATATAAATCCAGTGCAGTGATACTGCTGTTTATGTCCAGTGGTACTGCCATATAATTTCAGTGGTACTGCCATTTAATTCCAGTGATGCTGCCTTATAATTCCAGTGGTAGTGGCGTATAATTCCAGCGGTACTGACGTTTAAATCCAGTCCAATGTGACTGCCATATAAATCCAGTGGTACTGCCATATAAATCCAGTGGTACTGCCGTATATGTCCAGTGGTACTGCCATATAAATCCTGTGATATTGCCGAATATGTCCAGTGGTACTGCCATATAAATCCAGTGGTACTGGCGTATAAATCCAGTCCATTAATACTGCTGTATATGTCCAGTAGTACTGCCGTATAAATCCCGTGATACTGCTGTATATGTCCAGTGGTACTGCCGAATATTTCTAGTGATACTGCCATATATTTCCATTGGTACTGGCATATAATTCCAGTGGTAGAGGCATATAATCCAGTCCAGTGATACTGCTGTATAATTTCAGTGGTACTGCCATATAATTCCAGTGATAATGGCATATAATTCCAGCGGTACTAGCGTATAAATCAAGTCCAGTGGTACTGCCGTATATGTCCAGTGGTCATGCCGTATAAATCTAGTGGTACTGGTATATAAATCCAGTCCAGTGAACCTGCCATATATGTCCAGTGGTACTGCCATATAATTCCAGTGATACTGCCATATATGTCCAGTGGTACTGCAGTATATGTCCAGTTGTACTAACGTATAAATCCAGTCCATTGATTCTGCTGTATATGTTTAGTGATACTGCCGTATATGTCCAGAGGTACTGGCATTTAATTCCAGCAGTACTGCATATAATTCCAGTGGCACTGGGTGTATACATCCAGTCCAGTTATACTGCCGCATAGGTCCAGTGTTACTGCCATATAATACCATTGGTACTGCCGTATAATTCCAGTGATACTTCCATATAATTCCAGGTGTACTGGTGTATAATTCCAGGGGTACCAGTGTATAAATCCAGTCCAGTGTTACTGCCATATATGTCCAGTGGTACTGCCGTATAATTCCATTGAAGCTGCCGTATAATTTCAGTGATACTTCCGTATAATTCCAGTGGTACTGGTGTATAATTCCAGCGGTTTTGGCATATAAATCCAGACCAGTGATACTGCTGTATATGTTCATTGTTACTGCCGTATAATTTCAGTGGTACTGCCATATAATTCCAGTGATACTGCCATATAATTCCAGTGCTAGTGGCATATAATTCCAGTAGTACTGACATATAAATCCAGTCCAGTGGTACTGCCATATAAATCCAGTGGTACTGCCATATAAGTCCAGTGAAATTGCCGTATATGTCCAGTGGTACTGCCATATAATTCCAGTGATACTGCCATATATGTCCAGTGGTACTGCCGTATATGTCCAGTAGTGCTGGTGTATATATCCAGTCCAATGATACTGCCGTTTATGTTTAGTAATACTGCCGTATATGTTCAGTGGTACTTCCATATAAATCCAGCGATACTGCCGTATATGTACAGTGGTACTAGCATATAATTCCAGTGGTACTGGCGTATAAATCCATTCCAGTAATACTGCCGTATATATCCAGTGAAACGGGCGTATATGTCTAGCGGTACTCCCGTGTAATTCTAGTGGTACTGTTGTTTAATTCCAGTGGTACTGGCATATAATTCCAGCGGTACAGGGCATATAAATCAAGTCCAGTGATGTTGCTGTATATGTCCAGTGGTACTGCCGTATAATTCTAGTGATACTGCCATATAATTCCAGTGGTACTGGTATATAATTCCAGTGGTACTGGGCATATAAATCCAGTCCAGTGAAACTGCCATATTTGTCCAGTGGAACAGCCGTATAATTCTAGTGATACTGCCATATAATTCCAGTGGTACTGGTGTATAATTCCAGTGGTACTGGCATATAAATCCAGTCCAGTGATACTGCCGTATATGTCAAGTGGTACTGCCATATAATTCCATTGATACTGCCGTATAGGTCCAGTGGTCATGCCATATAAATGTAGGATTTATACTGCATGACCACTGGACCCATACGGCAGTATTACTGCAATTGTATGTAGTACCACTTGACATACTGCCATATATGTGCCGTGGTACTGGCGTATAATTCCAGTGGTCGATAAGTCGAGTGATACTGTCATATAGGTCCAGTAGTCATGCCATATAAATCCAATGGTACTGGCGTAAAATCCAGTCCAGTGTTACTGCCGTATATGTCCAGTGGTACTACCGTATACGTCCAGTGGTACTGCCATATAAATCCAGTGATACTGCGGTATATGTCCAGTGGTACTACCATATGAATCCAGTGGTACTGGCGTATAAATCCAGTCCAGTGATACTGCTGTATATGTCCAGTGGCACTGCTATATAATTCTAGTGATACTTCCGTATATTTCCATTGGTACTGGAGTATAATTCCTGCGGTAGTATCATATAAATCCAGTGCAGTGATACTGCTGTTTATGTCCAGTGGTACTGCCATATAATTTCAGTGGTACTGCCATTTAATTCCAGTGATGCTGCCTTATAATTCCAGTGGTAGTGGCGTATAATTCCAGCGGTACTGATGTTTAAATCCAGTCCAATGTGACTGCCATATAAGTCCAGTGGTAATGCCGTATATGTCCAGTGGTACTGGAGTATATATCCAGTCCATTGATACTGCTGTATATGTCCAGTGGTACTGCTGTATAAATCCCATGATACTGCTGTATATATCCAGTGGTACTGCCGTATATTTCTAGTGATACTGCCATATATTTCCATTGGTACTGGCATATAATTCCAGTGGTAGAGGCATATAAATCCAGTCCAGTGATACTGCTGTATAATTTCAGTGGCACTGCCATATAATTCCAGTGATACTGCCTTATAATTCCAGTTTTAGTGGCATATAATTCCAGCGGTACTAGCGTATAAATCAAGTCCAGTGGTACTGCCGTATATGTCCAGTGGTCATGCCGTACAAATCTAGTGGTACAGGTATATAAATCCAGTCCAGTGAAACTGCCATATATGTCCAGTGGTACTGCCATATAATTCCAGTGATACTGCTATATATGTCCAGTGGTACTGCAGTATATGTCCAGTTGTACTGGCGTATAAATCCAGTCCATTGATTCTGCCGTATATGTTTAGTGATACTGCCGTATATGTCCAGCGGTACTGCCATATAAATTCAGCGATACTGCCGTGTATGTGCTGTGGCACTGGTGTATAATTCCAGTGGTACTGGCATATAAATCCAGTCCAGTGATACTGCCGTATATGTCCAGTGATACTGCCGTATATGTCCAGCGGTACTCAGAGCCAGATTAAGACCATGGGGGGCCCGGGGTATTTAAGACAGTGGGGCCCCTATTCAAGAGAGGGGTGTGTGTGTGTATATATATTTATATATATATATGTGTATGTATGTATATATAATATATATATATGTGTGTGTGTGTGTGTGTGTGTGTGTGTCATACTCTCCTCTCAGCAATTACTGACACCCTGAGCAGATCAGGTACCACTGTATGTACATAGTAACACAGTATCCCACCAGTCACCAAGTAATACCCCTCATGGGGACCCAGAACTCTAGCAGGGTGCTGCGGACATCGCTCCAAGTAGCTGCTGTGGAACCACAAGCACCAGGACGGCTGTCACAGCCCCACAAGTCGAGCGACTGGCCCAGCCATCCCACAAATGGCACGCAGTGTGCATCCTCACCCCCCGGGCGTTCTCCTGACCCACCAGCCCAGCTGCCGCCTGCTTGGCCACTCCGCTCTCATCCAAGCCCAGGCCTTTAACGTGGGTGACGATGCACTGGGTCTTCGTGGTGGTCTTAACTTCCTCGATCTTCATGGTGCTGGCGGCGGGTGTGGTGTGCGGGTCCTCCTGTCCGAACCTAGACAGCGACACAGAGCAGGAATCCCGGCTTCCACAGCGCGTTACCATGCGGTTACCAAGGTTCCAGGAAACACCGCCCCCACACCTCAGGCGCTGACCTGCTGATTGGGCAGCGGATCTGCATCCTGTCTTCGGATAGAATGAATAACGTGTCACTCAGCCAACGATCAAACTGCGCTCCTATCCCCGCCAACCGCACAGACAGCTGAGTGACGGCTCAGCTCTCCAATCATGTATGAATGGAGCAGCCTGCCGCTCAGCCATTGGGGCAGCCTACTTCACTCATACATTATTGGACAGCTGAGCCGTCGCTCAGCTGTCCTGTTTGTACGTCCGCTGCTGCAGTGCGGACGGGAGCACAGCACCACAGATCGGATCGGAAGAGAGATCCGATCTGTGGTGTGGCAGGGGGCCCTTTTGGAAAGGGGGGCCCGGGGGTACGTATCCCCGGGACCCCCCCCTTAATCCGGCTCTGGTGGTACTGCTGTATAATTCTAGTGATAATGCCATATAATTCCAGTGGTCCTGTCATATAATTCCAGCAGAACTGGCCGTATAAATCCAGTCCAGTGATACTGCCGTATAATTCCATTGGCACAGGCGTATAATTCCAGTGATACTTCCATATTATTCCAGTGGTACTGGCGTATAATTCCAGCAGTACTGGCGTATTAATCCAGTCCATTGATACTGCCATATATGTCAAGTAGTTCTGCCATATAATTCCAGTGACACTGTTGTATAGGTCCAGTGGTCATGCCATATAAATCCAGTGGTACTGGCATAAAATCCAGTCCAGTGATACTGCCGTATTTGTCCTGTGGTACTGCCATATATGTCCAGTGGCACTGCCGTAAAAATCCAGTGATACTGCCGTATATGTTCAGTGGTACTGCCATATAAATCCAGTTGTATTGGTGTATAAATCAAGTCCAGTGATATTGCTTTATATGTCCAGTGGTACTGTCATATAAATCCAGTGATACTGCCGTAAATGTCCAGTGGTGCTGCCGTATAATTTTAGTGATACTGACGTATATATTTCCATTGGTACTGGTGTATAATTCCAGCAGTAGTGGCATATAAATCTAGTCCAGTGATATTGCTGTTTATGTCCAGTGGTACTGCCGTATAATTCCAGTGATACTGCCATATAATTCCAGTGGTAGTGGCATATAATTCCAGAGGTAATGGCGTACAAATCCAATCCAGTGGTACTGCCATATAAATCCAGTGGTACTGCTGTATAAATCCAGTGGTACTGCCGTATATGTCCAGTGGTCATGCCGTATAAATCTAGTGGTACTGGCGTATAAATCCAGTCCAGTGGTACTGCCATATAATTCCAGTGATACTGCCATATATGTCCAGTGGTACTGCCATATATGTCCAGTGGTACTGGCGTATAAATCCAGTCCATTGATACTGCCGTATATGTTTAGTGATACTGCCGTATGTGTCCAGCGATACTGTTGTATATGTGTAGTGGTACTGAAGTATAATTCCAGTGGTACTGGTATATAAATCCAGTCCAGTGATACTGCCATATATGTCCAGTGATACTGGCGTATATGTCTAACGGTACTGCCGTATAATTCTAGTGATACTGTTGTATAATTCCAGTGGAACTGGCATATAATTCCAGCGGTACAGGGCATAGAAATCCAGTCCAGTGAAACTGCTGTATATGTCCAGTGGTACTGCCGTATAATTCCAGTGGTACTCCCATTTAATTCCAGTGATACTGCCATAAAATTCAAGTGGTACTGTCGTATAATTCCGGTGGTACTGGAATATAAATCCAGACCAGTGATACTGCCGTATATGTCAAGTGGTACTGCCATATAATTCCAGTGATACTGCCGAATAGGTCCAGTGGTCATGCCGTGCAAATGCTGGATTAATACGGCATGACCACTGGACCTATATGGCAGTATTACTGGGATTATTTGGCAGTACCACTTGACATACTGCCGTATATGTGCCATGGTACTGGCGTATAATTTCAGTGGTACTGGCATATAAATCCAGTCCAGTGATACTGCGGTATATGTCCAGTAATACTGCCGTAAATGTCCAGCGGTACTGCAGTATAATTATAGTGATACTGCCATATAATTCCAGTGGTACTGGCATATAATTACAGTGGTCCTGGGCGTATAAATACAGTCTAGTGATACTGCCGTATATGTCCAGTGGTACTGCCATATAATTCCATTGGTACTGCCGTATAATTCCAGTGATACTTCCGTGTAATTCCAGTGGTACTGTCGTATAATTCCAGCGGTACTGGCATATAAATCCAGTCCAGTAATACTGTCATATATGTCCAGTGGTACTGCCATATAATTCGAGTGATACTGTCATATAGGTCCAGTGGTCTTGCCATATAAATCCAATGGTACTGGCAAAAATCCAGTCCAGTGTTACTGCCATATATGTCCAGTGGTACTGCCGTATATGTCCAGTGGTACTGCCGTATATGTACAGTGGGACTGAAATATAAATCCAGTGATACTGCCGTATATGTGCAGTGGTACTACCATATAAATCCAGTGATACTGGAGTATAAATCCAGTCCAGTGATACTGCTGTATATGTCCAGTGGTACTGCCATATAAATTCTGTGATACTGCCATATATGTCCTGTGGTACTGCCATATAATTCTAGTGATACTGCCATATATTTCCAGTGGTACTGGCATATAATTCCAGCGGTAGAGGCATAGAAATCAAGTCCAGTGATACTGCTGTATATGTCTAGTGGTACTGCCGTATAATTTCAGTGGTACTGCCATATAATTCCAGTGATACTGCCTAATAATTCCAGTGGTAGTGCCTTATAATTCCAGTGGTACTGGTGTATAAATCAAGTCCAGTGGTACTGCCGTATATGTCCAGTGGTCATGCTGTATAAATCTAGTGGTACTGTCATATAAATCCAGTACAGTGAAACTGCCGTATATGTCCATTGGTACTGCCATATAATTCCAGTGATACTTCCATATATGTCCAGTGGTACTGCCGTATATGTCCAGTAGTACTGGTGTATAAATCTAGTCCATTGATACTACCGTATATGTTTAGTGATACTGCCATATATATCCAGCAGAACTGCCATATTAAACCAGCGATACTGCTGTATATGGGCAGTGGTACTGGCATATAATTCCAGTGGTACTGGCGTATAAATCCAGTCCAGTGATACTGCCGTATATGTCCAGTGATAATGCTGTATATGTCTAGCCATACTGCCGTATAATTCTATTGATACTGTCGTATAATTCCAGTGGTATTTGCATATAATTCCAGCGGTACTGGGCATATAAATCCAGTCCAGTGATACTGCCATATATGTCAAGTGGTACTTTCATAAAATTCAAGTGGTACTGGCGTATAATTCCGGTGGTACTGGAATATAAATCCGGGTCCACTGATACTGCCGTATATGTCAAGTGGTACTGCCATATAATTCCAGTGATACTGTCGTATAGGTCCAGTGGTCATGCCGTCTAAATCCAACGATACGGCCGTATATGTGCAGTGGTACTGGCATAGAAATCCAGTGGTACTGGCGTATAAATCCAGTCCAGTGATACTGCCATATATGTCCAGTGATACTGCTGTGTATGTCCAGCGGTACTGCCGTATAATTCTAGTGATACTGCCATATAATTCCAGTGGTACTTATATATAATTCCAGCAGTACTGGCAAATAATTCCAGCGGTACTGGGTATATAAATCCAGTCCAGTGATACAGCTGTATAATTCCATTGGTACTGGTGTATAATTCCAGTGATACTTCCATATTATTCCAGTGGTACTGGCGTATAATTCCAGCGGTACTGGCTTATAAATTCAGTCAAGTGATACTGCCATATATGTCAAGTGGTACTGCTATATAATTCTAGTGATACTGTTGTATAGGTCCAGTGGTCATGTCATATAAATACAGTGGTACTGGCATAAAATCCAGTCCAGTGATACTGCTGTATATATCCAGTGGTACTGCCATATATGTCCACTTGTACTGCCGTATAAATCCAGTGATACTGCCGTATATGTCCAGTGGTACTGCCATATAAATCCAGTGGTACTGGCATATACATCCAGTCCAGTGATACTGCTGTATTTGTCCAGTGGTACTGCCATATAAATCCAGTGATACTGCCGTAAATGTCCAGTGGTGCTGCCGTATAATTCTAGTGATACTGCCATATATTTCCAGTGGTACTGGCGTATAATTCCAGCAGTAGTGTCATATAATTCTAGTCCAGTGATACTGCTGTTTATGTCCAGTGGTACTGCCGTATTATTTCAGTGGTACTGCCATATAATTCCAGTGATACTGCCGTATAATTCCAGTTGTAGTGGCATATAATGTCAGCGGTACTAGCGTATAAATCCAGTCAAGTGGTACTGCCATATAAACCCAGTGGTACTGCCATATAAATCCAGTGGTACTGCTGTATAAGTCCAGTGGTACCACCGTATATGTCCAGTGGTCATGCCGTATAAATCTAGTGGTACTGGTGTATAAATCCAGTCCAGCGGTACTGCCATATAATTCCAGTAATACTGCCATATATGTCCAGTGGTACTGCCGTATATGTCCAGTAGTACTGCCATATAAATCCAGTCCATTGATACTGCCATATATGTTTAGTGATACTGCCGTATATGTCTAGCGGTACTGCCATATAAAACCATTGATACTGCTGTATATGTGCAGTGGTACAGGAGTATAATTCCAGTGGTACTGGCGTATAAATCCAGTCCAGTTATACTGCCATATATGTCCAGTAATACTGCTGTATATGTTTAGCGGTACTGCCGTATAATTCTAGTGATACTGTTGTATAATTCCAGTGGATCTGGCATATAATTCCAGCGGTACTGGGCATATAAATCCAGTCCAGTGATGCTGCTGTATATGTCCAGTGGTACTGCCGTATAATTCCAGTGGTACTTCTGTATACTTCTAGTGATACTGCCATATAATTCCAGTGGTACTGTCGTATAATTCCAGTGGTACTGGCATATAAATCCAGTCCAGTGATACTGCCGTATATGTCAAGTGGTACTGCCATATATTTTCAGTGATACTGCTGTATAGGTCCAGTGGTCATGCCGTATAAATCCAGTGGTTCTGGCGTAAAATCCAGTTCAGTGATACTGCCTTATATGTCCAGTGGAACTGCCATATACATCCAGTAATACTGTCGTATATGTCCTGTGGTCATGCCATATAAATCCAATGGTACTGGCATAAAATCCAGTTTAGTGGTACTGCTATATAATTCCAGTGATACTTCTGTATATGTCCAGTGGTACTGCAGTATATGTCCAGTTTTACTGCTGTATAATTCTAGTGATACTGCCATATAATTCCAGTGGTACTGGCATTTAAATCCAGTCCAGTGATAGTGCCGTATATGTCCAGTGGTACTGCCATATAATTCGAGTGATACTGTCATATAGGTCCAGTGGTCATGCCATATAAATCCAATGGTACTGGCGTAAAATCCAGTCCAGTGGTACTGCCATATAGTTCCAGTGATACTTCTGTATATGTCCAGTGGTACTGCAGTATATGTCCAGTTTCACAGTGATACTGTCATATAGGTACAGTGATACTGCCATATATGTCCAGCGGTACTTCCGTATATGTCCAGTGATACTGTTGTTTATGTATAGTGACACTGCTGTATATGTCCACTGGTACTGCCGTATAAATTCAGTGGTACTGGCGTATAAATCCAGTCCAATGATACTGCCGTATATGTCCAGTGGTACTGCCGTATAAATCCAGTGATACTGCTGTATATGTCCAGTGGTACCGCCATATAAATCCAGATGTACTGCTGTATAAATCTAGTGCAGTGATATTGCTGATTATGTCCAGTGGTACTGCTGTATAAATACAGTGATACTTCTGTATATGTCCAGAAGTATTGCTGTATAAATTCAGTGGTACTGGCGTATAAATCCAATTCAATAATAGTGCAGTATATGTCCAGTGGTATTGCCATATAATTCCAGTGTTACTGACGTATAATGCCAGTGGTGCTGGCATATAAATCCAGTGATACTGCCATATCAGTCTAGTCCAGTGGTACTGTCGTATATGTCCAGTGGTACTGCCGTATAATTCCAGTGATACTGCTTTTTAATTCCAGTGATACTGCCATATAATTTTAGTGGTGCTGACATATAAATCCAGTGGTGCTGGCATATAAATCCACACTAGTGGTACTGCCATATAAATCCAGTGATACTGCCGTATAAATCCAGTATTACTGACGAATTAGTCCAGTGGTACCGCCGTATAATTCCACTGATACTGCCGTATAATTCCAGTGATACTACCGTATAATTCCAGTGGTTCTGCCGTATAAGTCCAGTCCACTGGTGCTGACATATAAGTTCAGTGGTGCTGTCCTGTGCTGTATATTATTTACTCCAAATAACGGGATTATTAATATTTAATCCAAATAATTTTCACAGGGCTTGCCCTTTGTGGTATAGAAGTACGCTCTTCTTTACTGCATATTGTTATATACTGTAACTCCAGAAAAATAATGGAGAACAAAAATTTGGAGGATAAAATAGGGAAAGATCAAGAACCACTTCCTCCTAGTGCTGAAGCTGCTGCTACTAGTCATGACATAGATGATGAAATGCCATCAATGTTGTCTGCCAAGGCCGATGCCCAATGTGATAGTAAGGGGTATGTCAAATCCAAAAAGCCAAAGTTCATTAAAAAGACCCCAAAAATAAACTGAAATGGTCTGAGGAGAAACGTAAACTTGCCAATATGCCATTTATGACACGGAGTGGCAAGGAACGCTAAGGCCCTGGCCTATGTTCATGACTAGTGGTTCAGCTTCACATGATGATGGAAGCCCTTATCCTCCCACTAGAAAAATGATAAGAGTTAAGATGGCATAAGCACAGCAAAGAACTGTGCATTCTAAGATGGTATCACAAATCCACAAGGAGAGTCTAAGTGTGTCGGCAGTTGCGATGCCTGCCCTTCGCAACACTGGATGGGCAGTGGCAAGGAGTGGCAAGGAACGCTAAGGCCCTGGCCTATGTTCATGACTAGTGGTTCAGCTTCACATGATGATGGAAGCCCTTATCCTCCCACTAGAAAAATGATAAGAGTTAAGATGGCATAAGCACAGCAAAGAACTGTGCATTCTAAGATGGTATCACAAATCCACAAGGAGAGTCTAAGTGTGTCGGCAGTTGCGATGCCTGCCCTTCGCAACACTGGATGGGAAGAGGTGGCTCCTTCCATCATTTGCACACCCTCTGGAAGTGCTGGAAGTAGCACCCACAGTCCAGTTTCTGATATTCAAATTGAAGATGTCACTGTTGAAGTACACCAGGATGAGGATATGGGTGATGCTGGTGCTGAGGAGGATTCTGATGGTGTTGTGGTTTGTTTAACTCAGGCACCAGGGGAGACCCCTGTTGTCTGTGGGATGAATAAGCCCATTGTGATGCCTGGGCAAAATACCAAAAAAGCCACCTCTTTGTTGTGGAATTATTTCTTCACAAATCCGGACAACAGGTGTTAAGCCGTGTGTTGCCTCTGTCAATCTGTAATGAGTAGAGGTAAGGACGTTAACCACCTAGGAACATCCTCCCTTATACATCACCTGCTGCGCATTCATTAGAAGTCAGTGCCAAGTTGTGAAACTTTAAGTAAGTGCGTAAGCAGTCCACTGACACCTAAATCCCTTCTTCCTCCTGTACCCAAGTTCCTGCAAGCCACACCACCAACTCCTTCAACGTCAACTTCTTCCTCAGTCAGGAACATCAGTAGTCCTGCAGGCCATGTCACTGGCAAGACTGAGGAGTCCTCTCCTAACTGGGATTCCTCTGGAGGATCCTTGAGTGGTATACCTACTGCTGCTGTTCTTGCCACTGCTGTTGTTGCTGCTGGGAGTCAATCGTCATCCCAGAGGGAAAGTCAGAAGGCCACTTGTACTACTTCCAGTAAGCAATTGACTGTCCAACAGTCCTTTGAGAGGAAGATGAAATATGACAGCAGTCATCCTTTTGCAAAGCGGATAACTGAGGCCTTGACAGCTATGTTGGTGTTAGACGTGCATCCGGTATTCGCCATTAGTTCAGTGGGACTTAGAGAATTAATGAAGGTAGTGTTCCCCCGGTACCAAATCGCATCTAGGTTTCACTTCACTAGGCAGGCGATACTGAGAATGTACAGACGTCAGAAAAAGTGTCCTCAGTGTCCAAAAAAATGCAGTTGTATGCACTTTTCACTTAACCATGGACATGTGGACAAGTGGAACAGGGCAGACTAAGGACTATATGACTGTGACACCCCACTGGGTAGATGTGTTGCACCAGTAGCAGCATCTCGCAAATGCCAACTCATTCCTAGGCAGGCTACGTTATATATCACCGCTTTCCATAAGAGTCACACAGCAGACAACCTCTTACTGAAACTAACGGACATCATAGCACAATGGCTTACCCCAATTAGACTCTTCTGGGGATTTATGATATCGGATTTATCTTCTGGGGATTTATGATATCGGACAATACCACCAATATTGTGCGTGCATTACATCTGGGCAAATTCCAGTACGTTCCCTGTTTTGCACATTTAATTTGGTGGTGCAGAATTTTTGAAAAATGACAAGGGCGTGCAGGAGATGCTGTCGGTGGCCCAAAAAATTGTGGACCACTTACAATATTCAACCACCACGTGCCGAAGACTGGAGCACCAGCAAACACTCCTGAACCTGCCCCGCCATCACCTGAAGTAAGAGGTGGTAAGGAGGTGGAATTCAACACTCTATATGCTTCAGAGGATTGAGGATCAGCAAAAGGTCATTCAAGCCTATACATCCACCTACGATATATGCAAAGGAAGGGGAATGCACCTGACTCAAGCGCAGTGGAGAATAATTTCCGTCTTGTGCAAGGTTCTACAACCCTTCGAACTTGCCACACGGGAAGTCAATTCAGACACTGCCAGCTTGAGTCAGGTCATTCCCCTCATCAGGGATTTGCAGAAGCAGCTGGAGAAATTGAAGGAGGAGCTAAGACGGAGCGATTCCGCAAAGTTTGTGGGACTTGTGGATGGAGCCCTTCATTCGCTTTGCCAGGATTCAATGGTGGTCAATCTGTTGAAATCAGAGCACTACATTTTGGCCACCGTGCTCGATCCTAGGTTTAAAGCCTATGTTGTATCTCTCTTTCCAGCAGACACAAGTGTGCAGAGGTTCAAAGACCTGCTGGTGAGACAATTGTCAACTCAAGCAGATTGTGACACATCAAAAGCACCTCCTTAATTTTCTCTCGCAACTGGGGCTGTGAGGAAAATAATAAGATTTCCTAGCCAACCCGCTGGTGGTGATGCAGGGCAGTCAGGAGCAAGTACTGACATCTGGTCCGGACTGAAGGACCTGCCAACGATTACTGACATGTCTACTGTCACTGCATATGATTCTGTCACCATTGAAAGAATGGTGGAGGATTATATGAGTGACAGCATCCAAGTAGGCATGTCAGACAGTCCATATGTATACTGGCAGGAAAAAGAGGCAATTTGGAAGCCCTTGCACAAACTGGCTTTATTTTATCTAAGTTGCCCCCCCCTCCAGTGTGTACTCTGAAAGAGTGTTTAGTGCATCCGGTAACCTTGTCAGCGATCGGCGTAGGAGGTTACTTCCACAAAATGTGGAGATGATGTTCATCAAAATTAATTATAAATTCCTCTGGGAAGACCGTTACCAGCAATTGCCTCCAGAAAGTACACAGGGACCTGTGATGGTGGATTCCAGTGGGGACGAATTAATAATCTGTGAGGAGGGGGATGTACACAGTGAAAGGGGTGAGGAATCGGACGATGAGGAGGAGGTGGACATCTTGCCTCTGTAGAGCCAGTTTGTGCAAGGAGTTTTTGGTGGGGGCCCAAACAAACCAGTAATTTCAGCCACAGTCGTGTGGCAGACCATGTTGCTGAAATGATTGGTTTGTTAAAGTGTGCATGTCCTGTTCATGCAACATGTCCTTAGGAGGGCCCATGGAAATTTCCATCTTCCACCTCTTTTTCTTCTTTGCATCATGTGCTATTTGGAGACAAGTTTTTTAACGTGCCATCCTGTCTGACACTGCCATACAACTCCAGGGGTACTGCCATATAAGTCCAGGGGTACTGCCGTATAAGTCCAGTCCAGTGGTGCTGTCTTGTGCTGCTTTAGCCCAGTGGTGTTGTCTTGTGCTGCTATAAGTCCAGTTGTGGTGTCCTGTGCTGTATATTATTTACTCCAAATAAAAGGGTTATATACATTACTTATATTATCATCCAAATATTTTTTAAAGGGTTTGCCCTGTGAGGTGTAGGGGTAAGCTTGCCTGTGCTGCATATTATTATAATAGCTCCAAATAAAAGGGTTATTGTTATCCAAATTAATTTTACAGGCTTTGCCGTGTGTGTGTGTGTGTGTGTGGTTTAGAAGTACCCTCTCCTGTGCCACCAATATTGTGCATGTATTACATCTGGGCAAATTCCAGTATGCCCCATGTTGTTTGTGCCGCACACTTGTGTCGCTTAGCTTAGTCATACAGCTACCTCATTGCACCTCTTTTTCTTCTTTGCATGATGTGCTGTTTGGTACCTAGTTTTTGAAAAATGCCATCCTGTCTGTAACTGCAGTGCCACTCCTAGATAGGCCAGGTGTTTGTGTCGCACACTTGTGTCGCTTAGCTCAGTCATACAGCTACCTCATTGTACCTCTTTTTCTTCTTTGCATGATGTTCTGTTTGGGGCTAGTTTTTTTAAGTGCCATCCTGTTTACCTTTGCAGTCCCACTCCTAGATGGGCCAGGTGTTTGTGCCACACACTTGTGTCACTTAGCTTAGTCATACAGCCACCTCGGTGCAACTTTTTTGCCTAAAAACAATATTGTGAGGTGTTCAGAATAGACTGGAAATAAGTGGAAATGAATGTTATTGAGGTTAATAATACAGTAGGATCAAAATTACCCCCAAATTTTGTGATTTTAGCTGTTTTTATGTTTGTTTGTTTTTCAAATCATCCAGATCAAAAACCAAAACCAAAACATGACAGGGTGGTTTTGGCAAAACCAATACAGATCAAAAACACGAGCATGGAACCAGAACCAAAACACAAAACACGAGAAGTGCCCGCCGCACATCTTTATATTTTTCATATACTTTATACAGTAAAAACTCTGGCACAAATGTTAGTATGACAGAAAAGGCTCTGCCTCACCTGCCTCACCCCACCGCATGTCACTGCTGGAGTGCCATGTGGCACCAGCAGTGATTTCCTACTGATATGCAGGGTTGGGATCCTGCATCACTAACTGCTACTGGAGTTAACAATATATACAATTTCATTGTAACTGGGCAGCATGTTTAATATAGTGGATAGAGTTGCTGTCTAACAGCCACAACATTAAAGTCTAGGGTTTTATACCCACCAAGGCCCTATCTGTGTGAAATCCAAAAAGTTATTGGTACAGTAGATTGGTCCAGGGACTAATGTGAATGACCATATATTCTCTGTAAAGTTAAATAAATAACTGTTATTGAATGAATGAATGAATGAATGAAAGAAAGAATGAATAAACAAATCAAAAGGATGACATTTTTAAGAATAAAATGAAATTGGCAATAAAAACACACCTTTCCATATACACAGAGTAGGGCACCAGAGCAGAAAGAAACATATAGATTTTGACCTTATATCAACTTTGACACTTTAAGATGTTTCATCTATTTTAAGTCACTGGGGTAAATTAACTAACATTCGTAATTTTCCGTTTGAGGTCAAAGTTCAATCACGAATGACATCGAAAGTGTAAATATGCAACTTTTTGAATTTATTACGACTAATTTACTAAGCTGCCGTATTCTGCATTTTCGGTTTTTCCGATGTCGATGTCATTCGTTTTTTTAGGCAGTGTTTTACGTGAGTGACTTGTAAAACACCTCCGACTTTAATACAATGAATCTCGTCCGGATCTGAGAGATCCGTGCTGGGCTTCATTGTGCACCTTGTAAAAAAAAAAAAAAAATGTTTAAACTTTAAAAAAAAATTGCGTGGGGTCCCCCCTCCAAAGCCAAACCAGCCTCGGGCTCTTTGAGCCGGTCCTGGTTGCAAAAATATGGGAAAAAAATTGACAGGGGTTCTTCCATATTTAAACAACCAGCACCGGGCTCTGCGCCTGGTCCTGGTTCCAAAAATATGGGGGACAAAAAGCGTAGGGGTCCCCCGTATTTTTGAAACCAGCACCGGGCTCCACTAGCTGGACAGATAATGCCACAGCCGGGGGTCACTTTTATACAGCGCCCTGCGGCCGTGGCATTAAATACCCAACTAGTCACCCCTGGCCGGGGTACCCTGGAGGAGTGGGAACCCCTTCAATCAAGGGGTCACCCCCCTCCAGCCACCCAAGGGCCAGGGGTGAAGCCCGAGGCTGTCCCCCCCATCCATGGGCTGCGGATGGGAGGCTGATAGCCATTGTGTAAAAAAATGAATATTGTTTTTAGTAGCAGTACTACAAGTCCCAGCAAGCCTCCCCCGCAAGCTGGTACTTGGAGAACCACAAGTACCAGCATGCGGCGGAAAACCGGGCATGCTGGTACCTGTAGTACTGCTACTAAAAAAATACCCCAATAAAAACATAAGACACACACCTTGAAAGTATAACTTTAATACATACATCCACACCACCATATACACATACTTACCTTATGTTCACACGAGGGTCGGTCCTCTTCTCCATGTAGAATCCATGGTGTACCTGTTGAAAAAATTATACTCACAAAATCCAGGGTAGAAGGCTCTTCTGCTTGTAATCCATTTGTAATCCACGTACTTGTAAAAATAAAAAAACGGACACCCGACCTCGAACTGAAAGGGGCCCCATGTTTTCACATGGGACCCCTTTCCCCGAATTCCAGAAACCCCCTCTGACTTATGTCTAAGTGGGTTTCTTCAGCCAATCAGGGAGCGCCACGTTGTGGCACCCTCCTGATTGGCTGTGTGCTCCTGTACTGTCTGACAGGCGGCACACAGCAGTGTTACAATGTAGCGCCTATGCGCTCCATTGTAACCAATGGTGGGAACTTTGTGGTCAGCGGTGAGGTTACTTTCGGTCAACCGCTGACCACAAAGTTCCCACCATTGGTTACAATGGAGCGCATAGGCGCTACATTGTAACACTGCCGTGTGCCGCCTGTCAGACAGTACAGGAGCACACAGCCGATCAGGAGGGTGCCACAACGTGGCGCTCCCTGATTGGCTGAAGAAACCCACTTAGACATAAGTCAGAGGGGGTTTCTGGCATTTGGGGAAAGGAGTCCCATGTGAAAACATGGGGCCCCTTTCAGTTCGAGGTCGGGTGTCCGTTTTTTTATTTTTACAAGTATGTGGATTACAAATGGATTACAAGCAGAAGAGCCTTCTACCCTGGATTTTGTGAGTATAATTTTTTCAACAGGTACACCATGGATTCTACATGGAGAAGAGGACAGACCCTCGTGTGAACATAAGGTAAGTATGTGTATATGGTGGTGTGGATGTATGTATTAAAGTTATACTTTCAAGGTGTGTATCTTATGTTTTTATTGGGGTATTTTTTTAGTAGTAGTACTACAGGTACCAGCGGGCCCGGTTTTCCGCCGCATGCTGGTACTTGTGGTTCTCCAAGTACCAGCTTGCGGGGGAGGCTTGCTGGGACTTGTAGTACTGCTACTAAAAACAATATTCATTTTTTTACACAATGGCTATCAGCCTCCCATCCGCAGCCCATGGATGGGGGGGACAGCCTCGGGCTTCACCCCTGGCCCTTGGGTGGCTGGAGGGGGGGGACCCCTTGATTGAAGGGGTTCCCACTCCTCCAGGGTACCCCGGCCAGGGGTGACTAGTTGGGTATTTAATGCCACGGCCGCAGGGCGCTGTATAAAAGTGACCCCCGGCTGTGGCATTATCTGTCCAGCTAGTGGAGCCCGGTGCTGGTTTCAAAAATACGGGGGACCCCTACGCTTTTTGTCCCCCGTATTTTTGGAACCAGGACCAGGTGCAGAGCCTGGTGATGGTTGTTTAAATATGGGGGAACCCCTGTCAATTTTTTTCCCATATTTTTGCAACCAGGACCGGCTCAAAGAGCCCGAGGCTGGTTTGGCTTAGGAGGGGGGACCCCACGCAATTTTTTTCCTAAAAATTATCACTTTCCCATCCCCTTCCCACTGATAAACATGCACGGATCTCATGGATCCCTGCATGCCTATCCAAACACGGGATAAAAAAGCAGGTCTTGGTTTTTTTAGCACTTTTTTACGAATTGTATTTCTGCACGGCAGTGTTTGGCTATTGTCGGCAGTGTTTGTGATTTGCACTTTTTAGTAAATTCCCGATTTCTACCAAATTGCAGGCGTATTTGACCGATGGTGTATTGATTCGTGATTTTTTCCTAGGACTTCCAAAATATTACGAATGCCCTCATCACTGCCGTGATTTTTGCTTAGTAAATTACCGAGATGACACTTTGAAGAAAAAACGGCATCTCGGTCAAAATCGGGACCTTAGTAAATATACCCCAGTGTGTGATTTCACTGACCATTGTGGTTAGTGGGCCTAATTCAGACCTGATCGCAGCAGCAAATTTGTTCTCTAATGGGCATAACCATGGGGGTCATTCCGAGTTGATCGTAGCTGTGCAAAATTTTGCACAGCTACAATCAACTTTCCTGACATGTGGGGGGACGCCCAGCACGGGGCTAGTCCGCCCGCATGTCAGTCCGACCCCCCCTCGCAGAAGTGCAAAGGCATCGCACAGCGGCGATTCCTTTGCACTTCAGGAGTAACTCCCGGCCAGCGCAGCTTTAGCGAGCTGGCCGGGAGCTACTCCCCATTCCCTTACCCGCAGTGGCTGCGTGTGACATCACGCAGCCGCTGTGGTACGCCCCCCGTTCGGTCCGTTCATGCCTACCTTGGCCGGACCACGCCTACAAAACGGTGGGCAAATGCCGCCGTTTCGCCCCCTCCTGCCCATCAATCGCCTCTGCCTGTCAATCAGGCAGAGGCGATCGCTGTCCTGCCGCGGCCTTCGGCCGTTCCGCATGCGCAGGCGCACAAAGGCGCCGGTGCATGCACAGCAGGGACCTGTTCGCTCTGCTGCATGAAAACGCAGCGAGCGAACGGGTTGGCATGACCCCCCATGTGCAGTGCAGTTGCGGCAGATAACATGCGCAGAGATAGTTACATTTGGGTGGGGTGTGTTCAAACTGAAATCTAAATTGCAGTGTCAAAATAAGACAGCCAGTATTTACCCTGCACAGAAACAATATAACCCACCCATATCTAACTCTCTCTGCACATGTTATATCTGCCCCCCCCTGCAGTGCACATAGAGGGTCATTCACATTCTGACCTGATCACTCTCTAGCGCTTTTTGCAGCGCTGCGACCAGGTCAGAACTGTTCATGCAAATGCACTGCAATGCACAGGCGCGTCGCACGAGTACAAAGCGGATCGTTGCTGTGCGATGTGTTTTACGAAGAATCCATTCGCACAGCCAATCGCAAGGTGATTGACAGGAAGAAGGCGTTTGTGGCTGGCAACTGACCAATTTCAGGGAGTGTCTGGAAAAACGCAGGCGTGTCCCAGCATTTGTAGGGAGGGTGTCTGACGTCAATTCCTGCACCGGACAGGCTTAAGTGATCGCAGCAGCTGAGTAAATTATGGGCAACTCAGAAACTGGACAAAGTTTTTTTGTATCGCTTGGCTGCACATGCGATTGCACACTTGCACAGCTAAAATACACTCCCTGATGTGCGGTGACTTTGCGAATGCAGGACTGCAAAAAACAGCTAGCGAGCGATCATGTATAAATGACCCCCATGGTTTTGCCCATTAGAGAAAGATTTTGCTGCTGTGATCAGGTCTGAATTAGGCCGAATGTCTGCACATCAAATTATGAAGTCACAAAAATATAAAATGTAAAGAAGCCTTTGTAATAATTGCAGGAGACCTCAGTTGATTATAATACCTCTAATAAGGCTTTCCTTTTACAGTTCTATTCAATATTTCACCCTACAATATGGGGAAAAAAATGAAAAGAGGCTTCAGACATATGATGAACCTTTCAGTAACCTCTTCTTTCAGTGTACTGTAATTATCATTGAAATAGGGATTCTTTAAATTCCTTTCCTCTGTCTCCTTTCTAACAGTATGTGTTCCCAGACTGTTAATACAAAGATGGAAATAACATGTATTTTAATTTGCCCTTTGTTATCGTAATCTCCACAGTCTTTGCTTTTAAATAAATCTCTGTATGACTTTCTCTTTGTTGATATATATATATATATATATATATATATATAAGATAGCATGGGTCCGGCACTCCTCGATGAAACTGCACTACTGCATCGGTGCCTTCACATGTACTGCTGTACACAAATACAGGGCTGTCTTAACAGCAGTGTAGGCCCCTGGGCACAACAATGCACTGGGCCCCCTACCCATCCTCCAGCGGTAGGGGTGGGGGTGCTGTCAGCAGCAACTTTGATGTCCTGTGGGCAGTAGGGCGTGTTCTATCTACCGCTCAGTAATTAGGACCTGGAGCAGTAATTTCTGCTAATTACTCCTTTACTGCACAGTGGAAGATGAGGTGGGAGCAAGAACACTTAGAGGTAAAAGAAGCATTGGGATGAATTTAGGGGCCCGGTACATAACTTCCAGGGTGGTAGGGGTGTGTAATATGCAGGGGAGGGTGGAGAGTGGAGTGGACTTAATATTCATAATTTTCCGGTGGGAGGGCAGCTTGCTTGACTGCAGATATCTCCAGTGCCTGGATATAGATTTCTTAGCTTTGAATTCAATAAAAAAAATAAAAAGTCCCACCTTTCAAGAGGTTCTGGGGACCTGGGGATCAGATTTCAGGAGCCAGAGCAATCCACCGGCAAAAATATAAAACTGCAAACCAGATGTGTGTAGCTGGAGCAGGGACCAACTACTTGAAGGCTTATATCTCCATTTCTGGGCATAGTAGAGACAAGTTGCCAGTGTCCACTGAAAGGGGGGAGTCCTATCTTTTGGAGAATACCCTCAGAAAAACTCTACGTCAGACAGAACTTGAGATATCTGGCTGGGAAGAGCAATTAACAGTCTTGGATGGGGACCACTGCTTCGAAGTCAGATATCTCCGGTTCCCCAGGGCCGATTTAAAAAAATCTGGTACCGCTGGAAAGAGGGGACCCTCAGCTATAAGCATAGGGCCCTTAGACTCCTGGGGCCCTTGGGCAAGAGCCCATTGAGCCCATATGAAAAGACGGCCCTGCACAAATATAGTTACCCCTGTGCGGCACTCGATTCTTAACAAACGGACTCTGGAGACCAGTAAAGTTTCAACAACGTTTCAGTGCTCGCAAGCACTATCGTCAGGTTTATAAGATTAAACTGAACATTACATACCTTAAATACACGTGCACCTCAACCCCCGGCGCGGCGTTTTTCACGGGTGCACGTGTATTTAAGGTATGTAATGTTCAGTTTAATCTTATAAACCTGACGATAGTGCTTGCGAGCACTGAAACGTTGTTGAAACTTTACTGGTCTCCAGAGTCCGTTTGTTAAGAATCGAGTGCCACACTGGGGTAACTATATATATTTATATATATATATTTATTAGTGATGAGCGGGTTCGGTTCCTCGGAAACCGAACCCCCCCGAACTTCACCCATTTTACACGGGTCCGAGGCATACTCGGATTCTCCCGTATGGCTCGGTTAACCCGAGCGCGCCCGAACGTCATCATCCCGCAGTCGGATTCTCGCGAGATTCGTATTCTATATAAGGAGCCGCACGTCGCCGCCATTTTCACTCGTGCATTGGAAATGTTAGGGAGAGGACGTGGCTGGCGTCCTCTCCGTTTATTAATGTTACTGCAAATATTTGTGATTATTGCTTAATTGTGGGGACTGGGGAGCAGCTGTATTATATAGGAGGAGTACAGTGCAGAGTTTTGCTGATCAGTGACCACCAGTTTTATCCGTTCTCTGCCTGAAAAACGCTCCATATCTGTGCTCAGTGTGCTGCATATATCTGTGCTCACACTGCTTTATTGTGGGGACTGGGGACCAGCAGTATTATATAGGAGGAGTACAGTGGAGAGTTTTGCTGACCAGTGACCACCAGTATTATACGTTGTCTGCCTGAAAAACGCTTCATATCTGTGCTCAGTGTGCTGCATATATCTGTGCTCACACTGCTTTATTGTGGGTACTGGGGACCAGCAGTATTATATAGGAGGAGTACAGTGCAAAGTTTTGCTGACCAGTGACCACCAGTATTATATGTTGTCTGCCTGAAAAACGCTCCATATCTGTGCTCAGTGTGCTGCATATATCTGTGCTCACACTGCTTTATTGTGGGGACTGGGGACCAGCAGTATTATATAGGAGGAGTACAGTGCAGAGTTTTGCTGACAGTGACCACCAGTATATATAGCAGTACGGTACGGAAGGCCACTGCTCTACCTACCTCTGTGTCGTCAAGTATACTATCCATCTAGATTCTATACCTGTGTTGCATTTTAGTTTTGCAGTTTGCTGACAGTGACCACCAGTATATATAGCAGTACGGTACGGAAGGCCACTGCTCTACCTAACTCTGTGTCGTCAAGTATACTATCCATCTAGATTCTATAACTGTGGTGCATTTTAGTTTTGCAGTTTGCTGACAGTGACCACCAGTATATATAGCAGTACGGTATGGAAGGCCACTGCTCTACCTACCTCTGTGTCGTCAAGTATACTATCCATCTAGATTCTATACCTGTGGTGCATTTTAGTTTTGCAGTTTGCTGACAGTGACCCAGTGGCGTAACTACTACCCCCGCAGTCCTCGCGGTGGCTTGGGGGCGAGGGCTGCGGGGGCGCCACTGATTTACAGCAGACTGACATGCGGACGAGCGTCCGCATGTCAGTCTGCTTTCTCCTTCCCTCCGCCGCTTGTTGGAGGGACACGGAGGGCACAGTCTCTCCTGTGTCCCTCCTGCTGCATCATCTCCGGCGGCCGCGGGTCTGATAGGGAGAAGTGCCGTCCGTGAGCTCTAATTGGCTCACGGACGGCACTTCCCCCTATTAGACCCGCGGCCGCCGGAGATGATGCAGCAGGAGGGACACAGGAGAGGCTGTACCCTCCGTGTCCCTCCAAAAAGCGGCGGCGGCGGCGGCGGCGGGGGGGGGATGATATCTGGCACTGGGGGGAATAACTAGCAGGGGAGGGATATCTGGCACTGGGGCATTGTCTGGCACTGGGGGCATATATGGCACTGGGGGGGGATATCTGGCACTGGGGCATTATCTGGCACTGGGGGGGAATATCTGGCGGGGGGGGTGGATGTCTGGCACGGTGGGGGAATAACTGGCAGGGGGGGGAGATATCTGGCACTGGGGCATTATCTGGCACTGGGGGGGAATAACTGGCAGGGGGGGGGATATCTGGCACTGGGGCATTTTCTAGCACTGGGGGCATATATGGCACTGAGGGGGAATATCTGGCAGGGTGGGATATCTGGCACTGGGGCATTATCTGGCACTGGGGGCATATATGACACTGGGGGGGAATAACTGGCAGGGGGGGATACCTGGCACTGGGGCATTATCTGGCACTGAGGGCATATATGACACTGGGGGGGGAATAACTGGCAGGGGGGGGATATCTGGCACTGGGGCATTATCTGGCACTGGGGGCATATATGGCACTGGGGGGGGGATATCTGGCAGGGGGGGGATATCTGGCACTGGGGCATTATCTGGCACTGGGGGCATATATGGCACTGGGGGGAATATCTGGCACTAGGGGCATATATGGCACTGGAGGGGGGGAATATCTGGCACCGGGGGCATATATGGCACTGGGGGGGGGATATCTGGCACTGGGGGCATATATGGCACTGGGGGGGGCATATCTGTCACTGGGGGCATATTTGGCACTGGGGGGGAATATATGGCACTGGGGGCATATCTGGCACTGGGGCATATGTGGCACTGGGGGGGAATATCTGGCACTGGGGGCATATGTGGCACTGGGGGGGGTATATGTGTACCTGGCACATGGGGGGGGCTATATTTGGCACTGGGGCATGTGAGTACCTGGCACCGTGGGGGAATATCTGGCACTGGGGACATATGTGGCACTGGGAGCACAGCCCTAGCAACGAGCATGACACACAGTGCATGAAACACCTGGCAACGGGCATGACACACAGTGCATGAAACACCTGGCAACGAGCATGACACCCAGTGCATGAAACCCCTGGCAACGAGCATGACACCCTGAGCATGAAAACCCCTGGCACCGTGCATGGAACCAAGAGCATGAAACCCCTGGCAACGAGCATGACACCCAGTGCATGAAACCCCTGACAGCGAGCAGGTAATTGAAAAGTAATTAGAAGCCTTACTGTAGGACTTAATGTGTAATGGGCATTACGGTGTGTGGCATAATGTATCACGGACATTGCGGTGTGTGTCATAATGTGTCACAGGCATTACGGTGTATGGTATACTATATCGCGGGCATTGTGATATGTGGTATAATGTCTCAGGGTCATTGCAGTGTGTGGCATAATGTATCACGGACATTGCAGTGTGTGTCATAATGTGTCAGGCATTACGGTGTGTGGTATACTATATCACGGGCATTGTGGTATGTGGTATAATGTCTCAGGGTCATTGCAGTGTGGCATAATACATAACGGGCATTGCGGTGTGTGGCATAGGGTGTAACGGGCAGGGCATTGTGGTATGTGTCACAGGCATTACGGTGTATGGTATACTATATCACGGGCATTGTGGTATAATGTATCACGGACATTGCGGTGTGTGTCATAATGTGTCACAGACATTGTATGTGCTATAATGTATCAGGGGCATTGCAGTGTGTAGCATAATGTATAACCGGCATTGCGATTCCTGTCATAATGTGTCACAGGCATTACGGTGTGTGGCATAATGTGTCACGGGCATTACGGTGTGTGGCATAATGTGTCGGGGGCATTACAGTGTGTGCATATTGTGTCGTGCATTATTGTGTGTGGAATAATGTCTAAGGGCATTGCAGTATGTGGCATAATGTATACTGGGCATTACTATAATGAGGAAAAATGACAAATAATGTAAGGGGCATGAATCAGGATTGTTTTTCTTTCCTGTGGTGGCCAACGTATGGGCGTGCAGGTTGCAGAACTGGGGTATAAGGTGGTCTTTTCCTGCAATGCCACGCCCCTTTATGCGAAACCACGCCCATTCCAACGAAACCACACCCCTTATTTTGCATATTTATCCCTTTCTTGCTCCCAATTATGTAGCATGAAGGAGGGGGGGGCGCCGAATAATTTTTTGGCTTGGGGGAGAAAAATTTCTAGTTACGCCACTGCAGTGACCACCAGTATATATAGCAGTACGGTACGGAAGGCCACTGCTCTACCTACCTCTGTGTCGTCAAGTATACTATCCATCTAGATTCTATACCTGTGTTGCATTTTAGTTTTGCAGTTTGCTGACAGTGACCACCAGTATATATAGCAGTACGGTACGGAAGGCCACTGCTCTATCTAACTCTGTGTCGTCAAGTATACTATCCATCTAGATTCTATAACTGTGGTGCATTTTAGTTTTGCAGTTTGCTGACAGTGACCACCAGTATATATAGCAGTACGGTATGGAAGGCCACTGCTCTACCTACCTCTGTGTCGTCAAGTATACTATCCATCTAGATTCTATACCTGTGGTGCATTTTAGTTTTGCAGTTTGCTGACAGTGACCACCAGTATATATAGCAGTACGGTACGGAAGACCACTGCTCTACCTACCTCTGTGTCGTCAAGTATACTATCCATCTAGATTCTATACCTGTGGTGCATTTTAGTTTTGCAGTTTGCTGACAGTGACCACCAGTATATATAGCAGTACGGTATGGAAGGCCACTGCTTTACCTACCTCTGTGTCGTCAAATATACTATCCA
This sequence comes from Pseudophryne corroboree, assembly GCF_028390025.1. Taxonomy (NCBI): domain Eukaryota; kingdom Metazoa; phylum Chordata; class Amphibia; order Anura; family Myobatrachidae; genus Pseudophryne; species Pseudophryne corroboree. Next base: position 679,881,661 of record NC_086448.1, read on the forward strand.
TCTAGATTCTATACCTGTGGTGCATTTTAGTTTTGCAGTTTGCTGACAGTGACCACCAGTATATATAGCAGTACGGTACGGAAGGCCACTGCTCTACCTACCTCTGTGTCATCAAGTATACTATCCATCTAGATTCTTTACCTGTGGTGCATTTTAGTTTTGCAGTTTGCTGACAGTGACCACCAGTATATATAGCAGTACGGTACGGAAGGCCACTGCTCTACCTACCTCTAAGTCGTCAAGTATACTATCCATCCATACCTGTGGTGCATTTCAGTTGTGCGCAGTATATATAGTAGTAGGCCATTGCTATTGATGCTGGCATATAATTCCACACATTAAAAAATGGAGAACAAAAATGTGGAGGTTAAAATAGGGAAAGATCAAGATCCACTTCCACCTCGTGCTGAAGCTGCTGCCACTAGTCATGGCCGAGATGATGAAATGGCATCAACGACGTCTGCCAAGGCCGATGCCCAATGTCATAGTACAGAGCATGTAAAATCCAAAAACAAAAGTTCAGTAAAATGACCCAAAAATCAAAATTGAAAGCATCTGATGAGAAGCGTAAACTTGCCAATATGCCATTTACGACACGGAGTGGCAAGGAACGGCTGAGGCCCTGGCCTATGTTCATGGCTAGTGGTTCAGATTCACATGAGGATGGAAGCACTCATCCTCTCGCTAGAAAAATTAAAAGACTTCAGCTGGCAAAAGCACAGCAAAGAACTGTGCATTCTTCTAAATCACAAATCCCCAAGGAGAGTCCAATTGTGTCGGTTGCGATGCCTGACCTTCCCAACACTGGACGGGAAGAGCTTGCGCCTTCCACCATTTGCACGCCCCCTGCAAGTGCTGGAAGGAGCACCCGCAGTCCAGTTCCTGATAGTCAAATTGAAGATGTCACTGTTGAAGTACACCAGGATGAGGATATGGGTGTTGCTGGCGCTGGGGAGGAAATTGACAAGGAGGATTCTGATGGTGAGGTGGTTTGTTTAAGTCAGGCACCCGGGGAGACACCTGTTGTCCATGGGACGAATATAGCCATTGACATGCCTGGTCAAATAACAAAAAAAAATCACCTCTTCGGTGTGGAATTATTTCAACACAAATGCGGACAACAGGTGTCAAGCCGTGTGTTGTCTTTGTCAAGGTGTAATAAGTAGGGGTAAGGACGTTAACCACCTAGGAACATCCTCCCTTATACGTCACCTGGACCGCATTCATCAGAAGTTAGTGACAAGTTCAAAAACTTTGGATGACAGCGGAAGCAGTCCACTGACCACTAAATCCCTTCCTCTTGTAACCAAGCTCCTGCAAACCACACCACCAAATCCCTCAGTGTCAATTTCCACCTTACACAGGAAAGCCAATAGTCCTGCAGGCCACGTTACTGGCAAGTTTGACAAGTCCTCTCCTGCCTGGGATTCCTCCGATGCATCCTTGAGTGTAACGCCTACTGCTGCTGGTGCTGCTGTTGTTGCTGCTGGGAGTCGATCGTCATCCCAGAGGGGAAGTCGGAAGACCACTTGTACTACTTCCAGTAAGCAATTGACTGTCCAACAGTCCTTTGCGAGGAAAATGAAATATCACATCAGTCATCCTGCTGCAAAGCGGATAACTCAGGTCTTGTCAGCCTGGGTGGTGAGAAACGTGTGTCCGGTATCCACCGTTAATTCACAGGCAACTAGAGACTTGATTGAGGTACTGTGTCCCCGGTACCAAATACCATCTAGGTTCCATTTCTCTAGGCAGGCGATACCGAAAATGTACACAGACGTCAGAAAAAGAGTCACCAGTGTCCTAAAAAATGCAGTTGTACCCAATGTCCACTTAACCACGGACATGTGGACAAGTGGAGCAGGGCACACTCAGGACTATATGACTGTGACAGCCCACTGGGTAGGTGTATTGCCTCCCGCAGCAAGAACAGCAGCGGCGGCACCAGTAGCAGCATCTCGCAAACGCCAACTCGTTCCTAGGCAGGCTACGCTTTGTATCACCGCTTTCCATAAGAGGCACACAGCTGACAACCTCTTACGGAAACTGAGGAACATCATCGCAGAATGGCTTACCCCAATTGGACTCTCCTGGGGATTTGTGACATTGGACAACACCACCAATATTGTGCGTGCATTACATCTGGGTAAATTCCAGCACGTCCCATGTTTTGCACATACCTTGAATTTGGTGGTGCAGAATTATTTAAAAAACGACAGGGGCGTGCAAGAGATGCTGTCGGTGGCCCGAAGAATTGCGGGCCACTTTTGGCATTCAGCCACCGCGTGCCGAAGACTGGAGCACCAGCAAACAGTCCTGAACCTGCCCTGCCATCATCTGAAGCAAGAGGTGGTAACGAGGTGGAATTCAACCCTCTATATGCTTCAGAGGATGGAGGAGCAGCAAAAGGCCATTCAAGCCTATATATCTGCCCACGATATAGGCATAGGAGGGGGAATGCACCCGGCTCAAGTGCAGTGGAGAATGATTTCAACATTGTGCAAGGTTCTGCAACCCTTTGAACTTGCCACACGTGAAGTCAGTTCAGACACTGCCAGCCTGAGTCAGGTCATTCCCCTCATCAGGCTTTGCAGAAGAAGCTGGAGACATTGAAGGAAGAGCTAAAACAAAGCGATTCCGCTAGGCATGTGGGACTTGTTGATGGAGCCCTTAATTCGCTTAACCAGGATTCACGGGTGGTCAATCTGTTGAAATCAGAGCACTACATTTTGGCCACCGTGCTCGATCCTAGATTTAAAACCTACGTTGTATCTCTCTTTCCAGCAGACACAAGTCTGCAGAGGTTCAAAGACCTGCTGGTGAGAAAATTGTCAAGTCAAGCGGAACGTGACCCGTCAACAGCTCCTCCTTCACATTCTCCCACAACTGGGGGTGCGAGGAAAAGGCTAAGAATTCCGAGCCCACCCGCTGGCGGTGATGCAGAGCAGTCTGGAGCGAGTGCTGACATCTGGTCTGGACTGAAGGACCTGCCAACGATTACTGACATGTCGTCTACTGTCACTGCATATGATTCTGTCACCATTGAAAGAATGGTGGAGGATTATATGAGTGATCGCATCCAAGTAGGCACGTCAGACAGTCCGTACGTATACTGGCAGGAAAAAGAGGCAATTTAGAGGCCCTTGCACAAACTGGCTTTATTCTACCTAAGTTGCCCTCCTTCCAGTGTGTACTCCGAAAGAGTGTTTAGTGCAGCCGCTCACCTTGTCAGCAATCGGCGTACGAGGTTACTTCCAGAAAATGTGGAGAAGATGATGTTCATCAAAATTAATTATAATCAATTCCTCCGTGGAGACATTCACCAGCAATTGCCTCCAGAAAGTACACAGGGATCTGAGATGGTGGATTCCAGTGGGGACGAATTAATAATCTGTGAGGAGGGGGATGTACACAGTGAAAGGGGTGAGGAATCAGAGGATGATGATGAGGTGGACATCTTGCCTCTGTAGAGCCAGTTTGTGCAAGGAGAGATTGATTGCTTCTTTTTTGGTGGGGGCCCAAACCAACCAGTCATTTCAGTCACAGTCATGTGGCAGACCCTGTGGCTGAAATGATGGGTTCGTTAAAGTGTGCATGTCCTGTTTATACAACATAAGGGTGGGTGGGAGGGCCCAAGGACAATTCCATCTTGCCAATAAACACAAATGGAACACCAAATGTGTGCACCAATGTCCACACCTAATGCGTGAACAAGTGTGCACACTCCCCAGCGCTGATATAGATCAAGAAATGGAAGTTGAATGATGGTGCAGGCTGCTGCCCCAATTATAAGGATAATTGTATTCCTTATATTAAACAGACACCAATTAATCTGCATAGGAGAAACCCCTTTGCAAATAAAGAGGGGCGCTGACTGCACCAATCAATGGAGACCACACAATTATATCAATCATAAAATTACATAGAATTTATTTTTAAAAAACTTAATTTTCTCATACATGTGCTGCAGCACACACAAATGTATACAATCAAACAACCATGATTAATTATGCATCAAACCATATAATTCTCAGGTTAAAACACCATGGCTACTATAACAGCAGCAATCAATCAATTGACATTCAATTAGTAGATGTTTCAATTAATGTCCACTGAGTCGTGAAATGTGAGGTATGGGCTGATCTTCAAACACTGTGTGTTCAAGTGTTCCCAAAAGAAGCATAGAATTGTGTGTACACACTAATTAATATATTGAATTATAGCTATAATTGTTATATCACCTCCAACTGGTTTCAAACTGTATGTTGATCCATGATTCTACTCCCTCTGCTGGTACTCATTCCATTCAATTGCAGACTGGCTGGAGTAAATCTTTTTGCAGACAGCTACAGTGCTCCGGCTCCCTCTGCTGGTGGTTAGCCGTAATAGCGGGTACACTGATAATTTTGCCGTGGATCTTAGGCTGGATTCCAAATGATGAATGGAGGTGATACAACCTGACACAGTCCACTCGAAAACGCGTTTCTCCGCCTTCTAGCTCCTCAGCGGCTTCCTCAGTTCGAATGACTGTCTTCAGTGGGTCCCGTTTATATAAGCCTGGTGATTTGTTATTCCCGCGCCGATTTGCGCATGCGCACTTGATCGTGCGTTCCAAGCCTCACTTTCAGTCCCATCCTTTTATAGACTGTAGCGGCCATTTTAATAGCCCATTCCAGACCTCATTATCAACTCAGGAAATCATAGGGAAATATCATTAGAAACCAAGCCTCCTTTTGAATCCCGGTGGCCATCTTTGATTTCAATATATCACTTTAATCCATATATTCCCTATTTCGTTTTCACATGGCTGCTATAAATATAAATTATATCACAGTAATAATATGCATATTGATTTACCCCATGTATTTATTCATCCAACACTTATATTGTACACATGTGTACACATTATCCATAATACACATTGGTTATATATATCCATGTGTACAACACATAAATCCATGGGGAAAATCCAATCACCCCAAAGATTAAAATCAAGAAATAAAATAGCTAATAGTTACCCGCTTTAAATACTAATGTTGCATATGTATTTAAAAACATACGAACCCACCTAATAATATTACATGTCCGTGTGTTCATATAGCTCCATTGTATATGGGGGATATCTGATCTCTATTCATTTGTATTCATAGTCACCCCTATATGACCTCAGACATGCACAAGTATAAAAGTAGTCTCCACCTCCATTTCTCAATACCACAAAGAAGTATCTACCCATCCAATTTAATTACATATTTATTATTATATTTTATTGAGTTCCACCGAATCATTGAGTCCCTGCGGGATCAAGGTTTTAAGATTAAAAATCCAGAAGGCCTCTTTCTTACATAACCGTCTAAATCTGTCTCCTCCTCTATTTGTCACCGCCACCTGTTCTATTGCCATAATCCTAATATTTTCACTCTTACCTTCCCCACATCCTATAATATGACGATATAAATGAGTATTTCCTATTTTTTTATCTATTTAACGTTTATGCTCCATAAATCTTATGTGGAGCGCCCGAGTGGTGCGTCCCACATATTGTAGTCCACATATGCATTGTAAAACATATATCACATATGTGGACCTACAATTCAAAAAACTTTTTATAGTATATTTCTCTTTCGAGACTGATGAAGTGAATTGTGTTGTTTTTTATTCATATGTTTACATGTAGTACAGTTGGTCTTTCCACATTTGTGGAATCCTACTGGTGGTTTAGGTAACCACGTATTCTTTTGACCTCCTTGGACCCCAAATGATAGAGAATTTTTTCCTGAGAAGAAACTAGGTGCTATCACAGATTTTATATTAGTTGATTTTCTAAATATTACTTTATCAGTCAATTTTACCTCGGAATTTAGGGTTTCATCTAATCTCAATATTGACAAATTCTTTCTAATGATCTTCTTAATTTCATATGCATTTGTATTGAACTTAGTCACAAATGTTGTAGTCCGATCTGTCATTTTGTCTTTATTCTTTTTTATGTTGACATTAGTCGTATCTAACAAAGATTCTCTCTTTATATTTTCCACCTCCCCTAATGCCCAATCCAATATTGTTTTCGGGTATCCCTGTAACATGAATGCTTCATAGAGTGATTCTATTTGTTTCCTCGCTGCTTCGTTAGTAGAACAATTCCTTTTAATGCGAAGGAATTGTCCTTTGGGAATATTATCTTTCCACCGTTGCAAGTGGCTACTATTATAATGTAAATACCGATGCTGATCCACTTCTTTCACAAAAGTTTTTGTGGTAATCTCACCCTGTTCTATTTGTAACGCTATATCCAAAAAAGTGATTTGTGTGGGGTGACAACACCCCGTAAATTTTAATCCATATTCATTATGATTTAAACTATTAATAAATATTTCTGCTGATCCTACACTCCCTTCCCAAATGAAAAATAAATCATCAATGAAACGGCCATAGAGGACCAGGCCCGCCCCGAGTCCGCCCCCCCATATATGTTCCTCCTCAAACCTCCCCATAAAGAGTATTGCCAACCTCTTTATGGGGAGGTTTGAGGAGGAACATATATGGGGGGGCGGACTCGGGGCGGGCCTGGTCCTCTATGGCCGTTTCATTGATGATTTATTTTTCATTTGGGAAGGGAGTGTAGGATCAGCAGAAATATTTATTAATAGTTTAAATCATAATGAATATGGATTAAAATTTACGGGGTGTTGTCACCCCACACAAATCACTTTTTTGGATATAGCGTTACAAATAGAACAGGGTGAGATTACCACAAAAACTTTTGTGAAAGAAGTGGATCAGCATCGGTATTTACATTATAATAGTAGCCACTTGCAACGGTGGAAAGATAATATTCCCAAAGGACAATTCCTTCGCATTAAAAGGAATTGTTCTACTAACGAAGCAGCGAGGAAACAAATAGAATCACTCTATGAAGCATTCATGTTACAGGGATACCCGAAAACAATATTGGATCGGGCATTAGGGGAGGTGGAAAATATAAAGAGAGAATCTTTGTTAGATACGACTAATGTCAACATAAAAAAGAATAAAGACAAAATGACAGATCGGACTACAACATTTGTGACTAAGTTCAATACAAATGCATATGAAATTAAGAAGATCATTAGAAAGAATTTGTCAATATTGAGATTAGATGAAACCCTAAATTCCGAGGTAAAATTGACTGATCAAGTAATATTTAGAAAATCGACTAATATAAAATCTGTGATAGCACCTAGTTTCTTCTCAGGAAAAAATTCTCTATCATTTGGGGTCCAAGGAGGTCAAAAGAATACGTGGTTACCTAAACCACCAGTAGGATTCCACAAATGTGGAAAGACCAACTGTACTACATGTAAACATATGAATAAAAAAACAACACAATTCACTTCATCAGTCTCGAAAGAGAAATATACTATAAAAAGTTTTTTGAATTGTAGGTCCACGTATGTGATATATGTTTTACAATGCATATGTGGACTACAATATGTGGGACGCACCACTCGGGCGCTCCACATAAGATTTATGGAGCATAAACGTCAAATAGATAAAAAAATAGGAAATACTCATTTATATCGTCATATTATAGGATGTGGGGAAGGTAAGAGTGAAAATATTAGGATTATGGCAATAGAACAGGTGGCGGTGACAAATAGAGGAGGAGACAGATTTAGACGGTTATGTAAGAAAGAGGCCTTCTGGATTTTTAATCTTAAAACCTTGATCCCGCAGGGACTCAATGATTCGGTGGAACTCAATAAAATATAATAATAAATATGTAATTAAATTGGATGGGTAGATACTTCTTTGTGGTATTGAGAAATGGAGGTGGAGACTACTTTTATACTTGTGCATGTCTGAGGTCATATAGGGGTGACTATGAATACAAATGAATAGAGATCAGATATCCCCCATATACAATGGAGCTATATGAACACACGGACATGTAATATTATTAGGTGGGTTCGTATGTTTTTAAATACATATGCAACATTAGTATTTAAAGCGGGTAACTATTAGCTATTTTATTTCTTGATTTTAATCTTTGGGGTGATTGGATTTTCCCCATGGATTTATGTGTTGTACACATGGATATATATAACCAATGTGTATTATGGATAATGTGTACACATGTGTACACATGTGTACAATATAAGTGTTGGATGAATAAATACATGGGGTAAATCAATATGCATATTATTACTGTGATATAATTTATATTTATAGCAGCCATGTGAAAACGAAATAGGGAATATATGGATTAAAGTGATATATTGAAATCAAAGATGGCCACCGGGATTCAAAAGGAGGCTTGGTTTCTAATGATATTTCCCTATGATTTCCTGAGTTGATAATGAGGTCTGGAATGGGCTATTAAAATGGCCGCTACAGTCTATAAAAGGATGGGACTGAAAGTGAGGCTTGGAACGCACGATCAAGTGCGCATGCGCAAATCGGCGCGGGAATTACAAATCACCAGGCTTATATAAATGGGACCCACTGAAGACAGTCATTCGAACTGAGGAAGCCGCTGAGGAGCTAGAAGGCGGAGAAACGCGTTTTCGAGTGGACTGTGTCAGGTTGTATCACCTCCATTCATCATTTGGAATCCAGCCTAAGATCCACGGCAAAATTATCAGTGTACCCGCTATTACGGCTAACCACCAGCAGAGGGAGCCGGAGCACTGTAGCTGTCTGCAAAAAGATTTACTCCAGCCAGTCTGCAATTGAATGGAATGAGTACCAGCAGAGGGAGTAGAATCATGGATCAACATACAGTTTGAAACCAGTTGGAGGTGATATAACAATTATAGCTATAATTCAATATATTAAACAGTGTGTACACACAATTCTATGCTTCTTTTGGGAACACTTGAACACACAGTGTTTGAAGATCAGCCCATACCTCACATTTCACGACTCAGTGGACATTAATTGAAACATCTACTAATTGAATGTCAATTGATTGATTGCTGCTGTTATAGTAGCCATGGTGTTTTAACCTGAGAATTATATGGTTTGATGCATAATTAATCATGGTTGTTTGATTGAATACATTTGTGTGTGCTGCAGCACATGTATGAGAAAATTAAGTTTTTTAAAAATAAATTCTATGTAATTTTATGATTGATATAATTGTGTGGTCTCCATTGATTGGTGCAGTCAGCGCCCCTCTTTATTTGCAAAGGGGTTTCTCCTATGCAGATTAATTGGTGTCAATTCCATCTTGCACCTCTTTTTTCTTTCATTTTTCTTTGCATCATGTGCTGTTTGGGGACAATTTTTTTGAAGTGCCATCCTGTCTGACACTGCAGTGCCACTCCTAGATGGGCCAGGTGTTTGTGTCGGCCACTTGTGTCGCTTAGCTTAGTCACACAGCGACCTTGGTGCGCCTCTTTTTTTCTTTGAATCATGTGTTGTTTGGGGACAATTTTTTTGAAGTACCATCCTGTCTGACACTGCAGTGCCACTCCTAGATGGGCCAGGTGTTTGTGTCGGCCACTTGTGTTGCTTAGCTTAGTCACACAGCGACCTTGGTGCGCCTCTTTTTTTCTTTGCATCTTGTGCTGTTTGGGGACTATTTTTTTGAAGTGCCATCCTGTCTGACACTGCAGTGCCACTCCTAGATGGGCCTGGTGTTTGTGTCGGCCACTTGTGTCACTTAGCTTAGTCACACAGCGACCTTGGTGCGCCTCTTTTTTTCTTTGCATCATGTGCTGTTTGGGGACAATTTTTTTGAAGTGCCATCCTGCCTGACACTGCAGTGCCACTCCTAGATAGGCCAGGTGTTTGTGTCGGCCACTTGTGTCGCTTAGCTTAGCCAACCAGTGACCTCGGTGCAAATTTTAGGACTAAAAATAATATTGTGAGGTGTGAGGTGTTCAGAATAGACTGAAAATTAGTGTAAATTATGGTTATTGAGGTTAATAATACTATGGGATCAAAATGACCCCCAAATTTTATGATTTAAGCTGTTTTTGAGGGTTTTTTGCAAAAAAACACCTGAATCCAAAACACACCCGAATTTTCAGGGAGGTTTTGGCAAAACGCGTCCGAATCCAAAACACGGCCACGGAACCGAATCCAAAACCAAAACACAAAGCCCGAAAAATTTCCGGTGCACATCTCTAATATATATATATATATATATATATCTTACCTCCTGGATCTCCACTGCTGTCTCCATGTGCACACCTTTCTGGTAGAGATGAGCGGGTTCGGTTCCTCGGAATCCGAACCCGCCCGAACTTCATGTTTTTTTACACGGGTCCGAGCGACTCGGATCTTCCCGCCTTGCTCGGTTAACCCGAGCGCGCCCGAACGGCATCATCACGCTGTCGGATTCTCGCGAGGCTCGGATTCTATCGCGAGACTCGGATTCTATATAAGGAGCCGCGCGTCGCCGCCATTTTTCACACGTGCATTGAGATTCATAGGGAGAGGACGTGTCTGGCGTCCTCTCCGTTTATAGAGATTCGAGAAGAGAGTGAGACAGAGAGAGACACAGTAGTAATTTGGGGAGCATTAGGAGGAGTACTACTACTACTAGTACTTGCTGAAGTGATAGAGAGAGATAGTGTGACTGTATTATCTGACTTGTGGGGGAGACACTGACAGTGGGGAGCAGTTAGAGTCTGAGAGCAGGACTCAGGAGTACATATAACGTACAGTGCACACTTTTGCTGCCAGAGTGCCAGCCACACTGCCATTGTTTGTGACCACACTGACCACCAGTATAATATATATTGTGATTGTCTGCTTAGGACTCAGGAGTACAACTTGCAAGTTGCTGATAGTGTGACCAGTGACCTGACCACCAGTTTAATAAATCACCACCAGTTTATGAGTTTAATATATATTATATATATATATATATATAATTGTATATAATATATATATAATATTGTATACCACCTAGCACCTACCCGTGTTTTTTTTTTTTTTTCTTTCTTCTTTATACATACTACTATAGTAGCTTACTGTAGCAGTCTGCGGTGCTGCTGAGCTGACAGTGTCCAGCAGGTCCGTCATCAGTCATTACATAATAAATATATAATATATACCTGTCCGGCTGCAGTACTAGTGATATTATATATACATATATATTGATTTCATCTCATTATCATCCAGTCTATATTAGCAGCAGACACAGTACGTTAGTCCACGGCTGTAGCTACCTCTGTGTCGGCACTCGGCAGTCCATCCATAATTGTATACCACCTACCCGTGGTTGTTGTTTTTTTCTTTCTTCTTTATACATACTACTATAGTAGCTTACTGTAGCAGTCTGCGGTGCTGCTGAGCTGACAGTGTCCAGCAGGTCCGTCATCAGTCATTACATAATAAATATATAATATATACCTGTCCGGCTGCAGTACTAGTGATATTATATATACATATATATTGATTTCATCTCATTATCATCCAGTCTATATTAGCAGCAGACACAGTACGTTAGTCCACGGCTGTAGCTACCTCTGTGTCGGCACTCGGCAGTCCATCCATAATTGTATACCACCTACCCGTGGTTGGTGTTTTTTTCTTTCTTCTTTATACATACTACTATAGTAGCTTACTGTAGCAGTCTGCGGTGCTGCTGAGCTGACAGTGTCCAGCAGGTCCGTCATCAGTCATTACATAATAAATATATAATATATACCTGTCCGGCTGCAGTACTAGTGATATTATATATACATATATATTGATTTCATCTCATTATCATCCAGTCTATATTAGCAGCAGACACAGTACGTTAGTCCACGGCTGTAGCTACCTCTGTGTCGGCACTCGGCAGTCCATCCATAATTGTATACCACCTACCCGTGGTTGTTGTTTTTTTCTTTCTTCTTTATACATACTACTATAGTAGCTTACTGTAGCAGTCTGCGGTGCTGCTGAGCTGACAGTGTCCAGCAGGTCCGTCATCAGTCATTACATAATAAATATATAATATATACCTGTCCGGCTGCAGTACTAGTGATATTATATATACATATATATTGATTTCATCTCATTATCATCCAGTCTATATTAGCAGCAGACACAGTACGTTAGTCCACGGCTGTAGCTACCTCTGTGTCGGCACTCGGCAGTCCATCCATAATTGTATACCACCTACCCGTGGTTGTTGTTTTTTTCTTTCTTCTTTATACATACTACTATAGTAGCTTACTGTAGCAGTCTGCGGTGCTGCTGAGCTGACAGTGTCCAGCAGGTCCGTCATCATTCATTACATAATAAATATATAATATATAACTGTCCGGCTGCAGTACTAGTGATATTATATATACATATATATTGATTTCATCTCATTATCATCCAGTCTATATTAGCAGCAGACACAGTACGTTAGTCCACGGCTGTAGCTACCTCTGTGTCGGCACTCGGCAGTCCATCCATAATTGTATACCACCTACCCGTGGTTGTTGTTTTTTTCTTTCTTCTTTATACATACTACTATAGTAGCTTACTGTAGCAGTCTGCGGTGCTGCTGAGCTGACAGTGTCCAGCAGGTCCGTCATCAGTCATTACATAATAAATATATAATATATACCTGTCCGGCTGCAGTACTAGTGATATTATATATACATATATATTGATTTCATCTCATTATCATCCAGTCTATATTAGCAGCAGACACAGTACGTTAGTCCACGGCTGTAGCTACCTCTGTGTCGGCACTCGGCAGTCCATCCATAATTGTATACCACCTACCCGTTGGTGTTGTTTTTTTCTTTCTTCTTTATACATACTACTATAGTAGCTTACTGTAGCAGTCTGCGGTGCTGCTGAGCTGACAGTGTCCAGCAGGTCCGTCATCAGTCATTACATAATAAATATATAATATATACCTGTCCGGCTGCAGTACTAGTGATATTATATATACATATATATTGATTTCATCTCATTATCATCCAGTCTATATTAGCAGCAGACACAGTACGTTAGTCCACGGCTGTAGCTACCTCTGTGTCGGCACTCGGCAGTCCATCCATAATTGTATACCACCTACCCGTGGTTGTTGTTTTTTTCTTTCTTCTTTATACATACTACTATAGTAGCTTACTGTAGCAGTCTGCGGTGCTGCTGAGCTGACAGTGTCCAGCAGGTCCGTCATCAGTCATTACATAATAAATATATAATATATACCTGTCCGGCTGCAGTACTAGTGATATTATATATACATATATATTGATTTCATCTCATTATCATCCAGTCTATATTAGCAGCAGACACAGTACGTTAGTCCACGGCTGTAGCTACCTCTGTGTCGGCACTCGGCAGTCCATCCATAATTGTATACCACCTACCCGTGGTTGTTGTTTTTTTCTTTCTTCTTTGTACATACTACTATAGTATAGTAGCTTACTGTAGCAGTCTGCGGTGCTGCTGAGCTGACAGTGTCAAGCAGGTCCGTCATCAGTCATCATTACCTAATAAATATATTATCTACCTGTCCGGCTGCAGTACTAGTGATATTATATATACATACATATATATATTGATTTCATCTCATTATCATCCAGTCTATATTAGCAGCAGACACAGTACGTTAGTCCACGGCTGTAGCTACCTCTGTGTCGGCACTCGGCAGTCCATCCATAATTGTATACCACCTACCCGTGGTTGTTGTTTTTTTCTTTCTTCTTTATACATACTACTATAGTAGCTTACTGTAGCAGTCTGCGGTGCTGCTGAGCTGACAGTGTCCAGCAGGTCCGTCATCAGTCATTACATAATAAATATATAATATATACCTGTCCGGCTGCAGTACTAGTGATATTATATATACATATATATTGATTTCATCTCATTATCATCCAGTCTATATTAGCAGCAGACACAGTACGGTAGTCCATGGCTGTAGCTACCTCTGTGTCGGCACTCGGCAGTCCATCCATAAGTATACTAGTATCCATCCATCTCCATTGTTTACCTGAGGTGCCTTTTAGTTGTCCCTATTAAAATATGGAGAACAAAAATGTTGAGGTTCCAAAATTAGGGAAAGATCAAGATCCACTTCCACCTCGTGCTGAAGCTGCTGCCACTAGTCATGGCCGAGACGATGAAATGCCAGCAACGTCGTCTGCCAAGGCCAATGCCCAATGTCATAGTACAGAGAATGTAAAATCCAAAACACCAAATATCAGTAAAAAAAGGACTCCAAAACCTAAAATAAAATTGTCGGAGGAGAAGCGTAAACTTGCCAATATGCCATTTACCACACGGAGTGGCAAGGAACGGCTGAGGCCCTGGCCTATGTTCATGGCTAGTGGTTCAGCTTCACATGAGGATGGAAGCACTCAGCCTCTCGCTAGAAAAATGAAAAGACTCAAGCTGGCAAAAGCACCGCAAAGAACTGTGCGTTCTTCGAAATCCCAAATCCACAAGGAGAGTCCAATTGTGTCGGTTGCGATACCTGACCTTCCCAACACTGGACGTGAAGAGCATGCGCCTTCCACCATTTGCACGCCCCCTGCAAGTGCTGGAAGGAGCACCCGCAGTCCAGTTCCTGATAGTCAGATTGAAGATGTCAGTGTTGAAGTACACCAGGATGAGGAGGATATGGGTGTTGCTGGCGCTGGGGAGGAAATTGACCAGGAGGATTCTGATGGTGAGGTGGTTTGTTTAAGTCAGGCACCCGGGGAGACACCTGTTGTCCGTGGGAGGAATATGGCCATTGATATGCCTGGTGAAAATACCAAAAAAATCAGCTCTTCGGTGTGGAAGTATTTCAACAGAAATGCGGACAACAGGTGTCAAGCCGTGTGTTGCCTTTGTCAAGCTGTAATAAGTAGGGGTAAGGACGTTAACCACCTCGGAACATCCTCCCTTATACGTCACCTGCAGCGCATTCATAATAAGTCAGTGACAAGTTCAAAAACTTTGGGTGACAGCGGAAGCAGTCCACTGACCAGTAAATCCCTCCCTCTTGTAACCAAGCTCACGCAAACCACCCCACCAACTCCCTCAGTGTCAATTTCCTCCTTACCCAGGAATGCCAATAGTCCTGCAGGCCATGTCACTGGCAATTCTGACGAGTCCTCTCCTGCCTGGGATTCCTCCGATGCATCCTTGAGTGTAATGCCTACTGCTGCTGGCGCTGCTGTTGTTGCTGCTGGGAGTCGATCGTCATCCCAGAGGGGAAGTCGGAAGACCACTTGTACTACTTCCAGTAAGCAATTGACTGTCCAACAGTCCTTTGCGAGGAAGATGAAATATCACAGCAGTCATCCTGCTGCAAAGCGGATAACTGAGGCCTTGACAACTATGTTGGTGTTAGACGTGCGTCCGGTATCCGCTGTTAGTTCACAGGGAACTAGACAATTTATTGAGGCAGTGTGCCCCCGTTACCAAATACCATCTAGGTTCCACTTCTCTAGGCAGGCGATACCGAGAATGTACACGGACGTCAGAAAAAGACTCACCAGTGTCCTAAAAAATGCAGTTGTACCCAATGTCCACTTAACCACGGACATGTGGACAAGTGGAGCAGGGCAGGGTCAGTACTATATGACTGTGACAGCCCACTGGGTAGATGTATGGACTCCCGCCGCAAGAACAGCAGCGGCGGCACCAGTAGCAGCATCTCGCAAATGCCAACTCTTTCCTAGGCAGGCTACGCTTTGTATCACCGCTTTCCAGAATACGCACACAGCTGAAAACCTCTTACGGCAACTGAGGAAGATCATCGCAGAATGGCTTACCCCAATTGGACTCTCCTGTGGATTTGTGGCATCGGACAACGCCAGCAATATTGTGTGTGCATTAAATATGGGCAAATTCCAGCACGTCCCATGTTTTGCACATACCTTGAATTTGGTGGTGCAGAATTTTTTTAAAAACGACAGGGGTGTGCAAGAGATGCTGTCGGTGGCCAGAAGAATTGCGGGACACTTTCGGCGTACAGGCACCACGTACAGAAGACTGGAGCACCACCAAAAACAACTGAACCTGCCCTGCCATCATCTGAAGCAAGAAGTGGTAACGAGGTGGAATTCAACCCTCTATATGCTTCAGAGGTTGGAGGAGCAGCAAAAGGCCATTCAAGCCTATACAATTCAGCACGATATAGGAGGTGGAATGCACCTGTCTCAAGCGCAGTGGAGAATGATTTCAACGTTGTGCAAGGTTCTGATGCCCTTTGAACTTGCCACACGTGAAGTCAGTTCAGACACTGCCAGCCTGAGTCAGGTCATTCCCCTCATCAGGCTTTTGCAGAAGAAGCTGGAGACATTGAAGGAGGAGCTAACACAGAGCGATTCCGCTAGGCATGTGGGACTTGTGGATGGAGCCCTTAATTCGCTTAACAAGGATTCACGGGTGGTCAATCTGTTGAAATCAGAACACTACATTTTGGCCAGCATGCTCGATCCTAGATTTAAAGCCTACCTTGGATCTCTCTTTCCGGCAGACACAAGTCTGCTGGGGTTCAAAGACCTGCTGGTGAGAAAATTGTCAAGTCAAGCGGAACGCGACCTGTCAACATCTCCTCCTTCACATTCTCCCGCAACTGGGGGTGCGAGGAAAAGGCTCAGAATTCCGAGCCCACCCGCTGGCGGTGATGCAGGGCAGTCTGGAGCGACTGCTGATGCTGACATCTGGTCCGGACTGAAGGACCTGACAACGATTACGGACATGTCGTCTACTGTCACTGCATATGATTCTCTCACCATTGAAAGAATGGTGGAGGATTATATGAGTGACCGCATCCAAGTAGGCACGTCACACAGTCCGTACTTATACGGGCAGGAAAAAGAGGCAATTTGGAGGCCCTTGCACAAACTGGCTTTATTCTACCTAAGTTGCCCTCCCACAAGTGTGTACTCCGAAAGAGTGTTTAGTGCCGCCGCTCACCTTGTCAGCAATCGGCGTACGAGGTTACATCCAGAAAATGTGGAGAAGATGATGTTCATTAAAATGAATTATAATCAATTCCTCCGTGGAGACATTGACCAGCAGCAATTGCCTCCACAAAGTACACAGGGAGCTGAGATGGTGGATTCCAGTGGGGACGAATTGATAATCTGTGAGGAGGGGGATGTACACGGTGATATATCGGAGGATGATGATGAGGTGGACATCTTGCCTCTGTAGAGCCAGTTTGTGCAAGGAGAGATTAATTGCTTCTTTTTAGGTGGGGGTCCAAACCAACCCGTCATTTCAGTCACAGTCGTGTGGCAGACCCTGTCACTGAAATGATGGGTTGGTTAAAGTGTGCATGTCCTGTTTATACAACATAAGGGTGGGTGGGAGGGCCCAAGGACAATTCCATCTTGCACCTCTTTTTTCTTTCATTTTTATTTGCGTCATGTGCTGTTTGTGGAGTGTTTTTTGGAAGGGCCATCCTGCGTGACACTGCAGTGCCACTCCTAGATGGGCCCGGTGTTTGTGTCGGCCACTAGGGTCGCTAAGCTTAGTCACACAGCTACCTCATTGCGCCTCTTTTTTTCTTTGCGTCATGTGCTGTTTGGGGAGGGTTTTTTGGAAGGGACATCCTGCGTGACACTGCAGTGCCACTCCTAGATGGGCCAGGTGTTTGTGTCGGCCACTAGGGTCGCTTAGCTTACTCACACAGCTACCTCATTGCGCCTCTTTTTTTCTTCTTTGCGTCATGTGCTGTTTGGGGAGTGTTTTTTGGAAGGGCCATCCTGCGTGACACTGCAGTGCCACTCCTAGATGGGCCCGGTGTTTGTGTCGGCCACTAGGGTCGCTAAGCTTAGTCACACAGCTACCTCATTGCGCCTCTTTTTTTCTTTGCGTCATGTGCTGTTTGGGGAGGGTTTTTTGGAAGGGACATCCTGCGTGACACTGCAGTGCCACTCCTAGATGGGCCAGGTGTTTGTGTCGGCCACTAGGGTCGCTTATCTTACTCACACAGCTACCTCATTGCGCCTCTTTTTTTCTTTGCGTCATGTGCTGTTTGGGGAGGGTTTTTTGGAAGGGACATCCTGCGTGACACTGCAGTGCCACTCCTAGATGGGCCAGGTGTTTGTGTCGGCCACTAGGGTCGCTTAGCTTACTCACACAGCTACCTCATTGCGTCTCTTTTTTTCTTTGCGTCATGTGCTGTTTGGGGAGGGTTTTTTGGAAGGGACATCCTGCGTGACACTGCAGTGCCACTCCTAGATGGGCCAGGTGTTTGTGTCGGCCACTAGGGTCGCTTATCTTACTCACACAGCTACCTCATTGCGCCTCTTTTTTTCTTTGCGTCATGTGCTGTTTGGGGAGGGTTTTTTGGAAGGGACATCCTGCGTGAGACACTGCAGTGCCACTCCTAGATGGGCCCGGTGTTTGTGTCGGCCACTAGGGTCGCTTATCTTACTCACACAGCTACCTCATTGCGCCTCTTTTTTTCTTTGCGTCATGTGCTGTTTGGGGAGGGTTTTTTGGAAGGGACATCCTGCGTGACACTGCAGTGCCACTCCTAGATGGGCCAGGTGTTTGTGTCGGCCACTAGGGTCGCTTAGCTTACTCACACAGCTACCTCATTGCGCCTCTTTTTTTCTTCTTTGCGTCATGTGCTGTTTGGGGAGTGTTTTTTGGAAGGGACATCCTGCGTGACACTGCAGTGCCACTCCTAGATGGGCCAGGTGTTTGTGTCGGCCACTAGGGTCGCTTAGCTTACTCACACAGCTACCTCATTGCGCCTCTTTTTGTCTTCTTTGCTTCATGTGCTGTTTGGGGAGTGTTTTTTGGAAGGGACATCCTGCGTGACACTGCAGTGCCACTCCTAGATGGGCCAGGTGTTTGTGTCGGCCACTAGCGTCGCTTAGCTTAGTCATCCAGCAACCTCGGTGCAAATTTTAGGACTAAAAATAATATTGTGAGGTGTGAGGTATTCAGAATAGACTGAAAATGAGTGGAAATTATGGTTTTTGAGGTTAATAATACTTTGGGATCAAAATGACCCCCAAATTCTATGATTTAAGCTGTTTTTTTAGTGTTTTTTGAAAAAAACACCCGAATCCAAAACACACCCGAATCCGACAAAAAAAATTCGGTGAGGTTTTGCCAAAACGCGGTCGAACCCAAAACACGGCCGCGGAACCGAACCCAAAACCAAAACACAAAACCCGAAAAATTTCAAGTGCACATCTCTACTTTCTGGTACCCGGCCCCTCTACTGTCTGGAAGTGATGTCACACCTTCCCGGCTGCCATGGAGATACTGATAATAAAACCATCACTATAGTAACCATATAACAAAACATGTAATAATATAATATGCTAAAATTACCTATGCCCATATAACATTTCAGTGTAAAAGACATAAAAATAAAAAAACTGTGAATAATAAAATGCTAAATAAAAATCCTGACAGTGTATCTATCAAAATGTTATATCTGATAAACATAATACATGGAAAGCAAACAAAAAATAAAAAGCATAACAGAAAGCAAATGAGACCCAAAGACTCAATAAGTCCATTTTGCTTACATTTGCAATAATTTTTTGGGATCTGTTACTTCCCTATAGCAGGGACGTGCGGTGGGGTGAGGCAGGTGAGGCAGAGCCTTTCCTGTCATACTAACGTTTGTGCCAGAGTTTTGACTGTATAAAGTATATGAAAAATACAAAGAATATGTTTGAAATAACTTTTTTGCATTATTCTAATAATTTTTATAGCCAAAACTCTGGAGTAAAAAGTCTATGGCAGGTGAGGCAGTGCCTCACCTGTGTATCTTTTCCGCATATCTCTGATCAAAACTCACCAAATTTCCAGGAATTTATACTGCTACACCTGTGTATAATGCCCAGATGTACGCTTTGGCTCATATATTGCATATAAATCTGGCTCTGGTGCTTGCCAGTGCCTCCTGAGCTATTTAGCTAACCTCACGTCCCTGCCCTATAGAGATGTAGGGACCTGATCAATGATTCTATATCATAAACTGGCCATACTGTACTCTTGTATGTTTAACTAATTCAATGTGACCAGCCACCTGTTTTTCATTATTGCCCGTGGCAAGGGCAGCTTATGTGACTGAGTGGAGCTGTGCCATACACTCTTTGAATTGTCATTCTGTCTTGTAGTGGAGGCTACATGGGCAAAACAGCATATTCAGAACACACCTTGAAGTACATGTAAGTGGCCATTTGATTTTAAACATTTTGCCAGTATACGGATGGGCAAAAGCATACCTTGGAATAAGGTAGCTGTTATTAACATAAAGAAGAATAAGGACACTTGGAGGTGCTGATACAGCCCCCACAGAGCCCTGATCTCAACATCACCAAGTTTTTTTGGGGATTACATGAAGAAACAGAAGGATTTGAGCAAGCCTACATCCACAGAAGATCTGTGGTTAGTTCTTCAAGATTTTTGGGCCAACCTCCCTGCCGATGTTCCTTCAAAAACTGTGTGCAAGTGTACTTAGAAGAATTGATGCTGTTTTAAAGGTAAAGAGTGTCACACCAAATATTGAATTGATTTAGATTTCTCTTTTGTTCATTCACTTAGCATTTTGTTAACTGATAAAAAAAAACTACTAACACTTCTATTTATGAAAACATTCCTGCTTTGCAGCATTATTTCCACACCTGACTAAAACTTTTGCACAGTACTAGATATCTATATATATATTTTAAATATCTTTATGTCTATCTATCTATCTATCTATCTATCTATCTATCTATCTATCTATCTATCTATCTATCTATCCAGTGTCAGACTGGGGCATAAAGGGCCCACCAGGGAAATGAAATCACAGGGGCCCACTAAGGGGCATTACCATATGCTGGAAGGGGTGTGGCCACATGACCAGAGAGGAATGGCCAGCCATTATAGGCATCACCTAGCATAGTATATAAAGAAAAAGTGCTCTACCTTGCTGCCCACTTCAAGCTGTTGTGTATGTGCCTGGATTACACTAGGAGAGAACAGTAGTATATGCGCCTGGGTTACACCAGGAGAGAACAGTAGTATATGTGCCTGGGTTACACCAGAAGAAAACAGTAGTATATGTGCCTGGTTACACCGGGAGAGAACAGTAGTATCTGTGCCTGGGTCTCACCTGGAGGTAATTCTCTGGGGGCGGAGACTTTGCAGAAGGAGCTGGGTGTGCTGTGAGCAGGTTGTTTGGTGGTGAGCTGCAGCTGCTGCTGCTGCAGGTGCAGTTTACAGGGGGTTTCCTTCTGGCTTCCCCGGGCGGGATGGATCCCCCCGGGGGAGAAAGCTCCCTGTGTATGGACATTAATCAGAGCATTGAATTTGCTGCTATAGCTAACCCTGGAGCCACGGCAATATCGGCAGGTGACCAGCCAGAGGCGGAGGGGACCAGCTGTTCTAATGGTGCTACAAGGCAATCGGAGCTGCAAGCAGACAACCCCAAACTGAATGAGGGTGCTCCCTTGAGTGAATCAACTCCAGGTAGAGCGGTGGCAGAAACTGCGTGCCCGACAATCAGTGAAGTGGGGGTGTCCCGACCATTAGATGCTGGGGAAAATGATCCAGTATCCCCAGGAGGGACTGAGGATGATGAGGAGACAGAGGAGACATACCAGCATTACAGTATAAAAGAACTGCAACGTGAAGCCCAGCGAATTAACCAAAGAATAGCCCAGAAAAAAAAGAAGCAAAACAAGTGTTTCAAATGGGAGAGGCCAGTTTTGAGAGAAGAGATCCTGTCACTGGCTTCCGCCCTGGAAAGGGTTAAAGCACGGCTAGTGGTACTGCGGATGGAGGAGAGGAACAAAGTTAAAGCTGAAAGTGAAAGCACTGCATCTGCTATATCCAGTGATCAGCTGCCGGAGGGGGCTGCAGTGATGGAAGCCCAGGAGCCTGAGGTCTGTCAGTCGGTCAGAGGTGATTCTGTTGCAGAGTTTGGGGTTGGGGAGGCGTCTCCCCATTATCCGGCTGTGCTGCAGGCTGTGGAGGGTGTGCAGTGTGCTGCAGGGGCAATGGTGGCTGACACTGTACCTGTTGCACTGACAGCCAATCTGCATAAACATGTCCCGCATGTAGAAACAGATGTGAGATGTGAAGAAGACGAATTGTCAGATTTCCAATTGAGGATGCAAATAGTCAAAGCTGAACTCCTGCTGAAGGCCAAAGCAGAGAACAAAGATAAAGGTACTGTTGCTGGGCCTTCTGCCAGTGCTGCAAGGGTTAATACAAGTTCTGCAGCAGGTGGGGGGAGGGGAGGAGGAGTGTGTGTTCTCTCCTGTGCAGCAGGAACTGAGACAGCAGTGTGTCTGCCCCAGCAAGATACTGTGCAGGGAATGTCGGTTTTGAATAAAAGCACATTATCGGTAGGCCAGCAAGAAATGCTTAATATTGTGTATGGTCAGATGGGTGCTCCTAGCAGAGCAAAGGTGGCTGCTGAACTGTTAAATAAGGAAAGAGAAAGAAGGGAAAATGTGACTGTTTCTGGTGAAAGTAAAAATGTGCAACAATGTGCAGAAAATGCTGCATCTGATGTGAACAGACAGCCCGTCCCAGGGGTTATGTCTTATGCCACTATGGTACATAGACCCAGTACAAGTTCCAGTATGCCCCAAATGAATGTAGGGTCAGGGCAAGTAGGGAAGAGAAGGAACTTGATTCAGTTTAAGTGGGTTGGTGTAGGCGAGACACCGACTAAAGAAAGTTTTTTACAGATGATTTTCGGTTTAGGTTTCCATGCCTCAGATCTGTACGCCTGCATTCACCCAGTTAAAACGCCAGATTTTGATTTAAGTTTTATTTCCTATCAGGGACTTCAGGCTTTCTGGGTGAAGTGGCAGGCGTGCAGATCTTCTAAACCATATGATGCATTTAAAGCTGTCTTAGTAACCAAACAGGATAAAGTGAAGGTAACAATCCTTGTCAGAAACGAATCTATCCCACCACAAGATATTCTGTATTGGCTTTCTAGGTATTGTGATGTGCAGTCTGACTTGATTAAAGTTGGTTTTACCATGGGAGTATGGGGCGGTGCATGGGCTGCCATGGTGAAACTTAGAAACACTGATAGAGGTTTCCTCCACATTCCTTCCGCTGCATACATAGGAAGGGATCGTGTGCAGTGTTTTTATCAAGGACAGCCAAGAACTTGTTTCAGGTGCGGTGATTTTAGACATCTAAGTAGTGATTGCAGTGTGATCAAATGTACCCTATGTGGGAAGGTGGGTCATATCTCCAAAGATTGTAATAAAGTTACCTGCAATTTATGTGGGGAAGAAGGTCACCCTTATAGTCGATGTCCATGGGCCAACCACAATTTGGGAGAACAAGATCCGAGAGATGAGCCATCCAAAGGGAGAAAGGAAGTGCAGAAGGAAGGTGGCCAGGAGAAAGATAATCAGATAAAGGTTCAGAGGGTGGAAAGTCAGAAGGAAGCCTGTGAGGTGATGGTAACAGAAGGTTCAGTGGGTAGAGAAGTTCCTTTTCAGGAGGTAAGAAGAGGCAATAAAAACAAAAGGAAAGGAGAAGAAATAAAAGTAGTACTTAGCAATCGGTTTGATGCTTTTACTACAGATGAGGAGGAGGTTGGTGAAGTTGTAAGAAATGGTGGTGACCTCTCTTTTGTGCCCAGGGTCAACAGAAGAAAAACAAGAAAAGTGACAAAAAGTTTAACTGAAGTGGAAGTCCCAGGGAAAAAGAGTAAAGAAAAGATTAAAAGAAATTTGAGAGAAGAGGGGGATACAGAGGAGGACAGACAGGAAAGCCTAGAATGGGACCCAGTAGGGATAGATTTGGTAGAGGAGGAAGTGGAGGCCATAGTGGTGGAAGAAACCCAAAATTTGGAGGAGGAGGTTGTATCCTCAGGGTCGGTGGTTGGCCCAAGTAGCACATTAGAAAGCAGTAAAGTGGGTGACCAATGCCAGGTAATTAGATTTGCCCGTAAGCCACCTGATCCGGAGCCTCCTCTAGAGGATGGTTCTAGACAGGATGGGGAGGACGGTGATGGAATGACTTCAGTCATTGAGGAGGGTGATAATATCTCTGTGGAGATAGTATATCAAGAGTGTGGATCCTCTATGGAGGTTTCAAAGTGTGTGTAAAAGTGAGCAAGGTTCTGCCTCTATAACCAAAGAAACATGGATCCCCAACCCATACGATGCGCCACTATTAATGTGGCTTCCGTAGTTTCCGAACGAGCTCGTTTTATGGCCTTTGATTTTTTCAATACGATTGAGATTGATTTTTTGTTTTTGCAAGAGACCAGAATTAGTAAGTTGGACACTCTACACAAGGCGAAGCGAGAGTGGAGGCGTGGGCCTTCTTACTGGTCTCTTGCGGCCGAGCCGTACGGTGGGGTGGCAGTGCTTTTTACTGGTATGGTAACTGTGCACAAGGTTATAGAATTACAGGCAGGTAGGTGTATGATTTTAGATATCAACCTGAGGGGACATGACCTGAGACTTATTAACATCTATGGATCACAGTCATCATGGGACAGGAAATGTCTCTTCAGGGAGATAAAACCGTTCCTTTTTTCGGCCCAGCAGATTGTCTTTGGAGGTGACTTTAACACCGTCATTAGGCCAAAAGACAGGGGAGGTTCAAGGACAACCCTGGGTCCTGATTCTAATTTTTTAGTTAGCATGGTTAGACAGGCATGTCTGGTGGATGTGCATGTTCGCCATTTCCCAGACCTCACGGGTTACACCTATTTTAGTGGTAGTCGCAGGTCTAGGATAGATAGGTTTTTTGTTAAGGGAACCTCAAAAACTTTGCCTCCAGAGGTAAAGCTAGTAGAGTTCTCTGATCACGCTTTTCTCTTTGTCACTTTAAATGCATCAAAGACCACTCAAAAAGGACGGGGCCTATGGCGCTTGAACTCTGAGCTCCTAAAGGAAGAAAGTGTTAGACAATCTTTTAGGGAATTCTTTCAATCCCAGGAAACACTTTTGGAGGCAGGTTGGAGTAGATCTGAGTGGTGGGAAGAGGTCAAAAAAAGAATTTGGAGGTTCTTCCGTAGGCTTGTAGCTAAAAAGAACTTGATAAGACAGAATATCTACCAGAGTCTGAGAAGGAAATTAGATTTCTTGATCTCTGAGCGTGGAGATAGTGGGAAAATCTCCAGAGTGAAGGCTCAGATGAGGGAATATCAGTATAACCGACTGGATTCTTTGGTTCTGGAGAGGGATTTTGGAAAATACCACTCGCCTGATCCCTACCAGAGCTGTGGAAAATCAGTTGAGGTGAAGGAGGTGAGGGGTCTTTATGATAGACAGGGTGTCCTTTGTGAGGATAAGCAAGGCATCTTGAATGTTATTAGATCCTATTACTCCGATCTTTTGTCTGAGCAGCCACTTATCAGTGAAAGGATGGAAACATTTCTAAGTGAGACACCTGGACTTTGCAATCCAGATGCCTCTGTTGAAACCTTGGGTAGTGATGTGACAGCAGAGGAAGTTAAGAAGGTGATTGGTCAGTTAAATTTAAAGAAATCTCCAGGCCCAGATGGCTTAACATCTGAGTTTTATATAGTTTTTGCAGATCTCTTAATTCCTCGCCTTGTAGAAGTTTTTAATGAGTGCCTGGGTGAGGGAACCCTCCCTCCTTCTATGAGGTTATCTGCTCTCATATTATTATCTAAGGGTAAGGATCCATCCCATATTGAGAACTGGCGCCCCATCACCCTTCTCAATATGGACAGGAAGATTTTGGCAAAAATTATTTTTAATAGGTTGTCAGAATTTTCTGAACAACTGCTTTCTCCGTCTCAGCACTGTACTGTGAAGGGCCGAAGCACCTTTAGTGCTGTCCTTGGCATCCGGGAGGCCATAGAGCGATGCCGTGCTGAGAAATGGGGAAAGTACTTGCTGGCATTGGATCAGTCTAAGGCTTTTGACAGAGTGAACCATAAGTACCTTTGGGCCTTGCTTGAAAGGTATGGATTTCAAGTTCGGGTGGTGAATTGGCTAAAAACAATATACAGTCAGGCCGAAAGCTTCCCGCTTGTCAATGGTTGGGTGGGTCCTACTTTTGAAGTGGGCTCTGGGGTCCGTCAGGGTTGCCCCCTGAGCCCCCTCCTGTATGTATTCGCGATTGATCCCTTCATCAGAAGGGTAGAGAACGGTGCAGTGCGAGGGGTGCAGCTGGGCTTGGAGCTGCCTTTAAAGGTACTGGCCTACACAGATGATGTCACGGTGGTTTTGTCATCAGTGGCGGAGGCACGTGATATGAAAGATCTCATCTGTGAGTATTCTGAGGCCTCGTGCTCTAGAATAAATCGTGAGAAGTGTGAAGCTTTCTGGATGGGGGAGGAAGGTGAGGAATTTTGCCTTCCGGATGGCCTCCCCCGGGCCAGTCCACAGATAAAGATTCTAGGCATTTGTTTCGATCATGGTGATTATGCCACTCTAAATTGGGAGAATGTTCTGGAAATTGCTGCCAAGAAAGTAGAGAGCTGGAAGAGATGGAAATTCTCTTTCAGGGAAAAGGTTGATTTGTGCAAAACTTACCTGATCCCAATTTTTTTTATATGTCAGCTATGTGTGTTTTTTGCCTCAGTCTTTATGGACCAGACTGAATTCTCTGTTCTTCCTCTTATTTTGGGGAAACAGGATGAATTTAATCAAGAGAGGTATCACTTACAAATCGAGGAAAGATGGAGGGTTGGGTATGGTCAATCCTGTTGTCTGTTTTGTAACCATTTTTCTAAAATATAACCTTGGGAGTTTTTTGTTAGAGACTCCCCCTCGATGGGTAAATGGATTTAGTGTTTGGGTGTCTCCTTTCCTTAGACTTTGGTTAGAAGGAGGCCAAGTGAAGAGCCCTCAAATTCGGAGTGGGTATCTTCCGATCTACGTTATCCAGTGCTTGAAAGTGACAAAGCGTTGGGGACTGGAAGTGGGGGAAGTCAAAGATCTGTCCAGGAAGGAGTTGGGGGAGAGGATTTTGCGAACACACTTTCACGTTCCGCTGTCACTAAAAGATTGCCCGAGCGATGTCGCTTCAGCAGGGTTGGCTCTGATTAATTCGGAGAGAATACCGCTGAAGTTCAGAGATATTGCTTGGCTTTCTTTCCATGGGAAGCTTTATGTAAAGGGGAACATGATGTGGAGAAATGCCAATGATCGTGATTGTCCACGGGAGGAATGTCTAGGGGAGGTGGAGACAATGGACCATTTCCTGATCAAGTGCCCCTTTAACATAAAAGTTTATAAGAGGGTTTCAAGAGCTTTACGTATCCCATGCCTTTCGGGGCTTAGTTACCCTGAGTGGGCTTATGGTGCATTTAAAGGATATGGTAGATTTAATTTGACCACCATTTTTTTAGTCAGTTTAGTAGTTAGATATCACACTTGGAGTGCAGGGTGTCTAGTTTCCCTGAGAAAGAAAATCCTGTCCTGTGAAGAGGTGGTGGAGTCAATTCTGAACGAGGTTGGTAAGATGATGGTTCTAGATAAGCAGAGGATGGATGCTGTCGGGTGGTCTCGCTGGTGGGGTCACCTGAAACCCCCTTGAGTGGGTGGCAGAAATCCTTTTCAAGTCTAGCTGGAAACCTTTCTTTTCTTTTCACACCTTGTAGATTTTGGTAAAATGGTTTTTGTGGAATAGATTTTGCATAGATCTAAAAAGCTTTGCTCAGTTTTACTTTACATAATATGTAAATATTGGGAAGATAGATAAGGATGATAGCTGTGTATATTTCTTTTCTGTTTGAGCTACAATATAGATTTAATTTCTTGTATGTTGCATATCATGCATAATTTATGTTTCGTATTCTCATGAAGATATTTATTTATTTATTTATGTATTATATTGTATATAATGTATATATCTGTTGCAAGTTTTAATAAACAAAACATTGCCTGGGTTACACCGGGAGAGAACAGTAGTATATGTGCCTGGGTTACACCGTGAGAGAACAGTAGTATATGTGTCTGGGTTACACCGGGAGAGAACAGTAGTATATGTGCCTGGGTTACACCGGGAGAGAGCAATAGTATATGTGCCTGGGTTACACCGGGAGAGAACAGTAGTATATGTGCCTGGGGAACACCGGGAGAGAACAGAAGTATATGTGTCTGGGTTTACCCTGGGAGAGAACAGTAGTATATGTGCCTGGGATACACTGGGAGAGAACAGTAGTATATGTGCCTGGGTTACACTGGGAGAGAACAGTAGTATATGTGCCTGGGTTACACCGTGAGAGAACAATAGTATATGTGCCTGGGTTACACCGGGAGAGAACAGTAGTATATGTGCCTGGGTTACACCGGGAGAGAGCAGTAGTATATGTGCCTGGGTTACACTGGGAGAGAACAGTAGTATATGTGCCTGGGTTACACCGTGAGAGAACAGTAGTATATGTGCCTGGGTTACACCGGGAGAGAATAGTAGTATATGTGCCTGGGTTACACCGGGAGAGAACAGTAATATATGTGCCTGGGTTACACCGGGAGAGAACAGTAGTATATGTGCCTGTGCTACACCGGGAGAGAACAGTAGTATATGTGCCTGGGTTACACCAGGAGAGAACAGTAGTATATGTGCCTGGGTTACACCGGGAGAGAACAGTAGTATATGTGCCTGGGTTACACCGGGAGAGAACAGTAGTATGTGTGTCTGGGTTACACCGAGAGAGAACAGTAGTATATGTGCCTGAGTTTCACCGGGAGAGAGCAGTAGTATATGTGCCTGGGTTACACCGGGAGAGAGCAGTAGTATAGGTTCCTGGGTTACACCAGGAGAGAACAGTAGTATATGCGCCTGGGTACACCGGGAGAGAACAGTAGTATATGCGCCTGGGAACACTGGGAGAAAACAGTAGTATACACACCTGGGTTACAGCAGGGGAGAACAGTATACACAAATAATGACCCCAGTAGAGTGCCAGATACAAATAATGACCCCAGTAGTGCCAGATACACATAATGACCCAGTATAGTGCCAGATACACATATGCCCCCAGTAGTGCAGTGCCAGATACACATATGCCCCAGTAGTGCAGTGCCAGATACACAGATGCCCCAGCAGTGCCAGATACACATACGCCCCCAGCAGTGCCAGATACACATACAGCCCCAGTAGTGCAGTGCCAGATACACATACACCCCCAGTAGTGCAGTGCCAGATACACATATGCTGCCCCCAGCAGTGCCAGATACACATATGCCCCCACAGTGCCAGATGCACATATGCCCCCAGAAGTGCCAGGTAAACATATGCCCCCAACAGTGCCAGATACACATATGCCCACAGTGCATATACACAGACACTGCCCCCACAGTGCTAGATACACAGGTACTGCCCCCACAGTGCTACTCATTGCTGCCGCCTGGGCTTTGCTACCGCTCCCGCTGCTGCTCCTGTGTATGAGGTCTCTGACTCTGCCTCACACAGTCACCGCAGCCGCCCAGGCTCTGCTGCCGCTTCTGCTGCCTGCTACTCCGTGTAAGGGCTGGGGAGAAGAGCGCTAGTAACTATTCTGTATGTATGCTGCAGTCATTTTGAAAATGATTAATTTAATTATCTGTACTGATATTTGGTGTTATAAATTTTGTCTGTCGCTACAGTAGCAAATTATTAATGTCACAAGCGCAACAATAATAATGTGAGTAATTACCTCAAGGTGGGACAAAATGAAAACATTATTCTGAAAAAGTCACTCTAACCACTCTCTAATTCAATGTTTCCCTGTTATATCAGTGCCATAACTAGACATTTTAGCGATGTGTGCAAGAAACACTATCGGCCCCCCCCTCCCCATTTTAAAATAGGGACAGTGCATGCCGTAGGTGTGCGTCAAAAATACAGGTGCGTTGCATCATGGGTAAGAGGCATGGCCACAAAATAATACCAATTCA
The DNA here is from genome assembly GCF_028390025.1 of Pseudophryne corroboree. Classification (NCBI taxonomy): domain Eukaryota; kingdom Metazoa; phylum Chordata; class Amphibia; order Anura; family Myobatrachidae; genus Pseudophryne; species Pseudophryne corroboree. The sequence goes on from NC_086448.1 coordinate 679,911,393, forward strand.
TATTACGCTACACTGTAGTCTTCATTATTCAAATTACGCCACACAGTAGCGCCACTACACCAGGTAGAGCCCCTTTTACACATTACGGCAGGCAGAGTCCTTTTTACACATTACGGCAGACAGCGTCCCATTTTTACGCATTACGTGCCACCTAGTTATGGCCCTGGATAAAATAGATAGATAGATATACAGTAGATAGATAGATAGATGGCTCAGGCTCCTCGATGCAGCTGCTGGCAGCTCCCGTCTGTCCTTCCCGCCTCACAGCATTCACAGTGGCAGCGAGACGGACAGCCGCAGCAGCGCTGCTACCAATTACAGTGTGGTGCTGCGGCTCCAGAGTCCCCCACTCTCCTGTCCTCAGAGGTGCTCCTCTCCTCGCTCCAGCGGCAGCACACAGCACAGGCGGCTTGTAATGAGTCAGTCTGACTCATTACAATGCCGCAGACTTTGGGCCCATGGTGGTGGCACAATGGGGATGTGGGCAGTTGCGCTCACAGGGCGCCTGCACTGTGTGCCAGGCACTGCTGGCATACACGTAGTTATGGCCCTGCCCAGAAGTCCCGTACTCACACCACTGTACCAGCATTGCCAGCATTAAAAAAGTAACTCAGGAACTTCTGGTGGGCAGGCTACTATGGTAGGTGTGTTAGAGCTCCCTGCTGGCATCTGCTACCCACACACATCCCGGCTTGTATCTGCCGAGCACTTTGCCAAATGGTGCTGGCATGGCACAGGGATAAGTGTCGACTAGTGACCGGCTCCAATCGTCACCTACAGTATACCGGACTCCAGCTGCCCCCTGCATGGAGCACTGCTTCCCATGTGGCCTTACATCCCCTACTGCCTCTGTCCCCACCCTCCTACCCTCAGTGTCATCCTGGGGCACCTGGTGTCATTGGCGGCTGCTAGATACTGTCAGGCGTCTGCCTCCTGGGACTTCCAGCTTATGTTCCACAGTCTGCTGCATGTGGCTCTGGCTGCCGGCTCCCTACCGATGCTGCGCCTCTACCTGGCTGCCTCCTGGGTTTACTGCGAGCCTTGCACCACAACTCCTATGAGGGACCTGGATCATTGTGGCAGACCTCCGGCCACTGTATGGTACTCGCTCATGCTGTATTGCCCGGGACTGCTGCAAGCATTACACCCACCAGGTGACTGCCTTTGGCCTATCGGCTCCTCGGTGTGCGGCTAACTGGCGCTTCTGGGGTTACTGTCTCTGCGGCCTGGAGGCTGTGTACCTGCGGCCCCTCTCCTTCACATGATCTGCCTGGAGGCGGAGCGGGGCACTAGGAACAGCCCACCCTTGATGCTTTGTAGTAGGAGGAGGCAGGATGGAGGCGTGGCTCCCCTGATTAGGGAAGAGGGGCATCTGTCCCAGTCCTGGAAGTCCCGTACATGCTCCTGCCGAACTTGTGGCACGACAGAGATTCACTGCCGCACCAGGGCTGCCTGCCAGAATAATGCTGGAAGGTGCGTACACAGCACCTGCTGCTCCTGTGGCTGGGGAGGAGAGCGCAGCGTGCCGCGCACCTCTCCTCCCCTCAGTCTGACACTTGTTGGCCCCACCCCCACACAAAAGAGGGCATGGCTAATACTCGGCAGGGCCTACCGGTGAATTCACCGGCTCCCCGGTGGCCCAGTCCGAGCCTGTATCTATCTCTCTATCAGTGGCGTAACTAGAAATGTTTCTCCCCCAAGCCAAAAAATTCTTCGGCGCCCCCCCCCCATATCCCCCATAATTGGCACTAGTAAAGGGACAAACATAAAGGGGCGTGGCTTCATTGAAATGAGTGTGGCTTCGCATAAAGGGGCGTGGCATTGCAGGAAAAGACTACCTTATACCCCAGTTTTGCAACCTGCACGCCCAGACGTTGGCCACCACAGGAAAGAAAAATAATCCTGATTCATGCCCCTTACATTATTTGTCATTTTTCCTCCTTATAGTAATGCCCAGTATACATTATGCCACATACTGCAATGGCCCTTAGACATTATGCCACTCACAATAATGCACATGACACAATATGCACACACCGTAATGCCCCCGACACATTATGCCACACACCGTAATGCCTGTGACACATTATGACAGGAATCGCAATGCCCGTTATACATTATGCTACACACTGCAATGCCCCTGATACATTATAGCACATACAATGTCTGTGACACATTATGACACACACCGCAATGATCCTGAGACATTATACCACATACCACAATGCCCGTGATATAGTATACAACACACCGTAATGCCTGACACATTATGACACACACCGCAATGTCCGTGATATATTATGCCACACACTGCAATGACCTTGAGACATTATACCACATATCACAATGCCCGTGATATAGTATACCTTCCACCGTAATGCCTGTGACACATACCGCAATGCCTGTTATACCCTATGCAACACACCGCAATGCCCGTTATACATTATGCCACACTGCAATGCCCCTGAGACATTATACCACATACCACAATGCCCGTGATATAGTATGCCACACACCCTAATGCCTGTGACACATTATGACACACACCGCAATGTCCGTGATACATTATGCCACACACCGTAATGCCCATTACACATTAAGTTCTACAGTAAGGCTTCTAATTACTTTTAAATTACCTGCTCATTGCCAGGGGTTTCATGCTCTTGGTTCCATGCTCGTTGCCAGGGATTTTCATGCTCAGGGTGTCATGCTCATTTCCAGGGGTTTCATGCACTGGGTGTCATGCTCGTTGCTAGGGGGTAGTGCTTGTTGCTAGGGCCGTGCTCCCAGTGCCACATATGCCCCCAGTGCCAGGTATTCCCCCACAGTGCCAGGTACTCATGTGCCCCCAGTGCCACATATGCCCCCTCAGTGCCTGCCACATATGCCCCTAGTGCCAAATATACCCCCCCAGTGCCACATATGCCCCCAGTGCCAGATATTCCCCCACAGTGCCAGGTACTCACGTGCCCCCAGTGCCACATATGCCCCCTCAGTGCCTGCCACATATGCCCCCAGTGCCACATATGCCCCCTCAGTGACTGCCACATATGCTCCCCCAGTGCCCCGCTCCCCCCCCCCGCTCCTTTGTGATGGAGGGACACGGAGGGCACAGCGCGCGCCTCTCCTGTGTCCCTCCTGGGTCTCCGGCGGGTCTGTTAAAGGAAGTGCTGGTTCGTGAGCCAATCAGAGCTCATGAATGGCACTTCCTTTATTAGACCCGCCGGAGACCCAGGAGGGACACAAGAGAGGCGCGCGCTGTGCCCTCCGTGTCCCTCCTTACAGCAGCGGAGGGAAGGAGACCGCAGATTGACATGCGGACGCTCGTCCGCATGTCAATCTGTGCTAAATCAGTGGCGCCCCCGCAGCCCCTCACCCCCAAGCCACCGCGAGGGCTGCGGGGGCAGTAGTTACGCCACTACTCTCTGTCTATCTTTCTGCTGCGGGGTACACTGGGATCCACAAGGAAAGACATAGGGGTGTAGAGTAGGATCTTGATCCGAGGCACCAACAGGCTCAAAAGCTTTGACTGTTCCCAGAATGCATAGCGCTACCTCCTCTATAACCCCGCCTCCCTGCACAGGAGCTCAGTTTTGTAGTTGGTGCCGCAGATAGCAGGCACATAACAGAGGGGCTGCTCGGGGCAGCCCTAAGAAGAGTTTTTTTTAGATGAAAAGTGAAGACTTCAAGGGCTGTAGCAGTATGTACATGTCTAGTGACATTCACTGAGCAGCTCCATCTCTCCCCTGCGGCGCTGTATACTCCCGAGCCCTGGTTGCCGGGTAACTACAGCAGGAGGCCCCGTTTTTTTTCTGGTCAGGCACACACGACGGGGGCTCTCTGGGATCGTGTGGCCGCTCTTCGGGAGGTGGTGAGTAGGTCCCGCTCGCGGGACCCGTACTCCGTACTTTATCGCGATCCGGCGCAGTCGGTGGGAGGCGGGCCACATGCGCTGGCGGTGGACACTGTGGCAGTACAGGCGATCCCACTAGATCACCAGGGCATGGTTGCAGGTCAGGTTTTCCCTTAAAACCTTTTTATGTGTAGCCCGCAGTACTTGGTGGTTTTGCCAGCAGAGGGGATAAGGCTTAGACCTCGAGCCCCTCCCCCAGCCCCAGGGCGCCATTTCCAGCAAATGTTCCCGCCCTGGAGCTGCATATCTGTCTCTCCCTCACTCCCTGTCAGTGTTTGGGCACCATTTCTCTCAGCTACACTGTTCCTGGGACTGCTTGGGCAAATCCTCCTGTGTAAAGCCGCCTGTTTGTCAGCGCTGTGACTTTACATGACACTTAAGTATTCTACATGTCAATTAGACAGTGTTAGTTAAGTAAGAGTGCATTTAGTCAGGGTTCTCTGGTACAAGTACCCTGTGATATACATCCAGTTCTTACTGTGCAGTGTTATATCTATTAACTTCATAGCTATATATAAGCTGGTCCAGTGCAGTATTGTTGTTAGTAATAACCTCTGCATTGTTTAACTGTGACTATATGTGTGTGCATTAGCTTGCTGAGTGGTTTCCATTTTGTGTCTCTCACTCAACTTGCTATCCCTATATTCTATAACCTGAGGGGGCTTGGTGCGTCAGGTTTTACAATTATATAGGATTTTCACAAGATATACTTTAATACATATTTTTCTCTGTGATTTTATTCACCATATCTCTCCTGTATCTATGCTTTTGCTGACTACACTGCGCAGGGGTTTGGGTAAGAGGTATTGTGCTGCTGACAATTGTACTGTGTTACCTGATACTGCAAGTTATATCATGTCTGCTTCTGAGGGTAATGGTTCTGCGGCTGAACACACTGCCGGTGTTGCTGAAGCCACAGATCCCTATGAGGAGACTATAGCAGCTGTAGGCTCTGGTTCTGGGGGCTCCTTGCCCCCCAGTGGGACTGTGGCAATGGGGGTACATAATGACCCACCGTGGGCTACTTTCTCCACGCTTCTACATACGCTAGTTACTAAACTAACACCCCCTATGGGACCTCCTATGCCAGTGTGTGGTCCCCGCAGCTAACCCGCCGTGGGCGGATAATTTGTCTGCTCAATTGAAGAAGTTGAACCAGTCCTTGACTACTAAAAAGTCTGACCCTCGCTCGCCTAAGACCAAGGGGTCCTCTAAGCGAGCTCTTATCTCCTCACAATCCACTGCTGTCACTGACACCTCATCTGATGCAGATGGCGCTTACACTGACCCCACAGATTCTGACACAGATACTGCTGATGGGGAGGGTAGTTCACATGTGGATGTTCCTGATCTTTTGGAGGCTATTAAGTTCATTTTACAGATTACGGATGATCCCGAGCCATCCGCCCCTCCTAAGAAACCAGATAGGTTCAAGTGTCAGAAGGTGGTTAAACAAGTTTTACCTCACTCTGACCACCTAGTGGATATACGTCAGGAACCCTGGGGAAACCTGGGTAAGAAGTTTGTGCCTCAAAATAAGATGCTGGCTTGCTATCCCCTCGCGCCAGAGCTGTCTAAAAATTGGGAAACACCTCCTCCAGTAGACTCACATGTGGCTAGGATGGTGGTTTCCTCAGCTCTACCTGTCACTACCGTCATGTCTCTAAAAGAGCCTACGGATAAACCTGTGGAGGGTTGTCTGAAAGCGATGTACACCCTCACGGGTGCTGCACAAGGCCCACTATTGCAGCAACATGGGCTGCAGAGGCTATTGAAGCATGGGCCCTAGAGTTAGAAGCTGAAATCTCTTCTGACCATGCTAGACAATGCTTGTCATATATTGTCACAGCTTCTCACTATATTAAAGAGGTGGCTTCTGATGCTGGTATCCTAGCAGCCAAGGCCTCTACTACATCAGTCCTGGCTCACCGGATATTGTGGCTGAGATCCTGGTCTGTGGATCTGGACTCTAGAAGAACCCTAGAGGTACTCCCTTTCAAGGGAGATATTCTGTTTGGGGAGGACTTAAATAAGATAGTGGCTGACTTGGCTACTGCCAAAACTGCCTGTCTGCCAAGTACCGCTCCTTCTGTGTCGAAGGCTAAAGGTACTTCCTTTCGCCCCTTTCGTCCTTCAGGTAAATCAAAAGGTCAGGCATACAACAAGCAGCCCGCACTTCCAAACCTGGTAAGCCGAAGCCCAAAAGAGCCTGGGCTGCCCGTCAGCCAGCTTCCAAGACCGATAAGCCTGCCGCAGGGCGCGGCGGGCCTCCCCCTGGGGGATCCCAGGGTGGGGGGCCGGCTTCTAGGGTATACCCAGGAGTGGGTGAAGACTACTTCAGATGCCTGGGTATGGGAAGTCGTCACTCAAGGTTACGCCATAGCCTTCAAAAACCGACCCACTCATCGATTTTGCCGGATAGACATCCCATTGGATCAGACAAAGGCAAACACTCTACATTCGGTGGTACAGACCCTCCTGGATACAGGAGTCATAGTACAGGTGCCTCTTGCTCAGAGGGGCCGTGGGTACTATTCTCCGCTGTTTCTGGTCCCGAGACCGAATGGGTCCTCCCGGCCCATTCTCAACCTCAAGGCATTGAACAGGTTTGTGAAAGTTTCCAAGTAACCCTTCGCTCTATATTTCTAGCCTTGGAATCTGGGGACTACATGGTCTCCCTGGACATACAGGATGCTTACCTGCATATTCCTATAACAGTGTCACATCAACAATACCTGAGGTTAGCGATTGGCAACCTCCATTACCAGTTTCGAGCGTTACCTTTTGGTTTAACTATGGCTCCGCGAGTCTTCACCAAAGTTATGGTGATGATGACGGTGGTACTCCGCCGTCAAGGGGTCAGGATACTGCCGTATCTGGATGACTTGTTAATCCTGGCAAATTCCCCAGAACTTCTCCTACGTCATCTGGATATGACTGTCCGGTTTCTACAAGCCCACGGGTGGCTCATCAACTGGAAGAAATCCTCCCTGGTCCCTGCTCAGAGCATGGTGCACCTGGGAGTGCTATTGGACACTCACAACCAGCGGTTTTTCTTGTCTCAGGAGAAAGTCCTGAAGCTTCAGGACAGGATTCGTTGCTTCCTTTCTCGTCCGCAAGTGTCGATACATTCGGCGATGCAGGTGCTGGGCCTCATGGTGTCAGCATTCGACATGGTGGGGTATGCTCAATTCCATTCTCGCCCCCTCCAGAGGCAGATTCTAGCTAAGTGGGATGGCCTGCCTCACCGGATCAGGTCTCACATGATCTCATTTACTCCAGAGGTCCATCTGTTGCTGCACTGGTGGCTCCAGGACCAACGATTGTGCAGGGGCCTTCCCTTCTGGATATCCAACTGGGTCTTGTTGATGACAGATGTCAGTCTAAGAGGTTGGGGCGCGGTGCTGGAGCAACACTCCCTTCAGGGTTGGTGGACCAAGAAGGAATCTCTCCTCTCGATCAACATTCTGGAATTGCGGGCGGTCTTCAATGCGTTGAACCTGGCCCAGCATTTAACTCAGAACCGTCCTGTTCAAGTGCAGTCGGACAACGCCAGCACAGTGGCTTACATAAATCATCAATGTGGCACTCGAAGCAGTTTAACAAAGAAGGTAGTTTCACGGATTCTACACTGGGCGGAACGCCATCTACCGGCCATATCAGCAATATTCATTCCGGGAGTCCTGAATTGGGAAGCGGACTTTCTCAGTCATCAGGACGTACACGCCGGAGAGTGGGGCCTCCATCCAGAAGTGTTTCAACTCCTAGTGGAAAAGTGGGGCCTCCAGACGTAGATCTGATGGCGTCTCGACACAATCACAAGGTTCCGGTCTTCGGAGCAAGGACAAGGGATCCTCAAGCAGCATTCGTGGATGCGCTGGCGGTGCCGTGGAGGTTTCGGCTGCCATACGTGTTCCCTCCGGTGCCCAGGGTAATTCGGAAGTTCAAGCAAGAAAGAGGAATTCTGCTTCTCATAGCTCCAGCGTTGCCCAGGCGGCACTGGTTCTCAGACCTGCAGGGCCTATCGTCAGAGCATCCAAGTCTACTTCCATAACGCCCAGACCTCCTCGTTCAGGTCCCCTGTGTCTACCAGGACCTAGCCCGGCTGTCTTTGCGGCATGGCTCTTGAAGCTTCCATCTTGAGGGCTAAAGGGGTTTCTGAGGCGGTCATTCAAACTATGTTGCGGGCCTGGAAACCGGCTTCTGCTCGGATTTACTATAGGGTCTGGCATTCTTACATTGTTTGGTGCGCATCTAACAATTATGACGCTTCCAAGTTTAGTATAGCCAAGCTGTTGGCTTTTCTTCAGCAGGGCCTGGACTTAGGCCTGCGTCTGGCCTCCCTCAAGGTTCAAATATCTGCCTTGTCGGTGTGGTTTCAGAGAAATATTGCAACCTTACCTGATGTGCATACCTTTACTCAGGGCGTGTTGCGTATCCAACCTCCTATGTCCTGCCTGTGGCTCCTTGGGACTTGTCGGTGGTTTTGGAGGTGTTACAAGAGTCTCCGTTTGAACCTCTTGGTTCAGCTGATCTTAAGTGGCTTTCCCTTAAGGTGGTGTTTCTGCTGGCTATTGCTTCAGCTAGAAGAGTGTCGGATTTGGGTGCCTTGTCTTGTAGTTCCTCATATCTGATATTTCACCGTGACTGGGCGGTTCTTCGGACTCGTCCCGGATATTTACCTAAGGTGGTTTCTTCTTTACACCTTAACCAGGAGATTGTGGTTCCGGCACTTGTTTCTCCTGATCTGTCTCCCAAAGAGCGGTCGTTGGATGTGGTACGGGCTCTCCGTATCTATGTGAAGAGAACTGCTTCTATTAGGAAATCTGACTCTCTTTTTGTGCTGTTTGGATTTCACAAACGGGGCTGGCTTGCTCACAAGCAAACTTTGGCCAGATGGATTAGAATGGTGATTGCACAAGCTTATGTGAGGGATGGTCTATCAGCTCCTGCTCACATTATGGCCCATTCTACTCGGTCTGTTAGACCTTCTTGTGCGGCCCGCCGTGGTGCGACCCTTGAACAATTGTGCAAGGCGGCTACGTGGTCCTCTGTGAACACGTTCATAAGGTTCTATGCCTTCGATACTGCCGCTTCCCAGGATGCTTCCTTTGGATGCCGGGTTCTTGTGCCCGCTACAGTGCATCCCCTCCCATAAGGAACTGCTTTAGGACATCCCTTATATCTTTCCTTGTGGAGCCCAGTGTACCCCGCAGCAGAAAACGAGTTTTATGGTAAGAACTTACCTTTGTTAAAACTCTTTCTGCGAGGTACACTGGGCTCCACAAGGCACCCACCCTGACGCACTTAGCTTCTTTGGGTTGGTATGGCATTAGCCGCTGACACTTCTCCTGTTGTGAGAGTGTGGTGTATGTGGCTACTAACTGTTGTCGTCTCTTTTCCTGCTACTGCATTGGGCTGGTTAACTAAAAACTGAGCGCCTGTGCAGGGAGTTGGGGTTATAGAGGAGGCGGCGCTATGCATTCTGGGAACAGTCAAAGCTTTTGAGCCTGTTGGTGCCTGGGATCAAGATCCTACTCTACACCCCTATGTCTTTCCTTGTGGAGCCCAGTGTACCTTGCAGAAAGAGTTTTAACAAAGGTAAGTTCTTACCATAAAACTCATTATCTACCTCTATCAGGGCCATAACTATGTGTGTGCGAAGTGTGTTTTAAACACAGCGCACTTTAGCTGAGAGTGCATTGTGCGCTGTGACTCCTATTGGCCACCCTATTTGTATTGCAGCACTGTCTTCTGTAGGCAGGACTGCCTTCAGAAATTGTGGGGCCAGCGACTGGACAAAATTGTCAGGGCACCCCCCTCACTACTTAATAATTTAACTAATCACCTAATTAAATCAATCACTCAAATAAATTGTTTAAAAATAACGTTTTGTTATTGCATGCAATTTATTTTTTAGCAGATACTATGTTTGAAGCTTAAAAAATACATTTAAAAATTTGGGGGCTAAGTGTGGTGGCCTGCAAGAAACATACAATATGTGGTAACACAGGCCACAGCACAAGTGCGATGCATCATTGCAATATACAGTATACCATGCAAACCTGTTCTTGCTGCGCTGCATTTTCTTTCCATCATATGGTCCGTGTCCCACTCCTCTGCTCCATTCTCAGCCCTGCAGGTCGGCTCCAGCCTCGTCTTCTCTCTTTCCAATCCGTTCTGCCTCTCCAGCGCTGCTCCTCAATCCAGCGGGCAGCGGATCCTCTCCCCTTCACTGGCCAGCACGGCGTGACGTTATGATGTCACACCGCGCTGTACAATAAAGTTTATTGATGTACAATAAACTTTATTGTACAGGAAATGGATTGCGGGAGCCGAGATGTCGGGAAATCCTCTGCAGAATCTGTTGTCCCAGCATCACCGGGAGAACGGGGCAGCCAGGTGGTATGAGCGGCCCGGGCCCTCCACACGCTGTCAGAGTGGTCGGGCCCGGGACAGATGTACCCAGCGTACCCCCTTGATGGCGGCCCTGGCTGTAGGCAGCGCTGGCAAGTTCCTTGTCCACCGCTGTGCAGACTTCTGGTTATGAGGTGGGCAGTAGGAAGCAGGGGCTGTGTCTGTGATCCACTGGCAGCAGTACATGCGGGCGGTGGGACACACACACAGACCCCCCCCATTGTGTAGGGTCTCTACATGGCATAATGTATAAAGGGTTCTTACTGTGCTGTAACGTGTATAAGTGTCACTTATTGTGGTGTAATGTGTATAAGGGGCACTTACTGTGTTGTAATGGGTATAAGGGGCTCTTACTGTGCTGTAACGTGTGTAAGGGACTCTTACTGTATGGTGTAATAAATGCATTTCCACTAATTGCCATGCACAAGTGAGTATTAAAATATGTGTCGGGATGAATGTAAGCAAGGTAATTGTACATTGCAAAAATAAGTAGAATAAGCTATAATATATTTTATTTAATTTTACTTTTGGAGCACACAAACATGAAGTAACAATACCAAAAACAGACATGGATAAATAGAATGCGTGACAATCATGAGTACAGAATGTACACAATTCACCCCCCCATAAAGAAATATTGCATGTTATCAAAAGGTTAATGTAAAAAACCCAAAATCAAATTATCTCAAAACAAATCAAATGAAATCAGGCATAATCCACCAGAGAATTAACCACTAGGGTGACAAGAGGTAAAAGCAATTGGAACATCATGCAACAATTCCCTAGTCTCATAGTCTCATACTATTGGGTAGAATAGAAGCATTTTTGTAATTGCTGCTTAATATCAGCAGCTAATGAATCAATATACTGTACCCTTCCCAGATCCCAAATAACTTTTCAGTGCCTTACTTCTAATACAAGGTGGATTCCAGCCAGTCCAGGCAAAATACATAGAAAATCTTTGAGTGAAATAAAACCATGGGGGTAAATCAGACCTGCTCACCAGGGTGCATTTTTTGCAGCCCTGAGATCAGATAGTCACTGCCTACAGTGGGATGGGGTAGGTCTGTGCAGTTGTGCGATCACATTTGTAGCAGAGCTGCACAAACATCAGTTTGTGCAGTCTCTGCTCATCTCAGAACTTACTCTTCCTCTGTGATGTAATCCTGCTGATCAGGGCCGGAGTTGTTATCAGACACCCTCCTTGAAAATGGCTGGTCCCGCCTGCATTTGTCCGGACACTCCCTGGAAACAGTCAGTTGTCATGCACAAATGGCCTCTTCCTGTCAATCACCTTGCGAATGCCCGTGCGATCGGATTTATCGCACCATCCCATTGCTGACTGGCAATCCCCGTTGCTGCGGTCCGTGGTGCCTGTGTATTGCAGTGCATACGTATGCGCAGTTCAGACCTGATCGCACACTGTGCGAAAACGCACAGCAGCAATCAGGTCTGAATTACCCCCCATAGTTGGAGGTTCTGTCTGAATCTACATGTGCAGAATACGTTTTCTTGCAACTGCAGACACTATAAGTAACAACTTCTTTTTGCCATGCAGCAATCTAGTGGATGAAAAAGTGACACCTAAAATTGTCCATTCCTCCAATAACAGGAGATCATGACAGCAAAATGATTGAACTGTCTCCAAAAATGAAAAATAAAGGGGCACTCCCACATGTAGTGTAAGAAAGTAGCCTCAGGTCTGTTGCGTTTGGGGCAAGCCTTACTTTTATTAATGCCCAAAATAATCATTATGAAAAATATTATAAAACATTTCTGTGATGGTGTGAAAACGTTTTCAGGAGCTGCTTCAATGTAATACTGTATGTGGAGATGTCCGTAACCATGAGTATAGACCTGTAGTAGACTGTAAGTTATGCAACAAGCAATAGTGTTGGGAAATTGCTTTAGTACTGGCTAGGGGAAGAGAGGGCATAGAGTCCAGGTTATTGGACCAATCAAAAGGAGAAAAGTGTTTGACTACAGCACTTGCATAATGTTGAGCTTAGTAAACCGCCAGAGCCTGTTTCTGTGGGATAGAGTATGTTTCCACAATAGACTGCAATTGGAGAGGTTGTTTAGAGGTGGAATCAACTAGAGCCTGAATGTTGCATATACCCTTGGAGATCCTTGTATTAAATGGAGATGCTGCCCAGCCCAAATGGAGTTCCCGGATCGCCACTAATGGTAAAATTAGAATGATGACTATCCCTATTTATGTCTTATGAGTACCCTACCACCCAAGCTGTTATCAAAAGAGGATTATTAATAACCTCACCAGGAAGTTCCTGTTTTAGTACTGTAAGTGTAAATTGAAGAGTAATAGAGTTGATGAAGAAAAGACTGGTCAATGCGAGAGTCAGTATAGAAATTAAATTAATGAATCCAGTTGCATATGTATCTACAGTATGTATACTAGCATGATTATATAGCTTCAAGTTTGGGAATCAAAAATATATTTTACATGTTGGTTTTTAACAACATTGTATAAGGTCCCCGATGTATAGATTTTGAATCACCTTTCATATTCACATATTCACCTAGTAATAAGGTTCAATAAAAGAGGCATTTATGAATCAGAATATGTGTGAATGTGCTTAGATAATGTTTATGCAAATGTGCCTATTTGACTACTGTATGCATATGCAGAATCTCATATTGCTTTTCAGAAGTACCTCTGTGTAGGAGCTTTGCACTACAACTTGCTGAATTGCAATTTGTAACAGGAATGTACAGGCAAAAATAAAAATGTAAGTTCAACATCTTGTCTAAAGTTTTTATGTTTTTATTTACTCCTTAAAATGTCTTGTTTATGCCCTAAATTAAGTATTGTGGCTGTTTCGTTTTTCTCCATTTGTACACTTCAATGTTCTATTAAATTCATATTTGAGAGTTTTACATATAAAGTGTATCTGGGGGGATCCAATGACATCTAACTGAAATAATGCCTGATGACCATTGCCTGATCTCTTCCATGTGTGAAAAAAGTAGAGATGAGCAGGTTCGGTTCCCTGAGAACCGAATTCCCCCCGAACTTCACTACCCGAGCACGGATCCGAGCACGGTTCGGGTTTTCCCATCTGACTCGGAAACCAGACTGAGTCAAAAAGTCATCATCCCGCTGTGGGATTCTCGCAGGTTTTGGATTCCATATATTATGAGCTGTGTGTCTCCGCCATTTTTACTTCAGTCCCGGAGAGTGTAACGAGAGGATGTGTCTCCGTCCTCAGTGTCTGTGCAGGAGGGAAAGTGGGGTGGCGAATCCACTGCTGTCTTGTGCTGCTCAGTCCAGTGTAGTGTCTTGTACTGCATCAGTCCAGTCACAGTGGTGGTGTCCTCTGCTGCCATATGTCCAGTGTAGCTGTATAAGTCCAGTGCAGTGGTGCTGTGTTGTCCTGCATTAGTACAGTGGTAGTGTCTTGTGCTGCATCAGTTCAGTCACAGTGGTGGTGTCCTCTGATGCCATATGTCCAGTGCTGCCTTATAAGTCCAGTCCAGTGGTGGTGTGTTGTTCTGCATCAGTCCAGTGTTGGTGTCTTGTGCTGCATCAGTCCAGTCACAGTGGTGGTGTCCTCTACTGCCATATGTTCAGTGCTGCTATATAAGTCCAGTCCAGTGGTGCTGTGTTGTGCTGCATCAGTCCAGTGGTGGTGTCCCTGTGCTGCTGTATAAGTCCAGTGGTACTGCCATATAAGTCCAGTGATATTGCTGTATATGTACAGTGACACTGCCGTATATGTCCAGCGGTACTGACGTATAAATCCAGTGATACTGCCGTATATGTCCAATGATACTGCCATAAAATTCCAGTTATACTGCTGTATATGTCCAGTGGTACTGCCGTATAAATCCAGTGGTACTGGCGTATAAATCCAGTCCAGTGGTACTGCCGTATAAATCCAGTGATACTGCCATATATGTCCAGTGTTATTGCCGTATAAATCCAGTCCAGTGATACTGCCGTATATGTTCAGTGGTACTGCCATATAATTCCAGTGATACTGCTGTATAAATCCAATCCAGTGGTACTTCCGTATAAGTCCAGTGGTACTGCCAAATAAGTCCAGGGATACTGCCGTATAATTCCAGTGATACTGCCGTATAAATCCAGTCCAGTGGTGCTGCCGTATAATTCCAGTGATACTGCCATATAATTCCAGTGGTGCTGCCATATAATTCCAGTGATACTGCCATATAAATCCAGTCCAGTGGTACTGCCGTATAAGTCCAGTGGTACTGCAGTATAATTCCAGTGATACTGCCATATAATTTCAGTGATACTGCCGAAAAAGCCTAGTGGTACTGTCATATAATTCCAGTGATACTGGCATATAATTCCAGTGGTACTGCCATATAAATCCAGTCCAGTGGTACTGCCATATAAGTCCAGGGGTACTGTCATTTAAGTCCAGTCCAGTGCTGCTGTCTTGTGCTGCATCAGTCCAGTGGTGGTGTCTTGTGCTGCCATAAGTCCAGTGGTGGTGGTGTCCTGTGCTGTATATTATTTACGGTATCCGGAAGCCAGGACGACAACAAAAAGGTCGACACAGCTTAGGTCGATGGCAATTTGTCGACACACCTTAGGTCGACGTGGACAAAATGTCGACATGGTCAAAAGGTCGACAGGAACAAGGTTAACATGGAAAAAGGTCGACATGAGTTTTTCCATTTTTTTTTCTTTTTTGGAACCTTTTCATACTTAACGATCCACGTGAACTACGATTGGAACGGTGATCTGTGCCGAGCGAAGCGGAGCGGAGCGAAGGCACCATGCTCGAAGCATGGCGAGCGAAGCGAGCCATGCGAGGAGACGCGGTGCACTAATTGGGGTTCCCCATCACTCTACGAAGAAAACGACACCAAAAAAATAAAAAACTCATGTCAACATTTTTCCATGTCGACCTTGTTCCTGTCGACCTTTTGTCCATGTCGACCTGCTGTGTGTCGACCAATTGGTGTCGACTTAAGGTGTGTTGACCTTTTTCTTGTCGACCTGGAGTCCCAGACCCTTATTTACTCCAAATAAAAGGGTTATATACATTATTATTATATTATTATCCAAATCATTTTTACAGGGTTTGCCCCGTGGGGTGTAGGGGTACGCTCGCCTGTGCTGCATATTATTATAATAGCTCCAAATAAAAGGATTATTATTATCCAAATTAATATTACAGGCTTTGTCGTGTGTGTGTGTGTGTGTGTGTGTGTGTGTGTGGTTTAGGGGTATGCTCTCCTGTGCCACCAATATTGAGCGTGTATTACATCTGGGCAAATTCTAGCACGTCCCATGTTGTTTGTGCCGCACACTTGTGTCGCTTAGCTTAGTCATACAGCTACCTCATTGCACCTTTTATTCTTCTTTGCATGATGTGCTGTTTGGGGCCTAGTTTTTTAAGTGCCATCCTGTCTGTCACTGCAGTGCCACTCCTAGATGGGCCAGCTGTTTGTGCTGCACACTTGTGTCGCTTAGCTTAGCCATCCAGCTACCTCATTGCACCTGTTTTTCTTCTTTGCATCATGTGCTGTTTGGGGCCTATTTTTTAAATCTGCCATCCTGTCTGACACTGCAGTGCCACTCCTAGATGGGCCAGATGTTTTTGCCGCTTACTTGTGTCACTTAGCTTAGTCATACAGCCACCTCGGTGCAACCTTTTGGCCTAAAAACAATATTGTGAGGTGTTCAGAATAGACTGGAAATGAGTGGAAAATTTTATTGAGATTAATAATACCGTAGGATCAAAATTACCCCCAACTTCTATGATTTTAGCTGTTTTTGTGTTTATTTTCAAATATCATCCAGATCCAAAACCAAAACATGAAAGGGTGGTTTTGGCAAAACCAATACAAATCCAAAACACGAGCATGGAACCAGAACCAAAGCCAAAACACGAAACATGAAAAGTGCCCGCCGCACATCTCTAATTTTATTTTATATGTTAGTCTTGCGATCTAGGTAGCAGTGTTAATTACACCACTACATTATATATATATATATATATATATATATACACATACAAACAGTTATAAAACCACAGCACTCGCCACCCCAAAAGCGGGGTACATGACTGCACTTACCACTCATAGGGTGGGGCGCATGTAGCCCATGACCACATACTTAAATAAATACAAACAGAAAATTCAGCACTCACCGTAGCAAGCTCACTTATCCTCGCCACATCAATAAATAAATGATGGGGGTTTAGTTAGTGAATTGGCCAATGCACAGAAGCCTGCAAACCGATCGCCAAGGTACCCCACCTTTTAGCAGGTCCTACACTATCACAGAGTCTTAAAACCTGGCAACTGTTTCACACATAATATAAGTGCAAATATGCCTACTTGGTTTAATGTGCACCTGCCAAATACCTTATGGTTATTAAAGGTACACTAGTCACCTAAAACTGGCAGATAAATTACAAAGGAACAGCTGACACAGGTTAAGGACAATTGTGTCCACATAGGGATGCATGAAAAAGCTTGTGGCCAAAGTTAATAAGAGTTAACCAAATATTAACCCTGCAATATACAAACAGATATAAAAGCACAGCACTCGCCACCCCAGAAGCGGTTACATGACTGCACTTACCACTCATAGGGTGGGGCGCATGTAGCCCATGACCACATACTTAAATATATAGAAACAGAAAATTCAGCACTCACCATAGCAAGCTCACTTATCCTCATCACATCAATAAATGAATGACGGGGGTTTAGTTAGTGAATTGGCCAATGCACAGAAGCCTGCAAACCGATCGGCAAGGTCCTACACTATCACAGAGTCATGTACCCCGCTTCTGGGGTGGCGAGTGCTGTGGTTTTATATCTGTGTGTAGATTGCAGGGTTAATCTTTTGTTAACTCTTATTAACTGTGGCCACAAGCTTTTTCATGCACCCCTATGTGGACTCAATTGTCCTTAACCTGTGTCAGCTGTTCCTTAGTAATTTATCAGCCAATGTCAGGTGGCTAGTGTACCTTTAAAAGCCATAAGGTATTAGGCAGGTGCACATTAAACCAAGTAGAAATATTTGCACTTATATTATGTGTGAAACAGTTGCCAGGTTTTAAGACTCTGTGATAGTGTAGGACCTGCATGCAGGTGGGGTATCTTGGCGATCGGTTTGCAGGCTTCTGTGCATTGGCCAATTCACTAACTAAACCCCCATCATTTATTTATTGATGTGGTGAGGATAATTGAGCTTGCTATGGTGAGTGCTGAATTTTCTGTTTCTATTTACTTAAGTATGTGGTCATGGGCTACTTGCGCCCACCCTATGAGTGGTACGTGCAGTCATGTACCCCGCTTCTGGTGTGGCGAGTGCTGTGGTTTTATATCTGTTTGTATATTTCAGGGTTAATCTTTGGTTAACTCTTATTAACTGTGGCCACAAGCTTTTTCATGCACCCCTATGTGGACTCAATTGTCCTTAACCTGTGTCAGCTGTTCCTTAGTAATTTATCAGCCAGTGTCAGGTGACTAGTATACCTTTAAAAGCCACAAGGTATTTGGCAGGTGCACATTAAGCCAAGTAGGCATATTTGCAGTTATGTTATGTGTGAAACAGTTGCCAGGTTTTAAGACTCTGTGAAATACTGTATATATATTAGTGCTCATTGTCATATAAATTAAGTTAATAATTCCGTATTGGTTCTTGTTCCAAATAAACAATGTTTGGTCTTCTAATATCGCACAAAAAATCCATTGGGTAAATTGAATTTAATGTTGTATTTGTATAGTCCTATATATCTTCTGTAGTACTGTGGTTCCTTTACAAGCAACAACAAAAAGAGAAAAATAGAACTACAGTATAACAATATGGGGGATGTAAAATCAAATGTGCCATGTGACTTTCGTGAAATTATATTGATGTATTTTGTCTTTTAAAGGCAATACTTGGCATGAATAGAACATATGTATACTTGTTTATGGTCTGAGACAAAATAAAGTCTTGCTATAGTTCTACCAGTGCCTCTATAATACCCACATTTCTAAGTGCATTATCAAAGTACATTTTTCAGCTCAAGTTTTAACCTCATTGATTTCTCATAAGCATGCCTTACTCATGCATTCCTACTCCAGTTAATTGAAATATAAATTGAAAGTGGACTGAAGAATTATAATGAAAACAGAGAAGATTTTGAACACAGTGAAAGTATTTTAAAATAAACCATGCCTGCTGGCAATTTTATGTTTTTGATTATAGCTGGTAGAGTGTTGAGACTAATGGATTATTTTTTTTATGAACTAGCAAACAGGGAAGGCTTTTATTTTATAAACAGAAAGACAGAAAGTATTTTTTTTACTATAGTTTATTTTACTTTGCTTGATTTGTGTAATTTTGTAAGCCCAGTAATTAGGTGTTTATATAGGAATTTAGTAATTTACTGCAGAGATTTAAGTTGATTTATCCATAGCACATCACAAATACACCTGATATGTTATCTCAGACCTAATACAGAGTTTCTCAATCCTCCCATCACTAAGTACCCCTTATGTCTATAAACATTTACAAGTACCCACTAATGGCTGTACCTTCCCCCTTACATTTACAAGTGTACACAAAGTATCCTTTATATCTGAAATGTTCTAGAAAATACATTATGTTAACTTTTTGACATATATTATATTCATGGATACACACACTCTTCAAACTACTGTGTTTTCAAATACTTCCATATGCCAATATATTAGGGAAAGCAGCCAAATCCTACCTTCTGTACCTGTCACATAGGCTTATTCTCATCTAATTTTTCCAGATATTTAAAATATTTTTCACAATTAATTTTTATAAACTGCACTTTTTTTAAGGATTCCAGTGACGTCGTTCATTTCTGCAATTAATTCTTTTACAGTCAAATTTAAGTCTACAAATAATTTTGTCTTTTTATTCCTAGTATGGATAAAAAAAATAAAAGGTATTATTATTATTATTATTATTATTATTAAAAAGTTAGTACAATTAGAGTAAAAATATTACCATCCAGAGAATGATCTTCAGTATATATCATAGATGACTTATTCAAAATCTCATTCCATCTTGTTCCAAAAGCATGCACATTAGTATGGAGTTGATGCCCCTTTTACTACTCACTATTGTGCAAAATCTTTCCACTAGAATTTGGAGCCTGGCTATGTGGACCAGCATTCATTAAGCAACAAGATGCCTGCATTGGAGAAAGCAGGCACTGATGTTGGGCAGCAAAACATTCAAATGCATCTCTAGAGTGGTTGAATGGAGTTGAAATGAGGACCCTGTACAGTCCAGTCAGGTTCTTCCACATCACAGTCAACAAACATTATTTGATGGACATCCTTTGTGCACAAGGGTTGATGTCCATTCTTTGTGCACAAGACCTCAACATGCTTAAACTTGAAAGGAAATGTTCCAAGCTTTTGCCACAAAGTTGGAAGCAGACAATTCTCTAGAATATCATTGTATGCTGTAGCTTTTTCTTCATTGTGACTAAGGGACTTAGGGGCTAATTCAGAGATGGCCACTCATGCAGCCCACAGCGCAGTTTGCCTACATCAGCAAACTGTGCATGTACAGTGGCCGCATTGCGCCTGTGTGACCTTACACATTGTGACTGCATCACTGAATGATGCGAATGCAATATGATTGACAGCAGCGAGCATTTGGGGGTGGCGATGCGGCATTTTCGCGGGCATGGCAGGCCAAATGGGGGCCGGCCAGGAGCATTTTCAGGGCGACTGTGCGAAATCACATGTAGCTGCGCCAATTATAAAATTGCAGTGGACCACCTGATAGCGCAGCCAGGCTGCGCTGCCAGGGGTCAACCATAATCTGATGCGTCTGCAATGTAATTTATAAGAGGAGATGGCCCATCACACATGCTGGGTGGCCTTACCCAGTGCTGTGTGGCCCCCGGCATGTGAGGAGATGGATGCAGATCTGGCTGCGTATCCAGCGATCTGCGTCCATCTCTGAATAAGGTCCTTAGACCAAACCATGAGTAACGGCTCCAGACCATTATTCCTCATTCTCCAGATTTTACAGTTGGTAGGATGCATATGGAATGGAAGTGTTCTCCTGGCATCTGCCAAACCCATATTCATCTGTCAAAATGCCAGATGTTGAGGCACAATTATCAATGCTTCAGACTTCAATTGGTGTTGTTTTTCACCACTCTAACCAATGTTTGGCATTGCTTTGGATGATCTGAGGCTCATGTGAAGTTCTTGTTCTAACACAGCTTCAAAAGACAGTTTTCACATTGGCTGTGACTGTGGTATCTGAGGCCAGATGACTTTTACAAACTATGAGATTCCATAAACCATAAACATTTGGCCACATAGTGTTGACAAAAATAACTGATAAAAGACTAATTTGCTGACAACAAAATAAAAGACTGTGATCTAAGCAAGATTCTTCTTTATAATAAATAAAAGGTCCATTTGTTGATCAAAATGTTACCAACTACCAAGGCCTAAATAGAATTTTTGTTGTGAAAGTGAGAAGCTGAAAAATTTATGAATTTTTATGATACCCTCACTCAAAATTCTATTTGAGGCAGAAGTACCCTACTGTGCTGGACTTATCTTGCTTTTCAGGAATATCTCTTAACATTCCACCAATATTGAGCATTGCTCATGCTATATGACTGAATGTGGTGAACATAAAGTATTCTTTTTTCTATATCATCCCCTCAAAAACAATAGCAATTTATGAATTCTTAATAAAAGAATGCAGTTCTAAACAATTGTATAAGAAAGGCAATATATTAAATTAGATGACAGAGAGCCTACATGACATAACAAGCTTCTCATAGTTATTGTTTCACTTTATGACAACTTGGACAATTGACCAGTGTTTATTTATTTGATGCTTAACCCATGTTGTGGGTTGGAAAGCTCCTCAGCTATCATGAATCTACCTATTATATTTGCAGGCAGAGAAAGGGATTTTAGCAACTCAGCTGGCAAATGTTTCAAAGCAAAAAACTTTTTTTTACCAATTAGCAGCAATGTCCTTGTACTCAAGGTGTTCACCTGTTCCTTATAATTCTTAATGCATTAGGTACTGTACATGAGCCTCAGCAAAATGATATGCTTACATACTGTAACCAGTGAGATAATTGCTTCATTAGTATGTGTTTTAGTATTGATAGATTAGAAAAGTTCAGGTGCAAAAGGTAATCAAATAGCATCTAGTTCTAAGAGGTCTCAAAGAAAGTTTAGGATTACTCCAAATTACCAAAACCTCCTAAATAAGATTAGTGAATCAGATTGAATATTTCTGGTATCAATGTAATTGAGGAATTTCTAATATGAACTTTTAATTTACAAATTGTGCAGTCCATAATTTGTTTAGTATATTTAGAATTCATTTAAATGAAATTGAAACTAGAAATGTGGTGGCACAGCGCTAGAGTCATGGGTTCTACCTAGGTCCTGTATCATGTGTGCAATTTATGTGTTTTCTATATGTTTACATGAGTTTCCTACCAAGAGGAGACTGATTATATAACTTTGGATATGACGTTGCAGAATGTAAGCTCATTAATAATTAAATATAGGGTTAATTTATAATATGAATTTCCTATTTTTAATAAAAGAGAATTATTTTCACATATACTGTAAATAACTAAACCTACTGGAAATAATAAACTGTACAACAAATTGTTTACTGTGGAACCGAAATAACATTTTAAATGTATTGTAGTGCTTATTTGTTTTTAGCATTCTGAACTCTAGTGTGCATGTCTGATACTAGTTAAACAGCTGTTATTTACTAAACTATTCAACCGTAATAAATCAAAATTGAAAATTGATTAAAACCGGTTAGATCCTGGCTTGTCTAAAACTTTTTGTTTCAACTGGTTTTGACTTGGCTATTAAAGAAATAATAAAACTCAAATTGTACATTAAGGGGTACATTTACTAAGCAGTGATAAAAACGGAGAAGTGAACCAGTGGAGAAATTTCCCCATCAACCAATCAGCTGCTCTGTATCATTTTATAGTATGCAAATTATAGATGTTACTTCAGTGCTGATTGGTTGATGGAGCCACTTCTCCACTGGCTCACTTCTCCGCTCTTATCACTGCTTAGTATATGTACCCCTAAATTCTGAATTTAAAAGAAAACCATCATATATGTTAAAAAAGGCAAAAGGAAAGGGGAGGACAGTGGGTGTAGTTGGTCAAGTTCCATTTAAACCTGACATTACAAGGTCAGCTCTATAGCATTGGGAACAGAACGCTAATGTTTTTATAAGGGGGACAGTAATTCAATAAATTAACACTACAGATCCCCTAATAGCATATCTGCACTTTCCCCTATGGTTATATATTCTTGTCATTTTGACCATTGTGTTCTTGGTGATGTTCCTGACATTGAATATGGAGCCTCTACCATTTCTATCAGATAAGAAAACTGTACTTTGTTTATAACCTTATACTGTATATGGAGGGAATGGATGTGTTTTTCCAAAACTGAGCTATAAACGTTTTAGTTGCAATTAAAATGTGGGCTGATATATAGCTTTCATTTTGATTAAGCCCAGTGGATAAATGTGCAATAGAGCCACTTAAAGGGATACCTGCACATTTATTTTTAGCACCTTTAATGCCAGTTCAAATGATCATTCCCACAATACTTGAATTTGAGGACACATCCAAAAAATATGAAATAAGTCTCCTTCTATAGTAAAAATCCACTAACAAAGTTTTGATTGAGTAAGCCACATTAAATGAATTTTCACCGGAGTGAGATATAAATGCTGTAATACCCTATAATGTTTCTCTACATGGTTATAGCATTTAAAAAATTTAAGAGCCCTTGAATAAATGGATTCCCATATTTGAGATGAAAAAGGATCCTTTAGGTAATTTTCCCATTGAATTTGAGACTTATATTTACCAGCTATATCCCCACCCAAACCGTATTTATACCACATTCTTATATTTCCTTTGGAATTCCCCGCCATAATTCTTTTCAAGTAATCGGACAGGATTGATTCCAGGTGGCCACTTGATCTAACGGCGCTAGTTACCCAGTGTCTAATGTGCAATTAGAATAATAATTAACCACCTGGGAGCTTAAAGTGGTCTTGTAATTGGGAAAATGGAACAATTGTGCTTGTGCTCATAATACCTAATATATTCTTAATACCCTTGCAAACACCAGGCAGAAACAGACAAGTCAGGTATTAAATGTGATAAGGCAACCATAGATCATAGGTAATCTGGCTGGTAATTTAAGACACTTTGATTTATACAGCATTTCATCCCATAATTTAAGGGCATCTACAACTGCGTGAGGTGTATCATCTGGAAGTGGACACATTTGCTTTGGGATCCACAGTAGGTCAACCAGGGGAAACTTGTTAAGGAGTGTTGACTTTACTCAGTATTGGTTCAGCCATCTCTTTAGATAACAGTAAGTGCTCTGGAAATTGCCATACCCTATGAGGCATTGTGTGTATACCTTCCTCCCAAGTCCAGGTCACTGCAGCATGATCTGATCATACCATAGGGACCATGCCTGACTTAAAGTGTGCTGAAGTGTCCATTTATCTGTTAATATTAAGTTTATATGGTAGTATGCATTTTTCATATGAGAAAAAGTAAGTGTAATCCTTAACCACTGAAAATCGCACTCGCCACACGTCATACAAATCGTACTCCGTGATAAGTTTACTAAATTTAGTTGGTGTGGTGGGGTCCCCACTACCTGATCTAGAAGCGGGTGTAGGAGATTTATCTATCCGGATATCAGGAACCAAATTAAAACTTTTTGTCTGTCATTCAAACTGATGTTTTTGCTTTGTAAATCTTTTTAAAATGTTTAGAATTTTCTTTTAGAATCTACTATGTTTATGTATTTGACAAATGAGGACTGTGAAGTCATTGTTGCAGGTTTCCTATAGGAGAAAAACAAGGGCGCAGCTACTATAGGTGAAGGGAGTGCTGGAGGTATGGGGCTGGCTTCCCCCATCCTCCAGCCTGCCTTCCTGCCTCTGGGGTTCCAGGGAGCTGGCTCTCCCTGTCCCCCCAGTGTGGCACTAACCAGTGGCCTCGCCGCACGCAGCGGCGCACCCCCCTGTACCGAAGCCCGGCGGCCCGGGACACTTGTCCCGGCCGCCGTGACCCTGGCAGTACGGATGGTGTAATGGTTAGCATTACTGCCTCACAGCACTGAGGTCATGGGTTCGATTCCCACCATGGCCCTAACTGTGCGGAGTTTGTATATTCTCCCCGTACTTGCGTGGGTTTCCTCCGGGTACTCCGGTTTCCTCCCACAATCCCAAAAATATACTGGCAGGTTAATTGGCTCCCAACAAAAATTAACCCTAGATTGAATGTGTCTGTGTGTACATGTGATAGGGAATATAGATTGTAAGCTCCACTGGAGCAGGGACTGATGTGAATGGGCAAAATATTCTCTGTAAAGCGCTGCGGAATAGGTGTGCGCTATATAAATAACTGGTAATAATAATAATAATAATAATAATAAAGGGAGTGCAGGTGCTATGGGGCCCAGAGATTAGTTACTTGTGTTATATACAGAAATTTTTTCACTATTGGTGGTACATAGGTGCCCTAACAAATGTTTGCCTTGGGGGCCTACAACATATCTAGTTACACCCCTGGACATGCTCAGTGTAAATTGGAATAAAATGAACTGAAGGGGAATCATTATGTTGCAGAATATGAACTGGGGCACTGTATAGGGCATAATATGAAGTGAAGGCACTGTAGTGTAGCATAATATGAACTGGGGACACTGTAGCATAATATGACACTGTACTCTTAACAACTGCTGTGGAAAGGTGTCTCCCTGGAAGCACTGGGACAGGTGAACCTTCAAAATGTTGCAATGGTGCCCACAAATTCTAGCTATGCCCCTGGATAAAAGGGTGAGTAATTTTGTATGAATCACGTTTTTCCTGGCCCCTTTTCATTTCCCAAATGCTTCAACTGCAATCATTGAAGGCTTCCTGAATTTTTATATATGGTAAAGAGACATAAAAATGACATGGTGGGAGGAGAGGGTAAAGTATAAAATGTCTGAAGAATATCATCCCTTTTCAATGAGCTATAACTCAGGGACGTGTGGTGAGCTAAATGGCTCAGGAGGCATTGGCTGGCATCAGAGCCAGATTTACACGCAATATATGACACAAAGGGTACATCTGGTCATTATACACAGGGGCAGCAGTAAAAACTCCTGGAAATTTGGTGAGTTTTGATTACAGATGTGCGGAAAGGTTAGGCAGGTGAGGCACTGCCTCACCTGCCATATACTTTTTACTCCATAGTTTTGGCTATAAAAATAATTAGAATAATGCAAAGAAGATATTTCAAACATATTCTTTGTATTTTTTATATACTTTATACAGTCAAATCTTTGGCACAAACATTAGTTTGACAGGAAAGGCTCTGCCTCACCCGCCTCACCCCACCGCACGTCACTGCATAACTAGGATTGTGTTTATCTGAATGTGCTTAATGTAGGACAAACTCTGACTTGATTTCTGTTTTCTGTGTACATTTTTCTCAAGGCTAGTCATGGCTTTTAAATCATTAGCAACTATGTTTAAATAATTGTCCCCACACTGTATTTTGTAAGCGATTTTACAGGTGTTGTTTTAGATATGGGACACTGAGCTTTTATGTCTTTTGAATGAATTCTATTTCTACTATGGGACCTATTGGACCAAGCAAGGTTCCTTTTTCCATGGAACACACATCAGTTGTGCATGCCATTCAATCCTGTTTATCACATTCTCACACTGCTTTTAGCAGTTATTACCTAAGGTGCTCATTCCGAGTTGATCGCATGTAGCAACTTTTAGCTGCTCATGCGATCAACTTGACCCCGCCTATGGGGGAGTGTATTTTAGCATAGCAGGGCTGCGATCACTTGTGCAGCCCTGCTATGCTAAAAAGTTTTGTGCAGAACAGGACCAGCCCTGCACCTACTTACCCAGTGCAACGGATCCAGTGATGAAGGTCCCAGCTGTGACATCAGACATCCACCCTCCAAATGCCTGGACATGCCTGTGTTCGCCTTACCATGCCCGGGAAACAGTGAGAAGATGCCCCAATCCTCCTTCCCGCTGTCAATCTTCTTGCGATCGGGCCTGCGATTGCTTTCTTCGGTCCTGCTGTCACTGGGCAATGACACGCGTGCGCAGTGCAGGTGCCGTGCAGCCGTAGTTACGACCCGTTCGCACTGCAGCGAAGAACCGATGTGTGCGAACGGGTCGGAATGACCCCCTAAGTTCACTGGCAGCAAGTGGAACATGTGAATAAGTATATTTTGTACTAGTTGTTTATATTAACCCATTTACTGCTAAGGACAAGTGGGACTTGTTCTAATAACTGCAGTAGTTTAAATAGGGGGAAACATACCTAAAAGTCCCCCTTAATTTTTTTTTATCTGCTATGTGATTGTAATGTACAGCAGACTGTAATACTGTATTTCATTATGCTTTTATTAACTGACACCAATATGCAATATCTATCATTATAATACAGCTAACTTTTTATATTGAAGGATAATAGCTTAGTGGGTATGTCCAACCAGGGTATATAGGAGTTCACTTTGTTGAGCTGTGTGCTATGGAGAGTATACTAAAGAAAGGCCTGGGCCCTGAAATGTTTGTTACCACCCCACTGAGATGTAGCCAAAATGAATACAGTCAAAATTTAGACAATCAAAATGTCGACTGACATAATGGGGGAGATTCAAATGTTTGAAAAGTCGGTTGGGTGTCTGTTTTTTCCTTTCTATTAGATAGGAAAAAACAGACTCCCAATTGACTTTTCAAACATTTGAATCTCCCCCAATGTCAACAATGTTGACACATTCAAAAGTTAGACACAGTTTATATGTCGACAGTTATAATAAAATGACCCACACGCACCTGACATCCGATGACTCAGATGAGACTAAAAGTCGGTAACCACTGAGAACTGCCACTTTAGATGCTGCAGCATAGGAGCACCAAAATAGTTACATTATAGTGTTACCCCTCTGGCTGGTTCAGCCTCGTGCTCATTATTGGAAAACAGGAGTAACCCAATGTCTTTGTTTTCCCACTACATTCCAATAACAAACCAAGTTTAGAGGTCCAGGCTGATTATTGATTTGGGGGTGGGGGGCACATATTTTCCCTCTTAAATGTAACTATTTTGCTGCTCATATGCTGCAGTCTCTAAACTGGCAGCTCTCAATGGCATCTAAGATGTCAGATTTTAGCAGCGTTTGAGTCACCGGCTATCTTATCATTTTATTTTGACTGTCGGTATTTTGACTGTTGACATTTTAACTGTGTCTACATTTTGGTTGTCAACCTTTTGATTTGTCTATATTCTACTTATTAGCATTTAGACCCTGTGCACATTTCAACCAGTCTATATATTAATTGTCTACATTATGTCCAGTTCTTAATTATGTCCCTGTCTACATTTTGATATATTGATTGCTGACATATAAACCATGTCAACATTTTTGTTGTCTAAATAATGTACCTGTCGACATATCATTGTCTAAATTTTGACTGCCTAAGTAACATGCCTCACCTTCTCCACTATGCTCTAATGTAAAATGTATTCTTTTTAAGCATAATATCATTTTTATTAATTTAAATTTAATTGTGATACCTTTATGTTTTTTGTTTATTCTACTTAGCAATAAATATTTATAAGCTTTAAAAAGGTGTAAAGCTGGTATGTCAATCTAAAAATTCCGACTGGGTCGAATTATCAAGGTCTACGTCTTGTGTGGGCTGCACAAAAAAGAATGTGTATGTGTATATATATATATATATATATATATATATATATATATATAATAGAACAGTTGCACTCACAAGATTAATCAATCCATTCCTTCTGTGCACGAGCGTAGGAGTGACCCTTTATCTCCTCTATTATTAAAACTGCAAAACTTCTCTTATAAGGTCAGTTGGTTGTACCATGATTTGCTTTCTAGCAAACCTGATGTTCTTTGGCCCCCTATGATTTTTAAATGGTCAAGTGATTGGTCCTGGGCTCCACCTGTGGATTGTTTTTTCCCCCCTCTTTCTTCTATTTTGAAGGCCCTACAGCGTAAATATATCGTTTCTACGGAAACCGGACATTGTCCCAAATGCAAAGCGCCTAATGCTCTTTTTATGCACAACTTTTGGCAATGTCCAAAAGTACGACGATTTTGGCACAAAGTATTGTGGTATTTAAAATCTACTTTTCAAATTTCTTTCCCTATGGACTCAGCAGCAATCCTTGGTCTTAATACTACCTCCTGGTGTTTATCCCCCTCCCAGGCCCACTATGTCCCATTTCTATATGTTTTATTGACTTTAGGGAAAATATTGATTTTAAATCACTGGATATTTCAAACCTCCCCCTCCCTTGAAAACCTTAAGTCCATTCTTACTACTACATTGTACCTTGAACGCCAGTCCACTCTCCCTGATCTTGACTGTAACGCTCTCTGTTTCTACAGGAAATGGAGCCCTTATATTAAATCTCTCCCTCCCTCACAACAACACCATATACTACAATTGTTTGACTCCCTTAGCTAAGAATCCTACCGCAGACTCTGTATTCCCATTAATTGATGGTTTCTATTTGCATTCTAGGCTACCTATATCAGTCGCTATGGCCCTTCCATTATCTATGTATATGTTTTGGTACTTCTACTTTTCTTGAGATGGTTCTTTTTATGGCATCTGTAGCCCCTCCTCCCACCCCTTCCATCCTTCTTACCTCATATCCTTGTCTTTGTCATTCTTCTTTCTTTCTCTCTCTGATATTGTGATGTACTTTCTTTGAATAATTGTGTACATTTTGTTTTTTTTGTAATTATCCTGGGCTTGGCATTCACAATATTATATGCCGCTATTTTGAAATGTCCTAGGAATCTTTCCCCCAAAGTTTATTGCTGCCCGCTGTGCTGTTGGTACTATTCTGTTGTTTTGCCTTACCCACATTTGCTTATTTTGTATTTTGTATACAATTATTCTGTACTGTATTGTTTCTTTTTCTGCTCTTATATATGAAAAATCCAATAAAGATATTAAAAAAAAAAAAAGAATAATCAATCCACATCAGCTGGGGTGCATAAATCCAGAGATTTACCTGCTCCAGCAGGATCCCAATAATATTCTGTTTCTAAAGGAATGCACTCACCAGTCTTGCTCCAAGTGAAAAAAAAAGTTTTTCATCCAATCTCACATCAGCGACAGATAAAAGTACATGGTCAAAGTTTCGGTCCTAATCCAGACCATTTCAAGACCAGAAAATACTGTTTGCTGTACTACTGGTCTTGAAAAAGGTCTGGATTAGGACTGAAACGTTGACACTGTACTTTTATCTGTTGCTGATGTGAGGTTGGATTAAAAACATTTTTTCACTTGGAGCAAGACTCTGGTGAGTGCATTCCTTTAGCAAAATTATATATATATATATATATATATATATATATATATATATGTGTGTCAATTTAGAGCTCCCAGTAATTTCGATCCACCCTCCTCCAATGCTGCCATTGATGTTTTTATGCGCTTAGTCAAATTGGATGTCCTGCCCTGTACTCAAAATGCTAAAATCAAATATTCCAACATGACTGGACCTGAGAGGCTAGCAGTTAAAACCCTTAAGGATAATACTGGTATTATCATCCACCCCGCCGACAAGGGCGGGGGTGTGGTAATATTAAACCGAATTGACTATGTCAATGGGATCAAGTAACAATTATCAGATGGTCAGTGCTACAAACAACTGTACTTTGATCCCACTGATAATTTCAAACGTGAAGTAGATTCCATCATTTAATTGGGCCTTTCTAAGAACTGGATAGATGAGCAAACAGCTAATTTTCTTAAACAGGCGTTTCCTAAAATTCCATTAATTTATGTCTTGCCTAAAGTACATAAATGTTTGAGTAAGCCTCCTGGGAGGCCGATTAGATCTTCTAGGGGATCCTTGTATCAGACATTGTCACAGTTCGTAGATTATTATCTACAACCAGTGGTACAATCCACGCCTTTTTTCACTAAAGACACTTCTGACTTTTTGGGTAAATTGAATCTTGTTGGTCAACTTCCTGTCAAATGTATACTTATACCTTAGAGGTCACCAGTTTGTAGACTTGCATTTATCATGTTGAAGGTATTGAGGCTACAAGAGAAGTGATGTGCTCCAGTCCACAGTATGAGGGTCCGCCAAGTGAGTTCTTGTTACTTTCTTTTGGATATCATTTTACACAAAACTTATTTTCTATTTGAGAATTCTTTTTATTTGCAGCTACAAGGAACTGCAATGTTTCCAATGTGGCTCTATTGTATGCAAATCTTTTTATGTTTTAATTTGAAAAAGTTCATATCATGGCAGATCACATTTTTTCACCATATATTAAATTTGACATTCGGTTTATAGATGACTTATTCATGCTGTGGAGCGAAACCAAACTTCTACAATTAATTGAGAAATTGAGCCTCTTACCAGGGTCAATTAGGTTCAAATGCACCTATGATTTTGTTTCTATAAATTTTTTGGATGTCACAATTACGCTACAGAATGGATTGTTTGCTACAGAGGTATTTAAAAAACCAATCCCTTTTTGATGGCATCCAGTTTCCATCCTCAACCATTGAAAAAATGTCTACCCTTTTCACAGTTGGTATGGGTAGCCAGAATTACTTCAGACATTCAGTCATTGCCGGGGGGCTCTTGCCAATATGGGCAATAAATTTGTTGAAAAGGGATATGATCCCAAAGAGGTAAAAGATGCTGTCTCTAAATGTTTGAACATTGGTAGTGAGGAGTTCATAATACCTAAAATTAGAGACAATGAGCTGGATAGATTAATTTTCTCCAGCACTTACTCAATCACATCTGGTGTGATAAGAGGAGCCATTTTCAAATACAAGCACATCCTACTAGCGGATCCGACTATGGGTGAGTTTTGTCATAACTTACCTTTATTTTGTTACAAACAAATTTCAAATCTGAAAGATCAAATTATCTATTCAGACATTGTTCCAGTACAGCAGCATGGTAACAGCTGGCTTCAGCCACAACTGGGAGCACACAAATGTGTCTCCTGTGTCAATTGCAAGCATATGCGCACAGGTAGTAATTTTTTTCACCCAAGTAAAGGTAGTATTTTTCACCTGAACAATCGTATGACATATGAAACCAGGTATGTGGTTTATTTGGTCTTTTGTCCCTGCAATAAATTATATGTGGGAAAGACAATAAGGATGTTGAAGGAGTGCATAGCTCTTCATTGCTTGTCCAGCAAGAAAGCATTTAATAAAATTGAAAGCTCAACACCACCCACCGGTAGTGAAACACTTTGTTCAACATAGACACCGCTTGAAATATCTCCAATTTATGCCCATCGATTATGTACCACCACTTAAGAGGGATGGAAATTGACACAAATTATTATTGCAGCAAGAATGCCGCTGGATCTGTCATTTTGATGCATTGGTTCCATCTGGGCTTAATGAGGAATTTTCCTTTGCACCATTCTTGTAACTATATTGATGTGCTATGACATCTTTTATATATGTACCTTTTTTCATGGTGCATGTGGACCTTGACCCATTGATAGGATTTCATTAAGATCCATCACCTGATTTATATGTATATTCATACCTTTAGGATATTTGTTGGTTTTTTAATTATCTTTTTAGCGGTTGTTGTAGGGTTAAATGTATGGGTTAAACATTTGGTGATATACAGTATAGCATATCTTAGGTTACCAATGGTAACCATAGCATTTGCTAATGAAACTATAATTGCCATACTATTTACAGTTGTGATCGATATGATTTGTCTGTAATTTTCCTACAATGTCACTAATGTTATTTGCATGTTATTTTTTTATTTTTTTATTTGTGATATTATTATTATTTATTTTTACACTTGGGAACTGTGCATCCTTTCCTGGGAATGGGGAGGTAGCTTGCTAGTGACAATGCTAAATTCCTTTGCCTTATAACAACCCTTTATGAAGCTAAGAACACTGTACGCTGTTTACTTAAGAAGTACCGTAATGGTACGCTAGTTGCGTAACGATCGCTCAGCCGTAGGCGAGACGCTCAAGCGCCACGTTCGCTCACGGCCCAGCGATCACAGGACACGTTATTGGTTATGTCTAGGGTAATGATTCGCTATGGCGTAGCTTACGCTCGAGACCACGAGGAGGTCACCAGCGATGCAGACGCTCACAACACTATACCTTTATGATAAAACCTTATACCAATGAAATACACTGAATACCTTAATGTGAGTACAGGGTGTAAGTGCAACCTTGTGTAACCTGACTAACTACAAAGCTGCTTGAGCGTCACCGACGCTCAAGTGAACACTTAACACTATAGGAAATACACAGATGCTGGTTTAGGTTCCAAGGCCTATTAACTGTATTATATCTAATATACTTGTAAAAGGGGATAACAGTACAATTGATACACTACAATATAACAGAGACTTCCTAACCACAGAACTAAACAATAAATACAAAAAGACAATACTACACTGACCTAAATGCAATACAATACAATACTATCTAATACAATACAATACTATAATACTATGAGAGATATAAGAGAAAAGAGGAGAGAGAGAGAGAGAGAGAGAGAGAGAGAGAGAGAGAGAGAGAGAGAGAGAGAGAGAGAGAGAGAGACGGAGAGAGATGAGAGAAATTGGCTCACAGTAAGACAATGGTAACATTAAATAAGAGACAACATGGTTGCAGATAAAACTACACATGTGAGAGACAATCGCTGCGCAGTTAGTCAATGCTGAATACAGCATGGGATGGAAGCTAGACTCCATTTTGAGAAACCTCCCATAATTCTAAAGACTGCACCACATGCCTGAAAGGGGGAGGGGAAGACATCCAGCAGCAGCCATTTTAGATTTGCAGGTCCAAACACATGGCACTCTATACTAAACCACAATCACATAGCAGAAAACACAAGACTCCATTTTCTTCCAAAATGTCCAAGCCTCAAAACAATGCATATGTTCTGATTTTACAATTCCAAACCATCTAAAACACCTTTCACAATGTAATCCAACTTCCTAGAACCATCTCATAATTTCACATCCCAAACAACTTCAGTATCTCAATAACCAGAGCATATTCATCACAAGACCAGATCACAATGTAATTAACACAAACGTAACTGCATGGTGGTATTTATGATTAACAGGATATATATATTATAACTAACCAGCACAATCTATTTTAAATCTCCATAGGCAAACAAATACCACAAATACTATACTACAGATTGTATACTGTTCCAATTCATCACGGACTTCACAGAGTATCCACAAACACCCAACAATCACACAACCAAGTTACAATATCCTATTTAAACCAGAAAGCAATCTATCTGTTTCCTTATCTAGCCATGTGAGGTTCAATACTTAGCCTTTAGTTTGGAAGATGTCCTGGGGATTTAGCTGCCATGCTGCTTGGTGCCAGGTAGCTGTGTGTGTGTCTGTGAGTGTAGCTACATTACATCTGTTCTCTGAGGCCACACCTGACCACTACCTTCCTGTTTGACCAGTACCTGGGGGAGGGGTCTTTCTTTCTCCTTTGTATTGAGTCACCATTCTCTTTGTATATGCTAATCAGGTTCAGCCCTGAAAACTTAGTAAAAGGTTGTCTTGAGCATCATATTGTTCTAACAATATGATCTTAGCTTTTATACATATAATCATATCTATCCGCTGCAATGTCCCACAACAACACAACAGGCCTCAAACTAACCCACACCTGATTCTGCTTGCTTCAATACCAAACATGATGTGTTTATCTGGTTCGGTTCGAATGATACACATCCATGACATTAATTCATTAGCCAATTCTAAATCTCCATGATGTCTGGTGCTGTTCATTATTATAACCATGTACTGTATGAAACAAGTGCCGAATCCATCTCAGTGCCATGTCCGAGCAAATGCGTGTGTTTCCATATATTGCTGTGCTCGCTGCGCATATTTGCAAGTATAGCGACTTATATGTGTGCAGTTTATATGGTCTCTCTATGTAATATTTTTGACTTTGACAGTCCACCCTTTGGCAGTCACCAATAACTGCCACTTCCTAAAACATTTCAAAAAGAGAAAAATATATGTCAGGGGTTAATACATTTCCATGGTTGGGTAAGGGAGGAGAGAGGAGAAGGTGTGAAGAGGGTATGACCTAGTGAGAAAGCAGAAGCATGTGTGTATGAATCCATGTTTGGGGGGGTCATGTATCATCGTGCCGTACGTGTTGTACATCAAGCTTCGAGGTATTGCGAAGTATACATTTGAATTCCTTCTTATCCCGTACTAAGGGTCTGTGGATGGGCTGTCAAACTTTACCGAGCTCATTTCGGCTGTGGTTGTAACAAAATGGGGGAGCACATTTTAGTTGATGATACATGAATGGGGGAGGTATGTGGTTGTTGATATCTGTGCCTGTATTCCCTATCGTCTATGTGTGTCATTACCTGAGGGTTGTAGAGATGAAGATAAAGAACACTTATGGAAAATGCAATGATATTCTATGTCAGGGAAATGTACATCTGTCGTCGAAGTTGTTTTCGGTATCTGTTGAGAGTCGTCTTCTTTGCGCTGTATTGCTCCTTAGGCATGAGCAAATAGCTTTGTCTGAGCCATCAGATTTACAAAAATGTTGGGCTAGCGTGAGTTTAAAGATACTAGGGAAACTGGGGATCTATGGCAAAGTTCATCAAGTGTCCATATTTAAAGTTGTCAAATCTTCTTCTTTGGTGCTTGTCTGTTGTCTGTATACATCTCGTCTCGTCAGCTTCCTCGTCCAAGGGGGTCTTTGTATCTTGGAGAAAAAGCAGAAAAACAGGTGAAAGAAACGGACCGTATAATCGCATTTTCATCACATTCTGGTTTCTATCATTGGGTCATAAATCAAATCCAGGTTAATTACAGTTTCCTCACTCCTCAAGCTCATCACTTTTGTACTTTGTTTGCACCTCATTAAAGCCTGCCCGCATCTAAATATCAATCCAATCGATATAACGACACCTAAGATACATAGTAGAAACTTTCCAACATCCATTATGACTCCTTGAGCCCACTCTCCTAAACCGGAGAACCAATTTCGCGGGTTCAACCATGACACCCAACCAGTCAGCTCATTACCTACAGCAGCAAGGGTGAGATTGTGTTTTCGACGAAATTCCCACTTCAATTGGAGAATATCGTCCATCTTTTGGTCTATGACCTCTACCGGATCCTCGGTGCTATTTGTGATATACGTGCAACACTTTATGCCGTACTGTGTTGCCAATGTAACACAATATCCGCCTGTTACTGCTGTAAGATAATTAAGAACCATCCTATGCTGAACTAGTTCTGTTTTATAGGCTTGAAGTTCTCTTCCAGTGTATCTAAACGTGTCATCATACATTTCAGTGATATTATCTAACAAATTGGCGAGTGCGGAAATGTATCTATAATTCATCACTCCCCGAGCGGTACGAGTGAAATCTAACGCTACCAGAACCTGAATCCCGGTGGATTCATGGATAAGATCAGAGGCCGGATGCTCTAACCTTTCTGACAGTTGTCTTTTAACCCGGTGCTCGTAGTGAGTGTGAGTATAAGGAGCTTGGGCACCACGGTGTATGTCCTTCATTTTGTCATGTGTAACAGTCATCACTTCAGGCAATACTTTTCCAATATAACACAATCCTTCAGAGTTTGGGGCTAGCCACTTGTACGCCTTTCTCCCGCATATGAAATATGCATCATCGGGGAGAACATAAGGGACGGAGAAGGACATGACCATGTTACAAACCTTCCAGGTGAAATCTCCTGACCCTAATTCTTCCAACTGCTTAATGCACGTATCGGTTTGTACGATATGAGCACAGTATCCTGGTGATACCTCTCCAACTCTAGTAATCCTATTCCCTAAGGTATATCGATACCGGAAAGATTTTCCTCTACTGGCTATGTGGCGTACGAGCTCTGTATCTGTAGGCATTCTATCTGCTCTGTGTGAAAAGGTCATGGTAAGGTTGCTCCATGACACTTCCCAATTTCCCGGTTTTCTAGGATTGGAGATGTTAAAACATAAGAGGGACCTATCCACATGGTATTGGTGGAGCTTCAAACTAGGAGGGCTGGAGATGTTAAACCTCCGGTCCACCGGTCTCCCACCCTTTAGCTCAAGTACCTCCCCTACCGTTAAAGGAAATGGTACTAGCCCTGATTTACTGTGACCCTGAGGTACTTGAGAGCATACCCAACAATCTGTTTTATTTAACACGTTACCCACTAAGGAGTGATGGTCACTCAATGGATGCTGGTCCATATGGATATTAAGACTGGATTGGCATTTCTTTATGCATCCATCTTCAACCATTGTCACAGAGCCTACAGATACAGTTTTTCTTTTTTTTTGAACTAACAATCCTTCAAAGAAAATGTTTACAGATAACATGGTTGTTAGATCGTGCCCGGTACTCGCCTTTGCTTGGTGATTGGGTTGCTATTGGAATTTTACACCTCCGTCTCGGTCATCAGGACCTTTCTGGATCCTTTCTCGACCTCACTGGTACTCTCACCGAAACAGACTGCTCTGGTCAACATCATGGTTAACGGGAAAAATCCATATCACAGTCTCTTGGGGCAAGTCCATCTTACAGGAGGAGAAAAGAAGAAATTTGTAATGGGGGTATAAGAAAACAGTTTGAGGGGGAGAGAACTTGTTACGATAATAAGTTCTCTCGTCTTGTTGTTCTTCTTGTTCTGCTGTCCTCTCAAAGGTGCTGTCTCTTCAGTCTTCCGAATGAACCTTCTGGTGATGTAATCTTTCTTCCTAACTAGCGATCTTTCTGTGTGGAGCAAAATCTGGCATTACCATTGGTTAACACTTAGGGGTGACATACCATCTTTAAATCATGGAAACATGAGTGAGGAGAGAGAGAAAATAAAAAACAAAAGAGATAGAGAACAATTCATGTGCATATATACATTACATAACCCGACAATAACCACCAATAAGAGAAGAGAAACAAAGCATTTTTAAACGTTGTCAACATTAAGAAAACATTGTCAGACTATTAGGCTGTCGTATCTACGTGTCTAATGGTTTCCTTGAGCAGTCCCTCCCCACCAGCACTTGCATTACTCCACTGTCTGTATCTGGCCAGAAATACATTGTGGCGGATAGGTCATGCTGGGGTTTGGTAGACTTCTGCAAGGACCAAGCGAATATGCAATGTTTGAATTCTTACCAATAATCGTCAGAGATGGGGATAGAGAGAGAAAGAAAAAACA
Organism: Pseudophryne corroboree; assembly: GCF_028390025.1. NCBI lineage: Eukaryota > Metazoa > Chordata > Amphibia > Anura > Myobatrachidae > Pseudophryne > Pseudophryne corroboree. Next base: position 679,949,034 of record NC_086448.1, read on the forward strand.
TTTTTCACAAATACATTTACAACGTTTAACCTGGTCATTCCTGTGTCTTCAGTGAATGACCTCCCAATTTATTAACCGTTACCTCAGGCTTGCCTCCATTCCTAATAATCACCTTTCCTGCCTATGTGATCCTTGATTATAATGGTGTGTCATAACTTTTGAAGTTCCTCCATGTGCCAATGGCCTGGGGTTTTGGTTGATTTGATGCCTCCTCAAACGCTTGGATGCTCATCACCATCAACCGCTTTCCCTGTACCTACCTGATTCCTTGGATACCATGATTATGTCGTTGTCTAGGGAGTTGATATACCTTCTGTGAATCTTTGATCATACAGTTAGATCTTTCCTAGGATCTGGGTAATCAGACATGATTGATCTCAATTCTGTTCGGGACCAGGGATGGCGCATTGCACTGTCCTTGACGGGAATGGTTCCCTGATCGTCAGTCTTCCCATTGGGGACTGTGATCACCCTGACAGGACTAAACTCAATCACATCACCTTGTTTTGGTCTTATAATATGGGGTACATTTGTTTGTGCGTGATATAAAACATTGTACGTACCTGTGGACACGACCTCACCTGACCCTCCGTTAGGGGGTTTGATTATTGCCTTTACCAATTTGGTCGTGTCCACCTGGATGTCTTGTAGGATGGCTTCTGGAAGAGGTGCCGACATCGTTCTGGGCTCACTTTCTTGTTTGTATTCCTGAGGGAGGTTTGACATGGGGTGCAGCTTGCACAGGTTAATAGTTGTACATTCAACAGTATTACAATAATCATTGTTACATTTATTACACTTATTCTTATAATCTATATTACAGTTGCTAAGAGCGTTTTTATTGTTCCACCTTTGTGCTTTTCTCTCCGCAATCAACTCCTCTCCTGCTGCCATATCTCTCCTCTCAAGATAAGAGTCAGAAAAGTCAATAGACTCTTTTTGTAATTCACTTTCCTGTTGCCATAACTGTAAATATTCATAATGTTTATTTTGTCTCTTCGTTGGTTCAATGAGACTTATCCTCCTCCTTAAATTTTGTAACACTACTGGACTAAAGCTACCTATTCTTGGGAATTTGTCCCTGTCTTGTACAGTCATTCTCTCCCATTCATCACATAAAACTTCAGCGTGATTTCCATATTTCTTACACATCACATATCGTGCCGACCCGATGGATCGGTTCTCTGAATCAACCCGAACCGAGGTTGATCGCCCCCTACCTGAACAAATGGCCCCCATAATCTGCAGGCGTTGCCTATTCCTCCTTGAATATCAAGGCTTTCAGCGAACCCTTACAAACAAACCAAGATGTCCTTGGGCAGGCCGGCGGTGGTGGTTTATCAAGTACCCCACTTACTTCTCGCCCACGTTGGCCTGTGCTGCAATCACTGTAGCCAGAGCTGCTGGACCCAACCTAGGGCCCCTGTGAACCTTTAGTTTACTGGAACATATGAGGGTTACCCGCAGGACACTTACTCTTTCCAGTAAAGTTGGGGTTGTTAGATAGTTCCTGAGTGACCAGCGAACTTCCCTTCCAAAAATAAAAAATTACACAAATCACGTCAGAATGTACAGATAGCGTTTGTGACCACTTTACTCTAATGGTATTAGGTCAGATTACTAACTACTGCACACAATAACGTGCGGTCCAATCGTTCAGTATACGAGCACTACTTGTCATGTACTGAAAGATCAATGGAATCTATGTTTCCGGCTGCGATTCCTTCAGCCAGAGCTTGTATGGCCTATATGGGTTCTGCACCAACACCCCAGGCGTTGTGCCACTGGACTTTTATAGCGGACCTTTTACCTTACGACCTCCTGGTCTTGTTACCTTATGACCTCCTGGTCTTGTTACCTTATGACCTCCTGGTCTTGTTACCTTATGACCTCCTGGTCTTGTTACCTTATGGTCCGCTATACTCTAATGCTCAAATATTATTTAACCAGGGATGCCTCCCTGGCCACCGTATATGTCACTTACACGTATATCCCGGACGAGCCCCCAATTGACAATGCTAAATTCCTTTGCCTTATAACAACCCTTTATGAAGCTAAGAACACTGTACGCTGTTTACTTAAGAAGTACCGTAATGGTACGCTAGTTGCGTAACGATCGCTCAGCCGTAGGCGAGACGCTCAAGCGTCACGTTCGCTCATGGCCCAGCGATCACAGGACACGTTATTGGTTATGTCTAGGGTAATGATTCGCTATGGCGTAGCTTACGCTCGAGACCACGAGGAGGTCACCAGCGATGCAGACGCTCACAACACTATACCTTTATGATAAAACCTTATACCAATGAAATACACTGAATACCTTAATGTGAGTACAGGGTGTAAGTGCAACCTTGTGTAACCTGACTAACTACAAAGCTGCTTGAGCGTCACCGACGCTCAAGTGAACACTTAACACTATAGGAAATACACAGATGCTGGTTTAGGTTCCAAGGCCTATTAACTGTATTATATCTAATATACTTGTAAAAGGGGATAACAGTACAATTGATACACTACAATATAACAGAGACTTCCTAACCACAGAACTAAACAATAAATACAAAAAGACAATACTACACTGACCTAAATGCAATACAATACAATACTATCTAATACAATACAATACTATAATACTATGAGAGATATAAGAGAAAAGAGGAGAGAGAGAGAGAGAGAGAGAGAGAGAGAGAGAGAGAGAGAGAGAGACGGAGAGAGATGAGAGAAATTGGCTCACAGTAAGACAATGGTAACATTAAATAAGAGACAACATGGTTGCAGATAAAACTACACATGTGAGAGACAATCGCTGCGCAGTTAGTCAATGCTGAATACAGCATGGGATGGAAGCTAGACTCCATTTTGAGAAACCTCCCATAATTCTAAAGACTGCACCACATGCCTGAAAGGGGGAGGGGAAGACATCCAGCAGCAGCCATTTTAGATTTGCAGGTCCAAACACATGGCACTCTATACTAAACCACAATCACATAGCAGAAAACACAAGACTCCATTTTCTTCCAAAATGTCCAAGCCTCAAAACAATGCATATGTTCTGATTTTACAATTCCAAACCATCTAAAACACCTTTCACAATGTAATCCAACTTCCTAGAACCATCTCATAATTTCACATCCCAAACAACTTCAGTATCTCAATAACCAGAGCATATTCATCACAAGACCAGATCACAATGTAATTAACACAAACGTAACTGCATGGTGGTATTTATGATTAACAGGATATATATATTATAACTAACCAGCACAATCTATTTTAAATCTCCATAGGCAAACAAATACCACAAATACTATACTACAGATTGTATACTGTTCCAATTCATCACGGACTTCACAGAGTATCCACAAACACCCAACAATCACACAACCAAGTTACAATATCCTATTTAAACCAGAAAGCAATCTATCTGTTTCCTTATCTAGCCATGTGAGGTTCAATACTTAGCCTTTAGTTTGGAAGATGTCCTGGGGATTTAGCTGCCATGCTGCTTGGTGCCAGGTAGCTGTGTGTGTGTCTGTGAGTGTAGCTACATTACATCTGTTCTCTGAGGCCACACCTGACCACTACCTTCCTGTTTGACCAGTACCTGGGGGAGGGGTCTTTCTTTCTCCTTTGTATTGAGTCACCATTCTCTTTGTATATGCTAATCAGGTTCAGCCCTGAAAACTTAGTAAAAGGTTGTCTTGAGCATCATATTGTTCTAACAATATGATCTTAGCTTTTATACATATAATCATATCTATCCGCTGCAATGTCCCACAACAACACAACAGGCCTCAAACTAACCCACACCTGATTCTGCTTGCTTCAATACCAAACATGATGTGTTTATCTGGTTCGGTTCGAATGATACACATCCATGACATTAATTCATTAGCCAATTCTAAATCTCCATGATGTCTGGTGCTGTTCATTATTATAACCATGTACTGTATGAAACAAGTGCCGAATCCATCTCAGTGCCATGTCCGAGCAAATGCGTGTGTTTCCATATATTGCTGTGCTCGCTGCGCATATTTGCAAGTATAGCGACTTATATGTGTGCAGTTTATATGGTCTCTCTATGTAATATTTTTGACTTTGACACTAGTTCCGCCTGTCATGTTTGACCAGGGGTTGCTGGCAGGCAGAACTAACAAAGTAGCTTGTTAGTTCTGCCTGTCATGTTTGACCAGGGGTTTCTGGCAGGCCCACCCTATGATGTCACTTCCGGTGACATCATAGGGTGGAATCAGCGGCGCATCGGATGGGACATCTTTTGTTGTGTGTCCGCGGCCCGGGGAACCTTGTGTCCTCTGGGAATGGAGGTGGGGGCAGGCTTGCTCCGTCAGAAAGTTCAGACCAATGAGTACTGGCATGCCTGCTTCCTGACGCCACTTCCAGTGCGTGGGTTTGAGCGGCGTTTCCGGGGTGATGTCATCGGTGTTCACACGTTCCCATGTGTCTCACATACACCATAAATAACCATGGTTCGGTAATCATCTTTAGCACTTGGCACTATACAGATGTACACATATATAGGGAAAGAAAGGACAAAATAATTCCTTTTTGGGAGCACTCTTGTTTGAAAATGACAATCAATCAAAACAGTATAATGTAGGTAATGTGATGATGAATAATCTAAAACATAACATTTATTCTATTCCTTTAAAATATCGACCTGTATGGTCCAAAATGATTATAATCTCTATCTTAATTTCTAAATAAGAGATAGAAAGGTGAAATATAGATAAAATAGTGAGAGTAAGTGGCATAGAGCTGCTCCACCAGTGTTGTCAGGTGAAAATGTAGGTGATCATCTTGATGATATCCACAGTGCCTGGTATTCCTTAGTGGTCTCCCCTCAAAGTACTTGCCAGGTCTATCCTATCAGCTTCCGAGATTGAAGATCGGACTACTTTCAGGATAGTACGACCTTGAACAGTGAAGATGATAAATGAAGGAAGAAAGAACCCACTTCTACTGTCTGTACTCTGCATTTGGTGATATACAGTATAGCATATCTTAGGTTACCAATGGTAACCATAGCATTTGCTAATGAAACTATAATTGCCATACTATTTACAATTGTGATCGATAGGATTTGTCTGTAATTTCCCTACAATGTCACTAATGTTATTTGCATGTTATTTTATTTTTATTTTATTTGTGATATTATTATTATTTATTTATACACTTGGGAACTGTGCATCCTTTCCTGGGAATGGGGAGGTAGCTTGCTAGTTCCGCCTGTCATGTTTGACCAGGGGTTGCTGGCAGGCAGAACTAACAAAGTAGCTTGTTAGTTCTGCCTGTCATGTTTGACCAGGGGTTTCTGGCAGGCCCACCCTATGATGTCACTTCCGGTGACATCATAGGGTGGAATCAGCGGCGCATCAGATGGGACATCTTTTGTTGTGTGTCCGCGGCCCGGGGAACCTTGTGTCCTCTGGGAATGGAGGTGGGGGCAGGCTTGCTCCGTCAGAAAGTTCAGACCAATGAATACTGGCATGCCTGCTTCCTGACGCCACTTCCAGTGCGTGGGTTTGAGCGGCGCTTCCGGGGTGATGTCATCGGTGTTCACACGTTCCCATGTGTCTCACATACACCATAAATAACCATGGTTCGGTAATCATCTTTAGCACTTGGCACTATACAGATGTACACATATATAGGGAAAGAAAGGACAAAAGAATTCCTTTTTGGGAGCACTCTTGTTTGAAAATGACAATCAATCAAAACAGTATAATGTAGGTAATGTGATGATGAATAATCTAAAACATAACATTTATTCTATTCCTTTAAAATATCGACCTGTATGGTCCAAAATGATTAGAATCTCTATCTTAATTTCTAAATAAGAGATAGAAAGGTGAAATATAGATAAAATAGTGAGAGTAAGTGGCATAGAGCTGCTCCACCAGTGTTGTCAGGTGAAAATGTAGGTGATCATCTTGATGATATCCACAGTGCCTGGTATTCCTAAGTGGTCTCCCCTCAAAGTACTTGCCAGGTCTATCCTATCAGCTTCCGAGATTGAAGATCGGGCTACTTTCAGGATAGTACGACCTTGAACAGTGAAGATGATAAATGAAGGAAGAAAGAACCCACTTCTACTGTCTGTACTCTGCATTTGGTGATATACAGTATAGCATATCTTAGGTTACCAATGGTAACCATAGCATTTGCTAATTAAACTATAATTGCCATACTATTTACAGTTGTGATCGATAGGATTTGTCTGTAATTTCCCTACAATGTCACTAATGTTATTTGCATGTTATTTTATTTTTATTTTATTTGTGATATTATTATTATTTATTTTTACACTTGGGAACTGTGTATCCTTTCCTGGGAATGGGGAGGTAGCTTGCTAGTTCTGCCTGTCATGTTTGACCAGGGTTTGCTGGCAGGCAGAACTAAAAGTAGCTTGTTTGTTCTGCCTGTCATGTTTGACCAGGGGTTTCTGGCAGGCCCACCCTATGATGTCACTTCCGGTGACATCATAGGGTGGAATCAGCGGCGCATCGGATGGGATATCTTTTGTTGTGTGTCCGCGGCCCGGGGAACCATGTGTCCTCTGGGAATGGAGGTGGGGGCAGGCTTGCTCCGTCAGAAAGTTCAGACCAATGAGTACTGGCATGCCTGCTTCCTGACGCCACTTCCAGTGCGTGGGCTTGAGTGGCGCTTCCGGGGTGATGTCATCGGTGTTCACACGTTCCCATGTGTCTCACATACACCATAAATAACCATGGTTCGGTAATCATCTTTAGCACTTGGCACTATACAGATGTACACATATATAGGGAAAGAAAGGACAAAAGAATTCCTTTTTGGGAGCACTCTTGTTTGAAAATGACAATCAATCAAAACAGTATAATGTAGGTAATGTGATGATGAATAATCTAAAACATAACATTTATTCTATTCCTTTAAAAAATCGACCTGTATGGTCCAAAATGATTAGAATCTCTATCTTAATTTCTAAATAAGAGATAGAAAGGTGAAATATAGATAAAATAGTGAGAGTAAGTGGCATAGAGTTGCTCCACCAGTGTTGTCAGGTGAAAATGTAGGTGATCATCTTGATGATATCCACAGTGCCTGGTTTTCCTAAGTGGTCTCCCCTCAAAGTACTTGCCAGGTCTATCCTATCAGCTTCCGAGATTGAAGATCGGGCTACTTTCAGGATAGTACGACCTTGAACAGTGAAGATGATAAATGAAGGAAGAAAGAACCCACTTCTACTGTCTGTACTCTGCATTTGGTGATATACAGTATAGCATATCTTAGGTTACCAATGGTAACCATAGCATTTGCTAATGAAACTATAATTGCCATACTATTTACAGTTGTGATCGATAGGATTTGTCTGTAATTTCCCTACAATGTCACTAATGTTATTTGCATGTTATTTTATTTTTATTTTATTTGTGATATTATTATTATTTATTTTTACACTTGGGAACTGTGCATCCTTTCCTGGGAATGGGGAGGTAGCTTGCTAGTTCCGCCTGTCATGTTTGACCAGGGGTTGCTGGCAGGCAGAACTAACAAAGTAGCTTGTTAGTTCTGGCTGTCATGTTTGACCAGGGGTTTCTGGCAGGCCCACCCTATGATGTCACTTCCGGTGACATCATAGGGTGGAATCAGCGGCGCATCGTATGGGACATCTTTTGTTGTGTGTCCGCGGCCCGGGGAACCTTGTGTCCTCTGGGAATGGAGGTGGGGGCAGGCTTGCTCCGTCAGAAAGTTCAGACCAATGAGTACTGGCATGCCTGCTTCCTGACGCCACTTCCAGTGCGTGGGTTTGAGCGGCGCTTCCGGGTTGATGTCATCGGTGTTCACACGTTCCCATGTGTCTCACATACACCATAAATAACCATGGTTCGGTAATCATCTTTAGCACTTGGCACTATACAGATGTACACATATATAGGGAAAGAAAGGACAAAAGAATTCCTTTTTGGGAGCACTCTTGTTTGAAAATGACAATCAATCAAAACAGTATAATGTAGGTAATGTGATGATGAATAATCTAAAACATAACATTTATTCTATTCCTTTAAAATATCGACCTGTATGGTCCAAAATGATTAGAATCTCTATCTTAATTTCTAAATAAGAGATAGAAAGGTGAAATATAGATAAAATAGTGAGAGTAAGTGGCATAGAGCTGCTCCACCAGTGTTGTCAGGTGAAAATGTAGGTGATCATCTTGATGATATCCACAGTGCCTGGTATTCCTAAGTGGTCTCCCCTCAAAGTACTAGCCAGATCTATCCTATCATCTTCCGAGATTGAAGATCGGGCTACTTTCAGGATAGTACGACCTTGAACAGTGAAGATGATAAATGAAGGAAGAAAGAACCCACTTCTACTGTCTGTACTCTGCATTTGGTGATATACAGTATAGCATATCTTAGGTTACCAATGGTAACCATAGCATTTGCTAATGAAACTATAATTGCCATACTATTTACAGTTGTGATCGATAGGATTTGTCTGTAATTTCCCTACAATGTCACTAATGTTATTTGCATGTTATTTTATTTTTATTTTATTTGTGATATTATAATTATTTATTTTTACACTTGGGAACTGTGCATCCTTTCCTGGGAATGGGGAGGTAGCTTGCTAGTTCCGCCTGTCATGTTTGACCAGGTTGCTGGCAGGCAGAACTAACATAGTAGCTTGTTAGTTCTGCCTGTCATGTTTGACCAGGGGTTTCTGGCAGGCCCACCCTATGATGTCACTTCCGGTGACATCATAGGGTGGAATCAGCGGCGCATCGGATGGGACATCTTTTGTTGTGTGTCCGCAGCCCGGGGAACCTTGTGTCCTCTGGGAATGGAGGTGGGGGCAGGCTTGCTCCGTCAGAAAGTTCAGACCAATGAGTACTGGCATGCCTGCTTCCTGACGCCACTTCCAGTGCGTGGGTTTGAGCGGCGCTTCCGGGGTGATGTCATCGGTGTTCACACGTTCCCATGTGTCTCACATACACCATAAATAACCATGGTTCGGTAATCATCTTTAGCACTTGGCACTATACAGATGTACACATATATAGGGAAAGAAAGGACAAAAGAATTCCTTTTTGGGAGCACTCTTGTTTGAAAATGACAATCAATCAAAACAGTATAATGTAGGTAATGTGATGATGAATAATCTAAAACAAAACATTTATTCTATTCCTTTAAAATATCGACCTGTATGGTCCAAAATGATTAGAATCTCTATCTTAATTTCTAAATAAGAGATAGAAAGGTGAAATATAGATAAAATAGTGAGAGTAAGTGGCATAGAGCTGCTCCACCAGTGTTGTCAGGTGAAAATGTAGGTGATCATCTTGATGATATCCACAGTGCCTGGTATTCCTAAGTGGTCTCCCCTCAAAGTACTTGCCAGGTCTATCCTATCAGCTTCCGAGATTGAAGATCGGGCTACTTTCAGGATAGTACGACCTTGAACAGTGAAGATGATAAATGAAGGAAGAAAGAACCCACTTCTACTGTCTGTACTCTGCATTTGGTGATATACAGTATAGCATATCTTAGATTACCAATGGTAACCATAGCATTTGCTAATTAAACTATAATTGCCATACTATTTACAGTTGTGATCGATAGGATTTGTCTGTAATTTCCCTACAATGTCACTAATGTTATTTGCATATTATTTTATTTTTATTTTATTTGTGATATTATTATTATTTATTTTTACACTTGGAAACTGTGCATCCTTTCCTGGGAATGGGGAGGTAGCTTGCTAGTTCCGCCTGTCATGTTTGACCAGGGGTTGCTGGCAGGCAGAACTAACAAAGTAGCTTGTTAGTTCTGCCTGTCATGTTTGACCAGGGGTTTCTGGCAGGCCCACCCTATGATGTCACTTCCGGTGACATCATAGTGTAGAATCAGCGGCGCATCGGATGGGACATCTTTTGTTGTGTGTCCGCGGCCCGGGGAACCTTGTGTCCTCTGGGAATGGAGGTGGGGGAAGGCTTGCTCCTTCAGAAAGTTCAGACCAATGAGTACTGGCATGCCTGCTTCCTGACGCCACTTCCAGTGCGTGGGTTTGAGCGGCGCTTCCGGGGTGATGTCATCGGTGTTCACACGTTCCCATGTGTCTCACATACACCATAAATAACCATGGTTCGGTAATCATCTTTAGCACTTGACACTATACAGATGTACACATATATAGGGAAAGAAAGGACAAAAGAATTCCTTTTTGGGAGCACTCTTGTTTGAAAATGACAATCAATCAAAACAGTATAATGTAGGTAATGTGATGATGAATAATCTAAAACATAACATTTATTCTATTCCTTTAAAATATCGACCTGTATGGTCCAAAATGATTAGAATCTCTATCTTAATTTCTAAATAAGAGATAGAAAGGTGAAATATAGATAAAATAGTGAGAGTAAGTGGCATAGAGCTGCTCCACCAGTGTTGTCAGGTGAAAATGTAGGTGATCATCTTGATGATATCCACAGTGCCTGGTATTCCTAAGTGGTCTCCCCTCAAAGTACTAGCCAGATCTATCCTATCATCTTCCGAGATTGAAGATCGGGCTACTTTCAGGATAGTACGACCTTGAACAGTGAAGATGATAAATGAAGGAAGAAAGAACCCACTTCTACTGTCTGTACTCTGCATTTGGTGATATACAGTATAGCATATCTTAGGTTACCAATGGTAACCATAGCATTTGCTAATGAAACTATAATTGCCATACTATTTACAGTTGTGATCGATAGGATTTGTCTGTAATTTCCCTACAATGTCACTAATGTTATTTGCATGTTATTTTATTTTTATTTTATTTGTGATATTATAATTATTTATTTTTACACTTGGGAACTGTGCATCCTTTCCTGGGAATGGGGAGGTAGCTTGCTAGTTCCGCCTGTCATGTTTGACCAGGTTGCTGGCAGGCAGAACTAACATAGTAGCTTGTTAGTTCTGCCTGTCATGTTTGACCAGGGGTTTCTGGCAGGCCCACCCTATGATGTCACTTCCGGTGACATCATAGGGTGGAATCAGCGGCGCATCGGATGGGACATCTTTTGTTGTGTGTCCGCAGCCCGGGGAACCTTGTGTCCTCTGGGAATGGAGGTGGGGGCAGGCTTGCTCCGTCAGAAAGTTCAGACCAATGAGTACTGGCATGCCTGCTTCCTGACGCCACTTCCAGTGCGTGGGTTTGAGCGGCGCTTCCGGGGTGATGTCATCGGTGTTCACACGTTCCCATGTGTCTCACATACACCATAAATAACCATGGTTCGGTAATCATCTTTAGCACTTGGCACTATACAGATGTACACATATATAGGGAAAGAAAGGACAAAAGAATTCCTTTTTGGGAGCACTCTTGTTTGAAAATGACAATCAATCAAAACAGTATAATGTAGGTAATGTGATGATGAATAATCTAAAACAAAACATTTATTCTATTCCTTTAAAATATCGACCTGTATGGTCCAAAATGATTAGAATCTCTATCTTAATTTCTAAATAAGAGATAGAAAGGTGAAATATAGATAAAATAGTGAGAGTAAGTGGCATAGAGCTGCTCCACCAGTGTTGTCAGGTGAAAATGTAGGTGATCATCTTGATGATATCCACAGTGCCTGGTATTCCTAAGTGGTCTCCCCTCAAAGTACTTGCCAGGTCTATCCTATCAGCTTCCGAGATTGAAGATCGGGCTACTTTCAGGATAGTACGACCTTGAACAGTGAAGATGATAAATGAAGGAAGAAAGAACCCACTTCTACTGTCTGTACTCTGCATTTGGTGATATACAGTATAGCATATCTTAGATTACCAATGGTAACCATAGCATTTGCTAATTAAACTATAATTGCCATACTATTTACAGTTGTGATCGATAGGATTTGTCTGTAATTTCCCTACAATGTCACTAATGTTATTTGCATATTATTTTATTTTTATTTTATTTGTGATATTATTATTATTTATTTTTACACTTGGAAACTGTGCATCCTTTCCTGGGAATGGGGAGGTAGCTTGCTAGTTCCGCCTGTCATGTTTGACCAGGGGTTGCTGGCAGGCAGAACTAACAAAGTAGCTTGTTAGTTCTGCCTGTCATGTTTGACCAGGGGTTTCTGGCAGGCCCACCCTATGATGTCACTTCCGGTGACATCATAGTGTAGAATCAGCGGCGCATCGGATGGGACATCTTTTGTTGTGTGTCCGCGGCCCGGGGAACCTTGTGTCCTCTGGGAATGGAGGTGGGGGAAGGCTTGCTCCTTCAGAAAGTTCAGACCAATGAGTACTGGCATGCCTGCTTCCTGACGCCACTTCCAGTGCGTGGGTTTGAGCGGCGCTTCCGGGGTGATGTCATCGGTGTTCACACGTTCCCATGTGTCTCACATACACCATAAATAACCATGGTTCGGTAATCATCTTTAGCACTTGACACTATACAGATGTACACATATATAGGGAAAGAAAGGACAAAAGAATTCCTTTTTGGGAGCACTCTTGTTTGAAAATGACAATCAATCAAAACAGTATAATGTAGGTAATGTGATGATGAATAATCTAAAACATAACATTTATTCTATTCCTTTAAAATATCGACCTGTATGGTCCAAAATGATTAGAATCTCTATCTTAATTTCTAAATAAGAGATAGAAAGGTGAAATATAGATAAAATAGTGAGAGTAAGTGGCATAGAGCTGCTCCACCAGTGTTGTCAGGTGAAAATGTAGGTGATCATCTTGATGATATCCACAGTGCCTTGTATTCCTAAGTGGTCTCCCCTCAAAGTACTTGCCAGATCTATCCTATCAGCTTCCGAGATTGAAGATCGGGCTACTTTCAGGATAGTACGACCTTGAACAGTGAAGATGATAAATGAAGGAAGAAAGAACCCACTTCTACTGTCTGTACTCTGCATTTGGTGATATACAGTATAGCATATCTTAGGTTACCAATGGTAACCATAACATTTGCTAATGAAACTATATATGCCATACTATTTACAGTTGTGATCGATAGGATTTGTCTGTAATTTCCCTACAATGTCACTAATGTTATTTGCATGTTATTTTATTTTTATTTTATTTGTGATATTATTAATATTATTTATTTTTACACTTGGGAACTGTGCATCCTTTCCTGGGAATGGGGAGGTAGCTTGCTAGTTCCGCCTGTCATGTTTGACCAGGGGTTGCTGGCAGGCAGAACTAACAAAGTAGCTTGTTAGTTCTGCCTGTCATGTTTGACCAGGGGTTTCTGGCAGGCCCACCCTATGATGTCACTTCCGGTGACATCATAGGGTGGAATCAGCGGCGCATCGGATGGGATATCTTTTGTTGTGTGTCCGCGGCCCGGGGAACCATGTGTCCTCTGGGAATGGAGGTGGGGGCAGGCTTGCTCCGTCAGAAAGTTCAGACCAATGAGTACTGGCATGCCTGCTTCCTGACGCCACTTCCAGTGCGTGGGCTTGAGTGGCGCTTCCGGGGTGATGTCATCGGTGTTCACACGTTCCCATGTGTCTTACATACACCATAAATAACCATGGTTCGGTAATCATCTTTAGCACTTGGCACTATACAGATGTACACATATATAGGGAAAGAAAGGACAAAAGAATTCCTTTTTGGGAGCACTCTTGTTTGAAAATGACAATCAATCAAAACAGTATAATGTAGGTAATGTGATGATGAATAATCTAAAACATAACATTTATTCTATTCCTTTAAAAAATCGACCTGTATGGTCCAAAATGATTAGAATCTCTATCTTAATTTCTAAATAAGAGATAGAAAGGTGAAATATAGATAAAATAGTGAGAGTAAGTGGCATAGAGTTGCTCCACCAGTGTTGTCAGGTGAAAATGTAGGTGATCATCTTGATGATATCCACAGTGCCTGGTTTTCCTAAGTGGTCTCCCCTCAAAGTACTTGCCAGGTCTATCCTATCAGCTTCCGAGATTGAAGATCGGGCTACTTTCAGGATAGTACGACCTTGAACAGTGAAGATGATAAATGAAGGAAGAAAGAACCCACTTCTACTGTCTGTACTCTGCATTTGGTGATATACAGTATAGCATATCTTAGGTTACCAATGGTAACCATAGCATTTGCTAATGAAACTATAATTGCCATACTATTTACAGTTGTGATCGATAGGATTTGTCTGTAATTTCCCTACAATGTCACTAATGTTATTTGCATGTTATTTTATTTTTATTTTATTTGTGATATTATTATTATTTATTTTTACACTTGGGAACTGTGCATCCTTTCCTGGGAATGGGGAGGTAGCTTGCTAGTTCCGCCTGTCATGTTTGACCAGGGGTTGCTGGCAGGCAGAACTAACAAAGTAGCTTGTTAGTTCTGGCTGTCATGTTTGACCAGGGGTTTCTGGCAGGCCCACCCTATGATGTCACTTCCGGTGACATCATAGGGTGGAATCAGCGGCGCATCGTATGGGACATCTTTTGTTGTGTGTCCGCGGCCCGGGGAACCTTGTGTCCTCTGGGAATGGAGGTGGGGGCAGGCTTGCTCCGTCAGAAAGTTCAGACCAATGAGTACTGGCATGCCTGCTTCCTGACGCCACTTCCAGTGCGTGGGTTTGAGCGGCGCTTCCGGGTTGATGTCATCGGTGTTCACACGTTCCCATGTGTCTCACATACACCATAAATAACCATGGTTCGGTAATCATCTTTAGCACTTGGCACTATACAGATGTACACATATATAGGGAAAGAAAGGACAAAAGAATTCCTTTTTGGGAGCACTCTTGTTTGAAAATGACAATCAATCAAAACAGTATAATGTAGGTAATGTGATGATGAATAATCTAAAACATAACATTTATTCTATTCCTTTAAAAAATCGACCTGTATGGTCCAAAATGATTAGAATCTCTATCTTAATTTCTAAATAAGAGATAGAAAGGTGAAATATAGATAAAATAGTGAGAGTAAGTGGCATAGAGTTGCTCCACCAGTGTTGTCAGGTGAAAATGTAGGTGATCATCTTGATGATATCCACAGTGCCTGGTTTTCCTAAGTGGTCTCCCCTCAAAGTACTTGCCAGGTCTATCCTATCAGCTTCCGAGATTGAAGATCGGGCTACTTTCAGGATAGTACGACCTTGAACAGTGAAGATGATAAATGAAGGAAGAAAGAACCCACTTCTACTGTCTGTACTCTGCATTTGGTGATATACAGTATAGCATATATTAGGTTACCAATGGTAACCATAGCATTTGCTAATGAAACTATAATTGCCATACTATTTACAGTTGTGATCGATAGGATTTGTCTGTAATTTCCCTACAATGTCACTAATGTTATTTGCATGTTATTTTATTTTTATTTTATTTGTGATATTATTATTATTTATTTTTACACTTGGGAACTGTGCATCCTTTCCTGGGAATGGGGAGGTAGCTTGCTAGTTCCGCCTGTCATGTTTGACCAGGGGTTGCTGGCAGGCAGAACTAACAAAGTAGCTTGTTAGTTCTGGCTGTCATGTTTGACCAGGGGTTTCTGGCAGGCCCACCCTATGATGTCACTTCCGGTGACATCATAGGGTGGAATCAGCGGCGCATCGTATGGGACATCTTTTGTTGTGTGTCCGCGGCCCGGGGAACCTTGTGTCCTCTGGGAATGGAGGTGGGGGCAGGCTTGCTCCGTCAGAAAGTTCAGACCAATGAGTACTGGCATGCCTGCTTCCTGACGCCACTTCCAGTGCGTGGGTTTGAGCGGCGCTTCCGGGGTGATGTCATCGGTGTTCACACGTTCCCATGTGTCTCACATACACCATAAATAACCATGGTTCGGTAATCATCTTTAGCACTTGGCACTATACAGATGTACACATATATAGGGAAAGAAAGGACAAAAGAATTCCTTTTTGGGAGCACTCTTGTTTGAAAATGACAATCAATCAAAACAGTATAATGTAGGTAATGTGATGATGAATAATCTAAAACATAACATTTATTCTATTCCTTTAAAAAATCGACCTGTATGGTCCAAAATGATTAGAATCTCTATCTTAATTTCTAAATAAGAGATAGAAAGGTGAAATATAGATAAAATAGTGAGAGTAAGTGGCATAGAGCTGCTCCACCAGTGTTGTCAGGTGAAAATGTAGGTGATCATCTTGATGATATCCACAGTGCCTGGTATTCCTAAGTGGTCTCCCCTCAAAGTACTTGCCAGATCTATCCTATCATCTTCCGAGATTGAAGATCGGGCTACTTTCAGGATAGTACGACCTTGAACAGTGAAGATGATAAATGAAGGAAGAAAGAACCCACTTCTACTGTCTGTACTCTGCATTTGGTGATATACAGTATAGCATATCTTAGGTTACCAATGGTAACCATAGCATTTGCCAATGAAACTATAATTGCCATACTATTTACAGTTGTGATCGATAGGATTTGTCTGTAATTTCCCTACAATGTCACTAATGTTATTTGCATGTTATTTTATTTTTATTTTATTTGTGATATTATAATTATTTATTTTTACACTTGGGAACTGTGCATCCTTTCCTGGGAATGGGGAGGTAGCTTGCTAGTTCCGCCTGTCATGTTTGACCAGGTTGCTGGCAGGCAGAACTAACATAGTAGCTTGTTAGTTCTGCCTGTCATGTTTGACCAGGGGTTTCTGGCAGGCCCACCCTATGATGTCACTTCCGGTGACATCATAGGGTGGAATCAGCGGCGCATCGGATGGGACATCTTTTGTTGTGTGTCCGCAGCCCGGGGAACCTTGTGTCCTCTGGGAATGGAGGTGGGGGCAGGCTTGCTCCGTCAGAAAGTTCAGACCAATGAGTACTGGCATGCCTGCTTCCTGACGCCACTTCCAGTGCGTGGGTTTGAGCGGCGCTTCCGGGGTGATGTCATCGGTGTTCACACGTTCCCATGTGTCTCACATACACCATAAATAACCATGGTTCGGTAATCATCTTTAGCACTTGGCACTATACAGATGTACACATATATAGGGAAAGAAAGGACAAAAGAATTCCTTTTTGGGAGCACTCTTGTTTGAAAATGACAATCAATCAAAACAGTATAATGTAGGTAATGTGATGATGAATAATCTAAAACATAACATTTATTCTATTCCTTTAAAATATCGACCTGTATGGTCCAAAATGATTAGAATCTCTATCTTAATTTCTAAATAAGAGATAGAAAGGTGAAATATAGATAAAATAGTAAGAGTCAGTGGCTAGAGCTGCTCCACCAGTGTTGTCAGGTGAAAATGTAGGTGATCATCTTGATGATATCCACAGTGCCTGGTATTCCTAAGTGGTCTCCCCTCAAAGTACTTGCCAGGTCTATCCTATCAGCTTCCGAGATTGAAGATCGGGCTACTTTCAGGATAGTACGACCTTGAACAGTGAAGATGATAAATGAAGGAAGAAAGAACCCACTTCTACTGTCTGTACTCTGCATTTGGTGATATACAGTATAGCATATCTTAGGTTACCAATGGTAACCATAGCATTTGCTAATTAAACTATAATTGCCATACTATTTACAGTTGTGATCGATAGGATTTGTCTGTAATTTCCCTACAATGTCACTAATGTTATTTGCATGTTATTTTATTTTTATTTTATTTGTGATATTATTATTATTTATTTTTACACTTGGGAACTGTGCATCCTTTCCTGGGAATGGGGAGGTAGCTTGCTAGTTCCGCCTGTCATGTTTGACCAGGGGTTGCTGGCAGGCAGAACTAACAAAGTAGCTTGTTAGTTCTGCCTGTCATGTTTGACCAGGGGTTTCTGGCAGGCCCACCCTATGATGTCACTTCCGGTGACATCATAGTGTAGAATCAGCGGCGCATCGGATGGGACATCTTTTGTTGTGTGTCCGCGGCCCGGGGAACCATGTGTCCTCTGGGAATGGAGGTGGGGGAAGGCTTGCTCCGTCAGAAAGTTCAGACCAATGAGTACTGGCATGCCTGCTTCCTGACGCCACTTCCAGTGCGTGGGTTTGAGCGGCGCTTCCGGGGTGATGTCATCGGTGTTCACACGTTCCCATGTGTCTCACATACACCATAAATAACCATGGTTCGGTAATCATCTTTAGCACTTGGCACTATACAGATGTACACATATATAGGGAAAGAAAGGACAAAAGAATTCCTTTTTGGGAGCACTCTTGTTTGAAAATGACAATCAATCAAAACAGTATAATGTAGGTAATGTGATGATGAATAATCTAAAACATAACATTTATTCTATTCCTTTAAAATATCGACCTGTATGGTCCAAAATGATTAGAATCTCTATCTTAATTTCTAAATAAGAGATAGAAAGGTGAAATATAGATAAAATAGTGAGAGTAAGTGGCATAGAGCTGCTCCACCAGTGTTGTCAGGTGAAAATGTAGGTGATCATCTTGATGATATCCACAGTGCCTGGTATTCCTAAGTGGTCTCCCCTCAAAGTACTAGCCAGATCTATCCTATCATCTTCCGAGATTGAAGATCGGGCTACTTTCAGGATAGTACGACCTTGAACAGTGAAGATGATAAATGAAGGAAGAAAGAACCCACTTCTACTGTCTGTACTCTGCATTTGGTGATATACAGTATAGCATATCTTAGGTTACCAATGGTAACCATAGCATTTGCTAATGAAACTATAATTGCCATACTATTTACAGTTGTGATCGATAGGATTTGTCTGTAATTTCCCTACAATGTCACTAATGTTATTTGCATGTTATTTTATTTTTATTTTATTTGTGATATTATAATTATTTATTTTTACACTTGGGAACTGTGCATCCTTTCCTGGGAATGGGGAGGTAGCTTGCTAGTTCCGCCTGTCATGTTTGACCAGGTTGCTGGCAGGCAGAACTAACATAGTAGCTTGTTAGTTCTGCCTGTCATGTTTGACCAGGGGTTTCTGGCAGGCCCACCCTATGATGTCACTTCCGGTGACATCATAGGGTGGAATCAGCGGCGCATCGGATGGGACATCTTTTGTTGTGTGTCCGCAGCCCGGGGAACCTTGTGTCCTCTGGGAATGGAGGTGGGGGCAGGCTTGCTCCGTCAGAAAGTTCAGACCAATGAGTACTGGCATGCCTGCTTCCTGACGCCACTTCCAGTGCGTGGGTTTGAGCGGCGCTTCCGGGGTGATGTCATCGGTGTTCACACGTTCCCATGTGTCTCACATACACCATAAATAACCATGGTTCGGTAATCATCTTTAGCACTTGGCACTATACAGATGTACACATATATAGGGAAAGAAAGGACAAAAGAATTCCTTTTTGGGAGCACTCTTGTTTGAAAATGACAATCAATCAAAACAGTATAATGTAGGTAATGTGATGATGAATAATCTAAAACAAAACATTTATTCTATTCCTTTAAAATATCGACCTGTATGGTCCAAAATGATTAGAATCTCTATCTTAATTTCTAAATAAGAGATAGAAAGGTGAAATATAGATAAAATAGTGAGAGTAAGTGGCATAGAGCTGCTCCACCAGTGTTGTCAGGTGAAAATGTAGGTGATCATCTTGATGATATCCACAGTGCCTGGTATTCCTAAGTGGTCTCCCCTCAAAGTACTTGCCAGGTCTATCCTATCAGCTTCCGAGATTGAAGATCGGGCTACTTTCAGGATAGTACGACCTTGAACAGTGAAGATGATAAATGAAGGAAGAAAGAACCCACTTCTACTGTCTGTACTCTGCATTTGGTGATATACAGTATAGCATATCTTAGATTACCAATGGTAACCATAGCATTTGCTAATTAAACTATAATTGCCATACTATTTACAGTTGTGATCGATAGGATTTGTCTGTAATTTCCCTACAATGTCACTAATGTTATTTGCATATTATTTTATTTTTATTTTATTTGTGATATTATTATTATTTATTTTTACACTTGGAAACTGTGCATCCTTTCCTGGGAATGGGGAGGTAGCTTGCTAGTTCCGCCTGTCATGTTTGACCAGGGGTTGCTGGCAGGCAGAACTAACAAAGTAGCTTGTTAGTTCTGCCTGTCATGTTTGACCAGGGGTTTCTGGCAGGCCCACCCTATGATGTCACTTCCGGTGACATCATAGTGTAGAATCAGCGGCGCATCGGATGGGACATCTTTTGTTGTGTGTCCGCGGCCCGGGGAACCTTGTGTCCTCTGGGAATGGAGGTGGGGGAAGGCTTGCTCCTTCAGAAAGTTCAGACCAATGAGTACTGGCATGCCTGCTTCCTGACGCCACTTCCAGTGCGTGGGTTTGAGCGGCGCTTCCGGGGTGATGTCATCGGTGTTCACACGTTCCCATGTGTCTCACATACACCATAAATAACCATGGTTCGGTAATCATCTTTAGCACTTGACACTATACAGATGTACACATATATAGGGAAAGAAAGGACAAAAGAATTCCTTTTTGGGAGCACTCTTGTTTGAAAATGACAATCAATCAAAACAGTATAATGTAGGTAATGTGATGATGAATAATCTAAAACATAACATTTATTCTATTCCTTTAAAATATCGACCTGTATGGTCCAAAATGATTAGAATCTCTATCTTAATTTCTAAATAAGAGATAGAAAGGTGAAATATAGATAAAATAGTGAGAGTAAGTGGCATAGAGCTGCTCCACCAGTGTTGTCAGGTGAAAATGTAGGTGATCATCTTGATGATATCCACAGTGCCTTGTATTCCTAAGTGGTCTCCCCTCAAAGTACTTGCCAGATCTATCCTATCAGCTTCCGAGATTGAAGATCGGGCTACTTTCAGGATAGTACGACCTTGAACAGTGAAGATGATAAATGAAGGAAGAAAGAACCCACTTCTACTGTCTGTACTCTGCATTTGGTGATATACAGTATAGCATATCTTAGGTTACCAATGGTAACCATAACATTTGCTAATGAAACTATATATGCCATACTATTTACAGTTGTGATCGATAGGATTTGTCTGTAATTTCCCTACAATGTCACTAATGTTATTTGCATGTTATTTTATTTTTATTTTATTTGTGATATTATTAATATTATTTATTTTTACACTTGGGAACTGTGCATCCTTTCCTGGGAATGGGGAGGTAGCTTGCTAGTTCCGCCTGTCATGTTTGACCAGGGGTTGCTGGCAGGCAGAACTAACAAAGTAGCTTGTTAGTTCTGCCTGTCATGTTTGACCAGGGGTTTCTGGCAGGCCCACCCTATGATGTCACTTCCGGTGACATCATAGGGTGGAATCAGCGGCGCATCGGATGGGATATCTTTTGTTGTGTGTCCGCGGCCCGGGGAACCATGTGTCCTCTGGGAATGGAGGTGGGGGCAGGCTTGCTCCGTCAGAAAGTTCAGACCAATGAGTACTGGCATGCCTGCTTCCTGACGCCACTTCCAGTGCGTGGGCTTGAGTGGCGCTTCCGGGGTGATGTCATCGGTGTTCACACGTTCCCATGTGTCTTACATACACCATAAATAACCATGGTTCGGTAATCATCTTTAGCACTTGGCACTATACAGATGTACACATATATAGGGAAAGAAAGGACAAAAGAATTCCTTTTTGGGAGCACTCTTGTTTGAAAATGACAATCAATCAAAACAGTATAATGTAGGTAATGTGATGATGAATAATCTAAAACATAACATTTATTCTATTCCTTTAAAAAATCGACCTGTATGGTCCAAAATGATTAGAATCTCTATCTTAATTTCTAAATAAGAGATAGAAAGGTGAAATATAGATAAAATAGTGAGAGTAAGTGGCATAGAGTTGCTCCACCAGTGTTGTCAGGTGAAAATGTAGGTGATCATCTTGATGATATCCACAGTGCCTGGTTTTCCTAAGTGGTCTCCCCTCAAAGTACTTGCCAGGTCTATCCTATCAGCTTCCGAGATTGAAGATCGGGCTACTTTCAGGATAGTACGACCTTGAACAGTGAAGATGATAAATGAAGGAAGAAAGAACCCACTTCTACTGTCTGTACTCTGCATTTGGTGATATACAGTATAGCATATCTTAGGTTACCAATGGTAACCATAGCATTTGCTAATGAAACTATAATTGCCATACTATTTACAGTTGTGATCGATAGGATTTGTCTGTAATTTCCCTACAATGTCACTAATGTTATTTGCATGTTATTTTATTTTTATTTTATTTGTGATATTATTATTATTTATTTTTACACTTGGGAACTGTGCATCCTTTCCTGGGAATGGGGAGGTAGCTTGCTAGTTCCGCCTGTCATGTTTGACCAGGGGTTGCTGGCAGGCAGAACTAACAAAGTAGCTTGTTAGTTCTGGCTGTCATGTTTGACCAGGGGTTTCTGGCAGGCCCACCCTATGATGTCACTTCCGGTGACATCATAGGGTGGAATCAGCGGCGCATCGTATGGGACATCTTTTGTTGTGTGTCCGCGGCCCGGGGAACCTTGTGTCCTCTGGGAATGGAGGTGGGGGCAGGCTTGCTCCGTCAGAAAGTTCAGACCAATGAGTACTGGCATGCCTGCTTCCTGACGCCACTTCCAGTGCGTGGGTTTGAGCGGCGCTTCCGGGTTGATGTCATCGGTGTTCACACGTTCCCATGTGTCTCACATACACCATAAATAACCATGGTTCGGTAATCATCTTTAGCACTTGGCACTATACAGATGTACACATATATAGGGAAAGAAAGGACAAAAGAATTCCTTTTTGGGAGCACTCTTGTTTGAAAATGACAATCAATCAAAACAGTATAATGTAGGTAATGTGATGATGAATAATCTAAAACATAACATTTATTCTATTCCTTTAAAAAATCGACCTGTATGGTCCAAAATGATTAGAATCTCTATCTTAATTTCTAAATAAGAGATAGAAAGGTGAAATATAGATAAAATAGTGAGAGTAAGTGGCATAGAGTTGCTCCACCAGTGTTGTCAGGTGAAAATGTAGGTGATCATCTTGATGATATCCACAGTGCCTGGTTTTCCTAAGTGGTCTCCCCTCAAAGTACTTGCCAGGTCTATCCTATCAGCTTCCGAGATTGAAGATCGGGCTACTTTCAGGATAGTACGACCTTGAACAGTGAAGATGATAAATGAAGGAAGAAAGAACCCACTTCTACTGTCTGTACTCTGCATTTGGTGATATACAGTATAGCATATCTTAGGTTACCAATGGTAACCATAGCATTTGCTAATGAAACTATAATTGCCATACTATTTACAGTTGTGATCGATAGGATTTGTCTGTAATTTCCCTACAATGTCACTAATGTTATTTGCATGTTATTTTATTTTTATTTTATTTGTGATATTATTATTATTTATTTTTACACTTGGGAACTGTGCATCCTTTCCTGGGAATGGGGAGGTAGCTTGCTAGTTCCGCCTGTCATGTTTGACCAGGGGTTGCTGGCAGGCAGAACTAACAAAGTAGCTTGTTAGTTCTGGCTGTCATGTTTGACCAGGGGTTTCTGGCAGGCCCACCCTATGATGTCACTTCCGGTGACATCATAGGGTGGAATCAGCGGCGCATCGTATGGGACATCTTTTGTTGTGTGTCCGCGGCCCGGGGAACCTTGTGTCCTCTGGGAATGGAGGTGGGGGCAGGCTTGCTCCGTCAGAAAGTTCAGACCAATGAGTACTGGCATGCCTGCTTCCTGACGCCACTTCCAGTGCGTGGGTTTGAGCGGCGCTTCCGGGGTGATGTCATCGGTGTTCACACGTTCCCATGTGTCTCACATACACCATAAATAACCATGGTTCGGTAATCATCTTTAGCACTTGGCACTATACAGATGTACACATATATAGGGAAAGAAAGGACAAAAGAATTCCTTTTTGGGAGCACTCTTGTTTGAAAATGACAATCAATCAAAACAGTATAATGTAGGTAATGTGATGATGAATAATCTAAAACATAACATTTATTCTATTCCTTTAAAATATCGACCTGTATGGTCCAAAATGATTAGAATCTCTATCTTAATTTCTAAATAAGAGATAGAAAGGTGAAATATAGATAAAATAGTGAGAGTAAGTGGCATAGAGCTGCTCCACCAGTGTTGTCAGGTGAAAATGTAGGTGATCATCTTGATGATATCCACAGTGCCTGGTATTCCTAAGTGGTCTCCCCTCAAAGTACTTGCCAGATCTATCCTATCATCTTCCGAGATTGAAGATCGGGCTACTTTCAGGATAGTACGACCTTGAACAGTGAAGATGATAAATGAAGGAAGAAAGAACCCACTTCTACTGTCTGTACTCTGCATTTGGTGATATACAGTATAGCATATCTTAGGTTACCAATGGTAACCATAGCATTTGCTAATGAAACTATAATTGCCATACTATTTACAGTTGTGATCGATAGGATTTGTCTGTAATTTCCCTACAATGTCACTAATGTTATTTGCATGTTATTTTATTTTTATTTTATTTGTGATATTATAATTATTTATTTTTACACTTGGGAACTGTGCATCCTTTCCTGGGAATGGGGAGGTAGCTTGCTAGTTCCGCCTGTCATGTTTGACCAGGTTGCTGGCAGGCAGAACTAACATAGTAGCTTGTTAGTTCTGCCTGTCATGTTTGACCAGGGGTTTCTGGCAGGCCCACCCTATGATGTCACTTCCGGTGACATCATAGGGTGGAATCAGCGGCGCATCGGATGGGACATCTTTTGTTGTGTGTCCGCAGCCCGGGGAACCTTGTGTCCTCTGGGAATGGAGGTGGGGGCAGGCTTGCTCCGTCAGAAAGTTCAGACCAATGAGTACTGGCATGCCTGCTTCCTGACGCCACTTCCAGTGCGTGGGTTTGAGCGGCGCTTCCGGGGTGATGTCATCGGTGTTCACACGTTCCCATGTGTCTCACATACACCATAAATAACCATGGTTCGGTAATCATCTTTAGCACTTGGCACTATACAGATGTACACATATATAGGGAAAGAAAGGACAAAAGAATTCCTTTTTGGGAGCACTCTTGTTTGAAAATGACAATCAATCAAAACAGTATAATGTAGGTAATGTGATGATGAATAATCTAAAACATAACATTTATTCTATTCCTTTAAAATATCGACCTGTATGGTCCAAAATGATTAGAATCTCTATCTTAATTTCTAAATAAGAGATAGAAAGGTGAAATATAGATAAAATAGTAAGAGTCAGTGGCTAGAGCTGCTCCACCAGTGTTGTCAGGTGAAAATGTAGGTGATCATCTTGATGATATCCACAGTGCCTGGTATTCCTAAGTGGTCTCCCCTCAAAGTACTTGCCAGGTCTATCCTATCAGCTTCCGAGATTGAAGATCGGGCTACTTTCAGGATAGTACGACCTTGAACAGTGAAGATGATAAATGAAGGAAGAAAGAACCCACTTCTACTGTCTGTACTCTGCATTTGGTGATATACAGTATAGCATATCTTAGGTTACCAATGGTAACCATAGCATTTGCTAATTAAACTATAATTGCCATACTATTTACAGTTGTGATCGATAGGATTTGTCTGTAATTTCCCTACAATGTCACTAATGTTATTTGCATGTTATTTTATTTTTATTTTATTTGTGATATTATTATTATTTATTTTTACACTTGGGAACTGTGCATCCTTTCCTGGGAATGGGGAGGTAGCTTGCTAGTTCCGCCTGTCATGTTTGACCAGGGGTTGCTGGCAGGCAGAACTAACAAAGTAGCTTGTTAGTTCTGCCTGTCATGTTTGACCAGGGGTTTCTGGCAGGCCCACCCTATGATGTCACTTCCGGTGACATCATAGTGTAGAATCAGCGGCGCATCGGATGGGACATCTTTTGTTGTGTGTCCGCGGCCCGGGGAACCATGTGTCCTCTGGGAATGGAGGTGGGGGAAGGCTTGCTCCGTCAGAAAGTTCAGACCAATGAGTACTGGCATGCCTGCTTCCTGACGCCACTTCCAGTGCGTGGGTTTGAGCGGCGCTTCCGGGGTGATGTCATCGGTGTTCACACGTTCCCATGTGTCTCACATACACCATAAATAACCATGGTTCGGTAATCATCTTTAGCACTTGGCACTATACAGATGTACACATATATAGGGAAAGAAAGGACAAAAGAATTCCTTTTTGGGAGCACTCTTGTTTGAAAATGACAATCAATCAAAACAGTATAATGTAGGTAATGTGATGATGAATAATCTAAAACATAACATTTATTCTATTCCTTTAAAATATCGACCTGTATGGTCCAAAATGATTAGAATCTCTATCTTAATTTCTAAATAAGAGATAGAAAGGTGAAATATAGATAAAATAGTGAGAGTAAGTGGCATAGAGCTGCTCCACCAGTGTTGTCAGGTGAA
The DNA here is from genome assembly GCF_028390025.1 of Pseudophryne corroboree. Taxonomy (NCBI): domain Eukaryota; kingdom Metazoa; phylum Chordata; class Amphibia; order Anura; family Myobatrachidae; genus Pseudophryne; species Pseudophryne corroboree. Next base: position 679,975,355 of record NC_086448.1, read on the forward strand.
AATGTAGGTGATCATCTTGATGATATCCACAGTGCCTGGTATTCCTAAGTGGTCTCCCCTCAAAGTACTTGCCAGATCTATCCTATCAGCTTCCGAGATTGAAGATCGGGCTACTTTCAGGATAGTACGACCTTGAACAGTGAAGATGATAAATGAAGGAAGAAAGAACCCACTTCTACTGTCTGTACTCTGCATTTGGTGATATACAGTATAGCATATCTTAGGTTACCAATGGTAACCATAACATTTGCTAATGAAACTATATATGCCATACTATTTACAGTTGTGATCGATAGGATTTGTCTGTAATTTCCCTACAATGTCACTAATGTTATTTGCATGTTATTTTATTTTTATTTTATTTGTGATATTATTAATATTATTTATTTTTACACTTGGGAACTGTGCATCCTTTCCTGGGAATGGGGAGGTAGCTTGCTAGTTCCGCCTGTCATGTTTGACCAGGGGTTGCTGGCAGGCAGAACTAACAAAGTAGCTTGTTAGTTCTGCCTGTCATGTTTGACCAGGGGTTTCTGGCAGGCCCACCCTATGATGTCACTTCCGGTGACATCATAGGGTGGAATCAGCGGCGCATCGGATGGGACATCTTTTGTTGTGTGTCCGCGGCCCGGGGAACCTTGTGTCCTCTGGGAATGGAGGTGGGGGAAGGCTTGCTCCGTCAGAAAGTTCAGACCAATGAGTACTGGCATGCCTGCTTCCTGACGCCACTTCCAGTGCGTGGGTTTGAGCGGCGCTTCCGGGGTGATGTCATCGGTGTTCACACGTTCCCATGTGTCTCACATACACCATAAATAACCATGGTTCGGTAATCATCTTTAGCACTTGGCACTATACAGATGTACACATATATAGGGAAAGAAAGGACAAAAGAATTCCTTTTTGGGAGCACTCTTGTTTGAAAATGACAATCAATCAAAACAGTATAATGTAGGAAATGTGATGATGAATAATCTAAAACATAACATTTATTCTATTCCTTTAAAATATCGACCTGTATGGTCCAAAATGATTAGAATCTCTATCTTAATTTCTAAATAAGAGATAGAAAGGTGAAATATAGATAAAATAGTGAGAGTAAGTGGCATAGAGCTGCTCCACCAGTGTTGTCAGGTGAAAATGTAGGTGATCATCTTGATGATATCCACAGTGCCTGGTATTCCTAAGTGGTCTCCCCTCAAAGTACTTGCCAGGTCTATCCTATCAGCTTCCGAGATTGAAGATCGGGCTACTTTCAGGATAGTACGACCTTGAACAGTGAAGATGATAAATGAAGGAAGAAAGAACCCACTTCTACTGTCTGTACTCTGCATTTGGTGATATACAGTATAGCATATCTTAGGTTACCAATGGTAACCATAGCATTTGCTAATGAAACTATAATTGCCATACTATTTACAGTTGTGATCGATAGGATTTGTCTGTAATTTCCCTACAATGTCACTAATGTTATTTGCATGTTATTTTATTTTTATTTTATTTGTGATATTATTATTATTTATTTTTACACTTGGGAACTGTGCATCCTTTCCTGGGAATGGGGAGGTAGCTTGCTAGTTCCGCCTGTCATGTTTGACCAGGGGTTGCTGGCAGGCAGAACTAACAAAGTAGCTTGTTAGTTCTGCCTGTCATGTTTGACCAGGGGTTTCTGGCAGGCCCACCCTATGATGTCACTTCCGGTGACATCATAGGGTGGAATCAGCGGTGCATCGGATGGGACATCTTTTGTTGTGTGTCCGCGGCCCGGGGAACCTTGTGTCCTCTGGGAATGGAGGTGTGGGCAGGCTTGCTCCGTCAGAAAGTTCAGACCAATGATTACTGGCATGCCTGCTTCCTGACGCCACTTCCAGTGCGTGGGTTTGAGCGGCGCTTCCGGGGTGATGTCATCGGTGTTCACACGTTCCCATGTGTCTCACATACACCATAAATAACCATGGTTCGGTAATCATCTTTAGCACTTGGCACTATACAGATGTACACTACAGACTGAGCAGTGTCTCTGCACTATGTTGGTCGTTCCGAGTTGATCGCTCGCTAGCTACTTTTTACAGCCATGCAAACGCGTAGTCGCTGCCCACTGGGGAGTGTATTTTAGCTTTGCAAGTGTGCAATCGCCTGTGCAGCCGAGCACTACAAAAATAGTTTGTGCAGTTTCTGAGTAGGTCTGAACTTACCTAGCCACGCGATCACTTCAGTCTGTCTGGTCCGGGAATTGACGTCAGACACTCGCCCTGAAAACGCTTGGACATGCCTGCGTTTTCCCAACCACTCCCTGAAAACGGTCAGTTGACACCCATAAACGCCTTCTTCCTGTCAATCTTCTTGCAATCGGCTGTGCGAATGGATTCTTCGTTAAATCCATCTCCCAGCAATGATCCGCTTTGTACCCGTACGACGTGCCTGTGAATTGCGGTGCATGCGCAGTAGTGACCTGATTGCTGCGCTGCAAAAAACAGCAGCATGCGATCAGGTCGGAATGACCCTCTATGACACTTTATCTTTTTCCCTGATGAAGGCTAATGAAACAGCTGTCATGATGTTAAGTATCATTGGATTGTAGATATTGCGCTACTATATATGTGTGCTGCAATGCTTGCTTTTATGAATTATGCTGAAATATCATAACATTTTCATCAGTATTTTCCAGTGTTGTGCTGGTCTAATCTGTTCTTGAGCCCCTGGTGGTTTTTCTGGTTTTGAATGTGCTTATAAATAACTTTTTTTGACTCAGCACCCACAAAACACTTTGACTATATATATATATATATATATATATATATATATATATTAGTGATATCTATATATATATATATATATATATATATATATTCTACAGGTCAAATATACCTTATCCAAAATGCTTGGGAACAGAAGGATAATGGATTATTAAATTTTTAAGAATATTTTTATGCCGCCGCTATAGTGTCAGTTACACATAATATCCCCAGTATAGTGGCACTTACACATAGTGTCCCCCAGTATAGTTCCAGTTACACATGATGTTCCCCAGTATAGTGCCAGTTACACATAATGTCTCCCAGTATACTGCCAATTACACATACTGTCTCCCAGTATAGTGCCAGTTGCACATAATGTTCCCCAGTATAGTGCCAGTTACACATAATGTCCCCCATAGAGTGCCAGTTAAACATAATGTCCCCCATAGAGTGCCAGTTACACATAATGTTCCCCAGTATAGTGCCAGTTACACATAATGCCCCCCAAGTATTGTGTCAGTTATACATAATGTCTCCCAGTATAGTGCCAGTTACACATAATGTTCCACAGTAGAGTGCCAGTTACACATAAAGTCTCCCAGTATAGTACCAGTTACACATAATGTCCCCCTGTAGAGTGCCAGTTAAACATAATTTTTTCCATTATACTACCAGTTACACATAATGTCTCCCAGTATACTGCCAGTTACACATACTGTCTCCCAGTATAGTGGCAGTTGCACATAATGTTCCCCAGTACAGTGCTAGTTACACATAATGCTCCCCAAGTAATGTGTCAGTTACACATAATGTCTCCCAGTATAGTCCCAGTTACACATAATGTCTTACATTAGAGTGACAGTTACACATGATGTCTCCCAGTATAGTGGCAATTACACATAATGTCCCCTAATATAGTGCCAGTTACACATAACATCTCCCAGTATACTGCCTGTTAACATAATGTCTCCCAGTATAGTGCCTGATACACATAATGCTCTCCTTACACCCCTATCCCCCTATGCAGCATGCCCCAGAGACTTACATTAGCATGATGCTGATTCGTGGGCATGCTGCTTCAGGGGTCAGGGCTCTGGCTGTAAGGGCTGCGGCTTTAAGGGCTCTGGCGGTCAGGGCTGTGGCTGTCTATCAAGGCTCCAGGATCCTTGCAGGCTGCTTCACACCACTGCATGGGTGCTGGTGGGCAGTGCTGGCAGTGGGGACAGAATTCTCAGGACACAGTTCTGCCCCATTCCAACCTGCCAATGGGCCACAAAAGGGCCACGAGTTTGACACCCCTGGTCTAAAGTGATTATACTGGAGAGTTATTGGAATACAAAGAGTCAATGCTTCACTTTGTGTAGCTCTAAATGGGTGGTCTTCAGGTTGCCGACTGTCGGGATCCCGGCACACAGTATACCGGCACCAGAATCCCGACAGGCAGCATACCAACAGTTTTTCTCCCTCGTGTGGGTCCACGACCCCCCTGGAGGGAGAATAAATAGCGTGGCGCGCAACCTTGCCCGCAGTGTGGCGAGTGCAGCAAGCCCGCAAGGGGCTCATTTGCGCTCGCCACACTGTCGGTATGCCGGCGGTCGGGCTTCCGGCACCGGTATGCTGGTCGCCGGGAGCCCGGCCGCCGGCATACCATACCACACCGGCTCTAAATATTGCATGCAGTGTGAGTTTCTAGCCTAAAACCAGCAAGACAGTAAATCCACTAACCACAAACCATGTGAGATGTGTGGTAGTTTCATATGTATGCAAAACCACCACAGAATTTCCTCCATAATTGAAAGAAGTAGATAGCTCTAAAGTCTTGACATTCTTTTAGTTTTAAAGACAATTTTACACTTTCCACCATATACATTTTCATCCACTCTAGTTTCTGCAAACTTGCAAAATTTGTTTTAGACTGATTTTGTTTGTGACTTGTTTTAGACTGATGTGTGGTGACAGTCCCAAAAAAAAGATTTTTTTTTAGTTATTAGATACAATAAACAAAAAAAGAAGCTGATTTATGAATAGAGGAATGTATTGCGGGTACACATTTTTTTTTAGGTTTGTAAATGACAGCATAAGTATAAAAAAACTTTCTTATAGAGGGGGTAATTCAGACCTGATCATAGCAGCAAATTTGTAAGCAGTTGGGCAAAGCCATGTGCACTGCAGGTGTGGCAGATATAACATTTGCAGCAAGAGTTAGATTTGGGTGGGTTATTTTGTTTCTGTACAGAGTAAATACTACTTGCTTTATTTTTACACTGCAATTTAGATTTCAGTTTGAACACAACCCACCCAAATCTAACTCTCTCTGCACATGTTATATCAGTATAATATGTGCACATGGGGGGTAATTCCAACTTGATCGCTCGTTAGCAGTTTTTGCAGCGCTATTATCAGGTCAGAACTGCGCATGTGTACGCACCGCAATGCGCATGCACATCGTTGCTGTGCGATGGGTGTTACGAAGAATCCATTTGCACAGCCGATTGCATGGAGATTGACAGGAAGAAAGCGTTTGTGGGAGGCAACTGACCGTTTTCAGGGAGTGGTTGGAAAAATGCAGGCATGTCCAAGCGTTTGCAGGGCAGGTGTCTGACGTCAATTCCGGCCCCAGACAGGCTGAAGTGATCGTAGCGGCTGAGTAAGTCCTGGACAACTCAGAAACTGCACAAACTTTTTTTGTACCGCTCAGCTGCACATGTGATCGCACACTTGCACAGCTAAAATTAGAGATGAGCGGGTTCGGTTTCTCGGAAACCAAACCCCCCCGAACTTCAGCCTTTTTACACGGGTCCGAGGCAGACTCGGATCTTCCCGCCTTGCTCGGCTAACCCGAGCGCGCCCGAACGTCATCATCCCGCTGTCGGATTCTCGCGAGGCTCGTATTCTATCGCGAGACTCGGATTCTATATAAGGAGCCACGCGTCGCCGCCATTTTCACACGTGCATTGAGATTCATAGGGAGAGGACGTGGCTGGCGTCCTCTCCGTTTAGAGTAGAGTAGAGAGTAGAGAGTCTAGAGACACTTGATTTACTAATTTTGGGGAGCATATTAGGACGGAGTACTACTTGCTGATAGTGTGACCAGTGACCACCAGTTTAATTAATCCGTTCTCTGCCTGAAAAAAATGATACACAGTGTGACACAGTCACATACCATATCTGTGCTCAGCCTCAGTGTGCCCTCAGTGTGCTGCATCATCTATGTAATACTGTATATCTGACTGTGCTGAGTGATCACTGCTCACACAGCTTAATTGTGGGGGAGACTGGGGAGCAGTTATAGCAGGAGTACATATTTTAACAGTGCACACTTTTGCTGCCAGAGTGCCACTGCCAGTGCCAGTGTGACTGACCAGTGACCACTGACCACCAGTTTATTGTGATCGTCGTGTGGTGTTTTTATTCTATAAACGCATTCTGCTGACAGTGTCCAGTATATACGTATATAATATATACCTGTCCGGCTGCAGTAGTGATATATATATATTTTTTATATCATTATCATCCAGTCTATATTAGCAGCAGACGCAGTACGGTAGTCCACGGCTGTAGCTACCTCTGTGTCGGCAGTCGCTAGTCCATCCATAATTGTATACCACCTACCTGTGGTGTTTTTTTTTTTTTCTATCTTCTTGATACTACTAGTAGCTTACTTTAGGAGTCTGCAGTGCTGAGCTGACAGTGTCCAGCAGGTCCGTCATTATATAATATATACCTGTCCTGCTGCAGTAGTGATATATATATATATTTTTTATATCATTATCATCCAGTCTATATTAGCAGCAGACGCAGTACGGTAGTCCACGGCTGTAGCTACCTCTGTGTCGGCAGTCGCTCGTCCATCCATAATTGTATACCACCTACCTGTGGTGTTTTTTTTTTTCTATCTTCTTGATACTAGTAGCTTACTTTAGGAGTCTGCAGTGCTGAGCTGACAGTGTCCAGCAGGTCCGTCATTATATAATATGTACCTGTCCGGCTGCAGTAGTGATATATATATATATTTTTTATATCATTATCATCCAGTCTATATTAGCAGCAGACGCAGTACGGTAGTCCACGGCTGTAGCTACCTCTGTGTCGGCAGTCGCTAGTCCATCCATAATTGTATACCACCTACCTGTGGTGTTTTTTTTTTTTTCTATCTTCTTGATACTACTAGTAGCTTACTTTAGGAGTCTGCAGTGCTGAGCTGACAGTGTCCAGCAGGTCCGTCATTATATAATATATACCTGTCCTGCTGCAGTAGTGATATATATATATATTTTTTATATCATTATCATCCAGTCTATATTAGCAGCAGACGCAGTACGGGAGTCCACGGCTGTAGCTACCTCTGTGTCGGCAGTCGCTCGTCCATCCATAATTGTATACCACCTACCTGTGGTGTTTTTTTTCTTTCTATCTTCTTGATACTAGTAGCTTACTTTAGGAGTCTGCAGTGCTGAGCTGACAGTGTCCAGCAGGTCCGTCATTATATAATATATACCTGTCCTGCTGCAGTAGTGATATATATATATATTTTTTATATCATTATCATCCAGTCTATATTAGCAGCAGACGCAGTACGGTAGTCCACGGCTGTAGCTACCTGTGTCGGCAGTCGCTAGTCCATCCATAATTGTATACCACCTACTTGTAGTGTTTTTTTTTTCTATCTTCTTGATACTACTAGTAGCTTACTTTAGGAGTCTGCAGTGCTGAGCTGACAGTGTCCAGCAGGTCCGTCATTATATAATATATACCTGTCCGGCTGCAGTAGTGATATATATATATATATTTTTTATATCATTATCATCCAGTCTATATTAGCAGCAGACGCAGTACGGTAGTCCACGGCTGTAGCTACCTCTGTGTCGGCAGTCGCTCGTCAATCCATAAGTATACTAGTATCCATCCATATCCATTGTTTACCTGAGGTGCCTTTTAGTTGTGCCTATTAAAATATGGAGAACAAAAATGTTGAGGTTCCAAAAATAGGGAAAGATCAAGATCGACTTCCACCTCGTGCTGAAGCTGCTGCCACTAGTCATGGCCGAGACGATGAAATGCCAGCAACGTCGTCTGCCAAGGCCGATGCCCAATGTCATAGTACAGAGCATGTAAAATCCAAAACACCAAATATCAGTAAAAAAAGGACTCAAAAAACTAAAATAAAATTGTCGGAGGAGAAGCGTAAACTTGCCAATATGCCATTTACCACACGGAGTGGCAAGGAACGGCTGAGGCCCTGGCCTATGTTCATGGCTAGTGGTTCAGCTTCACATGAGGATGGAAGCACTCAGCCTCTCGCTAGAAAAATGAAAAGACTCAAGCTGGCAAAAGCACAGCAAAGAACTGTGCGTTCTTCGAAATCACAAATCCACAAGGAGAGTCCAATTGTGTCGTTTGCGATGCCTGACCTTCCCAACACTGGACGTGAAGAGCATACGCCTTCCACCATTTGCAAGCCCCCTGCAAGTGCTGGAAGGAGCACCCGCAGTCCAGTTCCTGATAGTCAGATTGAAGATGTCAGTGTTGAAGTACACCAGGATGAGGAGGATATGGGTGTTGCTGGCGCTGGGGAGGAAATTGACAAGGAGGATTCTGATGGTGAGGTGGTTTGTTTAAGTCAGGCACCCGGGGAGACACCTGTTGTCCATGGGAGGAATAGGGCCATTGACATGCCTGGTGAAAATACCAAAAAAATCAGCTCTTCGGTGTGGAAGTATTTCAACAGAAATGCGGACAACATTTGTCAAGCCGTGTGTTGCCTTTGTCAAGCTGTAATAAGTAGGGGTAAGGACGTTAACCACCTCGGAACATCCTCCCTTATACGTCACCTGCAGCGCATTCATCATAAGTCAGTGACAAGTTCAAAAACTTTGGGCGACAGCGGAAGCAGTCCACTGACCAGTAAATCCCTTCCTCTTGTAACCAAGCTCACGCAAACCACCCCACCAACTCCCTCAGTGTCAATTTCCTCCTTCCCCAGGAATGCCAATAGTCCTGCAGGCCATGTCACTGGCAATTATGACGAGTCCTCTCCTGCCTGGGATTCCTCCGATGCATCCTTGCGTGTAACGCCTACTGCTGCTGGCGCTGCTGTTGTTGCTGCTGGGAGTCGATGGTCATCCCAGAGGGGAAGTCGTACTCGTAAGACCACTTTTACTACTTCCACCAAGCAATTGACTGTCCAACAGTCCTTTGCGAGGAAGATGAAATATCACAGCAGTCATCCTGCTGCAAAGCGGATAACTGAGGCCTTGGCATCCTGGGCGGTGAGAAACGTGGTTCCGGTATCCATCATTACTGCAGAGGCAACTAGAGACTTGTTGGAGGTACTGTGTCCCCGGTACCAAATACCATCTAGGTTCCATTTCTCTAGGCAGGCGATACCGAAAATGTACACAGACCTCAGAAAAAGACTCACCAGTGTCCTAAAAAATGCAGTTGTACCCAATGTCCACTTAACCACGGACATGTGGACAAGTGGAGCAGGGAAAGCTCAGGACTATATGACTGTGACAGCCCACTGGGTAGATGTATGGACTCCCGCCGCAAGAACAGCAGCGGCGGCACCAGTAGCAACATCTCGCAAACACCAACTCTTTCCTAGGCAGGCTACGCTTTGTATCACCGCTTTCCAGAATACGCACACAGCTAAAAACCTCTTACGGCAACTGAGGAAGATCATCGCAGAATGGCTTACCCCAATTGGACTCTCCTGTGGATTTGTGGCATCGGACAACGCCAGCAATATTGTGTGTGCATTAAATATGGGCAAATTCCAGCACGTCCCATGTTTTGCACATACCTTGAATTTGGTGGTGCAGAATTATTTAAAAAACGAGAGGGGCGTGCAAGAGATGCTGTCGGTGGCCAGAAGAATTGCGGGACACTTTCGGCGTACAGGCACCACGTACAGAAGACTGGAGCAACACCAAAAACGCCTGAACCTGCCCTGCCATCATCTGAAGCAAGAAGTGGTAACGAGGTGGAATTCAACCCTCTATATGCTTCAGAGGTTGGAGGAGCAGCAAAAGGCCATTCAAGCCTATACAACTGAGCACGATATAGGAGGTGGAATGCGCCTGTCTCAAGCGCAGTGGAGAATGATTTCAACGTTGTGCAAGGTTCTGCAACCTTTTGAACTTGCCACACGTGAAGTCAGTTCAGACACTGCCAGCCTGAGTCAGGTCATTCCCCTCATCAGGCTTTTGCAGAAGAAGCTGGAGACATTGAAGGAGGAGCTAACACAGAGCGATTCCACTAGGCATGTGGGACTTGTGGATGGAGCCCTTAATTCGCTTAACAAGGATTCACGGGTGGTCAATCTGTTGAAATCAGAGCACTACATTTTGGCCACCGTGCTCGATCCTAGATTTAAAACCTACCTTGGATCTCTCTTTCCGGCAGACACAAGTCTGCTGGGGTTCAAAGAACTGCTGGTGACAAAATTGTCAAGTCAAGCGGAACTCGACCTGTCAACATCTCCTCCTTCACATTCTCCCGCAATTGGGGGTGCGAGGAAAAGGCTCAGAATTCCGAGCCCACCCGCTGGCGGTGATGCAGGGCAGTCTGGAGCGACTGCTGATGCTGACATCTGGTCCGGACTGAAGGACCTAACAACGATTACGGACATGTCGTCTACTGTCACTGCATATGATTCTCTCCCCATTGAAAGAATGGTGGAGGATTATATGAGTGACCGCATCCAAGTAGGCACGTCAGACAGTCCGTACTTATACTGGCAGGAAAAAGAGGCAATTTGGAGGCCCTTGCACAAACTGGCTTTATTCTACCTAAGTTGCCCTCCCACAAGTGTGTACTCCGAAAGAGTGTTTAGTGCCGCCGCTCACCTTGTCAGCAATCGGCGTACGAGGTTACATCCAGAAAATGTGGAGAAGATGATGTTCATTAAAATGAATTATAATCAATTCCTCCATGGAGACATTGACCAGCAGCAATTGCCTCCACAAAGTAGTACACAGGGAGCTGAGATGGTGGATTCCAGTGGGGACGAATTGATAATCTGTGAGGAGGAGGATGTACACGGTGATATATCGGAGGATGATGATGAGGTGGACATCTTGCCTCTGTAGAGCCAGTTTGTGCAAGGAGAGATTAATTGCTTCTTTTTTGGTGGGGGTCCAAACCAACCCGTCATTTCAGTCACAGTCGTGTGGCAGACCCTGTCACTGAAATGATGGGTTGGTTAAAGTGTGCATGTCCTGTTTATACAACATAAGGGTGGGTGGGAGGGCCCAAGGACAATTCCATCTTGCACCTCTTTTTTCTTTCATTTTTCTTTGCGTCATGTGCTGTTTGGGGAGTGTTTTTTGGAAGGGCCATCCTGCGTGACACTGCAGTGCCACTCCTAGATGGGCCAGGTGTTTGTGTCGGCCACTAGGGTCGCTTAGCTTACTCACACAGCTACCTCATTGCGCCTCTTTTTTTCTTTGCGTCATGTGCTGTTTGGGGAGTGTTTTTTGGAAGGGCCATCCTGCGTGACACTGCAGTGCCACTCCTAGATGGGCCAGGTGTTTGTGTCGGCCACTTGGGTCGCTTAGCTTAGCCATCCAGCGACCTCGGTGCAAATTTTAGGACTAAAAATAATATTGTGAGGTGTGAGGTGTTCAGAATAGACTGAAAATGAGTGGAAATTATGGTTATTGAGGTTAATAATACTTTGGGATCAAAATGACCCCCAAATTCTATGATTTAAGCTGTTTTTTAGTTTTTTTTGAAAAAAACACCCGAATCCAAAACACACCCGAATCCGACAAAAAAAATTCGGTGAGGTTTTGCCAAAACGCGTTCGAACCCAAAACACGGCCGCGGAACCGAACCCAAAACCAAAACACAAAACCCGAAAAATTTCCGGTGCTCATCACTAGCTAAAATACACTCCCCGGTGGGCAGCAACTATGTGAACGCAGGACTGCAAAAAACAGCTAGCGAGCGATCAGGTCTGAATTACCCCCTTGGTTTTTCCCAACTGCTAACAAATTTGCTGCTATGATCAGGTCTGAATTATCTCCAGTGTCTGCATATGCCAATTTTATACTGGATTTTTTTTCATCTTTTCTAGAATTTATATCCCCCACTTATCCCCCTCAAATACTGATACAGTATCTGCAGATAAAAGGTGCAATAAAGCTTAAATGGAGTCCAACTAGTGTTACATCCTGGAGCAGATAGTCTGTTGGTACTGACATGTTTTACTAATATAATCATCATCATCATCATCAATAGGAATGATAAATATTCTAGAAGTTATATTAGTGAAAAGGACTCTTTGGTATTGTTACACATACTCAGTCCTGAAAAGGAGTTTACAAAGGTGAAAATAGCATTTAGCACTTTGGGAAATTAATTTATCAGATTTTATAACCTATTCTAAGCTGCTGTGGCTTCAATATAAACAAGGATGTTCAGTAAAATAGTAAGAGTCATGTTTGTTTTTAAGTGGTCAAAAAAAATCATGCATTGTTAATAATGGATATCATTCAACACCCAAACTAAATTTACTGAACAGTCATAATGACCAACTATGAACAAAGCACATGTTTAACTACTCTCACAGTGATAGACCTGTCTAGTTTTGATAGAGATGTGCGGCGGGCACTTTTCGTGTTTTGTGTTTTGGTTTTGGTTCTAATTCCCCACTCGTGTTTTGGTTTTGGGTTTGTTTTGCAAAATCACCCTTTTGTGTTTTGGTTTTGGTTTTGGATGATTTTTGAAAAAATAAAAATAAAAACAGCTAAAATCACAGAATTCGGGGGTAATTTTGATCCTATGGTATTATTAACCTCAATAACATTAATTTCCACTCATTTCCAGTCTATTCTGAACACCTCACACCTCACAATATTGTTTTTAGGCAAAAAGGTTGCACCGAGGTGGCTGTATGACTAAGCTAAGCGACACAAGTGTGCAGCACAAATACTGGCCCATCTAGGAGTGGCACTGCAGTGGCAGACAGGGTGGCACTTAAAAAAACTAGCCCCAATAAACACATGATACAAAGAATAAAAAGAGGTGCAAGATGGAATTGTCCTTGGGCCCTCCCACCCACCCTTATGTTGTATAAATAGGACATGCACACTTTAACAAACCAATCATTTCAGCGACAGGGTCTGCCACACGACTGTGGCTGAAATTACTGGTTTGTTTGGACCCCCACCAAAATAGAAGCAATCAATCTCTCCTTGCACAAACTGGCTCTACAGAGGCAAGATGTTGACCTCATCCTCATCCTTCAATTGCTCACCACTTTCAGTGTGTACATCCTCCTCCTCACAAAGTATTAATTCATCCCCACTGGAATCCACCATCACAGGTCCCTGTGTACTTTCTGGAGGTAATTGCTGGTCAAGGTCTTCCCGCAGGAATTTATAATTCATTTTGATGAACATCATCTTCTCCACATTTTGTGGAAGTAACCACCTATGCTGATCACTGACAAGGTTACTGGCTGTACTAAACATTCTTTCGGAGTACACAGTGGAGGGGGGGGGCAACTTAGGTAAAATAAAGCCAGTTTGTGCAAGGGTATGCAAATTGCCTCTTTTTCCTGCCAGTATATGTATGGACTGTCTGACATGCCTACTTGGATGCTGTCACTCATATACTCATCCACCATTCTTTCAATGGTAACAGAATCATATGCAGTGACAGTAGACATGTCAGTAATCATTGGCAGGTCCTTCAGTCCGGACCAGATATCAGCACTCGCTCCTGACTGCCCTGCATCACCGCCAGTGGTGGGCTAGGAAATCTTTTCCTTTTCCTCGCAGCCCCAGTTGAGGGAGAAAATTAAGGAGGAGATGTTGACGGGTCACGTTCTGCTTGAGTTGACAATTTTCTCACCAGCAGGTCTTTGAACCTCTGCAGAAAGAGAGATACAACGTAGGCTTTAAACCTAGGATCGAGCACAGTGGCCAAAATGTAGTGCTCTGATTTCAACAGATTGACCACCCTTGAATCCTGGCAAAGTGAATGAATGGCTCCGTCCACAAGTCCCACATACTTTGCGGAATCACTCCATCTTAGCTCCTCCTTCAATTTCTCCAGCTGCTTCTGCAAACCCCTGATGAGGGGAATGACCTGACTCAAGCTGGCAGTGTCTGAACTGAATTCATGTTTGGCAAGTTCAAAGGGATGGAGAACCTTGCACAAGATGGAAATCATTCTCCACTGCGCTTGACTCAGGTGCATTACCCCTCCTTTGCCTATATCATAGGGGGATGTATTGGCTTGAATGGCCTTTTGCTGCTCCTTCATCCTCTGAAGCAAATAGAGTGTTGAATTCCACCTCGTTACCACCTCTTGCTTCAGGTGATGGCAGATTCAGGAGTGTTTGATGGTGCTCCAGTCTTCGGCATGTGGTGGCTGAATGCCGAAAGTGGCTCTCAATTTTTCGGTCCACTGACAGCAACTCCTGCATGCCCCTGTCATTTTTCAAAAAAAATTTCACCACCAAATTAATTGTAAAAACATGGGACGTGCTGGAATTTGCCCAGATGTAATGCACGCACAATATTGGTGGTGTTGTCCGATATCACAAATCCCCAGTAGATTCTAATTGGGGTAAGCCATTGTGCGATGATGTCCCTCAGTGTCTGTAAGAGGTTGTCAGAGGTGTGCCTCCAATGGAAAGTGGTGATACATAGCATTGCATGCCTAGGAATGAGTTGACGTTTGCGAGATGCTGCTACTGGTGCCGCTGCTTTAGTTGCTGCTGGAGGCCATACATTTACTCAGTGGGCAGTCACAGTCATATAGTTCTTAGTCTGCCCTGTTCCACTTGTCCACATGTCTGTGGTTAAGTGGACAGTGGGAACAACTGCATTTTGTAGGACACTGAGGACTCGGTTTATGACATTTCTGTACATTCTCGATATTGCCTGCCTAGTGAAGTGGAACCTAGATGGGATTTGATACCAGGGATACAGTATCTCAAACAATTCTCTAAGTCCCACTGAACTAATACTGGATGTATGTCTAACATCAACATAACTGTCAAGGCCTCAGTATTCCGCTTTGCAACAGGACGACTGCTGTCATATTTCATCTTCCTCACAAAGGACTGTTGGACTGTCAATTGCTTAGTTAAAGTAGTACAAGTGGTCTCCCGACTTCCCCTCTGGGATGACGATCAACTCACAGCAGCAATCACAGCAGCGGCAGCAACAACAGGCGTACCACTCAATGATCCTCTGGAGGAATCCAGGTTAGGAGAGGACTCCTCAGTCTTGCCAGTGACATGGCCTGCAGGACTGCTGACATTCCTGACTGAGAAGGAAGTTGACGTTGAGGGAGTTGGTGGTGTGGCTTTCAGGAGCTTGGGTACAGGAGGAAGAAGGGATTTAGGTGTCAGTGGACTGCTTACGCACTTACCCAAAGTTTCACAACTTGACACTGACTTCTGATGAATGCGCAGCAGGTGACATATAAGGGAGGATGTTCCTAGGTGGTTAACATCCTTACCCCTACTTATTACAGATTGACAGAGGTAACACATGGCTTGACACCTGTTGTCCGGATTTGTGGAGAAATAATTCCGCACCGAAGAGGTGGCTTTTTTGGTATTTTGTCCAGGCATCACAGCGGGTTTCTTTATCCCACAGACAACAAGTGTCTCCCCCGTTTCCTGATTTAAACAAACCACATCACCATCAGAATCCTCATCGTCAACTTCCTCCTCAGCGCCAGCAACACCCATATCCTCATCCTGGTGTTCTTCAACAGTGACAACTTAAATTTGAATATCAGAAACTGGACTGTGGGTGCTCCTTCTAGCACTTGCAGGGGCTGTGCAAATGGTGGAAGGAGCCACCAGTGTTGGGAAGGTCAGGCATCGCAACCGCTGACACGCTTGGACTCTCCTTGCGGTTTTGTGATACCATCTTAGAATGCACAGTTCTTTTCTGTGCTTTTTCCAGCTTAACTCTTATCATTTTTCTAGCGGGAGGATGAGGGCTTCCATCGTCATGTGAACCTAAACCACTAGTCATGAACATAGGCCAGGGCCTTAGCCATTTCTTGCCACTCCATGTCGTAAATGGCATATTGGCAAGTTTATGATTCTCCTCAGACCATTTCAATTTATTTTTTTGGGTCTTTTTACTGAACTTTTGCTTTTTGGATCTTACATGCCCTCTACTATCACATTGGGTATCGGCCTTGGCATATGACGTTGATGGGCTTTCATCATCTATGTCATGACTAGTGGCAGCAACTTCAGCACTAGGAGGAAGTGGTTCTTGATATTTCCCTTTTTTATCCTCCAAAATTTTTGTTCTCCATTAGTTTTCTGGCGTTATATAACAATATGCGGTACAGGACAGCGTACCTCTACACCACACAGGGAAAACCCTGTGAAAATTATTTTTATTAAATATTAATAACCACTTTTTTGGTGTAAATCATATACAGCACAGGACAGCACCACTGAACTTATATGGCAGCACCAATGGACTGGACTTATACTGAATTATATGGATTTATATGGAATTATACGGCATGATCACTAAATTTATATGCCAGTACCACTGGAATTATATGGCAGGATCACTGGAATTATATGGCAGTATCACTGGATTTATAGGCCAGTACCACTGGAGTTATACACCAGTACCACTGGACAGGATTTATATGCCAGTACCACTGTAATTATACATCAGGATCATTGGAATTATACAGCAGTACCACTGGAATTATACGTCAGGATCACTGTAATTATACTGCAGGATCACTGGATTTATACATCAGTGCCACTGGACTGTACTAATACGCCGGTAACACTGGAATTATATGGCAGGATCACTGGATTTATATGCCAGTACCACTATACCCTGTGAAAATTATTTGGATTAAATATTAATAACCCCTTTTTTTGGAGTAAATAATATACAGGACAGGACAGGACAGCACCACTGAATTTATATGGCAGCACCACTGGACTGGATTTATATGGAATTATATGGATTTATATGGAATTATACAGCAGGATCACTGGATTTATATGCCAGTAACACTTGAATTATATGGCAGGATCACTGGAATTATACGGCAGGATCACTGGAATTATATGGCAGGATCACTGGACTTATACGCCAGTACCACTGGATTTCTATGGCAGTACCACTGGACAGGACTAATACGCCGGTACCACTGGAATTATATGTCAGGATCACTGAATTTATATGGCAGTACCACTGGAATTATACTGGAGGGTCACTGGAATTATACGGCAGTATCACTAGAATTATACGCCAGTACCACTGGAGTTATACACCAGTACCACTGGAATTATACGGCAGGATTAGTGGAATTATATGGCAGTACCACTTGAATTATATGGCAGGATCACTGGAATTATACGGCATGATCACCAGAAATATACGGCAGGATCACTGGATTTATATGCCAGTACCACTGGACTTATATGGCAGTACCACTGGACTGGATTAATATGCTGGTACCACTGGAATTATATGGCAGGATCACTGGATTTATATGCCAGTACCAGTGGCGGAACTAGCGAGCGGTGGGCCCAGGTGCGACAAAATGCTTTGGCCCCCCCCCCATCCCATCCAAGTCCACCCCCTCACCCCTGGAGAGGATCTGGTGAGGGGGACCTGCTCAGTGCCAGAGAAATGGATACCTAGCAACAGTGCCGTAACTAGACATTTTAGCACTGTGTGCAAGAAAAGGCATCAGAGCCCCACCCCTGCATGCATAACAGGGGTAGTGCGCGCCGTAGGTGCGCACAAAAATACATAGGGGCGTGGCTTCGTGGGGAAGGGGTGTGGCCACAAAATAATACCAATTCATAAAACGGTTCACAGTAGTCTCCATTATTCAAATTACGCCGCACAGTGGCACCACTACACCAGGTAGAGACCCTTTTACACCTTACGGTGGACAGATTCCTCTTTTTACACATTACGGCAGACAGCGTCCCCTTTTTACACATTACGGCAGACAGCGTCCCCATTTTTACACATAACGGCAGACAGCGTCCCCTTTTTACACATAACGGCAGACAGCGTCCCCTTTTTACACATAACGGCAGACAGCGTCCCCTTTTTACACATAGCGGCAGACAGCATACACTTTTTACACATAACGGCAGACAGCGTGCCCTTGTTAAACATAGCGGCAGACAGCGTACACTTTTTACACATAACGGCAGACAGCGTGCCCTTTTTACACATAACGGCAGACAGCGTCCCCTTTTTACACATTACGACAGACAGCGTGCCCTTTGTTACACATTACAGCAGACAGCGTCCCCCTTTTTACACATTATGGCAGGCAGATTCCCCCTTTTTACACATTACATCAGGCAGATTCCCCCTTTTTACACATTGCGGCAGGCAGATTCCCCCTTTTTACACATTGCGGCAAGCAGATTCCCCATTTTTACACATTGCGGCAGGCAGATTCCCCCTTTTTACACATTGCGGCAGACAGTCCCAAGAAAGAAAGAAAGAAAGAAAGAAAGAAAGAAAGAAAGAAAGAAAGAAAGAAAGAAAGAAAGAAAGAAAGAAAGAAAGAATTACACTTACCCTCTCCGCTGGCTCAGGCTCCACGGTGCAGCTTCTTGTCACGATTCCTGGGCAGGAGAGAAGGAGGAGGAGGAAGGTGGAGGAGGGAGCCGCAGCAGCTGCCCCTCTGCTTCACTATAGGCTGTTCTCGGAAGACAGCCTATAGTGAAGCAGAGGGGCAGCAGCAGCGCCTCAACCAGTAGCAAAGCGCTGCTGTGTCTCCCTCCTCCTCCTTCCCCCGTACCGATGCTCCTCTCCTCTCTGTCCAGGCGGCTGTGTGCTGCGGGCAGCGGTTGCCCGCAGCACACAGCTGCATGTAATGAGTCAGTTTGACTCATTACATGCTTTGGGCCCCTGGACAGAGGCGGGCCCCAGTGCAACGCACTGGTTGCACTGGCGGTAGTTCCGCCTCTGGCCAGTACCACTAAACCCTGTGAAAATTATTTGGATTAAATATTAATAACCCCTTTTTTTGAGTAAATAATATACAGCACAGGACAGCACCACTGAATTTATATGGCTGCACCACTGGACTGGATTTATACGTAATTATATGGATTTATATGGAATTATACATCAGGATCACTGGATTTATATGCCAGTACCACTGGAATTACATGGCAGGATCACTAGAATTATACGGCAGGATCACTGGAATTTTATGGCAGGATCACTGGATTTATACGCCAGTACCACTGGATTTATACGGCAGTACCACTGGACTGGACTAATACGCCGGTACCACTGGAATTATATGGCAGGATCACTGAGTTTATATGCCAGTACCACTGGAATTATACAGTAGGATCACTGGAATTATATGGCAGTATCACTGGATTTATAGGCCAGTACCACTGGAGTTATACACCATTACCACTGGACAGGATTTACCACTGGAATTATATGGCAGGATCAGTGGAATTATACAGCAGTACCACTGGAATTATACGTCAGGATCACTGGAATTATACCTGCATGATAACTGGAATTATACGGCAGGATCACTGGACCTATACGCCATTACCACTGGACTTATACACCAGTACTACTGGACTGGATTAATACGCCGGTACCTCTGGAATTATGCGGCAGGATCACTGGATTTATATGACAGCACCACGAAACCCTGTGAAAATTATTTGGATTAAATTATAATAACCCCTTTTTTTGGAGTACATAATATACAGCACAGGACAGCACCACTGAATGTATATGGCAGCATCACTGGACTCGTCTTATACTGAATTATATGGATTTATATGGAATTATACGGCAGGATCACTGGATTTATATGCCTAATATGCTTAATATCTATGGAAATGAACATAAATGCAATGAAATTATTGAATGAATAAATGGCAGTTTGTAACACAGTTTAATAAAAAAAAAAAACTCCCAACCACCTTTATAAACCACCTTTTTATAATATCACTTTTTGGCACTTCTACAGGTCCACACAATTCTGCAGCTTTTCTGCATGTCTATTACACATTGTCATGCTATGTTTGATAATACAGACATGGACAAATTTATTGGTACTCTTACAGCTTACTGAAATAATGCTTCAACCCTCCTGAAAAGTTATGAAATGAAAAACTATTTTCTCATTTACCTGCATGCCATTGCTATGTCATTGTATAAAGCAAATAAACTATGAAAAGAGATAAATGATTGCTTTTTCTCCAAAGATATTATTTAATGGTCTAGACAGATTTGATGGTACCCCTTAGCAAAAAACAATAAATAATTGTATCATAGTGATATTAGCATCACACAATTAGCATCAAATGTCTTCAATCTTCTAATAAATCATTCAGCCTATTTACAGTATATGCTGTTTGTTATCATCGTGTCTATCACATTGAACATGGACCAGAGAAAGAAAAGTAGAGAGTTGTCTAAGGAGATAATAAAAAAAAGAAATAGAAAAGCATGTTAAAAACAGAGGATATAAGACCATCTACAAATACTGTAGCTTGATGTTCAAAGAATTTGAGGTCACTTGGCCCATCTAGTGTGCCCCCTTTTTAAACCATGTTGTTACTGTACCTCACAGTTCACATACACGTCAATATTCCAGAACTGTGTCCAATATCAAGAACATTGCTACTATCACTCATACCGATTACCCTCATACAGTGCATTTTTTCATTTTGTATTATCCAATTTTTTAACATTCTTGTTTCATTTATCTCATATTAACTAGTCAAATTTCCATTTCTTTTTCCACTATATTCATTATTATATTCCTCTATTTCCATCTTCAGCATACTCATCTCCATTCCCTACATTTTCATTTTCCCATCATCCCCTCTCCCCCCTTTCTTCTACCTCTCTCCTCTTTTCTTCATTTCCTTTTTTAGATCGCTTTCACAACTTACTTTGCTTTATCCATTCCAGCTAGAGATTTACTTATTTTCCTGATTATTAACACGCAATACAGAATTGTATAAATTGTAAAAGTTGACTCAATACTTTCAGTAGATAATTATTTCCCATTAATTGAGTTTTTGTCACTTGTTAGAAACACCATAATCATCATGAAGAGGCTGAGCGCAGCGCATCACTAGGCAGAGAACTAGGACTAGGTGTGTATTGGACTGGCTTTGTGAATTCACAGGAACTTGCTGTGACAGGACACAGACTGAAGGTGACACAGAAGGTAAGCTGGATGGTCTTGGCAAGGTTAGGACACAGAGCTGAGATAAACACAGGACACATGTGCATGGCATAATCCAGCAGGGCACAGTAGCAGGACTGGCAGGAACAGCACACTGAGGACTGAGGAAGGGTATCAAGATGAAGGACTAGGACAGAGGCTAAGGAACAGACAGGCAGACTGGAAACTTTACAGGGTATAGTGATTGTGTGACAAGCTCACTAGGTGCAGGAACAAGGGAATATCACTGGCAACAGCACTGGCCAGAGTCCCTAACGAAAAGGAGCCAGACCAATCACAAGAGACATCAGGCTGCAGTCAGATAAAGAGGAATTCCAAACAGGTATGCAGCAAGTATCCTAGTTGCCAGGAGACAGACAGAATACAGGAATGAGTTGCAGCCATGACTCATAACAGACTGGAATTTGCTAAAATGCATATTGACACATTTCTTCTAAGATAATGTTTTGGGACTGCTTTGCTGCATCCGACACAAGGTGCTCTGATGCTGTGCAGGGCACAATTAAATCTCAAGACTTTTAAGGCATTCTGGAGTGAACTTACTGCCCAGTGTCAGAAAGCTCAATGTCATATGTAAGTCTTCCAACAGAATAATGACACGAACACCTCTAAAGGTATCTATTCTATGAGCTCTGATATGAATCCTTTCAAACATCTATGGAAATAGATGAAACATGCAGTCTGGAGAAGATGCACATCAAACCCTGAGACAGCTGGAAAAGTTTGCTCAGGAAGGGTGGGCCTACCTATTGATAGAAGTCTCATTGAGAGCTACAGAAGTCACTCGATTACAGTGTATGCCTTTAAAGTTTGTACAACAAAAAAATATTATATTAAGGATACCATGATTTATGTCAATGCCATTTTATTTGTTTTATTATTTGAAATATTCTAAAATACAGCACCATTAAGGAGATTGCTCATATGGTCACGAGAAACAACTGTACAGCACATTTAATAAGATATTTGGGGTAAATAAACTATGCACCACTTTCAAATCCATAGAATTATTCAGCCACCGATTTTGAAGGAGTAATAATATTAAATACAATACACATTATTTTTTTATTACTATAATTGCCCCATTAATCTGAAAACCCAGTTAATTTGAATAGTGCTCTGCATAGAAAGTGTAACCCATTATCTCTATTTCAGCATTGTGCATGCAATTTTGCTGCTGTATCTCTTTAATGCTTTCAGAGAGTTAATTGTCTTCACTAATCCATATGAGATACTTGAAAGTCTCTGGCTCTGGCAGACACATTTATGTGCAAGTGTCGCAACAGTTTAGATTTTCCTTAATATTTATTTATTTAGATTGAATTTTGCTCTTTCATCACCCCTGCATGTTAACAAAAAATTGCAAATAACCATGTTTAATCTACAATTACTGAATATTACAGAATATCATAAAATACGGCAAAAAAACAAAATAAAACAATAAAGTTCAAACCTAGTTTTAAAAGACTTGCCACCAACAGCACAGAATCTTTAATTTCCTCTAATTTGTGTACTAAATAACCCAATACTCAAAATTCAATTAGAAACTAATCAGCTTGGTAATTATGTTAATTGCAGAAGACTTACATCAATCATTCAGCAAAGTGATAGGACTTCAAAGGACCATTAAGTGAAGAATGATAAAAACCCTCATATACTGTAGCTGATCAAATGAACAAGATTTGTTATAAAAAAGAGTCCGGAGCATTCCACTTATTACTACTCTTGCTGTAGTGGAAAACATATATTTATTAGTGGCATGTCAGGCTTTCATAACCTATTATTTTTGTTTGTAATATCCAGTAAATTAAAACCTAAATTATTTAAATACCTTTGGGCTTTTGGACATAAACTATTGAATATGCTGTTGCTACAATAAATAAATGTTAATAATCATCATCATCCTTAATATCATCATCATCATCATCATCATCATTATATGGATACGTAAAGTATATCAGTATGGAGACACAAAGGGACATCTGCAGTAAATGTACATTAAGTAAAAATACGTAACAAAGGATCTTGCTACATATTCCTGGAAGTCACAGGCCTATTTATAAAACAAAGCTTTTAACTTACTATGTCAATATATTGACATACAGTACATCAAGTGTTCACTCTATCTGGAGAATCATCACAACTTAAAACAGCTTGAACACAATGGGCAATTTGCCTCTATTCAACCTCAAATACTATGTTACAATGTTACAATGTTACTATGTTACTATGAGTATTCTATAGAGGAAGCATGCAAAATCTCTTATTTTTTTACAATTACATACTTCATTAGACACTATGCAAAATAAATTTATTATATACTATATGTGATAGCTGGGAGTAGCTGTAGAAAAAAGTAAGTCTATTTCATATCACAATTAAGAATAAATAATGAAAATACTATAGCTTTGCAAAAGAAATTGGGAAACAAATTTACTTTATCGACAGAGTACATAGTGTTGCAGGTATATGGTATCACCATGGATATAAGACATTTACATACTATAAACACTGCTGCACTGTCATTTTGTACTTAAAGGTAATGTGACGGATTTATATATACAACCTATTTAAATAGGTATGGAGTCACAAATGATCATCAATGTGGTCACTAATATGCAGGGTGCCTTAATTTTAACCAGAACTAGTGATTGCTCAATGCCAGACCAACATCTCTCCCATCTCGCTTTGTGGATCAGTCCCCTGGATCCTGGTTTACTATCTGCTTAAGTATTACTTCACATCATTCTGCCCCAGTGCTATCCAGAACACCTGCTTCAGTATTTCTTCACAGCATACTTTATTGCATTCTGCCTTAGTTGTGCTCCCAACACCCACTTCCAGTGTTTGCAGTCTGCATCTATAAATCTTACATTCTGCTACAGCCTTAAGCTATCTGGTTAGCATGCACCTGTTCTCAATACCATTTTGTAGCATCAGCCCTCTACTGCTACTAGTCTGTATGTGCAACATTATTAAGCCGCCCATCTTCAGTCACATTCAAGCGTATACATTTAGCCAAGGAGCTCCAACCCAAATCAACAAACCTCTAGTGCCAACACAATGAATTAAATAGCATAAAGGACAGGATATGAGATGCCTCCATCCCTAAGCACTTTGAGTTTGTGCCACTTACTATGGCAGATTGGCTGAACAGTATGCCTCTTGGATGTTATGAGATTTGCCCATAGACTAAGACAGGTCTCCAGCTACCAATATGGTGAGGACCTGTCTACACATGTGCTGCCAATTAATCTGGGGTTTGAGCTGTGCACACTGCCCTGGCACTTATAGTGAGACCTCACTTAACAGTTAATGCTAGGTGATTGTTCTGTGACCCTGCACTAGTACAAACCAAATTGTATACCATATGGAGTGCCCATGCCATAAAATTTATATATGTAAAACATCAAGACCATTGAAAGTGCATATATTGGAGCATATTGGAAACATACGCAATGCCAATAAAGATCAGTCAAAATGCAAAACACTGACATCAGTGGGACAACACTTTCAGAAATTCCACAAAAGTGTCCCGACAGGTATGAAAGTCTTTGGTATGAGACATATCCAGCTAGGGATTCGAGGTGGAAACGTGGATCAGGCACTCTTAAAATACAAAACTAAAATGATATTTTTATTGAATAGCCAACATCCAGAGGGTCTGAATGAGGCTAACAGCTACAGCGCGTATTTATAAATCACATTTGCTTTCATTCTCTTCTATGCAGATTTTATTGGTTATGTACACAGCAATTTCAGTTTCTAGGTGATCAATGAGTAATCTCACGTTCAAAGCAAGGCAGGATAATATGTATGGTGTAAAAATTGGAGGTACAATTTTGTCCCCCTTGAGAAATTGGGGAAAATTGAAGACTTGACAAGAAATCAGAAGATTGATCCAGAATTTTTATGTGTCATCCATTAGAAGCTCATATTGAATGAATATTAGAACATCCACATCAGGGAGGATGTCCACTCTCCCATTCTCTCATAGAACCAATATTTTTATTCATCACAAAGTTGAGGATCTACTTAGGGACATCACAGAAAATATAGTTAGTGATTTTATATAAGAATTTTTATAAACTATTAAGTCACTCATTTAGTCACCTACTTAACACTATACACATAGACTAGAGTGTAATTTTCATATCAATGATCACGTTTTCTATCAGATTAGATATTAATATTATTTTATATACAAGATGTTAAAGAATTTTCACTAACTTCAACACTAGCAATATAAATTGGAGGGTTCTGCGCACTGAGTGTCTTTATTCTATAGCTAGCTGGGGTGTGCTGCTCGTTCTGATGGGTGTTCCAACCCACCTATACGTAAATGGAGAAGCTTAGTGGATATACCACAATAGAACTGCGCTCAACCCCTAAGGTGTGTGTGTTTAGCTAACGAATGCACATCAGATGTAATAAAGGATAATGTATGAACAGACCCAAATATGAGTTTACACTTGGATATAGAAATCACGAAAAAATAACAATATGATGCGAATTAATTGTTGTGAGCCACTGTATTTATTGTATACTGGCCAATCTAAAGGTGTGCAGTTAATGCCCAGGATGGGCGATATTGTCCCTTATAAAGTTCATGCAGGTTATAATACAGACTGCGGCGTCCCGCACATCTGCTGTTGAAAAGTCTTTAGGAAAAAAATAATAATAATAACAAATGCTGGTGTTGGTAAAAAATCTTTAAAACCTTCACGATGCCCTGAGCTTACGGTGGCGGCATAAGTGGGGTAAAAAAGGGGTCTCCAGACTGGTTTCCCCTCTCTGCCCCTGCTGCCCGTGGTGCGTCCTTGTTCAGACGCCCCCCAGGTGCAGGTCGGTCAGAGAGGTGGACCTGTCTAGCGGTGGGGAAAGGATTCAGATGCCGCTCTGAAGAGCGGCTAGCTGCGCCTCTCCCACCACTTACAGAGAACTCACCTGTCGCCCGCTCCAGCCTCATGCTGCGCTCCGTCACCAGCTTCCTCCGCTGTCTGGTATCCTAGCAGCGCTGCTGGCTTCCGGGTTGGTCCGGTCACGTGACCAGGTCTTTTCGACATGGGAAAGAGTCTTCCTGATGAAGTCTTTGAATCTGTAGTGGTTCTTTCTTTGTATTTCCTCCAACGCATTTCAACCTTTCGGTCTTCCTCTGGGAGTGCTTGAAGTGTCTAGATTGACATGATTTATATGTTTCTGAGGGGGCCATACCAGTTCTGATTGGATGAAGGATTGTATCACTGATTGGGCCTCTGACCTGTCTATCAAACCAGACCTGTTCTGATTGGATGAAGGATTGTATCACTGATTGGGCCTCTGACCTGTCTATCAAACCAGACCTGTTCTGATTGGATGAAGGATTGTATCACTGATTGGGCCTCTGACCTGTCTATCAAACCAGACCTGTTCTGATTTGTATGTTTCTGAGTGGGCTATACCAGTTCTGATTGGATGAAGGATTGTATCACTGATTGGGCCTCTGACCTGTCTATCAAACCAGACCTGTTCTGATTTGTATCTTCCTGAGTGGTTTCCTAGACTACAATGGAGTAAACAAACTCCCTGATTGGATCAATACACTTTATATTAAAAAATCAAAAGTATTTATTAACATTTGAAATAAAAATTTGGTGTTACCAATGATCCCTATGTGGAGGTGGGTCTGTCTCCTATATATGTTTTAATTGTTTTTTTGTTTGAAAGTGCCATATGTTTGATGAATAGGAACTGTGCCAATTAAGCCACTATTTTTTCTAGGGTATATAAACCCCAAACCCAGACAATACAACACACCTTTGAAAAAGCTGCAAGCTTTATGCAGTGAAACGCATCAGGTACTACCCATTGGAACAGGACAATCTCCATTTGGATCTGAACCAGCCCTCGCCATCTACCAGTTATCCAGAGGAGTCACAGAGAGGCACCATCTAATCACCGCATTGCATGAGGTACTCACCTACATATGGGACACCCTATATAATCCTCTAGCGGTGTATGGAAAAATATTGGACTCTCTAACTTTACAAAAAGACTCTCTATATTGGACCTTTACTGGACTTTTATTCCACTCAAGGGCACCATTTGGAATGGATCCCCTGTATTGCATTTTGCTATATGTCCTGACCCAATATATCGGGTAAATCATTCCCTTTTTACATGAATTCATGTAGTACAATAATTATTGCACAGGATATTGTTTTTAATTAATTGGTTTTTAATAAATTGTTTTAAATTAACACATTTAGTGTAATTATATTGTTCTTTCCTCCTAGAGCGCAGCCTCCCCCCTTCTTTCCTAAATAATAAATGCACTGACTGTTACAATTGCAGTCTGTTAGGTATCTCAGTACTGTTACAATGCACCATACTTTAATTGTGGCTAATCGGCTAATGGCAACCACACACACCATTCTCCACAAGTGGATTTACCCACATGTTTATCACAGAGTGGACATGATAAATATAAAGAATTGTGTTTATTACATGTGGAATTGTCCAGAATAATTCTTGCGGCCACTGTAAGTTTAAGGCCACATCAGTATTGGTGTAGACATATGGAACTTTATAATAAGTGCTCTGACTGTTACAATCACAGTATGTTTGGCATCCTAATTTTGTCATAACATACCACACCAATATTGTGGCTAGCCGGTTAACGGCAATTGCACACACTATTCTCCACATGAATGAGTGGATTTATCCACATGCTTATCACAGTATGGATATGATAATATATAAAAAATTGTGTTAGGTAGCGACACAGCTTTTCTGATCCACTAACTGTAACACATTTGAATCCTATATGATAATCTCAACTGGTTTTTTACTCTCCCAGTGTCTAAATACTATATATTCTATATATTTTATCTCTCCTTTTATTTAATTTTTGGAGTATTCTGGGTGGAAAGCATATGGACTTAGCGCAATGACACTTATGAATTTAATTGAATGATCTCATATAAGAAACTACTGCAGGAGAGACATTGTTGCATTTGAATTCAATCATAATCTGTCCAACCAGTTTGAGTACACAATTGCAACAAATGTTGCCTCTAAATTACAGTAACAACATATGAATAAGTTGCTACACTCTTTCAATGGTTACATATGAGAACAGTAACGATTATAACCACGGTTAGACTGTGACCAGATACAACCTCATACTCCTATACCAAGATTCTATTGTTTATAGGAGAGACTAGGTGAATTAACACACTATAGAACTCTCAGTGGCCAAAACATATTATTCAAAATTATACATTTTTGAAGGAGTTATTGTGGAGGTACCACTTTTTAATCCTATCTGAACTCACATATTTCAGTCTTTTCTCACTTGTATGTTTGTATGTGTAAAACATTTTAACCTCTAGTTTTTGCTGTACAGTCCCCGGAAATTGGGGCTCTTTTTAATAATTAATAAGCAATAAAAGCTAAGTTTTACTACATGAATTAATGTAAATCAATTATCTTTGTCTGCCCAACTAAGCAACCACTTCTCAGTTCTCTTTGTTTTTGTCACTAGTACAAACCACACTGGCTTGTTTTCTGATTTCTCTCCTGTCTGGTTCCATACTGGATTAACCATGTACAGACTTGGCTAGTTTACTTTTACTGTTTTTGCAATACTCTGCTGTATACCAAATATTGGACTTGTCTCTGGATCACATTTCTGTCTAACCGCTGCTTGTCATTTTTGTCTTTCCTTGCATTTGACTAATTTCCTGTTATTTGGCTCACTCTTGTTAAATCCTTATCTGCTGATTTGTGTTGGACTGTTATCAATAATGGACTATCTTGTTATGAATATTGGATAACTGATACTACAGGATAGGGTAGAAACAATAAAAGACATATATTATTGTGGTTGCTCACCATACATTGCCATATGAATTTGAAGGGCTTTATTTACAAAGTGGCAGTTTTTATAGGCCACTGGTTTAAATTTTTCTCCAACCTACTGGGAAGCAACAGCTTACAAAAGCCACTGTTTTGTTAATAAAGTGTCCTTGCCACCTGGGTCCTATATTAGATAAGAGGGTAACAAAAGTCTGTAACAGTGAGCAGTTATGAAGTCCATGTTTACACCTACTAGGTATATAACTATTAATAAAAACAGAAGCCCTCTGCCTTGCTAAATATCCTCACACATGGTCCTTCATCAACCTGCAAGCGTGGTTTGGAACATTAATAATACAGTGGGTTTGGTCACTGTGTAGCAACTATAATCCTGTTTCAAACTTATTGAATTTTTAATTGCAGTATTTTTATATTGTACTGAAAGAAACATTCACTAAATTACCATAACATAGTCACTCACTTATTAATTTAATGATTGTTACCATCAAGACCAACCATATAGATGTTTTATTGACATATTTATCTCCATTTTTAAAGTACTTTAGCAAATAATTAACACTGGAGGTAATACTTCAGCGTTATATAAAGGCATTTTTGAATTACCAGATCTCCAAAAGAACATGTTTCTGTATTGATCTACCCAGGTGCTCCAAGATGTTGGGAGTGGGTACTAATTACCCGGACCCTGGTCGTTTGGGGAAGCCCAGAGGGGCCTCCACCTGAGCCTCTTCTCATCTCTGCCCAATACCACTGTGATGCATCTGTATAGCAGTTCAGCCATGCGGCACATGGGGCAGTGAGAGAGAGGAGACTGCTGCCGCTGAGCAGAAGCAGTCTCCACTCTCTCACAGCCTGATTTGCAGCTGCGCTGCTATAGAGATGCGGCTGCAGCAGTAGCGGGCAGAGAGGAGAAGTGTTATAGACGTACTCCTGGAGCCACCCCTCTGCAGAGTGTGAGGTGCTGCGCGTACTATTTTGTTAACATTTGTTTGTAACCCACTGTGGTCACCCTCCTGGATTTGGCCATGCCCTTCCAGTACCAGGGAGCGCTGGAGCTCACCACTGCCTTGGATTTACCACCAGCTAACTGGCAACAGCTATGGAACATATAGGACTCAATTTGTTCCAGTCTCCCCCAATTCAAACTATTTAAATGTTACATAAATACTAGTAGGTGAATTCATCTAATAAAGGGCTTTTCATGGTTGGATTATAGTTAATATTTTTTGTTGTTAATATCTATGTTATGATTTTTGGTGATTTTCATAACTTTTATGGTTGGAGCTGCATGTGGGTTTGGAGCACTTTATGCAGTATACTGTAACGGTTGTATTTATTTGTTACTCTAGTATTACTACATGTCTCCTTAATATTGAGTTGTCTTTTTTTCATAGTATGATATTCTACCTGTTTGTGACTGTGACAGCTTGCCTGCTGTTCTAGAAATCTATTTAATCTATTTTTATTTGTAAGGTGAGAATGAAATATATTTCTTTTGCTATTAGTCACAGTGCAACTATCATCAAGCAATGTGACTTCAATCAATAATTCACACATAGTAACAGTAATCCAGATTCACTTGACATTGCTCAAGCAAATTGTCAATGACCAGTGAGTGATAGACGCAAACTACAAAGGCTTATTTATGGAATCGCATATAGTAGATATTCAATTATGATTGGGATTAGAGCTTTATTCAACAATATGGTATTTAAAGATATGCATTTACTAGTACTTATTCATGCTAAATGAATGTGTATGATTATATTACACAACATACATTTCCATTAAAATTTATTTATTGAAAGCACATCACAAGTTAACTTATATTACTATTAGAATATATACTCTTAAAATCCTTTTAACCACTTCCAGCAAGTTTTGGTTAGAGATTATAGAGGAGTAGCTCGGTTTTGCTGAAAACTATACACACCCAAAGGTTGGGGGAAGTGGCTCCTGGCAGCCTCAACAAAGGTGGTTGCGGTGTGCTCTGGCCATGAGGGGAGTGGGGTTTGTCGTATATATGTATGGAGGCAGTGAATGTATGTATTTATGTATGTATGTATGTATGATAGACAGTGTGTGGCTGTATGTATGTATGTATGTATGTATGTTTGTATGTATGTATGTATGTATGTATGTATAAGAGAGGTGCCCTTTGTTGTGGCTACCTGGAGTCACTTCCCAGGGAAGGTGGTAGTAGTCGCAGTGTGCACTGGCCACGGGGGTGGGTGTGTTGTATATATGTATAGAGGCAGTATATGAATATATGTATGTATGTATGTATGTATGTATGTATGTATGAGAGGCAGTATGTGTATGTATGTATGTATGTATGTATGTATGTATGTTTGAGAGAGGCAGTGAATGTATGTATATATGAGATGCAGTGTTTGGATGTATGTCTTCTGACTGGTCTTCCCAAATATAGGCTCTCACCACTACAATCCATTTTGAGTGCAGCTGCACGGCTGATTTTCCTTGCTAGACGTTCATTGTCTATGACTCCACTATGTCAGCCCCTCTGTACAGTCCACCCATAACCTCACTTATTTTATCTTTTTTCACTTTCACACCCTCCTGACCCATTGCCAACAGTGCTGGGTGACCATATCATCAGGGCCGGCCCGAGGCCAAATTATTTGGTAAGCGAATAAATACTTTGGCGCCAACCTAAGCACTTTTCGTCACGCACCTGAAAAAATTAAGGAGGCGTGGTCTCATTGTAAAAGCCCAGTTGTAGTGCCTCTTACACATTTGCCCACTGTATAAGTGCCCCTTACACATTTGTCCACTGTATAAGTGCTCCTTATACATTTGCCCACTATATAAGTGCCGCTTACACATTTGCACACTATATAAGTGCCCCTTACACAGTTGCCCACTTTATAAGTGCCCATGACACATTTGGCCACTGTTGAAGTTCCCCTTACATATTTTGCACACTTTAATACTTCCCCTTACATACTAATCTAATCAAAGTACTGTATCACCTGATATGCCCCCTGTGCCCGGAGGCTCACAAAGCATTCAGTGGTGTTGGCGCACGATAGTTCAAGAAGAAGAATCTCAAAATAAACTACCGTTTCTAGTAGCCGGACAGCAAGGGCTTCTGGGAGCGGTAGTTTATTTTGCATGTACAGTAATATGAAGAATCTCAAAATAAACTACTGCTCCCAGCAGCCCTTGCTGCCGGACATAACGCGTCGGTGCCTACATCACTGCCTGCTCATTGAGTCTCCGGGCAGGTGCTACATATCAGGGCATATCAGGAATGGCCGGTGTTACACATATGACTGGCGCAACTGAGTAGGGCGCCCTCCTCTTTGCTGCGCGTTACTCAGCTGCGTAACCAGCATATGCATAAAACCGGCCCTGAATATCATACAGCCCATTAAGAACCTTTGCAATCTGGTGAACCCTTATACAATAGGTAGCATCTATCCTTGTGTATCAATGCCTATTGCTCTATAGATTGTAAGCTTGCAAAAAGGGCCTTCCTACCTCTATATCTGTCTGTTTTTACCCATTTTTGTTCTATTACTGTTTTTCAATTGCAAAGTGCAACGGAATAAGTGGTGTAACCCTGTTTGTGTGCTGGTGCAGTGCTGTGTAACCCTGTTGTGTGCTGGTGAAGTGCGTTCTAACCCTGTTGTGTGCTGGTTAAGTGCGTATAACCCTGTGAGTGTGCTGGTGCAGTGCGGTGTAACCCTGTGTATGTGTACTGTTGCAGTGCGGGGAAGTGAAATAGGAAGTATGATGAGGAAGACTGAAGACAGAAGAGGGCTCAACCATAGTATAATGCATATAAGGGGCTCTTCTGTGGCGTAATGTGTATAATCGGCTCTACTGTGATGTAACATGTATAAGGGGTACAACTGTGTGGCGTAATGTGTAT
The DNA here is from genome assembly GCF_028390025.1 of Pseudophryne corroboree. Lineage (NCBI taxonomy): Eukaryota > Metazoa > Chordata > Amphibia > Anura > Myobatrachidae > Pseudophryne > Pseudophryne corroboree. The sequence continues at coordinate 680,008,076 of NC_086448.1, forward strand.
AAGGGGCTCTTCTGTGGCGTAATGTGTATAAGCATCTCTACTGTGATGTAACATATATAAAAGTTACTACTGTGTTGTGTAATGTGACTAACGGACACTACTGTGCGGCATAATTTATAATACGCTTTGTATGTGTGCTGCTACATTGTCACTTAGTTTAACCAGCTAGCTCTATGCAGCCTTTTGCCAATATTGGTTAAAAGTTAAAAACAATATTTTGAGCTGTGATATGGTCAAAATTGACTGGAAATTACTGGAAATTAATGTTATTGAAATTAATGCGATTTTAGCTGTTTGTATCAATTTAAAAAAAATCAAATTAAATGAGGCAGTTTTGGCAAAATCAAATTTAAAACCAAAACCCGTCAATGAATTAGAACCAAAACCAGTAAAAATGGTTCTGCACACATCTCTAGTTCTCAGTAGAACTGGGTACTGGCTCTGGTCTTCCTGCCAAGTTCCGATCTTGGATCACAGAAACAGATCTTGCATCTTGGATCACAGAAACAGATCTTGCATGTTTTGGATTGCTTTTAAGTCCCTCCCTCATGATTTCAGGCGTCATTCAATACACGAGAGTGTATGGAGAATGTGCGACCTGTATTTTCACGCTGCAATACTAAATACTAGCATCTACTTTTTGCTGCTCGTGCGATCAACTTGATGCCGCCTATGGGGGAGTGTATTTTAGCATAGCAGGGCTGTGATCGCTTGTGCAGCCCTGCTATGCTAAAAAAGTTTCCTGCAAAACAAGACCAGGGTCAGACTTACTTACCCAGTGCGACGGATCCAGCGACGAAGGTCCCGGGATTGACGTCAGACATCCGCCCTCCAAACCCCTGGACACGCCTGCATTCGGATCTCCACGCCCGGAAAACGGTGAGTATCCCGGTGACGGCTGTCGCTGGGCAACGACACGCGTGCATATTGCGGGGGCCACGCATGCGCAGTTCTGACCCATTCGCACCGCAGCAAAGAACCGCTGCGTGCGAATGGGTCGGAATGACCCCCAGAAGGGGGCTTCACTTTAGTAGCATGTGTGGACAATGCACACAAATACAAAATTAACACCTTGTACAGATTTAACTAGGGTCCTAATTCAGACCTGATCGTAGATGTGCTGAATTAAGCACATCTACAATCAGTCACAGAGGCATGCGGGGGGACGCATAGCACAGGGCTGGTCCACCCCGCATGTCAGGCCTCCTCTGCATAAGTACAAAAGCATCGCACAGCGGCAATGCTTTTGTACTTTTAGGAGTAACTCCATACCAGCGCAGCTCCTCCACGCTGGCAGGGAGCTACTCGTCGCTGTGAGGGTCGCAGCGGCTGCATGTGACGTTACACAGCTGCATGGTGGCCCGCCCCTGCACAGTCTGGGCACGCATGTGTTGCCTGGACCATGCCCCAAAAATGGCGGCCAAACACCGCCGGCCCACCCCTTCCCGTCCAGCAACAGCCTCTGCCTGTCGAAAACGCACAGCACCAACCAGGTCTGAATTAGGCCCCATGCTCATTGTGGGTACGGCTAGGCGCGGGCGTGCCTTGTTAGGGGTGATGCGCATGCACGCCGGTTTAGCATGTATCTTAGTTGCACCCACGGCAATTAAAATAGCTACATAGGGAAATAGTCGCAGCCCGGTGTACTAAGAAACAGGTGCGATTAGGCGTGCCTGTTGTGCATGTGCAGCCACATCACAGCCACAATGAGCATGGCTACATCTGTATATGTTACTGTAGTTGTACATAACTGTAACTACAGTACTTGCAATATGTATTAGTCAGGAAACTGAATTATGGCATGCCCATTGCTATCTCTGTTTATGTACTGACAATGCTACCTCTAGTTCGCCTAGCTTAAACTAAACATTAGAATTGTTGTGTCTGCTATCCAGGGCTGTTTCTAGCCAATTTGGCTCCCAGTGCGAGATTTAAAAATGCGCCCACCCCCCACATTGACATAAAAAAGCACCCCCCCCCCCGATCTACAAAAAAACCTTGCACGCACTCCTGACAAGAGGTGTGCCCTCGTTAAAATGGGCGTGGTCCCATTAAATGGGCGTGGCCTCATCTGAAAAGACTACCTTTCACCCCAGTTTTTGACACTGCAACAAAAGATCACGGCCACTACAGGAAAAAAATAAATTCTACCATATTAAGCCACACATCGAAATGCCCCCTGCACCATATTATGCCCTTGATACATTAAATCCCCATTTTACACAAATTACGGCAGGCAGGTGTGCCCCTTTTACACATTACGGCAGGAAGGTGTCCCCATTTTACACATTACGGCAGGCAAGAGTCCCCATTTTACAAATTATGCCAGGCAAGAGTCCCCATTTTACACATTACGGCAGGCAAGTGTCCCCATTTTAAACATTACGGCAGGCAAGTGTCCCCATTTTACACATTATGGCAGGCAGGTGTCCCCATTTTACACATTACGGCAGGCAAGTGTCCCCATTTTACACATTACGGCAGGCAAGTGTCTCCATTTTACACATTATGGTAGGCAGGTGTCCCCATTTTATACATTACAGCAGGCAAGTGTTCCTATTTTACACATTATGGCATGCAAGAGTACCCATTTTACACATTACTGCAGGCAGGTGTCCCCATTTTACACATTACGGAAGGCAGGTGTCCCCATTTTACACATTACGTCAGGCAAAAGTTCCCATTTTACACATTATAGCAGGCAGAGACCCCTTCAACAAAGAGACACATAGAGAATAAAAAAAAAGCTATACTTACGTTTGCACTGCAGCGGCATCCACCTGCCAGAGATCTTCTTTCATCCCGCTCTTCATTCGTCCCACGCTAGCCTGCCTCTCCAGTCTCCCTTCGTGTCCCAGCTGCCCCTCTTCCCCGTCATCAGTACTGTGCTCGGGGAGGAGTTTCGTGCAATGACGCGTTTGCGACCCTAGGTGGAGTGCAATGACGCGAAGAGATTTAACATGTGCAGAGAGATTTAAATTTGGGAGATGCAGCTGCAGCGGTAGTTGGCAGAGAGGAGATGTGTTACAGTTGTTCCTCTGGAGCCATCCCTCTGACGAGTTTGCAGCGCAGCATAAACTATTTTGTTAATATTTTTTGGGGACGTGTCTCCGTCCGCAGTGTCCTTCAGTGTCCTGCATCAGTACAGTGGTAGTGTCTAGTGCTACATCTGTCCAGTCACAGTGGTGGTGTCCTCTGCTGCCATATGTCCAGTGCTTCTGTATAAGTCCAGTCCATTGCAGTGGTGCTGTGTTGTCCTGCATCAGTCCAGTGGTGGTGTCCCTGTGCTGCTGTATATGTCCAGTGATACTGCCGTATATGTCCAGTGATACTGCCGTATATGTCCAGTGAAACTGTCGTATATGTTCAGTGGTACTGCCAAATAATTCCAGTGATACTGCCGTATATGTCCAGTGGTACTGCCATATAATTTCAGTGATACTGCCAAATATGTCCAGTGGTACTGCCGAATAAATCCAGTGATACTGCTGTATATGTCCAGTGGAGTGGCGTATAATTCCAGTGCAGAGGCGGAACTACCGCCAGTGCAACCAGTGCGTTCCACTGGGGCCTGCCACTGTCCAGGGGCCCAAAGCATGTAATGAGTCAAACTGACTCATTACATGCCGCTGTGTGCTGCGGGCAACCACTGTTCGCAGCACATAGCCGCCCGGAGAGAGAGGAGAGGAGCGCAGCGGTACGGGTTAAGGAGGAGGAGGGAGGTGGAGGAGGGAGCAGCAGCAGCAGCGCTGTGTTATTGGTTGAGGCACTGCTGCTGCTGTCCCTCTGCTTCACTATAGGCTGTCTTCTGCCGCTGTGAAGCGCATCCCAGCATTCACAGTGGCAGAGAACCGCCTATAGTGAAGTAGAGGGACAGCAGCAGCAGCACCTCCACCAATAACACAGCGCTGCTGCGGCTCCCTCCTCCACCTCCCTCCTCCTCCTTCTCTCCTGCTCAGGATCTCTGCCAGAAGCTGCACCGAGGAGCCTGAGCCAGTGGAGAGGGTAAGTATAATTCATTCTTTCTTTCTTTCTTTCTTTCTTTCTTTCTTTCTTTCTTTCTTTCTTTCTTTCTTTCTTTCTTTCTTTCTTTCTTTCTTTCTTTCTTTCTTTCTTTCTTTCTTTCTTTCTTTCTTCATGTGCAAAAAGGGGGACTGTCTGCCGTATTGTGTAAAAAAGGGGGAATCTGCCTGATGTAATGTGTAAAAAGGGGGAATCTGCCTGCTGTGATGTGTAAAAAGGGGGAATCTGCCTGCTGTGATGTGTAAAAAGGGGACGCTGTCTGCCACAATGTGTAAAAAGAGGGAATCTGCTTGCCGCAATGTGTAAAAAGGGCTGTCTGCCGTAATGTGTAACAAGGGCACGCTGTCTGCCGTAATGTGTAAAAATGGCATGCTGTCTGCCGTAATGTGTAAAAAGGGCACGCTGTCTGCCGTAATGTGTAAAAAGGGGACACTGTCTGCCGTAATGTGTAACAAGGGCACGCTGTCTGCCGTTATGTGTAAAAAGGGCACACTGTCTGCCGTAATGTGTAAAAAGGGCACGCTGTCTGCCGTTATGTGTAAAAAGTGTACGCTGTCTGCCGCTATGTGTAACAAGGGCACGCTGTCTGCCGTTATGTGTAAAAAGGGGACGCTGTCTGCTGGTATGTGTAAAAAGGGGACGCTGTCTGCCATTATGTGTAAAAAGTGTACGCTGTCTGCCGCAATGTGTAAAAAGGGCACACTGTCTGCCGTAATGTGTAAAAAGGGGGACGCTGTCTGCCGTAATGTGTAAAAAGGGGACGCTGTCTGCTGTAATGTGTAAAAAGGGGAATCTGTCCGCCGTAAGGTGTAAAAGGGTCTCTACCTGGTGTATTGGTGCTACTGTGCGGCGTAATTTGAATAATGGAGACTACTGTGCACCGTTTTTTGAATTGGTATTACTTTGTGGCCACACCCCTTCCCCAAGAAGCCACGCCCCTATGTATTTTTGCGCATGCCTACGGCACGCACTGCCCCTGTTTGGCATGCAGGGGTGGGGCTCAGATGCCGTTTCTTGCACACAGTGTTAAAATGTCTAGTTACGGCACTGTTGCTAGGTATCCATTGCTCTTGCCCTGAGCAGGTCCCCCTCACCAGATCCTCTCCAGGTGTGAGGGGGTGGACTTGGATGGGATCAGGGGGGGGCAAAGCATTTTGTTGCACCTGGGCCCACCGTTTGCTAGTTCCGTAACTGTTCCAGTGATACTGCTGTATAATTCCAGTGGAACTGGCGTATAAGTCCAGCGATACTGCAATATAAATCTACTCCAGTGGTACTGCCATATAAATTCAGTGGTACTGTCATTTAATTCCAGTGATACTGCGGTATAATTCCAGTGATACTGCTGTATAATTCCAGTGGTATTGGCGTCTAAGTCCAGTGATACTGCTGTATAAATCCAGTCCAGTGGTACTGCCGTATAAGTCCACTGGTACTACCGTATATTTCCAGTGATACTGCCGTATAATTCCAGTGGTACTGATGTATAAGTCCAGTCAGGGCCGTAACTACGTATGTGCCAGGTGTGCCTGGCACACAGCGCAGTTGCCCTGAGGGCACAATGGCCAGCGGCATGTAATGAGTCAAATTGACTCATTAAATGCCGCCTCTGTTGAGTGCTGTGCGCTGCGCTCGGCACTGGAGAGGAGCGAGCAGCAGCCGCGCCGTGCAGTGGAGTAGGAGGAGGGAGGGGGACTGGAGCCACAGCAGCGCTATGTTATTGGTAGTAAGCACTGCTGCAGCAGTCCCCTCTCCTTCCGTTTAGGCTGCCTGACGTTGCTGTAAATGCTGGGATGCGGTTCCTCCATCCCAGCATTCACTGCAGCGCCGGGTAGCCTATACGGAAAGGAGAGGGGACTGCTGCAGCTGCGCTTACTGCCAATGACATAGCGCTGCTGCGGCTCCAATCCCCCTCCCTCCTCCTCCTTGTCCGATGCCTGCACCGAGGGAGCTGCCAGCACGAGGAGCCTGTCAGCGGGGAGATGGTAAGTATCTCTCTCTTTCTTTCTCTCTCTCTCTCGCTCTCTTTCTCTCTCTCAGGGGGACACTGTCTGCTGTAACGTGTAAAAAGGGGGACTGGCTGCCGCAATGTGTAAAAAGGGGGACACTGGCCACTGCAATGTGCATAAAGGGGGACACCATCAGCCGTAATGTGTAAAAAGGGGGACTGGCTGCCACAATGTGTAAAAAGGGGGACACTGGCTGCTGCAATGTGTATAAAGGGGGACACCATCTGCCGTAATGTGTAAAAACGGGGATGCTGTCTAATGTAATGTGTAAAAAGGGGACGCTGTCTGCCATAATGTGTAAAAAGGGGGACGCTGTCTGCCGTACTGTGTAAAAATGGGAACGCTGTCTGCCGTAATGTGTAAAAAGGGGACGCTGTCTGCTGTAATGTGTAAAAAAGGGGACGCTGTCTGCCGTAATGTGTAAAAAAGGGGACGATGTCTGCCATAATGTGTAAAAAAGGAGGACTGTCTGCCGTAATGTGTAAAAAAGGGGATGCTGTCTGCCATAATGTGTAAAAAAAGGGGACGCTGTCTGCCGTAATGTGTATAAAAGGGGACGCTGTCTGCCGTAATGTGTAAAAAGGGGGACTGTCTGCTGTAATGTGTAAAAAGGGGGACTGTCTACTGTAATGTATAAAAGGGGCTCTACGTGTTGTAGTGGCGCTACTGTGCAGCGTAATTTGAACAATGGAGACTACTGTGCACCATAGTATGAATTGCTATTATTTTGTGTCCATGCCCCTTCCCCATGAAGCCACGCCTCTATATTTTTTGCGCGCCAATGGCGCGCACTGCTCGTTTCTTGCATGGGGGGGGCGCCAATGTCGTTTCTTGCACACAGCGCTAAAATGCCTAGTTACGGCACTGAGTCTAGTGATACTGTCATATAAATCTAGTCCAGTGGTACTGCCGTATAAGTCCAGTGGTAGTGCCGTATAATTCCAGTGATACTGCCGTATAATACTAGTGATACTTCCGTATAATTCCATTGGTACTGGCGTATAAGTCCAGTGTTACTGCCGAATAAATCCAGTCCAGTGGTACGTCCGTATAAGTCCAGTGGTACATCCGTATAAGTCCAGTGGTACTGCTGTACAAAGTCCAGTGATACTGCCGTATAATTCCAGTGATACTGCCGTATACGCCAGTACCATTGGAATTATAAGTCCAGTGATCCTGCATATAAATCCAGTCCAGTATTACTGCCATATAAGTCCAGTGGTATTGCTGTATAATTCCAGTGATACTGCCATATAAATCCAGTGGTACTGGCGTATAAGTCCAGTGATCCTGCCGTATAAATCCAGTCCATTGGTACTACCGTATATGTCCAGTTGTACTGCCGTATAATTCCAGTGATACTGACGTATAATTCCTGTGGTACTGGCGTATAAGTCCAGTGATACTGCCACATAAATCCAGTCCGGTCGTACTCCCATATAAGTCCAGTGGTACTGTTGTGTAATTCCAGTGATACAGCTGTATAAGTCCAGTCCAGTGGTACTGCCGTATAAGTTCAGTGGTGCTGTCCTGTGCTGTATATTATTTGCACCAAATAAAGGGGTTATTAATATGTAACCAAACTAATTTTCACAGGGTTTGCTCTGTGTGGTGTAGAGGTACACTCTCCTGTACTGCATATTGTTAAATACATTAGTGCAGCCGGTAATCTTGTCAGCGATCAGCGTTGGAGGTTACTTCCACAAAATGTGGAGAAGATGATGTTCATCAAAATGAATGATAAATTCCTTCGGGAAGCCTTTACCAGCAACTACCTCCAGAAAGTACACAGGGACCTGTGATGGTGGAGTCCAGTGGGGACGTATTAATTAGAGATGTGCACTTGAAATTTTTCGGGTTTTGTGTTTTGGTTTTCGGTTCGGTTCCGCGGCCGTGTTTTGGGTTCGACCGCGTTTTGGCAAAACCTCACCGAATTTTTTTTGTCGGATTCGGGTGTGTTTTGGATTCGGGTGTTTTTTTCAAAAAACACTAAAAAACAGCTTAAATCATAGAATTTGGGGGTCATTTTGATCCCAAAGTATTATTAACCTCAAAAACCATAATTTCCACTCATTTTCAGTCTATTCTGAACACCTCACACCTCACAATATTATTTTTAGTCCTAAAATTTGCACCGAGGTCGCTGGATGACTAAGCTAAGCGACCCTAGTGGCCGACACAAACACCTGGCCCATCTAGGAGTGGCACTGCAGTGTCACGCAGGATGGCCCTTCCAAAAAACACTCCCCAAACAGCACATGACGCAAAGAAAAATAGAGGCGCAATGAGGTAGCTGTGTGAGTAAGATAAGCGACCCTAGTGGCCGACACAAACACCTGGCCCATCTAGGAGTGGCACTGCAGTGTCACGCAGGATGGCCCTTCCAAAAAACACTCCCCAAACAGCACATGACGCAAAGAAGAAAAAAAGAGGCGCAATGAGGTAGCTGTGTGAGTAAGCTAAGCGACCCTAGTGGCCGACACAAACACCTGGCCCATCTAGGAGTGGCACTGCAGTGTCACGCAGGATGGCCCTTCCAAAAAACACTCCCCAAACAGCACATGACGCAAAGAAGAAAAAAAGAGGCGCAATGAGGTAGCTGTGTGAGTAAGATAAGCGACCCTAGTGGCCGACACAAACACCTGGCCCATCTAGGAGTGGCACTGCAGTGTCACGCAGGATGGCCCTTCCAAAAAACACTCCCCAAACAGCACATGACGCAAAGAAGAAAAAAAGAGGCGCAATGAGGTAGCTGTGTGAGTAAGCTAAGCGACCCTAGTGGCCGACACAAACACCTGGCCCATCTAGGAGTGGCACTGCAGTGTCACGCAGGATGGCCCTTCCAAAAAACACTCCCCAAACAGCACATGACGCAAAGAAGAAAAAAAGAGGCGCAATGAGGTAGCTGTGTGAGTAAGCTAAGCGACCCTAGTGGCCGACACAAACACCTGGCCCATCTAGGAGTGGCACTGCAGTGTCACGCAGGATGGCCCTTCCAAAAAACACTCCCCAAACAGCACATGACGCAAAGAAGAAATAAAGAGGCGCAATGAGGTAGCTGTGTGAGTAAGATAAGCGACCCTAGTGGCCGACACAAACACCTGGCCCATCTAGGAGTGGCACTGCAGTGTCACGCAGGATGGCCCTTCCAAAAAACACTCCCCAAACAGCACATGACGCAAAGAAAAAAAGAGGCGCAATGAGGTAGCTGTGTGAGTAAGATAAGCGACCCTAGTGGCCGACACAAACACCAGGCCCATCTAGGAGTGGCACTGCAGTGTCACGCAGGATGGCCCTTCCAAAAAACACTCCCCAAACAGCACATGACGCAAAGAAGAAAAAAAGAGGCGCAATGAGGTAGCTGTGTGAGTAAGATAAGCGACCCTAGTGGCCGACACAAACACCTGGCCCATCTAGGAGTGGCACTGCAGTGTCACGCAGGATGGCCCTTCCAAAAAACACTCCCCAAACAGCACATGACGCAAAGAAGAAAAAAGAGGCGCAATGAGGTAGCTGTGTGAGTAAGATAAGCGACCCTAGTGGCCGACACAAACACCTGGCCCATCTAGGAGTGGCACTGCAGTGTCACGCAGGATGGCCCTTCCAAAAAACACTCCCCAAACAGCACATGACGCAAAGAAGAAAAAAAGAGGCGCAATGAGGTAGCTGTGTGAGTAAGATAAGCGACCCTAATGGCCGACACAAACACCTGGCCCATCTAGGAGTGGCACTGCAGTGTCACGCAGGATGGCCCTTCCAAAAAACACTCCCCAAACAGCACATGACGCAAATAAAAATGAAAGAAAAAAGAGGTGCAAGATGGAATAGTCCTTGGGCCCTCCCACCCACCCTTATGTTGTATAAACAGGACATGCACACTTTAACCAACCCATCATTTCAGTGACAGGGTCTGCCACACGACTGTGACTGAAATGACGGGTTGGTTTGGACCCCCACCGAAAAAGAAGCAATTAATCTCTCCTTGCACAAACTGGCTCTACAGAGGCAAGATGTCCACCTCATCATCATCCTCCGATATATCACCGTGTACATCCCGCTCCTCACAGATTATCAATTCGTCCCCACTGGAATCCACCATCTCAGCTCCCTGTGTACTTTGTGGACGCAATTGCTGCTGGTCAATGTCTCCACGGAGGAATTGATTATAATTCATTTTAATGAACATCATCTTCTCCACATTTTCTGGAAGTAACCTCGTACGCCGATTGCTGACAAGGTGAGCGGCGGCACTAAACACTCTTTCGGAGTACACACTTGTGGGAGGGCAACTTAGGTAGAATAAAGCCAGTTTGTGCAAGGGCCTCCAAATTGCCTCTTTTTCCTGCCAGTATAAGTACGGACTGTCTGACGTGCCTACTTGGATGCGGTCACTCATATAATCCTCCACCATTCTTTCAATGGTGAGAGAATCATATGCAGTGACAGTAGACGACATGTCCGTAATCGTTGTCAGGTCCTTCAGTCCGGACCAGATGTCAGCATCAGCAGTCGCTCCAGACTGCCCTGCATCACCGCCAGCGGGTGGGCTTGGAATTCTGAGCCTTTTCCTCACACCCCCAGTTGCGGGAGTATGTGAAGGAGGAGATGTTGACAGGTCGCGTTCCGCTTGACTTGACAAGGTACATTCCACCTCCTATATCGTGCTCAATTGTATAGGCTTGAATGGCCTTTTGCTGCTCCTCCAACCTCTGAAGCATATAGAGGGTTGAATTCCACCTCGTTACCACTTCTTGCTTCAGATGATGGCAGGGCAGGTTCAGGCGTTTTTGGTGGTGCTCCAGTCTTCTGTACGTGGTGCCTGTACGCCGAAAGTGTCCCGCAATTCTTCTGGCCACCGACAGCATCTCTTGCACGCCCCTGTCGTTTTTTAAAAAATTCTGCACCACCAAATTCAAGGTATGTGCAAAACATGGGACGTGCTGGAATTTGCCCATATTTAATGCACACACAATATTGCTGGCGTTGTCCGATGCCACAAATCCACAGGAGAGTCCAATTGGGGTAAGCCATCCCGCGATGATCTTCCTCAGTTGCCGTAAGAGGTTTTCAGCTGTGTGCGTATTCTGGAAACCGGTGATACAAAGCGTAGCCTGCCTAGGAAAGAGTTGGCGTTTGCGAGATGCTGCTACTGGTGCCGCCGCTGCTGTTCTTGCGGCGGGAGTCCATACATCTACCCAGTGGGCTGTCACAGTCATATAGTCCTGACCCTGCCCTGCTCCACTTGTCCACATGTCCGTGGTTAAGTGGACATTGGGTACAACTGCATTTTTTAGGACACTGGTGAGTCTTTTTCTGACGTCCGTGTACATTCTCGGTATCGCCTGCCTAGAGAAGTGGAACCTAGATGGTATTTGGTAACGGGGGCACACTTCCTCAAGAAATTGTCTAGTTCCCTGTGAACTAACGGCGGATACCGGACGCACGTCTAACACCAACATAGTTGTCAAGGCCTCAGTTATCCACTTTGCAACAGGATGACTGCTGTGATATTTCATCTTCCTCGCAAAGGACTGTTGGACAGTCAATTGCTTGGTGGAAGTAGTAAAAGTGGGCTTACGACTTCCCCTCTGGGATGACCATCGACTCCCAGCAGCAACAACAGCAGCGCCAGCAGCAGTAGGCGTTACACGCAAGGATGCATCGGAGGAATCCCAGGCAGGAGAGGACTCGTCAGAATTGCCAGTGACATGGCCTGCAGGACTATTGGCATTCCTGGGGAAGGAGGAAATTGACACTGAGGGAGTTGGTGGGGTGGTTTGCGTGAGCTTGGTTACAAGAGGAAGGGATTTACTGGTCAGTGGACTGCTTCCGCTGTCGCCCAAAGTTTTTGAACTTGTCACTGACTTATTATGAATGCGCTGCAGGTGACGTATAAGGGAGGATGTTCCAAGGTGGTTAACGTCCTTACCCCTACTTATTACAGCTTGACAAAGGCAACACACGGCTTGACAAATGTTGTCCGCATTTCTGTTGAAATACTTCCACACCGAAGAGCTGATTTTTTTGGTATTTTCACCAGGCATGTCAACGGCCCTATTCCTCCCACGGACAACAGGTGTCTCCCCGGGTGCCTGACTTAAACAAACCACCTCACCATCAGAATCCTCCTTGTCAATTTCCTCCCCAGCGCCAGCAACACCCATATCCTCCTCATCCTGGTGTACTTCAACACTGACATCTTCAATCTGACTATCAGGAACTGGACTGCGGGTGCTCCTTCCAGCACTTGCAGGGGGCGTGCAAATGGTGGAAGGCGCATGCTCTTCACGTCCAGTGTTGGGAAGGTCAGGCATCGCAACCGACACAATTGGACTCTCCTTGTGGATTTTGGGATTTCGAAGAACGCACAGTTCTTTGCGGTGCTTTTGCCAGCTTGAGTCTTTTCATTTTTCTAGCGAGAGGCTGAGTGCTTCCATCCTCATGTGAAGCTGAACCACTAGCCATGAACATAGGCAAGGGCCTCAGCCGTTCCTTGCCACTCCGTGTGGTAAATGGCATATTGGCAAGTTTACGCTTCTCCTCCGACAATTTTATTTTAGATTTTGGAGTCCTTTTTTTTACTGATATTTGGTGTTTTGGATTTTACATGCTCTGTACTATGACATTGGGCATCGGCCTTGGCAGACGACGTTGCTGGCATTTCATCGTCTCGGCCATGACTAGTGGCAGCAGCTTCAGCACGAGGTGGAAGTGGATCTTGATCTTTCCCTAATTTTGGAACCTCAACATTTTTGTTCTCCATATTTTAATAGGCACAACTAAAAGGCACCTCAGGTAAACAATGGAGATGGATGGATACTAGTATACTTATGGATGGACGAGCGACTGCCGACACAGAGGTAGCTACAGCCGTGGACTACCGTACTGTGTCTGCTGCTAATATAGACTGGATGATAATGAGATGAAATTAATATATATATATATATATATATATATATAATATCACTAGTACTGCAGCCGGACAGGTATATATATTTATTATGTAATGACTGATGACGGACCTGCTGGACACTGTCAGCTCAGCAGCACCGCAGACTGCTACAGTATGCTACTATAGTAGTATGTATCAAGAATAAAGAGAAAAAAAAAACCACGGGTAGGTGGTATACAATTATGGATGGACCAGCGACTGCCGACACAGAGGTAGCTACAGCCGTGGACTACCGTACTGTGTCTGCTGCTAATATAGACTGGATGATAATGAGATGAAATTAATATATATATATATATATATATAATATCACTAGTACTGCAGCCGGACAGGTATATATATTTATTATGTAATGACTGATGACGGACCTGCTGGACACTGTCAGCTCAGCAGCACCGCAGACTGCTACAGTAAGCTACTATAGTAGTATGTATCAAGAAGAAAGATAAAAAAAAAAACCACGGGTAGGTGGTATACAATTATGGATGGACCAGCGACTGCCGACACAGAGGTAGCTACAGCCGTGGACTACCGTACTGTGTCTGCTGCTAATATAGACTGGATGATAATGAGATGAAATTAATATATATATATATATATATATAATATCACTAGTACTGCAGCCGGACAGGTATATATATTTATTATGTAATGACTGATGACGGACCTGCTGGACACTGTCAGCTCAGCAGCACCGCAGACTGCTACAGTAAGCTACTATAGTAGTATGTATCAAGAAGAAAGATAAAAAAAAAAACCACGGGTAGGTGGTATACAATTATGGATGGACCAGCGACTGCCGACACAGAGGTAGCTACAGCCGTGGACTACCGTACTGTGTCTGCTGCTAATATAGACTGGATGATAATGAGATGAAATTAATATATATATATATATATATATAATATCACTAGTACTGCAGCCAGGCAGGTATATATATTTGTTATGTAATGACTGATGACGGACCTGCTGGACACTGTCAGCTCTGCAGCAACGCAGACTGCTACAGTAAGCTACTATAGTAGTATGTATCAAGAAGAAAGAGAAAAAAAAACCACGGGTAGGTGGTATACAATTATGGATGGACCAGCGACTGCCGACACAGAGGTAGCTACAGCCGTGGACTACCGTACTGTGTCTGCTGCTAATATACAAAGAAATAAAGTAGGCGCTGATGTACTGGCTATGAGACACTGATGATATTTATACTGACTGCAGCTTCACTTATTTGAGGTGCTGAGCCTCAAAAAACAAAAATTAATAAAAACCACAGAGAGAAGCGCTGTCACTAAAGTATTAATATATTTTATTAAAAATGACCTTATTCATATATAAAAATTATAAGAAAACCTAAACATCCTGTGACTTTAAAAAATCTTTTAGCAGCAACACATCAAAACATGTAACAATTTGTATTCCTCACTAAGGTCTCCTTTGGAACAATGTATCAATCTTCCCTTTATATAATGTATAGTAACTCTTGTGATTAACAGGAATTCCTTAGAGTAAGCTCCACGCGTGGGCTGATTGAAACACTTGAAACCATATATTGGTAGAGGGTTTAAAAGTTCTTCCGTGATGTATATAGGGATTATTCACATTGATGTCATCCGCTCCATTATTTGTGAAATCCCTATTTAGCTCTTATTTCTCAATAATGCCGTCCAGAATTGATCAGCTTTTCTTATGAAGCTTATAATTGCACAATAACAGATTAAGCATGTGACGCTATTTTGGAGTCTGTTATTATACTAAACCCAACTTATGCAATGGGCAACAATTGTGTTATGTCCGTAGGGCGCCGGCTGCCCGCTCTGGGACACTGCAATAGAATGTGCAGGGCTTGTGAGAAATAATAGATAAAACGCTCACAGTCTCATTCAGATCGGCATAAAAATTCAAAGGCTATAATGCTCTCTCACCACTTTCCATCAAGCTTCACCTGGAGCATACTGCTAGCTGTCATAAGCTGAATCTCCGTTTGGTGCGGTGAGCCAAATGCCGGATAGATGCTGGGTGAGGCGCTGAGCGGCGGATGCTCTTCTGAGGAAACAGCCCCAGGATTGAGGCTGAGAAACGCGTCAAGCAATCCGTCTGATTACATTGCCCGACATTCTGCTTGGCATCCAGCTAACCATCACGTACAGAGACTGATTTCTGCAGCACGTCCCCGACAGCATCCGCCGCTCAGCGCCTCACCCAGCATCTATTCGGCATTTGGCTCACCGCACCAAACGGAGATTCAGCTTAGGACAGCTAGCAGTATGCTCCAGGTGAAGCTTGATGGAAAGTGGTGAGAGAGCATTATAGCCTTTGAATTTTTATGCCGATCTGAATGAGACTGTGAGCGTTTTATCTATTATTTCTCACAAGCCCTGCACATTCTATTGCAGTGTCCCAGAGCGGGCAGCCGGCGCCCTACGGACATAACACAATTGTTGCCCATTGCATAAGTTGGGTTTAGTATAATAACAGACTCCAAAATAGCGTCACATGCTTAATCTGTTATTGTGCAATTATAAGCTTCATAAGAAAAGCTGATCAATTCTGGACGGCATTATTGAGAAATAAGAGCTAAATAGGGATTTCACAAATAATGGAGCGGATGACATCAATGTGAATAATCCCTATATACATCACGGAAGAACTTTTAAACCCTCTACCAATATATGGTTTCAAGTTTTTCAATCAGCCCACGCGTGGAGCTTACTCTAAGGAATTCCTGTTAATCACAAGAGTTACCATACATTATATAAAGGGTAGATTGATACATTGTTCCAAAGGAGACCTTAGTGAGGAATACAAATTGTTACATGTTTTGATGTGTTGCTGCTAAAAGATTTTTTAAAGTCACAGGATGTTTAGGTATTCTTATAATTTTTATATATGAATAAGGTCATTTTTAATAAAATATATTAATACTTTAGTGACAGCGCTTCTCTCTGTGGTTTTTATTAATTTTTGCTGCTAATATAGACTGGATGATAATGAGATGAAATTAATATATATATATATATATATATATATATATATACAATATCACTAGTACTGCAGCCGGACAGGTATATATATTTATTATGTAATGACTGATGACGGACCTGCTGGACACTGTCAGCTCAGCAGCACCGCAGACTGCTACAGTAAGCTACTATAGTAGTATGTATCAAGAAGAAAGAAAAAAAAAAACACGGGTAGGTGGTATACAATTATATATATATTATATACAATTATATATATATATATATTAAACTGGAGGTGATTAATTAAACTGGTGGTCAGGTCACTGGTCACACTATCAGCAACTTGCAAGTAGTACTCCTTAGCAGACAATCACAATATATACTGGTGGTCAGTGTGGTCACAATGGCAGTGTGGCACTCTGGCAGCAAAAGTGTGCACTGTACGTTAAAATATGTACTCCTGCTCTCAGACTCTAACTGCTCCCCACTGTCTCCCCCACAAGTCAGATATACAGTCACACTATCACTTCAGCAAGTAGTAGTACTCCTCCTAATGCTCCCCAAAATTACTAAAGTAAATAATACTGTGTCTCTCTCTACTCTAGTCTCACTCTCTATAAACGGAGAGGACGCCAGCCACGTCCTCTCCCTATCAATCTCAATGCACGTGTGAAAATGGCGGCGACGCGCGGCTCCTTATATAGAATCCGAGTCTCGCGATAGAATCCGAGCCTCGCGAGAATCCGACAGCGGGATGATGACGTTCGGGCGCGCTCGGGTTAACCGAGCAAGGCGGGAAGATCCGAGTCGCTCGGACCCGTGTAAAAAAACCTGAAGTTCGGGCGGGTTCGGTTTCCGAGGAACCGAACCCGCTCATCTCTAGTATTAATACTCTGTGAGGATGAGGATGTACACACTGAAAGGGGTGAGGAATCAGAGGATAAGGATGAGGTCGATATCTTGCCTCTATAGAGCCAGTTTGTGCAAGGAGAGATTGATTGCGTCTTTTTTGGTGGATGCCCAAACAAACCAGTCATTTCAGCCACAGTCGTGTGGCAGACCCTGTTGCTGAAATAATAGGTTTGTTAAAGTTTTCATGTCCTGTTTATACAACAGAAGGGTGGGTAGGAGGGCCCAAGGACAATTCCACCTCTTTTCCTTTTTTGCATCATGTGCTGTTTGGGGACTAGTTTTTTAAAGTGAAATCCTGTCTGACTTTGCCGTACAACTCCAGGAGAACTGCCGTATAAGTCCGGCGGTACTGCCGTATTAGTCCAGTCCAATGGTGCTGTCTTGTGCTGCATCAGTCCAGTGATGGTGTCTTGTGCTGCCATAAGTCCGGTTGTGGTGTCCTGTGATGTATATTATTTACTCCAAATAAAAGGGTTATATATATATATATATTACTTATATTATTATCCAAATTATTTTTACAGGGTTTGTCCAGTGTGGTGTAGGGGTACACTCGCCTGTGGTGCATTTTATTCTTACAGCTCCAAATAAAAGGGTTATTAATTTCCAAATTAATTTTACAGGCTTTGCCGTTTGTGTGTGTGTATGGTTTAAGGGTACGCTCTGCTGTGCCACCAATATTGTGCATGTATTATCTGGGCAAATTCCAGCACATTCCATGTTGTTTGTGTTGCACACTTGTGTCGCTTAGCTTAGTCATACAGCTACCTCATTGCACCTCTTTTACTTCTTTGCATGATCTGCTGTTTGGGACCTATTTTTTAAATCTGCCATCCTGTCTGCCACTGCAGTGCCATTCCTAGATGGGCCAGGTGTTTGTGTCACACACTTGTGTCGCTTAGCTTAGTCATACAGCTACTTTATTGCACATCTTTTACTTCTTTGCATGATGTGCTGTTTGGGGCCTATTTTTTAAATCTGCCATCCTGTCTGCCACTGCAGTGCCACTCCTAGATGGGCCAGGTGTTTGTGTCGCACACTTGTGTCGCTAAGCTTAGTCATATAGCCACCTCGGTGCAACCTTTTGGCCTAAAAACAATATTGTGAGGTGTGAGGTGTTTAGAATAGACTGGAAATTAGTGGAAATTAATGTTATTGAGGTTAATAATACCGTAGGATTAAAATTACCCCTAAATTCTGTGATTTTAGCTGTTTTTATGTTTTTTTTCAAATATCATCCAGATCCAAAACCAAAACACGAAAAGGGTGGTTTTGGCAAAACCATTCCAGATCCAAAACACGAGCATGGAACCAAAACCAAAACACAAAACACGAAAAGTGCCTGCTGCACATCTCTAGTAAAAATAAACCAGATAGTATTTACCCTGCACAGAAACAATATAACCCACCCAAGTCTAAGTCTCTCTGCACTTGTTATATCTGCTCCCCTGCAGTGCACATGGGGGGTCATTCCGAGTTGTTCGCTCGGTAAATTTCTTCGCATCGCAGCGATTTTCCGCTTAGTGCGCATGCGCAATGTCCGCACTGCGACTGCGCCAAGTAAATTTGCTATGCAGTTAGGAATTTTACTCACGGTTTTTTCTTCGTTCTGGTGATCGTAATGTGATTGACAGGAAGTGGGTGTTTCTGGGCGGAAACTGGCCGTTTTATGGGTGTGTGTGAAAAAACGCTACCTTTCTGGGAAAAACGCGGGAGTGGCTGGAGAAACGGAGGAGTGTCTGGGCGAACGCTGGGTGTGTTTGTGACGTCAAACCAGGAACGACAAGCACTGAACTGATCGCAGATGCCGAGTAAGTCTCGAGTTACTCAGAAACTGCACAGAGATGTCTTATCGCAATATTGCAAATCTTTCGTTCGCAATTTTAAGAAGCTAAGATTCACTCCCAGTAGGCGGCGGCTTAGCGTGTGCAAAGCTGCTCAAAGCAGCTTGCGAGCGAACAACTCGGAATGACCCCCATGGTTTTGCCCATCTGCTAACAAATTTGCTGCTATGATCAAGTCTGAATTAGAGGGGGTAATTGAGACCTAATCGCTAGGGTGCGTTTCTTGCATTCATGCGATCAGGTAGTCGCCGCCTACAGGGCGAGGGGGAATTTGCTTTTGCAGGTGTGTGATTGCATGTGCAGGAGAGCTGCACAAACAGAAGTTTGTGCAGTCTCTGCACAGCCCAGGACTTACTAAACCACTGCGATGATCGGGGCCGGAGCTGACGTCACGATTCCTCCCACAAAATGCCAGGTCCCTCCTGCGTTTTTCTGGAAACTCCCTGAAAATAGTCAGTTGTCACCCACAAACGCCCTCTTCCTGTCAATCTTCTTGCGATCGCCGGTGCGATCGGATTTTTCGCACCATCCTGTTGCTTCCTGGTGCTCCCTGTCGCTGTGGACCATCGCGATTGTGCATTGCAGTGCATACGCATGCACAGCAGCGATCAGGTCTGAATTAGCCCCTAGGCCCAATGTCTGTTGTGGGCAGAAGTCTCCTGTCAAGACCCTGAGCAGCCAGCCAGATACCTCAAGACACAGTGCCCTTATCACCCTTCAAACACCTTGCCCTTTGTTTGCCCACGGAGAATAATGAGGGGAGGAAGGTCCTATCCTGGCTTGTTTGCACTTTACAAGAAGAGAAGAGAGATTAGGAAGATAGTAAAAAGAAAAAAAAAGCTACAAAGCAGAATACAAAAACATTTTTGTTTTATTGTTTTTGCAAGGATGTTATGCTTTGTGAGAAACTGACCTTGTTACCCATTACTTCAAAGTCTTTTCTAGTAACAATTTTTCTCAGATGCAGCAAGCAAAATGTTACATATTCTCAGTTTTTTCTCACCTTAAGATTTTTTTTTATATTGCCTTTCAATTCTCATCACTGAAGTGTACAAAAATCTAATAAAATTTGAATCCTTGTAAAAGAATAAATAAAATTGCATATGCATCCATATTTCAGCATCTACATTACAGTATAGTATAACATAACTGTATTTCATTTACCTTGGTGCAGTGTTATATTAAGTGTCTCATACACTTTCTATACTTACTGTATCTAAATTAAATTGAACTAAATGGATGGGTGTGGTTCATAGGGTCGACAACACTTAGGTTGACAGTCACTAAGTCAACCACTATTGGTCGACAGTCACTAAGTTGACACCTAAAATAGGTTGACCCAAGCATTAGGTCGACATGAACAAGGTCGACATGACAAAAGGTCGACATACGTTTTTGTTAACTTTTTTTGGGTGTTGTTTTCTTTGTAGAGTGACCGGAACCCCATTTAGTGTACTGTGTCCCCTCGCATGACTCGCTTCACTCGCCATGCTTCGGGCAAGGTGCCTCGCTCCACTACCGCTGCTCTCGGAACAGGTTACCGTTCCTAATCATACTCCAAGTGGATCGTAAAGTATCAAAAAGTTAAGAAAATTGTGAAAAACACATGTAATTCTTTTGTCATGTCGACCTAGTGACCATGTCAACCTAGAAATCATGTCAACCTAATGCATGTTGACCAATAGTGGTCAACCTAATGGGATCATCTCCGTGCCGCCTCTCCCTGCTGTAGTAAACGGGTCCTGGGACGTATCGACCCGGGAGCACGTTTACGCAGCCACTGACCCAGTATTCAACCCAGGTATAACACTGCTTTATTCCCGGGTTGAATTGCCGTGTCAGGCGACCCGCGATTTTGACCCGGCAATATGCCGGGTCGATACCAGGTTATTTGTGCGGTGTGAAAAGGGTATGACACAGGGATCCCAGCTTGTACAATTTATTATACATCCCCCACCTTCCATACAGGCCCCTTGGTCTTAAGTGCCCCGGGCACCCCCAAGGCTTAATCCAGCCCTGGGCATAAGCCCTGTCAGCCTGTCTCTTGAGCTGCCCCTGGTCTTGAGGACTGATGGTCTGATTCAGATTTGTATGCAATGCTAATGTTCACGCAACTCAGCGATTATTTGTAGACTGTGCATGCGCTAAGGTACTTTTGAGATGCAGCTCGCAGTGAAGATTTATTTGCATTGATTGACAGGAAGGGACCTTTTGGGGGAGGTAATGAGGAGTGCTGGAAAAAATTAAGTCATGTCACTGCCGTTTTCTGGGAAAGTTTCTGCCTCCAGCTGCGATCATGTACATAGAGAAACATGGTGCCAGTGTCACTTCTGTTGAAGCGAGAATGCATGACCATAAACTCACTCGGGGAATCGATGTTCCTCATTTCTGCGTCAATGCTGCATATGTGTAGCAGTTCCTGAGGACTTTGCAATGGCAAAGGTCGATACTAAAAGTCGATTTTGTTTGTTTTGTTCGATGTTACATCAATTTTTTTTCAATCAATTTTAATCGATGTTGGCTTCTAGGGTTAAAACACACATTTGCTAGCAAATTATTTTTTTGATTCATTTTTAAATGTTAGTAAATAAGTGTTTTAACCCTGAAAGCCCAACATCGCTTAAAATCAATGTAACATTGATCTAATTCCGGAAAGAAAAGAAAAAATCAACTTTTAGTAAATATACCCCAGTGGGCTGTTCTATTCTTTTCTGGGCGGCTGCTTCACTTGCGCTGATTAGCAAGTTCATAGGCCAAAAAAATCACAGCTGTGTAGCCATGTGTGTGCAAATCTAAATCAGACCCTGGGTTTGAGAAACACTGGTCTAAACACTAGGTGCCTAATTCAGAGTTGATCGCAGCAGCACATTTGTTAGCAGTTGGGCAAAACCACGTGCACTGCAGGGGAAGCAGAAATAACATGTGCAGCAGGGGCAAACGCAGGATTTACTCAGGGGGGTTTCCGTCTGGGTGTGCATGTATAATATATACAGTATGTATTATAAAAGAAATAAAAAAAAATAAAAGGAAAAAATAAAATAATAATAATAATAAAAAAAAATTATATATATATTTGACATGTCGCTCAATGCTGGTCGGTGAGAAGTTTCCACACCCACTAAGTGGCCAATTGATCACTATTCGATACCGATTGCATTGTCGGATGGACCATGTTATCTACATGTTACTATGCCCCTGCGGGCTTCCATATGTGGGTATGACTACCTGTTCATTTAGAGAGCGGATGGCCAATCACCGCAGCTCGATCCATTAAGCGCTGCAAACAGGCCGTACGGATAAACCGGTGGCTCAGCACTTCCTAAATGAGGGACATCAAGTGGCATCACTCAAGTGCAGGATCATTGACTGGGTCCCGGCTCCTAATAGAGGGGGCGATCGATCCCTCCTCCTGAGGCAAGGTGGATACATAGATTGGGCTCAGTGACCCCTAATGGACTGAATGAGTCAAACCCATTAAACGTTTTTCTACGATGAGAGAATTCTCTTTTTTTTTAAATCTAGTAGGTGACATTCGCCCGATGCACTTCATATGTATTATTGTTTATTGTGTGTCTTTATCTATTGGGTGTTTATATATAACATATTTTTATATATTTTTTTGAGCCATGCTTGGCTCATTTTACTTGTGTGGTGTTGATTCTCTGGGCACATTGGAGGAGAGATTAAATGACCGCATTAAGCTAGAATCAATTATGCCCTGTTTGGGTTATCCACTTGGGTTGGGTGACTCTCTTCCACTGTATCCTGTTGACTCATTGCTATATATTATGTGTAGATCTGTTGGGTATTTGTGGGGAATGTATTTTTGACTGCACTGTCTGGCTCTTGTACCCTCGCTAATGAATACACTTATGGCTTTAAATATATTACATATTACAGGTTGAGTATCCCATATCCATATATTCCGAAATATGGAATATTCCGAAATACGGACTTTTTTGAGTGAGAGTGAGATAGTGAAATCTTTGTTTTTTGATGGCTCAGTGTACACAAACTTTGTTTAATACACAAAGTTATTAATAATATTGTATTAAATGACCTTCAGGCTGTGTATACAAGGTGTATATGAAACATAAATGAATTGTGTGTATGTACACACACTTTGTTTAATGCACAAAGTTATAAAAAATATTGGCAAAAATTACCTTCAGGCTGTGTGTTTAAGGTGTATATGAAACATAAATGCATTCTGTGCTTAGATTTAGGTCCCATCACCATGAAATCTTATTATGGTATCTAATTATTCCAAAATACGGAAAAATCCGATATCCAAAATACCTCTGGTCCCAAGCATTTTGGATAAGGGATACTCAACCTGTACTACATCTAAATATTTGCCATCTATGGATGAGCAAGAGTTATTTTGCTGTACATATTTGGTAACCGGTCTTTTAATAATGAGCAATACAAGTGCTGTTCAGCTTACGTTCCGTCTGCAGCACTGAGCGCTTTGTTTCCGGTTTGCGTTCCATTCGGCATGTGGATACTTCCGGCCGGATGACGTTTTGCGTTCCACACACCGGAAGTGCTCGGCGCTGAGACGCGGTGCACTTTTTAGTCTTGTTAACGACATTTTTTTGCACTTTATTTACTTAAGCAGTTATGTAGATTCAGTGATCAGGACCAATATGACAACATATGACTTTCTAAGAGTTGCTAATGAACTATAGAGTTATCATTGTCTCACTTTGATGACATCATAGGTTTTGGCGCCTTTTTAAGCCATGAGGGTATTTAGGGCCAGTCAGGCAGGACCAGCGTGACTGCTGGATGCCTGGAGTGTTGTTCCTCCGTATTGGAAGTTGTTATCTGATGTGCAGAGCCTCCTGAGGAAGGCCCATGGAGGGCCGTAAGCGCTTGAGGAAAATCTTGCTACTACCTTGAAATATGTAACGTATCAATAAAATGAATTTGATATATTCACAAAAGTCTGGAGAGTGCCCCCTCTGAGTTTTCTATATATATATATATATATATATATATATATACACACTGCTCAAAAAAATAAAGGGAACACTAAAATAACACATCCTAGATCTGAATGTATGAAATATTCTTATTAAATACTTTGTTCTTTACATAGTTGAATGTGCTGACAACAAAATAACACAAAAATTATCAATGGAAATCAAATTTTTTAACCCATGGAGGTCTGGATTTGGAGTCACCCTCAAAACTAAAGTGGAAAAACACCCTACAGGCTGATCCAACTTTGATGTAATGTCCTTAAAACAAGTCAAAATGAGGCTCAGTAGTGTTTGTGGCCTCCACGTGCCTGTATGACCTCCCTACAATGCCTGGGCATGCTCCTGATGAGGTGGCGGATGGTCTCCTGAGGGATCTCCTCCCAGACCTGAACTAAAGCATCCGCCAACTCCTGGACAGTCTGTGATGCAACGTGGCATTGGTGGATGGAGCGAGACATGATGTCCCAGATGTGCTCAATTGGATTCAGGTCTGGGGAACGGGCGGGCCAGTCCATAGCATCAATGCCTTTGTCTTGCAGGAACTGCTGACACACTCCAGCCACATGAGGTCTAGCATTGTCTTGCATTAAGAGGAACCCAGGGCCAACCGCACCAGCATATGGTCTCACTAGGGGTCTGAGGATCTCATCTTGGTACCTAATGGCAGTCAGGATACCTCTGGTGAGCACATGGAGGGCTGTGCGGCCCCCCAAAGAAATGCCACCCCACACCATTACTGACCCACTGCCAAACCGGTCATGCTGGAGGATGTTGCAGGCAGCAGAACATTCTCCTTGGCGTCTCCAGACTCTGTCACGTCTGTCACATGTACTCAGTGAGAACCTGCTTTCATCTGTGAAGAGCACAGGGCGCCAGTGGCGAATTTGCCAATCTTGGTGTTCTCTGGCAAATGCCAAACGTCCTGCACGGTGTTAGGCTGTAAGCACAACCCCCACCTGTGGACGTTGGGCCCTCATACCACCTTCATGGGGTCTGTGTCTGATCATTTTAGTAGACACATGCACATTTGTGGCTTGCTGGAGGTCATTTTGCAGGGCTCTGGCAGTGCTCCTCCAGTTCCACCTTGCACAAAGGCGGAGGTAGCGGTCCTGCTGCTGGGTTGTTTCCCTCCTCCGGCCTCCTCCACGTCTCCTGATGTACTGGCCTGTCTCCTGGTAGCGCCTCCATGCTCTGGACACTACGCTGACAGACACAGCAAACCTTCTTGCCACAGCTCGCATTAATGTGCCATCCTGGATGAGCTGCACTACCTGAGCCACTTGTGTGGGTTGTAGGGAGGTCATACAGGCACGTGGAGGCCACACACACTACTGAGCCTCATTTTGACTTGTTTTAAGGACATTACATCAAAGTTGGATCAGCCTGTAATGTGTTTTTCCACTTTAATTTTGAGGGTGACTCCAAATCCAGACCTCCATGGGTTAATAAATTTGATTTCCATTGATAATTTTTGTGTGATTTTGTTGTCAGCACATTCAACTATGCAAAGAATAAAGTATTTAATAAGAATATTTCATTCATTCAGATCTAGGATGTGTTATTTTAGTGTTCCCTTTATTTTTTTGAGCAGTGTATATATATATATATATATATATATATATATATAGGGAGCAGGGATTAATATTGCGCCACTTGTGATATAGACAGAACTGAAGAGTGATATTGGCAATCTGAAATGACACTCCCCTGTGTATCTGATGGGGCGTCAGCTGTATCCTTCAAATAAGTACAGGGATGGTGATTCCCTGAATGAGATTTGTGAAAAAAAGGGGGGATGAAGGATATATAGCGACAGTATAATAAGTATATAGTTGCCAATTTTGTTAAATTAAAAGATATTTATTCACGTACAATTACAAATAATAGAAACATCTAAAAAAATGGGACAATAATAAAAACACAACTGAACTAAAAGCACTTAAATGAATAGTATAAAACTACAATAAAAACAAGTAAGAATTTTTCCTTATCTTAGATAAGGAAAAATTCTTACTTGTTTTTATTGTAGTTTTATACAGTTTTATTTGTAATTGTACGTGAATAAATATCTTTTAATTTAACAAAATTGGCAACTATATACTTATTATACTGACACCTTGGTCGCTATATATCCTTCATCCCCCCTTTTTTTCATATATATATATATATATATATATATAAACTAATGGTGCGTCACTCCAAAGAAAAAATTCTCACTGCGGCTCCAGCTATATAATCAACGTTTCAATGCTGTTTATTAAAGCGGCAATTTCATCAATGCCACTCTAATAATCGGCATTGAAACTTTGAGGGCACCCAGCATTTTACTTATTTATGTGGCTGTGCAGGTCTGCAGGACATATGCATGTATGTATAACACATATTTATTTATTTTTCTTTTCTATTCACACAGCACACACACCTTCATACATACATACATGCATACATGCATTCACACACACACACACACACACACTCACAAGCAAACACATATACAAGCACGCACACAAACATATATACATAAACATACACACACAAACTTCAACCTTACATTTTATACATACTGGGCTGGGGCTTAAAGAGCAGGTGGGCGGCACTACGAGGATGGAGGGAGCTGCTGTGGTCGAGCATGCGCAGCCAGCAGCTCCCTCCAGACTTTCTCTGTGCAGAGAGCTACAAAGCTCTCTGATACTGCAGCTCCGCGATCAAGATTGCGAACGCGGTCGTGGCTTTTATTGACACGGAGACACAGCTGTCTCCGTCTCTAAAATTAAATGTTCAGCTCAGGGGGGGTTTCCAGGTACTTGAAAAAAACCCCTGCGTGCGCCACTGTGCAGAGAGAGTTAGATTTGGGTGGGGTGTGTTTAAACTGAAATCTAAATTGCAGTGTAAAAATAAAGCAGCCAGTGTTTACCCTGCACAGAAACAAAATAACCCACCAAAATCTAACTCTCTCTGCACATGTTATATCTGCCCCCACCCCCCCTGCAGTGCACATGGTTTTGCCCAACTGCTAACAAATTTCCTGCTGCAATCAACTCTGAATGACCCCCTATGGGGGTCATTCAGACCTGATCGCATGCTAGGTTTTTTGCTGTGCTGCGATTAGGCCAGAACTGCGCATGCATATGCACCACAATGCACAGGCGCATCGCACAGGTTCAAAGAGGATCGTTGGTGTGCAATGGGTTTAATAAAGAATCCATTCGCACAGCCGATTGCAAGGAAATTGACAGGAAGAAGGCGTTTGTGGGTGTCAACTGTCAACTTCTGGGAGTGGTTGGAAAAACACAGGCGTGTCCAAGCATTTGCTGGGCGGGTGCCTGACGTCAATTCCGGGCATGGACAGGCTGAAGTGATCGCAAGGGCTGAGTAAGTTTTGGGCAACTCAGAAACTGCACAAATATTTTTTGTACCGCCCGGCTGCACATGCGATCGCATACTTGCAAAGCAAAAATACACTCCCCTATGGGCGGCGAATATCTGATCGCAGCAGTGCAAAAAAACCCTAGCGAACAATCATGTCTGAATTAGGACCTATGTAACTAACCTTTTGAGTTCAGGATGTACTTAAAACCTGAAAATTAATTTGTGAATGAAACTTTCAGTAATGTGAAATCAAAACATACATAATCAATTGTAAAGTATTAGCTTTTTTGTGTTGTGAAGGACAGAACACAGTTATCCATTTCATATTTATTCTGAAAGAGCATTCACTAGATTAGTTCATATTTCTGAAGTGCAAAATATCCTTTCTCCCTCAGTGAAATGAAGCATTATTATATAAAGGTCATAGGAAACTTAAGAAATATGAGGCACACAGACTGACCTATTGAGAATGTAATTAAGCTTCTTTTAAGAAGGACAACATCTACATTATGAAGGCTTGAGATATCTTTGAATTTTGTATGTTTCATTAATACAGTTTGCATGAATAGAAACAATGAAGTCCTTTAAGAAAGTGAAATATATAAGAGGCAGAAAAGAAGATTATGCATATTGCAGATTAATATTAAATTATTGTAGTTTTCCCTACTGTTTAACTTCACATAGGAAATGTCACTTTTTAAGTTTGGTATTGTTTTTTATTTGATGGAATTCACTCAAGTATTTTTCTTATTTGTATTGTTAGATAACAGACTATTTTGACAAATAAGTGTGGGGATATGTTCTGCATTGTGTCCCCGTTAAACATGACATACATATTCCCATGTAATATACACGTTGCTCTACACTTAAGACAATAGTACCCATGGTTCTCTCTACGTTTGGACAGTTCCCAGGACCTACTGTCACTTTCCACAATCTCTAATGCTTTAATTGCATTTCCATTGAAAACGTACATGATGTATAAGTTTCTGAACCTTTTACAGTACCGTGATAAACCCCATTGTGGGTGTAGCTCCTGTATGCATGCTTCTTACAGACATAACCATGTGCAGCGTCTCTGCTTTCAGTGGCGCACCCAGGGGGGGTTTCCGAGTACCCAGAAACCCCCCTCCACTAAAAAAAAAAATGTTTTTTTCTTTTTTCTTTTAGCTGCATGAGTATTATTAATGACTGTCTAGCGTCCTCTGCAGCCTGCTGTCTTCCTGGTGGCACTTGCAAGTGCAATAAAAGTTTACTTTATTTTAATTATAGTACATATATATCCATGTGCCTACATATATACACATGTATATACATAAATGCAAATCCAAGGAAGAAGGCACTCTGGAGTCATCAATAATGGCAAAGTAGCAAATGTGTATTAAAGGTTCAGGTCGAGTACTTTCGGGGACAGCACCCCGTCCTCAGGACCACACCACAACAGTACAATCATATACATACATACATACATATAAACACACACACACACACACACACACACACACACACACACACACACACACACACACATGATATATATATATATATACATGTGTATATATATGTGTACTGTATGTGTGTGTATATATATATATATGTATGCATGTTTAATATGCTATGTATATGTGTATATGGGTTCACTACGATCTCCCGGCGGCCGGCCTCCCGGCGACCAGCATACCGGCGCCGGGAGGCCGGCCGCCGGCTTACCAACAGTGTGGCGAGCGCAAATGAGCCCCTTGCGGGCTCGCTGCGCTCGCCACGCTACGCGCGCCACACTATTCTATTCTCCCTCCAGGGGGGTCGTGGACCCCCACGAGGGAGAATAAGTGTCGGTATGCCGGCGGTCAGGCTTCCGGCGCCGGTATGCTGGTCGCCGGGAGCCCGACCGCTGGCATACTGAAGACCACCCGTGTATATGTATGTGTGTGTGTATGTATATATATATATATATATATATATATATATATGTGTGTGTAGATATATGTATATATATATACACACACACACACACACACACACACACACACACACACACACACACACACACAGACACACTAGTTTTACGGACCCAGCATATACTGGGTCACCTCAGTCCCCACCCCCGTGATTGGCTCCGCCCAGTTCTGGAAACCCCCCCATGCAAATCCTGCGTTTGCCACTGGCTTTAATCAGCTTCACTGCTGCTACACTGCACTGGAAACACTCTGTGCTATCTTCACTCAGTGTTGTTGTGGAAATGTGTGCCATACATGTGCTCGAGATGGTGTCTGTGCAATGCTGTGGGCTTTCTAGTAGTATGGGGCTTGTTCACTTCAACTTTGTTTTCCTGGGCACATGACCAGTTGGAAATATGGGGGTCATTCCGAGTTGATCGCTAGCTGCATTCGTTCACTGTGCAGCGATGAGGGGAAAAAATGGCACTTCTGCGGATGCGGCACAATGTGCACGCGCGACGCACTATTACAACGACCGATGTAGTTTCACACAGTGTCTAGCGAAGCTTTTCAGTCGCACTGCTGGCCACAGAGTGATTGACATGAAGTGGGCGTTTCTGGGTGGCAACTCACCGTTTACAGGGAGTGTTTGAAAAAACGCAGGCGTGCCAGGAAAAACGCAGGCGTGGCTGGGCGAACGCAGGGCGTGTTTGTGACGTCAAAACAGGAACTGAACAGTCTGAAGGCATCGCAAGCGCTGGGTAGGTATTGAGCTACTCTAAAACTGCACAAAAAAACGTTGCCGCCGCTCTGCGATCCTTTCGTTCACACTTCTGCTAAGCTAAAATATACTCCCAGTGGGAGGAGGCATAGAATTTGCACGGCTGCTAAAAACAGCTAGCGAGCGAACAACTCGGAATGACCACCTATGTGTGTACAGGTTTGAGGATGTAGCACAGAGTTTCTGTATACACCATTGTATGCCCAGATACTTAACCAGGCGAGTGGTTTTATTGACTATCAATCAGATACAGCCACACTCACTGTTATGCATACTGATAGATTGAGCAGAGAAGGGTGTTAAACAGCTCATCAGCCAGTGAATGAATACAGGTACCGTGTAGCCGTGCAGGATCCTGGAACATGTAAACATGAGTCTTACTGAGGCTAAGTGGAAGACTATTGTCTATCACTGTCATACTCTAACACAGTCTCACACAGTCTCAAGATGGCTCCGCACATGCTCAGTAGTAGCCTCGGTGATCATCTTGGTACAGGCATGGAGTTTGTGTAGTAGTACATTCCACTTTCAACACTGTTCCTCATGAACATTTCTGTTTTTAACTTTCCATTGTTTACAATCTTGGCCTGATTAACAATCCTTCTATTTTTCAATATATGTCCACACTTTTCACCAGATTGTAACACCAAGAGGCAGATCTGAGGACTGCAGGGATCCCTGGTAAATATATGTAGGCCAGTTATACTCTGTGCCAGTGCAAATCTTAATTGCCAACATGAATCACTACCTCCAGACTCCTGTCAATAACAAGTGTGGTTGGGTCATGAATTCTGCTGTGACATTTTATTACCCCTTCTGTAATACATTTATATAGTATGTCAGTACTGGGGATATTTTGGGGCCCTCTTGGTTGGTGTGGTGTAGCTGCTTCAGGGCATTATTATGTACTGTATCACTTAATTTAACACTCTTCAGCACTTTATTTTTTTCAGCACTGTAACACTTTTAACACTTGTATTAATACCTCTCACCTATGTAACACTTCTAACACATATCAGTGCTTCTTATTTATCTAACACCTTCTGACACTTTACTTGCTATATCTTACCAGTGTGATGGCTTGGGCTCTTTGGTTGGGTTGGCCTGGGAGCTTCCATGCCCTGGACTTGAATCTTAGGAATGTTAGGGACATACAGTATAGGGAAGCTCGTAATTTTGGCCATTATTATGCGAAAAGCCTCATATTGCAAAATGTATTATTTATTATTTAACCCCTTCAATGGTGAGTTTTTAATTTAAAAACACACCCTGGGGGGGTATTTTTAAATTGGCGTGGGAGTGGATGGGAAGGTGCAGGTGGGGCGAGCGACAGGACAGGGAGAGGTTACCTAGCGATCACTTGCAGGCATCACCCATGGGGATTACCAGGTCCAGCGCTGATTCCTAGCTGCCTTGTGGCACCAGGGAATCAGCATAAGCCATTATACAGTTAAGCCCGCCCACTAGCCAATAGGAGTCCGGGGACAGGCTTAACTCCATAATGGAGTATGCTGAGTCCTTGGAGCTGCGCGCTCTGCATGGCTGTCTCCAGGGAATCAGCAGGTAGTATGCACAGAAATCTTCCGGGGTAACCAGCGCTGTCAGCACTGGCTACCACGGAAGATTTCTGTGCGTGCCACCAAAGGGGTTAAATTAGTAATGTTTGAATAGTGCACCTGTACTCGTTCTCTTTGGGTGTGGCACTACAGGTCTCAGCAATGTAGCACCTCTCATTACTAGCAGTTAGGGTGTGCAGTCTATGGCCCCTTCCCTATATACTGTATGTTGTGTATTTATATGTATACTTGAAGGTTTTGAGACCACCTCCATTCTAGATTAGCACCCCTCCCCCACCTGTCACTTCTTGATCTTAAGCAGGGAACCTAGCAATGTCTGACTGCACATTTAAAAATAAGGCACAATGAAGGTAAGACCTTTAAAATGTAATACAATATGTCAGTTGTGGAATAAGTTTTGAGGTGTGGGTCTTCCTGAGTTGCTTTAGCATTATTGCTACAGGACATCACAATATACTTACTTCAGCACTCTATAACACTCATTGGGTGGTATTCAAATGATATATCACGCCCAATCTCCTTTCTAAAGTGATCCCCATTATTGCGTATATCGCACCCATAGTAATCCGGTTTAGCTGCGCAAAGGATTGGGCATCCTCGCTACCCCAGGGGTAGCAAGCTGAAATTAGATACCACACCCATCAGCAGAAACAGAACGGGTGTGGAAGGCGGTGAAAAGAACTGAACACCGCCATTATTGTTTGTTTTATATATATGTAACAATTTTCACACACTTATTTTTCACCCCTGTAACACTAACCCATGCAGTATCTGCTCTTATCTATTTTTTTTTTTGAAAATGTATTTATTCAAATTTTTCAATAATAAACATACACTTTGAAAAGGTACATTCTCCATAGCACTATCATTTGTAGCCACATAATACTCCCAGAATTGGAGAAATAATACAATATACACATCCAATACTTAATAAACAAGACATTCAAACGACAAGACAAAGACGGGGGGGGGGGGGGGGGAGGGATACGCATACTTTGAATCAGGCTACACATTTCCCGCCAGGAAGGCTACATAACAAAGCGCGCCATGGCCAATAGCTCCATCGAGTTGGAGCTCTAGGGGTGTTAAGGTTAACGAAAATCACAAAATATATCAATCCAGCTAGGGTCTTATATAGTGGGTTGTGGGGGGGTGCATATCTCTCTCAGGGTCGTTTTTTTCAGCGAGTCAAAAAATGTAAGGATATGATACCTAAGCATGGGATCTAGAACTTCAATAAACGGTCCCCACTTCTTATAGAACAAATGAGCATGCTTGTCTTCATCGTATAGGGCAGATTGTCTATCATAATACATAGTCGACTTCACCATACACAGAAGTTGCTCTAGTCTGGCGGGGGATCTATGGATCCATTATGTCAGAATAGCCTTCTTTGCCAGTGTGAGAAACACGTAGAGGAAGGGGCGTAGGGGGAGGGTCTCAGCCCTGCTCTTATCTATCAAACTTTCTCACACACTCCACTTTCTTCACTAGTGTGATGCCTTGGGGTGGTTCTGGCTGGGCTGTCTTTGCAGGTGTTCCACACGCTAGAATTGAACTCTTATATTGGTAGGGATTTACCCGACTATGAGGTTACCATGAAGTTGTGGGTAAGCTCGTGATTTTGGCAATTATTATGCGAAAAGCCTCATATTGCAAATTGTACTGCAAAATGTATTGTTATTTAAATTAGTAATGTTTGAATAGTGCACCTGCACTCGTTCTCTTTGTGAATGTTAGTGACATACCTGATGTGGGCATCTTGACGTAATGGGTAGGCCCATTTCCTTACCAAAATTATGCAAAGAACCTGAATTTTACTCAATGTTATATTAAAGAATTTATTACAATTAGTCTTGTTAGTAATGTTTTGAGTGTGCAACTGCATTCTCTTTTTTGTGTGTACCCCTCTATGTCTCAGCATGGTAGCACATCTCATTATGTTCAAGGTTAGGGTGTGTAGTCCAGGCCCCCCACCTATAAATAGGGAGAAAAAAAGAAAAATTTGCTACAATACATGTAATCAATACATTTCACATTTAACACAGTCTCCCAATACCATCCGCCCCACCCTATATATTACCAATAACCCTAGATATCTGACTTCTGTTATCATCTACTTCCACCTGACTAGAGCTGGGTACTGCAGCTAGTTGACCAATATAATAATCTTCTGAGGACAACCACCAATACATGATACATACAAGTAAGATGTCAGTGCATTCCTGGCAAAAGCAGGATTTTTAAGGGGAGAAGGGCATATATGTATATATATATATATATATATATATATATATATATATATATCACACTCTCACATCTTGATAAAGGGGTTAAACTCCCCGAAACGTTGATGTAACAGGATGTAATTTCTTGAACAATACATCGCATTTCTATAAGACCCTGAGTGCTGCAGCTTCTTTGTGTATTCTCCTATATATATATATATATATATATATATATAAAGAGCTGATGAACCGGAACTCCCTGTAGGTAGCTGTATCTGCGTCCGGTGCCATCGCTATCCTCAGTGGACAATACAATGGTGCAGTGTGCGGCACTCCCGGCTTTTCAGTAAGACTCAACACCGGCCATATATAAAACAGCCATCTGCTGTGTAAAGTCTATAGATACTTTTTTTTTTTTTACATTTGCTCAAGTCTTAGTGATATGTAATAAAGCAACCATCAACAAACCAAGTACACTAATTAAAAGTGTTTCCAATTCTTTGAAAGTTACACAAGTGAGGTAGTTCACATGCTTATGCATGTTTGCAATAGTTATCCTCCACAACATTGCTCATATTTATATTGTCTATTCAATTTTTCTGGGGGCAAACCAGAATATAGCCAAGGGCCCCATGAGGTCTTAATCTGGCTTTGGTATCTGAAGCTTGGATCATTATTGAGTACCTTTCAATTGCATTGGAATATAAAATCCAGCTACTATACAGGATGTTGTGAATAAATGGTTAATAAATTGTATACTATATCTAATGCTGATACTGTGAGCACTATTAAAGAAAAGGGGGAATTCAATTGTGGGTGAAGGGGTCAAATTTAAGTTTTCACCAGCAACAGCAGCCCGATTTGCCCTCTTCACCCAGCGGCTCAATGCCCCAGTTGCCTAAAAGTGCTCGCTACCATTGGGGTAGCCAGCACTTTTCAGCAAGATCCCAGCCACCGTAAAGTGCAGCAGTGTCAGACTGATTTGCCGGGTGAATCCGTCTAGAACCTAGTTGAATTCTCCCCTAAGTCTCCCCTAAGTCTGTCCATGTATATAAAATCTTTGACTTTAGTGAAACTTTAACATTTGATTTTTTTTTTTTACTTATGGAAAGTATTTAGAAATGCATACAAGCATGAATTGCTTGTAAGGAAGCTTTGTACTATTTGTTATAATAAACTAGCGTGGCCTTTTATAGGTTAAGTGAAATAATTATGTAATTTTTAAAATCATTGCGTAAACATAAGATAAGTACAAGCAGCTGGTAAAACATTGAGACATTAGATTTTACATATTTATGTTAATATGCAAAGTAATTCATAATGTACACTGAAGTACTGTTACATTCTAATAGATGTTTTGTCAAATGTGTTCACTTAGATTTTTGTTTTGTGCATTATAAAGCATATATTTTTGCATATATAGCTTGATTTTGTTATGGTAAAGCAATCAAGCATCTAAATAACCTTCTCACAAATTCTGAATATCATTAAAATATTTATACTTTTGACTGCATAATGTAAATATTATACTATTCTTTATGTCCCTGTGTACCTTGAGTTACTTGAAAGTCATTAGATGAGCAAGTGCATAAAACCTGAATATGATGTTTGCTTCAATGTATAAACTAGCATTATTTCATAAATTATATTTTTAAACAAATAAAAACATGCCATATTTATTCATTTTCTACAAAATTTTATTTTGTGAATCTCTAAAATTGTTGAATTTGCATTTAGTGCATTGATACTACTGTAATATAAAACTTGAACAGAAAAAAATGCATTTATCTATAACGTTTATATTATGAACAAGACAGCACAATAAAATATTGTCAAGATGAATTATTGCAGCAGAGACTTCACACATTATTTTCCTTATATTATTAATTATTTGATCAAGGTCTTTTAAAGGTTAAACTGAAACACTGTATGCATACTAATAAGTTGTCCCTCAAAAATCTCTGCGGCATTTATGACTCCAAGTGCAAATATAAAGGAGACCCACTACTTTATTGTTCTTATAGTCCCTGTCTCATCTTCCCACTAACAGATTGCTCATGATGTGTGAGGGTCTTATAATGTTCATGCTCTTCAGACACTATGGGCCTAATTCAGACCTGATCGTAGCCGTGCAAAATTTTACATGGCTACGATCAGTTAATCAGACATGCGGGGGGACGCCCAGCACAGGACTAGTCCACCCCGCATGTCTGGCCCTCCCCCTCTCCCTCGCACAAGTACAACAGCATCGCACAGCCGCAATGCTTTTGTACTTGATGAGTAGCTCCCTACCAGCGCAGCTTCTGCATGCTAGTAGGGAGCTACCCGCCGCTGTACGGGTTGCAGCGGCTGCATGTGATACCACACAGCCGCCGCAGCCCGCCCCCCACGGTCCGGGCACGCCTGCATTGTCCGGACCGCGCCCCTAACACAGCAATCAAATGCCGCCGGCCCGACCCCTCCCACCCAGCGAACACATCTGTCTGTCAATCAGGCAGAGGCAATCGCAGGACTGAGATGGCCATCGGCTGTCTGGCATGCGCCAGCTCAGACCTGATCGGCTGCTGTGCGAAAATGCACAGCAGCGATCAGGTCTGAATTAGGCCCCATGGGCAGTATCTGATAAGCCGCAGTGAAATATTTAAGATGATTCTTCTGATGCTCCCTTTCCTAGGGGTGATGTTGGAAACCTTAATTATGGCACTTCCTAAACTTGGTAAAACATGAGTGATTGTAAAAACTATAGACCTATAGCGTTGCTCAATAATGATATAAACAAGTATGCTAATTGAATTGCCTATAGGTTGTCCCCTCTTATCCCCCATCTGATCCATCCGAATCTAGCAGGATTTGTAAGACGAAGACAATCTGCAGACAACACCCGAAGGGTTCTTAACTTGATTGAGATCATTCAGAGAAGTAAACAGAGCTTTTTGCTTTTATTTCTAGACATTCTTACTTTGCAGCATTTTTTTCCATACCTGCCCAAAATGTTTAAACAGTACTGTATATAATACATACAAACATACAGAATTAATAAAAAAAGTATAAGCTGTATATTTCATTTGCTTTTTACAAAATATGTGATAGTGCTCAATACATTCACACACTCTAACCTCAAGACCGTTGGATGCATAGGTTCCAGTGCAGCCAGCAGATCCAATTACTTCTTTTTCTGCT
This sequence comes from Pseudophryne corroboree, assembly GCF_028390025.1. Taxonomy (NCBI): domain Eukaryota; kingdom Metazoa; phylum Chordata; class Amphibia; order Anura; family Myobatrachidae; genus Pseudophryne; species Pseudophryne corroboree. The sequence goes on from NC_086448.1 coordinate 680,044,836, forward strand.
GAACTTGGTCTGGAGATCCTTCCTCACCTTAAGCTTGGAAAACACCTATACAATCATAAGCCCATTCTCCCAATATCGGGTGAACGACTGTTGATTGTATAGGTGTGTATGCAGTGTCAATGCAGAAGTGTTAGCCGAAAAACAGCTTATAATGCTCCTGTAACGGCCGGAACATCTTATGTGCTGCAAATGTGATCTCCCATTCCCCATAGTGGAGTCACTAGCCCTCCCCCTCACTACTCCCCCTGCATAACAGGAGGTCACAGCTGGTTACACACACAGCCCAGCTGATCAGGACTGTTTTGCCTGATCAGTACCCAGCTTTACTCTCTACCAGAAGAACACCTGATCGCCAGCAGCTGCTCATTTCTCCATATAGGGGGCTTATGTAATACCCTGTGAGATGCTCTGGTTAGACATTTCAAGCAACAACCTTTTAAAAGGCAAAATGAGGTTGGTTTTCCTTTTACATGTTTGCAACTTTAAAAATAAGGGCATAAACTACAGATTCTCACCAGAGCCTGTCCCCCAACCAAAGAATGTGTTCCCCTCAGCTCTCCTGTGTCCCATGTGCGTTCATCTACAACCTTTAGCTTTATCTACTGCTCCTTACCGTCTTTATCTTTCTGTTCAGCAGCAGATTCAATGATGAAGAGGCCGAGCTGCTTGCCCAGCCCTCTCCCACACCCCCATTGCTTGTCAGATAGAATTGAGAAAAGGAGAAATGACTGGATTTGATCTTTTATTTTTATATTCATTTTTTTAATAAACAGTAATTTGTAGTTATTACTCATTTGTGAGATATGTATAATTGTGTGTGTGTCTGTGTGTGTGTGTGTGTATATATATATATATATATATATATATATATATACAAACAGAAAATTCAGCAGTCACCATAGCAAACTCACTTATCCTCACAACATCATTAAATAAACAATGGGGGTTTAGTTAGTGATTTGGCCAATGCACGGAAGCCTGCAAAACGCCAATATATATACAGTATATCTATATGCCATGATGTCCTGATAGCTTAATGTCTAGGAGACTCCATAATTTTTGGGCTTCAGAAGATAGATAGCCCTCCCGTATCACACAGACTTCCTAGTGGGGACAGTACAGGGTGCACAATATCATGAATCATGGGTCAATCGGGTGGGGATTTGATCTATTATGCTAATGAAACAAAGCACATGGCCCTGTGACCATTAGGGATCAGCTGCATCTCACTTCTGGGCTTCTCCCGGAGGGAAGAAAACAAAAGTTGGTAAGTATACCGCAACCTATTCAGCCTATCATTAAATTGGCCCTGCCCACTCTTACCCCCAGACTAGTGAATAGCAACCTTTGGAACGCCAGCTGTTGTGGATCTGAGCTTGAAAGGCATGCTTGAACTCATAGTGTCATTGCAAGCAGAGAGACAGATTCCGGCTATAATCTTATGTAGTGTATATTCTTCACAGTGCTACATTATTCCAGGAGACGTGATGAAGGTGACAGACACAATATATTATCCCCCAGCCATTGCTGTGTATTAAGAAATGTGTACACAGCTGTAAGTAAAAATAAGCTGAACATGATATATAACCAGACATCACTGTATGTTTTTGCTAAGTGATCTCACATTTATTGAACAATGATGAGAACTTGGTAAATCTTGGTAGAACAACCAACTTACATGTTTTATAATGAGATTAATAACCCATAGTAATTATTCAACACAAAACTCATTAAATGCAGGTCACCAACAGGTGTTCACACTTTTACATCTGTGAATGATAATTACCCATAAACCATCACATCAAGGTAGCTTTATATCCCTGACTTAAACTCTGGTGAAATACTATATGAGGCTAGGAATTTTGTGTAAAATCAGGAACTCTTCAACATACACTTGGTCTACAGTGGTAATTGTCTGACCACATAGTCCAACAAACTTCTACCTGATCAATTATTTTGGATCATAATTGGGTATGAGACTCATTTTGTAAGTAAAGAGTAAGATGACAACAAATGATGTTAAAGTCATAAATTGCAGCATTCATAAACTATTTTACGTAAAACTACCCTGAAAGAATGAGTAATAGAGGGGCAGTAAATTCATTTTTATAAGGCTATAGATTTGTGACATCCATAGATACTTGCAGCTTGGCTTCTTTAAGTTCCATGTAGCATGTTATGCCCGATTCCCTAATGAGAATGAATAGATTAGTAAGTGTTCTCTGAATATTGATTGGCAAATAATTTGTAAAATAATGAAATATGGGGAAATTCCAGAATAAGCCAAATCAATTAACCATCCCTATGGTTGAATATAGGTGGACTATTTCAGAAATGCATTATTGAATGGTGCTGATCTTGTCGTGTAAAATAAAACAGACTGGTGATTGTCAGGACATGTGGCCAGCGCAGGCATCCTAATCGCTTACCACTGACACTGTGGGTCTGGTGGGTGGCCCATCGGGTCATGTGAAAGCAGGGCTCCAGTGTCCACCAGTCTGTGGTGATCTCCCTACATGGTCCACGCTGTCTGAAGTCTGGTTGTGTTAGGTTGGCATCTCCTCTGCCTTCTGCATGGGTGCTGCCATCTTTCCTCTGGTCACATGGTGGCAGGGGCCAGTGAGAGACTATCCTCACTGACACTCCTTGCTGCTTCCTGCTCAGGTATAAAAGGAGGTCCTTTACAAGCATTCATAGCCTGTTCAACTAGTTACATTGTTAGTGTGACAAGTGAACCTGCATATTGTCACCTGTTTAGCTATACCAGGTCCAGTTAAAACTTCAGCCAGTAACCAGTCCGGTCTAGCTTTAACCCCTCAGCCGGTAACCAGTCTGGTCCAGCTTTAACCCTTCAGACGGTAACCAGTCCGGTCCAGCTTTAACCCTTCAGCCGGTAACCAGTCCGGTCCAGCTTTAACCCTTCAGCTAGTAACAATTCCGGTCCAGCTTTAAGCCTTCATCTCATAACAAGTCCGGTCCAGCTTTAACCCTTCAGCAGGTAAACAACCCGTGTCCAGCTTTAACCTTTCAGCCAGTAACCAGTCTGGTCCAGCATTAACCCTTGAGCCAGTAAACAGTCCGGTCCAGCTTTATTCTTCAGCTGGTAACCAGTCCGGTCAAGCTTTAACTCGCCAGTAACCAGTCCGGTCCAGCTTTATTCTTTAGACAGTAACCAGTCCACTCCAGCTTTAGGGGTATATGCAATTGCGGTCGAATTCCCGAAAATGTCGAAAAACGGGACATTTTCACCCCCCAAAAAAATTGACAATGCAATTCAGTACTTTTCGTCAAAAAAACGGCCATTCCAAATGCGACTTTTTGAAATTCGACATTTGTCAAATTCGACATTTCTGCAATGGTACAAATGCGGCATTTCAACAAAAGTATATTCAATTGAAGATTGTAAATTCGACAACAGTGCTTTTAGACAGTAAATTTGTTATTTTCAATCCGCCACACTTTGCTGGCGGAATCGAATAAAATTTTTTAAAAACATGTTTTTTGTGTGTTTTTTTTATTGGTAATAGCATATCTATTTATATTAGAAGGGATTAGGTACTTGGTATGTCTATGTAGGAGGCACAAGTATTATTTATATATTTTTAAAAATATATATATATATATATTTTATGGAATGGGCTAAAAATCTGAAAAAAAATGCGTGGGGTCCCCTCTCCTAAGCATAACCAGCCTCGGGCTCTTTGAGCCGGTCCTGGTTGCCAAAATACGGGGAAAAAATGACAGGGGATCCCCCGTATTTTAACAACCAGCACCGGGCTCTGCGCCTGGTCCTGGTGCAAAAAATACGGGGGACAAAAAGAGTAGGGGTCCCCCCATATTTTTTGTACCAGCACCGGGCTCCACTAGCTGGACAGATAATGCCACAGCCGAGGGTCACTTTTATACAGTGCCCTGCGGCCGTGGCATTAAATACCCAACTAGTCGCCCCTGGCCGGGGTACCCTGGAGGAGTGGGGACCCTTTCAATCAAGGGGTCCCCCCCAGCCACCCAAGGGCCAGGGGTGAAGCCCGAGGCTGTCCCCCCATCCAAGGGCTGCGGATGGGGGGCTGATAGCCATGTGTAAAAAGGAAAGAATATTGTTTTTTGCAGAAGAACTACAAGTCCCAGCAAGCCTCCCCCGCAAGCCGGTACTTGGAGAACCACAAGTACCAGCATGTGGGGGGGGGAAACGGGCCCGCTGGTACCTGTAGTTCTACTGCAAAAAAAATACCCAAAAAAAAACAGGACACAGACACCGTGAAAGTATAACTTTATTACATACATGCCGACACACATACTTACCTATGTTGACATGCCGACTCTGGCCACGTCTCCAATGTCGACGTCTGGGGTACCTGAAAATAAAATTATACTCACCTGATCCAGTGTCCAGTTCTTTTATTGTAATCCACGTACTTGGCAAAACAAAAAAATGCATTTACCCGAACCAAACGGACTGAAAGGGGTCCCATGTTTACACATGGGACACCTTTCCCCGAATGCAGAGACCCCCGTGACTCCTGTCACAGAAGGTCCCTTTAGCCAATCAGGAAGCGCCACGTCGTGGCACTCTCCTGATTGGCTTTGCGCGTCTGAGCTGGCAGACAGTGCATCGCACAGCTCCCTCCATTAGTTTCAATGGTGGGAACTTTGCGGTCAGTGGTGGGGTTACCCACGGTCAGCCGCTGAACGCGGGTGACCTCCCCGCTGACCGCAAAGTTCCCACCATTGAAGATAATGGAGGGGGCTGTGCGATGCGCGTCTGACAGTTCCGACGCGCATACGCATATAGCATATCTATTTATATTAGAAGGGATTAGGTACTTGGTTTGTCTATTTAGGAGGCACAAGTATTATTTATATATTTTTAAAAATATATATATTTTTTAATGGAATGGGCTAAAAATCAGAAAAAAAAATGCGTGGGGTCCCCCCTCCTAAGCATAACCAGCCTCGGGCTCATTGAGCTGGTACTGGTTGCCAAAATACAGGGAAAAAAATGACAGGGGATCCCCCGTATTTTAACAACCAGCACCGGGCTCTGTGCCTGGTCCTGGTGCAAAAAATACGGGGGACAAAAAGAGTAGGGGTCCCCCATATTTTTTGTACCAGCACCGGGCTCCACTAGCTTGACAGATAATGCCACAGCTGGGGGTCACTTTTATACAGCGCCCTGCGGCCGTGGCATTAAATACCCAACTAGTCACCCCTGGCCGGGGTACCCTGGAGGAGTGGGGACCCCTTCAATCAAGGGGTCCCCCCCCAGCCACCCAAGGGCCAGGGGTGAAGCCCGAGGCTGTCCCCCCCATCCAAGGGCTGCGGATGGGGGGCTGATAGCCATGTGTAAAAATGAAAGAATATTGTTTTTTGCAGAAGAACTACAAGTCCCAGCAAGCCTCCCTGCAAGCCGGTACTTGGAGAACCACAAGTACCAGCATGCGGGGGGGAAACTGGCTCGCTGGTACCTGTAGTTCTACTGAAAAAAAAACACCCAAATAAAAACAGGACACAGACACCGTGAAAGTATAACTTTATTACATACATGCCGACACACATACTTACCTATGTTGTGATAATGTCAAATATTACCTTAAAACATAAAGCTATACACTATTACCGTGGAGCCGCTATGGCCGCTAGACTTATTACACACACTATGGACTAAGTACTAGTGATGAGCACCGGAAATTTTTCGGGTTTTGTGTTTTGGTTTTGGGTTCGGTTCCGCGGCCGTGTTTTGGGTTCGAACGCGTTTTGGCAAAACCTCACCGAATTTTTTTTGTCGGATTCGGGTGTGTTTTGGATTCGGGTGTTTTTTTTCAAAAAACCCTAAAAAACAGCTTAAATCATAGAATTTGGGGGTCATTTTGATCCCAAAGTATTATTAACCTCAATAACCATAATTTCCACTCATTTTCAGTCTATTCTGAACACCTCACACCTCACAATATTATTTTTAGTCCTAAAATTTGCACCGAGGTCGCTGGATGACTAAGCTCAGCGACCCAAGTGGCCGACACAAACACCTGGCCCATCTAGGAGTGGCACTGCAGTGTCACGCAGGATGGCCCTTCCAAAAAACACCCCCCAAACAGCACATGACGCAAAGAAAAAAAGAGGCGCAATGAGGTAGCTGTGTGACTAAGACAAGCGACCCAAGTGGCCGACACAAACACCTGGCCCATCTAGGAGTGGCACTGCAGTGTCACGCAGGATGGCCCTTCCAAAAAAAAAACCCCAAACAGCACATGATGCAAAGAAAAAAAGAGGCGCAATGAGGTTGCTGTGTGACTAAGATAAGCGACCCAAGTGGCCGACACAAACACCTGGCCCATCTAGGAGTGGCACTGCAGTGTCACGCAGGATGGCCCTTCCAAAAAACACCCCCCAAACAGCACATGACGCAAAGAAAAAAAGAGGTGCAATGAGGTAGCTGTGTGACTAAGATAAGCGACCCAAGTGGCCGACACAAACACCCGGCCCATCTAGGAGTGGCACTGCAGTGTCACGCAGGATGGCCCTTCCAAAAACGACTCCCCAAACAGCACATGACGCAAAGAAAAATTAAAGAAAAAAGAGGTGCAAGATGGAATTGTCCTTGGGCCCTCCCACCCCCCCTTATGTTGTATAAACAGGACATGCACACTTTAACCAACCCATCATTTCAGTGACATGGTCTGCCACACGACTGTGACTGAAATGACGGGTTGGTTTGGACCCCCACCAAAAAAGAAGCAATTAATCTCTCCTTGCACAAACTGGCTCTACAGAGGCAAGATGTCCACCTCATCATCATCCTCCGATATATCACCATGTACATCCCCCTCCTCACAGATTATCAATTCGTCCCCACTGGAATCCACAATCTCAGCTCCCTGTGTACTTTGTGGAGGCAATTGCTGCTGGTCAATGTCTCCACGGAGGAATTGATTATAATTCATTTTAATGAACATCATCTTCTCCACATTTTCTGGATGTAACCTCGTACGCCGATTGCTGACAAGGTAGGCGGCGGCACTAAACACTCTTTCTGAGTACACACTTGTGGGAGGGCAACTTAGGTAGAATAAAGCCAGTTTGTGCAAGGGCCTCCAAATTGCCTCTTTTTCCTGCCAGTATAAGTACGGACTGTCTGACGTGCCTACTTGGATGCGGTCACTCATATAATCCTCCACCATTCTTTCAATGGGGAGAGAATCATATGCAGTGACAGTAGACGACATGTCCGTAATCGTTGTCAGGTCCTTCAGTCCGGACCAGATGTCAGCATCAGCAGTCGCTCCAGACTGCCCTGCATCACCGCCAGCGGGTGGGCTCGGAATTCTGAGCCTTTTCCTCGCACCCCCAGTTGCGGGAGAATGTGAAGGAGGAGATGTTGACAGGTCGCGTTCCGCTTGACTTGACAATTTTGTCACCAGCAGTTCTTTGAACCCCAGCAGACTTGTGTCTGCCGGAAAGAGAGATCCAAGGTAGGTTTTAAATCTAGGATCGAGCACGGTGGACAAAATGTAGTGCTCTGATTTCAACAGATTGACCACCCGTGAATCCTTGTTAAGCGAATTAAGGGCTCCATCCACAAGTCCCACATGCCTAGCGGAATCGCTCTGTGTTAGCTCCTCCTTCAATGTCTCCAGCTTCTTCTGCAAAAGCCTGATGAGGGGAATGACCTGACTCAGGCTGGCAGTGTCTGAACTGACTTCACGTGTGGCAAGTTCAAAAGGTTGCAGAACCTTGCACAACGTTGAAATCATTCTCCACTGCGCTTGAGACAGGTGCATTCCACCTCCTATATCGTGCTCAGTTGTATAGGCTTGAATGGCCTTTTGCTGCTCCTCCAACCTCTGAAGCATATAGAGGGTTGAATTCCACCTCGTTACCACTTCTTGCTTCAGATGATGGCAGGGCAGGTTCAGGCGTTTTTGGTGGTGCTCCAGTCTTCTGTACGTGGTGCCTGTACGCCGAAAGTGTCCCGCAATTCTTCTGGCCACCGACAGCATCTCTTGCACGCCCCTCTCGTTTTTTAAATAATTCTGCACCACCAAATTCAAGGTATGTGCAAAACATGGGACGTGCTGGAATTTGCCCATATTTAATGCACACACAATATTGCTGGCGTTGTCCGATGCCACAAATCCACAGGAGAGTCCAATTGGGGTAAGCCATTCTGCGATGATCTTCCTCAGTTGCCGTAAGAGGTTTTTAGCTGTGTGCGTATTCTGGAAAGCGGTGATACAAAGCGTAGCCTGCCTAGGAAAGAGTTGGCATTTGCGAGATGCTGCTACTGGTGCCGCCGCTGCTGTTCTTGCGGCGGGAGTCCATACATCTACCCAGTGGGCTGTCACAGTCATATAGTCCTGAGCCTGCCCTGCTCCACTTGTCCACATGTCCGTGGTTAAGTGGACATTGGGTACAACTGCATTTTTTAGGACACTGGTGAGTCTTTTTCTGAGGTCTGTGTACATTTTCGGTATCGCCTGCCTAGAGAAATGGAACCTAGATGGTATTTGGTACCGGGGACACAGTACCTCCAACAAGTCTCTAGTTGGCTCTGCAGTAATGATGGATACCGGAACCACGTTTCTCACCGCCCAGGATGCCAAGGCCTCAGTTATCCGCTTTGCAGCAGGATGACTGCTGTGATATTTCATCTTCCTCGCAAAGGACTGTTGGACAGTCAATTGCTTGGTGGAAGTAGTAAAAGTGGTCTTACGAGTACGACATCCCCTCTGGGATGACCATCGACTCCCAGCAGCAACAACAGCAGCGCCAGCAGCAGTAGGCGTTACACGCAAGGATGCATCGGAGGAATCCCAGGCAGGAGAGGACTCGTCAGAATTGCCAGTGACATGGCCTGCAGGACTATTGGCATTCCTGGGGAAGGAGGAAATTGACACTGAGGGAGTTGGTGGGGTGGTTTGCGTGAGCTTGGTTACAAGAGGAAGGGATTTACTGGTCAGTGGACTGCTTCCGCTGTCGCCCAAAGTTTTTGAACTTGTCACTGACTTATGATGAATGCGCTGCAGGTGACGTATAAGGGAGGATGTTCCGAGGTGGTTAACGTCCTTACCCCTACTTATTACAGCTTGACAAAGGCAACACACGGCTTGACAAATGTTGTCCGCATTTCTGTTGAAATACTTCCACACCGAAGAGCTGATTTTTTGGTATTTTCACCAGGCATGTCAATGGCCCTATTCCTCCCACAGACAACAGGTGTCTCCCCGGGTGCCTGACTTAAACAAACCACCTCACCATCAGAATCCTCCTGGTCAATTTCCTCCCCAGCGCCAGCAACACCCATATCCTCCTCATCCTGGTGTACTTCAACACTGACATCTTCAATCTGACTATCAGGAACTGGACTGCGGGTGCTCCTTCCAGCACTTGCAGGGGGCGTGCAAATGGTGGAAGGCGCATGCTCTTCACGTCCAGTGTTGGGAAGGTCAGGCATCGCAAACGACACAATTGGACTCTCCTTGTGGATTTGTGATTTCGAAAAACGCACAGTTCTTTGCTGTGCTTTTGCCAGCTTGAGTCTTTTCATTTTTCTAGCGAGAGGCTGAGTGCTTCCATCCTCATGTGAAGCTGAACCACTAGCCATGAACATAGGCCAGGGCCTCAGCCGTTCCTTGCCACTCCGTGTGGTAAATGGCATATTGGCAAGTTTACGCTTCTCCTCCGACAATTTTATTTTAGATTTTTGAGTCCTTTTTTTACTGATATTTGGTGTTTTGTATTTTACATGCTCTATACTATGACATTGGGCATCGGCCTTGGCAGACGACTTTGATGGCATTTCATCATCTCGGCCATGACTAGTGGCAGCAGCTTCAGCACGAGGTGGAAGTCGATCTTGATCTTTCCCTATTTTTGGAACCTCAACATTTTTGTTCTCCATATTTTAATAGGCACAACTAAAAGGCACCTCAGGTAAACAATGGAGATGGATGGATACTAGTATACTTATGGATGGACGAGCGACTGCCGACACAGAGGTAGCTACAGCCGTGGACTACCGTACTGCGTCTGCTGCTAATATAGACTGGATGATAATGATATAAAAAATATATATATATCACTACTGCAGCCGGACAGGTATATATTATATAATGACGGACCTGCTGGACACTGTCAGCACTGCAGACTCCTAAAGTAAGCTACTAGTATCAAGAAGATAGAAAAAAAAAACACAACAGGTAGGTGGTATACAATTATGGATGGACGAGCGACTGCCGACACAGAGGTAGCTACAGCCGTGGACTACCGTACTGCGTCTGCTGCTAATATAGACTGGATGATAATGATATAAAAAATATATATATATCACTACTGCAGCCGGACAGGTATATATTATATAATGACGGACCTGCTGGACACTGTCAGCACTGCAGACTCCTAAAGTTAACTACTAGTATGAAGAAGATAGAAAAAAAAAACCCACCACAGGTAGGTATACAATTATGGACGAGCGACTGCCGACACAGAGGTAGCTACGGCCGTGGACTACCGTACTGCGTCTGCTGCTAGTATAGACTGGATGATAATGATATAAAAAATATATATATATCACTACTGCAGGACAGGTATATATTATATAATGACGGACCTGCTGGACACTGTCAGCAGAATGCGTTTATAGAATAAAAACACCACACGACGAGTGTTTAACTTTTTCAGGCAGACAATCACAATATACTGGTGGTCACTGGTCACTGGTCAGTCACACTGGCAGTGGCACTCTGGCAGCAAAAGTGTGCACTGTTAAATATATGTACTCCTGCTATAACTGCTCCCCAGTCTCCCCCACAATTAAGCTGTGTGAGCAGTGAGCACTCAGCACAGTCAGATATACATAGATGATGCAGCACACTGAGGCTGAGCACAGATATGGTATACTGTGTCACTGTGTATCGTTTTTTTTCAGGCAGAGAACGGATTATATTAAATAATAATAAAACTGCACTGGTGGTCACTGGTCAGTCACTAGTAAACTCTGCACTCTCTGAGTACTCCTAAGCTCCAGTAAATCAAGTGTCTCACTCTCACTATCTATTTCTATTCTAAACGGAGAGGACGCCAGCCACGTCCTCTCCCTATCAATCTCAATGCACGTGTGAAAATGGCGGCGACGCGTGGCTCCTTATATAGAATCCGAGTCTCGCGATAGAATACGAGCCTCGCGAGAATCCGACAGCGGGATGATGATGTTCGGGCGCGCTCGGGTTAGCCGAGCAAGGCGGGAAGATCCGAGTCTGCCTCGGACCCGTGTAGAAAGCGTGAAGTTCGGGGGGGTTCGGTTTCCGAGAAACCGAACCCGCTCATCACTACTAAGTACGCTATTGGCGTACTGAGTACCGTATGGGTACGCACTTAGCGTAGCAGACGCTAAGCCGTGGGCGCGACGCACGAGCGGCACGTACGCTCACGGATTCACGCTTCGTACCAAGCACGCTATTGGCATACTGAGTACCGTACTGCTACGCTATTAGCGTATCACGAGCGGCACGGACGCTCACAGCATGATATACAGTAAACCTTGTTAACAAAACAATGTATGGATGTGCTTATACTCTAAACCTTAGTAGTCAAATATTGTAACGATGTAACGCCTAAAAACCTTAACAATGTGTATGCTGTTAGAGCGATTAAGACGCTAAGAAAGCCCTTTGCAGGAAAGTGAAAACACAACACCATGTTTTGCTAAAACCAAAGGGCTCTAACACCGCAGTGGATTATTCAGAGAAAAAGGGAAAACAGATACAAGTTATACACTACAAGCTAACAAGGAAATCTAACAGAATAACAGAGAATAATGATGGCTACAGAGAATATACATACGTGTGTGTTCGCAAGCGCAACCTGGATCCAGTCCTCAGCTATTCAGGTAGAAAGCCTTCAGAGTCTTGTGTCCAGCCAGGCAACAGTGGTCTTTATATACACAACATACATTCACAATACAATGGTCCCTGTAATCTCATTGTTCATTGGACACAGGGATGTGTCTCTACATTACAGCAAAGGTCATAGGTGGATTTGAACAGGTGGACTGTGTCTTTCCCCAACTGCTCTGGTGGGAGGTATCCTCAGGATTCCCGCCGCATGTGTAATTTACAGCAAATACAGTTAATGTTCATAATCTACTTCTGTACATAACTATACGCAAGAGCGAGCGATCCTTTCCTAACTAACACCGGAATGTTACCCTTAAAATACCCTACAGCTGGATACTAGACACGACCTTTCATCCTTATCTGACCCTTCCTATCATGCAAAGAGGAATCTCTCTGTCCAGGAACTGTTTATACTAATCATACTCGCTGACATGGTCTAGGGGAATAATATCTACACAATGCACTATTTGGGTTAAATATGCTACGTTCGAGTTGCACGCTACACGCTCACAAACTCCGCCGTAAATACACATATCATGCGCACGAGTCGCTGGAGCGTCTCTTACGCAACTTGCGGGTATGTGTACGCACGGGGGACCAGGTGCACGAGCGGCGTGCATATGCATGAGGGGTTAGTACAAGGGATATGCATCATAATATTTTTCGACTTTGACAGTTGACACGCCGACTCTGGCCACGTCTCCAATGTCGACGTCCGGGGTACCTGAAAATAAAATTATACTCACCTGATCCAGTGTCCAGTTCTTTTATTGTAATCCACGTACTAGGCAAAACAAAAAAACGCATTTACCCGAACCAGATGGACTGAAAGGGGTCCCATGAAAGGGGTCCCCGAATACAGAGACCCCCCGTGACTCCTGTCACAGAAGGTCCCTTCAGCCAATCAGGAAGCGCCACTTCGTGGCACTCTCCTGATTGGCTCTGCGCGTCTAAGCTGGAAGACAGCGCATCGCACAGCTCCCTCCATTAGTTTCAATGGTGGGAACTTTGCGGTCAGCGGTGGGGTTACCTGCGGTCAGCCGCTGACCGCGGGTGACCTCACCGCTGACCGCAAAGTTCCCACCATTGAAGATAATGGAGGGGGCTGTGTGATGCGCGTCTGACAGCTCCGACGCGCATACAGCCAATCAGGAGAGTGCCACGATGTGGCACTTCCTGATTGGCTGAAGGGACCTTCTGTGACAGGAGTCACGGGGGGTCTCTGCATTCGGGGAAAGGGGTCCCAAATGTAAACATGGGACCCCTTTCAGTCCGTCTGGTTCGGGTAAATGCGTTTTTTTGTTTTGCCAAGTACGTGGATTACAATAAAAGAACCGGACACTGGATCAGGTGAGTATAATTTTATTTTCAGGTACCCCGGTTTCGTCGACATTGGAGACGTGGCCAGAGTCGGCGTGTCAACATAGGTAAGTATGTATGTGTCGGCATGTATGTAATAAAGTTGTATTTTCACGGTGTGCGTGTCCTGTTTTTATTTGGGTATTTTTTTGCAGAAGAACTACAGGTACCAGCGGGCCACTTTCCCCCCGCATGCTGGTACTTGTGGTTCTCCAAGTACCATCTTGCGGTGGAGGCTTGCTGGGACTTGTAGTTCTTCTGCAAAAACAATATTCTTTCATTTTTACACATGGCTATCAGTCCCCCATCCGCAGCCCTTGGATGCGGGAGACAGCCTCGGCCTTCACCCCTGGCCCTTGGGTGGCTGGGGAAGACCCCTTGATTGAAAGGGTCCCCACTCCTCCAGGGTACCCTGGCCAGGAGTGACTAGTTGGGTATTTAATGCCACGGCCGCAGGGTGCTGTATAAAAGTGACCCCCGGCTGTGGCATTATCTGTCCAGCTAGTGGAGCCCGGTGCTGGTACAAAAAATACGGGGGACCCCTACTCTTTTTGTCCCCCGTATTTTTTGCACCAGGACCAGGCGCAGAGCCCGGTGCTGGTTGTTAAAATACGGGGGATCCCCTGTCATTTTTCCCCCCGTATTTTGGCAACCAGGACCGGCTCAAAGAGCCCGAGGCTGGTTATGCTTAGGAGGGGGGACCCCACGCAATTTTTTTTCGGGTTTTTTACCGTTTTTAAAACATTTTTAAAAATCTAATCAAAATCCGTCAAATCGGCCGTTTTTCGACAGCGGGACTGTCGAATTCTTTTTTTATTGAATATGTCGAATTCCGGCACCCACCTGCCGGAATTCGACGGTCGAATTGTGTCGAATTTAAAAACGGGCGAAAAAGTGCCGCAATTCGCCCGGAATTGCATATACCCCTTAATCTTTAGCTGGTAAACAGTCCAGTATAGCTCTATTGTTTACCCAGTAACCAGTCTGGTATAGTACCACTTAATGGTCCACTACATACCAAATGCAGTTCTCCCTGCTACCCAATTCCTGTGCAAAAGAGTTATATTCAGCCTTTTCATTTCCAGCACCCGAGCAGCAGCTGTTGGACACCAGTCATCACCTGAAACAGGTAGCACTGTGCATAAAACCATGACAGTGATAAAGGCCTACAGTTGCCTTGTTGTAAGGCCAGGAGTTTGTTATCTGTGCTTATTTGGAACACATATTTAACCCCAGAAGACAAAACCCTGGTTCTTGGCAGTTTGGTACTGCAAAACTGGGGTTGCACCAGAAGGGTGCATTAGGGGAGGGAGCATCAGTAAGCTGAAGTGCACTTGACTGCCTGAATCAGTGCACTCCTCGAGATACAAACTTTCAGGGATAACCTCCCTGAGCCTATTGCCAACATTTTGCAAGCCATCTGAATCAGGCTTTGGGCTCTCTGCCACCACCTATGGCCAGACCTGACACAAACTTTCACTCACTTCCAAGGGAGGGAGTCTGCTCAGTTCTCTGTGGCACTCCTTGACTATAAGGTGATGGTCACTAATCCATTCAGTCTGCTTCCTGAGTTACTGTACTACCATGCTTGTCACCAGGTTTGGCTGACTCTGCTCAGATTAACTCGCCACCTCCTCCCAGCCCCCATATGGCTGCTGACTGTCAATCTAGTGATATATGCAGTAGTAGTGCTTTTGACAAAGCAGTATGGGTCTGACGCATGTGCAAAGTATCGAACATCAGTACTTTGTGCTATGTGCTTCAGATCAGTCAGGATCTGAATTAGGCTCATAGTGTGTATTACCCTGGTACACCACAATACCCAGCATAAACCCAAAGGTCCTGGCTGCAACTGGACAATCCATGCCACCTATATATGCTGTTAACCCTGTGTTACCTGTTCCTGTTTCTACCTGTTAATAAACACCTTCTGGTTAAGCTATCTGCTCTGTGGCTTAACCTCAATTTGCACACTACTGCCACCTACCACCATAGTGTCTGCCAATAACTGCTGCCTCTCTTCTACTCCATTCTGCCCTCTAGTCTATCCGGCCTCCCCTCCGGCTCTGTGCACCTCCCCTCTCCTCTGCTCCATCCCGCCCCCTGGTCCGAGCTTTCTTCCCCGCTATACTATGCCTCTTCTCTGCTCCATCCTACCCCTCAATCTTTCTCTCACTACATCCTACCTCCCCATGTTTCATACTGCCTCTTCCCTGATCTGTATTGCAGCTCTGCCCATCCTGTCTTTTCTTCTGATCTGTGGTACCTTCCCTCTGCTGCATGCTGCTTACCCTTTGCTCTGTGGTGATGCCTCCTCCCTGCTTCCTGGAGCTGCTGCCTCTTCTCTGGTCTGTGGCCAGTGACAAACCTCTGCAGGGCTTCCCTGTGGCTAAAACAGACCCAGTGATGCGATGGGGCTGCCATAGGAACACAGGCACCATCAAGCCTAGCAGGCACTCATGTCAAACATGCAAATTACAACATACTGTAGGGCAGTGTACATGTGTTAGATATGCATTTTTCCCTAGCCTAGCACTACTCCCCACATGTTTGTATGTCTTGTTAGTGTCACCTTTCCATTTGTTTTGCTTTTCTAGTGTTTCTCTCTATCCCCCGCTCTATGGTGTGTCAGTTGCCCTTCCAATTCCCATTGCTTTAAATTGTTAATCTGTTATATCATTGGCCACTCCTAGCAGACAGGGAACACTTTTATGGACAGATGGCTGTATGTGTGGAATGCTGGGAGGTTTGACATGACCTTCCCTCCCAGAAGGCAGGGAAATCTGCTCTGCAGTCTGATGTGAGCACTGGAATCAGTGGGATATGAGCCCAGGGATCAGAGCCGGCCCTAACCAATATGATGCCCTAGGCAAGATTTTAGCTGGTGCCCCTTAGCACCACCGCTGGTTCCGCCTCTGACCTTGCACCTCTTTCCCAGCACCATCACCCTCACCCATAGCAGTCCTTATTTTGGGGTTTGTACCCCCTATATTTTAAATAGGAACAGTTCGCACATTTGGCGCACAGCCCAAAAAGGGGTGTGATTTTGATGGCAAGGGGCATGGCCACACAATAGTAACCCCAATTCCAATTACGCCACACAGTACTGCAACTTTATTCACATTTTATCATGCAATAGTGTCCATAATTCATATTACATCCCACAGTAGTATCACTTTTCCTTATAAACGTTACTCCTCACTGTAGAGCCCCTTATTCACATTACATCACACTGAATTGCTCCTTATTCACATTACACCACACGCTATTGCTCTTTATTCACATTAGATGAAACAGTAGTGTCCTTTCTATACGCAACGCCACATAGTAGAGCACCTTATACACATAATGCCACACATTAGTAATGCATTTATACACATAATTCCACACAGTAATGCCCCTTACACATATGAGACACATTATTAATGTCCTTATAAACATAATTCGCCTTAAACATTATGACAACCTTTATTAATGCCCCTTTACACATAATGTCCCTTACACATATGACGCACATTATTAATGCCCTTATACACATAATGACATGTATAGTGCCCCCTACACATTTGCTGCACATTATTAGTGCCCCTATACACATAATGACACACATACAGTAGTACCCTGTTACACATATGCTGCACATTATTAATGCCCTTATACACGTAATGACACACAGTGACCCTTACACATATGTTGCACATTATTAATGCATTTTTACATGACACACATAATGCTCCTTACACATATTCCGAACACTACTGCACAACCAACCCACTCACATGCACACAGCACTCACACTGCCACTAACACTGTGACCTCTGCCTCTGCTTGGATACAGATGTGTCCTCACAAATCTTGCATCAATGCTAACGTCGGGCACCTTTTTTTATGAAAATGCATCTTATTTGCAATGCATTGGTATGTGGCTAGGATGCACAAGCAGCTTCTGCTGATTAAAATGATATGCTGCATGCCTATATACTGTGTGAGACTGTGGCTGTATCTGCATATGAAATGCTACACACAGAATATAGGCATGCCGCATATCATTTTAATCAGCAGAAGCGGCTGATGCCCCTAGGCATATCAAATGCCCTAGGCAATTGCCTAGTTTGCCTATAGCTATGGCCGGCTCTGCCAGGGATGCAAATCAGACCCTCTGGCAGCCATATTCCCTGCACCTATGGTAGCTATGCTTCTGTTGAGGATTTTTGTGTCTTCCCTTGTGACTGACCACTGCCTACTGACTCTACTGTATCTACAGTCAGTTGCCCAACCCTATCCTCTATACTTGTCATGCCTCTGTGGTTTTCCTGCAGATTTTTGTATTTATGCTTTGCACTTATGTAATGGTTCAGTGTTTTACATTATATTTATGCTATTTACTATTTTTATGTACAGATATACTTTGTGGTGCCTTCCAAAAATAAATGATAATAATAATAATAATAATAATAATAATAATAATAATAATATATTTATTATTATTATTATTATTATTTCTCTGTTAGTATGTTGCAGATACTGTATTTTTTTAAGCCTTTGTATTCTAGAAGGATGAAAAATGGCATCTAAGTTTAAATATATGTTGTTACTAATAGCAATTCACAGCTTTACACCTCTATATTAAAGAAGTAGATGGTCGAGAAGATGGAAATTTCAAATATATAACTGTTATTGTTCAGTGTTATCTATTTGCATTCCAATTTCCTATTACAGTATCTAGCTGACTAATCTGAAGACATAATAAAAATCTTTCTTGTTATTGTGATTTGCTTTCATTGTCAATCACTGCCAAAAAATCTTTAATAGGAAGATGTGGTTCTATTTAGCAAAAATGTCAACTAACACTTGCAGATATCCCATTTATAATTTCCATTGTACAACTAATTAAAATAGTTAGCATTTTCAAACTATATCAACACTGCGTTCATATTTGTTTAAAAAAACATGTAGCAATTACTTGTTTCAGAAGTGCCCTGAAAACTGCAGTGGGGTCAATGACTGATTGACAGGCAGAGGCAGTCGCTGGGCGGGAGGGGGCGGCACAGCAGCATTTGGTCACCATTTTGTGGGCGCAGCGGCTGCATGATGTCACACGCAGCCGCTGCGAGCTGGGCAGCAACGAGTAGCTCCCAGCCAGCACGCAAAAGCTGCACTGGCCGGGAGCTACTCCTGAAGTGCACAAGCATCGCCGCTGTGTGATGCTTTTGCACTTCTGCGGCGGGGCATAGACTGACATGCGGGGCAGGCTAGCCCTGTGCTGGGCGTCCCCTCGCATGTCTGTGTTCCTGATCGTAGCTGTGCTAAATTTAGCACAGCTACGATCAAATCGGAATCACCCCCATGATGAGCAAAAGTCACCAACGCTCTGCTGATTCCATAGCTGAAGAGTTTCAAACTTCCACTGGCATTAATGTAAGTAAAAAAACTGTGGCACTGGAGCTTAATGGAATGGGGTTTCATGAAAGAGCAGCTGCATGCAAGCCTCACATCACCAAGTCCAATGTCAAGCATCGGATGGAGTGGTGTAAAACACACCGACACTGGACAGTGGAGCAGTGGAAATGTGTTCTATGGAGTGACAATTCATGCTTCTCTGTTTGGCAGTCAGATGGGTGAGTCTGGGTTTGGCGGATGCTGGGAGAACATTACCTGCCTGACTACATTATGCCAACTGTGGAGTTTGGTGGAGGAGGGTAATGGTATGGGGCTGATTTTCAGGGTTTAGGCTAGGCCCCTTATCTCCAGAGAAGGGCAATCTTAATGCTTCAGCATACCAATACACTTTGAACAATGCTATGCTTCCAATATTGTGGCAACAGTTTGGGGAAGGCCCTTTTCTATCCAGCATTACTTTGCCCCAGTGCACAAAACAAGGACTATAAAGACATGGTTTGATGAGCTCAGCGTGGAAGAACTTGACTGGCCTGCACACAGCCCTGACCTCAACCCCATCGAGCACCTTTGGGATGAACTGGAATGGAGATTGCGAACCAGGCCTACTCATCCAACTTCAGTACATGTCTTCATAAATGATCTATAGAATGAATGGACACAAATTCCCACAGAAACACTACAAAATATTGTGGAAAGCCTTCAAAGAAGAGGGGAAGCTGTTATAGCCGTAAAGGTGGTTGGGGGGGGGGGGGGGGGGCAGCTCCATATTAAAATATGTGTATTTGAATACAATGTCATTAAAGTCTCTGTTGGTGTAATGGTCAGGCGTCCAAATACTTTTGTCCATATAGTGTATCTGTGATTCTGCATGTAATGTATGTGCTGGCTGCCTTACCCAGAGACCATCAGCAGCCACTGTGTGTATCACGACCTTACCTGCTTCCGAAGCACAGGAGACTACTCTGCTTGTCTATCATCTTCTTTAAGCCCACCACTAGACTCCTGTGAGCCAACTGGAGTTTGGGATACATAGGGGGTAATTCAGACTTGATCCCTGCGGTGCATTTTCGCACAGTGGGCGATCAGGTCCAAACTGTGCGTACGTATGCACTGTAATAAGCAGGCATGTTGCACAGGTACAAAGCGGATTACCGCTCAGCAATGGATTTGTGCAACGGATCTGTTCACATGGGCGATCACAAGGAGATTGACACGAAGAAGGTGTTTGTGGGTGTCAACTGACTGTTTTTAGGGAGTGTCTGGAAAAATGCAGGCGTGTCCATGCGTTTGCAGGGAGGGTTCCTGATGTCAGTTCTGGTCCCAGACAGGCTGATGTGATTGCAGCGGCTAAGTAAGTCCTGGGCTACTCAGAGACCGCACAAAATCTGTTTGTACAGTTCTGCTACACATGAATTCGCACACTTGCACAGCTAGAATACCCTCCCGCTGCAGGCGGTGACTATCTGATCACAGCAGTGCAAAAATCAATTGCTAGCGATCAGGTCTGAATTAGGCCCATAGAGTTGAAAATAGGTACAAATAAAATATATATTTAATTTCAGACCAATGAACATATTGGACCTGATTCAAAGGTGGACACAGACACTGCCAAATGTCTGCAACTTTATGCAAATGCCGCTACAAAGCCCTTCCCTTCCTTTCAGTGTCTGCAGATGCTGTAATAGTGCCAGGTGAGTCTTTAGATGCCAACACCTGCCCTATAGAAAGTGCAAATTTTCCATCTGAGTATGGCCTCCAATGTGAACGATTGAACATTTGTGTATGTAAACACTCCAGTGACATGGCTGGAACACATAAGACAGAAACTCTCTATGTGTCTGTTTATCCACCTTCCAGTCCAAGACATTTCTGATACCGTGCATCTCAATCGTGCCTTTGAGCATACACACCAAGTGTCACAAAGGGCCTAATTCAGATCGGATTGCTGGGCTGCGTTTATTGCTGTCCTGCAATCAGATAGTCGCTGCCTACAGGGGCAGTCTCTGTGCAGCCCAGGACTTACTCTTCCAGTGCGATTAAATCCTGCTGATCGGGGCCGGAGCTGACGTAAGACACCCTCCCTCAAAACGCTTGGACACGCCTGTGCTTTTCCTGACACTCCATGTAAACGGTCAGTTACCACCCAGAAATGGCCTCTTCCTGTCAATCACCTTGCGTATGCCCATATGAATGGATCTTTTGCACCATCCCATCACTGACCGGCAATACCCATTGTAGCTGTCCGACGTGCATGCGCATTGTGGCTCAGACACATGCACTGGTAGGACCTGATCGCCTGCTGTGCGAAAATGCACAGCAGCGATCAGATCTGAATTACCCCCAAAGTGGGTTCTGAAACCTTCTTATCCTACCCAGTGCTGCTGATTCACAAGCATGTACATGACAGCTGGGCAGTCATGTCAGGATTCTTCTTTTGCTGCGGTCTGGCAGAGCAAAGGTGCTGCCATCTTGGTGTAGAGAGTGGTCCGTATGGGTGCCGGGTGGAGGGTACTTACCTCCGTTACTCTCCAGCGGGTGGTGGTTCATGGCGGGCTTCGGAGCGGCGGCGGGTTTCCGGCATGAAGGAACTTGCATCCATTAGGATTCAAGTCCCTCCAATCAAAACACGGCAGCTTTAATGGCGCACCAAGCGTGAGCCAATCGGGGCTCGCGCATTGGCAGCCAATCGGGGAAGGCCGCGGCGAGTCAATCAGGGCTCGTCGCGTCACAGCTCCGGCCTTTCCCAGCATCATATAAGAGACGCTATGGAGCGGGAGAGCTCAGTCAAGCGCCGGACCTGAAGAAGGAAGAGCTCCAGAGGAAGAAAGAAGCGGAGGCGGAGAAGCAAGAAGAGGAAGCAGTGGCAAAGAAAACAAGAACAGGAAGTAGCGGCGGAGGAGAATAAAACTGAAGCAGACGAGAGAGCCCAGCAGCGGAGGACCAGGGGAGAGTGCTGCGGCGTGAGGGAAGCAAAAGAGCTAATGAAGCTCCCCGCTGCAGCCTCTCCCACCAAGTCGGGTAGGTTGCCCAGGGCCACCATCACCTTTCTGTGATCCTCCCTATAGCACCAGGGTTCATGAACTAGGCCTGTGGGAATAGTCAGGGTCTTCCAGCCTGTGCCACCATTAGTCAGGCTTCCGGCCTGTGCCCCAGTCAGGCCTCCAGCCTTTGCTCTCAACTAGGCCTCCGGCCTGTGCCCTCAACCAGGCCTCAGGCCTGTGCCCCCATTCAGGCTTAAGCCTAAATTGCCACAGATACCATTCCAGATTGAATGAGTGAGAAACCTTGTCCGTGAGTGTAATAACTGTTTGGAGATACAGGATATCAAGGGTTGCAGGGCACATGACCTGGCTCAGACAAGGCTCCACAGTGAGTGGGCTGTGAGGCAGCTTGCTGGGGGATCTGAGTCTGGCTGGAAGCGGGGGACCGGTGGGTTCCCACTCTGTGCACACTTTAAGGGATTTGAGGGGCGGTGGCGTAACGGACCCGTCCCACATGCCTTCCTGTGAACCTGAAGTGGACATCTGTCTGCAACAGGACCCTTTCTGCACTCTTGTAAAGTAGAGAGCGTCTGCTGTGTCTGTTAATCTGTGAGTGAAGCTGGATATACGGGTTTAATGTGTCATCACGTTGGGGTATTGCTTAATCTGATTCATTGCATTGTGGTGGTCTATTGATGTGTTCTCTTTCAGTTAAAGTTAGAAACAGTAGCCCCAGTTATATTCGCTATATTGTTCAGCAGGTGAAGTTAGGCAGTAGTTAGTTGTTTGCCATTAGTTAGGTAAGCCTGCAGTTAGGGAGGCTGCTCTTCTTTCATCCACAGAGGCAGAGATCCGCTACGATCAAGGTGACCAGTAAGTCGTGAATATTGCTCTGTGTCAGTTTGTTACCCTCCCCCCCATGCACCGGTCTAAGGGGTTTGCTCACGGACGTGAGAGCCTCATCGACACAAACTACGCGCGAGAGTGCGAGTGCGTGAAAATTGGGTTGCTGATGCTTTTATCCAATGATGACATTTCACCCAACTGGTGAAGGTTGCCGCTACCCCTGACGTATCCCCTTCCATTGAGGAAAAGGGTTGATACTCCCTGATCAGCTCACTTTCCTTCCTGAACTGACTGATGACCACTGTTGTGAGGAGGCATCCGCGCTCTGAGCTTCTCCAGAGATTCTGGTCCATCACAACTTCGGCGTCCTACAGTGAAGTGGTGAGATCACAGGTAAGCAGTGGGACTACACCTGCACGGCAGCAGGCACTGCACACACACCATTCCCCTGTTACAATTTTGGTGTAGTCAGCAGGATGTCAGAAGACGAGCAACACCAACTGGCCGGAAGAGCTCGGGTGCAAGCTCCACTCAAGTGGCCCGGCGGGGGTCGGATGATAAATGGCGTAGATCATCCCGTCGACTCAACATTGCTCCTACCCTTGCCCATCTACCTCATTATGATAGACACAATATGACCTTGGAGGATTGGAAGGCCCGACTGGAGCGGACCTTTCTTATCTACTGGGTGCCCCACGATTTACGAGTGCCCCTTGCCCTAAACTCCCTGGAGGGTGAGACTCATCGGACAATCCTCTTAAGACCTGAGGATGAGCGGGAGGAACTACAGGAGATTTACAGCATATTAGGGGATATCTATGGAGATACCTCCTCTGCGGGAACCCTCCGGCAGCAATTGTTTGGTCGTTTTCAGAGTGAGAATGAGTCCATACCACAGTATGCTAATGCATCTCAGGAAATTATGGGGGAGGTATGGCAGAAAGATCCCGATGGGTTTGGAGCACTCACAAATACCAGCCAGATATTACGGGACCAATTTGCCATGGGACTCAGGAGAGTGCCTTTGTGGCAAGTCATTCTGGATAAAATCTCTCAGGATGACACACTGACCTTTCATCAAGTGGAAATTTACGCAGTGGCCAGGGACCAAAATGCAAATCACGGGACCCACGCCATATTCCCACAATAAGTGCAGCCGATGTCTGCGCCAGTGGCTAGTAGGGAAGCCAATCCCTTTGAAACCTGTGTCCAAGACTTAAAGGAGGCCTTCCTTCAGGTGACCAAGGAAATGAGGGATGAGGTTGCCCAACTACGGGATGAAGAATACCGACGAGATCACCAGGACATGTAGTCCAGATCCTGGGAGAGAGACGCCAGACGGACCCGGGGACGGAGCACTGGAGACAGCCGTTCTGGAGACAACAGAGGACCTTGTTGCTACCGATGTCACCGGTATGGACATATTGACCGGATTTGTAACTTCCCTTGCGGTAATGGGACCACTTGCCGGAGAAAGTGACGAAGGGGATTCAGCCACTAACCAACAGGCTGAATTGGTAGGAGAGTGTCCCATTGTAGTCGGCCGCCTTGGGGGAAAGGATCTGTCCTGCCTGTTGGATACTGGCTCTCAGGTAACCACTATGTCTGAGGCGTGTTTCTTGGAGCACTATGCTCATCTAAAGGATGCGGTGTCCGAGAGCTTTATCACCCTTATCGCGGCTAATAATCTTCCCATCCCATTGGTGGGGGTGGTGTCGATGGAGATGGAAGTTTGCAGTCAGAAACTGGGGAAGAAGGGGCTGCTGGTGGTCAGTAGCCCCAGAATGAGTCACGGCCCTGTGATTATTGGTATGAATTTATTATGACATCTAGACCAACTATTGTTCCAGGAAAATGTGCCACAGTATTGAAAGAGTTTGGGATTCCAGCATCCTGTCCAACAGGCAGGCCAGCGGCAATGGACCAGGGGCCAGGGAATGATCGACAAAGATCTGGGCCTCATAAAGATCATTCACTACCAGCACCTAGAATTACCCCCTCATCAGGAGACCATGTTCCATTGGAGGTGCGGACCCAACAGCGGCTGAATGGCATGGAAGTGATGATGGAGCCCACGGATGTGTTGGGAATAGAATCTGGGGTAATGGTGGCCTGAACCGTGTCGGTGGTTTCCGGAGGGAAAGTTTCCGTCCAGTTCTGCAATCTCACAGATCAATTATGTTGAATTCCGGCGGGAACAGTTGTCGTTCAGGTGGTGGCAACTGATGAAAGCAGCATTCAGGGGATGAAAAAAACTTTCCCTACAACCAGAGGCTTCGGAAACATGAGCAATGTCTGTTCGATTGGGGGAAGGAGAGGAACCCAGCCCCGAGTGGAACGGCACTGTTATCCGAGAACAAATGGACGTGTCGCTGGAGGAGTGTGCTGCCGGGGATATAACCAAGTTGGATCAGATATTCTGGGACCGACAGAAAGTTTTTTCCCGTCATGATGGGGATTTCAGGTACACCGATGACTTGCAACATGAGATTTGCATCGGGGATGCCCTACCTGTCCAAGAACGGTATCGGCAATTACCTCCCCGGTTATACTAGGAAGTCAAGACAATGCTGTGTCAGATGTTGGACAACCACGTGATACAGGAGAGCAAGAGTCCGAGGGCTGCACCTATAGTCCTTGTTAGGAAGAAGGATGGGACCATCTGTTTTTGTGTGGACTATCAGAAGTTGAATAGCTGCAATGTCCGTGATGCATATCCCCTCCCCAGGACTGAAGAGTCCTTAGCCATGCTGGGCCACGCAAAATTCTTTTCCACCTTGGACTTGACCAGTGTATACTGGCAAGTGCCTGTTGCCCCACCAGATCAGGCGAAAACCACGTTTGTTACGCCCATGGGGTTGTTTGAATTCCGTTGCATGCCATTTGGGTTGACCAACACGCCTGCCACCTTCCAGTGGATGCTTGGGGGATTTGAATTTTGAGGCCCTGCTTATCTACCTAGATGATAGTATTGTGTTTGTAGCAACGTTGGAGGAACACTTTGGTCGTCTGGATATGGTTCTCCAGCGGTTGGAGAATTATGGCCTAAAGCTCAAACCCCGGAACAGCCACCTGCTTAAGTCCAGTTTGGAGTATCTCGGCATGTGGTGTCCCGTGATGGAGTGTACCCTACTCCCAGCAAGATTGCAGTGGTTCAAGATTGGAAGGTACCCACCACGGTCACGGAACTGCGGGCTTTCCTGAGTTTAGTCGGGTATTACCGACGTTATGCCCAGATGGCAGAACCCCTGCATGCGTTGCTTCGAGGGATCGCTACCACAATGAAAGCAGCCCTGAAAACATGGGGGAAAGCACAGGACTATGCCTTCAACCAGTTGAAGAAAAGCCTCACGGAGGCTCTAGTGTTAGAGTATGCAGATTTCAAGAAACCTTTCATCCTGCACACAGATGGAAGTCTGCAAGTGCTGGGTGCAGTTTTGGCTCAAGTTCAGGATGGCTAAGAGTGGGTGATCGCCTATGGCAGCCGTAGCTTGTGGGAGACTGAGTGGAATCCAGACAACTACAGTTCCTTCAAGCTGGAGTTGTTGGCGGTAGTTTGGGCCGTAACTGAAAAATTTGCGGAGTACTTGACAGCGCCCCTTGTGGATATTTTTATGGACAACAACCCCTTGGCATATTTGGAGACCACCAAGCTGGGTGCCCTAGAACAATTATGGGTGTACAGGTTGGCCAAGTTTTCCTATAAGATTCACTACCAACCAGGGAAGAGCAACGCCAATGCAGATGCTCTGTCCCACTTCCCAGTGGAGGTGCCGGAGCTTAATGGGGAAGAGGATGGAGATGGTGTCGGGGTGCCAGATCTAACCTGTGTGCGGCATCCTTTCTCCGGAAATTTGTGTCAGGTGGAAGTACAAGCCGCTCTGCTTCGATATACGGAAAATGACTGAGCACAGGAGCAGCAGCAAGATAAGGGTCTGAACCTTATTCAACACTGGAAACAGGAAGGTCGTCGGCCTTCCCGGAAAGAGCAGAATGGGCTGACTGTGTTCTGCAGGAAGGTGATGCATCACTGGGAACACTTGTGGGTCTGTTTTGGTACCCTGCGGAGACAGTGCTATTTGGAACAGGAATTTTGTACTGTTGAACAGATAGTGGTGCCGGAAGCCCGGGTGCGAGCACTATTGGAAGAAGCGCATGAGCAGGGGGCTCATTTGGGAACCAATAAGACATATCATTAGTTGAGACACCAGTACTTTGCCCCTCGACTGCAAGCGGTCGTGGATCAGGTGTGTGGGAGTGTAGGAGATGTGCGGTGGTTAAGCCGCAGGAGCAGCATGCACCCATCCAGACTATTCGGACCAGTCGGCCATTGCAATTACTGATGATTGACTACGCTTTGATTAGGGAGTCGGTCGGTGGACACCAGTATGCCCTTGTGATGACTGACCACTTCACCAAGTTTACGGTGGTGGTTCCCACTCTGAACCAAACTGCCGAATCAGCAACCAGGGCAATCATTGAGCACTTCATTCGACAGTATGGTTACCCTGCATGGATTCATTTCGACCAATCCAGTTGATGGAACGCCTTTGCCGACTCTATGGTGCCCAGAAGTCTCGTGCAACACCTTACACCCGCAGGGAAAGGAGCCTGTGAGAGGTTCAACCGGACCTTGCTGCAAATGCTCCACGTGCTGGAAGGGAAAGAAGCGTCGGTGGTCTGAACATGTGCAGGAGTTAGTCTGGACCTATAACAACCGGGTCCATCACACCACCGGGTTCTCTCCTTTCTTCCTGCTGTTTGGTCAGCCAGGGCGGGAAGCACATGATTTACAGTTGTCTGATACTGGAGAGGGGGTTCCCCAATCTCCAGCTGTTTGGGTAGAGGAGCATCAACTACGCCTGAAGGCAGCCCATGAGTTGGCTGGGAAACTTATCGCAGATCATCGCCATGCACCTGTGAGGGCTCGAGAGGCTGAGCCATTAGTGCATGAGGTCCGTCCTGGGGGAATATTATGAGAATGGTGGGAGAAAGCGCCACACAATTAAAAATAATTGTGTGGTCAGAGTACTAAATTAAATTTAAAAAAGCGGTACCTGTAAGAAAAAAGGGGTGTTAATAAAATAATGTTTACACTCTTTTGAGTGAAGTGGTAAGGAGTAGCCCGCAAACTGATGTTAATAGTCCTGGTTTGCCAGATGGTTAATGCCTACCTGTCCCTGCACTTAGTTGTTCCGGAGCCGCTGGTGTTGGTGAGCACTGCGGCTCTGATCCTTGAGTGCGGCGGATGGCGTGGCTGGCGGCGCTGAGTCCCGCTGCGTCCAGCGGGTGGTATGCACAGATGGCGTGTTCCCGGCTTCCGTCACCGCTGATATCAGCAGGTTGCGTTGCGGCCGATGTCCTGGTCATGCGGTGGGCTTTTTCTCCTTTGAATGATGCAGTCGCTAACGCGTTTCATGTGGTTGCACTTTTTCGAGGAGTGAATAAAAGTTCTTTATTTGATTTCTAATTTATATTAAAAAATACCGGAACTTCCGCCCGGAAATGACCTCATTTTAGTGGGAACCATGTGCCAGGTTCTCCACATATAAAAGGATTGGTAAAAAAACTTCACATATGCATTAAATGAGAAAATAAAATATATTTTTAGGTACCGCTGTAATTGAAGGTGCATGAAATTTTATTTATGAGCTATAGGGTATGGATTTTTATTTTCTGTAGGTTATATCTAATTGATTATTGCAAGCTGTTCATATCAATTTATTGGTGTTATTCGGTGAACATTTTTTTTTTCTTCGTAGAAATGGATTTAATTCAAATTCTATATTCAGGCCTTTCGGGGCCATGGTTTTCAGGTCGAAAATCCATTTTGTTTCCACCATTTTTAGTTCTTCTGATTCAAATTCTATATTCAGGCCTTTCGGGGCCATGGTTTTCAGGTCGAAAATCCATTTTGTTTCCACCATTTTTAGTTCTTCTGAAATATTGCCTCCTCTCCAATTAGCGTGTATTTTTCTAATCACCATGATCTTTGTGCCAGTTGGATTTTTATTGTGGACTTCATGGAAATGTTTAGAGACATTATGCGTGGTCAGTCCTTTCTTTATGTTATTAATGTGCTCTGCAAACCTGATCTTTGCTTTCCTTTTTGCTTGTCCAATATATTGGAGGTTGCAGGGGCATTGTGGAAGGTAAATTACCCCTTCCATATCGCAACTCAGCATTTGATTAATATGATACGTTTTCCCTGTTACTGTAGATGAGAAATTTGTTGTGTTTTTCGCTGTCCTATTGCTTATTGCGCAAGCTTTGCAATTTAAGCACTGTCGGTAACCTTTGTTGACGAGATCACAGTCTTTTTTACCTTGATGGTGTAGGTGGCTTTTCACAATCGTCTGTTTAATAGATTGAGCTCTTCGGTAAATGATTC
This sequence comes from Pseudophryne corroboree, assembly GCF_028390025.1. Lineage (NCBI taxonomy): Eukaryota > Metazoa > Chordata > Amphibia > Anura > Myobatrachidae > Pseudophryne > Pseudophryne corroboree. The sequence continues at coordinate 680,073,704 of NC_086448.1, forward strand.
TTGGTTGTTCCGGTAGTATATATTTTAGTGTCTCATCCAATTGTAAAATAGGCCAATGCTTCCGTATAATTTTTTCCACTATTGCTGTATTGCTGCTGTATTGAGTAATGAATGGTAATTCAATAGACTTTTCCTTTTGGTTTTTGTATTTGATTAGGTCCTTTCTGTCGGTTTGTTTCAATCTGTCGATGTGGTTTTGAATTTCCAATTTAGAGTAACCCTTTTCTATGAAGTTGTTTTTCATGAGTTCACTTTGTGTGAGGAAGATGTCTTCATCTGTGCAATTTCTTCGCAGTCTTTGAAATTGACCTCCTGGAATATTTTTAATCCATTTTCTGTGGTGATTGCTGTGGGTGGGGAGTGTGTTGTTACCATTAACTTCCTTCAAATGTGTTCTGGTTTTTATTTTTTGATGCTTGATATATATTTCAAGGTCTAAAAATATGACTTGTTGTTGGCTAGTTGTTGTAGTGAAGGCCAAATTTAATTGATTATTATTTAAATGTGTGATGAATTGTTGTAATTTGTCTCCTGGTCCATCCCAAATGAAAACTACATCATCTATGTAGCGGTACCAACAAATCAAATTTTCTGAAAATATATTTTCTGTACAGATCGTGTCGTCCTCCCATTTTGACACAAAGAGATTTGCGTAACTCGGAGCTAGGGGTGTGCCCATTGCGGAGCCACATTTTTGAAGGTAAAATTTATCATTGTACCAGAAATAATTGCGAGTCAGTATGAATTCAATATTGGCCATAATGAAATGTATTGGTTGGTTTGGAATGGTGGTTTGAGTGGATAGATAGTGTCTGGTATGGGCACTGCCTGCTTCGTGTGAAATGCACGTGTATAATGATTTAACATCGGCCATTCCTAGTGTGTATGATGTTTTCCAAGTTATATTTTCTAGGATCTGAAGAATGCTAATTGTGTCTTTAAGATAGCTCTTTTGGTGGGTTACTAGATTCTGTAAGAAATAGTCAGTGTATTTAGATAAATTTGAAGTGATGGAATTGATGCCAGAGATAATTGGTCGTCCAGGTGGATTTGTCAGATGTTTATGGATTTTTGGCAGAAAATAAAATGTTGGAATTTTTGGATCTGGTTGAAAAAGATAATCAAATTCTTTTTTTATTGATGATGCCTATTTCTAGGCCTTCTGCAAGATGTTCATGTAATTCTTTTACAAATCTTTGTGTGGGATCTTGATCAAACACAATATAGGTTTCTGAGTCTCCTAGTAGTCGTTCTGCTTCAAGTTCATTTGGTCTCTTTGCATAATGACGATGCCGCCGCCTTTGTCCACGGGCTTGTTGACTTTAGTTTCGTCTCTTTTTAATTCTGTTAGAGCTGTGCTTTCTTCTTTTGTCAGGTTGTATTTGATTTTTTGTTTTTGGGGGATTTTATCAATGTCCTCCTCCATCGCTTTCTGAAACGTGTTAATAAATGATCCTTTGCAGTGTACCGGATTGAATATTGATGTGGGTTTGAAATGCGTGTACTGGTATTCGTCAGTAGAAGTTTGAGGAATCTCGGTCTGTATGTTCTGAAAATACTTTTTGATGGTTATTTTCCTTATGAATTTTTGAAGGTCTATGTATAGATTGAAATTGTCCACCTTGGAGTGGGGCGCAAATTTCAGACCCTTTTTCAGAATTTGTTTCTGTGGTAGTGTTAATTCTTTTTTACTTAAATTCAAAATTGTGTTTTTTTGCTCTATGTCGGTTAGCTTCTTTTTATTTCTTTTTCCTCCTCTTGTTCCTCTATTTCTTGTTCTTTGTTTTTCTTTTGTTTTTTGTTCAGAGGTGATGTTCTTTGATCTGGTGGTTTTCTTCCCATGTGGCTGTTCTCTAAAAAAAACTTGGATGTCTTCTTCTGAGGTATAATCATCTGTACTGTCACAGTGATTTATTTTTGTTGATTGTTTCCTCCCTCTGTTGGTTTGAGTTACTGGTAGATTTTCTTTTTCCTGATTTTTCCTCTGGATTGTATATAACAGAGATGAAAATTGTTTTTCTTCTTCTTATTTTGCCGCCTGCTCTCCTTGATTACATGAGTTTCTTGCTAAAGTTTCTTGATAGGTGAAATTCTTTTGGTTGTATGGTTTATATTCTCTCTGGTTCCTATAGAGCAGTTTCTGTTGAATGAGTGGTCTTTTCTCTTTTGTGTAATTGTGGGGGTTACGGACAGAATTTTTTTTTGTTTTTTTGTCTCATTATGGGTGAATTTTCTATTCATGTTTTGCATAGGTTCGGTTGTTAGGGTGGTTCTTTTTTCATTTTGAGCTTGCTGATATGCCCGTTGTTCATCTATGTCTCGTTTAAATTTTCTTTGCTTTTGGATCATGATGTCACTTTCTAGTTTATTCATTTTTTTCCTCTGTCATTTTCATAAGATTTTTGAAGTCTTCCATGTGAACCACCATTCCAAACCAACAAATACATTTCATTATGGCCAATATTGAATTCATACTGACTCGCAATTATTTCTGGTACAACGATACATTTTACCATCAAAAATGTGGCACCGCAATGGGCACACCCCTAGCTCTGAGTTACGCAAATCTCTTTGTGTCAAAATGGGAGGTCGACACGATCTGGACAGAAAATATATTTTCAGAAAATTTGATTTGTTGGTACTGCTGCATAGACGATGTAGTTTTCATTTGGGATGGACCAGGAGACAAATTACAACAATTCATCACACATATAAATAATAATCAATTAAATTTGGCCTTCACTACAACAACTAGCCAACAACAAGTCATATTTTTAGACCTTGAAATATATATCGAGCATCAAAAAATAAAAACCAGAACACATTTGAAGGAAGTTAACGGTAACAACACACTCAGCACCCACAGCAATCACCACAGAAAATGGATTAAAAATATTCCAGGAGGTCAATTTCAAAGACTGCGAAGAAATTGCACAGACGAAGACATCTTCCTCACACAAAGTGAACTCATGAAAAACAACTTCATAGAAAAGGGTTACTCTAAATTGGAAATTCAAAACCAGATCGACAGATTGAAACAAATCGACAGAAAGGACCTAATCAAATACAAAAACCAAAAGGAAAAGTCTATTGAATTACCATTCATTACTCAATACAGCAATAGTGGAAAAAAATATACGGAAGAATTGGCCTATTTTACAATTGGATGAGACACTAAAATATATACTACCGGAACAACCAAGAATCATTTACCGAAGAGCTCAATCTATTAAACAGACGATTGTGAAAAGCCACCTACACCATCAAGGTAAAAAAGACTGTGATCTCGTCAACAAAGGTTACCGACAGTGCTTAAATTGCAAAGCTTGCGCAATAAGCAATAGGACAACGAAAAACACAACAAATTTCTCATCTACAGTAACAGGGAAAACGTATCATATTAATCAAATGCTGAGTTGCGATATGGAAGGGGTAATTTACCTTCTACAATGCCCCTGCAACCTCCAATATATTGGACAAACAAAAAGGAAAGCAAAGATCAGGTTTGCAGAGCACATTAATAACATAAAGAAAGGACTGACCATGCATAATATCTCTAAACATTACCATGAAGTCCACAATAAAAATCCAACTGGCACAAAATTCATGGTAATTAGAAAAATACATGCTAATTGGAGAGGAGGCAATATTTCGGAAGAACTAAAAATCGTGGAAACAAAATGGATTTTCGACCTAAAAACCATGGCCCCGAAAGGCCTGAATATAGAGTTTGAATTAAATCCATTTCTACGAAAAAATTAATTTGTTCACCAAATAACACCAATAAATTGATATGAACAGCTTGCAATAATCAATTAGATATAACCTACAGAAAATAAAAATCCATACCCTATAGCTCATAAATAAAATTCCATGCACCTTCAATTACAGCGGTACCTAAAAATATATTTTATTTTCTCATTTAATGCATATGTGAAGTTTTTTACCAATCCTTTTATATGTGGAGAACCTGGCACATGGTTCCCACTAAAAATTAGGTCATTTCCAGGCGGAAGTTCCGGTATTTTTTAATATAAATTAGAAATCAAATAAAGAACTTTTATTCACTCCTCGAAAAAGTGCAACCGCATGAAACGCGTTGGCGACTGCATCATTCAAAGGAGAAAAAGCCCACCGCACGGCCAGGACATCGGCCGCAACGCAACCCGCTGATATCAGCGGTGACGGAAGCCAGGAACACACCATCTGCGCATACAGCCCGCTGGACGCAGCGGGACTCAGCGCCGCCAGCCACGCCATCCGCCGCACTCAAGGATCAGAGCCGCAGTGCTCACCAACACCAGCGGCTCCGGAACAACTAAGTGCAGGGACAGGTAGGCATTAACCATCTGGCAAACCAGGACTATTAACATCAGTTTGCGGGCTACTCCTTACCACTTCACTCAAAAGAGTGTAAACATTATTTTATTAACACCCCTTTTTTCTTACAGGTACCGCTTTTTTAAATTTAATTTAGTACTCTGACCACACAATAATTTTTAGCGCTTTCTCTAAACTCAATATAATTCATCTTCTAAGAAAGCAGCTTTTTTCCCCAAGCGCAGCAATTCAACATATTTCTAGAATGGTGGGAGGTCACCCCGTACGTTATCCGTCATCATCTGTCTCCGGATGGTTCGGTTTATCAAGTAGAGTCAACTGATGGGACCAGGCAGCTAGGTACATTGCATCGAGGTAAACTGTGACCTTGCCCATTTCCTGGTCCCACTGAAGGCACCAGGATTCCAGATGAGGCTACGGGGATGGGGCTTCTGGTTGGGAAATTCCAATTCCTGTGCCTGAAGTAGAGTGGTGGCTGCCCGCTGAGGAGTATCAGCTGGGCGAGTTGCCGAGGGCTCAAACCCCAACCGATGTGGTCACCCCAGCTCTCAGCATTCTAACCGTGGAGTTCGTGAGCGCTGACTTTGTGTGGTCTGACTCTTGCTTTGTCGGACTACAAAGGACAATGGGTGGGAAATGTGGAGAGTGTTCCGCATGGGTGCCGGGTGGAGGGTACTTACCTCCATTCCTCTCCGGCAGGTGGCGGTTCACGGCGGGATTAGGCATTAGGGGGTTTCCAGCATGGAGGGACTTGCATCCATTAGGATTCAAGACCCTCCAATCAAAACACGGCAGCTTGAATGGCGCGCCAAGCATGAGCCAATCGGGGCTAGTGCATTGGCAGCCAATGGGGAAGGCAGTGGCAAGCCAATCACGGCTCGTCGCATCATAGCTCCGCCCTCTGCCAGCATCAAATAAGAGACACTGTGGAGCAGGAGAGCTCAGTCGGGCGCTGGACACTGAAGAAGGAAGAGCTCCAGAGGAAGAAAGAAGAAGAAGAAGCGGTGGCGGAGAAGCAAGAAGAGGAAGCGTCGGCGGTGAAGCAAGAAGAGGAAGTGGTAGCGGAGGAAAAGACTGAAGCAGCGGAGAGAGCCCAGCAGCGGAGGACCGTCGGAGAGTGCTGTGGCATGAGGCAAGCAAAAGAGCTCACAAAGCACCCCGCTGAAGCCTCTTACACCAAGTCAGGTAGACGGTGAAAGAGGTAGGTGCTCTAGGGAGGAACACCTTTCTGTGATCCTCCCTAGAGCACCAGGATTCAGGCACTAGGCCTGTGGGAATAGTCAGGCTTCCGGCCTGTGTCCCAGTCAGGCCTCCGGCCTGTGCCCCAGTCAGGCCTCCGACCTGTGCCCCAGTCAGGCCTTCAGCCTGTGCCCTCAACCAGGCCTCCGGCCTGTCCCCTCAACCAGGCCTCCGGCCTGTCCCCTCAAACAGACCTTCGGCCTGTCCCCTCAACCAGGCCTTCGGCCTGTGCCCTCATTCAGGCTTAAGCCTAAATTGCCACAGATACCATTCCAGATTGAATGAGTGAGAAACCTTGTCCGTGAGTGTAATAACTGTTTGGAGATACAGGATATCAGGGGTTGCAGTGCACAGAACCTGGCTCAGGCAATGCTCCACAGTTTCCACACTGTGCACACTATAAGGGATTGGAGGGGCGGTGGAGTAACGGTCCCGTCCCATACGCCTTGACTTCCCGTGAACCCGAAGTGGACGGCTGTCCACAACAGGCACGTTTCTGCACACTTGTAAAGTAGAGAGCGTCTGCTGTGTCTGTTAATCTGTGAGTGAAGCCGAATATACGGGGTCATTGTGTCATCGCGTCAGGGTATTGCTTAATCTGATTCATTGCATTGTGGTGGTCTATTGTTGATGTGTTCTCTGTCAGTTAAAGTTAGAAACAAAAACTAGACCACAAACAAACTGCTGACAGCGCCTAAATGGATAAACTACCAAAATGCAATAACACCTGAGCGCTGCCGAAAAATGGCACTGTGCGTGTGCCTTTAAATGCAATTGTAAAAGGAAAAGAAAACGGCTGCGCTTGGGGTATTGCAAATGGGTAAGAAATATGGAGAGTTGACAAAAATCATCTATATAAAATTGTTTATTGTTATGTTTAATACATCAACAGTAAGTAAAAATGAACACATTTAAAAGAATAAATATCTATACTCTGAAAACACCGTTGTATGGGCACACAGTATCAGTTTTAACTTGTATATAGTGTTCACCTGATTCAGGGTATAAAGTTGATACTGTTTAAAATTGTAGCAGAAATGTAACTAAATAGTTGTAATTTAGCTCTCCACGGTTTATTCTGACTGAGATGACTGGAGAAATAAGGCTTTTTTGATGTAAAAATCCTCCGCTGCAGAACAAAGTTCCTTAGAGCTGAAGGTGCCGTTGGATCGGTGATCAGAGTAGAGAGGAAGGAGCCTAACGCGTTTCGTCACGATTTTCAAAGTCAAGTTAATCGTGATGAAACTAGTGATGACCGGGTTCGGTTCCTCGGAATCCGAACCCCCCCGAACTTCAGCCTTTTTACACGGATCCGAGGCAGACTCGGATCTTCCCGCCTTGCTCGGCTAACCCGAGCGCGCCCGAACGTCATCATCCCGCTGTCGGATTCTCGCGAGGCTCGGATTCTATCGCGAGACTCGGATTCTATATAAAGAGCCGCGCGTCGCCGCCATTTTCACACGTGCATTGAGATTCATAGGGAGAGGACGTGGCTGGCGTCCTCTCCATTTAGATTAGAAGAGAGAGAGTGAGAGTGAGACACTTGATTTACTGGAGCTTAGGAGTACTCAGAGAGTGCAGAGTTTACTAGTGACTGACCAGTGACCACCAGTGCAGTTTTTTTATTATATTATTATTTAATATAATCCGTTCTCTGCCTGAAAAAAAACGATACACAGTGACACAGTAACAGTATACCATATCTGTGCTCAGCCTCAGTGTGCTGCATCATCTATGTATATCTGACTGTGCTGAGTGCTCAGTGCTCACACAGCTTAATTGTGGGGGAGACTGGGGAGCAGTAGCAGGAGTACATATTATTTAACAGTGCACACTTTTGCTGCCAGAGTGCCACTGCCAGTGTGACTGACCAGTGACCACTGTCTGACCACCAGTATATTGTGATTGTCTGCCTGAAAAAGTTAAACACTCATCGTGTGGTGTTTTTATTCTATAAACGCATTCTGCTGACAGTGTCCAGCAGGTCCGTCATTAATTATATAATATATACCTGTCCGGCTGCAGTAGTGATATATATATATTTTTTATATCATTATCATCCAGTCTATATTAGCAGCAGACGCAGTACAGTAGTCCACGGCTGTAGCTACCTCTGTGTCGGCAGTTGCTCGTCCATCCATAATTGTATACCACCTACCTGTGGTGTTTTTTTTTTTTTTCTATCTTCTTGATACTACTAGTAGCTTACTGTAGGAGTCTGCAGTGCTGCTGACAGTGTCCAGCAGGTCCGTCATTATATAATATATACCTGTCCGGCTGCAGTAGTGATAAATATATATATTTTTTTTATATCATTATCATCCAGTCTATATTAGCAGCAGACGCAGTACGGTAGTCCACGGCTGTAGCTACCTCTGTGTCGGCAGTCGCTCGTCCATCCATAATTGTATACCACCTACCTGTGGTGTTTTTTTTTTTTCTATCTTCTTGATACTACTAGTAGCTTACTTTAGGAGTCTGCAGTGCTGCTGACAGTGTCCAGCAGGTCCGTCATTATATAATATATACCTGTCCGGCTGCAGTAGTGATATATATATATATTTTTTATATTATTATCATCCAGTCTATATTAGCAGCAGACGCAGTACGGTAGTCCACGGCTGTAGCTACCTCTGTGTCGGCAGTCGCTCGTCCATCCATAATTGTATACCACCTACCTGTGGTGTTTTTTTTTTTTTTCTATCTTCTTGATACTAGTAGCTTACTTTAGGAGTCTGCAGTGCTGACAGTGTCCAGCAGGTCCGTCATTATATAATATATACCTGTCCGGCTGCAGTAGTGATATATATATATTTTTTATATCATTAAGTATACTAGTATCCATCCATCTCCATTGTTTACCTGAGGTGCCTTTTAGTTGTGCCTATTAAAATATGGAGAACAAAAATGTTGAGGTTCCAAAAATAGGGAAAGATCAAGATCGACTTCCACCTCGTGCTGAAGCTGCTGCCACTAGTCATGGCCGAGACGATGAAATGCCAGCAACGTCGTCTGCCAAGGCCGATGCCCAATGTCATAGTACAGAGCATGTAAAACCCAAAACACCAAATATCAGTAAAAAAAGGACTCAAAAATCTAAAATAAAATTGTCAGAGGAGAAGCGTAAACTTGCCAATATGCCATTTACCACACGGAGTGGCAAGGAACGGCTGAGGCCCTGGCCTATGTTCATGGCTAGTGGTTCAGCTTCACATGAGGATGGAAGAACTCAGCCTCTTGCTAGAAAAATAAAAAGACTCAAGCTGGCAAAAGCACAGCAAAGAACTGTGCGTTCTTCGAAATCACAAATCCACAAGGAGAGTCCAATTGTGTCGTTTGCGATGCCTGACCTTCCCAACACTGGACGTGAAGAGCATGCGCCTTCCACCATTTGCACGCCCCCTGCAGTCCAGTTCCTGATAGTCAGATTGAAGATGTCAGTGTTGAAGTACACCAGGATGAGGAGGATATAGGTGTTGCTGGCGCTGGGGAAGAAATTGACCAGGAGGTGTCAGATTGTGTTTTGGCTGTGTCCCCGGAGGGGGCGCTAGTGGGTCAGTGGAGGTGGATGGGAGAAAACGAGGAGGCTGGATAACGTTTCTGCGCATGAGCGCAATGATATTTATTTAACAGATGATTCACAGAACGGCAGCAGAAATAATAATAACAAATGCAATGTCAATCACACAGCGTAATAGCTGAAAGTCTATGGCAACGGAATGAATAATGACTGGAGAAATGATAACCGGTAATATGATGAACAGATGAAATGATAACTTTGTAAAGATGATTCTGGTATGGAAACCAGTGCAGGTTAAAACATGGAACTTGGCAGTGATGGTGTTAAATGGCAAACCTGGTAGCAGAGGCAGGAGTCTGACTAAGTCCACAGTGCAGGTGGTGAAGCACTGACAGCAAGCAAGCTGTATCACAGGTGGAGGAATGGAACACACCTGGAGTCAGTCTCTACTGCAAGGCTGAAGCACACAAGATGATGATGGGTGTGAAGCCTGTTGATGAATGCAGGTATTGCTGAGACTTGAAGTTCCACGGAGCTGTGTAATAACCAGGAGTACAAGTTCTTAGGTAGAGAGCCAGGAACACGGAGGAAACAGGAACAGATCCTTTCACATGGGTCGCAGGAGTGACACAAAGTCCAGGATGCCTGCAGACTGATCCTGCAGTCTCTCATATACCCCTTGGTTCACAGGCATTGGTGGAGTGAGGGAAAGTGGGTGCGGCCAAGCACCGGATTGGCCGCTGTATGCTGACTGTGGGAAACTGTCATGGCGGCGCCCATGCCGCGGCCTAGCGGGAACGCGGCGTGCTACACGCCCGCTGTCACAGGAGCGCTCCCAGGCCCATGATGGCGTCCGATGGCAGGGACGTGGACGACAGATGACCGCAGGGACCCAGGACGGAGTCCGCAGCGGCGGACAGACATCAGCTTGGTGAGTCGATTCCTGACAGTACCCCCCCCTTTAAGGGTGGGCACCGAACACCCACGTGGCTTGGAAGGATGAGTGTTATGGAAGACACGGACCAACCTTGGAGCATGGACATCCATCGAATTTACCCAACTTCTCTCCTCTGGGCCATAACCGGACCAATCGACCAGGTACTGGAGACGTCCATACCGGCAACGGGAGTCCAGAATTTTGCCAATCTCGAATTCCACGCCCCGCTGAGTTCGAATTTTGGGACCAACTGGAAGAGCACTCTGAAAACGGTTCAGGACTAAAGGTCTGAGGAGAGAAACATGAAAATCATTAGGTATTCGAAGGGAAGGTGGTAACTTCAGTTTGTAGGCCACAGGGTTAATGACTTTTTCGACAGGAAAGGGACCAATGAAACGTGGTGCAAATTTCATAGACGGGACCCTAAGACGGAGGTTACGGGTCGACAGCCAAACCTTGTCCCCAGGTTTCAGGCTAGGAACCGCGCGTCTTTTGCGGTCAGCAAAGTATTTATATCGGCTGGAGGCCTTCTTGAGAGAAATGTGAATCTTCCTCCAGATTGAAGAAAACTGAGTCAACGCAGTAGTGGCAGCAGGAACGTCCATATGAGGGAGTTCTTGAAAGTCTGGAACACGAGGATGCTGCCCATATACCGCAAAGAATGGTGTTGTCCCAGTAGCAGTGTGGTAGCGGAAGTTGTGGGCAAACTCGGCCCATGGGAGCAGATCGAACCAGTCATCCTGAGAAGACGAAACATATAATCTTAAAAACGTCTCTAGTTCTTGATTAACCCTCTCTGTCTGCCCATTCGTCTGAGGATGGTAAGATGACGAAAACTTCAGCTTGACTTGCATGGCAGAACAGAGAGCCCTCCAAAACCTTGCTACAAACTGTACCCCTCGGTCGGATATTATTTCTGAGGGTAGACCGTGTAAGCGGAAAATCTCCCGTAGGAAGATTTGGGCAAGTTTTGGGGCAGAAGGGAGACCCTGGAGAGGAACAAAATGGGCCATCTTGGTAAATCTGTCCACTACGACCCAGATGGTATTGTATCCTTGGGAAGGAGGAAGGTCGGTGATAAAATCCATGGACAGGTGTGACCAGGGACGACTAGGAACAGATAATGGTTGTAACTGACCTGCTGGAGACTGACGAGGAGTCTTGTGCTGCACACACTTAGGACAGGATGCCACGAAATCCTTGATGTCAGCCTTCATCTTTGGCCACCAGTATGTCTCAGAGAGAAACTTGAAGGTCTTCAGGACACCAGGATGACCGGTGAACTTGGATTGATGGGCCCAAGATAGCAACTTAGGGCGGAGTTCTGGGGAAACAAAAGTCTTACCAGGAGGAGGAGCTGGGGAGACTTGAGATGCAGCGAATACCACTGGACTCAGGATGGAATGTGGAACTGAGTCAGGCGTTTCCTCTTCGGATTCCATAGATCGGGATAAAGCGTCAGCTTTAACATTCTGCGAACCTGGGCGGAAATGAAGCTTAAAGTTAAAACGTGAGAAAAACATAGCCCACCTGGACTGGCGAGGATTAAGGCACTGGGCTGCCTTTAAATATAGCAGGTTTTTATGATCCGTATAGATGTTGAATGGATGTTTGGCCCCTTCTAGGAGATACCTCCATTCCTCGAGGGCCAGCTTGATCGCCAGTAGTTCTTGATCTCCAACGGAGTAATTAGCTTCTGCAGGAAGGAATTTACGAGAATAAAATCCACAGGGGTGGATTTTCCCATCGGTTCCCTTCTGGGAGAGAACAGCTCCAACTCCAACTGTGGAGGCATCCACCTCTAACTCGAACGGTCTGTTTACATCTGGCTGAGACAGAACTGGAGCAGACATAAAGGCCAGCTTGATCTTCTGGAAAGCTGCTAAAGCTTCTTCTGACCAGTTGGAATGATTTGCCCCTTTCCGAGTCAGGTTGGTAATAGGAGCGATGAGAGTGGAGAATCCCCGAATAAATTTCCTATAGTAGTTGGCAAATCCCAGGAACCGCTGAATAGACTTGAGAGAATTTGGGATGGACCAATTGGCAATGGCTTCCAACTTTGTCGGGTCCATCTGGAGATCCGATCCGGAAATTATATAACCCAGGAAGGGTATAGAGGGAACTTCAAAGGTGCATTTGGATAGTTTACTGTAGAGCCGGTTCTCACGAAGACGTCGGAGGACTTCACGGACTTGTAGACGATGAGATGGAAGGTCTTGGGAGAAGATGAGGATATCATCCAGATAAACAACGAGGTACTTATACAGAACGTCACGGAAGATTTCGTTCACAAAGTGTTGGAACACTGCTGGAGCATTACTCAACCCGAATGGCATTACCAGGTACTCGTAATGGCCATCTCGAGTGTTAAAGGCTGTCTTCCATTCGTCACCACTCCGGATTCTGATGAGATTGTAGGCACCGCGGAGATCTAACTTGGTGAAGATGCGGGCTCCTTTAACTCTGTCGAATAATTCGGTAATGAGTGGTAATGGATAACTATTTTTAATGGTAATGTCATTGAGACCTCGGTAGTCAATGCATGGACGCAGTCCTCCATCCTTCTTTTTGACAAAGAAGAAGCCTGCACCAGCGGGTGATGATGAAGGACGGATGAATCCCTTCTGTAGGTTCTCCCTGATATAATCGCTCATCGCCTCAGTTTCAGGAACAGACAACGGGTAGGTGCGCCCCCTAGGTGGCTTCTTGCCAGGAAGGAGATCGATGGGACAATCCCATTCCCTATGGGGCGGCAGGACATCTGCGGCCTTCTCACTAAAGACATCAGAGAAATCTTGATAAGCCGCAGGTAGACTTGACTGTGTCTTTACTTCAGTAGACTTTATGGGACAAATTTGGGCTAAACAGGACTGATGGCAATGTGAACCCCATGAGGTAAGCTGTAACGTTGACCAGTCAAACTGTGGATTATGTAGCTGGAGCCAGGGCATGCCCAAGACGATCTCCTGGGTGGCTTGAGGAATGACTAAGAACTTAATCAGTTCAGAGTGTAGGAATCCAACTCCCAAGACCACTGGTACAGTTTGATGAGAAATATTCCCCTTGGAGATTCGACTACCATCCACGGCGGTAATATAAACTGGACAGGAAAGTTCACAAATAGGCAAGCAAAATTTATTTACCGCAGCTTGGGTGATGAAGTTTCCTGCAGCTCCACAGTCCACTAATGCTGATGCGGACTGGAGCCCAACTGAAGTCTCTAATGTCACAGGAAGGATAAGGTCTTGATTAGAAGGAGCTTGTCTAGAAGATCCCAACTTGACTCCTCCTTTACAAGTCAGGATCTGGCGTTTCCCGAACGCACTGTGCAGGAGTTAATCTGGTGGCCTGCAGCCGCACAATACAGACAAAGTCTCTCACGAATTCTTCTTGCCCGCTCTTCAGGAGTTAGGCGGGACCTATTTACTTGCATAGGCTCGTCAGAAGAGGGAGACTGGAACTGTACGGAGGGTATCATCCCTGATCTGCGTGGCTCACTCCGAGCGCGTTCATTATTGCGTTCGCGGATGCGAGAGTCCAACTTGATGCACAAGGAAATTAATTCAGACAATTGTACAGGAAGATCGCGGGTCGCCAGTTCGTCTTTGATCCGGTCAGAAAGTCCATGCCAGAAAGCTGCTACCAGGGCCTGATTGTTCCACTGAATCTCTGCGGCCAACGTCTGGAACTGAATGACATATTGTCCCATACTACGGGTACCTTGACGAAGTTGGATCAGGTCAGCAGAAGCTGATGTTGCACGACCAGGCTCGTCAAAGATCCGTCTGAAGGTTGACACGAATTCTGTGTAGTTGTTAATCAGAGCGTCAGCACGTTCCCACAGAGGAGACACCCAGCTCAGAGCAGATCCAGAAAGTAAGGAGATGATGTAGGCAACCTTGGATCTTGGCGTGGGGAAATTATGTGACAACAACTCAAACTGGATTTCACATTGGTTGAGAAACCCGCGACATAACTTTGGACTGCCATCATACTTGCTTGGCACGGGCAGGTGCAGACGTGACACTGGAGCTGATGCAGCCGGCGTAGAGGAACTCACAGTACTGGCAGGTGCTGGAGTAACAGGAACTGCAGAAGTGTGTACACTAGGCAGGGATTGCTGTAGTGTATCTATCCGGGAGGACATCCCTTGCAGGAACTGGAACATCTGCTGCTGCGCAGCCTCTTGACCATCCAGACGGGAGACCAGATTTTGCAAGGCCTCTGACCCCACACTCCGTCCACCATCCGAGTCCATCGATCCTGGACTTACTGTCAGATTGTGTTTTGGCTGTGTCCCCGGAGGGGGCGCTAGTGGGTCAGTGGAGGTGGATGGGAGAAAACGAGGAGGCTGGATAACGTTTCTGCGCATGAGCGCAATGATATTTATTTAACAGATGATTCACAGAACGGCAGCAGAAATAATAATAACAAATGCAATGTCAATCACACAGCGTAATAGCTGAAAGTCTATGGCAACGGAATGAATAATGACTGGAGAAATGATAACCGGTAATATGATGAACAGATGAAATGATAACTTTGTAAAGATGATTCTGGTATGGAAACCAGTGCAGGTTAAAACATGGAACTTGGCAGTGATGGTGTTAAATGGCAAACCTGGTAGCAGAGGCAGGAGTCTGACTAAGTCCACAGTGCAGGTGGTGAAGCACTGACAGCAAGCAAGCTGTATCACAGGTGGAGGAATGGAACACACCTGGAGTCAGTCTCTACTGCAAGGCTGAAGCACACAAGATGATGATGGGTGTGAAGCCTGTTGATGAATGCAGGTATTGCTGAGACTTGAAGTTCCACGGAGCTGTGTAATAACCAGGAGTACAAGTTCTTAGGTAGAGAGCCAGGAACACGGAGGAAACAGGAACAGATCCTTTCACATGGGTCGCAGGAGTGACACAAAGTCCAGGATGCCTGCAGACTGATCCTGCAGTCTCTCATATACCCCTTGGTTCACAGGCATTGGTGGAGTGAGGGAAAGTGGGTGCGGCCAAGCACCGGATTGGCCGCTGTATGCTGACTGTGGGAAACTGTCATGGCGGCGCCCATGCCGCGGCCTAGCGGGAACGCGGCGTGCTACACGCCCGCTGTCACAGGAGCGCTCCCAGGCCCATGATGGCGTCCGATGGCAGGGACGTGGACGACAGATGACCGCAGGGACCCAGGACGGAGTCCGCAGCGGCGGACAGACGTCAGCTTGGTGAGTCGATTCCTGACAGGAGGATTCTGATGGTGAGGTGGTTTGTTTAAGTCAGGCACCTGGGGAGACACCTGTTGTCCGTGGGAGGAATAGGGCCATTGACATGCTTGGTGAAAATACCAAAAAAATCAGCTCTTCGGTGTGGAAGTATTTCAACAGAAATGCGGACAACATTTGTCAAGCCATGTGTTGCCTTTGTCAAGCTGTAATAAGTAGGGGTAAGGACGTTAACCACCTCGGAACATCCTCCCTTATACGTCACCTGCAGCGCATTCATCATAAGTCAGTGACAAGTTCAAAAACTTTGGGCGACAGCGGAAGCAGTCCACTGACCAGTAAATCCCTTCCTCTTGTAACCAAGCTCACGCAAACCACCCCACCAACTCCCTCAGTGTCAATTTCCTCCTTCCCCAGGAATGCCAATAGTCCTGCAGGCCATGTCACTGGCAATTCTGACGAGTCCTCTCCTGCCTGGGATTCATCCGATGCATCCTTGCGTGTAACGCCTACTGCTGCTGGCGCTGCTGTTGTTGCTGCTGGGAGTCGATGGTCATCCCAGAGCGGAAGTCGTACTCGTAAGACCACTTTTACTACTTCCACCAAGCAATTGACTGTCCAACAGTCCTTTGCGAGGAAGATGAAATATCACAGCAGTCATCCTGCTGCAAAGCGGATAACTGAGGCCTTGGCATCCTGGGCGGTGAGAAACGTGGTTCCGGTATCCATCATTACTGCAGAGGCAACTAGAGACTTGTTAGAGGTACTGTGTCCCCGGTACCAAACACCATCTAGGTTCCATTTCTCTAGGCAGGCGATACCGAAAATGTACACAGACCTCAGAAAAAGACTCACCAGTGTCCTAAAAAATGCAGTTGTACCCAATGTCCACTTAACCACGGACATGTGGACAAGTGGAGCAGGGCAGGCTCAGGACTATATGACTGTGACAGCCCACTGGGTAGATGTATGGACTCCCGCCGCAAGAACAGCAGCGGCGGCACCAGTAGCAGCATCTCGCAAACGCCAACTCTTTCCTAGGCAGGCTACGCTTTGTATCACCGCTTTCCAGAATACACACACAGCTAAAAACCTCTTACGGCAACTGAGGAAGATCATCGCAGAATGGCTTACCCCAATTGGACTCTCCTGTGGATTTGTGGCATCGGACAATGCCAGCAATATTGTGTGTGCATTAAATATGGGCAAAATCCAGCACGTCCCATGTTTTGCACATACCTTGAATTTGGTGGTGCAGAATTATTTAAAAAACGAGAGGGGCATGCAAGAGATGCTGTCGGTGGCCAGAAGAATTGCGGGACACTTTCGGCGTACAGGCACCACGTACAGAAGACTGGAGCACCACCAAAAACTCCTGAACCTGCCCTGCCATCATCTGAAGCAAGAAGTAGTAACGAGGTGGAATTCAACCCTCTATATGCTTCAGAGGTTGGAGGAGCAGCAAAAGGCCATTCAAGCCTATACAACTGAGCACGATATAAGAGGTGGAATGCACCTGTCTCAAGCGCAGTGGAGAATGATTTCAGCGTTGTGCAAGGTTCTGCAACCTTTTGAACTTGCCACACGTGAAGTCAGTTCAGACACTGCCAGCCTGAGTCAGGTCATTCCCCTCATCAGGCTTTTGCAGAAGAAGCTGGAGACATTGAAGGAGGAGCTAACACAGAGCGATTCCGCTAGGCATGTGGGACTTGTGGATGGAGCCCTTAATTCGCTTAACAAGGATTCACGGGTGGTCAATCTGTTGAAATCAGAGCACTACATTTTGGCCACCGTGCTCGATCCTAGATTTAAAACCTACCTTGGATCTCTCTTTCCGGCAGACACATGTCTGCTGGGGTTCAAAGAACTGCTGGTGAGAAAATTGTCAAGTCAAGCGGAACGCGACCTGTCAACATCTCCTCCTTCACATTCTCCCGCAACTGGGGGTGCGAGGAAAAGGCTCAGAATTCCGAGCCCACCCGCTGGCGGTGATGCAGGGCAGTCTGGAGCGACTGCTGATGCTGACATCTGGTCCAGACTGAAGGACCTGACAACGATTATGGACATGTCGTCTACTGTCACTGCATATGATTCTCTCCACATTGAAAGAATGGTGGAGGATTATATGAGTGACCGCATCAAAGTAGGCACGTCAGACAGTCCGTACTTATACTGGCAGGAAAAGAGGCAATTTGGAGGCCCTTGCACAAACTGGCTTTATTCTACCTAAGTTGCCCTCCCACAAGTGTGTACTCCGAAAGAGTGTTTAGTGCCGCCGCTCACCTTGTCAGCAATCGGCGTACGAGGTTACATCCAGAAAATGTGGAGAAGATGATGTTCATTAAAATGAATTATAATCAATTCCTCCGTGGAGACATTGACCAGCAGCAATTGCCTCCACAAAGTACACAGGGAGCTGAGATGGTGGATTCCAGTGGGGACGAATTGATAATCTGTGAGGAGGGGGATGTACACGGTGATATATCGGAGGATGATGATGAGGTGGACATCTTGCCTCTGTAGAGCCAGTTTGTGCAAGGAGAGATTAATTGCTTCTTTTTTGGTGGGGGTCCAAACCAACCCGTCATTTCAGTCACAGTCATGTGGCAGACCCTGTCACTGAAATGATGGGTTGGTTAAAGTGTGCATGTCCTGTTTATACAACATAAGGGTGGGAGGGAGGGCCCAAGGACAATTCCATCTTGCACCTCTTTTTTCTTTCATTTTTCTTTGCGTCATGTGCTGTTTGGGGGGTGTTTTTTGGAAGGGCCATCCTGCGTGACACTATAGTGCCACTCCTAGATGGGCCAGGTGTTTGTGTCGGCCACTAGGGTCGCTTAGCTTACTCACACAGCTACCTCATTGCGCCTCTTTTTTTCTTTGCGTCATGTGCTGTTTGGGGGGTGTTTTTTGGAAGGGCCATCCTGCGTGACACTGCAGTGCCACTCCTAGATGGGACAGGTGTTTGTGTCGGCCACTAGGGTCGCTTATCTTAGTCACACAGCTACCTCATTGCGCCTCTTTTTTTTCTTCTTTGCGTCATGTGCTGCTGTATGGGGAGTGTTTTTTGGAAGGGCCATCCTGCGTGACACTATAGTGCCACTCCTAGATGGGCCAGGTGTTTGTGTCGGCCACTAGGGTCGCTTAGCTTACTCACACAGCTACCTCATTGCGCCTCTTTTTTTCTTTGCGTCATGTGCTGTTTGGGGGCTGTTTTTTGGAAGGGCCATCCTGCGTGACACTGCAGTGCCACTCCTAGATGGGCCAGGTGTTTGTGTCGGCCACTAGGGTCGCTTAGCTTACTCACACAGCTACCTCATTGCGCCTCTTTTTTTCTTTGCGTCATGTGCTGTTTGGGGAGTGTTTTTTGGAAGGGCCATCCTGCGTGACACTGCAGTGCCACTCCTAGATGGGCCAGGTGTTTGTGTCGGCCACTAGGGTCGCTTAGCTTACTCACACAGCTACCTCATTGCGCCTCTTTTTTTCTTTGCGTCATGTGCTGTTTGGGGGGGGGGGGTTTGGAAGGGCCATCCTGCGTGACACTGCAGTGCCACTCCTAGATGGGCCAGGTGTTTGTGTCGGCCACTAGGGTCGCTTATCTTAGTCACACAGCTACCTCATTGCGCCTCTTTTTTTTCTTCTTTGCGTCATGTGCTGCTGTTTGGGGAGTGTTTTTTGGAAGGGCCATCCTGCGTGACACTGCAGTGCCACTCCTAGATGGGCCAGGTGTTTGTGTCGGCCACTAGGGTCGCTTAGCTTACTCACACAGCTACCTCACTGCGCCTCTTATTTTCTTTGCGTCATGTGCTGTTTGGGGAGTGTTTTTCGGAAGGGCCATCCTGCGTGACACTGCAGTGCCACTCCTAGATGGGCCAGGTGTTTGTGTCGGCCACTAGGGTCGCTTAGCTTACTCACACAGCTACCTCATTGCGCCTCTTTTTTTCTTTGCGTCATGTGCTGTTTGGGGAGTGTTTTTTGGAAGGGCCATCCTGCGTGACACTGCAGTGCCACTCCTAGATGGGCCAGGTGTTTGTGTCGGCCACTAGGGTCGCTTAGCTTACTCACACAGCTACCTCATTGCGCCTCTTTTTTTCTTTGCGTCATGTGCTGTTTGGGGAGTGTTTTTTGGAAGGGCCATCCTGCGTGACACTGCAGTGCCACTCCTAGATGGGCCAGGTGTTTGTGTCGGCCACTAGGGTCGCTTAGCTTACTCACACAGCTACCTCATTGCGCCTCTTTTTTTCTTTGCGTCATGTGCTGTTTGGGGGGTGTTTTTTGGAAGGGCCATCCTGCGTGACACTGCAGTGCCACTCCTAGATGGTCCAGGTGTTTGTGTCGGCCACTAGGGTTGCTTATCTTAGTCACACAGCTACCTCATTGCGCCTCTTTTTTTTCTTCTTTGCGTCATGTGCTGCTGTTTGGGGAGTGTTTTTTGGAAGGGCCATCCTGCGTGACACTGCAGTGCCACTCCTAGATGGGCCAGGTGTTTGTGTCGGCCACTAGGGTCGCTTAGCTTACTCACACAGCTACCTCATTGCGCCTCTTTTTTTCTTTGCGTCATGTGCTGTTTGGGGAGTGTTTTTCGGAAGGGCCATCCTGCGTGACACTGCAGTGCCACTCCTAGATGGGCCAGGTGTTTGTGTCGGCCACTAGGGTCGCTTAGCTTACTCACACAGCTACCTCATTGCGCCTCTTTTTTTCTTTGCGTCATGTGCTGTTTGGGGGGTGTTTTTTGGAAGGGCCAACCTGCGTGACACTGCAGTGCCACTCCTAGATGGGCCAGGTGTTTGTGTCGGCCACTAGGGTTGCTTATCTTAGTCACACAGCTACCTCATTGCGCCTCATTTTTTTCTTCTTTGCGTCATGTGCTGCTGTATGGGGAGTGTTTTTTGGAAGGGCCATCCTGCGTGACACTATAGTGCCACTCCTAGATGGGCCAGGTGTTTGTGTCGGCCACTAGGGTCGCTTAGCTTACTCACACAGCTACCTCATTGCGCCTCTTTTTTTCTTTGCGTCATGTGCTGTTTGGGGGGTGTTTTTTGGAAGGGCCATCCTGCGTGACACTGCAGTGCCACTCCTAGATGGGACAGGTGTTTGTGTCGGCCACTAGGGTCGCTTATCTTAGTCACACAGCTACCTCATTGCGCCTCTTTTTTTTCTTCTTTGCGTCATGTGCTGCTGTATGGGGAGTGTTTTTTGGAAGGGCCATCCTGCGTGACACTATAGTGCCACTCCTAGATGGGCCAGGTGTTTGTGTCGGCCACTAGGGTCGCTTAGCTTACTCACACAGCTACCTCATTGCGCCTCTTTTTTTCTTTGCGTCATGTGCTGTTTGGGGGCTGTTTTTTGGAAGGGCCATCCTGCGTGACACTGCAGTGCCACTCCTAGATGGGCCAGGTGTTTGTGTCGGCCACTAGGGTCGCTTAGCTTACTCACACAGCTACCTCATTGCGCCTCTTTTTTTCTTTGCGTCATGTGCTGTTTGGGGAGTGTTTTTTGGAAGGGCCATCCTGCGTGACACTGCAGTGCCACTCCTAGATGGGCCAGGTGTTTGTGTCGGCCACTAGGGTCGCTTAGCTTACTCACACAGCTACCTCATTGCGCCTCTTTTTTTCTTTGCGTCATGTGCTGTTTGGGGGGGGGGGTTTTGGAAGGGCCATCCTGCGTGACACTGCAGTGCCACTCCTAGATGGGCCAGGTGTTTGTGTCGGCCACTAGGGTCGCTTATCTTAGTCACACAGCTACCTCATTGCGCCTCTTTTTTTTCTTCTTTGCGTCATGTGCTGCTGTTTGGGGAGTGTTTTTTGGAAGGGCCATCCTGCGTGACACTGCAGTGCCACTCCTAGATGGGCCAGGTGTTTGTGTCGGCCACTAGGGTCGCTTAGCTTACTCACACAGCTACCTCATTGCGCCTCTTTTTTTCTTTGCGTCATGTGCTGTTTGGGGAGTGTTTTTTGGAAGGGCCATCCTGCGTGACACTGCAGTGCCACTCCTAGATGGGCCAGGTGTTTGTGTCGGCCACTAGGGTCGCTTAGCTTACTCACACAGCTACCTCATTGCGCCTCTTTTTTTCTTTGCGTCATGTGCTGTTTGGGGAGTGTTTTTTGGAAGGGCCATCCTGCGTGACACTGCAGTGCCACTCCTAGATGGGCCAGGTGTTTGTGTCGGCCACTAGGGTCGCTTAGCTTACTCACACAGCTACCTCATTGCGCCTCTTTTTTTCTTTGCGTCATGTGCTGTTTGGGGGGTGTTTTTTGGAAGGGCCATCCTGCGTGACACTGCAGTGACACTCCTAGATGGTCCAGGTGTTTGTGTCGGCCACTAGGGTTGCTTATCTTAGTCACACAGCTACCTCATTGCGCCTCTTTTTTTTCTTCTTTGCGTCATGTGCTGCTGTTTGGGGAGTGTTTTTTGGAAGGGCCATCCTGCGTGACACTGCAGTGCCACTCCTAGATGGGCCAGGTGTTTGTGTCGGCCACTAGGGTCGCTTAGCTTACTCACACAGCTACCTCATTGCGCCTCTTTTTTTCTTTGCGTCATGTGCTGTTTGGGGAGTGTTTTTCGGAAGGGCCATCCTGCGTGACACTGCAGTGCCACTCCTAGATGGGCCAGGTGTTTGTGTCGGCCACTAGGGTCGCTTAGCTTACTCACACAGCTACCTCATTGCGCCTCTTTTTTTCTTTGCGTCATGTGCTGTTTGGGGGGTGTTTTTTGGAAGGGCCAACCTGCGTGACACTGCAGTGCCACTCCTAGATGGGCCAGGTGTTTGTGTCGGCCACTAGGGTTGCTTATCTTAGTCACACAGCTACCTCATTGCGCCTCATTTTTTTCTTCTTTGCGTCATGTGCTGCTGTTTGGGGAGTGTTTTTTGGAAGGGCCATCCTGCGTGACACTGCAGTGCCACTCCTAGATGGGCCAGGTGTTTGTGTCGGCCACTAGGGTCGCTTAGCTTACTCACACAGCTACCTCATTGCGCCTCTTTTTTTCTTTGCGTCATGTGCTGTTTGGGGGGTGTTTTTTGGAAGGGCCATCCTGCGTGACACTGCAGTGCCACTCCTAGATGGGCCAGGTGTTTGTGTCGGCCACTAGGGTCGCTTAGCTTACTCACACAGCTACCTCATTGCGCCTCTTTTTTTTCTTCTTTGCGTCATGTGCTGCTGTTTGGGGAGTGTTTTTTGGAAGGGCCATCCTGCGTGACACTGCAGTGCCACTCCTAGATGGGCCAGGTGTTTGTGTCGGCCACTAGGGTCGCTTAGCTTACTCACACAGCTACCTCATTGCGCCTCTTTTTTTCTTCTTTGCGTCATGTGCTGCTGTTTGGGGAGTGTTTTTTGGAAGGGCCATCCTGCGTGACACTGCAGTGCCACTCCTAGATGGGCCAGGTGTTTGTGTCGGCCACTAGGGTCGCTTAGCTTACTCACACAGCTACCTCATTGCGCCTCTTTTTTTCTTTGCGTCATGTGCTGTTTGGGGAGTGTTTTTTGGAAGGGCCATCCTGCGTGACACTGCAGTGCCACTCCTAGATGGGCCAGGTGTTTGTGTCGGCCACTAGGGTCGCTTAGCTTACTCACACAGCTACCTCATTGCGCCTCTTTTTTTCTTTGCGTCATGTGCTGTTTGGGGGGTGTTTTTTGGAAGGGCCATCCTGCGTGACACTGCAGTGCCACTCCTAGATGGGCCAGGTGTTTGTGTCGGCCACTAGGGTCGCTTATCTTAGTCACACAGCTACCTCATTGCGCCTCTTTTTTTCTTTGCGTCATGTGCTGTTTGGGGGGTGTTTTTTGGAAGGGCCATCCTGCGTGACACTGCAGTGCCACTCCTAGATGGGCCAGGTGTTTGTGTCGGCCACTAGGGTCGCTTAGCTTACTCACACAGCTACCTCATTGCGCCTCTTTTTTTCTTTGCGTCATGTGCTGTTTGGGGAGTGTTTTTTGGAAGGGCCATCCTGCGTGACACTGCAGTGCCACTCCTAGATGGGCCAGGTGTTTGTGTCGGCCACTAGGGTCGCTTAGCTTACTCACACAGCTACCTCATTGCGCCTCTATTTTTCTTTGCGTCATGTGCTGTTTGGGGGGTGTTTTTTGGAAGGGCGATCCTGCGTGACACTGCAGTGCCACTCCTAGATGGGCCAGGTGTTTGTGTCGGCCACTAGGGTCGCTTATCTTAGTCACACAGCTACCTCATTGCGCCTCTTTTTTTTCTTCTTTGCGTCATATGCTGCTGTTTGGGGAGTGTTTTTTGGAAGGGCCATCTTACGTGACACTGCAGTGCCACTCCTAGATGGGCCAGGTGTTTGTGTCGGCCACTAGGGTCGCTTAGCTTACTCACACAGCTACCTCACTGCGCCTCTTTTTTTCTTTGCGTCATGTGCTGTTTGGGGGGTGTTTTTTGGAAGGGCCATCCTGCGTGACACTGCAGTGCCACTCCTAGATGGGACAGGTGTTTGTGTCGGCCACTAGGGTCGCTTATCTTAGTCACACAGCTACCTCATTGCGCCTCTTTTTTTTCTGCTTTGCGTCATGTGCTGCTGTTTGGGGAGTGTTTTTTGGAAGGGCCATCCTGCGTGACACTGCAGTGCCACTCCTAGATGGGCCAGGTGTTTGTGTCGGCCACTAGGGTCGCTTAGCTTACTCACACAGCTACCTCATTGCGCCTCTTTTTTTCTTTGCGTCATGTGCTGTTTGGGGAGTGTTTTTTGGAAGGGCCATCCTGCGTGACACTGCAGTGCCACTCCTAGATGGGCCAGGTGTTTGTGTCGGCCACTAGGGTCACTTAGCTTACTCACACAGCTACCTCATTGCGCCTCTTTTTTTCTTTGCGTCATGTGCTGTTTGGGGAGTGTTTTTTGGAAGGGCCATCCTGCGTGACACTGCAGTGCCACTCCTAGATGGGCCAGGTGTTTGTGTCGGCCTCTAGGGTCGCTTAGCTTACTCACACAGCTACCTCATTGCGCCTCTTTTTTTCTTTGCGTCATGTGCTGTTTGGGGAGTGTTTTTTGGAAGGGCCATCCTGCGTGACACTGCAGTGCCACTCCTAGATGGGACAGGTGTTTGTGTCGGCCACTAGGGTCGCTTATCTTAGTCACACAGCTACCTCATTGCGCCTCTTTTTTTTCTGCTTTGCGTCATGTGCTGCTGTTTGGGGAGTGTTTTTTGGAAGGGCCATCCTGCGTGACACTGCAGTGCCACAACTAGATGGGCCAGGTGTTTGTGTCGGCCACTAGGGTCGCTTAGCTTACTCACACAGCTACCTCATTGCGCCTCTTTTTTTCTTTGCGTCATGTGCTGTTTGGGGAGTGTTTTTTGGAAGGGCCATCCTGCGTGACACTGCAGTGCCACTCCTAGATGGGCCAGGTGTTTGTGTCGGCCACTAGGGTCGCTTAGCTTACTCACACAGCTACCTCATTGCGCCTCTTTTTTTCTTTGCGTCATGTGCTGTTTGGGGAGTGTTTTTTGGAAGGGCCATCCTGCGTGACACTGCAGTGCCACTCCTAGATGGGCCAGGTGTTTGTGTCGGCCTCTAGGGTCGCTTAGCTTACTCACACAGCTACCTCATTGCGCCTCTTTTTTTCTTTGCGTCATGTGCTGTTTGGGGAGTGTTTTTTGGAAGGGCCATCCTGCGTGACACTGCAGTGCCACTCCTAGATGGGCCAGGTGTTTGTGTCGGCCACTAGGGTCGCTTAGCTTACTCACACAGCTACCTCATTGCGCCTCTTTTTTTCTTTGCGTCATGTGCTGTTTGGGGAGTGTTTTTTGGATGGGCCATCCTGCGTGACACTGCAGTGCCACTCCTAGATGGGCCAGGTGTTTGTGTCGGCCTCTAGGGTCGCTTAGCTTACTCACACAGCTACCTCATTGCGCCTCTTTTTTTCTTTGCGTCATGTGCTGTTTGGGGAGTGTTTTTTGGAAGGGCCATCCTGCGTGACACTGCAGTGCCACTCCTAGATGGGCCAGGTGTTTGTGTCGGCCACTAGGGTCGCTTAGCTTACTCACACAGCTACCTCATTGCGCCTCTTTTTTTCTTTGCGTCATGTGCTGTTTGGGGGGTGTTTTTTGGAAGGGCCATCCTGCGTGACACTGCAGTGCCACTCCTAGATGGGCCAGGTGTTTGTGTCGGCCACTAGGGTCGCTTATCTTAGTCACACAGCTACCTCATTGCGCCTCTTTTTTTTCTTCTTTGCGTCATGTGCTGCTGTTTGGGGAGTGTTTTTTGGAAGGGCCATCCTGCGTGACACTGCAGTGCCACTCCTAGATGGGCCAGGTGTTTGTGTCGGCCACTAGGGTCGCTTAGCTTACTCACACAGCTACCTCATTGCGCCTCTTTTTTTCTTTGCGTCATGTGCTGTTTGGGGGGTGTTTTTTGGAAGGGCCATCCTGCGTGACACTGCAGTGCCACTCCTAGATGGGCCAGGTGTTTGTGTCGGCCACTAGGGTCGCTTAGCTTACTCACACAGCTACCTCATTGCGCCTCTTTTTTTCTTTGCGTCATGTGCTGTTTGGGGAGTGTTTTTTGGAAGGGCCATCCTGCGTGACACTGCAGTGCCACTCCTAGATGGGCCAGGTGTTTGTGTCGGCCACTAGGGTCGCTTAGCTTACTCACACAGCTACCTCATTGCGCCTCTTTTTTTCTTTGCGTCATGTGCTGTTTGGGGAGTGTTTTTTGGAAGGGTCATCCTGCGTGACACTGCAGTGCCACTCCTAGATGGGCCGGGTGTTTGTGTCGGCCACTTGGGTCGCTTAGCTTAGCCATCCAGCGACCTCGGTGCAAATTTTAGGACTAAAAATAATATTGTGAGGTGTGAGGTGTTCAGAATAGACTGAAAATGAGTGGAAATTATGGTTATTGAGGTTAATAATACTTTGGGATCAAAATGACCCCCAAATTCTATGATTTAAGCTGTTTTTTAGGTTTTTTTGAAAAAAACACCCGAATCCAAAACACACCCGAATCCGACAAAAAAAAATTCGATGAGGTTTTGCCAAAACGCGTTCGAACCCAAAACACGGCCGCGGAACCGAACCCAAAACCAAAACACAAAACCCGAAAAATTTCCGGTGCTCATCACTAGATGAAACACGTTAGGCTCCTCCCTCTCTACTCTGATCACCGATCCAACGGCACCTTCAGCTCTAAGGAACTTTGTTCTGCAGCGGAGGATTTCCCCATTTACACGACGGCTCCACTGCTGTCTTCCTACGGCGCCAGCTTGCATCATCTGGCGGCTGCATTTGGCCGTGGGATAGCGCTCCAGTCTCCAACTTCATTGCCATCAACGGCTTCGGCCGGCACCACACCTGTGCACTTCCACAATTAGCGGTCACAGCGTCTGCTCCGTTCGATATCCTGGAGTTGTGTGAATCCCCGCATTTAGGGCAATAAAAGGATTTCCACCAGCCCAAGGGAATATACAGGCACCTGTCCTGTATCCTCCTCCGGGACTCATACATTAAGGAGCAAGTCTGGATAACCATTTCTACATTGAACTCCTCTCCTTAGCATCACATTGTGGGCTCTATACAGGACTTCACCGAGGACGCTCGGTAATACCAGCCCCCAGGAGAGGTAATATTACATATTGTCCATTATACATTTGACCGCTGGGCCCTCATCTTCTCTTATTACAGGAGAAGAGTTCTGCTGCTCTTATAACTTTTACATCAAAAAAGCCTTATTTCTCCAGTCATCTCAGTCAGAATAAACCGTGGAGAGCTAAATTACAACTATTTAGTTACATTTCTGCTACAATTTTAAACAGTATCAACTTTATACCCTGAATCAGGTGAACACTATATACAAGTTAAGACTAATACTGTGTGTCCATACAATGGTGTTTTCAGAGTATAGATATTTATTCTTTTAAATGTGTTCATTTTTACTTACTGTTGATGTATTAAACATAACAATAAACAATTTTATATAGATGATTTTTTGTCAACTCTCCATATTTCTTACCCATTTGCAATACCCCAAGCGCAGCCGTTTTCTTTTCCTTTTAAAGTTAGAAACAGTAGCCCCAGTTATATTTGTTATATTGTTCAGCAGGTGAAGTTAGGCAGTAGTTAGTTGTTTGCCGTTAGTTAGGTAAGCCTGCAGTTAGGGAGGCTGCTCTTATTTCATCCACAGAGGCACTACAATCAAGGTGACCAGTAAGTCGTAAGTGAGTATTGGTCTGTGTCAGTTTGTTACCCCCCCCCACGTGCACCGGTCTAAGGGGTTTGTTCATGGACGTGAGAGCCTCATCAACACTCACTACGCGCGAGAGTGCGAGTGCATGAAATTTGGGTAGCTGAGGCTTTTATCCAGTGATGACCTTTCACCCAACTGGTGAAGGTCACCGTTACACCTGACGTATCCCCTTCCATTGAGGAAAAGGGTCGATACTCCCTAATCTGCTCACTCTTCTTCCTAGACTGACTGACGACCACTGTTGTGAGGAGGCATCCGTGCTCTGTGCTTCTCCAGAGATTCTGGTTCATCACAACTTCGGCATCCTAAAGTGAAGTGGTGCGATCACAAGTAAGCAGTGGGACTACACCTGCACGGCAGCAGGCACTGCACTCACCATTCCCCCGTTACATTGGCAAAGGTCATCTGAGCAATTCCAGCCATATACAACATCCCTATGCTGCACATGACAAACACATCCAATATGCTGTTAGAGCTCCCTTTTTAAACTGCTCCTTGGGTGGGGTGCATTCAATCTGAAATCTAAATTGCAGTGTAAAAATAAAGCAGCCAGTATTTACCCCGCACAGAAACGAAATAACCCACCCAAATCTAAACTCTCTCTGCAAATGTTATATCTGCCCCCCTGCAGTGCACATGGTTTTGCCCAATTGCTAACAAACTTGCTGCTGCGATCAACTCCGAATTACCCACATTATGCAGTATCCTCACTACATAACACCTGTGTACTGAGCTGCTGCCACAGATACAGATGTGCCTCAATACTCCATGCAGCAGGAGATGCCTAGTGTGAGTCAGCCGGCAGCTCCCAGGCAGCTACAGGTATGCTAACATTGGATGTTTTTTTTTGCCAAAAAATGCGTCTTATTCACTTCACTATGTGACTAGGACTCACAAGCAGCTTATGCTGATTAAAATGATATGCGGCATACCTATATTCTGTGTGCAACTATGGCTGCATATGATATGCTACATTACAGTGATTTACAGGAAAACATGCATCAGTTAGATTTTAGGAATTTTTGCACATGATTGTGACTCTGAAACAGGCCCATTATATATCACCCATCCATGCAAAAAGTCTGAGGCAGTCAGCAAATATCATATTAACAATATATTGTGACAACCACATAAAAATGTTTTGCTATCCAGGTAGAATTAAGCAGAATTTAATGTACTAGGTATAGAGAACACAGGCGGTGACAGTGAATTAAGACAAAAGACAGTCAAATCTATATAACTATGGAAAAAGACTGCATCAGTGAGGATTAATTATGAAAGTCTAAAGAATATATAAAATTAGTAGTGATGTGCACCAGAATTTTTTTGGGTTTTGTGTTTTGGTTTTGGATTCGGTTCCGCGTCCGTGTTTTGGAGTCGGACGTGTTTTGGCAAAACCTCCATTAAAATTTTTTGTCTGATTCGGGTGTGTTTTGGATTCGGGTGTTTTTTTCAAAATCCCCTCAAAAACAGCTTAAATCATAGAATTTGGGGATAATTTTGATCCCATAGTATTATTAACCTCAACAACCATAATTTCCACTCATTTCCAGTCTATTATGAACACCTCACACCTCACACCTCACAATATTATTTTTAGTCCTAAAATTTGCACCAAGGTCGCTGGATGACTAAGCTAAGCGACCCAAGTGGGCGGCACAAATACCTGGCCCATCTAGGATTGGCACTGCAGTGTAAGACAGGATGGCACTTTAAAAAATTGGCCCCAAACATCACATGATGCAGAGATAAATAATAAAAAAGAAGTGCAAGATGGAATTGTCCTTGGGCCCTCCCACACATCCTTATGTTGTATAAACAGGACATGCAAACTTTAACAAACCCATCATTTCAGTGACAGGGTCTGCCACACGACTGTTGCTGAAATGAGTGGTTGGTTTGGGCCCCCACAAAAAAAAAAGCAATCAATCTCTCCTTGCACAAACTGGCTCTACAGAGGCAAGATGTCGACCTCATCATCATCCTCCGATTCCTCACCCCTTTCACTGTGTATATCCCCCTCCTCACAGAGTATTAATTCGTAAATGTCTCCACGGAGGAATTGATTATAATTCATTTTGATGAACATCATCTTCTCCACATTTTGTGGAAGTAACCTCGTACGCCGATCGCTGACAAGGTGACCAGCTGCACTAAACACTCTTTTGGAGTACACGCTGGAGGGAGGGGGGGGGGGGGGGGGGGAACTTAGGTAAAATAAAGCCAGTTTGTGCAAGGGCCTCCAAATTGCCTCTTTTTCCTGCCAGTATACGTACGGACTGTCTGACGTGCCTATTGGATGCTGTCACTCATATAATACTCCACCATTCTTTCAATGGTAACAGAATCATATGCAGTGGCAGTAGACGACATGTCAGTAATTGTTGGCAGGTCCTTCAGGCCGGACCAGATGTCAGTTTTCGCTCCTGAATGCCCTGCATCACCGCCAGCGGGTGGTTTTAGAAATTTGATCCTTTTCCTGGCAGCTCCAATGGCGGTAGAAAATGAAGGAGGAGCTGTTGGCAGGTCACGTTCCACTTGACTTGACAATTGTCTCACCAGCAGGTCTTTGAACATCTGCAGACTTGTGTCTGCCGGAAAGAGAGACACAACGTAGGCTTTAAACCTAGGATCGAGCACAGTGGCCAAAATGTAGTGCTCTGATTTCAACAGATTGACCACCCGTGAATCCTGGTTAAGCGAATGAAGGGCTCCATCCACAAGTCCCACATGCCTAGCGGAATTGCTCTATTTTAGCTCCTCTTTCAATCTCTCCAGCTGCTTCTGCAAAAGCCTGATGAGGGGAATGACCTGACTCATGCTGGCAGTGTCTGAACTGACTTCACGTGTGGCAAGTTCAAAGGGTTGCAGAACCTTGCACAATGTTGAAATCATTCTCCACTGCGCTTGAGTCAGGTGCATTCCCCCTCCTTTGCCTATATTGTAGGCAGATGTATAGGCTTGAATGGCCTTTTGCTACTCCTCCATCCTCTGAAGCATATAGAGGGTTGAATTCCACCTCGTTACCACCTCTTGCTTCAGCTGATGGCGGGGAATGTTCAGGAGTGTTTGCTGGTGCTCCAGTGTTCGGCACGCGGTGGCTGAATGCCGAAAGTGGCCAACAATTCTTTGGGCCACCGACAGCATCTCTTGCATGCCCCTGTCATTTTTTTTTAAATTCTGCACCACCAAATTCATTGTATGTGCAAAACATGGGACGTGCTGGAATTTGCCCACATGCAATGCACTCACAATATTGGTGGCGTTGTCCGATGTCACAAATCCCCAGGAGAGTCCAATTGGGGTAAGCCAATCTGCGATGATGTTCCTTAGTTTCCATAAGAGGTTGTCAGCTGTGTGCCTCTTATGGAAAGCGGTGATACAAAGCGTAGCCTGCCTAGGAATGAGTTGGCGTTTGCGAGATGCTGCTACTGGTGCTGCCGCTGCTGTTGTTGCTGCGGGAGGCAATACATCTACCCAGTGGGCTGTCACAGTCATATAATCCTTAGTCTGCCCTGCTCCACTTGTCCACATGTCCGTGGTTAAGTGGACATTGGGTACAAATGCATTTTTTAGGACACTGGTGACTCTTTTTCTGACGTCTGTGTACATTCTCGGTATCGCCTGCCTAGAGAAGTGGAACCTAGATGGTATTTGGTACTGGGGACACACTACCTCAAGCAATTCTCTAAGTCCCTGTGAACTAACATGGGATACCGGATGCACGTCTAACACCAACACAGCTGCCAAGGCCTGAGTTATCCTCTTTGTAACAGGATGCCTACTGTGATATTTCATCGTCCTCGCAAAGGACTGTTGGACAGTCAATTGCTTACTGGAAGTAGTACAAGTCGTATTCCGACTTCCCCTCTGGGATGACGATCGACTCCCAGCAGCAATAACAGCAGCACCAGAAGCAGTAGGCGTTACACTCAAGGATCCATCGGAGGAATCCCAGTCAGGAGAGGACTCGTCAGACTTGCCAGTGACATGGCCTGCAGGACTATTGGCATTCCTGTCTAAGGAGGAAATTGACACTGAGGGAGTTGGTGGTGTGGTTTGCAGGAGCTTGGGTACAAGAGGAAGAAGGGATTTAGTTGTTAGTGGACTGCTTCTGCTGTCACCTAAAGTTTTTGAACTTGTCAATGACTACTGATGAATGCGCTCCAGGTGACACAAAAGGGAGGATGTTCCTAGGTGGTTAACGTCCGTAGCCCTACTTATTGCAGCTTGACAAAGGCAACACACAGCTTGACACCAGTTGTCCGCATTTCTATTGAAATAATTCCACACCGAAGAGGTGATTTTTTTGGTATTTTGACCAGGCATATCAATGGCCTTATTCATCCCACAGACAACAGGTGTCTCCCCGGGTGCCTGACTTAAACAAACCACCTTTCCATCAGAATCCTCCTGGTCAATTTCCCCCTCAGCGCCAGCAACACTCATATCCTCATCCTTGTGTACTTCAACAGTGACATCTTCAATTTGAATATCAGGAACTGTACTGTGGGTGCTCCTTCCAGCACTTGCAGGGGGCGTGCAAATGGTGGAAGAAGCCACCTCTTCCCGTCCAGTGTCGGGAAGGTCAGGCATCGCAACTGACACAATTGGACTCTCTTTAGGCATTTGTGATTTAGAAGAACGCACAGTTTATTGTTGTGCTTTTGCCAGCTTAACGCTTTTCATTTTTCTAGCGGGAGGATGAGTGCTTCCGTCCTCATGTGAAGCTGACCCATAGAAACATAGCAACATAGAAACATAGAAACATAGAATTTGTCGGCAGATAAGAACCACTTGGCCCATCTAGTCTGCCCCTTTTTTTTTATATTATTTTTATCTCTAACTTTATTTGATCCTTATTTCTTTGTAAGGATATCCTTATGACTATCCCATGCATGTTTAAATTGCTCTACTGTCTTAGCCTCTACCACCTCTGATGGGAGGCTATTCCACTTGTCCACTACCCTTTCTGTGAAATAATTTTTCCGCAAATTTCCCCTGAACCTCCCCCCCTCCAGTCTCAGTGCATGTCCTCGTGTCCTATTGCTTCTCTTCATTTGGAGAATGTTTCCCTCCTGGACTTTGTTAAAACCCTTGATATATTTGAAAGTTTCTATCATGTCCCCCCTTTCCCTTTCTGCTCCAAACTATACATATTGAGATTTCTCAGTCTTTCTGGGTATGTTTTGTGATGTAGGCCATGCACCATTTTAGTTGCCCTCCTTTGTACAGTTTCTAATGTATTAATATCCTTTTGAAGATATGGCCTCCAGAACTGAATACAGTATTCTAGATGAGGCCGTACCAATGACCTATACAGTGGCACTATTACTACTTTCTTTCTGTTGCTTATTCCTCTCCCAATGCAGCCAAGCATCTGACTAGCCTTCCTCATTGCCTTGTTACATTGCTTACCTGCCTTTAAGTCATCTGAAATAGTGACTCCTAGATCCCTTTCCTCCTCAGTAGTTTCCAGTATAGTGCCATTAATACTGTATTTAGCTTTAGGATTTTTGAGACCCAAGTGCATGATTTTGCATTTTTTGGCATTAAACTGTAATTGCCAGACTCTTGACCATTCCTCTAGTCTACCTAGATCCTCAATCATTTGTTTTACCCCACCTGGTGTGTCTACCCTGTTGCATACCTTTGTGTCATCTGCAAAAAGGCATACTTTCCCTTTAATGCCATTTGCAATGTCACCAATAAAGATATTAAAAAGCACTGGTCCAAGTACAGATCCCTGGGGTACTTCACTGGTAACATTTCCCTCCTGTGAATGCACTCCATTTACCACAACTCTCTGTTTTCTATCCTTCAACCAAGATCTTATCCATTCAATAATCCTAATATCCAATCCCAAACTTTCAAGTTTATTTAGCAGTCTGCGATGTGGAACTGTGTCAAAAGCCTTACTAAAGTCTAGATAAGCTATATCCATGGCTCCACCTTTATCCATCACTTTAGTCACACAATCAAAAAAGTCAATAAGATTTGTTTGACATGATCCCCCCCCAGTGAATCCATGCTGTTTGGGATCCAGTAAATTGCCGGATGAGGAACATAGGAGAGGGCCTTAGCCATTCCTTGCCACTCTGTGTCGTAAATGGCATATTGGCAAGTTTACGCTTCTCCTCAGACGCTTTTAATTTAGATTTTTGGGTCATTTTACTGAACTTTTGTTTTTTGGGATTTTACATGCTCTCTACTATGACATTGGGCATCGGCCTTGTCAGACGACATTGATGGCATTTCATCATTTCTGCCATGACTAGTGGCAGCAGCTTCAGCACTAGGTGGAAGTGGATCTTGATCTTTCCCTAGTTTACCCTCCACATTTTTGTTCTCCATTTTTTAATGTGTGGAATTATATGCCAGCTGCAAGATACAGCAATGGACTACTCTACTGTACTACTATATACTGGTGGTCACCACAATGCAACACTGTACTACTATATACTGGTCCCCACAATGCAGCAAAGATATTGAGCACTGATCCAGAGAATAGAACTGAGTCTGACACGGATCTGCAAGATACAGCAATGCACAACTGTTCTATACTACTATATACTGGTGGTCACCACAATGCAGCACTGTACTACTATATACTGGTCCCCACAATGCAGCAAAGATATTGAGCACTGATCCGGAGAATAGAACTTAGTCTGACACGGAGCTGCAAGATACAGCAGTGGACAACCTTACTGTACTACTATATACTGGTGGTCACCACAATGCAGCACTGTACTACTATATACTGGTCCCCACAATGCAGCACAGATATTGAGCACTGATCCGGAGAATAGAACTGAGTCTGACACGGAGCTGCAAGATAACGCAATGGCCTACTGTACTGTACTACTATATACTGGTGGTCACCACAATGCAGCACTGTACTACTATATACTGGTCCCCACAATACAGCACACTGAGCACAGATATTGAGCTTTTCAGGCAGAGAATGTAGCCACATCCTCTCTGCTCAATCGACAATGCACGAGTGAAAATGACGGCGACGCGCGGCTCTTTATATGGAATCCGAATCTCGCGAGAATCTGACAGCGGGATGAGGATGATGACATTTTCCCCCATTCGGGTTTTGCATGTTAGGACAGAAGAACCGAGGCTACCTCAGACCCGTATAAACCACGTGAAGTTCGGGGGGTTCGGATCTCGACGAACCGAACCTGCTCATCTCTAAAAAAAAATTATTTATCTGTCCATAGAAATAATAATCGAAAAATGGCTTCTCTTATACATATACAAATTATTTTCTTCAGATATAAAAATATATAGACACTCAAAATGAAACAGATAAATTATGATGATCATATAGCTATATACAGTATATATATATATATATATATATACAGTATATATATACAGTTTTTATATATATATATATGTATAAATATAGATATATTGTATATATATATTTATATATATATATATATATATATATATACACACACACACACAGTATATATAGTGTATATCTAAAGTAGTTGTAGTTATAGTTATCAAGTCTTTCAGATTCTCAGGTTGAAGTGTCCTAAACTTTAATATTTTTATTAGAGAGAGCAGATGGTTTCCAAGTAATGTCCGAGCCCTACTCGATAGGACTGTTATAGTGTATCCAGTTGTACAGTATATTGATCTGGGTGATCTGCTGTCTTATGATAAAAAGGAATACCTTACAATGAATGTCCTGTGTTCCTGTCTGAAGCCGGCGTAAACACTCAGGGCAGATATATTAAAACTAGAGAAGTGATAAAGTGAAAGGTGATAATACACCAGCCAATAAACTCCTAACTGTCAAGTTACAGGCTGGGTTTGAAAAATGACAGATAGGAGCTGACTGTCTGGTGTGTTATCACCTTCTACTTTATCACTTCCCCAGGCTTAATACATACAGTATGCCCCTCAGTACTCACCACCCATTTCTACAGTCCTATGCGCATAGGAGCGTGGTGGTGAGGAGTGGCAGCAATGATCTGTGCTCAAGGGTGATTTCTCTTTACTGCAACATATACTGGCATCACCAGGGTTCAAATCTGGCAGCAACATTAGGTGGCAGCAGCAGTCCAGCTCTGGAAAGACTGTTTCCTTTTAGAAATGGGAGCTGGCACAACAGGGCTTATTAAAGTTCAATGGACTTGCCCACTTCTAGTAGTAGTGGTTGGAGGCAATGTTATCCATATTCAGGTGCGCTCTCTCAATGTCAACAACAATCATAACGCAGCAGTAGATACTACAGAAAATGTCACGATAGGTAGGCAATACATAGGCAGCAATACATGGGGGTATATTTACTAATATTCGTGTTTTTGCCGTTTTTAAGGGTGTTTGATCTCGAATGATGGAAGTAATTCTTAGTTGATCGCAGCAGCAATTTTGTTAGCAGTTGGGCAAAACCATGGGGGTCATTCCGAGTTGTTCGCTCGCAAGCTGCTTTTATCAGCTTTGCACACGCTAAGCCGCCGCCTACTGGGAGTGAATCTTAGCTTATCAAAATTGCGAACGAAAGATTAGCAAAATAGCGAATAGACACTTCTTAGCAGTTTCTGAGTCGCTCCACACTTACTCGGCATCTGCGATCAGTTCAGTGCTTGTCGTTCCTGGTTTGACGTCACAAACACACCCAGCGTTCGCCCAGACACTCCTCCGTTTCTCCAGCCACTCCCGCGTTTTTCCCGGAAACGGTAGCATTTTTTCGCACACACCCATAAAACGGCCTGTTTCCACCCAGAAACACCCACTTCCTGTCAATCACATTACGATCACCAGAACGAAGAAAAAACCTCGTAATGCCGTGAGTAAAATACCTAACTGCATAGCAAATTTACTTGGCGCAGTCGCACTGCGGACATTGCGCATGCGCATTAGCGACTAATCGCTCCGTTGCGAGAAAAAAATACCGAGCGAACAACTCAGAATGACCCCTTATGTGCACTGCAGGGGAGGCTGATATAACATTTGCAGAGAGAGTTAGATTTGGGTGGGTTATTTTGTTTCTGTGCAGGGTAAATACTGGCTGCTTTATTTTTACACTGCAATTAAGATTTCAGTTTGAATACACCACACCCAAATCTAACTGTCTCTGCACATGTTATATCTGTCCCCCCTGCAGTGCACATGGTTTTGCCCAACTGCTAACAAAATTACTGCTGCGATCAACTCAGAATTCGCCCGGTATAGCGTGCATTTTACAGCAACTTTTTGAATCCTGATACGGTCATTTACTAAGCTGCCGAGTTTTCCACATTCGTATTTTCTGATGTCGATGTGATTCGTAATGTCAGGCAGTGTTTTACGGAAGTGATTAGTAAAACACTGCCTGACAAAACACAAGGACTCCCGGCCGGATCTGTGAGATCCATGCAGGGCTTCATTGTGTGCATTGTGAGCAGTACAGAATGGGTTAAAAACAGATTTTTTTTTTGCGTGTGGTCCCCCCTCCTAAGCACAACCAGCCTCGGGCTCTTTGAGACGGTCCTGGTTGTAAAAATACAGGGAAAAAATTGTCAGGAGTTCCCCCATATTTTAACAACCAGCACAGTTATAATCCACGTACTTGAAAAAAACAATAAACCGAAATACCCGGACCACGCACTGAAAGGGGATCCATGTTTACACATGGATCCCCTTTCCCCGACTGGCGGGACCCC
Source organism: Pseudophryne corroboree (assembly GCF_028390025.1). Classification (NCBI taxonomy): domain Eukaryota; kingdom Metazoa; phylum Chordata; class Amphibia; order Anura; family Myobatrachidae; genus Pseudophryne; species Pseudophryne corroboree. The sequence continues at coordinate 680,110,810 of NC_086448.1, forward strand.
CCGTGACTGCTGTCAAAGAGGATCCCTTCAGCCAATCAGGGAGCACCACGTCATGGCACTCTCCTGATTGGCTGTGCGCGCCTGAACTGTCAGTCAGGCTGCGCACTGTAGATACAATGTAGCACATATGCGCTACATTGTATCCAATGGTGGGAACTTTGCGGTCTGCGGTAGACCGTGAGGTTAAGTGGGGTCACTCTTGTGGTTGGATTATAACTGTTAAGAAGAGGATTAATCTACACAGGATTTTTTGTAAGTATAATTTTATTTACAGGTACCCCGGGATTCTACTGGACAAGAGGACCGAGTGCTTCGTGTCAACATAGGTAAGTATGTATGTATGTAAGTGTGCATGTATGTTTAATAAAATTTCACTATCATGGTGTCTGTGTTTTGTTTTTATTTGGGTATTTTTTTGTAGCAGAACTACAGGTACCAGCGGACCCGTTTCCCCCCCGCATGATGGTACTTGTGGTTCTCCAAGTACCAGCTTGCAGGGGAGGCTTACTGGGACTTGTAGTTCTGCTACAAAAAACAATGTTCTTTTTTTAAAACAAAAGGCTATCAGCCCCCCATCCGCCGCCCTTGGATGGGGGGGACAGCCTCGGGCTTCACCCCTGGCCATTGGGTGGCTGGAGGGGGGACCCCTTGATTTAAGGGGTCCCCACTCCTCCAGGGTACCCCAACCAGGGGTGACTAGTTGGTGATTTAATGCCAGGGCCGCCGGGACCAATATAAAAGTGTCCCACGGCTGTGGCATTATCTCTCTGACTAGTGGAGCCCGGAAATGAAAAAGACAAATTAAGCACCATGCGCTGCCAATAACGTGTATGCAGCCGACCACTAACACTGGAATCTTTCACAAAAATTCCACAAATAATTGGTGCACAAGGAATTGGGAAGTGATAGGCGCAAAACACATACAAATGAGTCTTTACATCTGATATAGATGAATGTGAAAAAGTCCCTTGTAATCTCTATAAGGAGTGTTTGTAGATGTCCTCTGTAACGTCCTCCAAAGTGTAGTCTTTATCTCAAGACAAAAAGCAAATCATAGGGCAGACCAATTTTGGAAAAGACGGGACAACAAATTTCATAAAATATTTTTTAAAAACATTTTATAAAATGTTTATAAAAATTATTTTCCTTTTACTGCTATAAAATATGGAGGAACTCGCTGCTACTGTTTTTTAGTTTTAGAATCTTATTCTATTTATCCCTCTTGAATTTTAATAGTCTGTATTTTTTCTTATTTCTTATTTTTATGATGAATATATATATGGACGTTTTTGGTGTATGTTTTGACGTGATTGGAGGACAAGAAACCAGAGGATTTGACTGATAACACCAATTTCCGCCTAATTCTCGGAGATGGAACGCAAAAACTACTTCCTGCCGTCTCCGCTGGAACGCATATGCACTTCCGCTTCCGGGAGTGACGACTTCCGGTCGTGGCTGGAAACGCCGCGTTTTTGGCAGGGAAAAGAGACATTTGTGTGGCTAATTACAAAGGATGTTTAGGGGTATAAATATGCCTCTCAAAGAGACTACCACTATGCTTCTGATGAAGGACCACAAGGTCCGAAACGCGTCAAGCTAGTGGTACCAGGTGTGGAGAAGTGGACCTGTCTTTCTTGGATGACCTTTTTATCCTTCCAATATGCTGTAGAAAGTCCGGGCTCTCCAGTGTTCCTTCCTGGGAGGGTAATTCGTCTGTCCAGCTGTCAGCACTTTTGATACCCACCTTTGCTTGTGGTTACATGCCTTGTATTCTTTTAAATATTGTGAGTGTTTTGTGAAATAAATTTGTTGTCCCGTCTTTTCCAAAATGGGTCTGCCCTATGATTTGCTTTTTGTCTTGAGATAAAGACTACACTTTGGAGGACGTTACAGAGGGCATCTACAAACACTCCTTATAGAGATTACAAGGGCCTTTTTTACATTCATCTATATCAGATGTAAGGACTCATTTGTATGTGTTTTGCGCCTATCACTTCCCAATTCCTAGTGGAGCCCGGAGCTGGTGGAAAAAATACGGGGGACCCCTACGTCTTTTGCCACCTGTATTTTTTGCACCAGTACCAGGCGCAGAGCCCGGTGCTGGTTGGTAAAATATGGGGGAACTCCTGTCAATTTTTCCCCTGTATTTTTACAACCAGGACTGGCTCAAAGAGCCCGAGGCTGGTTATGCTTAGGAGGGGAGACCCCACACAATTTTTTTTTCAATTTTTACACTAAATAGACCCTTTCCCATAGATAACCATGCACAGATCTCACTGATCCGTGCATGATTATCCAAACTCGCCTGGAAAAAGCAGGTCTATTTTTTTGCTGCTTTTTTTAACGAATCACAAAAAATACACCCGTACTTGAGCATTCAGAGACTAACACCCAAATACGAATGAATAGTAAATTCCCGTGTTGTATGAACAAACAGCTGCGTTTGACCGATGGTCTATTCATTCATATTTCTGAACTTTGCCGTCAAAACCATTACGAATAGCCCAAACACTGCCAAGATTTGTGCTTAGAAAATTCCCGTGTTGCCACTTTGAAAAAAAAACACAAATCGGACAAACTCGGATTAAGTCAGACAAAACCCACATACCAGATAAAGTATTTGATCACTTATCTCTTTATACTGTAAATGTTTTTACTATATGTCCAAAATATATGAAGTAGCAGCTGATTCCATACCACTTCTGTAAAGACAGCTGGGAAGTAGTATGGAATTCTCAGTGGTCTTCAGCCCTCCCCATTTTCTCATAGATAAGTGAACATAGTTAACCTTAGGTATACAATAGATATATAGAAATAGCCCATGATATTGTAGTATGTTAATAAAATCTAAACTTATGCAATCCATGAAACATGGTTGCATAATATAGCAAACAAATAAAAGTTTACCTGTATTTATGATAATGGTCAGAATTCAGATTGTTTTATAATATGCAGTTTACTTGCAATAAAAAAAACTAAAATCATCCAGGGAAAAGGGCAATGGGACCAGACCCCACCAAATTAACATACTGTAGATACATTATCAAATAGATAAACTACACCCTACTCATTTACTCTTAGAACTGGTGCTGCAGTCAGTATTGTTTTTTTTTTCTAGTGTGCTCCCAATGACAAACCATCACATGCACTTATGTGGGATACAAAGAGGAACTGGTGATGACATAGCTAATGAGCTTCTTGTCACTGCTGTGTTGTCACTGCTGTGTGATCACTAATCAATAGAGAATTATTACTACACCTGTGAGAGACTTGCATTTTGGAATGATCATACTATGGTAATTGGTATCTCAAATGATTCCTGTTCTTAAGGATCAAACCCTTGGCAATAATTGTACTGCTATATGAGGTCTTTGTCCTTTAACTTGAGCTACAATGAACTTTAACCTAGGAGAGTTGGATGACTCAAAGATAGACTGATATGTTCATGTTTAAGACATACAGGAAGTAATGGGCAACAAACAACAAGCTTCTGGAGGAACCCAAAAAATGTTAATCTGAGTGTGATCAATCTTCTCAATTTCTCACCCTCAAAAATAGACAGGAGCTTGGTGGGACTCTAAGCACATGAGAAAGAAAAACACAAACGATAGTGAGACAGACCTAGAGAAGTCGCCTAAAGCAGCACTCTTCTATTCATCCAGCACAGTTGTATATTTCACAACACAAACCCTATCCAGATTTAGGACATCCAGGCTGCAACTTCGGACAGGAGCTCCTGCCTTCCCAGCAATAGGACAGGAAAGGCAGGAAGTACAAGGACTGCCCACAACTAATATATTCCACAATACTATGACTCTCGCTATCCACAAGAGGAACATAATAGGCACTGTAATAGCTGAATAACATACATACATTGGGGGTTGTTTTTTTAGGTGTGTGAGTGAGTGTGTGTGTGGAGGGGTCTCTCTCAATCAACAGAAGGGCATTCCTTGTGTTAGCACTATGCACGGTACAAATAGTTTGCTATTTATACTGTCAAATTTTATCAGTGATTAAGATTGTTTTATTTGTTGTTCTTTTCTCACCACTTTGTAAACTAGACCTTTTTTTGTGATTTTATATTGTGTAATACCTATTGTTTTAATATATACTGTATATTGCTAAAATAAATACATTATATTGCAACACTCAAAATCCTCTCACCCATTTATCACAATTAGAGCTGCTGTTTTTGCACCTAGGTGCACCACTCTACTTTATATATATGGGCTTTGTCAGAGCCATAGCTGTTTGGCTATATACTGTAGTCATCAAATACTACTATATTCAAAATACCAGACATTTTAATAAGAATTTATTACATAGTTATAATTTTAATGACATTTTCAGTTTATCACATATACGGTTTCAAACCAAAGATATTTCTATAAGAAAGTCATAAACTAAAGATCTAGCAATATGTTACATGCATTAACTAGCCAAGAAAATGCTTTTCAAAGTGACTTTGAATTTAACGACATATTCAACATTCTTCTTATTATTACCAGCACCAGAAAGACAGTTCCTAAGGACATTGCAGAACATTGTATGGATTGTTCTTGACATTGTTCACTGATGCATTTACAACAATTCATATGACTACTAGTGTGTGTTGTCCTGTTAATCACTGGGTCATTAACCTTAGCAATGTCAATATCTTTTTGCTACCTATTTGAACTATCATTTCTGCCTTGGGTAAGAAAAGATAATAACATTTCAGATGGGGAAATAAGTTATTGCATTATTACGATCACAGATACTCTACCCAGAATCATATATAAAAGTGCTCTGGGCTTTTAAGAATTGACCTGCCTATAAATTTATTTCTATAAATTATAACCCAATATGTGAGAAAGACCCAGAAAAGAGAGGGTTAAACAGTCATTGTAAATTATACAGGTGGAAGAAAAGGTGAAGGTTGAAAATGCCACATATAGTAATTATACTGAGCTGAGACATATGACTCAACTGCTATACAATATATTGTTTCATGATGTGCAGCCTCTTTCCATTTATGTTTTATGCATGATGTGACCCAATTCAAAATTACATCCACAAATACATTTTTCTTTTAGCACCGATTCTAATCACACATAATGCTTTATGAACTATGATATTATATTTTTATTATATGTTACAAGTGAAACATAGGATCCAGAAATTCTATGCATTGCCTAGGACTGCTATCAGAAGAAATGAAATAACTATAGTAGGGCAAATTTTTATACTGCAAACATACATAGAAAACACAGATTAAAATAGATTAAATATTTAGCATAAATAAAATATATATTCAGCCAGATGCATCTCAACATGAATACTTACGGCAGATGAAGAATTGTGTACTCTGTACATACTGTAGCACGTAGTACTCCACTGTAAGTCAGGGCCGTAACTAGGTGTGTGCTGATGGTGCCTTGCCCACAGCGCAAATGCACCTCTGGCACACCATTTGGCAGCACACACCCCCTCCCCGTACGGCAGCGCTACCCAGGGAGGCACTAGTGTAAGTTCAGTCTGCCGCTGGCGCCTGTCTCCCACCACCACCTCTGCTGCTGCCATTTGGTAGCATACACCACGTGTCATTATCCCGGGTGTGAGTTTCGCCCTGTCTCTGCAAGGGACGGGGAGGGAGTGGTGCTGCAGTTGCCAAGGGGTAGTACGCACCCCCAGAGGCGTCACCGGGTGTGATGAAACCCGGTGCGCACCCCTGATCTCCTGCCGCAATTGACGCAAAAAGGGGGCATGGTCTTACACTTAGGGGGCGTGGCTTCACGGGGATCCTGGAATCGTCACTCTGGGGGCGGGCCCAGCATCTCCGGAGATGCTGGGCTTCCCCCAGAGACAGTCTCCGTGCGCTGTCGGCTCCTTTTCTATGACAGGAGCCGGGTGCTGTAGGAGACTTTCTCACTGCAGCACCTGGCTCCTGTCACTGCGGAGGAGCTGACATTTGGTGTCACACCCGGGTGCGGGAGGCACCCCCCACACCCGCCTTGTGACGCCACTGCGCACCCCCCTGTATCCCGACTGTGAGTCCCGCCACCACTGCCTCTGTAAGGGATGGGGAGTGGTGCCACAGCTGCCATGTGGTAGCACACCACCCGTCTCTGAGTTCTGCCATGACCTCTGTAATGGAGAGGGAGCACTATTGCAGCCTGCAGCTCCCGGATAAGAGTGTGAGTGCCTGGAAGCCCTGGATGCCAGATTGTTCCCACAGGTGAATAACACACAAACACACGCACGCACACACACACACACACACACACACACACCTCTCTCTCTGACTCTGCCTGCCTAATGTGAAACAAAAGGGGCTTTGTCGCTGTAAAATGTAAAAGACAGGGACTGCTGCCTAATGTGGAAAGAAGGGGCAATCTGCCTGCCTAATGTGTGAAAAAGGGAGACTCTGCCTACCGTAATGTGTAAAAGGGAGCTCTGTGGCCATGCCTTTCCCCATGAAGCCAAGCCCCTATATTTTGGCGTGTGCCTACGGCGCACATTGGCCCTGTTTTCTATATGGTGGGGGGGAGGCGCCGATGCTGTTTCTTGCACACAGCACTAAAATGTCTAGTTACGACACTGCTGTAAGTATCGATGTGTGGTACTAAACTGTGACTTAGGGGGAGATGTATTAAGCAGTGATAAAAGTGGAGAAGTGAGCCAGTGAACAAGTTGCCCATGGCAACCAATCAGCATTGATGTAACATTTATCATTTGCATACTATAAAAACAAATAGAGCAGCTGATTAGTTGTCATGGGCAACTTCTCCACTGGCTCACTTCTCCACTTGTATCACTGCTTAGTACATGTCTCCCTGTGTGCCACATTCCTAGCTCATGACTAGCATGTTGGAGCCAGTGCTCAGTGTGTGATGCCATGAATAAATACAATAAAATAACAAATGGGAGAAATAAAGCTTGGGAATGATTGCATTTATTATTTTTTAAGCTATTGTAATGTACAGTTCCATGTAAATGCATTAGCAGTAAATAAATGTGTACTTTGTTGCAAAATTGACACATCGCACAAACATATTGAGAGGGGATGCAGTTATGTGACTGGCAGTCAGGAAATTGTCGGTCACAATATCTCCCCCTACACTCCGAAGCCTCACAAACCTGGCACTCTGCATGCCGACTAAAAGGGACTATTCCCACTCGTGGGTGTCCACGACACCCATAGAGTGGGAATATAACCTGTGACGAGAGTAGCTCACCACCAAGCCCACAAGGGGCTTCGTTGCGCTTGCCCCCCCTGCCAGTATTCTGCAGCCGGGATCCCAACGTCGGGATGTTGACCGACGATATCCCGGCTGCTGGTAAAACATACTGTTATGCACACCAGTGCCTGCAGGAATGTACTGATGTCAGAACTGTTATGCACTCCAGTGCCTGCAGGAATGTACTGGTGTTTGAACTGTTATGCACACCAGTTCCTGCAGGAATGTACTGGTGTCTGAACGGATAGGTATGCAAACAAATGAACTCACAGACAGACTGGGGAATATGACATTATGTACACAGAAGGAGATAGGGTAACAAAATACACATAAAGTGAACAAAGAAGCCCAGAGGTTAAGGAACTGGGTGTCTCCCTAGTATTAGTAATGCTCAGATGGGAAAAGCAAGATGTTGTGTTTTAATACATAGAGAACCCGAAATTCTGTTGCTAAGGGCAACAGCTAAACCCTAAAGGGTTACCAACGGGTGTGGCAGTAAACTCCTTGGTCAGAGATGGAATGATAGACACAAGGAGAGTCTCCACAATCCTAATTCTCACTTGCAGTGCACAGGTTCAGCTTACTGCCACTAAACTGACACCTGACACCTTGCACAGTGAGACAGGATTTAGGCAGGCAAGTCTTAGAATACAGCCGCAAACTTGCTAAGTTCACAGAGTAGTAAAAGAACCCCAGCAAGCTAAACGACTGACTCCAGTCTTACTGCTAGGTCTGGATTGGCAGAGTGTAGTACCAAATTCCCAGGCCTATTTGCAGTAAGCAACAACAAATACAAAGCTACACAGTACTGGCTAACTTTCAGGAACTGACTAACCAACAAAGATTCAGCAGCATCTGCTTAACCTGAGAAGAGGCCTTATAAAGCAGGTGCTGTCCACACCCCACTCAGACCTCACAGACTGTGAGCACAAAAACCAGCACCGGATCCCCTGCCGTGCACAGAGCCTGTAACCACTGCACAGCAAAAGACCCGAACCGGAGTATCAGCTGCGCTCAGGTTACTCCGCTAGCACTTGTCTCCCGGTTGCCATGACGACGTGGCAGCACAGGGCAGGAGACCCTAACAGTACCCCCCCTCTGACGAGGGGTCAAAGAACCCCTACCACCGGGTTTATCGGGGAACTGCGAGAAGAAAGAGCGTATCAGTCTGGGGGCATGAAGATCACAACTGCGCACCCACGACCGCTCCTCCGGGCCATACCCCTTCCAGTGCACCAAAAATGACAGCCGACCCCGAACCATCTTGGAGTCAAGAATCCTTTCAACAACAAACTCCCTCTGGCCACGTATCAGAAGAGGGGAAGGTCTTCCACTGGAAGAAGGATTACTAATCGCCCGTTTTAAAAGGGAACAATGAAATGTTTTATTGATACCCAAAGAACGGGGCAGATCTAACTGAAATGCCACCGGATTGATAACCCTGGTGATCTTATAAGGGCCGATGAACCGGGGGCCTAACTTATGAGATGGCTGTCTCAACTTCAAATTCTTGGTAGACAACCAGATGAAGTCTCCTAATTTGAAGCTGCAGGGTCTTTTCCGCTTATCAAAAACCCTTTTGGTCACTAATGACACAGACACAAGGGCTTTCTTCACTTTCCGCCAAATACCTCTAAGGACCGAAACCACAGAGGAACCACCAGGCGTGGAGTCCATGGGGTCAAAAGAATTGGCCTTAGGATGATGCCCATACACACAAAGGAAGGGAGAGATCCCTGTAGCAGAGTGAGCCGCGTTGTTATAGGCAAACTCCGCCATGGACAGATGAGCAACCCAGTCAGTCTGACACTTGGAGACATAACACCTGAGGAACTGCTCCAAGGACTGGTTCACCCTTTCAGTCTGCCCATTAGACTGCGGATGGTAGCCTGACGACAAGCTGACAGAAATCTGGAGATCGGAACAAAATGCCCTCCAGAATTTGGCCACAAACTGGGATCCGCGGTCAGAGACCACATCAAGTGGCAACCCGTGGAGACGCACAACATGCAGCATAAATAATTCAGACAGGCGTCTGGCCGTTGGCAGCCCAACCAGTGGAACGAAGTGCGCCATCTTCGAAAACCTGTCAACGACAACCCAGATGGCTGTCATCCCCGAGGATTTGGGCAAGTCCACCACAAAATCCATTGAAATGTGGGTCCATGGCTTAGATGGGATAGAGAGTGGATGTAATGGGCCAACAGGAACCCCTCTAGGAGTCTTATTTCGGGCACAGATGTCACATGCCCGAACCCACTGATCCACATCCTTAGCCACCGAGGGCCACCACACCGCCCTAGATAGCAACTCCCGAGTTCTGGCAATACCCGGGTGACCTGCCGACTTCTTGTCATGGAATTCCAGGAACACTCGCTGTCTTAACCTAGGAGGCACAAACAAAAGACCTACCGGAATGTCTGGAGGAGCCTGCTCCTGTGCTCTAAGGACTAATGATAAGAGGTCCTTGGTAATGCCCACTTTAATACATGATGGGGACACAATGGGCAAAGGCTCCTCGGTGGTCTCCTGGATTGGAGCAAAACTCCGCGAGAGCGCATCAGCCTTGATGTTTTTTGACCCAGGGCGATATGTTATAAAAAAATTAAAGCGAGCAAAAAACAAAGCCCATCGTGCCTGCCTGGCATTGAGACGCTTCGCTGACTCTAAATATGCCAGATTCTTATGGTCGGTGAGAATTGAGACCACAAACTTAGCCCCCTCAAGCCAGTGTCTCCACTCCTCGAGTGCATCCTTAATAGCCAACAATTCCCGGTTACCCACGTCATAATTCATCTCGGCAGGCGAAAATTTACGGGAAAAGTAAGCACAGGGATGAAGGCGATTATCAGACACTCCCATCTGAGAAAGCACTGCCCCAATACCCATCTCAGAGGCATCCACCTCCACCACAAAAGGACGCTCTGGATCTGGGTGTCGCAGCACCTTGGCCGATACAAATGCCCTTTTGAGACGGGCAAAAGCCGCTTTAGCCTCACAAGACCAGTGAGCAACATCCGCCCCTTTCTTAGTGAGTGCCACCAAGGGCGCCACTATAGACGAAAATCCAGCGATAAATCGTCTATAAAAATTCGCAAAGCCCAGGAAACGCTGAAGCGCCTTCAAACTAGTGGGCTGCACCCAATCCAGGACTGCCTGTACCTTGGAACCCTCCATTTGGAAACCTTCTGGGGAGATAATATATCCTAGAAATGCGATTTGCTGAACTTCAAATTCGCACTTCTCCAGCTTCGCCCCAAGCCGGTGGTCTCTGAGTTTCTGGAGGACTAAGCGTACATGCGTCCGATGTTCCTCCAGGGAATGGGAGAAAATTAGGATGTCATCTAAGTATACAACTAAGAATCTATCCAAATATTCCCTGAGCACATCATTCATGAAATCCTGGAAGACTGCCGGGGCATTACAGAGCCCAAAAGGCATCACCAAATATTCATAATGCCCTGAGTGGGTATTAAAGGCAGTCTTCCATTCATCCCCCTCTCTTATTCGGATTAGATTGTACGCACCGCGTAGGTCAATCTTAGAAAAAATGGTGGCAGTACGAAGCTGGTCAAACAAGACCGAAATGAGAGGCAGTGGGTATGAGTTTTTAATCGTGATACGGTTCAATTCCCTGAAGTCGATGCAGGGTCGCAACGAACCGTCCTTTTTACCCACGAAGAAGAACCCCGACCCAACTGGAGACTGTGAAGGTCTGATAAATCCCTTAGCCAAGTTCTCCTGAATGTACTCTGCCATAGCCTGAGTCTCAGGACATGACAGGGAGTACAACCTGCTCTTGGGAAGCTTAGCATTTGGCAACAAATCAATGGCACAGTCATAGGGGCGATGGGGAGGTAGTACCTCTGCAACTTTTTTGGAGAACACGTCCGCAAAATCTGCATAACACCCTGGCAATCCTGGCAAACTTAGCTGCGAGAGCCTGACTGGAAGGCTCAAGCAACTCCTGAAACAATCAGTACCCCAACTAAGAATCTCCCCAGAGACCCAGTCAAATTGAGGATTGTGGGCCCTTAACCAGGGTAACCCCAACACCAATGGGGCAAAAGTACAGACAGTCACATAAAAGGACAATTTTTCAGAGTGTGTGGCTCCAATAAACAAAGAAATCTGGCTAGTGCAAGAGGTAATTTTACCTTGGGATAATGGTTCCCTGTTTAACCCACAAATCTCAATTTCCGATGCCAAGGGTACTAAGGGAACAGATTGTTTCAGGGCGAATTGGCGGTCCATAAAAACCCCGTCGGCCCCACTGTCCACAAAGGCCTCAGTCTTGACAGTTGACCGAGGATCTTCAAGGTCACCGGAATGATAAAAGTCTTCTTGGGAAATTCTGACTTCTGGCCTGACAGGATATTTCCCATCACCCTCAGGCCCTGAAGTTTTCCGGCTTTTCTGGGCATGATACTACCACGTGACCTTTTTTCCCACAGTACAAACACAACCCCTGCTGTCTCCTCCGCGTCTTCTCACGCGAGGAGAGGCGGGTAGCCCCAATCTGCATAGGCTCCTCGGAAAATTCCTCAGAGTCTGAGGTTCCCTTGGGAAAGAAGGAAACCTCAGTCTCCCTTTCAAGCCTACGCTCTCTCAGCCGTCTATCCACCCGGATGGATAACTGCATGAGCTGATCCAAGCTATCAGGCAAGGGATATTGTACCAGTTGGTCCTTTATCTGGTTAGAAAGACCTCTTCGGTACTGGTGTCGCAGGGCTGGGTCATTCCACTGGGTATCATGGGCCAACCTCCGAAACTCCGTACAGTAAACCTCAACTGGCCTTCGCCCTTGCTTAAGGATCGAAATCTGAGCCTCGGCTGAGGCCGTCTTGTCAGGGTCATCATACAACATGCCCAGTGCCGTAAAAAAAGCATCAACACTTTTAAGCGACGGACAATCAGGCTGCAACCCATATGCCCAGACCTGTGGGTCTCCTTGTAGCAAGGAAATCACTATGCCCACCCGCTGAATCTCCGACCCAGAAGACTGAGGCCTAAGCTGGAAGTATAGCTTGCAGCTCTCCTTGAAACAAAAGAACTGCGAGCGATCTCCAGAAAAACGATCCGGGAGATTTACTTTCGGCTCCTTAACCCCTGAAGGTGCTGCTGCTGCGGGAGCTCCGCCAGCGGCCTGGGAGGTGTGCATTTTAATGGACAAATCATTAAATTGTCGAGTCAGGACCTGCACCTGATCGACCACCTGTTGCAACTTATTTTGAGGGGTATGCTCCATATTCCCACAAAATTTCAACAGGAGTATTAGGCTGCTGAATATGTTATGCACACCAGTGCCTGCAGGAATGTACTGGTGTCAGAACTGTTATGCACTCCAGTGCCTGCAGGAATGTACTGGTGTTTGAACTGTTATGCACACCAGTGCCTGCAGGAATGTACTGGTGTCTGAACGGATAGGTATGCAAACAAATGAACTCACAGACAGACTGGGGAATATGACATTACGTACACAGAAGGTGATAGGGTAACAAAATACACATAAAGTGAACAGAGAAGCTCAGAGGCTAAGGAACTGGGTGTCTCCCTAGTATTAGTAATGCTCAGATGGGAAAAGCAAGATGTTGTGTTTTAATACGTAGAGAACCCGAAATGCTGTTGCTAAGGGCAACAGCAAAACCCTAAAGGGTTACCAACGGGTGTGGCAGTAAACTCCTTGGTCAGAGATGGAATGATAGACACAAGGAGAGTCTCCACAATCCTAATTCTCACTTGCAGTGCACAGGTTCAGCTTACTGCCACTAAACTGACACCTGACACCTTGCACAGTGAGACAGGATTTAGGCAGGCAAGTCTTAGAATACAGCCGCAAACTTGCTAAGTTCACAGAGTAGTAAAAGAACCCCAGCAAGCTAAACGACTGACTCCAGTCTTACTGCTAGGTCTGGATTGGCAGAGTGTAGTACCAAATTCCCAGGCCTATTTGCAGTAAGCAACAACAAATACAAAGCTACACAGTACTGGCTAACTTTCAGGAACTGACTAACCAACAAAGATTCAGCAGCATCTGCTTAACCTGAGAAGAGGCCTTATAAAGCAGGTGCTGTCCACGCCCCACTCAGGCCTCACAGACTGTGAGCACAAAAACCAGCACCGGGTCCCCTGCCGTGTACAGAGCCTGTAACCACTGCACAGCAAAAGACCCGAACCGGAGTATCAGCTGCGCTCAGGTTACTCCGCTAGCACTTGTCTCCCGGTTGCCATGACGACGTGGCAGCACAGGGCAGGAGACCCTAACACATACCCAGCCCATTTAGAGTGTGGACAATCTTAACTACTGTACATCCCTTTGGATGCGCCTTCCTTTGAGTTATACAGATTTTATATTAGCTATGAGATGAGTAAAATGTTCATGTACAAATGTTGATATAAGATTGCATGGAGGGGTGCTACTATGTACTAATTATAAACACAATGATCAACGTAAATTTCCCTGGCACTTGATTGATTCTAAAGGAACACTGGATTTGGAATCAAATAAACCAATGCGGATGTCTTCCACATTAACCCTTAAAGAAAACAAATGACACACCTCATAGGGCAATACATTCTGTCTTTTTTAAGAATATTAACGCAATGATAATGAGGACTCCTACCCTGTGAAGGTGCCTACATATGAAGTAGACAAAACAGCATTTGGTTTTGAGTGGGTAAATGCCTTATTGGATTCGTCACGCACCCAGTCCACAAATGAAACAAAAGGGTTCAGAAATAGCATAATACAGTTTAATATATACAATAAAAACAATAAAACGGTCACGTCATTTCTGACGCCTACAGGAAGTTCGGGTCCCGCGCCAGCTAGCGGTGGAATGCAAATCGTAACTTCCGGCGGAAGGAGGAAGCGAGATGCTCATTCTGCCATTCGCGGCTCTACAAATCCGCAATGTATCAGGATTAATAGCTATGTTTTGTTTAAACCACGGAAGGGCCACTTGTGAATCGGATTAAGTAATTTTAATATATGCTCATTGTAGTCGATAGTAGTCCATGTCTGGAAATAGGTATATTTTTATTGAAATTGTTCAGGGTATAAATACCTCATGAAGCATTACATCCTTATGCCTTGACAAAGATACCAGATGTATTGAAACGCGTTGGCGAGGAGACTGCGGGCAAGAGTGCTGATCCCAACCAGTGATATCCTGAGCTCACAGGGGTGCCTGTTAACTACATCTATGCACATTTGTCTGCTAAATTCTTGGTAGACCATTTACCGGGTGAGAGTCCAGTACTACTGCCACTGTCCATGTTTTATTGTTTTTATCTATGGTATTGAAGTGTTGGTGACACTTCAGATCAATTGTTTTCCTAGGCTGCTATTTTGCGCAGTGGGCGGGTTCTCAAGTTTCTTTTTTCCATTGCCATGTACTAATTATCTGGGCACGGCATTGTGTGATGGGTATGGTGAGCTGTGGAGGAGTATTTGCAATTAATTTTTCTGAGGGGGGTAGACACACCACCCTGTTTTTCACATGAAGTCCCTATATAAACTGGATTCGCTGTATTTCTCCATGGCCCTGATTACATTTATCTTTAGATGTGCTCAACTCAAAATACAGACATGGCAGACACACCCATGCTCATAAGCAAACAGGGCATCTTTATATTTAACTGTAAATTAGTCAGATATGTTTTAAAAGTAATCTTTTTTTAAACCAAATACATGAACTTTCCACTATTATTTAACAGGGGTGTGCGCAGAGCCATTTTTCGGCTTTTGTGTTTTGGTTTTGGATCTGTATCTCCTTCATCTTTTGGATCTGTATTGGTTTTGCCAAAACCGCCCTTGTGGGTTTTAAGTTTGGTTTTGGATCTTGATTTTTTTTTTTTAAATCATAAAAACAGCTAAAATAACAGAATTTGGGGGTGTTATTGTTCCTACAGTCTTATTATCCTCAATAACATTCAATTCCACTAATTTCCAGTCTATTCTGAACACCTCACAGCTCACAATATTGTTTTCATCCATTTTAGGCCAAAAGGTTGCACCAAGTTAGCTGGATGACTAAGCTAAGCAACAGCAGTGGGCGGCACAAACACGTGGCACATCAAGGAATGGCACTGCAGCGACAGACAGGATATCAGTTTTATAAACTATGCCGAAAATAGCACATAATGCAAAGAAGAGAGGTGCAAGATGGTATTGTCCTTGGGCCCTCCCACCCACCCATATGTTGTATATTAAACAGGACATGCAAAGTTTAACAAACCAATCATTTCAGCGACAGGGACTGTCACTTGTGGCTCAAATGATTGGTTTGTTTGGACCTCCACAAAAAAAGCTGGCAATGGGCAGTGCACAAACTGGCTTTAGTACTTTATATAGGCATGATGTCATCATCAGCATCCGATTCCTCACCCCCATCAGTGGGGTATATTTACTAAGATTCGTAATTGTTGGGATTTGGAGGGAGATTAAACACGAATGACATCGAATGTGTGAATGTGCAACTTTTTGTCTTTTTTACACCTCATTTACTATGCTGTCGCATTATGCATTGTCGTGTTTTCCGATGTCGATGTCATTCGTAATTTCGGCCAGTGTTTTACGGGAGTGATTAGTAAAACACTGCCAAACTTAACACAATGAATCCCGGCCGGATCTGTGATATCCGTGCAGGGCTTCATTGTGTACCTTAAAAAAGTGTTTAAAGTGTTAAAAATCAGAAAAAAATTGCGTGGGGTCCCCCCTCCTAAGCATAACCAGCCTCGGGCTCTTTGAGCCGGTCCTGGTTGTAAAAATACGGGTGAAAAATTGACAGGGGTTCCCCCATATTTCAACAACCAGCACCAGGCTCTGCGCCTGGTCCTGGTGACAGCTCAGGCACGCACAGCCAATCAGGAGAGTGCCATGACGTGGTGCTCCCTGATTGGTTGAAGGGACCCTCTTTGACAGCAGTCACGGGGGGTCCCGCCAGTCGGGGAAAGGGGATCCATGTATAAACATGGATCCCCTTTCAGTGCGTGGACCGGGGGAATCCGTTTTTTTATTTTGCCAATTTAAAGAAGAGGACCGATTTACACAGGATTGTTTGTGAGTATAATTTTATTTACAGGTACCCCTGGATTCTACTGGAGAAGAGGACCGACTGCTTTGTGTCAACATAGGTAAGTATGTATGAATTTAAGTGTGCATGCATGTTTAATAAACTTTTACTATCACGGTGTGTGTGTTTTGTTTGTATTTGGGTATTTTTTGTAGTAGAACTACAGGTACCAGTGGGCCCATTTCCCCCCTGCATGCTGGTACTTGTGGTTCTCCAAGTACCAGCTTGTGGGGGAGGCTTGCTGGGACTTGTAGTACTGCTACAAAAAACAATATTCTTATTTTTACACAAAACGCTATCAGTTCCCTATCCGCTGCCCTTGGATGGTGGGAACAGCCTCGGGCTTCACACCTGGCCCTTGGGTGGCTGGAGGGGGGGACCCCTTGATTTAATGATTTAAGGGGTCCCCACTCCTCCAGGGTACCACAGCCAGGGGTGACTAGTTAGTGATTTAATGCCAGGGCCACAGGGACCAATATAAAAGTGTCCCCCGGCTTTGGCATTATCTCTCTGACTAGTAGAGCCCGGTGCTGGTGTTAAAAATACGGGGGACCCCTACGCTTTTTGTCCACCGTATTTTTTGCACCAGGACCAGGCGCAGAGCCCGGTGCTGGTCGATAAAATATGGGGGAACCCCTGTCAATTTTTTCCCTGGATTTTTACAACCAGGACCGGCTCAAAGAGCTCGAGGCTGGTTATGCTTAGGAGGGGTGACCCCACGCAATTTTTTTTCCTGATTTTTAACTCTTTCACACCCCTTCCCACTGATAAACATGCACTAATCTCACTGATCCGTTCATGCCTATCGGAACACAGTAAAAAAAGCAGGTCTATTTTAAAACTGCTTCTTTCTACGATTTGTATTTTTTCACGGCAGTGTTTGGCTATTGCCGGCAGTGTTTGTGAATTCGAATTTCTAGTAAATTACCGAGTTGTATAAAATAACAGGCGTATTTGACCGATGGTGTATTTATCCGTATTTTTTTTCTTTGACTTCCAAAAAAATACGAATGCCCTCATCACTGCCGAGATTTGAGTTTAGTAAATTCCCGAGATGACACTTTGATGAAAAAACACCAAATCGGTCAAAATCGGGAGCTTAGTAAATATACCCCAGTGTGTACATCCTCTTCTTCACAGTCTATTAATTCATCCCCGCTGGATTCCACCATCACAGGTCCCTCTGTACTTTTTGGAGGTAATTGCTGGTAAAGGTCTTCCTCATGGAATTTGTAATTCATTTTAAAGAACATCATCTTTTAAACATTTTGGGGAAGTAACCTCCTACGCCAATCACTGACAAGGCTCCCAGCTGCGCTAAAAACTCTTTTGAGTACACACTGGAGAGTGGGCAATTTAACAAAACAAAGCCAGTTTGTGCAAGGACCTCCAAATCGCCTCTTTTTCCTGTCAGTATTGAAATGGACTGTCTGACATGCTTATTTGGATGCTATCACTGAAATAATCATCAACCATTATTTCAATGGAGACAGCATCATATACAGTGACAGTAGACATGTCAGTTTAATTGTAGGCAGCTCCTTCAGATGTCAAAACTTTTTCCTGACTGTTCTGCATCACCGACAGTGGGTCTCTTTGGAAAATTTAGTTTTTCATCGTAGCAGCAGTTGCTAGAAAAAATGAAGGAGGAGATGTTGCTGTGTCACGTTCCACTTGAGCTGACAATTTTCTCACCAACAGCTCTTTGCATCCCTGCAGATTTTGTGCCTGTTGGAAAGAAAGACACAACGCATGACTTAAACCTCGGACCAAGTACAGTTGCCAAAATATAGTGATCTGATTTCAAGAGATTGACGACCCTTCAATCCTGACAAAGCGAATAAAGGGCCTCCTCTACAAGTCTGACATACTTAGTGGAATTGCTCCATTTTAGCTCCTCCTTCACTTTCTCCATTTGCGTTTGCAAAAGCCTGATGAGGGGAATGACCTGACTCAAGCTAGCAGTGTCTGAACTAACATCATGTGTGGTAACTTTGAGAACCTTGCACAACACAGAAATTATTCTCCGCTGTACTTGACTCAGGTTATTCCAGCTCCTTTCCCTATTTCATAGGTGGATATGTAGGCTTGAATGGCCTTTTACTGCTCCTCCATCCGTTGAATCACATAAAGGGTAGAATTCCACCTCGTTACTACCTCTTACTTCAGATGATGGCAGGGCAAATTCAAGAGTGTTTGCTGGTGCTCCAGTCTTTGACATGAGTGTCTAAAATGTCCCGGAATTTTTTGGGATGTCGACAGCATTTCCTGCACGCCCCTGTAATTTTTTAAAAAAAGTCTGCACCACCAAATTTATTGTGTGAGCAAAACATGGGACGTGTTGGAATCGGCCCAGATGTAATGCTCACACAATATTGGTGGCATTGCCAGATATCACACATCCCGAGGAGATTCCAAGTGGTGTTAGCCATTGTGCAATGATTTCCCTGAGTTTTTCTCAGAGGTTCTCAGCTGTGTGCCTCTTACTGAAAATGGTGATACACAACATAGCCTGCCTTTGAATGAGTTGGCATTTGTGAGATGCTGCTGCTGTTGGTGATGTGGAAGACCCAGTTTACCCAGTGGGCCCATCTACCTAGTTGGCTGTCACGGTCATATAGTCTTTAGTTTGCCCTGTTCTACTTGTCTACATATACGAGGTTAGGTGGACAGTGGGTACAATGGCTTTTTTGAAGACATAAATAACAATTTTTTAATGTCCTTGTACAGGCTGGGAATTGCTTGTCTACTGGGAATTGCTTGTCTATTGAGGTGGAAAATAGATGGTATTTGGTACCGGGGGCACAGTACGTCAATCATCTGTCTAAATACCACTGCACTAATGCCGGATACTGGATGCACGTCTAACACCAGCATAATTGTTTTTGGCCTCAGTAATCTGCTTTGCAACTGGGTGACTGCTGTCATACTTCATCTTCCTTGCAAAGGAATGTTGAACAGTCAATTGTTTTGTTAAACTACAAGTAGTCTTCTTGGTCCCCTTCTAGGATGAAGATTGACTCCCAGCAGCAGCTGTAGGTATAGCAATCCAGGATCTTCTGGAGGAAAGGAGTCAGTCATGCCTATGAAATTGGATACAGGACTACTTCCGATCCAGATTGAGGAGGAAATTGACAATGAGGGTGTGGGGGTGGGGATTGCAGGCACTTGGATCCAACAGACAAAGCGAGTTAGGTGTCACTGGACTGGTTACATTCTTACAGATGGGTTCTCTGTTATCTTGGCTCTTTCTGCACCTAGACGGAGGTTTAGTCATGTATAGGTGATAGCTTAGGTTGCTGAGTTTAATCACGGACAGGCGCGTTGAGGCACGACTAGATACTCAGCATGCAATACACATCTCCACCACTGGGTGGCTAATGCTCCACTAATCCAGTACTTTAGATCAAATAGTGGCGGATTGATGTACAAGCTCTGGCAAATGGTCAGTGATGACTGTAATGTTAATATACAGTCCTGTACTGCATACTGTACACACAGATGGTGACCAATGGTCAGACGGAGAGAGTTAAAAAAAAATAGTTTATACAGATACAAACAAACATGTTAAAACACTTGTGTATGCAGACACAACTAAAGATCGTGTATGCAGATGCAACTAATGTGTTAAAGGAATAATATAGCTCATTGACTTTAAAGTATGTACAGTCCACTAAATACCGTGCTTTTGAAATATGAGCATCCGAGTCCCCTAAGGCATAAACCAACACCAATGGGAAGGAATCGCTGTTTGCAGTACTTTTACACATGAACTTTTGAATTTTGCATGCTGTGTCATGGGCTAGCGATGAAGGCTCCCGCCTCCCATGCTGAGAGTCCCAGGTTTGATTCCCAAAGTGCCATTTTTTTTTGTGTTTTCCCGTGACATTCACTTTATTATTATTTTTTTCTTTGTAATACATTCAATGGAAGGGTGCACACAGGTTTCACATACATCAGAGAAAATTTGCAGGAGTGACTCATTCCGCTATATACAATACACAGCGGTAAAGAGCACCCATAGACATACAGTACCAGTAAATATAAATTAGTGTATTCTGACGCAACTAACTGTTCGAGCAACACAGTACTGTAGATCGTCGGCATTAGAGAATCTGTGTTGTGAGAATCTGTGTTGTACTTAATGAGAAGGACTCACTGCTACTGTACCAATTACACATCTACAGTATCAACGCGACTGCAGTTCTCTATGTGATTTTCATACACAGTATACTGTTGCACATGTCTTGTAACCTGACCTGTCTACTGCATGAACTGTGCAGGCTCCCAGGGGGGAAGGGCGGTGGGGGTAGACAGTGGAAAATACAGTGCTTTTGAAATACGGTATGAGCGTCCGAGTCCCCTAAGGCATACACTAACACCAATGGGAAGGAATTGCTCTTTGCAGTACTTTTACACATGAACTTGTGAATCTTTCATGCAGCATTGTCGGCTAGCGATGACGGCTCCCGCCTGCCATGCTTAGAGTCCCGGGTTCGATTCCCAAAGTGCCAATCTTTTTTGTGTGTGTGTTCCCGTGACATTCACTTTATTATTATTATTATTATTTTTTGTAATACATTCAGTACTGTAGATCACCGGCATTAGAGAATCTGTGTTGTGAGAATCTGTATTGTATGTTACAAGCTGTTCTTGCTAATTAGTACACTATTAGAACATACTGTACAGAGATACTAAGGATGGTGATTTGGCATCCAGGAACTAAGGGAGGAGCTTTTATCTCTCTGCATTGTAATCTTTCTAAGTATAATGGAGAGAAATAAAAGCTCCTCCTTAAGTTCCTGGATGCCAAATCACCATCCTTAGTATCTCTGTACAATATGTTCTATTAGTGTACTAATTAGCACGAACAGCTTGTAGCGTACAGTGGCAAGTTTAATCTTTCCATGTATAATGGAGAGAGATAAAAGCTCCTCCCTAAGTTTCTGGATGCCAAATTACCATCCTTAGTATCTCTGTACAGTATGTTCTATTAGAGTACTAATTAGCATGAACAGCTAATTAGTACCCTAATAGAACATACTGTACAGAGATACTAAGGATGGTAATTTGGCATCCAGGAACTTAGGGAGGAGCTTTTATCTCTCTCTGTTATACTTAGAAAGATTACAATGGAGAGAGATAAACGCTCCTCCCAACACTTGCAGAGGGAGTGCAAATGGTGGAAGGAGCCTCCTCTTCCCGTACAGTATTGGAAAGGTCAGGCTTATACATTGCAACTGCGGACAAACTTGAACTCTCTTTGGGGATTGGGGATTGGGGATTTTTCTGAACACACAGTTGGTTCCTGTGCCTTAACAAGTTTCATTTTTTAAACTCTTCTACAGGGAGGAGGGCATACATCATCATTATGAGATGCAGAACCACCAGTCATAAACACAGGCCAGGGCCTTAGCCTTTCCTTTCCACTTTGTGTAGTGTATGGCATATTGCCATTTTACATTTTTCCTCAGCTAACTTTACTTTTTTCTTTTGATTTTCCACTATAAAATATTGCATGGATGATTTTAAATTCCCTCTATGCCATTGGGCATCGGTCTTAGTAGATGACGTTGACGAACTTGAATTGTCAGGACTAGTGGCAGCAGCTTCAGCACTAGTATGTGGTTGCTGATCTCCTTTCATTTGTTCGTCATCCATCTCTATCAACAGCATCACACAACAATACATGTATAAGTCACAGAGAATGATGCACTGTGGTTAACTTTCACCAACAGTGTCACACAACAATATGTGTATAAGTCACAGAGAATGGTGCACTGCAGATCATTTTCACTGACAGTGTCACACAATAATACGAGTATAAGTCACAGAGAATGGTGCAATGTAGATCACTCTCACCGACAACGTAAGACAAAAATGTGTGTATAAGTCGCAGAAAATGATGCACTGCAGATCACTTTCACCAACAGCGTCACAAAACAATACATGTATAAGTCACAGAGAATGATGCACTGCGGTTAACTTTCATCAACAGCGTCACACACAATAGTACGTGTATAAGTCACAGAGAATGATGCACCATGGATCACTTTCACCTACAGTGTTTTGTTTTATTATTCATTTTTTTTTTTAACACTGGGCCAAAGCCCGTGGATGGACAGAGAGGAAAACACCCCTAGGGCCTAGATGGATGCACCCAGTAGCAGTCCCTGGATGTGTACTTGCCTGGGATGATAATACAGCACAAAATATTAATTTAAAATATATTACTTTTTGGGGCAGCAAGCTGAGCCCCCTGACAGATCAGCACTGAGCCCCTAAATCCCCCCTAAAACACAGCAGGCCTATGGAGGACAGAACACAAATGAGAGAAGAGCACACTTTTTATTATATAATTTTTTTTTTGCGGGGGGCAGTGAGCAGAGTCCCCTGACTGATCAGCACTAAGCCCCTAAATCACCCCTGAAACACAGAAGAGCCCCCTGTCAGCACAGCAGAGCCCCTGAATCACCCCTACAACAGCAGGCCCATGGAGGACAGAGCACATGGAAGGACACAGAGCACATGGGAGGACAGAGAGCACAAGCCAGCACAGGCATGTCCGTGCAGTACACTCTCCAATGCCGGAGTGAAGATGGTGCCGATGCACAGGGGACTTATATAGAATCCATAACCTGCGAGGTTCCGACAGCGGGATGATGATGCTTTGCCTCGCTTTCGGATCCAAGGCTGGCGGGAAAACCTGAACTGGGCTCAGATCCCGGCTCGAATCTCAATGTTCGGGTGGGTTCTGGGTTTGGTTCTCCAAGAACGGAACCCGCTTCTCTCTATTTAAATATATTTATTTAGAGCAGTAAAAAAAATGGTCAGTGGAGTCTGTGCCCATCTCAGGCATCTCATTGATTGGTCATAAAAAACGAATCAGAGGAAAACTTGTGAACACATTATGAATCCTTTGGCAGTGGTTAGGGATGCTGAGTAACAGGGTTCCTCTGTTTTTATTTTTATACTTTTTTATAGCTGCGTATTATTAAACAATACTGCAGGTCAAGATGAGAAATTTAGACTCTGTTATTAGTGGATTATTTAATAGCAAGATTACTACTGAGAGCAGTCACTAAGAATTTATTTGGACTAAGATGAAACAGAGGCTTTAACTGAAACCCTCTATAAAATAGGACTTAATGCTAAGTTAAATGCAAGTCCAATTACTTGGAGTCAAATATTTTTTTTTCATACTATATGCCTGCACCCATATTATGTGCATATCTCTGACCTGCGTCTCCTTGTGTCTGGAGTGCAAGTACAGTAAAGGGTCATTCCATGGTAACAAACATTACATTTTTGAAATGTATTTTTTTGAGCATGTGTTTTGAATATTTCGTGCAAAGTGAATGTTGTTTGTGTGGTACATGATATGCTTTAATTTTGATGCAAAGCTTGTCATGAAAACTGGTAACAAACGTTACATAAAAAGACCAATTTCATGGAATGACCCTAAAGGCATATTCTTGTAAAGGTACAATAGTTAGAGGTGGACACAACCACAGATAAAAGCCAGGAAGCATGTGTTGTGGGGTTCTGCCTCTGGAACAAAGATGGCCCTTGCAGTAGGTAAACTAAATAAATACCTGTTGTTGGTACTGATTTTGTTTTTCCCCCTGGTTTTTAATAAAAAAAAGACAATTGAACTACAAGTCTCAGTAAGCCTGGAGAGACAGGGCTTTCTGGGACCTGTAATGCCACATTCTAAAAGACTGCTAACAAAACCTACTAATACTGTGATAAAATTATTTATCTTCAACTGTTTATTAAGCTAACAAAAATGCTGTTTAACAATGGAGCTAACAGGAGCAAACAGACAATCTTAATAATGTATCATTAATAATGCAACATATACTTCCATTCTATGTTGTGGGAGAACACATTTCGCAGGAAACAATTTAGGCTAAAATGTTCATTTAACCCCTTAGGGGCTACAGTGTTTAACCAGTGAATCCACCATGCCTCCCGTTGTAATAATGCCTTATTGCAGTCTCCACCTTTAATACTAGGTGGTTGCTGGTCTATGATTTTGTAGACGCCATATTATGTTTCATCAGTTGAAAGTGTTTGGCGACTGGCTGTGATTGTGTCTCCCCCTCTAATGCGGACCGTATGGCTGACCCGTGCAAGCCCATTCTTTCCCGAAACTGACGGCTGGTTTTACCTACATAAAAGAGGCCGCATGGACACCTAATAAAATAAATTAATAAAATAAATTATGTGAGCATGCAGGTCAGGATCTTATCAATTTTGCGGGTGTGCGAAGCTGGACCCGGTTTCCATATAACTGCATGTTATACATTCGCATGAAAATCCCGGGATATTGCACGTGAACGCGCATCATCCCGGGATTTTTGTCAGTGTGAAAGGGTACAGGGACAATTTCCCGGGTCGAGCATCCCAGGATTTCAACCCAGGTCTCGACCAGGGTTGAATCCGGGACCGTCCCGGGAAGCTGGGTAGTGTGAAAGGGCCCGTCCCGGGATTCACTACCCGGGACTGTTAAAAGGCCTCCGATTGGAGCTTTCATGGGCTCAGAAAAGATGATGTCATCTTTCAGAGCCCTGGGGAGCGTCCTGGATGCGTGTGAGGAAGGCAGCATGGCGACCTGGACAGACCAGGAGGTTAGAGAGTTGCTGAGCATTAGGGGAGAGGAGGAAATAATAAGGCAGATCACAGGCACAGTTAAAGATGCAGTGATTTATAAAAACATCTCCAAGATGTTGGAAGCCAGGGGAATCATCCGCACACAGCAGCAAGTGTTAAACAAAATGAAAACTCTTAAAAAGCAGTTCCTGAAGGTGCATGACAACAACAGGAAAAAGAGCGGTGTTGGCCGTATCGACTGGCAGTACTATGACATCTGTGCCAATATCTTTGGAAACACAGCTATATGCAGTCCGATGAGTCTGTCTTCCAGTTCACAGTACACTGCTACAGAAGGCACTCCAGAAGAGACACAGACAAGCAGTGACGTCTGTCCGTCATCACCGTTGTTAATTGACGACACTCCTGAGGACAGCGACACATCCTCCCAGCCGTCCATAAACACATCCAGAAACGACGACAGCATAACTGCAACCACTGAAGACGTCGTGGATGCTCAGACCAGTGACAGTGGGACTGTACAAAGTGCCATCACCGTCACCCCAACTTTACAGAAAACAAGTAATTACATGTTTAGAAATTAACACTCATAGCACAAATCCACAATTGTTAATCATCCGGTTATGTGTGTAGTATGAGTGGCCAGTGTGGCGGCAGCGTGGCGAGTGCAAATGAGCCCCTTGCAGGATCACTGCACTCATCACGCTGCTGGCACGGTGGCACGCTTTGCAATTTCTGCCCCCACCCAGGGGGGCTTTGCATTTTTATAAATAGTTCAATGTTGCAGAGTAGCTAGTGTGTAGGTGGATTAATGCCACAAACACATGTTTGCTAACGCCGCTATTTTTATATACGCTCATTTTGTATTTCTTCTCTTCACAGTTTACACCGTACCGCCTAGAAGGAAGAAACTGAGCAGAGCGGAGCAAGTGGCTAAAGCCATGTCAAATGTCCTTGTCGACCAACTCCGAGAGATGGACGCTACAATGTCCGCACAGGAGGATGCAAGGCTCGACAGGTTTCTAGAGGCAGAACGCCAAATGCATGATGCATTTCTTTCCCAAGTCATGACAATGCAGGAATGCATGAGTAGAGAGCAGTATGACTGGCACAGGGAATTGCACCAAATGAACATGGCGTTCTATGAGCGTATGAGCAATACCTCAAGAGCACCAATCCAACACCACAACTCACAATACCCTGAGCAGGGTTTTTCATCATTTAATCCTTGCCCATACTATGCCCCAAATACTGCACCATCTAGCGTGCAAAGCACAGAGTTTACTGTATTGCGCAATTTGCCGTGAAACACAGTGAATTTCTTATTGTTGTTATTTGTTGTTAAATAACCACAGTGTGGTCAGTGTTTATGCACAACTGTTTGTGCATTCTTTAATTTTTTATCTATGTTCTGTTTTGTATAGTGTCTACATTAAAGCACTTTTTATTTATTTTTTAAACAGTAATAATATACTGCAGGGACACTGTGGTTTATGATGTTGTATCTACAAGCCTACCAGTGTTTTTTTTTTTTATGCCAATCAAAACTTGATTGCAAATCTATGCATAACATTCCCACTTGTGCGTAACAGTAGACCATGTTTTCAGTGTTTTCTACATTGTTTCTCCATATATACACAGTTACTGGCAATGTGGTTTTTTTGGAAAATCATAAATATTGAAACCAAAGATCAAAGGTGGAATACAAAATAAAAAAAAATGTAATTCACCAAACATGTTGTGCTGATTCTTAAACACTATTGTACCAGCGCTGCAAGGTTGGACGTAATAGTGTGGCGTATTTGTTCTGCAGCGGAGTTTGAGGCAGTCCCAAACAAAGCACCTTCCACATGTGGGTTCATAACCTCAGGGTCCTGCACAGTCCACTCAGGAAGGAATACCTCATTTTTCAGTTCACAGATGTTGTGCAGTATACAGCACGCAGCTACTACATTAGGCATATTCTTTAGGTCCACATCATTGCGCTTCATCAAACAATGCCATCTTCCTTTTAACCTGCCAAAGGCGTTCTCAACCACCATCCTTGCTGAACTCAGGGTGTGAGTATAGGTTTGTTGCTCTGGGGTTAACTGGACCTGTTGGGTGTAGCCTTTCATAATCCAGGGGCGTAAAGGGTATGCAGCATCCCCGATGATGTGGACAGGGATCTCCACCCCATTCACAATCTTTGCACACTCTTTGGGATACAGCCAGCCTCCCTGCTTATCCTCTACGATGTTGTACAGGTCAGAATTGGCAAGAACTCGGGAGTCATGAGATCAGCCTGGCCAGCCAATAAACACATCTAGGAAACTAAAGAACAGTAAAATTTTAAAAAGTTAGAATGTAAAACTCACACATGCAACTCATCCCACCACCCCAAAAATAAACACTTACCAATATTTGTGGTCCACAACAGCCTGTAATATGATGGAGTGCCAGCCCTTCCTATTAAAATAGTCAGCATGGTTGTCACGTGGGGCAATAATGGGTATGTGTGTCCCATCAATCGCTCCTCCACACTGCGGATAGCCTCGCTTCACAAATCCTTTGATGGTATCCTGTAAGCGCTGTCCTTGTGGTAGAGATATGAAGCGCTTGTATAAGGTAGATACAATTGCTTTAGTCACCTGGTGGACTATGACACAGCAGGTGGAGATCGCAACACTGAACAAGCATGAGACTGAGCGGTACTCTCCTGGGGTAGCATACCACCACAATGCAATAGCTAGCCTCCTGCGTGCCTCGATGGGTCTCCTAAACCTGCTGGTCTGCATGTCAAGTGCTGGGGTAAGTAATTCCAGGATGTAGTTAAAGGTTGCACGAGACACACGGAAGTTAGCCATCCACTCCTCATCCTGGTAAGCTTCCACGGTCCTCATAAAGGCTTCTCCGTGCCGGCGATCTCTGGACCAAAATGAGCGGTTAGGCCCCATACTCACGCTCAGGATGGTACTCATCCTGGATGATATGAGGGCTCTCCTCCTGCGCAAATATTGGCGGCGACTAGTAGCCCTATCCAGCATAAATTGCGCCCTCCTCCTCCTCATAAAATATATGTGCAGTATACTGCACAGTGTGACAAGCTGCATCATGCTGTCACTTGCTGTATGAAACATCTGCAAAGCAGAAAGAATCATGAGCTCAGGCATACACACTGGTACTCCGTCGGCCATGACTGCAGCAATGGTGTGAGCAGGCACCACCCCTCCCTTTGTTGACTACTGTGACCTCATCTATGTGAGCCAGAAAAAGGCCATTTCTAATGACATACATATGCATTTGCAGGGATATCCCAAGATCAGTGTAAATGGGGCTGTCCCGGGTCGATCCCAGGTCTTAGTGCAGTGTGAAAGGGGTCAGTCCCGGGAATGCATCCTGGGACGCATCCCGGGAAGCATCCCGGGAGTGACCCGGGTGTGCGAGTGTAAAAGGGGTATTATGCATCTATAACACCCTGGTTTTTTAAACAAAAAGTTATGGGTGTGTTCTGGTTTCCTATCGGAAATATCATTTCTGACCAATATGTCCTTAATGCTCTAATTGCGGGTATAACTGGCCAGAAGAGAATGCTGTTTCAACATATTCAACTCTTTATCTGAAGTGATAATTGGCCAGGATTCCCGAGTTATGCGGGCAATATTTTTGGAAAGATGACTGTACCATTGTACAAACGGAATTTTATTCTTACTGGTTTTTACCAAGGGACCTGCTGGTTTTAGGGTGTCTGACCTCGGTGTATTTAACACCTTTGTTTTAGCAGCAAGCAATTTCTCCCAGTTGTACCCAGGTTCCCTAAATTGTAGGGCCATCTTGTCAATTTCAAACTCCGTTTTGTTAATATCATCCAAAATCCTATGGACTCAGAGAAATTGGGAGAAAGGAAGACTATATTTTGTAAGGGACGGGTGGTAGCTGGCTGCATGAAGCAAAGTGTTTTTGTCAGTGGGTTTTTTGTAGATATTGATGTGGATTCCTGGAGCGACACTTCAACATCAAGGAAATTGATAACAGCATTATTGGAATTGGCAGTGAATTTGATGGTTGGGTCTAATGTGTTAACCATGTTGACCATATCATCAAAATCTTTGACAGATCCTTGCCAAATTACGAACAAATCATCTATATAGCAAACAAAGAATTTAATCTTGCTGGCTATAGAAGGATTTGAGAAAAACATGTCTTTTTCAATCTCAAACATAAAACAGTTAGATAGCGCCAGTGATACACATGACCCCATCGCACAGCCCTGCAACTGTATGAACAATTTACTGTCAAACAAAAAATAATTTCTGGTTAATTTTAATTCCAACAACTGGAGAAAAATGATAAATCAGGACTTGTGTATTCAGCGCTGCTCGAGAGCAGCCGACGTACAGCCTCTAAACCCCTATCATGGGGGATAATGGTGTAGAGGCTAATGACGTCCAAAGTGCACAACACACAATCCGATGATGGTAACACACTCAGTTTGTTTGTGAAACTGGTGGTGTCCTTCAGATAAGTAGGTTGCAACTGAATGACCGGTTGAAAAAACTGTCCAGATACTGGGATATTTTATAGTAGATGGAGTCTCGAGCGGCTATGATTGGCCAGTCCGGGGGAGGCACCGGGTACTTGTGGATCTTTGGAATGGTATAAAATACCGGCACAACTAAATAATCCTGTAGAAGTGTAGTAAGAATCATTGCAGGAATGATGTTGTCCTGGACTGCCTGGTTCAAGATATTTTGAAGTTCCTTGTTGAAGAGGATTGTTGGATCCGTAGTTAACTGTTTATAGACTGTAGCATCAGATAATTGTCTATATGTCTCAGCCTTATATTGCTGGGAATCTTGGACCACCACACCTCCGCGGGATGGATTACTATGTTGGAATAATTTTTCAAGATTGTCTGTTTGATCCTGTTAGCTCCATTGTTATACAGCATTTTTGTTAGTTTAAATACAGCAGCAATGGATATTGTATTACACTGTTTTCATGCTGGTGGCGGAGGTATTTGTATCATCACATGGTATTTGTTTATAGGTTCCCTTGGCAACCAGGAGCACAGCGGGGAGAGCGTTCACAAGCATCAGAGTTGAGATGGTGACGTCATCTACACCCAACTATATATATATATATATATACATGCAGCAATAACCGGCACTCCACTTCATCTATCAGAAAAATGCCCAGGTGCCTTCCAACAAGTTTTTACAAACCAAATGATAGTTCACGAAATAGGCGGCACTCACGGGACCTTATCAGTCAGAAATCATAAAGAAGACAACAGAGACTCTCCTCTGATCAACGTTTCGGTTGTTATTAACCTTCGTCAGGATCACACTACAATGCAAATACAGTGCTTACCTAAATACTTTTCCTTCACCCATCCCGAAAGCCGCCATTGCGCCACCTGCCAGGTCGTCTGACGTTCACAGCAATGCGACAAGCGCCTCCCGCCGCGCCAGTATGATCGAGCGGCACCATGGCAACTGAAAAACAAACCAAACATAGTGCTCAAAGCTCAAACAAAACATTTGAAACAGTAAAAACAGCAGTAACACTAAACATCTGGTTATAGTACCTGCCAGTTGAATATGTCAAGAACCCACATCTCCATATTATAGAATAGTAATAATCACAATACCGATCATCACATTGCACTTTATAAAAAGCTTTTTAATGACAAAACCTCATTAAGGCCTCGTGGAGACACCGTATCTAAACGGTGTATCCACCGTGCCTCCCGTTGTAATAAATCTTTGTTACGATCACCCCCTCTTAACCTCTTAGGAACTTGATCGATGATCTTATAGCGTAAAGTGGTGAGGCCATGAGTGTGTAATTTAAAGTGACGTGCAAGTGGTTGATTGTGGTCTCCACTACAGCCCTCCACAGCCAGCCGAATGGCCGATCTGTGCAGGGCCATTCTCTCCTTAAACTGCCTTCTGGTCTTGCCCACATAGAGCAGAACACAAAGACAGCGAATGATGTATATCCCAAAAACACTGCTACATGTCAACACCTGCTGTATCGGTATCCGCTCCCCTGTATGAGGATGTGGGAATGAATTCCCAACCTCCATGAAGCTACAAGTGGTGCATCCTGTGCACCTATAGCACCCTGGCTTCCTAGTCAGAAAATTTGTGGGCTGTCTGTCCTTAAAAGCTGAAATGTTATTTTTAACAAGCCAATCTTTCAGATTCCGATCCCTAGCATAACTGGGCATAAATTGGATATTCTGGAACATTTTTAAATCAGCATCCGTAGTAACAGTAAACTGCAGGACTTGACTTCTTTACCCAGTGACAGTATGTTATGTACTTTGGATATTGTGA
This sequence comes from Pseudophryne corroboree, assembly GCF_028390025.1. Classification (NCBI taxonomy): domain Eukaryota; kingdom Metazoa; phylum Chordata; class Amphibia; order Anura; family Myobatrachidae; genus Pseudophryne; species Pseudophryne corroboree. Next base: position 680,142,046 of record NC_086448.1, read on the forward strand.
GTCTATATACGAGCATACCTCACCAAAGAGGGTTGGATGCGGCATATAGACTTCTTTCCTCTAGTTCGTTGTATGATGGTCCTGACCAATCCTTCTTTTTATTGTTATTGGAGAAAACTTTAAAAAGAAACTATTTTCTCTTTGACAAAGAGTGGTATTTACAACAGCAGGGGTGTGCTATGGGGTCTTCCGTGGCCCCTGCGTTCACCAACTTTTATATGTTTGACATTGAGTGACAAGCTTTTTTTATTGATCTAACTGTGGCTGTGAAAATTACGTTCTTTGTCAGATATATAGACGATTTGCTTTTGATTTGGTCAGGTTCTAAGGTAGAGTTTACGGAGTTAATGCACAAGGTGAATAATCAGGATGATACTATTAAATATACGTTTGATATCAGTGAATCCACTGTCAGTTATCTGGATGTGCAGATCTCATTAAAACATTTTTTAGAATACATACTGGCTTATATAAGAAAAGCATGGATAGAAACACCCATGTTGCATTTTACTAGTCAACATCCGATATCTACTAAGAAAGGACTACCCTATTCACAGTTTCTCAGGGTTCATCGGATTTCCGATGACCTGGGGAAACGAACAAACAAAATGATATCATGATTGAGCAATTCATGATGAGAGGATACAAATATGAGGATCTCATTACTGCTAAAAACAAGGCCATTAATATTCCAAGGTCTGACCTGTTAAAGGAGAGGCCGCAAGTAAAAAGTAAGAAAAAAGATCTGATCCCGTTTGTGCAATGATTCCATTCCTCCAGTAAGGAGATTGCCAAAAAGGCTAAATTATTATGGCCAATTGTTACTACGGATGCTGATTTAAAAATGTTCCAGAATATCCACCTTATGCCCAGTTATGCTAGGGATCGGAATCTGAAAGATTGGCTTGTTAAAAATGACATTTCAGCTTTTAAGGACAGACAGCCCACAAATTTTCTGACTAGGAAGCCAGGGTGCTATATGTGCACAGGATGCACTGCTTGTAGCTTCATGGAGGTTGGGAATTCATTCCCACATCCTCATACAGGGGAGCGGATACCGATACAGCAGGTGTTGACATGCAGCAGTATTTTTGTGATATACATCATTCGCTGTCCTTGTGGTCTGCTCTATGTGGGCAAGACCACAAGGCAGTTTAAGGAGAGAATGGCCCTGCACAGATCAGCCATTTGGCTGGCTATGGAGGGCTGTAGTGGAGACCACAATCAACCGGTTGCACGTCACTTTAAATGACACAATCATGGCCTCACTACTTTACGCTATAAGATCATCAATCAAGTTCCTAAGAGGTTAGGAGGGGGTGATCGTAACAAAGATTTATTACAACGGGAGGCTCAGTTAATACACCGTTTAGATACGGTGTCTCAGCGAGGCCTTAATGAGGTTTTGTCATTAAAAAGCTTTTTATAAAGTGCAATGTGATGATCGGTATTGCTATCAGTTAGCCACAGTGTATCAAGTGAATATATACAGCTGAGTGTCTTTAGTACACATCAGGATAGATTGTGATTATTACTATCCTATAATATGGAGATGTGGGTTCTTGACATATTCAACTGTGGCAGGTACTATAACCAGATGTTTATTGTTACTGCTGTTTTTACTGTTTTTAATGTTTTGTTTGAGCTTTGAGCACTATGTGTTGGTTTGTTTTTCAGTTGCCATGGTGCCGCTCGATCATACGGGTGTGCCGGGAGGCGGGCGTCGCATTGCTGTGACATCAGACGACCCGGCGGGCGGCGCAATGGCGGCTTTCGGGATGGGTGAAGGAAAAGTATTTAGGTAAGCACTGTATTTGCACTGTGATGTGATCCTGACGAAGGTTAATAACAACCAAAATGTTGATCAGAGGAGAGTCAGAGGAGAGTCTCTGTTGTCTTCCTTATGATTTCTGACTGATAAGGTCCCGTGAGTGCCGCCTATTCCGTGAACTCTATATATATATATAGTATATGCTAGAGATGTGCTCCGAGTATTCTGGTTCAGATTTGGATTTCGGTCTGATCTAAAAACCATAAAAACAATAATACGGATATAATCATGTAATTTGGCAATCCAAAACCCAAAACTTAAGATCCAATCCATGACTCGGTTCAGATTGGATATCATTCTAATATCTGGACTAGGTTTTGGTTTGGTTTAGAGCCACAAAATTTGGGTAGATTCAGATTTCTGTAGAAATGTAAGTAGAAGTGTTAAAATGCTTACTGTTGGACATTAATTTCCCTAAGAGGATTTCCATTATTACTTCATATTCCAGATATCTGAGGACTGGAACATGGAGTTTAAGCCTGGGGAGCTTTATGGGGGTTTTGAGCTAAGAAATTTTTTTCACATAGATTAAAATGAATTTGCCCTTACAGCAGATACCACTGTTCCTTAACCATTACATTAAGGACCTAGGAGTGTACTCTCATTCTCATTCTCATGCACTATTCTGTATATTGTTTTGAATTACTTTATCAATTAGGTTCTCTATTTTATAGAAGCTTTAATAAATGTAAAAAAATACACCAGGGTCTCAACTTCCTTCCTACTTACGCTGTAATATTCATTTTAGGTACAAGAAGAAAGCATGGCTAAATGTTCACACACATCTAAAGCATGATCCCTAGTCTCCCCATTCTTCTCCTCCCAAACCACTTTCGGGTAACCCAAACTTTGTTCCTTCTCTGGAAAATACAGTCTACATAACTTGGTCTCAAAAGGGTATTATGTCTGTTAGGATGTCTGACCCAGGTGGCCATCTCCTCTCCTTCACGGAGCTGCAAAACAAATTTGCTTTTCCCCGCTCACAATTCTTTATTTATCTACAAGTCTGCCATTATGGTCAATCTTTTGATATTCCCCTAGTACCACTGTAACCCCCAGATATTTTAAAAATGATCTTTTTTATTTGTAGGTTATTTACATGTAGGATTCGTCATCTTTACCCCAACCTAATTGAATTGACTCTTCATACCTGGTCTTTGATTTTACAGGCATGGAGTCTGGAACTTCCATATTTGCCCTACTTTCATGGATGCACGGATACAAAGCGGATAGTCGCTCAGCGATGGGTTTGTGTGTAGAATCCTTTTCGCACGGGCGTTCAAGTGACCGTTTTCTGGGAGTGGTTGGAAAAACGCATGCATGTCCATGCGTTTGCAGGGAGGGTTCCTGACCTCAATTCCGGTCCCGGACAGGCTGAAGTGTTTGCAGCGGCTGAGTAAGTCCTGGGCTACTCACAGATTGCACAAAATCTGTTTGTGCAGCTCTGCTACACATGCGTTTGCACACTTGCAAAGCGAAAATACACTCCCCTATGAGCAGCGACTATGCGAACGCAGGACTGCAAAAAACCCTAGCAAGCAAGCAGGACTGAATTAGGCCCTTTGTACCCTCTGATAAGGGTGACTGCATTAAGTGTGGTCAGTCTGATGCATCTCTTTCCCATAATATGCGGTACTTTGGCAAAATTGTCAAATTCTGGAATAAAAAGTTTAAATTACCTGAATCTGAGTCTTTACTTTCACTTAACTAAAAATGATGCATCACTAGCTCATTGGAAACCTTTTTTGAAAGTCATGGATAAAGTAGCCAAACATCTTATACTTAAACATTGTATCTCACAATCCTCTCCCTCCATATCTGAGTTTAGGATGGCTATACTAGACCTACTCTACCATAAATCACATATGGCCACTTATAGCTTATGTCTTTTGCCAGAAAATAGGGAGTAAGTTATTATTATATGCCATATAGTGGTGTTTACTTTCTTATTCCCATATTTTTCTGTTTATTTTATATTTCTTCTCCCCTTTTTCTTTCCTCTTCTTTCTCTTTTTCCTCTTTATTGTCTACTTCATTTTTTATATTGTTGCTCTACTTACATTGTACTACTATTTTATAAAAAAAAGACAGCAACATTTATTTCTGCAATGTCAAGATAATCTGCTGTAACATATGTTGTGGATGCATTTTCTGTTGACCTTGATGAACTGAATGTTTATTTCTCTGATTGCTATTTAATAAACAGGTTAAAAAAAATTCCTGCTTTCTTTCACATAATGTATATATTACTCATGGACAGCATTGCCACCCATTAAGCAGTTCTCCATATTATAAGCATTACAATTTATAAGTAGTGGTTTGAGGTTCCATATAAACCCTATTAACCCAGTACAGAAACACCTTACCCTTTTCCAATTCTTTGTCCTCATTAATCTTTGTCATTTTAACCACTTTCCCTGGTGCCATGATGCTGGTCCTTCCCTGACATTATCACATCTGATGTGACTAGTCAGAAATGCCCACTTGGTGCCTGCAGGAATCTAATCTTCCACCATCTTACAATCTCAGAGGGACATACTGACCCATCTACATCTTTATTCCATCCCCCAGTGCCTGCTGTGTAGTCAATGACTGCTGATCAGGGAGCCTATCTGCACACCCCCACCTCAAGGGGGCAGAGAGGAGAAATGTAGTAGCCATCAGCCTCCCAGTATACACCAGGTGGCTTTAGAGAGGACAGCTGCCAGTGAAATGTAAAACTGTGATGTTGCATTGTTCTGACAATCAATTGTTCAATATATGGCAGATGATATTTTGAAAAATCAATATCAATGGTGTGTTTAAAAAAAAGATTTTATTTTTAATTTTTTTACAGAATCATGTTGGATGAATTTTAAATCGACGTTCTTAGCTTAATTCACTCTTGACAATGTCTAAAAATTGACAATGTCTAAGCTGTGTTTAAAATAATATTAGTCAGTTAAGTGGTTAAAATTATCATTTTGTATCTGCATAAACATTTTAATGAAGCTCAAGTCAGATGTTACAATGTTGTGCTTACTGTTCCCTAAGTGCCCCTCACCAAGACATTAGATATAATATCTATTCTATTAGAACCAAGCCCAACTCTCCCTCTAGTTTAGTGGTTCCCAAAGTTTTTTGAATCACAGTGCTCTAGAGTATGAGAATGTTTTTCATGGCACCCCTAGGCCAAAAGTTAATTATTAAGAAATTTAGAAAGAAATATTAACTTAAGTAATTTGTGTTTATACTGTATGTCATCCTTAGGTTCAGTTGTGTGGTGAGGGATAAGATTTGCTTCTGTTTGTCCACAAATTTTATTATTGGCAGCCAACAGCACTGGTTTTGGTCCTGAACCACCAATCCATGGCACCCTTGCAACTGTCCAAAGGCACCCCAGGTGCCACGGCACACAGTTTGAGAACCACTGCTCTAGTTGATTATTCTTCTACTGTACCATTGAAAGGTCCTTTCAAATATTTTTTTTCTTATTAGAATAATGAGTTTACATGTTACAATTTATACTTAGATTGTTAACATTTTCCATGATTTCTCTGCTGTCCTATCATTTTAATTTACAGGAAAGAAATTATCATTATCATTATATTTTGGTAAATGCATGTAAAGTGGTTTATCAAACCCCCATATTTATTAGAGATGAGCAGGTTCAGATCTCCGATACCCAAATCCCTCCAGACTTAAGGATACGAGCCCGAATCTGAGTCTGACTCAGGACTTCCCACCAGACTCGGATCCCAGAGGAAGGTAAAATATCATTATCCCGGTGTTGGATTCTTGTAGGTTTTGGATTCCATATAAGGAGCCACGTGTCACTGACATTTTCACTCAGACTTGGAGAGGTAGGGAGAGAGACCTCTCTCTGTGGGTTGTGCCATTGGGTGGAATCAGTGTGTGCTCTTTAGGGGTGCTGTCCTGTGTGCTATTAGGGGTGCTGTACAGGGGTGCTGTCCTGTAGTGACCTGTGCTGTTAGGGGTGCTGTACAGGGTTGCTGTCCTGGGGTGTCCAGTGCTGTTTGGGGTGCTGTATAGAGGTATTGCTGTCCTCTGCTGAATATGGATGCTGTCCTGTGGTGTCCAGTGCTGTTTAGGGTGTTGTACAGGGGTGTTGTCCTGTGCTGTAAAGGGGCACTGTTCTGTGTGCTGTAAAAATACAGGGGTGTTGTAAGAATAAAGAAACACTGGCCCTGTGCTGTATGCTGTAAAAATACAGGGGTGTTGTTAAAATACAGGGTGCTGTGAAAATACAGGGGTGCTGTGTCCCTGTCCTGTATGCAGTAAAAATACAGGGATGTTGTAAATATAAAGGAACACTGGCACTGTCCTGTATGCTGTAAATATGCAGGGGTTTTGTAAACATACAGGGGTGCTGTAATAATACAAGGGTGCTGTTAAAAAATATAGGGGGGCTGTGTCCCTGTCCTGTATGCTGAAAAAATACAGGGGTGTTGTAAAAATAAAGGAACAATGGCACTGTCCTGTATGCTGTAAAAATACAGGGTGTTGGCCCTGTACCATATGCTGGAAAAAATACAGTGGTGCTATAAAAATAAAGAAACACTGGCCCTATCTTGTAAGCTGTAAAAATACAGGGGTGTTGTGAAAATATAGGGGTGCTGCATAAATACAAGGGTGCTGTGAAAATACAGGGGTGCTGTGTCCCTGTCCTGTATACTGAAAAAATACAGGGATGTTCTTAAAATAAAGTAACATTGGCCCTGTCCTGTATGCTGTAAATATACAGGGGTGTTGTAAACATACAAGGGTGCTGTAATAATACAAGGGTGCTGTTAAAAAATATAGGGGGGCTGGGTCCCTGTCCTGTATGCTGAAAAAATACAGGGGTGTTGTAAAGATAAAGGAACACTGGCCCTGTCCTGTATGCTGTAAAAATACAGTGGTGTAAAAATAAAGGAACACTGGCACTGTCCTGTATACTTTAAACATAAAGGGATGTTGTAAAAATACAAAGGTAATGTGAAAAAATAGGGGTGCTTTGTCCCTGTCCAGTATGCTGTAAAAAAACAGGAGTGTTGTAAAAATAAAGGAACACTGGCCCTGTCCTGTATACTATAAAAAATACAGGGGTGTTGTAAAAATATATGGGTGCTGTGAAAATGCAGCAGCGCTGTGTCTCTGTCCTTTATGCTGTAAAAATACAGCGGTGATGGCCCTGTCCTGTATGCAGTAAAAATACAGGGGTGCTGTAAAAATAGAGGGGTGTTGTAAAAATAAAGGAACAATGGCCCTGTCCTGTATGCTGTAAAAATACAGGGGTTTTGTAAAAATAAAGGAACACTGTCCCTGTACTGCATGCTGTAAAAATACAGGGGTGTTGTAAAAATAAAGGAACACTGGTCCTGTACTGTATGCTGTAAAAATGCAGGGGTGTTGTGAAGATACAGTGGTGCTATCTCTTTCCTTTATGCTGTAAAAAAAGGGTGTTGTTAAAATAATGGAACACTGGCCCTTTTCTGTATGGTGTAAAAATACAGGGGTGTTGTAAAAATACAATGGTGCTGTGAAAATACAAGGGTGCTGTGACCCTATCCTGCATGCTGTAAAAATACAGGGGTTCTGTCCCTTTACTGTATACTGTAAAAATACAAGGATGCTGTAAAAATAAAGAAACACTGGCCCTGTCCTGTATGCTGTAAAAATACAGGGGTTTTGTTAAAATAAAAAGGTGCTTTGAAAATACAGGGATGCTGTGTCTCTGCCCAGTATGCTGTAAAAATACAGGGGTGTTTTTAAAATAAAGGAACACTGGCCCTGTCCTGTATGGTATAAAAATACAGGGGTGATGTAAAGATACAGTGGTGCTGTGAAAATACAGGGGTGCTGTGTCCCGGTCCTGTATGCTGTAGAAATACTGGGGTGCTGGCCCTGTACCATATGCTGTAAAAATAAAGAAAATAAACTGGCCCTGTCCTGTATGGTATAAAAATACAGGCGTGTTGTGAAAATACAGGGGTGCTGTAAAAATACAAGGGTGCTGTGTCCCTGTCCAGTAAGCTGTAAAAATGCAGGAGTGTTGTAAAAATAAAAGAACATTGGCCCTGTCCTGTAAACTGTAAAAATACAGGGGTGTTGTAAAAAAAATACAGGGGTGCTGAGAAAATACAGCGGTGCTGTGTCTCTGTCCTTTATGCTGTAAAAATACAGTGGTGCTAGCCCTGTCTTGTATGCAGTAAAAATACAGGGGTGTTGTAAAAATACAGGGGTGTTGTAAAAATAAAGGAACAATGGCCCTGTCCTGTATGCTGTAAAAATACAGAGGTGTTGTAAAAATAAAGGAACAGTGTCCCTGTCCTGTATGCTGTAAAATACAAGGGTGTTGTGAAAATACAGTGGTGCTGTCTCTTTGCTTTATGCTGTAAAAAAACAAAGGTGTTGTTAAAATAGCGGAACACTGGCCCTTTTCTGTACGGTGTAAAAATACAGGGGTGTTGTAAAAATAGAGGGGTGTTATAAAAATAAAGGAACACTGGTCCTGTCATGTATGCTGTAAAAATACAGGGGTATTGTAAAAATAAAGGAACAGTGTCCCTGTCCTGCATGCTGTAAAAATACAAGGGTGTTGGAAAATAAAGGAACACTGGTCCTGTACTGTATGCTGTAAAAATAGATAGGTGTTGTGAAAATACAGTGGTGCTGTCTCTTTCCTTTATGTTGTAAAAAACAAGGGTGTTGTTAAAATAACGGAACACTGGCCCTTTTCTATACAGTGTAAATATACAGGGGTGTTGTAAAAATACAATGGGGCTGTGAAAATACAGGGGTGCTGTGTCCCTGTCCTGCATGCTGTAAAAATACTGGGGTGCTGTCCCTGTACTGTATACTGTAAAAATACAGGGGTGCTGTAAAAATAAAGAAACACTGGCCCTGTCCTGTATGCTGTAAAAATACAGGGGTTATGTGAAAATACAGGGTTGCTGTGAATATACATTGGTTCTGTGTCCCTTTCCTGTATACTGTAAAAATATAAGGTTGTTGTTAAAATAAAGGAACACTGGCCCTGTCCTGTATGCTGTAAAAATATAGGGAAGTTGTTAAAATACAGGGGTGCTGTGAAAATACAGGGATGCTGTGTCCTTGTCCTGTATGCTGTAAATATGCAGGGGTGTTGTAAAAATAAGAGAACAATGGCCCTGTCCTGTATGCTGCAAAAATACAGAGGTGTTGTAAAAATACAGGGGTGCTTTTAAAATACAGCTGTGCTGGACCTTTCCTGTATGCATTAAAAATACAGGGGAGTTGTAAAAATACAGGGATGTTGTAAAAATAAAGGAATACTGGTCCTGTCCTGTATGCTGTTAAAATACAACGGTGCTGTGAAAATACAGGGGTGATGTTTTCCTGTCCTGTATGCTGTAAAAATATAGGGGTGCTTTCCCTGTACTGTATACTGTAAAAATGCAGAGGTGCTGTAAAAATAAAGAAACACTATCCCTGTCATGCATGCTGTAAAAATACAAGGGTGATGTGAAAATACAGAGGTGCTGTAAAAATACAAGGGTACTGTGAATATACAGGGATTCTGTGTCCCTGTCCTGTATAAAGTAAAAAATATAGGGTTGTTAAAATAAAGGAACACTGGCCCCGTCCTGTATGCTGTAAAAAAGCAGGGGTGTTGTTAAAATATAGGAACACTTGCCTTTTCCTGTATGCTGTAAAAATAAAGGGATGTTGTTAAAATACAGGGGTGCTGTGAAAATACAGGGGTGCTGTGTCCCTGTCCTGTATACTGTAAAAATGCAGCGGTGTTGTAAAAATAAAGGAAACTTTGGCTCTGTCCTGTATGCTGTAAAAATACAGGGGTGTTGTCAAAGTACAAGGGTGGTGTGGAAATACAGGGGTGCTTTTTCCCCTGTCCTGTATACTGTAAAAATATAGGGGTGCTTTCCCTGTACTGTATACTGTAAAAATACAGGGGTGCTGTAAAAATAAAAAAACACTATCCCTGTCCTGTATGCTGTAAAAATTCAAGGGTGCTGTAAAAATACAGGGGTGCTGTGAATATACAGGGGTTCTGTGTCCCTGTCCTGTATAATGTAAAAAATATAGGGTTTGTAAAAATAAAGGAACACTGGCCCTGTCCTTATGCTGTAAAAATACAGGGGTGTTAATAAAATATAGGAACACTTGCCTTTTCCTGTATGCTGTAAAAATACAGGGATGTTGTTAAAATACAGGGGTGCTGTAAAAATACAGGGGTGCTGTGTTCCTGTCCTGTATACTCTAAAAATGCAGGGAGGAGGTAAAAATAAAGGAACACTGGCACTGTCCTGTATGCTGTAAAAATGCAGGGGTGTTGGGAGATGAGAGCAGATGTGTTTCTGCTTCACTCCTATCTCCAGCTTTAATAATATCCTTATATAGTATACTGGTCCGTTATAGACCTTCTCTGGGGGCTCCCCTCTCCACCTGTAGTCCCCCTGTGCCCTGCAGTGACCGCTGCGGAGCCGGGGAGCCACTCTTACTGCTCCCGCAGGTTGTGGCCTACGACCATCCAGAAGCCGGGGACTCGAGTACTCCCGGTGCCCGCGTTCTGAGCTCCACAGCGCAGTCGCGGCGCTGGGAAGCGGCGCGGACCTTACGGAGCCCCAGGAGCCATCAGTACCCTTCCCCAGACCCCCAGGGAGGACACTCTCTGGGGCAATAGGTCGGGGGGACGCCTGGCAGCGGGGGAAAGCTGGGGCACGGACGCCCAGGGAGACGTGGCGGCCATCTTGGACTGCACCGAGGGAGCTGCTCTAAGCTGCAGAATCTATTGTGTTTGGCCTTTCCAGCCAGCCTGCTCCCCTGGGTGGCAGCTATTGCTCACCTACTCCTCTCCTGCCTGCTGATTCCTGGATCCTGCATCAGAGAAGTACCCTAGAGGGAAGTGTGCCCTATCAGTCAAGTCCTGTTTCACATTATTTAACGTGCAGTGCTGCTGGACCCGGGCCGTGGGCCTTACCGCTCACCCCTCTCTCCTGGCTGGGAGCCTTCTATCTGGGTCCCACAGGATGGAGATGACCCTCTGCCTGGCCATGTGTGATACCGATCTTCTGATGTAGCCCAGACCGCTTGTCCGCCACCACCCGTGTTCTTTATGCTTACCTAACTCTCCGCCATATATTCTACGAGATCCTGAGCTTCTTTATCATCGTCATTCCACCTACGGAACCTCATTTCATTGGAATGCCTCCTAAAAAGGTCAAAGGGGTGCTGCCTCCCAGAGTATCTTTTCCACCTCAGAAGACGGCCCCTGCCGTCTCTTCTCTACGGAAGTCCCCGGTTGCCGCTTCTCCACAAGATACCCCCTGCAGCCCTGCCTCTTTGCCGGGGTTTGACCCTGATTCTGATGCACCTCTCATGGTCAAAACTCTGTATCAGGCCCTCTCAGCGTTCAAATCTGAGTTGACTCATGACCTCACAGCCGCTCTTCGGGAGGTTAAGATGGAGCTGCACGCTATATGAGACCGTACGGACCATTTAGAGAGGAAAGTAGAAGAACTGGTCTCGTCTCATAATGACCTCATAACGGCCCACGATCAGCAGCAAAGTGACCTTGAGGCGTTTAAACTCAAGATTGTGGATTTAGAGGACAGATCCCGGCTTAATAATATTAAGATCCGAGGCATCCCCGTCCGTGCAGAATTCCGAGTTGGAGAATTACGCAACCTTCCTGTTCCAGAAGCTTCTGCCTAGAGCCGACTGTAAAGAGCTGCTTATAGACAGGATCAATAGACTGCCTAAACCACGCTCAGTTTCTCCCTCGCTCCTGAGAGACACGCTCCTGAGGGTGCATTTCTTTACAACCAAAGAACGCATCCTGAAAGCGGCCAGAGAGGCGGGCGACTCCGACTCGGATGTTCTTGGCGGCTTACAACTGTTCCCGTACTTCTCTGCTCTGACCTTGGCCAAACGACGAGCATTCCTCCCTATCACTTTGGCACTTCGCGACCAAGACATCACGTACAGATGGGGTTTTCCGGTGAAGCTCGTCATCTCGTATGAAGATAAGTTCTACACAGTGACTTAATTGGAGACTGGAGTCAAACTACTCGCGGAGTGGGATATTTCTGTCACGCTGCCTCCTGGATCCAAGAAACAGCCCGCCCTCCACTCGGAATGGGTCACTGCCTGACGCTGATGCCTCCAGCTTGGTTTTCACGTTGGACTGTCTCAGGTACCGTTATCACAAAATGGACTTAGCCATTATCCTTGTTGGGGTCAAGTGAGTTGCCCTGCGTGCAGTTGTGATAATGATGTCCTATCTTTTCATGTTATATCGTAGTTTATATGTATCTGTTTTTTCATTTGTTCTAATTTGTATTGTTGGTAGGCATATATGCTCCTGCTTACTGTTATTTATCCTGTTCAGTTTCATGGGTGGTGGCGCTAGGCCACATGTCCCCCCCTGGTAATATACTACTGCATTTTTTTGCCTTCCTTGCAGTAGTTATGCCGACCCGATGTACTGGGTCATTTTGGTTTGTTCCTTTCCTCCCACCTCCCTTCACCCTTCCTCCCCCCCACCCCCTATTTTATGATGTAGGTATTCGCTGTTTGAGACAATTCTATCTCTGTATGTGTCAAGGTCTTTCACCTCCCACAACGTGCATTAGTTTGCTTCGATGGTTCAGGTATTATCCATGAACGTCAAGGGGCTGAACTCCCCTAATTAGGGTAGGATGGCTTTGGGTTATTTTGCTAGGCATAAAGCTGATATTGTCACACTGCAGGAGACACACTTTTCATCTGTAGCACCCCCTATTTTTAAAGATCGTAGATTCCCTCTAGGTTATTTTGCTAACAGCCCTTTTAAGAGGAACGGTGTGGCCATATTGTTTAGGGACTCCTTCTCCTTTATTTTGCATTCTCAGATAGCCGATAAAAATGGCCGGTATCTTATACTGAGCGGCCTTTTAAACGATAAGCCGGTCACTCTGGTCTCTGCATATGCCTCGATTTCAAACCAAGTTGCTTTTATCCGTAAGTTATGTGTAGCTATTCAGAAGATTCGTATGGGCTCCCTTCTGCTCACGGGGGATTTTAATTTAGTCCTTGACCCTAAACTGGACAGGTCTCCTAGGTCCTCTCCCCCCTCTTCAACCTTCCCCATCGCCCCCTCCTTAGCCTTTCGTAACCTCTTAGCTGAATTTGACCTCTGTGACATCTGGCGAGTGCAAAACCCTACTGGGCGGGAGTACACTTATTATTCCCCCATCCACAACTCTTACTCCCATATTGATTTTATGTTTTCAGACAAATGGACCCTCCAGTTTGCCAGATCCATGGACATTCTCCCTATAACTTGGTCAGACCATGCCCCGCTGACTCTTAACTGGGATGTTGCTAGTCAACACTCTCCCCAACCCCCCGCCCTTGGAGACTCTCTCCTCACTTGCTGTCTAAACCAGTCTAAAAAAAATCATAGTTGACAGTATCTCGTCCTATATGGAATTTAATTCCCCCTCGGACACGACCACCCTGAACTTCTGGTGCGCACTTAAAGCCGTCACCCGGGGGGCAGCGATTCAGGCAGGAGCGCAGCTTAAGAAACTTAACCTACAACGTCAGGCCGATTTGGAGCTCAAGCTGAAGGAATTAGAGGACGAAAATCAATCTAGACCTACGAAAACCCTACAGAAGCAGCCGACATTAGGTCCCAACTCCAGAAATTACTTATGGCGCGCACCCAGGCTTCATTAAATAGGATGTGTCAGAAGTTTTATCTAGCAGGGAACAGGCAAGGGAAAATGCTTGCCCGTAAGCTTAGGGCTCAGCAGGCTCGGAATAGAATCAAGCTCATTGTATCCCCCACAGGCACCAAAATTTCTAACCCAAGGGAGATAGCAAATCAGTTTTCCAACTTCTACTCCCAACTTTATAACCTCTCGACTGATCCTGCCACCCCCCAGCCTACCCCCTCCTCTATCAACTCCTTCTTAGCTGATATAAACCTCCCAACTATCTCAGACGATCAATTAGTATTACTGAATGCCCCATGGTCCTTATCGGAAACCCTCCAAGTGATCAAGTTCCTTCCTCGAGGTAAGGCGCCGGGCCCCGATGACTTTATTAATGACTTTTATGTTTCGCTCCAAGACCTCCTAGCTCCCTCTTTGGTCGCAGTTTACAACGACATTACCTCTCAGGGCATCCTCCCTGAGGAGATGCTCGAGGCGCGTATTGTCACGAGCCCTAAACCGGGCAAAGATGTGACCTCTTGTCAAAATTACCGTCCTATTGCGTTACTGAATGGGGACATTAAAATATATGCTAAATTAATAGCTTCTCGATTGAACGCACTCCTCCCCTCCTGATACATCCGGACCAGGTTGGCTTTATCCCGGGAAGACAAGCATCTGATAATACACGCAGGGTTTTTAACCTTGTCGATTCCCTAGCCCCTAAACATGGTCTCCTTCTGCTATCTTTGGACGCAGAGAAGGCCTTTCATCGTTTAAACTGGTCTTATATGCGAGAAGTCCTACTAAAATTTGGCCTGCGCGATCGCATCCTCTCTTCGATATTAGCCCTGTATAGCTCCCCGTCGGCCCGGGTCTTCAGTAATGTTTTTTTATCTCACTCTTTTCCAATCTACAATGGCACCCGTCAGGGCTGCCCTCTCTCCCCTCTCATTTTTGTACTGGCCATTGAGCCACTGGCAGCTAGGCTTCGAGCGGACCCGCAGTTCCCTGAACTGCGATTAGGCGCCTCGCTACACAAACTATGTTTGTTCGCAGACGATGTTATTTTATTTGTAACGGACCCTTCCACTACACTTACCCATTTGCACAATATTTTAGATATGTACTCTGCAGTATCCTATTATAAATTGAACGCCTCTAAGACCGATGCTTTGCCCATTAATCTCACTCACTCCTTGCCCCCATTACACGCTAAGTACCAATATAACTGGCAAACATCCTCGATACGATATCTAGGTATCTACATCCCCCCATCTACCTCTTCTGTATTTGAGGTTAATCTCCCTTCTCTGCTGTCCTCCCTTCAGATGTTCACCAAATCATGGCTCAACTATGAAGTTTCTTGGTTGGGGCGTCTGACCGCTTTTAAGATGTCGTTGCTCCCTAAATTAATGTTCCTGTTCTGAACTATCCTTTTATTTTCCCCAAGAAATATCTAGATAAGGCCACTACAATCCTCACCAATTATATATGGTCTTCGCGCCCACCTAAACTTGCTCGCGCGAGGATGTCTCTACCGAGGAGAGCCGGTGGCCTGGATATGCCTAATTTGCTACTGTACCAGGAGGCCTGCCTTCTGGCCCAGATTAAAGAATTCTACAAAGATGTATGTCCAGGGTGGACGTGTCTGGAAGAGGCAACCTGCCCCCGTTTTCCCCTGAAAGATCTCTTTTGGATCCCCAAACCCCTTCGCCCACAGAGCTTAAACCTCCTTCCCTCTACCCGAGCCACGCTCCAGGTTTGGGACAAATTGACTGCGGCCATATCCCCCTCTTATCATAATATGTCTTTGATATCACTACGAACGGTGGCCGCCCTAGTCCCTAACCTCAATCTGGCAGGCTAGCGGTCAAGGGGGAAGGCGGTCCTGGGAGACTTGTTTAATGGGTCTGTGCTCGCCTCCTTTTCCGATATTCAGGGACGCTTCTCTCTTCCTGACTCTGAGAGGCTTCAATATTATCAAATCCAGCACTGGTGGACTAGCCTCCACCTTACCCCCTTCCCACCACCCCCTGGTATTCTGCACGCCATAGGCCGATTTTCTAGTGCTACTTCTAGGGGGGAGATTTCCTTCTGGTATAGAACATTACTCTCACTACTCCCCGTTTCCAAATCAGGTGGGAGGCGGATGTTGGCTGTGTTCTCCATGATTCTCAATGGCAACACATTTTTATGTCATCTTTTACTATGTCTAAATGCCTAAATCACTCCAAAATGCATGTCAAGCTACTCCATAGATTATACCTCACACCGGAAAGGTTGCATACAATTTGGCCTGCATGTTCGAAGTTTTGTTGGCGTCTATGCGGAGAGGTAGGCCACCTCTTCCATATTTTTTGGTCATGTTCCTATATTCAATTGTACTGGGCGGAGGTATTTGGGCTTATCAACAAAGTTTTGAATCTTGACTTGTCCCCCTCCCCCCTTATAGCTCTATTGAATGTATACCCATGATCCATGGGTGCACATCTACACTATGTCTTAGGCCATATCTGTCTCGCCGCACGTGCGGCTTTAGCCCAAAACTGGAAACAGCCCACATTGCCTCCCCTGTTGAAGGTGTTACACAAAATACAGCTGCACTTCTTGATGGAGACTGAACACATCCCATACTCCTTCACAGCTAAATCTCCCTTTGTACGTTGGATGCCTTGGCATCTGTTTACCACGGAGGGTGAGGGTGCTACACTGAATTTATGTTCCCCTCCCTTAGACATGCACCCTCCAGTCCTATCGGCTGATGAGGCCCCCTCCCCCCCTAAGAATGAGATGACTTTCTTTTGGCGTTGTATTTATGTACCCCTGTTTTGCAACACAAAAATCCAATAATAATTATTGATGAAAAAAAATAAAAAATGCAGGGGTGTTGTCAAAGTACAAGGGTGCTGTGAAAATACAGGCTAGTTGTGTCCCTATCCTGTATGCTTTAAAAATACAGGGGTGTTGTAAAAATAAAGGAACACTGGCCCTGTCCTGTATGCTGTAAAAAAAATAGGAAAATTGTTAAAATACAGGGGTGCTGTGAAAATAAAGGGATGCTGTGTCCTTGTCCTGTATGCTGTAAATATGCAGGGGTGTTGTAAAAATAAGAGAACAATGGCCCTGTCCTGTATGCTGTAAAAATACAGGGGTGTTTTGAAAATACAGCAGTGCTGTGTCTCTGTCCTGTATGCTGTAAAAAACAGCTGTGGTGGCCCTTTTCTGTATTCTGTAAAAACACAGGGGAGTTGTAAAAATATAGGGGTGTTGTAAAAATAAAGGAACACTAGCCCTGTCCTGTATGCTGTTAAAAACAATGGTGCTGTAAAAATACAGGGGTGCTGTTTCCCTGTCCTGTATGCTGTAAAAATATAGGGGTGCTTTCCCTGTACTTTATACTGTAAAAATACAGGGGTGCTGTAAAAATAAAGAAACACTATCCCTGTCCTGTATGCTGTAAAAATACAAGGGTGATGTGAAAATACAGAGGTGCTGTGTCCCTGTTCTGTATGTTTTAAAAATACAGGGGTGCTGGCCCTTTACTCTAGGGGTTCTGTAAAAATTCAGGAGTGCTGGTAAAAAAAATAGGGTTGCTGTGTCACTATCCTGCATGCTGTAAAAATACAGGGGTGCTGTCCCTGTACTGTATACTGTAAAAATACAGGGGTGCTGTAAAAAAAAAAAAAACCACTGGGTTTCTGTGAATATACAGGGGTTATGTGTCCCTCTCATGTATACTGTAAAAATATAAGGTTGTTGTTACAATAAAGGAACACTGGCCCTGTCCTGTATGCTGTAAAAATATAGGGAAGTTGTTAAAATACAGGGGTGCTGTGAAAATATAGGAACACTTGCCTTTTCCTGTATGCTGTAAAAATACAGGGATGTTGTTAAAATACAGGGGTGCTGTGAAAATACAGGGGTGCTGTGTACCTGTCCTGTATACTGTAAAAATGCAGGGGTGTTGTAAAAATAAAGGAACACTGGCTCTGTCCTGTATGCTGTAAAAATACAGGGGTGTTGTCAAAGTACAAGGGTGTTATAAAAATACAGGAGTTCTGTGTTTCTGTCCTGTATGCTGTAAAAACACAGGGTTGTTGTAAAAATAAAGAACACTGGCCCTGTTCTGTATGCTGTAAAAATAGAGGTGTGTTGTGAAAATACAGTGGTGCTGTCTCTTTCCTTTATGCTGTAAAAAAACAAGGGTGTTGTTAAAATAACGGAACACTGGCCCTTTTCTATACAGTGTAAAAATACAGGGGTGTTGTAAAAATACAATGGGGCTGTGAAAATACAGGGGTGCTGTGTCCCTGTCCTGCATGCTGTAAAAATACTGGGGTGCTGTCCCTGTACTGTATACTGTAAAAATACAGGGGTGCTGTAAAAATAAAGAAACACTGGCCCTGTCCTGTATGCTGTAAAAATACAGGGGTTATGTGAAAATACAGGGTTGCTGTGAATATACATTGGTTCTGTGTCCCTTTCCTGTATACTGTAAAAATATAAGGTTGTTGTTAAAATAAAGGAACACTGGCCCTGTCCTGTATGCTGTAAAAATATAGGGAAGTTGTTAAAATACAGGGGTGCTGTGAAAATACAGGGATGCTGTGTCCTTGTCCTGTATGCTGTAAATATGCAGGGGTGTTGTAAAAATAAGAGAACAATGGCCCTGTCCTGTATGCTGCAAAAATACAGAGGTGTTGTAAAAATACAGGGGTGCTTTAAAAATACAGCTGTGCTGGACCTTTCCTGTATGCATTAAAAATACAGGGGACTTGTAAAAATACAGGGATGTTGTAAAAATAAAGGAATACTGGTCCTGTCCTGTATGCTGTTAAAATACAATGATGCTGTGAAAATGCAGGGGTTATGTTTCCCTGTCCTGTATGCTGTAAAAATATAGGGGTGCTTTCCCTGTACTGTATACTGTTAAAAATGCAGAGGTGCTGTAAAAATAAAGAAACACTATCCCTGTCCTGTATGCTGTAAAAATACAGGGGTGTTGTTAAAATATAGGAACACTTGCCTTTTCTTGTATGCTGTAAAAATAAAGGGATGTTGTTAAAATACAGGGGTGCTGTGAAAATACAGGGGTGCTGTGTCCCTGTCCTGTATACTGTAAAAATGCAGCGGTGTTGTAAAAATAAAGGAAACTTTGGCTCTGTCCTGTATGCTGTAAAAATACAGGGGTGTTGTCAAAGTACAAGGGTGGTGTGGAAATACAGGGGTGCTTATTCCCCTGTCCTGTATACTGTAAAAATATAGGGGTGCTTTCCCTGTACTGTATACTGTAAAAATACAGGGGTGCTGTAAAAATAAAAAAACACTATCCCTGTCCTGTATGCTGTAAAAATTCAAGGGTGCTGTAAAAATACAGGGGTGCTGTGAATATACAGGGGTTCTGTGTCCCTGTCCTGTATAATGTATATTTATGCTGTAAAATACAGGGGTGTTAATAAAATATAGGAACACTTGCCTTTTCCTGTATGCTGTAAAAATACAGGGATGTTGTTAAAATACAGGGGTGCTGTAAAAATACAGGGGTGCTGTGTTCCTGTCCTGTATACTGTAAAAATGCAGGGAGGAGGTAAAAATAAAGGAACACTGGCACTGTCCTGTATGCTGTAAAAATGCAGGGGTGTTGGGAGATGAGAACAGATGTGTTTCTGCTTCACTCCTATCTCCAGCTTTAATATCCTTATATAGTATACTGGTCCGTTATAGACCTTCTCTGGGGGCTCCCCTCTCCACCTGTAGTCCCCCTGTGCCCTGCAGTGACCGCTGCGGAGCCGGGGAGCCACTCTTACTGCTCCCGCAGGTTGTGGCCTACGACCATCCAGAAGCCGGGGACTCGAGTACTCCCGGTGCCCGCGTTCTGAGCTCCACAGCGCAGTCGCGGCGCTGGGAAGCGGCGCGGACCTTACGGAGCCCCAGGAGCCATCAGTACCCTTCCCCAGACCCCCAGGGAGGACACTCTCTGGGGCAATAGGTCGGGGGGACGCCTGGCAGCGGGGGAAAGCTGGGGCACGGACGCCCAGGGAGACGTGGCGGCCATCTTGGACTGCACCGAGGGAGCTGCTCTAAGCTGCAGAATCTATTGTGTTTGGCCTTTCCAGCCAGCCTGCTCTCCTGGGTGGCAGCTATTGCTCACCTACTCCTCTCCTGCCTGCTGATTCCTGGATCCTGCATCAGAGAAGTATCCTAGAGGGAAGTGTGCCCTATCAGTCAAGTCCTGTTTCACATTATTTAACGTGCAGTGCTGCTGGACCCGGGCCGTGGGCCTTACCGCTCACCCCTCTCTCCTGGCTGGGAGCCTTCTATCTGGGTCCCACAGGATGGAGATGACCCTCTGCCTGGCCATGTGTGATACCGATCTTCTGATGTAGCCCAGACCGCTTGTCCGCCACCACCCGTGTTCTTTATGCTTACCTAACTCTCCGCCATATATTCTACGAGATCCTGAGCTTCTTTATCATCGTCATTCCACCTACGGAACCTCATTTCATTGGAATGCCTCCTAAAAAGGTCAAAGGGGTGCTGCCTCCCAGAGTATCTTTTCCACCTCAGAAGACGGCCCCTGCCGCCTCTTCTCTACGGAAGTCCCCGGTTGCCGCTTCTCCACAAGATACCCCCTGCAGCCCTGCCTCTTTGCCGGGGTTTGACCCTGATTCTGATGCACCTCTCATGGTCAAAACTCTGTATCAGGCCCTCTCAGCGTTCAAATCTGAGTTGACTCATGACCTCACAGCCGCTCTTCGGGAGGTTAAGATGGAGCTGCACGCTATATGAGACCGTACGGACCATTTAGAGAGGAAAGTAGAAGAACTGGTCTCGTCTCATAATGACCTCATAACGGCCCACGATCAGCAGCAAAGTGACCTTGAGGCGTTTAAACTCAAGATTGTGGATTTAGAGGACAGATCCCGGCTTAATAATATTAAGATCCGAGGCATCCCCGTCCGTGCAGAATTCCGAGTTGGAGAATTACGCAACCTTACTGTTCCAGAAGCTTCTGCCTAGAGCCGACTGTAAAGAGCTGCTTATAGACAGGATCAATAGACTGCCTAAACCACGCTCAGTTTCTCCCTCGCTCCTGAGAGACACGCTCCTGAGGGTGCATTTCTTTACAACCAAAGAACGCATCCTGAAAGCGGCCAGAGAGGCGGGCGACTCCGACTCGGATGTTCTTGGCGGCTTACAACTGTTCCCGTACTTCTCTGCTCTGACCTTGGCCAAACGACGAGCATTCCTCCCTATCACTTTGGCACTTCGCGACCAAGACATCACGTACAGATGGGGTTTTCCGGTGAAGCTCGTCATCTCGTATGAAGATAAGTTCTACACAGTGACTTAATTGGAGACTGGAGTCAAACTACTCGCGGAGTGGGATATTTCTGTCACGCTGCCTCCTGGATCCAAGAAACAGCCCGCCCTCCACTCGGAATGGGTCACCGCCTGACGCTGATGCCTCCAGCTTGGTTTTCACGTTGGACTGTCTCAGGTACCGTTATCACAAAATGGACTTAGCCATTATCCTTGTTGGGGTCAAGTGAGTTGCCCTGCGTGCAGTTGTAATAATGATGTCCTATCTTTTCATGTTATATCGTAGTTTATATGTATCTGTTTTTTCATTTGTTCTAATTTGTATTGTTGGTAGGCATATATGCTCCTGCTTACTGTTATTTATCCTGTTCAGTTTCATGGGTGGTGGCGCTAGGCCACATGTCCCCCCCTGGTAATATACTACTGCATTTTTTTGCCTTCCTTGCAGTAGTTATGCCGACCCGATGTACTGGGTCATTTTGGTTTGTTCCTTTCCTCCCACCTCCCTTCACCCTTCCTCCCCCCCACCCCCTATTTTATGATGTAGGTATTCGCTGTTTGAGACAATTCTATCTCTGTATGTGTCAAGGTCTTTCACCTCCCACAACGTGCATTAGTTTGCTTCGATGGTTCAGGTATTATCCATGAACGTCAAGGGGCTGAACTCCCCTAATTAGGGTAGGATGGCTTTGGCTTATTTTGCTAGGCATAAAGCTGATATTGTCACACTGCAGGAGACACACTTTTCATCTGTAGCACCCCCTATTTTTAAAGATCGTAGATTCCCTCTAGGTTATTTTGCTAACGGCCCTTTTAAGAGGAACGGTGTGGCCATATTGTTTAGGGACTCCATCTCCTTTATTTTGCATTCTCAGATAGCCGATAAAAATGGCCGGTATCTTATACTGAGCGGCCTTTTAAACGATAAGCCGGTCACTCTGGTCTCTGCATATGCCTCGATTTCAAACCAAGTTGCTTTTATCCGTAAGTTATGTGTAGCTATTCAGAAGATTCGTATGGGCTCCCTTCTGCTCACGGGGGATTTTAATTTAGTCCTTGACCCTAAACTGGACAGGTCTCCTAGGTCCTCTCCCCCCTCTTCAACCTTCCCCATCGCCCCCTCCTTAGCCTTTCATAACCTCTTAGCTGAATTTGACCTCTGTGACATCTGGCGAGTGCAAAACCCTACTGGGCGGGAGTACACTTATTATTCCCCCATCCACAACTCTTACTCCCATATTGATTTTATGTTTTTGGACAAATGGACCCTCCAGTTTGCCAGATCCATGGACATTCTCCCTATAACTTGGTCAGACCATGCCCCGCTGACTCTTAACTGGGATGTTGCTAGTCAACACTCTCCCCACCCCCCGCCCTTGGAGACTCTCTCCTCACTTGCTGTCTAAACCAGTCTAAAAAAAATCATAGTTGACAGTATCTCGTCCTATATGGAATTTAATTCCCCCTCGGACACGACCACCCTGAACTTCTGGTGCGCACTTAAAGCCGTCACCCGGGGGGCAGCGATTCAGGCAGGAGCGCAGCTTAAGAAACTTAACCTACAACGTCAGGCCGATTTGGAGCTCAAGCTGAAGGAATTAGAGGACGAAAATCAATCTAGACCTACGAAAACCCTACAGAAGCAGCCGACATTAGGTCCCAACTCCAGAAATTACTTATGGCGCGCACCCAAGCTTCATTAAATAGGATGCGTCAGAAGTTTTATCTAGCAGGGAACAGGCAAGGGAAAATGCTTGCCCGTAAGCTTAGGGCTCAGCAGGCTCGGAATAGAATCAAGCTCATTGTATCCCCCACAGGCACCAAAATTTCTAACCCAAGGGAGATAGCGAATCATTTTTCCAACTTCTACTCCCAACTTTATAACCTCTCGACTGATCCTGCCACCCCCCAGCCTACCCCCTCCTCTATCAACTTCTTCTTAGCTGATATAAACCTTCCAACTATCTCAGACAATCAATTAGTATTACTGAATGCCCCATGGTCCTTATCGGAAACCCTCCAAGTGATCAAGTTCCTTCCTCGAGGTAAGGCGCCGGGCCCCGATGACTTTATTAATGACTTTTATGTTTCGCTCCAAGACCTCCTAACTCCCTCTTTGGTCGCAGTTTACAACGACATTACCTCTCAGGGCATCCTCCCTGAGGAGATGCTCGAGGCGCGTATTGTCACGAGCCCTAAACCGGGCAAAGATGTGACCTCTTGTCAAAATTACCGTCCCATTGCGTTACTGAATGGGGACATTAAAATATATGCTAAATTAATAGCTTCTCGATTGAACGCACTCCTCCCCTCCTGATACATCCGGACCAGGTTGGCTTTATCCCGGGAAGACAAGCGTCTGATAATACACGCAGGGTTTTTAACCTTGTCGATTCCCTAGCCCCTAAGCATGGTCTCCTTCTGCTATCTTTGGACGCAGAGAAGGCCTTTCATCGTTTAAACTGGTCTTATATGCGAGAAGTCCTACTAAAATTTGGCCTGCGCGATCGCATCCTCTCTTCGATATTAGCCCTGTATAGCTCCCCGTCGGCCCGGGTCTTCAGTAATGTTTTTTTATCTCACTCTTTTCCAATCTACAATGGCACCCGTCAGGGCTGCCCTCTCTCCCCTCTCATTTTTGTACTGGCCATTGAGCCACTGGCAGCTAGGCTTCGAGCGGACCCGCAGTTCCCTGAACTGCGATTAGGCGCCTCGCTACACAAACTATGTTTGTTCGCAGACGATGTTCTTTTATTTGTAACGGACCCTTCCACTACACTTCCCCATTTGCACAATATTTTAGATATGTACTCTGCAGTATCCTATTATAAATTGAACGCCTCTAAGACCGATGCTTTGCCCATTAATCTCACTCACTCCTTGCCCCCATTACACGCTAAGTACCAATATAACTGGCAAACATCCTCGATACGATATCTAGGTATCTACATCCCCCCATCTACCTCTTCTGTATTTGAGGTTAATCTCCCTTCTCTGCTGTCCTCCCTTCAGATGTTCACCAAATCATGGCTCAACTATGAAGTTTCTTGGTTGGGGCGTCTGACCGCTTTTAAGATGTCGTTGCTCCCTAAATTAATGTTCCTGTTTCGAACTATCCTTTTATTTTCCCCAAGAAATATCTAGATAAGGCCACTACAATCCTCACCAATTATATATGGTCTTCGCGCCCACCTAAACTTGCTCGCGCGAGGATGTCTCTACCGAGGAGAGCCGGTGGCCTGGATATGCCTAATTTGCTACTGTACCAGGAGGCCTGCCTTCTGGCCCAGATTAAAGAATTCTACAAAGATGTATGTTCAGGGTGGACGTGTCTGGAAGAGGCAACCTGCCCCCGTTTTCCCCTGAAAAATCTCTTTTGGATCCCCAAACCCCTTCGCCCACAGAGCTTAAACCTCCTTCCCTCTACCCGAGCCACGCTCCAGGTTTGGGACAAATTGACTGCGGCCATATCCCCCTCTTATCATAATATGTCTTTGATATCACTACGAACGGTGGCCGCCCTAGTCCCTAACCTCAATCTGGCAGGCTGGCGGTCAAGGGGGAAGGCGGTCCTGGGAGACTTGTTTAATGGGTCTGTGCTCGCCTCCTTTTCCGATATTCAGGGACGCTTCTCTCTTCCTGACTCTGAGAGGCTTCAATATTATCAAATCCAGCACTGGTGGACTAGCCTCCACCTTACCCCCTTCCCACCACCCCCTGGTATTCTGCACGCCATAGGCCGATTTTCTAGTGCTACTTCTAGGGGGGAGATTTCCTTCTGGTATAGAACATTACTCTCACTACTCCCCGTTTCCAAATCAGGTGGGAGGCGGATGTTGGCTGTGTTCTCCATGATTCTCAATGGCAACACATTTTTATGTTATCTTTTACTATGTCTAAATGCCTAAATCACTCCGAAATGCATGTCAAGCTACTCCATAGATTATACCTCACACCGGAAAGGTTGCATACAATTTGGCCTGCATGTTCGAAGTTTTGTTGGCGTCTATGCGGAGAGGTAGGCCACCTCTTCCATATTTTTTGGTCATGTTCCTATATTCAATTGTACTGGGCGGAGGTATTTGGGCTTATCATCAAAGTTTTGAATCTTGACTTGTCCCCCTCCCCCCTTATAGCTCTATTGAATGTATACCCACGATCCATGGGTGCACATCTACACTATGTCTTAGGCCATATCTGTCTCGCCGCACGTGCGGCTTTAGCCCAAAACTGGAAACAGCCCACATTGCCTCCCCTGTTGAAGGTGTTACACAAAATACAGCTGCACTTCTTGATGGAGACTGAACACATCCCATACTCCTTCACAGCTAAATCTCCCTTTGTACGTTGGATGCCTTGGCATCTGTTTACCACGGAGGGTGAGGGTGCTACACTGATATTACGTTCCCCTCCCTTAGACATGCACCCTCCAGTCCTATCGGCTGATGAGGCCCCCTCCCCCCCTAAGAATGAGATGACCTTCTTTTTGTGTTGTATTTATGTACCCCTGTTTTGCAACACAAAAATCCAATAATAATTATTGATGAAAAAAAATAAAAAATGCAGGGGTGTTGTCAAAGTACAAGGGTGCTGTGAAAATACAGGCTTGTTGTGTCCCTATCCTGTATGCTTTAAAAATACAGGGGTGTTGTAAAAATAAAGGAACACTGGCCCTGTCCTGTATGCTGTAAAAAAAATAGGGAAATTGTTAAAATACAGGGGTGCTGTGAAAATACAGGGATGCTGTGTCCTTGTCCTGTATGCTGTATTATATGCAGGGGTGTTGTAAAAATAAGAGAACAATGGCTCTGTCCTGTATGCTGTAAAAATACAGGGGTGTTTTGAAAATACAGCAGTGCTGTGTCTCTGTCCTGTATGCTGTAAAAAACAGCTGTGGTGGCCCTTTTCTGTATTCTGTAAAAACACAGGGAGTTGTAAAAATACAGGGGTGTTGTAAAAATAAAGGAACACTGGCCCTGTCCTGTATGCTGTTAAAAACAATGGTGCTGTAAAAATACAGGGGTGCTGTTTCCCTGTCCTGTATGCTGTAAAAAATATAGGGGTGATTTCCCTGTACTTTATACTGTAAAAATACAGGGGTGATGTAAAAATAAAGAAACACTATCCCTGTCCTGTATGCTGTAAAAATACAAGGGTGATGTGAAAATACAGAGGTGCTGTGTCCCTGTTCTGTATGTTTTAAAAATACAGGGGTGCTGGCCCTTTACTCTAGGGGTTCTGTAAAAATTCAGGAGTGCTGGTAAAAAAATAGGGTTGCTGTGTCACTATCCTGCATGCTGTAAAAATACAGGTGTGCTGTCCCTGTACTGTATACTGTAAAAATACAGGGGTGCTGTAAAAAAAAAAAAAACACTGGGTTTCTGTGAATATACAGGGGTTATGTGTCCCTCTCATGTATACTGTAAAAATATAAGGTTGTTGTTACAATAAAGGAACACTGGCCCTGTCCTGTATGCTGTAAAAATATAGGGAAGTTGTTAAAATACAGGGGTGCTGTGAAAATATAGGAACACTTGCCTTTTCCTGTATGCTGTAAAAATACAGGGATGTTGTTAAAATACAGGGGTGCTGTGAAAATACAGGGGTGCTGTGTTCCTGTCCTGTATACTGTAAAAATGAAGGGGTGTTGTAAAAATAAAGGAACACTGGCTCTGTCCTGTATGCTGTAAAAATACAGGGGTGTTGTCAAAGTACAAGGGTGTTATAAAAATACAGGGGTTCTGTGTTCCTGTCCTGTATGCTGTAAAAATACAGGGTTGTTGTAAAAATAAAGATCACTTGCCCTGTTCTGTATGCTGTAAAAATATAGGTGTGTTGGAAAAATAAAGGAACTCCTGCCCTGTCCTGTATGCTGTCAAAATACAGGGGTACTGTAAAAATACAGGAGTGCTGTGTTCCTGCCCTGTATTTTGTAAAAATACAGGATTGTTTTAAAAATAAAGGAACACTGGCCCTGTCCTGTATGGTGTAAAAATACAGGGTTGTTGTTAGAATATAGTGGTGCTATGAAAATACAGGGATGCTGTGTCCCTGTTCTGTATGCTTTAAAAATACAGGGGTGCTGGCCCTTTACACTAGGGGTTCTGTAAAAATACAGGAGTGCTGGTAAAAAACAGGGTTGCTGTGTCACTATCCTGCATGCTGTAAAAAAAAACAGGGGTGCTGTCCCTGTACTGTATACTGTAAAAATACAGGGGTGCTGTAAAAAAAAAGAAACACTGGCCCTGTCCTGTATGCTGTAAAAATGCAGGGGTGATGTGAAAATACAGGGTTGCTGTGAATATACAGGGGTTCTGTGTCCCTCTCTTGTATACTGTAAAATATAAGGTTGTTGTTAAAATAAAGGAACACTGGCCCTGTCCTGTATGCTGTAAAAATATAGGGAAGTTGTTAAAATACAGGGGTGCTGTGAAAATACAGGGATGCTGTAAATATGCAGGGGTGTTGTAAAAATAAGAGAACAATGGCCCTGTCCTGAATGCTGTAAAAATACAGGGGTGTTGTAAAAATACAGGGGTGTTTTGAAAATACAACAGTGCTGTGTCTCTGTCCTGCATGCTGAAAAAATACAGCTGTGCTGGCCCTTTCCTGTATGCAGTAAAAATACAGGGGAGCTGTAAAAATACAGGGGTGTTGTAAAAATAAAGAACACTGGCCCTGTTCTGAATGCTGTAAAAATACAAGGGTGTTGGAAAAATAAAGGAACTCCTGCCCTGTCCTGTATGCTGTCAAAATACAGGGGTACTGTAAAAATACAGGAGTGCTTTGTTCCTGCCCTGTATTCTGTAAAAATACAGGAGTGTTATAAAAAATAAAGGAACACTGGCCCTGTCCTGTATGGTGTAAAAATAAAGGGTTGTTGTTAGAATATAGTGGTGCTGTGAAAATACAGGGGTGCTGTGTCTCTGTTCTGTATGCTTTAAAAATACAGGGGTGCTGGCCCTGTACTCTAATGGTTCTGTAAAAATACAGGAGTGCTAGTAAAAAAAAACAGGGTTGCTGTGTCACTGTCCTGCATGCTGTAAAAATGCAGGGGTGCTGTCCCTGTACTGTGTACTGTAAAAATACAGGGGTGCTGTAAAAATAAAGAAACACTGGCCCTGTCCTGTATGCTGTAAAAATACAGGGGTTATGTGAAAATACAGGGTTGCTGTGAATATACAGGGGTTATGTGTCCCTCTCCTGTATACTGTAAAAATATAAGGTTGTTGTTAAAACAAAGGAACACTGGCCCTCTCCTGTATGCTGTACAAATATAGGGAAGTTGTAAAAATACAGGGGTGCTGTGAAAATACAGGGATGCTGTGTCCTTGTCCTGTATGCTGTAAATATGCAGGGGTGTTGTAAAAATAAGAGAACAATGGCCCTGTCCTGTATGCTGTAAAAATATAGGGGTGTTGTAAAAATACAGGGGTGTTTTGAAAATACAGCAGTGATGTGCCTCTGTCCTGTATGCTGTAAAAATACAGCTGTGCTGGCCCTTTCCTGTATCCAGAAAAAATACAGGGGAGTTGTAAAAATACAGGGGTGTTGTAAAAATAAAGGAACACTGGCCCTGTCCTGTATGCTGTTAAAATACAAGGGTGATGTAAAAATACAGAGGTAGTGTGAAAATACAGGGGTTCTGTATCTCTGTCCTGTATAATGTAAAACTATAGGGTTGTTAAAATAAAGGAACACTGGCCCTGTCCTGTATGCTGTAAAAACACTGGGGTGTTGTTAAAATATAGGAACACTTGCCTTTTCCTGTATGCTGTAAAAATACAGGGATGTTGTTAAAATACAGGGGTGCTGTGAAAATACAGGAGTGCTGTGTCCCTGTCCTGTATACTGTAAAAATGCAGGGGTGTTGTAAAAATAAAGGAAACTTTGGCTCTGTCCTGTATGCTGTAGAAATACAGGGGTGTTGTCAAAGTACAAGGGTGCTGTGGAAATACAGGGTTGTTGTGTCCCTGTCCTGTATGCTTTAAAAATACAGGGGTGTTGTAAAAATAAAGGAACACTAGCCCTTTCCTGTATGTTGTAAAAATGCAGGGGTGCTGGACCTATCCTGTATGCAGTAAAAATACAGGGGTGTTGTAAAAATACAGGGGTTCTATGTTCCTGTCCTGTATGCTGTAAAAATACAGGGGTGTTGTAAAAATAAAGAACATTGGCCCTGTTCTGTATGCTGTAAAAATATAGGGGTGTTGGAAAAATAAAGGAACTCCTGCCCTGTCCTGTATACTGTAAAAATACAGGGGTACTGTAAAAATACAGGAGTGCTGTGTTCCTGCCCTTTATTCTGTAAAAATACAGGAGTGTTTTAAAAATAAAGGAACACTGGCCCTGTCCTGTATGGTGTAAAAATACAGGGTTGTTGTTAGAATATAGTGGTGCTGTGAAAATACAGGGGTGCTGTGTCCCTGTTCTGTATGCTTTAAAAATACAGGGCTGCTGGCCCTGTACTCTAGGGGTTCTGTAAAAATACAGGAGTGCTGGTAAAAAACAGGGTTGCTGTGTCACTGTCCTGCATGCTGTAAAAAAACAGGGGTGCTGTCCCTGTACTGTATACTGTAAAAATACAGGGGTGCTGTAAAAATAAAGAAACACTGGCCCTGTCCTGTATGCTGTAAAAATACAGGGGTGATGTGAAAATACAGGGTTGCTGTGAATATTCAGGGGTTCTGTGTCCCTCTCCTGTATACTGTAAAAATATAAGGTTGTTGTTAATATAAAGGAACACTGGCCCTGTCCTGTATGCTATAAAAATATAGGGAAGTTGTTAAAATACAGGGATGCTGTGAAAATACAGGGATGCTGTGTCCTTGTCCTGTATGCTGTAAATATGCAGGGGTGTTGTAAAAATAAGAGAACAATGGCCCTGTCCTGTATGCTGTTAAAATACAGGGGTGTTGTAAAAAAACAGGGTTGTTTTGAAAATACAGCAGTGCTGTGTCTCTGTCCTGTATGCTGTAAAAATACAGCTGTGCTGGCCCTTTCGTGTATGCAGTAAAAATACAGGGGAGTTGTAAAAATAAAGAGGTGTTGTAAAAATAAAGGAACACTGGCCTTGTCCTGTATGCTGTTAAAATACAATGGTGGTGAAAATACAAGGGTGCTGTTTCCCTGTTCTGTATGCTGTAAAAATATAGAGGTGCTTTCCCTGTACTGTATACTGTAAAAATGCAGAGGTGATGTAAAAATAAATAAACACTATCCCTGTCATGCATGCTGTAAAAATACAAGGGTGATGTGAAAATACAGAGGTGCTGTAAAAATACAAGGGTGCTGTGAATATACAGGGGTTCTGTGTCCTTGCCAAGTATAATGTAAAAAATATAGGGTTGTTAAAATAAAGGAACACTGGCCCTGTCCTGTATGCTGTAAAAATACTGGGGTGTTGTAAAAACATAGAAACACTTGCTTTTCCTGTATGCTGTAAAAATACAGGGATGTTGTTAAAATACAGAAGTGCTGTGAAAATACAGGGGTGCTGTGTCCCTGTCCTGTATACTGTAAAAATACAGGGGTGTTTTGAAAATACAGCAGTGCTGTGTCTCTGTCCTGTATGCTGTAAAAATACAGCTGTGCTGGCCCTTTCCTGTATGCAGTAAAAATACAGGGAAAATGTAAAAATAAAGGGGTGTTGTAAAAATAAAGTAACACTGGCCCTGTCCTGTATGCTGTTAAAATATAATGGTGCTGTGAAAATACAGGGGTGCTGTTTCCCTGTCCTGTATGCTGTAAAAATTTAGAGGTGCTTTCCCTGTACAGTATACTGTAAAAATACAGAGGTGCTGTAAAAATAAAGAAATACTATCCCTGTCCTGTATGCTGTAAAAATACAAGGGTGATGTGAAAATACAGAGGTGCTGTAAAAATACAGGGGTGCTGTGAAGATACAGGGGGTCTGTGTCCCTGTCCTGTATAATGTAAAAAATATAGGGTTGTAAAAATAAAGGAACACTGGCCCTGTCCTGTATGCTGTAAAAATACTGGGGTGTTGTAAAAACATAGGAACACTTGCTTTTCCTGTATGCTGTAAAAATACAGGGATGTTGTTAAAATACAGGGGTGCTGTGAAAATACAGGGGTGCTGTGTCCCTGTCCTGTATACTGTAAAAATGCAGGGGTGTTGTAAAAATAAAGGAATACTGGCTCTGTCCTGTATGTTGTAAAAATGCAGGGGTGCTGGACCTGTCCTGTATGTTGTAAAAATACAGGGGTGTTGTAAAAATACAGGGGTTCTGTGTTCCTGTCCTGTATGCTGTAAAAATACAGGGGTGTTGTAAAAATAAAGAACACTGGCCCTGTTCTGTATGCTGTAGAAATATAGCGGTGTGGGGAAAGTAAAGGAAATCCTTCCCTATCCTGTATGCTGTAAAAATAAAGGGGTACTGTAAAAATACAGGAGTGCTGTATTCCTGCCCTGTATTCTGTAAAAATACAGGAGTGTTTTAAAAATAAAGGAACACTGGCCCTGTCCTGTATGGTGTAAAAATACAGGGTTGTTGTTAGAATATAGTGGTGCTGTGAAAATACAGGGGTGCTGTGTCCCTGTTCTGTATACTTTAAAAATACAGGGGTGCTGTGCCAGTACTGTATACTGCAAAAATACAGGGGTGCTGTTAAAATAAAGAAACACTGGCCCTGTCCTGTATGCTGTAAAAATACAGGGGTGATGTGAAAATACAGGGTTGCTGTGAATATACATTGGTTCTGTGTCCCTCTCTTGTATACTGTAAAAATATAAGGTTGTTAAAATAAAGAAACACTGGCCCTGTCCTGTATGCTTTAAAAAATATAGGGAAGTTGTTAAAATACAGGGGTGCTGTAAAAAATACAGGGATGCTGTGTCCTTGTCCTGTATGCTGTAAATATGCGTGGGTGTTGAAAAATAAGAGAACAATGGCCCTATCCTGTATGCTGTAAAAATACAGGGGTGTTGTCAAAGTACAAGGGTACTGTTAAAATACAGGGTTGTTGTGTCCCTGTCCTGTATGCTATAAAAATAGAGGGGTGTTGTAAAAATAAAGGAACACTGGCCCTTTCATGTATGTTGTTAAAATGCAGGGGTGCTGGACCTGTCCTGTATGCAGTAAAAATACAGGGGTGTTGTAAAAATAAAAAACACTGGCCCTGTTCTGTATGCTATAAAAATATAGGGGTGTTGGAAAAATAAAGGAACTCCTGCCCTGTCCTGTATACTGTAAAAATACAGGGGTACTGTAAATATACAGGAGTGCTGTGTTCCTGCCCTGTATTCTGTAAAAATACAGGAGTGTTTTAAAAATAAAGGAACACTGGCCCTGTCCTGTATGGTGTAAAAATACAGGGTTGTTTTTAGAATATAGTGGTGCTGTGAAAATACAGGGGTGCTGTGTCCCTGTTCTGTATGCTTTAAAAATACAGGGGTGCTATCCATTTACTGTATACTGTAAAAATACAGGGGTGCTGGCCCTGTACTCTAGGGCTTCAGTAAAAATACAGGAGTGCTGGTAAAAAACAGGTTTGCTGTGTCACTGTCCTGCATGCTGTAAAAATACAGGGGTGCTGTCCCTGTACTGTATACTGTAAAAATACGGGGGTGCTGTAAAAATAAAGAAACACTTGCCCTGTCCTGTATGCTGTAAAAATACAGGGGTGATGTGAAAATACAGGGTTGCTGTGAATATACAGGGGTTCTGTGTCCCTCTCCTGTATACTGTAAAAATATAAGGTTGTTAAAATAAAGGAACACTGGCCCTGTCCTGTATGCTGTGAAAATATATGGAAGTTGTTAAAATACAGGGGTGCTGTAAAAAATACAGGGATGCTGTGTCCTTGTCCTGTATGCTGTACATATGCAGGGGTGTTGTAAAAATAAGAGAACAATGGCCCTGTCCTGTATGC
This sequence comes from Pseudophryne corroboree, assembly GCF_028390025.1. NCBI lineage: Eukaryota > Metazoa > Chordata > Amphibia > Anura > Myobatrachidae > Pseudophryne > Pseudophryne corroboree. Next base: position 680,174,779 of record NC_086448.1, read on the forward strand.
TGTAAAAATACAGGGGTGTTTTGAAAATACAGCAGTGCAGTGTCTCTGTCCTTTATTCTATAAAAATACAGCTGTGCTGGCCCTTTCCTGTATGCAGTTAAAATACAGGGGTGTTGTAAAAATAAAGGAACACATAGCTCTGTCCTGTATGCTGATAAAATATAATGGTGCTGTAAAAATACAGGGGTGCTGTTTCCCTGTTCTGTATGCTGTACAAATATAGAGGTACTTTCCCTGTACAGTATACTGTAAAAATACAGAGGTGCTGTAAAAATAAAGAAACACTATCCCTGTCCTGTATGCTGTAAAAATACAAGGGTGATGTGAAAATACAGAGGTGCTGTAAAAATACAGGGGTGCTGTGAAGATACAGGGGGTCTGTGTCCCTGTCCTGTATAATGTAAAAAATATAGGGTTGTTAAAATAAAGGAACACTGGCCCTGTCCTGTATGCTGTAAAAATACTGGGGTGTTGTAAAAACATAGGAACACTTGCTTTTCCTGTATGCTGTAAAAATACAGGGATGTTGTTAAAATACAGGGGTGCTGTGAAAATACAGGGGTGCTGTGTCCCTGTCCTGTATACTGTAAAAATGCAGGGGTGTTGTAAAAATAAAGGAATACTGGCTCTGTCCTGTATGTTGTAAAAATGCAGGGGTGCTGGACCTGTCCTGTATGTTGTAAAAATACAGGGGTGTTGTAAAAATACAGGGGTTCTGTGTTCCTGTCCTGTATGCTGTAAAAATACAGGGGTGTTGTAAAAATAAAGAACACTGGCCCTGTTCTGTATGCTGTAGAAATATAGCGGTGTGGGGAAAGTAAAGGAAATCCTTCCCTATCCTGTATGCTGTAAAAATAAAGGGGTACTGTAAAAATACAGGAGTGCTGTATTCCTGCCCTGTATTCTGTAAAAATACAGGAGTGTTTTAAAAATAAAGGAACACTGGCCCTGTCCTGTATGGTGTAAAAATACAGGGTTGTTGTTAGAATATAGTGGTGCTGTGAAAATACAGGGGTGCTGTGTCCCTGTTCTGTATGCTTTAAAAATACAGGGGTGCTGTGCCAGTACTGTATACTGTAAAAATACAGGGGTGCTGTTAAAATAAAGAAACACTGGCCCTGTCCTGTATGCTGTAAAAATACAGGGGTGATGTGAAAATACAGGGTTGCTGTGAATATACATTGGTTCTGTGTCCCTCTCTTGTATACTGTAAAAATATAAGGTTGTTAAAATAAAGAAACACTGGCCCTGTCCTGTATGCTTTAAAAAATATAGGGAAGTTGTTAAAATACAGGGGTGCTGTAAAAAATACAGGGATGCTGTGTCCTTGTCCTGTATGCTGTAAATATGCGTGGGTGTTGAAAAATAAGAGAACAATGGCCCTATCCTGTATGCTGTAAAAATACAGGGGTGTTGTCAAAGTACAAGGGTACTGTTAAAATACAGGGTTGTTGTGTCCCTGTCCTGTATGCATTAAAAATAGAGGGGTGTTGTAAAAATAAAGGAACACTGGCCCTTTCATGTATGTTGTTAAAATGCAGGGGTGCTGGACCTGTCCTGTATGCAGTAAAAATACAGGGGTGTTGTAAAAATAAAAAACACTGGCCCTGTTCTGTATGCTATAAAAATATAGGGGTGTTGGAAAAATAAAGGAACTCCTGCCCTGTCCTGTATACTGTAAAAATACAGGGGTACTGTAAATATACAGGAGTGCTGTGTTCCTGCCCTGTATTCTGTAAAAATACAGGAGTGTTTTAAAAATAAAGGAACACTGGCCCTGTCCTGTATGGTGTAAAAATACAGGGTTGTTTTTAGAATATAGTGGTGCTGTGAAAATACAGGGGTGCTGTGTCCCTGTTCTGTATGCTTTAAAAATACAGGGGTGCTATCCATTTACTGTATACTGTAAAAATACAGGGGTGCTGGCCCTGTACTCTAGGGCTTCAGTAAAAATACAGGAGTGCTGGTAAAAAACAGGTTTGCTGTGTCACTGTCCTGCATGCTGTAAAAATACAGGGGTGCTGTCCCTGTACTGTATACTGTAAAAATACGGGGGTGCTGTAAAAATAAAGAAACACTGGCCCTGTCCTGTATGCTGTAAAAATACAGGGGTGATGTGAAAATACAGGGTTGCTGTGAATATACAGGGGTTCTGTGTCCCTCTCCTGTATACTGTAAAAATATAAGGTTGTTAAAATAAAGGAACACTGGCCCTGTCCTGTATGCTGTGAAAATATATGGAAGTTGTTAAAATACAGGGGTGCTGTAAAAAATACAGGGATGCTGTGTCCTTGTCCTGTATGCTGTACATATGCAGGGGTGTTGTAAAAATAAGAGAACAATGGCCCTGTCCTGTATGCTGTAAAAATACAGGGGTGTTTTGAAAATACAGCAGTGCAGTGTCTCTGTCCTTTATTCTATAAAAATACAGCTGTGCTGGCCCTTTCCTGTATGCAGTTAAAATACAGGGGTGTTGTAAAAATAAAGGAACACATAGCTCTGTCCTGTATGCTGATAAAATATAATGGTGCTGTAAAAATACAGGGGTGCTGTTTCCCTGTTCTGTATGCTGTACAAATATAGAGGTACTTTCCCTGTACAGTATACTGTAAAAATACAGAGGTGCTGTAAAAATAAAGAAACACTATCCCTGTCCTGTATGCTGTAAAAATACAAGGGTGATGTGAAAATACAGAGGTGCTGTAAAAATACAGGGGTGCTGTGAAGATACAGGGGGTCTGTGTCCCTGTCCTGTATAATGTAAAAAATATAGGGTTGTTAAAATAAAGGAACACTGGCCCTGTCCTGTATGCTCTAAAAATACTGGGGTGTTGTAAAAACATAGGAACACTTGCTTTTCCTGTATGCTGTAAAAATACAGGGATGTTGTTAAAATACAGGGGTGCTGTGAAAATACAAGGGTGCTGTGTCCCTGTCCTGTAAACTGTAAAAATGCAGGGGTGTTGTAAAAAATAAAGGAACACTGGCTCTGTCCTGTATGTTGTAAAAATGCAGGGGTGCTGAACCTGTCCTGTGTGTTGTAAAAATACAAGGGTGTTGTAAAAATTCAGGGGTTCTGTGTTCCTGTCCTGTATGCTGTAAAAATACAGGGGTGTTGTAAAAATAAAGAACACTGGCCCTGTTCTGTATGCTGTAGAAATATAGCGGTGTTGGGAAAATAAAGGAAATCCTGCCCTATCCTGTATGCTGTAAAAATACAGGGGTACTGTAAAAATACAGGAGTGCTGTATTCCTGCCCTGTATTCTGTAAAAATACAGGAGTGTTATAAAAATAAAGAAACACTGGCCCTGTCCTGTATGGTGTAAACATACAGGGTTGTTGTTAGAATATAGTGGTGCTGTGAAAATACAGAGGTGTTGTGTACCTGTACTGTATGCTTTAAAAATACAGGGGTGCTGTCCGTGTACTGTATACTGTAAAAATACAGGGGTGCTGTAAAAATAAAGAAACACTGGCCCTGTCCTGTATGCTGTAAAAATACAGGGGTGATGTGAAAATACAGGGTTGCTGTGAATATACATTGGTTCTGTGTCCCTCTCTTGTATACTGTAAAAATATAAGGTTGTTAAAATAAAGAAACACTGGCCCTGTCCTGTATGCTTTAAAAAATATAGGGAAGTTGTTAAAATACAGGGGTGCTGTAAAAAATACAGGGATGCTGTGTCCTTGTCCTGTATGCTGTAAATATGCGTGGGTGTTGAAAAATAAGAGAACAATGGCCCTATCCTGTATGCTGTAAAAATACAGGGGTGTTGTCAAAGTACAAGGGTACTGTTAAAATACAGGGTTGTTGTGTCCCTGTCCTGTATGCATTAAAAATAGAGGGGTGTTGTAAAAATAAAGGAACACTGGCCCTTTCATGTATGTTGTTAAAATGCAGGGGTGCTGGACCTGTCCTGTATGCAGTAAAAATACAGGGGTGTTGTAAAAATAAAAACACTGGCCCTGTTCTGTATGCTATAAAAATATAGGGGTGTTGGAAAAATAAAGGAACTCCTGCCCTGTCCTGTATACTGTAAAAATACAGGGGTACTGTAAATATACAGGAGTGCTGTGTTCCTGCCCTGTATTCTGTAAAAATACAGGAGTGTTTTAAAAATAAAGGAACACTGGCCCTGTCCTGTATGGTGTAAAAATACAGGGTTGTTTTTAGAATATAGTGGTGCTGTGAAAATACAGGGGTGCTGTGTCCCTGTTCTGTATGCTTTAAAAATACAGGGGTGCTATCCATTTACTGTATACTGTAAAAATACAGGGGTGCTGGCCCTGTACTCTAGGGCTTCAGTAAAAATACAGGAGTGCTGGTAAAAAACAGGTTTGCTGTGTCACTGTCCTGCATGCTGTAAAAATACAGGGGTGCTGTCCCTGTACTGTATACTGTAAAAATACGGGGGTGCTGTAAAAATAAAGAAACACTGGCCCTGTCCTGTATGCTGTAAAAATACAGGGGTGATGTGAAAATACAGGGTTGCTGTGAATATACAGGGGTTCTGTGTCCCTCTCCTGTATACTGTAAAAATATAAGGTTGTTAAAATAAAGGAACACTGGCCCTGTCCTGTATGCTGTGAAAATATATGGAAGTTGTTAAAATACAGGGGTGCTGTAAAAAATACAGGGATGCTGTGTCCTTGTCCTGTATGCTGTACATATGCAGGGGTGTTGTAAAAATAAGAGAACAATGGCCCTGTCCTGTATGCTGTAAAAATACAGGGGTGTTTTGAAAATACAGCAGTGCAGTGTCTCTGTCCTTTATTCTATAAAAATACAGCTGTGCTGGCCCTTTCCTGTATGCAGTTAAAATACAGGGGTGTTGTAAAAATAAAGGAACACATAGCTCTGTCCTGTATGCTGATAAAATATAATGGTGCTGTAAAAATACAGGGGTGCTGTTTCCCTGTTCTGTATGCTGTACAAATATAGAGGTACTTTCCCTGTACAGTATACTGTAAAAATACAGAGGTGCTGTAAAAATAAAGAAACACTATCCCTGTCCTGTATGCTGTAAAAATACAAGGGTGATGTGAAAATACAGAGGTGCTGTAAAAATACAGGGGTGCTGTGAAGATACAGGGGGTCTGTGTCCCTGTCCTGTATAATGTAAAAAATATAGGGTTGTTAAAATAAAGGAACACTGGCCCTGTCCTGTATGCTGTAAAAATACTGGGGTGTTGTAAAAACATAGGAACACTTGCTTTTCCTGTATGCTGTAAAAATACAGGGATGTTGTTAAAATATAGGGGTGCTGTGAAAATACAAGGGTGCTGTGTCCCTGTCCTGTAAACTGTAAAAATGCAGGGGTGTTGTAAAAAATAAAGGAACACTGGCTCTGTCCTGTATGTTGTAAAAATGCAGGGGTGCTGAACCTGTCCTGTATGTTGTAAAAATACAAGGGTGTTGTAAAAATTCAGGGGTTCTGTGTTCCTGTCCTGTATGCTGTAAAAATACAGGGGTGTTGTAAAAATAAAGAACACTGGCCCTGTTCTGTATGCTGTAGAAATATAGCGGTGTTGGGAAAATAAAGGAAATCCTGCCCTATCCTGTATGCTGTAAAAATACAGGGGTACAGTAAAAATACAGGAGTGCTGTATTCCTGCCCTGTATTCTGTAAAAATACAGGAGTGTTATAAAAATAAAGAAACACTGGCCCTGTCCTGTATGGTGTAAAAATACAGGGTTGTTGTTGTTGTTGTTGTTGTTAGAATATAGTGGTGCTGTGAAAATACAGAGGTGTTGTGTACCTGTACTGTATGCTTTAAAAATACAGGGGTGCTGTGCCAGTACTGTATACTGTAAAAATACAGGGGTGCTGTTAAAATAAAGAAACACTGGCCCTGTCCTGTATGCTGTAAAAATACAGGGGTGATGTGAAAATACAGGGTTGCTGTGAATATACATTGGTTCTGTGTCCCTCTCTTGTATACTGTAAAAATATAAGGTTGTTAAAATAAAGAAACACTGGCCCTGTCCTGTATGCTTTAAAAAATATAGGGAAGTTGTTAAAATACAGGGGTGCTGTAAAAAATACAGGGATGCTGTGTCCTTGTCCTGTATGCTGTAAATATGCGTGGGTGTTGAAAAATAAGAGAACAATGGCCCTATCCTGTATGCTGTAAAAATACAGGGGTGTTGTCAAAGTACAAGGGTACTGTTAAAATACAGGGTTGTTGTGTCCCTGTCCTGTATGCATTAAAAATAGAGGGGTGTTGTAAAAATAAAGGAACACTGGCCCTTTCATGTATGTTGTTAAAATGCAGGGGTGCTGGACCTGTCCTGTATGCAGTAAAAATACAGGGGTGTTGTAAAAATAAAAAACACTGGCCCTGTTCTGTATGCTATAAAAATATAGGGGTGTTGGAAAAATAAAGGAACTCCTGCCCTGTCCTGTATACTGTAAAAATACAGGGGTACTGTAAATATACAGGAGTGCTGTGTTCCTGCCCTGTATTCTGTAAAAATACAGGAGTGTTTTAAAAATAAAGGAACACTGGCCCTGTCCTGTATGGTGTAAAAATACAGGGTTGTTTTTAGAATATAGTGGTGCTGTGAAAATACAGGGGTGCTGTGTCCCTGTTCTGTATGCTTTAAAAATACAGGGGTGCTATCCATTTACTGTATACTGTAAAAATACAGGGGTGCTGGCCCTGTACTCTAGGGCTTCAGTAAAAATACAGGAGTGCTGGTAAAAAACAGGTTTGCTGTGTCACTGTCCTGCATGCTGTAAAAATACAGGGGTGCTGTCCCTGTACTGTATACTGTAAAAATATGGGGGTGCTGTAAAAATAAAGAAACACTGGCCCTGTCCTGTATGCTGTAAAAATACAGGGGTGATGTGAAAATACAGGGTTGCTGTGAATATACAGGGGTTCTGTGTCCCTCTCCTGTATACTGTAAAAATATAAGGTTGTTAAAATAAAGGAACACTGGCCCTGTCCTGTATGCTGTGAAAATATATGGAAGTTGTTAAAATACAGGGGTGCTGTAAAAAATACAGGGATGCTGTGTCCTTGTCCTGTATGCTGTACATATGCAGGGGTGTTGTAAAAATAAGAGAACAATGGCCCTGTCCTGTATGCTGTAAAAATACAGGGGTGTTTTGAAAATACAGCAGTGCAGTGTCTCTGTCCTTTATTCTATAAAAATACAGCTGTGCTGGCCCTTTCCTGTATGCAGTTAAAATACAGGGGTGTTGTAAAAATAAAGGAACACATAGCTCTGTCCTGTATGCTGATAAAATATAATGGTGCTGTAAAAATACAGGGGTGCTGTTTCCCTGTTCTGTATGCTGTACAAATATAGAGGTACTTTCCCTGTACAGTATACTGTAAAAATACAGAGGTGCTGTAAAAATAAAGAAACACTATCCCTGTCCTGTATGCTGTAAAAATACAAGGGTGATGTGAAAATACAGAGGTGCTGTAAAAATACAGGGGTGCTGTGAAGATACAGGGGGTCTGTGTCCCTGTCCTGTATAATGTAAAAAATATAGGGTTGTTAAAATAAAGGAACACTGGCCCTGTCCTGTATGCTCTAAAAATACTGGGGTGTTGTAAAAACATAGGAACACTTGCTTTTCCTGTATGCTGTAAAAATACAGGGATGTTGTTAAAATACAGGGGTGCTGTGAAAATACAAGGGTGCTGTGTCCCTGTCCTGTAAACTGTAAAAATGCAGGGGTGTTGTAAAAAATAAAGGAACACTGGCTCTGTCCTGTATGTTGTAAAAATGCAGGGGTGCTGAACCTGTCCTGTGTGTTGTAAAAATACAAGGGTGTTGTAAAAATTCAGGGGTTCTGTGTTCCTGTCCTGTATGCTGTAAAAATACAGGGGTGTTGTAAAAATAAAGAACACTGGCCCTGTTCTGTATGCTGTAGAAATATAGCGGTGTTGGGAAAATAAAGGAAATCCTGCCCTATCCTGTATGCTGTAAAAATACAGGGGTACTGTAAAAATACAGGAGTGCTGTATTCCTGCCCTGTATTCTGTAAAAATACAGGAGTGTTATAAAAATAAAGAAACACTGGCCCTGTCCTGTATGGTGTAAACATACAGGGTTGTTGTTAGAATATAGTGGTGCTGTGAAAATACAGAGGTGTTGTGTACCTGTACTGTATGCTTTAAAAATACAGGGGTGCTGTCCGTGTACTGTATACTGTAAAAATACAGGGGTGCTGTAAAAATAAAGAAACACTGGCCCTGTCCTGTATGCTGTAAAAATACAGGGGTGATGTGAAAATACAGGGTTGCTGTGAATATACATTGGTTCTGTGTCCCTCTCTTGTATACTGTAAAAATATAAGGTTGTTAAAATAAAGAAACACTGGCCCTGTCCTGTATGCTTTAAAAAATATAGGGAAGTTGTTAAAATACAGGGGTGCTGTAAAAAATACAGGGATGCTGTGTCCTTGTCCTGTATGCTGTAAATATGCGTGGGTGTTGAAAAATAAGAGAACAATGGCCCTATCCTGTATGCTGTAAAAATACAGGGGTGTTGTCAAAGTACAAGGGTACTGTTAAAATACAGGGTTGTTGTGTCCCTGTCCTGTATGCATTAAAAATAGAGGGGTGTTGTAAAAATAAAGGAACACTGGCCCTTTCATGTATGTTGTTAAAATGCAGGGGTGCTGGACCTGTCCTGTATGCAGTAAAAATACAGGGGTGTTGTAAAAATAAAAACACTGGCCCTGTTCTGTATGCTATAAAAATATAGGGGTGTTGGAAAAATAAAGGAACTCCTGCCCTGTCCTGTATACTGTAAAAATACAGGGGTACTGTAAATATACAGGAGTGCTGTGTTCCTGCCCTGTATTCTGTAAAAATACAGGAGTGTTTTAAAAATAAAGGAACACTGGCCCTGTCCTGTATGGTGTAAAAATACAGGGTTGTTTTTAGAATATAGTGGTGCTGTGAAAATACAGGGGTGCTGTGTCCCTGTTCTGTATGCTTTAAAAATACAGGGGTGCTATCCATTTACTGTATACTGTAAAAATACAGGGGTGCTGGCCCTGTACTCTAGGGCTTCAGTAAAAATACAGGAGTGCTGGTAAAAAACAGGTTTGCTGTGTCACTGTCCTGCATGCTGTAAAAATACAGGGGTGCTGTCCCTGTACTGTATACTGTAAAAATACGGGGGTGCTGTAAAAATAAAGAAACACTGGCCCTGTCCTGTATGCTGTAAAAATACAGGGGTGATGTGAAAATACAGGGTTGCTGTGAATATACAGGGGTTCTGTGTCCCTCTCCTGTATACTGTAAAAATATAAGGTTGTTAAAATAAAGGAACACTGGCCCTGTCCTGTATGCTGTGAAAATATATGGAAGTTGTTAAAATACAGGGGTGCTGTAAAAAATACAGGGATGCTGTGTCCTTGTCCTGTATGCTGTACATATGCAGGGGTGTTGTAAAAATAAGAGAACAATGGCCCTGTCCTGTATGCTGTAAAAATACAGGGGTGTTTTGAAAATACAGCAGTGCAGTGTCTCTGTCCTTTATTCTATAAAAATACAGCTGTGCTGGCCCTTTCCTGTATGCAGTTAAAATACAGGGGTGTTGTAAAAATAAAGGAACACATAGCTCTGTCCTGTATGCTGATAAAATATAATGGTGCTGTAAAAATACAGGGGTGCTGTTTCCCTGTTCTGTATGCTGTACAAATATAGAGGTACTTTCCCTGTACAGTATACTGTAAAAATACAGAGGTGCTGTAAAAATAAAGAAACACTATCCCTGTCCTGTATGCTGTAAAAATACAAGGGTGATGTGAAAATACAGAGGTGCTGTAAAAATACAGGGGTGCTGTGAAGATACAGGGGGTCTGTGTCCCTGTCCTGTATAATGTAAAAAATATAGGGTTGTTAAAATAAAGGAACACTGGCCCTGTCCTGTATGCTGTAAAAATACTGGGGTGTTGTAAAAACATAGGAACACTTGCTTTTCCTGTATGCTGTAAAAATACAGGGATGTTGTTAAAATATAGGGGTGCTGTGAAAATACAAGGGTGCTGTGTCCCTGTCCTGTAAACTGTAAAAATGCAGGGGTGTTGTAAAAAATAAAGGAACACTGGCTCTGTCCTGTATGTTGTAAAAATGCAGGGGTGCTGAACCTGTCCTGTATGTTGTAAAAATACAAGGGTGTTGTAAAAATTCAGGGGTTCTGTGTTCCTGTCCTGTATGCTGTAAAAATACAGGGGTGTTGTAAAAATAAAGAACACTGGCCCTGTTCTGTATGCTGTAGAAATATAGCGGTGTTGGGAAAATAAAGGAAATCCTGCCCTATCCTGTATGCTGTAAAAATACAGGGGTACAGTAAAAATACAGGAGTGCTGTATTCCTGCCCTGTATTCTGTAAAAATACAGGAGTGTTATAAAAATAAAGAAACACTGGCCCTGTCCTGTATGGTGTAAAAATACAGGGTTGTTGTTGTTGTTGTTAGAATATAGTGGTGCTGTGAAAATACAGAGGTGTTGTGTACCTGTACTGTATGCTTTAAAAATACAGGGGTGCTGTCCGTGTACTGTATACTGTAAAAATACAGGGGTGCTGTTAAAATAAAGAAACACTGGCCCTGTCCTGTATGCTGTAAAAATACAGGGGTGATGTGAAAATACAGGGTTGCTGTGAATATTCAGGGGTTCTGTGTCCCTCTCCTGTATACTGTAAAAATATAAGGTTGTTGTTAATATAAAGGAACACTGGCCCTGTTCTGTATGCTATAAAAATATAGGGAAGTTGTTAAAATACAGGGATGCTGTGAAAATACAGGGATGCTGTGTCCTTGTCCTGTATGCTGTAAATATGCAGGGGTGTTGTAAAAATAAGAGAACAATGGCCCTGTCCTGTATGCTGTTAAAATACAGGGGTGTTGTAAAAAAACAGGGTTGTTTTGAAAATACAGCAGTGCTGTGTCTCTGTCCTGTATGCTGTAAAAATACAGCTGTGCTGGCCCTTTCGTGTATGCAGTAAAAATACAGGGGAGTTGTCAAAATAAAGAGGTGTTGTAAAAATAAAGGAACACTGGCCCTGTCCTGTATGCTGTTAAAATACAATGGTGGTGAAAATACAAGGGTGCTGTTTCCCTGTCCTGTATACTGTAAAAATATAGAGGTGCTTTCCCTGTACTGTATACTGTAAAAATGCAGAGGTGATGTAAAAATAAATAAACACTATCCCTGTCATGCATGCTGTAAAAATACAAAAGTGATGTGAAAATACAGAGGTGCTGTAAAAATACAAGGGTGCTGTGAATATACAGGGGTTCTGTGTCCTTGCCATGTATAATGTAAAAAATATAGGGTTGTTAAAATAAAGGAACACTGGCCCTGTCCTGTATGCTGTAAAAATACTGGGGTGTTGTAAAAACATAGGAACACTTGCTTTTCATGTATGCTGTAAAAATACAGGGATGTTGTTAAAATACAGAAGTGCTGTGAAAATACAGGGGTGCTGTGTCCCTGTCCTGTATACTGTAAAAATACAGGGGTGTTTTGAAAATACAGCAGTGCTGTGTCTCTGTCCTGTATGCTGTAAAAATACAGCTGTGCTGGCCCTTTCCTGTATGCAGTAAAAATACAGGGAAAATGTAAAAATAAAGGGGTGTTGTAAAAATAAAGTAACACTGGCCCTGTCCTGTATGCTGTTAAAATATAATGGTGCTGTAAAAATACAGGGGTGCTGTTTCCCTGTCCTGTATGCTGTAAAAATTTAGAGGTGCTTTCCCTGTACAGTATACTGTAAAAATACAGAGGTGCTGTAAAAATAAAGAAATACTATCCCTGTCCTGTATGCTGTAAAAATACAAGGGTGATGTGAAAATACAGAGGTGCTGTAAAAATACAGGGGTGCTGTGAAGATACAGGGGGTCTGTGTCCCTGTCCTGTATAATGTAAAAAATATAGGGTTGTTAAAATAAAGGAACACTGGCCCTGTCCTGTATGCTGTAAAAATACTGGGGTGTTGTAAAAACATAGGAACACTTGCTTTTCCTGTATGCTGTAAAAATACAGGGATGTTGTTAAAATACAGGGGTGCTGTGAAAATACAGGGGTGCTGTGTCCCTGTCCTGTATACTATAAAAATGCAGGGGTGTTGTAAAAATAAAGGAATACTGGCTCTGTCCTGTATGTTGTAAAAATGCAGGGGTGCTGGACCTGTCCTGTATGTTGTAAAAATACAGGGGTGTTGTAAAAATACAGGGGTTCTGTGTTCCTGTCCTGTATGCTGTAAAAATACAGGGGTGTTGTAAAAATACAGGGGTTCTGTGTTCCTGTCCTGTATGCTGTAAAAATACAGGGGTGTTGTAAAAATAAAGAACACTGGCCCTGTTCTGTATGCTGTAGAAATATAGCGGTGTGGGGAAAGTAAAGGAAATCCTTCCCTATCCTGTATGCTGTAAAAATAAAGGGGTACTGTAAAAATACAGGAGTGCTGTATTCCTGCCCTGTATTCTGTAAAAATACAGGAGTGTTTTAAAAATAAAGGAACACTGGCCCTGTCCTGTATGGTGTAAAAATACAGGGTTGTTGTTAGAATATAGTGGTGCTGTGAAAATACAGGGGTGCTGTGTCCCTGTTCTGTATGCTTTAAAAATACAGGGGTGCTGTGCCAGTACTGTATACTGTAAAAATACAGGGGTGCTGTTAAAATAAAGAAACACTGGCCCTGTCCTGTATGCTGTAAAAATACAGGGGTGATGTGAAAATACAGGGTTGCTGTGAATATACATTGGTTCTGTGTCCCTCTCTTGTATACTGTAAAAATATAAGGTTGTTAAAATAAAGAAACACTGGCCCTGTCCTGTATGCTGTAAAAATATAGGGAAGTTGTTAAAATACAGGGGTGCTGTAAAAAATACAGGGATGCTGTGTCCTTGTCCTGTATGCTGTAAATATGCGTGGGTGTTGAAAAATAAGAGAACAATGGCCCTATCCTGTATGCTGTAAAAATACAGAGGTGTTGTCAAAGTACAAGGGTACTGTTAAAATACAGGGTTGTTGTGTCCCTGTCCTGTATGCATTAAAAATAGAGGGGTGTTGTAAAAATAAAGGAACACTGGCCCTTTCATGTATGTTGTTAAAATGCAGGGGTGCTGGACCTGTCCTGTATGCAGTAAAAATACAGGGGTGTTGTAAAAATAAAAAACACTGGCCCTGTTCTGTATGCTATAAAAATATAGGGGTGTTGGAAAAATAAAGGAACTCCTGCCCTGTCCTGTATACTGTAAAAATACAGGGGTACTGTAAATATACAGGAGTGCTGTGTTCCTGCCCTGTATTCTGTAAAAATACAGGAGTGTTTTAAAAATAAAGGAACACTGGCCCTGTCCTGTATGGTGTAAAAATACAGGGTTGTTTTTAGAATATAGTGGTGCTGTGAAAATACAGGGGTGCTGTGTCCCTGTTCTGTATGCTTTAAAAATACAGGGGTGCTATCCATTTACTGTATACTGTAAAAATACAGGGGTGCTGGCCCTGTACTCTAGGGCTTCAGTAAAAATACAGGAGTGCTGGTAAAAAACAGGTTTGCTGTGTCACTGTCCTGCATGCTGTAAAAATACAGGGGTGCTGTCCCTGTACTGTATACTGTAAAAATACGGGGGTGCTGTAAAAATAAAGAAACACTGGCCCTGTCCTGTATGCTGTAAAAATACAGGGGTGATGTGAAAATACAGGGTTGCTGTGAATATACAGGGGTTCTGTGTCCCTCTCCTGTATACTGTAAAAATATAAGGTTGTTAAAATAAAGGAACACTGGCCCTGTCCTGTATGCTGTGAAAATATATGGAAGTTGTTAAAATACAGGGGTGCTGTAAAAAATACAGGGATGCTGTGTCCTTGTCCTGTATGCTGTAAATATGCAGGGGTGTTGTAAAAATAAGAGAACAATGGCCCTGTCCTGTATGCTGTAAAAATACAGGGGTGTTTTGAAAATACAGCAGTGCAGTGTCTCTGTCCTTTATTCTATAAAAATACAGCTGTGCTGGCCCTTTCCTGTATGCAGTTAAAATACAGGGGTGTTGTAAAAATAAAGGAACACATAGCTCTGTCCTGTATGCTGATAAAATATAATGGTGCTGTAAAAATACAGGGGTGCTGTTTCCCTGTTCTGTATGCTGTACAAATATAGAGGTACTTTCCCTGTACAGTATACTGTAAAAATACAGAGGTGCTGTAAAAATAAAGAAACACTATCCCTGTCCTGTATGCTGTAAAAATACAAGGGTGATGTGAAAATACAGAGGTGCTGTAAAAATACAGGGGTGCTGTGAAGATACAGGGGGTCTGTGTCCCTGTCCTGTATAATGTAAAAAATATAGGGTTGTTAAAATAAAGGAACACTGGCCCTGTCCTGTATGCTGTAAAAATACTGGGGTGTTGTAAAAACATAGGAACACTTGCTTTTCCTGTATGCTGTAAAAATACAGGGATGTTGTTAAAATACAGGGGTGCTGTGAAAATACAAGGGTGCTGTGTCCCTGTCCTGTAAACTGTAAAAATGCAGGGGTGTTGTAAAAAATAAAGGAACACTGGCTCTGTCCTGTATGTTGTAAAAATGCAGGGGTGCTGAACCTGTCCTGTATGTTGTAAAAATACAAGGGTGTTGTAAAAATTCAGGGGTTCTGTGTTCCTGTCCTGTATGCTGTAAAAATACAGGGGTGTTGTAAAAATAAAGAACACTGGCCCTGTTCTGTATGCTGTAGAAATATAGCGGTGTTGGGAAAATAAAGGAAATCCTGCCCTATCCTGTATGCTGTAAAAATACAGGGGTACTGTAAAAATACAGGAGTGCTGTATTCCTGCCCTGTATTCTGTAAAAATACAGGAGTGTTATAAAAATAAAGAAACACTGGCCCTGTCCTGTATGGTGTAAAAATACAGGGTTGTTGTTGTTAGAATATAGTGGTGCTGTGAAAATACAGAGGTGTTGTGTACCTGTACTGTATGCTTTAAAAATACAGGGGTGCTGTCCGTGTACTGTATACTGTAAAAATACAGGGGTGCTGTAAAAATAAAGAAACACTGGCCCTGTCCTGTATGCTGTAAAAATACAGGGGTGATGTGAAAATACAGGGTTGCTGTGAATATACATTGGTTCTGTGTCCCTCTCTTGTATACTGTAAAAATATAAGGTTGTTAAAATAAAGGAACACTGGCCCTGTCCTGTATGCTTTAAAAAATATAGGGAAGTTGTTAAAATACAGGGGTGCTGTAAAAATACAGGGATGCTGTGTCCTTGTCCTGTATGCTGTAAATATGCATGGGTGTTGAAAAATTAGAGAACAATGGCACTGTCCTGCATGCTGTAAAAATACAGGTGTGTTGTCAAAGTACAAGGGTGCTGTGAAAATACAGGGTTGTTGTGTCCCTGTCCTGTATGCTTTAAAAATACAGGGGTGTTGTAAAAATAAAGGTACACTGGCCCTGTCCTGTATGTTGTAAAAATTCAGGGGTGCTGGACCTGTCCTGTATGTAGTAAAAATACAGGGGTGTTTTAAAAATACAGGGGTTCTGTGTTCCTGTCCTGTATGCTGTAAAAATACTGGGGTGTTGGAGAAATAAAGGAACTCCTGCCCTGTCCTGTATGCTGTAAAATTACAGGGGTACAAAAAAATTCAGGAGTGCTGTGTTCCTGCCCTGTATTCTGTAAAAATACAGAAGTGTTTTAAAAATAAAGGAACACTGGCCCTGTCCTGTAAGGTGTAAATATACAGGGTTGTTGTTAGAATATAGTGGTGCTGTGAAAATACAGGGGTGCTGTGTCCCTGTTCTGTATGCTTTAAAAATACAGGGGTGCTGGCCCTGTACTCTAGGGGTTCTGTAAAAATACAGGAGTGCTGGTAAAAAACAGGTTTGCTGTGTCACTGTCCTGCATGCTGTAGAAATACAGGGGTGCTGTCCCTGTACTGTTTACTGTAAAAATACGGGGGTGCTGTAAAAATAAAGAAACACTGGCCCTGGCCTGTATGCTGTAAAAATACAGGGGTGATGTGAAAATACAGGGTTGCTGTGAATATACAGGGGTTCTGTATCCCTCTCCTGTGTACTGTAAAAATATAAGGTTGTTGTTAAAATTAAGGAACACTGGCCCTGTCCTGTATGCTGTAAAAATATAGGGAAGTTGTTAAAATACAGGGGTGCTGTGAAAATACAGGGATGCTGTGTCCTTGTCCTGTATGCTGTAAATATGTAGGGGTGTTGTAAAAATAAGAGAACAATGGCCCTGTCCTGTATGCTGTAAAAATACAGGGGTGTTTTGAAAATACAGCAGTGCTGTGTCTCTGTCCTTTATGCTGTAAAAATACAGCTGTGCTGGCCCTTTCGTGTATGCAGTAAAAATACAGGGGAATTGTAAAAATACAGGGGTGTTGTAAAAATAAAGGAACACTGGCCCTGTCCTGTATGCTGTTAAAATATAATGGTGCTGTAAAAATACAGGGGTGCTGGTTCCCTGTCCTGTATGCTGTAAAAATATAGAGGTGCTTTATCTGTACAGTATACTGTAAAAATACAGAGGTGCTGTAAAAATAAAGAAACACTATCCCTGTCCTTTATGCTGTAAAAATACAAGGGTGATGTGAAAATACAGAGGTGCTGTGAAAATACAGGTGTGCTGTGAATATACAGGGGGTCTGTGTCCCTGTCCTGTATAATGTAAAAAATATAGGCCCTGTCCTGTATGTTGTAAAAATGCAGGGGTGCTGGACCTGTCCTGTATGCAGTAAAAATACAGGGGTGCTGTAAAAATAAAGAAATACTGGCCCTGTCCTGTATGCTGTAAAAATACAGGGGTGATGTCACAATACAGGGTTGCTGTGAATATACATTGGTTCTGTGTCCCTCTCCTGTATACTATAAATATATAAGGTTGTTAAAATAAAGGAACACTGGCCCTGTCCTGAATGCTGTAAAAAAATATAGGGAAGTTGTTAAAATACAGGGGTGCTGTAAAAAATATAGGGATGCTGTGTCCTTGTCCTGTATGCTGTAAATATGCAGGGGTGTTGAAAAATAAGAGAACAATGGCCCTGTCCTGTATGCTGTAAAAATCAAGGGGTGTTTTGAAAATACAGCAGTGCTGTGTCTCTGACCTGTATGCTGTAAAAATACAGCTGTGCTGGACCTTCCCTGTATGCAGTAAAAATACAGGGGTTTTGTAAAAATAAAGGAACAGTGGCCCTGTCCTGTATGCTGTTAAAATACAATGGTGCTGTGAAAATACAGGGGTGCTGTTTCCCTGTCCTGTATGCTGTTAACATATAGGGGTGTTTTTCCTTTACTGTATACTGTAAAAATTCAGAGGTGCTGTAAAAATAAAGAAACACTACCCCTGTCCTGTATGCTGTAAAAATACAAGGGTGATGTGAAAATACAGATGTGCTGTAAAAATACAAGGGTGCTGTGAACATACAGGGGTTCTGTGTCCATGTCCTGTATAATGTAAAACATATAGGGGTGTTAAAATAACAGAACACTGGCCCTGTCCTGTATGCTGTAAAAATACAGGGGTGTTGTTAAAATATAGGAACACTTGCCTTTTCCTGTATGCTGTAAAAATACAGGGACGTTGTTAAAATACAGGGGTGCTGTGTCCCTGTCCTGTATACTGTAAAAATGCAGGGGTGTTGTAAAAATAAAGGAACACTGGCCCTTTCCTGTATGTTGTAAAAATGCAGGTGTGCTGGACCTGTCCTGTTTGCAGTAAAAATACAGGGGTGTTGTAAAAATATAGGGGTTCTGTGTTCCTGTCCTGTATGCTGTAAAAATACAGGGGTGTTGTAAAAATAAAGAACACTGGCCCTGTTCTGTATGCTGTAAAAATATAGGGGTGTTGGAAAAATAAAGGAACTCCTGCCCTGTCCTGTATGCTGTCAAAATACAGGGGTACTGTAAAAATACAGGAGTGCTGTGTTCCTGCCCTGTATTCTTGAAAAATACATGAGTGTTTTAAAAATAAAGGAACACTGGCCCTGTCCTGTATGGTGTAAAAATACAGGGTTGTTGTTAGAATATAGTGGTGCTGTGAAAATACAGGGGTGCTGTGTCCCTGTTCTGTATGCTTTAAAAATACAGGGGTGCTGGCCCTGTACTCTAGGGGTTCTGTAAAAATACAGGAGTGCTGGTAAAAAACAGGTTTGCTGTGTCACTGTCCTGCATGCTGTAAAAATACAGGGGTGTTGTCCTTGTACTGTATACTGTTTAAATACGGGGGTGCTGTAAAATAAATAAACACTGGCCCTGTCCTGTATGCTGTAAAAATACAGGGGTGATGTGAAAACACAGGATTGCTGTGAATATACAGGGGATCTATGTCCCTCTCCTGTATACTGTAAAATATAAGGATGTTGTTAAAATAAAGAAACACTGGCCCTGTCCTTTATGCTGTAAAAATATAGGGAAGTTGTTAAAATACAGGGGTGCTGTGAAAATACAGGGATGCTGTGTCCTTGTCCTGTATGCTGTAAATATGCAGGGGTGTTGTAAAAATAAGAGAACAATGACCCTGTCCTGTATGCTGTAAAAATACAAGGGTGTTTTGAAAATACAGCAGTGCTTTGTCTCTGTCCTTTATGCTGTAAAAATACAGCTGTGCTGGCCCTTTTGTGTATGCAGTAAAATAACAGGGGAATTGTAAAAATACAGGGGTGTTGTAAAAATAAAGGAATACTGGCCCTGTCCTGTATGCTGTTAAAATATAA
This sequence comes from Pseudophryne corroboree, assembly GCF_028390025.1. NCBI lineage: Eukaryota > Metazoa > Chordata > Amphibia > Anura > Myobatrachidae > Pseudophryne > Pseudophryne corroboree. The sequence goes on from NC_086448.1 coordinate 680,193,490, forward strand.
TGGTGCTGTAAAAATACAGGGTGCTGTTTCCCTGTCCTGTATGCTGTAAAAATATAGAGGTGCTTTCCCTGTACAGTATACTGTAAAAATACAGAGGTGCTGTAAAAATAAAGAAACACTATCCCTGTCCTGTATGCTGTAAAAATACAAGGGTGATGTGAAAATACAGAGGTACTGTAAAAATACAGGTGTGCTGTGAATATACAGGGGTTCTGTGTCCCTGTCCTGTATAATGTAAAAAAAATAGGTCCTGTCCTGTATGTTGTAAAAATGCAGGGGTGCTGGACCTGTCCTGTATGCAGTAAAAATACAGGGGTGCTGTAAAAATAAAGAAACACTGGCCCTTTCCTGTATGCTGTAAAAATACAGGGGTGATGTGAAAAAACATGGTTTCTGTGAATATACATTGGTTCTGTGTCCCTCTCCGGTATACTGTAAATATATAAGGTTGTTAAAATAAAGGAACACTGGCCCTGTCCTATATGCTGTAAAAAATATAGGGAAGTTGTTCAAATACAGGGGTGCTGTAAAAAATACAGGGATGCTGTGTCCTTGTCCTGTATGCTGTATATATGCAGGGGTGTTAAAAAAAAGAGAACATTGGCCCTGTCCTGTATGCTGTAAAAAATATAGGGAAGTTGTTAAAATACAGGGGTGCTATAAAAAATACAGGGATGCTGTGTCCTTGTCCTGTATGCTGTAAAAATACAGGGGTGTTTTGAAAATACAGCAGTGCTGTGTCTCTGACCTGTATGCTGTAAAAATACAGCTGTGCTGGACCTTTCCTGTATGCAGTAAAAATACAGGGAGTTGTAAAAATACAGGGGTGTTGTAAAAATAAAGGAACAGTGGCCCTGTCCTGTATGCTGTTAAAATACAATGGTGCTGTGAAAATACAGGGGTGCTGTTTCCCTGTCCTGTATGCTGTAAAATTATAGGGGTACTTTCCCTTTACTGTATACTGTAAAAATTCAGAGGTGCTGTAAAAATAAAGAAACACTATCCCTGTCCCGTATGCTGTAAAAATACAAGGGTGATGTGAAAATACAAGGGTGCTATGAATATACAGGGGTTCTGTGTCCCTGTCTGGTATAATGTAAAACATATTGGGTTGTTAAAATAACGGAACACTGGCCCTGTCCTGTATGCTGTAAAAATACAGGGGTGTTGTTAAAATATAGGAACACTTGCCTTTTCCTGTATGCTGTAAAAATACAGGGATGTTGTTAAAATACAGGGGTGCTGTGAAAATACAGGGGTGCTGTGTCCCTGTCCTGTATACTGTAAAAATGCAGGGGTGTTATAAAAATAAAGGAACACTGGCTCTGTCCTGTATGCTGTAAAAATACAGGGGTGTTGTCAAAGTACAAGAGTGCTCTGAAAATACAGGGTTGTTGTGTCCCTGTCCTGTATGCATTAAAAATACAGGGGTGCTGGACTTGTCCTGTATGCAGTAAAAATACAGGGGTACTGTGTTCCTGTCCTGTATGCTGTAAAAATACAGGGGTAGTGTAAAAATAAAGAACACTGGCCCTGTTCTGTATGCTGTAAAAATATAGGGGTGTTGGAAAAATAAAGGAACTCCTGCCCTATCCTGTATGCTGTAAAAATACAGGGGTACTGTAAAAATACAGGAGTGCTGTGTTCCTGCCCTGTATTCTGTAAAAATACAGGAGTGTTTTAAAAATAAAGGAACACTGGCGCTGTCCTGTATGGTGTAAAAATACAGGGTTTTTGTTAGAATATTGTGTTGCTGTGAAAATACAGGGGTGCTGTGTCCCTGTTCTGTATGCTTTAAAAATACAGGGGTGCTGGCCCTATACTCTATGGGTTCTGTAAAAATACAGGAGTGCTGGTAAAAAACAGGGTTGCTGTGTCACTGTCCTGTATACTGTAAAAAACAGGGTTTTTGTTAAAATAAAGGAACACTGGCCCTGTCCTGTATGCTTTAAATATATACAGGGATGTTGTTAAAATACAGGGGTGCTGTGAAAATACAGGGGTGCTGTGTCTCTGTCCTGTTTTGTTATAAAATTGCAGGGATGTTGTAAAAACAAAGGAACACTGGCCCTGTCCTGTATGCTGTACAAATACAGGGGTGCTGTAAAAATACAGGGGTGCTGTGAAAATACAAGGGTGCAGTGTGCCTGTCCTATATGCTGTAAAAATACAGGGGTGTTGTAAAAATACAGGGGTGCTGTGAAAATACAGTATTGTTGTGTGCCTGTCATGTATGCTGTAAAAATATAGGTGTACTGTCCCTGTCCTGTATGCTGTAAAAATACAGGGGTGTTGTTAATATAAAGGAACACTGGCCCTGTCCTATATGCTCTAAAAAAATACAGCGGTGCTGTAAATGTAAAGGGGCACTGTTTTGTTTGCTGTAAAATTAAAGGGTCATAGTTCTGTGTGCTGTAATAATAAAGGGCCTCTGTCCTGTGAAATGGAGAATAAAAATTTGGAGGAAAAAATAGTGAAAGCTCAGGAACCACTTCTAGTTCATAGTAATAGTGATGATGAAGCTGCTGCTGCCACCAGTCAAAGTCATCTGCTAAGGCCGAGGCCCAATGTCATAGGGTGCATGTAAAATAAAATTTAAAAAAAATAAAATAAAGAAATTATCTGATGATAAACGTAAAATTGTCAATATGCCATTCACGACACCAAATGGCAAAGAAAGGCTAAGGCCTGTTTTCATAACTCGCTCATCTCTAGTAGATATATCTTCTAATGTGCACTGTGTACCCAGCATTAGAGAGAGGTTCTTCTCAATTTTTTCATGTTAGGGACTCAAATGAATGGCTCCAATTAGTCAACCTTATCTTTGATTTATTAATGTTCCACATTTTGGGATTATTTACAAGATGTGCATTTTTTGTACAGGATTCTTTTCCTTTATTTTGTAAATGTTTTCTCCTTAATTATTGTACAACATAAGGGCTGTGTAGGGTTATTGCAAGACCTTGCGGTGTTAGAAGATCAGAGTTTCAGTGATCTTGCATTGCATCAGCTTTCCATTGCACTGCAGCACTAGATGGGCAGGAGCTCATATGAGGCACAACAGTTACTGAATAAGGGCCCAGTATGGAGTCTCATGGTGGCTTACAGCCAGGAAGCTGTCTGACTTTCCAGGCTGAGGCATGCTGGTGGCACAGAGGTTAGCATTGCTTCCTTCCACAGTCCTACTTTTAATATGAAAGGAGTTTGCACTGGAGTGGTAAGCTCCACTAGGGCAGGGGCTGAATAACAAAAAATTCACTGCCCAGCCCTGCTTAGTACTGTACCGAATCCACCCAAACTCAACTTGTCCGATCCGGGGCTGCTGTGGGTGCTCACAAGGGGCTGCTAAAACATCTAAGTGGCTGCTTGATTTAAGAATAAAATATGAATAAAATAAACAAGACACAAAGGTATGCTCACATGCATGTAACTGGGAGCTGTGAAAAATGAAAATAAGTCATCTGTCACAAAATATGTAAATAAAAATGCCTTAAAAAAATGGAAAAAAGTAACCCACAAGATTTTCACAAAGTAAGTCTCCAGATTCCCTGGAGGGGAAAATATCTAATCTTTATCCTGTGGTATACACCAGTTTATTTGCATCCCAGCATTAAATCTGAGATTATCGTAATCCCTGAAAGTGGAGTTGGGGGTACAAATTCGGAGGCTTTGGCCCCTAGTTTTTCATTTTGTCCAGTAATGTCGTAATTACTGTATATTTTTGCTTGGTTGAAGTCCTTTCTGTTCCACACCAAGATAGGAGTGGAGTTGAAAACCTGTGTGTTCTTCCTGATTGTGTATACCTCTCTAATTTGGAATCACCTTCTTGACACTGTCCTCTTCCTTTTGCCTCTTCTCATAATGTGAAAAGTCATCAAATATGGAGGTGGTATGTTTGTAGCTAGCTATGATTCTGAGAACTTGGCAAGCTTTTTCAAGGGGGACCACCTGTCGCTGAAATGATGGGTTTATTAAACTGTGCATGTCCTGTTTAAACAAAATAAGGGTGGGTGGGAGGGCCCAAGGACAATTTCATCTTGCACCTCTCTTTTTTTGCAATATGTGCTCTTTGGGTCCTAGTTTTTAAAACTGCCATCCTGTCTGCCACTGCAGTGCCACTCCTAGATGGGCCAAAACCTGAAAGGGTGGCAAAACCAATCCAGATCCAAAACACGGACGGAGATCCAGATTCAAAACCAAAACACAAAACCTGAAAAGTGCATATCTCTAATTTGTATATAAGGTATACATACTATCCTACCTAAATATGCAACATCTTTACATATTCACTGCCCAGTCATTGCTTTAATCAAGACTTAATATCCCAGCAATATATTAGTTCTCTTTAAAAATCATCAATTCTATTTCACCTATTTTCTTCCAATATAATGTATGTATCTATAGACTTACTATTTTTACTGCCACTTCCAATTGTTAACACATCATTAATAACTCTACTAAGCCCTAACTCTTATTTTCCCTAATTTGCTGTCTCTAATTTTATTATCATTCTACACTCTAATAACCATTGATTCTAGGTTTTTCTCTTCCTTAGATTTTAGTTTCAAATCCCATACTGTCCAAAAACATATGCATATTCCCAGTTGAGGTGCATCTCATTCCTACCATAAAATATGTCACAGAATGTTCGATCTGCAAAAAAAAACAAAAAACCCTGCAAACTCTCCTTACTGCACCATCTCATCCACTTATTAACCAACTTTAGCTCCTATTCATAGGCAAAACTAGAGATCTGGGTGGTCCCAATTTTAGCACCATGTTTGAAATTGTGTTATACCACCAAATACAGTATAATCATCCAAACAATAAAATATATAACTAAGTACAATGAGTAAAATACTACATTAACTTCTGCTGCAGAAGTTAATGTAGTATTTCACTCATTTTAATTAGTTATATATTTTATTGTTTGGGTTAATATAAGTGGTGCAAGTAGAAAAAATGTCTTAAAAGGTACTGTTTGCACGTGCTGAAGGCGAGCGTGCACAAAAAAATGGGTGTGGTCAAATGCCACATGGGGCATGGCCAATGAAAATGGGGGCATGACACACATATAGGGGGCCAGATACACATATGCCCCCAATAGTGCCAGATACACTAATGCCCCCACTGCGCCAGATACACAAATGCCCCCACTGTGCCAGATACACAAATGTCCCCCCTGTGACAGATATACAATGCCCCCACAGTGCATGATATCCATTGCCCCACAGTGCCAGATATACAATGCACCCAGTACCAGAAATACAATGCCCCCTCTGCCAGATATACAATGCCCCCACTGTGCCAGATAAACAATGCCCCCACTGTGCCAGATATACAATGCCGCCACTGTGCCAGATATACATTGCCCCCCCTGTGCCAGATATACAATGCCCCCACTGTGCCAGATATACAATGCCCCCACTGTGCCAGATATACAATGCCCCCACAGTGCCAGATATACAATGCCCCCACAGTGCCAGATATACAATGCCCCCAGTACCAGAAATACAATGCCCCCTCTGCCAGATATACAATGCCCCCACTGTGCCAGATATACAATGCCCACACTGTGCCAGATATACAATGCCACCACAGTGCCAGATATACATTGCCCCCCCTTTGCCAGATATACAATGCCCCCACTGTGTCAGATATACAATGCCCCCACAGTGCCAGATATACAATGCCCCCAGTACCAGAAATACAATGCCCCCTCTGCCAGATATACAATGCCCCCACTGTGCCAGATAAACAATGCCCCCACTGTGCCAGATATACAATGCCGCCACTGTGCCAGATATACATTGCCCCCCCTGTGCCAGATATACAATGCCCCCACTGTGCCAGATATACAATGCCCCCACTGTGCCAGATATACAATGCCCCCACAGTGCCAGATATACAATGCCCCCACAGTGCCAGATATACAATGCCCCCAGTACCAGAAATACAATGCCCCCCTCTGCCAGATATACAATGCCCCCACTGTGCCAGATATACAATGCCCACACTGTGCCAGATATACAATGCCACCACAGTGCCAGATATACATTGCCCCCCCTTTGCCAGATATACAATGCCCCCACTGTGCCAGATATACAATTCCCCCACAGTGCCAGATATACAATGCCCCCACAGTGCCAGATATACAATGCCCCCACTGTGCCAGATATACAATGCCCCCACAGTGCCAGATATACAATGCCCCCTGTGCCAGATATACAATGCCCTCTGTGCCAGATATACATTTCCCCCATGTGCCAGATATACAATGCCCCCTTGTGCCATATATACAATGCCCCCACTGTGCCAGATATACATTGCCCCCTTGTACCAGATATACAATGCCCCCTTGTGCCAGATATACAATGCCCCCTTGTGCCAGATATACATTGCCCCCTTGTGCCAGATATACAATGCCCCCACTGTGCCAGATATACAATGCCCCCACAGTGCCAGATATACATTGCCCCCTTGTGCCAGATATACAATGCCCCCACTGTGCCAGATATACATTGCCCCCCTGTGCCAGATATACATTGCCCCCCAGTGCCAGATAAACAATGCCCCCACAGTGCTAGATATACATTGCCCACACAGTGCCAGATATACAATGCCCCCCTGTGCCAGATATACATTGCCCCCACAGTGCCAGATATACATTGCCCCCGTGCCAGATATACAATGCCCCCACAGTGCCAGATATACATTGCCCCACTGTGCCAGATATACATTGCCCCCCTGTGCCAGATATACAATGTCCTCACTGTGCCAGATATACAATGCCCCCACTGTGCCAGATATACAATGCCCCCACAGTGCCAGATATACATTGCCCCACAGTGCCAGATAAACAATGCCCCCCCTGTGCCAGATATACATTGCCTCCCTGTGCCAGATAAACAATGCCTCCACAGTGCCAGATATACATTGCCCCCGAAGGCCAGAAATACGATACTTCATAGTGCCAGATACACATTGCCCCTGTTATAATCCTGAGCATATTACTCATGTTTTGCTAGTTATTGTTATGATTTAGCTTTGCCTCAGTTTGTGGAACTACAGGTCACAGCTAGCTCCTGCATAGTTGTCTCCCAGTGCCTCAGCTCCTGCATTCAGCAACTGACTCCACAGGTGTCTGGATTCTGTAATTACAGCTGGTTACCTGAAACCTACTATTCAGCTTGTCAGCCTGCTCAGTCTGCACTGCAGCTGCATGATATATCAATTACTGGGGGCCTGTCTGGTGCTCACAGCTGATTGGTCCAGCCTGTTCTTTTAAGCCTCTCAATCCCAAGAGGCCTTGCCAGTTACAGTTACTCCATACGGTGTTCTGCTCTTTAGTTCCTCTCTGGTCTCAGTTCATCTGTCCAGTGGGTTTGCCTTGTTCCTGCATTGAATTCCAGCTTCACCATCTTGCTGATGAACCTAGTCTGCCGACTACCGTTACCCTGTCTCCAAATGTCTGCACCCCAGTCCGTCCATGTGCCACTACCTCTTGTGTCTCTCCTAGAGTTCCTGCTGTTGTTCCATCTCCATGGCCCCAGTGTACCATCTGGCGGTGTGCACCCTTCCACCTTCTCCAGTTCCTGTTTGTTCCTGCGTACCCCTGCAGTCTGTCATATACATCTGGACTATCATACAACACCTCTACCATAACTCTAGTCCAGTTCAGGTATAAAGTGACCAGACAGGGGGCCGCGACCTGCACGTCGGGAGCTGCGAAGCCCATATCCCCTTACGGGGTTCCCTGGTGAAAACCTTCTGGCGTGTTAGACTCCGGGCCTCTGTTCTGGGTAATGTCAACCACTTGGTACCTGATCCCAAATTCCGGATTCTGCACCAGTTCCTGACATTGTAACTGGCCCACCACTTCCTGGGCATGGACCCGTCACAGCAAAATCTGTCTCAAATCTTGGCTGGTCAAATACAAAATTTGACCCAGCAACTGCAAGATCTAACTAAAGCTCAGAGTTTCCACCCAGGCAGAAACTAGCAGGTCATTGGTAGCAACAAGGGCTCCTGGGCCTAAACCGAAGCTGCATCTTCCCGATCGGTTCACAGGTGACCGAAAACAGTTCCAGAATTTCCGTGATAGCTGCAAGCTATATTTTAGACTCCGCCCATTATCATCTGGATCTGAGGCTCAGCGAGTAGGTATCATCATCTCCCTCCTGCAGGGGGAACCCCAGTCCAGGGATTAAAAATGGAGAATCCCACCTAGCACACAGTGGATGCCTATTTCAGCGCCCTAGGAATTCTTTATGATGACCCGGACTGAGCAGCTTCTGCAGAGGCTCACTTACGAGCCCTGAGACAAGAGAAAAACACGGCCGAGGTATACTGCTCTGAGATTCGCAGATGGGCAGGTGATAGTGGTTGGAATGACCCAGCCCTCCGAAGTCAGTTCCGCTTAGGCCTCACTGAGCAAATTAAAGACTACCTTGTCCAGTATCCTACTCCTGAAACCCTGGACAAGCTCATGCAGTTAGCAATTCGAGTAGATCTTCGGATCAGGGAACGGAGGATGGAGAAAGCAGGAGGATCACCATCTCCCTCAGCTGTAGCCTTGGGAGAAGCCAAAGACTCAAGTGAAACCATGCAGATTGGGGTGTTTCGTCTTTCTGCTCAGGAAAAATCCTGTAGGCGATCAATGGGCCTATGCTTATATTGTGGAGCAAAGGGTCATTTTGCTAATGTTTGCACCCTGAAGTTGGGAAAAGACAAGACCCTGGGGTAAAAGGGGAGTTACTCCTGGGTCTGGCTGGAATCTCTCCTAAAAATTCAGTCTTGCTTTCAGTTCAAATTAGTCTACCTACTCAGCAAGTGGCAGTCAAGGCTTTCGTGGATTGTGGTGCAGCTGCCAACTTTACGGATATCTCTTTCACCCGGTCCTGGAACATTCCTATACTAAGGATAAAAGCCTACTGTGACTATTTGTGGCCTTAACGGTAACCCCCTCCTCAGTGAGAAAGTATCTCAGCAAACTCCTCCTGTTCATTTAACTACCGGTCTTCTGCATTCAGAGAAGATTATTTTCCTCCTGGTCAATTGCCCCATGGCATCCATAGTCTTAAAGCTTCCATGGTTGAAATACCATTATCCATCCATCTGCTGAAAGACAGGAGAACTCTTACAGTGGGGAACAGAATGTACGGGAAGGTGTCTGTCCTTGCCAGTGCGATGCTCTCAAGTTATACCAGAGGGGCTACCGACTCCATATCATTCATTTGTGGATGTCTTCTCCAAGAAAGAGGCGGATACTCTTCCCCCACATTGACCTTATGACTGTGCCATCAGTCTGGTATCTGAAGTTAAATTACCTAAGGGTAGATTATATGCTCTTTCTTTGCCAGAAACCAAAGCTATGGAGTATTATATTCAGGAGAACCTAAGCAAAGGGTTTATTCATCCCTCAAAATCACCAGTAGGAGCAGGATTCTTCTTTGTGGCAAAGAAGGATGGCTCCTTACGTCCATGCATTGATTATAGAGGACTCAACAAAATCACTGTTAAGAAATCTTATCCTTTGCCTTTAATTTTCGTGTTGTTTGATCAACTCCGGATGGCGGAAATCTTCTCTAAAATTGATCTTCAGGGGGGCATATAACCTCATACGAATTAAGGGGGTAATTCCAAGATGATCACAGCAGGAACTTTGTTAGCATTTGGGCAAAACCATGTGCGCTGCAGGGGAGACAGATATAACATGTGCAGAATGAGTTAGATTTGGGTGTGGTGTGTTCAATCTGAAATCTAAATTGCAGTGTAAAAATAAAGCAGCCAGTATTTACCCTGCACAGAAACAAAATAACCCACCCAAATCTAACTCTATGCAAATGTTATATCTGCCTCCCCTGCAGTGCACATGGTTTTGCCCAACTGCTAACAAAGTTCCTGCTGCGATCAACTCAGAATTACCCCCTAAGGCCGGTGACGAGTGGAAGACGGCTTTCAACACTCATTCTGGACATTATGAATACCTTGTTATGCCATTTGGATTGTCAAATGCTCCTGCCGTCTTGCAAGATTTTATCAATGATGTGCTCCGAGAATTCCTGGGAAAATTTGTTGTGGTCTACTTGGATGACATCCTGATATATTCACGGCCACTTGAGCAGCATCGAGTCCATGTACAGATGGTATTGCAAAAGCTCCGGCAGCACCATCTATACGCCAAGTTAGAAAAATATGAATTTGAAGTGAAGAAAGTCGCTTTCTCAGGCTACATCATCTCTCACAAGGGGTTCTCCATGGATCCCAGTAAGCTTCAAGCAATTCAAGATTGGGCACAACATACTAACCTTAAAGCTATACAACGCTTTCTTGGATTCGCTAATTATTACAGGAGATTTATTCATTCATTTTCAGACATTGTTACACTTATTGTTGCTTTGACCAAGAAAGGTGCGGATCCATCACATTGGTCACCTTCAGCTCTGCAAGCTTTTCTCGAGTTAAAAAAAGCCTTAATATTCGCACCTGTTCTTAGTCATCCAAATCCTGACCTGCCTTTTGTTATGGAACTGGATGCCTCTGAAGTGGGAGTGGGAGCAGTTCTATCGCAGAAAGTTCCCATGGATTCTAAACTTCACCCATGCTCTTTTCTGTCCAGAAAGTTCTCTCCTGCCAAAGCCAACTACAATGTTGGAAATCATGAACTGCTTGCTATCAAGTGGGCTCTAGAAGAATGGAGGCATTGGTTGGAAGGGGCGAGACACGTGATTACAATCCTCACTGTTAAGCCAAGAGACTGAATCCAAGACTGGCACTATGGCCCTCATTCTGAGTTGTTCACTCGCTAGCTGCTTTTAGCAGCATTGCACACGCTAAGCCGCCGCCCTCTGGGAGTGTATCTTAGCATAGCAGAATTGCGAACGAAAGATTAGCAGAATTGTGAATAGAAAATTCTTAGCAGTTTCTGTGTAGCTCGAGACTTACTCCTACATTGCGATCAGTTCAGTCAGTTTCGTTCCCGGTTTGACGTCACAAACACACCCAGCGTTCGGCCAGACACTCCCCCGTTTCTCCAGCCACTCCTGCGTTTTTCCCTGAAACGCCTGCGTTTTTCCGCACACTCCCAGAAAACGGTCAGTTTCGGCCCAGAAACACCCACTTCCTGTCAATCACACTCCGATCAGCAGAACGATGAAAAAACTTTGTTACGCCGTGAGTAATATACCTAACTTTTGTGTAAAATAACTAAGCGCATGCGCTATGCGAACCTTGCGCATGCGCAGTAAGCGACTAATCGCAGTATAGCAAAAATCGGCAACGCGCGAACAACTCGGAATGACCCCCTATGGGCGTTATTCTTCACTAGATTCAACTATGTGATCTCCTATCGGCCAGGATCAAAGAATCTTAAAGCAGATGCCTTGTCACAAAGCTTTCTTCCAATTCAAAATTCAGCCTACTCTTCGGAATCAATTATTCCTGTTTCCAATATTCATGCTGGTCTTGCTCAAGATTTAGTCTCCCAGATTCAAGCCAAACAGTCTCTCGCACCCATGGGGACTCCCTCAGGACTCCTCTTTGTCCCTAAAGAGTACAGGACAGCAGTTTTATCTGAATTTCATGTAAAAAGAGTCTCTGGGCATCCAAGGATTTCTAAGACTCTGGATTTATTGTCTCGTTCAGTTTGGTGACCTTCTATGTGCCAGGACGTTAGAGAGTTCATTCTTGCTTGTGAGATCTGTGCTCAACATAAAACTCCTCGTAAAGCTCCCATGGGACATCTTCTGCCTCTTGCGGTTCCCTCAAGACCTTGGTCCCACATTTCTATGGACTTTGTGGTTGATCTTCCTAAATCATCAGGGTACAATACCATTTGGGTTGTGGTATACCGGGTCAGTAAGATGGCTCACTTTGTTCCTCTTTGCAAGCTCCCCAGTGCCAGAGAATTGGCAACCTTATTTATCCAACATATCTTTAAATTACATGGATTACCAACCAGAGGATATCGTCTCTGACAGAGGAACTCAGTTTATTGCTTGATTCTGGTGAGCTTTCTTTTCAGCCTTGGATATTAATCTTAGTTTGTCATCTGGTTATCGTCCACAATCCAATGGACAGACTGAGCGAGAGAACCAGTCTCTTGAACAGTATCTTTGTTGTTATGTTTCCAAGTACCATAACGATTGGGTGGACCATTTGGCATTTGCTGAATTTGCATATAATAATTCCAGTCATTCTTCTTCATCCATGTCACCCTTCTTTTGTCTCTCGGGTTTCCATCCTAGGTTAACGCTTTGACATCCTGCAGCAACAGACTCCTTCCCTTGATCCTGTAGCTCATCTGAGGAAAATTTGGAGGAGAGTACGTCTAGAACTCAACCAAGTCTCTGTTCGTTCCAAGAAATTTGCTGATAGTCGAAGAAGACCTTGTACTTTTAAAGTGGGTGACATGGTGTGGCTGTCCACTTGAAATATCAAGTTACGCCAGCCCTTTCAAAAATTTGGGCCTAGGTTCATAAATCCATTCCGGATTATTAGACAGATTAATCCAGTAGCCTTTCGACTCCTTTTACCAAAATCACTTAAGATCAATAACACTTTCCACTGTTCCTTGTTGAAACCAGCATTTGTGTCCCAGAGATTTAGAAGATCTCCTTCCAGAAGGCCTGCCACTGTGTTGGTTCAAGGTCACCAGGAGTTTGTTGTGGAAAAGATTCTGGATCCCAAGTTCAGGAGGGGTCAAGTTCATTTCCTCGTACATTGGAAGGGTTACGGTCTGGAAGAAAGAACCTGGGTACCAGAGAAGTTTCTTCATGCACCCAGACATAAGAGGTCTTTCTTCTATGAATTTTCAGATAAGCCTGGTCTCTTAACCCCTCTTCAAGGGGGGTACTGTTATAATCCTGAGCATATTACTCATGTTTTGCTAGTTATTGTTATGGTTTACCTTTGCCTCAGTTTGTGGAACTACAGGTCACAGCTAGATCCTGCATAGTTGTCTCCCAATGCCTCAGCTCCTGCATTCAACAACTGACTCCACAGGTGTCTGGATTCTGTAATTACAGCTGGTTACCTGAAACCTACTATTCAGCTTGTCAGTCTGCACTACAGCTGCATGATATATCAATTACTGGGGGCCTGTCTGGTGCTCACAGCTGATTGGTCCAGCCTGTTCTTTTAAGCCTCTCAATCCCAAGAGGCCTTGCCAGTTATAGTTACTCCATATGGTGTTCTGCTCTCTGGTTCCTCTCTGGTCTCAGTTCATCTGTCCAGTGGGTTTGCCTTGTTCCTGCATTGAATTCCAGCTTCACCATCTTGCTGATGAACCTAGTCTGCCGACTACCGCTACCCTGTCTCCAAGTGTCAGCACCCCAGTCCGTCCATGTGCCGCTACCTCCTGTGTCTCTCCTAGAGTTCCTGCTGTTGTTCCATCTCCACGGCCCCAGTGTACCATCTGGCCATGTGCATCCTGCCACCTTCTCCAGTTCCTGTTTGTTCCTGAGTACCCCTGCAGTATAAAGTGACCCAGACAGGGGGCCGTGACTTGCACGTCGGGAGCCGCGAAGCCCATATCCCCTTGCGGGGTTCCCTGGTGAATACCTCGCGACGTGTTAGACTCCACGCCTCTGTTTTGGGTAACGTCAACCACTTGGTACCTGATCCCAAATTCCGGATTCTGCACCATTTCCTGACAGCCCCCACATTGCCAAATATACAATGCCCCCCACTGTGCCAGATATACAATGCCCCAGTGTGCAGGTATACAATGCCCCCACTGTGCCAGATATATATTGCTCCACTGTGCACTCATTGCCCCCCCACCCCTTACCGCTGGAATCTGGTTTGGATTGGAAGTAAGTCAGATCACTCACTGAGTGACTGACTGTGTTACCACGTGTAACTACAGTGGCAGTGCTGAAGCAGGCTGCAGGCACTGACAGGTGGCAGCTGCTGAAGGAAGCGTCCACCATCTGACTGTGCACAGTGCTAAGCTGTGCTCCGGCGCTCCTCTCAGTCAGACTGGTGCGCGGCGGGCTGGTGAGTGCTGCGTGTGGCATGACGTCATTTACGCCATGTCGCATTCAAACATTATTGGTGGATCACAAACAGGGGGGCGGAGATGGAAGCTGCTGCAGCGCGTGAATGTCCTCCCGGTCAGCAAATGTATTCCTGACTGCGAGGACACATTATTAAAAATAATAAATTAATAAAATGTTATTTTTGCTAATGGGTGGTCCGGTGCACCCCTGGACCACCCCACAGATTCTCCTATGCTCCTTTTATCTTCTAGTCATAGCACATGGCACATGTAGTTAGTTATTCCTTAACAATTTCCTGCACCTTTGAGAACCTTGCTTTAAATCTGTAGCCTAATTTTAAGGAATACATTTTAAGGACTGTCCTTTTCTATAATTCAATGTAATTTTAAATATAAAATTAAATAGCTAAATAAAAGCTATACACAATTAAATCAATTGTAAAACAATATATTAAACTATATTTTCACATAATAGTGTTTATTAAACTGTTATTACTCTTTCAGCTCAGCATATATCTAAAACATGTATAAGTGTTCCTATCGATCGATTCAATTTTTGCCATCTGTATGCATATAAACAGACATTGTAAAAAAACAAAAACACTTTTTAATGAGTATATCAGCTCTTTTAAATATACAAACGTAATTAAAACTGTGGAATACAATATGAAAAATGCTTCTTGAAAGTAAAATTTTTAAAAGACAGAAACTGTATACACTACAAAGAAATAGGTAACACATTTTAAACTGAAAAGATGCAAAATATAAAGCATTTCCTTACGGGAATTCATGGTCTCTTGTGGATGGAAATATATTCATCAATTCAAGAAAACCAGTGTGTTGTATAAACAATGCATTAATAAATAGCCATATATTAAAAAATAATGAGATTCCATTCACACAGCAATCTTTATTATACAGACAATATGTATAAAATATTGCAATGACCTAAATGTATAAAATCTTATTAAAATATTTTTAAAAACACTAACATAATAGATTTTTCACTGGGTTTTACACCATAAATTGTTAATTAGATATTTCACTGGAACTGTATTTATTACCAAGACAGAGAATAAATGAAAAGTGTTCTCTGTTCAAATACAAAATAGTACAGTATTTTAAAAGAGATAAGCAAACAAAGAAAATATTATATCATTATTATTTAATAACTTTCCAAGCATGCAATGGTAGAATTATGATGCTTACTATTTAGCTGTATTTTTGGTAAAGCTGAAGGACAGATATACTCAACAAGTAATATATGTAATGTATGAAGCATGTTGTTCAAATATAGTATTAAACCATATTCCTGTTTTCCACTGCAGTTCTTGTTTAAAAAAAAAAGGAAAAAAAAAGAAACCAACAACAAAAGCTTAAATTAAATAAGTAAAATAAATAAGCAAAAGATTAAGAACAGAAGTTCGGATAGGAGATCGAATAAATACAGTGGCAGATTGAGGCATTCCATTTGACATCTCAGCTCATTTAAAACTGTTTACATTGGTTACCTTGACACTTAACTTCACTCAGGTGCTTAATGCTTAGCATCACTGATCAACACTGTAAGGGCTTGTTGGATTGACTTATTGGGATTGGTTCCAAATTTGTTCCAGGTGGCTTTATAAGGCTCTCAACTGCACATGCTCATTTTATAGCATGTGCTTGTTAAGGAACACTGGGGCAGATGTATAACCTGGAGAAGGCATAAGTAAGTGATAAACCAGTGATAAATGCAAGGTGGTAAACGCACCAGCCAATCAGCTCCAATATGTAAATTAACAGTTGGGGACTGATTGGCTGATGCGTTTATCACCTTGCACTTATCACTGGTTTATCACTTCCTTATGCCTTCTCCAGGTTAATACATTTGCCCCCGTGTTCTATATTTATTGAGTGACATGTCTTTTGTGTGTCCTGACCACAGTTTGTTTATTCTCGTGTACTAACTGTGTTGACCACATTTTGTGACCACTAATGTTCTGTTTGACAATATTATTGTTTTGACTTACACCTGACTATTCTGTCTTTTATGTTCAATTACAATTTGACACCTGGTATTTGCACTGTGTGACTTAGGGTACTATTCTACAGTGCAGTGTATTCTTTGTATTCTCCAGCCTTAATATATGCTTTGTATTCCCTAGCCTTAAAATATAAACCTACTCTATATTACTTCCTAAGACAAAGAAATAAGTTCAGCCAGGGTCAAGGCAGGACACTTTTGTGCCCTGTGCTGGCTTCTGCCACGCCCATGATGTTACAGAAGAGGGGGCCAGGTATGGCCTAAGGATCCAGGTGCCCCTACAAGCAGAATAGTTCACTAGCAGGGACCCCACAGGCTGGAGACAGGTGCCCCCAGGAATGCAACAGTGCATCTTCCTTGGTCTTGCCTCTTCAGCAGCACTCCTCATTATGGCCCTAGACAGAAAGAGAAAACCTTTAGCTTTGCTGTATGTGCTTACCAAATACATTGGACCCTCAAACTGGGCTTAAACGTGGGTACAGAGTTGCAAAATTTTGCTAATTAATTCTTGATGTTGTACTTGATTGTGGCCTGATATGTATACATCAGGTGTCAGTCATTATAAAATCTTCATTCTGCCAGTTAAAGAACATACTGTAGCAATGATAAAGCATTTGATTTCCTCTGAACATACTATATCATGTATTTTCCTACTCATGCTTGGACTTCTGCGATGCACCCTGCTTGGGTCTCTTAGAAAAATAGCTGCACTACTACACCAGCTGAATTTTGCAGCAGTAAAGCTAGGCTGTTAACAAACCAGCCACGTGCCAGCCACTTAAACCCTGTTCTCGTTCCTTCCCTGGCTGCCTGTAAGTTGTTAAATCTGTTTCAAGATTGGCTTATATTACATTCAGTACCCTACAAAACCAGGTTTATGTGTATTTGAAGCAGCTTTTGATTTTGTATGGTCCAACTTGCTTCCATCACATTCTAAGTGAAAGTTATTTGACTTTTTTCACTTAAATGAAATTTGATGTTGATTAAACGACAGCTGAGCGTATACTTTATTTCTATTTTATTTAAGTAATCATTTCTGTTGATTTGGAGTGACAGGACATATAGAGGTGCAGTACTCATGCTGATGACGACGGTTGTCACATGAAAAATTCGGGATCAGTAGTCACTCTGTATTTTGTGGTGGTCACAGGACATATTGGGGTCATAACTCTACATTGTCACAATTTATACCTATTTTCTGACTCAGAGTCATAGTTAGAGGATTCCTCCCAGGTTGCAGGGTCAGACTGCCCATCTGGTACTTCTGGCAAATGCCAGAAGGGCCGATGGGCAAGTCCTTTCAAACAGAGCAGCCTGCAGCTCTCTGGTCTGGCCGCTACTGAAAGCAGCAGCGATAGCATTTATATATTAATGCTGCAGGAAGCTTAACGCTAATGTTAGCATTAGTGTTCCGAGCTGCATCCCAGGATGCAGTATTGAATCATCTGCGACACCATCAGCTGACTGTGTGATCCATAGGGTCGAGCATGCCGGCCACCACAAATACAACAAATACAAATAGGACAGGAAACCTCCATCCTCTGATGAAGATCTTGGCCTTGTCACTCCCCCACATTGACAGTTTTGAGAAACGGAGGTTGTATCCAACCCCAATTGACATCAGACTGTCAATCACTGACAGTATGATGATGTACTGTGACCAACATTGCAAACCCATACTGCACATGCGCAGTATGTGTCTGGTGTATGCACTAAGTACCTAACATCAATACAGTATCTAGCCAAGAATATTCAGCTAACACACATCACATGCCATATATCTCCAGCAGACTAAGAGCAGCCTTCTCTCTGCTCTTTTCATCAGAGCTTGAGGAAAACTCAGACTAGTACTCCATATTGGATGAGGAGAGAAGGAGCAGAAGCTTCCTTTGCAATACTGCCTGCTGTGGTAAACTGTCTCTAATGACCTCACAAGCAGAGATTGCTACGGACAACCAACAAACTTTTGTGCCAGAAGCAGATTGAGCACCAACCTTGCTATGCTTCAGAACAGGCTCAACCTATCATGCCTACTAAAGAATTCAACACACAGACTCGGTCACTGGGCAAAACAGAGAATAAGAAGATAGTCTCAGCAATTACAACCCTCCTTTCACCGCATTTTCCTTACATTAGGTCGCAGCATGGTGTCACCCAAGTACTTTTTTTTATCTATAGTGTAGTGGTGGAAATACTCCCCCTGCTAGCCATTAGCTGCAGTTATGTGATGGCTATTCATTACAAGTCTGGTTGGAATCACTGCCATCAAAGTAGTTTCACTTTAAAAAACCTTATCCCTTTAGTTAGTTTTCTTTTTTATTCTTTGTTGAACATTTCAATGTTTATTTGGTATAAGATGTGTTTAATCTACAAATGTAAACATACATATATGTCCACTTACAGCGATTGGCTAGATTTAAAAAACAATGCTGCAAAAGAATTTGTATAAAGTAGCAGATATTAAGACAAATCACAGGGCGCGGCTAAGTCGCAGAGTCAATGGCATGCCAAATCGAGCCATATTGCTAAATATTCAGAAAACTGTATTTAGACACATCTGTACTATTGGGAGAAAAATAGTAATAATAATAATAATAATAATAATAATTGCGTAGGACGGTTTTCTTCCGTAGGACTCAAAGTTGGTTCACAGTCATCAGAAACATAACACAGTGTACACAAATGTGGTATTACAGAAAGTAAGAAACCACACAGAAATAATTGAAAACAACACAAACTTAGAGAGCACAATAAGCATAATGCAAGGTTGGTGCAGACATTTTGGCTAACAACTTCCATGGTGGTTATATATTCCACCCACAGCTGGACTGTCCATCTGGCAAATGCCAGAAAATAAATAATATTAAAGAGTAGCAGGTCTAATAGTGAAGCAAATATACTAATGACCACTTGATGAATTTTTATAATGATTATTAGCAATGTAATTATTTTCTTACACTAAATATACAGGAAATATGATATTACTATAATTAGTGTACACAGATATAGTTTAATTTAACCATTTAGCTGACATTTTTTTTCCCAAAAACCATTCCGAAATTGTCATTTTTTTATGAGTGAATTAGGTGACTAGAACAAGAATTTAACCTTATCCAAAATGATTATAGATAAAAAAAGAAAAACTTTTTTTTGAACCAACAATTTTTTTTCTCAAACATCGGGACATCGGTTGGGGAGATCAGTAACATTGGAACATCTGTAAAATTGCGACCATCATGAAGTTACTTTTTACCCCCAAGACAACTTCCAGGTACACAGTAGGGGGTCTGGGGGTGTTTTACACTTTCCCAGGGCTGCTATTGTCAGGAATCCGCATTCTCCATTGCATCACTTCCAGTGAACAGGCGTCTCCTGGCTTCAGTCCTCTGTTTTCAGAGTATTCCATGTGAATTGGACCTGTGGAACTACAGGTCCCAGCAGTTCCAGTCTTCAGTCTCCTGCAGCCCACAGCTCACTGTGCTCCACCTAACCAGTTCTAACTTTTGGTAATCACTGGTTTCAGCCAGCAGCCTGGAGTACACAGTGATTCTAGTTAAACAGCATTAACTCCCGGTGCACTACTGATCCCAGCCAGCAACCAGCAGTGCATTGCATTAACTGTCTACAGAATTATTCTCCCGGTTAATCACCAGCTCCAGTTAACTCTCAGCTGATCTGGGCACCCAATCCTGGAGGGTGTGTTCTCACAGAGATTCATCCTATCATCACAGAGCAAGGTGTATAAACTCCAGTTCCTAGCTCATTCACATCGCCTTGGACAATGAGTCACATATGGTGTGTCTAGTTCTCCTGGTTCCCGTGTGCCTCTCTCCAGTGAATCCTCCATTGTTGTTCCTGTGTTCCTGTCTCCAGTTATTCACCGTGGTTACTCTCATCATTCATCACTCTGCAATTCTCCTGTTTACTCTGGACTTCAAACCACAGCTACAAGCTCATCAGCAGTAAGAGACTCTCCTCAGGTGTTCAATCCATTTCCTTACCTGTGCACTTCGTTATCAGTATATCAACCTGTGCATCTCAGCAGTAATACCAACTAATTGCATTGAGACTGTCTCCTGCTTGGGCCTAGTGAGGCCATAAGGACTTATGCTATATAGAGACTGTGTATTTTCAAATAATACCGGAGTTCTGCCTCTACCATCTGCATTTCAGTTTTCAGTTCATTTCATATTGTGTTATAAAGAGACTGTGTGTTTCTAAATAATACCGGAGTTCTGCTTTTCAATCCATCTGCATTCAGTTATCCGTTCATTTCATATTATACAGAGACTGTGCTTCAAGTATTACCGGAGTTTTGTTTATTCATCTGCATTCAGCCAATTAAGTTATTTCATATTTTGTTGCAAGAGACTTTCAGTTACTTTTGGTTTCAGTTATCAATCATTGTTTGCTACATTGCCGGTCTTCAGTTATTATTCATTATTATACCATCTGCTTTGTTACCTCTGTGCTAATAAACATCAGCGCATATGCGCAGGACTTTCATATTGCCTCCACGCTTTGTACATTGCACCAACACTGACCCACTAGTGCCCCCTCCGGGGACAGACAACCTGAGACCTGACGGCTATTGTCTACAGCCGCTGGGTGGGGGTCCTGCTGTGCTGACCAATCAGCAATGATCAGCAGCATGGCAACACTGAGGGGAGGGTGCATGGAGGCAGAGGAACCTTCCGGTCCCTCTGAGAGCAGCAGTGGAGGGAAGTCTTTCTTCCCTGCTGCTGTTAACACACTTCATCTGACTGGTCGCATCCTGTGCGACCAGGTCAGATAAAACACTTGCTGATGTAGTCGCATTTGATGCGACCATGCCAGGCAAATGGTTAAGATATTTTATATTCTCTTTAACATGCTCAATAACAATACAGACACATTAAGGGGCCAATGCAGAGTTGGTATTAAAATGGATGACCATTGCTCAAAAGAAAAGTGCACAGAGAAATAATGTTTCTTAAGATGCATATGCCACTATATCTGTGCCTGGTTTACTACTGATCATCATCATCATCATCATCAACATCAATGTGTACTTGAATCTGCTCTATAGTAGGTGCAGAGATAACCTTCTAGACAGGCATATATACCCTTATGCCCTGATCTGCATGGCCTGCCTTCATGTGTGCATGCAATTACTAAACTTTGCCTATGTGAGAATGCTTTGTCACATCCAATTTCATTTCTGTGGTGATAGGTGTTGATATGTTAGAAATGCAGTGGAAACTGCTTTCTCGCATATACACTGTATGTGTACTCATATTCTGGGCACAGACATTGTGAATTAATGCAAGTTGCATTATGTGAAGGTATATCAAATATGGTACTAATATATAGAAACACATTCCTTGATTCACAATAATGCATACGTACTGTATGTGTTATGTATGTCTATGTATGTGCATTCATGTATGAGCTGTGATGAACATGTATGTAAGTGTGATTTATTATTTGCACTGCACACCACATTAGGAAGAGGATGAAGGTAATGGATCTGTATTGCAAGTTATCTCGGGTGGGGATGGGGATCTATGATACTGTATGTTTGGAGGGGGGAGGGAGATGTGCGTTGTGTCATGTGTGAGTAAAAGGATATCATAATTGTATTCAACAACTTGCTCAATACTATCTTATTGCTATATGATTTAATTGAGCCCAGGACTCCTTCATTACTCCAAGGCCAAGCTATTATGCACAGTATAAATACCACAGTTGTTTATAAATGTCACTACTTTATATAAATACTACCATTGTATATAAATACCACAGCTGTATATAATTCAGTGTTTATATTGTATTATTGCTGTGACATAAAACCCCCTTGCAAACTTTAGCCCCTTATGCAAACACCTTTACTTAATATTTGCCTCCTCTATAAGCACCATGTACAGCAGCGATTATTTTTATATATATATATATATATATATATATATATATATATATATATATAGCAGCTGGTATCGGATCGGCCCTCTCCTGGATATAATTAAAGTGCCCAGGTGCCTTCTGGAGAAATTCATGCAGATTAGTAACTGTAGTACAAACAAAATAAATATATATATATATATATATATATATATAATGCAATTCACAGGAACCTATCAAGAACACAGAGTTATGACAGATTCACAAGTAGGATAAACATTCAGTAATGCAGGCACGGAAGCACAGACACCAGTCACACAGTTCATCAAATGCGGTTATCCCTTTACACATAAACATGCTCCAAGCACATGTACAGAGAACTACAAAACACCAGTTACTATTTCTATCATATGTATCAATACAGTAATCTTCAATGTCTTAGAAAATGATAGTCCTATGCTAACTTTTGTGCAGCACTTCACAATTTATTACACAATAAATGGACTCTAATACAGTATATAATAAAACCAAAAGAATGGCACTGAACACTAACAATGTATAAATAAACAAGTATTAAACCAACGTTTTGGATCAGTTTGATCCTTTCTCAAGCTACACATACCAGCAAGGGGTGAAAATGGCAAAATTTAAAAGAGAAATGGCACCAAGTAAATGATCCCAAGTAACATTATAATGATGTTTTAATTGCTATTTAAAATAAACAAAATGAAATCAAGTGAATGACATAGAAAAAAACCCACAAAATACAAAACTAAAGTCTGTAGTGCCGCACAGGTTAGACGTCAGAAACGACTATTAGCGCAGTCCCTATCTTCTGGACTGCTGGCTACAGTAAACACATTGTTTCGGTGTTCTTAGTGATATTTGAGCAATGCAGCAGTCCAATCTTTCACTTCTTCAGCCAGTTTTCCTTGACATGTGAATAATATAATATACAGCTTAGTGTCCTCCGCCTCATATTTTTATTTACTAGTGAATTCTTGACTGATCTTTGGTTTACTATATGCTTTTAGTTTTATATTATTGTGATGATTGCATTCGATAAATCTTACCTTGATCAAATAACCATTTGTGTAGGCAATTGTCAGCAATCTAGCCAATTGTTTCCTTAGCTACAAGAGCACCGACACATGTCCAGTTCAATAAGGATCAATTCCTGTAGGGCCATTTTTTAATAACCAATTCTTCTAGAAATATGCTATTAATGCCTGCCAAATGCAACCAGTGACTAGTACATCCGTATACGAAATTGTGATCATCTGCAAATCTCCGATGAGCAATAAGCACACACTGTATGTTATTATTTCATTGTCAGGTGCAACTGCCAATGAGATATATTTATTGTGTCTAGTCATTGATGAATAAGTATGATAGACATGGTGGAGTAATCCCATTGGTTTAATATTGCATCTTATTTATGATGACTGCTTTTCTGCCTTATAAATCTTACCAATCACTGGCAGCTTGCCAGGTACGATTGATGATTTTGCAACCTCTAATGTACAGCATCTGTTTCTAAGTAACCTCTAACCTGTGCAGCACAACATGCTTTGATTTAGCATTTTTCGATATTGTCACTAACTTAATTTCACAACGGTTACAGTCATAGGCATTTCTATAATGGGTGCCATGTGTGCAGTGCACATGGGCCTCTGGGTCCAGGAGGGGCCCACACCACACACACTGCTCCCATTTTTAATACTTACCTTTCCGGAGTCCAGCGTTAATCGCTGCAGTTGTGGCAAAAGTCACTGCCAAAATGGACACGGCACATGCGCAGTAGGGATTTTTGTCTCCAGAACATGGTGGGTGCCATGTTTCTGGAGACCTGGGCATGTGCAATAGACTCCGGGCACAATGTTGGAGTCTACTGCATCATAGAGAGGAAGGGGCCCACTCTGAGGTGCACACGGGCCCCTCTCCTCTGTTAAAATGACCCTGGTTATAGTACTTAGCAATTATGACATTATTATGATTTCACATTGGACCAGTTTATGGTGACATTTCACTTAAATTTTGCCATCACGTTGATATGAAATTGTGCTGTAATACTTGAAAATAAAGTGTTTATGTACCATATTTGTATGGAGTGCTGTTCTTTCAGTTCTATTATTATATTTTCCCTGGCACCAAACTTGAACTGTTTAATTTTTTTCTTCGGAGTACCCACTTCTACCATTGAGATTTTCCAGATGCACTTACATTATCCAAGCTTCCCCTTGCATAAACCCATTCTGTGTTTGGGAAAAATAATCACCATTCAAGTAAAAAATTTGTACCAGATTAAAATGAGCAGGTTCATATAACTAAAAGTAAATAGGGATCACTTTACAGTATGCGGGATAACAGACACATTTTCTCTGAATATGATACAAGAAGTAAACGACATGTCTCAATGCATTTTGTCTTATAGTAAAAGAACAATAAAACAAAATGTAACAATGCTTGTGATCCCTGTTGGAGGGAGTCAAAAAAACACTGGTTTAATATAAGTCACTTAATGTTGTGTATTAACTCTAAGGAAGGGATGGTATCAAAATACAGACGGCAGAGATCTCAACGGTCCGTAACACAACAGAGGAATCCTTATGGTCAGAATTCCAATGGATCCCAGTGAGTATTCTTAGCCTAACCCTACACCGAACCCTACCCCTAACTGACCCCAGCCACAGCCTAATCGTCCCCTTCCAAGACCGAACCCTAACCATCTCCCCCTCCCGCAGCCTAGCACTAACCCTTACGCTAGTGCTTAACCCTAAATCTGTCAGGATAATGACTGTCGGGATTCTGCTGTTAGTGCTCTGTTGGGATCCTGACCATCTCCCCTAGAGAAAATGTTATGGAATCACTAGTTACTTTAAAATAAGGTTTCCCTTTTAAGACTTACAGAAACATATGCAGCAAATGGAGCTATTGACCATCTTAAAGACTGTATTTGCAGCATCTCATAGTCAATGAATACATGCTTTGTATCCTGAAAATAACAGAAATTAATTTATGAGCTGAATTTCAATGCCCAAAGAAACAATATAGATGATCTAATCAATTAAAGTAATTTATTGTGCTTCCAGAAGCTATACTGTGATGTATAAACAGTAGTTTTGAAAAATACACTGCCCACTTGAGAACTAAAAGGAGAACAACTGCTGAAAATGTTTTATTCAGACCAGAAAACAAAAGATCACTCTTGTGCATATGATATAAATACATTTCTAGGGAAAAATCATTGGCGTATCTACAGTATATTGGGTGCAGGGAGTGCCGTGTAAATGCACCCTGCTCCCATATAATTATACTTACCTTTCTGGAGTACTGCAGCTGCTAGTGCAGGTGGCATAAATCACAGAAAAAATGGCATGGCAGCAATTTTCCCAGTGATTTGTTCATGCACAGTAGCTATGTCCCCGGTAATAAGGTGCGGTTGCCGTTTTCCCAGAGACCTGCGCAAGCTAGAGTCTACAGCGCTGCAGCCACTGACAAAGAGGAAGGAGCCTGCACAAAGGCCCCAGCCTCTCTTATTCTGCCTCTGCACAAAATAGTCCATAGAGTATAGATCACCTCCTCCCTTCTTAGATAAGAAACACAATGCAATAAGCATGGAATGAACATAAATATCCTCATTATTTGAATTTTATAGATTCTAACTTGAGTCTGGAAGGAGGTCTCTTTTACCTTTCAGGATACTGGTAGTGAATTCCTGAGGCCCAGTACTGTTTAAGAGTTTACTTTATTTGAAGACTTTGGAACTTTCCCATGTACAGTTGAAAATACACATTCTTGTTGGGTGTAATGAATAGTGATTCTGGAGTTACATCTGGTTGAATAGATATTTCTGTAGAAGCAAGCTGAGGTTGTTCTACTTACATTACATTTGGCTCTTGCATTGGTTTACCATTTGACCACTTTTGAATTGATTCAACAGCTTATCTGTCTCCCTTATGCATTAAGGATTTGAGCTACATGTTGATGCCATAAGTCTCATCCAACATTCACAGTATACATTATAGGGCCAGATCTTAAAGATATTTTTCCTGGCTGTCATTTGTCACCTTAATAACATTGTGTCAATACATACTGACCAAGTTCAAAATTTCTACTTTGTGTTTGATACATAATTATGAATTGCTTGTTACTTACATCTGGTTTCAATTAGTCCTAATTAGTGTGGGTTTCGGATTTACTCAGATTTACCCGGATCTCAAAATAGCATCTTATTGGCTATCGGATGTCACGTTTTGGATTGCCAATAAGAAAAATCTGGATAAATCCGAAATTGCTTTAATTCTTGCTTTAAGAACCAAGTAAATCCGAACACGCACATCTCTATGCCTAATAAAAGCACAAGTTGTTGTTCAGGAACATCATTGTTATGGTACCACCTAAGCAGCACCCCCGATGTGTAGATGACCAACAAAAGGGCCATCACTAGGGATCAATAGAGACACTGGCAGGGAGTAGACATAAGTAAAAAATCAGCCAGCAGTGAGAGCAAACTGACAGTGAATGACAGTTGTCAGATGAAAAAAAAATGACAAGAGATTTATGTCTAATGTATTAGAGGCATTGATCCTATATGCAGACTGTAAGATCAAAAATAGGGCTGAATATGAAAACACCTAGAATAGTGGCAAGCACAAAACAATACATAACAAGTACTGTAGTTGTGTAAGGATCTAGAAACTGACAGAATTGATGTACAGAACTTACTGTAGGTAGAAAATCTGGTGATAAAATACCAGATTTCAATATATAGCAATGTGCTATCAATTCAAATAATCCAAAATAAGGACAAATTAAATATAAATAAGTAAAGAGTAATATAGAACAGAATTTATGAAATCCTAATCACATAATAGAAAAAACTTTTAATTTTGTGCACAGATGAATAACATTTGCAATCAATTGTATATACAGATGCGTCCTCATACATCTATGGTCAATACGCCATGAGCGTGAGATGCCTGATGTGAGTTAGCAGCCAGGTCCTGATGCTATTCTGCTAACATTTGGCAGCTTTATTTGCTGACTGTGCTGATTAATTTTATATATACAACTTATACTATATTGTGTGTGTGACAGGTTGTAAACGGAAAAAAGCTGTGGCTCCTACATTGCAGCATTTCATATGCAGATTCAGAGACTCAGTCACACGCAGACATACAAGTGTCATATTAATCAGCTCAATCTCCTAGTGCATCTTAAGGCCCATACACACTTGACGATAAAATGAACGACGTCGTTCATTTCAGCCCTCATCAACGACGTCGCTCATTATATCGTCAAGTGTGTATGCATCCAACGACCACCGATGCGCGGCCCCGTGGGTCGTTAACGACCCTCGCTTATCTGTGGAGCATGCATGCTCAATTTCCACTATGGTCGTTACCGACCAGAGACGTCGTTGAATGTGTATGGTGTGAAAGACCAACGACCAACGACCAAGCCATTGTTCACCAGCCCTGTTCCCAGCTCATTATTTTAATAAACTGTTCAGCTTGGATGCTTCAACGATGAATGGTCTATGGTCTTTGGTCTTTCGTCTTTGGTCTTTGGTCTTTCGTCTTTGGTCGTTGCTAGTGTGTATGCTCATGTCGTTTGCTCAGCTGTTCAAGGGAAGTCGTTAACGACGGTCGTTAACGATGTGTGCATCGTCAAGTGTGTATGGGCCTTAAGTTGCATCACGTGTGACTAGAATCTCACAGGTGATGTGTTACATCCTAGTCATATGTGACAAAAAGGCATTTTTGGCAAAAAAGGCACCTGACACTAGAAGATTCTCACTTGACCTGACGTGTCAAGGGGGGCTGTTTGGTGGGACTGCAGAAAAGATGTATGAAGACATATCTGTATGTGGCTCTGTTGGAAAAGAGTATTAAATACTGGACTCAGTAAAGATTATATAGTATACTCCTGGGGATGCAGTTAATTTCCTGACAGATGGGATCCCTGCAGTCAAAATACTGATGCTGGAATCCCAACAACAGTCAAAATGCCTGCTATTCTCACTAGGGTGTTGATCCATGCCACCACCCGAGGAGGAATATAATAGTGTGGTGAGCGAAGCTTGCCACCAAGCCTGAAGCACGGTGAGCGCAGCGAGCCCACGAGGGGACTCGCTGCGCTCAATGTTGGGATTTTGACTGTCAGCATTCTGGCATCGGTATTTCGACCACCGGGATCCCAACTGTCGGGAAAACCTACTGAATCCTACTCCTGTATATTGTATTAGAAGAGCCAAAAATGTCTTTATCTGAGTATGGTAGAAAGACAAGAAATATATTTGCGAGTACAGTAGCTGCAGTTCCCAGTTCATAACTGAGACAGCATCTGAGCAAATATCAACCTGAAAGGGCTCATCAATATTCTGAGTCCTGGATTCCAATTGAATTATGCAGCTCCAGATGGTGTAGTATGTCTAAAGTAGCACTCCGTTGCCTAAAAGCCACGATGATAGGCAAGATATTAGAGTGGAGTCCGGTTATCTCAAGTCATAGTGGAAAGGTTCATAAACTGTATAAGAGAAAGATTACATGATTAAAGCCTATTGTGACGGGGACACTTCGGTTTATTGTTTATAATGGCTGAGATATTTAAACAAGCAAATAGATAAAGTACAATTATACCTTTACTGTAATCATAGCCTCTAACATATAGAATTATTCAACACTACATTTGGTTTCCAACTGTCACAACCCGGGCTCAGTGGTGGTTTGGGGCGCTATGGCCTGAAGGCACAGCTGCAGTATCCCCAACAGCTCCATAAGATTTGCATGTGCCTGGCTGCTACCCACACACACACACACACACACACACACACACACCCTCTCTCTCTCTTTGTATATAGAGGGGCGCTACCTGGCATAATGTGTATAAGGGACATTACCTAGTGTATCATGTATAAGGGACTTTTCTTGGTGTAACTTGTGTAAGGGGCTCTACCTGGCATAATATGTACAAGAGGCTCTACCTGGTGTAACGTGTGTAAGGGGCTCTACCTTGCATAACATGTATAAAAGGGGCTCTTCCTGATGTAATGTGTATAAGGGGCTTTACTAGGCATAATGGGTATAAAGGGTTCTGCTCTACTGTGGCGTAATGCATGTAAGGGGCTCTAACATGGCATAATGTGTATAAGGGGTACTGCTGTGTGGTGTAATGTGACTGAAGACACTACTGTGCACTGTAATGTGAATTGGTGCTGTTCTGTGGCCACACCCCTTCCCCACGAGGTCACACCCCTATATTTTGATTGTTCCTTTCCTTGATTTGAAGGGGCATTGCCAATAGAAATGTTTATCCTTGGCTCCACAAATGTCCAGAATTGGTCCTAATCAGGCACTGTAATTGAGTGGGCTGGTGCTGGCTGCACAGTTGCAGAAATCAATGATAAAATGGCCACCACAGCCATTTTCCAGGTGATTCACGCATGTGCAGTAGAGATGTCCCTGGGAACAAGTTGCAGACATCTTGTTCCTGGAGACCTACGCATCTGCAGTAGACTCTGGCACACAATGCCAGAGTTTAGTTTACTGCTGGGAAGGAGGAGACCTGATTTGAGCTTGAATACAGGCCTCCCCCTCGTTTAAACTGCCTCTGGTTCCACTTTTTTGTTTAACACAACATTTGATGATTCCCCTCTGTGGAAAAATGTTATTCTTTGTGTACTGTATTAGTCATTGCCTGGTGATCACCAGATATTAAGTACTAAGTGTGACTCTCCTTTCTCAAACAAAGTTTCCCCCACGTATGTTGAGGCCTATATGGGGGAGATAGAGCATAATGTGCCCTTCCCCATCTATGGAAAATGTAATGTTTTTGTGAAGCAGAGTGATATTGTCTGGTGATCACAGGTGATCAAAATGTAGGACAATAACTACTAAGGGGATACATAATTTGAAAGAGGGGATACCCCTTTCAAATGTGAGGGCACATGAATGTTTAGAATCAAGGTTGGAGTCTTGTGGACTCAGGAGCTGTGATTCTTCCAAGTGAGCTGCACCAGGTGCTGTTTGTTTAGGCTCCTGTTCACTGAAGCTTAAATGTCATGTATTTGCCTGCCCTGAACCCATTTCCTGGATACAAGCAATAAGCTGCAACCTGTGAGATTAGGCAATGCTTAATTATTGTGCTTTGCACTGAAAATTTGCTGGTAAACTTCCTCTGCTGTTGGATATCCTGGGTTTTCACCTGTGGCTCTGTCTAATGTCCACTCTGTCTCCGATTTTCCCTGGCATTGTTTCTGACCTTGACCCTGTATCATCCCTTGGTTACTAACTACAAATTGTAGACTGGCTTTGTCTCTTGGTTATCAGAAAGTGGAATCCACGCACAATTTCTAGTGTTTGGAACTATACATGAAAAACCAACAACTTTTGCAAAGGTTTACAGTATGTCACTGTCACTAATCACACTTTCAGAAACTGCAATTTTTTTTATTATCCAAGCAATATATACTATCTTATTTTTGTAAATGCAATATAATACTAAAAATATACAATTCTCTGAAACCACAAGAGATGGATCTCTTTTCAGAAGGATGAGGGAAATTGCAGAAGGCCATTTTCCTACAGTAGTACAGTATATGTGTTGAACATAGTCAGAATTCAGTGTTCCCTGCAGTGGAAGAGAGTGAAGAGACAGCTCTATTATTAAGTATAAACCTTAAGTGATTGCAGATTGGCCTTCATACACTTAGTGATAAGTGTCTTAAAGCCACAAAAACAACTTATGTTTACAGGAAAATATTGGGATTACGTAGAGTTGCTATACAAGGGGTCAGTTGCTTTTAAGTCTTATTATATAATCATGTTGTGTAAAGGAGGGAAATGGGAAAGGGGGCTGGTGACCATTTCTAACATTTGTAGTCCAAAGAGTCTGATAGACAGTCTTAAACAAGCGCAGAAACAGCTGGGATCAAAGAGTATATACAATGGAAAATCAGTAATTAATTGATAAAGGACTACATTTACTCATTGCGACAATACTGCCCTTGAAAGCTTTAATACCAGTATTTATTATTTAGCTACTGTATTTATAGCAGCCATGGTATAATCAAGCTCAAGATATAGGGAGTATTTTAGTTTCTAGGGAATCTCCTTTCTCTTCAGACATTGAAACTTTAAGTGTTGGAACATTTGTGTATGTTTTTCTTTACAACTATTTACTATTTATATACAAATCTTTTATTTAGGACTTTAAAAAAAATACTATTTAACCATATATTGCACTCTGCTGAAGATAAAGATTACATATTAATATACAAAGTAATTGACGACTAAAATGCGAACCTAGTTAATATCATTATGTAGTAAAAAAAAATCATTATCATTTTTATTATGAATTACAATATTTCTTTAATTATTATCATTATTGAAATAATTCATGTGGGGAAAACATTTTTTTGTATTAAATAGTAAAAATATGTGTTGGTAAAACAGGTCATTGTTTTGTGTGGTATTTGTAACACTGCAATTATAATGTCTATAGCTTATCATGAATAGGTTCATTCACATCTAATGATTTCAGCATGTAGTTGGATATACTTCTAGTAGTAAAACATGACTTATGTCTGCAGGCACTTAATTCTAAGTGACCTCTGCAGCATTATCCAAACATATGTGTTTTATTTAATCTTATACTGTGCTGAAAAAGGAAAGGGAAATTATGCATTTTCCTAAGTATTTTGCATTGCAAATGTAAGGGAATTTTCTAGCTGACAATATGTAAGAAATCTCTGGGGACTTTTTCACACTGGAATTGCATTTTATCTCTATACTGAAAACACACGCTTATCAACTGGAAAAGAAAAAAATATGAGATTTCATCTCCTTAGCAACTTCTAATAGTAAAATGTTCAGTATGATTAATGAAGCTGCCAAATGTAATGGGAAGACTATGTAGCAAGTAACTCCACAATACTTATATGTGATTTTATCTCACATAAACTCAGTCGTGTGTTTCATGATAAGATTAACTTTTTAAATTATAAAAGGATACTATTAAAGTATATGGCAAGGGAAAAAAAGAAAAAAGTCTAGTTTGTAGATTATTCTTTCTACAATCCACAAAATACTCTCAAATCATAATATCTTGTAGTTTGTAATACAATTTTTTTTTCATTACCTAAAATAATTCATGGATGCATACTGTCCTTTAAATACTTAGTGAATACATAGGTTTAAAAACTACTGGATAATTAGAAAACAAGTATACTGTATGTTATTGATGCGCAATGTTTCTAACTGCAGTATTTTACTTAAAATCCATTATAGCAAGTTTTATTTAACAAATTGTTTTAGTAAATGTTATTATTTTAAAGTAATACAAATGTAATAATACCCCGAATAGACTGCAATAAACAGAAAGCAAACCAAATATTGGCCCGAATGTAACGCAATGCGAAAGAGCCTGAGCTCCGAGATTCCGGCTGAACTTGTACATTTGTTTAAAGCGGCAATCATTTACAAGGCAAAACCAATCAGGTTATTCCTTGCAAATAATTGCCGCTTTAAAAACACACAAACAAGTTTGGCCAAAATCTCAGAGCTCCAGTCGTATTACACCGCATTACACCTGGCCCATTGTATGTTATTTCTGCTATGTACATTTTATGTAATTTGTGCTTCTTAATATGTACACTTTACTTATTGCATTTAAATCACTGGAGATATACAGTACAGTACATATGCAAAATATGTGTGCATTTTTTTTTAAATACATTTATTTGGCAATGTTATACAGTATGTTATGGTATTTCAGCTACATTTCTGTTTTTGCATGATTTTTGTTTACATAGTAAACAACTAATACAAATTTAATTAAATTCTAAAAGATATTAAATATATGTGATAACTCATCAAAATTGCTCCATGCCTAGAACTCGTAGGCTATCACATAAGTACCATAGTCTCCTCCCTCCATGATTTGTTTAATCCCTAGAAACTACAGTGTACTTGGATCATGATTATATTTTTTTTCTTTGGAGAAATGGTCAGATACACTATAGGCTTTATTCAGAGTGAGATAAAAATAGAAAAGTAGATGGATATCGTGGACATCTGGATGTCGCGGATATGTGCTGCAAAAATGCACCAGACCAGGCATGTGCATATGAATGGAATTTGCAAGTGCTTTTGAATAGGTCTATCAGCAGAGCAGTCAATCAGTAAAATGAGCATTTGTGGGCAGAAACTGGGTGGTGATGCACTGAAATAATCCATCTAGTACCAGTGTTATGGGAGTGTTGTGAAGATGTAATCCAACTTCCGTGCTCGTTTGTAGCATGTTGACACCTGTTTCTGATGGATGTTTTACACTGAGCGTTGGGTATATGCATGTCTGCTGGAGCTGTGGACATAAATATAGAGTTCAGAATGGCCATCCACATTCAGACATATGGATATTCTGCATTCTGGGACTATCTCAGATTAGCAAGAGTTGCCGTGTGCGCATACAACTTAATTTTTTTCTGTTTGATATTTTATATATATATATATATATATTGTGACAAGAACACTGGAATAGTGTTTGAGGGCAGGTATGGTTGTCCCAGGTTCTTGTCTTACCTGTATTAGAAAAATGAAAACTTCTAGGAAAATGTTTTGTTTTGTCAGAACCTTTTCAGTTTATTGGAAAAGCTGGATAAGGGCCCTGAAAGAAAGATAGGGCAAGTTCCAGACGTTGGGCCCAGTTCGGGTCTTTGGCCTCACAGAGGGCTAATCAGGGTTTCAGCTGTGTAAGTGGGTTATAGGGCTGCTAGCCTGATTAGTGTGTGCAGACTGCCTGGGAAGACTGCAGGATCTCTGTGAGAGAAATACGCTTCCTTATACAAGTGAGCCATACGGTGTTGACTGGAAAACTCAGTGTTTTTTTGTTTAGAGACAGTTAGGAACGTCTTGTGTTTAGTTAGTGGCAAGGTATTTTATTTTGATGTTTGTTTTGTTTTCTGCTTAATAAAACTGGTCGTGGCCAGTTGCACCACACACTGGACTTGTGTGATTCCTCAGCTGCTGCTTGCTGCCATTTACCCCACCAAACGGCACCTTGTTCCCTTACAGTGTTACAATATATATATATATATATATATATATATATATATATACTGTATTATGTGCTCTTATACCCTCATTTTAAGAAATCAGCACATACATTGAGTACATACATTGAGTAGGTAAACCACTAAAATGATCATGCAGCATATCTTTTACTTTGTGTTCCATGCCTGTGCTGTTGGATCAGAATTCCACTGTGGGTTTTGTGCTGGCCCAATCAGTGGTTTTGCAAGCTAAGCAATGACTACAATGGAATAAATATTTAGATTTTTATTTTTTTTACCAAGCCACATTCCCCCCCTCCTTCCACTATAGTATGAAGCTACTTACTAGTCTCTCTTTAAGGTTGTCCAATCTTGGGCAAACAATGTTTTGTTGGGGTTAACTAATTTTTGTAAGATTTTCATAATTTAGCAAAATGTACAAATGTTTTTCAAGATTCATTTAAACAGCTTTTAATATTTGTTGAATTCTGTGATAAATAAGATTTCTATTTCATTTGTTTTATTTTCTTTAGTTTGTTTCTGTTTTTTTCAGTTCCATTAGTGATTCTTACTACTTCAAATACCTTATTAATGTATTTCCTAACATCCATGTTAAAAAATCCAACTTTATCTTAATTAATTTTGGACGTAAACTCAGATTCTGGTTGTTGGTTATGCTGCGCTATAAATGAAAATAAATAATAAATTATATGTATAGAATAAATAATAAATCATATGTATAGAATTCCTATTGGAAAGATCAGCCAGCAAGGGTAATTGCAGGAGTATTGACAGAGGAATTACTGACAAAGGTATTGCCCATGTAATTCCCAAATTATTAACTTATGACGATTATGGTTCAACAGTATGGTATATAGAACATGATATCCATAGCATAAGGGAAAATACCTACATCAGGGAGGGGGGTTTAGAAAGATCTAATAGGTCAAATAGAGATAGTAGTAAAAAAGGCTGTATTAAGTATGATAGGGTGCTAAGGGAGGGAGGAGAATAACAGTTGGTAAGAGTAATTCTAGAAAGGCACTTTGAAATAATTATAAGATACCATTAAAACAAACGGGCAAGGGAAATATTAAGCTAAAATGTATGCTTGCGAACACAAGAAGCCTATCAGGTATATGGGTGAATTGGAATGGCTTGTATCAAAAAATCTATATGATATTATAGGTATTATGGAAACATAGTGGGATGACTCCCACAACTGGGTTGCAAATTTGGAGGGATATTCACTTTTCAGGAGGGATAGGGCTACCAAAAGGGGAGAAGGGGTATGTCTCTATGTAAAACCATCTCTAAAACCAAACTTAATAGAAGTTATTTACAATGGGACTGGAGATAATGTGGAATCGCTATGGGTTGTGATCACAAGTGGGTGCTTGAAGCAAAAAAACTAGTCATTGGCACATGCTACAAACAACCAGATATTAGCATATATGAGGAGGAGCAACCCTTGCAGCAAATTGAAAAAGCTGCAGGAAGGAGGGGCATCCTAGTGATAGTTGATTAAAATTATCCTGATATAAATTAGAGTAACGATTCATGTGTAAAAGGCAAGAGCAGCAGGTTTCTAAACACATTAAAGGATCAATACTTGTTTCTATTAGTCGAGGACCCAACCAGAGGTAATAATATTCTGGACCTAGTTATTACCAATAATGTGAACATTATATCAAACATTACAGTTGGGGAGACCTTTTGAAACAGGGATCACTATATGATCACATTCAACATCAGTTTCAAGAAACATAGCTATAAGGGATCAACCAAAACACTAAACTTTAGCAAAGCTAACTTCAATATGCTGAGACAGGCACTAAACAACATTGACTGGGAAGTTTTGTTTCATGGTAAGGACACATCGGAAATGTGGGATGCTTTAAAAGGGTTGCTTGATAGCAATATTCACAAATGCATTCCCGTGGGCAGTAAATGCAGGAGTACTAAACACAAACCAGTGTGGCTTAATAAGGAGGTGAAAAAAGAAATGGCTAAAAATAGGCGTGCTTTCAATGCATATAAATTAATTGGAGGGTTGGAGTCATTCCTGTATTACAAGGAATGCAATAAAAGATGCAAAAAAGTAATTAGAGCAGCTAAAATTGTAAATGAAAAGCAAATTGATATAGAGAGTAAAGCCAATCCTAAAAAGTTTTATAAATACATAAACAGTAAAAGGTTAAAAAAAGGAGAATGTAGGCCCATTAAAAGATGAACTGGGAGCCTTGATAAATGATGACAAAATAAAAGTGGATATACTGAACAATTTTTTTTTCATCAGTATTCACCAGGGAAGATCAGAAGGTGATAGTAGTGCATAACGACAGTGAAGGTAATTATTCTTGGCTAGATGCTTGTTTAAGTGAGGAAGTAGTCCTGGAGAGACTAAGCAACATAAAGATGAATAAATCACCGGGCCCAGATGGTTTTCACCCATGGGTTATTATGGAGCTTAGGGCACAGCTAGCAAGACCCTTATACTTGATTTACTATAGTTCAATTAGATCAGGTATGGTACAGAGGGACTGGCATATAGCTGAGGTAGTGCCATTATTTAAAAAGGGATCTAAAAATCATCCTTGGAGCTATAGGCCAGTTAGTATAACCTCTTTAGTGGGTAAAATATTGGAAGGAATTTTGAGGGATAGTATAGAGGATTATCTGCGGAATACTAAGTTTATTAGCAAGAGTCAGCATGGTTTTGTGAGAGACAGATCATGTCAAACTAACTTAATTAGCTTCTACGAGGAAGTGAGCGATAATCTTGACCAGGGCAAAGCAGTGGATGTGGTCTTTTTCGATTTTGCAAAAGCCTTCGATACAGTGCCGCACAGGAGACTGATTACAAAATTAAGGGAACTTGGCCTAGGAAATACTATTTGTACATGGATAGGTAATTGCCTGGATAACAGGGTACAACGAATAGTGGTCAATGGGATGTTCTCCAGCTGGAATACTACAAGGGTCCATACTTGGCCCGCTACTGTTCAGTATATTTATTAATGATCTAGGAATAGGCCTGGGAAGCACAGTGTCAATCTTTGCAGATGATACTAAACTGTGTAAGGTAATTAATTCAGAAATCGATGTGGAGTCTCTACAGAATTACTTACTTAAACTTGAAACCTAGGTGTCTAAATGGGGAATGAGGTTCAATATTGAAAAATGCAAAGCTATGCACTTTGGGATTAAAAACAAACTTGCATCTTACACACTTAGGGGGTCATTCAGACCTGATCGCTCGCTAGCTTTTTTTGCTGCAATGCGATCAGGTTAGAACTGCACATGCGTATGCACCACAATGCGCAGGCGCGTCGCACAGATACAAAGCAGATTATTGCTGTGCAATGGATTTTACGAAGAATCCATTTGCACAGCCAATCGCAAGGTGATTGACAGAAAGAATGCGTTTATGGGTGGCAACAGACTGTTTTCAGGGAGTCGTTGGAAAAATACAGGCATGTTCGAGCATTTGCAGGGAGGGCTCTTGACGTAAATTCTGGCCCCGAAGAGTCTGAAGTGATCGCAGTGGCTGAGTAAGTCCTGGGCAACTCAGAAACTGCACAAAGTTTTTTTGTATTGCTCGGCTGCACATGCGTTCGCACACTTGCAAAGCAAAAATACACTCCGCTATGGGCGGCAACTATCTGCTTGCAGCAGTGCAAAAAAAACCTAGCATGTGATCAGGTCTGAATTAGGCCCCTAATTGGGAAAATATGGGGGTAACAGTAGTGGAAAAAGATTTGCGGGTGCTCATTGATAATAGGCTTAATAACAGTACACAATGTCAAAATGCAACAAAGAAGGCAAGTAAAGTCCTTGCGTGCATAAAACTGGGTATTGAGACAAGGGATAAGGATGTAATCCTGCCACTGTACAAATCATTTGTACATCCACACCTGGAATATTGTGTTCAGTTTTGGGCACCATATTTTAAAAAAGATATCGGGGAGCTCGAAAGAGTTCAAAGGCGAGCTAATAAACTGATTAAAGGGTTAGAGACACTGGAGTATGAGGCAAGGTTTACTAGGTTAAATATGTATTCCCTTGAAAAGAGGAGTCTAAGAGGAGACATTATTAATATTTTCAAATATGTAAAGGGTCAATACAATGAGTTAGCAGGGGATTTGTTTATTAATAGAACTATGTATAGGACATGTGGGCACTGAGGCTAGAAGAGAGAAAATTCCGTACAAAACATAGGAAAGGGTTCTTCACAGTAAGGGCAATAAGGATTTGGAACTCCCTGCCAGAGAAGGTAATAATGGCAGACTCTGTAAATGCATTTAAATACAGACTGGACAGTTTTCTAGCTGAAAAAAGTATCCAAGGCTATAGCATTTAATATATTGATATTAAGTATATGGGAGTGATACGAAACATAGTTGTCAATTGGTACGAAACCATTACTTCAGCTGGTACATTATAATGTGCACTGCTTAATACAGAATACAGGTTGAACCCGATGGGCATTTTGCCTCTTTTCAATCTCATTAACTATGTTACTATAATACATTTTTTCTGTAATGACTTAAGGCATGTTTATGATACTGCAGAAGTGACTGATAAATCAATAAAATAGAGAGACATGTCTTTTGGATTTGGTGGTGAGAAAGGTATTGGCAAAATTGATGAGTACAGTTTAAGTGAACTGGAAGGAGTGTAAACTAGGTTGAAAGAGGTCAAAAAGGTAGTGGGAACAAAGAAATGTGATAGTGAGGCCACAGACAATACTCTAAAGGAGCTTAGAGGCGAGACAGTCATAGTCAGGGTCCAGTGAGGACCAAAGGCCAAGGCCAAAGGAGAGCAATTAGAGGTTTGGGGAGTCATAGATGTCATATGAGTGGGAAGACAAGGTCAAGCAAGTGGCTGCTGTTGTTGGAGGAAGAGATCCATTGGATGAAAAAAAGAGCAAAGTGAAAGCAGTTTAGGAACTGCTAAATATCTTAAATATTGAAGTCATTCAGGATCACAGATGGAAGGAGGAACTAGGGGAGCCTAACCAGGGCCGGTTCTACACCTTGTGGCGCCCAGTGCGAAAGTTTCCACTGGCGCACCCCCCCTGTGGCAAAACAGTTTGTGTGCACAAAAATAGGGGCGTGGCTTCATAAGGGAGGGGTGTGGCCACAGTTATGCTCCCAGTAGCTGTGCCCCCAGATTTGCCCCAAGTAGTTGTGCCCCCCAATTGATTTGCCACAGTTGATATGCCCCCTGTAGCTGTGCCCCCAGTAGATATGCCCCCTGTAGCTGTGCCCCCAATAGATATGCCCCGTGTAGCTGTGCCCCAGTAGATATGCCCCCTGTAGATTTGCCCCAGTAGTTGTGCCCCCTATAGCTATGCCCCCAGTAGATTTGGCCCGGGTAGTTGTGCCCCGTTGCTTTGCCCCCAGTAGTTGTGCCCCGTGTTGCTTTGCCCCCAGTAGTTGTGCCCCCTGTTGCTTTGCCCCCAGTAGTTGTGCCCCATTTCTTTGCACCCAGTAGTTGTGCCCCCTCTTTCTTTGCCCCCGGTAGTTGTGCCCCATTGCTTTGCCCCCTGTCGCTGTGCCCCCTGTCGCCGCTTACAAACACACACACAAAAATTAAAAAAAATACTTACCACTGCCCTGCTCCTGCTTCCCGACCGCTGCTGCTCCATCTGGCCGCTGGCTCCTCTCTATGGGAGAGACGTCATGATGTCTCTCCCACAGTGCCACACAGACAAGACACTAGAGGTCAATACTGACCTCTCGTGTCTGTACCTGGAGCCGGCTGCAGCGGACGCCCACACAGCCCACGGTATCTGCTGCAGCTATGGAGCAGGGTGCGGGTAGGCGGCCGTGCCCTCAGGCCGCAGCGCCCCAGCCGAAGGCACTGCTTGCCTGCATCAAGAACCGCTCCTGAGCCTAACATCAAATGTATGTAGGTTGTCAGCAGAGAAACCAGGTGGTGAGCAGGATGGAAGAACTGGATAGAGTGGATCTCAAAAGTGGAGAAGACAAGGTCAAAATGGGAGGAAATAGAAAAGAAGCAACAAGGTAAGAGAAAAACTCCTACAAGACCAACTTGTCAATGACTAGGATGAGGGGTGCTCATAGGATTTAGTATCTGGAAGCTTACATATTGTAGTATGTCTGCCACATCTTGTTGGATGTTCTGGAGGCACCACTGTATTTTGCCATATGAGAGTAAGAGGGTAAGTGAGAGTAGTTGGGTTAATATGAAGTCTGCAATGGTCACATATTTATTAATTTAAATGAATAACTCAGCAGTTTTCTATTATTTTTTGTTTAGTCATGCCCAAATTTAAGACCACTGAGAACATTCCACAATGTTTTGCTTCTAAGTTGACCTACCTCAAAGTATAGGCTGTTAGAATTTACCACACGAGTCAAATGAGGACTATTTAAATCTATGCACAAATATAGGGAGTTTACTATTTTATTAACATCTTGAGTGGGATCTCCTATCGATGGCTCAATCAACCATATTAAAAAAAAGCTAAGTGGATTGAGAGGTACCAGAAAAAGGACTGTGATCTACAATTCTACAGTAAATAGACCTCTAATTAATTTCTTGAATATTTTAGTAGTCTCTACAACTTTCTTTGATGACATTTCAAGTCCTTTGCTAAAGGTTACATAGCAACAATTCCAATCACAATGCAGTCTACCTAAGTTTTACAAGAAAATGCTGGAACATTTAGTTGCAAGAATAATTAAATGGAAGTACGACAGCAAATAACTAAGCCTTACTGCTGCCTATTTTAGCACTTTGTTCACTTCTCTTGGCCTTGGTTTTCTTGTTTAACAGCAAAGAATAAGATAATCTTTTTCCAAAGCTATACAGTGCCTTAGAGTAGAAGCATCAAACATGTGGCCTTTATATTACTGTGGGAAAACAAATGGATTGTGGCCCAAAAGAACCATTTGTTTGTGAGTTGGTGTCGACCTTCTCCATCAGTGTCTGCTCATCTCCCTCCACTAACACTGCTTGTTGTTGCATGCAGTCATAAAAATATTCAGAAGCAGGTCCACGCGGCTCTTGCAGTGAGCTGTTACAAGAACGCTGGGAAGAGAACCCATTGAAAAAGGAACAACCGCTGTATACAAACCAGACCCAAAGCCCAACAGTACAAACAGCCAAATATTATTCCCCTTCCAGCAACTTAAGTGTTGCCTGCAGGATATGTCAGCAGAAGTTGGATACCTGATACTGTGTGGAGATATAGTGGAAGGGAGCATGGTGCTGCATCTACAGTAAGAAGTGCAGAGGAAAGCAGAAATATACC
Organism: Pseudophryne corroboree; assembly: GCF_028390025.1. Lineage (NCBI taxonomy): Eukaryota > Metazoa > Chordata > Amphibia > Anura > Myobatrachidae > Pseudophryne > Pseudophryne corroboree. Next base: position 680,234,738 of record NC_086448.1, read on the forward strand.
CATGACTGGATCCACAAATTTACTGGTACGTACCTTTAAAATATCTATTTAGGATCAAAAGGAAAGCAGAATGGGACTTTGCAATAAGAAGTGTTGGTAATACCATTGATACAGGACTGACAAATAAGGAGTGCATATCATTTCGGCCCCATATTCAGGTAATGTTGTTAATAACTATGATTGTTCTACTCTCCCTCTAGGTCTAGACTGACAGATTTTCACCTTGGACCAGTTTAATCTATTCACCACAGTCAGAAACAAGTTTAAATTGTATGAAACTGTTAGAGTGTAGACAGCTGTAGGTTGAGTAGTTGTAGTAGGTGGTGTATCTTAATTTGTGACAGTTTTCCTTTTTTATGTAATCCTATTTTATCTCACTATTTTTGGTACATGCTTAAGCTCAGTGATATATTTTCTGTAACGTACACAGTTACTACACAACAGAAAACTATAGTTAATCTTCCAGTGAAATCTGAAGTGTATGTAAGTAAATTAACACACAGGAATACTGAATAAATAGGAAAAGAAAATTGGCAGCAGCTCAGACCTTATTAGCAATTGCAAACTGTCAATAATTAGCAGTGGAAACTTAAAGTTGGGAAGCTGCAGTGATGAGTTGTGCAAATTTATAGTAGACCATAGACTAATAACCAATAACCAAGAAAGACAGAAGCTTTTTAGTTAGCTATTAGTTGGCAATGACCAATTAATTCACATTAAATATCAAACTACTGTACTGTATTACAGAAAGCATGTGGAATGCATTACAGAAATTGCATGAAAGATCCAATTTATACAGCAAGCTCTTTATACAGTGTAACTATAAAAATGTAAGGCTAGCGACAGTAGTACAACATTGGTCAATGGGTGAAGACATAAAGTACAAATATATAAGTGGAAAACTTCATTATCAATGTGAATGGCAATAAATGAGCAACATCTGCCTTGATAAAGACATTTCCATTTGAAATGCGTTGGTGTGGATTGGGGGATGGTCAACTCACACTGGAGACATGTATTTACCATCTGCAGTAGAAAATAAATGCTGGAAGGGCATCCTGGGGCCATCCTTGTGTACACTGCTATTTTGACAGTTTTTTCTGGCAGGAAGAAATGCAGTCCATAAGAAAGACACTTATGACAATGAAGTGTCCATAAATGTATTTGACATGTACTGTATGATTGTTTTTATTTAATGTAAATGTAATTGCTATAATTTAAAAAAAACTATTGGGGGTGGGATGGAATGCACAAGGTGGTTTCTTGCATTCATAATCTTTACATAATAAATCGATGAATTGTCCAGTGGGAAATTTTGACATCAAGAATATTCCTATAGTGACCTGCTTGAGCCATGGTTTTTACTGTAAAGTGTAATCTATCCCATGCATGGAATATACCAGGGTGTTTAAAAGAGAGTTAACTAAAACATTTTACCATCCTCAAACAACTATATGCTCCACATGGAGTCCATCATTGTTCATTACGTACTCCATGCAGTCAAACTTTATTATGATTAGCCACAGACTCTATTTGCAGGACAATTTCCACTCAAGACAGGATACTTTGTTTGGTGGTACAGGTCTTTTGAAATGATCCTGGAACCCAGTTGTTACGGATGCCATGGACTGTCCTGTTACTTTGGAAATAGTGTTCCACATACCTGGATGGAGTACTGTGGCATACCAGCTGTCACTCAGCATCTACTGTAACACATCAGATACATACATACACATATAAGTTTCAGTCACCTTTTTTTTTAAACAATCTGTACATTTCCAGGGCTGGATTAATATCTGTGGGGGCCCCTAGGCAACAAATTTGTGTGGGCCCCTAATCAATTTTTATGCAACACAGGACTGCTGCCCGCCGTCCCCCCTTACTTCCCCCACCTACTTAATCTCACTTACTGGCTGAGGTGATTGTTAGAGCGGAGTGGAGCTGGCCTCTTCTCCTGTGCACACTGTATAGAACGGGCAGTGCGTGGCCTGGCGGCTGCTGAGGAGGGATGCCGTAAATCGGGAGTCCCGCTGGCGGTGCTTGTGTGTGTTTGCATCCATTGATGTATACCCCGCTTTGGCAGCCTGACTCTCTGCTCCCGGAAGACATGGTCATAGAGGTTCCGTGTCTTCTGGGGAACTCTGAGAGGTGGCACCAGGGAATCCAGAGGCAGAGAGTGAGACTGCCAAGAGGGTTATACTGGGCAACAGCATGTGGGGGGCCTTAATGTGTGGGGGACCCAGGACAACAGCCTCTGTCACCCCTGCTATAATCCGACTCTGTACATTTCTGTCGTCCCATATTTACTCTTAGATGTGTAGGAATGATGATGAAATACAATTTTTTTTTTATTTCAGTTTTGTTTTTATGCATTTTATTAGAGTAACTATTAAGGTATTGTGAAGTCACAAAGAAGAAGAAAATGTATAAAACTTGTAATCACTGTGTGTACGTTTAGCAGCGCCAAGGTTTTATATTAATGTTGTTCTTTAGTAATTTTTTTTTTTTTTTTTTTTCATTTTTGTTATTTAACTATTTGGAAAGTAATTCATTTATACATAAATATCCTTTGATTGATTTGTTTCTTTTTTGCCATGTAAAGTTGTGAAATGTACATACAGTAACAAACTGGGTTCTGAAACATCTGGCAAAATTGTTATACAGTTTAGGTCTCCCAAAATCTCACATATAGATTTACTATTAGTATTGTCACATTAGTAGATTTTGTTTAACATGTTATTTTCAGATGTGAATGAAAGGCAAGCACAAATTATTTTCCCTAAAACCTTGCTAGCATCTTCAATAACTCTGATGTTGGTAAGATTCAAAGGCTTTTGCCAGTTAAATTTTCCCAATACAAGAGTCACACGTAGTATGTTGCAAAACCTATTGATAGACAACAGATTAGATGATGCTTTTGCCGGCAGTCATGTGACTGCCGGCATCCCGGCGATTGCTATATCATACCGAACAACCGATTAGTATATGTCCTCATTTAAAGCTAAATAACTTCTTCCAAAAACATTCTCACAGTAGGGAAGTTATAATATATATATATATATATATATATATACTGTATATATATGTTTATATATATATATATATATATATAGTAGTGGTATTTGGACCGGCACTCCAGTGTATTGCTGTTGAGGTGCTCCGTATATATATAATTAGATTTGATCCTGGACCACCAACCTGAGGCACCCCTTTAAGATTCACACAGCACAGGGTGCCTAGGCACACAGTTTGGGAACCACTTGACTATGTACTTTTTTCAGGACAAGCTGTTCTTTCCTTTACCCTGACTTTCTGCTGCAAGGTTATTTTTTTATTTCCCCAGATGAAAGGATGGGGCCTACTTATTTATTTATCTATTATAGTTATTGCACTTTTTACCTCACTTTTTTCTGTTTTCTTTTTGTGTGAGTGTGCCACATTTGTGAGGGTTGGGAAAGACTCTTATTTGTTACCTTCTCCTCAAGTTTCCTGGGTCTCTCTCCTTCTGGGGAGAGGCCAAGAATCTATTCTCCACAGGGAAGCTTTGGCCAACCCTGGGGAGAAAGGGATGGCTCCTGGGGGGGATGGGGAATAACAGGCCCTTCTCATTTTGAAGAGGGGCTTAAGACCCAGGGCCCTAGCACTGTCTTGACATTGTGTGAACTGGATTATGCACTTTGGGTTTCGATAAAAAAAAGATCTTAAACTATATGTACTGCAGAGGGGGGCAGATATAACATGTGCACAGAGAGGTAGATTTGGATGGGGTGTGTTCAAATTGAAATCTAAATTGTAGTGTAAAAATAAAGCAGCCAGTATTTACCCTGCATGGAAACAAAATAACCCACCCAAATCTAACTCTCTCTGCAAATGTTATATCTGCCCCACCTGCAGTGCACATGGTTTTGCCCAACAGCTAACAAATTTGCTGCTGCGATCAACTCTGAATTACCCCCATTGCCCCTAGTGCATTATCCACAATTAAACATCTATACACCCCTTATTGGACTGTCCCTATGCACAGTTACTGTTGGAAACCCTAGAACATGAACTCAGAGACAGTGTGCCAAGGAACAGCCTTTTGTACCACTTGGTACTTTATGGACTATATCCTGGCACCCACACCTATGGGGCAAATCAGGTGGCCTGGTGCCATATAAACTGTGTTAAGGATGATTTGTGGCTTGTTAGAAAATAGAAACTGCCTCATTCTGAAACAGTTGAAGATGTCTATCCAGAATTGTCACAGTCTAAGCCATAGCTTTCTAAGAGACTCTTTCATTACGGACAGTCCTGAGGAAGAAGAGGATTAAATATTCCTCCTTCTTCCCTTCTCCCCACATGTGACTGTTCAACCAAGGCTTGGGCCTGTGATTTTATTTACAGTATGCACCCCTCCCTTATGTTTTTCCTTCAATAAATCTTCAGGCATGTGATCCCTTCCCTCAACCTTCTTTTTACCACACCCATTGAATTGCTTAACTGTTGTATTGTTTAAGTAATGAGTGAATAGTGCAGTACATGATATAGTGTAGAGTATCTTACGTCATATGTCTTATAATGTGCTACAATGTACATTATGATGATTATGTTTTTTGGCATTGTGTTTTAGCTGTGTTGCTACACAGTGCTTGCATCTAATGTTTATGTATGTTTTTGTCACCTTTATGCAAATAAAGAATGCTGTTTCAATCAAAAATCTGTTCTTATCAGTTTAGCTGACTATACTGTACTGTATATAGCTGTCTGTCTGTGGCTCATCTTGTCCTCAGGACTGCAGCATATAATTGTGACTGTGTGTTAAGGCAACCACTCCCCTCATTAATTGTCCTCAATTGTTAAGTGCTGGTCCCACCCTAAAATACTGTACGGTGGTGTGGGGCTCCATGGAAATTAGCTTGAGACCACTATATCCCAGATCAAGGGGTTAATTTAGATCTGATCGCAGCAGCAAATTTGTTAGCTAATGGGCAAAACCATGGAGGTCATTCCGAGTTGTTCGCTCGCAAGGCGATTTTAGCAGTATTGCACACGCTAAGCCGCCGCCTACTGTGAGTGAAACTTAGCTTCATAAAATTGCGAACGATGTATTCGCAATATTGCGATTACAAACTTCTTAGCAGTTTCAGAGTAGCTTCAGACTTACTCGGCATCTGCGATCAGTTCAGTGCTTGTCGTTCCTGGGTTGACGTCACAAACACTCCCAGCGTTCGCCCAGACACTCCTCCGTTTCTCCAGCCACTCCCGCGTTTTTTCCGGAAACGGTAGCGTTTTTTCCCACACGCCCATAAAACGGCCTGTTTCCGCCCAGTGATACCCATTTCCTGTCAATCACATTACGATCGCCGGAGCGAAGAAAAAGCCGTGAGTAAAAAAACTATCTTCATTGCAAAATTACTTGGCGCAGTCGCAGTGCGGACATTACGCATGCGCACTAAGCGGAAAATCACTGCGATGCGAAGAAATTTTCCGAGCGAACGACTCGGAATGACCTCCCATGTGCACTACAGGGGTGGGTAGATATAACATTTGTAAAGGGAGTTTAGAGAGAGTTATATTTGGGTGGGTTATATTGTTTCTGTGCAGGGTAAATACTGGCTGCTTTACTTTTACACTGCAATTTAGATTTCAGTTTGAACACACCTCATACAAATCTAACTTTCTCTGCCTATGTTATATCTGCCCCCCCCCCCCCCCTACAGTGCACATGGTTTTGCTGATTAGGTAACAAATTTGCTACTGCGATCAGATCTGAATTAGGCCCCAAGATCTATAGTTGCCAAAAATGTTGCTTGCCATGTGCATTTCCATGTTCTCTGTGGGATGACAACATACCATAGGAATCTGATCATGTCACTTCAGCATACACTATTTCAATAGCCATTCATTACATATTTTAATACTGCCACTGCTAGTTTTTTTCACTATATTTTATTTCTCACAGATTGACTGGATATTTTTGACAAGAAAGTTCAATTGTAGGACAAAGGCAGAAAATTGTTTTTTTTAGTGAATGGTGGTTTCTGCCTACAGGCCTAGTAATATTGTTATAGAAACCATGTAATCCATTCTTAAAAACATTTTTTATAAAAGCTAAGTAATGTCAAATATTATCTTCTGATGCAAAAGCTACAGCATTTTTATGACAATTGTTAAAAATACTCCACAACTAATTTTTTTTTAGCGTTCACTCACATTCCCAACATTTAGTCTTCAAATAGAATTCAAACAGTAGAATAGAATAAAAACAAGACCATTTCTGATTTCAGAGATCTCAGAGGAAGCCCCTTTAGGGGTGAGGCATATTAGATATTACACTATGCAGCCCACATTTTGGATAATCTATCCAACACTATTTGTGCTGCAGTGCCAGATCACAGCAGCATCTATATTGTCAGCGCCAGCACTGCCTACACTATAAGGAATCCCATCTGCCGTGTTGTCTCAATCCGGACCAGTTTAATCACTAAGGAAAACCTGCTGGAAGAGACACAGTGGGTCAGCCAGCAGGCAGCTCGTCTATATTGTCAGCGCCAAACACAGCCCGCACCTCTAGGAGTTCCTCCTGCTGGATTGTTGCTACCTGGACCAGATAGCTACTGGGGAAACTTTCCGGAGAAGACAATGGAATAACCAGGGGACAATTTGCTGTCAGAACCACCCTGCTGCTTTTGGATAACTAGCAGCAAAACCGGACCAGCTAAAGACTGTGGAATTAGTACTGTATGACCCAATAGGGATTATCATTAAGGCGCACCTTCTAACTGTTATACCCTTACCAGTAAGGCACAAAAGCAGGACATCGTTCATACACTCTATATAATTCTTTTTTTCTGCTAGTCTAAGCACTGTCCATATATAGCTCTATACCTGTACCTGCATATTTATATATTACTTGATGCCCATTCATTAATATTCCTGCAAGATCTATTTAAATTTCTTTAAAATTTCAGCTATGGCAGAATTGCAGGCAGCGACACAGGAGTATCAGGTTTCATGAGATACCGACGGAGCTTCCTGAATAGAGGAGAGACAGCAAAGGGGAGAGAGCTGTAAGTGACCCAGGGATCCCAGATTCTCCTCCTCCCACCTGGGTGTCAGGGTCCTGTGTAACCTGTTATCTAATGAGAGTTTCTGGGTCTAGAGAGAGAAAGATACACAGAGCATCCTCCTGAGTCATGTCCCAGTGTGTAAGTCGCACAGAGGCTGCTGCTACTGCATTTTTGCAAAATAAATTTTTGATTTTATTTTTCTATGTGTATTTTAAGGTTGTGTAAGTTGTCTTTGTTCTACTAGAGGAAAACATAATAAAATAGTTGTATCTGTATTAGGCGGATATATAAACAGTACCAAGGCCTTATTAAACTATTAGTTTAAACCTTATATACACCATTGGTTTATAGTTAATATACACAATCCATACCTTCCATTCCAAGAGAGAAAAAATGCTCTCTACCTGGACTTCCCTTTTAATTATGATTGTAATCATTTTTGTTGAAATACCTTTTTTATCAATGAAATGAGGGAAGTCCAGGTACAGAGAATATTGTCTCTCCCAGAATGAGTCACGTTGAGAGGTATGCACAATCTAAAACACACCCTCCCCCTCCACCAGGGCCCTCCTGTCTCAAGTGCCCAGGGCCCCCTAAGGCTTAATCTAGCCCTGGGTCAGTGCACAGCACTGAACTATTAGAAGTTATCTGCCAAAACTGGATGGGTGAGTGACTGCACTAGTAGGTGGTAACCCATACCCAACTACAGTATATATTTTGTGGACTTCATGTTACCATACTGGCACTCAGTGCATAGCACAAACTATTATACCTAAGGGACCCTCTGTTTCAGCAGGGACAGAGAGAGACAGCAGGGACAGAGAGAGGGAGAGTGGTAGCAGGTACATGGATAGAAACAGCAGAGTCATAGATAGAGAGTGGCAGCAGGGACACAGAGAGAGTGGCAGCAGGGACATGGAGAGAGACAGCAGGGACATAGAGAGTGGCAGCAGGGACACCGAGAGAGTGGCTGCAGGGACACAGAGAGAGACAGCAGGGACATAGATAGAGAGTGGCAGCAGGTACAGAGAGAGAGAGAGACCAGATACACAGAGAGAGTGGCAGCAGGGACAGAGAGAGAATGAGAGTGGCAGCAGGAACAGAAAGAAAGTGGTAGCAGGGACAGAGAGAGACAGCAGGAACAGAGAGAAAGTGGCAGCATGGACACAGAGAGACAGCAGGAACAGAGAGAGACAACAAGGATATAGATTGAGTGGCAACAGGGACAGAGAGAGACACCAGGGACACAGAAAGATTTGCAGCAGGGACACAGAGAGAGCAGGGGCATAGAGAGAGTGGCAGCAGGGGCAGAGAGAGAAAGAAGGGACACAAAGAAAGTGGTAGCAGGTACACAGAGAGACAACAGGGACATAGAGATAGTGGTAGCAGGGACAGCGAGAGACAGCAGGGACATAGAGTGAGTGGTAGCAGGGACACAGAGAGAGAGCAGGGACATAGAGAGAGTGGTAGCAGGGACAGAGAGAGACAGCAGGGACATAGAGAGAGTGGCAACTGGGACAGAGAGATACAGCATGGACATAGATAGAGTAGCAGCTGGGACAAAGAGAGACAGAACGGACATAGAATGAGTTGCAGCAAGGACAGGTAGAGAGCAGAGACATAGAGAGAGTGCTAGCAGGGACAGAGAGAGAACAGAGACATAGAGATAGTGGTATCAGGGACAGATAGAAACAAAATGGACATACTGAGAGTGATAGCAGGGACAGAGAGAGAAAACAGGCACATAGAGATAGTGGTAGCAAGGACAGAGAGAGACAGCAGGGACATAGAGATAGTGGTAGAAGGGACAGAGAGAGACAGCAAGGACATAAAGACAGAGAGTGGCATCAGGGATATAGAGAGACAGCAAGGACATAGAGAGAGTGGTAGCAAGGACAGAGAGACAGCAGGGACATAGAGATAGTGGTAGCAGGGACAGGGAAACAGCAGCGACATAGAGAGTGATAGCAGGGACAGAAAGAGACAGCAGGGACATAGAGAGAGTGGCAGCTAGGAAAGAGAGACTGCAGGGACATATATTGAGTGGCAGTAAGGACATAGAGAGACAGCAGGAACATAAACAGAGTGGTAGCAGGGTCAAAGCGAGAGCAGAGACATAGATATAGTGGTAGCAGGGACAGAGAGAGACAACTGGGACATAGAGAAAGTAGTAACTAAGACAGAGAGAAACAGCATGGACATAGAGAGAGTGACAGATAGGACAGAGAGACAGCAGATACATAGAGAGAGTGGGACAGAGAGAGACAGCAGGGATATAGAGGGAGTGGCAGCAGGGACAGAGAGAGCAAGGTCATAGAAAGAGTGGCAGCAGGGACAGAGAAAGACAGTAGGGACATAAATAGAGAGAGTGGCAGCAGGGACAGAGAGAGACAGCAGGGACACAGATAGAGATAGTGGCAAAAGGGATAGAGAGAGGCAGCAATGTAAGATTACCAAACTTGTAGGTAAGGATTTGTGGTATTGATTATTGCTCAAGTCTCCCAGTCACAGCTGGCCTGTCACGATCCGGGTAATTAGTCAGCACTTCTTACCTTTCAAATGTCTCCTGAGACTGGCCCACCCACAACAACATCGCCTCAGTCTCCACTCCATGATCCCGGCGGCACTGTCATGGCAACTACACAGCAAATCCCTCCTGTCATAATGAATGTCATCTCCTGTCCTCTGCGGCCTCCGCCGCCCTTACCACAGATTCCCACATGCTACAGTAAGTACAAACAGACTTTCCCTCCAGAATCAAACATTGGATCCGCCATGTTTGGATTCATCACATGACACTCTACAGCCTATCCACTGCGCTCTGGGCTCTGCCTGATTGCCCAGCCAATACCTGCTTCCCAGCTGGTATAAATATCCTGCATCAAGGCTGCCTAATCATCAGTGCTTTGGTTGTCTATCCTAGTGATACATGTCTCTCCTGTTTGTGGATGTTCCAGCTTGTACTTCCAGGTATTCCAGCTCCTGTGAACTTGCTCCACTTAAAGAAACCCCGCACCAATTACCATCCTGCGGTGCTGCCTGACTCCAGCAGTGTTCCAGCATTGCGTCCTGTGATTTGCAGTGATACATCACTGGCTTCCAGCTTTCAGTGTTGTTCCAGAATTGCTTCCAGCAGTGATCCAGTATCACTCCTAGCTCTTGTTACTTACCAACATTGCATTTCATGATCCACAGTGACTTCACCACCGGCTTCCAGCTTCCAGCATTGCTCCAGTATTGCTTCCAGCTTCCAGCGGTGTTCATGAGTCACTTCCAGCTCTCAGCGGTGTTCTGTATCACTTCCAATATCGCTCTCCATCTCTTGAGTTGTTCCAGCATCGATCCACTTTCATTTACCACACAATATCGAACCACAGTTCACCATCAATACTTCAGCAGTGAGTTCAATACACCTTTCCGTCTGCACCAGTTCCATCTGGCATCCCCAGCAGTTCTTCCAAGTTTCCCTTCAACCTCTGTGCACTTGTGTCAACCCAGCTTCCAGAGTGTCATCTGCTGGGCAGTGCCAGCTCGTTCCCTGATACAGTGGTTAGCTGTGGCCTATGGACTTACCAACTCCGGGTATTGCAAAGACTTTGTCTCATCTCATCCTGCATAGCCACAGCACTCATTACCACTTCGCTCCCAGGAACTGTACTGTTATCTTACCCTGCACATCTACTGTTGAAGTTATCTAAATTGCCAAGGTGTCTAACTGTGTGTTTAATAAACAGACTTTGTTTTACATAATCCGTTGTTGTGGTCACATCTTCAGGCAAATGGTGCTTAGATCTCCTGTATGTCCAAGAACCCTATTCAATCTCCACGGTTCACATACACGCCAGCCCCTATGTCTGAGGTTTCCCCAGGTCAGCCTCAGCCCTAATTTCTGACAGTAAGCACTGACCTAATGAATCCGGCTGGAGACCAGGCCCTAGCGACAAGCCCGTTGCAACAACATGCAGCCCGCTTAGAACACAAAAAGGCTGCACAGGGTCAAGTGATCCGCTGTCTCCAGGACCTTTCCTCCTGGCTGAATGGGATTCAAGCAACCCTCCATGATTCATGGGCGTCCAGTGTTTCGACTGCAGTACCACCATTCCTGTCTCTGCACCTCATCTCCATTTGCCAACACCAGCCAAGTTCGATGGTTTCTCTAAAGCCTGTCGGGGTTTCCTGAATCAGTGTGAGATACACTTCGAGTTACAGCCTGGCAGTTTTCAAACTGACTGCACCAAGGTTGCCTACATCATCTCCCTCCTCAGTGGCTCTGCCCTGGATTGGGCATCACCTTTATGGGAGAAATTCGATGCCCTGCTCTCTTCATATGCAGATTTTGTGGCGACCATCAGGTGCATCTTGTGACATCTGTCTCCACTGATCTTCTCAGGCTACATCAGGGGACACGGACAGTTGGTCAATATCTGGTACAATTCCAGATCCTAGCGTCTGAACCCTCCTGGAATGACGACGCTCTCTATGCAGCTTTCTGGCACAGGTTATCCAAACAGATCAAGGATGAGCTTGCTACCAGAGACTTACCTCCAAAATTAGATGAGCTCATATCCCTTTGCACTAAAGTTGATCTCTGATTCCGCGAAAGGGCGGCTGAGCAAGGAAGATCCACGCTTCCTAAGACCTCTGACGTTAATCCTCCTCATCAGCTATCTCTGCCCAAAGATGAGCCTATGCAGATCAACCGTTCTCATCTGTCGCCTGCACAGCGAAGAAGACATCTGTCCAAACACCTGTGTCTATATTGTGCTGCTCCATCCCATGTCATCAACACTTGTCCTAAAGCATCAGGGAAACACCAAATCCTAGCCAGTCAAGGAGAGTGCTGGCTATGAGTAATGAACTCCTCTCCATCTTCCTGTGATTGCAATCTTCCTGTATTCCTTCAAGTGTCTCAGCGCTTCAGGAATCTCATCACTCTTCTGGTTTCTGGAGCAGCTAGGAACTTTGTGACTGCAGAATTTGTTAAACGGTGGTCCCTACCCATTGAGAGACTTTCGTCTTCTGTTTGCCTGACTGCTGTGGACGGCAGCTGAATCCCTGATCCAGTTATCAATTATAAGACCCTACCTTTCCATCTGAAGGTAGGAGCTCTTCACTCTGAGATGATCTCCTTCCTGGTCATCCTCAAGGCTATGCATCCTGTAGTTCTAGGCCTTCTGTGGCTTCATATTCACAATCCACAGATTGATTGGAAAACTACACATATCCTAGCATGGGGTCTTTCCGGTTTCCGAGACCTGTCTACAAAAAGTTCTTCCAGCTCGAACTTCTACTTCCAAATCTCCAGATGTCCCGCCTCCCCCGTATCAAGAATTCACTGATGTCTTCAGCAAGTCCTCTGCAGATATTCTTCCCCCTATGAGAGAGTGGGACTGTCCTATTGATCTCATTCCAGGGAAGACTCCTTCTCGGGGACTCACCTATCCTCTGTCACTTCCAGAGACCCATGCCATGGAGTAATATATTAAAGAAAACCTAGCCAAAGGTTTCATCCGGCCTTCCTCTTCGCCAGCTGGTGCAGGCTTCTTCTTTGTGAAAAAGAAAGACGGTGGCCTGCAACCATATATTAATTATCATGGGCTTAACAACATCACAGTGAAAAACCGGTACCCTTTGCCTCTTATCATCGAGTTGTTTGATCGTGTCAGTGGAGCCACCATCTTTTCCACATTAGACCTGAGGGGTGCATACAATCTCACATGTATCCAAAAGGGTGACATGTGGAAGACCGCATTTAACACCCGTGATGGACATCATGAGTACCTCATCATGCCTTTTGGGCTCAGCAATGCTCCAATGGTATTTCAACATTTTGTGAACAAAATCTTCCAGGATATCCTCTACCGACATGTTGTGGTCTACCTTGATGATATTCTCATTTTCGTCAATGATCTGAAGGAACATCGTTACTGGGTCAAGGAAGTCCTGAACCGTCTCCATGCCAATGATCTCTACTGTATGTTAAAGAAGTGTGTCTTCGAGGTCAAGTCAATTCCATTTCTGGGTTACATCATGTTCAGTTCCGGATTAGAGATGGATCCTGAGCAACTCCAGGCTATCCGCAATTGGCCGATACCTACATCACTCAAAGGTGTTCAAAGATTCCTGGGTTTTGCCAATTACTATAGGAGGTTCATTTGGGGGTTCTCTACTATTGTGGCACCACTCACTGCTCTCACATGGAAAGGTGCCAATCCCTCCAAGTGCTCAGAAGAAGCTAACCAAGCCTTCCATCTTCTTAAGCAAAAATGTGTCTCCACTTCTGTACTGAAACAGCCTGATACCAGCTTACCCTTCATCCTGGAGGTGGATGCCTCTTCAGTAGGGGTGGGTGCAGTCTTATCTCAAAGAGCCAATGATGGCCACTTACATCCCTGTGGCTTCTACTCACAGAAGTTCTCTCCTGCTGAACGTAGCTATGACATTGGTGACCAAGAACTTATAGCCATCAAGCTCGCTCTCGAAGAATGGAGATATTTACTGGAGGGAGCCTCTCATACTATCACCATCCTGACAGACCACAAGAATCTCCTGTACCTGAAAGCTGCCCAATGCCTCAATCCTTGTCAAGCCAGGTGGGCACTCTTCTTCTCCAGGTTTGACTTTAAACTCTCATTTTGTCCAGGGTCACAGAATCGCAAAGCTGATGCTCTTTCCCACTCCTGGGAGCAAGAAAATGAGTCAGAATCCACTAGTAAGCATCCCATTATCGATCCAGTGGCATTCTCCTCCGTGGGAGTGGACTCTATGCCTCCGCCAGGGAAAACCTCGTAAAACCGGATTTCAGATAGAAGCTCTTGCAATGGGCACATTCTTTTCACTTTGCCAGACACGCAGGTATTCAGAAAACCTACAAATTCATTTCCAGATCAAACTGGTTGCCGACCCTAAAGAAGAACATTACAGAGTTTATTGCATCCTGCCCCAAGTTTGCCCAGCACAAGGTGCCACGTCAGTCGCCCGCTGGACAACTGGTACCTTTGTCTATTCCTCACCATACTTGGACCCATTTATCAATGGACTTTATTACTGATCTCTCTGAGTGTAAAAAGTATAATACTATCTGGGTGGTAGTTGATCGGTTCACCAAGATGGCACACTTCGTCCCTCTCACTGGTCTTTCGTCAGCTTCCAAGCTGGCTCAAGTCTTCATTCAAGAGATCTTCAGATTACATGGTTTACCTGAAGAAATTATCTCCGATAGAGGTGTCCAGTTTATAGGTAAATTCTGGCGAAATATGTGTTTGGCTCTCCAAGTTAAAGTTTTCTACTGCTTATCACCCCCAAACCAATGGGCAAACTGAGAGGGTGAATCAGGACTTTGAGGCCTTCCTCCAAATTTACATATCCTTTTCTCAAGACGACTGGGTTCATCTTCTTCCGTGGGCTGAAGTTTGTCACAACAACCAGTATCACTCTTCATCTTCTTCTATGTGTCACGATCCAGGTAATTCCTTATCAGTATTTACCTTCCAAATGTCTCCTGAGACTGTCCCAGTGTTCCAAGCCTGGATTCCATCTGCACTGTCTGTGTGCAGCACGCTGCATCTCATTGTTTCTAATCTCTTTACTGTGATTCTGGCAGCATCAGGGTTAAGTTTCACATGCAAGTTACAAACAGTCTTTCCCTCCAAGTTCAAACATGGGCGCAGCCATGTTTGTTTTCATCACATGTTACTTTTCAGCCTATCAGCTGTACTCTGCTCTCGGCCTGATTACCCAGCAGCTGCACTCTGGACTCTGCTTAATCAGCCAGCCAATCCCTGTTTCCCAGCTGGTATAAATATCTTGTTCCTGGGCTGGAAAGAGTGGTCAGTGCTTCAATTGTCTTCAGTGATTCCAGTGTGCAGTTCTTCCATGGACTTTCTCTGCTGTACAGCCTGACTCTGCAGTGTCTACATTGCTCCCTGTGACTGGCAGTTACCTGAGACCGGCTTCCAGCTTCTAGCTTCCAGCGGTGCTCTGCCCTGCCAGTAACCATCGGTGTTCCGCCATCGATCCCAAGTCTCCATCGGTGCTCCGCCATCGATCCCAAGTCTCCATCGGTGCTCCGCCATCGATCCCAAGTCTCCATCGGTGCTCCGCCATCGATCCCAAGTCACCATCGGTGTTCCGTCATCGATCCCAAGTATTTCTCTGAACTGTGATTCCTGTTACCTGTACCAAGTCATCCGTATTCCTCTGAACTGTGTTTAATAAACCTTTGAACTTTCCTTCGTTGTCTTGGTCACGCCTTCGGGCATTTGTTCTAAAGGTTCCCTGCTTGTCTAAGAACCCTGTACTGCCTCCCAGGTACACATATACCTCAGCCCCTACAACTGAGGCTCCCCCTGGTCATCACCAGCCCTCAGTTTGTGACACTATGCCATTCTTTGCCAACTACGAGTTCCATCCCAAGGTCCCTGAGTTTCAAACACTTCCAGCAACATTGGTACCTGCAGCTGATCTCACCCTTCGTCAGTTTTCTCAAAACTGGAGGAATATCAGGGTAGCTCTCCTAAAAGCTTCCTTGAGGTACAAGAAATTTGCAGACAAGAAGTATAAGGCAATTCCTGCCATCAAACCAGGAGATCGTGTTTGGCTGTCCACCAAAAATTTGAGACTAAAGGTTCCAAGTATGAAGGTTGCTCCTTGTTATATCAGGCCATTCCAGATTGAACAAGTCATCAATCCTGTCGCCTATAGGCTCAAGTTGCCTCCATTCCTCAAAATCCCTAGGACATTTCACATCTCTCTCTTCAAGCCTGTGGTCCTGAATCTATTCCACTCTGTGCTCCCCACTGCACCCAAGGTCCAGACTCAACATAGTGTTGGGTATGAGGTCGCAAAGATTCTGGACTCATGCTTTTGGTATGGTCACCTCTAATACCTGATTGATTGGAAGGGCTATGGGCCTGAAGAATGCTCTTGGACGAATGCATCAGATGTCCATGCTCCCAAGTTGGTCCAGGCTTTCCACAACAGATTGCCTTGTAAGCCTAAGATGTGCCCTGTGGCCACCCTTAAAGGGGGGGTGCTGTCACGATTCGGGTAATTAGTAGTGATGAGCAGGTTCGGTTCCTCGGAAACCGAACCCCCCCGAACTTCACCCATTTTACACGAGTTTGAGGCATACTCGGATTCTACCATATGGCTCGGTTAATCCGAGCGCGCCCGAACGTTATCATCCCGCTGTCGGATTCTCGCGAGATTCAGATTCTATATAAGCAGCCGCGCGTCGCCGCCATTTTCACTCGTGCATTGGAAATGTTAGGGAGAGGACGTGGCTGGCGTCCTCTCCTTTATTAATAATATTTGTGCTGCTTATTGCTTAACTGTGGGGACTGGGGAGCAGCTGTATTATATAGGAGGAGTACAGTGCAGAGTTTTGCTTACCAGTGACCACCAGTATACGTTGTCTGCCTGAAAAACACTCCATATCTGTGCTCAGTGTGCTGCATATATCTGTGCTCACACTGCTTAATTGTGGGGACTAGGGAGCAGCTGTATTATATAGGAGGAGTACAGTGCAGAGTTTTGCTGACCAGTGACCACCAGTATACGTTGTCTGCCTTAAAAACACTCCATATCTGTGCTCAGTGTGCTGCATATATCTGTGCTCACACTGCTTAATTGTGGGGACTGGGGAGCAGCTGTATTATATAGGAGGAGTACAGTGCAGAGTTTTGCTGACCAGTGACCACCAGTATACGTTGTCTGCCTGAAAAACACTCCATATCTGTGCTCAGTGTGCTGCATATATCTGTGCTCACACTGCTTTATTGTGGGCACTGGGGACCACCAGTATATTATATAGGAGGAGTACAGTGCAGAGTTTTGCTGACCAGTGACCACCAGTATATATAGCAATACGGTACGGAAGGCCACTGCTCTACCTACCTCTGTGTCGTCAAGTATACTATCCATCCATACCTGTGGTGCATTTCAGTTGTGCGCAGTATATATAGTAGTAGGCCATTGCTATTGATACTGGCATATAATTCCACACATTAAAAAATGGAGAACAAAAATGTGGAGGTTAAAATAGGGAAAGATCAAGATCCACTTCCACCTCGTGCTGAAGCTGCTGCCACTAGTCATGGCCGAGACGATGAAATGCCTTCAACGTCGTCTGCCAAGGCCGATGCCCAATGTCATAGTAGGGAGCATGTAAAATCCAAAAAACAAAAGTTCAGTAAAATGACCCAAAAATCAAAATTGAAAGCGTCTGATGAGAAGCGTAAACTTGCCAATATGCCATTTACGGCATGGAGTGGCAAGGAACGTCTGAGGCCCTGGCCTATGTTCATGGCTAGTGGTTCAGCTTCACATGAGGATGGAAGCACTCATCCTCTCGCTAGAAAACTGCAGTGCCACTCCTAAATGGGCCAGGTGTTTGTGTCGGCCACTTGTGTCGCTTAGCTTAGTCACACAGCGACCTTGGTGCGCCTCTGTTTTCTTTGCATCATGTGCTGTTTGAGGACAATTATTTTGAAGTGCCATCCTGTCTGACACTGCAGTGCCACTCCTAGATGGGCCAGGTGTTTGTGTCGGCCACTTGTGTTGCTTAGCTTTGTCACACGGCGACCTTGGTGCGCCTCTTTTTTTCTTTGCATCATGTGCTGTTTGGGGACAATTTTTTTGAAGTGCCATCCTGCCTGACACTGCAGTGCCACTCCTAGATGGGCCAGGTGTTTGTGTCGGCCACTTCAGTCGCTTAGCTTAGTCACACAGCGACCTTGGTGCGCCTCTTTTTTTCTTTGCATCATGTGCTGTTTGGGGACAATTTTTTTTAAGTGCCATCCTGTCTGACACTGCAGTGCCACTCCTAGATGGGCCAGGTGTTTGTGTCGGCCACTTGTGTCGCTTAGCTTAGTCACACAGCGACCTTGGTGCGCCTCTTTTTTTCTTTCCATCATGTGCTGTTTGAGGACAATTTTTTTTTAAGTGCCATCCTGTCTGACACTGCAGTGCCACTCCTAGATGGGCCAGATGTTTGTGTCGGCCACTTGTGTCGCTTAGCTTAGCCATCCAGCGACCTCGGTGCAAATTTTAGGACTAAAAATAATATTGTGAGGTGTGAGGTGTTCAGAATAGACTGAAAATGAGTGGAAATTATGGTTATTGAGGTTAATAATACTATGGGATCAAAATGACCCCCAAATTCTATGATTTAAGCTGTTTTTGAGGGTTTTTTGTAAAAAAACACCCGAATCCAAAACACACCCGAATCCGACAAAAAAATTTCAGGGAGGTTTTGCCAAAATGCGTCCGAATCCAAAACACGGCCGCGGACCCGAATCCAAAACCAAAACACAAACCCCGAAAAATTTCCGGTGCACATCACTTGTAATTAGTCACCACTTCTTACCTTTCAAATGTCTCCTGAGACTGGCCCAGTGCTCCAAGCCTGGATTCCACCTGCGCTGTCTGCGTGCAGCATGCTGTACAACATTGCCTCAGTCTCCCCTCCATGATCCCAGCGGCACTGTCATGGCAACTACACAGCAAATCCTTCCTGTCATAATGAATGGCGTCTCCTGCCCTCCATGGCCTCTGCCACCATTACCACAGATTCCCACATGCTAAGTTCAAACAAACTTTCCCTCCAGATTCAAACATGAGCGAGCCATTTTGGATTCATCACATGTCACTCTACAGCCTATCCGCTGTTCTCTGGACTCTACCTGATTGCTCAGCCAATACCTGCTTCCCAGCTGGTATGAATATCCTGCATCAAGGCTGCCTAATCGTCAGTGCTTTGGTTGTCTATTCTAGTGATACATATCTCTCCTGTTTGTGGATGTTCCAGCTTGTACTTCCAGGTATTCCAGCTCCTGTGACCTTGCTCCATTTACAGAGACCCCACACCAGTTACCATCCTGCGGTGCTGCCTGACTCCAGCAGTGTTCCAGCATTGCGTCCTGTGATCTGCAGTGGTACATCACCAGCTTCCAGCTTTTAGCGTTGTTCCAGAATCGCTTCCAGCTTCCAGCAGTGTTCCAGTATCATTCCTAGCTCTTGTCACTTACCAACATCGCTCTCCGTGATCCTCTGGGATGTCATCACCGGCTTCCAGCTTCCAGCATTGCTCTAGTATTGCTTCCAGCGGTGTTCCTGAGTCACTTCCAGCTCTCAGCAGTGTTCTGTATCACTTGCAGTATTGTTCTCCATCTCCTGCTGTATTCCAGCATCGATCTGCTTTCATTTACCACACAACATCGAACAACAGTTCACCATCGATACTCACCATCAGACTCTAACTTCAGCGGTGAGTTCAATACACCTTTCTGTCTGCACCTGTTCCATCCGGCATCCCCGGCAGTTCTTCCAAGTTTCCCTTTAACCTTTGTGCACTTGTGTCAACCCCAGCTTCCAGGGTGTCATCTGCTGGGCAGTACCAGCTCGTTCCCTGATACAGTGGTTAGCTGTGGCCTATGGACTTACCAACTCCAGGTATTGCAAAGACTTTGTCTCATCTCATCCTGCATAGCCACAGCACTCATTACCATTGCGCTCCCAGGAACTGTACTGTTATCTTACCCTGCACATCTACTGTTGAAGTTATCTGAATTGCCAAGGTGTCTAACTGTGTGTTCAATAAACAGACTTTGTTTTACATAATCTGTTGTTGTGGTCACACCTTCAGGCAAACGGTGCTTAGATCTCCTGTATGTGCAAGAACCCTATTCAACCTCCACAGTTCACATACACACCAGCCCCTACATCTGAGGCTTCCCCAGGTCAGCCTCAGCCCTCATTTTTTGCTTTGTGCATTTTTCCAAATTGTAATTTGAAAATAATATTACATTATTAGTTAACACAATACAATATGTATGATATGACATTGAAATGATACCTTTGCAATTCATTAATTTTTAACTACAATTTATCACTCTACTTTCACTTTTGGTACAATTAAATAAATACAAAAATCAATTGTTGGCCATGAGAAAATCTTAAAAAAATGTAGATCACAACATATTTCAAGAGTTGACAAACCAATAACCACATTAATGGTATTGTACTTAGCTTGATAGATAGAAGTTTCTTATTGAACATAAATTTGGTCCTTGTGAATTTTATTTATATAATTAAATAAGCAGGGTATTAGAGATGCATTGCTTAAGTGCTTCCAGATGTTCCTGTTGATAAAAATATTAAACTGAAGTTGGCTGAAAGATGGAAACAGGTATTTAACTCTATCATACCCATAAATAAGCAAGAATACAGACGATGTTGTTATCCCTGCAAGGCTCCTTTAAAAGCCATCAGTGGAAAGGAATATCAGAATCAGAATCAGCTTTATTTGCCAGGTATACTTGCGTATACTAGGAATTAGTTTTCGGTTTACAGTGCAGCAGACACGAAGGGAACAAGTAATTAAGGTGGGGGGACATGTGCAGTCTTCAGGTAAAAGAACCATAGGGAACAGAGTTTTCATTACGTGCAGAAAAATAGAATAGAGTGATTGGGTGGTCTACCAGGGGGTCGGTTGGTCAGGAGTTGAGCAGGTGGACTGCTTGAGGAAAGAAGCTCTTGAGGCTTCTGTTGGATCTGGTGGGAATGCCCCTGTATCATCTGCAAGATGGCAGCAGGTTGAGTGTGCCATGGCCAGGGTGAAGCAGGTACAGATCATGGACAGGAGTTAGGTCTGCTTTGATGATCTTCTCTGCAGACCTGACCACTTTCTGGAGCTTGCATTTATCTCTCTTGCTGGTGGAACTATACCAGACAATTATCGAGAAGCACTGTACAGTTCTACAATTGCGGAGTACAATTGTGGAATGTTGAACTTCTTAAATTGCCTTGGGAAGAAAAGCCTCTGCTGTGCCTATCTGATGATGTCCTCAGCATTATACCCCCATTTGAGGTCTCGGGAGATTGTGGTCCCCAGGAACTTGAAGGAGTCCACTAGCAACACCATGCTGTTGGCAATGATTAGTGGGGGAACTCCAACTGGCTTCTTCCTAAAGTCCACTACCATCTCGACAGTTTTAAGTGGGTTGAGCTCAATGTTGTTGCAGCTACACTACTGGGCCAAACGGTCCACTTCCAGTCTGTATGCCGATTCGTCCCCATCCCTAATGAGGTGGTCATCGGTGAGCTTTATGATCTTAACTGACTGAGACTCGGAGACGCAGTCATTGGTATACAGAGAGAAGATCAGGGGTTAGAGTACACAGCCCTGAGGGGCCCCAGTACTGATGGACAGTACTTGGGAGGAGAATTCTCCTGCTTTGACCACCTGCTTTCTATCTGTCAGGAAGTCTACAATCCAGGAACAGGTAGCTTTCGGGACCCCTTGTCGGAGAAGTTTGAGGTAGAGGATGCTGGGGAAGATTGTATTGAAGGCCGAGCTGAAGTCGACAAACAGGACCATCGCATAGGTACCGGGCGTGTCCAGATGCTGCAGAATGTAGTGCAGGCCCAGGTTGACAGCATCCTCAATGCACCAATTCACTCGATAGGCGAACTGAATGGGGTCTAGTTGGGGGCCGGTCACAGGTAGTTCAATACTAGGTGCACAAACACTTTCATGACCACAGACATCAGTGCTATTGGTCTGTAGTCATTTAGGCTTGTGATGGCAGGTTTCTTTGGGATCAGGACAATTGTGGAGCTTTTGAGGCAGGAGGGAACTCTGCGCAGCTCTAGCAATGGTTTCCTATGTAGTTGCTAGCACAGAAAGTTGACCCTGATAATTGGTTTCTTATATTTTTATTAATTATATGTAATTTTAGTATGTAAGCTCTCAAGGACAGAACCCTCCTTCCTCATATTTGACCCCTATGGATGCTACCGGTGCTCTTGTCTCTAAGTCCCATTCAGAAACTCTGACACTCTTTGCCAACCCTACTGATCATTGCCTTCCCCTCCCAGCAACTCACCTCCATCTGTCCATCAAGGTACACTGAATTGTAATACCTTTCTTGCTTGTAATTGTTCTTCCTAATATGTTGGTTTATTGTTCTTTGTTTTTTATATTCTAATGTACCTTTATTGTACTTATAATATGTAAAATTAAACTGTTACTGTGTATATTTCTTATAAATAAAAGATAATAACTTTAGCCAAAACATATTTCATATTTATTTTACAGATAAAAATGAAACAATTACAGTGTGGACTAACGTCAGCTAAATACACATAGTTATAGTGTCTCGTTTAACAGATTTGGTAACCAGTGGTAGAAATATATATGTATTTTTCTTTATCAAGCCAAATGTAACATTATTAAACATTTTCTTACCATAGTGTTCATATATTTCTTTTAGTATTTAAGGATTTGGAAAAGTACATGTTATTATTCATATACATACAAAATGTAAGTATATATGGTATTAAATATTGTAATACAATATGCATGAACAGTACAAGTAATAAAATGTAGAACCAAAGTGTAAAAGGTGATAAGCCCCACTTAAAAATTGATGCTGAATCCAATTACAGATTGTTTGTACCTGCAGAGAAGAAGAATTTCATTCACAATACATCTTTTTCATTTCTCCCAGAGGATTGGGATTCAAGGTATGTAATTTGTTTGTTTTTATATTTACAAGTGCTAATGGATTATACAGTCCTGATGCAGTTTTTATTAAAGGGTTTTCATTTTTTGTTTTGTACAGTACATTAATTCAAAATTCAATTTGTATATAATATTGAATTTGTCAAGTTGAAACAATGGAATATTAATTATATGTCATTGACATTATACCTTAGTTATTTAATTAGATTATCTTGGGTAATACATTTTTGAATTATAGAACTGAAGGTATTGTACAGTATTGATAATCAAAAACATTAATTATGAAGGTGAAGAAGCATTTACCCTAATCCAGACTATTGACAGAAATCATTAAAACAAAAAGTTTGTGTCTGTTCCTTTGTTAGCACAGATACTGGCACCTTCACAAATGACTGCCAATGTTTTAATATGTTTAGCAAAATGAATTCAAATGTAATACATTTTCTCCCCAATATATATGTCTATGTATGCAAGGCCATACCATGGATTGCAAGACAGCTATTTCCAAATGCTGGGTTCTGGAATAATGCACACTTAAAGTTGTGTGTGGTAAGTCTACAGCAGACACAATGGTGGAAATTTACTAAGGTCCTGATTCCATTTGAGGTTTTTTTCTAAGTGTCATCTAGGGAATTTACTAAACTCAAATCCCAGCAGTGTTGGGGGCTATACATATATATCGAGATACACTGCCGACCACACAAATACAAATCAACAGACCATCGTTCAAATGTGGCTTTTTTTATACAACATGGGAATTTACTAAGATTTTGTATTCTCAATCACTGCCAACAATAGCCAAACACTGCTGGTGACTGCAGGGAAAGCATAGAATTCGTACAAAAATAGAACCTTCAGATAGAACTGCTTTTGGCTGGCATGTTTTGATAGTCATGCATGGATCAGTGGGATCTGTGCATGTTTCTCTGTGGAAAAGTGTCTGAAATAGTAAAAAAAAAAAATTGAGTGGGGATCCCCTCCTAAGCATAACTAGCCTCGGGCTCTTTGAGCCAGTCCTGGTTGTTAAAATACTAGTAAAAAATTGTGTATTTATACAACCAGCATCAGGATCTTGCACCGGTCCTGGTTCCAAAAATATGGGAGACAAAAAACATAGGGGTCCCTCATACTTTTGAAACCAGCACCAGGCTCCACTAGCCAGAGCGATAATGCCAAAGCCGGGGACAATTTTATATTGGTCCTTGTGGCCGTGGCATTACCACCCCAACTAGTCATTTCTGCCCAGGGTTCCCTGGGGGAGTGGGCACCCCTTAAATCTTGTGGGTGACCTCAATTAACCTTGCAGTTAGCCACAGACGGCAATTTTCCTACCATAAACTATAATGGAGGACTGCGATCCTCCATTACAGCCGGTGCGCTCTGCCTGATTGACAGGCCAGGAGTTAACAGCCAAACAGGAGAGCGCTATGACATGACTCTCCCTGATTGGCTGCTGGGTCCTCTAATGACAGCAGTCATGGGGGTCCCGGCATTCGTGTGAAAAGGGATCAATGTGTAAACATGGATCCACTTTAGTGGTGTGGACCGGGTGTTTTGGTTTGTTATTTTTTTTTAACTCTGTGGATGCCTACTTGGACTGAAGCGGACGATCTTCACTGGATAATAGGTGAGTATATTAGGTTTTTTTACAGGTACCCCAATGGATTCTACTAGACAAGGGGACCGATTGGCTCCGTGGGACAATAGGTAAGTATGTATGCATGTGTAAGTGTGCATGTTTGTGTATTAAACTTGTATTTTATCGGTGTGTGTGTCCTGTTTCTTGGGGGGTATTTCATTTGTTGTGGAACTACAGGTACCAGTGGGCCTGTTAATTCCCTAATTCCCTGCATGCTGGTACTTGTGGTTCTCCAAGTACCAGCATGAGGGGAGGCTTGCTGGGACTTGTAGTTCCACAGCAAAACACAATATTCTTTTTTATTACACTTTTAAAGGCTATCAACCCTCCATAAACTGCCCAGGGATAAAAGGACAGTCTCAGGCTTCTTCCCTGGCCATTGGGTGTCTGGAGGGGGGGACACCTTGATTTAAGGTGTCCCCACTCCCCCAGGGAACTCCAGCCAGGGGTGACTAGTTAGGGGAGGGTAATGCCACAGCCGCAGGTACCAACATAAATGTGTCCCCGGCTGTGGCATTGTCTCCCTGACTATTGGAGCCCGGTGCTGGTTTCAAAAATACGGGGGACCCCTATGTCTTTTGTCCCCCTGTATTTTTGGAACCAGGACCGGCCAAAGAGCCCGGTGCTGGTTGTATAAATACTGGGAACCCTTACACAATTTTTTGCTGGTATTTTAACAACCAGGACCAGCTAAATTAACCCGAGGCTGGTTATGCTTATGAGGGGGACTCCACGCAATTCTTTTTTAACTTTTAACTACAGTATTTCACATACTGTACACAATGCAGCCTTTCACAGATCACACTGATCGGGCTGGACTTCATTGTGTTAAATCCGGCAGTGTTTTACTATTTTCTCCCGTAAAACACTGCCGGCAATATGAGTTACATCAACATCGGTGAACTTGAATTGAAAAAACATGGTAGTTTAGTAAATTAGAATGTTTTTTTTTTTTAAAGTTGCAATCTCACACTACCGATATCAGTCTAGATTGATCTCAGCTGAAATCGGCAGAAATACAAATATTAGTAAATATACCCAAATGGGCCTGATTCATGTTTGTAAGTAATGCAAAAAAGCAAACAACTGGGCAAACCATGTTGCACTGCAGGTGGGGCAAATGTAAGATGTGCAGAGATATTTAGATATGGGTGGGGAATGTTCAAACTGAAATCTAAATTGTAGTGTAAAAATAAAGCTGTCCAGTACTTGTGGTTTACATGCAAAAGCAGCCAGAAGTAACACTGCACAGAAAAAATATAACCCTTCCAAATCTAAATCTCTCTGCACATGTTATATCAGCCCCACCCACAGTGCAACATGGCATCTGATAATAAAATATTATTTAAACAACAAAATCCATCAAATATTGCTTTGATTCATTCTTGGACATCAGCTGTCAACTTGCTTCTTGTCCTCTGATGTAACCCTTATGTTTCTCATGTGAATAAACTTTGCAGCCTCAGTAACTTTTTTGACACATCTCTCTATTGACTAAACATGACAATGCCATTGCGGAACTTTCACTTGTTCTTTAATGAACTTCTTTACTTCTGTTATAGTCAGTTAGAGGAGGTTCATAAATATCAGCAGACCAATCTATCAGATTTATCATCATCTCCACCCCTCAAGCAATGTTCTTCAGAACACCAGATTTTCTCTCCTCTGTATTATTTGAGCAGAAAAAAGTATTATTTTTATGAATGCATACCATTCTGTACGTTGAATTATTTGTAAAACTACATCACTTACAGTCTTCTGTTTTAACTTTACTAGTCACAGTTGAAGCAGTATGTGACGTGGGTCCTCCACCCAAGAATGCTTCACTTTGATATTAAACCAGCAAAGATAGTATACGCCAATGATGAATTCCGTAACCAGTCTTAACTTGAGATTTTTTTCTTTTAGTCCATGTTTTGAGACCCATATGCAACAAAGCCTGTTTGAGAGAAATTGTTTAACCTGTAAAACACAAAAAGGAAAAATATATCAATAATAATGTAACTCCACACTTGTGGCAATTATTATTAGTGACTTTCACACACATTTTCACACATTTTATCAAAACAAGATTTTAGAAAAACAATATTAAAATTAGAGATGTGAGGCGGGCAATTTTCCTGTTTTGTGTTTTGGTTTTGGTTCTAATTCCCTGCTCATGTTTTGGTTTTGGATTGGTTTTGCCAAAACCACCCTTTCGTGTTTTGGTTTTGGATCTGGATGAATTTTGAAAAAAACAACAACATAAAAATGGCTAAAATAACAGAATTTGGGGGTAATTTTGATCCTACAGTATTATTAACCTCAATAACATTCATTTCCACCCATTTCCAGTCTACTCTGAACACCTCACACCTCACAATATTGTTTTTAGGCCAAAAGGTTGCACCAAGGTGGCTGGATGACTAAGCTAAGCGACACAAGTGTGCGGCACCAACACCTGGCCCATCTAGGAGTGGCACTGCAGTTGCAGACAGGAAAGCACTTAAAAAAACTAGTCCCCAAACAGCACATGATGCAAAGAAGAAAAAAAGGTGCACCGAAGTTGCTGTATGACTAGGCTAAGCGACACAAGTGTGTGGCACAAACACCTGGCCCATCCAAGAGTGGCACTGCAGTGTCAGACAGGATGACAGATATAAAAAAAGGCCCCAAACAGCACATCATGCACAGATGTAAAAGAGGTACAATGAGGTAGCTGTATGACTAAGCTAAGCGACACAAACAATTGGCCCATCTAGGAGTGGCACTGCAGTATCAGACAGGAGGGCAGATATAAAAAAGGCCCCAAACAGCACATCATACAAAGATGCAAAAGAGATGCAATGAGGTAGCTGTATGAATAAGCTAAGCGACACAAAAAATTGGCCCATCTAGGAGTGGCACTGCAGAGGCAGACAGGAGGGCAGATATAAATAAAGGCCCCCAAACAGCACATCATGCCAAGCAGTAAAAGAGGTCGAATGAGGTAGCTGTATGACTAAGCTAAGCGACACAAACAATTGGCCCATCGAGGCGTGGCACTGCAGTGACAGGCAGGAGGGCAGATATAAAAAAGGCCCCAAACAGCACATCATGCAAAGATGTAAAAGAGATGCAATGAGGTAGCTGTATGACTAAGCTAAGCGACACAAACAATTGTCCCATCGAGGAGTGGCATTTCAGTGTCAGACAGGATGACACTTAAAAAAAAATAGTACCCAAACAGCACATCATGCCAAGAAGTAAAAGAGGGAAATGAGGTAGCTGTATCACTAAGCTAAGCGACACAAGCGAGCGGCACAAATACCTGACCCATCTAGGGTTGGCACTGCAGTCCCACTGCACTAATGGCGGATACTGGATGCATGTCTAACACCAGCATAGTTGTTATGGCCTCAGTAATCCACTTTGCAACAGGGTATATATTAGTGATGTGCACCGGAAATTTTTCGGGTTTTGTGTTTTGGTTTTGGATTCGGTTCCGCGGCCGTGTTTTGGATTCGGAGCGTTTTGGCAAAACCTCCCAGAAATTATTTTGGCGGATTCGGGTGTGTTTTGGATTCGGGTGTTTTTTTACAAAAATCCCTCAAAAACAGCTTAAATCATAGAATTTGGGGGTCATTTTGATCCCATAGTATTATTAACCTCAATAACCATAATTTCCACTCATTTTCAGTCTATTCTGAACACCTCACACCTCACAATATTATTTTTAGTCCTAAAATTTGCACCGAGGTCGCTGGATGACTAAACTAAGTGACCCAAGTGGCCGACACAAACACCTGACCCATCTAGGAGTGGCACTGCAGTGTCAGACAGGATGACACTTCAAAAAAATAGTCCCCAAACAGCACATGATGCAAAGAAAAAAAGAGGCGCAATGAGGTAGCTGTGTGACTAAGCTAAGCGACCCAAGTGGCTGACACAAAGACCTGGCCCATCTAGGAGTGGCACTGCAGTGTCAGACAGGATGGCAGATTTAAAAAATAGTCCCCAAACAGCACATGATGCAAAGAAAAAAAGAGGTGCACCAAGGTCGCTGGATGGCTAAGCTAAGCGACCCAAGTGGCCGACACAAACACCTGGCCCATCTAGGAGTGGCACTGCAGTGTTAGACAGGATGGCAGATTTAAAAAATAGTCCCCAAACAGCACATGATGCAAAGAAAAAAAGAGGTGCACCAAGGTCGCTGGATTGCTAAGCAACCCAAGTGGCCGACACAAACACCTGGCCCATCTAGGAGTGGCACTGCAGTGTCAGACAGGATGGCAGATTTAAAAAATAGTCCCCAAACAGCACATGATGCAAAGAAAAAAAGAGGTGCACCAAGGTCGCTGGATGGCTAAGCTAAGCGACCCAAGTGGCCGACACAAACACCTGGCCCATCTAGGAGTGGCACTGCAGTGTCAGACAGGATGGCAGATTAAAAAAATAGTCTTCAAACAGCACATGATGCAAAGAAAAAAAGCGGCACAGTGAGGTAGCTGTGTGACTAAGCTAAGCGACCCAAGTGGCCGACACAAACACCTGGCCCATCTAGGAGTGGCACTGCAGTGTCAGACAGGATGGCACTTAAAAAAAATAGTCCCCAAACAGCACATGATGCAAAGAAAAAAAGAGGTGCAATGAGGTAGCTGTGTGATTAAGCTAAGCGACACAAGTGGCCGACACAAACACCTGGCCTATCTAGGAGTGGCACTGCAGTGTCAGACAGGATGGCACTTCAAAAAAATACTCCCCAAACAGCACATAATGCAAAGAAAAAAAGAGGCGCAATGAGGTAGCTGTGTGACTAAGCTAAGCGACCCAAGTGGCCGACACAAACACCTGGCCCATCTAGGAGTGGCACTGCAGTGTCAGACAGGATGGCACTTCCAAAAATAGTCCCCAAAGAGCACATGATGCAAAGAAAAATGAAAGAAAAAAGAGGTGCAGGCATCGCAACCGACACAATTGGACTCTCCTTGGGGATTTGTGATTTAGAAGAACGCACAGTTCTTTGCTGTGCTTTTGCCATCTTAACTCTTTTACATTTTCTAGCAGGAGGATGAGTGCTTCCATCCTCATGTGAAGCTGAACCACTAGCCTTGAACATAGGCCAGGCCCTCAGCCGTTCCTTGCCACTCCGTGTCGTAAATGGCACATTGGCAAGTTTACGCTTCTCCTCAGGCGATTTTGATTTAGATTTTTGGGTGATTTTACTGAGCTTTATTTTTTTGGATTTTACATGCTCTCTACTATGACATTGGGCATCGGCCTTGGCAGAAGACGTTGATGGCATTTCATCGTCTCGGCCATGACTAGTGGCAGCAGCTTCAGCACGAGGTGGAAGTGGATCTTGATCTTTCTCTATTTTACCCTCCACAATATTTTTCTCCATTTTTTAATGTGTGGAATTATATGCCAGTAATATATCAATAGCAATAGCAAACTGTGCAAAACTGAAATGCACCACAGGTATGGATGGATAGTATACTTGACGACACAGAGGTAGGTAGAGCAGTGGCCTACTGTACCGTACTGCTATATATTATATACTGGTGGTCAGCAAACTGTGCAAAACTGAAATGCACCACAGGTATGGATGGATAGTATATTTGACGACACAGAGGTAGGTAGAGCAGTGGCCTACTGTACCGTACTGCTATATATTATATACTGGTGGTCAGCTAACTGTGCAAAACTGAAATGCACCACAGGTATGGATGGATAGTATATTTGACGACACAGAGTTAGGTAGAGCAGTGGCCTACTGTACCGTACTGCTATATATTATATACTGGTGGTCAGCAAACTGTGCAAAACTGAAATGCACCACAGGTATGGATGGATAGTATACTTGACGACACAGAGGTAGGTAGAGCAGTGGCCTACTGTACTGTACTGCTATATATTATATACTGGTGGTCAGCAAACTGTGCAAAACTGAAATGCACCACAGGTATGGATGGATAGTATACTTGGCGACACAGAGGTAGGTAGAGCAGTGGCCTACTGTACCGTACTGCTATATATTATATACTGGTGGTCAGCAAACTGTGCAAAACTGAAATGCACCACAGGTATGGATGGATAGTATACTTGACGACACAGAGGTAGGTAGAGCAGTGGCCTACTGTACTGTACTGCTATATATTATATACTGGTGGTCAGCAAACTGTGCAAAACTGAAATGCACCACAGGTATGGATGGATAGTATACTTGGCGACACAGAGGTAGGTAGAGCAGTGGCCTACTGTACCGTACTGCTATATAGTATATACTGGTGGTCAGCAAACTGTGCAAAACTGAAATGCACCACAGGTATGGATGGATAGTATACTTGACGACACAGAGGTAGGTAGAGTAGTGGCCTACTGTACCGTACTGCTATATAGTATATACTGGTGGTCAGCAAACTTTGCAAAACTGAAATGCACCACAGGTATGGATGGATAGTATACTTGACGACACAGAGGTAGGTAGAGCAGTGGCCTACTGTACCGTACTGCTATATATTATATACTGGTGGTCAGCAAACTGTGCAAAACTGAAATGCACCACAGGTATGGATGGATAGTATACTTGACGACACAGAGGTGAGTAGAGCAGTGGCCTACTGTACCGTACTGCTATATAGTATATACTGGTGGTCAGCAAACTGTGCAAAACGGAAATGCACCACAGGTATGGATGGATAGTATACTTGACGACACAGAGGTAGGTAGAGCAGTGGCCTACTGTACCATACTGCTATAGAGTATATACTGGTGGTCAGCAAACTGTGCAAAACTGAAATGCACCACAGGTATGGATGGATAGTATACTTGATGACACAGAGGTAGGTAGAGCAGTGGACTACTGTACCATACTGCTATATATATAGTTATACTGGTGGTCAGCAAAATTCTGCACTGTCCTCCCACTATATACTACAATGCAGCACAGATATGGAGCGTTTTTCAGGCAGAGAACGTATAATACTGGTGGTCACTGGTCAGCAAAACTCTGCACTGTCCTCCTACTATATAATACTGCTGGTCCCCAGTCCCCACAATAAAGCAATTAGCACACTGAGCACAGATATTTGCAGCACACTGTGCACAGTCAGATATGGAGCGTTTTTCAGGCAGAGAAAGTAGATATTTGCACTTGCAGCACACTGAGCACAGATATTTGCAGCACACTGAGCACAGATATTTGCAGCACAATTTGCAGCCCACTGAACATAGAAACTGAGAGGATGCCAGCCACGTCCTCTCACGATCAACTCCAATGCACGAGTGAAAAATGGCGGCGACGCGCAGCTCCTTATATAGAATATGAATCTCGCGAGAATCTGACCACGGGATGATGACGTTCGGGCGCGCTCGGGTTAACCGAGCAAGGCGTAGGATCCGAGTCTGCCTCGGACCCGTGTAAAATGGGTGAAGTTCGGGGGGTTCGGATCCCGATGATCCGAACCCGCTCATCACTAGTATATATATATATATATATATATATATATATATATATATATATATATACGGCAGTAACACTGGAATTATATGGCAGAACCACTGGACATATACAGCAGGATCACTGGAATTATATGGCTGGATCACTGGAATTATACAGCAGGATCACTGGAATTATACGGCAGTATCACTGGATTTATACGGCAGTATCACTGAACTTTATTTATACGCCAGTACCACTGGAATTATATTGCAGGATCACTGGAATTATACAGCAGTACCACTGGTCTTATACGGCAGTACCACTGAACATATATGGCAGTATCACTGGACTGGACATTTACGCCAGTACCACAGTAATTATACGGCAGGATCACTGAAATTATACGGCAGGATCACTGGAATTATATGGCAGTACCACTGGACTTATACGGCAGTACCACTGGACATATACGGCAGTATCACTGGACTGAAATTATATGCCAGTAACACTGGAATTACAGTATATCTTCAGGATCACTGGAATTATACGGCAGGATTGCTGGATTCATACGGCAGGGTCACTGGAATTTTATGGCAGGATCACTGGAATTATACGGCAGGATTACTGGATTTATGCAGCAGGGTCACTGGAATTATACGGCAGTATCACTGGAATTATATGGCAGGGTCTCTGGATTTATATATCAGTACCGCTGGACATATACAGCAGTATCAATGGACATCTACGGCAGGATCACTGGATTTATACACCAGTACCACAGGAATTATACGGCAGGATCACTGGAATTATACGGCAGGATCAATGCAATTATACGGCAGGATCACTGGATTTATATGGCAGTACCACTGGAATTATACGGCAGTATCACTAAATTTATATGGCAGGATCACTGCAATCATACGGTAGGATCACTGGAATTATACGGCAGGATCACTGGATTTATATGCCAGTACCACTGGAATTATACATCAGGATCACTGGAATTATACGGCAGGATCACTGGAATTATACTGC
Organism: Pseudophryne corroboree; assembly: GCF_028390025.1. Lineage (NCBI taxonomy): Eukaryota > Metazoa > Chordata > Amphibia > Anura > Myobatrachidae > Pseudophryne > Pseudophryne corroboree. The sequence continues at coordinate 680,267,392 of NC_086448.1, forward strand.
AGGATTACTGGATTTATACGGCAGGGTCACTGGAATTATATGGCAGGATCACTGAAATTATACGGCAGGATTACTGGATTTATACGGCAGGGTCACTGGAATTATACGGCAGGATCACTGGAATTATACGGCAGGATCTCTGGATTTATACGTCAGTACCGCTGGACATAAATGGCAGTATCAATGGACATATACGGCAGGATCACTGGATTTATACACCAGTACCACTGGAATTATACGGCAGGATCACTGCAATTATACGGCAGGATCACTGGAATTATACGGCAGGATCACTGGATTTATACGCCAGTACCACTGGAATTATACGGCAGGATCACTAAATTTATATGGCAAGATCACTGCAATCATATGGTAGGATCACTGGAAATATACGGCAGGATCACTGGATTTATATGCCAGTACCACTGGAATTATATGGCAGGATCACTGGATTTATATGCCAGTACCACTGGAATTATACATCAGGATCACTGGAATTATACGGCAGGATCACTGGATTTATACGGCAGTAACGCTGGACATATACGGCAGTATCAATGGACATACACAGCAGGATCACTGGATTTATATGCCAGTAACACTGGAATTATACGGCAGGATCACTGGAATTATACAGCAGTTCCACTGGACATATACGGCAGTTCCACTGGACATTTTGGAGTAAATAATATACAGGACAGGACAGGACCACTGAATTTATATGGCAGCACCACTGGACTGGATTTACAGTATATGCCAGTACCACTGTAATTATACGGCAGGTTCACTGGACTTATACGCCAGTACCACTGGAATTATACATCAGGATCACTGGAATTATACGGCAGGATCACTGGATTTATACGGCAGTAACGCTGGACATATACGGCAGTATCAATGGACATATACGGCAGGATCACTGGATTTATATGCCAGTAACACTGGAATTATATGGCAGGATCACTGGAATTATACAGCAGTTCCACTGGACATATACGGCAGTTCCACTGGACATATACGGCAGTATCGATGGACATATACAGCAGGATCACTGGACATATACGCATACCTCCCAACTGTCCCGATTTCAGCGGGACAGTCCCGCTATTCGGACACTGTCCCGCTGTCCATCCTGTGGGTTGCAGTGTCCCGCGGGCGGAGGGGACAGTTGGCAGAACCAGTGATCACCGCTGCTCTGCTCTGCAAAGCAGCTGGTGATCACTGACTAGATGCCGCACGGCATCTGCACAGTGCAGGGAGGAAAGAAAGGGGCTGCCCAGCTGCAAAGGAGCGCTGGGCACTCCCCCAAAATAACAAAAACAGGGGTCATAGTGTGATGACCCGCCCCTTCACCTGAGGTTCCACCCATTTTAGCAAGGCCCCGTCCCCTTTCCGGCCATGGCCTCGCCTTCGGCGCGGCATGTTCCGCATTACAGGCAACACAAGTTGGGAGGTATGTATACGGCAGTACCATTGGACATATACGGCAGTACAGGGACACCATCACTGGACTGATGCAGGACAACACAGCACCACTGCAATGGACTGGACTTATACAGCAGCACTGGAGATATGGCAGTAGAGGACACCTCCACTGTGACTGGACTGATGCAGCACAAGACACCACCACTGGACTGATGCAGCACAACACAGCACCACTGGACTGATGCAGCACAACACAGCACCACTGGACTGGACTTCTACAGCAGCACTGGACATATGGCAGCAGAGGACACAACCACTGTGCCTGGACAGATGCAGCACAAGACACGGACACTGAGGCTGGAGACACGTCCTCTCTCTACACTCTCCAATGGCGCAGTGAAAAAGGCGGTGACGCGCTGCATATTTGGAATCCAAACCCCACGAGAATCCGACAGCGGAATGATGACGTTTTGCCGCGTTCTGGTTTCCGAGTCAGGCTGGAAAACCCAAGCCTGATTCGGATATAGGGCTTGGGTGGTAAAGTTTGGCGGGTTTGGTTCTCTGAGAACCGAACCCGCTCATCTCTAATTAAAATGAATGGACATCTCACAACAGTGGGGGTAATTCCAAATTGATCACAGCAGGATTTTTGTTAGCAATTGGGCAAAACCATGTGCACTGCAGGGGAGGCAGATATAACATGTGCAGAGAGAGTTAGATTTGGGTGGGGTGTGTTCAATCTGCAATCTAATTTGCAGTGTAAAAATAAAGCAGTCAGTATTTACCCTGCACAGAAATAAAATAACCCACCTAAATGTAACTCTCCCTGCACATGTTATATCTGCCTCCCCTGCAGTGCACATGGTTTTGCCCAATTGCTATCAAAAATCCTGCTGCGATCAACTTGGAATTACCCCCAGTGTACTAAACTCCTTATTTATTTATTTATTTATTTTTATTTATTTATTAACAGTTTCTTATATAGTGCAGCAAATTCCGTTGCGCTTTACAATCCTTATTATTCATGTACCATGCAAAATTAAAACATTTTAAAATAAAATAACCAAAACACTTTTGGTATTCTCAGACCATATTGCAACATTTTTGGAAAATTAAAGTTGAAATTTGACAATAGCCAATTTCTCCACTGGACTACTCCTCCATTCTTTTCACTACTTGATACATCAACCGCAGTGTCTATTACATATATCATATATAATATCAAGCACATGCTGGAACTATAGCACAGTACTGTGTTGGCACATTCAGTGCTAACATAATGCAAACTGAGTGCACCCACTGTTTTTAATGCCCCTGTTCCACTCCTACAGTACAGGGGTTCCACCAGCCAGCAGTTTCTTACAGGTAAGATTTCTGGCTATTGCTTCCCCATGTCAGTGTAACTCCGGGAGTGCCACTTGGCGACAATGGGGGAAAGCATGCCACCATCACTTCCCGCTGCTAAATGCATGAAGCAATAAGAATATGGAAGAAACTACCATAGTGGAAAATTAATGCAATGGTCTGTTCAGTGGGCATGTTGTGGGGGTGTCACTGGTGTGTCAATGTAAGCAGCAGCATTCACAGATGCAGACATAGCAGTCCATGGTCAGACATAGACACAGCACCTGCCATAGGGCCATAGGGCTTGTGTAAGTTTTGATGATGTGACCGATAGTGGCGTCTCCAAGGTAATTCCAATCGATATCACAGCGTGCATGGATACTAAAAGTGAGCGTCTCAGAGTTTGCACAGTCATGAAAACGTATGTGCACAAAGTAAGGGGTTTGTAGTGGCATTTACCTAAAGTCACAAATGAGTGACCACCAATAGATGCTGCTGCATGCAACTCAGAGTTAGAGCCAAAACATCATATAAATGTAGCTAATGTGCTACATTTATATGATGTTATGGCCCTAGGAGATAGTCATCGTCATCATTTCATGTCACTGCACCAACCTTTCAGTACCTGCAATAGTTATGCCTCCCATAAGCAGAGGTGTAGCTAGGAGCCATGGTGCCCAGAAAAAGGGTGTACTTTGGTACCCCCCTCCCCTGAATTGAGGGCCTAGCCACCATGTGGTGGCATGTTATGATGTTACATATGAAAAGAAACAATATTTAAAAATCCTAAATTGGTGATAGGTCAGTTCTAGACCTTGTTGAGCTCAGGGTGAGAGTTTCCTTTAAGAGCCCCCAATGTTTAAAATAAGGTCAGTGCGTGCCGAAGGCTTGCAACAACATAGGGGTATGGCAGTACAGGGTGTAATGGTTAGCATTACTGCCTCACAGCACTGAGTTCATGTGTTCGAATCCCACCATTACCCTAACTGTGTGGAGTTTGTATATTCTTCCAGTGTTTGCATGGGTTTCCTCCGGGTACTCTGGTTTCCTCCCACGATCCAAAAATATACTGGTAGGTTGACTGACCTCCAGATCTTATAATTTCCCAATGCCTCAATGAAATTTATGCCCAAATGTGTCCCTCCTCATACATGAGACTCCCCCAAACTCTCGATGAGGATAATGTGTCACAGCAGCCTGAGTGTTAGTGAGAGCTGCACTGCACCAGCCTGAGGGGAAGAGAGAGGAGCTGCAGCAGCCTGAGGGGCAGAGAGAGCTGTGCCGCAGCAGTCTAAGGGGCAGAGAGAGCTGTGCCGCAGCAGCCTGAGGGGCAGAGAGAGCTGTGCCGCAGCAGCCTAAGGGGCAGAGAGAGCTGCACTGTAGCAGCCTGAGGGGCAGAGAGAGCCGCACTGTAGCAGCCTGAGCGGCAGAGAGAGCTGCACTGTAGCAGCCTGAAGGACAGAGAGAGGAGCTGCAGCAGCCTGAGGGGCAGACAGAGGTGCTGCAGAAGCCTGAGAGACAGAGTGATGTGTTGCAGCTTCTAATGCAGAGAGAAGTGCTGCTGCAGGAGCAGCTGGGGCAGAGAGAGATGCAGCAGCATTAATGTATAGAGAAAAGCTGCAGCAACCAGCGGCGGAACTAGCGGCAGTGCAGGCGGTACATTGCACCGAGGCACGCCGCTGTAAAGGGGCCCACAGCCGCTGACAATACAATGAGTCACAGTGACTCGTTGTTTGCCGCTGTGCACACCGCCAGATCTCTATGTAGCCGCTGCCTGCCCTTGTCTGAATACGGACATTGCGTCTAGCTGGAGGGGTAGGAGGGGCCACTCTCTCCCCTCTCCTCTCTGCTCCTCCCGCCACAGTGACACTGAGCAAACGTTAATGACAGCCTCCCTGCCCGGCCTGAGATGGAGGAAGGGCCACTCTCTCCCTTCTAATCCCTCCAGACTCTGTCTGTAACGCTGTCTGACAGGCTGCTGATGCCGGGGCCCGACGTCACGTTAAGTGACTGTCCCTGGCGTGAAAAACCAACGGAGAGGAGCCTGGCCTTCCTCAATTGCCCCAGATGACGCTAAAGGCGGGCATGCTGTTCATTACTAGCATTGCAGCTGCTGTACCATCATGTCTGCATACACAAGGATAGTGGAATCAAGTGGGTGAAAGGTTAGTCTTTCACAGCATACTCCCATTTACTCCCCACCCAGCTCTCTATCTCCCTACCTCCCCTCTTTCACTCTCTCTCCTTCTCATCAGAAAAGGGAGACACTGTAAAATGCATTTGCTTTGAGCAGCCAGACTCCATACTATGCCTCTTGCTGCTTTTTGGCTGGAATGCTTTCAGGATCCTACTGTATCTAATATTTATCCCAATCCTCTTTTCTCATACTACACACACCTAGGGGTCCATCCTATTAAGCGCAATGATATCGCGGCCGCACTTTACAGTGGCCCGAATTCACACAAAAGTGTTTGCTGCCCCAGAGGCCTCCAAGCAATTTGGTGCAAATTCAGCCTAAAACAAGCCCGCGAATGGTACGAGATTGGGTGCTGTTGCTGGCTTGTAAATTGCCGTGGCAACGGCACAGTGCACCCTTCGTGGGTAATAAGATCAACCCCCTTGTTCATGATGTCCTTAGCCAGGTTTCAGGAGAGCACAGGCTTGGACTGGCCCACAGGGGTACAGGGGAAACCACCGGTGGGCCCCACTGTCTGGGGCCCACCTCCTACTCTAAGGATCGGGTTCCAGACTGTGCACTTGAATTCTACATTATACATATGTTACCTTATACTGGACTATGATGTATTTTCTATAGTGCATTGCTGTTATTAATCTGGTACATTTTCATGCATGCAGCAGCTGAATTTATTGTATATATTTATGAAGTCAAACCAATGAGGTGGCAGGCCACCCCCCCTGCAGACTGGCCACACCCCTAACATGGGCCCCTACCACTGCATTTTCCCGGTGGGCCCTACATGCCCCAGTCCGACACTGGGAGAGCAGCAGGCTCTTTCCTCCCCCCTCTTTCTCTCTCCCACTCTCTCCTAACATTCTTTCCTCAGCTCTCATGATAGACCACCTTGATTTTATCTGTGTCTTTCCCCCACTGATACTTTCCCTTCATATCCTAGTGAACCCTTTCAAAACAATTTACCCATTTTACTTCCTCCTACAAAGACCTCACATGCCCTCTGCTTCTACACTTAATCCTCTCCCCGTCACCCACTGCCTCTCCCTATCACCCACTCTCCATTACCTCTGCCTCTCCCTGTCACCCACTGCTTCTTCCCCTCTCTCCCTCTCACCGTCACCCACTACCTCTCCCTTTCTCCCACTCTCTGTCACCCTCTGCCTCTTCCTGTTACCCACCTCCCTGTCACTCCCTGCCATCCTCTGCTTGTCCCTATAACCCATTGCCTCTCCCCGTTACTCACTGCCTCTCCTTCTCTCACACTCTCTGTTACCATCTCCCTGTTACCACTGCTTATCCCTGTCACCCTCTGCTTGTCAGCCACTCCCCATCATCCTCACCTTGTCACCCTCTTCTTGTCACCCACTTCTTCTCTCTGTCATCCTCTGCTTGTCACCGTCTGCCCATCACCCTTACCCTCTCTCTCTCCCCGTCATTTTCTCTCCTTCACTCTCTGCCTCTCCCTGTCACTCACTGCTTGTTACCCTCTCTGTCTCTGGTACACACTACTGTGTGGCATATTCTAACCTTAGGGTGGGGTGGAGAGGGGGGCCCACAGCATATTTTTGCACCTGGACCCACCACTCAAAAGTTCCGCCACTGGCAGCAACCATGGCAGAGAGAGGTGCTGCAGTAGCTGGGGCAGAAAGAGGCGCTGAAGCAGCTGATGCAGAGAGAGGTGCTGCAACATTAATGTCAAGAGATGTGCTGCAGCAGCGGGGACAGAGAGAGGTGCTTCAGTAGCCGGGCCAGAGAGAGAGGTTCCACAGAAGCTAGGGCAGACAGAGGTGCTGCAGCAGCTATGGCAGAGAGAGCTGCTGCAACATCTGAAGTAGAGACATGTGCTGTAACTTCCAGGAAACTGAGAGTTGCTGCAGCAGCGGGGGCAGAGTGTGGTGCTGCAGGCCAGAAGTAACCCTGCTGCATAGCTACAAGCAGACAGTGAGACATAGAAAGAGAGCGGGCAGAGCTCTGGCATGTGCCAGCTGTCAGTGTCTCCTGCTGTCGCCTCTGGCCTGCCCAGTTCCCTACCTAGTCTCGGAGTCTCAGTCAGTGTGCGCCCCCTCTGTTTCTTCTCCTCCAGCTCTGTGGCTGCCAGTACAGTGGCATGATGGAAGGGAGGGTGGTGTGCGGCAGTGCGCCCTCTAACTTTTTTGGCGCCCGGAACTCACGCTCCACTGGAGCCACCCTCACTATACCCCTGCCTATAAAGCATATCTGCAGATGAGTCCACATCTATTTATCTTGCAGTTATGTGAACAAATATAACCATTCTACATTTTCCCACCCCTCAAAGTCCCTGTTTAGTCTCTAAGAAGGATATAAAAGTCATTTATGTGCACAAAACTATGTATGTATGTATGTATGTATGTATGTATGTATATATATATGTACTGTATGTATGTATGTATGTATGTATATGTATGTATGATGTTTTGGTGCACAAGCTCTGTACAAAATTGCCTATGACATTTTTTCATTTTTCTGTCATAAACGCCTTGTGTATTTCTAATATTGTACTTTCCACTATATGAACCAACCTTTACATTGAGGATTGTTGTAGTGTTCTCTATAAATGTAAGTATTTACTATAACCATAGAAACACAATACAGTCTAAACAAATTAAAATGCTATGAAATGCATGCTTAGATGGATAAGTAGTTTAGGTATGCAGGGAAGAAATTGCTGATGAAGTGTGAAATATGTATTATAAGCAGCAGTCAGAGTTTTCCAAGTATAACTAATATTTTTCTGTAACATATATTCAATTAACGGACACAGCAGAAAAAGTGTGTCTTAGTCTGACTTTAGTAACATTAACTGCTGATGTAGTGTTTTTTAGTTAAAGCAATTATTTATTGTATGTATTAACTTAATAGAAGATACACATTTTACCATATGTGTCCCTTTTTGCTTTTAACTGTGTGTGGCTTAAGTAAATATGAAAATCTTTGGCAAGGGGTGAAAGGGTCTGGGGCTTGGCATGGAAATGGCTTAAGCCTGAGAATCTTGAAAAGTGTTAAGTTTTTAGCCATATGCTTGTTGTTTGTATAATGACATAATGGAATATATATGCACTGCTTTGCTTTAAAAAAATGAAGTAGATGCTTCAACTGTAGTATTTTCCTAACATGTTTATTCTTTCTAGATCAATTTGTGTTTCTGTTAAAATAAAGATCATAAAGTAGGCATGTCCTTTAGCCACTTTGGGCTGTACCAAAATTCATGACAACACAAATGATAAGATGATGACACAAAATCATATATTAATTTTTATGCAGACAATTCCATAGAGTTTTTATTACTCACATAACCAGGGCACAGACATAGTTAGTCAACATTTTGGTCATCTAAACGAAACCTTCATCAAGACAGCACATCCAGACAGTAGGAGAGACAAGAGCAATCCGTGGGCTTCCCTGAGACTCCCTATATACCCCCCTGGCCCAATTAGCCAACCACACACCTACCGGTAAAAGGGGAGTGGTTGGCTAATTGGGCCAGGGGTGTAAATAGGGAGTCTCAGGGCAGCCCACAGATTGCTCCTGTCTGGATGTGCTGTCTTGATGAAGGTTACGTTTATATAACCGAAACATCGACTATGTCTTTGCACTGGTGATGTGAGTAATAAAAAGTCTATGGAATTGTCTGCAATCCCTGGTCTTTATTTTTTTTCCAAAAACTGTGCAGGAAATGGGAATACTGAATACTCCAGTAAGGTATGAGTGAGGTGGGCTATCTATTAGGGTATGTACCAAACATGGGCGCCATCTTGAAATCGACCATCTTGAATCTAAGTCAGTTTTCCCATTTCCAGCACAGTTTTTGAAACAAAGGGAGTTTTTGAAACAAAAGGGTGTACCAGGGGTTTACCCTGTAACCATGTGAGCCAGTCTGACCCTGAATACTGTATATTTATTTTCAAATACACCATCAACATACCATAATATACATGAAACTGGTGGGATGACCAAATGCACTGTGATTTAATTTGTGGAAAGTCCAGTTTATATGATGAGCAAGGAGTAGAGCCATTAGAGTAGAGCCATTATAGAATTAAAAAATAAGGGAAATAATACATTTATTACAACAATATTATACAGTATATTTTGTCATTTTAGCAATGTAGTTTATTGCAAATGAAAACTTTGCTATAAAATCTTAAAACAGTATTTCTAATTTTAGAATTTTATTGAGCTAACCGTCAGATTTTGTATATGAGATGCACTGTACAGATGGATCCTCCGTTATCTTTGCCTGCCTAGTTGCAGGCATGCACGCCCGGCGTGACTAGGCGATCCGTCCGCCTAGTCACGCCGGGAGTGCACAGACACACTCCCATTCTGAGCGTCTCTGTCGGGGCATTCAGATGGAGGCGCTCTCCATTCAAGTGAATTGGGCGCGCCTCCGTCTGGGCGACCGTACCTGTTCAGATGGAGACATTCACAGTGACAAGGTGCGCTAGTCACACACGGTGCAAAGACAACGGAGGCTCCATCTGTAAATCATCATAAAAGTTCAACACCAATTCTATCTCAACAGAAATCTAAAGAAAGTTATGCTGTATATGCTGAGCACTGGAATATATAATCTGATTTATATACTGTAATTTCTTCATTTGCTATATTAAATATGTCCCATATTACAACATGTCTGATTTCCTGATATTCATTGGCACCTTTATAGTTATAACTGTTTCCCAAGAAATAATCATTAAAGAGTATATACAGCTAAGATACAAGCAGTGTTTACTTAATGCATAATAGTACATACTATAGGATGATAAGCAATTCTTCATGTTTGTGTTTATTAAGTGAGAGAGCTGCCATGTTATGTCTTCTGTTGATGTAAAATAAAATAAACAGTAATGAAAATAAATGTGGTTTATTTACCTTACACACTGTAATAAATGCATTCAGTCTTCACTGACTCTGGATATGATTCATCATTCTGCCAACCATTCTCTTGGCTTTCCATCATTTTTTAAGAGTTACATTGAGGTTTATTTACAACTGTAGACTTGACTTGATGGAATCTGAGCCGCACTGGCATTGCCTCTAAAACAACAAAACAGCTCATGAATCATTTCAAACTTATTCCAAAGACTTATAAAGATGAGTTTTTCTTAAATACTGCTTTTTCTTTAAATAAACTGTTAAAACGATTTTGCTACAAAACTAATCTTAATCTATACTGTACATACAGAATTTTTTTTTTAATAAAAAAAACTCCCATTATGTTAGTAAATTTAATTCTGAGAGCCAGATTCCATCAAGGTTCTTCAAGTACTTCATAGTTTTCCGAACTCACGTCTGCACTAATCATCTTTGATGTTTCACATATGCATGGAATGCGATGCCAGCATTTAAAATAGCTATTTGCTACATTCTGGTTTATGTATTCATGCAGTCAGACTGTCTGGATGATGTGCTATTGCATGTGTAATGCACATTCAGAGATCGACCAAACATAGAAATCATAATAAAAGATTTTTAGGAGGTACAGAAAATGAAAATGATAGTTATTGTAATACCTGTAGCTACAGAACAATAAGAAATAGACCAAATCCACAACTCTAAATGACTTATACTTGTCTAATGCTTAATATAAAATACCAGAACACACATGGGTCAGTAGAAATAATTATTTCCTTATACAGTAAATTTAAAATGGCAACTACTGTAAAATACCTGTATGTAGTTATGGCTCTAAATGAATACAAAACACATATTGTAGTGTATACTGTATAATGGTCTGCAAACTGTAGGCAATCATGACATGTTGGCGATTCAGCCACTAGGTTTAAAGTGGCAACTTTATAAAAATGCAAAACCAACCGAATCAATTGCACAAAGAAGCAACATGTTTATTAACAGTTATTTATATAGAGCCAGGAGCGTGTAATGAGCAGATCACCTGGCATCAACTGATGTGGGAGGGTGACACATGGACCGTTCAATGTAGATTGCAATCATCATCAGTGAACTTAAATGTGGCAGTTGTGGGCATCGCTGCACAGCAATTATGAAGTATGCCGGCGTATGGGTTTCAAATTCAATGCTGTAAATAGGGTTGTGTAAGCAATGCCACCACCCAGATAGCAGTGCTTATGGAGCATCACCTCCCACATGGCATCTGTATTTGGCTTTAGGGTGTTACCACAGGTTAGTCCTTAGGATCTAATCCTTAGGATGCTCAGCAATAGGATGTTCAGCCATAGGTTAGTGCAAGAGAACCGACTGAATTTGATAGATGTCTGCATATGTTCAGCGCAGAACAGGAAGCAACTATGATCATACATCCATGACATGCCGATAGCAAATGTATTCTACATGCAAACACCCTATCAATACCCTATTGCAACCTAGAAATACTCATCCAGCCTCAAGTGAGAAGCGACCAAGAAGCATATGGCTCAGAATCACTCATACAGTAAGTACTTAAAAAGGAGTATGCATTCCACAATGCATCCTCTCCCTATATAAGTATCCCACACCTGATGACAGAATTAGATGGCGTCCTTCATCAGTAGCTGCCCCAGGAGAAAAAATAAGAAGATTAACAAAAACAAGGAGGGTATTAAACTGAAAAAATGTTTATTATTAAAAAAAAAAGAAAAATAATATTTTTTTAACCAAAGTATAATTATTACAAAAAAAAAATATTTTTTTTACTCTTTTCATTAATTTTCCATTTAGTTCCATGTTTTAATTCCATAAAAATAATTTAAATATTACTCCTCCATCCATGCTAAGATGGTAAGTGCACTGTATATAGTGCACTTTACATGATGATGGACAGTGACATAAATCTTAGAACTTAGCTTTATTTTGCAAGGTCATGGAATTTGAAATGAATAAGTGCAACCTATGTCTGGCATAATTACTATATACAGTTTATTTATCTCAAAATTTGTGAGCTATAAAACTGAATAAAATAATAATTCCTGTATTCATAATCCAGCAAAAAAAGGGTATGTGGGGCCCATTTTTAATTTACTTCAGTTTAGCATCACATGCTGGCCACACCCCCAGTGCCAAAAATGAGGGGTGGGGGGGGGGTGCTGTAGCAAGTGTTTGCTCCAGGTGGCAAAGCTCCATGCTACACATTGGGGGTCATTCCAAGTTGTTCGCTCACTAGCAGATTTTAGCATCATTGCACACACTAGGCTGCCACCCTCTGGGAGTGCATCTTAGCTTAGCAGAATTGCAAACGAAAGATTAGCAGAATTGCGAATAGAAAATTCTTAGCAGTTTCTGAGTAGCTCCAGACTTACTCCTACACTGCGATCAGCTCAGCCCGTTTTGTTCCTGGTTTGACATCACAAACACGCCCTGCGTTCAGCAAGCCACTCCCCCGTTTCTCCAGACACTCCCACGTTTTATCCTGGCACGCCTGCGTTTTTCCGCACACTCCCAGAAAACGGCCAGTTTCCGCACAGAAACACCCACTTCCTGTCAATCACACTCCGATCACTTCAACGATGGAAATTCTTCGGTGGGACGTGAGTAAATATACTAAGTTTTGAGCTAAAATACTTAGTGCATGCGCACTGCGTACCATGCGCATGCGCATTTTCGTCTTAATTGCTCCGTTGTGAAAATCGGCAACGAGCGAATAACTCGGAATGACTCCCTTTATGTAGCACTTTACACAGAATATTTAGTAGTTCAAATAAGTAATTGCCCCAGTGAATATTACAATCTATGGACACATACAAACACTAAGGTTCATTTATTTAAATTATTTTTGTCAGAAACCATTTTATTCACCAGTATGTTTTTGGATTGTGGAGAAACTAGAAGAGCCATGCAAATGTTGGTGAGTACATACAAGCTTCACACTGGTTGGACATTTAGTCATCACCTATCGCCGAGAGCCATCTCCGTCCATAGCATGCGTGCATCCGTGACGGAGACGCACCCCATTCACTAGAATGGGAAATTGTCTCCATGCACTCAGCCATGATGGAGACGTGCCCCATTCATAGAATGGGAGTGTCTCCGTGCACTTCCGGTGTGACTAGGCAGATGGATCATCTAGTCACACCGGGAGTGCATGTATGCGTTGGAACTGCACTAGATGAGTGTGGCTCCATCTGTACACAGAAAACCAAACAAAACTGCTGAAAAAGCGCCTTAACATCAAGTTACATAAAAAATATATATATAGCAATATGTAATATACTTGTGAAGGTCACAGTTCCTGAAATGCTGCGCTTGCCGGAATACTATGTGTGGTATTGAGGTAGAGACAAGAAAGAAACAGACGGCTGTGCTGAATGTCAGGAAAGTATATATAAATGTGAAGAGAGCCAACGTAAATAAATGCAATATTTATTAATAATAAAAGTGGGTTTAAAACATATATACCGGTATGAGAATAATATTAAAACAAGTGATGATTATAATTTACTCATAATGTCTGATAATAGCTCGTGGTTAATACTGAGATGGCGGACGTATCCTTGATGGTAAAAGTCCGTATTCCACCTAATGGTTGATTTCTATTGAACAGACAGAAGAACAAGGTGCACAGATACTTTCCCAATTGGGTGTATGTCCCTCAATTAAAGCAAATCTCTATACCTCTCCAGTGGGCTGGTCAGAGCCGAGCGTCCTCGGCAAAGATGTCCTGCAATACCCACATAGGCTGTGCAGCGGAGGGGAGATAGTCGTCTTTCACAAGCTGACTGTAGCGGCGTGCATGTTAAAGCCGCTGGCGACAGGAGATGTAGACGGAGGGTCCAGTGTAGGTAAAGATCGAGGTGCACCTTGTAAATTACACCTGAGCAAGGTGTGTGTGAGGGCGGGTCCTGACGCGTTTCGTCACGCTCCACGTGACTTTTACAAGCCACCTATGAAAAAGTCACGTGGAGCGTGACTAAACACGTCAGAACCCGCCCTCACACACACCTTGCTCAGGTGTAATTTACAAGGTGCACCTCGATCTTTACCTACACTGGACCCTCCGTCTACATCTCCTGTCGCCAGCGGCTTTAACATGCACGCCGCTACAGTCAGCTTGTGAAAGACGACTATCTCCCCTCCGCTGCACAGCCTATGTGGGTATTGCAGGACATCTTTGCCGAGGACGCTCGGCTCTGACCAGCCCACTGGAGAGGTATAGAGATTTGCTTTAATTGAGGGACATACACCCAATTGGGAAAGTATCTGTGCACCTTGTTCTTCTGTCTGTTCAATAGAAATCAACCATTAGGTGGAATACAGACTTTTACCATCAAGGATACATCCGCCATCTCAGTATTAACCACGAGCTATTATCAGACATTATGAGTAAATTATAATCATCACTTGTTTTAATATTGTTCTCATACCGGTATATATGTTTTAAACCCACTTTTATTATTAATAGATATTGCATTTATTAACGTTGGCTCTCTTCACATTTATATATACTTTCCTGACATTCAGCACAGCCGTCTGTTTCTTTCTTTTCGTGGCTCCATCTGTAACTGGCTAAGCAAATTATTTGTGAGAGCAACTACTCCACAATAACACCGATTTTGATGGTTCAGGTTTCATTCGATAGGGTATGTGATGTAGTTCTGAAATAAGGTTGCAGGATTTTGATAAGTAGTCAGGTTGTTAAGGAATAATAGGTTGTGTTTTTTACTCATAGAAAAAATATTGAGTGGGGGGGCATGCACTTTTTCCCTTAGGATGTAAATTGTAGCAAAGCCCTTGCCAATTATTTTCTGCCTAAATTCAGTTACAGGTTGAGTATCCCTTATCTAAAATACAAAATCCCACATTTTTGGTTCCCCTACTGAGACAATGACACATATATATGTATATTATATTATATATCTATATAATATATCTATATATACACATAATATATAATATATAAGTCATTATCTCAGTAGGGGACCCAAAAATGTGGGATTTTGAATTTTGGATAAGGGATACTCAACCTGTAATAAAATTAATTATTTCTAACACTTTTGGAATACCTTAAACTTTCAGAATAAAGTAAAATTTTGGGATACAGTAACATTTTGGAATACAGTAAACTGTTGGGATACAGCAAACTTCAGATGAACGCAATGTAGAAAACAAAATATTTTCTTTTTTTGCGCGAAACATCACACTTGACTAGTAAGAATGAAAATATAAAGTATAGAAATGAACAGAAAAGAATACAAAAACAGCACTTGTAAAATACCAGCACCAAAAAATAATAATAATAATAATAATAATAATAATAATAATAATATTGTAAATCTAACTATATAAATTATGACAGAAATAAAGAATCAACTCACATCTATGTGAATGAATACTGTATGTATATATATATAGATAGATAGATAGATAGATAGATAGATAGATAGATAGATAGATGTGTGTATATAATGTAATAAAAATAATTAAATGATTATAAAGTTATTTTCAATCCATGCACAATAAGTAGGTGGTCAAAATAAGGCCATTCCAAAAGAGGAAGCATATATTATCTCACAGTGAATACAGTTTGCTCAAGTCAGAATTTAGATGATATACCTGCTGATGGGATGCAGACTATAAGTATATCGACAGTGGCATCCCATCTGCCCGTATACTGAAAGTGAGGCAGCCAGTCCCCTCGTGGGCACACTTTGGTCACCATGCTTTGGGCTCAGTGGCTTTCCACAGGTTCTATTCCAACTTGGTTGGTGGCATGGACCCACCAACCAAGTGGGAATTACGGGGTGGTGTTGGCATTCCAACTGCTGGCAATATGTTGGCTATTGGGATTCCAGCATCGGGCTCCTAAACACTGGGATTCTGACAGCCGGCATTATATCTACATCCCGCTCAATCCATATAGTTGGTTGGTAATTTATCATTTATTGATTCGGGACTTTCTTCAGCACCTTGTTAGTTGAATGGATAAACAAGAGACCAATTTGATCATTCAGTACCTTTTAAGTGTCTGAATTTAATCAGTATGCAATACCAATGGCCGGGGTGCTGGCCATCAGCATACTGACAACTACATCCCAACCACCAGGATGCTAGCAGCGAGGCGAGCGCTAGTAAGCTTCGGGCACGGTGGCTCACTGCACTTGCCACAGGTTATATTCTCCCTCTTTGGGTGTTGTGGACACCCGCAGAGGGAGAAAAGCCTGTGGCGCCGGGATTCCGGTGCTGGCATTGTACAGTTGGGCAGGATTCCAGCATTGGAATTGTGATTTCTGGGAATCCCGTGCCGCAGTATCTTCATTGCTTCCTGTCTGAATCAGGCTGTGTCTCCTTAGATTCCTGCCCTGGGATTCTCTGCCTTTGACACGGCTCTTGTTCTTCAGTGCAGTTGTGGATGATGGCTTCAGTGTATGCAAGAAAAAGCAAATAATAAATGGAAATTTACTAAGCTAAACACAGTAGTGTTGGGTAAATTCATATTCAGTTTCAGGGCCGACCACATAAATATGAATCAATATACTATTGACACGGTTGGTTTTTCACATACAGTACACCTCATAGAACACAGGAATTTACCAAGAATTAATTTTCTCAATCACTGCTGACATTACCCAAACACTGCCTCAGAAAGGATAGAATTAGTACAAAAATAGAACTTTCAAAAAGACCTGCTATTGCCAAGCATCTCTATTTGTTCCTATGGGCAAACAGTGATAGGCTTAGCCCTGGGAGAGCAAAGCCAATCAGGAAGCTGTCGGTATGGCAACAACTCCTGATTGGCTGCTGGCTTCCAGATATGGTTTCTCTAGTGATATTAGTCATGTGGAGGCTTGGCAGACATGCAGTACAAGTGTATATCTAAACATACACTTGTACTTGTTCATTCTGGTCCGGGAGCATTGCCCTTTAATGTCCGTATGCTGGTCCTTGTGGTTCTCCAAGTAGCAGCATGTGAAGGAGGATTACTGGGACCTATAGGTCCACTGTAAAAGACAATATTTTATCTGTTTTTTACTTAATGGCCATCAGCCTGGCCCCCACTGGCAATGGATGATGGGGACAGCCTCGGGCTTCAGCCTTGGCCATTGGGTGCTTGGAGGGGGGCAACCTTTTTTGGGGGTCTCCACTCCCCCAGAGAACTCTGGCCAGGGCTGATTATTTGGGGGTAATGCCATGGATGCAGGGACCTGTATAAATGTTGTCCCCGGCTATGGCATTATCTTCTTGACTAGTGGAGCCCGTTGCTCATTTAAAAAATATGGGGGACCACTTTAACCCCTGCATTTTTGGAACCAGGAGTGGTCCAAGAGCCTGGTGATGGTTTTTAAAATAGTGGGGACACAAAGGCAATTTTTACTTGTATTTTTAGAACCAGAACCAGCTCAAAGTGCCCAGGGCTGGTTATGCTTAGGAGGTGGAGCCACGCACATTTTTTCACAGAATTTTAACTCTTTCAGACACTTTATACATTAAAGCTCCACGTGAATGCCACTGCTTCAGCTGGGCTTCACTGTGTCATAATCGGCAGTGTTTTACAAAATTCCCCCATAAAACACTGCTCTGAATTATGAATGACATTGCCATTGAAAATCTCAAATTGAATAAACATGGTAGTTTAGTAAATTATGAATTTGTAATCAAAAAGTGGCAATTTTAAATGTCTGATGTCAACTGGGATTGATCTCTACTGAAATCGGCTCAAACACAAATTTTAGTAAATTTACCCCATAGAGGGAACCTTTTCTTCTACGAGGAATGTCTCATTCAATGCCTTTCAACACTATTGTCTTGGGTTACCTTTGTAGCAATGCTCTCAAACCTGTGATTGGTCCTCTGTAAAAATACTGGGGTTCCTCATTGTTACGTCCAGTGTCTTCAAAAGGTCAGCCATCCCACAAATTTGGCTGTGTAATCCACATCCGTAAACTCCATATAACAGCCTAGTTCCAGATACAGGTATATACTAGAGCAGAAGTTCTGACTTAACTTAGTATTTGCTGTCTGTATTTCAATCTGAAAAAATTAGTCTTTACGAAACAACAGCTTCCCTGTCTTCATCATATTATGCCTACATTAGGTTTCCAGATTGATCCTATGAAATTTAGGCTATCATGTATTGGCCAAAGCCTACTGTTAAGTCCTCAAGGTATACTTCTCAATTGCAGCACCAAAAACATGCTCTTAAAACTCAACAACAAAGAATTCTGCCCATTGAATGGTTCCATTCTGGTAAACATTTATCAAGATTCTCTCATCCTCCCTGAACCTTCTACAATCTACCTCTTTATATGGATTCATCCCTACTTTGCTACCATCATGTTTTTCTCCATATGATACACTATATTACTTACCTGCTGATAAGGCTGCCATTAACACACAGGCGATTCATAGGTTATGATGATCCTTGTCATTTTTATGTGCTGTGTGCCATATGAATCTCTAGCTCATATTAGTACAATATATCTGACATGTTTCACACAAACATTCTGTTACACTTTTGTGGCATGGCCTATATCCAGAGTTTTGCATTTTCTGTTTTCTTACATAGGTTATTTTATCTTCTGGAACAGTCTACAATAAAATACAGTATAGTAAATAATTTCTCATTTTTCAATTCTGCTTTTTAGACCGTCATGGATACTTTCGGATTTGGTTAACAGTTAGTATTGTTGAAGTCAAAAAATTACATCGAGAGAACATCCAATCTCCAAACAGATGAGTTGCTATGCTTGGAAATATACGTGCAGCGAGCACAGCAATATATTTTAACATACGCACTCACACAGACATGCCACAAAGATATATTCAACACATATTTCATACAACGCATATATGAAACATATCAAGCACTAGACATTACAGGGTTTTAAATTATATAATGGAGTATAACGTCATGTATGTGTATTGTTGGAACAGAGCAAGATGGACATGTCGTGCTTGGTGTCAAAGTAATGAGATTAATGTGTGGATTCATTTGATGACTGTGATTAAGTTGTAGCTCATTGCAATAATTAGTTATGACTAGATGTATGAAAGCTAAAGTCACTCTTATTAGAACAATGAACTTCCTGGAAGACAGCATGCTTGCAGAAAGGAACCAGTGGCTATCTCCTATAATTACACCATCAAGGCTGGACATTGCATGCATATGAACTGACCAATGACTCATCATGAATGAGAAAGTTCCCTCCCCTAGACCAATAACAGAAGACCTATACTCCCCTAATATACACAGTGTATTAGCTGAGCCCATACACACAAGGCTTCCTGTTTTTTCCTGGGTGCTGAGTCAGATGGTGTTTTTGGTGATACTCTGATGCTGTTAGCTGGTGTTGAGGCAGAGCTAAAGATGGAGAAAATGGAGCGATTAGTGCATAAAGTAAATTGAGGGAGATGGTAATTGTATGCTGGCCGTGTCTGTAATGAATTAGTTTGTAATAACTGCTTCCTGTGTAAATTGTAACCATGTTACTATATATATATATATATATATATATATATCCAAAAAGCTGCCCCGGCACTCCTCCAAATCCACTGGCTGTGGTGCCCTTCCTTGTGGACCTTGCCGACCCACCTATGTATAGCAGAAGAAATCAGGTGGCACTCACAGACTTGTAGCTTATGAAGTCAAACTTCACCCGGTGAAGATGTTTAATATGAACAACAGTAAAATTTCGGGGACGTGTCCCCTTCCTCAGACAGTTCAACAGTGCAAACAGTGAATAAATACCATAAAGTGACCCCACTTACCCCCATCATCACGACTCCCAGCTGCGTGGCCAATGGCGTGTATCGGCGTCCCCTGGCCCGCACTTGCGGCTTCGACGTAACCGACCGGAAGTGAGTCGTTCAGGCTTCGCCGGTCACTATGTCAATGCGCTGGGAGCACTACAAATGTAAACAAAGCACAACACACCTTCATTAATACTAGGAAACCTAACAATATGTAAAAACGACACACATCTCAACGAACGCTCACTTGGAGCTGGAGTGTGTCAGTAAAAACCATCTTGTATGTGTAAATATACATGATACTTATAAATGTGCACATTAGTAAACATTAAAAATATTAAAAATATTATTGTTTTACAACACCCGGTCTGACACTGCTGGACCTAAAATGTTGCCAACACACCAGTGCAGCTACTTCCTAGATTAAATCAAAATTAACTGGAGGTGGACGGACATGGTTGGCTCTACTTAAGGAAAACAATTATTAAATAGCCAAAAGGTGTTGCTGTTATGGGTGAGCGGCTCTAGTGCAAACTGCCCTATTCCAAAGGCTGATGTTATTTGATCTATATGCTTTAAATACGCGGGGCAGTCAACATATAAGGGCAGGCCTAACCACAGGGACTTACATGAAAAAAAGAACTTTTTGGAAAGTGACTAGCTTTATTTTTTTAAATTGATTTATTGTGACCTAGAGGAAGTTGATAAGTCCTAAGGACTCATTTAACCCTTTGGGGGCTAGACAATCCAGGTGGAAAATCCACCTGGATTCTAGCTGTAACAGTTTTTTCCCCCTGTCACCACCTCTTATGGACGCTGGGACATGATCAATGGCCCTATATCTCAGGCTGGCCAACGTGTGATGCTGTGTGGCAAAATGCCTGGCCACTTGTTGATCGCTGGTCCCTGCTGACAGGGCTGCCCGAATGGCAGACTGGTGTTGAGTTAATCGGACCTTCAATTGGCATTCGGTTTTGCGCACATAATAGAGCCCGCAAGGGCACACTATTATGTAGACAACAAATTGGGAAGTACAGGTGAGTGGCCACCTGATTTTCAGGCGTTGGCCCGTATGTGGGGGAGGAAAGGTCTCGCCAACTATGAAG
Organism: Pseudophryne corroboree; assembly: GCF_028390025.1. NCBI lineage: Eukaryota > Metazoa > Chordata > Amphibia > Anura > Myobatrachidae > Pseudophryne > Pseudophryne corroboree. Next base: position 680,288,122 of record NC_086448.1, read on the forward strand.
AAGGAACAAGTCGTGCATCCCAGGCATTTGAAACAACCATTTTTCCTGCTTAAGAAATGCCTGGGTGCGCTCTTAGCATCAAACCCCGTGATATCGGTCTTGACTACTAGATCCTTCAAGTTCTTACCCCTGGCATAGATCGCCATGAGTTTGCTGTTTTGGAAGCATTTTAGGTCAGGGTCCGAGGTGACCATTTGCCACATGTCCCTGGCTTGCTTTACCAGTACAGGGCTGTTGGCATTGTACTCCGTCACCCATGGAATGATCTCCCTGGGTAGGGTTTTATGGCACTGCTTAGCCTGTTTCTGAAAATTGCATAGGGCTCTCTCTCTGGATTTTTTGAGTTCTGGTACTGCATACCCTCTCTCACTAAATTTTAGAATCATCTCATCGAGTTGCTCCTCCTGTGTGTTTGGGTTGGTGTTGTTCCTGCAAACCCTGAGCAGTTGGGAGTAGGGAAGGCTGCGCATCATCGCTTTAGGGTGCGAGCTCTCTGCCCGGAGCAGGGTATTCCTGTCTGTGGGTTTTTTGTATAAGGATTTTTCAACACGCCCCTCTATCAACTGAATACGGACATCTAGATAGCAGATGTCTAATTTGCTAAATGCCCAGGTCAATTTGATGGGACTGTTGGAGTTATTATGTTTCATAATAATCCCAATCAATTTTTGTATATCATCATTCCACAGCATCAGGAGGTCGCCAATGTAGCGAAAATATAGAAGAATTGTTCTTGAGATGCTCACATATACAAAGAACAAGTCCCTCTCCACCTCCTTTCTGCAACCTGAAGCAGTTGGCAAACGACGGGGCCACCGGGGACCCCATCGAGCAGCCCGTGAGTTGTTGTTTCAAATGCCTGGGATGCACGACTTGTTCCTTCTTCATAGTTGGCGAGACCTTTCCTCCCCCACATACGGGCTAACACCCGATTTGTTGTCTACATAATAGTGTGCCCTTGTGGGCTCTATTATGTGCGCAAAACCGAATGCCAATTGAAGGTCCGATTAACTCAACACCAGTCTGCCATTCGGGCAGCCCTGTCAGCAGGGACCAGTGATCAACCAGTGGCCAGGCATTTTGCCACACAGCATCACACGTTGGCCAGCCTGAGATATAGGGCCATTGATCATGTCCCAGCGTCCATAAGAGGTGGTGACAGGGGGAAAAAACTGTTACAGCTAGAATCCAGGTGGATTTTCCACCTGGATTGTCTAGCCCCCAAAGGGTTAAATGAGTCCTTAGGACTTATCAACTTCCTCTAGGTCACAATAAATCAATTAAAAAAAATAAAGCTAGTCACTTTCCAAAAAGTTATTTTTTTCATTTTTTCATGTAAGTCCCTGCGTTTAGGCCTGCCCTTATATGTTGACTGCCCCGCGCATTTAAAGCATATAGATCAAATAACATCAGCCTTTGGAATAGGGCAGTTTGCACTAGAGCCGCTCACCCATAACAGCAACACCTTTTGGCTATTTAATAATTATTTTCCTTAATTAGAGCCAACCATGTCTGTCCACCTCCAGTGAATTTTGATTTAATCTAGGAAGTAGCTGCACTGGTGTGTTGGCAATATTTTAGGTCCAGCAGTATTAGACCGGGTGTTGTAAAACAATAATATTTTTAATATTTTTAATGTTTACTAATGTGCACGTTTATAAGTATCATGTATATTTACACATACAAGATGGTTTTTACTGACACACTCCAGCTCCAAGTGAGCGTTCGTTGAGATATGTGTCATTTTTACATATTGTTAGGTTTCCTAGTATTAATGTAGGTGTGTTGTGCTTTGTTTACACTTGTAGTGCTCCCAGCGCATTGACATGGTGACCGGCGAAGCCTGAACGACTCACTTCCGGTCGGGAGGTGACGCCAGGGGACGCCGAGACACGCAGCTGGGAGTCGTGATGATGGGGGTAAGTGGGGTCACTATATGCTATTTATTCACTGTTGTTTGCACTGTTGAACTGTCTGAGGAAGGGGACACGTCCCCAAAACGTTACTGTTGTTCATATTAAACATCTTTACAGGGTGAAGTTTGAATTCATAAGCTACAAGTCTGTGAGTGCCACCTGATATATATATATATATATATATATATATATATATATATATACTGTACATGTGATATATTGTATACATATCCTTTTAATGACAAATATATACATCAATGAGCTTTGGAACTCAGAAATGTGTGCGTGTATTGTTTTCTCTTAAGGGATGTAGTGTTTGCGATGTACAGCGCACTTTTATCATATATGGTAATAAGATGTGCCTGGCATTCGCAGTATATATTAGAGCTGGAATTTTAAATATTTATTAGAAAGTAATTATACTTTAACAGTATTTTAATGATTCGTGTGGGTGATTTATTTAGCAAGTTATTTATTGCCTATTGGCCATTTCTTTTCTGAAAAATTAGAGAATTTTTTTTTCTGGTCTGAGTTTACAATATAATTATTGATTTTATTCATTATTTTTAGTTATGTTGCAATTAGCTATGAATCTCCTATGCTGTAGCTCAATACCTGTTAGAGGTTTTTGTTAAATTCCAAAGGACTAAGTTATTGTTGTGACCATTTTTCTTTTCCTTCAATTTTCACTCAATTTTATCCAAAATGTTTTGATTTTCACTCTTCCATGACTATTTATTAGTGTAAATTCCCAGTATACACCCAAAAAGGCTCGATGGTGCTGGGAACCTGTAGGAGGGAGAAGACCAATAATGTATCGTCTCAAAAAACGAATCTAAATGGCCACTAAAGTGGGTCAAAATTAATTTTATTTTTGATGATGATGAAATTCTAATACTGTGGAAAAGTTGTATCTTTGGGCTAATAAAATGTGTAAACAATTTCAGCTCCATTGGTTAATTTTTTATATTGGAAGCATAACTCAGAATTTTGAAAATGTTCATTAAAAAAAATCACAAAAATTGCAATTGCTCTGATGCTGCCACAATTCAGGCCAGGTTAGAGACATGTTCAGACCTGTGCTTGTGGCTTGTGTTTGACGCTTGTGCCTGGCAGCACAAATCAGCCTCTTTGCCATTCCCTGTTGTGGAACCTTGTGTCAATGATTCTGTGCCAATAGAAATCAAGTGTTCTTCTGGATAGAGATTTTTTTTCTGCTTGTTACTGCTTATTGCATACTTGTGTGATTATTGCAAGTAACTATGGCTCTGTCCAATTTTGTGTTATGCTAGATGTTTGATTACCCCCAGTATGGCAATCCAAACAATTTAGTGTCCTTTCAGCTTCCCACTTATGAGGATGCCCTTAGATATAGTATCCATGAAAGACGAAGTCTGGGTATGGAAAGTGGTGGAAACAAGGAACCACAATTTTCAGTGATTGCCGACAGAGTAGCAAAGAAAGTGATTCGTTTTTATGAATAAGCATCTATTCCTTCTGTCTCTTTCATATGCATTGTACAAATTATTGCAGAGTACCACAATACAGTGGGGCAAAAATGTATTTGGACAGCCACCGATTGTGCAAGTTGACCCACTTAAAAAGATGAGAGAGTTCTGTAATTTTCTTTATAGGTACACTTCAACTGTGAGAGACAGAATGTGAAAAAAAACAAGAAATCACATTGTATGATTTTTAAACAATTTACTTGCGTGCCCCTGTCATTTCTAAAAAAAGTATGCACCACCAAATTCATTGTATGTGCAAAACATGGGATGTGCTGGAATTTGCCCACATGTAATGCACGCACAATATTTGTGGCGTTGTCCGATATCACAAACCCCCAGGAGAGTCCAATTGTGGTAAGCCAATCTGCGATGATGTTCCTCAGTTTCCGTAAGAGGTTGTCAGCTGTGTGCCTCTTATGGAAAGCGGTGATACAAAGCGTAGCCTGCCTAGGAACGAGTTGGTCTTTGTGAGATGCTGCTACTGGTGCCGCCGCTGCTGTTGCTGCAGGAGGAAATACATCTACCCAGTGGGCTGTCACAGTCATATAGTCCTGAGTCTGCCCTGCTCCACTTGTCCACATGTCCGTGGTTAAGTGGGCAGTAGGTACAACTGCATTTTTCAGGACACTGAGGACACTTTTTCTGACGTCTGTGTACATTCTCGTTATTGTCTGCCTAGAGAAGTGGAACCTAGATGGGATTTTGTACTGGGGACACACTACCTCAAGCAATTCTCTAAGTCCCTGTGAACTAACGGTGGATACCGGACGCACGTCTAACACCAACATAGTTGTCAAGGCCTGAGTTATCCGCTTTGTAACAGGATGACTGCTGTGATATTTCATCTTCCTCACAAAGGACTGTTGGACAGTCAATTGCTTACTGGAAGTAGTACAAGTGGTCTTCCGACTTCCCCTCTGGGATGACGAACAACTCCCAGCAGCAACAATAGCAGCGCCAGCAGCAACAGCAGCAGTAGGCGTTCCTCTCAAGGATCCATTGGAGGAATCCCAGTTAGAAGAGGACTCGTCAGACATGCCAGTGACATGACCTGCAGGACTATTAGCGTTACTGTCTAAGGAGGAAATTGACATTGAGGGAATTGGTAGTGTGGTTTGCAGGAGCTTGGGTACAATAGTAAGAAGGGATTTAGTTGTCAGTTGACTGCTTCCGCTGTTACCCAAAGTTTTTGAACTTGTCAATGACTTCTGATGAATGCGCTCCAGGTGACTTATAAGGGAGGATGTTCCTAGGTGGTTAACGTCCTTACCCCTACTTATTACAGCTTGACAAAGGCAACACACGGCTTGACACCTGGTGTCCGCATTTCTGTTAAAATAATTCCACACCGAAGAGGTGATTTTTTGGGTATTTTTACCAGGCATGTCAATGGCCTTATTCATCCCACAGACAACAGGTGTCTCCCCGGGTGCCTGACTTAAACAAACCACCTCACCATCAGAATCCTCCTCGTCAATTTCCTCCTCAGTGCCAGTAACACCCATATCCTCATCCTGGTGTACTTCAACAGTGACATATTCAATTTGAATATCAGGAACTGGACTGTGGGTGCTCCTTCCAGCACCTGCAGGGGGTGTGCAAATGGTGGAAGGATCCACCCCTTCCCATCCAGTGTTGGGAAGGTCAGGCATCGCAACTGACACAATTGGACTCTCCTTGGGGATTTGTGATTTAGAAGAATGCACAGTTCTTTGCTGTGCTTTTGCCAGCTTAACTATTTTCATTTTTCTAGTGGGAGGATGAGTGCTTCCATCATCATGTGAAGCTGAACCACTAGTATTGAGGAACATAGGAGAGGGCCTTAGCCATTCCTTGATACTCCGTGTCGTAAATGGCATATTGGCAAGTTTACGCTTCTCCTCAGACGATTTTAATTTAGATTTTTGGGTCATTTTACTGAACTTTTGTTTTTGAGTGATTCCTCTTTAGTTTCAATTTCACGTAGGTGACCCCATAAGAGTTGAAATTACCACCTACTCAATAATTCTAAGCTTGATACCCAGGGGAAAGAGGTATATTTATCTATACAAAATGTACACCTTCCTTATTTGTTTTGTGTGTTTCAATTTAACCACAAACCAATGAGTGGAAGTTGGGGGAGCGAGTGAGGACCTGAAAAGAAACCTTTGTATGAGTGGAAACAGTAATGTTCATGTATGCATACACATGAGCATCTATTGCATATCATTCTTTGGGTGATGGAATGGAAGATCTGATATTAAAAGATACCTTTATGAACATGTCATCACTGTGTTTCATGTAAGAATAGTGTGAGCACCTATTGAACATTTCACACCAGGGTGAACCTATCCAGTTTTTTACAATGAAGTGATCACCACCTATACAGTAATAAGGAATAGGACCCCTCTTATATATACCAATATCCACTATTCATCCAAAGAATTATATCAGAACTGAAACATTTTTTTCTTCTTTTTCATATTTCAATTCTACAGAGGTTTTTTTTTAAAAGCACAACCTCATCGGAAGACATCAGAACTGATATTAAAAGACTGTATGAAGATCCCCATTGGAATAGATAATTAATATCCTATATGTTTGTAGAGCGCTACTGATGGTGTATGCAACAATCTATATGTTTATATAATGACCTGAAGAGAGCTGGGACCACAGTCATAAAGGTTACCATTAGTAACACACTACATCGTCATGGATTGAAATCCTGCAGTGCCCAAAATGTCCCCCTGCTTAAAGCAGCACATGTCCAGGCCTGTCTAAAGTTTGCCAGTGACCATCTGGATGATCCAGAGGAGGATTGGGAGAATGTAATGTGGTCATATGAGAGCAAAATCAAACTTTTTGGTATAAATTCCACTTGCAGTGTTTGGAGGAAGAAGATTAATGAATGGCATCCCAAGAACCCCATACCCACTGTGAAGCATGGGGATGGAAACATCATGCTTTGGGGCTGCTCTTCTGCAAAGGGGTCAGGACAACTGATCCATATTAAGGAGAGGATTAATGGGGCCAGGTATTGTGGATTTTGGGCAAAAACCTCCAGCCCTCAGTAAGAGCATTGAAGATGGAACATGGCTGAGTCTTCCAGCATGACAATGACCCCAAACACATCCGCCCGGGCAACTAAGGAGTGGCTCTGTAAGAAGCATTTCAGGCTTTCTTCCTGGATCAGACGGGTTGGTCGCATAGGATGTGTTGATATTTCTGAAACTGAGAAACTTCTTAAAAGATCAGTTCATCAGGAGGGAGTACTTCAAAGAGAGGCCGAGGCTGCTAGGTGAGAGGATGAAGCTTCACGCTCCAAATCTTTATCGATGGACTTGATAGGAAAATAACATTCCTAAAGTAAATTGTCCAATAGTGACTAGTCATACACCATCATTAAGTCTTAAGGGGAAGTCTTCCATGACTCAAATGTGAGTTAAGTTGAAGGAGACAGCACTTATATGCCAAAGATTTGGTGTGTGTGACAGAGTGATAGTGATGTTGGTCTTACTGTATATTCATGGATTCTCTCAACCAAAATAAAATTAGAAACAACAAGGTATGAGAAGAGTTGAAACTGCAGGCACTAGAAAATATTGTTCCACTCAAAGTCTTGTACTTTGATGGTCAAAATGATGACAGCCTCACTTATGTGAAACGAGAACCAAAGTTCTACCATCACTCTATCAAAGAGTAGCATATTTCCATTTTATCTGAGCCTTCATCCAAATATGTAAGTCATGTAGTACCTAAATCAGGCAATGCATGTGACATTTGTGAAAGCACCCATAAAGTTCTGATTTGAGAAGGAGGTTCAGAGGCGCTTTTAGTCATAAGTTGTGATGGCACATTTGTCACAGAAGGGAAGGGATGTGCCATTCAATGACTGGAAGACAAGCTTGGTCAACCTGTTAATATGTTTCCTCCAGTTCAAAGAACTTCCATTTCGAAGTCTCTTTGAAGTTATGGATGGGGCCACATCTGGGCCAAAGTCATTCACCGGGCCTGTTAGTTAAAAAGTGATGTGAATCTCTCCCAGTAGTCCGTTATGAAGAAATTGATTGTAGTTTACCTGATATTTTGTATGTAGATCTAAGCAAGGATTAGGAATACTAGCTAGAAATCTCAATCTGGCACTTGTCCACTTGATCTGAGTTGTTGTGATTCTGAAAGTCTTAACAATGCTCACTGGCTTACATGGGAAAACCAAATATTACATTTGTATGTATCTACTGAAAGGCCCTCAGCCAAATTGAAAGATATCACAAAGTCCTTACTTTACAATTATGTTCCAATGTGGTTCAAAATCAGAAGTAACAGCTCAAATAAGGCTGGACCAAGGCAGTTTATCCAGCAGCATACCTATGCCAGAAGTTCTTACGTGTTATTAACGCTTTGATTGCCCAAAATGCTTTTTCTTGCTTTCCTTGGAAATTTGCTTTAAGTCATGATGACAGACAAGAGGCTCAAACTTCATTTAGCATTAAGTAAATTTTGAAATCCCAAGGGAAAGCTGCCGGGATTGGCAGATGTAGAAATGTACCAAGCCATATTCTGCTGAAAATTTTGAGCTGATGATTACCAAAGAAAGATAGTTTCATCCTCCAATTACATTTTGACTCTGCCATTTCCTAAGAATGTACCAAACTAAGAGCATTAATAAAAGTTATTGGGTAACCATGAGTATAACCACTGGAAATTCTCCTATCCCTGTCACACTGCTGCAGTGGAACATTTAGTGAAGCTTGTTACAGAAGTGACTGCTCAAGCCTGCGGCAGTAATGCAAGGGATGGCTTTGTTATCCTGACAAACAGTCCCAAAGTTTAACAACAGTAGACAGTTTTCTCTATAAGAGTGGATGTTAGCCCTAGATGGTAAAAAAAAACAAGAAGGGTGAAGAGCTGCATACATGGCTCTCTTATCTACAAAATCAAAATGTTCTAGCACCAGAAAATCAGCTGAGACTGATTTCGCCTCTCCTTTCAAACTTAAATAACCCTAATGAAAACATAAATTATGAAAACAAGCACCTCAGAAAATATTAAAATTTTGTGTTTCTTTATACAAATTTACAAAATTTAGGCCTATGCTTCCGACAGAAAATATTAACTGATTTAAGTGAGATTTTTTACAAATTTAGTGACCCATAGAGGCAACTTTTCCATGATATTAGAATTTGATCCTCAATTTTTTTTACCTACCCTACGTGCCACCTTACTCATCTACAAACTGGAGAGTATCCCAGAATTTTAGTAAACTCAAAGAAGTGTGGGGAGATCAGTCACATATACAATATAATTGAATTCACATTTATCAAATCAATCACATCCGGAGGGTAGGTTTCTTATAGTTTTCAGCTTCCTTCATCAAAACTGTTCCTATCTATGCACCAAACTAAAAGCAGAGTCCCGTCTTTACAAATTAAATGCTCCTTCCTGTCATGACTCCTAAATATTATTTGACCATTTTTCACTTATTTAGACACCCTATATGACACCTGACTCCTGAAAATTACACTGTCAAAGATAATACTCATTTCTCATTTACTATGCACATTAGGTTCACTCATGCTTGTTCATATTCTAACACATGAGAGTACTGAAGCCTGTTTTATGCTTTGTTCCTGGATGGGCCATGCAGAGGTTTACTGGATCTAATAAAAATTCCCCTTCAATACCCTGATGATGATTAGTTGAGTCTTTACTCTTGAATCCATCCCTGGTTCTTGGCATCATTTCTTTCTGAGTTCCTTTTTATGATTAACATTACAGTACTGATGACATCATATGTGTCATATGGTAAGCTCATAAGGATGCCATCAGAGGTATACTCATGAGCATGGCATCCCTTGTAAAAAAAAAAAAGCAGGTATTGGGGTGTATCCAATTAGCCCACAATTGTGCCTATAAAAAACAGGGGGTTTGCAATTTTAAAAACATTTTTGCTGTGTTTTTTTTCTGCTGGTATCAAATTGTTACACATTTAAAACCCCCGCTTTTCATGTGAAAATACACAGGGTCTGCAAAAAGCCTCAGACCTCTATATATTTTCGCAGCCGCAGTCACAGAAAAACTGCTTATTGTGGATTTGCCTTCACCTACCTGAAGCAGGAGAAACCAAACCCTTGATAGTCACCACCATTGGGGGATATGAACTGGCTAATGGGGGCAAATTGGATAGCCCATAGCGAATCCATTATCTACTGTAAATTACCATGGATAATTGGAAAACCCAAATTGTTATAAGTGGCTGCCTTAGAATAATAAATCATTACACAACATAATAATCAACAACTCAATGAAATGAATGTTGCTAAAGACCAGCCTAATAACATTTGTTATTATATAGAAGTTAGGATTGACGCATGTCCCTTTTGATCTTTGCGCGTCTTATTTCAGCCCTGGTAAATCACAGGCATCAAAAGCATTAAAGTGAGGAAGCCCAAATTTAAGATAACCCTACAGAACAGATGGGTCCACGGTTATCTTGACTAGTTTTCTGCGCCTAGGCACAACATGACTTATTAGCATAAACCCTTCATCTATTATGCTCAGCTGCAATACAATACAGAGAACAATACAGCAGGGGAATAAATCATTACATCAGGGGATTAAGTCCGACTGGCCAGTCTCAGTAAATCCTATTAAAAGGTCAAGATAAATGTGGACCCATCTGTATATGCAGATGACATTATCCTTACTCTAGCTGACCCAATCTTATGTCTTCAAAATATTTTACAAGCATTAACTCTAGATGGTATTCATTTGTTTTATAAAGTTAAATTCTCAACAACAAAACCCCCCCACTTGATTTTTACATTAATGATGTGGTGAGAAATTGATTTTGCCAGAATGCCACCATACAGAGCTTTCGTTTCTCCCAGACACTCAAGAAAATCCCTATTACCCTTTAGATTTGCCAAGCGGCTTTACATCCCTAGTTATATATCCTTCATATCTTATAAAAAAAACTATTCAGAATCTCTGATTTATACTGTATTGTCACTTTTTTGCTTGTTTTGCAGTTATTTATCTGTATTTTGACACCAGTATCCTTACAATGTTTCTGACACTTGATATTACTGAATATTGAATAACAATTATTATTATAATTTTTTTAGTGAAAGCTGGGCATTTTGTAGGTATACGAAAGTGATTTTCACTGTTCTTGTTAATCTTTAAAATGTGTCTGCATTTGTGTGTTTTGTTCTGCAATCAACATCTTCTTAACTAATCAAATATTATGGAAATTCTTTTGATTTACTTTGGCATTGTACACAATAATGATTTTGGAGAGAATTATTAGATACAAAATATAATATTTAGTATTCCATTCCATCAACAGCAACAAAAATTTCAACTATAACATTGCAGATGGAATTCTCCTACCTTGGCACAACTGGATATTATTTTACTTTAATTATATTATGCACATGTAATGACAGGTTCAACATGTACCTTCTAAGTAGATTGAGGCAAATTAATGCAGATATTAGTTTTACATACTATTATTACTAATCATAGCAGAGTTAGTGAGCTATAAGTGCAGTGCAAATAATCAAAGGCTTAAGCATCCTACACAATAGAACTGAAATAATTACTCTCCCATAGCTACTATTGTTTCCATCCCCAGGCACCTCGAGACTAATAAAAGGTTTCATTTTAAATTATATGAAAAGAATGTCAATATTATACTGAAAGTATGTGTTCAGCTGCTGAGAGCTGCAACAGATGAAAAAGGCTCAATAATGCATTTTGATAGAATTGGCCAAATGTATTAAATCTTGTGACACTTCCCTTTTTCATTCTTTTTTCATTTTCTCTGTAATACAATAGATTCAAATATTGTATGTTTTACTGTAGAAGTAAATTTAATTGAGAAAATCTTACAGTTATCCTACATAATTTGAGTGTCTGTCTTCTGTTACTATTGCCTTTATAGCAAGTATCCACATGCACAACATTTTTGTGTGGGGATGTCAAATTATCTTTACACATGGAGACTAAATCCTCCACATGTACATTATGAGCCAAGACTACCACTAAACCTTGTCTCTAATTCCATATACCTTAAGACATGAACCATGCTTGTGTCTTGTGCTTGATCACCAAATTCAAGTGAGTAGCAGAAGACCATGGGCATGCTAACTAAAGCAATTAAATGAGATGAGTGGAGATTACAAGCTTGCTTTATTAAAAATACAGAGAAAACACTTTGAAAGGAGGAGAGAAGGTCCTTCATGTAAAGTGGTACAAATAAGACCACTGGAAATACTTACAAAAATTCTGTATCAATTATAATATAGAAATAGCAGTTATGGTTTCCTGTACAATCCTTTATTTAGTTTACAATACAGGTTGAGTATCCCTTATCCAAAATGCTTGGGACCAGAGGTATTTTGGATATCGGATTTTTCCGTATTTTAGAATAATTGCATACCATAATGAGATATCATGGTGATGGGACCCAAGTCTAAGCACAGAATGCATTTATGTTTCATATACACCTTATACACACAGATTGAAGGTCATTTTAGCCAATATTTTTTATAACTTTGTGCATTAAACAAAGTGTGTCTACATTCACACAATTCATTTATGTTTCATATACACCTTATACACACAGCCTGAAGGTCATTTAATACAATATTTTTTAATAACTTTGTGTATTAAACAAAGTTTGTGTACATTGAGCCATCAAAAACAAAGGTTTCACTATCTCACTCTCACTCAAAAAAGTCTGTATTTCGGAATATTTGGATATGGGATACTCAACCTGTATAAATGCCTACAGAGCAAAGAGGATCAAGACAACCAAACCAGGAGAAACAAAATAAGCATCAGGTGATTCTTTGAAATGGTCAATTACTGAGAAATGGCCACAGTAATAAAATTATAGCAGTTGAATAATGTAATGGGTCCTAGGTATTTACTCCATGCGGAACGCACCTTTAAATGTTACTTCTTATATAATGAAAGTTGAACTTCAATTTTATAGGTAGGAATACAACTCTTTCCAGTTGTTTAAAGGGTATCAGCAATTCTGTTCACCCTAGGGGACATAAAATATTGGAAAGCAGCATAAACTTTGAAATGTAGAATTCTTTTAGTTTATAGAATTAATGCAATTTGGCACCATAGTAATTCAGTAGTAATAAATGCTTGTTGAAAACAACAAAGTAAACCTATATATTCAATCTTTATAGGAAAATTGATGTGCTCCTGAAGTTAAATAAAAACTGCACTATACACAATAAGCGATTAGCTACATACTATATAATCAAATATATCTGTAAATTGTATATGTTTCCTTTGTGAAATTAAAATAATAACAATTCTAAAACTTTTAAATCACTGTGCAGTATAGGTGCAAATTTCTTAAAGTTGTAAGGATACTGTAGGTCCCATTCAGGATATTATGTGACCAGGGGCGTAACTAGAACTTTGTGGGCCCCATAGCAAGATAGACAGATGGAGCACGGGCGGACCGACAATCAGACAGAGTACTATATGGGGGCATAAATGGACATTGGTGGCATTGACGGATGGATGGACAAACAGAGCACAATGTGGGGGCATGGATGAATGGGAGGGCACATAGACAGACAGACAGACAGTGAAAGCAGCATATGGGGATATAGATGGATAGACAGGAGGGGGAATAGATGGGCAGACAAACAGACAGAGCACCATATGGTGGTATGGAGGGATGGACAGGACATGGCAAAGATGTACAGGGGTATGGACTGACAGACAGAGCACCATATGGGGGCATAGATGGACAGGCAGACAGACAGGAGGGGGCATAGAAAAACAGATGAGAGGGGCTAGACATGCCAAACCCTCTAACTATACAAGGTGCAGGTGATGTAGCTGTTATGGGGCTTGGTGGCTTGGAGGGGGCCTGAAGGCAATCCCACAGCACCCTCTAAAATGTATTATTTGATATTACTTTTTTTTTTTTACTTATTGCTGCTGCTCTGGGTTCGGGGCCTGGCAGTGTACTTTATGGTAGGGAGATGGAAGGCAGAGAATCTGAAAGCGTGGCTGCACCTGCAGTAGCGGCGACAGAGGTGTGCAGCTGATGGATGTGGCACTGTATATGCACAATCAAAGTGTGTCTGTCAGCCATGCTGCCATGGAACCACTGCTGCAGGAGCAGCTATGCTTCCGGATTCTGTAGAACAAGCAACCTTCCTCCCTACCAGTAAATACACTGCTGGGTCCGGAAGACAGGGCTGCAACTGAAATTAAAAATAAGAAAAATAAGAAAAACATGTTTTTACAGGGTGCAGTGAGATTTCCTTTGGGGCCCCCTTAAACTACCGGGCCCCAAAGCAGCTGCATTCCTTCACCCTCTATAGTTATGCCACTGAGTATGTCCCATTCAGAAAAATATAGAAAAATAACATAGTATAGCACATTAAGGAAAATTTATAAACACACAGGATAAAACTCTAAAATAAAGCTTATAAACTGCTTATTTATTAACAGTTAGATGAGGTCTTTGCAACTGCAGGTACTTTCTTAGTTCTGTAAAAATCCAAATTACTGCTGCCAGTGTAACAACTGAGAGCTAGGAAGACTGACAGAAACATAGAGCTCCTACAACTTTGGTTACTCTATCTTTTCAGGAAGAGAGTCTACATTGCTGAAATCTTGACTCATATGTATTTAAGTATGCTACCAATATGAGGCTCTCTAGTCAGAAAAGTATAATAAATATGTACCTACTCAGCTGATGAACACAATGCGATCCACCTTCTAAGACATACAGTATATTGTACTCTTATTATGTAATGAGTATCAAGGATCCTTTCACATATACAATGCATAAAAATTGTCTAGAATCCATCTGTGGTTAACAATGAATATATATACAGATTTGTCCACATTTATCTTGACTTCTTTGCTGTGCCTAGGCACCCCATGGGTTGTTAACATAAGCTCTTCATCTATTGTTCTCAGCTGCAATACAATACAGCGAACAATAAAGCAGGGGATTAAGTCTGACTGACCGGGCTCAGTTATTCCTATTAAAGGCCAAGATAAACATGGACCCTTCTGTAAGTGGAAGAACTTGTGAATGGTTGGCCCAGATGCAAAAATATGCTTCGGGCCTCCCTCCTCCACCACCACCCCAAGTTCATAATATGCCATACGGCAGTTGGTGGTGTGGATCAGCAGTGGGTGATGGTCAGATGGTGATAGGAAGAGGCAGTGGATAACAGGAAGAGGCAGTGGTTGATGGGAAGATGCAGTGGTGATGGGAAGAGGCAGAGGGTGTTGGCCAGAAGCTGACAGGGAGAACCAGACGGTGATGGGGAGAGGCAGTCAGTGATGGGGACAGGGAGAGGGTGACAGAGAAAGGCAGTAGTTGACATGGAGAGGCAGAGGGTGATGGAGAAAGGCAGAGGGTGATGGGGAGAGGCAGTGAGTGATAGGCAGTGGGTTACTGGGAGAGGCAGTCGGTACTGGGCAGTGGGTGATTAGAAGAGGCAGTGGGGGACGGGCAGAGGCAGTGGTTGACATATACATTCCAATTTGTTTACCTTGGCACATGGTAGACCCCCAGTGTCCACCGAAATCTATATCTCTCTGCACATGTTACCTCTGCCCCACCTGTAGTACAACATGATTTTGCCCAATTGATAACTTTTTTGGTTTGCTAACAAACCTTATTAATGCCCTGTGTGCATAGTGTATTTGCTTACCTGTTTAACACTCATGCTCTCTGTAGTTCATGTCAGGAATCTGCATTTTGCATCACATCACTTACCAGTGCTCTGATGTACTGGCCTCCGGAGGTCACATTCCCAGCCTGGCAGCATGTTCCATGATTGCCTGCAATGTGCAGAGACTCTCTCCAGTGTGTACCCCGCTCGCCATACAGCGTGTACCCTGATGTATTCCAACCATCTCCACAGTATGGGTGCTGCCATGACACCTGCAGTCAGCTGATTTGGTGCTATCCACTCCTGAGCATAGGAGCACTCACATGACTTGATTCTCCAATCCCTGCTGACCAGGGGGTATATACTCAGAGTTCCTGCTCAGTATCATTGCCTTGAACTACGTGTCACATCCTGTGAACAAGCTATGCTCTGGGGGCCACCGGCTTACCTTGTCCACCTGTCCACAGTCCTGAGGATTCCTGGCCATACCCCTTTGACCTCCAGACTGCCTTTTCCTGTAAAGAACGCAAATCTTACATTTCAATGAATTGTTGGTGTTGATCGTGTTAAATGTCATCAGTGATGTGATGTTCATTTGTATGGAGGTGCTGGCTACTGATTTAGAAGCTTCGTCTGCCCGGCTGTTACCAAGTGAAATTGGGTCTTGGTTGTAAGTATGTGCTTTGCACTTGATAACAGCCACTCCGTCTTGTTCCTGTATCGCTCTTAGAAGTCTTTTTATGTGGGAAGCATGCGCTACAGGTGTGCCAGCTGCTGTCATGAAATTTCTGAGGCCCCATAGGGCCCCGAAATCATGCACTACTCCAAAGGCGTAGCTAGAATCTGTGTATATATTAGCTGACTTACCCTTGGCCAATTCACATGCTATGGTTAGGGCGACTAACTCGGCAACTGAGTGCGGTGGGCCCAGGGGTTCAGCTTCTATGATACCTCTGTCGTCTACAACTGCATATCCAGTACACAAGTCTCCCGATTATGTCTGTCTGTGGCAACTACCGTCAGTGTAGAAGGTAAAATCTACTCCTTCCAGTGGGTTGTCACTGATGCCAGGTCACGCTGTGAAAGTCTGATTCAGGTATTCCATACATTCATGCATATCAGTATCTGCTCTAAATTCTCCTTCACCATTATTCTCATCCTTCACCCTTTGTGCCTGTCCAGGAACACTTGGCAAGTAAGTTGCAGGATTTAGTTAGCTGCATCTCTTAATGGTGATGTTTACCGGGGCCATCAGTGATAATTCCCACTTTGTAAACCGAGCAGATGAGACATGTCTGGTTTGGGCTGAGTTCAGTAAGGCTGATACTGCATGAGGTGTATGAATGGTCAGGTCATGTCCTAACACTACGCCCTCGCTTTTACTTACCAGCAAAGCTATCGCTGCAACACTTCGCAAGCAAGTGTGGAGGGACCACGCTACAGTGTCCAACTGTTCAGTGTAGTATGCTATCGGTCTGCTGGCATCACCATGTCTCTGAGTTAAAACGCCTGCTGCGCACCCTGCACTTTCTGTACCATGCAAATCAAAGGGCTTCTCATAATCTGGCATACCTAATGCAGGTGCCTGTGATAGGCACTGTTTGAGTCTCTCAAATGCCAGTTCGGACTTATCTGTGTTCAAGACCCGTTCTGGTTTGTTTGAAGAGACCATTTCTTGCAAAGGTAAAGCCAGTATAGAGAACCCTGGAATCCAGTTTCGACAGTACCCACACATTCCAAGGAAATTGCAGATCTGTTGTTGCGTTTGTGGCAGAGTCATGTCGCGAATCGCCTGTATTCTATCAGCGGTGAGGTGTTTAAGTCCCTGGGTCAAGCAATGTCTCAAATATTTTATCCTGGTCTGGCACAACTGCAACTTATCCTTTGAAACCTTGTGTCCCGTTTGGGAAAGATGAAACAGAAGCTGTTTTGTGTCTTTTAAGGACGATTCGAGTGAGTCAGAACATAACAATAAGTCATCGACATACTGTATTAGCACTGATCCACTCTCAGGTTGAAAGAATTGTAAACAGTCATGCAAGGCCTGAGAGAAAATACTCAGGCTGTCAATGAAACCTTGGGGGAGACGAGTCCAAGTGTACTGTACTCCCCTGTATGTAAAAGCAAAAAAATATTGGCTGTCAGGGTGAAGAGGGACAGAAAAGAAAGCAGATCAGAGGCCAATGACAGTGAAAAATTTTGCCGTAGAGGGAATTTGCATGAGGATGACTGCTGGATTAAGCACTACGGGGAATTGGCTCTCAACTATCTTGTTTATACCCCTTAGATCCTGCACTAGCCTATAACCCCTCCCCCCACTCTTTTTCACTGGGAAGATGGGACTATTGGCGGTGCTGGACGTCCTGACTAGGATGCTCTGCTGTAGCAGCCGCTCTTTGACAGGTTACACTCCTAATTCTACCTCTGGCTTCAGAGGATACTGAGGGCCCGAGCTATCCTACCATCTTTTACTTGTACTACTACTGGAGCTACATTCACCATCAATCCAGTGTCTTGTCCATCTTTGGTCCATAGGGAACCCGGTAATTGTGAGATCATTTCCTCTACCTTTGATGGACACTTGTCTATAACAGTAGAATGTGACATTAGCCTTTGAGGGGTGTCTAATATATCTTGTACTTCTTGAGCGTGGATCCCAGGTATATCCAAGAAGACACCCTCAGGAGTACAGTGTATGACACGCCGCATTTTACGCAATAAATCTCTGCTGAGTAGATTAGTCATAGCCGATGCAGCCAGCAGAAAAGAATGTTTGGTTTGCAAAGGCCCTAACGTAATCTCTGCCAGTCTACTCAAAGGGTATTGTTGCACAGTTCCTGTTACTCCCATTGCCGAAATTGTTTTAACTGTGGTTTTAATACCTATCGTTGAATTTAACACTGACCTCTGTATCTACGAGAAAAGGTAATGGTGCACCAGCTACATCAACCGTTACCTCAGGTTCACTACCAACTCCCCATACACTTGTACACAAATCACGCTTGCGTTTGCTCTACACAGCGCTAATGATACCACGATTTTACGCAAAAGTTCGTAAAGGAGTATCAAGTTGTGCTGTATATATCGCACCCACAAACGCGCGGTCAAATTGCACAGCGTATAGGTACTTGTTACCTATCTGCCATACACCCACGGGTCAATGTACAAACTGTGACCCTCAGCCCGGAGCGTAATACAAAAACCTTTTTACTTCAATACTTCGCAATACTTATGCACTATCATGCTCCTTTGCAAATCACCTCACGATTTGCATATTAAACCTTATACTAACGTGAGTCAGCCGCCTCACGCCACCAAGCCTCCACTTACTTGATGTACCACACAACGGGATCCTGAATTCCCTGGGTTCAAATATCCACTCACTCCTACGTTCGCTCACTCAAATACACTTTGTTTTTCTGTACAGAAAATTTGAATTCATTCAGGTTGGCAGCTTTATCCCGAGGCAATTTAAAAAAAATGTTTTATACTATTTTTTTTATATATTAATCTGCTTTAGAAACTGGGCAGTTTTGTGCTATTGTAGCGTGGCTACTGTCCCACCTTTAAACTAAACAAACTATTGTGTAAATTGTACTTAGCGCCCATACTCTTACGCACCTTGTGTAAACACACGACCATACGTGTCTTTTACGCTGCGTGCGCAGTCCTGTATTTTGTCCAAGACACGTGTACAAAACCGTACATCTGCAATAAAACAAATCCCACAACTTCTATAAATGTGAGTAATACTAACTACAATCGCTCACTTAACACAACACAGTTTCTTTCTGTATAAACCTTTACATCCAGGACAGACTGCGTTTGTGCTTTACGCTATTAGCGTAAAGAGTCCCATACTGTGTACGGACTTTGCGCACAAACACTGCGCTGACGGTACAAAGTACACACAGTGCGTACACACCCAGAGATACACCGCAAACCCTTAACAGCTATGCAATGCAATAATAATACACTTTAAACCTTAGCAGGGAAATTAAGACACGACACCAGATTGTAATTAAACTGCTGGGTTCCGACACCACAGCATATTATTACTGAAAGGGGCTTACAATATATACAATACAATACAACAGAATAATGGCTAAGGTCAATGTTACATACTTGTTTTGATTTTGCCACGCTACCCTGTCTGGTCTTCCGTCATCTAGATAGATAACTTTGTGAGTCTTGTGTCTGACCAGGCCTGCAGCAGGCTCTCTTTATACAATTCTTCCAAAACCTAACACAATGGACACTGTAATCTCTTTGTCCATTGGACACAGGGATGGTCATTTACAGTACAGGAGAGGTAAAAGGTAGGTTTGAATAGGTGGGCGATGTCTGTTCCAACTGCTCTTGTGGGTGGTATCCTCTGGATTCCCGCCGCATACATAATGTACAGTAAATACAGTTTATTTCTCTATTCTGCTCCTGCACATAACTATTCACAGGAACATGCGATCTTATTCAAACTAACACCGGAATATTACCCTTACAATACCCTACAGCTGGATACCAAACACCACCTTATAACCTTGTTCTGTCCCCTCCTATCCTGTAAAGGTGAATCCCTTTGTTCTGTTACCATTTAAACTGTTGTAACTTACTGATGTGTACATTGTGCACTATTTGGATTAAATATGTAATGTGTTTTGATAGCTTTCCATGCGTTCACAAACTCTAACGTAAATACTAATACCATGCTCTAATGCGCAGGGCCGCGGGAGCGGCCATATGCAAATTGCGGATATGTGCACGCATTGCAGAATAAGTACGTGTACGGAGGCCATCTGTATGTAGTTTGTACATGATGTGTGTACTGCAATATTTTTTGACTTTGAAACTTCCTACGTGCACCTTTTCCGCTGTCATGAGTAGCGGTTCTGCTGCACCTTACGACTGAAGCTGTATTCTATTTATTCTCTTGTCATTGTGTTTTCTGTGGAGGTTCCGCCACTGTTGTCCTTGCCGTACTACGACGGGTTCGTATTCGGCACTTGGGCAGCGTTTCTTTGGTTTGCTATTTTTCTTGGCGGCCGCACTGCACATAAATTAGTTATTTCTTTTCTGTAGTCTTCTCCTTCATTGTCGCGTCTGTCTTAATTAGTTTCCCCCTTGTTCTCTCTGTCTTTGTTAACGCCTTGTCACCTATTAAGACTGGGGGGGCATCGGAGTCCAGGTGGACCTAATTCGCCCGTTCAAATGCGGCTTCCATGGGCACAAGAAACAATAGTCTTGCAGGAGTTAATCGACCACTGGGGAAGGACAATGGAGTCAGGGATTTTTGTTAGGGGTAGCTGCGTATCTCAGTTCTACCGCAGCTTCACGTTTCTGTACTCGGAACTCTTCTATTGTCACCCAACCTCTTGGGTTCCGAGTACATTGAACATAACATTATCACCGGCCCCAAACAAATTTAGGGTTTCCTTTAAATTCTTTCCCCATGAATCCTTCAGTGCAAGGTCAGAATCCCAGCCAGGTATTGGCTATTCAGATTCAGAACCTCACTCAGTTGGTGCAGGATCTTACCCTTCAGGTGAGGTCTCAGGAGGATCTTTTACGAACTTCCTGAGTGTAGCACCAGAACCCAATATGAATCTTCCCGACCGCTTTTTGGGTAACCGAAAAGATTTTTTTAATTTTCGGGAGAGCTGTAAACTTTACTTTCACTTAAGGCCCCGGTCCTCAGGTTCAGAATCCCAGCAGGTGGGCATAGTTATGTCTTTACTTCAGGGGGACCCACAAACTTGGGCCTATGGGCTAAAACCCTATGACGCAGTGTTACTTACTGTGGATGCCTTTTTAAAATCTTTAGGGCTGTTGTATGATGATCCGGATAGGGAATCATCTGCAGAGAGCCATTTTCGTGTGTTAAAACAGCAAAAATCCAGCTGAGGCATATTGTACTGAGTTTTGCCATTGGTCGAATGACTGTGGCTGGAATTATCCTGCTTTGCGCAGTCAGTTTCGCATTGGCTTGTCAGAAGTGATCAAAGATAGTCTCATTCAGTACCTGGTTCTGGAGACTTTGGATAAGCTAATGGAGCTTGCTATTAAGATCGATCGTTATATCCGAGAGCAGAGGACTGAAAGAGGGGCTAGTTTTGGGCCCTGTCCATGTGTGTTTGCTCTCTCTGAGGACTTCGAGGAACCCATACATGTGGAGAGAGAACCAGGAGATTAAATTTAGGGCTCTGCTGATACTGTAGCGGCAAGGGACATGTTGCGCACAGCTGCACAAATAAGCAGGGAAATGCCTTGACCAAATGAAAGTTGAGGGGGTTCACTTTGGTCTTCAATTATTCTTCTCACATGATTCCTTGTTAGTTCCTGCTGAAGTATATTCAGAGAATCAGAATTCTTTTGTTTCTGCATTTATTGATAGTGGAGCTGCTGGGAACTTCATGGATCTTACTTGGGCTCAAACTCTATGAATTCCGCAGCTCCAGCTTAGTAGACCTATTACCATGCAAGATATTGATGGTGTCCCTCTCTCTAATGGGGTAATTACTCATCAGACTCCACCATTACATTTGACTGTGGGTGCGTTACATTCTGAGAGGATTGAATTCTTTCTCACCCATTGTCTGGCCATGCCTCTAGTCTTGGGTCACCCCAGGCTTGCCATCCATAATCCAACCATTGATTGGCAATCTGGGGAAATTTCACGGTGGGGTTCCAACTGCACTAAGAGGTGTATTACTCATCTGGGAAGGGTTGCTGTCATAGCTTCAGAACCTATTCCATCAGTTTACCAGGACTATGCAGATTTATTTTCCAAGGATAATGCGGATATCCTTCCACCCCATCATGATTGCGCATTGACCTAATTCCTGGTGCTACTCTGCCTAAACGGAGACTCTATGCACTGTCTGTCCCAGAGACTAAGGCCATGGACGACTATATACAGGAGAGTCTAAAGAAGGGGTTTATTAGGCCCTCTAAGTCCCCTTTGAGTGCGTGGTTCTTTTTTGTTGAAAAAAAGATGGATCTCTTAGGCCGTACATTGACTATCATGCCCTGAATAAGATTTCTGTCAAGAACACTTACCCCTTACCTCTAATTTCTGTGTTGTTCAATCAACTCTGCACCGTGGTGTTTTTTTCTAAAATTGACGTTAGAGGAGTGTATAACCTCACACGAATAAGATCTGGGTATGAGTGGAAGACAGCTTTTAGTACACAGTCCGGACACTATGAATATCTTGTGATGCCGTTTGGTCTGTTTAACGCTCCTGCAGTGTTTTTGGATCTTATAAACAAAATCCTCCATGACTTCCTGGGGAAATTCATGGTAGTTTATTTGGATGACATCTTAATTTATTCTGAGTCTCCGGAACAGCATTGTCTCCATGTTCGGCAAGTGCTTCAAAAATTGTGTGAGAATCACTTGTATGCCAAGTTGGAGAAATGTGATTTTCACATTACATAGGTTTCCTTTTTAGGATATATTATTTCTCAAGAGGGTTTTTTTTATGGAACCTAAAAAACTCCAGGCAGTCTTGAACTGGGCTCAACCCACTAACTTGTAGGCTATTCAGAGGTTTTTGCTAATTATTATAGACATTTTATTCATGCTTTCTCTGAGTTAGTTGCCCCTATTGTGGCTTTGATTAAAAAGGGTGCTGATCCTTCTAAGTGGTCACCTCAAGCCGAGCGTGCCTTCCATGCTTTGAAACAGGCTTTTGTCTCTGCTCCTGTCCTTAGACACCCCAACCCTTATCTTCCTTTTATCGTTGAGGTAGATGCCTCTGAGATTGGGGTGGAAGATGTTCTGTCTCATGAAGACCCCAAGTCTTTGGTGTTACATCCTGGTGCTTTCATGTCCAAAAAATTCTCCTCCACAGAGACCATCTATGATGACAATTGTTAGCAGTCAAGTGGGCTTTTGAGGAATGGAGGCACTGGCTTGAGGGAGCAAAGCATACCGTCACTGTGTTTATGGACCACAAGAATTTACAGTACATTGAGTCAGCTAAACGGCTTAATTCCCGGCAGGCTCGCTGTGCGCTGTTCTTTACTCAGTTCAGTTTCATTATCACCTACAGGCCCAGTTCTAAGAACACAAAAACTGATGCCCTGTCACGCTTTTTTCTTCCTGTTCACGATAACCAGTCTCCTGCCACTCCTATTATTCCAGCATCCTCTATCCAGACTGGCCTCACAAAGGATTTACACACACAATTAGTTCAGGTTCAGCAGCAGGCTCCCAGTAACACTCATGTTGACCGTATCTTTGTTCCAGATTTCTTGAGAGGCGGTGTCCTTACCAAGTTTCACAATAACAAAGTTGCTGGACATCCTGGTGTTGCTCTCTTGCTTGGTGTGGTGGCCTAATCTTTCCAAGGATGTTAGGGAGTTTGTTCTCTCTTGTCAAGATTGTGCTAGGCACAAGGTGTCCCAGTCTCTGCCCGTGGGGCAGCTCCTGCCTTGGGCAGCTCCTGCCTTTAGCCATTCCAGTCAGGCCATGGTCACACATTTCCATGGATTTCGTGGTGGATATTCCACTCTCTTCAGAATCAGAAGCAGCTTTATTGGCCAGGTGTTCTCATGTACACTAGGAATTCTTTGTAATACAATGCATCGCCAAGCAGCAACATGAAGGGGGAATACTGTACATAGCATAAGAAGGGGGAAAAACGTAGCCTACATTACAAACATTAAAACATTACACATGAGTTCATACTGCACATTGAAACTGTACAACAGATTGGACATAATAGACATATTATACATGTAAGACTAAAAAAGATGGCTGCTTGGCAGAGCAGCAGCGAGGCAGCCATCCGTGGTGCCAACTAGAACTCAAACAATGCACATAATATAGAAGATTAAGTATTACATCAGAAGATAAACCACAAGAAAAAACAAAAAACAAAACAAAAAAAACACCTTGAGCACACAGAAAGAATAATGCATGATTGATGTAGGCATTTTGAGTAATAACCCCCAGGGGTTGTGTATTCCACCCTCACAAGGTACCAGGTGTGGCAGCCATCTTAGGTGCACTGCGTAGGATTACCCAGGGTGGAATAGTCCACCCCTAGAAGAGAACACAAAATGGGGAGATTGCAAAGTCCTTAAGTTCAGAGTAGGGTTCCAACAAAACCATCAGGACCATGTATTTTTCATCCCATCCACAAGTGCACCAGATAAGGCAGCCACGTTGGGCACACTACGAAGATTACACAGTGGGAGATGAGCCATACAAGGGCCAGATGCATGTATGGAAAAACTGACATGTGTGTAGGAGTATGCTATACCCTGCATGGAAAGATCCAAATGAAGCACACCCTGCCCATGGAGGAACCATCCGAGGCAGCCATGTGGGGCGGACTGCGTAGTTTACTGCTGGAAGGGTGTGCAACCAATTGAGGTACAAATTACAGGAATAGCACGCAGTGGGATGGAAGTACCCTGTAAGAAGAAAGAGGAGAGAAAGACACATTTGCAGGAAAATTGTACTAACTTTATTTTGTGAAAATTATAAATGTCCTGGTCTCATGAGAGCAGTGTGGGTGGGTGTGAGAATGTGGGGGGCACACTAATGTCCAATGGAACTGAACCAGTAAAGTCTGGTCCTGATGCGCATGCCTCTCAGTTCCCTGCTCAGCTTGAGGGGTAGTCCTGGGGGCAGTCATGATGTTCTTGGACAGAGGAGTAGTAGGCATTGGTCCCGGTGTTCTCATGGCAGAGGTGAGTAGAGGCCACATAATGGTTCTGAGTTGCAGTGTTTGGTGAACTAGTTTAATTAGAGATTTTAGTGTAGTCCAAATCCAGTTCAAACTCTGGTTCTAACTTCGTCCTTAAAATACATCCTTAACAAATGCATTCTTCACAAATGCAAGCAGGCCAAGTCCTGACTGCAGGCCTTGATATTTTTGCTCTTAAATGCTCCAACTCTATCAGCTGGCAAAGGGGGAGGTGTGCAATCAGAATTTCAGATAACTAACAGAGGGGATTTTGCATTGAAGAAGGACCACAGATATTTCCAGACAAACTTTCTTGTGGTGTGAAAACTGTAGCCAGAGAGAGATGAGAGACTCGGATATACAAACAGGAGGATGGTGTTTTTCCCTGTGAAGAGAGGAGAGATGGTTTTCAGTTCCAGTTCTAACTTCATCCTTAAAATACATCCTTAACAAATGCATTCTTTACAAATGCAAGCAGGCCAAGTCCAGCTTCTGGTTGTCAGGTGATCTGGGTGGTGGTGGATCGATTTAACAAGATGGCCCATTTCATTGCTTTACCCAGATTGCCATCCGTTCAGGTTTTGGCAGTCTTGTTCCTTTGCCATATTTTCAGGTTCCGTGGATAACCCGTTGTCTCGGACTGGGGACCACAGTTTATTGCCCGTTTCTAGGAGCTCTTTTGTACATCATTAAACATGAGACTCAGTTTAACCTCTGGATACCATTCACAGTACAACGGGCAGACAGAGCGTTTGAACCAATCGCTGAAGCAGTATCTGCGTCTTTATACTGCCAAGCTTCAGAACGATTGGGCGGATTATCTTCTCCTGCCCGAGTTTGCTTACAACAACGCCTGTCATTCATCCACAAAGGTGTCTCTGTTCTATTCGGTCTTTGGCTTTCACCCTAGAGCCAATTCCTTTACTCCTAATTGTCCATCTTCTTCCTTGACCTCAACGTCCCGCCTCAGAGCTATTTAGAAGAAGGTACACCTTACTCTTAAGAAAGCTGCCTTCAGGGAGAAATTTTTTTTGGATAGGGTCCGACGTCCATGCACCTTTAAGGTGGGAGACAAGGTGTAGTTGTCAACCTGTAACATCAAACTCCGACAACCTTCGACTAAATTGGGACCCAGATTCATCGGGACATTTCTTAATATAAAAAAGGTCAACCTGGTTGCTTTTCGGCTGCAATTGCCAAAGTCACTTAAAATTTCCAACACCTTTCATTGTTCTCTGCTCAAGCCATGTGTTCTTTCCAGAAAATTTACTCGGAAAATTATCCCGGGTAGACCTCCTGTGGATGTTCAGGGCCAACAGGAATTCCTGGTAGAGAAGGTTTTGGATTCTAAATTTTCCCATGGTCTGCTGTACTTTCTGGTCCATTGGAAGGGGTATGACCCAGAGGAGAGATCTTGGGTCCGGGACAAGGATTTACAGTACATGACCCTGGACTAAAAAATATTTTTTTGGGAAATCTCCTCATAAACCTGGGTTTAGGGGTTCCTTAACTCCTCCTCAAGGGGGGTACTGTTATCAGCAATGGGTTGCGACGGCTCCCAGCCATTGCTAGGCAGTGGAGCCAGCACGTCACTTCTGCCGCTGACTCTCTGTCCCTGGCCAGTTGCATAACAACCGAACACTGGGCAGCCACCCTGCACTGTAGTCCTGGCTGTTACTAAGCAGTCATGATGCCACATGCTGTGCGTCAACTCACATCTGGTTTATTCTGGGTCCGTGGTCTGGGATACCTGCTGATTGGTCTGCAGGGGTTTTTATGGGAGCCAGAATAGGACAGCCCCACCAGTGATAGCTTCCTGTGGAGCCTGTACCTGCCTCTGGAGTGTTCCTGCTTACAGCCAGTATGTTCCTGCATCCTGTGTCCTGTTTTCTGGAGTCTGGTCCTGGGGATCTATTTCTGCCTTCCAGCGGAGTGATCCTGTATCCTTGAGCCTTGGGGTCCTGGTTGCTTCCTACGTGCACCTTTGCCAGTGTTGTAAGTAGCGGCTCTGCCAAACCTTATGGCTGGAGCCATATTCTCTTTATTCTCTTGTCATTGTGTTTTCTGCAGAGGTTCTGCCACTGTTGTCCTTGCCGTACTACGACGGGTTCGTATTCGGCACTTGGGTATCGTTACTTTGGTTTGCCATTTTTCTTGGCGACCGAGCGGCACATAAATTAGTTATTTATTTTCTGTAGTCTTCTCCTTCATTGTCGTGTCTGTCTTAGTTTCCCCCTTGTTCTATCTGTTTTGGTTAATGCCTTGTCACCTATTAAGACTGGGAGGCATCGGAGTCCAGGCGGACCTAATTCGCCCGTTCAAACGTGGCTGCCATGGGCACAGGAAACCATAGTCTTGTAGGCATTAATCGACCACTAGGGAAGGACAATGGAGTCAGGGATTTTTGTTAGGGGTAGCTGCGTATCTCAGTTCTACCGCAGCTTCACGTTTCTGTACTCGGAACTCTTAGATTGCCACCCAATCTCTTTAGTTCCGAGTACGTTGAACATAACATTATGGTGCAGGGGGCATAATATGGTGAAAGGTGCATTACTGTGTGGGGCTTAATATGGTGAAATGTTTATTTTTTCCTGTGGTGGCCAAGGTCTGTTGTTGCAAGGTCAAAAACTGGGGTGTACGGTAGTCTTTTCATGTGAGACCTCACCCATTTTATTAAGGCAATGCCCATTTTATCAAGGTCATGCCCTCTCTCTGGGAGTGTGTGCACTTATGGTGCACACAAAATATGTTTTTATGTCTATGGGGAGGGACTCCTTTTTTAATGTGTATGGGACACACACACATTTTTTATGCTCGCACTGAGAGCCAAATTGTCTTAAAACAGCCCCGAAGTACACTATAATGAGAACGTAAACAAAATAAAAAAATTAGTAGACAATTTAAATACAGTACTGTACAGTATGCCCCATTTTTGTGCAAATTATATTTTTATTACTTTACTGAAGAATGAGAATGGATTCTAAGTTAACATTCACAAAACTGAATGATTTATTTGCAAAAAAAAACATTTTAAATAAGACTGAGAAAGAATTAATGGAGACATAAAAGAGTTTGCAAATATTAATATTTTTTTGTAAAAACTTTTCCGAAGATGTAGTACAAAGAAAATAAGCTGATATGGAAAATATCTATAGAATCTAAAGCTAGGGATTACTGCATGATGCTGCTGCTAATGATGATGATGATAATAATATATTTTATAAATAATAAAAGAATTAGAGCAGATGTATTCTTGCATACAATAACTTTTCTAGAATTTTTTGATTTGCATTATGGTAAGAGCTCTCTTTAGAGATATTGACATAACTCTTACACAGAATCCAATAAATGTAGACTTATAACAATAATAATATTATTAAAACCACTACTACTACTACTACTACTACTACTACTACTAATAATAATAATAATAACAATGTTAAAAATAATATGAATCCGTTAAACAACCTGATATGTTTGGACCTTCCATACATTCTATACAGTTTCTTACCTAAACATTTTTTTTATTTTGTATTAAAGAACCCTTTGAAATGTCACTACCCAGGAGGAACAGAGATAATATAAGAAGTGTTTTCAAGAGAACACATTTATATTATAATCAATTAATTTTACCATTAAAAGTCTTTAATGTTTTCAGCCATGTGTTAAACAATCCTGAAACCTCACTATTAAGTAAATGTCTTATTTTTGCTCCTCTTATAGACCTAGCAGTTTTCAGTTATATTTAGGATAAAATCAATTTATTGAAGATTGGCTTTAACAAGACATTTTGTCTAGCAGACTATAACAATCTTATGCTATAAATTAAGCTATTGTTAATTCCAAATTGGGTCTTAAACTGCTATCTAAATTGTATCTTCTTGAATCTAAAGGTAGTTACATTGATATTTTTATGAGACAGTTAGAAGGTATATTGTTAGATTAAAAACAGATGGGGTTATTAAATTCAAACTGTCTTTTCTAGAGATAAAGTCCCTTAGATGTTTAATGGAAAATTAAAATGTGATGAAAATTTTAGATAAGTGTGGTAGGATTTTCATGCACAACTGCTAGAGTATTTTGCTGTAGCAGATAAGTTACTAAAGGATATACTGTCATAAAAATGGTTTTAAGAGGTGCTTTCAGAATAGCTCATCTATACTCACTAACTTTCCTCATTTACCTTGTTAACCTAGGTTGGCCATCTTTGTAGGCTATGCTTAGGAATATGTTGAAATCTTCTTAAACAATTAAACACTAATATATTATATTATTTTAAAGACATATATATGGTCATAAATTGGTTTCAGTATTTAACTTGGAATAAAGGAATGATGCTCCCTCTTTATTATAGAAACATAGAAACATAGAATTTGATGCCAGATAAGAACCACTTGGCCCATCTAGTCTGCCCCTTTTTTTTATCCTTTAGGCAATCTCAACTCTTTTTGAACCTTAATTCTTTGTAAGGATATTCATATGCCTATCCCAAACATGTTTAAATTGCTCTACAGTCTCAGCCTCTACCACCTCAGATGGGAGACTATTCCACTTATCCACTACCCTTTCCGTGAAGTAATTTTCCTTAAATTTGCCCTGAACCTCTCCTCCTCCAGTCTCAGTGTATGTCCTCGAGTTTTAATATTTCTCTTCCTTTGAAGAATGTTTCCCTCCTGAACTTTGTTAAGACCCTTGATATATTTGAAAGTTTATATCATGTCCCCCCTTTCTCTTCTCTCTTCCAAACTATACATGTTAAGATCTTTTAGCCTTTCCGGGTTGTGTTTTGTGATGTAGGCAATGCACCATTTTAGTTGCCCTTCTTTGTACACTCCCTAATGTATTTATATCCTTCTGGAGATATGGTCTCCAGAACTGGACACAGTATTCCAGATGGGGCCGCACCAATGACCTATACAGTGGCATTATCACTTCTTTTTTCCTACTACTGATTCCTCTCCCTATGCAACCAAGCATCTGACTTGCCTTTCTCATTGCTTTGTTGCATTGCTTTCCTGCCTTCAATACCCTATTGATTATGATAAAGTCGTAAAAGCATGAAAAGCATTCAAATTGGAGGTCCAGGAACTAAAAGATGAACACATGTGACCTGAACACTTTTATTTTAATGCATAGCTATTTTATATTTTTATAATTATTTTATCTTTGGGTTTGTGAGACAGCAAAAAGGACTGTTTTGACTTCAGATCATACCAACACAAATGTGGTTAGTTGGAAATGAAATATATATGCTGACAAACAAGTGATGAGTGGGTCTGGTTCTCAGAAAACCAGACCCACCTTAACTTTGGGTTCCGAGTCCAGAACCGAGTCCAGCTCTGGCTTTCCCACCAGATTCGGATCCCAAAATGAGGCAAAACATCATCATACTGTTGTTGGATTCTTGCTGAGATTTGGATTCTATAAAAGTCCTGGTGATCTGCGCCATTTTCACTCCGGCTGTGGAGAGTACACTGAACGGACGTGCCCATCTCAATGCTGGGGTGTGTGGCTGCTGGCTGCATCCAGTGTCAACAAGGGGTGATTTTTAATCATTATCAGTCCAGCAGTACGGGTGTATCTGATAAGGTGTGATCTCATCTGGCATACATCCAGGCACTCTGCCTGCCCCAGTGTTAAAAATGCCCAGTATACAGTGTGTACATCCAGGGGCTGGTGTGTCTCCAGGGGTGCTGTTGTCTGGTGTATCTGACAACAAGACGTGATCTCATCTGTCCATATGCATCCAGGGGCTCTGCCTGCCGCAGTGTTTAAAAAAACACAATATACTGTGTTTAGTGTACATCCAGGGGCTGGTATGTCTCCCGGGTTGCTGTCATATGGTGTATCTGACAACAAGGGGTGATCTGTCTATATACATCCGGGGCCTCTGCCCCTGTGATAAACCCCCCCCCCCCCAGTATACTGTGTGTTTACATCCATTGGCTGGTGTGTCGTATATATCAGTATCAGTCCAGGGGTGATGTCTTTTGTTGGATCTGACAACATAGGGTGATTTCATCTGTCCATATACATCATGGGCACAGCCTGCCACAGTGTTAAAAAATCCAAGTATACTGTGTGTGTGCATCCAG
Organism: Pseudophryne corroboree; assembly: GCF_028390025.1. NCBI lineage: Eukaryota > Metazoa > Chordata > Amphibia > Anura > Myobatrachidae > Pseudophryne > Pseudophryne corroboree. The sequence continues at coordinate 680,318,995 of NC_086448.1, forward strand.
AGGATGGTGTATCATATATATCAGTATCAGTCCAGAGGTGCTGTCGTCTGGTGTATCTGACAACAAGGGGTGATCTCATATGTCCATATAAATTCAGGGGCTCTGCCCCACTGTTAAAAAAAACCCCAGTATATTGTGTGCACATCCAGGGGCTGGTGTATCATATATATCATTATCAGTCCAGGAGTGCTCTGACGGTTGTCTGTTGGTGTATCTGACAACTGGTGCTCTGTTCAGCTTAGGGTGATCTGTTTATCCATCCAGAGGCTCTGCCCCAGTGTAAAATTAAAATAATAAAAGCTAAAAAGCCTAAAATATAATTATACAAAAAAATAAGATTTTACTTACCGGTGAATCTATTTCTCGTAGTCCGTAGTGGATGCTGGGGACTCCGTAAGGACCATGGGGAATAGACGGGCTCCGCAGGAGAAGTGGGCACTTTAAGAAAGAATTTCGATTCTGGTGTGCTCTGGCTCCTCCCTCTATGTCCCTCCTCCAGACCTCAGTTAGATAAACTGTGCCCGGAAGAGCTGACAGTACAAGGAAAGGATTTTGGGAATCCATGGTAAGACTCATACCAGCCACACCAATCACACCGTATAACTTGAGATAACTTTACCCAGTTAACAGTATGAATAACAACAGAGCATCAGATAAACCCTGATGCAACTATAACTTAACTTTTATTTAAGCAATAACTATATACAAGCATTGCATAAAAAGTCCGCACTTGAGACGGGCGGCCAGAATCCACTACTGACTACGAGAAATAGATTTACCGGTACGTAAAATCTTATTTTCTCTAACATCCTAGTGGATGCTGGGGACTCCGTAAGGACCATGGGGATTATACCAAAGCTCCCAAACGGGCGGGAGAGTGCGGATGACTCTGCAGCACCGAATGAGCAAACACAAGGTCCTCCTCAGCCAGGGTATCAAACTTGTAGAACTTTGCAAATGTGTTTGAACCTGACCAAGTAGCCGCTCAGCAAAGCTGTAATGCTGAGACCCCTCGGGCAGCTACCCAAGAAGAGCCCACTTTCCTTGTGGAATGGGCCTTAACTGATTTAGGCAGCGGCAACCCAGCCGCAGAATGAGCCTGCTGAATCATGTTACAGATCCAGCGAGCAATAGTTTGCTTTGAAGCAGGCGCCCCAAGCTTGTTGGAAGCATACAGGATAAACAAAGATGCTGTTTTCCTGACCTTAGCCGTTCTGGCTACATAAACCTTCAAAGCCCTGACCACATCCAGTGACTCGGAATCCTCCAAGTCAGCAGTAGCTACAGGCACCACAATAGGTTGGTTTATATGAAAGGATGAAACCACTTTCGGCAGAAATTGTGGGTGGGTCCGCAATTCTGCTCTATCCACATCGAAAACCAGATAAGGGTTTTTATGTGACAAAGCCGCCAATTCTGACACACGCCTAGCCGAAGCCAAGGCTAATAGCATGACCCCCTTCCACGTGAGATATTTCAATTACACCGTTTTGAGTGGTTCAAACCAGTGGGATTTCAGGAAACCCAACACCACATTAAGATCCCAAGGTGCCACTGGAGGCACAAAAGGGGGCTGAATATGCAGCACTCCCTTTACAAACGTCTGAACTTCAGGCAGAGAAGCCAGTTCTTTTTGAAAAAAAAATGGATAAGGCCAAAATCTAAACCTTAATGGAACCCAATTTAAGGCCCAAAGTCACTCCCGACTGTAGGAAGTGAAGGAAACGGCCCAGCTGGAATTCCTCTGTAGGGGCATTCCTGGCCTCACACGAAGCCACATATTTTCTCCATATACGATGATAATGTTGAGCCGTCACATCCTTCCTAGCCTTTATCAGCGTAGGAATAACTTCATCCGGAATGCCTTTTTCTGCTAGGATCCGGCATTCAACCGCCATGCCATCAAACGCAGCAGCAGTAAGTCTTGGAACAGACAGGGCCCCTGTTGCAACAAGTCCTGTCTTAGAGGCAGAGGCCCCTTGTCCTCTGTGAGCATTTCTTGCAGATCTGGATACCAAGTCCTTCTTGGCCAGTCCGGAACAATGAGTATTGTTCTCACTCCTCTTTTTTTCTTATGATTCTCAGCACCTTTGGTATGAGAGGAAGAGGAGGAAATACATAGACCGACTGGAACACCCACGGCGTCACCAGTGCGTCCACAGCTATCGCCTGAGGGTCTCTTGACCTGGCGCAATACTTCTGTAGCTTTTTGTTGAGGCGGGATGCCATCATGTCCACCTGTGGCAGCTCCCATCGACTTGCAACCTGCGCGAAGACTTCTTGATGAAGTCCCCATTCTCCCGGGTGGAGGTCGTGCCTGCTGAGGAAGTCTGCTTCCAAGTTGTCCACTACCGGAATGAACACTCTTGACAGTGCGATTACGTGATTCTCCACCCAGCGAAGAATTCTGGTGGCTTCTGCCATCGCCACCCTGCTCCTTGTGCCACCTTGGCAGTTTACATGAGCCTCTGCGGTGATGTTGTCTGACTGAATCAGAACTGGGTGGTCGCGAAGTATGGACTCCGCTTGGCATAGGGCATTGTATATGGCCCTTAGTTCCAGGATGGATGTGGAGGCAAGTCTCCTGACTTGACCACAGACTCTGGAAATTTCTTCCCTGTGTGACTGCCCCCCACCCTCGGAGGCTTGTATCCGTGGCCACCAGGACCCAGTCCTGAATGCCGAATCTGCGGCCCTCGAGGAGGTGAGCACTCTGCAGCCACCACAGGAGAGACACCCTGGCCCTGGGGGATAGGGTGATTATCCGATGCATCTGAAGATGTGATCCGGACCATTTGTCCAGTAAAACCCATTGAAAGGTCCTCGCATGGAACCTGACGAAGGGAATGGCCTCGTATGATGCCACCATCCTTACCAGGACTCGCGTGCAGTGATACACCGACACCTGTTTTGGTTTCTATAGGTTTCTGACCAGTGTCATGAGCTCTTGAGCCTTCTCCATCGGGAGGTAAACACTCTTCTGGTCTGTGTCCAGAATCATGCCCAGGAAGGGCAGATGAGTCGTAGGAATCAACTGCGACTTTGGAATATTTAGAATCCAGCCGTGTTGCCGTAACACTTCCAGAGAGCGTGCTACGCTGATCAGCAACTGCTCTCTGGACCTCGCCTTTATGAGGAGATCGTCCAAGTATGGGATAATTGTGACCCCTTGATTCCGCAGGAGTACCATCATTTCTGCCAATACCTTGGTAAATATTCTCGGTGCAGTGGAGAGACCAAACGGCAACGTCTGAAATTGGTAATGACAATCCTCTACCACAAACCTGAGGTACGCCTGATGAGGTGGATAAATGGGGACATGAAGGTATGCATCCTTTATGTCCAGAGACACCATAAAATCCCCCCCTTCCAGGCTTGCGATGACCGCTCTGAGCAATTCCATCTTGAATTTGAACCTTCTCAGGTATATGTTCAGGGATTTTAAATTCAATATGGGTCTGACCGAACCGCCCGGTTTCGGTACCACGAAGATGGTTGAATAATAACCCTTCCCTCGTTGAAGGAGGGGAACCTTGACCACCACCTGTTGAAAATACAATTTGTGAATTGCAGCTAACACTATTTCCCTCTCTAAGAGGGAAGCTGGCAGGACCGATTTGAGGTATCGGTGAGGGGGCATCTCTTCGAATTCCAGCTTGTATCCCTGAGACACAATATCTATTGCCCAGGGATCCACTTGTGAGTGAACCCACTTGTGGGTAAAATTTCGGAGAAGCGCCCCCACCGGGCCTGGCTCCACATACGGAGCCCCAGCGTCATGTGGTGGATTTTGTAGAGGCCGGGGAGGACTTCTGTGTTGTGCAGCTTCTTTCCTCTGCCCCTGCCTCTGGCAAGAAAGGACGCACCTCTGACTTTCTTGCCTTTTTGTGATCGAAAGGACTGCATTTGGTAATACGGTGCTTTCTTAGGCTGTGAGGAAACATATGTCAAAAAATTTGACTTTCCAGCAGTAGCTGTGGAGACCAGGTCCGAGAGACCCCCCCCAAACAATTCCTCACCCTTGTAAGGTAAAACCTCCATGTGCCTTTTTGAGTCGGCATCACCTGTCCATTGCCGAGTCCACAGGACCCTTCTGGCAGAAATCGACATTGTATTTATTCTAGAGCCCAGTAGGCTAATGTCTCTTTGAGCATCTATCATATATAGGACAGCATCTTTTATATGCCCCAGGGTCATTAATATAGTATGCTTGTCTAAGGTATCAAGTTCATCAGATAAGGTATCCATCCATGCTGCTACAGCAATACACACCTACACCGATGCAATTGCCGGCCTTAGTAACGTACCTGAATGTGTATAAATGGACTTCAGGGTACCCTCTTGCTTTCTATCCGCAGCATCTTTTAGGGTGGGCGTATCCTGTAACGGCAGGGCTACCCTCTTGGATAAGCGTGTTAAAGCTTTGTCCACCCTAGGGGAGGATTCCCAGCGTAACCTGTCCATTGGCGGGAAGGGATACGCCATAAGCATCCGTTTGGAAATCTGCAGTTTTTTATCTGGAGATTCCCAAGCATTTTCACATAACTCATTTAGCTCGTGTGAAGGGGGGAAGGTCACCACCTGCCTTTTTTCACCATACATATGAACCCTCTTGTCAGGGACTGGGGTTTCCTCTGTGATGTGCAACACATCCTTAATATCTATAATCATATAACGGATGGATTTGCCAATTTAGGCTATAACTTTCGGAATCGACACTGGAGTCAGAATCCATGTCGCTATCTGTGTCAACAATCTGGGATAGTGGGCACTTCTGAGACCCTGACGGCTTCTGTGACATAGGATCAGACACGGGCTGAGACCCTGACTGTCCTAAGGTTTCAGCTTTATCCAACCTTTTATGCAAGGAATTAACATTATCATTTAAAACCTTCCACATATCCATCCAATCAGGTGTCAGCGCCGTCGGCGGAGACACCACATTCATTTGCTCCCGCTCTGTTTCCACATAGCCTTCTTCGTCAAACATGTCGACACAAGCATACCGACACACCACACACACAGGGGATGCTCTTTTTGAAGACGGTTCCCCCACAAGGCCCCTTGGAGAGACAGAGAGAGAGTATGCCAGCACACACCCCAGCGCCATATAACCCAGGAATCACACGGTAACTTAGTGTTAACCCAGTAACCGCTGTAATAAAGATTTTTGCGCCTAATTATGTGCCCCCCCTCTCTTTTTTACCCTCTTCTACCATGTATCTGCAGGGGAGAGCCTGGGGAGCTTCCTCTCAGTGGAGCTGTAGAGAAAAAATGACGCTGGTGAGTGCTGAGGAAGAAGCCCCGCCCCCTCAGCGGCGGGCTTCTGTCCTGCATTTATATACAATATTATGGTGGGGTCTCAAACATATATACAGTGCCCAACTGTATATATGTCAAACTTTTGCTAAGAGGTCCTAATTGCTGCCCAGGGCTCGCCCCCCCCCTGCGCCCTGCACCCAACAGTGACCGGAGTATGTGGGTGTAGTGTGGGAGCAATGGTGCACAGCTGCAGTGCTGTGCGCTACCTCAGTTAAGACTGGAGTCTTCTACCGCCGATTTCGAAGTCTTCTTGCTTCTTTCACCCGGCTTCTGTCTTCCGGCTCTGCGAGGGGGACGGCGGCGCGGCTCCGGGATCGGACGACGACTGTGAGATCCTGTGTACGATCCCTCTGGAGCTAATGGTGTCCAGTAGCCTAAGAAGCAGGACCTAGCTTCAGAGAGTAGGGCTGCTTTTCTCCCCTCTATCCCACGATGCAGGGAGTCTGTTGCCAGCAGAGCTCCCTGAAAATAAAAAAAACCTAACAAAATACTTTCTTACAGCAAGCTCAGGAGAGCTCACTGAACAGCACCCAGCTCGTCCGGGCACAGATTCAAACTGAGGTCTGGAGAAGGGACATAGAGGGAGGAGCCAGAGCATACCAGAATCTAAATTATTTCTTAAAGTGCCCATGTCTCCTGCAGAGCCCGTCTATTCCCCATGGTCCTAACGGAGTCCCCAGCATCTACTAGGACGTTAGAGAATTATATATTTTTTGTTTGTGCTGTATGCCACTGTACTATACAATTTTTATTTTATTTTCATAAGTAACATAGCAACTAAGGTTGAAAAAAAGACAATTGTCCATCAAGTTAACCCTATTTGTGGTCTCCTATGCAGTCTTATTATAGGACTAGTTATTTTTATGTTAGGACTAGTTATATTAACTATAATGCATGCCTATACACCATAACCCTGAATATCTTTATCCAATAAGAATTTATCAAACCCATTCTTAAAGGTGTTGACTGAGTCCGCAGTTACTACTATCTCAGGCAGGGAATTCCAAACACGTACTGTCCTTACTGTGAAAAAAACTTTTGGCCTCAATGTGCGGAAACTCCTCTCCTCTAACCTAATCAAGTGACCACGTGTTCTCTGTGCTGATCTTATTGAAAACAGGTCCCTCCCAAACTCTGTGTATTGACCCCTTATATATTTGTAGATGTTGATCATGTCCCCTCTTAGTCTCCTCTTTTACAATGTAAACATGCCTAGCCTTGCAAGCCTTTCCTCATGTTCCAGTATCTCCATGCCCTTGATTAGTTTTGTCGCCCGCCTCTGAACCTTTTCTAGCTCCAAGATATCCTTTTTGTAATATGGTGCCCAAAATTGCACCCAGTATTCAAGATGAGACCTCACTAGTGATTTATATAATGGGAGTATAATGCTCTCATCCCTTGCATCAATTCCCCATTTTATGCATGCTAATATCTTATTAGCCTTCTTTGCTGTACTCCTACTTTGGGTACTGCTGCTTAATTTGTTATCAATGTGAACCCCTAAGTCTTTTACCAGTACAGAATCCCCAAATATTACCCCATTTAGTTTGTAGGTGTTATTTTTGGTCTTGTCCCCACAGTGCATTACTTCACACTTGTCTGTGTTGAATCTCATTCTCCATTTTGCTGCCCATGCTTCCAGTTTAGTTAAGTCACACCCCTCCATATTTATAACCTTACACAATTTGGTATCGTCTGTGAAAATTGATACCATGCTCTCCAGACCTACTGTTAGGTCGTTGATGAAAATGTTGAACAAAAGTGGTCCAAGTACAGACCCTGGTGGCACACCACTTAGTACTTTAGTCCAATTTGAAAATGATCCATTGACCACAATGTGCTACTCCCTATTATCTAACCACTTACTGACCCAAGTGCATATTGTGCTCCCTAGCCCTATTTCTTGTACTGTGACACTTCCAGTCAGACCGCAGTATACTGTATCACTATTTCTGACTCATACACGTATTGTTCGACACTGTTGGTGAAATTAAACAGAAGTGTTTTATCACTATTTCTGACTCATACACATATTGTGACACTGCAGGTGGTTCATTTTTTTGTACAAATTGTGGTTTGTGCTGTACCCCACTTGGTTCATGTTTGTTAATAGATATGTAGGATGAACAATTGAGAGGAGATGCAGGTGCTACCACCAGCCATGATGATCCAACATCATCTACTAAAACCATTGCCAAGGGCATAGAAGGCTTGAGTCAGGGCATGTAAAATAAAAAGAAGTAAAAGTCAGATTAGTAAAAGTCAGATTAGTGCAATAACCAAAAACTGTTTGTCTAAGCAAAAAGACTGTCACCAATGCCCCCAATGATTAATATTTTTTTTTTAAATTAAACAAATAAAATAAAAATACTAATCAATTCTATCTTTCAATATCTACCTCCATTGGGCCCCTGATCTAGTTAATTAACACAAAAATTAGATGTATATATTGGTCAAAAACATACATATTTACAACACAATACATACTGTGTGTGAAGCCAGCTGATGCAACCGGAGGTGCTCCACCCATTGTTGACAAAAAAAACCTCCAGCAGGGCTAGCAAACAGCATGGATCCTGGGAGTTATAGTTCAGCTGGAGGGCCACAGGCTGCTTTTATCTGATATATAACAGCAAATCTTGGTTCTATTATCCCCAACAACCACCCAGGGCACAAAATAAACATCTGTTTACAGTATGTACTATTAGCACCTCCACAAACAAGGCCACCACCTTTTTATTAGACATACAAAAAATATATAGCCTAGCTGTCACACATCTCTTTAAAAAGCCATTGCAAAGCCTATTAAATTGTGTAGTAGTACTGTAGTTGTACTGCACCTAAAATATTATATTGATGTGGCTTGGGACTCTAGATAATTTTAATAAATTCATGAGTTAAATTGACCTCAACAGTTTACATTTGAAATTTGCCTTGAATATTTCAAACAGATGACATTGAATTTCTGAACTGAATTAGAGATTGCCATGTGCTGCTGGATAATCGGATGGCAGTGGCAATTTCAAGTAACTGCCTTAAACAAATAGAAACATAACATTTCCTTTTCCCAGATTACAGGATTGAAAAGTAATGACAGTGGTAATGAGGTATCTGTACAGTATGCTCTATGGTCGTTCAATTAGCTATTGAGACTGAAATTGCAATTGTCTCAAAACAGCCACTATTAAAAATCATTTGTGAAGAGCTATCCTGAAAGGGAAAAAGACACCCCTCAATACGATTGCAACCCTGAGTATGCAGTAGCAGAATTGCAATCCATATGCAGAAAACGGGTACCATTGACAGTTGCGATTGACCCAGGGCAACTCGGGCTATCACTAGAATAATGAGAATGCAGCCGTACTGGCACCATGTTTTTAGTTTTAAGTTAATTAGTAAGGATCTATTTTAAATATAATCAATATACAGTACCTCTGTCAGTGGGACTTTTTAGATGCTAAAAAAAATGTCTACTACCAAAACTTTTATGAATTCTATAAGTACATGGGTTATCTATATGGTAGAGATACGGTACCTGCAGGTTGAAGCATGAAGGATCAGTTAACTCAAGTTTAGAACTCAAGAGCACACTAGCAATATTTGGAATTGTTAACTGTACATAGACAAAATATTCTCTAAAGTACACACTGTATGATGTAACAAATGATGCAACAGTCATTCCAATTTCTCTAAATCCCGGAACATATGATATATAGAGTGTAAACACTTTGCAATCTTCTGAAGGATGGCGCAATATATCGTGTCAGAGGATTGTATCCAATTGTTTCTCCTGGACAGCGTATAAATGTTATAAGTGTATCCAGCTTTAGTCACCACAAATATAATAGAATGAACAAAACATTCATGGTTAGTGAACATGTTAATTGGGTAACGGGTGATGGTGGGTAGTGCTGGGGTCACCTATAAACAAAAGTCTAGCACATCAATAATTGCAGATTTTGAAACTATAATCTGCAAGTTTAAGTGAAAGCTAAGAAATAGTGTTTATTTAACATTTGCCATATATTATCTATTCCATTGCACCTTTATTCCCCATATCTTCTTCTACTGCCTTATCACTTCTAACTTTTTCTATAGAAATATATTTATTTTATTTATATTTCTGCATATTTTTCAATAGTATACACACCTCAGCAGATACAGTGCATCCGGAATGTATTTGCAGCAGTTCACTTTTTCCACATTTTGTTATGTTACAGCCTTATTTCAAAATGGAATAAATAAATTTTTCCCCTTTTAATTCTACACACAATACCCCATAATGACAACATAAAAAATATTTTTTGTGTGCAAATTTATTAAAAATATAAAAAAACTAAGAATTCACATGTACATAAGTATTCACAGCCTTTGCTCAATACTTTGTTAATGCACCTTTGGCAGCAATTACAGCCTCAAGTATTTTTCAATATAATGCCACAAGCTTGGCATGCCTATCTTTGGGCAGTTTCACACATTCCTCTTTGCAGCACCTCTCAAGCTCCATCAGGTTGGATGGGAAGCGTTGGTGCACAGCCATTTTCAGATCTCTACAAAGATTTTCAATCGGAGTCAAGACAGGGCTCTCTCTGGGCCACTCAAGGACATTCACAGAGTTGTCCTGAAGACACTCCTTTGATATCTTTGCTGTGTGCTTAGGGTCATTGTCCTGCTGAAAGATGAACCACCACCCCAGTCTGAGTTCAAGAGAACTTTGGAAAAGGTTTTCATCCAGGATGCCTCTGTACATTGTGTAACTCAACTTTCCCTCTATCCTGACTAGTCTCCCAGTTCCTGCTGCTGAAAAACATCCCCACATCATTTTTCTGCCATGACCATGCTTCACTGTAGGGGTGGTATTGGCCTGGTGATAAGCAGTGCCTGGTTTCCTCCAAGCATGACACCTGGTATTTACACCCAAGAGTACAGTCTTTGTCTCATTAGTCCAGAGATCTCTTGATCTGAGAGTCCTTCAAGTGCATTTTGGCAAACTCCAGGTGGGCTGCCATGTGCTTTTTTTTAAAGAACTTTTTATTAAGCAGATCACATAAATTTACATCATACAAATAGCAAAAACAGTTGAACATCGAAATGTAGGCTAGAGACTAATGCATCTGCTGTAAACATACAATAGCATACTGTAAATGTGACCCAATTTTGCAAGGAAGAGAGAGAGCAATATGTGCTTTCTAAAAGACACTAACAAAAAGAGATAAAAGAGAATCGAAAGTGGAGAATGAATAGGAAAGAAGAGTCATAGGAAAGAGAGAGGAGTAGAGCAATTGGGGAGGACTGCTGGTAAATGTTAAAGCAGTGAAACCAGGTAAGTAAATCAGCTACGAAACGGGGATGGGGAATTCTAAATGGTGAGTCAGGTGCCCCAGACTTTATCAAATGACTTAGAGGAATGGTTAATTATACTGGTCATATACTCCATTTTATGAACATACCAGATCCGTGACAAGATTGACTGCATGGGTGACGGAATAGTTTTTTTTCCCAATCTATAGCTATTTGACATGTCATGGCAGTGGAGATATGTCTCAGTAGTTTATTTTGGTGTCTGGAAAGGGTGGGAAGGTTTAGAGGAAGAAGGAAAAATCTAGGGTCAGAAGGGATGGGAACCTCGAATAGGTGCGAGAGGAGGGTGATGACCTCTTGACAAATTGCAGAGATCCAAGGACAGGTCCACCATATATGTAAGAAGGTTCTTTCTTCTGAGCAACGTCTCCAACACCTATCCGAGGGGTCCGGAAACATGGCCTTCAACCCGGAAGGTACATAGTACCACCGGTATAAAAGCTTATAAGTATTTTCTTTAATTTTGACGCAGATGGAACTAGAAGCAGCATTATCCCATATTCCTGACCATTCCTCACAATCTAAGTTGGTTCCCAAATCCGTTTCCCATGCCAACTCATGGGAATCCCATGCAGTGGACTCATCTTCAATAAACAATGTATATATCTTATAGATTAGTCCTCTGGTTGAAGATAGCCCCAAGCAAATAGATTCAAAGGAAGAAAACGGCCATCTTGTCAATGTGGAATTAATCTTGGAATGAAAGTGGCGTATTTGTAGAAAACTGAAAAATTCCATAGCAGGGATTGATGCTTGTTCCTGAATATCCGAAAATTGAGGTAAGATGTCATCAACAGTAATATCATTTAAATACAGAATGTTCCCTGCCTTGCAGACATTGAAAGATAACTTACACGTGCCAGGGGGAAAGTCAGGATTATGAAATAGTTGGATAATGGAAGATGAGCCCGCGGACAGTTTAAATCGCCTGTAAGTAAAATCCCAGATTGCTAGTGAGCAAGAAACTATAGGATGGGAGGACATAGCCTGAGGACGGCAAGTCCTGGGGAGCCACAAGAGGGAGGAGAGCATTAATAAACCCAGCTCCTCAGCCTCAATGTTAAACCAGACCTTCCCTGCATCAGAAGCGCACCACTGCACACATTGCGAGAGTTGCACCGCGTAATAGTATTGCCGGAAATTGGGAATACCCAGCCCGCCACCTTGGGAGGGATGCTGAAGCAATTTCAATTTAATGTGGGGATGTTTTTGAGCCCAAATATATTGGGAAGATTGGAATTGCAAAAATTTGAAGACATAAGGAGGAATATAGAGTGGTAATGTTTGGAATAAATATAATAGCTGGGAAAGTACGTTCATCTTTAAGAAGTTTATCCTACCTATCCAAGAAATAAAGTACCCATACCACACGTGAAGCTCTGATTTAATGTGGTCCAAAATACGGGGATGGTTGGCCTGAAATAATTGATGATGCTGGTGGGGTAAATAAATGCCTAGGTATTTAATTTTCTGTTTATGCAATGTAAAGGAGAATGAAGCTTCCAGAGCATGTTTAGATGAAGCAGGGATATAAAAATCTAGAACTTAAGTTTTATTGGTGTTGATTTTATAACCTGAGTATTAGGAGTATAACTCTATCTTATAGAGGAGAGGTTGTAGAGATCGGGTGGGGTCAGAAAGAGAGATTAGTACATCATCCGCATATAATGCTATTTTGTGTTCTGAGTGACCTGTTGACACACCTGATATGTGAGTATTACAACAAATGTGTGTCACCAGGGGCTCCATAACTATGGCAAATATCAAGGGCAAAAGAGGGTAGCCTTGTCTAGTGTCTTTGGCGATTCTGAAACTAATGGAGGTAACAGTGTTAACAGATACCCTTGCCATCGGGGAGCGATAGAGTGCTGAAACTCCATCGTAGAATTTACCAGAGAATCCCATTTTGCGGATGTGCCATGTGCTTTTTACTAAGGAGAGGCTTCCGTCTGGCCACTCTACCATACAGGCCTGATTGGTGGATTGATGCAGAGATGGTTGTCCTTCTGGAAGGTTCTTCTCTTTCCACAGAGTAATGCTGTAGTTCTCACAGAGTGACCATCAGGTTCTTGGTCACCTTCCTGACTAGGACCATTCTCCTCTGATCGCTCATTTTTTACGGCCGGCCAGCTCTAGGAAGAGTCCTGGTGGTTCCGAACTTATTCCATTTATGGATGATGGAGGCCACTGTTCTCATTGGGACCTTCAAAGCAGAAGATATGTTTCTGTACCCTTCCCCAGATCTGTGCCTCGAGACAATGCTGTCATGGGGGTTTACAGACAATTCCTTTGACTTCATGCTTGGCTTGTGTTAAAACATGCAGTGTCAAGTGTGGGACCTTATATAGACAGGTGTTTGCTTTTCCAAATCATGTCCATGTCCAACTGAATTTACTACAGGGTGTACTCCAATTAAGCTGTAGGAACATCTCAAGGATGATCAGTGGAAACATGGTGCACCTGAGCTCAATTTTGAGCTTCATGGCAAAGGCTGTGAATACTTATGTACATGTGATATCTTATTTTTTTATATTTTTAAAACATTTGCAAAAATCTCAAAAAAACTTTTTTCACATTGTCATTATGGGGTATTGTGTGTAGAATTATGAGGGAAAAATAAATTTGTTCCATTTTGGAATAAGGCTGTAACATAACAAAATGTGGAAAAAGTGAAGCACTGTGAATACTATCCAGATGCACCGTATATAGCTTTGTAATATGTAATATTTTCTATGTGTTTTTAGATGCTCTGTTTTTTAGTAGAATATTTAATGGGTTCATTCCAAACTATTTCTGATTGGAGAATTTTGCACTGCTCTCTGCATTTTAGGTTAGTTTTAAGGTTCTATCTCTTGATGGTTCCACATATACAGCAGCAATTTAAGTTTCTGTAGAACTAGGAAAGTGACAACATGTGTAGGTGTTGCTGGATTAGAAGATTTCCCTGGAACTACTGTTAACTATATGTGAATATTAAAACACAAATAGGTTAGGAAGTCTAGATGCTTCAAAAGCATATAGATTGCAGACTCTATCAACATTCTGGGTGACCCTAAGATTATGCAAATGTGAATATAAAAGTGTTATTGGTAGTGTATATCAAAAGCTCAATATGCCAGAGAATAGTGACTGATAGTATCCGAGCCAATAAAGATCATCCAAACTGTCAGTCATAATGACCTTAGAAAACATGGGACAGGTTGAGTATCCCTTATTCAAAATGCTTGGGACCAGAGGTATTTTGGATATCGGATTTTTCCGTATTTTGGAATAATTGCATACCATAATGATATATCATGGCGATGGGACCCAAGTCTAAGCACAGAATGCATTTATGTTTCCTATACACCTTATACACACAGCCTGAAGGTTATTTTAGCCAATATTTTAATAACTTTGTGTATTAAACAAAGTTTGAGTACATTGACCAATCAAAAAACAAAGGTTTCACTATCTCACTCTCACTCAAAAAAGTCCGTATTTCGGAATATTCCGTATTTTGGAATATTTGGATATGGGATACTCAACCTGTAGTGATTTGTCAAATGAAGCATCACAATTTAATAAACAGAATAAAAAAATCAACAAAATACAAGTAGAGTTTTAATATATGATAGCCAAGTACCCATAGGGAAACTTTACCAGTGGTCAGTATTTAGATATGGATAGCCTTTGTATTAAGGAGCTCATTCTGAGTTGACCGCTAGCTGCCGTTGTTCACAGCGCAGCGATCAGGCTAAAAATCATAATTTCTGTGCATGCACCGCAATGTGCACACCCGAAGTACGGGTACAAAGTCCTTCGTGGTTTTGCACATGTTCTAGCAACATTTTCATTCGCACTGGCCGCTTCAAGAATATTGACAGGAAGGGGGCATTTCTGGGTGTCAACTGACCGTTTTCAGGGAGTGATTAGAAAAACACAGGCATGCCAGGGAAAATGCAGGCATGGCTGGACGGGTGTGTGACGTCAAAAGCCAACCCTCCAATGTTAGACACACAAAGAGTAAGTACAGGGCTGGTCTTGTTTTGCACAAAATGTTTTTGCAGGCGCTCTGCTACACAGGCGTTCGCACTTCTGCGAAGTAAAAATACACTCCCCGGTGGGCGGCGACAATGCATTTGCACGGCTGCTAAAAACTCCTAGGGAGCGATCAACTCGGAATGACCCCCTAAGTGTTTTCTAGTGTGATAAAATATATTACTTTTAATATCCTTAGCTATTTCATTCAGGGTGCTGGGGGAAACCAAATGCCTTTTTTTCTTGCTCAGAAATACCCCTCCCTTTCGAGCACCTGAATGATATCACTAAGCTAATTGAGCATCTACCAATTTATATGTCTGATGTGAGAGGCAGAGAGGTTCCTGCATTAGGAGGAGGTGCAGACCCTGACATGCCACATGGAGCATTATGGGGTTGCTCCAAGGTAGGTAGCTCTTAGCTTAGACATATTGTAGTAAGGATCCATTATCATGTGGCTCCTTGCTGGTTAATATAAGACCCAGATTGGGGTAATGGAGGTGTGAGGTGTGGTGCCTCTGGACTGGCTGAGCTGGATGGCTTTAGTGTTTCATACCTTTACATTCTATTAACACTTTTCACTTATTAATTTTTTACCACTATTTCTCTATTTTAATTACATTTCATGTTTGTATCACCCTCTCTATAGCTTCGGCTTCCTAAATACTATTTATTAACACTATAGTTTTTTCACTGGTATGCTACGCTGGGCTTTCTGGCTTATGCTGGTATTTTGGGGTGCCAAACCCTGCACCTAGATATAGCGCTAGGGACCCCAAATATACAGAGATGCCTTGATGCGGCTTTGGGGCTTAACTACACATTTGCACAAATATGTGTAACGAAGATCTCTGAATTCTATTATTATGTGGGATTTATATCTGGTTACTGTTATCATTCAGGGTGCTGGGGGAAACCAAATGCCTTTTTTTCTTGCTCAGAAATACCCCTCCCTTTCGAGCACCTGAATGATATCACTAAGCTAATTGAGCATCTACCAATATATATGTCTGTTGTGAGAGGCAGAGAGGTTCCTGCATTAGGAGGAGGTGCAGGCCCTGACATGCCACATGGAGCATTATGGGGTTGCTCCAAGTTAGGTAGCTCTTAGCTTAGACATATTGTAGTAAGGATCCATTATCATGTGCTCCTTGCTGGGTAATATTAGACCCAGATTGGGGTAATGGAGGTGTGAGGTGTAGTGCCTCTGGACTGGCTGAGCTGGATGGCTTTAGTGTGGCATACCTTTACATTCTATTAACACTTTTCACTTATAAATTTTTTACCACTATTTCTCTATTTTAGTTACATTAGATGTTTGTATCACCCTCTCCATAGCTTCGGCTTCCTAAATACTAATTTATTAACACTATAGTTTTTTTCACTGGAATGCTACGCTGGGCTTTCTGGCTTTTGCTGGTGTTTTGGGGTGCCACACCCTGCACCTAGATATAGCGCTAGGGACCCCAAATATACAGAGACGCCTTGATGCGGCTTTGGGGCTTAACCACACATTTGCGCAAATATGTGTAACGAAGATCTCTGAATTCTATTATTATGTGGGATTTATATCTGGTTACTGTTATCATTCAGGGTGCTGGGGGAAAACAAATGCCTTTTTTTCTTGCTATCCTCACCATCCCAGGGCAGTGGATGGGGAGTTGATAGTGAATTGTGTAAAAATAAGAATAAATATTGTCTTTTACAGTGGAACTACAGGACTCCCTTGCATGTTGGTGCAGTATTGCATGGCGTTTACTGATGGGACTCCTTTAGCTGGACTTCACCAGTGCGTCAAAGCTGGGTGGTGTATTGTTTAATATGCCTATTATTCCGGACTCTGGCTCCACCATCAATGTTGGCACACATCACCAGCCCAAATTGGTATGAACATAAAAGAAAAAACTGTTCCTTTGTTTGTTGTGCTTTATAACTGTATGCACTTGAAACACTTTATTAGATATATGTGTTTTTGCTATGGTCACTGAAGCACTTTTTACGTATGTATTTGTTTAACTAAATTAAACTTTTTGGATTTTATTTCTGGAAGTTATGTCATATATTTAATATGGACATGAAAACACAATTTTTTTGCACTTTATTGTGAATAATCACTGTCCTTCAGAAAGGTGCGCTATCTTGTATTATGCAATCACTTTCTAGCTATACATTATAAGGGTATGCAGATAATATAATGCTAGTTGGGATCCCGGCATTCAGGATCCCAATGCCGGAATCCAGACAGGTGGCTAATGCTGCCATCAGAATCCCGACCGCCACCCCATATTCCCACTGGGATGGTGGGTCCATGCCATTACCTGAGTGGAGTATGTGAATATCGATAAAGTATGCATGCGCACCAAACGGGAAAAAAAACAATACGCATGCGTCAAAACGCATTATGTGAAGCAGTCTGACATGTGTGCGTATGCACAGTGGTATGCACAGCAACACGTACACAAGTACAGGGAATGGGACAACTTGTAGTGTGTCTCCATAATATGCACGCAGAGCTAGGAATGAAAGGCGTGTCATGGGCAGTGGAAGGGCGTTCTCTACAGAAAACGTACATCAGTACAAGCGTCCTCACACATATTAAACAGCAAAACAACCCTTTTACTAGTGTAAGGCTAACCTCACGCAGAGTATATTAGCAAATCTCTGTAGGACAAATACAGTACAATGGGTAAACATTGTTAGTCTGCCCCTATAAACTAGTTGAGCAGGTTTACAGTAAGCAAGTATTCTGATCACTGATTAAAAAGCAATCATTGTTTGCAATACAAACATTAGCTTCTCAGCCCCCCCAAAAAAAACACATATACAGTAGGTTAAATGTTTTTTTCCAAAACATACCAGTGTTTTCAATAAAAATTAAGCTTTTTTTGTAAACTAATAATTCTAAAATAACATTTCTGCAAATATTACTTTTTTTTCTTTTTAAGTGAGATCTATCTGGAGAAATACAAACCAAATGATAAATAAAAATCGCCTGAATATGCACAAATACACAAAACACAAACAATGTTAAATAAGCATTCATCTGCATAAAAATTAGTTTCCTAATGTGTAATTTTTTGTAACATAATTTTGTTTTTATTTCCTTTTTATTTCTCATATTTTTTTTGGGCTGCATCACATTCTCGCCAACTGGATGTTGCCTTCGACTATGTACCACATTGGTAGACACAGTATTGTTTGCTGCTGAGACAATCCTTTACTGGTGGGTGCTGCACTGGAAGAGGCAGGTTGTACAGGGGCAGATTCATGCATCCTGAAATTTAATCTAAAGGCATTGGCAACATTTTGTCCTATATGGCACACACTTTTACTTGCGTTCTTGTTTTGAATTTCGTACGCATTTGTTACAGTGTGCGTTTGTCCGCACTCGCAATATACATCACTGGGTGTGTCTTTATTTTATGTTTTTGTGTGTTGGATGTAAAATCACATTGTGGGAGGTTGCATAATTGTCTTTGGTATTATGTGTATATGCATTTGCATTACGTTGGCATGTAATTTCGTCCATCTCTGAATCTGCCCCTAAGTGCTAAGATAATTTGTGAGGCTTTTTTTGCTCTAAGTGTGGCTGCTAGCAGAGAGTCCGATTTGTAACTTTTTTCATAAAATATTTGATTCCAGCGACGAAAAGGAATTCTCTGTACGCTCGGCTAAAAGAGACTGAAGCTCACCTCTGATACCCTGGAGCTATCTATGTGGAGAGTGTGACTGTTTATGAATTTGCTCAAGTTGCTCCAACTGAGTGGTGAGTACCACAATTCTCTCATTCTGATGCTTCTTTCTATCTGTGGCATATTTATTCATCACCCCTCCAATAACTGCCTTGTATGCTTCCCAGATTGTAGGGAAAGGAACATCATCAGTGACATTAATAGCAAAATAATCTTCTGTCTGAGACCTGAGATAGTCTTTAAAGTGAGGGATATGGAGAAGGGTTTTATTCAACCTCCACATGGGGCGACCTCCTTGGGAGTGCAGGGGGTCAATAGAGCCCAAAACAATAGAGTGATCAGACCAGACAGTAGTGATGATGTCTACTTTCATTAAGATTTGTAACAATCCACTATAACCTAGAATCATATCAATTCATGAGTATGATCCATGAGTGTTAGAAAAAAAGTGTATTCCCTGGAAGTCTGGTAATGCACCCGCCAAGTATCAAAAAGACCAGCCTCGGCCTCATGCTTCTGGAATTTACCTTGTGGGCAACAGGGGAGAGGAGAGTGGCGTGGGCCACTTCTATCTAATTCTGATGACAAAATGGAATTAAAGTCCCCACCAACCAGGAGAATACCTCTGCGAGAAGTTTGTAGTTCAGCAAAAAGTGAATAAAAAAAAAACCTTGGCCAGCATTGGGGGCATATAAATTCACATACATATAGAAGGGATTATTTTCTTATTTTATATATATATATATATATATATATGTATATATATATACATACACACTATTGTGGAGTGAAAAGAACCACTTTGGCTTTATTCAAAACTCTTTGCTAGAGTTCATAATTCCATGTGCCTCCCATTACCAGAGGCAGTCAGCTATCAACACTAGGTTTGGGGTTATCATTTAGACACAGTCTTTCTTTAGACTAAGTGTTATTACTCAATCCCAACTGCTACTCAGCATCAGGGTTCTGGTAGTGTCACCAGAACTCTTATTTTGACCATGTACTATCCTGGCTCCATAATAGATGGGTTGGACACCTGTCACTATTTTGTCTGCAATTAATTAGACCCAGGCATTTTGCAGCAGTGCCAATGCTTCAATAAGATCAGTGAAAGTACAGTAGGCAATATCACTGTTCACTGCAATTTAGCAGGATAGCCGATTATCAGTGGTAATTTAACACTGCTAATGGATTCCCGCAGGGCTATCTTATTAGCCCCGATGCTGGTGTCGCTTATCCATGATGTCAGCATTTATCAGGGATTATAATCCCCATTAAGAGACCATTTGTTTTGTGATAACACATGAGTCCAGATACTTATTCCGGATCCCATGTGTTATCAGCTGAAAATTGGGCATTTTCAGCCGATAAAAAAGGGTTGTAATTGGATTGCTCAATAATGACCCATAGCAATCAATTAGCTTTGAGGAAACATTTATCAAGAATATTCTAGAAAATGATAGGTAGATGTTGATTGGTTGCTATGGGCAACTTCTCCACTGGCCCACTTCTTTACTCTGTTAACTGCTTCAAACACCTTCCACAAAATACCTATAAATCAATAGTTTTAAGGTTATTTTCCCTCTATTGGTGCATATAAACTGCAGGATACATCAAAGGGTACCTTTATTTTCTTTATTATTCATAATTTTGTTATCTAGCTTGCTGCAACAGAAAATATAGTTGGTTCACTTTAATTAAAACAAAATATTACTGAGAGTATCAAACAGAAAGAAAATAGAAAATGCAAAACTGTCTGCAACAATATTCATCTCATGACAAATTAATGTTGTAATACATTTTGCCCGTGGTCAATGTTTCTACTGCTTACATTTAGCTAGATGTAATTCCATAAACATATCACATTAAGTCGAGATCTGGATGAAACATATGGATGAGACTTAAATCAACCTGACCATATGTAAGCTAAAATATCCAGTTACACCAATTTCATGATTCAAACCTGTACCTGTAATATATGAGAGACTGTGTGACTTTGTAGAGTGGTGAATACATCACCAGGGCCATAGGCTTTTGCAAAGATTTTGTCACCTATTATATTTTATTCTATATTACAGTATGTCTTACTTTTACTCCATTAATTCATAACCTTCCGCAAATGGAACACACAAATGGCCTTTGATTCAACAGACCATTTATGATCATTTTAGGTGCTGGATACATATTGCAATCCAATTAGTATTGTCAGTATGCAAAAAAGAACAAGTATGTCCAATATAATCAATAAGAAGCAAGTGTCAAAGAGAAAAGCCTAGATCAAAGCGCCATTTGTGCAGTTTTCACTGCAATGAGGCACTTCACTATAAATGTATTGCAGGGATCCTTTCATACATCATGATCAAGATTTCTGCTGATTTTTGTTTTCTGCAAAATTCTGAATAAAAATTGAACCTGCAGATTCACTTTGTCCCCTTAGATCTATTTATAAAGTATGTGCTTTTAATGGCTTTTATTCAATCAGTTTTCCTCCAGAAATAATTTGCCTACTTAGACTATCAATTACTTTCTATGGGAAAACTGCTATTATTGATAGATTTAGAGAAAAAGATGGTTCTCAGCATTCAGGGACATTACCAAGGTAAAATGAAAATTATTTTTGTTCAGCGGTTTTATTGGTTATTTATATTTTGTAACTATTTATTATTTTCTGTATATTTATATAATGGTTGTAATTACTGAACCTGTATTAGAAGATCTAATATATTGTATACCTTTGCAATATAAAAGAATTTTTTTGGATATTTAGAAAAATATGGTCTAGAATAACAAGCCCAAGCCTGGCTTATGTTGCTGTCTGGAATATGTCTCTCACTTAGGGGGTCATTCCGAGTTGATCGCTCGCTGCCGTTTTTCGCAGCATAGCGATCAGGCTAAAATCCGGCTGTTCTGCGCATGCGTATGGGCCACAGGGCGCACACGCCAAGTAATTTCACACAAAACTAAGCAATTTTACACAGGGTCGAGCTACTCTTTTCAGTCGCTCTGCTGATCGGTTTGTGATTGACAGGAAGTGGGTGTTTCTGGGCGGAAACTGACCGTTTTCCGGGAGTGTGCTAAAAAATGCAGGCGTGTCAGGGTAAAAATGCAGGAGTGGCTGGGGAAACGGGGGAGTGGCTGGCCGAACGCAGGGCGTGTTTATGACATCAAAGCAGGAACTAAACGGACTGAGGTGATCGCAAGTAGGTCTGGAGCTACTCAGAAACTGCAGCAAAATATTTTCAAGCAGTTCTGCTTATCTTTCATTCGCAATTCTGCTAAGCTAAGATATACACCCAGAGGGCGGCGGCCTAGCGTTTGCAATGCTGCTAAAAGCAGCTAGCGAGCGATCAACTTGGAATGAGGGCCTTAGTGCTTATTCATTATCATGGACTGAGTTGTAGTGATGGATAAAAAAGTGCAGAAGCATTTCAGCATTGCATTGGTTGGGGAACAGATACTCTGAAAAGCAACTGTCCAATGAGGTCTAACAATGAAACTTTTACTGCAGAGCAGTCTGTGTCAGGGACGGACTGGGGCTGTATAAGAGCACTCACATTGATGTGGCTGTGCGCGCGGAGCTGCTCATCCAGCCCCTGTCTCCATGTGTCGGGCAGCCGAGCAGTGCACCAGGAGGATGTGTTGCTTGGCCAGCCTGTCGGCCACCAGCCCTTCTGGCATTTGCCTTGGTCTGTGTGCAGATAACCACAGCATTCTGGAGAAATGTAGAAGTGTATCTTTACTAGCTGCAGTCATTCCGAACAATGGCTGCAGAGGCACTTCTTCTATTACAAACAGTTCCTATATAACAAGTGGGTGGTGATGATGCAACTACCACCTACCACATACAATATACACCTACAGCCCCCTTTCCAACATAAAGAACTCTAAATAGCTGTGTGAGTGTAAGACATTGTGACAAGTATGGAATTCAGGGACAATGTGCAACAAGGAACAAACATAAACTAAAAAAAGGGAGGTTAAGTAACATAGTCCTGGAATTTTGAATTATGCCTCGATATTCTCTCAGGCCTTGCGAAAAATAAAGAGGCTAATGGCATCTCCGGTGTCTGAATAAACTCACTATTTATTTTATAGAAAGTAACATGACTCTGAGGAAGGCTGCTATTGGGTGAAACGTGTTGGTTGAACTGGGGTACCCATACAGAGAAGCAGGAGAAGCTGTGCACCCGGTCTCAGCAGCCACCCTGACCTTAGGATCTTCAGATCCAATGGTGCCCGGCAAGAGTGGAGAAAGGAAGCAATGGCAGCAAGTCACAAACTATAGTTGACTATTACAGCTAAGACAGAAAGCTTACACTGCAGACAGGCATGGGAATACACACTGTACAAGGTACCTTATGCACATGAACATAGCAATACCCCTACAGTACTGTATATTCACTTCAAGGGGGACATTCCGAGTTGATCGCTAGCTGCTGTTGTTCGCTGCATAGTGATCAGTGAAAAAAACGGCTAATCAGTGCATGCGTATGCACCGCAATATATCTTCTATCCCTTACCACCCTTCCCCTTCCATCTTACCAACTCTGACATCTTTCTCCATGTATCTGGTGAGGAAGTCATGGCCCTCATCCGATCCTCACCCCCTCCACCTTCCCACTTGACCCTATCCTCTCCTGCCTCCTCTGCTACCTCTCTCTCTCTGCCTGCTCCCATCTTGCCCACCTACTTAATCTTTCCCTCTCATCAGGCACTGTCCCCTCTGCCTTCAAGCATGTACTCGTCTCCCCTATTCTTAAAAAACCTACCCTTGACAATGTGGACCACATTCTCCTTCTGCAAATCCTTCACTTCCTTGGTCTATGTGATACTACCCTCTCCTGGCTGTCCTCCTACCTCTCTGACTGTTCCCTCTCTGTCTACTCTCATGGCTTCACCTCCATCCCACTTCCACTAACTGTAGGTGTCCCCCAAGGCACTGTTCTTGGTCATCTCCTTTCCTTTCTCTATACATCCACTTTAGGAGAACTAATTTGCTCTCTTGACTTACAATTAGTGATGAGCAGGTTCGGTTCCTCGGGATCCGAACTCCCCGAACTTCACCCATTTTTGCACGGTTCCGAGCAGACTCGGATCCTCCCGCCCTGCACTGTCCTACTATATATAGTAGTAGGACAGTGCATAATTTTGCTGACCACCAGTATATAATATATAGCAGTACGGTACAGTAGGCCACTGCTCTACCTATCTCTGTGTCGTCAAGTATACTATCCATCCATACCTGTGGTGCATTTAAGTTTTTGTGCGCAGTATATATATAGTAGTAGGACAGTGTATAATTTTGCTGACCACCAGTATATAATATATAGCAGTACGGTACAGTAGGCCACTGCTCTACCTACCTCTGTGTTGTCAAGTTTACTATCCATCCATACCTGTGGTGCATTTAAGTTTTTGTGCGCAGTATATATATATAGTAATAGGACAGTGCATAATTTTGCTGACCACCAGTATATAATATATAGCAGTATGGTACAGTAGGCCACTGCTCTACCTACCTCTGTGTCATCAAGTATACTATCCATCCATACCTGTGGTGCATTTAAGTTTTTGTGCGCAGTATATATATAGTAGTAGGACAGTGCATAATTTTGCTGATCACCAGTATATAATATATAGCAGTACGGTACAGTAGGCCACTGCTCTACCTACCTCTGTGTCGTCAAGTATACTATCCATCCATACCTGTGGTGCATTTAAGTTTTTGTGCGCAGTTTATATATAGTAGTAGGACAGTGCATAATTTTGCTGACCACCAGTATATAATATATAGCAGTACGGTACAGTAGGCCACTGCTCTACCTACCTCTGTGTCGTCAAGTATACTATCCATCCATACCTGTGGTGCATTTAAGTTTTTGTGCGCAGTATATATATAGTAGTAGGACAGTGCATAATTTTGCTGAACACCAGTATATAATATATAGCAGTATGGTACAGTAGGCCACTGCTCTACCTACATCTGTGTCGTCAAGTATACTATCCATCCATACCTGTGGTGCATTTAAGTTTTTGTGCGCAGTATATATATACAGTAGTAGGCCATTGCTATTGATATATTACTGGCATATAATTCCACACATTAAAAATTGGAGAACAAAAATGTGGAAGGTAAAATAGGGAAAGATCAAGATCCACTTCCACCTCGTGCTGAAGCTGCTGCCACTAGTCATGGCCGAGACGATGAAATGCCATCAACGTCATCTGCCAAGGCCGATGCCCAATGTCATAGTAGAGAGCATGTAAAATCCAAAAAACAAAAGTTCAGTAAAATGACCCAAAAATCTAAATTAAAAGCATCTGAGGAGAAGCGTAAACTTGCCAATATGCCATTTACGACACGGAGTGGCAAGGAACGGCTGAGGCCCTGGCCTATGTTCATGGCTAGTGGTTCAGCTTCACATGAGGATGGAAGCACTCATCCTCCTGCTAGAAAACTTAAAAGAGTTAAGATGGCAAAAGCACAGCAAAGAACTGTGCGTTCTTCTAAATCACAAATCCCCAAGGAGAGTCCAATTGTGTCGGTTGCGATGCCTGACCTTCCCAACACTGGACGGGAAGAGGTGGTGACTTCCACCATCTGCACGCCCCGTGCAAGTGCTGGAAGGAGCACCCGCAGTCCAGTTCCTGATAGTCAAATTGAAGATGTCAGTGTTGAAGTACACCAGGATGAGGATATGGGTGTTGCTGATGCTGGGGAGGAAATTGACAAGGTGGATTCTGATGGTGAGGTGGTTTGTTTAAGTCAGGCACCCGGGGAGACACCTGTTGTCCGTGGGACGAATATGGCCATTGACATGCCTGGTCAAATTACAAAAAAAATCACCTCTTCGGAATTATTATTACAGAAATGGGGACAACTGGTGTCAAGCCGTGTGTTGCCTTTGTCAAGCTGTAATAAGTAGGGGTAAGGACGTTAACCACCTAGGAACATCCTCCCTTATACGACATCTGGAGCGCATTAATCAGAAGTCATTGAAAAGTTCAAAAACTTTGGGTGACAGCGGAAGCAGTCCACTGCCAACTAAATCCCTTCCTCTTGTAACCAAGCTCCTGCAAACCACACCACCAACTCCCTCAGTGTCAATTTCCTCCTTAGACAGGAAAGCCAATAGTCCTGCAGGCCATGTCACTGTGAAGTCTGACGAGTCCTCTCCTACCTGGAATTCCTCCGATACATCCTTGAGTGTAACGCCTACTGCTGCTGGCGCTGCTGTTGTTGCTGCTGGGAGTCGATCATCATCCCAGAGGGGAAGTCGGAAGACCACTTGTACTGTCCAACAGTCCTTTGCGAGGAAGATGAAATATCACAGCAGTCATCCTGCTGCAAAGTGGATAACTCAGGCCTTGGCAGCCTGGGTGGTGAAAAACGTTTTCCGGTATTCACCGTTAATTCACAGGGAACTAGAGAACTGATTGAGGTACTGTGTCCCCGGTACCAAATACCATCTAGGTTCCATTTCTCTAGGCAGGCGATACCGAAAAATGTACACATACGTCAGAAAAAGAGTCACCAGTGTCCTAAAAAATGCAGTTGTACCCAATTTCCACTTAACCACGGACATGTGGAGCAGGGCAGACTCAGGACTATATTACTGTGACAGCCCACTCAGTAGATGTATTGCCTCCCGCAGCAATAACAGCAGCGGTGGCACCAGTAGCAGCATCTCGCAAACGCCAACTCGTTCCTAGGCAGGCTACGCTTTTTATCACCGCTTTCCATAAGAGGCACACAGCTGACAACCTCTTACTGAAACTGAGGAACATCATCGCGGAATGGCTTACCCCAATTGGACTCTCCTGGGGATTTGTGACATCGGACAATGCCACCAATATTGTGCGTGCATTACATGTGGGCAAATTCCAGCACGTCCCATGTTTTGCACATACATTGAATTTGGTGGTGCAGAATTATTTAAAAAACGACAGGGGCGTGCAAGAGATGCTGTCGGTGGCCCGAAGAATTGCGGGCCACTTTCGGCATTCAGCCACCGCGTGCCGAAGACTGAAGCACCAGCAAACACTCCTGAACCTGCCCCACCATCAGCTGAAGCAAGAGGTGGTAACAAGGTGGAATTCAACCCTCTATATGCTTCAGAGGATGGAGGAGCAGCAAAAGGCCATTCAAGCCTATACAGCTACCTACGATATAGGCAAAGGAGGGGGAATGCACCTGACTCAAGCGCAGTGGAGAATGATTTCAACGTGGTGCAAGGTTCTGCAACCCTTTGAACTTGCCACACGTGAAGTCAGTTCAGACACTGCCAGCTTGAGTCAGGCCATTCCCCTCATCAGGCTTTTGCAGAAGAAGCTGGAGAGATTGAAGGAGGAGCTAAAACAGAGTGATTCCGCTAGGCATGTGGGACTTGTGGATGGAGCCCTTAATTCGCTTAACCAGGATTCACGGGTGGTCAATCTGTTGAAATCAGAGCACTACATTTTGGCCACCGTGCTCGATCCTAGATTTAAAACCTACATTGTATCTCTCTTTCCGGCAGACACAAGTCTGCAGAGGTTCAAAGACCTGCTGGTGAGAAAATTGTAAAGTCAAGCGGAACGTGACCCGTCAACAGCTTCTCCTTCACATTCTCCCGCAACTGGGGCTGCGAGGAAAAGGCTAAGAATTCCGAGCCCACTCGCTGGCGGTGATGCAGGACAGTCTGGAGTGAGTGCTGACATCTGGTCCGGACTGAGGGACCTGCCAACGATTACTGACATGTCGCCTACTGTCACTGCATATGATTCTGTCACCATTGAAAGAATGGTGGAGGATTATATGAGTGACTGCATCCAAGTAGGCACGTCAGACAGTCCGTACGTATACTGGCAGGAAAAAGAGGCAATTTGGAGGCCCTTGCAGAAACTGGCTTTATTTTACCTAAGTTTCCCCCCCTCCAGTGTGCACTCCGAAAGAGTGTTTAGTGCAGCCGCTCACGTTGTCAGCAATCGGCGTACGAGGTTACTTCCACAAAATGTGGAGAAGATGATGTTCATCAAAATGAATTATAATCAATTCCTCCGTGGAGACATTCACCTGCAATTGCCTCCAGAAAGTACACAGGGACCTTAGATGGTGGATTCCAGTGGGGACGAATTAATAATCTGTGAGGAGGGGGATGTACACAGTGAAAGGAGTGAGGAATCGGACGATGAGGAGGAGGTGGACATCTTGCCTCTGTAGAGCCAGTTTGTGCAAGGGGAGATTGATTGCTTCTTTTTTGGTGGGGGCCCAAACCAACCAGTTATTTCAGTCACAGTCGTGTGGCAGACCCTGTCGCTGAAATGATGGGTTTGTTAAAGTGTGCTTATCCTGTTTATACAACGTAAGGGTGGGTGGGAGGGCCCACGGACAATTCCATCTTGCACCTCTTTTTCTTTCATTTTTCTTTGCATCATGTGCTGTTTGGGGACTATTTTTTTAAGTGCCATCCTGTCTGACACTGCAGTGCCACTCCTAGATGGGCCAGGTGTTTGTGTCGGCCACTTGGGTCGCTTAGCTTAGTCACACAGCTACCTCATTGCACCTCTTTTTTTCTTTGCATCATGTGCTGTTTGGGGACAATTTTTTTAATCTGCCATCCTGTCTGACACTGCAGTGCCACTCCTAGATGGGCCAGGTGTTTGTGTCGGCCACTTGGGTCGCTTAGCTTTGTCACACAGCTACTTCATTGCGACTCTTTTTTTCTTTGCATCATGTGCTGTTTGGGGACAATTTTTTTTAATCTGCCACCCTGTCTGACACTGCAGTGCCACTCCTAGATGGGCCAGGTGTTTGTGTCGGCCACTTGGGTCTCATAGCTTAGCCATCCAGCGACCTTGGTGCACTTCTTTTTTTTTTCATCATGTGCTGTTTGGGTACTATTTTTTTGATGTGCCATCCTGTCTGACACTGCAGTGCCACTCCTATATAGGCCAGGTGTTTGTGTTGGCCACCTGGGTCGCTTAGCTTAGTCACACAGCTACCTCATTGCGCCTCTTTTTTTCTTTGCATCATGTGCTGTTTGGGTACTATTTTTTTGAAGTGCCATCCTGTCTGACACTGCAGTGCCACTCCTATATAGGCCAGGTGTTTGTGTTGGCCACTTGGGTCGCTTAGCTTAGTCACACAGCTACCTCATTGCGCCTCTTTTTTTCTTTGCATCATGTGCTGTATGGGGACTATTTTTTAATCTGCCATCCTGTCTGACACTGCAGTGCCACTCCTAGATGGGCCAGGTGTTTGTGTCGGCCACTTGGGTCGCATAGCTTAGCCATCCAGCGACCTTGGTGCACTTCTTTTTTTCTTTGCATCATGTGCTGTTTGGGGACTATTTTTTTGAAGTGCCATCCTGTCTGACACTGCAGTGCCACTCCTAGATGGGCCAGGTGTTTGTGTCGGCCACTTGGGTCGCTTAGCTTAGCCTTCCAGCGACCTTGGTGCACCTCTTTTTTTCTTTGCATCATGTGCTGTTTGGGGACTATTTTTTGAAGTGTCATCCTGTCTGACACTGCAGTGCCACTCCTAGATGGGCCAGGTGTTTGTGTCGGCCACTTGGGTCGCTTAGCTTATCATCCAGCGACCTCGGTGCAAATTTTAGGACTAAAAATAATATTGTGAGGTGTGAGGTGTTCAGAATAGACTGGAAATGAGTGGAAATTATGGTTATTGAGGTTAATAATACTATGGGATCAAAATGACCCCCAAATTCTATGATTTAAGCTGTTTTTGAGGGGTTTTTGTAAAAAAACACCCGAATCCAAAACACACCCGAATCCGACAAAAAAATTTCAGGGAGGTTTTGCCAAAAACGCGTCCGAATCCAAAACACGGCCGCAGAACCGAATCTAAAACCAAAACACAAAACCCGTAAAATGGCCGGTGCACATTACTACTTACAATATCATCTCTATGCTGATGGTACTCAAATCTACCTTTCCTCCACTGACCTCTCTCCTGCTCTCCTCACTTGTGTATCCAACTGTCTCTCTGCTATTTTTGGATGTCCCAGCGCTTTTTTAGACTTAACATGTCTATGACTGAGCTGATCATCTTCCCACCCTCCCGCACAACCTCACCTCCCACAATTTCATAATCTATAGATGGCACTATTATCTCATCTAGCTCCCAAGTGCACTGTCTTAGAGTAATCCTTGGCTCCTCCCTCTCCTTCAAACCACATATTCAGCACCTATCACAAACCTGTCATTTTCATCTCAAAAATACTTCCAGGATCAGACCCTTTCTCACCCAGGATGCCACTAAGACCCTTATCCACCCACTGGACATCTCCAGACTGGACTACTGTAATCTCCCCCTGACTGGTATCCCTAAGACATACATCTCTTTACTCTAATCTATCCCCAATGCTGCTGCCCGGGTCATCTTCCTCACCAAACGCACTACATCCACCTTCCCTCTTTTACTAGACCTTCACTGGCTCTCCTTCCCCTTCAGAATCCATTTCAAGCTTCTTACATTCACTTACAAAGCCCTTACCCACTCCTGTCCCAGTTACATCTCTGACCTTATCTCCCTTTACACTCCCACCCGTCCTTTACGCTCTGCTAATGCATGCCACCTCTCCTGTCTTCTGATTACCTCCTCCCACTCCTACCTCCGAGATTTTGCATGTGCTGCTCCCTTTTTCTGGAATTCTCTACCTCTCCCTCCAGACTCTCCGCCTCTCTACAAAACTTCAAACGGGCTCTCAAGACAAACTTCTTCACTAAACCCAGCCTTCTCTCATCCTAAGCCATCTGTGGCTCATGCTTACTTTCTACCCCATCTGTCTCATGCCTGTCTGTGTGCCCCTCCCCTTTAGAATGTAAGCTCTCACGAGCAGGGTCCTTATCCCTCATGTGCTTTTATGTCTCTTACTTAACTTATCTTCTTTTCAATGCTCCCCTTGATGGCAACAAATCCTTCGGTTTTCTGCCACCCTGATACTTATTTCAGTGCTGTTTACTGATGCAGCTATGTTTATATACCCTGTACATGTCCTAAATTGTTTTGAACTGTAAGTCACTGTCTTCATGTTTTGCTTATTTGTTTACTCTGTAATTGGGTGCTGCGGATCCCATGTGGTGCCATGTAAATAAATAATAACAATAAAGAATATATAGAAGTTTAAACAAAAATTCCTTTAAACATGCCCTTATTGGGCAGTGCCAGGGTAAACTATCCTCTTTAAGTTATCTATATCAAGTATAAGGGGAAACCCTTGATACACAAATTAGCCCTAAAGGCAGCATCCTACACTACATGCAGGGAGCAGTGCAGGTTTTCCTACATTCCCCAGTTAGATGGAATAAATAAACACTAGCTACCACAGATATTAAATAATCTTGGATAAACTAGTGTTGTACTGTATATCCACACTGTTTTTGAAGATGTTATACATTATATACACCATTGCTAAAGGGAGGCTGATACTGAGTGATATGCTAGTTGGTGTATCCTGCATATTTTCACACTGCACATACTCAGAATGCAAACACATGCAATATGCAATTGTAGAGATGACTGCATTCAGGCATGTATCAGCCCTTTTGAATAGAGATGTAGCATTGTAGTAAGAAAGTCTTCCCACAATGTACAGTAAGAGCCCAAGAGCACACGAGACTGCAAAACACATGTAAAGTTCTCATTCAGAGGATAAATTAAAACATAAAAATATTAATTTTACCTATTTTAAAGCATTCTTCCAATCTGGTGGGCTGTCCCCTTCTCTGTCACAACTCTCTATGTTGGCACTGCTTGCTTTTTTTAGACCAACTGAGTAGCCTCGACCAAGTGATCTTTCCATGTTCACATGGCATAAGCTTTGACAACATGGAAACTCTTTGAAATTGTCCCCCCTATTACAGCATATGGGATAGTGGGTGAGTCCACTTGACATTAGGGGATCATTAGTTCATCACCAGTACCATAACTGAACTACTGTACATTCAAAACTAAATATAAACCTTTGGGTAACTGGAAACTATTATTCTAGATGCTAAAACATGACAGCAATAACTGCAAATATAGGTCACCTGACAATGCACTGCAAGATATCCTGCTTTCTTACATTTGATTGGGGTGAGACATCACTTACATCAAATAAATGCTTTATAATATAATGTACTTTTTAATAAAATACATTTCACTATTATATGTTGTTAAAAAGTCTTACATATTTACAAATCAAAACGTTCATACCCCTTGTTGTTCTATAAAATTGTTCCTCATTGTGCTATACTCACAACACTCTGCATGAGTCTAGCCTATAAATGATAAAATAAATATCACACTTGGAGCACACAGCTATTTGAAACATACAAGTTGGCTTATATAAAATAACTACTAAAAACTTTAAGACCATACATGCTTGTTTCATGAAATTATTGGACTAGAATAGAATATAGAAGAATTTGAGATAAAATTGTACTTATGACAATAAATACAATCTAATATCTATCCATCTATCTATCTATCTATCTATCTATCTATCTATCTATCTATCTATCTATCTATCTATCTATCTATCTATCTATCTCTATCTACATCTCTCTGCAGTATCTAGAAATTATCTTTTATGGTTAATGGCCCTTTAAGATTCAAAACAAGGTAACATTTAAGGGTTTATTGGACTTCATTAACATAAGATGCTTGACTTTAACAGTTCAATATACTGTATGTATATATATATATATATATATATATATATATATATATACTGTATTTTGAATTGCATAATGTAAGCTTTTCATTATGTTAACACATCATTTATTTCAAGAGGAAAGACAGTTTTATTTTTATAAAAGTAAATGCGGAGAAACATTTTTCATACCATGTTGACGTAAACTAATTAAATATATGCAGCAATAAAGATACATTTACATTTTTTATACCAATGCACAAATTAGAAATATTTACACCCATATCAGTCTGTCTTTATTGTACATTTCCAAATCTTAAAATTCAAACTGATCAATCTAGATTAAAAATAAAACAATTCCTTCATTTGTGTATAATGTTTCATATGCGCTGAAGCAGTATGTAAACAGAGTATTTGGCATTTTTATTAGGATGTGGAACTCAGTCATTTCCTTTGCAACAACATCTCATAAACTATTTTGACAGTCTAATAAACTATAAAAAGCTGTGGTAAAAACTGGCTCAGAATGTTATAACCGTACAAAATGGAAAGAGCACGAAAAAAACATCTATCACTGGGATTATTATCACTGTTGTCATAGCAACATAGTTGCAAAGGCAATATCTCCATGGTTCTGCTGTTTGTTATCATCCTTCTTGATTTTACATCATTGAAATTGTAGTAATTACACTCTGCCTGATGAAAAATGCATGCTGTCATGGCAACTAAGTCAAATATTCTTAATCATTTCACCTCTTCAATCTAAAATATAATTGTTTGTCAGTAAAATAGGTTATACTGACGGCTTCTACATAATTATGATTGCCTTAAGTGTTTCAAAAATGTACTCTTAAGTTTAAAGCTTTAAGATAAAACACAGTAATAGCCTGCTACAGAAAACAAAGGCTTATTATAAAAAGAAATCATGTTTTGAAATAACTTCTGTTATTTCTAAAGATTATATTATAAACAATTTTATAATTGTACTTCAATATTTATGTTATATAGGCATTTGTATTCAGACACAGTGGAACTGTAGTTGTAGGTTTCAAAAATAAGTTAACAATATTTGCATAGCCTTGACAATGATAAATTTTGAAACCACAAGTTTTTTAGATTTCTATATCAAAATACAGTATGTATAGGGTTGTACCATCATAAACTGCGCACTGTGTGGATGAAAACCGCATGCAACAATAATTCTAAACAAAATACACAGGTGTACATGTACTTGCTTCCAGTCAGTTTGTTTTAAATTGTCTATAGCATCAAAAATAAAATAAGTAAAACATTGAGGGCCAGATGCATCATCGCTTGGAAAGTGAGAAAATGGAGAGTGTAAAAGTACCAGCCAATCAGCTCCTAACTGTCATTTTTATAACACAGCCTGTGACATGGCAGTTAGGACCTCATTTTTATGGAAGGGGTTTTCATAATTTTTTCACAAAATGTTGTATCCGTTGTTCTGTTTTATGTGTTTATACTGGTTTTAGGCTACACTTTTAATAGTACATTTAGTATATGTATGCTCATTTAAGTGTATCTTTTCATATTTATTTTAATTTATTAAATACATTTTATTGCTTAATTCACTATGTGTCTTTAAAATCTGATTTTCTAAAATCCATTATTGGTACCTGTTATGTGCTAGATTTTTTTTAAATGTAATCCATTTCTGATCACAGGGATAGAATTACCACTGACATTCTGACTAGCAGCAAACCTACAGTATATATTGGGCAGCACTGACCCCTGATTAGCGCAGCCACTTTTCTCTGTTTATCAATAATACCAATACGTTATAAGAGCAATATCAACAGTAATAAACAAGACCAAATAATAAAAAATTAAAAGGTATTATCAAAAATATTGCAAAAAGGGGTTAACACATAGGGTTTTTACATAACAAAGTGTGTGTGTGGAGGATGATAGGTAAGTGAAGGCAGGTACGAGTGAGCACTGATATCTAGGATAGGGTGTGATAGAGATCTACTGTAGGATGATGATGTGTAAGAGATGAAGGAATGCAGCAGAGAGCATTAGTCATATACCACAAATTAAGGACATCTAACAGGTGGAAAGAAATGCATACAGTAATATATTTTTGTAAACATTCTCACTCCTTAAATCAAAAAAGTAGTTCTTCCATGTCATATAATAATCAGTACTACAGTAGAGTACCAATCTTTAAGAGTAGGAGAGGATAATGATTTCAAGTGTAGAGGAATTACCACCCTGGTTGCATTGTTAAATTGGTTTAAATAAGGACTTTTTATAGGTGTTATTTGTAAATTCGAAACCCTGAATCCTCTGCAACAGCACAATCTGCTATGGATTGAGAGATACATAAAACATCTTTCCAAAAGGTAGAAATTATTGGACATTCCTTCCCAATATATGTAAAAGAGTAGTGGTGCCCCATTTAATCTCCATCTACTGCCAGAGGTGAAATGGTATATTTTGTGGGAAGCAAACAATGCCTATACCACCTTGTCAGGAACTTATAATGTTGGACTATAGTAGGAATTCAAGAAAATTATTTGACCATTATTTTTTTTTTTAAACTCTTTATTTATACCAGGAGAAACAAAAAAATATACAATACAGAATCAATTGCATAATAAAATGTGAAAATCAGTCTCCATGGCAATATTTTTCAAATAATTTTGTGCACATTTAGACAAGCATACAAAGATGTCTCCCAAGCGGGGACCATATACATAAAGAAAAAAG
Source organism: Pseudophryne corroboree (assembly GCF_028390025.1). NCBI lineage: Eukaryota > Metazoa > Chordata > Amphibia > Anura > Myobatrachidae > Pseudophryne > Pseudophryne corroboree. The sequence continues at coordinate 680,353,763 of NC_086448.1, forward strand.
AACAACGAGGAATAATGAGAGAGGAAAAAGGGGGGAATGAGGAGAGTAAGGGGAAAGACAGATAGAGAGAGAAAAAGAACAACCGGGCCGATCTATGCAATGAGAGGAAATGAACCCCCAATGTAGCTATGAACAGTGCATACTCTGTACAATGTATATATAGACATTTGGGCTATGTATCGTTGGGTGGTCTTCAGTATGCCGGCGCTTGGGCTCCCGGCGACCAGCATACCGGCGCCGGGAGCCCGACAGCCGGCATACCGACACTTATTCTCCCTCGTGGGGGTCCACGACCCCCCTGGAGGGAGAATAAAATAGTGTGGCGCGCGTAGCGCGGTGAGCGCAGCGAGCCCGCAAGGGGCTCATTTGCGCTCGCCACACTGTCGGTAAGCCGCCGGCCTCCTGGCGCCGGTATGCTGGTCGCCGGGAGGCCGGCCGCCGGCAGATCGTAGTGAACCCGTATCGTTAAATAGCAAATAGGCCTCGGAGGGCAAGATGGCGCCCAGAGGGAGGGTCCAGGTGCAGTATGGCCATAAATTCAAAAGACGGGGAGAAGAGAACAGTTTGAACATCATAGTGGGGGGGACATCACAAGCAACCAGGGGCCCCAAACAAGTTCAAATTTGTGGGAACAGTCATGTAGATAATAAGTGATTTTTTCCATATTAGCAACGAACCAGATATAATTATTCAAAGCTGGGATAGTAGGAGCAACGGGGTTTTTCCAATTTTTAGCTATTAAAGATTTAGCAGCCACTAATATATGGGAAAACAATTTGTTCAACAGGGGGTCAAGATCTGGATGTGGACGGGCCAATAAAAACATCCACGGGTCCAGTTCAAGCGCTAGTCCAGATAAGGAGTTCAGTATATCGAGTACCTTATTCCAGAAGTTAACAATACGTGGACAGGTCCACCAAATATGGAAGAGAGTTCCACGTTGACCGCATCCCCGCCAGCACACCGGGGTGGCAGAGGGGAACATCCGAGATAGTTTGTCCGGGGTATAATACCACCGATAATACAGTTTATAGGATGTCTCCTTGAGTCGGGTAGAGATAGAACTTTTAGCAATACCCTCACGTACTTCCTCCCAGCAGGCTTCGTCTGGTGGGGTGCCTAGGTCCCTCTCCCACTCCCACTCGTGGCGAGTCTGCGGCCCCGAGGAAACTCCAACCAATATAGAATAGATTCGCGAGATTAGCCCTCTACATATGGGTTTTGTTGTACATAGAGACTCAAAAGAAGTAAGATCCCGCAGAGCGTCGGCTTGAGGCAGGGAGAGAAGGAAATGGCAGAGCTGAAAATATTCAAAAAAAGGAGGGGATAGCGAGGAAAACTTGCATTTGATATCATCTATTGACATCCAATGGCCTTGTAGAGAGATATCATGTACCACAAGGATCCGGGCGTTAAACCAGGATGTGAACCGGTAGGGTGAGACCCCAGTGGGGAAATCAGGATTGTCCCAGAGGGGTGTGAGAGGGGAGCGTGAGGAGGACAGATTATATTTCGTAAAAGATTTATGCCAAATAGAAAGATGGAATTTAAGGGAGGGGGAGATGTTCGTTAGTGTTAGTTGATGTGGTTTGCCCAGACCCCATAGCGAAGCCAGTGAACGAAGCCCCAAAGAAAGTGCAGCAAAATTGACCCAGGCAATAGAGACACGGGGCGCATAGTAGGCCATCATTTGGCTGAGATGACTAGCCAAATAATAAAATTTGACATCAGGAAATCCTCGGCACCCCTCCAAGCGAGGGAGCCGGAGCACAGTAAAGGCTATCCATGGGGGTTTGTCGTTCCAGACAAACTTCACGAATGAGGCCTGGGCATCCCTAAGGACCCTCTCTGGAACCCTCACAGGTAAAGTTTGAAAAAGGTAAAGAAGTTGTGGCATAACTGTCATTTTAAGGGCAATAATCCTACCCAGCCAGGATATAATATGTGTTCTCCATCTTGCCAAATCAGATTTGATCTTGGGCAATAGCCGCGGGAAATTTTCAGAGTACAGAGCATTATAATGAGAAGTAATATAAACACCGAGGTATTTAATCTTAGTGGCCTGCCAACGAAGGTCATATGAAGACTGCAGGGAGCGTTTGAGATCCCCAGGTACATGTAATAACATGGCTTCAGATTTAGTAAAATTTATTTTATAGCCCGACAGGGAACCATATTCCTCTATAATCTGATACAAGGTGGGGAAAGAAGACTGCGGCTGAGTAAGAGACAGCAGTACATCGTCGGCAAAGAGCGAAATCTTAGACTCCTGCAAACCCGCCCTCACTCCCCGAATTCCACCAGAGTTTCTTATCATAGCGACTAGGGGTTCAATGACCATGGCAAACACCATGGGGGAAAGAGGACACCCCTGTCTGGTGCCATTGGATAGCGGGAAGGCAGGGGATATAATTCCGTTTGTAAGGACCCTAGCTATGGGGGAGGAGTAGAGGGCAGAGACCCCTGTCAAAAATTCCGCCGATATCCCAAATGCCTGCAAAGTCTGAAATAAGAAAGGCCATGAAATACGGTCAAACGCCTTTTCGGCGTCGAGAGAGAGGATAATAGATGGGGTTTGCCTGCAATTCAACAAATGGATAATGTCAATCGCTCGTCTAGTGTTATCCCTGGCCTGACGTCCAGGGATGAATCCCACCTGGTCATAATGTATCAGACCGGGGAGCACACCATTGAGGCGAGTAGCCAAAATTTTTGCGTAAATTTTAATATCCAGATTTAATAAGGATATCGGCCTATAGTTAGCGCAATTTCGTGGATCTTTTATAGTAAGAGGCCGAGAAGCCATCAGGGCCCGGAGCTTTAGAAGATTTAAGATTCCTCAGAACGGCAGTTATTTCTTCATCAGTGATATCTTTATTCAGCTCCGAAGAGTCGAAGTCAGATAGCCGAGGTAGATTGGCCCGATGCAAGAATTCTGAGATTAAGGCATCAGGGGGGCCGGGAACTGAGTTAGTTGAGTTTAAGTTATAGAGTTTAGTATAATAGTCCCGGAACACCCTGTTTATACTCCCTGGGGCATACGTGACCTCACCAGATTCGGCGTACACCGCCAGAATATTATTACGTGACCGTTGTGCCTTAAGGCGGGAAGCCAGGATTCTATCGGCTTTGTCGCCCCTCTCATAGAAGGTCTGATTAAGCCTCTGAAGAGTCTTCGCCGTACGTTCTGACAGAGAGAGCGACATTGCCGATCTTGCTTCCAGCAGGGACTCTAGGTTAGATGGGGTAGGGTAGAGTTTATGTAGGCGCTCAAGGGCCTGGAGTTTAGTAGAAAGGGAAAGGAAATTAGTTTCTCGGGACTTTTTAAGCCTTGATGCCTGACTAATCAAGTGACCGCGTAAAACAGCTTTATGTGCCTCCCATAGAGTGATAGGTGAAGTCCCCGGGAGGTCGTTAAGGAGAAAATAGTCAGCGAGGCAGATTTAATCTGGTTAGTAACTTCCTGACTATGCAATAGGGAATCGTTCAAACGCCAGGAGGCAGGAGGAGGACGTGGGGCAATAGATTGGAGATCGGCAGTGATCGGACAGTGGTCAGACCAAATCATAGGGAGTATGCTAGTAGATTTAAGTTTAGAAGACAGATCCCGGCTGAGTAGGATCATGTCGATCCTAGAGTAGGACTTATGTACAGAAGGAAAAAAAGTATAGTCCCTAGTCAAAGGGTCAGTTAGTCTGAAAGAGTCTAATAGCAACTGGAGTTTCAGAAGAGATGCCGAGGACGGGCGGGGATGGGTAGAAGAGTGAGGAGAAGGAGGGGAGGACCTATCCAACGAGGCATCAAGCACCTCGTTAAAATCGCCTCCAACGATGACCTCCCCTCTGCAGAGTCTGGTCAAATGTGCACTCAACCTCCTAAAAAATGTAGCCTGGTTTTGGTTCGGTGCGTAGACATTAACAAGGGTGCATAGGATATCATTTAGCTTCCCAATAAGAATAAGCCATCTACCCGATTTATCCACATGACTGTCCAACAATTCAAACGTAAGGTGGGCAGCTATCAAAATGGAGACCCCCCTCTTCTTGTGTGTAGCATCACAGGCATGAAATGTAAGAGGGTAGGCTTTAGATTTAAAATCAGGATGGAGGGATTTCTTAAAGTGGGTTTCTTGTAGGAAAACCAAATCACCTTTGGCCTCTTTAAGGGAGAGGAAAAGCTTGGTGTGTTTGTTAGGACTGTTCAAACCTTTAACATTATGTGAATAGATTTTAAGAGCCATGGCCAACTAGTTTTCGGAACGCCTCATCTCCTCCCTCCGGACACCACAACCCTATAGCAAACCAGAGCAGAAACATTGTGAATATACATGGCAATCGGCGGACAACCGTACATATTTGAACAAGAAAAAGAAAAGAACACAGAAACAGGGGGAGCAAAACACGGGGAAAATAGGGAAGAGGGGAAGATTGGAGACCAGAAGAAACTACATCTGGTGTATCGTGCCGGTCAGGGGACAACAAAAAGGGGTCACTAAGTGACAACAACCGGACTCGGGTATAAGACCCAACTGTGGGGAAGCGGCCCGGCCGGGCCAGGTGCATCAAGACCAGCGGACACTTACCATTGTGTCCCGAGTCTAGGGACCAGTGTTAAGGAGATAAAGGGTTAAACAACAGTTCCCAATCCATACTACCACATAGGGTAGCTAGTAATGTAATAGTGGCTATCCAAAGCTGAGACAAATATTACCATAAGCGGAGGATAGCACTAACAAACAGTAAAACAAAAGGTGTCAGTTCCAGCACATAGGGATACATTTCCCATAGGGGGAGCTTCAGCCCTATACTCTCCCTGTATACATGGCTACGGTGGGAAAAGCTAATTGGCTAATTCGTTATGCCAGGTGTAAGGGGAGCCGGGCCAGTGGTGGAACGGAAACAGAGTGAAATTACATCTCCACAAAATAAGCATACGTAGAAGTAGCAAAATACATAAATGAAACAGTATTTAGACATGTAAGGCATCAAGCGTTAGGGCGGGCAGAGGCGGATTTACGTGCCGAGGGCACTCGCGACCAGTCTCAGTTCAGGGAGCGTCTCGGAGTGCCAGTCAACTCTACAGAAGAAGCCTCGCACCTCCGCTGTGGAGATTCAGGCAGGGTCGGAGGCGGGGAAATACCCAGGTTACGTAAGAGTCCTTTAGCTTCGGCTAGATCCCTAGCCGAGTGGAGGCGGTTATGATGCCATACAAGAATGCGAAAGGGGAAGCCCCTTAACGAATGCCACCGTCTCGAAGAGCCATGGTAATGGGTCGGAATTCTTTCCTTTTAAGCAGGGTGCTAGGAGCAATATCTTGGAATATTTGAAGAGAGTGTCCTAGGAAATCTAGCTTGGAAAGCTTCCTAGCCTCCCTAAGCAAGTCCTCTTTAGCCGAATAATAATGGCATCGCAGAATAACATCTCTGGGTTGAGCTTGATCCTGAGAGCGAGGGCGGAGAGCCCTGTGGGCCCTATCCAACAAAAACCGGTCTGTCGGAGTTGAAGGCGACAGGTGCACAAACAGTTTCTTGAGGTAGTCGTGCAGGGACGTCATATCAATGTCTTCAGGGATACCCCGGATGCGGAGATTATTCTGGCGCGCCCTATTATCTTGGTCCTCTTGGCATTCTAAGAGTAAGTGCATTTCCTGCTTTAGGCCTTGGATTTCATCATCTGCTCCCTGTTGGAAAGCAACCACTTCGTCCAGTTTAGACTCTATGTGATCCGTCCGGACTCCAATGTTGGTAACGTCAACTTTAAGACAGGCAATGGCCGTATGTACCTCCGCCTGCACCACCTGTACAGATTTCCTTGTCTCCTGAATTTCGCGGAAAAGCAGATGGAGATCTTTCCAGGTCAACGGAGAATGGTCTGAGTCTTCCGAGTCTGAGACGTCAGGTTGCGAGGGAGTCCCCTGTCCCGGAGATGCAGTATTTGAGTAGGCATATTTTTTCAGGCTCTGGCTCAGGTCTGTGCCGTGTTTTGCTTTTTGTTACCTCTAGGCATGGTGGAACATACGTGTAGGACAATAAGAGAGAATCACTGCATCACTGTGCTAGAAAAGTCCCGGTAGCAGGGATAGGACAGTGCAATTATTATGACATAGACGGTCCCGAGACTCAGGGCAGGTTCCAATGAATCACATTATGAGGAAAGCAGGTTCCCCCAAGCAGCCGAAATCAAACAATAAAGCTACCAGCAGAGGGAGCTCTAACCTCAAATATCATAGGTGAAGCAAGGCATAGATAGCAGAGGCCTTTGCAAAATTGAAAGAACGGGCCCAAGGGGTCCCCCTTTGTTACAATTGCGGCAGCCCCACGTATTCTGGCCCCCCGCAGTGGTAGGGTAACTTGGTGCAGATAGATAGTGTCAGGGCAGAATGCAGTATGATCGTAGACACATACCCAGATCACGCTCCTATTCAGCAATATTAGAGCATGGTGGGGGCAATATGCAGGATCTATTAGGTGGTGACCCCCAGCCACGGACCAGCCAGTGACCAGGGCACCCCCCCCCACCTACCTCCAGCTTCTGAGAGTGGCCGAAGCGTCCCAGATTCTGGATCCAATATGGCCGCCGTCAGCCAAGGGAGCTCCACAAGCTCCGGGTGCAGGACTCTCTGGGCGTCCGATAACAGGGAGCAGGTGGCCTCAGTGCGGCAGAGGAAGGCCGCCTCCAGCACAATCCACCTGGCGGAAGGGCCGGCCGCCGGCTTCCAGGGACCCGCGACGGTCGCCCCGGCAACCACGAGGTCCGTCTCGCCAGACGGAAGCAGGCCGCTGTGCGCACCAGGTACCCCGCCTCGCCGGGCAGACACGGAGCACCTCCCGGTGCACACGGAGGCCGCAGGCGGGACTCCGATGAGGAAGCGGGAGCCGTGCAAGGTGAGGGTCGCTCCGCTAGGCCAGTCAGCTCATGTACACCACGGCCGGATCTTAGTGGAAATCCAGCCCCCGGCTTCTGGTAGGCGTGCAGGCCCCAACCCGCAAGGAGGCAGGAGGCCTCTCCCAGCTCCGGGACCCGACACACCAGGTGTAGGGGGAACTGGGGCAATAATCAGAGGGCACGTAGACAGGGTAAGGGCTGGAATGAGGGCCAAAGAAAGAATTTCACACGTTGGCAGCTGGAGCTAAACACAGGCACGTCCTTCCAGCTTGCCTGCCAGGCCACGCACCCATTATTTGACCATTATTATCCATCCCTGTAAGGTGTAGATCACTATTCCAATCATGTATAAAATGTGGGTGGGTGTCAACACACGTTAGTTAAGAGTTTGTATATGGAGGAGTTAGCAATTAAAAATTTTCAAAAGGGGTAAGTTCCCCTGTAGCCAGCTAGTGCCTATGCTAGGAGTATAGGAAGTGTATTAATTGAAGATATCTCCAAAATTCAGTCTTGGGGACCCTTCATCCAGACTGTACCACTAAGAACTGACAGATCACAGAGAGAGACACCAGCTTAACATCATCTGGTGACCCAAGGGGAAATTTGGGTTGTGTAGAAAAGATGTAAAGTGGAACAAATTCAGAGGATACATAAAACTTCTTAGTTTGCTCCAATATTGAAGAGTAGGGGAAATAGTGAATGCCACCCTTATGTTTTCTCCTATATAATCATCAAGTTTTAATCAGTGTGTTTCACCAAGCACAGCCACTTATTTGCATTAAAGACTGTAATGTGGGAATCCATGATAAAAGAGCTTGAATTGGTACAAGTCTGTAGGGTATAGACAATTTTAGGTAGGTAGATCATTTTTACCATATTAACTCATCTCAACCTAGAAAGTCTTTTAGATTGCCAGAAATATTAGTATGAATTGGAGGGTTTAACAGCTAGAAAGAGATTATAAATGTTTTGGTTATCATAACACCTAGGTAAATAATATGGGAAGGAATTCAGTAGAAAGAGACCTATAGTGCATGGGAGAGAGGAGATGTTCAAAGTCATGGATTTAAAATAATTTATTTTAAAATGAATAAGTTTCTGAAATACATGAACCAATTTAGGAAGGTAAGTTATATAGTAAGTAATTGTTGCCAAAATGGGATTGGCAAAGAGGGCTCATTTATGTTCGATATTGGTATTGGCTCTAATGGCTCTGGCCCAAACTCTAGTGGAGGGGAAGTCATGGAGTGCCAGAATCCTATGGAGTTCCAAGTAACCCACCCCCATGTGTTCAAGAACCACTTTGATAAAACCCCAATCTACTTTGTTGAATGCTTTTTCAGCATTGGTAGACAGAAGAATATCATGAGAGTGTCAATAAGCTTAGTCGTGTGGTCACAAGCTTTCAAGAATAAACCCAAGCTTCCAAGAATAAACCCCACCTGGTAATCAAGAATGAGACCTGGGAGGATATGTTTTAACTGTTTGGTTATCATCTTGGCATAAAGTTTAAAATCTATGTTTAGAAGGGAGATTGGTCTGTAACTGGGACATAAAGAGGTATTCTTGACTTTTTGGGGGGATAAAGGTCATATGATCCTCCAGGGATTGCTTTGGAAATTTTGACATATCTGCAGAGGCTTATTCCTGTAGGAGCGCAGAGGAATAGGTATTGTCAATGACTGTTGCAAAGAGGAGGCAGCAGACAGGCAATGATGCTATCAGGCAGGAAACTTCTGGGGCCAAAGAAAACACCCTTAGCTGAAGAGCCAGTACATGGCCAAACTGCATATAAACAGTAGGTAAGAACTGTGTCCTGCACCAGAGAATATGCACAGCTGACTCCTCTGGGGAGCTGAAGAGTGGAGCTGCCAACAATGGGTCCCCCACTCATATGTGCAGGGACAAACTCATGGGAGAGAGCTTCTGGAGGGATCCGCAGGCATGGCAGTTCAGCATGGCTGCAGAGCCTCCCAGAAGTAACATGCAATGGCAGGCTGTGTTGTCTTTGCCTGTCACAAATTCATAATCGCATCACTGCTTAGATTTCACCCCCTTCAGGAAGGTAGGCATCAGTAGTAACCTCTCCACCACATCCTCATCTGCACTCCCTAAAGCCCATCAGCTATATTAGCTAAACAAAGTTACAGCTGCCTTGATGCGAAGAGGAAGTGTGTCTAGGGGTGGCCCTCCTAGACACGTGCCTCATGTGCCTACTGTGAATTTTACAGACAATCAAGCAATGCAGAGAAAGATTCCATTGATTAGTAAATTTGCAAAATAAGTTCCTGTTAGATTATTTTAGTGATCTTCTCTGTGCATTGACAGGAGCTATTGATTTCTAAAGAGGTATATTCAGCCCTATACCTTGACTCATGGGATCTTCATATACAGTAATAATGAAAGTAGACAGCCAGTGCAGGCACCAAGATTATGCAGTTATAGGCAGCTGCCTGGAACACTAGCAGCTAGGGTCATTGATGAGGCCACCTATGTTCTAAAGAGTAGAAAAATAATAGAGAAATAGAAAAATAAAGGCAATTAAAATCAAATGTAACCCTTAATAGCCAACTGTAACCCCAATAAACATTTTGCTAAATAAATAAACTCGAATTTTAAATTCAAATACCTCGCTCTCCATATGCTACAATTTGCATATCTTATTTTTGAAACATGCAGTACATGAGCAAATTATATAGAAATTTATTTCACTACACATAGAATATTTATGTGCTAGGGTAATATCAGCTTTTTAGTTTATAAAAAAACTAGCAAACATGTTACATCCAGCTATTAAATGTACCTATTCCTTAAGTAAAATGTGTGTAGTGGTTAATTATCATGATATGAAATTACAGTAGGTCTGGTAGAAAACTGATGACTGACTTTAAGCCTACAGATCTCTATTGTCTTTCACAAGCACTGTTGCCATCCCCCTACATTAGAAAGTAATTTCCCAAAAGGACAATATTCAAGGGCTAAAAGAATTACAGATAGTGTTATTAAAGATAATGACCAATCCACTCGACTAATAAATGTTTCTTGAGAAACAATACAATATGAACTTACTTCTATTATATGACAGGTTACATCTATATAAAGAGCAAGTTTGTTGAAAGATCAGCAAATCATAAATGAATGAATGTCTGTAACCTTAAAATATATTAAATGTATTATTAAACATTTCTAGTACGTACCAGTGGATTTTCCAGTTCTGATCTATAGCTGCCCTTGTAGCAAGTATGTGGGCCAACAAATATTTGCTTTTCTAAGAGAACTTAATAGGGTAGATGTGAAGCAAAGCAATGTGATAGAGTCATATCAATAATTACAATCTTAGCGCTCAAATGAAAAACTTCTGACCACAAAAGCTTAATGCTTGTACAATGTAAATAAATGTATCTTGTATCTTAGGGGTATTGCCAGAACTGGTATGTGGGGAACTGGAACTGAATGTGGGAGCACTGGAACTGTATAATGTGTAAGCACTGGTACTGCCATAATGTGGGGTCTGTGGTATTGGTGCAATGTGTGTGCATTGCAGCTAATACAGTATGTACAGGAAATAATGGTGGTATAACGTGGGGCACTGGCAGTGGCGGAACTTGTAAGTAGTGCATCCAGGTGCAAAAAATACAATTTGGGCACCCCTCCTGCAACCCAAGTTACCAGTTAACAATATGCCACATGGCAATTGCTGATAGGGAGAGGCAGAGGGTGAAAGTGTAAGGAAGGGTGAGGTAGAGGTTGACAGGGAAAGGCAGCAGATGACAACTAAAGGCAAGAAGAGGCAGTGGATGACAGGGAGAGGCAGTGGGTGATTGGGAGGCAGATGGTAACAGTGGGAGGCAGGGGGAGGCAGAGTGTCACACTGAGAGGCAGTGGGTGACAGGGGGAGACAGTGGGTGACAGGGGTACAAGCACAATGTTCTGTATTGATGTGGAGAACAGAGGACATGTGCCTTATTGGAGGCAGGAACATAGCTGCTTCTGCTCTGTATGTGACAGGGGTCCACAGCCTCTGTGCTTTCCTCAGTTTGGCAAGCTCTAACAGTGCCAGTAACACCAGTTGAGGATGCCTTTAGTTCACAGACAACAGTGAATCATAAGAAAATGTACAGCTGTCTGTTAATTAGAGGCAGAATGTGATCATCAACACTGATAAGTGGTTGACATCTCTATTAGTTCAACTTGCACAAGTTCAGCCCTGCCTCACTAAGGTAAGTGGCATGTCTCTCAGGCAGTGGGGCCCACTCTGCTCTCTGCACTTTGCTATTCATCTGACATTGCTTAAAATGACCTGCAGGGGGCCAGTGGATAATTAATTGCTGGTCTGGGCAGCAGTGGGCCCCTTAGTACTCAGGGGCCCGGTGGACCATGGTAGTTCTGTCCTTGGGCACTGGTATTGATGTAATGGTACTGATTTAATGTTAGGATGTTGCAGCTGTAGTGTTTGAGTAATTGAATTGGTACATGGAAGCTGGGGAGCAGATATAATGTGGTAGCCCTGATATAATACTGTATAGAACTGCTAGTATAATGAAAGGGACTGCAGATGACATGTGTGGGCACTGAGGCGGGTATAATATGGGTCACTGGTATTTGTGTAATGTGGGAGCGCTGGGTTTGTAAAATGAGAGAGGTCTGGAGTAGGTATGTGTGGCCATTGGTGCTAGTATAATGTGGGGTTACTGGTGTTGATGTGATATGATGTGAGAGCAGTAGTGTTTGGCCTCAATTTGGGGGCAGTGATGCTGATATAATGTATTGACACTAGTACAGGGCTGGTGCAAGGTTTTTACCCAGACAAAATTTCAGCCTGTTGCACCCCACTTTTCAGTCCACAAACCAATACCCACTTTCCAGCCCCTCAAGTGTGGAGGTGACATCTTAGAAGATCAACAACTGCAGCATGTATTAATTCAATAAAGATGTCTCTCAGTGTCATCCTTAGTTTTGTGATAGGCAGACTCTGAGGCACCCCCAGATCCAGCTGCCCAAAATGACCTAATGTTAAAGCTGGCCCTGCACTGGTATGACAGACAGGGCCGGTTCTAAGAGTTGTGGAGCCCCGGGCAAAATATGGGGGCGTGGCTTCAATTGGGGGCGTGGTCACGACGCTGCAAGAAAATAAATAAATAAATAAAAAGAATACTTACCATCCCCGTTCCTGATCCAGACCCCCTCCGCCAGCGGCACCGCTCTTCTCCCCTCTCTCTTCTCTTCGATCTATGGGAGAGACGTTATTACCTCTCTCCCATAGAACAGCATAGACACTAGAGGTCAATTATGACCCCTAGTGTCTGTGCCACTATGCTGTGCGGTGCGCGATGACGTCATCGCGCATCGCACAGCAAAGGTCCTCTACACGAAGGGAAACCAGACCGTAGCGTCTAGTTTCCCTTCATGGAGAGGACCTTTGCTGTGCGGTGCGCGATGATGTCATCGCGCACCGCACAACTAAGGTCCTCTCAATGAAGGGACACTAGACGCTACGCGTCTGGTTCCCTTCAAAGCGGGGGGGCACAGCAGGGCACTGCGGGGGGCACAGTGGCGGATCTTGCCCTGGTGCGGCGCCCTCCGGATGGCGCCGACGCCCTCTGGAAGGCGGCGCCCCGGGCAAAAGTACCGCTTGCCCGTGGCAAGAACCGCCACTGATGACAGACACTCAGTAACTTGATTCTTTACATCTTACATTTACATCAAATGCACAGTGATAATTTGTAATTTTACCAATGCCCCCACATACCAGCTCTAGTGCTTCCACATGCCATTACCTTACAAGTAAGAATAAAAATACTTAGCGGTCTATTCATGAAGGTGTGAAAAGAGTGAGCTAATGGAAACGTTACCCATGGCAACCAACCAACTTTAAAGTAACATTTATCAAATGCATTCTAGAAAATTAAACATACTGTAGCAGCTGATTGGGTGCCAAGGGCAACTTCTCCGCTGGTTCACTTCTCCACTAATATCACTGCTTCATGAATAGACCTGTTAGGTGCCAGAATGGGACAGATGTGTTCTGCACTTGCTAATTGGATGCATAGAAGTAACCAGTGAGCTCCACAAATTACTTGCAGATGGAAATTTCTACCTGATAATTATCAGCTCTACCATAATGGCTCTACTACCAACAGGGCTGGGTGGGCAATAGGTGAGCAGGAGAAAAAAGGCCACCAACAATGTACAGGAGAGAGCTAAAATGTGGAGACATACTGTATGAGAGAAGAGGAGGACATGAAGTGAAGAAGGAAAATTTCAATTATTTGGCGATAGATATAAGAGGATCAGCAAGGAGTTCAATAAGACAAAGGTGTAATGAAAGGAAGATAGGGAAAATTACATTTTTAGGATTAATGTAATGCAAAATGTATAAATTTTAGTGCACAATCTCTATCTTGGCTTTATGTGTGAAGGAGTGCCAATTGATCCTTTCGCCCTTTTTGCTTGATTGTCATAAGATTCCTACTGAAAATTGATACTAGGCAGATTTATATACTGTAATAGGCACAATGTATACTAGATGTTTATATTGAGAATAAGATTTGAGTTGTGTCAAAAAACTAAATACATTGGACATGTCACCAGAGAAAATATTCATCAATAGCAACAACCATTCTTATAGAACGTAATGTTCTCACTGGTATTTAGCTGTTCATAAACTTAAGGAAGTAAATCATCATAGATGCCTGCACATGCTTCTAGATAGTTACCGATAGGAAATGCATATTAAAATTGCATGGAGAGCCATGCAATTTTAATGGGAGTTCCTGTAACCTCTGAATCAAACGCAGAGTACTGTAAAAACCACACTGGTATGTATATTATCCAAAAATGGTATAGTGGTATATTATAAGTTTCCATATGCCATTAACACTAGCTTTACTGGATATATCCTCATTAGAGATGTGCACCGGAAATTTTTGGGATTCGGTTCCACGGCCGTGTTTTGGATTCGGACGCGTTTTGGCAAAACCTCCCTGAAAATTTTTTGTCGGATACGGGTGTATTTTGGATTCGGGTGTTTTTTTACAAAAAAACCCCAAAAACAGCTTAAATCATAGAATTTGGTGGTCATTTTGATCCCATAGTATTATTAACCTCAATAACCATAATTTCCACTCATTTCCAGTCTATTCTGAACAGCTCACACCTCACAATATTATTTTTAGTCCTAAAATTTGCACCAAGGTTGCTGGATGGCTAAGCTAAGCGACACAAGTGGCCGACACAAACACCTGGCCCATCTAGGAGTTGCACTGCAGTGTCAGACAGGATGGCACTTAAAAAAATTAGCCCCAAACATCACATGATGCAAAGATAAATTTTAAAAAAGAGGCGCAAGATGGAATTGTCCTTGGGCCCTCTTACCCACCCTTATGTTGTATAAACAGGACATGCACACTTTAACAAACCCATCATTTCAGCTACAGGGTCTGCCACACGACTGTGGCTGAAATGACTGGTTGGTTTGGGCCCCCACCAAAAAAGAAGCAATCAATCTCTCCTTGCACAAACTGGCTCTACAGAGGCAAGATGTCCACCTCCTCCTCATCCTCTGATTCATCACCCCTTTCACTGTGTACATCCCCCTCCTCACAGAGTATTAATTCGTCCCCACTGGAATCCACCATCTCAGATCCCTGTGTACTTTCTGGAGGCAATTGCTGGTGAATGTCTCCACGGAGGAATTGATTATAATTCATTTTGATGAACATCATCTTCTCCAAATTTTGTGGAAGTAACCTCCTACGCCGATTGCTGACAAGGTTACCGGCTGCACTAAACACTCTTTTGGAGTACACACTGGAGGGGGGGCAACTTAGGTAAAATAAAGCCAGTTTCTGCAAGGGCCTCCAAATTGCCTCTTTTTCCTGCCAGTATACGTACGGACTGTCTGACATGCCTACAGTGATGCTGTCACATATAATCCTCCACCATTCTTTCAATGGTGACAGAATCATATGCAGTGACAGCAGATGACATGTCAGTATTCGTTGGCAGGTCCTTCAGTACGGACCAGATGACAGCACTTGCTCCTGACTGCCCTGCATCACCGCCAGTGGGTGGTTTTGGAAATCTGATCCTTTTCCTGGCAGCTCCAGTGGCGGGAGAAAATGAAGGAGGAACTGTTGGCAGGTCACGTTCCGCTTGACTTGACAAGTGTCTCACCAGCAGGTCTTTGAACATCTGCAGACTTGTGTCTGCCGGAAAGAGAGATACAACGTAGGCTTTAAACCTAGGATCGAGCACGGTGGCCAAAATCTAGTGCTCTGATTTCAACAGATTGACCACCCGTGAATCCTGGTTAAGCGAATGAAGGGCTCCATCCACAAAACCCACATGCCTAGCGGAATCGCTCAGTTTTAGCTCCTCCTTCAATCTCTCCAGCTGCTTCTGCAAAAGCCTGATGAAGGGAATGACCTGACTCAGGCATGCAGTGTCTGAACTGACTTCACGTGTGGCAAGTTCAAAGGGTTGCAGAACCTTGCACAACGTTGAAATCATTCTCCACTGCACTTGAGCCAGGTGCATTCTCCCTCCTTTGCCTATATTGTAGGCAGATGTATAGGCTTGAATGGCCTTTTGCTGCTCCTCCATCCTCTGAATCATATAGAGGGTTGAATTCCACCTCGTTACCACCTCTTGTTTCAGCTGATGGCGCGGCAGGTTCAGGAGTGATTGCTGCTGCTCCAGTCTTCGGCATGCAGTGGCTGAATGCCGAAAGTGGCCCACAATTCTTCTGGCCACCGATAGCATCTCTTGCATGCCCCTGTCATTTTTTAAATAATTCTGCACCACCAAATTCAATGTATGTGCAAAACATGGGACGTGCTGGAATTTGCCCAATTGTAATGCACGCACAATATTAGTGGCGTTGTCCGATGTCACAAATCCCCAGGAGAGTCCAATTGGGGTAAGCCAATCTGCGATGATGTTCCTCAGTTTCCGTAAGAGGTTGCCAGCTGTGTGCCTCTTATGGAAAGCGGTGATACAAAGCATAGCCTGCCTAGGAACGAGTTGGCATTTGCGAGATGCTGCTACTGGTGCTGCCGCTGCTGTTGTTGCTGCGGGAGGCAATACATCTACCCAGTGGGCTGTCACAGTCATTCAGTCCTGAGTCTGCCCTGCTCCACATGTCCGTGGTTAAGTGGACACTGGGTACAACTGCATTTTTTAGGACACTGGTGATTCTTTTTCTGACGTCTGTGTACATTCTCGGTATCGCCTGCCTAGAGAAGTGGAACCTAGATGGTATTTGGTACCGGGGACACACTACCTCAAGAAATTCTCTAATTGCCTGTGAACTAACGCCAGATACTGGATGCACGTCTAACACCAACACAACTGCCAAGGCCTGAGTTATCCGCTTTGCAACATGATGACTGCTGTGATATTTCATCTTCCTCGCAAAGGACTGTTGGACAGTCAATTGTTTACTGGAAGTAGTACAAGTGGTCTTCTGACTCCCAGCAGCAACAACAGCAGCGCCAGCAGTAACAACAGCAGCAGTAGGCGTTACACTCAAGGATCCATCAGAGGAATCCCAGGCAGGAGAGGACTCGTCAGACTTGCCAGTGACATGGCCTGCAGGACTATTGGTGTTCCTGTCTAAGGAGGAAATTGACATTGAGTGAGTTGGTGGTGTGGTTTGCAGGAGCTTGGGTACAAGAGGAAGAAGGGATTTAGTTGTCAGTGGACTGTTTCCGCTGTCACCCAAAGTTTTTGAACCTGTCAATGACTTCTGATGAATGCGCTCCAGGTGACGTTTAAGGGAGGATGTTCCTAGGTGGTTAACGTCCTTATCCCTACTTATTACAGCGTGACAAAGGCAACACACGGCTTGACACCTGTTGTCTGCATTTCTGTTAAAATAATTCCACACCGAAGAGGTGATTTTTTTGGTAATTTGACCAAGCATGTCAATGGCCATATTCATCCCACGGACAACAGGTGTCTCCCCGGGTGCCTGACTTAAACAAACCACCTCACCATCAGATTCCTCCTTGTCAATTTCCTCCTCAGCGCCAGCAACACCCATATCCTCATCCTGATGTACTTCAACAGTGACATCTTCAATTTCAATATCAGGAACTGGACTGTGGGTGCTCCTTGGTGGAAGGCGCCACCTCTTCCCGTCCAGTGTTGGGAAGGTCAGGCATCGCAACCGACACAATTGGACTCTCCTTGGGGATTTGTGATTTCGAAGAACGCACAGTTCTTTGCTGTGCTTTTGCCAGCTTAAGTCTTTTCATTTTTCTAGCGGGAGGATGAGTGCTTCCATCCTCATGTGAAGCTGAACCACTAGCCATGAACATAGGCCAGGGCCTCAGCCGTTCCTTGCCACTCCGTGTCGTAAATGGCATATTGGCAAGTTTACGCTTCTCCTCAGACGCTTTTAATTTTGATTTTTGGGTCATTTTACTGAACTTTTGTTTTTTGGATGTTACATGCTTTCTACTATGACATTGGGCATCGGCATTGGCAGACGAAGTTGATGGCATTTCATCATCTCGGCCATGACTAGTGGCAGCAGCTTCAGCACAAGGTGGAAGTGGATCTTGATCTTTCCCTATTTTACCCTCCACATTTTTGTTCTCCATCTTTTAATGTGTGGAATTATATGCCAGTAATATATCAATAGCAATGGCCTACTGTACAGTACTGCTATATATATATATATATATATACTGGTTGTCAGCAAAATTCTGCACTGTCCCCCTACTATATACTGCGCACAACTACAATGCAGCACAGATATGGATATTATACTTGACGACACATAGGTAGAGCAATGGACTACTGTACCGTACTGCTATATATATATATATATATATATATATACTGGTGGTCAGCAAAATTCTGCACTGTCTTCCTACTATATACTGTGCACAACTACAATGCAGCACAGATATGGATAGTATACTTGACGACACAGAGGTAGAGCAATGGACTACTGTACCGTACTGCTATATATATATATATATATATATATACTGGTGGTCAGCAAAATTGTGCACTGTCCTCCTATTATATACTGCGCACAACTACAATGCAGCACAGATATGGATAGTATACTTGACGACACAGAGGTAGAGCAATGGACTACTGTACCATACTGCTATATATATATATATATATATATATACTGGTGGTCAGCAAAATTCTGCACTGTCTTCCTACTATATATTGCGCACAACTACAATGCAGCACAGATATGGATAGTATACTTGACGACACAGAGGTAGAGCAATGGACTACTGTACCATACTGCTATATATATATATATATATATATATACTGGTGGTCAGCAAAATTCTGCACTGTCCTCCTACTATATACTGCGCACAACTACAATGCAGCACAGATATGGATAGTATACTTGACGACACAGAGGTAGAGCAATGGACTACTGTACCATACTGCTATATATATATATATATATATATATATATATATACTGGTGGTCAGCAAAATTTCTGCACTGTCTTCCTACTATATACTGCGCACAACTACAATGCAGCACAGATATGGATAGTATACTTGATGACACAGAGGTGGAGCAATAGACTACTGTACCGTACTGCAATATATATATATATATATATATATATGTACTGGTGGTCAGCAAAATTCTGCACTGTCCTCCTACTATATACTGCGCACAACTACAATGCAGTACAGATATGGATAGTATACTTGATGACACAGAGGTAGAGCAATAGACTACTGTACCGTACTGCTATATATATATATATATATATATATACTGGTGGTCAGCAAAATTCTGCACTGTCCTCCTACTATATACTGCGCACAACTACAATGCAGCACAGATATGGATAGTATACTTGATGACACAGAGGTAGAGCAATGGACTACTGTACCGTACTGCTATATATATATATATATATATATATATGTACTGGTGGTCAGCAAAATTCTGCACTGTCCTCCTACTATATACTGCGCACAACTACAATGAAGCACAGATATGGATAGTATACTTGACGACACAGAGGTAGAGCAATGGACTACTGTACCGTACTGCTATATATATATATATATATATATATATATATATACTGGTGGTCAGCAAAATTCTGCACTGTCCTCCTGCTATATACTGCGCAAGACTACAATGCAGCACAGATATGGATAGTATACTTGACGACACAGAGGTAGAGCAATGGACTACTGTACTGTACTGCTATAAATATATATATATATATATATATATAGTGAACAAATGGTCCCGGCACTCCCCTAGATAGCTGATGTAATTTGCTGCGGTGCCCTCCTAGTGGAAAAAGCTTTCCACAATACAGAATAATGGGATAGCGGCGGCACTCAATCAGAATTAGCAACTGACGTATAGATTTTTATTGTGCCAACATGTTTCGGGGATTAGACCTCAGTCTGGCCCTGAGGACGGGGTCTAATCCCCGAAACATGTTGGCACAATAAAAATCTATACGTCAGTTGCTAAGTCTGATTGAGTGCCGCCGCTATCCCATTATTCTATATATATATATATATATATATATATATACTGGTGGTCAGCAAAATTCTGCACTGTCCTCCTACTATACACTGCTCACAACTACAATGCAGCACAGATATGGAGCGTTTTCAGGCAGAGAACGTAGATATTTGCAGCACACTGAGCACAGATATTTGCAGCACACTGAGCACAGATATTTGCAGCACACTGAACACAGAAACTGAGAGAACGCAGCCACGTCCTCTCGCTATCATCTCCAATGCACGAGTGAAAATGGCGGCGACGCGCGGCTCTTTATATGCAATACGAATCTCGCGAGAATACGACAGCGGGATGATGACATTCAGGCGCGTTCGTGTTAACCGAGCAAGGCGGGAAGATCCGAGGCTGGCTCGGACCCGTGTAAACCACTTGAAGTTCGGGGGGGTTCGGATCTCGAGGAACCGAACCTGCTCATCTCTAATCCTCATACTGTTCCTTCCTTTACTGATGGGCGTGAATTGACCACTGTCATTTTACTTCCATTGTTTACTCTTATTTTGAGATTCAATTATGTTTTTGACAATACTAGTGTTATACTATATGTTTCTAGAGGTGACGAGGAATATAGGTAGGAAAAAAGCTTAACAATTATACACACTGCAAAAAAATTACTCTTTATTGAAAATGTCAATAACTTTTTGTAAAGATGCGCAAATTGTTACAAAATACAATAACCCATTTTGAAAGCAAGAAGAAACAAGAAAGAAGAACAAGAACACTTTTCTGTCCTCCCGGCTGTTCAGAATCCCTCTGACCTAAGCATTTCCATCTGAGTTCAATTCTGAGGTACAAACTCCTCATCTTTACTCCCTTCATTGGATTTAGGGGCTAATTCAGACCTGATCACTAGGGTGTGTTTTTTTGCTTTCCTGCGATCAGGTTCTGTAGTTGCCGCCTACCAGGGTCGGACTGGCCCACAGGGGAAATGGGGAAACCACCGGTGGGCCCCACTGCCTGTGGTCCCTCCTCCTCCTCTAGGGATCAGGTTCCAGACTCTATCCTAGTGCACTTGAATTATGCATTATACTTATGTTACATTATGCTTCACAATAATATGGTTTATTATATATTTACCAAGGGGAACAGAACATGTACTCTGTAACAGTTAGCCAAACCACTGTGGTGGCTGGCCATGCCCCAGTGGAGCCTGGCCACACCTTTAAGCATTGGCCCCTACAACAGCATCCCCCAGTGGGCCCTTCATGCCCCAGTCCGACACTGCCGCCTACAGTGGGAGGGGGAAATCGCTGTGTTCGTGTGCGTTCGGATGAGTTGGAGAGATTGCACAAACTAATTTTATGCAGTCTCTGTGCAGCCCAGGACTTACTCTTCCAGTGCGATGATCGAGGCCAGAGCTGACGTCAGAAACCCTCTATCCGAACGCCTGGTCCCTCCTGCGTTTTCCTGGACACTCCTCAAAAATGGTCAGTTGCCACCCACAAATGCCCTCTTCCTGTCAATCGCTTTGCGTTCGTCGGTGCAATGGGATTTTTCACACCATCCCGGCGCTGCCCGGTGATCTCCGTCGCTGTGGACATTCACGCCTGCGCATTGCGGTGCACACACATGCGCCTGCGCATTTTGGTGCATACGCATGCGCTGCACATTGCAAGCATGTGCTGCGCATTGCAATGCATACGCGCAGCAGCGATCAGGTCTGAATTGGCCCCTCAGTTTCCTCCTGTCTGGACTGAGTTGGAAGAATATCATGCAGATTCCAAAATTTAGGCAAGACCTTGTTGTATACATGGCATGTTGACACCCCAAAGTAGGCAGAAGGACTAAGTGACTTGTAAACAAAACCACAGTGTGCCAACCACAGCAAATTGTGACTTGCATGCAGCTGTAATTTTGTGGCTTAGCTCAGCCCTATCGGTGCGGTCTGTCACTAGGCACCTTCAAGGAAAAGTGTTTAGCGCAACTAAGTAGAGATTACACTTTGTGAGCACCACAGAGATTTTTCAGAAGCCATAGAGTGAGTTATTCACCTCCAGACATAATGTATGGACTTGGAAACTAAAAATGTGCAGCATGTGCAAGCAAGTCACTTCTCGTGTTAATGTATAAATGCAGATATTAGATTTTCCAATGATTTTTGAAAACTCAGTGTATCACTTTTTTATATATTCCCCAGGGCTATTTTTGATCCAGAATGCCCCAGAACGCCATTCCTGAGGGTCTTTTCTAAAAAGACCTCATCAGGAATGATGTTCCGGAATGTCTGTTGCCTGCGCACAATGGCAGTGTCTGGTGAACAGGGCGCACAGCCATTTGAACAGTGGCTCTGGCCATCATCCAATCAGAGCTTGTGGCCTGTCCACTGTGGCTTCTGATTAACTACCGGCCCACGAGCTTTGATTGGCTCTCAAGCTGGTGTCATATATCAAGTGGACACTGGAGACAGGAGTGGGGAACACAGTGAGGGGCAGGAGAGATGCACTCTCCTGTCTTCAGACATGGATGGCGGCGGCGGCGGCAGCAGCAGCAGCTAAGCAGCAGCCATGGGATGAGCACTATTGGGGGCAGTATATGTAAATGGCACTACTGGGGCATTGTGTAACTGGCACTACTGGGGCATTGTGTATCTGGCACTACTCTAGAGGCATTGTTTATCAGGCACTATGCTGGGGGCATTGTGTATCTGGCACTACTCTAGGGGCATTGTGTATCTGGCACTACACTGGGGTATTGTGTATCTGGCACTTTACTGGGGCATTGTGTATCTGGCAATACTGAGGGCATTGTGTATCTGACACTACTGGGGGCATTGTGTAACTGCCACTATACTGGGGACATTGTCACAACTGAGGGCCTGAGCTGACGGGAGGCAGCCTCAGTTGTAGGGGCTGAGATGTACCGGAACCTGGGAGGTTGTATCAGACCCCTGGGCATGTAAGTAACATGAATAATAACTGCCCGAAGGCGTGACCACGACAACTTGGATAAAAGTCAATGATGTTTATTATGACAACTCCGCAACACAGCAGCAGTAAAAGAAAACGTAAAAGTCAGCAAAGAATAAATACAGTTCCTGGGTACTACAGGATGGCAGGAGCCACAGGGCACTGGTAGTGTGAGATAGTTCTTATGATCTTCTAGATGGAAAGTCCTTACCAGGCCCGACTGTAGCAATGGAGATAACCCAGGATTGTGCCAGCTGGTGTTCCAGGAAAAGCTGGGTTGCTGAAGATAAAACAGCTGCTGTGGATACTGGCTGGAACCAGACTGTTGTTAGCACGGAGTGGATACTGGCTGGAACCAGTTAAATAATAAATGAACTTGGGAGCGATGAAATATGAACTGAAATGTAGAACTTGAGAGCGGAGAAATAATAATACCGGTGGAGAGTGGTAAAGTGTAGAAAGGACACCGGCCCTTTAAGGGAAGTTGTACTCTGCTGGAAGCTGAGCTGGAAGCAGGTAATGTTGTAGCTGGAAACAGATGAATCCACAATGGATTGGAGAGTCAGGCTACACCGCAGGTGGAATGCTGGTGCGGGTCTCTATGGTGGAAGTCTTGAGACAGGAGCTGGAACCTGGAAGACAATCACAGGAGAGAGACAAACAGGAACTAGGTTTGACAACCAAAGCACTGACGCCTTCCTTGCTCAGGCACAGTGTATTTATACCTGCAGCAAGGAAGGGATTGGCTAGGCAATTATGCAGATTATCAATACTGAGAACAGATTGGTGGAAATGATCAGCTGACAGAATCCAAGATGGCTGCGCCCATGCAGACACTTGGAGGGAAGTTTGGTTTGTAATCCATGTGGTAATGAAAACAGTAATGGCGGCGCCGGCCACCGGAGACAGGAGGCGTCAGGCTGACAGATGCACATCCAACCACGCGGACACAGCGGAGGCCGCGGCTGACGTAATCGCCACTCAGACACTCTGCATGCAGAAGTTCAGGGACGGCGGCGGAGGCCGCGGGAGACGCCATGCCAGGTGTAATATGGCGTTTACTGTGACAGCGTCCCAGAGTGACAGGAGAGGATACAGGAATGTACACATCAGGATAACAGATGGGATCCGGTCCTGGAGCGCTGAGCCAGCCTTAGGAGGCATCTGATGGGTAAGAAATGGCGTCCAGATACCCGGATCGTGACAGACATTGTGTATATATGGCACTACTGGGGGCATTATGTGTTTTAAAAAAGTTTATGCATCAAGTGATGCCCTGCTCCTTTGCTAGATCCACCCACATCACCACCCACATCTGCCCTACCCACAGTTCCGCTACCTATTGTTAGGCGCCGCGGTCCGTGGCGTCGCTCGGTCCATCTCCAAGCGACGACCGCGGCCGCTGCACCCTCCTCCTTGCCCGCCCGGCGCCTAGCAACTAGGGACACCGTGCGTGCTGAGCCGCCGGGTCCCTAGCAACGCTAGGACGCCGGGCGTGCTGAGCCGCCGGGTCCCTAGCAACGCTAGGACGCCAGGCGCGCCGAGCCGCTGGGACCTTAGCAACGGGGACGCCACAGGCAGACCGCATTCCCCGTTGCAGGGATTGATTAATTAAGTGTTCACACATGTTCTCTGGTCATGCAGCAAGGCAGCTGCACGACATTTATTGTAATTAGGCTCTGTGCTCTTATTGGAGGGTTCCCTGTTAAATGCCTCCTCAGTGCCTCACACAGACGCCGGTGATAGCTTCCTGCATGCTGCTCATGTTTGGTGAACGTCTGTTCCTGGTCTGCTGTGTCCGGTCTCTCCAGTTCCCTGAGTCCCTGAATCTTGGAGTTTGTCATCTGGTCCCAAGGAGTTCTCCTGGTCCTCATTTACCTGAGGCAGTCGATTTAAGTTCCCACTTGATTTCGTGAGTGGCGGCCCTGCCGCGTGTTACGGCCTAGGCCGCTTTAGTATTATTTTCTTGCATTGGAGCATTTGCAGAGGTTTCCGCTTCCATAGTCCTCTCCGGTACTCGGCGGTGTCGTGTAGGAGAGTGGACAAGTGGATTATTTTGGTTGTTCTTTTCCCTGGCGGTAAGCCGCGCATACTTTTAGTTTCAGGTTAGCCAGTAGCCCCTGGCCTTGTTGTTTAGTTAGAGGGCCCTTGTTATTACCCTGCCTCGGTTCACTCTTTGTCTCTCCTTAAGACCTGAGGGGGCATCGGAGTTGGGCAGACGTAATCCACACTTCAAACGCGGCTGCCATGGGCCCAAGAAACCATAGTCTCGTAAGAGTGAACTGACAGCACGGGTAAGACAACGGAGGTAGGGCGCCAGGGGCTATTCCCATTCCGTTTCCCCTTTCCAGCATTACATCCTCGTACTCAGGTCCCTCAGTATAAGATATCCCCTGACCTGAGTGTCTGGATCATAACATTATCACCGGCCCAAAACATTAAAAAAAAAAGGGGGTTTATTTTTTCCATTTTTTGTTTTGGTGAGAGTAAAATTCGGCCTCATGAATCCGGCAGGGTTAGGGCCAAATCCCGGTCAGCTTTTGGTTAACTAAATTCATGAACTAACTCAGATGGTTCAGGACCTTACTCTTCGGGTGAAATCGCAGGAAGATCTTTTGCGAGCCTCCCCGAGTGTGGTCCCAGAACCGAAGATGCATTTACCTGACCGTTTTTTGGGTAACCGCAAAGATTTTTTTAATTTTAAGGAAGCTTGTAAGCTTTATTTTCGTTTAAGGCCTCGTTCCTCTGGTACTGAGTCTCAGCGGGTTGGGATAGTTATGTCGCTGCTCCAGGGTGATCCACAGACCTGGGCGTTTGGGTTAAGAACAGATGATCCTGCTTTGTTATCTGTAGACGCCTTTTTTAAATCGTTAGGCCTGTTATATGATGACCCAGATAGAGAGGCATCAGCTGAGAGTCACCTGCGTGCCCTTAAACAAGGTAAAAATCCAGCAGAGGTATATTGTACCAAATTTCGCCGTTGGTCGAACGACTGTGGCTGAATGACCCGGCCCTGCGCAGTCAGTTTCGCCTCGGTTTGTCTGAACTTTTTTAAGACAGTCTCCTTCAGTACCCCGCTCCTGAGACTCTCGACAAACTCATGGAGCTTGCTATTAAAATAGATCGTCGTCTCCGAGAGCGGAGGGCTGAAAGAGGAACAACTTTTAAGCCTAATCCTTGTGTTTATACCTTTCCTGAGGACGTCGAGGAGCCCATGCAGATGGGTCTCTCCCGGCTGTCTCCAGAGGAAAGAACCAGAAGATTAAGTTCTGGTCTTTGTTTGTATTGTGGTGGTAAGGGACATATTGCTCGCAACTGCCCGAACAAGTCGGGAAACGCTCTGACCAAGTGAATTGTGAGGGGGTTCACTTGGGTCTGCAGCTAATCTCCTCAAATGATTCTCTATTAGTTCCTGTTAAGATTTCCTTTGGCAGCCTCAGTTCATTGGTGTCGGCCTTCGTCGACAGTGGAGCTGCAGGAAATTTTATGGACTTGGCTTGGGCTAAGGCTTTAGGCATTCCACAGATACCACTGGACAAACGTATCACCATGCACGGCTTGGATGGGGGTCCGCTTTCCAATGGGATAATTACTCACCGCACACCTCCAGTATTACTGACAGTGGGGGCCTTACATTCTGAAGACATAGAATTTTACCTTACACATTGTCCGGCAGTTCCTGTAGTTTTGGGTCACCCCTGGCTTGCCTTTCATAATCCCACCATAGATTGGCGGTCTGGGGAGATTTCCCAATGGGGTCCTTTTTGTGTTAAGGAATGTATTTCCCATCCAGTCCGGGTTGCGGCTGTCGTACCAGAACTTATTCCTGTAGAATATCAAGATTTTGCTGATGTGTTCTCCAAAGGCAATGCGGACATTCTGCCTCCCCATCGGTCCTATGACTGTGCGATAGAGTTAGTACCAGGTGCCACTTTGCCTAAGGGGAGATTATATGCCCTGTCTGGGCCAGAAACCACAGCCATGAATAATTACATTCAGGAAAGCCTGAAAAAAGGCTTTATTAGGCCTTCGAAATCTCCGTTGAGTGCAGGTTTTTTCTTTGTCGAGAAAAAAGATGGGTCACTCAGACCATGTATTGATTTTCGGGCTTTGAATAAGATTTCGGTTAAAAACACCTATCCTTTGTCATTGATTTCAGTGCTTTTTGATCAGTTACGCTCCGCCATGATCTTTTCAAAAATCGATCTTAGGGGAGCTTACAACCTCATCCGAATAAGATCTGGGGATGAGTGGAAGACGGCTTTCAGCACTCAGTCGGGTCACTATGAATACCTGGTGATGCCGTTTGGCCTGTCAAATGCTCCTGCGGTGTTTCAGGACCTAATCAATGATGTTCTCCGTGACTTCCTTGGGAAGTTCGTGGTCGTTTATTTAGACGACATTTTGATTTACTCTGAGTCTATGGAACAACATGTTATCCAGGTGCGTCTGGTTCTTCAAAAACTACGAGAGAATCATTTATACGCTAAGCTTGAGAAGTGTGATTTTCACATCACAGAAGTGTCCTTCTTGGGGTACATTATTTCTCCCCAGGGATTTTTTATGGAACCGAAAAAACTTCAGGCCATCCTTAATTGGGCGCAACCCACTAATTTAAAAGCAATTCAGCGCTTTTTAGGGTTTGCAAATTATTACAGGCGGTTCATTCATACCTTTTCTGACCTGGTCGCTCCTATAGTAGCTTTGACTAAAAAAGGAGCGGATCCTTCCAATTGGTCGCCTGAAGCTGAGTCTGTCTTTCGGGCCTTGAAGCAGGCCTTTGTCTCGGCTCCTGTCCTCAGACACCCTAATCCGGAGCTCCCCTTTATTGTTGAGGTTGATGCCTCAGAGGTTGGAGTGGGGGCTATCCTTTCTCAGGAAGATCTGGAGTCTCAGGAATTACATCCTTGTGCCTTCATGTCCAGGAAATTCTCCTCCGCAGAATCCAACTATGACGTTGGTAATCGGGAATTACTGGCAGTAAAATGGGCTTTCGAGGAGTGGAGGCATTGGCTGGAGGGAGCTAGGCATACTATTACAGTATTTACTGATCATAAGAACCTGCAATATATTGAATCAGCTAAACGGCTTAATGCTCGACAGGCACGTTGGGCATTGTTTTTTACTCGTTTCAGGTTTATTATCACCTTCAGGCCTGGTTTCAAGAATACGAAAGCCGATGCCCTGTCACGTTGCTTTCTTCCGGTTCACAATAGCAATCCTGTTACTACCCCCATAGTTCCATCTTCAGTCATCCGGGCAGGTCTCACACAGGATTTATTTACTCAGTTAAACCAGCTTCAACACCAGGCTCCTAGACTTACTCCTGCTGGTCGTCTTTTTTGTCCCTGAATTTTTGAGAGGCACTGTTTTAGCTGAGTTTCATGACAACAAGGTATCTGGTCATCCAGGTATCACTAAGACCTTGGAGCTGGTCTCTCGCTCGGTGTGGTGGCCTAGTCTTTCTAAAGACGTAAAAGAATTTGTCCACTCCTGTCAGGTTTGTGCACAGCATAAGGTCCCTCGTTCGTTGCCGATCGGGCAACTCATACCTTTAGCCATTCCTCTCAGGCCATGGTCTCATATATCCATGGATTTCGTGGTGGACCTTCCCCTTTCAGCCAGATGTCGAGTCATTTGGGTGGTAGTGGACCGTTTTAGTAAAATGGCTCATTTCATTGCTCTTCCCCGATTACCCTCTGCTCAAGGGTTGGCAGTTTTGTTCCTCTGCCATGTGTTCAGGCTCCATGGTTTGCCCACTGATATTGTCTCTGATCGGGGTCCGCAATTTGTCGCACGATTCTGGAAACGTTCTTGTGTCTCATTGAATATGAAACTGTCTTTAACATCTGGTTACCATCCACAGTCTAACGGGCAAACCGAACGAGTCAATCAGTCATTAAAACAATATTTACGCTTGTATTCGGCCAAACTCCAGAATGATTGGTCTGAATTTCTTCCTTTAGCCGAATTTGCTTATAATAACTCCTGTCATTTCTCCACCAAGGAGTCCCCATTCTTTTTGGTCTTTGGTTTTCATCCTAGAGCCAACTCTTTTTTCCATCATTCTCCAGTCTCCTCGTTGACCTTAACCTCCCATCTCAGAGAAATTTGGAGAAAAGTGCACCTTGCCCTGAGAAAAGCTGCCTTCCGAGAAAAGAAATTTTCTGATAGGCTCCGACGTCCTTGCACTTTTAAGGTGGGAGATAAGGTGTGGTTGTCAACTCGCAACATCAATTTCCGACAACCTTCGGCTAGATTGGGACCCAAATTTATTGGACCATTCCTTATCATTAAAAAGGTCAACCCAGTTGCTTTTTGGCTACGCTTGCCAAGATCTCTCAGAATTGGAAATACTTTCCACTGTTCCCTTTTTAAACAGTAGTTTTCGTCCAGGAGATTTCCTCGGAGGACTTCCCAGGGTAGATCTCCGGTGGATGTTCAGGGGCAACAGGAGTTCTTGGTAGAGAGGGTTTAAGATTCAAAAATTCCTCGGGGCCGGCTTTATTTTTTGGTTCACTGGAAAGGCTATGGTCCGGAGGAAAGATCTTGGGTCTTGGATAGAGATCTTCATGCCCCTAAACTCAAGAGATTATTTTTTCTGGAGTTTCCTCAGAAGCCGGGCTTTAGGGGTTCTTTGACCCCTCCTCAAGGGGGGGTACTGTTAGGCGGCGCGGTCCGTGGCGTCGCTCGGTCCATCTCCAAGCGACGACCGCGGCCGCTGCACCCTCCTCCTTGCCCGCCCGGCGCCTAGCAACTAGGGACGCCGTGCGTGCTGAGTCGCCGGGTCTCTAGCAACGCTAGGACGCCGGGCGCGCTGAGCTGCTGGGTCCCTAGCAACGCTAGGACGCCAGGCGCGCCAAGCCGCTGGGACCTTAGCAACGGGGACGCCACAGGCAGACCGCATTCCCCGTTGCAGGGATTGATTAATTAAGTGTTCACACATGTTCTCTGGTCATGCAGCAAGGCAGCTGCACGACATTTATTGTAATTAGGCTCTGTGCTCTTATTGGAGGGTTCCCTGTTAAATGCCTCCTCAGTGCCTCACACAGACGCCAGTGATAGCTTCCTGCATGCTGCTCATGTTTGGTGAACGTCTGTTCCTGGTCTGCTGTGTCCGGTCTCTCCAGTTCCCTGAGTCCCTGAATCTTGGAGTTTGTCATCTGGTCCCAAGGAGTTCTCCTGGTCCTCATTTACCTGTGGCAGTCGATTTAAGTTCCCACTTGGTTTCGTGAGTGGCGGCCCTGCCGCGTGTTGCGGCCTAGGCCGCTTTAGTATTATTTTCTTGCATTGGAGCATTTGCGGAGGTTTCCGCTTCAATAGTCCTCTCCGGTACTCGGCGGTGCCATGTAGGAGAGTGGACAAGTGGATTATTTTGGTTGTTCTTTTCCCTGGCGGTAAGCCGCGCATACTTTTAGTTTCAGGTTAGCCAGTAGCCCCTGGCCTTGTTGTTTAGTTAGAGGGTCCCTTGTTATTACCCTGCCTCGGTTCACTCTTTGTCTCTCCTTAAGACCTGAGGGGGCATCGGAGTTGGGCAGACGTAATCCGCCCTTCAAACGCGGCTGCCAGGGGCCCAAGAAACCATAGTCTCGCAAGAGTGAACTGACAGCACGGGTAAGACAACGGAGGTAGGGCGCCAGGGGCTATTCCCATTCCGTTTCCCCTTTCCAGCATTACATCCTCGTACTCAGGTCTCTCAGTATAAGATATCCCCTGACCTGAGTGTCTGGATCATAACATTATCACCGGCCCAAAACATAAAAAAAAAAAAGGGGGTTTATTTTTTCCATTTTTTGTTTTGGTGAGAGAAAAATTCTGCCTCATGAATCCGGCAGGGTTAGGGCCAAATCCCGGTCAGCTTTTGGTTAACTAAATTTATGAACTAACTCAGATGGTTCAGGACCTTACTCTTCGGGTGAAATCGCAGGAAGATCTTTTGCGAGCCTCCCCAAGTGTGGTCCCAGAACCAAAGATGCATTTACCCGACCGTTTTTTGGGTAACCGCAAAGATTTTTTTAATTTTAAGGAAGCTTGTAAGCTTTATTTTCGTTTAAGGCCTCGTTCCTCTGGTACTGAGTCTCAGCGGGTTGGGATAGTTATGTCGTTGCTCCAGGGTGATCCACAGACCTGGGCGTTTGGGTTAAGAACAGATGATCCTGCTTTGTTATCTGTAGATGCCTTTTTTAAATCGTTAGGCCTGTTATATGATGACCCAGATAGAGAGGCATCAGCTGAGAGTCACCTGCGTGCCCTTAAACAAGGTAAAAATCCAGCAGAGGTATATTGTACCGAATTTCGCCGTTGGTCGAACGACTGTGGCTGAATGACCCGGCCCTGCGCAGTCAGTTTCGCCTCGGTTTGTCTGAACTTATTAAAGACAGTCTCCTTCAGTACCCCGCTCCTGAGACTCTCGACAAACTCATGGAGCTTGCTATTAAAATAGATCGTCGTCTCCGAGAGCGGAGGGCTGAAAGAGGAACAACTTTTAAGCCTAATCCTTGTGTTTATACCTTTCCTGAGGACGTCGAGGAGCCCATGCAGATGGGTCTCTCCCGGCTGTCTCCAGAGGAAAGAACCAGAAGATTAAGTTCTGGTCTTTGTTTGTATTGTGGTGGTAAGGGACATATTGCTTGCAACTGCCCGAACAAGTCGGGAAACGCTCTGACCAAGTGAATTGTGAGGGGGTTCACTTGGGTCTGCAGCTAATCTCCTCAAATGATTCTCTATTAGTTCCTGTTAAGATTTCCTTTGGCAGCCTCAGTTCATTGGTGTCGGCCTTCGTCGACAGTGGAGCTGCAGGAAATTTTATGGACTTGGCTTGGGCTAAGGCTTTAGGCATTCCACAGATACCACTGGACAAACGTATCACCATGCACGGCTTGGATGGGGGTCCGCTTTCCAATGGGATAATTACTCACCGCACACCTCCAGTATTACTGACAGTGGGGGCCTTACATTCTGAAGACATAGAATTTTACCTTACACATTGTCCGGCAGTTCCTGTAGTTTTGGGTCACCCCTGGCTTGCCTTTCATAATCCCACCATAGATTGGCGGTCTGGGGAGATTTCCCAATGGGGTCCTTTTTGTG
Source organism: Pseudophryne corroboree (assembly GCF_028390025.1). Lineage (NCBI taxonomy): Eukaryota > Metazoa > Chordata > Amphibia > Anura > Myobatrachidae > Pseudophryne > Pseudophryne corroboree. Next base: position 680,385,190 of record NC_086448.1, read on the forward strand.
TTAAGGAATGTATTTCCCATCCAGTCCGGGTTGCGGCTGTCGTACCAGAACTTATTCCTGTAGAATATCAAGATTTTGCTGATGTGTTCTCCAAAGGCAATGCGGACATTCTGCCTCCCCATCGGTCATATGACTGTGCGATAGAGTTAGTACCAGGTGCCACTTTGCCTAAGGGGAGATTATATGCCCTGTCTGGGCCAGAAACCACAGCCATGAATAATTACATTCAGGAAAGCCTGAAAAAAAGGCTTTATTAGGCCTTCGAAATCTCCGTTGAGTGCAGGTTTTTTCTTTGTCGAGAAAAAAGATGGGTCACTCAGACCATGTATTGATTTTCGGGCTTTGAATAAGATTTCGGTTAAAAACACCTATCCTTTGTCATTTATTTCAGTGCTTTTTGATCAGTTACGCTCCGCCATGATCTTTTCAAAAATCAATCTTAGGGGAGCTTACAACCTCATCCGAATAAGATCTGGGGATGAGTGGAAGACGGCTTTCAGCACTCAGTCGGGTCACTATGAATACCTGGTGATGCCGTTTGGCCTGTCAAATGCTCCTGCGGTGTTTCAGGACCTAATCAATGATGTTCTCCGTGACTTCCTTGGGAAGTTCGTGGTCGTTTATTTAGACGACATTTTGATTTACTCTGAGTCTATGGAACAACATGTTACCCAGGTGCGTCTGGTTCTTCAAAAACTACGAGAGAATCATTTATACGCTAAGCTTGAGAAGTGTGATTTTCACATCACAGAAGTGTCCTTCTTGGGGTACATTATTTCTCCCCAGGGATTTTTTATGGAACCGAAAAAACTTCAGGCCATCCTTAATTGGGCGCAACCCACTAATTTAAAAGCAATTCAGCGCTTTTTAGGGTTTGCAAATTATTACAGGCGGTTCATTCATACCTTTTCTGACCTGGTCGCTCCTATAGTAGCTTTGACTAAAAAAGGAGCGGATCCTTCCAATTGGTCGCCTGAAGCTGAGTCTGTCTTTCGGGCCTTGAAGCAGGCCTTTGTCTCGGCTCCTGTCATCAGACACCCTAATCCGGAGCTCCCCTTTATTGTTGAGGTTGATGCCTCAGAGGTTGGAGTGGGGGCTATCCTTTCTAAGGAAGATCTGGAGTCTCAGGAATTACATCCTTGTGCCTTCATGTCCAGGAAATTCTCCTCCGCAGAATCCAACTATGACGTTGGTAATCGGGAATTACTGGCAGTAAAATGGGCTTTCGAGGAGTGGAGGCATTGGCTGGAGGGAGCTAGGCATACTATTACAGTATTTACTGACCATAAGAACCTGCAATATATTGAGTCAGCTAAACGGCTTAATGCTCGGCAGGCACGTTGGGCATTGTTTTTTACTCCACCAGGGATGAGCAGGTTTGATTCCTGAGGAACCAAGTCCCCCCAAACTTTGCGATCCGAGCTGGGATTTGAGTCTGGCATGGGACTTCCTGCCTTACTGAGATCCCAAAATAAGGCAAAACATTATCATCCTGCTGTTGGATTCTCATGGGTTTTGGATACTACATAAGTCCCTGGTGATCAGCACCATATTCACTCTGGAAGGAGGATGTACTGGACAGATGTGTCTGTCTCCAGTACTGTGACTGGCGTGGCGTGGGGCAGGTGCTCTGTCTGCTGTATCTGAAAGGGGTGCTTCCGTATCTGAAAGGGGTGCTCTGTCTGCTGTGTCTGAAAGGGGTGCTCTCTCTGCTGTGCCTGAAAGGGTGTCCTCTCTGCTGTATCTAAAAGGGGTGCTCTTTCTGTCTGCTATATCTGAAAAATGGATGTTCCCTCTGTCTGCTGTATCTGTAAAAGTGGTGCTCTATCTGCTGTATCTGAAAAAGGGATGCTCTCTCTGCTGTATCTGAAAAAGGGGTGCTCTCTCTTTCTGCTGTATCTGAAATAGGGGTGCTCTCTCTGCTGTATCTGTAAAAGTGGTGCTCTATCTGCTGTATCTGAAAAAGGGATGCTCTCTCTGCTGTATCTGAAAAAGGGGTGCTCTCTCTATCTGCTGTATCTGAAATAGGGGTGCTCTCTCTGCTATATCTGTAAAAGTGGTGCTCTATCTGCTGTATCTGAAAAAGGGATGCTCTCTCTGCAGTATCTGAAAAAGGGGTGCTCTCTCTATCTGCTGTATCTGAAATAGGGGTGCTCTCTCTGTCTGCTGTATCAGAAAAAGGGGTGCTTTCTCTGCCTGCTGTATCTGAAAGGGATGATCTGTCTGTCCGTCCAGGGGCTCTGCCCCAGTGTAAAATTAAAATAATAAAAGCTAAAAACAAAAAGTCTAAAATTATAATTATAAAAAAAAAAATATTTTGTTTGTTTGTGCTGTACCCCAGTGTACTATACAAATTTTATTTTCAAAAGTGCTGTGACACTGCTGGTCAGACCACAGAATATTTATTTCCTACTAATAAATGTATTCTGTGACGCTGTCAGTGCAGTCAACCGCAGTGTGTAATTATTATATATATTTCTGACTTATTTGTGTGACGCTGTAACCACCGGTGTTAAACAATTTTTTATGGGGATAATTAAAAAAAGTTAAGTTAGCAGATGAGAAACGTAATATGCCATTCACTACATGAAGTGGCAAGGAAAGTCTTATGTGAATATGACTGGTGGTTCTGCATCTCAGTTATCATGTAAGCCCTCCTCTCTGTAGAAGAGTTATAAAAATGAAACTTGTTAAGGAACCAACTGTGCATTCAAAAATATCACCAATTCCCAAGGACAAGTTTGTTCGGGGTTGCAATGTATAAGCCTGACCTTCCACCATTAGCATGCCCTCTGCAAGTGTTGGGAGGAGCAGCACCAAACAAAGTGCTGACATTGAGATTGAGGATACTGCTGTTGTTGCTGTGAGTCAATCTTCATCCCAGAAGAGAACCAGGAAAACTACTTGTTGACTGTTCAATAATCCTTTGCAAGAAAGATGAAGTATGACAGCAGTCACCCAGTTTCAAAGCAGATTACTGAGGCCATAACAACTTTGCTGGTGTTAGACGTGCATCCAGTATCCACCATTAGTGCAGTAGGATTTAGACAGTTGATTGATGTACTGTGTCCCGGTACTAAATGCAGTCTAGATTCCACTTCACTAGAAAAGCAATTTCCAACCTATATAAGGACATTAAAAAAGTGTTATTAGTGTCCTCAGAAATGCTGTTGAACCCGCTGTCCACTTAACCACGGATATGTGGACAAGTGAAACTGGGCAAACTAAAGACTATATGACTGTGACAGCCCACTGCGTAGATGTATTGCCTTCAGCAGCCCAACAGCCCAACAGCAGCAGCAACTCACAAATGCCAACTCATTCAGAAGCAGGCTACACTGTGTATCGCCAGTTTCAGTAGCGGCGCATGCTGAGAACCTCTTAGAAAAACTCAGGGAAATCATTGCACAATGGCTTACTCCACTTGAACTCTCCTTGGGATTTGTGATATCTGACAACGCCACCAATATTGTGAGAGCATTTCATCTGGGACAATTCCAACACGTCATATGTTTTGCTCCCACAATTAATTTGGTAGTGCAGAATTTTAAAAAAAAATGACAGGGGCGTGCAGGAGATGCTGTCAGTGGCCTGAAAAATTTGTGGACATTTCCAATATTCAGCAACTGCATGTCAAAGACTGGAGCACCAGCAAACACTCTTGAATTTGCCCTGCCATCATCTGAAGCAAGAGGTAGTAATGAGGTAGAATTCTACCATTTATATGCTTCAGTGGATGGAGGAGCAGCAAAAGGCCATTCAAGCCTACACATCCATCTATGACATAAGGAAAGGAGCGAGAATGCACCTGAGTCAAGCACAGTGGAGAAAAATTTCCATGTTGTGCAAGGTTCTCAAACCCTTCAAAGCAGCCACATGTGAAGTTAGTTCGGACACTGCCAGCTTGAGTCAGGTCATTCCCCTCATCAGGCTCTTGCAAAAGTGGCTGGAGAAAGTGAAGGAGGAGCTGAAATGGAGCAATTCCACTAAGTATGTTGGACTTGTAGATGAAGCCCTTCATTTGTTTTGCCAGGATTCAAGGGTCATCAATTTCTTGAAATCCAATCACTATATATTGTACTTGATCCTAGGTTTGTCATTTGTTGTGTCTTTCTTTCTAACGGGCACAAATCTGCAGAGATGCAAAGAGCTGTTGGTGAGAAAATTGTCAGCTCAAGTGGAACGTGACATGGTAACATCGCCTTAATTTTCTCTGGCAACAGCAGCTGCGAGGAAAAAACTAGATTTTCCTAAGAGTTCCGCTGACGGTGATACAGATCAGTCAGGAACAAGTTTTGACATCTGGCCTGGACTGAAGGAGCTGCCTACAATTACTGACATGTCTACTGTCACTGCGTATGTTGCTGTCACTATTGAAAGAATGTTTGATGACTATTTCACTGATAGCATCCAAATAGGCATGTCAGACAATCCGCTTCAATACTGGCTGGAAAAAGAGGCAATTAGGAGGCTCTTGCATAAACTGGCTTTGCTTTACTTAAGTTGCCCACCCTCCAGTGTGTACTCAGAAAGAGTTTTTAGTGCAGCCAGGAACCTTGTCAGAGATCTACGTAGGAGGGTACTTCCCCAAAATGTGGAAAAAATAATATTCATCAAAATGAATTAAAAATCCCATGAGGAACACCTTTAACAGCAATTACCTCCAAAAAGTAAAGAGAGGGACCTGTGATTCCAGTGGGGGGGTTGAATTAATAGTCTGTGAAGAAGATGATGTACACACTGATGGAGGTGAGGAATCTGATCTTTTCTTTGCACTATATGCTCTTTGGAGCATTTTTTTGGCATAGTTTATAAAACTGATATCCTGTCTGCCACTACAGTGCCACTCCTAGATGTGCCACATGTTCAGGATGCCCACTGCTGTTGCTTAGCTTAGTCATCCAGCTACCTCGGTGCAACCTGTTGGCCTAATCTGGATGAAAACAATATTGTGAGCTGTGAGGTGGTCAAAGTTGACTGGAAACGAGTGGAAATTAATTTTATTGAGGCGAATAATACCGCAGGAACAAAAACACCCCCAAATTCTTTTATTTTAGCTGTTTTTATGATTTAATAAAAAAAAAAATACAGATCCAAAACCAAAACCCACAAAGGCAGTTTCGGCAAAACTAATACAGATTTAAAACACTAAGGAGATACAGATCCAAAACACAAAACCCAAATGGCCCAGTGCACACCCCTAATTTTGATGAACAAATATATCTACTGCTTTCACACAAGCCCCCTGCCTTTTTACTTGCATCTGCAAAAGTTGCTTTTACCTGCAGCTGTCATACGACACAGCTGCCTCACTATCTGCAACTGCCACACAGAAACAGTTGCTTTCATTGGAATATGGGTGTTCGGGTAGCGGTGGTATAGTAGAGTGTAGGTACACACAAGTGGATGCCCTGAGACAACAGACAGTCAGGGGCAGGCTGGCAACTTTTAGCCCAGGGGGCAAACACATGCAAATGGCCCTGGTTTTTCCCAGATATATTTATTGTTTTTGTGCCCCATTTTTGTGCCCCGTATCCCCTTCTCTCTCTATCTCTCTCTCTTCTCTCTCTCTCTCTCTAATATATATATATATATATATATATAAAATGCTCTTAGCCTGTCCCACAGGCCACTAGTTCACCGGTCGGAGGTTGTCATGACAACACTGTTCTAGCTGCAGTACTGCAATAATAAACAAATTTCAATACAACAATTAAAAAAGAAGTGGTAGCTGTGAATGTGTATATTATTAATATATTTATGATAGAAGACAAACAATGCCCTTAAATAAGTTTTGTGCAAACTATGCTGCCTTAACCATAAGTGAACCTGTAAAATGAAAACTATGGTTGAAAAAACATTGACATTCATATAACTTTTTTTAAGACATATAGTCACTGGTTTGACTATATGTCTTAGTGATCAGCGGGTAACATAAGTACTGAACACATGAACATATTTCTCAGTAAATATATTTGTAATGGGGCTGTTGTAATGAAAATTTCATGAAATGTCAGCACCAACCCATGCAATCCACACATGCAAAGAAATCAAACCATATATGTCTATAAATTAAGTTATGTGTAATAATGTGAAATGACACAGGGAAAAAGTATTGAACACATGAAGAAAGGGAGGTGCAAAAAGACATGGAAAGCCAAGACAATATCTGAAATCTATCAGTAATTAGAAAGCAATCCTGCCCCTTGTTATTGCAAATTAATATAAGCTGGTTCAGTCCCAACTGATGACCTATAAAAAGGTGTCTCATTACCAAGGTGTCACACAAGAAACATCTCATGATGGGTAAAAGCAAAGAACTCTCCACTTAACTGATGATTGTTCCCTTCAAAAGCGTTAACAACATTGTTTTTTTAATATTTATTTTATTTAACAAAGTTGAAAAAGTATTTTCAAAAATATTTGAACATTATATTATGCACATCTGCAGAACAGATCTCATAAAAAATGGATGAGGGGGGGGCAGGGCGGTTGCATGAAATCTGAACATGCCAGTTAAGTGGTTAAAGACCTTTGCAACATTATTGTTACAAAACATACTGTGGCATTGGTTACAGAAGGATTTCTAAACTTCTGATTGTTACAGTGACCACAAGCTAGGCGGTGTGGGTGCAGCATCCGAGTGACAGGAGCATCTCACACACAGTGACTGTGCAGTGAGAGTGTGCACCTGCTTTTCTGGGTCCCGCTCTGTTGCAGGCATTTATGGGACATGGCAGTAGCTCTGCTGGACATGATTCATGTGCCCTACACCGGCCTCTTCTGGTTGGGTGTGAGGGCTGCATGGTACCTGTTGTACAGTGTTCGAGTCTGGATACTGGGAAGTGCAGTGCAGGTGAGTCTCTCCGTGGTGTAATAGTGGCTTAGTGATGGGATACAGGGCTTTGGTATGGGATGGGGAAGATGGAAATGCAGCATGGAGTAATTGGGGAGAGACATACTGTGGGGTGTGTGGGAGGAAGAAGAGAGGGAGACACATGCTGTGGTGTGTGTGTGTGTGTGTGTGTGTGTGTGTGTGTGTGTGTGTGTGTGTGTGTGTGTGTGTGTGTGTGTGAGGAAGAAGAGACATACTTATTTATATATGTGTATAGATAAATATATATATATTTATAAACAGTTTCTTATATAGGGCAGCAAATTGTATTCACTTTAAACAGTATATATATATATATATATATTTATATATATACAAATAGGCAAATAGGCGGCACTCCCGGGCTTCTCAGAAATAACACTCGAGATCACTCAAGGTTGGTTGCTTTACGTTTCGGTTTATTAAACCGTCATCAGAAGATAAAAATACAATACAACATAATCTTACCTTTATACATGCTACAAAACACCGCCAGTGTCACGTCCTCGGCGTGCACGCCGGGACCAACTTCCGGTTGCGTCTTCATTCTGGGACACTGTTGCCCTGACGACGGCGCAATGCCGGCTAACGTGCTCTACCCGTCACCATGACAATCTTAAAAACAAAACAGAGGAGGAGGAGCTGCATCACCAATGCAAACATACCACTAAATGACCAATACAAACTTATATATCAGTATAACCATAAACACAATAACATGTGCTATCAGAGCTTATCATAATTACTTGCAATAATGAAACATCATAAAAAAAAAATATAATGATGATAATACATATTATAGAAAGCATGTCAGAGATAAAGTCTCATTCAAGCCGTTTGGAGACACCGTATTCAATCGGTGAATCCAGCGGGCCTCTTTTTGTAATAATGTCCTATGTCGGTCACCTCCACGTTTGGAGAATGGAACTTGCTCTAGCATCTTATACCTGACGGTGGCCAGACCATGCTGATGCAATTTAAAATGTTTAGCCACTGGCTGATCTATATTCTTCCCCTCTAGAATTTGCTTTATTGCACTTCTGTGCTGTGACATCCGTTCCTTAAATTGACAGCTAGTTTTACCTATATAGAATAGGCCACATGGACACCTGATACAATATACAACAAATTTACTTGTACATGTCAAAATTTGTTTGATTTGAATCCTTTGACCTGTATGAGGATGTGCCACATAATCACCAGTCTCAAGGTACAGGCAGGTAGTGCACCCTGTGCATTTATAATTGCCTGGTTTTCTAGATAGAAAAGTACCAGTATTAGCTGTTGCCAAAGGGGAAATATCATTGTGAACTACCATATCCCTGATGTTAGTACCTCGCCTATAACAAGGCATGAATCTACTGGATTTTAAACTCGTCAAGTCAGGATCTGCCTGAATGACCGGCCATATTCTCTTGGCCGTTCTGGTCAGATTGTGGCTAACAGTGGTAAAATTGGTCACACAGGTGACCACATTAGCAGAGGTGTTATTGGAACTATTCTTAGGTACAGGAACTTTGGGCTGTAACATGGCCTTGGCCCTGGCTGTCTGGAGCAATTTGTTTTTATAACCTCTCTCCAGAAATCGCTTGGTCATGAGGTCCATTTGGATCTTTTCATCTTCCAAGTCACTGCAAATACGGTGAACGCGCAGAAACTGGGAATAAGGTAAACCATCCCTCAATGCCTTAGGGTGATGACTCGAGGACCGAAGGAGACTATTAGCATCAGTCGGTTTACTATAAACCGAGGTCTTAAATCTACCCTCGGCCAGAGTAATCCTGACGTCTAGAAAATTAATACTGACAGGCTGTATGTCAAAAGTAAACTTAATAGATGCATCACTCTGATTGATCTCTTGCAAACTTAGTCGTTTAATTCACCTTAATTAGAGATGTGCGGGGGCCACTTTTCGAAACCATCCTTTCGTGTTTTGGTTTTGGTTATGCTTCACTATCCAGTTACATCCCCTCTGTACAGTCCACATAACCTCACATTTTGTCTTCCAACATTGCTGGGTGATCATATCATACAACCCATTAAGAACCTAGCAATCTGGGGAACCATTATGTAACAGGTAGCATCTATCCTTGTGAATCAATGCCTATTTCCCTATAGATTGTAAGCTTGCGAGCAGGGCCTTCCTACCTCTGTCTGTCTGTCTGTCTGTCTGTCTTTGCCCAGTTTTGTTCTATAACTGTTGTTCTAATTGTAAAGAGCAACGGAATATGCTGCGCTATATAAGAAACTGCTAATAAATAAATAATAAATTATGGATCTGGATATTTTTGGAAAAAACATAAAAACAGCTAAAATCACAGAATTTGGGAGTTATTTTGATCCTACAGTATTATTAACCTCAATAACATTATTAATTTCCACTAATTTCCAGTCTATTCTGAACACCTCACATCTCACATAATTGTTTTTAGGCCAAAAGATTGCACCACGGTGGCTGTATGACTAAGCTAAGTGACACAAGTGTGCGGCACAAACACCTGGCCCATTTAGGAGTGGGAAAAAAAGGCATTTTGTTTCCCACAGCACCCTGAATGATAACAGTAACCAGATTTAAATCCCACACAATATTGGAATTCAGAGATCTCAGTTATATATTTGCACAAATGTATGAATAAGCCCCTAAGCCGCGTCAAGGCCTCTCTGTATATTTGGGGTCCCTAGTGCTATATCTAGGTGCAGGGTTTGGCAAGTCAAAAAATCAGCATAAGCAAGAAAGCCCAGTGCAGCATACCAGTGAAAAAACTATAGTGTTAATAAATTAGTGTTAGGAAGCCGAAGCTATAAAGGAAGTGATACAAAAATTAGATGTAATTAAAATGGAGAAATAGTGTTAAAGAAATTAGTAAGTGATAAGTGTTAATAGAATGTAAAGGTATGCCACACTAAAGACATCCCGCTCAGCCATTCCAGAGGCACTACACCCCACACCTCCATTACTCCAATCTGGGTCTATGATTAACCAGCAAGGAGCCACATGATAATGGCTCCTTAATTAAATATATCTAAGCTAAGAGCTACCTACCTTGGAGCAACCCCATAATGCTCCATATGGCATTTAAGGGCCTGCACCTCCTCCTAATGCAGGAAACTCTATGCCTCTCACAACAGACATATATAGTGTCAGATTTTCAATTAGCTTAGCGATATCATTCAGGTGCTTGAAAGGGAGGAGTATTTCTAAGCAATAAAAAAGGCATTTTGTTTCCCCCAGCACCCTGAATGATAACAGTAACCAGATTTAAATCCCACACAATATTGGAATTCAGAGATCTCAGTTACAGAAATTTGCACAAATGCAGCACATGCACCTGGCCCATCTAGGAGTGGCACTGCAGTGTCAGACAAGATGGCAGAATTAAAAAACTAGGCCCCTTACAGCACATCATGCAAAGAAGAAAAAGAGGTGCAATGAGGTAGCTGGATGGCTAAGCTAAGCGGCACAAGTGTGCAGCACAAACAACATGGGACATGCTGGAATTTGCCCAGATGTAATACACGCACAATATTGGTGGCACAGGAGAGCGTACCCCTAAACCACACACACACACATGGCAAAGCCTGTAAAATTAATTTGGATAATAATAACCCTTTTATTTGGAGCTATTATAATAATATGCAGCACAGGCGAGCATACCCCTACGCCACACAGGGCAAACCCTGTAAAAATTATTTGGATAATAAAATAAGTAATGTATTTGTAGTAAATAATATACAGCACAGGACACCACCACTGGACTTATGGCAGCACAAGACACCACCACTGGACTGATGCAGCACAAGACAGCACCACTGGACTGGACTTATATGGCAGTACCTGTGGACTTATACGGCAGTACCCCTGGACTTGTATGGCAGTGTCAGACAGGTTGGCACTTTAAAAAACTAGTCCCCAAACAGCACATAATGCAAAGAAGAAATAGAGGTGCAAGATGGAATTGTCCTTGGGCCCTCCTACCCACTCTTATGTTGTATAAACAGGACATGCACACTTTAACAAACCTATCATTTCAGCGACAGGTTCTGCCACACGACTGTGGCTGACATTATTGGTTTGTTTGGGGCCCCCCAAAAAAAGAAGCAATTAATCCCCCAACCAAAAAAGAAACAATCAATCTCTCCTTGCACAAACTGGCTATACAGAGGCAAGATGTCGACCTCATCCTCATCCTCCAATTCCACACCCCTTTCAGTGTGCACATTATCCTCCTCACAGAGTATTAATGTTAGGATCTCCTGCTCTGTGCTGCCACGTCGCCATGGCAACCGGGAGGCAAGTGTTAGCAAAGTAACCTGAGCGCAGCTGATACTCTGTTCCGGGTTTTTACTGTGTAGTGGTTACAGGCTCTGTGCACGGCAGGGAATCCTGCGCTGGTTTTGTGCTCACAGTCTGTGAGGTCTGAGTGGGGCGTGGACAGCACCTGCTATATAAACCATCCTCTCAGGCTAGGCAAATGCTGCTGAATCTTTGTTTGTTAGTCAGTTCCAGAGAGTTAGCTAGTACTGTGTGACTTTGTATTTACTTGTTGCTTACTGCGAATAGGCCTTGGGATTCGGTAATTCATTCTGCCAATCCGGACCTAGCAGTAAGACTGGAGTCAGTTGTTTGACCTGCTGGGGTTCTTTTGCTATTCTGTGAACCCAGCAGGTTTGCGGCTGTACTCTCAGACCTGCTTGCTTAATCCTCCCTCACTGTGCAGGGCATCCAGGTGTCAGTTTAGTGGCAGTAAGCTGAACCTGTGCCCTGCAAGTTGGGGTTAGGATTGTGGATACTCTCCTTGTGTCTATATTTCTATCTCTGACCAAGGAGTTTATTCCCACACCCGTTGGTAACCCTTTGGGGTTTTTTCTGTTGCTCTTAGCAACATCATTTCAGGCGCTCCACATGTTAAATCACTACACCTCGCTTCATTGTCCGCTCTATTCCATCTGAGCATTCCTGACACTAGGGAGACACCCAATTCCTGAGCCTTTGGGCTTCTCCATTCACTTTGTGTTTATTAGTTATTCCATCACCTCCTGTGTATGTTAAACTACTGAGGAGGAAAGGGATCTAGGAGTCACTATTTCAGATGACTTAAAGGCAGGTAAGCAATGTAACAAGGCAATGAGGAAGGCTAGTCAGATGCTTGGCTGCATTGGGAGAGGAATCAGCAGCAGAAAGAAAGAAGTAATAATGCCACTGTATACACTGGCGTGCGCAGCACATTTTATTAGCGGGTGCACCGTTGGAGCCTGGGGTGTGTCTAGCACCGCCTTTTGGGCATGTCTAGCACCTACTGATGGTCAACGCATATAAAATATCCACCCTTGTACCAATCCTAATAAAGCAGATACATTGTTAGATGTTGTGGTATGCACCAAACAAACACCCCAGATGGCACTCACTGCAATTACACTGCTCCTCCTCAGCCTGGTCTGGCTCCCCCTCTCTTTCCCCTGCAAGCTGCAGCAGTTTACTTACAAGTCAGTCACTCACTGACACTGACAGTCGCAGACTAGTACTGCTGCTGCTGGAAAAACGAGTGACTTGTCAATGTTGCTGCCGACCACCTGCCAGTATTGAATTTGTCTTCCTAAGAGGAACGTTGGCTGCATGCTGAACTTCATCAGTGGCTGGCGTTGGCATAGCATAGAAGGAGAGAGGTGGGCATGTGGCGGGTGTGATGGGTGGGCATGTGAGCAGCATGACGTAATCACATCACATCATGCTGTTTTTGTACATGGAGGTGGAGCCGGGAGTTTGAAAGTCGGTGGCAGTGGCACCTTTGATTAACCCAGGCGTCTGGTCAGTAATGCAGTCCTGCATGGTGCAGCGCAGAGGGGACAGTAATCAGCCTGCTCGGCGATCCCTGCATCAGGCATGTGAGATTGGGGTGCCAGACATTAGGGGGTGCCTGTGCGCACCAGGCACCCCCCCTGCGCACACCTATGACTGTATAGGTCATTGGTACGGCCTCATCTAGAATACTGTATTCAGTTCTGGAGGCCATATCTTCAAAAGGATATTAATACATTAGAAACTGTACAAAGGAGGGCAACTAAAATGGTGCATGGCCTACATCACAAAACATACCCAGAAAGACTAAGAAATCTCAATATGTATAGTTTGGAGCAGAGAAGGGAAAGGGGGGACATGATAGAAACTTTCAAATATATCAAGGGTTTTAACAAAGTCCAGGAGGGAAACATTCTCCAAATGAAGAGAAGCAATAGGACACGAGGACATGCACTGAGACTGGAGGGGGGGAGGTTCAGGGGAAATTTGCGGAAAAATTATTTCACAGAAAGGGTAGTGGACAAGTGGAATAGACTCCCATCAGAGGTGGTAGAGGCTAAGACAGTAGAGCAATTTAAACATGCATGGGATAGACATAAGGATATCCTTACAAAGAAATAAGGATCAAATAAAGTTAGAGATAAAAATAATATAAAAAAAAGGGGCAGACTAGATGGGCCAAGTGGTTCTTATCTGCCGACAAATTCTATGTTTCTATGTTTCTATGTTATACTGTCTGTGAGTTCGTTTGCTTCGCTTCCCTCTCTGTTCATACACCAGTATACTCCTGTTAGCACTGGTGTGTGTAACATATTCAGCAGCCCTACTCCTGTTGAAATTTTGTGTGAATATGGAGCATACCCCTCAAAATACTTTGCAACAGGTGGTCGATCAGGTGCAGGTCCTGACTCGACAATTTAATGAGATGTCCATTAAAATGAACACCCCGCAGGCCGCTAGCGGAGCTCCCGCAGCAGCAGCAGCAAGTTCAGGGGTTAAGGAGCCGAAAGTAAATCTCCCGGATCGTTTTTCTGGAGATCGCTCGCAGTTCTTTTGTTTCAAGGAGAGCTGTAAGCTATATTTCAGGCTTAGGCCCCAGTCTTCTTGGTCGGAGATTCAGCGGGTGGGCATGGTGATTTCCTTGCTACAAGGAGACCCACAGGTCTGGGCATATGGGTTACAGCCTGACTGTCCGTCGCTTAAAAGTGTTGATGCTTTTTTGACGGCACTGGGCATTTTGTATGATGACCCTGACAAGATGGCTTCAGCCGAGGCTCAGATTACGGTTCTTAAGCAAGGGCGACGGCCAGCTGAGGTTTATAGTACGGAGTTTCGGAGGTTGGCTCATGATACCCAGTGGAATGACCCAGCCCTGAGAAACCAGTACCGAAGGGGCCTTTCTGACCAGATAAAGGACCAACTGGTACAATATCCCTCGCCTGATAGCTTAGATCAGCTCATGCAGTTATCCATCCGGGTGGATAGACGGCTGAGAGAGCGTAGGCTTGAAAGGGAGACCGCAGTTTCCTTTTTTCCCAAGGGAACCTCAGACTCTGAGGAACATTCCGAGGAGCCTATGCAGATTGGGGCTACCCGCCTCTCCTCGCGTGAGAAGACGCGGAGGAGACAGCAGGGTTTGTGTTTGTACTGTGGGAATAAAGGTCATGTTGTAGTATCATGCCCAGAAAAAATGGAAAACTTCAGGGCCTGAGGGTGATGGGAAATATCCTGTCAGGCCAGAAGTCAGAATTTCCCAAAAAGACTTTTCTCATTCCGGTGACTTTGGAGATCCTCGGTCAAACTGTCAAGACTGAGGCCTTTGTTGACAGTGGGGCCGATGGGGTTTTCATGGACCGTCAATTCGCCCTGGAACACTCTGTTCCCTCAGTACCTTCGGCATCAGAGATTGAGATCTGTGGGTTAAACGGGGAACCATTGTCCCAGGGTAAAATTACCTCCTGCACCAGCCAAATTCCTTTGTTTATTGGAGCCACACACTCTGAAAAATTGTCTTTTTATATGACTGTCTGTTCTTTTGCCCCATTGGTTTTGGGGTTACCCTGGTTAAGGGCCCATAACCCTCAATTTGACTGGGTCTCTGGGGAGATTCTTAGTTGGGGTAGTGATTGTTTCAGGAGTTGCTTGAGCCTTCCAGTCAGGCTCTCGCAGCTAAGTTTGCCAGGATTGGCAGGATGTTATGCAGATTTTGCGGATGTGTTCTCCAAAAAAGTTGCGGAGGTACTACCTCCCCATCGCCCCTATGACTGTGCCATTGATTTGTTGCCGCGCGCTAAGCTTCCCAAGAGCAGGTTGTACTCCCTGTCACGTCCTGAGACTCAGGCTATGGCAGAGTACATTCAGGAGAACTTGGCTAAGGGATTTATCAGACCCTCACAGTCCCCAGTTGGGTCGGGGTTCTTCTTCGTGGGTAAAAAGGACGGTTCGTTGCGACCCTGCATCGACTTCAGGGAATTGAACCGTATCACGATTAAAAACTCGTACCCACTGCCTCTCATTTCGGTTTTGTTTGACCAGCTTCGTACTGCCACCATTTTTTCTAAGATTGACCTATGCGGTGCTTACAATCTAATCCGAATAAGAGAGGGGGATGAATGGAAGACTGCCTTTAATACCCACTCAGGGCATTATGAATATTTGGTGATGCCTTTTTGGCTCTCTAATGCCCAGGCAGTCTTCCAGGAATTCATGAACGATGTGCTCAGGGAATATTTGGATAGATTCTTAGTTGTTTATCTAGATGACATCCTAATCTTCTCTCATTCCCTGGAGGAACATCGGAAGCATGTACGCTTAGTCCTCCAGAAACTCAGAGACCACCAGCTTGGGGCGAAGCTGGAGAAGTGCGAGTTTGAAGTCCAGCAAATCGCATTTCTAGGGTATATTATCTCCTCAGAAGGTTTCCAAATGGAGGGTTCTAAGGTACAGGCAGTCCTGGATTGGGTGCAGCCCACTAGTTTGAAGGCGCTTCAGCGTTTTCTGGGCTTTGCGAATTTTTATAGACGGTTTATCGCTGGATTTTCGTCTATAGTGG
Organism: Pseudophryne corroboree; assembly: GCF_028390025.1. Taxonomy (NCBI): domain Eukaryota; kingdom Metazoa; phylum Chordata; class Amphibia; order Anura; family Myobatrachidae; genus Pseudophryne; species Pseudophryne corroboree. The sequence continues at coordinate 680,400,913 of NC_086448.1, forward strand.
CCCCCTTGGTGGCACTCACTAAGAAAGGGGCGGATGTTGCTCACTGGTCTTGTGAGGCCAAAGCGGCCTTTGCCCGTCTCAAAAGGGCATTTGTCTCGGCCAAGGTGCTGCGACACCCAGATCCAGAGCGTCCTTTTGTGGTAGAAGTGGATGCCTCTGAGATAGGTATTGGGACAGTGCTCTCTCAGATGGGGGTGTCTGATAATCGCCTTCATCCCTGTGCTTACTTTTCCCGTAAATTTTCGTCTGCCGAGATGAATTATGATGTGGGTAACTGGGAATTGTTGGCTACAAAGGATGCACTCGGGGAGTGGAGACACTGGCTTGAGTGGGCTAAGTTTGTGGTCTCAATTCTCACCGACCATAAGAATCTGGCATATTTAGAGTCAGCGAAGCAGCTCAATGCCAGGCAGGCACGATGGGATTTGTTTTTTGCTCGCTTTAATTTTTTGATAACATATCGCCCTGGGTCAAAAAACATCAAGGCTGATGCGCTCTCGCGGAGTTTTGCTCCAGTTCAAGAGACCACCGAGGAGCCATTGCCCATTGTGTCCCCATCATGTATTAAAGTGGGCATTACCCAGGACCTCTTGTCATTAGTCCTTAGAGCACAGGAGCAGGCTCCTCCAGACCTTCCGGTAGGTCTCTTGTTTGTGCCTCCTAGGTTAAGACAGCGAGTGTTCCTGGAATTCCATGCCAAGAGGTCGGCAGGGCATCCGGGTATTGCCAGAACTCGGGAGTTGCTGTCTAGGGCGGTGTGGTGGCCCTCGGTGGCTAGGGATGTGGATCAGTGGGTTCGGGCATGTGACGTTTGTGCCCGAAATAAAACTCCTAGAGGGGTTCCTGTCGGCCCATTACATCCACTCTCTATTCCGTCTAAGCCATGGACCCACATTTCCATGGATTTTGTGGTGGACTTGCCCAAATCCTCGGGGATGACAGCCATTTGGGTTGTCGTTGACAGGTTTTCGAAGATGGCGCATTTCGTTCCACTGGTTGGGTTGCCATCAGCCAGATGCCTGTCTGAGTTATTTATGCAGCATGTTGTGCGCCTTCACGGGTTGCCACTTGATGTGGTCTCTGACCGTGGATCCCAGTTTGTGGCCAAATTCTGGAGGGCATTTTGTTCAGATCTCCAGATTTCTGTGAGCTTGTCGTCAGGCTACCATCCACAGTCTAATGGGCAGACTGAGGGGGTGAACCAGTCCTTGGAGCAGTTCCTCAGGTGTTATGTCTCCAAGTGTCATACTGACTGGGTTGCTCATCTGTCCATGGCGGAGTTTGCCTATAACAAAGCGGCTCACTCTGCTACAGGGATCTCTCCCTTCCTTTGTGTGTATGGGCATCATCCTAAGGCCAATTCTTTTGACCCCCTGGATTCCACGCCTGGTGCTTCTTCTGTTGTTTCGGTCCTTAGGGGTATTTGGAGGAAAGTGAAGAAAGCCCTGGTGTCTGTGTCATTAGTGACCAAAAGGGTTTTTGATAAGCGGAGAAGACCCTGCAGCTTCAAATTAGGAGACTTCGTCTAGTTGTCCACCAAGAATTTGAAGTTGAGACAGCCATCTCATAAGTTAGGAACCCGATTCATCGGCCCTTATAAGATCACCAGGGTTATCAATCCGGTGGCATTTCAGTTAGATCTGCCCCGTTCATTGGGTATCAATAAAACATTTCATTGTTCCCTTTTAAAACTGGCGGTTAGTAATCCTTCTTCCAGTGGAAGACCTTCTCCTCTTCTGATACGGGGTCAGAGGGAGTTTGTGGTTGAAAGGGTTCTTGACTCCAAGATGGTTCGGGGTCGGCTGTCATTTTTGGTGCACTGGAAGGGGTATGGCCCAGAGGAGCGGTCGTGGGTGCGCAGTTGTGATCTTCATGCCCCCAGACTGATACGCTCTTTCTTCTCGCAGTTCCCCGATAAGCCCGGTGGTAGGGGTTCTTTGACCCCTCGTCAGAGGGGGGGGTACTGTTAGGATCTCCTGCTCTGTGCTGCCACGTCGCCATGGCAACCGGGAGGCAAGTGTTAGCGAAGTAACCTGAGCGCAGCTGATACTCCGGTCCGGGTTTTTACTGTGTAGTGGTTACAGGCTCTGTGCACGGCAGGGAATCCGGCGCTGGTTTTGTGCTCACAGTCTGTGAGGTCTGAGTGGGGCGTGGACAGCACCTGCTATATAAACCATCCTCTCAGGCTAGGCAAATGCTGCTGAATCTTTGTTTGTTAGTCAGTTCCAGAGAGTTAGCTAGTACTGTGTGACTTTGTATTTACTTGTTGCTTACTGCGAATAGGCCTTGGGATTCGGTACTTCATTCTGCCAATCCGGACCTAGCAGTAAGACTGGAGTCAGTTGTTTGACCTGCTGGGGTTCTTTTGCTATTCTGTGAACCCAGCAGGTTTGCGGCTGTACTCTCAGACCTGCTTGCTTAATCCTCCCTCACTGTGCAGGGCATCCAGGTGTCAGTTTAGTGGCAGTAAGCTGAACCTGTGCCCTGCAAGTGGGGGTTAGGATTGTGGATACTCTCCTTGTGTCTATATTCCTATCTCTGACCAAGGAGTTTATTCCCACACCCGTTGGTAACCCTTTGGGGTTTTTTCTGTTGCTCTTAGCAACATCAGTTCAGGTGCTCCACATGTTAAATCACTACACCTCGCTTCATTGTCCGCTCTATTCCATCTGAGCATTCCTGACACTAGGGAGACACCCAATTCCTGAGCCTTTGGGCTTCTCCGTTCACTTTGTGTTTATTAGTTATTCCATCACCTCCTGTGTATGTTATGTTATACTGTCTGTGAGTTCGTTTGCTTCGCTTCCCTCTCTGTTCATATACCGGTATACTCCTGTTAGCACTGGTGTGTGTAACAATTAATTCGTCCCCACTGGAATCCACCATCACAGGTCCCTGTGTACTTTCTGGAGGCAATTGCTGGTCAAGGTCTTCTGGAGGAATTTATAATTCTTTTTGATGAACATCATCTTCTCCACATTTTGTGGAAGTAACCTCCTACGCCGATCGCTGACAAGGGTACCGGCTGCACTTAACACTCTTTCCAAATTGCCTTTTTTAATGCCAGTCTGACATGTCTATGTAAATACCAAATTGCTTTCTAACAAATATTTAAAATGCCTGCTCTAATATATATTGTAGACGCCTGCACATCTCATTACCATGTGCCATGAATGTGCGCTATACATCGCAAAACACTGCATTCCATAAGAGAAAACAATACACCCACACATTATCTATGTTCCAAAGCTCATTGATGTATATATTTGTTATTAAAAGGATATGTATTCAATATATCACAATGTACAGTATGCATATAGTTACATGGTTACAATTCATACAGTAAGCAGTTAATACATACAGTTACAGGCCAGCAAATACATCACCATATCTTCCTCATATAAAAGTCTTCCCTCCATATCACTCTCTCTCTGTGTGTAAATAAATACAGGAACTGGTCTGGCAGCACCTCCATCATCATCTGGGACAAAACAGCAACTCCCTCCTGTGTGTGTCTGATCAACAATGTGTTATCTAGTTTGGGGGAGTGCACACATCTAGTCTAAGGGAGGGAACTTTCTCATTCATGATGAGTCACTGGTTTGTTTATATGCTAACCAGGTTCAGCATTGAAGACAATAAAAGGGGCTGGCATGAGTTTCCTGTCCATTGTCCTAATAAGAGTGATTTTAGCTTTCATACATTTAATCATAACTACTTGTTGCAATGTCCTACAACTTAATAACAAGTATCAAATGAATCTACACATTAATCTGGTTGCTTAAATACCAAATATGACATGTCTATCTGGCACCGCTCCAATAATACATGTACATGACATTACCCCATTATATAATTTTAAATCATTATGATGTCTGGCGCTTGATATTATTATAATTATGTGCTGTATGAAATAAGTGTTGAATCCATCTCTGTGGCATGTCCGTGTAAATGTGTGTGTTACCATATATTGCTGTGCTCGCTGTTCGCATTTGCAAGCATAGCGACTTATATGTGTGGAGTCTGTATGTTCTTTGTAATATTTTTGACTTCGATAGTCCACCCTTTGGCAGTAAACAATAACTGCCATCAATTATTTACATAAGAAATAATATTTCTGACAATAATCGGTGACCTAGACACAAGTATGTATTCATTTCGCAAATCAGATGTTTGACCATATTTGGGGAAGACAGGGAGGAGGACGAGACATCCTCTATATGCACTCAGCGGTCACGGGACCACTGGTTGGGTGTGGGACAACATTCAACCTATAGAGTATGCTGGGACAGTGCTTTGGCCTATAATGTCTGATTTGGACGAACATTTCACAAATACATGTACCTACGTCTTTGTACACTGATGTTTGGATTCGATTGAGGTTCTGCTGGGTAGATGAAGAAGACACAAACAAATTGTGAAAGTGACATATAACATTTTCATGATCTACGTATTCCTATCATTTTCTGAACATTGTTTCCATTTCTGGAACGTATGCTAGGTCTGTTTAATCATTGAACAAGGGTTATAAGTAGTGTCCTTCCTAAATAACATAAACCTTCGGAGTTTGGGGAGAGCCACTCATAAACCTTTCTTCCACATATATTAATGAGCTCTTTATCTGCAATGTGTGGATAGCCATTGTCTGATTGTTCCTGATTACCTCCAATCTCCATAACTACTAGACCTTTGATTTTTCTCTGGCTTTAACAAACTGATAGGCTAATCCTGGGATCCTATAAGGAAATCACTCCTTCCTCCAGAACCAGTTCCAGTCCCACACTCGACTCCTCATAAAAAAAACCTCGCAAGAATAGAATGTCCTGAAAAAAAAGTTTGTCAGCGGGAAAGCGAGAAAAGAGAAATAGAACAAAATAACTCTTGTTCATAACAAATCAATTACAATGACTGGTCTTTCTGCAATCCTTTAGTACGCTCAGGTAGTGTTCAACAGTGCCGCCTCTCAGTCTTCACGGAATAGAGTCTCTGGTGATACTTTTGCAATCTCACTCCATTTCCGAGTTCCTTCCGGACTACCGACTTTCCTGCAATGGGAATTGTGGTCCCAAGTCTCTCTTTTGGCTACTTTCACTGGGATAGTGCTGTCCTTCCCACCTGTCTATTAGGCAACCTGAGCGTAAGAACAATCACACAGTCTCTTGGTTCACAATCAAGACAGTTAGTATTTGGCATACCAGCAATCAACAGTTTCAAGTTCTTTTGTCAAGTTCTCAAATGCTGGCTCATCTCGATAAAGTACTGTACTGTCACCTCATTGGTGTATTTCTGATCATTGTGCGGATCAATCATGACATGAGGTTGTCTTCCAAAAAAAAAAAAAAGACACAAATACCAAAACAAAAACAAATTTCGAAGAGGGTGATCTGTTGAGTGAAGATCTGGGAGTGGTTCCGATGCTACATAATACTAGTGGCAGTATCTATGATCACAATAGTACAATTTCAAGCTTTGCTCCTACTTCTAGGGGTACCATTATCTACACACAAATTTCTGCGCAATTTTTCTTTGCGGTAAACACAGCAGCATCCATGGCGGCAGGAAATGCCTCTATTTTGCCATTCACCAACAGGCATATCAGTGTCTATACAAAATTTCCCTTCACCAGTATTCTCATCTTTCCTCCACCCTTTGTGCATGACAAGGCACACTGCAGTAATACTGGTGTTATCATGCTGTTGGGATATACTGGGTTCGGGCAGAACTCTGAAGGACCTAGGCATGTGGAGTTTGAACTGTAATCTGGTCCATGTATTGTACCACCCTGTGTGAACGCAAAAGGTGAAGAGGAAACTGTAGAGAAACAGAATAGAGGTTGGTGACAGATGAGTTTGTAGAGGTGGAGAAGATTTTATAAAAAGTTGACAACTGGATTGGGCACTACGGGGAAGTGATTCTCTACTTGGTCTACTCCCCTTAAAAAAATTCTGTGTTTGTGGTATCGCTATTGGGACTATCCCAGCCATTCATCCAGTGTCCTGTCCATCCTAAGTTCATAGGGAACCCGGTATCTGTGAGATGATTTCCTCTACCTGTGATGGACATGCATCTAGAACAGTGAAATGTAACATTAGTCTTCGTGGGTGTCTAACATACTTTGTACTTCCTGAGCGGGAGCACATTATATGTATATCATATCTAACAAAATTCCTGTTAAGTTAATCAGGGGCCATTTTTGCTAGGAAAAAGAAACAAAAGTTTAGAGGCCCCATCTCAACCCCAGCAAGTTTTGTCAAAGGGTAATGTTGCATTTATTTTGTTATTCCCATTAGCCGAATCTGTGTTTTCTATATGGCTTATGATTCTTTACTATATGTCCCTTGGTCCCATCTATGTGTTTAATAATGTGGCTTGAGTTTTCTGTCTGGGGGGTCTATATTGACTATGCGTTCTACTACTCCTACAATCTCTGGCAATATGCCCTTCCTTCCTACAAGTGTAACATATTATTGACCATTAGGGATCTGGGGTTTGAACTGATGGGTCTTTCCTGTGTGTGCCAGTATACTTACCGTCATCAACCTCTTCACCAGTTGTTCTCTGCGCCTAGCACTATTCTTGTGATGTTCAATAGCACACTTTCTAAGATTAGCTTCTGTGACCCCTTTCCAATTTGGCAAAGAAGTCTGCACCCTGACCCTCAATGCCTTATTGAGCCCGTCCATTAGCACAGAGACAGCCACCTCCCATTTGCCGAATTAGTGTTTACCAGTGATCTTATCCAGATGGAGAGTTTTCTTTTACTGCAAAAGACAAACAATTTTTTTTTAACAAGCTTCTAGGTCATGCGAAATATTCATTCAATCCTTCTCATCCCGTATTAAGGGTCTGTACATGGTCCAACAAACATTTCCGAGCTCATCTTGACTAGGTGCATTACTAGGAATGAATACTTCTTATATGGTAACTGAAAGAAATACCCGGGGGGTTACCTTGTCTCTGTCCGCTTTCCTATTGGCAAATACTAATGTGCGGACAGGTTTTTCTCCATTTCTGACGTTAATTTCTTGATTTTTTTTGTTTTATTTTGTGGTTTTACTATATATGTACACGAATGATACCATACTTACCAGTTCCACTGGTCTCAGCCACTTCCCCCGCAGGCTACTGCTCTTCTTTTACCAGTTGGATACTCCTCTGAGTGCATGAGAGATGGCTGAAAACAATCAGGTCACCTTCTCCTCCTAAATAAAGCTTCAACATTCATTCGTACATATATAGGTTACAGTCAAATTTTTCATATTTTTCATATTTTCTAAAGTTTGTATGCTGGCCGTAACTGCTTCCACATCTACATATGGCGGTGTACTTGCATTCTCTTTTTTTTTCCTACTTGTTTATTGTTGCTACAAGTTCAAACAGTTCTTATATTTCCATTCTAGTCTTATATGACTTTGGTTAGACATACCACCTGCAATACCTTAGGATCAAACTCACCAACCCCTCTTGCTGCCACAGGTTTAAACAATTTGTATGCCTGACCCTTTATTTTCTGTATTTTATCAGGCATATCCTTATCCTTAAGTTCTGTAATACCTCTGGTTCAAAGCTGCCCACCCTAGGGAATGATACCCTGTCGTTGTCAGTCATACGTACCCATTCGTCACAATAAACTTCAGCGTGTGGACCATATTTCTCACACATTATAAACCTCGCGGACCCCTTGGGATGCAACTCTTCTGCCTGAACCCTGGCTACCATACGTCCCTTAGTTGAGCAACTGGCTCCCATAGTTGTGGGCCTTTTCCCACAAACACCAAAATACTCAATATAAGCCGACGGTGAAAGTTCTCCGAGCGCTTCCACCCACTCTCGCCCACGTTGGCCGGTACTAGCATACACTGTCGATAGCGAAGGCGATGTACCCAACTTAGGGCCCCTAATTGACCTATATTTACTGGAAGTTTTTAGGAGTAACTTACCTTTTCCAGTAAATATCTGCCATTGGAGATTTTCCTGAGAGAGACCAGCGAAAACTCCCTTTATGCACGTGTACACAAATCACGCTTGCGTATGCTCCAAACAGCGATAATGATACCTTGATTTTACGCAAAGCTCGTAAAGGGGGTATCAAGTTGCGCTATGTATCGCACACACAATCGCGCGGTCTAATCGTACAGCGTATAGGTACTTGTTACCTATCCGCCCTACGACCACTGGAATCGAATCACAAGCTGCGAAAACCTCAGCCAGAGCGTATCAAAAAACTATATGGGTCACCAAGTTCACAATTCACAATTCCCTACCATGCTCCTGTGTAAGTCTCTTCACGACTTATGTATTCCAATCTATACTAACATGAGTCAGCCGCCTCACGCCGCCAAGCCTCCACTCAGTTGGTGTACCAACGACGGGATCCCGAATTCCCAGGGTTCAATACGTTCACTCCTACTTTCACTCACTCAAATATGCTTTGTTTTTCTGTACAGAAAATTGTTTTACTCCCTTTAGGTCAGTAGCTTTATTCCAGAGGTGCTTACAGTTTTTAAACTAAATTTAGAGTAACCTGCTTTTGAAATCGGATAGTTATGTGCTATTGTATTAAATGTCTACTATCACACCTTAATTGAACAAATATTGTGTGGTTTTATTATGCGCACACAACCCTACGCAAGCTTGCGTAATTACGCAACCGTGCATACCACTATGCCACGTGTGCGGCCTTGCGCCACGTGCACGTTTTTGTACGCTGTCCTCACATTCCGTACCACCTGTACCAATGTGCGTACGCAATAAAACAAATCACATGACTCTATAAATGTGAGCAATACTAACTATAATCGCTCACTTAACACAACACCCAGTTTTTTCTTAACAACCAGGTCAGAACTGCGTTTCATGTCTATAATTACTCCCTTAAATACATTTATTTAAAATTTATCTGTATAGCAAACAAATGTATCCGATTTCACACAGATCTATAATGACTGCAAAAATCTATAATTTAAATTATATGATTCAGATTGGATAGCTATCTTGCAGAACATACACTGATATAAATGTACACATAATTATAATAATATATATATATGTATCATTCACTGGCCTTCTATGAGACACCTTAAAGATATGTGCTTTTCACTGCTAAAAAAAAAAGCAGTTACACAGGTTAATTTGCATTTCAATGGCTATCCTCCCTAGTAAGCAGATTCTACAAGTCTTGGAAGGAAAAAAAAAAAACTCTTTCTTTCCTTTTTCTATCTGTGTGCAACCCCCCACTTGATGTAAAGTAATTACGCACAGACAAGAAGGAAAAAAAACTTTTCTCACCATTTACTCTCACTAGGCCCAATTGAAACTATTTGTAATTGACTTTGGCATGGGTTAAATAAATGCATGAATGTGAAAAAAGAAACTGATTGTTCGGAGCAGACTGAAAATCAGCTATTTAGAAAGTGACCTTCCTAAAATGGCCACTGCTCCTCCCCCTTCCACATCCATGAGGTTTACACAAGATGGTGGACAGGCCATGTGGTTAGTCCAAAGTGGAGGACAGACCATGCGGCTTCCTTTGTCACAAAGAAATCACAAATTATACAAGCACCATAAGATAATTTAGGCCTGAGTTTGAAAAAAACTATATCAAGGATATGCAGCAACTTTTAAATGTACTTTCAAATCTTCTTAACAGATAAACAATCCAATCTGAATCAAACACAATATGACTTATTTGAACTTTGTTTTGCAACAATAAAAATAAATTTTAGCATCTTAAATATTATGAGAAACACATTGTCCCTTGAATTTTCATATCATCGGCTTACTGATAACACAACAATACACGTGGATGTTATTCGTCAGCGTTGCGATGCGTCCATCATTAGCCAGCCGATCACAGACGCATTTGTAATGTACAGTGCACCATTAAGACTGTGATATTGCGGACGAGCCCTCATCTGTAAATACCAAATTGCTTTCTAACAAATATTTAAAATGCCAGCTCTAATATATATTGTAGACGCCTGCCCATCTTATGACCATGTGCCATGAATGTGCGCTATACATTGCAAAACACTGCATCCCATAAGAGAAAACGATACACCCACACATTATCTGAGTTCCAAAGCTCATTGATGTATATATTTGTTATTAAAAGGATATGTATTCAATATATCACAATGTATAGTATACATATAGTTACATGGTTACAATTCATACAGTAAGCAGTTCCATAGAAACATAGAAACATAGAATTTGACGGCAGATAAGAACCACTTGGCCCATCTAGTCTGCCCCTTTTTTATACTTTAGGCAATCTCAACCCTTTTTGAACCTTATTTTTTTGTAAGGATATTCAAATGCCTATCCCAAGCATGTTTAAATTGCTCTACAGTCCTAGCCTCTACCACCTCTGATGGGAGACTATTCCACTTAACCACTACCCTTTCCGTGAAGTAATTTTTCCTTAAATTTCCCCTGAACCCCCCCCCCTCCAGTCTCAGTGTATGTCCTCGAGTTCTAATATTTCTCTTAATTTGAAGAATGTTTCCCTCCTGATCTTTGTTAAGACCCTTGATATATTTGAAAGTTTCTATCATGTCCCCCCTTTCTCTTCTCTCCTCCAAACTATACATGTTAAAATCTTTTAGCCTTTCCGGGTACGTTTTGTGATGTAGGCCATGCACGATTTTAGTTGCCCTTCTTTGTACACTCACTAATGTATTTATATCCTTCTGGAGATATGGTCTCCAGAACTGGACACAGTATTCCAGATGGGGCCGCACCAATGACCTATACAGTGGCATCACTTCTTTTTTCCTACTACTGATTCCTCTCCCTATGCAACCAAGCATCTGACTTGCCTTTCTCATTGCTTTGTTGCATTGCTTTCCTGCCTTCAAGTCACTTGAAATAGTGACTCCTAAATCCCTTTCCTCCTCAGTAGTTTCCATTATAGTACCCTTGATACTATATTTAGCCTTTGGGTTTTTGAGACCTAAGTGCATGATTTTGCATTTTTTAGCATTAAACTGTAGTTGCCACGTTCTTGACCAGTTCTCAAGCATACCTAGGTCATCAATCATTTGTTTTACTCCTCCCGGTGTGTCTACCCTGTTGCATATCTTTGTATCATCTGCAAAAAGGCATATCTTCCCTTCAATACCATCTGCAATGTCACCAACAAAGATATTAAAGAGAACTGGACCAAGTACAGATCCCTGGGGTACTGTTATGCACACCAGTGCCTGCAGGAAAGTACTGGTGTCAGGACTGTTATGCACTCCAGTGCCTGCAGGAATGTACTGGTGTTTGAACTGTTATGCAAAACAAATGGACTCACAGACAGACTGGGGAATATGACATAACGTACACAGAAGGTGTTAGGGTAACAAAATACACACAAGGTGAACAGAGAAGCCCAGAGGCTAAGGAACTGGGTATCTCCCTTGTATTAGAACTGCTCAGATGGGAAAAGCAAGATGTTGTGTTTTAATACGTAGAGAACCCGAAATTCTGTTGCTAAGGGCAACAGCAAAACCCTAAAGGGTTACCAACAGGTGTGGCAGTAAACTCCTTGGTCAGAGATGGAATGATAGACACAAGGAGAGTCTCCACAATCCTAATTCTCACTTGCAGTGCACAGGTTCAGCTTACTGCCACTAAACTGACCCCTGACACCTAGCACAGTGAGACAGGATTAGACAGGCAAGTCTTAGAATACAGCCGCAAACTTGCTAAGTTCACAGAGTAGTAACAGAACCCCAGCAAGCTAAACGACTGACTCCAGTCTTACTGCTAGGTCTGGATTGGCAGAGTGTAATAACAAATCCCCAGGCCTATTTGCAGTAAGCAACAAACAAATACAAAGCTACACAGTACTGGTTAACTTTCAGGAACTGACTAACCAACAAAGATTCAGCAGCATCTGCTTACCCTGAGAAGAGGCCTTATAAAGCAGGTGCTGTCCACGCCCCACTCAGACCTCACAGACTGTGAGCACAAAAACCAGCACCGGATCCCCTGCCGTGCACAGAGCCTATAACCACTGCACAGCAAAAGACCCGAACCGGAGTATCAGCTGCGCTCAGGTTACTCCGCTAGCACTTGTCTCCCGGTTGCCATGACGACGTGGCAGCACAGGGCAGGAGACCCTAACAGTACCCCCCCTCTGACGAGGGGTCAAAGAACCCCTACCACCGGGTTTATTGGGGAACTGCGAGAAGAAAGAGCGTATCAGTCTGGGGGCATGAAGATCACAACTGCGCACCCACGACCGCTCCTCTGGGCCATACCCCTTCCAGTGCACCAAAAATGACAGCCGACCCCGAACCACCTTGGAGTCAAGAATCCTTTCAACACCAGACTCCCTCTGGCCACGTATCAGAAGAGGGGAAGGTCTTCCACTGGAAGAAGGATTACTAATCGCCCGTTTTAAAAGGGAACAATGAAATGTTTTATTGATACCCAAAGAACGGGGCAGATCTAACTGAAATGCCACCGGATTGATAACCCTGGTGATCTTATAAGGGCCGATGAACCGGGGGCCTAACTTATGAGATGGCTGTCTCAACTTCAAATTCTTGGTAGACAACCAGACGAAGTCTCCTAATTTGAAGCTGCAGGGTCTTTTCCGCTTATCAAAAACCCTTTTGGTCACTAATGACACAGACACAAGGGCTTTCTTCACTTTCCGCCAAATACCTCTAAGGACCGAAACCACAGAGGAACCACCAGGCGTGGAGTCCAGGGGGTCAAAAGAATTGGCCTTAGGATGATGCCCATACACACAAAGGAAGGGAGAGATCCCTGTAGCAGAGTGAGCCGCGTTGTTGTAGGCAAACTCCGCCATGGACAGATGAGCAACCCAGTCAGTCTGACACTTGGAGACATAACACCTGAGAAACTGCTCCAAGGACTGGTTCACCCTTTCAGTCTGCCCATTAGACTGCGGATGGTAGCCTGACGACAAGCTGACAGAAATCTGGAGATCGGAACAAAATGCCCTCCAGAATTTGGCCACAAACTGGGATCCGCGGTCAGAGACCACATAAAGTGGCAACCCGTGGAGACGCACAACATGCAGCATAAATAATTCAGACAGGCGTCTGGCCGATGGCAGCCCAACCAGTGGAACGAAGTGCGCCATCTTCGAAAACCTGTCAACGACAACCCAGATGGCTGTCATCCCCGAGGATTTGGGCAAGTACACCACAAAATCCATTGAAATGTGGGTCCATGGCTTAGATGGGATAGAGAGTGGATGTAATGGGCCAACAGGAACCCCTCTAGGAGTCTTATTTCGGGCACAGATGTCACATGCCCGAACCCACTGATCCACATCCTTAGCCACCGAGGGCCACCACACCGCCCTAGATAGCAACTCCCGAGTTCTGGCAATACCCGGGTGACCTGCAGACTTCTTGGCATGGAATTCCAGGAACACTCGCTGTCTTAACCTAGGAGGCACAAACAAAAGACCTACCGGAAGGTCTGGAGGAGCCTGCTCCTGTGCTCTAAGGACTAATGATAAGAGGTCCTGGGTAATGCCCACTTTAATACATGATGGGGACACAATGGGCAACGGCTCCTCGGTGGTCTCTTGGATTGGAGCAAAACTCCGCGAAAGCGCATCAGCCTTGATGTTTTTTGACCCAGGGCGATATGTTATCAAAAAATTAAAGCGAGCAAAAAACAAAGCCCATCGTGCCTGCCTGGCATTGAGACGCTTCGCTGACTCTAAATATGCCAGATTCTTATGGTCGGTGAGAATTGAGACCACAAACTTAGCCCCCTCAAGCCAGTGTCTCCACTCCTCGAGTGCATCCTTAATAGCCAACAATTCCCGGTTACCCACGTCATAATTCATCTCGGCAGGCGAAAATTTACGGGAAAAGTAAGCACAGGGATGAAGGCGATTATCAGACACTCCCATCTGAGAAAGCACTGCCCCAATACCCATCTCAGAGGCATCCACCTCCACCACAAAAGGACGCTCTGGATCTGGGTGTCGCAGCACCTTGGCCGATACAAATGCCCTTTTGAAACGGGCAAAAGCCGCTTTAGCCTCACAAGACCAGTGAGCAACATCCGCCCCTTTCTTAGTGAGTGCCACCAAGGGCGCCACTATAGACGAAAATCCAGCGATAAATCGTCTATAAAAATTCGCAAAGCCCAGGAAACGCTGAAGCGCCTTCAAACTAGTGGGCTGCACCTAATCCAGGACTGCCTGTACCTTGGAACCCTCCATTTGGAAACCTTCTGGGGAGATAATATATCCTAGAAATGCGATTTGCTGAACTTCAAATTCGCACTTCTCCAGCTTCGCCCCAAGCCGGTGGTCTCTGAGTTTCTGGAGGACTAAGCGTACATGCTTCCGATGTTCCTCCAGGGAATGGGAGAAGATTAGGATGTCATCTAAGTATACAACTAAGAATCTATCCAAATATTCCCTGAGCACATCATTCATGAAATCCTGGAAGACTGACGGGGCATTACAGAGCCCAAAAGGCATCACCAAATATTCATAATGCCCTGAGTGGGTATTAAAGGCAGTCTTCCATTCATCCCCCTCTCTTATTCAGATTAGATTGTACGCACCGCGTAGGTCAATCTTAGTAAAAATGGTGGCAGTACGAAGCTGGTCAAACAAGACCGAAATGAGAGGCAGTGGGTATGAGTTTTTAATCGTGATACGGTTCAATTCCCTGAAGTCGATGCAGGGTCGCAACGAACCGTCCTTTTTACCCACGAAGAAGAACCCCGACCCAACTGGAGACTGTGAAGGTCTGATAAATCCCTTAGCCAAGTTCTCCTGAATGTACTCTGCCACAGCCTGAGTCTCAGGACGTGACAGGGAGTACAACCTGCTCTTGGGAAGCTTAGCATTTGGCAACAAATCAATGGCACAGTCATAGGGGCGATGGGGAGGTAGTACCTCTGCAACTTTTTTGGAGAACACGTCCGCAAAATCTGCATAACACCCTGGCAATCCTGGCAAACTTAGCTGCGAGAGCCTGACTGGAAGGCTCAAGCAACTCCTGAAACAATCAGTACCCCAACTAAGAATCTCCACAGAGACCCAGTCAAATTGAGGATTGTGGGCCCTTAACCAGGGTAACCCCAACACCAATGGGGCAAAAGTACAGACAGTCACATAAAAGGACAATTTTTCAGAGTGTGTGGCTCCAATAAACAAAGAAATCTGGCTAGTGCAAGAGGTAATTTTACCTTGGGATAATGGTTCCCCGTTTAACCCACAAATCTCAATTTCCGATGCCAAGGGTACTAAGGGAACAGAGTGTTTCAGGGCGAATTGGCGGTCCATAAAAACCCCGTCAGCCCCACTGTCCACAAAGGCCTCAGTCTTGACAGTTTGACCCAGGATCTTCAAGGTCACCGGAATGATAAAAGTCTTCTACTGTTAAGGTCTCCTGCCCTGTGCTGCCACGTCGTCATGGCAACCGGGAGACAAGTGCTAGCGGAGTAACCTGAGCGCAGCTGATACTCCGGTTCGGGTCTTTTGCTGTGCAGTGGTTATAGGCTCTGTGCACGGCAGGGGATCCGGTGCTGGTTTTTGTGCTCACAGTCTGTGAGGTCTCCACTGGTAACATTTCCCTCCATAGATTGCACTCCATTAACTACAACTGTCTGTTTCCTATCCTGCAACAAGGTTCTTATCCATTTAACTGTTTTATAATCCACCCCCACGCTTTCAAGTTTATTTAGCAGTCTGCGATGTGGGACAGTGTCAAATGCCTTACTAAAGTTTAGATGTGCTACATCTACAGCTCCCCCTTGGTCTATTATTTTCGTCACAGAGTCAAAAAAGTCAATAATATTTGTGTGGCATGATCTACCACCAGTAAATCCATGCTGTTTTGGATCCTGTAAGTGGTTTGATTTAAGATATTCCACAACTCTTTCTTTTAATAGTTTTTCCATTACTTTCCCCACTACTGATGTAAGGCTTACTGGTCTGTAGTTACTTGCTTCTTCCTTGCTTCCACTTTTGTGCAGTGGAACTACATTTGCTCTTTTCCAGTCCTCTGGAATAACACCTGTATTTAGTGACTGGTTAAATAATTCTGTTAATGGTGTAACCAGCACATCTTTTAGCTCTTTGAGTATCCTTGGGTGTATCCCATCAGGTCCCATTGATTTATCCACTTTTAGTTGTGAAAGTTCTGTTAGGACCTTCTCCTCTGTAAATGTACTTTCATCTACCTTATTTTTATGAATGTCCTTGCAACTTAACTGTGGCCCCATCCCTTCTTCTGTAGTAAATACTGAGCAAAAATAATTATTTAGGTGATCTGCTATTGCCTTGTCACCCTCCACCAAATGCTCACTCTCTGTCTTAAGTCTTGTTATTCCTCCATTTGATTTTCTCCTTTCACTTATATACTTAAAAAAAGTTTTGCCCCCTTTATCTACTGATTGGGCCATTTTTTCCTCAGCTTCTGCCTTTGCATGTCTGATCACTTTCTTAGCATCCTTCTGTCTGTCAAGATACACCTCTTTGTCGTTATTATTTTGAGTCTGTTTGTATTTCCTAAAAGCCATCTTTTTTGCTTTCACACTAGTTGATACTTCTTTTGTGAACCACACCGGCTTCCTTTTCCTGGTGCTTTTCCTAACCCTTTTGATACAAAGATCAGTTGCACTTAGTATTGCACTTTTCAGTTTTTCCCACCTCTCCTGCACTCCTTCCAAGTTCCACCAGTCTACCAATGAATCACTTAAACATCTCCCCATTTTTGCAAAATCAGCATTTCTAAAATCCAACACCTTTGTTTTTGTGTGACAGGAGTTGGATCCTGTCTTTATACTAAACCATACTGCTTGATGATCACTGGATCCCAGGTGCTCACCCACATATATGTCAGATATCCTATCACCATTTGTAAGAATTAAATCTAATATTGAATCTTTGCGAGTGGGCTCCATCACCAATTGCTTGAGAGATGCTCCCTGTAAGGAATGTAGAAATTTGCCACTTGTAGCTGAACTTGCAAAAGACCCCTCCCAATTTACATCAGGTAAATTAAAGTCTCCCATGATTATGACTTCTCCCTTTAAAGCCATTTTAGTGATGTCCAACAATAGGTTCCTGTCCAAATCCTGCCCCTGGCCTGGTGGTCTATAGATCACCCCAATGCGAATAACATCCTTCTCCCCGGTTTCTATGGTGACCGAAAGGGCCTCAGTTTTGTCTTCAATATTTTGTATTAAAGTAGCATTTATGCTTTTTTTCACATACATTGCTACCCCTCCTCCCATTCTTCCTATTCTATCCTTCCTAAATAAATTGTATCCTGGTATAGCTATGTCCCAGTCATGATTTTCATTGCACCATGACTCTGTAATTGCCACAAAGTCCAGGTTATCCCTTGTCATTATTGCAATTAGCTCTGGAATTTTGTCTCCTAAGCTCCTAGCATTTGCACACATAGCTTTAAGATTTTTGTCTGTGCATTTGTTATTAGTAGCCATGTCCAGACTGTACAAAATAAATGACAGGTTTAAAGTTGAAATTACCTGTTTGGGGATGTTGCTCAGTGTTTGATATATATATATATATATATATATATATATATATATTACTAATCAGGAATCACACTGTGTCCTTTACACCATGAATACACCTCCCTAAATGTAAAGATATAGTACACCTGACCACAATGAGCAAATGATCAAAGGAGGTAAACACCAGAGAGCATGCAATAATAAACTATGTTTCACTGTGCAACTTCCCCACACATGCAATGACAATTACAAGCCAATCATTACATCAAAAAACATACA
Source organism: Pseudophryne corroboree (assembly GCF_028390025.1). Lineage (NCBI taxonomy): Eukaryota > Metazoa > Chordata > Amphibia > Anura > Myobatrachidae > Pseudophryne > Pseudophryne corroboree. Next base: position 680,418,676 of record NC_086448.1, read on the forward strand.
TGAGTTTGCATAAGAGAGAGCTGTAGTGAGCAGTTTGGGTATGTCTTTTCATAGTGTAAAAAGACAGATAGCATTGGTACAGGTGAGAATTCTGATGGTTTTGGTAAGCTATAGACATAAATTTGAGTAGATGCAGATGAAGTGGAAAGGTCTAGCAGCGTTCCTAACACAGATTTAAGTTATAAGTATGGGTTACTCAGGCTGGAGTAGTTTGAGGTGTAGAGGAACTGGACTCACATTTGTTTGAAAGTTGTCCTTTAGTGGTCCAGATTGTGGATAGATTGTTGTCCTTCTGTTTTCCTTCGGTTTAACATCGGTGTAACATCGAAATTATTTTTAAACTTGTAGTTATCCTTTGAATAATGTCCTTTGAAGTAATGGCCCACAAGCCTACGTCCTAAGCCGTCCTGATGCTCTTTAAGTAATGGACCAAGCATGTGAATACACTGATTATACCCAAACTCCAATGACCCATCCCCCAGCAATGACTAGTAATATAACAGTTTTAAGAAAACAACCAAACAAACCAACCAACTGAGATTTATCACAGTCATGCCCTCATGCCTATACTCAGGAGATAACATTCCAATTTATCAATAGCAACCCATCATGTGCATAAGCAATCTAATATAAAAGCAGATGCCTTATGCCTATAGCAATGCTATAATTCTTTTTTTTTTTAAATTGTGTTTATTAAATAGAAGAAATGTAACACACATGTAATAATACAATATGAAACATTAAAGCCGGACAGTTGACACACCTGTCCGTTCATCACAGCAATATGTTTAATTGTAGAATATTGCAAGGCAAAGTAATTAATTCCCCAATGGTCATAAAGTATAGTATAATAATACATAACAGCTACGCCAAAGCGTGACAATGAGAGAGGGTGGAATGGTAAATATCCAACAGTGAGAGTCCCCTTTTAGAGAAACTAAAAAGGTGGCGACCCATCCGTTAGAGTTGTTACATTATACCAAGTTGTTAATCTAACCACTTTACGGATATTCTCTTTGGTATCAATAGGCAATGTGAGTAAGAAAGGAAGCCAGATCTCAAAAAACCCAGCAGCGCGGGATCCAACATCTAAAGCACATTCAGTCCAATCCATTTGGAATAGGAGTAATAACCGGGGCAACATAAGAGAAATAGGGATATGGTCTTTTTGTATCCATTGGGACAGTATTGTTTTCTTCGCTGCAGCTGTGATGCGAGCCAGAAGCAGTCGTGTACCTTTGGTTAGTACAGGGGTTTGGGGTTCTATATAGTTCCAGAAGGCCCATGCCATTGTTAATGTAAATGGGATACCCAAGTTGGTCTTAATGTATATCTGTACTAGATCCCAGAATGATTGTATAACTGGGCAAGACCATAAACAATGTATAATATTAGCATCAGGGGATCGACATTTGAAACATAATGAGTCATCTGCAGCCCCAGTAAGGAACCGCAGTCTAGGAGTATAATAAGCTCTGTGCAAAATTTTCAAATGCATCTCCGCATACGAGGAAGATACCAACTGCTTAGTGAGTAAATTAGACCATTTAATAATCGTGTGTATATCTACTCCCGCAAAGACATCTTTCCATTTAGCTATGCCCGTGGTGGTTTTAGTATAGTCAATCTTTCGTCTGATATAAGTGTATATTAAAGATGTAGAGTGAGGGGAGTCTAGACGTTGTCGTACTATTCCATCCAGTGGAAAAGCGAGGTCAGTGGACTGTGAGTGGGCTAAAACGGATGTTGCAAAGCTACGCATTTGAAAATACACAAAAAAAGGGAAGTGTAAAGTCGGGTATCAATCCCGTAATTGGGACAAAGATAATACCACTGAGCAGTCATCATTTAAGAATTGATTTTAAATCCTGCGATATGGAGGAATTCGGGAAATGTAATATCTTTAGCAAATCATGACTAGGGAGCAAAGCCTGTTCTAGTTCCTTGTTAACAAAATTGTCCCCGTCACCTATCCAGTCCAAGGCACATCTATAATTAGCCGCTAAAGAATAATCTTCCAGGCAGGGGAGATTGACTCCCCCAAGTGAGGGCGGTTGTTTTAATTTAAACAATGCAATTCGAGGACGTTTATTCGCCCATATAAATTTAGTAATGGCTTTATTTAATGTATGGATATCCTTTTTGGATAACAAGAATGGGAGCATCTGTATCGGATAAAGCAAACGCGGAAAAGACACCATTTTGTATAAATGGCACCTACCCAAATATGAGATCGGCAGGTGTTGCCACCTCGTAAAGTCCTCAATTATCCTATTAATGTAGTAAGAAAAATTTAAAGAATACAATTCCGAGGGACTAGATGATACACGAATACCTAGATATGTTATATAGTTATGCGCCCATTTAAATGGGAAAGCACCATCCCATCCCCCCCTCGCATCTCCACCTAACGCCAGTGCCTCCGTCTTGTCGAAATTAATAAGAAATCCTGATATTAAGTTGAAATTCCGCAAAGTAGTCAATAGTGAGGGAAAAGATGTTATAGGATCGCTGAAGTATAGTAAAAGATCATCCGCAAAGGCAGATACTTTTATGGTATGAGAGCCCACTGCAATACCCTTCCAGGACTCTTCATTAATAAATGTGCGTATGAGCGGGTCTAAAGCCAAATTAAATAACAATGGAGAGAGAGGGCAACCCTGTCTCGTCCCCCTATGTAGCTGAAATGAGTTTGTATTTAACCCATTAATCGTAATAAATGCTTGAGGTGTGGCATATAAAGTTTTAAAAACATTGATAAACTCCGTACCAAAGTGTTGGGCCTGTAGGACTCGCAGTATATGAGACCAGGAGATGCGGTCAAATGCCTTATCGGCATCACAACTGACTATAAGGGCTTTTCGACACTGATTGATTTGAGCTATGTATCGCTGCCAACAAAGTACGTATATTATGTACTGAAGTTCTGTTTCGGACAAACCCATTTTGAGCATGATGTAAAATTCGCTGCAAGATGGGCTGAAGTCGAAACACTAATAATTTGGTAAATAGTTTCAAGTCCTGGTTCAGTAGGGAAATCGGCCTATAGGATTGCACATATTTAGGATCCTTTCCCGGTTTCGGAAAGACCACTATTCTAGCTTCATCGAAACCTGTCGGAGCTGGATTTCCTCGCAACAATGAATTAAAGAGAGCTAGCAGGTGTGGTGTCAAATGTGTAGTAAGCATTCGGTAGTACTCTGCCCCAAACCCGTCCGGACCAGGGGATTTCCCTTTTTTTAACAATTTGATTAGAGATAATAATTCCGATTCCTGGACCATTGCCGTTAGAGACTCCCTCTCTTCCTCCGTTAGTACTGGTAATCCCGCCCTTTCCTAAAATCTCAGTCCCTCCTTTGAATAATCAGGAGGAGACTGATATAAAGTTTGGTAATAGCGTAAAAATTCTTCAGAGATAGCAGGAGTATCCATAACAGTAGAAGCAGGGTCAATATACAATTGAGTGATACGTGAAGGAGCAGAGCACGACCGAACTAAGTTTGCCAATAACCGGCCCGATTTATTGCCAGTTCTAAAAAACTTGTTCCTACGGATATCATGAGAGAAACTCGCCCGTTCGGTACATAGGGCATCATATTGCTGTTTAGCTGTAAGGTAGGCCTGGCGATTTTCAGGTGTGTAGTGTGAAACAAGTAAATTATAAGCTTTAGTTAAAGTTTGACTAAGATCATTTAAGTGAATGGTGCCTTGCGTCTCCTGGAGACATACTCCATAATCTGGCCCCGTATTACCGGCTTCGAGGCAGCCCAAAACAGATTTATGTCCTCTGCATGTTCAATGTGATCAGTTTTATAATTTAAAAATGCCTGTTCAAGATGCAGGCGAAAGTCTGAGGAGTTTTCCTTATAGGCTGGAAACCTCCAGTTGTCGGATTGTGGTATAGGGGTGTCTAACTTTACAGTGAACCACACCGGAGCATGATCAGAAAGGAGAATGGGATCTATCTGGGAGTGTACTACCTGCTGCAAAAGGGCATCCGAAATCAACCAATAATCTAATCTGGATGAGGAGTGATGGGGATGTGAATAAAATGTATACTCACGAGAATCAGGATGTTGGCACCTCCAGGGATCGCATAATCCCATCGAGTTGGTCAATAGGGAAAGCGATGGGGGGGCGATCGAACCATGGGCGGTTGTAGAGATGGTTCTGTCTAATCCTGTCAATTGAACACAGTTAAAGTCCCCTCCCAAAATGACTGCGCCCTCTGCCCAGTCTTGTAACTTTGCATAGATATCTGTGAAAAAGTGGGCGTTAGTACCCGTGGGAGCATAGATATTAGCTAAGGTGTAAGGCAAACCATGTACAGTCAGTTTCAAAAACAGATACCTTCCCTCTGGGTCTATTAAGCAGTCACTAATATCGTAAACCAGAGATTTACTAAAAATAATCATGACCCCCCGTTGTTTAGATGTGTAAGATGCCGTTTTAAAGTCTCCTATCCATGAATCCCGTACCACATTAGGGTCAGAAATTTTCCAGTGTGTTTCCTGCAAGAAAACAATATCTGGCCGTAAACGTTTTAGGTGGGTCAGAATTTTCTTTCTCTTTATAGGGGAATTTAAGCCCTCCACATTCCAAGTAACTAGTTTAAGAGCTGTTTTTAACTTTTTAGGGGGATTAATAATCGCAGCCATTTAACCGATGCCAACCCTAGGCCAAATCATAAAATTAACCTCTCTCTTTAGGGAGCCCTTTCCCGTCCCACCGAGCGGGCAAGGGGATAGTGAAAAAGTGACCAGTAGGGGGGAGTATAAACATATCACAGTTAATAGGGATATATCACATGTGTCAACCTCAATTAAAATTCCAACAATTACAATAAACCTTTTTAACATTATATGAACCCAGGAGGATTTCCGACTGGGTCGCATCCCAACAGAACATTGCAGGGCACTATCATACCGCGAGAACAATAGGGATTTCGAACCAGAGGGCCATCTAATACTAGAGCATTTTAAAAGCTGAGTAAAGATGATAAGAGAAAGAAGAAATGAGATCAGCAAGTCATAGACAAAGAGTAAGAATAAGGAAAAGAGGGCAAGTGAGCCAAAGAGGAAAAAAGGAAGACTGAACTGGAGATTTTCTATAGGATGGTTGGTCCCGAAAAGAATCCAACAAATGCTACAAAACATCACATCATATCGAGGCACAAAACTACCTAAAATAGATCTAATACGTTTCAAATCAAATATGATCAACTGTAATTTGAATGTTCAAGAAATAAAAGATGACTTCGCAAAGCAATTTTGTAGTGTCAATCCGCATCGTCCATCCTGGACGAGCGGGAAGAAGCTACGAAGTCCACAAAGTTACTTGCAGCTTGCGGAGTGTCAAAGAAGTAAGTTTTTCCTGAATGTGTGACCCTCAGTTTTGCAGGATACAGTAGGGCAAATCGAAGCTCCATCTCAAACATGCGTTTGCATACTGGGGAAAACTCTCGTCGCTTTGCAGCCACCATATATGAAAAGTCTTGAAAAAGAAGAATCTTTGATTCCTGGTATTTCAGAAAGGGACGTTTTCTATAGGCATCCAGCAGACGAACCTTATCAGCGTAATTTAAAAACTTCATGATGACCGGTCTGGGCCTATCTTTGGTAGATTGTCGGTCTGGACCAATACGATGAACACGTTCAATCATCATTGATTCCGAGTCTGATACACATCCCAATTCCCTCGGCAGCCATTGAGAAACCAGATTCATCAGTTCGTAAGGTTTGACCGATTCCGGGAGCCCTATAAGGCGCACATTACTTCTTCTGTTTCTGTTCTTCGAGTTTCTCTTGCATGGACGTCACTATTTTGTTCCTGTTCCGAGAGGGCCGTTTTGGCTGTTGTTAAATCATCCTCAAGGTCTGAGATTCTTTGCTCCGCCTCCGACAAACGTTGGTCATGATGATTCAACTGAGTAAGGGCAGAATCCAATGAGTCCTTCAATGGAGCCAATTTTTGATCCAAGAGGGAGGCCAAGATGTCAGTGATCTCGTGCGTTGTAAAAGATTTGGCAGAATCCGTCGTTGTAGTAAGTGATGAGCATCGCAATGGACTATTATTAGGACCAGATGCCGGTGACTGAGGGCTGTCTGCAGGGATGTTGTCTCGGCCCCGGCCTTTATTCGCTTGTGAACCGCGGGGGTTTCTGAGAGTTTTAGCCATGTACTTATCCATTATGAGAAACTTATGGTGTAAAGGGGTCCGTAGGGTATGATAAGGTATAAAAGATGTAGGCAAACTTGTAGCTGCAATATAATTGCGCACCAGCTGGGGGAGCTCCCACTCTATGTATTAAGGATGGTCTGCTGTTTTTTAATAATAATTTTTTTTTTATTATTATTATTTTTTTTTTTTTTTATTATTTCCCCCCCCCTTTTCTTTTCCTTTCCTTCTATGGCTGCATAAATAGGCCAGCCTGTGGTGTAGTTGAAAGGAGCCTCAGGACAAACGCTGCGGACCGGTCCAATGAGCAAAATAGACCCAGTAGCAATAGCTGTTTATATGTAGTAATCAAAACCCCAGAGTGGGAGAGGCATAATAAGAAAAATAAAAATAAACAGAAATAAAAATATAGCTGAAGGGCACACAGTATGGGAAGACAGAACACTCGTCTGTCCTTACCAGCTTACTACAGCCACAAAGTTTGGAAGGCAGGAGAATGGTGGAATTGCAGGCTGTTCCAGCAGTGTTTCCCACACTTAAGATGGCCGCCGGGTGATGCACTGCCCAGGGAAGCAACCCTAGGGATCCGGTGTGTGGGCTCCGTGCTTGCTGGACGAATGCTGGCTGTGTGCAGGGGGAGGCCAGGATCACCAGGTAACACACGCGCCGGGGAGCAGGAGAGGCAGCGCTTCAGTCGCGGGCACGAACGGGGCGGGAAGCTCCGCTCCGTCGCCTTGGCAACCCGCGGCCGGCGCCCAGCGCACTAGAGGTCCCGGCTGTGTGGAGGTAAGAGGGCCGCAACCCGCAAGGACGCTCTGAACGTCCCCCGGCTCTGCAACCCGCCTCCTCCAGTCCCCCGTCCGCAACAGAGGGGTAACAGGTGGCGTGATAGAAGCTGGTGGGCCAAACGGCAGGGTTTTTTTTTCTTTTTAAGGACGTCGTGCAGGAGCCGATCCAAGGCACATCCTTCTCCCTAGCCCGCCAAGCCACGCCCCCAATGCTATAATTCTTAACACCCAATTTGCTATTTACTATTTCAGTGCAATCAGCAGCACTCATTTACAATAAACCTAGACAAGTATATATTCACCAGCAGTTATTTGAGTGCAATGTTCTGCAGGAGTGTAGAAGATGGAATTACCAGCAGTTATTTGAGTGCAATGTTCTGCAGGAGTGTAGAAGATGGAATTACCAGCAGTTATTTGAGTGCAGTTAATACATACAGTTACAGTTACAGGCCAGCAAATACATCACCATATCTTCCTCATATAAAGTCTACCCTCCATATCACTCTCTCTCTCTGTGTAAATAAATACAGGAACTGGTCTGGCAGCACCTCCATCATCGTCTGGGACAAAACAGCAACTCCCTCCTGTGTGTGTCTGATCAGCAATGTGTTATCTAGTTTGGGAGAGTGCACACATCTAGTCTAAGGGAGGGAACTTTCTCATTCATGATGAGTCACTGGCTTGTTTGTTTGCTAACCAGGTTCAGTCTTGAAGACAATCAAAGGGGCTGGCATGAGTTTCCTGTCCATTGTCCTAATAAGAGTGATTTTAGCTTTCATACATTTAATCATAACTACTTGTTGCAATGTCCTACAACTTAATAACAAGTATCAAATGAATCTACACATTAATCTGGTTGCTTTAATACCAAATATGACATGTCTATCTGGCTCTGCTCCAATAATACACATACATGACATTACTCCATTATATAATTTTAAATCATTATGATGTCTGGCGCTTGATATTATTATAATTATGTGCTGTATGAAATAAGTGTCGAATCCATCTCTGTGGCATGTCCGTGTAAATGCGTGTGTTACCATATATTTGCTATGCTTGCTGCGCGTATTTGCAAGCATAGCGAGTTATATGTGTGGAGTCTGTATGCTTTTTCTATGTAATATTTTTGACTTCGACACCTACTTGGATGCTGTCACTCATATAATCCTCCACCATTCTTTCAATGGTGACAGAATCATATGCAGTGACAGTAGACATGTCAGTAATCATTGGCAGGTCCTTCAGTCTGGTCCAGATGTCACCACTCGCTGCTGACTGCCCTGCATCACTGCCAGCGTGTGGGCTAGAAAATCTTATCCTTTTCCTCGCAGCCCCAGTTGCAGTAGAAAATAAAGGAGGAGCTGTTGACGGGTCACATTCCGCTTGAGTTGAGAATTTACTCACAAGCAGGTCTTTGAACATCTGCAGACTTGTGTCTGCTGAAAAGAGAGATACAACATAGGCTTTAAACCTAGGATCGAGCACAGTGGCCAAAATTTAGTGCTCTGATTTCAACAGATTGACCTTCCTTGAAGCCTGTCAAAGCTCCATCCACAAGTCCCACATACTTAGCGGAATTGCTCTGTCTTAGCACCTCCTTCAATTTCTCCAGCTGCTTCTGCAAAAGCCTGTTAAGGGGAATGACCTGACTCAATCTGGCAGTGTCTGAACTGACTTCACGTGTGGCAAGTTCGAAGGGTTGGAGAACTTTGCACAAGACGGAAATCATTCTCCACTGTGCTTGAGTCAGGTGCATTCCCCATCCTTTGCCTATATCATAGGTAGATGTATAGGCTTGAATGGCCTTTGGCTGCTTCTCCCTCTTCTGAAGCATATAGAGTGTTTAATTCTACCTCATTACCACCTCTTGCTTCAGTTTATGGCAGGGCAGGTTCAGGAGTGTTTGCTGGCAGTCCAGTCTTTGGCAACAGTGGCTGAATGTAGAAAGTTCCTGCAATTTTCTGGGCCACCGACAGCATCTCCTGCATGCCCCTGTCATTTTTAAAAAAATGCTGCACCATCAAATTAATTGTATGTGCAAAACATGGGACGTGCTGGAATTTGCCCAGATGTAATGCATACACAATATTGGTTGTATTGTCCGATATCACAAATCCCCAGGAGAGTCTAAGTGGGGTTAGTCATTGTGCAATATTGTCCCACAGTTTACGTAAGAGGTTGTCAGTGGTGTACCTCTTGCGGAAAGCGGTGATAAATATCAGATGCTGCTACTGGTGCCACTGCTGTTGTTGCTGTGGGAGGCAATACATCTACCCAGTGGGCTGTCACAGTCATATAGTCCTTAGTCTGCCCTGTTCCACTTGTCCACATGTCCATGGTTAAGTGGACAGTGGGTACAACTGCATTTTTTAGGACACTGAGGACACTTTTTCTGAAGTCTCTGTACATTCTCGATATCGCCTGCCTTGTAAAGTGGAATCTAGATTGGATTTGGTACCGGGGACACACTTCCTCCATCAATTCTCTAAGTCCTACCGGATGCACGTCTAACACCAACATAGCTGTCAAGGCCTCAGTTATCCGCTTTGCAATAGGATGACTGCTGTCATAGTTCATCTTCCTCGCAAAGGACTGTTGGATAGTCAATTGCTTAGTTGAAGTAGTACAAATGGACTTCCGACTTCCCCTCTGGGATGATGATCGACTCCCAGCAGCAGAAACAACAGCAGCGGCAGCAGTAGGCATACCACTCAAGGATCCTCTGGAGGAATCCCGGTTAGGAGAGGACTCCTCAGTCATGCCAGTGACATGGCCTGCAGGACCTACTTCAGGATGAAGTTGATGTTGAGGGAGTTGGTGGTGTGCCTTGAAGGAGCTTGGGTACAAAAGGAAGAAGGGATTTAGGTGTCAGTGGACTGCTTACACTCTTATCCAAAGTTTCTGAACTTGACAATGAATGCGCAGCAGGTGACATATAAGGGAGAATGTTCCTAGGTGGTTAACATCCTTACCCCTACTTATTACGATTATTGACAAAGGCAACACACAGCTTGACACCTGTTGTCCGGATTTGTGGAAATATAATTCCACACCGAAGAGGTGGCTTTTTTGCTATTTTGCCCAGGCATCACAATGGGCTTATTCATCCCAAAGACAACAACTGTCTCCCCCGGTGCCTGTTTTAAATAAACCACATCACCATCAGAATCCTCCTTATCAACTTCCTCCTCAGCACCAGCAACACCCATATCCTCATCCTGGTGTACTTCAATAGTGACATCTTCAATTTGAATATCAGAAACTGGACTGTGGGTGCTCCTTCCAGTACTTGCAGAGGGCATGCAAATGGTGGAAGGAGCCACCTCTTCCCGTACAGTGTTGGGAAGGTCAGGCATCGCAACCGCCGACACACTTGGACTCTCCTGGGGATTTGTGATACCAGTTATTTGCTGTGCTTTTGCCAGCTTAACTCTTATCATTTTTCTAGCAGGAGGATGAGGGCTTCCATCGTCATGTGAAGCTGACCCACTAGTCATGAACATAGGCCAGGGCCTTAGCTGTTCCTTGCCACTCCATGTCGTAAATGGCATATTGGCAAGTTTACGTTTCTCCTCAGACCATTTAAATTTATTTTTTGGGGTCTTTTTACTGAACCTTGGCTTTTTGGATTTTACATGCTCTCTACACATTGGGCATCGGCCTAGGCAGATTACGTTGATGGCATTTCATCGTATATGTCATGACTAGTGGCATCAGCTTCAGCACTAGGAGTAAGTGGTTCTTGATCTTTCCCTATTTTATCTCCCAGATTTTTGTTCTCCAATGTCGCCGCCATTTTCACTCCGGCATTGGAGAGTGTAGAGAGAGGATATGTCTCCATCCTCAGTGTCCTGCATAAGTTCAGTGGTAGTGTCTTGTGCTGCAACAGTCCAGTCACAATGGTGGTGTCCTCTGCTGCCAAATGTCCAGTGCTGTTGTATAAGTCCAGTCCAGTAGTGCTATGTTATGCTGCACCAGTTCAGTGGTGGTGTCCCTGTGCTGCTGTGGTGGTGTCCCTGTCCAGTGGTACTGCCGTATATGTCCAGTGATACTGCCTTATATATGTCCAGTGATACTGCCATATAAATCCAGTGATACTGCTGTATATGTCCAGTGGTACTGCCATATAATTTCAGTGGTGCTGGCATATAAATCCAGTTCAGTGATACTGCCGTATATGTCCAGTGATACTGCCGTATATGTCCAGTGGTACTGCGTATAATTCCAGTGGTACTGCCGTATAATTCCAGTGGTACTGGCATATAATTCCAGCGATACTGGCATATAAATCCAGTCCAGTGATACTTCCGTATATGTCCAGTAGTACTGCCATATAATTCCAGTGATACTGCCGTATATGTCCAGTGGTACTGCCATATAATTATTCCAATGATACTGCCGTATAATTCCAGTGGTACTGTAAAGGATGATTCATCTTTGCAAATACACATTTCTTGCTTTGCACAAGATTCACATTGATCTGTTTACACTTGAAAATTTTGTGACCTATCTTGTGACAAATCTAGCACTTAAACTTAATTTCAGAAGGAAAACCCATGCCATGCAACCACTCATAATAGCCAACGTGGGTCGACTCAAATTCCTAGGGTCATAAATTTCCTGAGACCTCAAATGGGGTCCCAACATAAGCACTGTCATAAAGAAGACCCAACAGCGGATGTTCTTTCTGAGGCAACTCAGGAAATTCAACATCCCACAGAAGCTGCTGCTCATCTTCTACACAGTGATCGTAGAATCGGTCCTATGTTCCTCGATCACAGTCTGGTATGGAGCTGCCAATGAGATTGACAGACAGAGGCTGAAAAGGGTGGTGAGGACAGCTGAAAAGATGTTGGGGCTGACCTCCTTCCCGTCCAGGAATTATAGCAGTCACAGTCGTGACAGATATGCAGAACCCAGGTCACAAACTATTTGAACCGCTTCCATCAGGCAAACGCTACAGGTCCAATCCCGCGAAGTCGACAAGATCTATTAAAAGCTTCTTCCCCCTAGCTGCCCACCAGCTAAACAATATATAAAAAGTCTAACATGTATAATATGTCTAATATGTCGAGTCTATCGTACAGTTGCAATGTGCAGTATGAACTCATACGTGTAATGTTTGTAACGTATGCTACATTTTTCCCCCTTCTTATGCTATGTATTCCCCCCTGTACCACAAAAAATTCTTAGTGTTCGTGAGTACACCTGGCCAATAAAGCTGATTCTGATTCATTTTTTGAAAGTTTTACTTTTGTATGCAATGCAGCATTTAACTCACAGGTCACTTATTCGTGGAACTGTAGTAACTTTGCTCTGACTTTGGGCCTAATTAAGACCTGATCGCTGCTGTGTGTTTTTGCACAGCAGTCGATCTGGTCTGAACTGCGTATGTGCTGGCTCTGCAGTGCACCGTCACATACCAGACAGCCGACGTCTGTCTCAGCCCTGTGATCGCCTCTGCCTGATTGACAGGCAGATGTGGTCGCTGGGCGGGAGGGGGCAGGCCAGCGGCATTTGGCCGCTGTTTAGGGGGCGCGGTTCGGGCAATGCAGGCATACGTCTACAGATGAGCGGGTTCGGATTTACTCGGTTCTAGACGCCAGAATTATTGCAAGTTCTTTTATCTGGATTTTTCTTATTGGCTAACCAAAACACATGACGTCCGTGAGCCAATAATGAGATTCGGGTAAATCCGAGTAAATCTGAGTAAAACTGAACCCGCTCATCTCTAGTTATGTCACGCGCAGCTGCTGCGACCCTCATAGCGACGATTAACTCCTGCCAGCGCGCAGGAGCTGCGCTGGCAGGGAGCTTCTCCTAAAGTACAAAAGCATTGCTTTTTGTGCAGGGGAGGGGTCCGGGCCTGACATGTGGGGTGGGCTAGCCCTGTGCTGGGTGTCCCCCCGCATGTCTGTGTGACTGATCGTAGATGTGCTAAATTTAGCACATCTACGATCAGGTTTGAATTAGGCCCTTTGTCTGTGGTTATTTTGCTGTATTTGCTTATAATGCCACAATTAGAAAGATATATCAGGCATCAAGTTCTGTAACATTGTTCTAGCAATCTCTTCAGCATTTTTAGCACTCCAACAGATTTTAGTTGCTGAGAAATAGACATTATTTTGTCTATGTAGTAACTCATACTGCTGCATTCACTCAATTTTATACAATACACATCTTACATTTATTTTTCTCATGAGACCTCCATCTTGGTACACTGCCTGTAGTGCTGTCCACCTGTCTTCAACAGACATTTTCCCATGTATCGTTGAGTACACATGTTGCTCCACACTTAAACTGATAGTGGGCAACTTCCACGTTGTATAAGTCTCTGCACATTTAAACTTGATAAACACTATTATGGGTGTAGACCCTGCATTCCAGCTTATTATAGACATAACTTTGCAGCATTTTGGCCTGATTCAGAGATAGATGGAAGTTCATTGTCGCATTTAATTTACAGTAGCTCCAATCTCTAGTAGGGGCATGCAAGAGATGTCTCAGTAGAAGAGATGTCTCTTGCATGTACTGTAGCTGCGATCCCAGCACTGCAACCAATGTTGCAAACTGGGATCCAACATCATGACTATAGGTCGTGATGTTCCCTGTAGAAGGCTAGCTGAGTAAGTATCTGCTTGTGCAGCTGGCCAGTGGAAGTGGGGGCTTTTAATTAATTCTGTATAGTGACACGCAGACCCTTGGCTCTCCCTTCCTAGAAAATGAGGGTGGTGGGGTGGGCAATAGGTCCCTGTTTATACAAACGCCGCCTACTCAATGCCACTACCTGTCAATCAAGCAGTGGCAAAGATGATCTCCATACAACAGCACAAGGTCTGTTCTGCAAAACGGACCTTTGTAAAGTCGCAGCTTCCCGGCGTCCCACGCTGCGACCTGCATCCCACTCAGAATCAGGCTCTTTGTGCACTGAACAGCTGCTGTGCTACTAACAGTGATACTGCTGCAGTGGAAACACTATGTGCATTCTACAATCCATGCTCTACGGCAGTTTGTACTATACATGTGCTTAAAATGATGTCTGCTAGTAGATTGTGTACTAAAACTTTGTGTGCCTGGTCCTATAATCTGTTGAAAGATATGTATTTGTAGGTGTTGATTCTTTCAAGATATATAGGCACATACCAGCAGATGACTCAAATTACTGTATGAACTTAACCGATGACATGAAGACATGACTGAAGGACATAGAATGGGAAAAATACACTGTTTTTGTAATATTTACAGGAGGGTATGCACAAATCAATAGAAGTAATCTGAAGGGGATTGGTATAATTTCTTGACATACTGTACACAATGTTGACAATGACACTAACCATTTAACTGGCTAAGTTTTTTATAAATCTAAAAATGCTCAGATATTGTCACTTTATGACTGAATAAGGTCAAAAACATCTTTTTAAAACATATCCAATGCAACTTTATTTAAAAATTATTTTTTGTAAACACAGTGCGTCATAGAAATAGCAATTTTATGGTACACTGTAGTGATGCTCATTAACAGTTGTACCATCAATGGGGTATATTTACTAAAATTCGTATTTTTCCAAATGAGGTTAAAGTTCAAACACAAATGACATCGAAAGTGTAAAATTGCAACTTTTTGAATTTATTACGACTAATTTACTAAGATGTCGTATTCTGCATGTTCGTATTTTCCGATGTCGATGTCATTCGTATTTTTTGGCAGTGTTTTACGGGAGTGAATTGTAAAACACTGCCGACATTAACACAATGAATCTCGGCCGGATCTGTGCTGGGTCAGATCGAAGCTGTGCTGGGCTTCATTGTGCACCATTCGTAAAAAATAAAACATTGTTAAAAATCCCCCAAAAAAATGCGTGGGGTCCCCCCTCCTAAACAAAACCAGCCTCGGGCTCTTTGAGCCGGTCCTGGTTGAAAAAATATGGGAAAAAAATTACAGGGGTTCCCCCATATTTAATCCACCAGCACCGGGCTCTGCGCCTGGTCCTGGTTCCAAAAATACGGGGGACAAAAAGCGTAGGGGTCCCCCGTATTTTTGAAACTAGCACCGGGCTCCACTGGCCAGGTACATAATGCCACAGCCGGGGGACACTTTTATATTGGTCCCTGCGGCCCTGGCATTACATACCCAACTAGTCACCCCTGGCCGGGGTACCCTGGAGGAGTGGGAACCCCTTAAATCAAGGGGTCCCCCCCTCCAGCCACCCAAGGGCCAGGGGTGAAGCCCGAGGCTGTCCCCCCATCCAAGGGTGGCGGATGGGGGACTGATAGCCTTTTTGTCAAAATGTGAATATTGTTTTTAGTAGCAGTACTACAAGTCCCAGCAATCCTCCCCCGCAAGCTGGTACTTGGAGAACCACAAGTACCAGCATGCGGAGGAAAACCGGGCCCGCTGGTACCTGTAGTACTACTACTAAAAAATACCCCAATAAAAACAGGACACACACACCTTGAAAGTAAACGTTTATTACATACATGCACACCTCCAAACATACATACTTACCTATGTTCACACGAGGGTCGGTCCTCTTCTCCATGTAGAATCCATGGGGTACCTGTGGGAAAAATTATACTCACATAATCCAGTGTAGATCGGCCCTCTTCTGTTCTTTTTGTAATCCACGTACTTTGCAAAATAAAAAAACGGACACCCGACCACGCACTGAAAGGGGCCCCATGTTTTCACATGGGACCCCTTTCCCCGACTGCCAGGAACCCCCCCTGACTTCTGTCTAAGAGGGTTTCGTCAGCCAATCAGGGAGCGCCACATCGTGGCACCCTCCTGATTGGCTGTGTGCTCCTGTAGTGTCTGTCAGGCAGCACACGGCAGTGATACAATGTAGCGCCTATGCGCTCCATTGTAACCAATGGTGGGAACTTTGTGGTCAGCGGTGAAGTTACTTTCGGTCAACCGCTGACCACAAAGTTCCCACCATTGGTTACAATGGAGCGCATAGGCGCTACATTGTATCACTGCCGTGTGCTGCCTGACAGACACTACAGGAGCACACAGCCAATCAGGAGGGTGCCACGACGTGGCGCTCCCTGATTGGCTGAAGGAAACCTCTTAGACAGAAGTCAGGGGGGTTTCCTGGCAGTCGGGGAAAGGGGTCCCATGTGAAAACATGGAGGCCCCTTTCAGTGCGTGGTCGGGTGTCCTTTTTTTATTTTGCAAAGTACGTGGATTACAAAAAGAACAGAAGAGGACTGATCTACACTGGATTATGTGAGTATAATTTTTCCCACAAGTACCCCATGGATTCTACATGGAGAAGAGGACCGACCCTCGTGTGAACACAGGTAAGTATGTATGTTTGGAGGTGTGCATGTATGTAATAAACTTTTACTTTCAAGGTGTGTGTGTCCTGTTTTTATTGGGGTATTTTTTTAGTAGTAGTACTACAGGTACCAGCAGGCCCGGTTTTCCTCCGCATGCTGGTACTTGTGGTTCTCCAAGTACCAGCTTGCGGGGGAGGATTGCTGGGACTTGTAGTACTGCTACTAAAAACAATATTCACATTTTGACAAAAAGGCTATCAGCCCCCCATCCGCCGCCCTTGGATGGGGAGGGCAGCCTCGGGCTTCACCCCTGGCCCTTGGGTGGCTGGAGGGGGGGCCCCCTTGATTTAAGGGGTTCCCACTCCTCCAGGGTACCCCGGCAAGTGGTGACTAGTTGGGTATGTAATTCCAGGGCCGCAGGGACCAATATAAAGTGTCCCTCGGCTGTGGCATTATGTACCTGGCTAGTGGAGCCCGGTGCTGGTTTCAAAAATACGGGGGACCCCTACGCTTTTTGTCCCCCGTATTTTTGGATCCAGGATCAGGTGCAGAGCCCAGTGCTGGTTGATTAATTATGGGGGAACCCCTGTCATTTTTTCCCCCCATATTTTTTCAACCAGGACCGGCTCAAAGAGCCCGAGGCTGGTTTTGCTTAGGAGGGGGGACCCCACGCATTTTTTTTTCAACAAATTTAGCACTTTCCCACCCCTTCCCACTGATAAACATGCACGGAACTCATGGATCCGTGCATGCCTATCAAAACACGGTAAAAAAAAGCAGGTCTGTTTTATTTTAGCACTTTTTACGATTTGTATTTTTTCACGGCAGTGTTTGGCTATTGCCGGCAGTGTTTGTGAATTACACTTTTTAGTAAATTACCAAGTTCTACCAAATAACAGGCGTATTTGACCGATGGTGTATTCATTCGTAATTTTTTTCTTTGAGTTCCAAAAAAATACGAATGCCCTCATCACTGCCGTGATTTGAGTTTAGTAAATTCCCGAGATGACACTTTGAAGAAAAAACACCATCTCGGTCAAAATCGGGACCTTAGTAAATATACCCCAATGACTGATGGCTTTTAATCCCTATTTCCAAACTATCTATAAATTAAGCAAACAAAGGTGGTTGAGCTCTGCTCATTCACCGACCATGGCCATCGGGCACCAATGTTTTCTTTACATTGGTGTGTCCTATTAGTGCTTGCCTTTGATGAAAAGCCTCACTTGCCATCTGTAAGAGATCTTCAATGGTCCGGGCCGTCTATGGCCAATGAGCAAACCTACTATACTGTGGATAAGTGCATGAACTTCAATGGGCACTGTACTGAACTTATTTAAACCAATACAGGATTGCCATAATCAAAATGATCCCTGAAATTAGCTTTCATATTAATACTAATAGGGAAAAAGAAGGGGAAGAATATAAAAAAATAAATATATATATAGTGATGTGCACCGGAAATTTTTCGGGTTCTGTGTTTTGGTTTTGGGTTCGGTTCCGCGGCCGTGTTTTAGGTTCGGACGCGTTTTGGCAAAACCTCACCTAAATTTTTTTGTCGGATTCGGGTGTGTTTTGGATTCGGGTGTTTTTTTCAAAAAACCCTAAAAAACAGCTTAAATCATAGAATTTGGGTGGTCATTTTGATCCCATAGTATTATTAACCTCAATTACAATAATTTCCACTCATTTTCAGTCTATTCTGAACACCTCACATCTCACAATATTATTTTTAGTCCTAAAATTTGCACCGAGGTCGCTGGATGGCTAAGCTAAGCGACCCAAGTGGCCGACACAAACACCTGGCCCATCTAGAAGTGGCACTGCAGTGTCAGACAGGATGGCCCTTCAAAAAAAATGTCCCCAAACAGCACATGATGCAAAGAAAAAAATAGGCGCAATGAGGTAGCTGTGTGACTAAGCTAAGCGACCCAAGTGGCCGACACAAACACCTGGCCCATCTAGGAGTGGCACTGCAGTGTCAGACAGGATGGCCCTTCAAAAAAATTGTCCCCAAACAGCACATGATGCAAAGAAAAAAATAGGCGCAATGAGGTAGCTGTGTGACTAAGCTAAGCGACCCAAGTGGCCGACACAAACACCTGGCCCATCTAGGAGTGGCACTGCAGTGTCAGACAGGATGGCACTTCAAAAAAATACTCCCCAAACAGCACATGATGCAAAGAAAAAAAGAGGCGCACCAAGGTCGCTGTGTGACTAAGCTAAGCGACACAAGTGGCCGACACAAACACCTGGCCCATCTAGGAGTGGCACTGCAGTGTCACGCAGGATGGCCCTTCAAAAAAATACTCCCCAAACAGCACATGATGCAAAGAAAAAAAGAGGCGCAATGAGGTAGCTGTGTGACTAAGATAAGCAACCCAAGTGGCCGACACAAACATCTGGCCCATCTAGGAGTGGCACTGCAGTGTCACGCAGGATGGCCCTTCAAAAAAATACTCCCCAAACAGCACATGACGCAAAGAAAAAAAGAGGCGCAATGAGGTAGCTGTGTGACTAAGCTAAGCGACCCTAGTGGCCGACACAAACACCTGGCCCATCTAGGAGTGGCACTGCAGTGTCACGCAGGATGGCCCTTCAAAAAAATACTCCCCAAACAGCACATGATGCAAAGAAAAAAAGAGGCACAATGAGGTAGCTGTGTGACTAAGATAAGCGACCCAAGTGGCCGACACAAACATCTGGCCCATCTAGGAGTGGCACTGCAGTGTCATGCAGGATGGCCCTTCAAAAAAATACTCCCCAAACAGCACATGATACAATGAAAAAAAGAGGTGCAATGAGGTAGCTGTGTGACTAAGCTAAGCGACCCAAGTGGCCGACACAAACACCTGGCCCATCTAGGAGTGGCACTGCAGTTTTCTAGCGAGAGGATGAGTGCTTCCATCCTCATGTGAAGTTGAACCACTAGCCATGAACATAGGCCAGGGCCTCAGCCGTTCCTTGCCACTCCGTGTCGTAAATGGCATATTGGCAAGTTTACGCTTCTCCTCAGACGCTTTTAATTTTGATTTTTGGGTCATTTTACTGATCTTTTGTGTTTTGGATTTTACATGCTCTGTACTATGACATTGGGCATCGGCCTTGGCAGACGACGTTGATGGCATTTCATCGTCTCGGCCATGACTAGTGGCAGCAGCTTCAGCACGAGGTGGAAGTGGATCTTGATC
The DNA here is from genome assembly GCF_028390025.1 of Pseudophryne corroboree. NCBI lineage: Eukaryota > Metazoa > Chordata > Amphibia > Anura > Myobatrachidae > Pseudophryne > Pseudophryne corroboree. The sequence continues at coordinate 680,438,117 of NC_086448.1, forward strand.
TTTCCCTATTTTTTTAACCTCCACATTTTTGTTCTCCATATTTTAATGCGCACAACTAAAAGGCACCACAGGTATACAATGTAGATGGATGGATAGTATGCTTATTATTATTAATGGATGACAAGTGACTGACGACACAGAGGTAGGTACAGCAGTGGCCTACCGTACTGCTATATACAGTATAATAAATGGACCTGGTGGACACTGTCAGCAAACCGCTAAACTAGTATAAAGAAAAAAAGCCACCACAGGTATACAATGTAGATGGATGGATAGTATACTTATGGACGACGAGTGACGACACAGAGGTAGGTACAGCAGTGGCCTACTGTACTGCTATATACAGTATAATGGACCTGGTGGACACTGTCAGCAGACTGCTAAACTAGTACTACTAGTATAAAGAAAAAAAGCCACCACAGGTATACAATATAGATGGATGGATAGTATACTTATGGACGATGAGTGACGACACAGAGGTAGGTACAGCAGTGGCCTACCGTACTGCTATATACAGTATAATGGACCTGGTGGACACTGTCAGCAGACTGCTAAACTAGTACTACTAGTATAAAAAAAAAGCCACCACAGGTATACAATGTAGATGGATGAATAGTATACTTATGGACGACGAGTGACGACACAGAGGTAGGTACAGCAGTGGCCTACCATACTGCTATATACAGTATAATGGACCTGGTGGACACTGTCAGCAGACTGCTAAACTAGTACTACTAGTATAAAGAAAAAAAGCAACCACAGGTATACAATGTAGATGGATGGATAGTATACTTATGGACGACGAGTGACGACACAGAGGTAGGTACAGCAGTGGCCTACCGTACTGCTATATACAGTATAATGGACCTGGTGGACACTGTCAGCAGACTGCTAAACTAGTACTACTAGTATAAAAAAAAAGCCACCACAGGTATACAATGTAGATGGATGGTAGTATACTTATGGACGATGAGTGACGACACAGAGGTAGGTACAGCAGTGGCCTACCATACTGCTATATACAGTATAATGGACCTGGTGGACACTGTCAGCAGACTGCTAAACTAGTACTACTAGTATAAAAAAAAGCCATCACAGGTATACAATGTAGATGGATGGTAGTATACTTATGGACGACGAGTGACGACACAGAGGTAGGTACAGCAGTGGCCTACCGTACTGCTATATACAGTATAATGGACCTGGTGGACACTGTCAGCAGACTGCTAAACTAGTACTACTAGTATAAAAAAAAAGCCACCACAGGTATACAATGTAGATGGATGGATAGTATACTTATGGACGACGAGTGACGACACAGAGGTAGGTACAGCAGTGGCCTACCGTACTGCTATATACAGTATAATGGACCTGGTGGACACTGTCAGCAGACTGCTAAACTAGTACTACTAGTATAAAGAAAAAAGCCACCACAGGTATACAATGTAGATGGATGGATAGTATACTTATGGACGACGAGTGACGACACAGAGGTAGGTACAGCAGTGGCCTACCGTACTGCTATATACAGTATAATGTACCTGGTGGACACTGTCAGCAGACTGCTAAACTAGTACTACTAGTATAAAGAAAAAAAGCCACCACAGGTATACAATGTAGATGGATGGATAGTATACTTATGGACGACGAGTGACGACACAGAGGTAGGTACAGCAGTGGCCTACCGTACTGCTATATACAGTATAATAAATGGACCTGGTGGACACTGTCAGCAAACTGCTAAACTAGTATAAAGAAAAAAAGCCACCACAGGTATACAATGTAGATGGATGGATAGTATACTTATTATTATTAATGGATGACGAGTGACTGACGACACAGAGGTAGGTACAGCAGTGGCCTACCGTACTGCTATATACAGTATAATGGACCTGGTGGACACTGTTAGCAGACTGCTAAACTAGTATAAAAAAAGCCACCACAGGAGTGTTTTTCAGGCAGACAAACGTATACTGGTGGTCACTGTCAGCAAAACTGTGCACTGTACTCCTGCTATAGCTGCTCCCCAGTCCCCACAATTAAGCAGTGTGAGAACACAGCACAGATATATCATGCAGCACACTGAGCACAGATATGGTATGGAGCGTTTTTTTCAGGCAGAGAACGGATAAAAAAAAACTGGTGGTCACTATCAGCAAAACTCTGCACTCTACTCCGAGTCCTAACAGCTGCTCCCCAATCCTCCCCACAATTAGTAATAAAACAAGCAATCAACTGTCTCTTCTACAATTATAAACGGAGAGGACGCCAGCCACGTCCTCTCCCTATCAATCTCAATGCACGTGTGAAAATGGCGGCGACGCGCGGCTGCTTATATAGAATCCGAATCTCGCGAGAATCCGACAGCGGGATGATGACGTTCGGGCACGCTCGGGTTAGCCGAGCAAGGCGGGAGGATCTGAGTCTGCTCGGACCCGTGTAAAAAAAGGTAAAGCTCGGGTGGGTTCGGTTTCTCGGAAACCGAACCCGCTCATCACTAATATATATATATATATATATATATATATATATACAAGCAAATTCTGGCAGCACTCCCAGATATTGATACTCAGTCCCGGTGCCCTCCTAGACCCGCAGAGCCACGAGTCAATAGTACAGTCCACTGTAGGCGGCACACTGGTAATAAAGATGCAAAACAGCAGGTTGCAGCAACAACGTTTCAAAGTTTATTCTTCGTCCTCAGGTTACAAATAACAGTGAAAAAGACATACCTTTTATTCCCCCACATGTGCAGTGAGCTCCGGCGTGGTTCCGGCGTTCTGACGCCCACAGATGATGTCATCATGCCTCCCCGCCTACCAGCAGCATCACACTAAATACAAATCAGTGAAACAGTATCACAGATGACATCCATGAATTGCTCATGAATGTTATAGAAAAACACACACATTTAAAAACATACTTAAAAGCAACATATCAGATGGACACAGATGCGGTACGTATGCAAGAAAGCCGTGTGCAGTTACCATCAAACTGCACACTAAACTTCACAGGTGTTACTCAACTAAACACTCTATCTTTACCATTAACTCCATAAATACTGTACTCACAAACCACAATCAATATAAACTACAAAAAACTGTGAAGTCCCAACGATTCGTTGAGACCTTTAGGTGCAAGAGTTTGCAACTCATGAATCCGTTTAGATTCTTTTTGCAACAAGTGCAAGGACCTATTCCCACCTCTCAGTCTGGCCGGTACATGATCAATAATAATATATTTCAAACAGGCTATACCGTGCCTAGCCTGCACAAAGTGGCGAACTACCGGTTGGTCACTTGTCCCAGATTGAATGGCATTTCTGATAGCCATTTTGTGATTAGCCATACGTTCCCTGAGTGTACGGTCGGACTTGCCGACATAATGAAGTCCGCATGGACAGCTGATCAGATAAATAATGAATTTGGTAGTGCATGTTAATCTGTAATTAATGGTATATTTCCTACCACTGAATGGGTGATTAAAGGTATTACCGGTCAGAAGAGTGTATAGAGCATTAGAAGGTGACCCTACCACTATTTTTGCTAAAGCTTTACATGACAAATTACAGATGGCAGTAAATTCGGGAATTATTTCAAACACACTTATGAAAGCACTTATTGTGGAACATCCTGTAGTTCTCGTGTGATATTCACTGCCAAAAATCCATAAACGTCTTGATAATCCACCTGGGCGTCCCATTATTGCTGCCCCTAAGGGTTTATTCCAAAATGTTGCCACCTACTTAGATCACTGTTGCAACCTTGTATTGTCAATCGAAATAGATACTTACTTGATACCACCTCTTTCATTAATCATTTACAAGCCCTTGACAAGATTCCCATGGGAAGTATCTTATGTAGTATAGACATTGCCAGTTTGTACACGGTAATTCCTAATGATGCTGGTTTACTTGCAGTCCGCAATTTGATTTATGGTAACAGCCTATATTCCGGCCCAGATGTTGATTTTGTGCTGGATCTATTGAAAATGACCTTGACACACAATTATTTTGTATTTGATGGCAGGTTTTACCTGCAGGTAGCTGGTTGTGCGATGGGGTACCCAGTGGCCCCGTCGTATGCGAACGCATACATGTTTACAGCAGAACAGGAGATATTATTTGATGATACAGCCATATCTGAGGCTATTTTCTTGTATCTGCGCTACATAGATGACGTGTTTGTAATTTGGTCACATACAGAGGAAGAATTCAGTACATTTATCAACACTCACAATTTGTCCGGGCACCCTATTAAGTTCACGTATAATGCCAGCAATGAAAGTATTAATTTTTTAGACGTGCTTATCCGCTGTAATGAAGGTGTATTAACCACTGATTTATATCATAAAAGTACTGATCGTAATACTTTACTTCACTTTGAGAGCTTTCATCCTAATTCTTCTAAATTAGGATTGCCCTACTCACAGTTCTTGCGGGCTGTGCGTATTTGTAGCAATAAGAATGATGCCATATCTCAAATTGATGGCATGATTAACAAATTCAGACAGAGGGGATATCCTCTACAGAAATTGTTAGTGGCAAAAACGAAAGCTCTCAAAATGGATCGGCAATCACTTTTGACAGTGAAAAAGACTAAAGTTGGTGCCAAACGCTTGCCATGGGTTAACCATTTCAACACTAACAGTGGGTTGATTGCTAATACCGCCAAATCTTTGTGGCCAATACTACAGACCGATAGAGATTTAAATCTGACAGATACATCCATCATGCCTACATATACGAGAGGCAGAAATTTACGTGATTGGGTAGTTAAAACTGATGTAACGGGGCTACAATCCAGTCAAAGTGAACAAAATTTGTTTTTATCTTTACGTAAAGGATGTTTCAGATGCTTGAATTGTATTACGTGCAGATCTCTTCTGACTGGTAATACCTTTAATCACCCATTCAGTGGTAGGAAATATACCATTAATTACAGATTAACATGCACTACCAAAATCATTATTTATCTGATCAGCTGTCCATGCGGACTTCATTATGTCGGCAAGTCCGACCGTACACTCAGGGTACGTATGGCTAATCACAAAATGGCTATAAGAAATGCCATTCAATCTGGGACAAGTGACCAACCGGTAGCTCGCCACTTTGTGCAGGCTAGGCACAGTATAGCCTGTTTGAAATATATTATTATTGATCATGAACCGGCCAGACTGAGAGGTGGGAATAGGTCCTTGCGCTTGTTGCAAAAAGAATCTAAATGGATTCATGAGCTGCACACTCTTGCACCTAAAGGTCTCAACGAATCGTTGGGACTTCACAGATTTTTGTAGTTTATATTGATTGCGGTCTGTGAGTACAGTATTTATGGAGTTAATGGTAAAGATAGAGTGTTTAGTTGAGTAACACCTGTGAAGTTTAGTGTGCAGCTTTGATGGTAACTGCACACGGCTTTCTTGCATACGTACCGCATCTGTGTCCATCTGATATGTTGCTTTTAAATATGTTTTTAAATGTGTGTGTTTTTCTATAACATTCATGAGCAATTCATGGATGTCATTTGTGATACTGTTTCACTGATTTGTATTTAGTGTGATGCTGCTGGTAGGCGGGGAGGCATGATGACATCATCTGTGGGCGTCAGAACGCCGGAACCACGCCGGAGCTCACTGCACATGTGGGGGAATAAAAGGTATGTCTTTTTCACTGTTATTTGTAACCTGAGGACGAAGAATAAACTTCGAAACATTGTTGCTGCAACCTGCTGTTTTGCATCTTTATTACCAGTGTGCCGTCTACAGTGTACTATATATATATATATATATATATATATATATACATACAGATGTGTCCACATACGTTTTTGCTATATACTGCCATGTGTGGCACGGTTTTGCATGCCAAAGACTTAGAGATTTAGCCATGCTTTGTGATTTTTCTTAGTTTACTTCTATAATATGTTACTTTATACATATTCTATTATGGCAAACAAAAAAAATAAAATCCATCCCCTCTGCTGCTCGTGAAAAACAGCTTACTCGTGTTTTGCATGTTGTGCTAAATGCAGCACAATAGCAAAGATGTAAGTGGACACATCTGCATATATATATACACACAAACACACACATGCAAAATACACTGCTCAAAAAAATAAAGGGAACACTAAAATAACACATCCTAGATCTGAATGAATTAAATATTCTTATTAAATACTTTGTTCTTTACATAGTTGAATGTGCTGACAACAAAATCACACAAAAATTATCAATGGAAATCAAATTTATTAACCCATGGAGGTCTGGATTTGGAGTCACCCTCAAAACTAAAGTGGAAAAACACACTACAGGCTGATCCAACTTTGATGTAATGTCCTTAAAACAAGTCAAAATGAGGCTCAGTAGTGTCTGTGGCCTCCTCGTGCCTGTATGACCTCCCTACAACGCCTGGGCATGCTTCTGATGAGGTGGCGGATGGTCTCCTGAGGGATCTCCTCCCAGACCTGGACTAAAGCATCCGCCAACTCCTGGACAGTCTGTGGTGCAACGTGGCATTGGTGGATGGAGCGAGGCATGATGTCCCAGATGTGCTCAATTGGATTCAGATCTGGGGAACGGGCAGGTCAGTCCATAGCATCAATGCCTTCATCTTGCAGGAACTGCTGACACACTCCAGCCACATGAGGTCTAGCATTGTCTTGCATTAGGAGGAACCCAGGGCCAACCGCACCAGCATATGGTCTCACAAGGGGTCTGAGGATCTCATCTCGTTACCTAATGGCAGTCAGGCTACCTCTGGCGAGCACATGGAGGGCTGTGCGGCCCCCCAAAGAAATGCCACCCCACACCAGTACTGACCCACTGCCAAACCGGTCATGCGGGAGGATGTTACAGGCAGCAGAACATTCTCCTTGGCGTCTCCAGACTCTGTCACGTCTGTCACATGTGCTCAGTGAGAACCTGCTTTCATCTGTGAAGAGCACAGGGCACCAGTGGCGAATTTGCCAATCTTAGTGTTCTCTAGCAAATGCCAAACGTCCTGCACGGTGTTGGGCTGTAAGCACAACCCCCACCTGTGGGCGTCGGGCCCTCATACTACCCTCATGGAGTCTGTTTCTGATCGTTTGAGTAGACACATGCACATTTGTGGCTTGCTGGAGGTCATTTTGCAGGGCTCTGGCAGTGCTCCTCCTGTTCCTCCTTGCACAAAGGCGGAGGTAGCGGTCCTGCTACTGGGTTGTTGCCCTCCTACGGGTGCCTCCACGTCTCCTGATGTACTGGCCTGTCTCCTAGTAGTGCCTCCATGCTCTGGACACTATGCTGACAGACACAGCAAACCTTCTTGACACAGCTCGCATTGATGTGCCATCCTGGATGAGCTGCACTACCTGAGCCACTTGTGTGGGTTGTAGGGAGGTCATACAGACACGAGGAGGCCACACACACTACTGAGCCTCATTTTGACTTGTTTTAAGGACATTACATCAAAGTTGGATCAGCCTGTAGTGTGTTTTTCCACTTTAGTTTTGAGGGTGACTCCAAATCCAGACCTCCATGGGTTAATAAATTTGATTTCCATTGATAATTTTTGTGTGATTTTGTTGTCAGCACATTCAACTATGTAAAGAACAAAGTATTTAATAAGAATATTTCATTCATTCAGATCTAGGATGTGTTATTTTAGTGTTCCCTGTATTTTTTTGAGCAGTGTATATCACCATATCGATAATTTTCAATGAGCTGTGGGCCCTGGTGGTAGTGGTGGGGAATGTTGGGGCAGTTCACAATTTATATGTCTCCTTTCTGCAGCTGCTGGGAATACAGTTTGTCAGTGGCTCCTTTCAGTACACGCACAGCATCTGTTCACAGTGTCTAACCAGTGAGTGACAGGGAGCCTCCCAACTGTTCCCACCGCGGAACACTGCAACACACGGGTGGAACAGTCCCAGAAAAATGGGACTGTCCTGCCAAAATCGGGACAGTTGGGAGGTATGCAGATCATTTAATACATGCATGCAACACTCCCATGAAATTCCCATGACACTCCCACAAGTCATGGTGGTTACATGTGATCACAATGCTTTAACTAACATTAGTACGATGTCAGCATCTTGTGTTCAACATCACACTGCTGACAATATCATTGTTGACGTTGTGAATGTTGGTAAATTTACTATATCCCATGTCCAGGATGAAAACCCTTAAAGTTACATAATATAATGAATCTCTAATATAAGCAATGTATTAAATTGTATTTTCATATAGTATATACATATACTGATGCAATGTTTAATAACAGATAAAGAGCAAAATTTTTCCCATAGTGTTAACACTCTACCATACAAAGAGCAGTTGTGTGTGTTTATGCTTGTACATTTTGTTTATCACTAACATTATTTATAGGCACAAAAACTGTACTGTTATTTGTATGGTGTAGATGCGTTTCTATAAGAAATAAATGGACAGTAGTGATTTATGAACTTAATTATAGAGTGATATTGAACATTACAGCCCAGAATGGAAAACAGTTTGTTCTAAATCTAATCAGCCCAGTGCTAGGTTTTTATTATTATTTATTTGTGTTTTTAATCCTGAAATAAGGAAATATATTGCTGTATGTTTCATCTTTTGTTAAAATTCAAACTTACAGGTCTTTTTGTGTTCAGATACATATTTCTATAAATGTACAGAATGTTTTACACTAAAGACTGGATATGCAATTCACTCATAGAATGTTTCATTTGTTACAAGTATACTTGAAAGGTTGTCTTACATTATGCTCATGTGTTCTGAGCATATTTATGAAAGCTCAGACTCAAAATATAATATAACCATTTTCAACAGCTACATAACTTTCAATCATTACACATGATGGTGTGGCGGTCTATGGAATGGTAAGCGCCATATTGCAAAATAGTAATGCTCGTCCATCAAATATAAACTAACCATTGTCTTGACACTGTCTAGTGTCATAGGAAAATGTAACTGCTGTTATATGGAACAGAGGGTCTGATTCATAGTAATATGCTAATCATGCCGCAGATGCTTTTTTTGACTTAGAGGATCTGCAAAAATATGCTAACTGTACAGCCACTGGGATTTGTATAGAGACACCCACCAGTGAGATGAGAAACAAAGCTGTGGGACACCTGTAAGAAATATTTAAATGACCAATCTCCATGAATTATATACTGATATATACAAATGAATAATATGTGATATTTCCAAAATCAATAAAACTACAAAAGAAAAAGAATTATTGTAACCAAATAAACATTACAATCCTCTATACTGTAGCACATATACAATATTTGGTTCATCCAGTAAAACAGGGTTCAGATTGATATGCTGGCAGTCATGATGCCGGCGGTCAGAATACCGACCATGACATCCTGTTGTTGAGAATCCCAACAGTGGGAAGGTAAGTAATGTAAGTGGTTCTGGAATTTGATAAGCTTGTCTAAATAGGCGAGTTTTCAGGGAATGCTTTAATGTTTGGAGACTACAGGAGAGTCTTATTGTGCATGGTAGGGCATTCTAAAGAGTGGGTGCAGCCCGAAGAAAGGCCTGTCCTGTCTATGCATGCCATGGCATGTAAGTCGCAAAGATGTCAAACAGTGGCAGTTGCTCGATCATTCCTGGAGATAATTATATATCAGGTGCTAGAAAGGGGGAGGGGTCACAGACAAACAGCAGACAGAGAGGGGGGGGGTGCTTTTTCTACCCCTGGTATCCCCCAGCACACTAAAAGTTACCTGTAACCACATTGAAAGGTAATTTTCATAAAAACACACACAGACAGAGAGCTAACTTACCTGGAGCACCCCCAGGATCGCCCATTAGCACTACAAGGAACAGCATGCCTTCCAAATACTGGGTGTGGCTCCTGGGTAAGTTAGCTCTCTGTCTGGATGTGTTTTAGTAATAGCCTTTCTCATGAGGCCCTACTGTAGGCTAATCACATGGCCCTATGTGGGCACTGCTATTATGTAGTGTTAGGACTGCTGATATCAGAGAAGCCGTGAAGTGGCTCAGCAGCTAAACATGCATTTGCAAACATGTGTGACCAATTCTCTAAATTTCGATTACCAGATAGGTGCAGGTATGGTTACAGGTAATTTTTAGTGTGCTGGGGGGATACCCGGGGAAGGGGGGAAAGCACCCCCCCTCTCTGTCTGCTATTTGTATATGACCCCTCCCCCTTTCTAGCACCTGATATATAATTATCTCCAAGAATGATCCAGCAGCTGCCATTGTTTGTCTGCTTGTGTGAGAAAGGCATTTAATGGGAGCAGTATTTGGAAGGCATGCTGTTCCTTGTAGTGCTAATGGGAGATTCTGGGGGTGGCTCCTGGGTAAGTTAGCTCTCTGTCTGGATGTGTTTTAGTAATAGCCATTATCATGAGGCCCTACTGTAGACAAATCACATGGTCCTATGTGGTCACTGCTATTAAGTAGTGTTAGGACTGCTGATATCAGAGAAGCCGTGAAGTGGCTCAGCAGCTAAACATGCATTTGCAAACATGTGTGACACATTCTCTGAATTTCTATAACCAGATAGGTTCAGGTATGGTACGTTACAGGTTATTTTTAGTGTGCTGGGGGATACACCCCCCCCCCCCCCCTCTGTCTGCTGTAAGTCACAAAGATGTGCCTGCCGGCAGGTGCAACCTTTGCACCCACGATCCACAGGATTGCATGGTGCGAACAGTGCCACAGTGTGGCATCCTGTGCTAGGTGCATGTACTGCAATTTGCATGCCGAAATGAGGAAACATCTGTAGTTCATTCATGTATATCTCTCTGAGGACATCCTGTTTCCAGAAAACACAATAAACTGAGCAGGAGTTCGGAGACCAGGCCTATTGAGTGTGAGACACATATTGTTTACTTAGGAGAAGCTGGCATGGTGCACAGAAGAGGGAAAGTCATCAGTAGTCTAGACACCATATATAGCTACACATAACTGAACAAGGACAAACCATATATGATTGTTCATAGTTTTAACACCCTACACAACAAGTTTGTTGCCTAGGTGTCATCCTTGATTCTGAACTGTCCTTTGTTCCCCACATTCAATCTGTCTCAAATCATGTTACATACATCTACAAAACATATCCAAAATACCTTACACAAGACACTGCAAAAACTCTAATCCATGCTCTCATTATCTCCCACATTGATTACTGTAACAGTATTCTTACTGGTCTTATAAAAAAGAGACTCTCATCATTACAATCCTTTCTGAATGCAGCTGCGAAGCTAATCTTCCTTGCTAGATGTTCATTGTCTGCAGACCCACTAAATCAGTCCCTCCATTGGTTACCTGTATTCTACCATATTCAATCTCCTATATATTAGCCCAGATCTGTCACTCTGTGACTGTGTGAATAGCGCTGGGCGAGGCTAGGAGCTCTCATTGGGTTAGCTTCAGGTCTATAACACCCAGTCCACAGCTGATTGGCCGAGAAACGCCCTCCCACACAGGTTACATCCAATAGGAGTCTCTGCCCTTTGGCTGCTGTGTGTTCCCAGAGCAGGATTAACAATTGGGCTGATGGAGGTGCAGCTCTAGGCCCACACCCCAAAATAGGCCCACTGCGCCTGCAGCAACATGCCATACCCTCCAACATTTTACACATAAAAATCGGTACATATTCGAAAAAGGAGCATGGCCATGGGTAAAGGTATGTGGCCACGCCCCTTTTCCTATACTTTCAATGTCAGTTTGCAGAGCCAGAAATTGGTACAGACCATAAAAAGGGTACTGTACCTGCCAAAAAGGTACAGTTGGAGGGTATGCCACTGCATCTGCAGCAAGTCTCTGCACTGTAGATAGGGGAAAAAAATCCTTTTACTGCAGCGTACTATGTATTGCTGCCAGTCTGCCTGCCCCCTTAGGCATCAACAATCCCTACTCCTTAGCTACGGTGTAGGTGGAACAAAATCTTCTGTGGACACAGGCAGAGATGTAAATGAAAGTGATGCAAGCGGAAGGCTTTCATAGCACTCCTGCGCCGCATACTCTCTGAGCCCTGGAGCCTCTTCCGTGATTTTACAGAAGTGCCTCCCCACCACAGCCGCGCCCAGATCCCCAGAGGCCCTGAATCCTCAACACAGCACCTGGGCTGCTGGCCTGGAAGCCCCAAGATGGCTAATGTAATGGAATCAATGTAAAAGGTGACAGTGCTGTGCAGTGCAGTGGGTGTGCAGTGTCACTGACACTGCACAGCACTCTCACCTTTTACATTGATTCAGCAAGTAAGTCAATTCTGCCAGCCAGTCACTATTGTTAGCGCCGGTGTCCCAACGCACCGCATTACAGGGAAGTAGATGCAATAAATAAACTACAGCTCCCAGCAGTGCTTAGCGCAGGAACATTCCAGCACTAAGAGCTGCTGGGAGCTGTAGTTTGAGTGCATCTTCTTCCCTGTAATGCGGTGCATTGGGATACCAGTGCTAAACAATAGGGGACTGGCTGCTTGGCTGCTGTGCGAGTCTCCAGGAGAGCCACTGCCAAAGGGAGGACAGCAGCTTAGCTGCTTCCAGGAGGAGAAGCATTTCCCGCCCCTCCCCCACTCGCAGTACCTCTGGGCCCCATCCACGTACCCCTCCACCACCTGCGGTGGCTCCGGACCCCACCTGCAGCACCCCTGCACCCTCCCCCACCCACGGAACCACCGCACCCACCCCTTCCCCACCCGTAGCACCCCCGCTACTCCCCCACCTGTGGTGGCTCCGGACCCCCTTCCCTACATGCGGCACCCACTCAACTGCCCCTCCCCCACCCACGGCACCACTGCACCAGCCCCTCCCCCACCTGCTGCACCCCTGCAACCACCCCTCTCTACCCACGGCACTTCCGGACCAACTCCCACCTCTGCGTCTTCCCCGCACCTGCCACTCCCCAACCACAGCATCTACTAGGTGATTCATTAAGCCCTGTGTGAGCTGTTCACGCCATTGCAAGGGGCTATGACCCCAAAACCATTGCACGCCCTTTGTCCGTGCAATATTTAACCACTCACACAATTATGATTGGAGGTAATACTTCATATAATAAAAATATTGCATGCCACAAGGGCATGCAAGGGTTAAGGGGTCGTAGCCCCTTACGACGATGTGAAGAGCACCTGTAGGGCACAATAAATCACTTAGTATAAAATACTTTTACTCACACACAAGGCTATTAAACATACTACAGCAACATACATCTTTTCGCTTATCTCAAAACTAACTCCCAACCTGGCCCCTTCGCTCTTCACAAGATCTACGTCTCTCATCTACACTCATTACTTGATCCCATGCATGATTGCAGGACTTTCTTCGGGCCACACCCACTCTGTGGAATGCCCTACCAGGCAGAATAAGACTCTCCTGTAGTCTCCAAACATTCAAGCATTCCCTGAAAACTCACCTATTTAGACAAGCTTATCAAATTCCAGAACCGCTCACATTACCTTCATAAGCTTTCCTTTCCAATTATATCCCCACTGTATAGGCCACACATATCCTCTACACATTTTCTCTTTCTTCACTTTCCCTGCTTCCTGACCATGGTTCATCATTGCTGTGATGTGATATTATAAAGTCCACCAAGAACCTATGCAGTCTAATGGACAACTATGCAATATATAGCTTGTGTATCAATACCAATTTCCCTATAGATTGTAAGCTTGCAAGCAGGACCTTCTTACATTATAATGAAGTACAGAATACAGGTTGAACCCAATGGGCATTTTGCCTCTTTTCAACCTCATTAACTATGTTACTATGGGGCAGATGTATTAACTGGAGAAGGCTTAAGGAAGTGATAAACCAGTGATATGTGCAAGGTGATAAACGAACCAGCCAATCAGCTCCAATATGTAAATTAACTGGTGCATTTATCACCTTGCACATATCACTGGTTTATCACTTCCTTATGCCTCCTCCATGTTAATACATCTGCCTCTATGTATGTTACTATGTTACCTCTATGACTGTTTGTTACTACAAAGTTTTGTTTTATCATTGCATCCAGTTATAAAGCACAATGGAATTTGCTATGCTATATAAGAAACTGTTAATAAATAAATAAATATTTGTTGTAAAATGTATATCTCTACAACCACCAGGAGCTTCCAAACTTATATAAAATATCTGAAGTCTATATGTAGGTTAGCTGCGATTTTGATGCCTCTAGGACACAGGTTCTCAAACTCGGTCCTCAGGACCCCACACGGTGCATGTTTGCAGGTCTCCTCACAGAATCACAAGTGACATAATTAACTCCACCTGTGGACCTTTTAAAATGTGTCAGTGATTAATTAATACACCTGTGCACTAGAGATGAGCGGGTTCGGTTTCTCTGAATCCGAACCCGCACGAACTTCATGTTTTTTTTCACGGGTCCGAGCGACTCGGATCTTCCCGCCTTGCTCGGTTAACCCGAGTGCGCCCGAACGTCATCATGACGCTGTCGGATTCTCGCGAGACTCGGATTCTATATAAGGAGCCGCGCGTCGCCGCCATTTTCACACGTGCATTGAGATTGATAGGGAGAGGACGTGGCTGGCGTCCTTTCCATTTAGATTAGAAGAGAGAGAGAGAGAGAGAGATTGACCTGATTTACTGGAGCTTAGGAGTACTGTAGAAGTGTAGAGAGTGCAGAGTTTACTAGTGACTGACCACAGTGACCACCAGACAGTGCAGTTTTATTTAATATATCCGTTCTCTGCCTGAAAAAAACGATACACACAGTGACTCAGTCACATACCATATCTGTGTGCACTGCTCAGCCCAGTGTGCTGCATCATCTATGTATATATATCTGACTGTGCTCAGCTCACACAGCTTATAATTGTGGGGGAGACTGGGGAGCACTGCAGTGCCAGTTAATAGTTATAGGTTATAGCAGGAGCCAGGAGTACATATTATATTAAAATTAAACAGTGCACACTTTTGCTGCAGGAGTGCCACTGCCAGTGTGACTGACCAGTGACCTGACCACACTGACCACCAGTATAGTTAGTAGTATACTATATTGTGTGATTGCCTGAAAAAGTTAAACACTCGTCGTGTGACTTCACTTGTGTGGTGTTTTTTTTTTTATTCTATAAAAAACTCATTCTGCTGACAGACAGTGTCCAGCAGGTCCGTCATTATATAATATATACCTGTCCGGCTGCAGTAGTGATATATATATATTTTTTATATCATTATTTATCATCCAGTCGCAGCAGACACAGTACGGTAGTTCACGGCTGTAGCTACCTCTGTGTCGGCACTCGGCAGTCCGTCCATAATTGTATACCACCTACCCGAGGTTTTTTTTTCTTTCTTCTTTATACATACATACTACTACATCTCTTTATCAACCAGTCTATATTAGCAGCAGACACAGTACGGTAGTTCACGGCTGTAGCTACCTCTGTGTCGGCACTCGGCAGTCCGTCCATAATTGTATACCACCTACCCGTGGTTTTTTTTTCTTTCTTCTTTATACATACATACTACTACATCTCTTTATCAACCAGTCTATATTAGCAGCAGACACAGTACAGTACGGTAGTTCACGGCTGTAGCTACCTCTGTGTCAGCACTCGGCAGTCCGTCCATAATTGTATACCACCTACCCGTGGTTTTTTTTTCTTTCTTCTTTATACATACATACTACTACATCTCTTTATCAACCAGTCTATATTAGCAGCAGACACAGTACGGTAGTTCACGGCTGTAGCTACCTCTGTGTCGGCACTCGGCAGTCCGTCCATAATTGTATACCACCTACCCGTGGTTTTTTTTTCTTTCTTCTTTATACATACATACTACTACATCTCTGTATCAACCAGTCTATATTAGCAGCAGACACAGTACAGTACGGTAGTTCACGGCTGTAGCTACCTCTGTGTCGGCACTCGGCAGTCCGTCCATAATTGTATACCACCTACCCGTGTTTTTTTTTTCTTTCTTCTTTATACATACATACTACTACATCTCTTTATCAACCAGTCTATATTAGCAGCAGACACAGTACAGTACGGTAGTTCACGGCTGTAGCTACCTCTGTGTCGGCACTCGGCAGTCCGTCCATAATTGTATACCACCTACCCGTGGTTTTTTTTTTCTTTCTTCTTTATACATACATACTACTACATCTCTTTATCAACCAGTCTATATTAGCAGCAGACACAGTACAGTACGGTAGTTCACGGCTGTAGCTACCTCTGTGTCGGCACTCGGCAGTCCGTCCATAATTGTATACTAGTATCCATCCATCTCCATTGTTTACCTGAGGTGCCTTTTAGTTGTGCCTATTAAAATATGGAGAACAAAAATGTTGAGGTTCCAAAATTAGGGAAAGATCAAGATCCACTTCCACCTCGTGCTGAAGCTGCTGCCACTAGTCATGGCCGAGACGATGAAATGCCAGCAACGTCGTCTGCCAAGGCCGATGCCCAATGTCATAGTACAGAGCATGTCAAATCCAAAACACCAAATATCAGTAAAAAAAGGACTCCAAAACCTAAAATAAAATTGTCGGAGGAGAAGCGTAAACTTGCCAATATGCCATTTACCACACGGAGTGGCAAGGAACGGCTGAGGCCCTGGCCTATGTTCATGGCTAGTGGTTCAGCTTCACATGAGGATGGAGGCACTCAGCCTCTCGCTAGAAAAATGAAAAGACTCAAGCTGGCAAAAGCAGTAGCACCGCAAAGAACTGTGCGTTCTTCGAAATCCCAAATCCACAAGGAGAGTCCAATTGTGTCGGTTGCGATGCCTGACCTTCCCAACACTGGACGTGAAGAGCATGCGCCTTCCACCATTTGCACGCCCCCTGCAAGTGCTGGAAGGAGCACCCGCAGTCCAGTTCCTGATAGTCAGATTGAAGATGTCAGTGTTGAAGTACACCAGGATGAGGAGGATATGGGTGTTGCTGGCGCTGGGGAGGAAATTGACCAGGAGGATTCTGATGGTGAGGTGGTTTGTTTAAGTCAGGCACCCGGGGAGACACCTGTTGTCTGTGGGAGGAATATGGCCGTTGACATGCCTGGTGAAAATACCAAAAAAATCAGCTCTTCGGTGTGGAACTATTTCAACAGAAATGCGGACAACAGGTGTCAAGCCGTGTGTTCCCTTTGTCAAGCTGTAATAAGTAGGGGTAAGGACGTTAACCACCTCGGAACATCCTCCCTTATACGTCACCTGCAGCGCATTCATAATAAGTCAGTGACAAGTTCAAAAACTTTGGGTGACAGCGGAAGCAGTCCACTGACCAGTAAATCCCTTCCTCTTGTAACCAAGCTCACGCAAACCACCCCACCAACTCCCTCAGTGTCAATTTCCTCCTTCCCCTGGAACGCCAATAGTCCTGCAGGCCATGTCACTGGCAATTCTGACGAGTCCTCTCCTGCCTGGGATTCCTCCGATGCATCCTTGCGTGTAACGCCTACTGCTGCTGGCGCTGCTGTTGTTGCTGCTGGGAGTCGATGGTCATCCCAGAGGGGAAGTCGTAAGACCACTTTTACTACTTCCACCAAGCAATTGACTGTCCAACAGTCCTTTGCGAGGAAGATGAAATATCACAGCAGTCATCCTACTGCAAAGCGGATAACTGAGGCCTTGGCATCCTGGGTGGTGAGAACCGTGGTTCCGGTATCCATCATTACTGCAGAGCCAACTAGAGACTTGTTGGAGGTACTGTGTCCCCGGTACCAAATACCATCTAGGTTCCATTTCTCTTGGCAGGCGATACCGAAAATTTACACAGACCTCAGAAAAAGAGTCACCAGTGTCCTAAAAAATGCAGCTGTACCCAATGTCCACTTAACCACGGACATGTGGACAAGTGGAGCAGGGCAGGGTCAGGACTATATGACTGTGACAGCCCACTGGGTAGATGTATGGACTCCCGCCGCAAGAACAGCAGCGGCGGCACCAGTAGCAGCATCTCGCAAACGCCAACTCTTTCCTAGGCAGGCTACGCTTTGTATCACCGGTTTCCAGAATACGCACACAGCTGAAAACCTCTTACGGCAACTGAGGAAGATTATCGCGGAATGGCTTACCCCAATTGGACTCTCCTGTGGATTTGTGGCATCGGACAACGCCAGCAATATTGTGTGTGCATTAAATATGGGCAAATTCCAGCACGTCCCATGTTTTGCACATACCTTGAATTTGGTGGTGCAGAATTATTTAAAAAACGACAGGGGCGTGCAAGAGATGCTGTCGGTGGCCAGAAGAATTGCGGGACACTTTCGGCGTACAGGCACCACGTACAGAAGACTGGAGCACCACCAAAAACTACTGAACCTGCCCTGCCATTATCTGAAGCAAGAAGTGGTAACGAGGTGGAATTCAACCCTCTATATGCTTCAGAGGTTGGAGGAGCAGCAAAAGGCCATTCAAGCCTATACAATTGAGCACGATATAGGAGGTGGAATGCACCTGTCTCAAGCGCAGTGGAGAATGATTTCAACGTTGTGCAAGGTTCTGCTGCCCTTTGAACTTGCCACACGTGAAGTCAGTTCAGACACTGCCAGCCTGAGTCAGGTCATTCCCCTCATCAGGCTTTTGCAGAACAAGCTGGAGACATTGAAGGAGGAGCTAACACGGAGCGATTCCGCTAGGCATGTGGGACTTGTGGATGGAGCCCTTAATTCGCTTAACAAGGATTCACGGGTGGTCAATCTGTTGAAATCAGAGCACTACATTTTGGCCACCGTGCTCGATCCTAGATTTAAAGCCTACCTTGGATCTCTCTTTCCGGCAGACACAAGTCTGCTGGGGTTGAAAGACCTGCTGGTGAGAAAATTGTCAAGTCAAGCGGAACGCGACCTGTCAACATCTCCTCCTTCACATTCTCCCGCAACTGGGGGTGCGAGGAAAAGGCTCAGAATTCCGAGCCCACCCGCTGGCGGTGATGCAGGGCAGTCTGGAGCGACTGCTGATGCTGACATCTGGTCCGGACTGAAGGACCTGACAACGATTACGGACATGTCGTCTACTGTCACTGCATATGATTCTCTCACCATTGAAAGAATGGTGGAGGATTATATGAGTGACCGCATCCAAGTAGGCACGTCACACAGTCCATACTTATACTGGCAGGAAAAAGAGGCAATTTGGAGGCCATTGCACAAACTGGCTTTATTCTACCTAAGTTGCCCTCCCACAAGTGTGTACTCCGAAAGAGTGTTTACTGTTTAGTGCCGCCGCTCACCTTGTCAGCAATCGGTGTACGAGGTTACATCCAGAAAATGTGGAGAAGATGATGTTCATTAAAATGAATTATAATCAATTCCTCCGCGGAGACATTGACCAGCAGCAATTGCCTCCACAAAGTACACAGGGAGCTGAGATGGTGGATTCCAGTGGGGACGAATTGATAATCTGTGAGGAGGGGGATGTACACGGTGATATATCGGAGGATGATGATGAGGTGGACATCTTGCCTCTGTAGAGCCAGTTTGTGCAAGGAGAGATTAATTGCTTCTTTTTTGGGGGGGGTCCAAACCAACCCGTCATATCAGTCACAGTCGTGTGGCAGACCCTGTCACTGAAATGATGGGTTGGTTAAAGTGTGCATGTCCTGTTTTGTTTATACAACATAAGGGTGGGTGGGAGGGCCCAAGGACAATTCCATCTTGCACCTCTTTTTTCTTTTATTTTTCTTTGCGTCATGTGCTGTTTGGGGAGGGTTTTTTGGAAGGGACATCCTGCGTGACACTGCAGTGCCACTCCTAAATGGGCCCGGTGTTTGTGTCGGCCACTAGGGTCGCTTATCTTACTCACACAGTCAGCTACCTCATTGCGCCTCTTTTATTCTTTGCGTCATGTGCTGTTTGGGGAGTGTTTTTTGGAAGGGCCATCCTGCGTGACACTGCAGTGCCACTCCTAGATGGGCCCGGTGTTTGTGTCGGCCACTAGGGTCGCTAATCTTACTCACACAGCTACCTCATTGCGCCTCTTTTTTTCTTTGCGTCATGTGCTGTTTGGGGAGTGTTTTTTGGAAGGGCCATCCTGCGTGACACTGCAGTGCCACTCCTAGATGGGCCCGGTGTTTGTGTCGGCCACTAGGGTCGCTAATCTTACTCACACAGCTACCTCATTGCGCCTCTTTTTTTCTTTGCGTCATGTGCTGTTTGGGGAGTGTTTTTTGGAAGGGCCATCCTGCGTGACACTGCAGTGCCACTCCTAGATGGGCCCGGTGTTTGTGTTGGCCACTAGGGTCGCTAATCTTACTCACACAGCTACCTCATTGCGCCTCTTTTTTTCTTTGCGTCATGTGCTGTTTGGGGAGGGTTTTTTGGAAGGGACATCCTGCGTGACACTGCAGTGCCACTCCTAAATGGGCCCGGTGTTTGTGTCGGCCACTAGGGTCGCTAATCTTACTCACACAGCTACCTCATTGCGCCTCTTATTTTCTTTGCATCATGTGCTGTTTGGGGAGGGTTTTTTGGAAGGGACATCCTGCGTGACACTGCAGTGCCACTCCTAAATGGGCCCGGTGTTTGTGTCGGCCACTAGGGTCGCTAATCTTACTCACACAGCTACCTCATTGCGCCTCTTATTTTCTTTGCGTCATGTGCTGTTTGGGGAGGGTTTTTTGGAAGGGACATCCTGCGTGACACTGCAGTGACACTCCTAAATGGGCCCGGTGTTTGTGTCGGCCACTAGGGTCGCTAATCTTACTCACACAGCTACCTCATTGCGCCTCTTTTTTTCTTTGCGTCATGTGCTGTTTGGGGAGGGTTTTTTGGAAGGGACATCCTGCGTGACACTGCAGTGCCACTCCTAGATGGGCCCGGTGTTTGTGTCGGCCACTAGGGTCGCTAATCTTACTCACACAGCTACCTCATTGCGCCTCTTATTTTCTTTGCGTCATGTGCTGTTTGGGGAGGGTTTTTTGGAAGGGACATCCTGCGTGACACTGCAGATACACTCCTAAATGGGCCCGGTGTTTGTGTCGGCCACTAGGGTCGCTTATCTTACTCACACAGTCAGCTACCTCATTGCGCCTCTTTTTTTCTTTGCGTCATGTGCTGTTTGGGGAGGGTTTTTTGGAAGGGCCATCCTGCGTGACACTGCAGTGCCACTCCTAGATGGTCCCGGTGTTTGTGTCGGCCACTAGGGTCGCTTATCTTACTCACACAGTCAGCTACCTCATTGCGCCTCTTTTTTTCTTTGCGTCATGTGCTGTTTGGGGAGGGTTTTTTGGAAGGGACATCCTGCGTGACACTGCAGTGCCACTCCTAGATGGGCCAGGTGTTTTTGTCGGCCACTAGGGTCGCTTAGCTTAGTCATCCAGCGACCTCGGTGCAAATTTTAGGACTAAAAATAATATTGTGAGGTGTGAGGTATTCAGAATAGACTGAAAATGAGTGGAAATTATGGTTTTTGAGGTTAATAATAATATGGGATCAAAATGACCCCCAAATTCTATGATTTAAGCTGTTTTTTAGGGTTTTTTGAAAAAAACACCCGAATCCAAAACACACCCGAATCCGACAAAAAAAATTCGGTGAGGTTTTGCCAAAACGCGGTCGAACCCAAAACACGGCCGCGGAACCGAACCCAAAACCAAAACACAAAACCCGAAAAATTTCAGGCGCTCATCTCTACTGTGCACCTGCTGGGTTACCTGCAAAACATGCACTGTGTGGGGTCCTGAGGACCGAGTTTGAGAACCACTGCTCTAGGATATACAGTATGGTATCAGAGAAATTAGGTTCATTATATAACTGACCCAACATCACATAGCAGTCACTTCTGAACTCCTATCATACTGTAGCTTAAATATGGAGATAACTGTGTACATACCATGTTTCATACCTCCCAACATGACTCTCTCCAGGAGGGACACAATGCTCTGCTTCTGGACTTTTCTCTTAATTTATGATTACCGGCACCTGTGTTGAACAGGTCAGTGGATTAGAAAGGTGTTTCAGCACAGGTGATGACAATCATAAATTAAGAGGGAAGTCCAGGAGCAGAGCATTCTGTCCCTCCTGGAGAGGGTCATGTTGGGAGGTATGATGTTTTACAGTAGGGTACTGTTGTTATGCAGAATTATTTGTATTTAAGTGTAAAGTTACATAGGCAGTTCTGGGTTGGTCCCAGATTTAATTAACTCTTCAGGCAGTCATCAATGACTTGTGTAACATCATCCATCTAATTTAACAACTTTATCAGCTATATTGGGACTTCTTGTAACTCAGACATTGAGGCTGCATTGGAACTAGTACATTTGGATGTTCGGGAAAACTTCAACTATTCCGATGTGGAGGCACAGGCAATACTGGTGTACTGGGTATGCTGTGGAAGATGACATGGACACAGTAGAAGCTGAACTCCTTGGCTTTACATATTTAGTGCAAGTAGCTGAAAAATAGCACTAAAATTAGTATGTTAGTTTGCAGAAGGAAAAACAGTGGACATTTACACAGATTTAAGGTACACTTTTGGGGTAGTACATGATTTTCAAGCACTATGGCAGATTATACATTTTCTCACAGCAGAAGGAACACAAGTAGCACACTTACAGCAAATACAAGTAATGTTGATAACTACAGCTGTGGCTGCTGTCAGCTTACCCATCAATGAGTCCTGCGTGTGGCTACAATTAGTTGCTGCAGCCTGTGTGACCCATTTGTGAAAGTGTACAAATAATGCATTCCTATGGAAGCTGGTGCATATGCATGTGCCTGCGCACAATTTCAGGCAAATTTTTCATGGTAAACTATTCGCAGTTGTTGCAAATAGTGTTTAAGATGATGGAGCATAGATAGGTATGCAATTGCCACCAATTGTTGCAGGAATTAAGGGCCAAGCACATACACCTAAAAATTATTTATTTTCTCTGGGTAATAAATGAGAAGATGAAACACTTAAAAGAGTGGCGTCTTTATCTTTGGTTCAAGCACAATTGAACCAATATGCAACAATTATGTTTCCTACACAAAAAAAACCCAACTGGAAATCAAAGGGATATGACCAAGAATAAATTGGAATATGGAAAGATGACTATGTTTTGCTAGTAGCCCCAGAGCATAATATCCAAACCTTGCAGAGACAGTACATAGGCTAACTCATTTAGGTAAAGCAGATATATGTATACTGGAGATAGAATATTGGTGTGCACTTGGCTTTTCCTCTCAAGCACATAAGAAAGCTGCTTTGCCATATGCCATACATGTATTTACACAGAAAAGCAATACCGTCAATGCCAACACACATACCTCCTACAGATCACCCTTTCGAGGTAATACATATTGATTTCACTCACTTAACACCATATAGAAATTTGAAATATGTACTGGTATGCATAAATGTATTCTCCATTTGGATAGAAGTTTATCCTGCTGCAGCACACATGGCTCCGTTTAATGTAAAAAATTATGCAATCATTTGTATGTATTTATGAGATTCTCAGAATCATTTAAAGTCACAGAACAAATGGTAAAAATACACTCCATATAACCAAAACCATACAGCTACACCTCACATGGACCTAGGGTGGCTAATCCCGGGATCGGCGGGATCCTGGGATCCCAGCCTAAAATTTGCCTGGATTCAATCCAGGGATTGGAGCTTCCAATCCCGGGGATTTTTGGATTGGACAGAAATTTAATTTTTTATATGCCGGGCAATGTTGAGCATCCTTGGAGGCTCAGATGCTGCCCGGCTCCCCATGCTCACCTCTTCTGTGTCTGGCTGGGTGCACAGCACAGTGTGACGTTAACTCAGAAGTCACACTGTGCAGCCAATCTTCCACCCACCCAATGGACCTCACTGCTTCCCTGCACTTCCTGCCCATAGGATCTCACGGGAAGTGTCCACCCTCCCATCCAGATTGCGGTGAGTTATCTGGGCTTGGCAAGGCAGGGGGTGGGATACATTGAAAAGCAGCCAATCCCGGGTATCCCAGGAATCCCAGGACTGATCATTTTTCAATCCCGATTCCTGGGATTGAAAAAATGGCCCGGGATTGGCCACCCTACAGTACATGGACCACAAGAGGATTATTATCAATGAAGGCAAATATTATGCTACAACTCTAAGTGAAGATTCTAAAGCTGATCAGTTTCTTGTGATCATGCCGTATATGTCCATTGATACTGCCGTATATGTCCAGCGGTACTGCCATATAAATCCAGTGATCCTGCCATATAAGTCCAGTGATACTGCCGTACAATTCCAGTGATCCTGCTGTATAATTCCAGTGATCCTGCTGTATAATTCCAGTGGTACTGGCGTATAAGTCCAGTGATCCTGCTGTATAATTACAGTGGTACTGGCATATAAGTCCAGTCCAGTGATACTGCCATATATGTCCAGTGATACTGCCATATATGTCCAGCGGTACTGCCGTATATGTCCAGCGGCACTGCCATATAAATCCAGTGATCCTCCCATATAATTCCAGTGATCCTGCCATATAATTCCAGTGATCCTGCCGTATATGTCCAGTGGTACTGCCATACAATTCCAGTGATACTGCTATATACTGTGTATATATATATATATATATATATACAAATCCTCCTGGACTTTTCAAATAAATCACGGCTTAGACTGGCAGATATATATACGGATAGATATATATATATATATATATATATATTAGAGATGAGCGGGTTCGGTTCCTTGGGATCCAAACCCCCCGAACTTCACCCATTTTACACAGTTCTGAGGCAGCCTGGGATCTTCCCGCCTTGCTCGGTTAACCAAAACGTGCCCGAACGTCATCATCCCGCTGTCGGATTCTCGTGAGATTCGTATTCTATATAAGGAGCCACGCGTCATCGCCATTTTCACTCGTGCTTTGGAGATTGAGCGGAGAGGACATGGCAGCGTTCTCTCCCTGAAAACGCTCCATATCTGTGCTCAGTGTGCTGCAAATATCTGATCAGTGTGCTGCATTGTGGGGACTGGGGACACCAGTATATAATATATACTTTTCTATAGCTTCTATACTGCTTGTCAGGACACACATGG
This sequence comes from Pseudophryne corroboree, assembly GCF_028390025.1. Taxonomy (NCBI): domain Eukaryota; kingdom Metazoa; phylum Chordata; class Amphibia; order Anura; family Myobatrachidae; genus Pseudophryne; species Pseudophryne corroboree. Next base: position 680,463,058 of record NC_086448.1, read on the forward strand.
GTAACAGTTATACAGCTCTGTACTGATATATACAATAATATATATACTTTTCTATAGCTTCTATCCTGCTTGTCAGGACACATGTGTCACAGTTACACGGCTCTGTACTGATATACAGTAATATTATATATACTTTTCTATAGCTTCTATACTGCTTGTCAGGACACACATGTGTCACAGTTACACCACTCTGTACTACTACTGATATACAGTAATATATATACTTTTCTATAGCTTCTATACTGCTTGTCAGGACACGTGTCACAGTTACACCGCTCTGTACCGATATACAGTAATATTATATATGCTTTTCTATAACTTCTATACTGCTTGTCAGGACACACATGTGTCACAGTTACACCGCTCTGTAGTACTACTGATATACAGTAATATATATACTTTTCTATAGCTTCTATAATGCTTGTCAGGACACATGGGTCACAGTTACACCGCTCTGTACTGATATACAGTAATATTATATATACTTTTCTATAACTTTTATACTGCTTGTCAGGACACACATGTGTCACAGTTACACCGCTCTGTACTACTACTGATATACAGTAATATATAAACTTTTCTATAGCTTCTATACAGCTTGTCAGGACACATGTGTCACACTTACACCACTCTGTACTGATATACAGTAATATTATATATACTTTTCTATAGCTTCTATACTGCTTGTCACAACACACATGTGTCACAGTTACACCGCTCTGTACTACTATTGGTATACAGTAATATATAAACTGTTCTATAGCTTCTATACTGCTTGTCAGGACACATGTGTCACACTTACACCACTCTGTACTGATATACAGTAATAGTATATATACTTTTCTATAGCTTCTATACTGCTTGTCACGACACACATGTGTCACAGTTACACCGCTCTGTACTACTACTGGTATACAGTAATATATATACTGTTCTATAGCTTCTATACTGCTTGTCAGGACACATGTGTCACATTTACACCACTCTGTACTGATATACAGTAATATTATATATACTTTTCTATAGCTTTTATACTGCTTGTCAGGACACGTGTCACAGTTACACCGCTCTGTACTGATATACAGTAATATATATACTTTTCTATAGCTTTTACGCTGCTTGTCAGGACACATAGGTCACAGTTACACTGCTCTGTCTGTATTGATATATACAATAATATATATACTTGTCTTATTTTCTGTAGCTTCTATACTGCTTGTCAGGACACATGTGTCACAGTTACACCGCTCTGTACTGATATACAGTAATATTATATATACTTTTCTATAGCTTCTATATTGCTTGTCAGGACACATGGGTCACAGTTACACCGCTCTGTACTGATATACAGTAAAATTATATATTTTTCTATAGCTTCTATACTGCTTGTCAGGACACACATGTCATAGTTACACCGCTCTATACTACTACTGATATACAGTAATATATATAATTTTCTATAGCTTCTATACAGCTTGTCAGGACACATGGGTCATAGTTACACCGCTCTGTCTGTACTGATATATAAAATAATATATATACTTTTCTACAGCTTCTAGTATTACATTGCAGCACTTTGGTGACTAACAGTATATAGTTGTACAGTAGGCCTTTGCTGTATCTTGCAGCTCTGTATCACTGCAAGTATCCATCCATTCCATTTTCTTCCAGTGATTTGGACCAATAATATCATTGATTAGAACAAATAATTCCAGTGATTTTGTCATTTTCTTCCAGTGATTTGGACCAATAATACCATTGATTAGAATTAATAATTCCTGTGATATTGAGGTGTTTGTGTCGCTTAGCTTAGCCATCCAGCGACCACAGTGCACCTATTTTTCTATTTTCTTTGCATCATGTGCTGTTTGGGGCCAATTTTTTTAAGTGCCATCCTGTCTGACACTGCAGTGCCACTCCTAGATGGGCCAGGTGTTTGTGCCACCCTCTTGGGTCGCTTTGCTTAGTCATCCAGTGACCTCAATGTACATTTTAGGACTAAAAATAGTATTGTGAAGTGTGAGGTATTCAGAATAGACTGGAAATGAGTGGAAATTGTGGTTATTGAGGTTAATAATACTATAGGATCAAAATTACCCAAAAATTCTATGATTTGTGATGTTTTTGAGGGTTTTTTGAATAAAAACACCCGAATCCAAAACACACCCGAATCCGACAAAAAATTTTCAGGGAGGTTTTGCCAAGACGCGTCCGAATCCAAAACACGGCCGCGGAACCAAATCCAAAACCAAAACACAAAACCCAAAAAATGTACGGTGCACATCTCTAATATATATATATATATATATATATATATATATATATATGGATGTGGTGTAGACCTAATTCCGCGCTAATGAGTGAGCTTCAACCTTAAGACGTACCCTCTGTTAGCTGGGGTACTGAGGTAGGATACAAGAAACAAAAAAATGTCTAAGGGAGCTGTGTAATTGTAACTTTAGATGTAGGTTCTTTTCCAAGATTATTTGACCACAGAATCATTAAAATAAATTTATTCACATATTGTCCTTGAACAGTACATTTGCAGTGAGTAATGTGTTCCTGACAAAGTTTAAAATACAGACTTTGATACACAACCTGACATAAAAATTCTAAATGAATTCATCCAATGATTTCTTTCAATGAATGTCTGATTTTCTCACATCTGAACCTCAACCCAACGCGTTTCGTCCCAAAGGACTTCATCAGGGGTTCATATCAATAGATGTTGAAAGGGCTCTATGGGATCAATAACCGATTTATCAGTAATGCTGTTCCCACAGGGATATCAGTATGGAAATAACACAACAAGAACGTTGAATTTGTCAGTATTGGACAATGAATCAGGCCAATATAAAAATGTCATAAAAGGATCTCAATGCTGTATTCTCTACCAGTTATAACCACAACTATGTTGGTCAGGCTTTGTGGTCTGACAGCTCTCCAGAACAGCAGCATTTTTTGTTTCTTTTATATATATATATATATATATATATATATACTGTATATATACCCTGTTGCAAAGCGGATTACTGGGGCCATAATAACTATGCTGGTGTTAGACTTGTGTCCGGTATCTGCCATTAGTGCAGTGGGACTGCAGTGCCAACCCTAGATGGGCCAGGTGTTTGTGCCGCACACTTGTGTCACTTAACTTAGTCATACAGCTACCTTATTGCCCTCTTTTACTTCTTGGCATGATGTGCTGTTTGGGTACTATTTTTTTTAAGTGCCATCCTGTCTGACACTGCAATTCCACTCCCAGATGGGACAATTGTTTGTGTCGCTTAGCTTAGTCATACAGCTACCTCATTGCACTTATTTTTCATCTTTGCATGATGTGCTGTTTGGGGCCTTTTTTTATATCTGTCATCCTGTCTGCCACTGCAGTGCCACTCCTAGATGGGCCAGGTGCTTGTGCAGCACACTTGTGCTGCTTATCTTAGTCATACAGCCACCTCGGTGCAACCTTTTGGCCTAAAAACAATATTGTGAGGTGTGAGGTCTTCTGAATAGACCAGAAATGAGTGGAAATTAATTTTATTGAGGTTAGTAATACTGTAGGAGCAAAATTATGGGTATGGTGTTCTTGGGATGACATTCATCATTCTTCTCCCTCCAAACATGGTGAGTGGAGTTTATATCAAAAAGTTTGACTTTGCACTCATCTGACCACATTACATTCTCCCAAGATCATACAGATGGTCACTGGCAAACTTTAGACTGGCCTAGACATGTGCTGGCTTAAGCAGGGGGACCTTTCGGGCGCTGCAGGATTTCAATCCATGATGAAGTAGTGTGTTACTAATGGTATCCTTTGTGACTTTGGTCCCAGCTCTCTTGAGGTCATTGACCAGGTAGTTCTGGGCTGATTCCTCACCGTTCTCAAGATTATTGAAACCCCACGAGCTGAGATCTTGCATGGAGCCCCAGGTTGAGGGAGATTGTTAGTGATCTTGTATTTCTTCCATTTTTTTTTATAATTGCGCCAACGGTTGATCTCTTCTCACCAAGCTGCTTGCCTGTTGTCGAGTAGCTCATCCCAGCCTTGTGCAGCTCTACAATTGTTTTCCTGATGTCCTTAGACAGCTCTCTGGTCTTGGCCATGGTATAGAGGTAGCAGTCTGACTGTTTGAGGGTGTGGACAGGTGTCTTTTATACAGATAACCAGTTCAAACAGGTGCCATTAATACAGGTAATTAGTGGAGGATAGAAGAGCTTCTTAAAGAAGAAGTAACAGGTCTGTGAGAGCCAGAAATCTTGCTGCTTGGTAGGTGTCCAAATATTTATTTTCCACAAGAATATACAAATAAATTGTTTAAAAATCACACAATGTGATTTCTTGTTTTTTTGTTTCATATTCTGTCTCTCACAGTTGGAAATTACAGACCTCTCTCATCTTTTTAAGTGGGTCAACTTGCACAATCGGTGGCTGTTCAGATACTTTTTTGCCCCACTGTGTGTATGTGTGTATATATATATATATATATATATATATACAGTATGTAAAACCAGGATACTCTGACTATTGACAGTCATGAATAATACTGATACAGGTTGAGTATCCCTTATCCAAAATGCTTGGGACCAGAGGTATTTTGGATATGGGATTTTTCCGTATTTTGGAATAATTGCATCCCATAATGAGATATCATGGTGATGGGACCTAAATCTAAGCACAGAATGCATTTATGTTACATTTACACCTTATACACAGCCTGAAGGTCATTTTAGCCAATATTTGTAATAACTTTGTGCATTAAACAAAGTGTGTGTACATTCACACAATTCATTTATGTTTCATATATACCTTATACACACAGCCAGAAGGTCATTTAATACAATATTTTTAATAACTTTGTGTATTAAACAAAGTTTGTGTACATTGAGCCATCAGAAATCAAAGGTTTCACTATCTCAGTCTCACTCAAAAAAAGTCCGTATTTCGGAATATTCCGTATTTCGGAATATTTGGATATGGGATACTCAACCTGTACTAGCATTCAATCCATTGCTACATGTAACCCTTATATAGATTAGATGAAGGCTCTATGATAACAGCCTTCATTTATTTGTAGTGCAATGAGGTCTTGCCATATGTCTTGAATTTATTTAACTTCCATGAATCTAGATTACTTTATCAAAATTAGCTTCTTGTTGTCAACAAATGGACCTATTGTCAGGCCCTCAGTGAAGACCAAATGTCAACCAGTTTTGATTAACATACAGTAATTATTGTGGCTTGAGTTCCTACATTTCCATAGCTCTGCTAGTCTAAAGGCCAGTACACAGATTTTCCAAGAGGTGTGTGCTAAGCGATCTAGCACAGAACGCTCAGCACACATCTTTTCCCCCGCATAGCACACAGTGCAATGTGTGCTGAGCGAGGGGAAGGGGGGGATAGGGGGCCACTCATTTCAACCAGCAGTGAAATGAGCAATGTGCTAGATTGGGTCTGCATCTATGCTAATCTAGTACCGGCGATAGCATTGTGCATGGCAGCGCATCGCTATCGCTGTGGGGCATACAAACACAGAGATCCGTGCTGAATTAGTCAGATTGCTTAGAATTTAAGCATGGATCTCTCTGTGTACACCCCTTAAGCAAGAAATCTGTTTATCCAAGCTACACAGATGAAATCTTAAAACACATATGCATCCATATCCATACCTTTACAAACTATTTTACATTAATTTTCTAAACAGTGCTGTTTTTAGGGCTGGGACAGCCATGCAAATGCACAACGCACTGGCCCGCAGCTGCTGTGTGCAGTATTCTATGATGTCTGTGAAAACATCCCTCCTAAAATGGCCACTGCCTGAGAGAGAACAGTTATGATGGATACTAGAGTTGGCGCAGACATTTTGGGAGGGACATTTAGACAGGGCCCATCAGGAGGACACAGGCAACAGCACGGGAATGTGGTAATGATGGCAGTGAGTGCGGCAGCAGAGGGAGCAGGCCTCGTTAGCAGCACTACAGCAGCAGCATAAAAAAACCCTGACAATGAGCAGGACCAGGTACAGTGTGCATTGTGAGTATTGCTAAGTGAAGCATGGTTCAAGAAGCATTACTGTGTTGGTAATAACAAGGGGCATACTTTCGTGAAAGGGGCATTACTATGTTGGGCATAACAAGGGGCATTGCTGTGTGGGGCATACTTTGGTGCAAGGGACATTACTGTGTGGTGCATAACAAGGGGCATTACTGTGTGGGGTATACTTTGGTGCTAGGGGCATTACTGTGTTAATGCATAATAAGGTGCAATGGGCATTACTGTGTGGGATTTAATATAGTGCAAGGGTCATTACAATGTGTGGCATAATATGGTGCTTGCAGCATTACTTTTTGGGGCATAATATGATTAAGGTCGTATTTTCCTGCAAGACCACGCCCAATTTAGTAAAACGACTCATCCCCCATCTGACAAGGAGAGGCCACATTTTTTTTGAGTTTTCTTGGAGACCCGTAGCTGCTGGGTCAAACCCTGGATCTGGCCCGCCAGAATCTGAGCCGGATTTTGTGTTGGTTCCATCTGGAAACAAACGACCCATGGAGCTACGGTTTTTTGGCTGGTGATACTGTTATGGATGAGTACCTGGAACTGAGGGGAGTATGCTACAACTGGGAAGTTCCAGTGCTCACAGGTAAAGCTGCAGCTAGAATTGATGTCTACAGCAACTCGTGCTCTACCCCTGACTCCGTTACCCCTCTAAGTGGTCAGATGGTGCCTGCGGTGCTAGTGTTCTTCTGCCCATGGCAGCCATATTTGAATGGGTGAATTAGGTCCGACCAAACTCCGATGCCCCTGGTCTTATTAAGTGACAAGGCACCACCCGAGACTTCGAGTGAGTAAGGTGGAACCTAGCTAACCCTGCAACACCAATGCATGAGTGATAATGAGAGCAACAATGGGCTTAGCTGTTATAAGCAAATAAATAGTGAGAGCAACAATGCTCAGGGATATTAAAGATATAAATATAAACAAAGAACTGTTAGCGTGGATACTCCATGAAAACCTGAACACCGGCTGGCAAGATCTGGTCAAGAATCGATCAAATTCTCCAGGTCACAGCATAACACAGGCAGGATCTCCAATGAGCTGACAGGTTCACACAGAAGTAATAACTATCACAAGTGTCTTTGGAGTGACCAGGAAGAGAATATAAATGGTGTTGCACCAATCACAGAAGAAACTCCTTAATTGCAAATATTGTTCAGCTGTCCTGCTGCACATCCTTGTACACAGCTGTAGGGATCCCGCGGCTCATAGCGCCCTGCATCTGCCTGTTGCTAGGTGATGGGCGGGGACCAGGAGACATTGCGCCCGGCTTCTGCATGTTGCTAGTAGCCGGGTGGGGACCAGAAAACCTTGCACCCAGCATCTGCCTGTTGCTAGGCGCTGGGCGAGGGTCAGCGGGATGTGCGATGTCCCGGCTCCATTGCAATGGATGGAACAGGCGCCTCCTGGCGCTAATTCTCCTTAGTAAAAAGCACATGGCAGCCTGCCTGGAGTTTGCCAAAATGCACCTGAAGGACTATCAGACCATGTGAAACAAAATTCTCTGGTCTGATGAGACAAATATTGAACTCTTTGGCGTGAATGCCAGGCATCATGTTTGAAGGAAACTAGGTACTGCTCATCACCAGGCCAATACTATCCCTACAGTGAAGTATGGTGGGGCAGCATCATGCTGTTGGGATGTTTTTCAGTGGCAGGAACTGGGAGACTAGTCAGGATAGAGGTAAAGATGAATCTAGCAATGTACAGAGACATCCTGGATGAAAACCTGCTCCAGAGCGCTCTTGACCTCAGACTAGGGTTTATGGTTCATCTTACTGCAGGACAACGACCCTAAGCACACAGCCAAGATAGCAAAGGAGTGGCTTCAGGACATCTCCTCGGAATGTCCTTGAGTGGCCCAGCCAGAGCCCAGCCTTGAATCCGATTGAACATCTCTGGAGAGATCTGAATATGGCTGTGCACCAACGCTTTCCATCCAACCTGATGGAGCTTGAGAGGTGCTGCAAAAAGGAATGGGCGAAACTGCACAAAGATAAGTGTGCCCTTGTGATTTCTTAGTTATGTTATTTGTAATACATATGCAAAAATCTAAAAAAAAAAATTTTTCAAGTTGTCATTATGGTGTATTGTGTATAGAATTTTGAGGGAAAAATATATTTATTACATTTTGGAATAAGGCTGTAACATAAAAAATTGTGAAAAAAGTGAAGTGCTATGAATACTTTCCGGATGCACTGTATGATTGACTATTTGATGCTAATTCTTTTTAACTTGATCATCTATCAAATAATAAGTAATTTATGTCATTGGTTTTTATAGATTCAATATCACTAAGGGTGTCATTATGCTTTGCAATAATGTATATTGTCACATGGTAATATTAATAACTATAGCCAGATCAAAACTAACAGCCTACATCATTAAAAAAAAAAATTGAGTTCTTATACCTTACATTTGCAAGCTCAATTAAATGAAATATTCAATTACAGTGTTCATTTATGAATTACATTGCCTTCTATGTATCAATACTTTTCCCTGCAAATTGATAGTTTAAAAAAAAATAAGGATTTCACATTTTATTTAATGCTAAATGATTCATTAAATAGAGTGCCAACTTACTACTTTTTATTATGGTTTTATCTTACACTTTGTCAAAATATGTCTCCTTGATATGAAATCTAACAGAAGTTCCTTATGATGGGATCACTAACATTCAGCGGTTTCTTTGTAGCAAATGAAACTGTAACCATGGTGACAATCTTTTTTGCCAGAATGAAAATGAGTCAGCACTCTGCCGCTGCTATTAGTAAAATACACAAATATCCCTCAAGGCAAACATCTAAAGCAAATGGACTGCAAAGTAAGGAGCACTAATTTCTATTTATTTAGGATCTGTAAACCTAACAGAGCAAGATATTAACAAAGGAACAAACAGAGATCACTACATGAACCTTCTGTTTGTATTTTCCTTTTGTGCTTTAAAAATTCACATTTTGAATTAAAATTAAAGAAATTAATTTATTTTTTGTCTTAAAGCATAATTTAAAAAAAATCATTATGTAAAGTTATAATATTCAATGCCAAAAGAGTGAATAGAAAAACAAATGTAATAGCAAAATACATCTTTTATGCTATTTATTTTCTACCAGAACTTTTAATAATATGATGATAAAATGAAACAAATAAAATATAAAAATGCATGTTTGGGCTATCGTGTGTGTGTGTGTGTGTGTGTGTGTGTGTGTGTGTGTCTATTCACTATTGTTGTTTCTATCCTCTCAAACAACCAAATCAATGAGTTGAGAATTTAAGACACATTTGTAGCTTTCACTGTTTCACAGGATAAAGCAGGCCCTTTGTTTTCATAAACTCTTATGGCATCTGTAGAAAATATTACATCGGGGAAAACAGTATAACTAGAGTAGATTACAACACCATAATGGACAAATGACATCAATCATGATATATTTTTGGAGTCAGGCCATTGGTCCTGTAATAGGTGTCAATAATTACCCCTGAGGAAGTGAGAAGGATGAAACAGTTCCTCCTACACCAATCGTGTTGGGTGATAACTGCTGTTTGCTGGTATTATTTTCTCTAAATACATGTACGGGCATTGCTTGTGTACCTGTGGTTTTTTTTTGTGTAAATTGGATTACATTATGTTTGTTTTTATATTTTATCTTTTATATGTTTTAGGTTTATATTAGTGATGAGCACCGGAAATTTTTCGGGTTTTGTGTTTTGGTTTTGGGTTCGGTTCCGCGGCCGTGTTTTGGGTTCGAACGCGTTTTGGCAAAACCTCACCGATTTTTTTTTGTCGGATTCGGGTGTGTTTTGGATTCGGGTGTTTTTTTCAAAAAACCCTAAAAAACAGCTTAAATCATAGAATTTGGGGGTCATTTTGATCCCAAAGTATTATTAACCTCAATAACCATAATTTCCACTCATTTTCAGTCTATTCTGAACACCTCACACCTCACAATATTATTTTTAGTCCTAAAATTTGCACCGAGGTCGCTGGATGACTAAGCTCAGCGACCCAAGTGGCCGACACAAACACCTGGCCCATCTAGGAGTGGCACTGCAGTGTCACGCAGGATGGCCCTTCAAAAAACTACTCCCCAAACAGCACATGACGCAAAGAAGAAAAAAAAGAGGCGCAATGAGGTAGCTGTGTGACTAAGATAAGCGACCCTAGTGGCCGACACAAACACCTGGCCCATCTAGGAGTGGCACTGCAGTGTCACGCAGGATGGCCCTTCCAAAAAACACCCCCCAAACAGCACATGACGCAAAGAAAAAAAGAGGCGCAATGAGGTAGCTGTGTGACTAAGATAAGCGACCCAAGTGGCCGACACAAACACCTGGCCCATCTAGGAGTGGCACTGCAGTGTCACGCAGGATGGCCCTTCCAAAAAACACCCCCCAAACAGCACATGACGCAAAGAAAAAAAGAGGCGCAATGAGGTAGCTGTGTGACTAAGATAAGCGACCCAAGTGGCCGACACAAACACCTGGCCCATCTAGGAGTGGCACTGCAGTGTCACGCAGGATGGCCCTTCCAAAAAACACCCCCCAAACAGCACATGACGCAAAGAAAAAAAGAGGCACAATGAGGTAGCTGTGTGACTAAGATAAGCAACCCAAGTGGCCGACACAAACACCTGGCCCATCTAGGAGTGGCACTGCAGTGTCACGCAGGATGGCCCTTCCAAAAAACACCCCCCAAACAGCACATGACGCAAAGAAAAAAAGAGGCGCAATGAGGTAGCTGTGTGACTAAGATAAGCGACCCAAGTGGCCGACACAAACACCTGGCCCATCTAGGAGTGGCACTGCAGTGTCACGCAGGATGGCCCTTCCAAAAACTACTCCCCAAACAGCACATGACGCAAAGAAAAATGAAAGAAAAAAGAGCTGCAAGATGGAATTGTCCTTGGGCCCTCCCACCCACCCTTATGTTGTATAAACAGGACATGCACACTTTAACCAACCCATCATTTCAGTGACAGGGTCTGCCACACGACTGTGACTGAAATGACGGGTTGGTTTGGACAAGTGATGAGCGCCTGAAACTTTTCGGGTTTTGTGTTTTGGTTTTGGGTTCGGTTCCGCGGCCGTGTTTTGGGTTCGACCGCGTTTTGGCAAAACCTCACCGAATTTTTTTTGTCGGATTCGGGTGTGTTTTGGATTCGGGTATTTTTTTCAAAAAACACTAAAAAACAGCTTAAATCATAGAATTTGGGGGTCATTTTGATCCCAAAGTATTATTAACCTCAAAAAACATAATTTACACTCATTTTCAGCCTATTCTGAACACATCACACCTCACAATATTATTTTTAGTCCTAAAATTTGCACCGAGGTCGCTGTGTGAGTAAGATAAGCGACCCTAGTGGCCGACACAAACACCGTGCCCATCTAGGAGTGGCACTGCAGTGTCACGCAGGATGTCCCTTCCAAAAAACCCTCCCCAAACAGCACATGACGCAAAGAAAAAAAGAGGCGCAATGAGGTAGCTGTGTGAGTAAGATTAGCGACCCTAGTGGCCGACACAAACACCGGGCCCATCTAGGAGTGGCACTGCAGTGTCACGCAGGATGTCCCTTCCAAAAAACCCTCCACAAACAGCACATGACGCAAAGAAAAAAAGAGGCGCAATGAGGTAGCTGACTGTGTGAGAAAGATAAGCGACCTCACAATATTATTTTTAGTCCTAAAATTTGCACCGAGGTCGCTGTGTGAGTAAGATAAGCGACCCTAGTGGCCGACACAAACACCGTGCCCATCTAGGAGTGGCACTGCAGTGTCACGCAGGATGTCCCTTCCAAAAAACCCTCCCCAAACAGCACATGACGCAAAGAAAAAAAGAGGCGCAATGAGGTAGCTGTGTGAGTAAGATTAGCGACCCTAGTGGCCGACACAAACACCGGGCCCATCTAGGAGTGGCACTGCAGTGTCACGCAGGATGTCCCTTCCAAAAAACCCTCCCCAAACAGCACATGACGCAAAGAAAAAAAGAGGCGCAATGAGGTAGCTGACTGTGTGAGAAAGATAAGCGACCCTAGTGGCCGACACAAACACCGGGCCCATCTAGGAGTGGCACTGCAGTGTCACGCAGGATGGCCCTTCCAAAAAACCCTCCCCAAACAGCACATGACGCAAAGAAAAAAAGAGGCGCAATGAGGTAGCTGACTGTGTGAGAAAGATAAGCGACCCTAGTGGCCGACACAAACACCGGGCCCATCTAGGAGTGGCACTGCAGTGTCACGCAGGATGTCCCTTCCAAAAAACCCTCCCCAAACAGCACATGACGCAAAGAAAAAAAGAGGCGCAATGAGGTAGCTGACTGTGTGAGAAAGATAAGCGACCCTAGTGGCCGACACAAACACCGGGCCCATCTAGGAGTGGCACTGCAGTGTCACGCAGGATGGCCCTTCCAAAAAACCCTCCCCAAACAGCACATGACGCAAAGAAAAAAAGAGGCGCAATGAGGTAGCTGACTGTGTGAGAAAGATAAGCGACCCTAGTGGCCGACACAAACACCGGGCCCATCTAGGAGTGGCACTGCAGTGTCACGCAGGATGTCCCTTCCAAAAAACCCTCCCCAAACAGCACATGACGCAAAGAAAAAAAGAGGCGCAATGAGGTAGCTGACTGTGTGAGAAAGATAAGCGACCCTAGTGGCCGACACAAACACCGGGCCCATCTAGGAGTGGCACTGCAGTGTCACGCAGGATGGCCCTTCCAAAAAACCCTCCCCAAACAGCACATGACGCAAAGAAAAAAAGAGGCGCAATGAGGTAGCTGACTGTGTGAGAAAGATAAGCGACCCTAGTGGCCGACACAAACACCGGGCCCATCTAGGAGTGGCACTGCAGTGTCACGCAGGATGGCCCTTCCAAAAAACCCTCCCCAAACAGCACATGACGCAAAGAAAAAGAAAAGAAAAAAGAGGTGCAAGATGGAATTGTCCTTGGGCCCTCCCACCCACCCTTATGTTGTATAAACAGGACATGCACACTTTAACCAACCCATCATTTCAGTGACAGGGTCTGCCACACGACTGTGACTGAAATGACGGGTTGGTTTGGACCCCCACCAAAAAAGAAGCAATTAATCTCTCCTTGCACAAACTGGCTCTACAGAGGCAAGATGTCCACTTCATCATCATCCTCCGATATATCACCGTGTACATCCCCCTCCTCACAGATTATCAATTCGTCCCCACTGGAATCCACCATGTCAGCTCCCTGTGTACTTTGTGGAGGCAATTGCTGCTGGTCAATGTCTCCGCGGAGGAATTGATTATAATTCATTTTAATGAACATCATCTTCTCCACATTTTCTGGATGTAACCTCGTACGCCGATTGCTGACAAGGTGAGCGGCGGCACTAAACACTCTTTCGGAGTACACACTTGTGGGAGGGCAACTTAGGTAGAATAAAGCCAGTTTGTGCAAGGGCCTCCAAATTGCCTCTTTTTCCTGCCAGTATAAGTACGGACTGTGTGACGTGCCTACTTGGATGCGGTCACTCATATAATCCTCCACCATTCTATCAATGGTGAGAGAATCATATGCAGTGACAGTAGACGACATGTCCGTAATGGTTGTCAGGTCCTTCAGTCCGGACCAGATGTCAGCATCAGCAGTCGCTCCAGACTGCCCTGCATCACCGCCAGCGGGTGGGCTCGGAATTCTGAGCCTTTTCCTCGCACCCCCAGTTGCGGGAGAATGTGAAGGAGGAGATGTTGACAGGTCGCGTTCCGCTTGACTTGACAATTTTCTCACCAGCAGGTCTTTGAAACCCAGCAGACTTGTGTGCGCCGGAAAGAGAGATCCAAGGTAGGTTTTAAATCTAGGATCGAGCACGGTGGCCAAAATGTAGTGCTCTGATTTCAACAGATTGACCACCCGTGAATCCTTGTTAAGCGAATTAAGGGCTCCATCCACAAGTCCCACATGCCTAGCGGAATCGCTCTGTCTTAGCTCCTCCTTCAATGTCTCCAGCTTCTTCTGCAAAAGCCTGATGAGGGGAATGACCTGACTCAGGCTGGCAGTGTCTGAACTGACTTCACGTGTGGCAAGTTCAAAAGGTTGCAGAACCTTGCACAACGTTGAAATCATTCTCCACTGCGCTTGAGACAGGTGCATTCCACCTCCTATATCGTGGTCAGTTGTATAGGCTTGAATGGCCTTTTGCTGCTCCTCCAACCTCTGAAGCATATAGAGGGTTGAATTCCACCTCGTTACCACCTCCTGCTTCAGATGATGGCAGGGCAGGTTCAGGCGTTTTTGGTGGTGCTCCAGTCTTCTGTACGTGCTGCCTGTACGCCGAAAGTGTCCCGCAATTTTTCTGGCCACCGCCAGCATCTCTTGCACGCCCCTGTCGTTTTTTAAAAAATTCTGCACCACCAAATTCAAGGTATGTGCAAAACATGGGACGTGCTGGAATTTGCCCAGATGTAATGCACGCACAATATTGCTGGCGTTGTCCGATGCCACAAATCCACAGGAGAGTCCAATTGGGGTAAGCCATTCCGCGATGATCTTCCTCAGTTGCCGTAAGAGGTTTTCAGCTGTGTGCGTATTCTGGAAACCGGTGATACAAAGCGTAGCCTGCCTAGGAACGAGTTGGCGTTTGCGAGATGCTGCTACTGGTGCCGCCGCTGCTGTTCTTGCGGCGGGAGTCCATACATCTACCCAGTGGGCTGTCACAGTCATATAGTCCTGACCCTGCCCTGCTCCACTTGTCCACATGTCCGTGGTTAAGTGGACATTGGGTACAGCTGCATTTTTTAGGACACTGGTGACTCTTTTTCTGAGGTCTGTGTACATTTTCGGTATCGCAACCCTAGAGAAATGGAACCTAGATGGTATTTGGTACCGGGGACACAGTACCTCCAACAAGTCTCTAGTTGGCTCTGCAGTAATGATGGATACCGGAACCACGTTTCTCACCACCCAGGATGTCAAGGCCTCAGTTATCCGCTTTGCAGTAGGATGACTGCTGTGATATTTAATCTTCCTCGCAAATGACTGTTGGACAGTCAATTGCTTGGTGGAAGTAGTAAAAGTGGTCTTACGACTTCCCCTCTGGGATGACCATCGACTTCCAGCAGCAACAACAGCAGCGCCAGCAGCAGTAGGCGTTACACGCAAGGATGCATCGGAGGAATCCCAGGCAGGAGAGTACTCGTCAGAATTGCCAGTGACATGGCCTGCAGGACTATTGGCATTCCTGGGGAAGGAGGAAATTGACACTGAGGGAGTTGGTGGGGTGGTTTGCGTGAGCTTGGTTACAAGAGGAAGGGATTTACTGGTCAGTGGAGTGCTTCCGCTGTCACCCAAAGTTTTTGAACTTGTCACTGACTTATTATGAATGCGCTGCAGGTGACGTATAAGGGAGGATGTTCCGAGGTGGTTAACGTCCTTACCCCTACTTATTACAGCTTGACAAAGGGAACACACGGCTTGACACCTGTTGTCCGCATTTCTGGTGAAATACCTCCACACCGAAGAGCTGATTTTTTTGGTATTTTCACCTGGCATGTCAACGGCCATATTCCTCCCACGGACAACAGGTGTCTCCCCGGGTGCCTGACTTAAACAAACCACCTCACCATCAGAATCCTCCTGGTCAATTTCCTCCCCAGCGCCAGCAACACCCATATCCTCCTCATCCTGGTGGACTTCAACACTGACATCTTCAATCTCACTATCAGGAACTGGACTGCGGGTGCTCCTTCCAGCACTTGCAGGGGGCGTGCAAATGGTGGAAGGCGCATGCTCTTCACGTCCAGTGTTGGGAAGGTCAGGCATCGCAACCGACACAATTGGACTCTCCTTGTGGATTTGGGATTTCGAAGAACGCACAGTTCTTTGCTGTGCTTTTGCCAGCTTGAGTCGTTTCATTTTTCTAGCGAGAGGCTGAGTGCTTCCATCCTCATGTGAAGCTGAACCACTAGCCATGAACATAGGCCAGGGCCTCAGCCGTTCCTTGCCACTCCGTGTGGTAAATGGCATATTGGCAAGTTTACGCTTCTCCTCCGACAATTTTATTTTAGGTTTTGGAGTCCTTTTTTTTCTGATATTTGGTGTTTTGGATTTGACATGCTCTGTACTATGACATTGGGCATCGGCCTTGGCAGACGACGTTGCTGGCATTTCATCGTCTCGGCCATGACTAGTGGCAGCAGCTTCAGCACGAGGTGGAAGTGGATCTTGATCTTTCCCTAATTTTGGAACCTCAACTTTTTTGTTCTCCATATTTTATAGGCAGAACTAAAAGGCACCTCAGGTAAACAATGGAGATGGATGGATTGGATACTAGTATACAATTATGGACGGACTGCCACGGTTAGGTGGTATAAAAAAACCACGGTTAGGTGGTATATAATACAATTATGGATGGACGGACTGCCTGCCGAGTGCCGACACAGAGGTAGCCACAGCCGTGAACTACCGCACTGTACACTGGTTGATAAAGAGATAGTAGTATACTCGTAACAACTAGTATGACGACGGTATAAAGAATGAAAAAAAAACCACGGTTAGGTGGTATATAATACAATTATGGTTGGACGGACTGCCTGCCGAGTGCCGACACAGAGGTAGCCACAGCCGTGAACTACCGCACTGTACACTGGTTGATAAAGAGATAGTAGTATACTCGTAACAACTAGTATGACGACGGTATAAAGAATGAAAAAAAAACCACGGTTAGGTGGTATATATTATAATACAATTATGGATGGACGGACTGCCTGCCGAGTGCCGACACAGAGGTAGCCACAGCCGTGAACTACCGCACTGTACACTGGTTGATAAAGAGATAGTAGTATACTCGTAACAACTAGTATGACGACGGTATAAAGAATGAAAAAAAAACCACGGTTAGGTGGTATATAATACAATTATGGTTGGACGGACTGCCTGCCGAGTGCCGACACAGAGGTAGCCACAGCCGTGAACTACCGCACTGTACACTGGTTGATAAAGAGATAGTAGTATACTCGTAACAACTAGTATGACGACGGTATAAAGAACGAAAAAAAAACCACGGTTAGGTGGTATATATTATAATACAATTATGGATGGACGGACTGCCTGCCGAGTTCCGACACAGAGGTAGCCACAGCCGTGAACTACCGCACTGTACACTGGTTGATAAAGAGATAGTAGTATACTCGTAACAACTAGTATGACGACGGTATAAAGAACGAAAAAAAAACCACGGTTAGGTGGTATATATTATAATACAATTATGGATGGACGGACTGCCTGCCGAGTTCCGACACAGAGGTAGCCACAGCCGTGAACTACCGCACTGTACACTGGTTGATAAAGAGATAGTAGTATACTCGTAACAACTAGTATGACGATGGTATAAAAAACGAAAAAAAAACCACGGTTAGGTGGTATATATTATAATACAATTATGGATGGACGGACTGCCTGCCGAGTTCCGACACAGAGGTAGCCACAGCCGTGAACTACCGCACTGTACACTGGTTGATAAAGAGATAGTAGTATACTCGTAACAACTAGTATGACGACGGTATAAAGAATGAAAAAAAAACCACGGTTAGGTGGTATATAATACAATTATGGTTGGACGGACTGCCTGCCGAGTGCCGACACAGAGGTAGCCACAGCCGTGAACTACCGCACTGTACACTGGTTGATAAAGAGATAGTAGTATACTCGTAACAACTAGTATGACGACGGTATAAAGAATGAAAAAAAAACCACGGTTAGGTGGTATATATTATAATACAATTATGGATGGACGGACTGCCTGCCGAGTGCCAACACAGAGGTAGCCACAGCCGTGAACTACCGCACTGTACACTGGTTGATAAAGAGATAGTAGTATACTCGTAACAACTAGTATGACGACGGTATAAAGAATGAAAAAAAAACCACGGTTAGGTGGTATATAATACAATTATGGTTGGACGGACTGCCTGCCGAGTGCCGACACAGAGGTAGCCACAGCCGTGAACTACCGCACTGTACACTGGTTGATAAAGAGATAGTAGTATACTCGTAACAACTAGTATGACGACGGTATAAAGAACGAAAAAAAAAACCACGGTTAGGTGGTATATATTATAATACAATTATGGATGGACGGACTGCCTGCCGAGTTCCGACACAGAGGTAGCCACAGCCGTGAACTACCGCACTGTACACTGGTTGATAAAGAGATAGTAGTATACTCGTAACAACTAGTATGACGACGGTATAAAGAACGAAAAAAAAACCACGGTTAGGTGGTATATATTATAATACAATTATGGATGGACGGACTGCCTGCCGAGTTCCGACACAGAGGTAGCCACAGCCGTGAACTACCGCACTGTACACTGGTTGATAAAGAGATAGTAGTATACTCGTAACAACTAGTATGACGACGGTATAAAGAATGAAAAAAAAACCACGGTTAGGTGGTATATAATACAATTATGGTTGGACGGACTGCCTGCCGAGTGCCGACACAGAGGTAGCCACAGCCGTGAACTACCGCACTGTACACTGGTTGATAAAGAGATAGTAGTATACTCGTAACAACTAGTATGACGACGGTATAAAGAATGAAAAAAAAACCACGGTTAGGTGGTATATATTATAATACAATTATGGATGGACGGACTGCCTGCCGAGTGCCGACACAGAGGTAGCCACAGCCGTGAACTACCGCACTGTACACTGGTTGATAAAGAGATAGTAGTATACTCGTAACAACTAGTATGACGACGGTATAAAGAATGAAAAAAAAACCACGGTTAGGTGGTATATAATACAATTATGGTTGGACGGACTGCCTGCCGAGTGCCGACACAGAGGTAGCCACAGCCGTGAACTACCGCACTGTACACTGGTTGATAAAGAGATAGTAGTATACTCGTAACAACTAGTATGACGACGGTATAAAGAACGAAAAAAAAACCACGGTTAGGTGGTATATATTATAATACAATTATGGATGGACGGACTGCCTGCCGAGTTCCGACACAGAGGTAGCCACAGCCGTGAACTACCGCACTGTACACTGGTTGATAAAGAGATAGTAGTATACTCGTAACAACTAGTATGACGACGGTATAAAGAACGAAAAAAAAACCACGGTTAGGTGGTATATATTATAATACAATTATGGATGGACGGACTGCCTGCCGAGTTCCGACACAGAGGTAGCCACAGCCGTGAACTACCGCACTGTACACTGGTTGATAAAGAGATAGTAGTATACTCGTAACAACTAGTATGACTATGACGACGGTATAAAGAAAGAAAAAAAAAACCACGGTTAGGTGGTATATAATACAATTATGGATGGACGGACTGCCTGCCGAGTGCCGACACAGAGGTAGCCACAGCCGTGAACTACCGCACTGTACTGTGTCTGCTGCTAATATAGACTGGTTGATAAAGAGATAGTATACAATACTACTAATATACTGGTGGTCAGGCACTGGTCACCACTAGTCACACTGGCAGTGGCACTCCTGCAGCAAAAGTGTGCACTGTTTAATTTTAATATATTATTTATCATATACTCCTGGCTCCTGCTATAACAACCTGCAGTGCTCCCCAGTCTCCCCCACAATTATAAGCTTTATATACAATACATTGATGTGCAGCACACTGGGCTGAGCAGTGCACACAGACTGAGTCACTGTGTGACTGTGTATCGTTTTTTTCAGGCAGAGAACGGATATATTAAATAAAACAAACAACTGCACTGTCTCTGGTGGTCACTGGTCACTGTGGTCGTCAGTCACTAAACTCTGTCTGCACTCTCTTCTAATCTACAGTATCACAGCAATCTCTCTCTCTCTCTCTCTTCTAAATCTAATCTAAATGGAGAGGACGCCAGCCACGTCCTCTCCCTATCAATCTCAATGCACGTGTGAAAATGGCGGCGACGCGCGGCTCCTTATATAGAATCCGAGTCTCGCGAGAATCCGACAGCGTCATGATGACGTTCGGGCGCGCTCGGGTTAACCGAGCAAGGCGGGAAGATCCGAGTCGCTCGGACCCGTGAAAAAAAAAGTGAAGTTCGTGCGGGTTCGGATTCAAAGAAACCGAACCCGCTCATCTCTAGTTTGGACCCCCACCAAAAAAGAAGCAATTAATCTCTCCTTGCACAAACTGGCTCTACAGAGGCAAGATGTCCACCTCATCATCATCCTCCGATATATCACCGTGTACATCCCCCTCCTCACAGATTATCAATTTGTCCCCACTGGAATCCACCATCTCAGCTCCCTGTGTACTTTGTGGAGGCAATTGCTGCTGGTCAATGTCTCCACGGAGGAATTGATTATAATTCATTTTAATGAACATCATCTTCTCCACATTTTCTGGATGTAACCTCGTACGCCGATTGCTGACAAGGTGAGCGGCGGCACTAAACACTCTTTCGGAGTACACACTTGTGGGAGGGCAACTTAGGTAGAATAAAGCCAGTTTGTGCAAGGGCCTCCAAATTGCCTCTTTTTCCTGCCAGTATAAGTACGGACTGTCTGACGTGCCTACTTGGATGCGGTCACTCATATAATCCTCCACCATTCTTTCAATGGGGAGAGAATCATATGCAGTGACAGTAGACGACATGTCCGTAATCGTTGTCAGGTCCTTCAGTCCGGACCAGATGTCAGCATCAGCAGTCGCTCCAGACTGCCCTGCATCACCGCCAGCGGGTGGGCTCGGAATTCTGAGCCTTTTCCTCGCACCCCCAGTTGCGGGAGAATGTGAAGGAGGAGATGTTGACAGGTCGCGTTCCGCTTGACTTGACAATTTTGTCACCAGCAGTTCTTTGAACCCCAGCAGACTTGTGTCTGCCGGAAAGAGAGATCCAAGGTAGGTTTTAAATCTAGGATCGAGCATGGTGGACAAAATGTAGTGCTCTGATTTCAACAGATTGACCACCCGTGAATCCTTGTTAAGCGAATTAAGGGCTCCATCCACAAGTCCCACATGCCTAGCGGAATCGCTCTGTGTTAGCTCCTCCTTCAATGTCTCCAGCTTGTTCTGCAAAAGCCTGATGAGGGGAATGACCTGACTCAGGCTGGCAGTGTCTGAACTGACTTCACGTGTGGCAAGTTCAAAAGGTTGCAGAACCTTGTACAACGTTGAAATCATTCTCCACTGCGCTTGAGACAGGTGCATTCCACCTCCTATATCGTGCTCAGTTGTATAGGCTTGAATGGCCTTTTGCTGCTCCTCCAACCTCTGAAGCATATAGAGGGTTGAATTCCACCTCGTTACCACTTCTTGCTTCAGATGATGGCAGGGCAGGTTCAGGCGTTTTTGGTGGTGCTCCAGTCTTCTGTACGTGGTGCCTGTACGCCGAAAGTGTCCCGCAATTCTTCTAGCCACCGACAGCATCTCTTGCACGCCCCTCTCGTTTTTTAAATAATTCTGCACCACCAAATTCAAGGTATGTGCAAAACATGGGATGTGCTGGAATTTGCCCATATTTAATGCACACACAATATTGCTGGCGTTGTCCGATGCCACAAATCCACAGGAGAGTCCAATTGGGGTAAGCCATTCTGCGATGATCTTCCTCAGTTGCCGTAAGAGGTTTTTAGCTGTGTGCGTATTCTGGAAAGCGGTGATACAAAGCGTAGCCTGCCTAGGAAAGAGTTGGCGTTTGCGAGATGCTGCTACTGGTGCTGCCGCTGCTGTTCTTGCGGCGGGAGTCCATACATCTACCCAGTGGGCTGTCACAGTCATATAGTCCTGAGCCTGCCCTGCTCCACTTGTCCACATGTCCGTGGTTAAGTGGACATTGGGTACAACTGCATTTTTTAGGACACTGGTGAGTCTTTTTCTGAGGTCTGTGTACATTTTCGGTATCGCCTGCCTAGAGAAATGGAACCTAGATGGTATTTGGTACCGGGGACACAGTACCTCCAACAAGTCTCTAGTTGGCTCTGCAGTAATGATGGATACCGGAACCACGTTTCTCACCGCCCAGGATGCCAAGGCCTCAGTTATCCGCTTTGCAGCAGGATGACTGCTGTGATATTTCATCTTCCTCGCAAAGGACTGTTGGACAGTCAATTGCTTGGTGGAAGTAGTAAAAGTGGTCTTACGAGTACGACTTCCCCTCTGGGATGACCATCGACTCCCAGCAGCAACAACAGCAGCGCCTGCAGCAGTAGGCGTTACACGCAAGGATGCATCGGAGGAATCCCAGGCAGGAGAGGACTCGTCATAATTGCCAGTGACATGGCCTGCAGGACTATTGGCATTCCTGGGGAAGGAGGAAATTGACACTGAGGGAGTTGGTGGGGTGGTTTGCGTGAGCTTGGTTACAAGAGGAAGGGATTTACTGGTCAGTGGACTGCTTCCGCTGTCGCCCAAAGTTTTTGAACTTGTCACTGACTTATGATGAATGCGCTGCAGGTGACGTATAAGGGAGGATGTTCCGAGGTGGTTAACGTCCTTACCCCTACTTATTACAGCTTGACAAAGGCAACACACGGCTTGACAAATGTTGTCCGCATTTCTGTTGAAATACTTCCACACCGAAAAGCTGATTTTTTTGGTATTTTCACCAGGCATGTCAATGGCCCTATTCCTTCCACGGACAACAGGTGTCTCCCCGGGTGCCTGACTTAAACAAACCACCTCACCATCAGAATCCTCCTGGTCAATTTCCTCCCCAGCGCCAGCAACACCCATATCCTCCTCATCCTGGTGTACTTCAACACTGACATCTTCAATCTGACTATCAGGAACTGGACTGCGGGTGCTCCTTCCAGCACTTGCAGGGGGCGTGCAAATGGTGGAAGGCGCATGCTCTTCACGTCCAGTGTTGGGAAGGTCAGGCATCGCAAACGACACAATTGGACTCTCCTTGTGGATTTGTGATTTCGAAAAACGCACAGTTCTTTGCTGTGCTTTTGCCAGCTTGAGTCTTTTCATTTTTCTAGCGAGAGGCTGAGTGCTTCCATCCTCATGTGAAGCTGAACCACTAGCCATGAACATAGGCCAGGGCCTCAGCCGTTCCTTGCCACTCCGTGTGGTAAATGGCATATTGGCAAGTTTACGCTTCTCCTCCGACAATTTTATTTTAGATTTTTGAGTCCTTTTTTTACTGATATTTGGTGTTTTGGATTTTACATGCTCTGTACTATGACATTGGGCATCGGCCTTGGCAGACGACTTTGATGGCATTTTATCGTCTCGGCCATGACTAATGGCAGCAGCTTCAGCACGAGGTGGAAGTCGATCTTGATCTTTCCCTATTTTTGGAACCTCAACATTTTTGTTCTCCATATTTTAATAGGCACAACTAAAAGGCACCTAAGGTAAACAATGGAGATGGATGAATACTAGTATACTTATGGATGGACGAGCGACTGCCGACACAGAGGTAGCTACAGCCGTGGACTACCGTACTGCATCTGCTGCTAATATAGACTGGATGATAATGATATAAAAAATATATATATATCACTACTGCAGCCGGACAGGTATATATTATATAATGAAGGACCTGCTTGACACTGTCAGCACTGCAGACTCCTAAAGTAAGCTACTAGTATCAAGAAGATAGAAAAAAAAAAAAACACCACAGGTAGGTGGTATACAATTATGGATGGACGAGCGACTGCCGACACAGAGGTAGCTACAGCCGTGGACTACCGTACTGCGTCTGCTGCTAATATAGACTGGATGATAATGATATAAAAAATATATATATATATCACTACTGCAGCCGGACAGGTATATATTATATAATGACGGACCTGCTGGACACTGTCAGCACTGCAGACTCCTAAAGTAAGCTACTAGTATCAAGAAGATAGAAAAAAAAACACCACAGGTAGGTGGTAAACAATTATGGATGGACGAGCGACTGCCGACACAGAGGTAGCTACAGCCATGGACTACCATACTGCGTCTGCTGCTAATATAGACTGGATGATAATGATATAAAAAATATATATATATCACTACTGCAGCCGGACAGGTATATATTATATAATGACGGACCTGCTGGACACTGTCAGCACTGCAGACTCCTAAAGTAAGCTACTAGTGTCAAGAAGATAGAAAAAAAAAACACAACAGGTAGGTGGTATACAATTATGGATGGACGAGCGACTGCCGACACAGAGGTAGCTACAGCCGTGGACTACCGTACTGCGTCTGCTGCTAATATAGACTGGATGATAATGATATAAAAAATATATATATATCACTACTGCAGCCGGACAGGTATATATTATATAATGACGGACCTGCTTGACACTGTCAGCACTGCAGACTCCTAAAGTAAGCTACTAGTATCAAGAAGATAGAAAAAAAAAACACCACAGGTAGGTGGTATACAATTATGGATGGACGAGCGACTGCCGACACAGAGGTAGCTACAGCCGTGGACTACCGTACTGCGTCTGCTGCTATTATAGACTGGATGATAATGATATAAAAAATATATATATATCACTACTGCAGCCGGACAGGTATATATTATATAATGACGGACCTGCTGGACACTGTCAGCACTGCAGACTCCTAAAGTTAACTACTAGTATGAAGAAGATAGAAAAAAAAAAAAAACCACCACAGGTAGGTATACAATTATGGACGAGCGACTGCCGACACAGAGGTAGCTACAGCCATGGACTACCGTACTGCATCTGCAGCTAGTATAGACTGGATGATAATGATATAAAAAATATATATATATATCACTACTGCAGGACTGGTATATATTATATAATGACGGACCTGCTGGACACTGTCAGCAGAATGCGTTTATAGAATAAAAACACCACACGACGAGTGTTTAACTTTTTCAGGCAGACAATCACAATATACTGGTGGTCACTGGTCACTGGTCAGTCACACTGGCAGTGGCACTCTGGCAGCAAAAGTGTGCACTGTTAAATATATGTACTCCTGCTATAACTGCTCCCCAGTCTCCCCCACAATTAAGCTGTGTGAGCAGTGAGCACTCAGCACAGTCAGATATACATAGATGATGCAGCACACTGAGGCTGAGCACAGATATGGTATACTGTGTCACTGTGTATCGTTTTTTTTCAGGCAGAGAACGGATTATATTAAATAATAATAAAACTGCACTGGTGGTCACTGGTCAGTCACTAGTTAACTCTGCACTCTCTGAGTACTCCTAAGCTCCAGTAAATCAAGTGTCTCACTCTCACTATCTATTTCTATTCTAAACGGAGAGGACGCCAGCCACGTCCTCTCCCTATCAATCTCAATGCACGTGTTAAAATGGCGGCGACGCGCGGCTCCTTATATAGAATCCGAGTCTCGCGATAGAATACGAGCCTCGCGAGAATCCGACAGCGGGATGATGATGTTCGGGCGCGCTCGGGTTAGCCGAGCAAGGCGGGAAGATCCGAGTCTGCCTCGGACCCGTGTAAAAAGCGTGAAGTTCGGGGGGGTTCGGTTTCCGAGAAACCGAACCCGCTCTTCACTATTTTATATTAAAAATTTTGAAACTTCACAAAACTGATGACCTCATGTAGATCATTACATGAACTTGATATAAGCCTTTTTGAATATTCAATTTGTTACAGGCCCACTTATACTGTATATAGAATTTACACACTGTGGTGGTGTTAACACATTATTGCACCAGGAGGCTTTCCCGTCTCTCTTTTTACATTGTAGGTTGGAGAAGTTGGTGTACATCTGGATGAGAAGCTTGGCATTCCCTTATTAGTATGTTTTATATATATATATATATATATATATATATATATGTCTATACACTGCTCAAAAAAATAAAGGGAACACTAAAATAACACATCCTAGATCTGAATGAATGAAATATTCTTATTAAATACTTTTTTCTTTACATAGTTGAATGTGCTGACAACAAAATCACACAAAAATTATCAATGGAAATCAAATTAATTAACCCATGGAGGTCTGGATTTGGAGTCACCCTCAAAATTAAAGTGGAAAAACACACTACATGCTGATCCAACTTTGATGTAATGTCCTTAAAACAAGTCAAAATGAGGCTCAGTAGTGTGTGTGGCCTCCACGTGCCTGTATGATCTCCCTACAACCCACACAAGTGGCTCAGGTAGTGCAGCTCATCCAGGATGGCACATCAATGCGAGCTGTGGCAAGAAGGTTTGCTGTGTCTGTCAGCGTAGTGTCCAGAGCATAGAGGCGCTACCAGGAGACAGGCCAGTACATCAGGAGATGTGGAGGAGGCCGTAGGAGGGCAACAACCCAGCAGCAGGACCGCTACCTACGCCTTTGTGCAAGGAGGAACAGGAGGAGCACTGCCAGAGCCCTGCAAAATGACCTCCAGCAAGCCACAAATGTGCATGTGTCTACTCAAGCGATCAGAAACAGACTCCATGAGGGTGGTATGAGGGCCTGACGTCCACAGGTGGGGGTTGCGCTTACAGCCCAACACCGTGCAGGATGTTTGGAATTTGCCAGAGAACACCAAGATTGGCAAATTCGCCACTGGTGCCCTGTGCTCTTCACAGATGAAAGCAGGTTCTCACTGAGCACGTGACAGATGTGACAGAGTCTGGAGATGCCAAGGAGAACGTTCTGCTGCCTGCAACATCCTCCAGCATGACCGGTTTGGCAGAGGGTCAGTAATAGTGTGGGGTGGCATTTCTTTGGGGGGCCGCACAGCCCTCCATGTGCTTGCCAGAGGTAGCCTGACTGCCATTAGGTACTGAGATGAGATCCTCAGACCCCTTGTGAGACCATATGCTGGTGCGGTTGGCCCTGGGTTCCTCCTAATGTAAGACAATGCTAGACCTCATGTGGCTGGAGTGTGTCAGCAGTTCCTGCAAGACGAAGGCATTAATGCTATGGACTGGCCCACCCGTTCCCCAGACCTGAATTCAATTGAGCACATCTGGGACATCATGTCTCGCTTCATCCACCAATGCCACGTTGCACCACAGACTGTCCAGGAGTTGGCGGATGCTTTAGTCCAGGTCTGGGAGGAGATCCCTCAGGAGACCATCCGCCACCTCATCAGGAGCATGCCCAGGCATTGTAGGGAGGTCATTCAGGCACTTGGAGGCCACACACACTGCTGAGCCTCATTTTGACTTGTTTTAAGGACATTACATCAAAGTTAGATCAGCCTGTAGTGTGTTTTTCCACTTTAATTTTGAGGGTGACTCCAAATCCAGACATCCATGGGTTAATAAATTTGATTTCCATTGATCATTTTTGTGTGATTTTGTTGTCAGCATATTCAACTATGTAAAGAACAAAGTATTTAATAAGAATATTTCATTTATTCAGATCTAGGATGTGTTATTTTAGTGTTCCCTTTATTTTTTTGAGCAGTGTATATATATATATATATATATATATATATATGAAACAAATGAGGCGGCACTCAGAGGCTAGTGAAAAAATCCTTGTATTGGCTAAAAGGTTAACGTTTCGGGGACGTGCTCCCCTTCCTCAGAACAACTTGCAAATGTGACAGAAAACATTTAAATACACCTAACTTACCCCAAAGCCTCCCACCAGCGGCGTCCTCCCTCGGCACGTTGCCCGCGGCTCCAGTCTGTCATTTCCGGCTTCCGGCGGCGGAGAGGTGATGACGCAACAGAGCTCCGAACGGTAGTCATGGCAACACAAAGCCTGGCTCGAGCTCAGCTCCCGCGTTCTCACCAACTACCAAGACGTCGGGTGGATGTGACGTCCTGGGACCCGGCTCTGTTGTCAAGGAGACGCTGAAAATAAACAAACAGAAAAACTTTATAGATACACAAAAATGCTTCATGCAATAACACATAAATACCATGATAATACATACACAACATTACAAACACTAGATATATGAATGAATGTGTTCAATTTGATAAAATGTGTAACATAAACAATGTGGACAATATAAATAACAATATGTAAACAATCTTTCTCGGACAAGGTGGCCATCAGACACCATGCCCTAAATAGCCTACAAGTGTTGCAGAATAATGTGCATAAACAGTGCACTTGACAAAAACCTCCATAGCAGGTGTGCTCCGTCACAATGTGTTTTAAAAGAAATCATAACTCTAAGTTTAAAAAAAAAAAAAAAAAAAAACAATTTAAATTTTTTCATAAAAATTTATCTATGGAATTTTTTGCTGCAGTGCTGAACAAGGACCTCTATCATATGTCTAAGCACGACCCTTCTCTGCGTCATCATTTGACATATGTATGAACTACACTACTGTATCCCCACTCAGGTATTGAAAGAATCTTATACTGCAGGGTTAATGCCCATCATAAGAAGTGAACAAGGCCCAGTGTATCATTCAGTCCTTTCGGACGGAGCGTCTGTAATTTAAAAATCCACTTGGATTCAAGTTGCATTAATTTTCTCCCCCTGTCCCCTCCTCTACTGGACTCGGGGACATGGTCAATGACCCTATGTCTAAGCATCGCCATGTTGTGCTTTTGTTCTAGAAAATGCCTGGCTACCGGTTGTTCTGCCACCCCTGAATTCAAGGCATTGCGTATTGCCTGCCTATGTTGTGCCATCCGAATTTTAAATTGGCACTCGGTCTTACCAACATAATAAGTGCCACACGGGCACATAATCACATACACTACAAACTTAGTGCTGCATGTCAGGGGCCACTTGATAGGAAACCTTTTCCCTGAGTAGGGGTGCGTGATGGAATCCCCAGGTGACATGAACGTGCACGTGGTGCATCCAAGACATTTATAGCACCCATTCTTTCTAGTAAGGAAATGTGTGGGTGTACTCTTGAAATTTGTGATGTCAGTTCTAACTACAAAATCCCGTATGTTACGCCCCCTCGTATAGCTGGGCATTATTCTTTTTTTGTGTAAATTAGGGAGATCTAAGTCAGACGACACAATGGGCCACAGTTTTTTAGCTGCACTGGTGGTCCTAGTGCTAACAGAATTGAACTCGTTGACCCATGTGATGGCATTGTTGGCCTTCTGTGCTGTCCGAGGATTAAGTAAATCACATCTGTCTTTAAGCAGGGCCTTCCTCCGTGCCGTGGCTAACAAATGGCTAGGATACCCTCTCTGTTTGAATTTCTCTTCCATGTCATCTAGCTGGTTGTCTCTTATATTGCTCTCACTATTAACCCTACACACCCATGTATTATCATGGTATTTATGTGTTATTGCATGAAGCATTTTTGTGTATCTATAAAGTTTTTCTGTTTGTTTATTTTCAGCGTCTCCTTGACAACAGAGCCGGGTCCCGGGACGTCACATCCACCCGACGTCTTGGTAGTTGGTGAGAACGCGGGAGCTGAGCGCGAGCCAGGCTTTGTGTTGCCATGACTACCGTTCGGAGCTCTGTCGCGTCATCACCTCTCCGCCGCCGGAAACCGGAAATGACAGACTGGAGCCGCGGGCAACGTGCCGAGGGAGGACGCCGCTGGTGGGAGGCTTTGGGGTAAGTTAGGTGTATTTAAATGTTTTCTGTCACATTTGCAAGTTGTTCTGAGGAAGGGGAGCACGTCCCCGAAACGTTAACCTTTTTGCCAATACAAGGATTTTTTCACTAGCCTCTGAGTGCCGCCTCATTTGTTTCATGTTGATACTGGGGTATCCCTCCTGGGTGGAAGGCACCGGAGCAAGACACAGGTGGCCAATCTAGGAGTGCCGGAGTTTACAACAAGTATATATATATATATATATATACACACAAAAAAAATTAATATATATATGTATATATATATATATAAACAAGAGTAATGTCCGGCACTCCAATGTCTGTAAGATCAACTCATCTGGGTGCCCTTCCTAAGATAATATGGAGTCAGGTGGAATGGATGGCACTCCAGCATACGAATAAACAGTCAGGAAACCAAGTGAATAGCCAACGTTTCGGAGCGGTGCTCCTTTATCAAGACTTTAAAACATACTGACATACATAACATATATATACCTAACTGTATACTCACCACGTGTGCACAGGGGAGCCGCCGTCGCCGTCCGCTCCGGAATCCATGTGACGTCATAGGCAGCCGCCGGCGCCCAGGATCCGTCACAGAGGCTGCAGGCGGGGGGAGTGACCATCACCATGGTAACTAGTGATAACAAACTACGGAAAGAAACAGCAATGATGCAGCCGCGTATACAGCCCTGAATCCTAGGATAAAACACTACAGTCTAATCGTATAACACACTGTGCTATCTGTGCAACTGCAAGAAATATAGAATATATAGAAAACTGCTGTGTTAATTATATGCAATATTACTATAGTGATAAGATCAATTCAGGGCTGTGACAAAAATGCATTACCAAGAAGCACATCTAAAGCAGCTAGTCTCTAACATGACAAATACTATATGAGCTGTCTAAAACACTAATCAGGATGATTAGTCACTACAAGAAAAACTAAAGCGCACAGTGTAGCCCAGATGGACCACACATAACAAGTGTAATTTTAGTGGTCTCAATAAACCTGCTACTTGAGCTGAATACAACAAAGCAAGAATACATTATAGAAAGCAATTCAGTGCTAATGATTCATTCAGTCCGAATGGTTGGACCGTTTGTAGCAGATGTATCCACCTTGCTTCTCGCTGGAGTAGAATACGGCCCCTGTTCCCACCTCGTGGACAAGGGGGTACCCAATCAATGATGCGGTACCTAATGGAGGATAAATTATGGTGTAAATCCCTAAAATGTCGAGCAACTGGCTGATCACATTCTTTGCCTTCAAGGGCTGCACGTATACTGGACCTATGTTGGGTCATGCGTTCCTTCATTTGCCTTGTAGTCTTGCCCACATATAGTAGACTGCAAGGGCATTTAATATAATAAACCACGAATCTCGTGGTACATGTAACTGGATGTTGTATCTTGAATACTTTACCAGATCTCGGATGTGAGAAACTGTTGCCAGTCTCCAAGAAACTGCAAGTGGTGCAGCCCAAACAACGGTAATTGCCACCCTTCCTGCTAAGGAAATGAGTGGCTGTAGAAGTGGTGTGCTAGCTGATGTCATTGTGGACCACCACATCTTTGATGTTTCTACCACGAAAAAAAGACGGTAGGATAGTGGTGTTATGTAATGCTGGTAAACTGCGATCTTGTGACACGATGGGCCATATGCTTTTGGCAGATTTCATCAGCGCACTACTGGAGGTGGTATATTGTTGAGTCCATACTATACGGTCTTGTCGTGCTGTGGAATTACTCTTGTGTAAAGCCAGTTCTCTGGAGATTGAGAGGGCCTTTTGCTTGGCTGCTTTTAATGCTCGAGGATGGTAACCGCGTGCCAGAAATTTGATGAGCATCTTATCAATTTGGTCAATAGTGTCCATAGGATCACTGCATATGCGGACAATTCTCAAAAATTGTGAGAATGGAAGGCCCTTAATTAGAGATGGTGGATGATTACTGGCTGCATGTAATACCGTGTTACGGTCGGTGGGTTTGAAATACATGGAGGTGTGCAAGGTGCAGTCATCTTTTTGTGTTACTGTGACATCTAAATAATGGATGCACTCATAACTGTTATCGGAGGTGAATTTGATAAGACTGTCTTGGTCGTTGATGTCCTTCCTTTATCATGGCAAGGAATGCTTCTTGTGTCCCATTCCAAAAGAGACAAATATCGTCTATATACCTGGTATACCCAGTGATGTGCTGACATCTAGTGTCCTCCGCAAAGAAGAAATCCTTTTCAACTCCGAACATATAGATGTTCGCAAAGCTCGGTGCTACGCAAGAGCCCATAGCGCAGCCTGAGCGTTGAATGAAGAACTTCCCATCAAAGATAAAATAATTACGCGTCAGTGTGAGCCGTAAGAGTCGAATGAAAAATTCTACATCAGGCCCCGTATACAACGGATGGTCCTTGATGTACCTTTTGACCATCTCTATACCGTGTTCTTGTGGGATTGATGTGTATAAGCTCACGACATCGATGGTGCACATAAGCTGTTTCGCTGGTAAGGGTGAACGTTGTTGTAGCCACAAGATGAATGTAGTGGTATCCTTGAGGAAAGAAGCTTCTTGGTTAATTAGAGGCTGTAAAAAAGTGGTCTAAATACCTGGAGATGTTGTAAAAAAGAGACTCCCTCGCCGCAATGATGGGGCGGCCGGGGGGTTTGTCAGGATTTTTGTGGAGTTTGGGTATGGTGTAGAGTACTGGTATTTTGGGCCAGTCCACTGTAAGAGCATCTTTGGTTTTGGAATCAATAAAATGCTTGTCCATGCCTTGAAGCAGAATTTCATCAACCTCTTTTTTGAAAATTTGAGTGGGATCTGAGGCAAGCTGTTCGTAGACTCGGGTGTCGGACAATTGCTGGTATATTTCATTGGTGTAGTCGTCCAAATTTTGTATAACAATGCCCCCGCCCTTATCTGCAGGGCGGATGACAATGTCACGATATGACCCTAGATTTCTAAGGGCATCTCTTTCAGAGTGGGTTAGGTTATGGGCAGCCTTATTTTTGTATAGGCACTGTTGTTCCATAACATTCTCCATGTGTCCCGTGAAGCTTTTGATATTACAATTGAAGGACTGTGGTATAAACATCGATGGCTTGTGTATTGGTGTACTGGTCGTGGAGGTAGCCGTCTTGCCGACGTGTTCTCTAAGCTTGAGTCGTCGGTCAAATTTGAAAAGGTCCACTTTATTTCGAAAGCCGTCTGGCTTTAGTGTGGGAACAAAGGATAAACCTTTATGTAGTACCCTCATTTCTTCCGTGGTAAAGGTGCGGGATGACAAATTGAAGATTATCTCTTCTGGTTGTACTTGGGCTTTGCTTTCGCGCGCCCACTGCCCCCCACGCCTGGTGGGGGCTCCTTTGTTAGATCTAGGGTGGTGCGTGTAGCCACCCCTAAAGGGGGCTTCTGACTGCTAGAGTGTGCCCCTCGCTCTGCTCCTTCTGTTTCACTGGAGGATGCTGCCCCACTAGAATGGTCTGTCTCAAGTGGGAATCGGCGATTTCTGCGGAACCTAGGTCTCTGTTCTCGATTAGGTCCTCTGTTGTATGCCCAACTGTATACTTTGAACTCTGCGTAATCTCGTACAACCGTGGCGAGCTTTGATTTTTTGAAATTCACTAAATCAACACAATATTTATCCACTTGAGCAGTCAGTTTGCTTAGCCAAACCTGCGTGGTATCAGCTTTGATTGTGTTTAAATGAGTCTCCTCAAATGTTTTGATTTTCTCAATGGCTATATCCAATTCCCTCCTGGATTCCTCTATGACTAACAAAATCAAGTCATACGAGCACTTGTTAAGGACTGCTGCCCAACGCCGACAGAAATCTGCATTGTATCTGCCGATAGTGGGTATGTTTCTTATGCGAAATCCCCGTGGGATGCGCTTGTCCCGGTAGTAGTCCGACAATGAGACTCCGTGAAGATAGAAATCTATCTCACGTTTTTTAAGTCGTAATAACTGTGCCACCAGTTGTTCAATCGATTCGGTGCCTGCAGATTCCAATAGTTTGCCTTTGAATAAAATATTCTCTGCCTCTGTATCAGTAAGAGACAACTGCTCACCTGATGGCAATTGTTGGTTGCTGAATCCAGCTGTTTCTTCCGTAGTTGACATAACAGCATGTGAAGATGATATAAAAACAATCACTGTGACACCCACTAGTGAATAGACAGTCTGATAAATATACACAATCCGTGTGGGTGCCTTGACTGCAGAGTGGACAAACCTAGGAGAGGTTACACCACTGAGAACATAAACAAGAGTAATGTCCGGCACTCCAATGTCTGTAAGATCAACTCGTCTGGGTGCCCTTCCTAAGATAATATGGAGTCAGGTGGAATGGATGGCACTCCAGCATACGAATAAATAGTCAGGAAACCAAGTGAATAGCCAACGTTTCAGAGCGGTGCTCCTTTATCAAGACTTTAAAACATACTGACATACATAACATATATACCTAACTGTATACTCACCACGTGTGCACAGGGGAGCCGCCGTCGCCGTCCGCTCCGGAATCCATGTGACGTCATAGGCAGCCGCCGGTGCCCAGGATCCGTCACAGAGGCTGCAGGCGGGGGGAGTGACCATCACCATGGTAACTAGTGATAACAAACTACGGAAAGAAACAGCAATGATGCAGCCGCGTTTACAGCCCTGAATCCTATATATATAATGCGAGTAGATAAGGGGATAGATGGTGATACCCTCCAACATGACCCTTTCCATTAGGTACAAAATGCTCTGTGCCTGGACTTCCTTGCCAGTGGCAGTTACAGAGTTGGGGCTGCAGCACAGTCCAAAATTCAACTAGGGGAGCCACACCAACTGCCACCCCAAACATCTGCCAGGACTCAATGGCAGTTAATGTGGCTCCCCTATTTGATTTTTGGACTGTGCTTCAGCCCCAACTCTGTAACTGCCACTGGCAAGGAAGTCCAGGAACAGAGCATTTTGTACCTAATGAAATGGGTCATGTTGGAGGGTATGCCATGGCACTAACTAAAAATAAAAAATTCCCTAGCACAAACACAGGCATATGCAACTCCCCCTAGATTCAGCCTGAGCCATCTCTGTTGGTATGAGGAGTGACTACTATAGTGGTCACATGGGGGTAACTAAAGGGGGGGTTACCAGCCAAAATGATCCACACCCCTAGGATCATGGGGAGCCTGGGCAACTACCCACTTAGACCACACAAAAAGGTGGCTCTGCATGCATAGGGCTGCACTGTTCAGGGGTAAGCATAAAGTCATTAGTCTAGCAGCTGTACTCCTTCTGGAGAGTATAGCCATGTTCCCAGTGCATCCCCGAGTTCCAACTGTTGCTCTCTAAGGACTCAGGCTTTGGATATAAGCTTTAAGGTGAGAATTCCTGAACAACTCTTAAAGCTTCCTACGTAACACAGGGTTTGAAGTCAGAGACAAAATACTAAATCAGGAAGAATTTATCTATGGGAATATGTGGAGCAAGCTATTTACACACAATGTAAAGCAGAAAGAAAGAAACAAAGGGAAACTTTGGCATCTGAGCTATTTCCAGGAACTCTTGGCTTTGAATAGATCATAAACTGTATGTCATAATAAGGAAGATTTCAGCAGTGGAAAGAAACCTTGCAAGACAGCTATACAAGAGGAGAATAATGAAGGCTAATTGTAATGGTGTATAAAGGGGGTTAATCAGATCCCATAGCAACTGCTACAGGATGCGCAAAGTACTGATTGTTGCATAGGACGCAGTCTGCGTGTGCATGAATGGGTCCTGCGATGAAGGTAACAGGACGGCAGCAGACTGTCTGTGATTGACAGTCTGCTGCTGCATTAGGGGTGTAGTAAAGTGTATGTCTTTATTCCATATTTAGGGATACTACATGATGTGTAGTGCACATTAACAACTTCCCAGACCACACTGGGTTCACACTGTGTAAAACAACTGGTACCTCCAAAGAACAACTGGTAACTCTATTATTGTTAATCACTGTGTCATCTCCAGGGATCACATACACCAAATTCACCAGGTACTTTATGCAATAATGTCTCTGGAAAGGGCATAAAAACTTAAGTGATGTTGGGCTATTGAACTTTTATTTGGAAATCTCATGAAAAGAGATTATAACACAGTGTTTTAGGTATCCATGTAATAATCAGGAATCTTTCTTCTTTAATATACCACAGCAAATCACAGTAGTAGGAAACCGTTAATAATTATATTATCCAGTTTTTAAAATAAATATCAAAACATAAAAAGCAACAACACTAATTATTGTACTTATACAGCCCTTAGAAGAATTTGGGATGTTAGTATAATTTTAAATAGATTGTAGTGCATTCTTCAAGTTGAAGAGTCTCTTAGGAGAATATCTCTCTGATAGATATTTATCTTTGTTATGATGAAGGGTGACACTCTCAATTTACAGAAATGAGTAACCTGCAAGATACTGTAAGTTAGGTCTTGCAAAATTAACTCAGCATCATTGGAAACAGTAAAGAAGATATCCTGGATTTGGTTAAGAAAATGTATGCTATGCTCTTAACTATATCTGAACTACTGTTGACCTGGGCTAAGATCACCAGATTTATTAAGGATATCCTGTAAACAGTACTATTTTTTAGCAGGATCCAGCACAAACTCAGTTCCTGAACCTCTCATTAAATATGACATAATCAGGGATGGGTTCCTGAGCCTAGTATCTGTGACTTTATGCCAATGCTGCTACAACCTGGTGTACATTCGTGCCTGGTGTACATTCGTGCATCCAAATATGCAAGGATACCCACTTTGACTGTCTACAGATGTTGATGTCACTATCAGTCACACTATTGTGAAAGCCTTATGCTAGGTGCAGATCATCTGTATGAGTACAGCCTCCTATGTGTGTGATTAAGCATATCTGTACACAATTATTTTCAACAACATGCTCGTGTTACTCCAATAACATGTCCATATTATGCTTCTACTGCATCTGATTAGCCAACCCTTTTTAACCACCAAGGAATGCCCCACAACATATTTCTAATACACTTCATCATGCATGCATTTGAATCTGTAATGTGACTATGTATAACTACAGTTTCATTGGGATGCACAGTGCTACTCAGAAGCATGCGTAGATGAAAAATATTGCACAAGAAAAAAAAACACATTCCACATTGTCCTTCACAGGAAATAAACATGCATTGTCCCTCACAGGAAAATATAAAACACACTTTTCCTCCTTGGTGAGTGAAAAACGGCATGCAGAAGATTCTGGGGGGGGGGGGGGGGGGGGGGTTCTCTAAGTCCAGTCCAGTCAGTCACAGTAATATAATTGGTCTCACAGATGGTTGGTCTCTCAGTGGCCTCTCTCAGTTCATGGATCGACAGTTAATCTCTTGGTTATGGATAGTCAGTCAGTCAATCAGTCAATCATTCATGGGCAGTTGGTCTCTTAGTCAAAGGAAAAAAGTAAAGGTATAAATTTACGTACGCAAACTCAATGTACCACATGTTCTGAATTTCAACCAAAATGCCACAAATTATGACACAAACATGTGTTAATCATATATTCCAAATTTACAAGTATGGGCCAAGTAAATAGAGTACCTAGTTATAGTGATTGCGCTAAGCAAAAAAATGTGGGTTCCAAGGACCCCTCACTTTTTAAAATTTGGGATCCTAGCTCACTTTTTCTTTGTCCCATTGCAATGTACCTCTCCACATGCCCCTTCAATGCCCACATCCCCTATTTATGCAATGTCCTACACATTCCCATTGTTTTGCAATCACACTCCTTCACATACCCTTTACATGTAGCCAGTGTCAGACTGGAGCATAAGAGGCGGGCCCACAGAGGAAATGCAATGGTAGGGGCCCATGCTAAGAGGCTTGGTTAACATTTAGTGCATGGTTTGAGCCCTTGATAAATATGTATAATAAATACTGCTAGTGCATGCTTGATAATGTGCCAGATTATTAACAGAAATGCACTGTAGAAAGTATACCAAAGTCCTGTGCAGTATAAGGTAACATAAACATATTCTATTATTCAAGGACAAAATCTGATCACTAGGGGAGGGGTGAGGGCCATCTCAGGAAGTTGGGTACACCGGCGGGTTTCCCCTGTACCAATGTGTGCCAGTCCGACCCTGTATGTACCTCAGAAAGCACCCTACATCCACACTTACATTAAGGAAACCCGCCCCAACCATTACAAATGTGTAGTTTCAATTACAAGTTACATAAACAGTCCTTACCACCACACTTTTCTTCATCCATCTGTGCTGTGTCTTGTCTGCTGGTGCCCTGATACTGGGGGAGACAAAAGCATTGTAGATGTTGAACAAAGTAAAATGTATAAGCCATACAGTCTTTACCTGTGTTCTACAGTGTGTCACTGCCTATATCCATCTACATTATGTCTGTTGTAAGTGCCTGAAAGGAAGGAACGGATCAGTATGCATAAGCAACAGACTGACAGTCAACTAGCATGCTCTTTCCGAGCCAATGTGCATACCTGAGCTGGCTCTTTAACCCACCAGGGGCTGGCCTGTTCTGATAAGTTTCTGACAGGGATGGTTTAAGGATGGAGGGGCCTACTCCTCTCTTGCGCAGTAGTACTCTGGCACTGTGCAAGAGTCTACTGCACATGTGAATATATCCAGGAAAATGATCACCAAGCCCTTTTCCTGGTGATTTGTGCAGTGCTGGTTTATGCGGATAGGTTATTATAATAACCCTTTATAGGTATGCTACTGGTTTCCAGGAAACCCGATCTGACTCCTCCAACCCCAGAACTTGGGCATAAGTATATTTTTACCATGATACAAAACAAATCCCAGTTTTCCTGCTGCCTAAATACTAGAATATCTTAGTGCTTCCAGGGCATGCTGATGAAACATCAACTTGTGACAACTAACTAAGGTAAATAGACTGTACAAAAGCACTTACTAGAATGAGGTCTTAAGAACAATTACATATTACTTTTGTAAGGAGGGACAACTGTTCCCAACAGTGATCTAGAGTATTCAATATGTGGGGTACAGCTTTATTGTAGTTCAGTTCTTAATAAGTAATGGACCTTTAAACATATTTTACTGTGACATATTTACAGTATGTACTCTGTATTGTTGTTTATATAATGAATAAAACATTGCAAGACTTAATATTAAAATCTAACAAATTTGCTGGATCTAAGCACATACTGTACATTATTGCCCCTTGTACTACAGTAGATAGGAATAATGTGCAACAGTCTCTACTGTCAAAATGACTTCTCATTCAAAACATATACTGTAGATACAGCAAACACACATTTGGAGATCATACCCCACAACCTCAACATAACACAATCACAGAGCAATGTTAGAGAATAATGTTAAGTGCTCCTTTGAACAAAAGTAGTACACAAAAACAGATGCTCAGAACTGAACACAGCATAACAGCTAGAGAAGTGATTCTCTACCATTGTTTATGTATACATTATAAAAACACAATGATAATCTTACCCATCAATGCTAATGTTGTATATGACCAAAAATAAAGTATCTTATGAAAACTTTTTTACTTTGGCAGCAACAAATCATTTGGATGTTAGAAATATAATCTCAAATGTTCTACAAAGAAAATTCAGTATCTACTGTATGATATTTTGGTAACAAGTACAAAATTATAAAACATAGAAATAAAAAAAACCACCCCACAAAATATAAGATATAACAAGCATGAAAACACAGTATGGAGAGCATCACAGTCGCCTTACAATTAAGCTGGGTACACAATGGCTGATATATTGTCCATTCAACTGAATGGCTGATATATTGTGGTCTTATCAGTGGTTGTGTACCAGCAATGTGTCAGCGAACAACATCTTTCAAGGACATATTGTGTAAGCTGTGCAGCACAGCCGATTGCTGAATCATCTGCAGATATATTGGCGCTTTGTGCATGGGTGGCCAAGTTCTGTGCACTGACCATCTCCCCCAATAACTGTAGAAGAGTTACCCTCAAGCCACAACACTTACCTGGTTTTACTTTCTGGAGATAATTGAGGTATCCATCCATGGGTAGCAGTGGAAAGAACAGGAGGAAACATGAGTACTGGGAGGAGAGGAGAGTAGACACTGTGAGACAGATAGAAGAAGGATGGGAGAAAGTAGAGGAGGGGCCAACCTGTAAAAGATCACAGTTTGTTTATGGCTAAAGCCAGGGGAGGGGCCAGCCACTGTTAAGCAAAGTACTACTGGGTAAAAAAGGGCTGGCTGGGGACTTCCGGTTCCGGCATGGCGGAGTAAGCAGCAGCTCCTGTGTGCTCCTCCGTTGCTACCAGCCCCACCACTCACTGACTGATCGACCTGACTCCCAGCTCTGGTCCTCGGCTCAGGACATCACCCGCTATCTGCTCCCCTCCCTCCCGGCCCGATACTCGCTCGTGCTGTGTGCGCTCGCACGGTGCGCTGCGGGCCTGGCCTGTACGGCTGCTGACGGCTGCGCTCTGAAGCCCGGCGGCTGCAGCCGGCGCTGGAAGCGGTGCTCGCTGCCCGCCCTCTTAAGTGCAGATAGAAGTCTCGCTCCTTCGGAGCATTCTCACCGCCTGGCCGCTGACAAATGTGACTCTCCGGAGTAATCAGTTACTCATTGCAGTGTCCGGTGTCAAACTCCTGCCCCAGGCCTCAACATTACAGGACAGTTTGCCATTTACTGAGATCCCTGCACACGATGGAAAAGTTTTTGGGCCCACCAGCACCATCTAAGATCCCGCCACCAGCACTGCCTCCTAGGCAGGAAAAACGTTGTGCGGATCAGACCTCCGCGACCAGCTCTGATTCTAGCCCAGTGAAACCTGTGGCTAAGAAACCAGTCAAGGCAGCCTCTGACGTCTTACAGCTTCAGGTACATGATGATATTGTCTCCCCCATTGCCCCCCTAACTTATAAGGATATGGTAGCTGCCATTCATGATACGATGGCTCCGCTGCTGCAGAAAGCGGTTGGAGATATTACTTTACAACTGCAGCAACTCTCAAGCAGGGTATCTAATACCGAGATTAGCTTAGGGGTCACTATGGATGAGGTTGAAAATTTGAAATCCACTGTGGGGCGTCTGGAGAAAGACAATAAACATCTTCTTGACAAAATGGACAATATCGAAAATCGCACGCGCCGGTGCAACTTACGTATAATTGGTTTGCCCGAATCTTTTAAAGGCCCAGGGCTGGAGCAATTTGTCCGGAATACCTTACCGAAAATGCTTAACGTTGAGGCTGAATGTGCTGACATGGTGATTGAGAGTGTACATAGAATGGGAGACCAGTCACGTATAGGTTCTAATAGACCACGTGTGGTTATTTTTAAAACCCTGAACTTTCTTCATAAAGACGCCATTTGGAAGGCTTCTCGCAAAGTGGATCTCCGGTGGGAGGGCACCCCTCTGCGGATTTTTCAAGATTACACTGCTGAACTTTCTCGCCTTCGCAAAGCCTTTAACCCTGTTTGTGCCTTCCTGGTTAAAAATAAGCGGAAATTTGCTATGCTGTACCCAGCTTGACTCAGGATTTTCCAGGGATCCTCCTTCACTGACTTTTCTACCCCCGGTGATGCTGAAGCTTATCTTAAAGAAGAGGCTGACTCGCTTGCACAGGATATCTCTGATGACTCTGCAGGATGACTCTTACCTCGTATTTCTTTTCAGGTTTTAGGCATAACCTTTACAAATTTGATTACGATGTTGCTGTAAAGTTTTGGCATTGCATCCAGCTTTGCCTCATTCTATATGTTTTGGTGATCATTTAGTGAGTTTGACCAATTATTTTATTATTAGTATTATTATTCTAATGTTGCTGGTGGCAACGGAGAAGCCCCCGCCACCCTATTGGTTCTATATGGTTATAACCACCAACTGTTTTTGCTTCACCCAAAGTCTGTTTACTACTATTTTCATTTCTTATGTAATGTCTATTTCATTACTCTTGCTTTTGCTGTCTGACTTTCTCTTTCTCAATCTCTTTCTGTTTGTCACCCCTGTCATGGTCTTCTTTCCTCATGTTTTTCCCTCCCCCCCCGACTCCCTCTAACTTCTATAGGGATGCGATATTGTAACATGCTTTACCCTTGCCAGATGTTATATTTTTCTTTTTTGAGGTATGGCTACGGTTAAGATCTGTACATTTAATGTAGGAGGTATAAACACACCTGCTAAGAGACGAAAGATACTATCCTATATGAATAAAAATCATATTGACATTGCATGTTTACAGGAGACGCACCTGGTTCTAAAGGAAACAAAAAAGTTGCAGATGTGGAATTGGTCTTTATTAGGCGCAGCATCGCTTAATTCAAAATCTTGTGGAGTGGCAATTTTAGCGAAACGCTCTCTCCCCATCGAAGTATTGTCAGTGGATGCTGATCCAGAAGGTAGATACGTGCTTGTGCATTGCAAACTGGGTAATAAATTTTACCACATATGTTCCGTTTATGCCCCTAATACTTATAAAAAAAACTTTTTTTCCTCACTCATGGCTAAACTTTATACCTGTGACCTCTCTTCCCTAATTCTCTGTGGTGATTTAAATTTAGTCACCTCTCTGTATTTAGATAAATCCCAATATACAAGTCGGTCTCGACCTCTCCCCAAACTAGGTGTTCCTTGGCTTGCCAAGAGACTTAATCTAGTGGATGCCTGGCGAGCTCTGAATCCAATAGAAAAAGAGTATGCATGCCTCTCAATGGTTCACAATACCTGGTCTCGTATAGACTACATCTTGGTTGCTTCCCTACTATTCCCTAATATTCGCCAAGCCACCATTGAACCGATTTCTATCTCGGATCATGGATTGGTATGGGTTGAACTGGCTTACACAATGGAAAAATCTTCTCCTCCTTTATGGAAATTTCCTTCACATCTAGCTAAATCAGATAGCTTTAAAAGCAAATGTGATGACATATGGGAGAATTTTCGATTGGATAACTCAATACGAGTCGGAGAACCCTTCCCTTTTTTGGCAAACCGCCAAAACAGTTTTGAGGGGTGAAGTGATTTCCTATAACTCGCATCTTAGGAAATCCCTTAATCAGACGTATCTGGAAACTCAAAACATCCTATCTACAGCCTATCAGACTTTTAAATTACGGCCCTCTTCGGAAAACAAAACAGCTTATATTTTGGCTAAAACTACTTTTAATGATCTTTTGCAATTAGCAGGTGATAAATATTAGTTTTATGTAAGTTACAAGTTTCACCGCTTTGGGAACAGGGCGGGTAAACTTCTTACTTCATTATTACAGGGATCTAGGAAATCAATGGTGGTCCATCCCTTACAAAATTTAGATGGCTCCCTGTCCTCTTCTAATGCTCAGATTGCAGCCATTATGCGTGAATACTACGTATCCTTATATTCTTCTCCTGACCCGGGAGATGCCCTTACCCCTCATGATGTATACCCCCCCACTTCAGGGACAATCTTCCTTTACCTCAAGTGCCAGCTGAGATGATCCCCTCCCTAACTTCTCCCATTACCCTTCCTGAAATCTTAACGACTATAAAACAACTTAAACCTTGCAAAGCCCCAGGGCCAGATGGCTACACAAATGAATTTTATAAGCAAATGTCCCCCAAGATAGGTTCGACCTTGCAGGCTGTCTTTAACAAAATTTTGACCGAGGGGATTCTTCCAGACAGGTTTACAGACGCAGTGATCAAAGTACTACCCAAATCAGGCAGGGACCTTTCCTTACCGGGCTCCTACAGGCCTACTTCACTATTAAATGTGGATTTTAAGATTTTTACTTCCATCTTAGCGCAGAGGTTGAAACCAATCCTACCTCTACTTATTCATAAAGACCAAACTGGTTTCATAACTGGTCGACATTCGGTTGTAAATCTTAGACGGGTCCTCTCGGTCATTCAACATGCTAATTCGACCTCCTCTACTAACTCCCCCCGGCACTTATCTTATCTATTGACGCGGAAAAGGCCTTCGACCTTTTATTATGGCCCTATGTTTTTAAAACCCTACACAGATTTGGCTTCCCTGATTCTTTTATTTCCATTATTCGCACATTATATTCATCTCCTTCTTCTTCCGTTTCCTGTAACGGTCTTCTCTCGTCTGCCTTTATATTGCCCCGCTCCTTTTTGATCTGTCGATTGAGCCCCTAGCTATAGCTGTTCGTAACTCACCGCATATTCATGGAATTACCATTGAGTCGCAGGTTTTGAAAATTGCACTGTTTGCTGACGATACACTTTTGTTTTTAACGAATCCAGAACAATCGTTACCGTCCTTATTACAAATGATTCACTCTTTTGGAAAAATAGCAGGTTATAGAATCAATGTTAATAAGTCGGAACTTTTGCTCTTGGGCAATTTGTCACCTTCTATACTCTCCCATCCCGATATTCCATCCTTTAAAGTGACCCATTCTCATTTCAAATATTTAGGTATTAATATTTGCTCCGATCTCCTTAATCTTTATAAAATTAACTATTCCCCTCTCATAGATAACTTAGCCCTCAAACTGGATTCTTGGAAGGATTTACCGTTGTCTCTTTTGGGGAGGCTAGAGGTGATTAAATGTATTATTTTCCCCAAGTTATTTTATTTTATGCAAATGCTTCCTATTTCATTGACACATTCTGATACTCTTAGGCTCGAAGCACTCTTTTCTAGGTTTCTTTGGCAAGGTAAAAGACCACACATAGCCAGGCAGAAACTAAAATCTCCTAAAGTGAAGGGTGGCTTTGCTGCTCCCGATATTCAGGCATACTCCCTAGCAGTTCAGTTCCACTATATTATTGACTGGCTCCATTCTACATCCCACTATGTTGATTATGAGTTGGAATTAGCGATATTCTCTCCATATGCTCCTAGTGCATTAATACACTCACACCCAACCCAGATACCCTCCCAATTAAAGAACCATATATTATTTAGAGATACTTTCTCTGCATGGCTAGCTATCAATAAACACTGCCACCGAGATCCCCATTTTTCCAAATATATCCCATTGTGGGGTAACCCAGCATTCCCACCCTCGCTGCACAATGCTACATACTCCCTC
This sequence comes from Pseudophryne corroboree, assembly GCF_028390025.1. Lineage (NCBI taxonomy): Eukaryota > Metazoa > Chordata > Amphibia > Anura > Myobatrachidae > Pseudophryne > Pseudophryne corroboree. Next base: position 680,507,563 of record NC_086448.1, read on the forward strand.
TGGAAGGAGAAGGGCCTCGACTCCTTCCACAAAGTGTTTAATCCTGGAGGAGTCCTTTACTCCTTTTCTGATCTTTGCCAAAAATTTTAATTGTCTCCACGCCACATGTATATGTATTTCCAGGTGCGTCACTTTGTACTTTCTTATGGTGCCCTAACTCAATTAAGAGATCCCCATAAGGTATACCCTGCTTCTCAAGCTATTGATACTCTCCTGCATTCTTCCCAAGTGCGACCATTTAAAGTGAAATATGTCTACTCTATTTTGATATCTTGTCTACCCACCATACAATGGGACAATTTGTTCCTGAAATGGAAGGATGACATCCCTGCTATAGTTAGCATTACTGATATTATACAACCCTGTGAAAGATCACTGAAATTTTTGTCGTCAGCTTACTTCCAAGAAGTTCACCTACGATTTTTACACAGAGCATATATTTCACCTGCACAACGATCTCATATGTTACCCTCTGAATCTGGTGACTGTCTTAAATGTGGGAAGTCCTCAGCATTATTTATGCATTGTGTATGGGAATGTAGAAAAATTAGAAGATTTTGGTGTAAACTTCTTGCCTATGTTAATAGACTATTCTCCTTGAATGTATCCCCAGATCAGTTAGCTTGTCTTACCTTAAACTTTACTAACTGGCGGATCACTCCGAGAAGTCTCTCTCTTCTCAGTGTAATCCTTACACTTGGTAAAAAATGTATTTTGATTAAATGGGTTAAGCGCTCCGCTCCTTCCCTTGCGGAAGTCCAGCAAAAACTATTGCAATTGCTGTATTATGATAGAAAAACGGTTTTAACTTCGCCCTTCTTTAGCACACAAATATTTTGCCTCAAATGGAGCCCTTTCATTGACACATTGCCTCCCCCTTCCAAACAACATATCTTGAAAACCCTGGATTGCTCATTGTTGTCCTATGAATCGTTTGCAAGAGTTTGAGTAATTTAGCCGTTTTCTTTTTCAAACCACGTATTTAACTATTCTTCTCTCTCTGGCGCTCTAATGAGTTATATTGAGTGTTATGGGCAGGTCTAACACTCATCCTCATCCCATCATGTCTCCCCTTCTTTTTTCTTTCTTCCCTTTTGTGTTCCCCCCCCCCGTACATACTTTCTTCTTCTACTCCTTGTACTCTGTTTTCTACCTTCTGCTCTTTCTCTTTACCAAATAATACTATGTGGAAGTACTGCCATACTATGCAATTACTTGTGGTCTACCGCCCCATAGTAGTCTTGGAGTATATTCAGTTAAATTCCGATAGAAGCCGGTCTTCTTTGTTGTGGGTTTATATTTCTAGTTTTCCTTTTATTTGCTGTGATTTCTCCTCATCAATCGGATGTACCCTAGAATATCTCTGTATAGACACTTTATTCTGTATTTCCATGTTGTATGCTTTTTCATATTTACATATGTATGACTGAAAAATCTTCAATAAACATATTTAAAAAAAAAAGGTCTGGCTAATCCTGGACAGCTGCAGCAGCTTTGAAATCAGTGACCTGCTGCCTTTGACCCCTGGAGCATACTCTACAAATCTCTCGGCCTCAGTCTCTGTTAAGCATACTGCAGCTGCAACCCACACACAGTAACATGTACCAGCCTGCCCCTTCTAACTATAAAGTGAGCTTCTGCACATGTGCATAAGCTCTGGATGTGGCAGTAATGAGTTGACCTAGGCTGGGGATTGTGGTAAGCCACTGAATGGAGAGTGGTGCACAGCCATATCCCAGCTGGCCCAGTGGAAACTGTCCCAGCTTCCCAGCTGCTAAATCCACCACTGGTAACTGTTATCTATTCAATTGTTGCAGTATTTTTTTATAAAGATTATGGCCAGAACCTATCTTTGTAAAGTGGAAAATGGCTCTCAGGTCCCTTTAGAGACATTTTGGTTTCTCACTATGTCAATTAGTTTATCAAATACACCTGCAGCCAGTGTCAGACTTGGGGCAAGAAGGGCCCAACAGGGGAATGCAGTGGTAGGAGCTCATGCATGGGGGTGTGGACAGAAAAGCAGACAAACAAACAGACAAAAATCATGATTTTTATTTCATCTCCATAGTTTACAAACAGTCAATAGAAGGGGTAGTCTGCAGGTTGCCGACTGTCGGGATCCTGGCGCACAGTATACCAGCGCCGGAATCCCGACAGCCAGCCGACAGGTATTCTCCCTCATGGGGGTCCATTACCCCCCTGGAGGGAGAATAAATAGAGTGGCGCGCGTAGCGCACCCCCATGCTTGAAGCGTGGCGAGAGCAGCGAGCCCGCAAGGGGCTAATTTGCACTCGCCACGCTGTCAGTATGCCGGCGGTCAGGCTCCCGGCGCCGGTATGCTGGTCGCCGGGAGCCCGGCCGCCGGCATACCATACTACACCCAATAGAAGTATATTGCCAAATTGCTATGTACAGACACAACACTTACAGTTTTATTTTACATATATATACATACACAGTACATATATATATATATATATATATATATAATACTGCTACTGCATGTATAATAATGTAATAATGGACCAGCTTAAAAACATGAATGCTGTAGAGAATACACCATAGTCATTGCAGTATAATGTAACATATGTACAAAGTATAATTCAAGTGCACAGTCTAAAACCTGATCCCTAGAGGAGGAGGTGGACCTTCTGGCAGTTGGGCCCATCGGGGTTTCCCATGTACCACTGTGGGCTAGTCTGACCCTGCAGCCTTCCAATTCTTTGTCAATGATGTGTTCCAGAAAATTCTTGATCAATTTGTTATCATCTACTGTACCCTTGTATTATTTTTAACTATACGTAGGATCATGCAGAAAATCAAAGCCATGTAAAAAATTGTCTTAGAATGGTTAAGATAACACAATATATTTATTAAATTTGAAAAATACATATTCCATGTGGAGAATATCAAGTTTTTAAGACATATTGCATCATAAAGTGGTTTAAGTACGGACAGCATCAAGAACTAAGCAATCCAAAACTGTCCTGTTCAACTGTGACAAACAAAAAATATTTGGCTGCTGAACTCTGTTCACCAGCCAAATATACTGGGGATTGTATGGGCAATTGAGTCCTAGGAAAAACTCTTTCAGTATGTTGTTACTTGGGATCAGGGGTTGCACCTGCCCACCAGGACATGCCCTATGCAAACAGCCCCTATCAGAGGGTTTTGAAGCCTGAGTTTTCCCCTTTCTGGGAGACTGAGTAAATGATAATTTCAAGGGTTATGGGTCATTGGGTCGACCCAACTTAGATTGACACTCATTAGGTCAACCACTGAAGGTCAACATTGCCATTAAGTTGACATGCATTAGGTCGACCTAACGACTGTAACCCATTTCAAGAATATCAAGAAATAGCCCAAATTATTTTCTGGCATATGTTTCCCTGGGCTATTTAAATCTGGTTTCAAGTCTAGTAATTACTATTATTTTGTTATTACTTCTTTTTAAATGATATTGTAAATAATATAATCAATCATGTTCATAATAATAAACAACAATTCTGAATGAGCAAAGATTTTCATTTTAGTGATCATGATTCTTCTTTCTATAGTCTTTTTAAGAAGAGCATGATAAAGAATAATACTTGAGCCAAAGTATTTGAGAAATGGAATGTAAGCATGTGGGCAACTACAGTACTTTCTTTCATAAGGCCTAAATTAGCATGAATTCTAAAAAAAATTATAATTCTCACCTGACACAACATTTGTTTTCATCAATAGTGATTTGCAAAATATGTGATACCCCATTGTTAAACCATATGTTTTTCCAGTTTTCAGTTGTTTTCCCAATTGTATGTGTTGGTCCCTTAAATAATAAGCTCCTTAAATCAAGTTTATCTTTTTTCAATGGCTGGACTCTTATGCATTACAATTTTGTTTAGAATCTATGTGATATGCCAATTGCAATACAAGTCACTGCACAGGGATTTAGTTATATATAAAAAAAAATAAGTATATGAAGTATATTGTAATTACTTTTATTTATCAGACTTGATACTGTTAGTTAAAGAGCAAATTATCTTGTATAAATAACAATATTTTTACACTATTAGATAAAATTAATAAATCATCAGTATACTGGAAAAAACATGATCATAGTTTTGAATATTTTTATGAAACGTTTAGTTAAGCACATCTTAAAGGATTTATTTGTAAAATACTTGAATACACTTGCACAATTACAAATAGTTAAATATTGAATATAAATATATTATCAAAATTAGCAAAACATTTTATAATATTGCAAGAATAAATTATAGATAACTCCTAAAAAGTTTTTAAAATGTAACATTTTAGATAAAATAGCTTGACTAATCACATCACAGAGCAATCTTAGTTTCAAATCTAGACATAATGGACCTTGGGGGTTATTCAGATATGAATCGAAATTTAGCACAACTACAATCAGTTTCTCTGACACGCGGGGAGATGCCCAGCACAGGGATAGTCTGCCTCGCATGTCAAGCCCTGCCCCCCAGCACAGATGCAAAAGCACCACATGGTGGTAATGCTTTTGCACCCGCCGAGTAGCTCCCTGCCTGCGCAGCCTAGCTGTGCTGGCAGGCAGCTACCCATTATGTCCCGGGTCAAAGCGGCTGTGTGTGCCTGCATTGTCCAGACCGCGCCCCACCAATGGCATTCTAAAGCCATTGGCACACCCCTTTTTGTCCCGCAACTGCCTCAGCCTTTCAATCAGGCAGAGGCGATTGCAGCTCTGAGATGCTTTGAGCATCTCACCGGCCTCCCGGGGTGCACACGCGCAGTGCGCCTGCTATGCGAGTGCACTCCCCAATAGGCTTAAGACTGCTATTGCTGCTGATGCAGCGATCCAGTCTGAATTAGGCCCTATATTTAGTGTTATCAGCAAATAAAAAAGAAGCAAAGAAGGACAAATTTGTTCTTGGAACAAAGTTTGAGACACAGTATGGAGGGGCAGATGCCTTTGTGTGTGTGTGTGTGTGTGTGTGTGTGTGTGTGTGTGTGTGCGTGCGTGCGTGCGTGCGTGCGTGTGTGTGTGTGTGTGTGTGCGTGTGCATGTGTGTGTGTAAGGAAAATACTAGCTGCTTTTGCATGCAGTAAAGAAGTACTTGGCTGCTTTGTTTTATATTCCAATGTAAACTTCTGAACTGTAAATCTCTTTGCAGTGTAGATCTGCTCCACCTGCTATTCCACATGGTTTTGCCAAGGTTCAAATTGCTCATTTTTAGTTCCTTTTTAATTTGCTACTAACTCTTAATCAGGTTTAATATTTTAATATAAGAGTTAGTAGATTATGTTTGCTATTCAACCATGGTAACATGGAAAACATGCTGTAACAAGAAGATGATCTGTGGCATTCATATGCCACATGTCTTAGTACCACTCTCATTTGCAATTAAAAACACTTTCTTAATAAAAAAAACCCCATTACACTTTGCAGTTAAAAAAATAAATCTGATTAAAAATAAGTTTAAAAATTTGTTAAATACAGTCATTTGTTTAAAAAATATAGATTTGTCTTTGTCTATAAAAAAGATAGATGATGTACATTATATTGGACTGGATCAAAAAGAGTATGCAAACAATCAAATAGTTTGCTTATGTGTACTGTATATTTTTTATTTTTTTAGAATTGAACAATAAAATACAATTCTTAACTTCCTAAATGTGTGACTACAAATTACTCATGGACTTTATTACATTCATTTCTAGCTTGCATCAAAAATTCCATGAGTCTTATTCATCATAAACAAATTCTCATGTCTAACGTCACTTTGCATTACTTTAATATACCATTACACTGTGAGATTTTTGGCAATGCAGATAATGTTATAATTAAAATAAAAATGCTGTATGGAACAAAATATCTGTAGCTATAGTTAATGAGCAAATAATTTGCATGTTCTAATAACAATTATAATTGGTATACAACTGTGGGATAAACTTTAAATGCAATTATAAAGCAATGGATATGATAAGTCAACAAATATTTTTTTTAAAAACTTTTTGTGTTTCAATGGCCAAATACAGAGTGGTTTCAATGAAAATTTTCAGCTTTAATTGCCCATTCGGCAGCTAATGCTCCCCATATTATTACATAAGAAAACAATTGAAATATGTTTAGACAACGTAAATATCAGGTGGTTACTGCATATTTAATTATTACCAGCAAATTAATACTTTTCCTTTTGATGTCAAAACAATTAAAGATAGTTTTCAATAGGAAAATTCCTATTAAGCTGAAGAACCACAGGTGTCCTATTTGAAGGTTGTTTGCTGTCATTGCTGCTTTTATGCAACACTATTTAAATTGTTCCATATAGTTATATTGTTGAATCCTTGGCTACATGGTTAACATTGGTTGGCATGCTGTCTGTAACATTATAAATTAACATATCATGGATACAGCTCAGCACTCACCTAAACCCATGATACTGTAGAAGCATACTGTGTATTTAAAATTCAAATAATGCCCAAGCAATGCTCATATTGTTTAAAGTTAGTGTATGGACTGACCAAGAGGTAAGGCCATGAAGTGGCTGGTCAGCTTAACAAATTATTGCAATATTTTGGAACTAACATTCCCAGAACTCTGATGAGATACAGTTTGGAGTGTAATTAGGTGAGTGCTGAGTTCATGATTTTTTTTAATTTAAATGTTGTTGTAACATGCCATTGCCACCATTGATGTTTGAGTGCTGTGGATTAAAAGCTGAGTGTTTTATAAAAACAATTGTGCCCACACTTTCACCTGCACCCCAATGTTCCATGTGTAAGTCAAGTTGTTAGATATTCCCCAGGTGTTCATTAACTGATACTCTTGGGTGTGGTTCTGTCTCTTTAAATTAGTGGGATAGAAGCATATGGTGTATTTAAGATCCATTTCATGCCTGAGCATGAGCAATGCTTATATTGTTGAAAGTCAGTGTAAGGAATGACCAAAGGGAAGCCCACAAAATGATGAATCATCTTAACAAATTATTGCAATATTTTGGAACTAACATTCCCTGAATTCAGGCGGATTACAGTTTGGAGTGTAATTAGGTCAGTGCTAAGCCTACATGATTATCTCTCTCTCTCTGTGTATATATATATATATATATATAACATATAGAAAGATAATCAGGTGCACTCAGTAAATTACAACAGGGATCAGTCTCTTTCACTTTAAGACCTTAAGATCACTGCTCCTATGAAAAATAGGGAGTGAAAGCACTAGTGTTCCTTTCTTTATTGAACCGCTGCTCCCCACCATCATATATAGCCCGGAATTCCACGGGAAGAAGACATCTAGAGAAAAAGACAGAGGGGGCGCTCCATAGTGCAGTAAGTTTTAATTCATAAAAGCACAGAACTCTTGTTAAAATAACAACATTATTGCTCGTACCAAAACAACCTCCGCTGTGGGCTTAATACCACATGATTTAAAACACACACATCCCCAGCAGTACAGCAAACCTCCGGTGATCATCCAGGACAGGGCCTCAAACTCGTGCCGCCAAACCGCTACAGTCAGCCGCCGCACGCCGGGACACCGTCTCTCGCCGATAGCAGGGAAGGCAGGAGGGGGCTCAATCGCACACGTCAGCAGGCCACGCCCCTACGCATTTCGTCACAGACTTCGTCAGAGGGCTGACCTGCTGCCCGTGTGCCCATCCTTTTACAGCCGGTTACCGCCAATCAGCTACTTAGTTCCAATACCATCATTTACATATTTACAATGTATCCGTGGTGGACTTGTTCTACCAATGTGTTTACTAATACGTAAATGAATTCATTCACAAAAAATAATAATAACAATATAGGTGCGCAAATAGAGCTTTGTTATCTTACGCATAAAAAGAAACCAGTTCAGAAACGATCATTAATTTTAACCTCAGCATTCCAGCCCGCACCTGATAAGTCTAACCAGATCATTAGACACATCTTTCCAAAGGGACTTTCATTTAGCAAGAATAGCTACCTTAGTAGCCTCTAGAACCAGTCTAGCATGGATACATTTTACACATAAAAACTCTCATCAAATATTGTTACATTTTTTCAGCATTTTAGTGCGGCTTCTGTTTAAAACAAATTAGTTAGTAATAATATGCTATTCATAGCGTTTTTTTTATATAAAAACAAGAAGATAAGCAAACATATGTAAAACTGAGAAAAAGAGGAATATACCATACATAATTTTATATTCACATGTTTCAGTCTTATCAATTCCTAGCATATATAGACAGCATGATAAAGAGATGGCGGAACATTTTTATATATCACCAAAAAGACTAGAAAAATAGGAACATAGAAAGTAAAAGCACCAGCAACCCCTCATCTTTCTTCAATATATGGAATTAAATGCATAAACAGCATAATATAGAGATGGACAAATATCCGTATATATACCACCAGATAACAAGAAAAAGTAGGAAATAAAAAATAGGAAGTAAAAACACCAGCAAACCATAACCACAAAGTGTACTATCTTTCCTCAATAAATGGAGTAAGTTCATAATTTTCATTTAACTCTTTTGGGATTAGAGTATCTAGTGTTACTATCCAGTAAGTTTCTCTTTTGATCAATTTCCTATGCCGATTCCCTCCTCTTTGATCTTGCACCACTTGCTCAATCCCTTTAAACTTTAGACCCTTAGGGTCACTATTATGACACATTTGAAAGTGCCTAGGAACACTATGATTTGTAACACCATTTTTAATATTTCTTGAATGTTCTAAGATCCTAATTTTTAGCGACCTTTATGTTTTACCTATATATTTTAGCCCACAGGGGCAAGTGAGCATATAGATAATATAAGTAGAATTGCAGTTAATAAAAGATGTAATCGGGTGTTGTTTATTAGTCAAATTTTCTTCAAAATGTTTTGCACCCTTTTCTCCCTGTGGACATACTTTACAAGATCCACAAGGAAAAAATCCCTTGATATTCCCAAACATTTTATTCTTATTTTGCTCATTTGCTTCTGGTAATTTTTGTAAACAACTTTTTGAAACTAAACTCTTTATTGTTTTTGCCTTCCTATATACAACAGTTGGTCTATCCGGAAGGGATTTCCCCAATACTGGGTCCATTTGCAAAATGTGCCTGTTCTTTTTTAACACTTTTTCTATCTATTTATTGCATCATTAAACTGAGTACTGAAAGGACATATTACTTTAGTATCATCACTTCCCCATTTCTTTTTTTGCTTATACACTAGCAATTTGTCCCTAGTCCTACTTTTAGCTTTACATCTTGCTCTTTCTATCAATTCACCTGGATATCCTCGTTCATTAAATCTCTTTGTGTATATACTCGACTGTTCATCATATTTCTCTATTTTAGAACAGTTTCTTCTCAATCGCGTAAATTGGGATAGTGGAATATTATCCTTCCATTTATTAAAGTGGCAACTATTAAACTGTAAATAGCTGTTGCTATCTACCTCTTTAAAATGTGTAAACGTCTCTATTGCTCCAGTGTCTAGTGAGTGTGTAGAGTCTAGGATCAAATCAAGAAATTGTATTTTATTCCCACCTATGGTATGGGTAAATTTAAGATTAAATTCATTTCTATTGATTTCAGCCATGAAATTCTCAAATTCTATTTCATCACTGTCCCACACAATCAAAATGTCATCTATATATCTTTTAAAGATGACTAGATGCTCACCTAGATTGCCACTCAATGTCTCGCGTTCCCACTGGCCCATATATAGATTTGCCAGGCTCGGAGCACAAATACTCCCCATGGCGGTCCCACATGTTTGTATAAACCACTCATCCAAGAAAGTGAAATAATTATATTTCAATACAAATTCTAAACATTTGCAAATAAAATTTACAATATGTTCAGCCATCTCTAAATCTTTATTAAGAGTTTGTCTCACTGCCTCTATCCCCTTTTGATGAGGAATCGCTGTATACAGAGACTGTACATCAATTGAACACCACTTATAATTAGTCTTCCATTGTAGACCTTTTACCAGTTGTAACACTTCAGTGGAATCTTGAACATATGATTCAAATTTGACCACATACTTTTTAAGAAATATTTCCATATATTCAGACAATCTGGAGGTCAAGGAACCTATTCCACTAATTATAGGTCGACCTGGGGGTGGGACAGATTTTTATGAATCTTAGGGATATGGTAAAAGGTCGCAACCCTAGGATTTTTATGAAATAGATAATTGTACTCCTCTATAGTGATACTTTTATTCTTGAGACCTTCTTTTAACATTATTTAAAGTTCTCCTAGGAAAACATTAGTGGGGTCCTTTTTAAGTTTAGAATAAGATGTTTCATCTAGTAATAAAGTATACGCTTCCTTTTCATAATATTCTCTGTCCATAACCACAACCCCTCCCCCCTTATCAGCATTTTTTATGACTATATCTCTATTGTCTGCCAACCCTTTCAAGGCTAGAAACTCTCTTTTTGTCAAGTTTTTATTTTTTACATCTCTAGTAGTTAGTGATATCTGGTCTATATCTTTTTTGACCATTTTTGAAAACAGTTCTATATATGGGCCTTTCGATTCCACCGGGTAGTATGTGGATTTGGTTTTGAGTCCTGACATTGAACTTCCACTGTGGTTCCTACTTTCCCAATTTTTGATTGGTGCATCTGATTTCCTCATAAAATGGCGTTTCAAAGTTAAATTTCTCATATATAAATCCAAATCAATATATAAATTAAATTTATTTAACCCACTTGATGGAGCATAATGTAACCCCTTTTTCAACACATTTTTCTCCACAGTGGTTAATTCGATTTTTGAAATATTAAAGATACCCTGATCAGGATGTTTTTTTAGAATCTTGGAACCCCTGGAAGAAAAGACCAGATCATCAGAAATTGTGAGAAGCGTCAGGGTCATCGGTAGGGATGAAAAGAAGATTGGTAGAAAAATAGGGAGAAGAGCTACCAAAAAGAGAGGCAAAAGTGAGAAACCTACACTAGAAAATCCTGATCAGGGTATCTTTAATATTTCAAAAATCGAATTAACAATTACTTATTAAAAACATGTATGTTACAATCATTTGTGGGTATATGATTTATAATCCAATTTTCATTCAACACCGAATAAGAGAATGCATGATGACTTCAATCCTATGGAGTACAATCCAATGCGTTTCATCCAGTGGACTTCATCGGGGGTCAAAATACCAAGGATTTGGATATCAAAGAAGTCGCCAGTATACTCATAAGATGCAATTAGTGGTACAAATGTAGTATAGTCCCACAATTATAATGATCAATGTGATACTTCAAAAACAATTATTTTTGGATTTGCTGTTGGCAACCAATATGTTGTGAAAATCAAGCTTGTCAGCTCTGGAGTCACACACCTTGCTGTATGCTGACAGGGTTGCTAGATCGACATGGTCTATAGGTCAACATTTATACCTGTACAAGTACATTAAGCTTAGATTTGAAAACTGTTTATGCTAAGAAATGTCAGGTATCAGTACACAATCTAAAGACAATATCCATATACTGTAGTGTGAATTGGGCTGCAGCATACTGTACCATGACATTGAATACTGTAACAGTAAATAATGGCTGGGGAGGTGCTTAGCTACACGCATACAGTGAACTCAGTGGGAATTAACAGTAATGCGTGATACTGTAGTGGGGGAGGTGCAGAAGCCTGCATTGAGTTTTACAGTGTAAGGAGCACTAATATAGAATACCTGTACAAATACATTAAGCTTAGATTTGAAAACTGTTTATGCTAAGAAATGTCAGGTATCAGTACACAATCTAAAGACAAAATCCATATACTGTAGTGTGAATTGGGCCACAGCATACATTAATCCAAACAGTATGCCACTACAGCAGATATGGATTGGCTATAGAGTATAATGTACTGTACTAAACAGTAATAATGTGCAGCACTGGACTGTACTTACTCATCATTAGCGAAAGTCGCAGCAATTGCAGATTCCTGGGCTGTCTGGTCACAAGGTCCCTCCACCTTCACTGAAGTGACCTGACACTGCATAACTGGCCATACTTCAACTGGATTTCACGGCAAGCTTGGTTTTAAGCCTGCTGCTTGTCCCTGTTGTTAGCCAATGGCCGGTCCCACCACCTCAGCATGATTAGGAGCTGCCATATGTCGCCATTTTCAATAGAGTATGACACATGACGCTAGATGCAGTACACATGACAGACAGTAGGATAAGTAGGCCCCATTTAAAAAAAAAAGTCAGATTGAATCTGCCAAGGGTGGCGGCACAGCAATGGAGACCATCTGGAAGTCATATTAATGAGATAGGGACCCAGTGGTACAGTGCATTACATATTTCTGTCCATTTCATAGCAAAGAAACATGAAAATCTTTCTGGGATAATAAATCTGTTTATGCTAATAAAACCCAGGATTTAGTACACAATGTAATGACAAAATGAATTGTGTGAACAGGGTGGCAGCATGGCATTGTATTTTGTAGAAGGAGATTTTTATAAAAGGAAGAATGTGATTGGCCATCCTCTCACTGATCACTGCCTACTGCCACAGCATTATATTCAGCACTGTAGTCTTAACATGGAGCATCGCGGTACGGCACATCGCGGACCGGGTAGATAGATTGTTGGGAGGGGCTGGGAAAGACCCGGCAGTCTTGGTGCACGTTGGCACCAATGACAAAGTTAGCAGAAGGTGGGATGTCCTTAAGAAAGACTATAGGGACTTAGGAAAGAAACTGAAGGCAAGGACATCTAAGGTAATATTCTCAGAATTATTACCCATGCCACGCGCTAGTCCAGGGAGGCAGAGGGAGATTAGGGAGGTAAATGTGTGGCTTAGAGATTGGTGCAGGAAAGAGGGGTTTGTATTCCTGGAACACAGGTTGGACTTCTCAGTCAGGCGCCATCTCTTTTGTCGTGATGGATGGCACCTGACTGAGGAGGGGGCAGCGGTGCTGGGGGGAAGGATGGAGGAGATTTTAAACTAGGAGCCTGGGGGGAGGGTTTAGCTAGAAACTATGGGTCATGCAGTGAGAATAGGGGGGATGGCGGTAGTAAACGAAATGGGGGAGAAGTTGGGGGGAGGGTAAGAGCAGGCGGTAAGGTAACTAACATGGGTACTAAAAGAGATTTTACCAAAGCACTATCCAATGATGATTACAGGTCATCATTGCTACATAAGGTGAAAGATGTCCCTAACGCAAGGGAAAATACTTATCTTAGTTGTATGTATGTAAACGCCAGAAGCATTACTGGTAAAAAGGGTGAACTAGAAATACTTGCAGCAAGCAAACAGTATGATATTATAGGCATTACTGAAACTTGGTGAAACATCTCATGATTGGACAGTCAATCTAGAGGGCTATACACTGTTTAGGAGAGACAGACTAAATAAAAAGGGTGGAGGAGTGTGTCTTTACGTAAAGCCGTTTTTAAAACCTGATATACGGGAAGATATTTAGGAGGGGACTGTAGACACTGTCGAGACATTATGGGTAGAAATTGCATGCGGGGAAAAAGGAATAAAAAAGTTAGTATTGGGTGTATGCTGTAGGCCGCCTGGTATCAACGCATCTGATGAGGAATTGTTACTAAAGCAAATTGAAAGAGCAGCAGGAGTAGGAGACATAGTAGTGATGGGAGATTTTAACTATCCAGAGATAAACTGGAAAAACGATTCATGTGATACTGCTAGGGGCAATATGTTTTAAAACACACTTAATGATAACTACTTAGTTCAACTAATTGAGGACCCAACTAGGTACAATGCAATCTTAGACCTGGTATTAACAAACAAAGGGGATTTGGTATCAGGTATTATAGTAGGGGAACCCATAGGAAACAGCGACCAAAATATGGTCACATTCAATATCAGTTTCCATAAACAGCCCTATACTGGCTCAACTAGGACTCTAAACTTTAGCAAAGCAAATTTTGGTAAGATGAGGGTATTACTCAGGGATATTGAATGGGAAGGTTTGTTTTTAGGAAAAAATACTATGGAGAAATGGGATGTACTAAAATTCCTGCTAGCTAAAAATACACTCAAATTAATTCCTACGAGTAGCAAAAAAAGGAATAAAAATCATAAACCGATGTGGCTTAACAAAAAGATTAAGGAACTTATGGGCAAGAAAAGGCGAGCATTTAAAAAATACAAATCTGACGGGGAAGCAGAGTCATTTCAGCACTGTAAGGAATATAACAAAATATGCAAAAAGGAAATAAGAGCGGCTAAAGTAGAAACTGAAAAACTAGTAGCAAAGGAAAGCAAAGTGAATCCCAAAAAATTCTTTAAATACATTAATAGCAAGAGATTAAAGAAGGAGAGTATAGGCCCTTTAAAAGACAAGTTGGGAGTCTTAAGCAAAAATGATAATGACATAGCGGACACACTAAATTAGTTTTTTTCAACAGTATTTACTAGAGAGGACCCAATTCAGGGACTAACATATAATCTCAATATTGAGAATATCCCACTGATAGGTACTTATTTAAGCGAGGAAGTAGTCTGTGACCGATTAAAACATTTAAAGATTAATAAGTCACCAGGTCCCGATGGGATTCACCCAAGGGTACTAATGGAGCTTCATTCTGAACTTGCAAAGCCGCTATTTTTGATCTTTAAGGATTCAGTAATATCAGGTATGGTTCCCAAAGACTGGCGTATAGCGGAAGTAGTGCCTATATTCAAAAAGGGAAGTAAAGCTGAACCAGGTAATTATAGACCAGTTAGTCTTACATCTATAGTGGGGAAAGTATTGGAAGGTATTCTAAGAGATAGTATTCAGAAGTTCCTTGAAGTCAATAAGGTCATTAAAAGGAATCAACATGGGTTTATGAAGGACAGATCCTGTCAAAGCAACTTACTTGGCTTTTATGAAACAGTAAGCGCAAACCTAGATCAGGGTAAAGAGGTGGATGTAATCTTTTTATATTTTGCCAAAGCGTTCGATACTGTACCACACATGAGACTTATCTACAAGCTACAAGAATCAGGGCTAGAAAGCACAAAATGCACTTGGGTCAAAAGCTGGTTAGATAATAGGGAGCAGCGCGTTGTGGTTAATGGATCTTTTTCAACTTGGACTGAAGTGCTAAGTGGTGTGCCGCAAGGTTCAGTATTAGGACCGCTATTGTTCAATATTTTCATTAACGACCTAACAGAAGGTCTAGAGAGCATGGTGTCAATTTTTGCAGATGATACCAAATTGTGTAAAGTTATAAATGCGAAGGGGGATGCTGAGTCGCTTCAGAATGACTTAGTTTAATTAGAAGCTTGGGCAGCGAAATGGAGAATGTGCTTCAATACAGACAAGTGTAAGGTAATGCACTGTGTTAACAAGAACAAAAATAACACCTACCTACTAAATGGGGTAAAATTAGGGGATTCTGTACTGGAAAATGACTTAGGTGTCCTCATAGATAGCAAACTAAGCAGTAGTACCCAAAGTAGGACTGCAGCAAAGAAGGCTAATAAGATATTAGCATGCATAAAACGGGGAATTGATGCTAGGGACGAGAGTATTATACTCCCGTTATATAAATCACTTGTGAGGCCACACCTTGAATACTGTGTACAATTCTGGGCACCTTACTACAAAAAGAATATCCTGGAGCTAGGAAAGGTTCAAAGGCGGGCGACCAAACTAATTAAGGGTATGGAGACGCTGGAATACGAGGAAAGGCTTGCAAGACTAGGCATGTTTACACTGGAAAAGAGGAGATTAAGAGGGGATATGATCAACATTTACAAATATATAAGGGGACAATATACAGATCTTGCACAGGACCTGTTTTTGGTTATATCAACACAGAGAACTCGTGGGCACTCGCTCAGGTTAGAGGAGAGGAGATTCCACACAATACGGCGTAAAGGCTTTTTTACGGTAAGGACGATACGTTTTTGGAATTCCCTGCCTGAGGGAGTTGTAATGGCCAACTCAGTCAACACCTTTAAGAATGGGTTAGATAAATTCCTAATGGATAAGGATATCCAGGGTTATGGGGCATTGTCACGCACTATGGTTACTATAAAAAAGAGGGGTTAATCAGAAGGCAGTCAGCAACTTCAGTCAAAATTTTATACAAAATAATCGTGCATAGGAGACCACAAATAGGCTGAACCCGATGGACAATTGTCTTTTTTCAACCTTAGATACTATGTTACTATGTTACTATGTTACATTTGCCACCCAGCGGTTAAACTGTGTATTACATGGCATGGGACACAACGCACGCTATAATGTTATTTACAACTTATGACTCAGGATCCTAAATAGTGCACTTTGAGCAATGATGTTTGAGGACACATCTGTATGTCATATGATTTTGAGACTGATTGAAAGTGGGGAACAAAGGACAGTTCAGAGCTAAGGATGAAATCTAGGCAGTGAGCTTATGGGGTGGGGTTGATTGTTGCGATATCAATATTGATAGGCTAGTAACTATTGTTTGACTGGTGGGAATATAATTAATTTTGTTTTGGCTATATTAAGTATGAGGTGGTAAGATGACATTCAAGATGAAATGACAGAAAGGCATTTATTGACACAGACCAATACAGATGGTAACAAATCTGGGGAGGATAGGTAGATTTGAGTATAATCAATGTACAGAAGATATTACTCCAACTGATAGACGTAGCAATGAGGAGGTAGATTCTGATAAACAAACGCTGAAAGAGTGATTAGATAGGTAGGACGAGAAACAAGAAAGGGCTGTGTCCTGAAGACCTAGGGATTGTAGTGTTCATATGAGAAGAAAGTGGTCAACAGTGTCAAAAGCAGCAGATAAATCTTTAAGAATACAAAGTGAGTAATGGTATTCAGACTTAGCAATGACCTGATCATTCATTACCTTAGTCAGTGCTATCTCTGTGGAGAGTTGGGAAAGAAAGCCTGACTGAAGTAGGTTCAATAAATTGTGTGAGTTAAGAAAGTGTCTGTAGGCAAGTTTTTCAAGTAGTTTGGAGATGCATGGGAACTGACAAATGGGGCAGTAGTTTGAGAGAAGGTTAAGGTCAGAATTTGATTTTTTTAAGAATGGGAGTAATCACTGCAAGCTTGAACAGTAATGAAAAATACCAGTAGATAGAGATTTCAAATTTTAGTTAAGGTTGGGATGAGCACAGAGACAGCTTCTTTTTATTGGAGATTTGCACAAGCTATTAGGAAGATACTATCGGAATGCCTATGATTGGACTAAACAACCTAATATCGTATAATCTGCACTGTAATTAGGAGTAATATATTGATTATTTATATCACACATGAAGAATTTAAAATTAATGACTTCATACTCTGTTCTTTGCATGAACTTGAACCAAGTTGATACAAATGTTATTAATTGCTACAGTACAGTACATTCTTATAGTAAATCTGTCTGGATGATTTGTGGTTCATATTTTAGTATGATGTTTTTATTAATTGTTTTTACATTTTTACTAATATATACTACATATTTCTTTGTATTTTTTATGTTAATAGATGAATTGGTAATTCAACTCATTTTGTGTTTATACAGGTTTGTGTCTGAGCAGCAATATTTTTATGTTGCGTTTTGTCACACAGTTCTCATTTGGTAAACAATATACAGTAACTTGCCATTTATCATGTGACCTCATAGCTCATCCTTACAGAGCAGTAAGTTTACAGCACTATTATCATACTACAGATATTTCCAAGCATAAAATGCCTCCTATTCTACCACATCTTTTACACAAATTGAGGCACTTTTATGGTATGTTAAACAACAACTTTCAAACTGTCCTTCTCTATCATCATTTCCTCAAAACTCCCTCTATCTCTCTTATCCATATTATGTTAAACTTGTGTCCTAAGAGTTACCTCACTGAATTCATTGGATGAAAGTGATAGCTTATGTATTTTTCGCGGCATCCTTCCACTGCCTCTTTTATATGATATAAAGTGGTGTTTAGGGCATTCATTGTAGTGATGACTGAATGTTCACTGTATGTTTTACAAATAGCAATTGCTTATTATTTAAAGTATTCTCACAGATAAATGTTTCTGAATAAAACAATAAAGTTTTCTTGCCATTTTTGAATATAGTTATTCTTAAAAAAAATATAGTCATTTTCTGAAGCATGGCAGGTTTCCTACAATAGTATTTTTTTATTTAATACCAAAATTTATAAGTGAGAGCATCTCAAATATACTGTAAAGGGGGTTGGTCGCAAATCAAAACCTTTACAACCCTACAAATCACTTTTGTACTGTTTACATTAAGATAATAATTTTTATCACTAGAGACATGTCTATGTGATAAAGCAAACTTTTTGGTGCGATAGTAAAAAAACAGGGTATTACTGTCATTTAATAAAACTGACTCACAATTGCGCAAAAACACATGGGACTGGGGATAAGTCCCCGATCCCATGTGTTATTGCGGCTTCGGCGGCCACTTATTGTGGTTTATGTCTCTGCTGCTGAATTTGGGGGGAAACCCGTCACATAGGGGCTAATAGGATAGCCCCTGGCAATACAAATACCCACGGTCATCGACCTCGGTTAATTGGATACCCCATAAATGTTAATAAATCATAATAACAATAATAATAATGATAACAATTAGCAACAACACAGACTAGTTACGTCTATATTCCTATAATTTTAAACAGAGCCACATATTACTATGTACTTATTTACCATATGAATGAATAAGAAATGTCAATTATACCATAAATATGCCAATTACTTGAACATATTGACAAGTAATATTAAATATGAACATATACTGTAGTATAACCATTTGTAAAACAATTACCATGAGAGGTGAAGTAAATGTTAAATATATTAACAACCTATGTACAAGTGAAGTCAGTATGCCTATAAGAAAAAACATGTTCAAAAAGTACATATGCAAAATATTCATCCAGGAAGCACAATGAGGAAGAAAAATAGCAAGATACTGCAAAGAGCAGATCCCAACCAATGCAGTCATAAACCAATAGCCAAATCATAACTCTCAACTGTTTTGCTTTTGGTGTACAGTCCCACTTTTCTGAGGCTGTCACACCCATGGGTAAATTGGGAGAGTACTGCTTTTACAGTCTAGGGAGAGCCTAGGGGAAGCCCCGCATCTCAGAGTTTGCTGGACATGCCCTCACAGTGATGCACATGGGGTGTGTCACAAGGTCATGCTCCCTTTTTGGGCAATCTTGATTTCATGTACTACAATGTTGGGAGGTATGGCTAAATGTATGTCACTCAGTAATTTAACTTTGTTAGGATGGAAAAGACAGGAAGCATATACTAAATATGGTTAAATCAGACAATTAGTCTTGTACAATGTCACTTGATAATAACAATGCCCCACATCTAAATTAAAAGTGTCCGATCATGCAATAGGAGTGTAATTGTATTCTAAATTGGTTGGTTGATAGCACAAAAAGTTATACAAACTCAAGAGGAAGGAAATATAAATGTAAATACATATCAACATGATTTATAATGCACAATGCCAGAGTCTACAGTGCCATGAAGAGGTGGGGGCCCTCCTGGAGTCTGCACACGGAGCCCCTCCTCTATGAAAATGCCCCTGGTCTGGATCCTCTGAGATTTTATTTCAAACTTCTTGGTAATACATATATGAAATAGAAGCAGAAAAAGCCACATAGAATCATTTAAAGATACAACTTTAATAAGGAAATTAAAATACACATACTTCATATCAGTTGCATCACTAGGGGGTGTTGGCTGACAGCAAAATGCTGACTCCTCCTCCCTGACTAGAGCCTGGTGCTGCACTGTAGCATGTAGCACTCATCTCCTGTCACAGTGTCGGAGATGGCAGTGCAGTCTCAAGTCTAATAGGGCAGCCCAGCATCTCCAGGAATGGCACACCCCGTGGATAAATGAAACTGGATCAGACTGGTAGACTAGTGTGAGATCTTCGACTCACCATTCTGAACTGCTGATTTTTTTGCTTTGGATGTAATTATACTACTGTGTGTCATGCTCTGTTGTACCAAACCTCACCACCACAATCTCTGTTCCAGTCTCCTTGTCATTCCATGTAATGTGCTCCTGAGTTCTAACCTGACCACCGTGTGCTGTTCTCCATAGTCTTTTAAATAATTTGTGTACCATGCCTCAGAGTTGTAACCTTACCACCGTCTGCTTATTATACTCCTGTGTGTCATATGTTCAAGTGTTGTAACTTCATTATTGTATACTGTACTCCAGTATCACAGGCATTATCCAAATGTTCTAAATAGAGATGTGCGTTGACCCCATGTGTTTTGGTTTTTGGATCTGTATTAACTATTGTATGTGTTTTGGATCTGTATCTTTTTAAAAAATTGATAAAAACAGCTAAAATCACAAATTTTGACCCTTTTCTTCTTCCTTCAGTATTATTAACCTCAATAGCATTCTTTTCCAGTCAATTTGACCACTTCACAGCTCAAACTATTGTTTTCATCCAGTTCAGATCTAAAGGTTGCACTGAGCTAGCTGGCTGAATAAGTTAAGTGACAGCAGTGATCGGCACAAACATGTGGCAGTTCAGCTTCAGACATGACACATCTAAAAAACAGAGTGGAACTGCAGTGGAGAACAGGATGGCTGAATAAACAGCTATACAACCCCACAGAAAGTAACCAATAATGTTTTAATTAATCAAGAACTAGCTCAGAGACCAGAGAGAAATACTGGGAAATAGAGGTGGAGTACTGTATATAGTGGAAGGCAGGTAAAAGAATGATCGATTGATTGACTGATTATTACAAAATAAATTGACATGTGAACTATAGATTGACCTTATGTTTTGCAGCAAGCCCAGAGAGAAAAGGCTATAAAAGAATACAAGTATGAATTATTGCTTGATTGATTGATTGATTGATTATTAAGAAAATGAGACATGGACTATACTGACCTCTGTTTTGCAGCAGGTTTTGAGAGAAAAGGCTTTAAAAGAATACAAGAATGATTAATTAATTAGTGGATTGATCTATTAATTAATTAATTAATAAACATGTGTGAGGCCTAGATCAAGAGCTGTAGGCTGTTCTCCTGGGAAAAAGACCATAAGATACAATCATGATTGGTTGATTGATTGATTGATTGATTGATTCATTCATTCATTCATTCATTCATTGGTTAGTTAAAATTAACATGTGTAAGGCACCACAATATTTCTTGTAAAAATGTGTTGCAGATTAGTAATACAAAGACTGTCCCCAAAAATACAGCATATGTTAAAAAGACAAGTGGTGCAATATGGAATTGTCTTTGGGCACTTCCACCCACCTTTATGGTAGACATGCACAGTTTAACAAAAAAAAAGCATCTAGCATCAAGGACTGTTACTTTTGCGCCTTAAGAGCTTGGTTTGTTTGGGCCCCACTAACCAATTTTTTGGAAGGACTACAGATAGGTCCTCCATTATCTTGGCTATTTCTTCACCTAGACGGAGGTTTAGTCCCGCCTAGGCGAGAGCTTAGGTTGCTGAATTTAATAATCGACAGGTGCGTTGAGCCACGATTGCATACTCAGCATGCAATACACATCTCCACCACTGGGTGGCTAATGCTCTACTAATCCAGTACTTTAGATCAAATAGCGGTGGACTAATCTACAGTACAAGCTCTGGCAAATGGTCAGTGATGACTGTAATGATAATATACAGTCCTGTACTGCATACTGTACACACAGATGGTGACCAATGGTCAGACGGAGAGAGTAAAAAAAAATAGTTTATACAGATGCAAATGAACATTTCATAACACTTGTCAATTGCCGTGTTACTGCTTGTGAGCGTCCAAGTCCTGTAGACAAAGCAATAGCAGTAATGTAATTCATTGAATTTAAAGTATGTACAGAGCACTAAATACCGAGTTTTGAATTATGAGCGTCCAAGTTCCCTAAAGGCAAAAACGAACACCAATGGGAAGGAATCACTGCTTGCAGTACTCTTACACATGAACTTGTGTTTCTTCCATGCAGCAACGTGGGCAAGCAGTGAAGGCTTCCACCTCCCATGCTTAGAGTCCCGGGTTTTATTCTTAAAGTGCCAATGTATTTTTTTTCCATGACATTCACATTATTATTATTTTTTTCTTTGTAATCTATTGTAATCCATTCAATGGAAGGGTGCACACAGGTTTCACATAAATCAGGGTAAGTCTGCAGGATCAACTCATTCCGCTATCTAAAATACATAGTGGCAATGAGGACCCATAAACATACCAATTAATATAAATTAGTGTATTCTGATGCAACTAACTGTTCAAGCAACACAGTACTGTAGATCATCGGCGTTAGAGAATCTGTGCTGTACTTTATGAGAAGAGATCACTGCTACTGTACCATTTGCACATCTATCAAAGAGACTGCAGTTCTGATTTCCATATACAGTACAGTATTGTGTTGTACATTTATTGTAACCTGACCTCCCTCCCTGTCTACTGTATGAACTGTGCAGGCTCCTTGGAGGGAAGTGGGGTGGGGGTAGGGGGAGGGGGAGGCTTAATACTGTGTTCTGCATTATGAGTGTCCAAGTCCCTTAATGGCATAAAGGGGAGAAGGAAGGGTGAGGGGGAAGGTGGGGATTAACCAGCGGAGTTCAGAGATGCTGTCAAGAATATTACTTGTCTGTCAGGACCCAAATCAATAAATAAAAGTAGTGTGTACAGACACAAATGAACGTGTTAAAGCAATGTCCATTGACATTTGGTTTAAGTGAGCTATTAAATTAAATTCAATTAAAATGGGCTTAAAGCTTAGTATCTCCAGTTCTGAGGGACAATCTGCTCAGAATGAGGTTGGAATAGAAGGGGAGATGATTAGCTACCAGAAGATACCAACCCCAAGTTTCTGTGACCCCCACAAGGCTCATGGCAAGCATCGGAACCCATGGTGGGTCTGAATTAACTGGTACATTATAGTCTATGGTAAAATTGGTCCAATTTGTTTCTTGATATTTCTGGGTCTGTGTGTCCCAGATACTCAGGACCAGTACCATACAAAAGAGGAGACTCTTGGCTTTCAGGGAAGACCAACTACTAGTTTATGTAACACTGCAAAAGGAAACGGCAAGCAACCGTGTGTCGGGTCCCCTTCAGTTGTCCGCCCAGCTTGCACGGGATGCAGGGTTTCTGGTTAGATAGAAAATAGTACTGTACAGAGATGCTAAGCATGGTAATTTGGCATCCAGGAACTTAGGGAGGAGCTTTTATCTCTCCCCATTATACTCATAATGATAACACTTGGCACTGTAGCCATTACAGCAGAGTACGTTACAAGCTGTTCATGCTATTTAGTACTCAAATATAAAATACTGCACAGAGATACTAAGGATGGTTATTTGGCATCCAGGAATTTAGGGAGGAGCTTTTATCTCTCCCCATTATACTTATAAAGATAACACTTGCCTATATAGCCTGTAGAAAAGCTGTTTGATATTTAGTACTCAAATTCAAAATACTGTACAGAGATGCTAAGCATAGTGATTTGGCAACCAGGGATTTAGGTAAGAGCTTTTATCTCTCCCCATTATACTTAGAAAGATAACACTTGCCGCTGTACGTTACAATCTGTTCATGCTATTTAGTACTCAAATACAAAATACTGTACAGAGATGCTAAGGACAGTGATTTGGCATCCAGGAACTAAGGGAGGAGCTTTTATCTCTCCCCATTATACTTAGATAAAACTTGCTGTTGTACGTTACAAGCTGTTTGTGCTATTCAGTACTCAAATGCAAAATACTGTACAGAGTTGCTAAGAACAGTGATTTGGCATCCAGGAATTTAGGGAGGAGCTTTCATCTCTCTCCATTATACTTAGAAAGATAACACTTACTGCTGTAGCCTTTAGAGCAGAGTATGTTACAAGCTGCTTGTGATATTTAGTGCAGGTATTACTACGACTAGGCACACCTCCTTGCGCCCAGGCACGCTGTGTATGCCCGATCGTGACTAACGCCTCAGCCAGCCAAGATAATGGAGGACCCATCTGTACATCCATTCACTAATGAGTAGATTTATGATGAGGGTGATAATTACATTATAATCTTATAAAATAAATTTCACTCACTGCAAATGGCGTTACATGGAAGAGGTGCCCTGATAACGAACATCCATACCTCTACTAACTTTGTCCTCACAAATGGAGCAGATGCCTTCACAAACATTGTCAAGATTTGGGTAAAATTAATCTCACACCCAAGATGTGACTTTTTTGATCTTATGTCCAGACATAACAATGGCATTCTTCATTCACAGGCAAGAACTGTGGCCATTGGTGGTTGACTTACACAAACTATATCACCAACATCATCACTCTCATCTTCCTCAGTATTGTCAGATAGTACACAAATATCCTCCTCATCTTGTTTCACTTCCACAGAAGCATCCTAATTTTCTATTATGTCATCATCATCACCATCTTTACTTATAATGCTCATTCCCAAATTTGTAGATGGTGCAGAAATGGTGGAAGGAGGTGAAGGAGGTTTCTCTGTGAGTAAAGTCTGAGAAATGTCAGACTCACACATAACTAATGTGGACAGCCCTATACACCCGTCTGGGATTTGTGAACACAGAGTTTGTTCTTCAGCCTTAGTGTTTCTTTTTTTTGGCACTGATTTGTCAGTTTTTAATGTGACACATCTACCCCCTTTATAAACAGTGTGAAAGACTTTGATTACAGGTGCCTTTTCCTAAAATTTCTCTCCCTGGACCACCTTTACTAGACATTCTATCATGACTGGCAGCAGCCATGGCACTAGTATTTGGTTGCTGTTCTTGCACTTCTTTCAACTGATCGTGATCCTTATCAATTCAGTGTTTATATTTATGTGAATTCGGCGGGGTACAGCACCTACAGCTCACACAAGTTGTGTAAAAAAACAACTACAGTATAGTATTTATCTATTTGACTTTTTTTGCAATTGAAAACTCGCACTGTGGACTCCCAGTGCAGTGCATGTAATGTGAATGCTGTCGGGTACAGCACTTACAACTCACATGAGTTGTACAAAAATAACTTTTTTTCAAACATGACAACTCACACAGTGGATTAACAATGCTAATGTGAAGTGAATGTGGTTGGAGTACAGCACACACAAGTTGTACAAAAAACAACTTCAGCATTTATTTATTTGAATTTTTTGGGAAAATGACTACTCACACTGTGTTTATTTTATGTGAAGTGAACACAGAAGGGTACAACACATACAGGTTATAGAAAAAACTACTATAGCATTTATCTATTTAACTTTTTTTTGCAAATAACAACTCACACTGTGGACTCAGCGTAGTGCATGTATTGTGAATGCAGTGTGGTACAGCAACTATAGCTCACATGAATTGTACAAAAAGAACAACTATTGTATTTATTTATTTGAACTTTTTTCAAACATGACAACTCACATTTTTGAAAATGACTACTCACACTGCTGACTCCATGTTTATTTTATGTAAAGTGAACACAGAAGGGTACAACACACAAAAGTTGTAGAAAAACAACTACAGTATTTATTTATTTGAACTTTTTTGCAAATAGCTACTCACACGGTGGACTCAAAGTGCTTATGTGAAGTGAATGCAGTGGAGTATAGCAACCACTAGTTGTAAAAAATCAACTATAGTAGTTATTATTCTACGTTTTTTGAAAATGACAACACACACTGTATACTCACAGTGCTTATGTAAATTTAATGAAGTGGGTACAGCAGACACAAGTTGTAAACTAGAACAACTATAGTATTTATTTATTGAAACTGTTTTTGAAAATGACAACTCACATGCAGACTCACAGTGCTTATATTTCTGTGAAATGAATGCAGTGTGGTATGGCTTGCAGAGTCAAAGGGCTTATATTATTTATGTGAATGCAGTGGAGTATGGACAGTGGATTCAAAGAGCTTATATTTATGTAAATGCAGTGGGGTGCAGCACCTATAGTACACACCAGTTGTATAAAAAATATATTAGCTCTACTGTGCACTGCTGGCAGTGCCAGAAAATACAAGTGTGCTGTGCACTAAGGGTTAATGCTCCTCTATATGAGGCTCTGGGCTGCTGCACTGCTGACAGTGACAAAAAAATACAACACCTATGTGACACTTCGTGTTACACAACAGCACCACTATGACACACTTAGACAACAGATGTAACTTCCAAGTTCCTGCACTATAGAAAATAATAAACAATGACTTGCTAACTGTCTGTACTGTATTTAGCACAGCCAGACCTAACACTATGGGGACTGGAGTGGCTAGACAGATAGTTCAGATCAGTAACACTGGAGTGGATGCACAGTTAGTTCAGCTCAGCAGCACTGGAGTGGATGGACATATAGTGCAGTTCAGCAGCACTAAAGTGAATGGACAGATAGGTCAGTTAAGAACTGGAGTGGATAGATAGACAGATAGATAGGTCAGCTCAGTAGTACTGGAGTGGATGCACAGATAGCTCAGCTCAGCAGCACTGGAGGGGATGGACAGATAGTGTACTGTAGCTCAGCAGCACTGGAGTGAATAGACAGATGGGTAAGCTCAGCACTGCAGTAGATAGACAGATAGATAGTTCAGGTCAGTAGCACTGGAGTGGATGCACATATAATTCAGCTCAGCAGCATTGGAGGGGATGGACAGATAGTGTAGCTCAGCAGCACTGGAGTGAAAGGACAGAGAGGGCAGCTCAGACCTGGAGTGGACAGATAGTTCAGCTCAGCACTGTAGTGGAGAAAGCACAGATGTTAGCAGCGCACAGCTCTCCAATGTCTGCTGTGAAATTGCGCTTGGTTCTCACTGTAGAGACTTATATCGACTCCAAAAATAGTGAGATCCGACGCCAGGATGGTGATGCTTTGTCATATTTTGGAATCTAAGTCTGGCGGAAAAACCTGAGCCAGGGCTCAGATTCCCTCACATACTAGAAGTTTGGATGGGCTCAGTTTTCAGAAAACCGAGACCGCTTATCTCTAGTTCTAAATATCACCACTATGTGGCAATCTCCTGTGCCATAATTCTCTTCTGTGTGATATCTAGTGCACCATTACCTGGTGTCCAAATGTAATCCTCTATGCATCCCTGAACCAAATCTCTCTGAATCCTCTATACTATTATGTATATACTGAGTTCCAGATGTACGCTTTCTCCATGTGTTGCTACATATTTAAGACTTCAATGGTTCTCTTCTGTTACTGTATATCTTGCATTTCAGTATATCTTCTTCATGGCTCTGCAAAAACTGTAATCCATGCACTCATTATCTCCCGCATTGATTATTGCAATAGTCTCCATACTGGTCTTCTCATCGTAGGCTCTCACCACTACAAGCCATTTTGAATGCAGCTGTGAGACTGATCTTCCTCACTAGATGTTCAGCACCTGCGGATCCACTCTGTCATTCCCTCCATACTCAGGAAGGTCAGTTTTGGTAACAAGCCTAAAGCAAGAAGAGGATCAAGAGAAAAGAAAGATATGGTGCACATAAGAACACACTCTCACAGACAGGAGAAGGGAACCAAGGACCAAAGCCACAAACCCATATAAGCTAGGTTCATCAGGGTGGGCACCCTGTGGACCCTATAATCCTCGGAGAAAGAGAGTTAACAACAGCAAGTCTACCATAACTCTTCTTTTCTTCTTCGTGTTCCATAGGGCTCAACAGGGTAACATTGGGGATGTCCCAAAGCAGTACTTCAAGGGTGAGGATACTCCTGAGTGGAAAGTAGAATCCGGTATTTAAATGAAGAATCCTGGGAGGCAAATGTATCAAATGCATAGAACCTAAGAAAGGTGTGTATAGAAGTCCACATAGCTGCCTTGCACAATTGTTCTGTGACAGTCCCACAGACAGAGTAGAATGGGCAGAGATAAAAGCTGGGACTGGAAGATCAGTCTGGGAGTATGCTTGTGCGATAGCCATTCTAATCCATTTGACCATGTCTGTTTATTAACTGGCCAACCAAGTTTGTGAAATCGATAGAGGATGAAAAGGGAATCTGTTCTCCGCAGTGAACTGATCCAATCTATACAGATATGGAGAGTATTAACCACATTCAGAAAACTTTATGCAGCCGAGAGATCCAGGGAGATGAAGGCTGGAACCACAAATTTCTCATTTAAAAGGAAATGGGAGACCACCTTACAGTAGGTAGTTAGCCCAGTCTAGTACTAAATACAGCCCTGTTTTGATGAAAAATCAGGAAAGGAGGGTGAAAGGAAAGAGCACCTAAATCTGATACCTGTCTGGTAGATGCAATGGATAGAAGGAATAAAGACTTCACAGTTAACCATTTCAGATCAACCAATTCCAGAGGTTCAAATGGAGAATGCTGAAGAGCATCCAGAATCACAGATTGATCTCACTGAGCCACCGGAGGGACATCGGGAGGCTGGACCTGGATAACGCCCTGTAGAAAGGTGCGAATATCTGAAAGTGGAGCAATCCTGCATTGAAACCATATGGATAAAGCAGAAATATGCACTTTGAGAGAAGCCAGATGAAGGCCGAGGCTAAATCCTTGATGTAGGTAGGCAAGTATTCTGGATATCCGGAAGACACCTGGGTCATAATGCTTGGAAGCACACCACCAGAATAAAGTAGATACAGGCTGAGGCTGGTTTTCACGCCTTAAACATGTTTTGAATAACTGAGTGAGAAAAACCTTTCACCCTTAATATGTTAGAGTCAAGAGCCATGCCATCAAAGACAGTCATGGGAGGTCTGGGTGCAGACATAATCCCTGGGAAAAGAGGTCCTGTCATAGTGGAAGTGGAAGGGGAACTCCCACTAGAGACATGGTAGGTCTGAGAACCAATGATGCCTTGACCACACTGGGGCCACTACTATGAGGTTGCCTCCTTCCTGTTTGAGTTTCTGTAGAACTCTTGGTAGAAGGGATACTGGAGAAAAGACGTACATGAGACAGAAGGTCCATTTGACTGATAGGGCATCCACGAATGCTGCTTGCGGATCCTGGAATAGGGATCCATATACCAAAACCTTGTGTTTGTTTTGCAAGGACATGAGGTCAATATCTGGGAGACCCCATGTCTACACTAGAAGTTGAAAGACTTCTGGATGGAGGGACTATTCTCCCACATGAACATCCTGGTGACTGAGGAAGTCTGCTTCCCAGTTGAGGGTCATTGGAAAGAAGACGGCTGAGATGGCGGGAGGATGACGTTCAGTCCACCTGAGAATTTGAGCTACTTCCTGCATTGCCATCCGACTGTGAGTATCACCCTGTAGATTGAGATAAGCCACTGTTATGGCATTGTCAGACTGACCTGAATAGGCCTACCATAAATAATATTTTGCGCCAAAATTAAAGCCTTGTATACAGCTCATAGTTCCAGTACATTCATTTGAAGACAAGACTCAGAATGTGTCCAATGCCCCTGAAACAAGTGCTTTTCAGTCACTGCCCCCCAACTGTGGAGACTGGCACCCGTGGTCAGGAGCACCCAGTCCGAAATCCAAAAGGGCCAGCCATTGTCTAGGTGGGTTGTGTGGAGCCACAAAGTTAGAGACAAGTGAACTTCCAGATTGAGAATAATCATTTGTGATCTGATTAGATGAGACTGGCCATTCCAGTTGACCAAGATAAGATGTTGGAGAAGGCGAGAATGATACTGAGCATACTCTACCATGTCAAAGGTTGACACCATCATTCAGAGGACTTGCATGGCTGAATGAATGGACACTCAGCAAGGCTGGAGTAGCTTGCAAACCCAGTCCTGCAGCCTTGAGATACTGTCTGCTGGCAGGAAGAGATGCTAACTCACAGAGTCCAATAAGGCTCCCAGGTGTACCATCTGCTAGGATGGTGTGAGGGAGGACTTTTTTCAATTCATGAGCTATCTGTGATTATGAAGATAGGTCATAGTGATTTGAAGATGTTGTTGCAATACTTCTTGTGAAGTAGCTAGAAGCAGTAAGTTATCCAGGTAGGGAAATATTCTAATACCCTGATGACGAACTGTGCTGCCATGACTGCCATAACTTTGGTAAAGATTCTCAGTGCCATAATAAGCCCAAATGGGAGTGCATGGAGTTGATAAAGTTGGTTGCATAAAAGAAAATGCAGGTATTGTTTATGTGAAGGAGCAATAGGGATATGCAAATGTGCATACTGTATATCCAGGAAAACTATAAGGAGCCTCAGCTCCATAGCGTGGACTATTGATCGAAGGGTCCTCATGTGGAATTTTGGAACCTTTACAAATCTGTTGATTTAAGGTTGAGGATGGGTCAGTGTGACCCATTGGGCTATGGAACTAAAAATAGGGAGGAATAATAGTCCATGCCGTGTTGAGACTGAGGAACCAGTATTAACAGACATGATTGCAGAAGTGACTGGAAAACATTTTGCAGAATAAGAGCCTTTTTGGGGTCTGAGGGAAGTCCCATACAAAAGAACTGTGGAGGGGGTTGTCTTCTGAATGATATGGCGTACCCCTGAGATATCACTTCTTGCACCCAGCTGTCTGAAGTGGTCAGAGTCCAGACATGTATGAAGTGAAGAACTTGGCTTCCCACACTGGGGTCCTCCAGGAGGAGGCCTTCCCCTTCAGGCTGCAGGCTTGTCAGGTTTTGCTGAAGGTTGATGTGCCACCCGGGGTTGCTTGGCCTTGGGCATAGGCGATGTGGTGGATGTTTGTCTGGGGAAAGCTTGCTTGAGGACAAAAGACATGAAGTATGTGTGGATGGGAGAAAAGATATCTTAGCTGCAGCCAAATCAGTGACAATTACAGGTATGTCCAATTTGGCCACAAATAACACCTCACCTGTAAAAGGGAGAAATTCCAAGGTTTTATTGGAATCAAGGTCAACTTTCCAGGAGCGCAGTGAGAAAATGTGTCATGCCAGTATAAAGGTGGTGGACGCCTTATTTGCACAATACTCCAGTATCAGGTAGGGCCCAACGAATGTAAGTAGCTACCTCCATAATAAGTGTCAAGTATGACATGCAGTCCTCAGATATATCTGAGGGAAATTCTTCCTCTATGGGCTGTAACCATGATTCAATGGTTTTAGCAGCCCAAGAAGCAGCCATGGTAGGTCTATTTACAACACCTGTGAGAGAAAAAATAAGCTTAAGGCATTTTCAATTTGTCTATCAGTGGGCTCTTTCAGTAAGGAAAAAGTAGTGAGAGGCAGAAAGGACATCTGTACTAGACAATATACGAATCCACCGAAGGGGGAGCCTTCCCTCACTGACTCATCACTAATTCTCTTATTTCCCAATATGTCAGGAAGCCGAAATTTAACATAGGTATTCTTCAGGTGGGAAATAGGAAAACAATGTAATTAGAATTTTAATAAACCTCCCCTAAGGGGATGAACAGGGGGTTGACATAATGATGTCATTACCGATAAAAATTCAAACTAAGACCTACAATAATTACTTAAAATATCTGCAACCTTCATAAACACAATTAAATGGCTATATATCAATATCTCTCAAACTACAGTAATTTAAAACTAATTAGAAACTAATTTAGAAATTAGAACTAATTCAAAATTTAGCAGCTTATCAGAAATAAAGATGATTTTCATTATAGATAGACCATATGATCAATTAGTGATCATACGTCGCTATTTCGTATTGTCAGCATTTAAAGGAAATAATTAAGGGGGAAATTAAAAACCCTAAAATGTTAACATTTTAATCAAAATACTGTCATCTGTTTAACAGTACAACACATAGAAAATACATGCATACATTGGGAACATAAATAACAATGACAGCTACATAAACAGCATTTCTATGTTTTGAAGTGAGATAGTTGGTGTATGTATTGACAATGCCTATTCTATACCTTGTATAAAACACGCTAAAAGGTTAAAGAACACAGTACGCAATTGGCGTATGGAATACCGTAAGAGTACGCACGTAGCGTAACGAACGCTTAGCCGTGGATGAGACGCACGAGCGGCACGTTCGCTCACGGCTTAGAGCGTAAAGGCAAGCACGCTATAGGCTGCCGACTAACGTAATGATACGCTATCAGCGTAGCGGACGCTCGGGACCACGAGGAGATCACAAGCGGCGCTGATGCTCACAGTGTTAAACCTTTATAACTATACCATATACAATGTACTTATGCTGTAAACCCTTGTGCAGTGATAAGATGTAAATGCAACACAGTGTAACCTTGTTAGTTTAAAAGCTGTATGAGCGTATGTGACGCTCTGAGGACCCTTTAGCAATATAATAAACACTCTGATACCGGTCTAAGGTCACAACACCTTTAAGGAAGAGAATGAACGTTCAATTGCAAAAGAATAATACAATACAACTTATACACTACCAAGATAACATAAAATACCTAACCAGATAACTACACATAAAATACAATACAGATACAATTACATTTAAAGGGGGGGAAGGAGAGAGAGAGAATGGCTTATAACATTAAATAAGAGACAATATGGTTGCAGAGAACTTACGCACCAGGGGAAGCAATCGCAAGCGCCTTTCTGGATATCCAGCTCCCGATTATCAGCAATGAGAACCGTTGAAGAGAGTAGAGAGCTGGCCCAGATCGGCTTGTCCTTTTATACACTACACACAATACAGTACAATGGTCCCTACATTCTTATTGTTCATTGGACACAGGAATTCGTCTTCGCATTATAACAAAAGGTCATAGGTTGGTTCATACAGGTGGGCTGTGACTATTCCTAACTGCTCAGGTGGGTGGGAAACTGGGTTTCCCGCCGCATGGGTAATAAAGTGCAAATATAGTAAATGTCCATAAACTTCTTATGTCCATAACTATACGCACGAGCGATTAATCCGCTTCAAACCAACACCGGAATATTGCTAATTATATTCTCTTCCGATGGATACTAAACACCACTGTGTAACCCCTGTCTGACCCTTCGTATCATACAAAGAGGGATCTCTTTGTCTCTGAACATACTACATTAACTAAACTTTCAGATTCTATCAAAGGGACCATAATCTACAAAATACATTATATGACTAAAATATGTTACGATTGAGTCGCCCGCTAGACGCACACAAACTCTACCGTAAATGCGCATACTGTGCGCCTGCGGGTGCACGCAACTGAGAGTATGCGCACGCACGGGAGGGCTCATGCACACGCAGCAGGCACTCGCATGAGGTGCATATATGGCAGTGTGTAGCGTGATATTTTTCTGACTTTGACAGTCCACCCTTTGGCAGTCACCAATAACTGCCACTTCCTAAAACAGTTCAAAAAGAGAAAAATATATGTCATGTATAATACATTTCTATGATTGGGTAGGGGAGGAGAGGAGAAGGTAGGAAAAGGGTATGACCTAGTGAGATAGCAGAAGCATGTGTGTATGAATCCATGTTTGGGGGGTCATGTATCATCGTGCCATACGTGTTTTAAATCAAGCTTCGAGGTATTGCGAAGTATACATTTGAATTCCTTCTTATCCCGTGGTACGGGTCTGTGGATGGGCTGTCAAACTTTACCGAGCTCTCTTCGGCTTTTGGTTGCAACAAAATGGGGGAGCACATTTTAGTTGATGATACATGAATGGGGGAATATGTGAGTGCTGATATCTGTGCCTATATTCCCTATCGACTATGTGTGTTATTACCTGAAGGTTGTAGAGATGAAGATAAAGAACAATTATGGTAAATGCAGTGATAAACTATGTGAGTTTAATATACATTTGCCGATTGAGGTCTTGTCTTGTGTCTTGTCTTGTCTTGTCTCGATGTACATGTTGACTGTAGTCTCCCGATGCTTTTGCTATAGACGGTGTGCAAAAAGCTTTTTCAATGTCCATAGACTTACAAAAAAAGTGTTGGGCTAGCGTAAATTAAAGGTACTAGGGATATGGGGGGTCTATGGCATAGTCCATCAGTTGTCTGTGTAAAAGGTTGTCAAATTCTTCTTCCAAGCGGATGTCTTTGTACCTTGGAGGAAAACAAAGGAGAAACGGGTGAAAGAAACGGACCGTGGAATCACATTTTCATCACAACATTGTCTCTATCGTTGGGTCATAAGCCAAATCAGTCGTTGTTATTACAGTATCTTCACTTCTTAAACTCATCACTCGGGCGCTACGTTTACACTTTGTTAAAACCCGAACGCATCTAAATATCAGACCGACCAATATGATGACACCCAGAGTACACAAAAGAAATTTCCCTACATCCATGATAATTCCTTGAGTCCATTCTCCTAAACCAGAGAACCAATTTCGTGGGTTCAACCATGACACCCAACTGGTCAGCTCATTACCCACAGCGGCAAGGGTGAGATTGTGTTTCCTTCGGAACTCCCATTTTAATTGCAAAATGTCATCCATCTTTTTGTCTATGACCTCGACCGGGTCCTCGGTGCTGTTTGTAATATATGTGCAGCACTTTATTCCATACTGAGTCGCTAGGGTAACACAATACCCGCCTGTCACAGCTGTG
The DNA here is from genome assembly GCF_028390025.1 of Pseudophryne corroboree. Lineage (NCBI taxonomy): Eukaryota > Metazoa > Chordata > Amphibia > Anura > Myobatrachidae > Pseudophryne > Pseudophryne corroboree. Next base: position 680,541,923 of record NC_086448.1, read on the forward strand.
AGATAATTGAGAATCATCCTATGCTGAACCAGTTCTGTTTTATAAGCTTGGAGCTCCCTTCCGGTATACCTGAATGTGTCATCATACATTTCAGTGATATTGTCTAATAAATTTGCAAGCGCAGATATATATTTATAATTTATCACTCCTCTGGCGGTACGAGTGATATCTAACGCGATTAGGAATTGAATCCCGGTGGATTCATTGATCAGGTCAGAGGCCGGATGCTCTGTTCTTTCTATTAGGTGCCGTTTAACGATGTGTTCGTAATGAGTGTGAGTATAAGGAGCTTGGGCACTGCGGTGAATATTCTTCATTTTAGTGTGGGATACGGTCATTACCTCAGGCAGTACTTTTCCAATATAACATAACCCTTCTGAGTTTGGGGCAAGCCACTTATACACCTTCCTCCCGCATATGAAATATGCATCATCGGGGAGAACATATGGGACGGAGTAGGACATTATTACACATTTTCCATATGAAATATCCTAACCCTAATTCTCCCATCTGTTTAGTACACGTATCAGTTTGTACGATATGTGCACAGTATCCTGGTGATACCTCTCCAACTCTCATGGTCCTACTTCCTAGGGTATACCTATATCGGAAATATTTTCCACTACCGGCTATGTGGCGTATAAGTTCTGTATCTGTAGGCATTCTATCGGCTCTGTATGAAAAGGTCATGGTTTGGTTATTCCATGACACTTCCCAATTTCCCGGCTTTCGGGGATTGGAAATGTTAAAACATACTAGGGATCTATCCACATGATATTGGTGGAGCTTCAAACTAGGAGGACTGGAGATATTAAACCTCCTGTCCACCGGCCTCCCACCACTTAGCTCAAGTACCTCCCCTATAGTTAAAGGGAATGGTACTAATCCTGATTTGCTATGGCCTTGAGGTACTTGAGAGCATACCCAACAATCTGTCTGATTTAACACTTTACCCACTAAGGAATGATAGTCACTCAATGGATGCCGGTCCATGTGGATATTAAAACTGGACTGACATTTCTTGATACACCCATCCTCAACTACACTGTCACAGAGTCTACAGATACAGTTCTCTTCAGCTAACAATCCTTCACAATTTCTTCTATTGTCAATGCTACCAGATCGTTTTCTGATACTCGCCTTTACTCGGTGATTATGTTGTTCTTGGAAATCTACGCCTCCATCTCTGTCATCAGAACCCATTCCAGAACCTCTCTCGACCTCCATGGTACTCTCGCCGGAACAGACTGCTCTGGTCAACATCATGGTCAACAGGAAAATCCGGATCACAGTCTCTAGGGGCAAGTCCATCTTATTGGAGGAAATGGAGAAGAATGAGAAGGGGGAAAGAAACAATTGAGGGAGATGGGATGGGAAGTGGAGAAAAACAATAAAAGGGAACAGGGAATCGACAACTGCCAATGATCTTATTATTCTCAATGCTCAGGTGCCGTCTCAGTCCTCCTGAAACAGACACTCCAGTGATACAACTTCCTCTACCGTCTGTTCCTTATCACGGGACCTCTCTGGATCAGCAACCTTCTTACAATGGGACGAATGAACCCAAGTCTCTCTCTCGGCAACCTTCAATGCTGTCGTGCTAATCAATAAGACTTGGTACGGTCCTTCCCATCTGTCAATAAGACAACCTGAGCGTAGAAAATTCCGTATCATTACATAATCCCCAGGTTCAATGTCATGACAATTACTATCTGGCAGATCAGGAATCACTAACTTCAAATTATCATTCTGATTCCTTAGCTGTTTACTCATCTTAACCAAATACTTTACAGTCACTTCATTGTTACACTTCAAATCATCCTGAGGGTTAATCATGACATGCGGTTGTCGACCAAACAGAATTTCAAAAGGGGACAGATTAAGAGGGGACCTGGGAGTGGTTCTGATGCTGTATAATACAATGGGCAAAGCTTCTGGCCATGTCAATCCTGTTTCTGCCATAACTTTGCTCAATTTATTTAATAGTGCTGTTCACTCTTTCTACCTTCGCACTCGCCTGGGGCGGTACGGAGTGTGCAGCTTACTATCAATTCCCATCAACTTACACATTCCTTGAAAGACATCACCTGTAAAATGGGTACCCCTATCACTTTCAATTATTCTAGGGATACCGTATCTACACACAAATTCCTGTACAATTTTCTTAGCAGTAAACATTGCGGTATTTGTGGCCGCAGGAAATGCTTCGACCCAATTTGAAAACACATCTATACAAACTAGTACATACTTCAAATTTCGACAAGGGGGTAATTGTATGAAATCAATCTGTATTACCTGAAAAGGGCCGCCTGTAGGTGGGATATGAGATGGTTCTGTTGGTATTGCCTTTCCGATATTCTTCCTCAAGCAGGTGAGGCATGACATTGCTCTCTTTCCCGCATGGGAAGAAAATCCTGGGGCGCACCAATATGCTCTTACCAACTTGCACATCCCTTCCTTGCCTAGATGAGTCAGCCCATGTGCTGCTTCAGCCAAACTTGGAAGGTATGCTCTGGGTGCCACTGGTTTACCCTGTCCATCTGTCCAGAGTCCTGAGGACTCCTGGCCATATCCCTTTGCCCTCCAAACTGCCTTTTCCTGTGTGGAACACAAATTTTGCATTTCACACAATTTCTGTGTGTTGACGGTATTGAATACCATCAGTTGTGTGGTGTCTATCTGTCTGGGGGTACCAGCTGCTAACTTAGCAGCTTCGTCTGCTCGGCTGTTACCAAGTGATACTGGGTCTTGACTATATGTATGTGCTTTACACTTGATAACAGCCACTCTGTCGGGTTCCTGTATCGCTGTTAGAAGCCTCTTGATGTGAGCTGCATGCGCTACCGGTGTACCAGCTGCCGTCATGAAATTTCTGAGGCGCCATAGGGCTCCGAAATCATGGACTACCCCGAAGGCGTATCTAGAATCGGTGTAGATATTGGCTGACTTGCCCTTAGCCAATTCACATGCTCTGGTTAGGGCAACCAGTTCAGCAACCTGGGCTGAGTGAGGTGGGCCTAGCGGTTCTGCTTCTATGGTGCCTTGGTCATCTACGACTGCGTATCCAGTACACAAGTCTCCCGAGTCCGTCTGTCTGTGACAACTACCGTCAGTTTAGAAAGTAAGATCTACATCTTCCAGTGGGTTGTCACTGATGTCAGGCCTTGCCGTGAAATTTTGGGTCAAATACTCCATACAATCATGCATGTCATATCCTGTATTAAATCCTCCTTCCCCATCACTCTCATCCTCCACCCTTTGTGCCTGTCCAGGCACACCTGGGAGATACGTTGCAGGATTTAATGCACTGCATCTCTTTATGGTGATGTTTACGGGGGCCATTAATGCCAATTCCCATCTTGTAAACCGTGCTGATGAGACGTGCCTGGTTTGGGCAGAATTCAGCAAGGCTGACACTGCATGCGGTGTATGGATTGTGAGGTTGTGTCCTAGCACTACATCTTCGCTTTTTGTAACTAGCAATGCTATTGCTGCAACACTTCGCAAGCATGTGGGGAGGGATTGCGCTACCGTATCTAGCTGAGCGCTGTAGTATGCTACCGGCCTGCTGGCATCACCGTGCTTTTGGGTTAGGACGCCTGCCGCGCAACCAGCACTTTCTGTTCCGTACAGCTCAAAGGGTTTCCCATAGTCTGGCATACCTAATGCTGGTGCCTGCGTTAGGCACTGTTTAAGTCTCTCAAATGCCATCTCGGATTCGTCTGTATGCGAAATCCAATCAGGTTTGTTTGATGAGACCATCTCCTGCAAAGGTAATGCTAGAATGGAAAAACCTGGGATCCAGTTACGGCAATACCCACACATTCCTAGAAATGTTCTGATCTGTTGCTGGGTTTGTGGCAGAGTCATGTCTCGAATTGCTGGAATTCTATCAGCGGTCAGGTGTCTCAGTCCTTGTGTCAGACGGTGTCCCAGATATTTTACTTTAGTCTGGCATAATTGCAACTTGTCTTTGGAAACCTTGTGTCCTGTGTCTGAAAGATGAAACAGGAGCTGTTTCGTATCTTTCAGGGACGCTTCCAGTGAATCTGAACATAGTAGTAAATCATCCACATATTGGATCAATACTGATCCACTCTCTGGTTGGAAAGACTGTAAACAATCATGCAAAGCCTGTGAAAATATACTTGGGCTGTCTATGAAACCTTGTGGTAATCGAGTCCATGTGTATTGGACTCCTCTGTATGTGAATGCAAACAAATATTGGCTGTCAGGGTGCAGAGGTACCGAGAAGAAGGCGGAGCAGAGGTCAATAACAGTGAAAAATTTCGCAGTGGGAGGGATTTGCATTAGGATGACAGCTGGATTTGGCACTACGGGGAACTGACTCTCAACTATTTTATTAATCCCCCTTAGATCCTGCACTAGCCTGTAACCCCTCCCCTCACTCTTTTTCACAGGGAAGATGGGACTATTGGCAGTGCTGGATGTTCTTACCAGAATGTCCTGTTGTAGCAAGCGCTCTATTACGGGGTATACTCCTAACTCCACCTCTGGCTTCAGAGGGTATTGTGGGATTTTTGGAGCTATCCTACCATCTTTTACTTGCACAACTACTGGAACTACGTTTGCCATTAATACAGTGTCTTGTCCATCTTTAGTCCAAAGTGACTCTGGTATTTGGGATGTCATTTCTTCTACCTGGGATGAACTCCTATTTATCATAACGGTCTGTGACATTAATTTTGATGGGGAGTCTAGCATGTCTCGTACTTCCTGAGCGTGATTCTCAGGTATGTCTAAGAATACACCTTCAGGAGTACAATAAATGACGCACCCCATTTTACACAATAAATCTCTTCCCAGGAGATTAGTCGGTGCCGATGCAGCCAGCAAAAAGGAATGCTTGGTATGCAAGGGCCCTATTGTAATCTCTGCTGGTTTGCTAACAGGGTAGTGCTGTACTACTCCCGTTACTCCCATGGCTGGAATTGTTTTACCAGTGGTTCTCATGCCCACTGTCGAATTTATCACTGATTTGGCCGCCCCCGTATCTACAAGGAAATTTAATGATTTACCAGCTACATCAATTGTGATCTCGGGTTCACTTCCAAGACTTGCAATCAATTTCACTGGCTGCAGATTACAGGTGTGGCCACACCCCTATTGGGTATGGTGACCTCCCTGAATCGCGCTGGCAGCAATTACTTGTGGTGGGGGTAAATGGGAACTATCAGAGATTTGCCAGTCTCTTCTTGGGGGATACCTTTTTGTTTCCCCTGCATGTGGCTCATAACTCCGCCCTTTCGGTCCTTGATCCCAGTGTCTCGTATCAGGTCGTTGTCTATAGGGTTGATATGAATTTTGTATTGGTCTTACTTTACAATCACGTGACATGTGTCCCTCTCTGTGACAACTATAACATTTTATACCTCTTGACTTACCCACAGGGGTCACAGTTCTGGGCTGAGGTGGCCGGGTAGTGAGGGCCTGTATGCTCACAGCCATTAACTTATCACTCTGTGACTCCCTGTGTCTGATGATATTCCGATCATGCCCAGCAGCAGCCTCTCCCAATGCATCCACCGACATACCTCTCCAATCAGGCCTAGTGGTTTGTATTCTATTCCTTAAAACCTCTTTTAGACCGTCCATCAATACTGAAACAGCTACTTCCCTGTGGTGTACATTTGTTTTAATGTCATCTATACCAGTGTACCTAGCCATATCCTGCAGAGCCCGGTGAAAATACTCTGATGTGGATTCACCTTCTTTTTGTTTTATTGTAAAGATTTTATTCCACTTTACAACTGCAGGAAAATATACTCCTAACTGTAAGTTGATTCTCTTTACATTATCCTGATTATACTCATCTGTTAGTGGTACTTCCTCATCTAACTTGCAATCAGCAATAAACTTTAACGGATCAACACTGGGGGGTAAACATGCCCTCAAAACTGTCCTCCAATCTTTGTTATTTGGCTCTGCAGAATTTCCTAGCTCTCTAATATACTTTTGACATGCAGCTAAGTCTTTTCTAGGATCAGGGAATTCAGACATCATTGACCTTAATTCCGTTCGTGAAAAGGGACAGTGCATGGCGATGTTTCTGATAGAGGTTGCCCCTGAAGTATCAGTCTTCCCATTTGGCACTGCTATTACCCTAACGGGATTAAGTCTAATAACATCTGTCTGTGTAGATTCTACAATACTTGGTGAAATGGTTTCAGCGTAGTGCATGGTGCCGTACTTACCAGTCGATACGACCTCACCTGTCCCTCCGCTAGGGGCCTTTGATGCTAATCTTACGGGTTGAGTCGTGCCTACTGCTGTTTCTGATATGGTGGCTGCTAGGGAGAGTGCTGATATTGTTGTGGGCTCATCCTCTTGGTCACAATCCTGGGGAAAGTTCAAAACAGGGTACAACTTGCACGGATTAGTGTTAGCATTAATTACTTTGGTTTCATTATCCTTAACTTCTACACATTTAACATGACCCTGAGTGCCATTCTCTGCAACCAATTTCTCTCCAGGTATGTATGGTGGTGGGGGAGCAGTGGCTATCAGTTTCCTAATAGGGTTAGATCCAGTAGCTTGTGCCAACCCCCTTTGTATTTCACCTTCCTGTTGCCACAATGTTAAATAATCATAATGTCTAATACGCCTTTTTGAAGATTTAATCAGGCACACTCTTCTCCTTAAATTTTGTAACACTTCTGGGTTAAAACTACCTACCCGGGGAAACTTTTCCCCGTCATGCACAGTCATCCTTTCCCATTCATTGCACAACATTTCTGTGTGATGACCATATTTCTCACACATGATATACCTTGCCGACCCGATTGGTCGGTTTACCAAATCAACCTGAACCTGGGTTGATCGCCCCTTACCTGAACAAGTGGCCCCCATCTCTGCAGGCGTTGCTTTCACTACCTTTGACTTCCAATCAGGGTCTCCGGCAACCCTCACAGAAAACCAAAATGTTCGGGGTAAGGCTGCGGTGGGGGTTTTGCTCCGAAGTCCGCCCACTTAACTCCCGTCCACGCTGGCCAATACGGCGACCAAAGTTCCCAGAGGTTCCGTACCCAGCCTAGGGCACCTAAGTACGTCTACTTGCTCGGGCGTGTGGGAGTGTCTTACCCTCCCCAGCAAGTATCAGTCGCTGGAATGTCCCTGAGTGATCAGGCTACTTCCCTTAAAATAAAAAAAATTACACAAATCACGTTAACAATGTGCAAGTAGCGTTCTTCTGAATTCAAGACACGCTAATGCACACAATCACATGCGGTACAATCGTATCTGCACACAAGCAACTAATCTTATGTGCGGAACGATCAGTGGAATCGAAAATTTCGGCTGCGAATTCCTTCAGCAATGAGCTTCTTTGGCCTATATGGGTCTAGCACCAACCCTCTTCGGTTGTGCTTCTCTACTTCTAGTCTGCTGTACCTGAACCTCCTGTTCTGTGACCTCCTGTTCTGTGACCTCCTGATCTGTAACCTCCTGGTCTGTGACCTCCTGGTCTGTTATGTACAGCAGACTCTACTGCTCATAAATGTGTCGAGACTAACAAGGGACGCCTCCCAAGCCACCCCACGCTATCACTCTTGCTGGTGTACCTCTTTCTACTGGCCTATGGTTCCCACTTCCGTAATAACAGAGAAATCTTATATATACACACACTCTTACCACATGTACACTTTAATTTTTATTTCTGCGCAGAAATCCTTTCATTCGGTATTAGCTTAACCCAGAAGAATTGCAACAGAGAAAGTCTTTTCCTTTTAACTTTTAAACTTTTGGATTTGAGATAGATTTGTGTTATTTTCGCGTTACTTTCTTATCGCTTACTAAACAATACTATCGTGCGGTTTGTATCATGTGGGCGTATCCGTACGCTCCGTTGCGTAATACACGCTCCGTGCGTCGACCCTTGCTGCATACGCCCTGCCCTTGTAAGGACACGTGTACACAGACCAAGTACGTCCACAGTTACACACTACACGTTTATCAATGTGAATGATCTTTAACAGTAATCCTTCACTGACCACAACTCAAATCTCCCTTGTATTCTAGGCGAGATTGTGTAAGTGCCTTTTACAATTATTCCCTTAAATATTACTTTTAACTATTAATAACAACAAATGTCTCAACACGTTTATCACTAGTATGTGGCAATCAGGAGAATGAGGCACGAAAACAATACTAAACAAGAAATACAGATGTGTATGCTTATTGCTTACGTTCGCAAAACAGAAACTAAACAGGTTTTAAAAGACAATAACGTACTGTTCCTACCTTCCGGTTCTGGATTCCTTCAGCACTCCTTACTAAGCGAAGCAGACGCTTATCTGGTCAGCACTACGAGGAATATTACCTCCCGCCTTTTGCTGATCGATAATGTCTGCTGAAATTACCTAGTGCAGATATGTGAAGAGCGGGCGAGTCCCCAATTGACAATGACTATTCTATACCTTGTATAAAACACGCTAAAAGGTTAAAGAACACAGTACGCAATTGGCGTATGGAATACCGTAAGAGTACGCACGTAGCGTAACGAACGCTTAGCCGTGGATGAGACGCACGAGCGGCACGTTCGCTCACGGCTTAGAGCGTAAAGGCAAGCACGCTATAGGCTGCCGACTAACGTAATGATACGCTATCAGCGTAGCGGACGCTCGGGACCACGAGGAGATCACAAGTGGCGCTGACGCTCACAGTGTTAAACCTTTATAACTATACCATATACAATGTACTTATGCTGTAAACCCTTGTGCAGTGATAAGATGTAAATGCAACACAGTGTAACCTTGTTAGTTTAAAAGATGTATGAGCGTATGTGACGCTCTGAGAACCCTTTAGCAATATAATAAACACTCTAATACCGGTCTAAGGTCACAACACCTTTAAGGAAGAGAATGAACGTTCAATTGCAAAAGAATAATACAATACAAGTTATACACTACCAAGATAACATAAAATACCTAACCAGATAACTACACATAAAATACAATACAGATACAATTACATTTAAAGGGGGGGAAGGAGAGAGAGAGAATGGTTTATAACATTAAATAAGAGACAATATGGTTGCAGAGAACTTACGCACCAGGGGAAACAATCGCAAGCGCCTTTCTGGATATCCAGCTCCCGATTATCAGCAATGAGAACCGTTGAAGAGAGTAGAGAGCTGGCCCAGATCGGCTTGTCCTTTTATACACTACACACAATACAGTACAATGGTCCCTACATTCTTATTGTTCATTGGACACAGGAATTTGTCTTCGCATTATAACAAAAGGTCATAGGTTGGTTCATACAGGTGGGCTGTGACTATTCCTAACTGCTCAGGTGGGTGGGAAACTGGTTTTCCCGCCGCATGGGTAATAAAGTGCAAATATAGTAAATGTCCATAAACTTCTTATGTCCATAACTATACGCACGAGCGATTAATCCGCTTCAAACCAACACCGGAATATTGCTAATTATATTCTCTTCCGATGGATACTAAACACCACTGTGTAACCCCTGTCTGACCCTTCGTATCATACAAAGAGGGATCTCTTTGTCTCTGAACATACTACATTAACTAAACTTTCAGATTCTATCAAAGGGACCATAATCTACAAAATACATTATATGACTAAAATATGTTACGATTGAGTCGCCCGCTAGACGCACACAAACTCTACCGTAAATGCGCATACCGTGCGCCTGCGGGTGCACGCAACTGAGAGTATGCGCACGCACGGGAGGGCTCATGCACACGCAGCAGGCACTCGCATGAGGTGCATATATGGCAGTGTGCAGCGTGATATTTTTCTGACTTTGACAGTATATATATATATATATATATATACACTGTATATTATAATCCTTCAATCTGCTTGGTTCTAATCAAAATAAATTTAGATTCCAATATAACAACAGCATCTCTTCTCATCTCCACCAGAATCAAACTAGAAAAAAATGCAAATCTGACAACACAAGAAATCAGAAATCATCCAAACAAATATAGGTATGCTACACTATAAATGCACTTTCATAATGTCATATATACTGTACAGTATATATGTATCTAGCGTCATCTAGGCTATTATTAGAAGATGACAATTCCCTGCTCAAAAAATAATAGTGAAAAGTCAATGCATTCAATTCATATAAAAATATAAAAAGTAAATGTTTTCTGGGTTTCTGTATCCCAAACAGGAGATCTTTCCCCCCCCCCCCCTACCCTTAATTGGCTATTGGTCAAATTTCCATGGAATCCAAAAAATATAAATAATGTTTCATAATATAACTCTAAAGCTTGTGAATAGTGCATGGAAAAAAACATTTTCTTACCACCAGTCTCACAGTGTTCACTAAACACATTATCATGTGATAACATAAACTGTACCAAAAATCCACTTAAAAGACAACTTTATGCAACTTAATGAAATATTCTGCCCAGTTACATATATGTGTAAACAATGCAATATTATTGAGGGCCCAATGCAATATTATCTGTTGCCTTACAGGTTCATCCAGTATTCAGAGGAAAGATGGAATATTTCTCATACTGAGGCAGCAGGACCTCCTCCTTTCACCAGTCTTCAATATGTCAAGTATATTGCTTTCAGCCTGTGGTAGTGACTATCATGCACTGTTCACTAGTTTTATATAGTTTCATTATGATATAAATGCTAATTATTTCTATGAAGCTGATAAAAAAGGTTTAGGAGTACAATGATTTAAAATTATTTTTTATATTTATTCTGTGTTCCAAAAGATGTATTCTGAATGCATTGTAGAGTTTAATACAAATTCTACATTTATTTTAACAATTAACAAGCTTTTTTATATGACAAGTGTAGTAATATCAGAATTAAATTCCATGCTTTTATGAAAAATGAAATTACCAGTTAAACAAGAAGCTTTTCCATACGTAAAGCAGAAAGCAAAGAGAGTTTATGTAATACTTCAACTGTTTTTGATGTTTTATTTCTAAAATGGAAAGGAGCCAAAAGCAATGGTTGGTTTATCAGAAAATGTTATTAAAGAGTTGGATCCAATTTCAAAATCATTATATATTGATGATATCCTTAATTTCCTTAAAACATCTAACATTTTAAAGATTTAACATTATTTCTTATATTTAAAAGTCTTTTTTTTATAATAGAAATAATCTTTATTTTGGGATTTGATAAAAGTTTCTTATAAAAAAAGCACTTTCTCTAGACTTTTACAATATTTCCGGCTTGTTTTTCAAAACTTTATTTGGTTGAACAGTTTAATTTCATCTTATATTGTGTGGCCCTCATGAAATATTCCTAAACTCTGCTTTATAGTGATTGCTTTTAAGTGTTAATAGTTGTTGCAATCCTTATTCTTTTATATGTTTCTTTAATACTTGTATCTGTTTTTGAAATAAGTGCTAGTGAAGGTGATAATAAATGTGGTAAATTACAGTATGTGACAAATTTTTCATTTTAAAAACAGATCATTCTTACTTTATCTCTAAAATATTGAACACCTCAAAAAGAGTAATGTGCAGTTTGGGCAAACAGTGTATTTGGTGCCCATAGCTGTGCTAAGAATCTTAAGAAAATAATTGTGATTATATTAAAATTAGTTGGGTAAAAGAATAAAAGCAATATAACTCAAATTTAACTCATGCTGGCATTCTGAAAAGTATGTCAATATTGTTTTACTAATTATGACACATTTCCACAACAACCACCACCAGTACTTTAAATTTCTTTATAGCACATATGTCATGACTTTTAGTTGAGATATCTCTTACCAGCATTTTAAGTTGTCAAGAGCAGTTATGGAAAAAGGATGTTCTATAAAGTCCCATTGGTGAGATGTGTTTCCAAAAAATTTAAAGCAGTCTTAATGGAAATTATATTACCCTTTTTATATTTATTTTTGAAAGGGGTGGGTGGGTTCTCTATTTATATATTTAGCTTTATGGTAATTTCCAAAGAACAAGTAATTTTAAACTGATTAAATGGCCAACCCTATGACTTGTTTTAGTTGTTTGGGAACTACTGTAATAGACTAGCCTTATTTATGTACATTGTCTTGTGGAAAAGGGCTATTCATACTTGTACTCAGGAGGAGACAACTACAAATTAAGAAAATCAGCTGTTAGAGAAGTAATGGTGGTGTAATAGTAAAAAGAGGCTTTAAATACACTAAAGTTTATTTACTTCAATTTTCCACTACTTCCACTTAAGCCATAATATGGAAACAGGAAGTACCTTACATGTTTCAGCTACGTGATTTAAAATGTCTATATGAAACAGTAAACACAATACATCATAATATTTACACTCCTAATATTCCTACACTTCTAATATTCACATCAGGGATGTGAATATTAGCCTTTAAATAATGGGCAACCTAACATGAACTCCTGCAGTTCACTTCTGCATTCATTGGAAGTGACACATCATCATCTTGGTGCTGTTAGTCTAAAAAGTCAGCATGTCTGCAAGTGAGGATGGGCCATGGCCCAACATTCCATTCTATGAATGATGCAAATCACTTTTTATTCCACCTAGTGGATTAATGATTGGAAATAAGTCAGTAGCTGGTCTCAGTACATCTGCACAATGAATATTACAAGTTTTACATGAACACTATAAAATAAATGTCCATGTTTCAACTGTACTGAGACAAGCATTAAATCATTTTGTAGAAAATTAATTGTCAACACTTTTGAGCACTACTTTATTTTACAAGGTCTATTTAATACATATTTTGGGTACAAGAACACTAGATCATGAGTTTTTATCTTATTTTTAATGTTTTTACATTAGTTTTGAAAGGGGAATTGTGTTTTTAATATTTGTGAATAAATTCAGTATGTGAAACAATTCTATACCATTGTGCTCTCTTTTGCTTTACCTTTAATATACCCACCTGATTGTTTGGAGAGGAATTATTTGCAAGGGTAGAGATCTGATAAAATGATATTATTAATGCTAAATTTAAGTGATTTGATAGTAAGAACTTTATTATAAGGGACCAGAGTGGTAATGGACCAATTACTCCCCCCCCCCCCTACAAAAGCCTACAGTAAAACAGTTTTCTATTTGGGGTGTTTTAACTGAATGTGTTATGCTAAGTTTTGTTACATTTTCATTGCATGACATACCAAAGACGATGTCTCATCATCAATACTTCTAGGATAATAAAATTTATTTCTTCTATTGCCATTATCATAAGGAACCAGAGGGGTAATGGAAATTACACCTACATGGACTATCCCCCCACACACATCCCTCCCCCCACAAGAGCCTACAGTATAATAGTTTTCTATTTGAGGTGTTTTAACTAAATGTGTTATGCTATGGCTTGTTTTATTTTCATACCAAAGATGATGTCTCATCATCAATATTTTAGGATAAGATATTTTATTTCTTCTATTGCCATTGTTTTAGTGCCCATAGAATCACCTTAATTTATATTTTAATGAAAGGTATGGTGGACTTGAATAATTAGAAGTTTATCTAATAAAATAATGTAAAATATTACCATGCTAACAAAGCATACTTAGTATTGAAGTGGAAATATAGAAGTAGCAATATGGAAAATGGAATTAATGGGAATTTGGTAGTATTTTAACTAAAATAGTAGATGTGGCGGTATAGCATGTCTCCAAACCCATGTCTGCATTTCTAATTATACATACTGTACATACATTGTCACTGCCAATTATTGTAAATTGTCCTGATATCTCCACATATATAGCCTCCAAACTATCATCTCCCCTGGTATCCCCCCAGCACAATAAAAATTACCTGTAACAATACCTGAACCTATCTGGTAATAGGATTTCAGAGAAATTGGTCATATGCATTTGCAAAGACATGTTTAGCTGATGGCCGCATCAAGGCTTCTCCAATATCAGTAGTCCTAACATTACATAATGGCAGCACCCACATGGGGCCATGTGATTTGTCTACAGTAAGGCTTCATGATAAAGGCTCATACTAAACTGCATCCAGAAAGGAGGCTAGCTTACCTGGGAGCAACTCTCAGGATCTCCCATTAGCACTACAAGAAACAGCTTGCCTTCCAAATGCTGCTCCCATTCAATGCCTTCTCACATATGCAGACAAACAGTGGTAGCTGCTCAATCGTTCCTGGAGATTATTATATATCATGAGGCCTTACTGTAGACAAATCACATGGCCCTATATAAGCACTGCCATTATGTAGTGTTAGGACTGCTGATATCGGAGAAGCCTTGACACGGTCAGCAGCTAAACATGTCTTTGCAAACGCATGTGACCAATTTCTCTGAATTTTATTATTAGATAGGTTCCTGGCGTGCGCAGCACATTTTATTAGGGGGTGCACCGCTGGAGGGGTGTGTCTAGTACCGCCTTTTGGGCGTGTCTAGCAACATCTATTGATGGTCAATGCATATAAAATATCCACTCTTGTACCAATCCTAATAAAGCAGATACATTGTCAGATGTTGTGGTGTGCACCAAACAAACACCCCTGAAGGCACTCACTGCAATTACACTGCTCCTCCTCAGCCTGATCTGGCTCCCCCTCTCTTTCCCCTGCAAGCTTCAGCAGCTTACTTACAAGTCAGTCACTCACTGAAACTGACAGTCGCAGACTAGTACTGCTGCTGCTGGAAAAACGAGTGACGTATCAATGTTGCTGCCGACCGCCTGCCAGTATTGAATGTCTTCCTAAGAGAAACGCTGTCTGCATGCTGATCCTCATCAGTGGCTAGCGTTGGCATAGCATAGAAGGAGAGAGGTGTATATGTGGCTGGTGTGACGGGTGGGCGTGCGAGCTGCATGATGTCATTACGTCACATCACGCTGTTTTTGTACATAGAGGTGGAGCCAGGAGTTTGAAAGCCGGTGGCAGTGGCACCCTTGATTAACTCAGGTGTCCGGTCAGTAATGCAGTCCTGACAGGGTGCAACGCAGAGGGGACAGTAATCAGCCTGCTCGGCAATCGCTGCATCAGGCATGTGAGATCGGGGTGCCAGACATTAGGGGGTGCCTGTGCGCACCAGGCACCCCCCCTGCGCACACCTATGGATAGGTTCAGGTATTGTTACAGGTAATTTTTAGTGTGCTGGCGGGATACCAGGGAGGGGAGAAGCATTCCCCCCATCTCTGTCTGCTGATTAGATCATTCTCAGATATATAAAGAAATTCAGTTAGAAATTATGGATCTTATTCCATATTTGCTGTAATCTGTTGACTGCATTATCAGATCCCCATCTTACTTCATAGCTTAATAAGTATACTTGGTCTGTGGCACCCCACATTTTGTTCATATTGACAATGGAACTTGTAATGTAGTGTTCTGGCCAATATGAGGCTTTGTTTAAAATATTAAATAAGGTCTCACAAAATTGCAGCTATGCCCCAAACATGGTGTGACCTACCCGCTACAGCATTAGGCCACTGCTTTGTTTAACATTATTTAAACAGGTGGCCAGTCATGCCTGACCTTCTACTTCCTTCTTCAGCTACAAGTTCAGAATTTTAAACCTCTTCTTGCTATATTTTGATCACTTCTTAAAAGATTTGCACTTAGCTTTTCTGTTGCAACCCCAATGGTAACAGAGGTCTAAAGATCAGATCCTACAGCAAATAATGTAGATAAAAACCATGAAAGGCCAAAATTAGGTGGGAGGGGACATATAACAGACAATCAAATAAAGAACAAAGTTGAACTAAAAAGCACAGAATCAGAAGGATACATTTTCAAATACATGACCAAACTCAACATACGTCATTATGAGAAATATATTTTAGCAGGTAAAATATAAGGCTATACTAGGAGAGAATAAGCTTAGTATTAGTGTGAAGCACTTTAATTAAAGTAATAGATGATCTAAAGCATAAAAATGTAAAGGTATATAATCCTATAGTACCACATTAACTAGAACAAAATTCAACATGGTATTTTGCACACATTGGTGTCCCAACTGTCCAAGTATTATATGTAGAAATCTACCAATTCAGCTATATTAAACTTTTACTGCTACAAAAACTTTCCTTTAGCATAATACCTTCACCTGGAATCTTCCAAACCTTTAACAAACAATGTTTTGGAAAGTATTGTTATCATGGTGTCCACAAGCATGGATCGAGTTACTGGCCACTGTGTAAAGCATGGATAAACATATGCTCTCAAGCAGGGAATCAAAGACAGAGCCATATGGACAGACGTCATCATTAGTGTTTGTGAAACAGAATATGTGCAGATTAACTGATAGGTTTGTTGCCGTGAGAGAAAGATACTAACATTATACTGTATAACAAGTCACTCTGTAGTCATATTAGTCGAATTGTCTTTGTTACAGTCAATGAGTAGCACATTTTTGGGGTTTATAGTTTTTTTTACTGTTCCCTTCTCATTTATAACTTGCACTGATGGTTTTTTAACATAGTGTTATGAGAACTCATGAGAGAATAACACAAACCCATTTATTTAGAGGAAAACATACAAATTGATTCTGCACAAAAAACCTACAGTATATACGTATACTTTGTTAAGAACATTTTAAACTTGTGCCACCTTACAACTGGAGAGGTCTCACAGAGGATGGAATGGCAATCAAAAACAGTTTCCATAAAGTAAGGACATGCTCATGTAGAGTAACTACAACCCCAAGGTGACACAGATATGACACAGATACTGCATGCAGTACAGTACCTGTCAGAAGTCAGATTAATTGCCTGAGCAGTGGTGAGGCAAATACACATACAGTAGTTGAATATGGCTGTTGTCCTTTTTTAAATGTATTTGTTCATGAGAAGGAAAACTACAAACTGTTGTTAATATATATATATATATATATATATAATATATATATATATAAATATAGGTACAAAAGGTCGCACTCACATCTTCATAGTAAACAACAGCTGGGGTGTCGACTCAAATACCAAGGTATTGTAATTGTGGAAAATAATTTAGAGGAGGCACTCTCCAGACTTTTCAAAGTGTAAAAGTGTTCATTTATTTATAGTATACTTTACATGATAAGAATGTCCTCAAGCGTTTTCGGCCCAAGTTGGGCCTTCGAATTAGAAAAAGAAAGGGAGTCTCGCACAAACATATATGTGTACTGTATCAATAATTTTAGTTAGTCACAGACAGTCCTTTTCCACAAATATCAATCTAATTGTGTTTCATTTTGTTATATGGAAGGTGCTCCTGGGAATAAGTTATGAACATATAGAAACCAAGAAGAAGAAAGTATTCCCTATTATGGGCACACTCGGACTGAGTGACAATAATCTTAAAGTCAAATATCACTGGTGATATTTGACCACTAATTTTAAAATATAACTTTTATTAATTAACCTGCAAAAATATTGTGCAAGTGAAAAAAGTGAAAAAATAAACAATGTGAAATAAAAAATACATCCTGCCAACATATTTCTATCACATTACTCCTGATAACAGAAATAAGCTGAGATATGAGCTAGAAGGATACCATATTACTGGCGTCATCTGACTTACACCGAACACATGTGTTAAAAAGTATATTGTTACCATAAAGTGCCCATTACGAGATACAGTAGAAGGGCACCATACTATGAGTGTTCTTAGGGATACACTTAATATATACGCCAAAGAGCATGTTGCTATCATACAGTGTATATTAAACTGATTGGGTGTTCCTAATTTATATCATAGTAGAAGAAGAAAATTACATCAAAAGTTCCCATGATTCAATTTACATGAAGACTATAAAGGACTGCCCTGTGAGACAGACATTCACGATAAATAAGACACAATGATGTGTATATAATAGGACATAATACTGATTGAACAACAAGATTTGTTTTCTTTGAAGAAAGTGATACGCACACTGCTAGGATTGATAGAGACTGTTAAAAGATAACTCAGTCAGTCTGTAACAGTGTAACTAGTCATCTCACAGAGTCATACCCATAGGAAACAATTGTTTCCATTAGGACACTAGAATATTGCAACATATATGGATACATTCTGCACTTGGGAGAATGAGAAATTAACAGGTTGCAGTGACTGAATTTTTATTTCACATTGTTTATTTTTTCATTTTTTTCACTTGCACAATATTTTCGCAGATGTTTTAGGTTAATTAATAAAAGTTATATTTTAAAATTAGTGGTCAAATATCACCAATGATATTTGACATTAAGATTATTGTCACTCAGTCCAAGTTGGGCCTTCCTCAGGAGCCACTACACAGAAACAGCAAATTCAAGCAAAGTAGAACAGGGATCCAGACATCCAGCAGTAATGATGGTCCTGTCTCACTGGCTCTATATACACCGCACCAATCAAAATTGGCACCAAAACAACCATGACATCATCAATTGGCGACAGATAGTCTCAGCTTATCTGTTGCCTATACCAACCATCACCAACATTTAAATAAACCTATGAACCAGTTGAGTCTCAAATGCACAGCACACATCATACCCACATGTAAAAAAGAGGCTAGATACAGCACAGCCACCATACCTATGAGCGCTACACCTCCGCGCGGACCACTTCCGGTCCATGGAATGCATGCGTCACCCATCCGGAAGTGGGAACACGTTAGGTGAAACACCAACAGGAAGTTCAGTGCCAGTAGTCCTCTTACACTAAACACATCAGTGTAGAGTCTGACCGATGCACCAGATATTTTGTATTATATTTTTTGTATTGTCTTCTCTTTTTTTGTGTATATATAATTATATATGTGTTTGTCTAGTTTGTTTTTTAAGGTTTATTGATGTGGTTTTTGAGGTGCATGTGATGGAAGATGACCCTCCCCTTTTTGTTTTTTGTCTAATCCTGTTGCACTATCTTTGAGACATGAGTAATTAATGGAGTGTACTGTGTCATCGTTCCATCATTGCACACCAAAAATCCTAACACTTGTTTGGATATATTGTGGGGAATGTTGTTTTACTGTGCTAATTGGCTCTTTCACCCTCTGTTGCAGTCTACATGCACGGCACTGTCCGTGTTTTAATATATTTATTTTTCACCTCTGTGGCTTTACTGTAAGAAGGGGAGATGCAGCGCGGCCCGAGGATACTTAATTTATGTGCGGTCAAGCAAATATCACGCGTTGATTAGTGGAGTGAGATGTGTTTAGTGCAAGAGGACTGCTGGCACTGAACTTCCTGTTGGTGTTTCACCTAGCGCGTTCCCACTTCCGGATGGGTGACACGTGCGTTCCATGGACCGGAAGTGGTCCGCGCGGAGGTGTAGCGCTCGTAGGTATGGGGGCTGTGCTGTATCTAGCCTCTTTTTTACATGAATTTGCTGTTGCTGTGTAGTGCCTCCTCAGGAAGGCCCAGCTTGGGCCGAAAGCACTTGAGGACAATCCTTGTCACTATGCTTATCATGTAAAGCATACTATAAATAAATGTATGAACACTTTTGCACTTTGAAAAGTCTGGAGAGTGCCCCCTCTAAATTATTTTATATATATATGTTTCCAAATAGACAGCACTCCCAGTAAATACAACATAAGTGGTGCCTTCCATTAGGGTCCTGTGCAGGGAACTCCAACTATAGCATAAATACGGCGGCACTCCAATAAATCACGCTGACACCGGCAAGTGCTTCAATGTTTCGAGGGTTTATTCCCTCGTCATCAGGATAAAATACAATACACAAACTTACGTCTTAAATCCCCTCACCACACCGCGTGCAAGGCGCCTGGATCCGGAAATTGGTAGGCGTCGCCCACATGAGACGTCATCCTACACTCCCCGTCTCCATGGCAGCCAAGGAACAATAACAAGAATACTGTGAAGTATAAAAAAGCGTCATAAAGTCACAGCAAAAGCGAGCAATCATATAATATGCATACATAATAATCATATAACATTTTAAGTCATAGTACTGAGCATTATTCTAAGCCGACATTACTGCAGATAAAAAAACAATCAGAAGCAAGATATTAATAATAAATCCTTCATAACAGTCGTACAATTATCACAAGAAGCAGTGTAGCCCCAAATTCTCATTGAGGCCTCTCGGTGACAGAGTACCCAACCTGTGAATCCATCTTGATTCACAGCGTAAAAGGGCTGATTATCTGTCACCTCCCCTAGGCCTAAGGGGAATGTGGTCTATAATCCTATATCTAAGAGCCGATAGATTATGACCAGCACTCATGAAATGCCTAGAAACCGGCTAATCACTATATCCCTTCTCAATAGCATTTCTAATTGATAGCCTATGTGTGGCAATCCGTTCCCGCAGTATCCTATCGGTTTTACCGACGTAGCTTAAGCCACATGGGCATGTGATCATATAAATAATATAATTAGTAGTACGTCACCCGATGTCTAATTAAGTATTTCTTGCCGCTATGTGGATGCATGAACGAATCGCCAGCAACCACAGAGCGACAAGTCGTGCAATTCAAGCACTTGTAACATCCATTCTTCCTGGCTAAGAACCGTTGTTGTACAGTATCATTTTTGCCCATAGTAATATCCGTTTTAACAACCCAATCGCGGATATTTTTACCCCTGGTGTAACAAGGCATCAGGGTTTTATCTTTTAGATTCAAATTCTTATCACTGCTTACAATAGGCCATACATTTTTAGCAATCTTGCTGATGTCACTGCTCCTTGCATTATAGTGATTAACCCAGGGGATGCGTGTAGCATCCACCTTCCTATCTCTTGATGCAAAGAGTTGGTCACGTGGTATGGCCAATGCCCTATTTTTTGATTGTGTCAACTTTCGTATATCATATCCTCGACTGACAAATTTTTCAATCTTATGGTCAATATTGGAAATGGCTGTATTGTGATCACTGCATATGCGTCTTGCACGTAGAAATTGAGAATAAGGAAGGCCATATTTTAAAGGTTTTGGGTGAAAACTTGCAGCATGAAGCAAAGTGTTACGATCAGTCGGTTTACTGTATAATTTTGTACTAATATGACCATCCTCCAGTTCCACTAACACATCCAGAAAATGCACTGATCTACTGTCTATGGAATGTGTAAATTTAATGGGGCTATGCGAGGTATTATGTGCAGAGATAAATGTATTGAACGCCTCCTCAGTACCTGTCCGTATCAAGAATAAATCGTCAATATACCTGGCATGAAATTTGATCTTATCACATATCTCAGGTCTATTGAAAAAAATGTCATATTCTGCCTTAAACATATATGCATTGGCGTATGATGGGGCCACATTGGATACCATCACACAGCCTGATGTCTGAAGATAGAACCTACCGTCATGTAGGAAATAGTTTTTTGTTAATATCATTTCTAAGAGTTCAGTGACTAGATCAATGCTAGGTCCCGTATATAATGGATTGGACTGAATTAAATCCCTAACAGCACATATACCTTCACCATTAGGGATAACAGTATACAGGTTAGAGACATCTATGCTGCATAAAAGACTATTAGCTGGTATGTTTTCCACAGCATATAATTTTTTCAAAAAGGAGGTGGTATCCTGCGTATACATAGGGTGACTCATAATGCATGGCTGCAAATGGCAATCAAGATATGTTGAAGTCGGTTGGAACAGTGACCCCCTGGCCGAGATGATAGGTCGTCCAGGTGGGTCACTGTACCCCTTATGAATCTTAGGGAGTGTATAGAGCAGGGGGACTACTGGCTTTTTACATAATAATGCTGCACTTAATTCAGTCGAAATCTCGCCATTGCCCACTGCCCTACACAAACACGCCTCCAACACATGACTGAAACTGTCAGTAGGATCTTGCAACAATAACCTGTAAACATCCACATTGGCAAGTTGACGCTCAATCTCACGTTTGTATGCATCAATCCCCTGTATAACTATAGCCCCACCTTTGTCAGTGGGGCGTATAGTTATATCCGTATATGAAGCCAAATCCTTCAAAGCCTTAAATTCACCATTTGACATATTACTATATGCATTATTACTTAACTTAGAGGCAATCACATCTTCCACATCATGACTCAACATCCTTGAGAATGTTTTAATAGAATTACTATTAGTCTGTGGGTCAAATGTTGATCTTTTCTGAAAACGTTGTACTGCCTGAGGTATGTCAACTACATTTTTAACAGGTATTTGTGATCTACTACCCTGAAAATGTTCGTGAAGTCTGAACTGCCTATTCAGGCGATATTTCTCCACTTCCCAATTGAAGCTATCAAAGCCCCTACTGGGTACAAATGACAAACCATTATTCAATACCTTAAGTTTAAGTTCAGATAATACACGGGTGGACAGATTAATTACTGTCTCTTGCGATGAGCTGTTGGTGGTCGCCCCGGTTTTCGTCCTCTTATTTTGCCCCCCTCTCCTCGTGAACTTCCTCTGCTGGCTATTTGGTTGCGTGTACTCACTCCTAAAAGGATCAAGGGACGTCTAGGGCCAAAGTCCGAATCACTTGTAGTTCCCCGTCCCTGAGAGGAGTCAGAGTCAGCATTAAAGTCCCGGGTCAGTTTATGCTGTCGTCGCTTGTTCTCTCTAGAACCACTCCCAACCCAATGGTAGACTTGGTTATGCTCATAGTCGGCAATCACTTTTGATAACTTCATTTTTTTAAACTGAATCAGGTTATGCTTATAAGTTACCAGTTGTTTCTCTAGTTTATCCAGCCAATTGGTGTTGGTATCCGAAATCAATGTGTATCGAATAGCGGTCTCAAACTCATTAATGGATTCCCTAGTAACAGTCAGCTCCCACCCCGCCTCCTCTATGACGAGGAGCATTAGATCGTAACTGCATTTATTTAGGACTGCTATCCATCTTTTACAGAAGGGCACGCTATGTCACCCGATGGTCGGGCAGTTCTTAACTAGAGATGAGCGGGTTCGGTTCCTCGGAATCCGAACCCGCCCGAACTTCATTTTCTTTTACACGGGGCCGAGCGACTCGGATCTTCCCGCCTTGCTCGGTTAACCCGAGCGCGCCCGAACGTCATCATCCCGCTGTCGGATTCTCGCGAGGCTCGGATTCTATCGCAAGACTCGGATTCTATATAAGGAGCCGCGCGTCGCCGCCATTTTCACACGTGCATTGAGATTCATAGGGAGAGGACGTGGCTGGCGTCCTCTCCGTTTATAGAGAAGAGAGTGAGACTAGAGTAGAGAGAGACACAGTAGTAATTTTGGGGAGCATTAGGAGGAGTACTACTACTTGCTGAAGTGATAGATAGAAAGTGTGACTGTATAATGTATATCTGACTTGTGGGGGAGACACTGACAGTGGGGAGCAGTTAGAGTCTGAGAGCAGGACTTAGGAGTACATATAACGTACAGTGCACACTTTTGCTGCCAGAGTGCCACACTGCCATTGTGACCACACTGACCACCAGTATAATATATATTGTGATTGTCTGCTTAGGAGTACTACTTGCAAGTTGCTGATAGTGTGACCAGTGACCTGACCACCAGTTTAATAATCACCACCAGTTTAATATATATATATATATATATATATATATATATAATTGTATATAATATATATATAATATTGTATACCACCTACCCGTTTTTTTTTTCTTTCTTCTTCTTTATACATACTACTATAGTAGCTTACTGTAGCAGTCTGCGGTGCTGCTGAGCTGACAGTGTCCAGCAGGTCCGTCATCAGTCATTACATAATAAATATATATACCTGTCCGGCTGCAGTACTAGTGATATTATATATATATATATATATTGATTTCATCTCATTATCATCCAGTCTATATTAGCAGCAGACACAGTACGGTAGTCCACGGCTGTAGCTACCTCTGTGTCGGCAGTCGCTCGTCCATCCATAATTGTATACCACCTACCCGTGGTTTTTTTTTTTATTTCTTCTTTATACATACTACTATAGTAGCTTACTGTAGCAGTCTGTGGTGCTGCTGAGCTGACAGTGTCCAGCAGGTCCGTCATCAGTCATTACATAATAAATATATCTACCTGTCCGGCTGCAGTACTAGTGTGATATTATATATATATATATATTGATTTCATCTCATTATCATCCAGTCTATATTAGCAGCAGACACAGTACGGTAGTCCACGGCTGTAGCTACCTCTGTGTCGGCAGTCGCTCGTCCATCCATAATTGTATACCACCTACCCGTGGTTTTTTTTTTTTCTTTCTTCTTTATACATACTACTATAGTAGCTTACTGTAGCAGTCTGCGGTGCTGCTGAGCTGACAGTGTCCAGCAGGTCCGTCATCAGTCATTACATAATAAATATATCTACCTGTCCGGCTGCAGTACTAGTGTGATATTATATATATATATATTGATTTCATCTCATTATCATCCAGTCTATATTAGCAGCAGACACAGTACGGTAGTCCACGGCTGTAGCTACCTCTGTCGGCAGTCGCTCGTCCATCCATAATTGTATACCACCTACCCGTGGTTTTTTTTTTCTTTCTTCTTTATACATACTATAGTAGCTTACTGTAGCAGTCTGCGGTGCTGCTGAGCTGACAGTGTCCAGCAGGTCCGTCATCAGTCATTACATAATAAATATATCTACCTGTCCGGCTGCAGTACTAGTGTGATATTATATATATATATTGATTTCATCTCATTATCATCCAGTCTATATTAGCAGCAGACACAGTACGGTAGTCCACGGCTGTAGCTACCTCTGTGTCGGCAGTCGCTAGTCCATCCATAATTGTATACCACCTACCCGTGGTTTTTTTTTTCTTTCTTCTTTATACATACTACTATAGTAGCTTACTGTAGCAGTCTGCGGTGCTGCTGAGCTGACAGTGTCCAGCAGGTCCGTCATCAGTCATTACATAATAAATATATATACCTGTCCGGCTGCAGTACTAGTGTGATATTATATATATATATATTGATTTCATCTCATTATCATCCAGTCTATATTAGCAGCAGACACAGTACGGTAGTCCACGGCTGTAGCTACCTCTGTGTCGGCAGTCGCTCGTCCATCCATAATTGTATACCACCTACCCGTGTTTTTTTTTTTTTTCTTCTTTATACATACTACTATAGTAGCTTACTGTAGCAGTCTGCGGTGCTGCTGAGCTGACAGTGTCCAGCAGGTCCGTCATCAGTCATTACATAATAAATATATCTACCTGTCCGGCTGCAGTACTAGTGTGATATTATATATATATATATTGATTACATCTCATTATCATCCAGTCTATATTAGCAGCAGACACAGTACGGTAGTCCACGGCTGTAGCTACCTCTGTGTCGGCAGTCGCTAGTCCATCCATAATTGTATACCACCTACCCGTGTTTTTTTTTTCTTTCTTCTTTATACATACTACTATAGTAGCTTACTGTAGCAGTCTGCGGTGCTGCTGAGCTGACAGTGTCCAGCAGGTCCGTCATCAGTCATTACATAATAAATATATATACCTGTCCGGCTGCAGTACTAGTGTGATATTATATATATATATATTGATTTCATCTCATTATCATCCAGTCTATATTAGCAGCAGACACAGTACGGTAGTCCACGGCTGTAGCTACCTCTGTGTCGGCAGTCGCTCGTCCATCCATAATTGTATACCACCTACCCGTGTTTTTTTTTTTTTTCTTCTTTATACATACTACTATAGTAGCTTACTGTAGCAGTCTGCGGTGCTGCTGAGCTGACAGTGTCCAGCAGGTCCGTCATCAGTCATTACATAATAAATATATCTACCTGTCCGGCTGCAGTACTAGTGTGATATGATATTATATATATATATATATTGATTTCATCTCATTATCATCCAGTCTATATTAGCAGCAGACACAGTACGGTAGTCCACGGCTGTAGCTACCTCTGTGTCGGCAGTCGCTCGTCCATCCATAATTGTATACCACCTACCCGTGTTTTTTTTTTTTCTTTCTTCTTTATACATACTACTATAGTAGCTTACTGTAGCAGTCTGCGGTGCTGCTGAGCTGACAGTGTCCAGCAGGTCCGTCATCAGTCATTACATAATAAATATATATACATGTCCGGCTGCAGTACTAGTGATATTATATATATATATACTGATTTCATCTCATTATCATCCAGTCTATATTAGCAGCAGACACAGTACGGTAGTCCACGGCTGTAGCTACCTCTGTGTCGGCAGTCGCTCGTCCATCCATAAGTATACTAGTATCCATCCATCTCCATTGTTTACCTGAGGTGCCTTTTAGTTGTGCCTATTAAAATATGGAGAACAAAAATGTTGAGGTTCCAAAATTAGGGAAAGATCAAGATCCACTTCCACCTCGTGCTGAAGCTGCTGCCACTAGTCATGGCCGAGACGATGAAATGCCAGCAACGTCGTCTGCCAAGGCCGATGCCCAATGTCATAGTACAGAGCATGTAAAATCCAAAACACCAAATATCAGTAAAAAAAGGACTCCAAAATCTAAAATAAAATTGTCGGAGGAGAAGCGTAAACTTGCCAATATGCCATTTACCACACGGAGTGGCAAGGAACGGCTGAGGCCCTGGCCTATGTTCATGGCTAGTGGTTCAGCTTCACATGAGGATGGAAGCACTCAGCCTCTCGCTAGAAAAATGAAAAGACTCAATCTGGCAAAAGCACCGCAAAGAACTGTGCATTCTTCGAAATTCCAAATCCACAAGGAGAGTCCAATTGTGTCAGTTGCGATGCCTGACCTTCCCAACACTGGACGTGAAGAGCATGCACCTTCCACCATTTGCACACCCCCTGCAAGTGCTGGAAGGAGCACCCGCAGTCCAGTTCCTGATAGTCAGATTGAAGATGTCAGTGTTGAAGTACACCAGGATGAGGAGGATATGGGTGTTGCTGGCGCTGGGGAGGAAATTGACAAGGAGGATTCTGATGGTGAGGTGGTTTGTTTAAGTCAGGCACCCGGGGAGACACCTGTTGTCCGTGGGAGGAATATGGCCGTTGACATGCCTGGTGAAAATACCCAAAAAATCAGCTCTTCGGTGTGGAAGTATTTCAACAGAAATGCGGACAACATTTGTCAAGCTGTGTGTTGCCTTTGTCAAGCTGTAATAAGTAGGGGTAAGGACGTTAACCACCTCGGAACATCCTCCCTTATACGTCACCTGCAGCGCATTCATAATAAGTCAGTGACAAGTTCAAAAACTTTGGGCGACAGCAGAAGCAGTCCACTGATCAGTAAATCCCTTCCTCTTGTAACCAAGCTCACGCAAACCACCCCACCAACTCCCTCAGTGTCAATTTCCTCCTTCCCCAGGAATGCCAATAGTCCTGCAGGCCATGTCACTGGCAATTCTGACGATTCCTCTCCTGCCTGGGATTCCTCCGATGCATCCTTGCGTGTAACGCCTACTGCTGCTGGTGCTGCTGTTGTTGCTGCTGGGAGTCGATGGTCATCCCAGAGGGGAAATCGTAAGACCACTTTTACTACTTCCACCAAGCAATTGACTGTCCAACAGTCCTTTGCGAGGAAGATGAAATATCACAGCAGTCATCCTGCTGCAAAGCGGATAACTGAGGCCTTGGCATCCTGGGTGGTGAGAAACGTGGTTCCGGTATCCATCATTACTGCAGAGCCAACTAGAGACTTGTTGGAGGTACTGTGTCCCTGGTACCAAATACCATCTAGGTTCCATTTCTCTAGGCAGGCGATACCGAAAATGTACACAGACCTCAGAAAAAGAGTCACCAGTGTCCTAAAAAATGCAGCTGTACCCAATGTCCACTTAACCACGGACATGTGGACAAGTGGAGCAGGGCAGGGTCAGGACTATATGACTGTGACAGCCCACTGGGTAGATGTATGGACTCCCGCCGCAAGAACAGCAGCGGCAGCACCAGTAGCAGCATCTCGCAAACGCCAACTCTTTCCTAGGCAGGCTACGCTTTGTATCACCGGTTTCCAGAATACGCACACAGCTGAAAACCTCTTACGGCAACTGAGGAAGATCATCGCGGAATGGCTTACCCCAATTGGACTCTCCTGTGGATTTGTGGCATCGGACAACGCCAGCAATATTGTGTGTGCATTAAATCTGGGCAAATTCCAGCACGTCCCATGTTTTGCACATACCTTGAATTTGGTGGTGCAGAATTTTTTTAAAAACGACAGGGGCGTGCAAGAGATGCTGTCGGTGGCCAGAAGAATTGCGGGACACTTTCGGCGTACAGGCACCACGTACAGAAGACTGGAGCAACACCAAAAACGCCTGAACCTGCCCTGCCATCATCTGAAGCAAGAAGTGGTAACGAGGTGGAATTCAACCCTATATATGCTTCAGAGGTTGGAGGAGCAGCAAAAGGCCATTCAAGCCTATACAATTCAGCACGATATAGGAGGTGGAATGCACCTGTCTCAAGCGCAGTGGAGAATGATTTCAACGTTGTGCAAGGTTATGCTGCTCTTTGAACTTGCCACACGTGAAGTCAGTTCAGACACTGCCAGCCTGAGTCAGGTCATTCCCCTCATCAGGCTTTTGCAGAAGAAGCTGGAGACATTGAAGGAGGAGCTAACACGGAGCGATTCCGCTAGGCATGTGGGACTTGTGGATGGAGCCCTTAATTCGCTTAACAAGGATTCACGGGTGGTCAATCTGTTGAAATCAGAGCACTACATTTTGGCCACCGTGCTCGATCCTAGATTTAAAACCTACCTTGGATCTCTCTTTCCGGCAGACACAAGTCTGCTGGGGTTCAAAGACCTGCTGGTGAGAAAATTGTCAAGTCAAGCGGAACGCGACCTGTCAACATCTCCTCCTTCACATTCTCCCGCAACTGGGGGTGCGAGGAAAAGGCTCAGAATTCCGAGCCCACCCGCTGGCGGTGATGCAGGGCAGTCTGGAGCGACTGCTGATGCTGACATCTGGTCCGGACTGAAGGACCTGTCAACGATTACGGACATGTCGTCTACTGTCACTGCATATGATTCTCTCCCCATTGAAAGAATGGTGGAGGATTATATGAGTGACCGCATCCAAGTAGGCACGTCACACAGTCCGTACTTATACTGGCAGGAAAAAGAGGCAATTTGGAGGCCCTTGCACAAACTGGCTTTATTCTACCTAAGTTGCCCTCCCACAAGTGTGTACTCCGAAAGAGTGTTTAGTGCCGCCGCTCACCTTGTCAGCAATCGGCGTACGAGGTTACTTCCAGAAAATGTGGAGAAGATGATGTTCATTAAAATGAATTATAATCAATTCCTCCGTGGAGACATTGACCAGCAGCAATTGCCTCCACAAAGTAAACAGGGAGCTGAGATGGTGGATTCCAGTGGGGACGAATTGATAATCTGTGAGGAGGGGGATGTACACGGTGATATATCGGAGGGTGAAGATGAGGTGGACATCTTGCCTCTGTAGAGCCAGTTTGTGCAAGGAGAGATTAATTGCTTCTTTTTTGGTGGGGGTCCAAACCAACCCGTCATTTCAGTCACAGTCGTGTGGCAGACCCTGTCACTGAAATGATGGGTTGGTTAAAGTGTGCATGTCCTGTTTATACAACATAAGGGTGGGTGGGAGGGCCCAAGGACAATTCCATCTTGCACCTCTTTTTTCTTTAATTTTTCTTTGCGTCATGTGCTGTTTGGGGAGTGTTTTTTGGAAGGGCCATCCTGCGTGACACTGCAGTGCCACTCCTAGATGGGCCAGGTGTTTGTGTCGGCCACTAGGGTCGCTTATCTTACTCACACAGCTAACTCATTGCGCCTCTTTTTTTCTTTGCGTCATGTGCTGTTTGGGGAGTGTTTTTTGGAAGGGCCATCCTGCGTGACACTGCAGTGCCACTCCTAGATGGGCCCGGTGTTTGTGTCGGCCACTAGGGTCGCTTATCTTACTCACACAGCTACCTCATTGCGCCTCTTTTTTTCTTTGCGTCATGTGCTGTTTGGGGAGTGTTTTTTGGAAGGGCCATCCTGCGTGACACTGCAGTGCCACTCCTAGATGGGCCCGGTGTTTGTGTTGGCCACTAGGGTCGCTTATCTTACTCACACAGCTACCTCATTGCGCCTCTTTTTTTCTTTGCGTCATGTGCTGTTTGGGGAGTGTTTTTTGGAAGGGCCATCCTGCGTGACACTGCAGTGCCACTCCTAGATGGGCCAGGTGTTTGTGTCGGCCACTAGGGTCACTTATCTTACTCACACAGCTACCTCATTGCGCCTCTTTTTTTCTTTGCGTCATGTGCTGTTTGGGGAGTGTTTTTTGGAAGGGCCATCCTGCGTGACACTGCAGTGACACTCCTAGATGGGCCCAGTGTTTGTGTCGGCCACTAGGGTCGCTTATCTTACTCACACAGCTACCTCATTGCGCCTCTTTTTTTCTTTGCGTCATGTGCTGTTTGGGGAGTGTTTTTTGGAAGGGCCATCCTGCGTGACACTGCAGTGCCACTCCTAGATGGGCCCGGTGTTTGTGTCGGCCACTAGGGTCGCTTATCTTACTCACACAGCTACCTCATTGCACCTCTTTTTTTCTTTGCATCATGTGCTGTTTGGGGAGTGTTTTTTGGAAGGGCCATCCTGCGTGACACTGCAGTGCCACTCCTAGATGGGCCAGGTGTTTGTGTCGGCCACTAGGGTCGCTTATCTTACTCACACAGCTACCTCATTGCGCCTCTTTTTTTCTTTGCGTCATTTGCTGTTTGGGGAGTGTTTTTTGGAAGGGCCATCCTGCGTGACACTGCAGTGCCACTCCTAGATGGGCCCGGTGTTTGTGTCGGCCACTAGGGTCGCTTATCTTACTCACACAGCTACCTCATTGCGCCTCTTTTTTTCTTTGCGTCATGTGCTGTTTGGGGAGTGTTTTTTGGAAGGGCCATCCTGCGTGACACTGCAGTGCCACTCCTAGATGGGCCCGGTGTTTGTGTCGGCCACTAGGGTCGCTTATCTTACTCACACAGCTACCTCATTGCGCCTCTTTTTTTCTTTGCGTCATGTGCTGTTTGGGGAGTGTTTTTTGGAAGGGCCATCCTGCGTGACACTGCAGTGCCACTCCTAGATGGGCCCGGTGTTTGTGTCGGCCACTAGGGTCGCTTATCTTACTCACACAGCTACCTCATTGCGCCTCTTTTTTTCTTTGCGTCATGTGCTGTTTGGGGAGTGTTTTTTGGAAGGGCCATCCTGCGTGACACTGCAGTGCCACTCCTAGATGGGCCCGGTGTTTGTGTCGGCCACTAGGGTCGCTTATCTTACTCACACAGCTACCTCATTGCGCCTCTTTTTTTCTTTGCGTCATGTGCTGTTTGGGGAGTGTTTTTTGGAAGGGCCATCCTGCGTGACACTGCAGTGCCACTCCTAGATGGGCCCGGTGTTTGTGTCGGCCACTAGGGTCGCTTAGCTTAGTCATCCAGCGACCTCGGTGCAAATTTTAGGACTAAAAATAATATTGTGAGGTGTGAGGTATTCAGAATAGTCTGAAAATGAGTGGAAATTATGGTTTTTGAGGTTAATAATACTTTGGGATCAAAATGACCCCCAAATTCTATGATTTAAGCTGTTTTTTAGTGTTTTTTGAAAAAAACACCCGAATCCAAAACACACCCGAATCCGACAAAAAAAATTCGGTGAGGTTTTGCCAAAACGCGGTCGAACCCAAAACACGGCCGCGGAACCGAACCCAAAACCAAAACACAAAACCCGAAAAATGTCAAGTGCACATCTCTATTCTTAACGCGGAAGCCGCGTGGAATCCTTTTATCCTTATAGTAATCACTTAATGTCACAGCGTGATAGTAATAATCTAATTCACGCTGTTTGAGTTTGGACCATTCACGATATAAATGTTCATTTGTTTTATATTCAGGTTCTAGGTTCATACTATCTTTACATAGCATTTGTTCAGCCTCAAAGTCCGAAAATGATAGGGCTGTCCCTTGGGTGATTTTGGCTAAATTCAAAGCTCCATATAATGATTCATCAGGTATGCTGTGACCCTCAGCCATATTTAAAATAATAGAAGACCAGCGCTCCTTAATACATCCCGATGCACATAGTTAGTACAGGGCAAATTCAGTCTGGGTGCTCTATGTCTAAGACAGGTCAGCGTCCGGCCACCATACCTCCCAACATATGTTTCCAAATAGACAGTACTCCCAGTAAATACAACACAAGTGGTGCCTTCCGTTAGGGTCCTGTGCAGGGAACTCAAACTATAGCATACATACGGCGGCACTCCAATAAATCACTCTGACACCGGCAAGTGCTTCAATGTTTCGAGGGTTTATTCCCTCATCATCAGGATAAAATACAATACACAATCTTACGTCTTAAATCCCCTCACCACACCGCGTGCAAGGCGCCTGGATCCGGAAATTGGTAGGCGTCGCCCACATGAGACGTCATCCTCCACTCCCCGTCTCCATGGCAGCCAAGGAACAATAACAAGAATACTGTGAAGTATAAAAAAGCGTCATAAAGTCACAGCAAAAGCGAGCAATCATATAATATGCATACATAATAATCATATAGCATTTTAAGTCATAGTACTGAGCATTTTTCTAAGCCGACATTACTGCAGATAAAAAAAACAATCAGAAGCAAGATATTAATAATAAATCCTTCATAACAGTCGTACAATTATCACAAGAAGCAGTGTAGCCCCAAATTCTCATTGAGGCCTCTCGGTGACAGAGTACCCAACCTGTGAATCCATCTTGATTCATAGCGTAAAAGGGCTGGTTGTTTTGGTGCCAATTTTGATTGGTGCGGTGTATATAGAGCCAGTCAGGCAGGACCATCATTACTGCTGGATGTCTGGATCCCTGTTCTACTTTGCTTGAATTTGCTGTTGCTGTGTAGTGCCTCCTGAGGAAGGCCCAGCTTGGGCCGAAAGCACTTGAGGACAATCCTTGTCACTATGCTTATCATGTAAAGTATACTATAAATAAATGAATGAACACTTTTGCACTTTGAAAAGTCTGGAGAGTGCCCCCTCTAAATTATTTTTTTATCTGCAGTAATGTCGGCTTAGAATAATGCTTAGTACTATGACTTAAAATGCTATATGATTATTATGTATGCATATTATTTGATTGCTCGCTTTTGCTGTGACTTTATGATGCTTTTTTATACTTTTACTTTCTTGTCTAAAAAACTTGAACAATGTAAAGACATACAATACACATAGGACATATAATAAGAAGCTCAATAAAAATTATTTGGTGGTGGTGTTGTTTTCAAAGATAAATATTTGAATTCTTATAGCACGACAATTCAAAGAACATTAATAATTTTGATATAGATTTAACACTCTGTCCAGCTTATAGGTACTCCTTCATTCTCCGTTAGCATATATCAGCATAAATATCATTAACATAGACCAATTTGATTGAATATGCCACAGGTATTTATAGTGGTAAATTGTAGCCAATCACTAAAGATGACATCATCAGCCAATCAATTTGCATATCTGATTCGTATAGGTACCAAACATCAAAAGGAATTTCTCTCAGTAAACCCTAAAAAGTTCTTAATGTGTTGTGGCTATAATTCAATGATATCTATTGGAATGCCACAATTTCAAACAACTAAGTTCAGCTGGTATATTGTAACAGTCAAATGCAATGACACAAGGGTTATCTGTGTCTAAAATCTTAGATAGATAGGGACAATATAATTATACTCCCCCTTCTGCTACATACGTCTTCAAAATGAACATTCAATGATTCAGTATATCCATAAGTATGCCACAATTTGAAACAAATGTAACAATTTAATGCAATAACATAAGGGTTATCTGTTTCTAAAATCTTTGATAGATAGGGACAGTGTCAAGTTATGCTGCCCCTTCTGCTGCCTCCGTCTTCAGATGAGCGGACGGAGGTGAGAGCGGGACATACAAAAACACTGTCCGAAAGATAAGATAGAAGTGAACGGCCCTTGCTCCCGTGTGTGGTGTTAGGCGGCCCTGATTACACTAGGCATTGCAGGGACCAAATTCGCCACCGGGAGTGGAGCGGACACTGAAAAAGAGAGAGATGTACCTATACATTTTGATTGCACATAGTAATTTATTAATTAGTTTGTCAAACAGTATTACTATTATAAAGTGCTTTTATGCAAAAAAGGGGGAACAACACAAATATATTGTTGCTGTTATCCTGAGATAATAATGGCTGCTGTTTATAGCATAATCTTGAAATTAATTTACAAAATATATTTATATTTAAATCATATCAGATAATACAAAGTGTTGGCTACAGAATCTACCTTACATATGCACCCACATGTTAAATTTGTACATATAGTGTGCTTAAGTTAGGACAGCATGAGAGTCCGCTGCCCCTTCTGCTGCCTCCGTCTTCTATGAGCGGACGGGGGTGAGAGCGGGGCATGCAGCACGCTGACCTGAAACAAAGGTGCAGTGAGCGGCTCCGTCTCCCGTACGCGGTGTTAGACGGCCCTGATTGCACTTGGGCTTTGCAGGGACCGAATTCGCCGCCGGGAGGGGAACGGACACCTGAGGGGAGAGAGAGAGAAGTACCTGACCATAAAGGTGGAGAGTGTAGTCGTGCAAATGCTGTCCCCCCTGCAGCGGGGAATCAGCAGGCAGCCAGAACGCGTTTCACCACGGAGGGCTTAATCACCGGTGACTCTCATGCTGTCCTAACTTAAGCACACTATATGTACAAATTTAACATGTGGGTGCATATGTAAGGTAGATTCTGTAGCCAACACTTTGTATTATCTGATATGATTTAAATATAAATATATTTTGTAAATTAATTTCAAGATTATGCTATAAACAGCAGCCATTATTATCTCAGGATAACAGCAACAATATATTTGTGTTGTTCCCCCTTTTTTGCATAAAAGCACTTTATAATAGTAATACTGTTTGACAAACTAATTAATAAATTACTATGTGCAATCAAAATGTATAGGTACATCTCTCTCTTTTTCAGTGTCCGCTCCACTCCCGGTGGCGAATTTGGTCCCTG
This sequence comes from Pseudophryne corroboree, assembly GCF_028390025.1. Taxonomy (NCBI): domain Eukaryota; kingdom Metazoa; phylum Chordata; class Amphibia; order Anura; family Myobatrachidae; genus Pseudophryne; species Pseudophryne corroboree. The sequence continues at coordinate 680,576,745 of NC_086448.1, forward strand.
CAATGCCTAGTGTAATCAGGGCCGCCTAACACCACACACGGGAGCAAGGGCCGTTCACTTCTATCTTATCTTTCGGACAGTGTTTTTGTATGTCCCGCTCTCACCTCCGTCCGCTCATCTGAAGACGGAGGCAGCAGAAGGGGCAGCATAACTTGACACTGTCCCTATCTATCAAAGATTTTAGAAACAGATAACCCTTATGTTATTGCATTAAATTGTTACATTTGTTTCAAATTGTGGCATACTTATGGATATACTGAATCATTGAATGTTCATTTTGAAGACGTATGTAGCAGAAGGGGGAGTATAATTATATTGTCCCTATCTATCTAAGATTTTAGACACAGATAACCCTTGTGTCATTGCATTTGACTGTTACAATATACCAGCTGAACTTAGTTGTTTGAAATTGTGGCATTCCAATAGATATCATTGAATTATAGCCACAACACATTAAGAACTTTTTAGGGTTTACTGAGAGAAATTCCTTTTGATGTTTGGTACCTATACGAATCAGATATGCAAATTGATTGGCTGATGATGTCATCTTTAGTGATTGGCTACAATTTACCACTATAAATACCTGTGGCATATTCAATCAAATTGGTCTATGTTAATGATATTTATGCTGATATATGCTAACGGAGAATGAAGGAGTACCTATAAGCTGGACAGAGTGTTAAATCTATATCAAAATTATTAATGTTCTTTGAATTGTCGTGCTATAAGAATTCAAATATTTATCTTTGAAAACAACACCACCACCAAATAATTTTTATTGAGCTTCTTATTATATGTCCTATGTGTATTGTATGTCTTTACATTGTTCAAGTTTTTTAGACAAGAAAGTAAAAGTTATGTTTTAAGTCAAATTATTAATTATCTTCTGTAAAAGAGTGCTCCACAAAGGGATTTTGTGTTTTCTGAGGATCATCTCTGGGTCCTTTCTTTTGAGTATGTGATATTCGGTCCCATGGAGCACCTCCAGCGTTTATAATATGTATAAAACTCATTAGAGGTAATTATTGATATGCTGGTTTAACTACGATTCTACTTTATTCATATATGGTTCTGTGCGGGACCCAACCCCTTTTCTTTTGCAGCTTTTTTATACTTTACAGTATTCTTGTTATTGTTCCTTGGCTGCCATGGAGACGGGGAGTGGAGGATGACGTCTCATGTGGGCGACGCCTACCAATTTCCGGATCCAGGCGCCTTGCACGCGGTGTGGTGAGGGGATTTAAGATGTAAGTTTGTGTATTGTATTTTATCCTGATGACGAGGGAATAAACCCTCGAAACGTTGAAGCACTTGCCGGTGTCAGCGTGATTTATTGGTGGGCCGCCGTATGTATGCTATATATATATATATATATATATATATAATTATTATTATTATTATTATTATTTAAATCTAAACAAATGTTTGAAAAAAACTTTACTGTGCTTATGACTTGGTTTTGTGTAAGTGAAGGTTTTGGTGTACAATAAGTGTATATGTTATATGTAGTATATTGTCTGTAGGTGTAAGTGTATCTGTCATTGTAAGTATATATGTTGATGTAAGCTGGGCCATTGATAGCACTGACAAGCCCATGCACTGGGGATGTGGCCAAATTAGGGAGGTGTGTCCATGCCCCAGCCCCTAAATTTAGTTAAAAATATCTTAGCAGTGCCACTGTCTGGAAAGGTGTGGTGATTTGTCCCCGTCAGCCAACCTTACATAAACAAGACACATTTACTAATGCTGAAGAGCTTAGTGTATATATATATATGTAAAATAGTTTTTTTTAGTGAACAAATTTTACAGCTTCATTTTTCATGCAAATACTTTCAAAATGGTCAACCATGTTCAGCCATTTACTGATAGATATGTGAAGCAAGAAATGTAAGATGCACATACTGTGTAGACATATTTGAAAGGAGCTAACTCAGGAGTGGCCTTCAAGAAGACAGATGAAACATAATAAGCATACAAAATATGAGGGTGATAATTTACAACCTATTGATAGTCTCATTGCTCATGAAGCAACACAGGACCAGTGAATTTAGTTCTTCAAGAGTGAAAGCAATATCAAATACTGGGCAAAGGTGAAATTCATTTGCACTTTTATTGCAGTTTTTGGTTTTCGCAAACTGCTGAGCTAACTTTGATTTGACTACAGCAGAGATACTGATTATGCTACACTTGTACTATTTGGATAATATAATAGATTGAAATAAGTAAAAATGACGTTTTATATTTTGTAAACAGTGACTATATCACTTTTATTAATTAGAATTTAAAAGTTTCTATTATGCAGCTAAATTTCTGTGAATACCTGTGGCACTTATCAGGTCTCTAACTTGGATCAGTAAATAATGCTCTGTCAACAACAATGACTTTGTACTTTGATATTATTAGGTCCAGTTCGGAATTCAGCACTAGACATCCCCCAGGCCTGCATCTACAGACAGAAAATGGTAAAAGGCATGTTATTCCTTATTCAGAACATGTTAAAAACTTGAAAACTTCTGGGTCAGATAAACAATAGGGCAGATGGAGCTATAGCTCCAGGCTTACACAGTAAAATAAGCCCATCATCATGACACCATAATGTGACTAGCCATCTAACTAGCAACATAGTTGGCCTAAAATCATAATTATTATTATTATTAAATATTGGGGCTGATAGTGTAGGTTGTGTACATGCCTACGTGTCACTGACCACACCCACACAGCACTGGCCACACCCATGCAGGATTGGTCACAGCTTATTGATTACTGTTGTGCACCGGGTGTCACCGAGGTTAGTGAAACCTCTGTTGGCTGGTACTTTATCTCTCTCCACTGTATGTCTCTCCAAGGCTTAGTACATAGACCTCTTAATCTGTCCATGGAAAACTTAATTGATAAAATAAGAAAAGTAAAGTAATGTGAGAGATGTGTACTGCTATGTTTTTATCTGTTATAGAACTGGCAAACAAAGTGTTGCTATTGTGTGGTATATGGCTAATGGTGTCAAGGGTCATATGACAAAAATCTCATGTTAGTTGTTGTAGTACTGTGTGACTTCTAATATCCGTATGTGCCCAGTATGCCACACTTTACCCTCTATATTATTTAAATCATTTATATTTATAAAAGGTAGTTCAGCGAGAGAGTACAAGATTATTATAAGATTTTTAAAGGGTTCCATCATGCCTGAAAGAGCCATTTTCTTGCACAACCTTATATTGATTACATTTAAAAGCTTTTGTATTATTCATACATCAAAAACGAAACTGAATTTGGCAGGAAAACAGTTGATCTAATCATAAATATAATTCCACACATGGGGAAATAAATTCATCTTTCCAAATGTCATTGAACTAACTCTCATTTCTTACATCCTCTTTTACCATACATATAGAAACACTGTAAATATAGATCTCCATTTTGTAGAGAGGGAAATATCAAATCTTATTAGTGTCTATAAATCGTTCATGTAAAGTTATGAAATATAATGTGAAATATAATTATACCCAGTTCAGCATGTTGTACATGGAGCAGAGGAAATTAGAAAAATAGCTAGAAATGAGAGCCCACCAAGAAGCTAGTTTCACTTACTGAAAAAGTTACACAAACTGACAATAGAATGATTGTTGGAACTCACTGTATTCATTCTTTGCACAGCTGGTTTGGTAGCTAAATGGATGCTGTGAGAGGCCACATTATAAATTACTACACTGTATTAAATGTAAAAAAAACTTATAACTGACTTAACAATTCTAGCATTAATGTGTGCACTGTGTGTGTTAAGTAAAATTTATTTATTTCTCTAGCAAATGTGTTTAGCTATACAGTGGACAGGAATTCATTTACCATCTATTAATTTTTTTGAAAAAATATTTTGTTAAGTAGGCAAAGTAGATAGATTATAAATTAATAAAATACTGTATTTCCATTCTGACAGTAATCAGACTGAGATGTTTTAAAGATTAAGAAAGTCATACAAACAGTATTTCCTTACTATTATTCTTGTTAATTACAATTTAAATATTATTTTTGTCCCAAACATTTTTGCTTATGTGGGAGCCATTTTATGGTTTCCTCTTTTCTCAGGAACACAAGCATGGGTGAAGAGCACTTCATGATGCATGGATTACCATCTCCTTTCCACATAGTTTTGCAACCAACAGTTGAGATCCTGGCAGATAATAACACAACCATTTGTAACAACAACTATGGGCTGAGAATTGTCCTGTTTACCAATTGTTTGTAACATAAAGAAGGGCAAAAATATAAGTATTCTATGTAAATAAAAGTTTACTTTTGTAAAAAAATTTTTGATCATTTAATGATCTGCGTATACAATACAAACCAATCCCCTTCAATAATCCAAATAAATTGCTCTAAGACAAAGGATTCAGTAGACTGTGGAAGCTGTGATAAAGACCATTTTCTAAATCAGAAAACTAGACTTCTATGTATTTTGCAAATGGTGATGTTGGAAACTTAACATGTTTTAAGTAAACAACTCATCAGGTATAAAACAATTAAGGACATTAGTTTATTTACTATAGTGAGATACTAATCCAAAGTGACATTCACATCAATAATTAGGAAAGTATTATTTAAACTCAATCAGTATTTGTCAACTTTTTTTTACCAATAAATTTAAGACATTCAAATTTATATATCAATATCAGAACATAATGTAAATAATTGTAATGTGTTTTCCAAAAAATGATTCTGTTCACAGGAACTTCGCTATATATTGTGCTTCAGTGAAATTGTTATTCAGATGGCTAAATCAATGATGACTTTAATAAACCCAACACTAATAACATAATCTGAAAATTAAGTACTTTTAACAAAAAGACTTACCTTTAAAAAATAAATAAATAACCCTTAATAAGGACATTCAATTAGAACTATGTCTGCATGATTGTAAACAATGTTACCTTATTTGTGTCTGTATTTGCCAAATAGGATTACTAAACACCAGCAACAATAAAGAAATGATTTATGTTAATTTTATTTATTATTTCCCCATTACATTTTCTTTCTTGCTACAGTACAGTACATTCTGCAGTATAGTATTTACCATCCATCATTTATTCCCAGCAACAAATTATTAAGAAGGTTGCACTATTTGTAATATACAGATGTGTCCTCATACATCATTACTGCAGTTGTGCCAAACAACCCCTCTCGGCGTGCCAGGTCCTATGAGACTTTGCTAGTGTCGGGCATCTTTTTTGCATAATTTTTGACCAAAATGTATTTTAGTCACAGCGAAAGCTAGGAAGCAAAGAAACCAGTGCTGATTTATTTCATATGTGACACTTGTCTGGGTGCAACTGACTCTCTGAATCTGTATACGAAGTGCTACAATATGACAGATGCAGCTTTTTTTCAATACAAGGTCCATTGGCCCTCATTCTGAGTTGATCACTCGCTAACTACTTTTTGCAGCCGTGCAAACGCATGGTCGCCGCCCACAGGGGAGTGTATTTTCGCTTTGCAAGTGTGCAAACGCATGTGTAGCTGAGCAGGATGAAAATGTTTTTTGCAGTTTCTGAGTAGCTCCGGACTTACTCAGACCTTGCGATCACTTCAGTCTTTTTGGTCCCGGAATTGACGTCAGACACCCGCCCTGCAAATGCTTGGACACGCCTGCGTTTTTCCAAATACATCCCTAAAAATGGTCAGTTGCCACCCACAAACGCCCTCTTCCTGTCAATCTCCTTGCGATCGGCTGTGCGAATGGATTCTTCATTAAATCCATCGCCCAGCAATGATTCGCTTTGTACCCGTACGACGTGCATGCACATTGCAGTGAATACGCATGCACAGTAGTAACCTGTTCACTGCGCTGCGAATAACAACAGTGAATGATCAACTCGGAATGACCCCCTTTGTTCTCTGTATACAGACTCAGTCCCACACAACATACAAGTGTCACATATCAAATTAATCAGCACTGTCTCCTTATCCAAGTTGCATCAGAGTTTCAGTTATTGATTTATATCTATACTTCGCATGCTACTTGGCAAAAGTATAGCTACATATACAGATCTGAGATGATGTACGGGTGTAGTCTCACATTATAAATACTCTACATTTATGTGTTTTGTTTTCTCTTTAAAAACTCTTTTTGAAAATTGTTTGATTTCTGTCCTATATGGACAATATATGTCCTATATGTACTACGCAATGAGCATGACTTTGATTTTATTACTAGAAAAATAAAAGTTAAGTTTTTAATTATTTATTAAGAGTGCCCCCCAAAAAATGAGAACGCCTTTCCTTTCTTTTTTCCCTCTGATATATTTCAAGTTAACACTCTCTTCTGGTTTCTTACTACATCATTCACACCCTTGTCCCTCCCATTCTTAAGAAAGCTTCTCTTGACCCCACCCCTATTTTCTCCTTCCCTCCACTCCTTAAGTATTTTGTCCACAAACACATCAACTCCTGTCTGTCCCTCCTAAATCCACTCCAACCAAACATTTGAGCTCTCCATTCCACTAACGCAGATCTCATCATGGTCACTAATGCCAATCAGTATCACTGCACAAGTGAACACTTTCACCTGTAAATTCTTAATTTTATAAGCCCACATGACACAGCCTGCTCAAGGTTTAAATCATACTTGTCTAACCACTCTGTCTCCACAGCAAACTCTACCTATTCCAGTTCCTGTTGGTGCCCTATAAGCAGAAGTGTAGCGTGTAGCCATGGAACCCCGAGCAAGCTCATGTCATGTCACATATACTCAGACACATACCCATCATCTTCCCCAGTCACAGCCCCCATCACCTTCCTCAGCCCCCAGACCCATCACCATCCTTAGCTCCCAGACCCTCATCTTCCTTGGCCACAGCCCAATCTTCAGCTACCATCACCTTCCTCAGCCATCATCCCCTCACCTTCCACAGCCCCCAACTCCATTACCTCCCTCAGCCCCTAGCTCCATCACCTTCCTCAGCTCTCAGTCCATAACCTCCCTCAGCTCCCAGCTCCTTCACCTTCCACAGCCACAGCCCCCTCATCATCCCCAGCCTCATCACCAACCTCAGCCCTCACCTTCCTCAGACCCCAGCTCCATCACATTCCCTGCAGCAGCAACCTGAATTATGCCATAGAAGAGCCCCGTTACACACATTACACCTCAGTAGAGCACCTTATACACATTAGGCCGGGTAGTTCCATATACACAATACACCAGGTAGCACTTACATACACATTATGCCAGGTAGCGCTTACATACACATTACGCCAGGTAGCTCCATATACACTTTACACCAGGTAGCCCCATTTACACATTATGCCAGGTAGCCCCATATACACATTACACTAGGTAGCCCCATATATACATTACGCCAGGTAGCCCCATATACGCATTGTGGCAGGTAGCCCCATATACACATTGCAGCAGGTAGCCCCATATACACATTGCAGCAGGTAACCTTTACCTACACATTTTGCTAGGTGGCCAGTAAAGAGTGAGAGTGTATGTGTCTCACACTTCATGCTGCTCCAGGACCCACTGCTACACTCATCCACTCCCTGCCACTCTGGGACTCTCCACTCCCTGCAGCCCTGGGACCTGCTGCTCTGCTCCCCGCAGCTCTGGGACCCGCTCTTCCACTCCCTGGAGCTCCCAGAACTGCCACTCTGATCCTCCGCTCCCTGCAGCTCCGGGACCCACTGCTCTGCTCCTCCACTCCCTGAAGCTCTTGGACTCACCAGCACTGTCTGACTGTTTTGGCACCTGGAGCTTGCACTCCCCCAGAACCACCATCCCTATGCTGCTGCCCATTAGATCCTATCCATGGATCCCTTCTCAGCTCATTAACAAATTTTCCCTTGGTGAGTTTATCATCTTTTTGTACTTTTATACCACCTCTAAGTCACCCGGATTTAGCTTTGCATCCTTGACTTCTCTAATTCTATCCTATTTTCATCAGAAGCCTACTAACCATCTTCTCTGGGATAAAAATGTGCTTCCTTAAATATTACACATCTAAAACTAAAATAATTGCTTTTTTCACTGCCAGTGTCTCTTTTCTTAACCTTCTTTTTCACGTAGAATACGTCTATAGTTTTGTTCCAGTACTGGGAAAATTTGTGAAATTTCTGAATACTGTATCTTAATATAAGGAAGGTTCAACTTTCACTTTCTCACCATTTTCTGGTCACATGTCTTTCTGTGCCTATGGATTCTTATAGATTCAATACTTCATATTACTTCTATTTGATAATGCACATAAACTCTATCATAGATAAGTTACTACAGGAATGTGTTGCATTGTAGTTTACAAATCTTTTAATTTATGTATTTTTTTAGCAATTTGTTTTTTGTTTAACTTTAAAAAAGAAAGTTCAACTATACATAATGAAGTAGAACAAAAAACATTAAAAATATCTATTGACGGGGCCATGTCCTGACAGGCAAAGGAGGAAGAGGTGCTCTGTCTGTGCTCCAAGTACTTTAGGTCTAAATAGACCAATATTGTCAAACTGAGGGGCGTCCTTGTACTGCCCCGACCTTATCTAGCAGTTCTAGAATGCTAGTTCAGCCTACAGTGACCTTGGACCGTTTCCTGCATTTTTTCTGGACCCCGGTCTCTCTGCCCCCCTAAAGCCGGGAGCTCGATTTTGGAGTGTGGCCGGGACAGGCTTCCAGGAGCCATGGACCAGAAGTGTGGACCCGGCGGCCGATGTGGTGCTGATATATTGGCTCCCACTCCCCACCCGCTGCTGTGCCCTGCAGTGCCTGGCTCCTGTTTGTTGACCAGTGGGGGAGCTGCGCAAAGCCACAGCTGTGTGCGCTCAGCAGAACTCTGGGAGCCGCGGACCGGAAGTGAGGGCCTGGCAGCCGGTGCGGTGCTGTTACTGTGGCACTCACCCCTCCTGGAACCTGCAGTGCCTGGCCTCTGATCACTGACAGGAGGGACAGCTGTGGCCAGACGTGGCTGTGTGAAGCTGTGGCTGCCTGGAGGGACTCCCTGTCTGGGGAAGCAGCTAACGGTGGGCATCTTGGATCCTGGATCTGCCAACTCATTCACAGTTTAAAGTAAAGTAAAACAAAAACCCCCAGAATTGCTGCTTTATCCTTCAGACCTCTGCTCCGGCTTCCTAAGACCGTATGCCGGAAGCTGCCCAGCAGCAGATGCAGACCAGTGAGAGGAGGAGCCTCCGTTGCCCCCCTGAGGTCTCTCTGATGCAAGACCTGACGCCTGACTGTGCCTGGCCACGGACGCGGCTTGCTCAGTGGTGGCAGCTCTGCCTCCATTTGCTGTCATACTGAGACCTCCCTGGCTGCCCAATCAGGTGGAATTGCTTGCCATCTGCCTTTGGAGCTCCATTATTGTCAGTGGCCTCCTGTAGAGCCCAGTGCCGGACAGGGCTTACCTGCAGATGCGACATAGTGTGAGTGAAGCAGTGCCTACATCTGCCTCCCTGAAGATCCCTCAGCTATCTGACTCAGGTGACCCTATGTCCCTTAGCCCATAGAGCTGCTGTTGACCACTGCAGGGACCACTGGGGCCATAATTTTTATTTGTTGGGCCTTCCCTCACTTTGATTGACCACACAGTCTGACTTCTCCTATATTCCCCTGTGGATTACAGCTTTTGAGTCACTGGCTGACATATTTGATGCTGGATAGGTTGACTCCCCAATGCCACCCTAATAGGCATATTCTCTCCTACACTTTTTCATTATCGATGAGATGTATTGATAGTGCTACTGACAGTGGAGCCTTTGTTTTTTTATTTCATGTAATTGGGAACCCTGTGCTGTTTTTCTCTGTGCCTAATTATGCCTTTAAAACAGAGCAATCCCTCTACAACAGTCTTGCAGCTTTCATTTTTGAAGTTGTCTCCACAACCTTCTCGACCTAAAAATACTGGGGCCCCCACTACTGATCCAGTCTTTCAGATTTCTACCCCCATGGTGGCCCTTCTGCATCTGCTGCCACTTCATGCTTGAAACAAGTCGGGGATGATGATGCCCTTACTTTGGGTACTATGAAGCTACTTTTGTCCCGCTTTAAGGATGACGTTGCAGCCCAATTCCGTACCACCCTAATGGCTTGTCAACAATCCATAGACGAACTTGGTGGCCGCACTAACCATCTGGAAACTAAAATGGAGGAAGTTGTTGGGTCACATAATGGCAGATCGCACTGCAATAACCTCAAATTGCGTGGGGTTCCCGAGTCTGAGTCGAATAGTAGTTTGCATGATTACGCAATGGCCTTATTCAAGACTCTTTTGCCTCAAATGTCCTCTTTGGGTTTGCTTATTGATCGGATTCATCGGTTACCCAAGGCTAGACTGGCTCCTGACAAAGCCCCTAGAGATGTCCTGATGAGGATGCATTATTTTCCATCAAGGAATCTTTATTGAAAGCAGTCAGGCCGACGTCTGGCACATCTACAGCCCTTGGGGAGCGTCAACTCTTCCGGCACTTGTTTGCAGCAACTCTCCTTAAACGACGATCATTTCATCCCATTACTTCTGTCCTCCGAAAGGCAAATATCCCCAATCACTGGGGTTTCCCTACTAAGTTGGTGGTTTCCCGTGAAGGTTCAACTCTTTCCATTCCTAACACAGATGAGGGAGTGAAACTACTTAAATCGTGGAACATTGCAGGTTCTACTTCAGGCACCTCTCCCCACCAGCGACTTCAGCAGGACTGGTCCACGGTGGGGTAGAGGATATAACCTCTGGGGTTTGCAGTATTAATGTTTCATTTGCCCTTTTTGATGTGTCTCTGCTTGGATTTACCTAGTGACTCTCATGATTTAGCAGTTTTGTTGCCATAGTACACACAACTTTATCTATTATCATCTATGCCTTTATCCTTTCAGTTTGTTTCTGGGGGACATGGTACGTATTGAGAGACACTAGTTATAATTTACAGTTTTGACTACTATATGATGATGCTATACTGTCATGCCTGGTTTTGCCTCTTTTATCCAAACTGTTCAGGTTTTCATATGTCTGATTTTCTGTTTTCGTGGTTTGATGTATTAAGGGTTCATCTTTCACAAAATTTTTTATGTGTCTCTGCTTAGGTTTGTCTAGTGCCTCTCATGACATTGCTGTTTTTTTGCCATAGCCCTCACGGCTTTTTCTAATATTGACAATGCTTTTTTCCTCTCTTTTTGGGACATTTTGATATGTGTTGGGAGGCACTGGATGAAATATGCAGCTATGATTACTATGTGGTAATACTGTACTGTTACATGTGGTTTCGCTTCTTTCACTTACAATGTTCCAGTTTTAATATGTCTGATTAAGTGTTTTCGTATTTCTAGTATGTTCTTGTATCTATTTTTCTTGATTATACATATATGGTGGAGGGTAGGAGATTCACCACTACCCCCCTTTAGTGTACAGAGCTGCCACACTATGGCGGCAGGTTGTGGTCTTAAGTTTAGTTTTGTTTTTTCTACTTTCCATCTGTTTTCCCTACTGTTTTTTTTGTTTGCTATCGTCCATTTATTAGGTGCATCTGTCTGTATACTTGAGTTCGGCCATGTAGTCAAAGCCCTATTCACTGCGAAATAGGGTACACATAGTTTCTATTAATGCTAAGGGACTCAACTCCCCCAAAAACAGAAATTAGCTTAACATTATTTCCAGAAACTTATAGCACATGTAGTGGCTGTACAGGAAACACACTTTCAAAGTCAAAATCCTCCCCTCTACTAATTCTATATACCCTCATTGCTACACAGCTAACGGGCCCACTAAAAAGGCCAGAGTGGCTCTTCTTATAGTGCCCCACTGCTTGTTTGTTTTATCTTCCAAATATGAAGATCCTGAAGGGAGATATTTAATACTAGTTGGCCATTTAGACAATGTTGAGACTACCTTGGTCTCTTGCTATGCCCCAAATACCAAACAATTTCCTTTTTTAGGACCTTCTGTAAAACTCTCCAAGATCACTTGAGAGGTGCGCTCTTGATTCTCAGAGACTTTAATATGGTCTTGGACCCCTGTATTGATTGGTCTTGCCCCACACGAGTCCTTCATCAGAGTTAATCCCGGGACCCCTCTAGTAAGTTCAAGCATCCCGCAGTAAGGGAATATACTTTCTATTCCCATGTACATAGTTCATACTCTAGAATTGATTTGGCATTAGTAGATATATGGACGCTAGCTTCCATATGCAAGATTGATATACTACCGATATCTTGGTCAGACCACTCACCTCTTTCACTTGTTCAGGATGTTAGCAAATGAGTGGTTCCCCCTGGTTCTTGGAGACTTGGCAAACACCTTCTCGCTCAGCCGGAAGCTCATCAGGCCATCCTGAGGTCTCTAGATTTATATCTTGAAACTAATCACCCTGAGGATACATCTATTTTTACCCATTGGTGTTCCCTGAAAGCCGTGGTTAGAGGCTCTGCAATCCAAATTGCAGCTAGACTTAAACAAGACTTTAAAAATAGATATGATTCAGCTGAGAGAGAAGTATCCCAATTAGAATCAGCGCATAAAATTAATCCCTCTAACAAATCTCTCTTTAAGCAACTTCTTGCTGTCCGGGACAAAATTAACACCTTTGCTCTTGCGGAGGTGCACCGCAATCTACAGTGGCTCAATCAAAAGTATTATACTCTTGGTAATAGAGCGGGACATTAATTGGCATGAAAACTGAGGGTGCGTAGAGCTAAAGAACGTGACCATGCAGTTCATACAACTAACGGTGTCAAGGTTACTGATCCAGTTGAGATAGCTAATGAATTCGCTGTATATTATTCACAATTATATAATTTAAAAGATGACCTCAGTACCCCTCAACCGTCTTTGGCGGATATCAATAGGTTTTTAGATGGGTTATCCCTCCCCGCTATTGACTCTGAGATTTGTGATTCCCTTAGCTCTCCATGGACGCTAGGAGAGGTTGAAGCAGCCATAGATTCTTCTCCCCTAGATAAAGCGCCTGGCCCAGATGGCTACCCCTCCAATTTCTTCAAAAAGTTTAAATCTAACCTTGCTCCGGTCCTATCTGTCTTTAATGAAGCATCCAATGCCACCTCCTTTCCAAAGGAAATGTTAGAGGCCCAAATTGTTACTATCCCTAAACTGGGTAAATCGCCCACAGCGGTTCAGAACTATCGCCCAATAGCGTTGCTGAACATGGATATTAAAGTGTTGGCTAAAATGATAGTGAATAGATTGTCCCCTCTTTTGCCTAGTCTGATCAATCATGATCAAGTGGGCTTTGTGCTGGGCAGACAGGTGTCAGACAACACACGTAGAGTTATTAATATAATTGAACACTGCCAGTTACAGGTCAACCCTCTATTAGTCCTTTCCTTGGATGCAGAAAAAGCCTTTGATAGGCTCCACTGGGCTTATCTGAAGGCTACCTTATGACGATTTGGCTTTTCAGGTAGAATACTTAGTTCCATTCTGGCTTTGTACTCCTCACCATCAGCTTAATATTACTAATGGTACTCGCCAAGGCTGTCCATTATCACCTCTGATTTTTGTTTTGGCTGTTGAGTCCAGGCTTGGACTGGCCCACAGGGGTACAGGGGAAACCACCAGTGGGCCCTACTGCCTGGGGGTCCACCTCCTGCTCTAAGGATCAGGTTCCAGACTGTGCACTTGAATTATACATTATACATATGTTACCTTATACTGGACTATGGTGTATTTTCTACAGTGCATTGCTGTTATTAATCTGTTATTAATCTGGTACATTATCATGCATGCAGCAGCTGAATTCACTGTATATATTTATGAAGGGACTAAGACATTGCACTCTCTGATGGTTAGTCAAACCAATGAGGTGGCAGGCCACACCCCCTCTGCAGACTGGCCACACCCCTAACATAGGCCCCTACCACTGCATTCCCCCGGTGGGCCCTACATGCCCCAGTCCGATACTGGTTGAGCCTCTGGCTGAGCGAATTAGGTCTTTAGACTCTATTGTTGGTCCTCCTATAGGAGGGAAGCCCCATAAAGTCTGTCTCTTTGCTGACAACATATTGTTATGCCTTCTAGACCCTGAATCTTCTCTTCCACACTTACACTCTGATTCATATGTGGAAATTTCTTAGTACAAGCTGAACACCACAAAGTCTGAGGCCCTCCCTCTGAATATCTCTGACAGTATGCTTAAGGTCCTGAAAGATAAATACAAATATGCGTGGCAACTATGATCGCTTAAGTATTTGGGAGTTAATCTCTCTAGAGAGGGTGATTTACTAGGATGCAACTACGACCCGCTTTTTCGAGAGTTTGAAATGCTTACTAAGGAATGGATGATGCAAGAAGTCTCATGGGTGGGTCGGGTGGCAGCTGCAAAAATGGTTCTTTTACCAAAAATTATGTACCTCTTTCATACTATCCCCCGGCCTTTCCCTAAAGTTGTTTGTAATAAATTGAATCGATTATTATCTAATCATGTTTGGGGGGGGGGGGGGGGCAAAGCCAAAAATAGCAAGAATGACTTTGACTGCTACGAAATGTGCAGGAGGGTGGCATATCCTGATTTGGAGAAATATCATTCGGCATGTATACTTAGTCAAGGCAGGGATTTTTCTCACTGGGCACACTTAAACCACGGGTGTCTATAGAGCAGAATGCTGTGTTCCCCTTACCTTTACTGGACTTGCTTTGGTTGCACACCCCTTTAGTTTTTTCAAGAGTTGCTAAGTGTAAAGCAGTTCAAACGACATTATTAGCTTAGCAAACTACGATTTCCTCTATCCACAATGTCACTCTACCCTCCCCACAGCTGTCTTTCCATGCTATAGCTCTTATGATCCCTGACTTACAATTGACTACATTGCATGAACTAGGTCTCTCGAATCTACAGGATGTCATCTCAGGAGGTAATTTAGTCTCCTATTACCTCCTTAAAATGAAATTTAACATACCTAAACAAGACTTTATAAATACCTCCAACTGTGACATTGGCTCCACGGTTGCCTCCCCAAGCATCCCCACCAACTTGGTCTCCCTAAAATATTGACATCCCTTCTAATGTCCCAAACCAATAGAGGTGGTATTTCTATATGGTACCAGCATCTGATTATGGGATCATGAAGTGGGGTGTTTCCCTCACAGACCAAATGGGAAAAAGACCTTCCTAATGTATTTACAGAAGCTATTTGGAAAGACATCTTTCGCTCCTGTTTTGAAATCTCCAAATGTATAAATCATTCCGAAATGTACTACAAGTTAGTTCATAGAGTGTATTTTACACTGGAGCGACTACATAGGATTTGGCCTGATGTTTCTTGTAGCTGTTGGAGGAATTGCGGGATGGTGGGTGATATATTACATATCTTTGGGTTGTGTCCGATGATACAGCAACTTTGGAGAGAGGTGTTCATTATTATTTCAAAAGTATTGGGAGTGGTTGTTTTGGCTGACCCCCTCTTAGCGCCTTTCCATTATTATCCCAGTGAGATGTCTAGTTGTGATAAATACCTTATGGGAAATATTCTAATAGCCTCTAAGGCCTCTATCGCTCAAATGTGTAAGTCTGCCGCAATTCCTACCATATTGATGATTGAAAATAAGGTCCATAAAATTTCGTTTTTGAAATGGCAGAATGTAAATATTCTTCAAAAGCTTCTTCTATCCACATGAAATGGCATAAGTGGACCTTATATAAAGAGAGATCAGGCCAATCCTTTATTTACAGTGCTCCTGTAGATTTATCTGTACTAAGATCTCCCAGGTCTGACTCAACTCAGGATTTTTAAACATTGAAGGTTTTATGTGGCTATTGCTTACTGTATACTAACTCTGTTGATGTACCATTGCTTACCTGGTATGTCCCTCTCCCCTCCCTATGTCCTTATTGTTTTTGTTTTGTTTTGTTTTTTCTCTGCACCCCCCCCCCCTCTTGTTTTGTATTCTATTGTTATTGTAAAACTTCAATAAAAATTTAATATTTAAAATATATATATATTGACACAAGCCAGACTGGTGTGTACTTGGCACTGTCACTATATGGCGTTACATCTATCTCAGAGGCTGTCAGGATGTGTTCCATGTGGTTGCATGCAGTTTTATTGCCAGCCAAAGACTGTTATTTTTCCCTTTTGGAGCCACCACTGCCAGAACATGGCCACCACCAGCTTGCCTGCAATTAGCTGACTGCTGCTCTACCAATCTCTGACCTGATTACCTGCACATGACTCCAGTGACCTACCTACAAGTCTCTATCCCTGGCCATGGTCCTTTTCCAGAACCACCTGTGCTGTAGTCTGCTTACTAGCTTCCAGTGTGGAGTTGTTCCAGAGGTTGCCACCACAGTCTAGTATTCTCCACCTGCTGCTGTGTTACTCCTTGCACCAATAATTACTACAGGTTGAGTCTCCCTTATCCAAAATGCTCGGGACCAGGGGTATTTTGGATATGGGATTTTTCCGTATTTTGGAATAATTGCATACCATAATGAGATATCATGGTGATGGGACCTAAATCTAAGCACAGAATGCATTTACGTTTCATATACACCTTATACACACAGCCTGAAGGTAATTTCAGCCAATATTTTTTATAACTTTTTGCATTAAACAAAGTGTGTGTACATTAACACAATTCATTTATGTTACATATACACTTTATACACACAGCCTGAAGGTCATTTAATACAATATTTTTAATAATTTGTGTATTAAACAAAGTTTGTGTACATTGAGCCATCAGAAAACAAAGGTTTCACTATCTCACTCTCACTCAAAAAACTCCGTATTTCGGAATATTCCGTATTTCGGAATATTTGGATATGGGATACTCAACCTGTACTGGGTGATATCCAATGTATTCCTGGGATACTTCTAGGGACTAGGTATGATATGTTGGCAGTCAGGATGCTGGCGGACAGAAGACTGACCGTAGCATCCTTATGGGGAGAATCCAGACATGGGCTAGACAAGTATACTTACCTTCTCCCAGTGCCTGCCTAACCCTAACTCTCCCTTTCAGCAGCCTAAACCTAACCTTCCTCCCACAGCCTAACCCTCCCCGGTGGTGCCTAAACCTGACCCCACCCTTTCCTGCAGCCTAAACCTAATGCTCCCTGCCCTGCAGCCTAACACTAACTCTCCCCGTGGTTGCCGAAACCTAACTCCACCTCAACGCAGCCTAACCACATCCCTCCCTTTCCCAACCTATCCCTCCCCCCACAGCATAAACCTACACCCCAACTTGCCTGTCAGTAGCCTCAGTAAACCCTCATTCAGGATCCTGGTAGTCGGGACTCCTGGTGGTTGGTATTCCAGCATCGGGATTGTGATCCTTTTTGGGATTCTGAGTAGTGTCGGGATTCTGGCATTGGTATTTCGACAGCCGGAATCCCAACCGGATCTGACTCCTAGCACTAGTCACTATTACTGGGCTCTCCTCACAGTTTCCAGTGTACTCATGCTGCTGTGCTAACCTTTATACAAAAATGTCCATTTCAAACCTTTATACAAGTTTCATTTCACTTATGAGAAGAAACCTCATCATAGTAGCATAGTAACATAGTTTCTGAGGTTGAAAAAAAGACAATTTGTCCATCGAGTTCAACCTGTTAATGATCTCCTACACAGTAATATTTTAAAATGAATTTTAACTGTGGTGAATGGTTAGCCATTATGTCTATTCATCTATTATTATTTTTTTTACTATAGTGCATGATTTACCCACCATAACCCTGTATATCCTTATCCATTAGGAATTTATCTAGCCTATTCTTAAAAGTAATGATCGAGTCCACCATTACTACTCTCTCAGGCAAAGAATTCCAAATACATATTATCCTTACTGTGAAGAAACCTTTCCGTCTCTGGGTGTGGAATCTCCTCTCCTCTAATCTAAGCTTGTATCTGCGTGACCTTTGTGTTGATCTTACCAAAAACAAATCCCCTGCTAGCTCTGTGTATTGACCCCTTATATATTTGTAAATGTTAATCATGTCCCCTGTTAACATCCTTTTTTCCAGTGTAAACATGCCTAAAATAACAAGCCTTTCCTTGCATTCTAGCATATCCAACCCCTTAATCAATTTGGTTGCCCATCTCTGAACCTTTCCTAGTTCCAGGATATCCTTTTTATAGTATGGTGCCCATACTTGTGCACAGTATTCAAGATGTGGCCTCACTAGTGATTTATATAATGGGAGTATAACAGTCTCATCCCTTGCATCAATTCCCCACTTTATGCATGCTAATACCTTGTTTGCCTTATTTGCTGCATTCTTGCTTTGGGTACTACTGCTAAGTTTGTTATCTATGTTAACTCCTAAATCTTTTTCCAAAAACAAATCCCCTAGTTTTTCCTCATTTAGTTTTTACCATATGTCCTCCAACCATATGCAAACCTTGGGTCCTGCTCAGAGTCCAGAAAATTCATAGATTTTGACATCTATATTACACATCGAAGTGCTATAGTACATGGAACCTGTCCTGAGTTTGCAGACAGTCTGAGAACAGGCCTTTCTAACACAATAAACATCAAGGTAAATGATGAAGAATATACATTAAGAAACTGAGATCAGTTATAAGGGTAGATTTAATAGCAACCAATCAGTTTCTCTCTATCATTTTTCTTTTGCATCCTAAAAATTACAGGCATAATCTGATTGGTTGCTTTAGGCAACATCACAACTTTTCATTTTTAGAAGCTTTAGTAACTCTAATCCAGTCCTTAAAAACATAAAGGCTGCAATGGAAATCCATCATATTCATTACAGTTTGTTCTCCTCAAGCTTTAAACTTTTTTCCACTCAAAACACACAAATTTAACTAAAAACTATAGCAGACACAGTCAGAACAGTTAGGGAAAGGAAAAATACTGATCAAAGAGTGTGGAGGATTCAGGAATTACAGTCAGTATATGTGAAGACATCCTAAGGGGAAAATAAGCCCTTGCTAGAGACTGCAGAGTTTACATGCACATGCAAACTAGCTTAGAATTAAGTTTCCAAAATTGAACCCCAGAATTATGGGAGAAATTGGTTTTGGTTGAATGTGTCTGTTTTATCTCCATATTTGGCTTTTTTTAAGACCATACTGTAGAAGAAAACTTGTAAAGGAGGGTGCAATGAGGTCTATAGCAACATTAAAGGAGCTGCAGTAAATTATGTCAGGATCTGATCACCAGAAAGGGGACATACTATAAGAGTATTATGATGCACCAAAATACTACTTTTTCATTCTATTTCTATATACTGTACTGTTGCAGCTGATACTATAACACCTCACCCTCACTGATAATAATTACTGCCCAATATTTTAATTGAGATAATTAGTTTTGACCTGTGCAGTTGGCAGGCCTTTTTTTTTTTCATTACAAGAACTGGTCATTTCCCGCATCTGACAACCATCTTCTGTAAACTGAACATATCTGCGCTATGGGCGATGCCATTAAAAAAAAAAACAACAAAAAAAAAACCGTCCAAGCCTTTCTAAATTTTGCAGAAAACTACATTCAATGAACCTAAACCAAGTTGTGAACATACTGCCCTTTCTAAAAGATTTGTTTAGCGTAAAGTCGCTCATAACCCAATGTATAACTCACCAATAGATGTTCTAGATAAGAAAGAGGGCACAATGAATAGCTCCAAACATCAAAATATTTTGTCATATTTTATGATGGGCAGGGTTGGGGCAGCACACCCAGGTCCTCTCCCATGATCCCCTGCCTCTTCTGCTCCATCCCAGCCACCTCTCCTGCACTAATACATTTGTTAATATTAGCCTTCTTATATGTCACTTTATATAATAAACTTTTAGAATTAGGGAGGCTAATATATATCTTCTTTTATAATACTTACTATATGCAAATAACTATTGATTGCAGTATGTCAACTACGCAGAAAAATAGTGCAAACATTACATCATTTACAGTCATAATGGATTGTGGGGAAAGTCATCTGCATATATGGCTCTTAAGGGTATAGGGAGAAACGGGGTACTGTTCCATTTGAAGGAGGGCACACATTTATAGTTTGCAGGGGGATGCTAAACACCCTAGTTTTTGTAAACTTGTTATTGCAATTTTTTCTTATTTTCAGAAAATGTGTCTGTGTTTTTTTTACTTCTGTTTGATTCAATATCACATATTATAAAAAGTACAAATATTACTGTTATGATTTACTGTATCTTGATTCCAGGCTTTTTATTTTAAATACCTGCAATTTCAAGTAAGGTATGTATAATGTTTATACGTACTATATATAGCATCCGCTTGTTTATAAAAATTTGATACTGTACATGAAGCTACATACAGTATTTAGTTTTATATATAATTTTACATGGGTTCGTTGTTTATTTGAGTAAGTATGTGTTAGCTGCGTATTTTATTCCTTGTATATATTAACTGCATATTACTTGTGTTTTATAAGTTTATCAAGAAATAAAAGAGTGATGGATCATCCTGCAGTGAGTGAACAAACAATAGATCATATGTCACTAAAGTCCAGCCACCCACTTAAAAACTTGTAATTATCCAGTCTTCATCATACAAGGGCTTTGTCAGAAGACAGGCTTGGCATTAGAGGTGGCAAGTAAAAATATTAGTGTCCTCTCCTGCCAAATAAGAAAACATTGTTAGGAGGCTAAACAGCAAATTGGCATCAGACTTTAAAACGCTAGATGAAAGCAAGCAAAACATAATTATCATAGGGCCTGTTTTTGAATTGGGAATAAAGCAAGAAACAGTGAGTACTGAAATTGTGTACCATGGTAAAACCATGTTCCATTGCAGCTGTGGCAGATTTAAAATGTGCAGAGAGAATTAGATATGAGAAACATTTGTCTAAACTGAAATGTAATTTGCAGTGTAAAAATAGAGATGTCCAGCATTTTTGGGCTACATGCAAAAGCAGACAGTATTTACCCCACATACAAAAAAAGTATGTATTTGCACTCCTTGGTGCATCATGGCTGACCAGGTGCAGAGTTACCTGATATTTCTTACTTTATTCCCAACTCAGGATCAGGTCCATATTTACCAGGTGAAAGTAATTGATTTACAGATAATCAGTACCATGATAACAGTATAGTCTATCAAACATTTGTAACAACAGAGTGATTCAAGAGTCGCAGTACACCCTTTTGTTTAAAAAACTGTGCAGGATATGGGAAAACTGAATACTCTAGTAAGGTATGGGTGAGGAGTGCTATCTTTTAGGGTATGTACCGAACATGGGCGCCATCTTGAAATCTGCCATCTTGAATCCAAGTCAGTTTTTTCAATAGAAAGGGGGTCATGTAACATGTAAAACAACATCAGAATTTGCTGAAAAGTTTATTGCTGCCAACAGATTTGAAATAGCAGTTATGGTTCAAAAGTTACAACACTTTTTTAATTGCAGGTAACTGAAGATGGCTTTGACAAAAGAGGAGAGAGTTCATTTTGATGTCAGGAGAACAAAGTTTCCGTGTTATAGCTGCAGATTTTAACAACCGGCACCCAGAAAGACCTCCAATTTCACATAACACTGTCAGATGCCTAATTTCCAAATTCCGAGAAACTGGGACTGTGGCTGACAAGTCACGGAGGAGTAGTCCAAAAAGTGCTACTGATGAGACAACCTCAACAATGGTTTTGGCATCCTTTGTGAAGAGCCCACAACGCAGCACAATGCCCACACATTAAATGACTTTCCTTTATGGAGAACAATTCAGCCTGTAATTCCAACAAGGCTGAGAGTAACATATTCCACCAAATGCATGTAGGTATATCTTTGAGCAAAATTTAAAAAATATTTAATAAAGGGCAGTCCCACATAAAATGTAGAATAGACTTTTCAGAGTTTCCTCATTTCAAATATTCACCTGATTCCAAAAGACTGATAATATAGCTACTATTGGGGGAAAGATACCCATGGTGATATATATATAGAAAAACATTTCCCTGCAAGAACTAGTGGTCAACAATTTGCAGGAGTAAGATACAGATTTGAACAGTAGGTCTAGATATAGCGTGAGGAGATCTAAAGCCAATGAAATATGCCTGTGGAAATCATAGTATTATCATGAGAGGCACGCAAAGAATGGTAATATAATGGTATCTGTTTATTTCCCACAGAGAGATGACAAATTAGGGAATCAAGGATTTTCAGCCAATCCACCACTAAAAGCTGCAGTACCAGAATGAGCATAATGGAGGGCCTAATGCACCACAAAATTATGAATAGAAGGCAAGTGAAATTTATCAAGCACCCAAGTCACTCTTATGAGGCTGCACCTAGGGACATCCACAATAGACCTCAGAGTAGTCAAACCATGAATGGCCCAATATGAGAAGGATACAGGGCAACTCTGATTTGAAAGGCAAGGTTGGATAAAAATGGGTGGAAAAGAGAGGATGAGACAAAAAGAGTAAATTTCTTATGGAGACATCACCAAATGGTCCATGAGGACATCAGTAAAGGATTGTCCAATACAGTGTAGGAAAGGTGGATCTGGAAGAAAGCAAAAAGGAAACGAGGTCCCTATCAGGGAGAAAAGTGAAGTTGATGCCGACATCAGTATAACAGGAAGAAGCATGGAGCCAATCACAATAGATACTGGAATAATTGTATGAAAGCTCATTACAGGACATTTTTGCAGTATAATCATAGCAATACGTGGGTGTTTCACTTGCTACTGTGGATGAAACATTGAAATTCTTTAGACAGAAGTTTTTTTTTTTTTTTTAAATAACGTTTTATTGAATATATAAGCATATAAACAGATAGATACATCGTTGTAAACAGTAGAAGGCAAATAAGAAAGTAATGGAACATTATAATCAGGAGGGGGGGGGCGCTCAATAGACATATCAGTAAGTAGTTATCACGCTTGCCTCCATATAGACAGAGTACCTAATTGTTACAACAATCCATTAGAGTTAGTAGAGGGGATGAAAGAGAAACAGGGTATGAAGATTGGGGGGGGGGGGGAGAAAAAGAGAGAGAAGGGTCGGCCAGTCTGAGCCACCTAGAGGAACAGATTTATGGTGTCGATAAAGTCTAGTTTAAGTCTCAAATATTCAGTATCAAACATTAAGAATGAGGCCTTAAACATTAGATGTTAAATGTTAAATAGTTGTCAATGGTGGTTCAGCGTTAAAATGCAGGGTCCAAGGTGTCCATGTCTCAGTGAAGGAGATTGGGGAGTCTCGGAGAGAAGCGGTGATTCGCTCTAGTTTATATGTGAACCAAATTGCGTTAATAGTAGCGGTCATGGTGGGAGGGGCCACCGATTTCCAATTAGACGCTATTAGACATTTAGCTGTGTTCAAAATATGTTTAATTAGGGCTCGTTGGTGGCGCGAGGTGTCAGGGATGGGGCGGGAAAGTAGTGAATAAAAGGGCGATTCTGGAACGGTTAAGTGCGTAACTTCTAAAACCAATTTATGAATTTGTCTCCAATATTGGCGAATCGTTGGACAAAACCACCAAACATGCAACAGGGTCCCCCTGCACCCACATAGTCTCCAGCACTCGTCTGAGCATGTTGGATAGATAGAATGTAATCTAGTAGGGACCAGATACCAGCAATAATATAATTTATATGAGTTTTCAGCTATACGAACTGAGATAGAGCTTTTGGTAATTTCCGGTCTAATATCCTCCGATTCCTCTACGGTTAAAGTCTCCCCCACCTCTCTCTCCCAGGCCAGCTCGTGACTCTCCTTGGGGGGGACATTGTGTGTCAGTAACACCCGGTAGATGCGCGAAAGGAGTCCCTTCGTTAAGCGGGAGCCGCAACACCATATTTCCAGAGGGGTAGCTATGATAGGGTGGGTAGGTTTAGGGAGTGTTCCGTAGTAGTGTCTAATTTGTAAAAATTGGTAAAATACCGAGTGGGGAAGCGAGTAGCGGGATTGTAAATTTGCAAAGGATGGGAATGAGGAAAGAGGAGCAATGTCCTGAAGGAAGAGAATATTGTGCATTGTCCAATGATGAAATGCAGAGTGGTTATTGCCTGGCGGGAAGTGCGGGTTGTTCCATAGAGGAGTTAGGTAGGGGTTGTGATAACGGAGTTGATAGAAGCGAGTACAAAAATCCCATATTGACAAGGAAAAGCGCACTGTTGGTAAGAGGAGGTAAGAGGTGGGTCGGGAGCGGGCTGGGCACCATAGTAGGGTTGAGGGTGAGAACATACGGAGAGAATGCGCCTCAATGTAAGTCCACGTTCTCTGTGCCGGAGGTGAGTGCCAAAGAAAACATGAGGCCAGCTGTGTGGCTCGATAGTAGCGAGTAAGGTCTGGTACACCAAGACCGCCCTCCGAGCGGTGTTGTTGAAGCAGCCGTATCTTAACCCTGGGTTTCTTCCCAGCCCAAATAAAGCTAGATATATCTCGCTGTAGATTCTTTAATATTTTGACTGGGATGTGAATAGGCAGGGTTTGCCATAGGTACAATATCCGTGGCAGTAAGTTCATTTTGACTGCTGCAATGCGACCAAACCAAGAGATAAATAATTTATTCCAGGCAGCAAGATCTGCTTTAAGCAGAGATATCAACCGTGGGAAGTTAGCAGCATGAGTAAGATTTGGTTAGGTAAATGCCTAAATATTTAAGTTTAGCATTTTGCCATTTAAAGGCATGGGAAGAGCGCAAAAGACTGAGATCCCGTGGAGGGATATGTAGGTCCAGAATCTCTGTTTTGTCTGCATTGAGTTCATAGTTCGAAATGGAGCTATATGTGTGGATCTCCTTAAAAAGCTGTTGTAAGGACGTGTGTGGGTCGGTCAAAGTCAAAATGACATCATCTGCATACAGTGCGATTTTATATTCATGGTTGTCCTCCAGAATACCTGAAATGTTGGGGTTCTGACGGATTTTCGCCGCCAGCGGTTCCATTACTAGGGCAAAAAGTAAGGGGGAAAGTGGGCATCCCTGTCGGGTGCCATTTCTGATAGGCAATGACGAGGAGGTGAGGCCATTAACCAGAATTGACGCTGAAGGGTTAACATAAAGCGAGGTGATGGCATTATAAAATGGACCCTGAATTCCCACTGCCTGAAGGGCTTGCTGTATGAAAGGCCAGGCTACCCTATCAAAGGCCTTCTCCGCATCAAGAGCCACCACCAGAGTTGGGGTGGAGTCCCGATGGGAGAGGTGAATGAGATCTATAAGGCGCCTAGTATTATCTGCAGCCTGGCGATTGGGGATGAAGCCTACTTGGTCTGGGTGAATCACTGTGGGAAGATGAGGGGCGAGTCGATTTGCCAGGATTTTAGCGAATAGCTTTAAGTCTGTGTTTAATAACGATATGGGTCTATAGTTTTTCATTTCCATAGGGTCCCGATCAGGCTTGGCAATAACTATGATATTGGCTCTGGTGGTCGCTGCGTCAAGAGAACTCCCCTCCATCAGTGAATTGAATAGTGAATGTAACATAGGAAGAAGGGCTTGGGAAAATTTCTTATAATATATAGCAGTATATCCATCAGGACCCGGTGCGGAAGAGCGGCGAAGTTGCCCAATTGTGATAAGAATTTCCTCGTGTGTGATGGGATCATTGAGTAATTTAAGGTCCGCTGTAGATAGTTTCGGTAAATGACAAGAGGACAGATAGTGTTGGATAGTTGTTATATGGTGTGGATCGGTAGCGGTTTCAGAGGGGAGGTTATAGAGGGAAGCAAAATATTCCTGGAAGAGGGAAGCCATCACTTTAGGGTCACTTGTTGCGGATCCGTCAGGACATCTCAAGGCCAGAATTCGATTGTGCGTGCGTTTCTCGCGCAGTCGACGGGCTAATAATGTATCTGCCTTGTCTGATTTTTCGTAGAATTTTTGGCGGATCCACAATAGTGACTTGATCGTTTTTTTTGTGAGTATTTGGGATAGTTGCCCTTTCAGGGCGAGTATCTTTAAATATAATTTGCGTTTGGGGAATCGCTGATGGCGAAGTGTCAAGGATGTTAATTCAGTTTCTAGATCCGCGATCCGTTTAGACTCAATCTTCCTCTGAGTAGACGTAAGGCTAATGAGGAGCCCCCGCAGTGTCACCTTATGTGCTTCCCATAGTATTGTTGACGATATGTCGGGGGAGACGTTATCATTTAGGAAGTGATGAATCGCTTCCTCAATTCGAGACACATTATCAGGCTTAAGAAATAGGGACTCATTAAGGCGCCATTTGCGGGAAGTCGGAGGTTTATGGGAGCAAACAAGATCAAGCAGTATTGCATAATGGTCAGACCAGGTGGTCGGGACCACTTGGGCGCTCAACAGGGATTGAGTGGAGTCCCTATCTACAAAAACGTAATCAATACGAGTGTATATATCGTGTTGTGGAGAGTAGTGTGTATATCCCTTAGCAGAGGGGTAAAGCGTTTTCCAAGCATCATATAAATTGTGTGCGGTGACACAGGTCTGAAGGAGCCTGGACAATTTGGTGTGGGGAGAAGGCCCAGCACTTGGGCGGGATCTGTCAACATGGGGGATCCATTGTAGCATTGCAATCACCGGCCACAATAACCCAGGGGTTTTAGAATTTAGAGAGGTGGTCAGAGAACGTCTTAAAGAAGGAACCATGTTGCATGTTCGGAGCGTAGACCGATGCCAAAGTAATGGGAGTTTGATTAAGGGAGCCGGAGAGAATCACAAATCTGCCATGGTCATCGAGAATTGTGTCCTGGACAACTAGGGGTAGGTCACGATGAACCAGGATGGCAGTGCCTCTACGTTTAGCTGACATTGTGGAATAAAAGGTATGAGGATAGCGTTTGAGCTTAGGGAGGGGTGAGGGGCCTTGAAATGGGTCTCCTGTAAGAATATGATATCCGCCTTTTGTCTGGCAAAAAACTGAAACGCCATGGAGCGCTTGGTCGGGGAATTAAGGCCATTGACGTTAATAGATAAGACTTTTAAAGTCATGGGGGTTGAAAATCAGCATAGTTCAATAGAAAAGGAAGCTCCTGACTTGGTCGACCATGGGGTATGAAAGAGGGGAGGAAAAGAGAATAAAAACAGGTAAGAGAGATCGTGAATATGAACTGTAGGGCTAGACCCTTTCCTAAAAACGGGTTGGGTCCAAGAATGAAGGGGCGGGCGCCAAGCGGGCAGCCCCTTCGGGGTGTGGGGTCGCGCCAATAATAACACATTACAAGGAAGGCGAGGAACATACAGAAGGGTGTAAGAAAAAAGAGATACATTCTGCGAACCAGGATAGGAGGGGAGCGGGAGATTCAGATCAGGGAGTAAAGAGGGGTAAGTAGAGAGAGGAAGATATCGTTATTATCATTCAAGTTAACAATAACAGTGCTTACTTATGTAAATTCAACTAAGGCATCTTAAGGTATAGCATTAATGTGGCTTACAACATTGTTCTGATAAGTCAATGGTGGTATATGACCATAATAGTAGCTACAATCGTCACATCCAGGGTCGGTATCCGAGTGGCCCCTCCGAATCTAGCGGCAGATTAGCCTTACCAATTCAAGGCACGAGACCAACAAAGGAAAGAGGGACCACCCCGAACCGAGATGCAGGAGGCTCAGACTGCGTACAACCGATCTAGCCACTAAACCTAGATGTGGTAAATAATATAATATTAACTGAGGTAAGAGAAACTAACATAACACATTCAATAGATCGAGAGAAAATTTAGATGCGAAATAGCCAATTCCTCTATAGCGAGGACTAAGGTGGGTGGGTATGCATCGAGATCTTAATAAGCTATAGGCAACACGCAGAAAACTATACCTCTGGAACGGGCAAACCGGGTTTGGAGGGGTGCGTCGCCCTCCGGAGCAGAGCAGCCCAACAGCCAGCCCATCCCAGAGGACGCGGCCATCCCCAAGACAGAGTCGCCATGTAGCGCTATGTAGGAATCAGGTAAAACAACTTAAATCACTGAATTCGCTAAACCTCAGAGACCCAACATGTAAAATAATGTATCAGTAAGTCACTATGACAGTAAATAAGGGAGGGGCCTATAAGCATTATCCAGTATAACTACTGATCCGAAGAGGGAATTCCGCTCGCTCATTTAGTAGACCATTCGGGGGTAGGAGCCCCAGGCCTCCTAGGGGAGGTGACAGGAAGTTGCTTTCGGATCTCATCAGGAAGAGACTCAAATATACCCAAGGTTCTGAGGAAGTCATAACCCTGGGAGGGCGTTTTTATCGAGTGGTGAGAGCCATCTTTCGTGACATGCAGTTGGAACGGGAAACCCCACTTATACTTGATGGAGTTATCTCGAAGGACTTTGGTGATAGCGGTCAGGTCTTTGCGTTTTCGAAGCGTGGAGGGGGCTAAGTCCTGGAATATCTGCAGTTGGGCTCCAGAATAGAGAACCGTTTGACGATCCCGGGCCGCCATCATAAATCTCTCTTTCGTTTTGTAATAATGGAACCGTAGGATGACATCTCTTGGGGGTTGGGTAGGTGGCGGGCGTGGGCGCAGGGCTCGGTGTGCTCTATCGAGAAGGAGGAGATCCTTTGGAACCTCGGGAATCATGGTTTGCAGTAGGCCCTCCAGAAAAGTCGGGAGGCCCTCCATAGAAACGCTCTCCGGGATGTTGCGGATTCGGACATTGTTCCGGCGATTCCGGTTGTCCATATCCTCTAAGTGATCCTCCTGCTGGGCTATATCCGCTCGGATCTCCGCTAGCTCCTGTTCGACCACTACCTGGTACTGGCAGACTTCATCTACTTTACGTTCCAGGGAATCTGTACGGGTGCCTAGATCAGCCAGTTCAGTTCTAAATTCAGCCAGGATTGATCTAATTTCCGTTTGAATGGTCTTAGTGACGATTGCCACTACATCTTGGGTCGTGAGACCTGATTTTGGAGAAGAATCTTCATCGGCATCCGACTGAGGATCCACAGTAGGGGAGCCCCGTGGTGTAACGCCTGCTTTTTCCCATGCCCGGAGAATACTAGGCTTAGCTTGAGCCGGTGTTTTGCGGTTCTTTTGCGACATAGCGGAATGATAAAAACTGAAGGGTGTCCAGTAATATTATCGGCCCAGTTAAGCTGTTGACACGGTCACGGGATGGGTTGATATCCACTTCCAGAGACTTTATAAGTATTATGAATTATGAGTCCCTAATCACTACCTGGTCGCAGAATGATTTAGTATAAAGCAGGCATCCTATGAACCTCACATTGTAGTGGGCAAAATAAGTAGTAATCAAGTGTGGGACAAATCCAGCATTGCAGAATAAGATAGGTAGTCCACCCTAGTGTCGACCATGGCAGCCAGGTGGAAGAGGGGGGGGGCACGTCAGCCCGAGTACGGACCAGCTAGTGACCGGCCGCAGCGCAGCAGGACCAAAGCAAATGTTGTGTGTTTACTTCGGTTGACGGTACCGTAAAATGAGGAGCTGACTCTGGAACTCCACAGCTGGGAGCTATATGACCTTCGCTTCACTCCCGTCTCGCCGGGTCTCGTCCCCTGTCCTCTGTCACACGTCTCAAGGCCCCAGCGCGGTAGGCAGGGTGCTGCAGGGGCTATCAGGCTTGTCACCAGAGGGCCCCCCTAGGATCTTGAAGAGCTCCGAGGGACAGGCTGCAAGGTCCCGGTTTCCCGGCTCGGTCGCCGTCCCGGTCCCTGGGCTCGGCACCACGCTGAGGGGTAGGCCGCAATCCGCGGGAGGGCTAAAAAGCGCTCCCCGATTCCGCGGGACCCCCCCAGCAATTACAAGGAGAGGAGAGGTGTAAGGGCCCCCCTTGGCTACTCACCCAGGCTCCCACCTGCTGGTGTATCCCGAACGTGATCGCACTGGGAAGTAAGATGGCCGCCGCTGTGGGTCTCCCACCGCCGCTGAAGATGGTGCTGTGTCCCCCGCTCCCAGCCTCCAGCCAAGTCGCCAGCCAGGTCAGAGGGTCGAGGCAGCGGGTCTCGGGCAGCGGGAGGGGTGGAGGGGTAGAGATGTTCGGCACCCGCGCCGCTCCGTTTTCGGCCCCGGAGGAGTTGGAAAATCGAGGCCCCGGCTTCACATGCGGGGGAGGGCCGCAGTCCGCAAAGACAGCCGGAGCTGTCCCCTGACTCCGCAGCTCGTCTCCCCAGAGCAGGACCGCAAGGTGAGAGGTGGAGGGGCTCAAACAAGGAGCTTCAGAGCACAGAGCGGGGGTTTATAGGGCTTTCTGCAGACTTGCAGGCTGGAGCCCATGTATGGTGCAGCTTCCTCAGTTGCTCGCCAGACCACGCCCCCTAGACAGAAGTTTTACATCTGCAGCAGTATTAATCAGGGGCACATTTGGACCATATAGAGAAGTTTGGGAGAGCTGACCATTTTAATGAGGTTAGCACTGTTTAAATGAAAGGAGATGGTGCTGACTTAACCTAAATGACAATATGCAAAGTGTACTATGGTAAACCTATAAATTCATGAAATTCAATAAAGCCATGAAACACAGTATGTACAGTAGGTTGCAGGCAGTTCATTAGAGCACTCATAAACATGCAAGAATAATAACCATTGCTAATGGGTGACAGTGTTTGAAGTGGACTGAACAGAAAACTGTTTAACATATGTGTATGTATTAATAAATGAAAAAAACTCTAAAATGCTTATCTGTACTTGGAGCAAATTCACAATATGCCGTCATCATTACATAGTCAGGAAAGTAAGGCTGTGCATCATTAAAACACAATGATTCTGTATGTTAAAATACTTGTCATGCATCATAATATAATCAGCTATGCAGCAATTTCAATTGCATAATTGCTTTCATACATAATTATCATAACGTGCAAGGATTAAAGAATATAAGAAAAACTTGATATACTGTAGTGGACTCTTAAATGTTTAAACCTAGAACATAAACAAAAAAAATCACATAGCAAAATACATATTACCAAACAAGCTTATAAAAACTAATAAAAAATTTTACAGCCTGAAAAGGGTACCAAGAAAAGATCAAAATATATTTAGATATACCTGTAATGCAAAGTGTTTAAAAAAAATGAAGAATAAAAGTACTGAAACTAAGTTCTTTGTTCAATCATTAGATATGAAAGTTCAGATCATGGGATACATTTTACATAAAAAACTTCATAGCATAACATGGAGGATTAATAAACAATATTATGGAAGAGTATATTATAACAATTAAGAGAGGCTAAACATTAAAACCTTATGAGACAGCACCACCTACTGTCCCTTGAGTGTAGATTACGGTAGCATGTCATAGTTATTTGTTGTTATAAACTAAAAAAGTAACCAAAAATCATTGTTCCAAAAAATAATGCACAGAAAAATGATCATAAAAACTTATTTTTAAATAGAAAAAAAAAAAACCATTTACCAAAGAGTCTCTTCATAACAATCACTTTCCCAGTCCATATATTTGATCATATAATGATGCTTGTTGAGAATTTTTTAAGGTATGAGATCAAGGTTTTTAATGCACTTTGTTGAAAGGACTGTTTGCTATTGACACTAGCCACCTCTATTGCCAGGTCAGCCATCTGATAAAACATTTGGAGTGTGGCTTTTTGCAAGTTTTAGACTATCACATACAGGGCAGCTTGGATGGAGTAATGGTTAGCATTACTGCCTCACAGCACTGATTTCATATGTTTGATTCCCACAATGGCCCTTACTGTGTGGAGTTTGTATATTCTCCCTGTGCTTGCATGGGTTTCCTCCGGGTACTGCGGTATACTCCAACAATTGCAAAAAATATACTGTTAGGTTAATTGACTCACAACAAAATTAACCCTGTGTTCGTGTTAGGAAATATTGTATGTATTAAGCCTTAAAAAGTGTATGTATTAAGCCTTAAAAAATTATAAAGTGGAGAGTGGTAAATTACCAGCCAATACTCTTCCTAACTGCCATGTTACAGGATGTGTTTGAAAAATGACAGGACCTGATTTGTTGGTACTTAATCACTCTTTATCACTCTCCATTTTATCAATTTGTAAGGCTTAATACATTTGGGCCATAGATTGTAAACACCACTGGGGCAGGGACTCATGTGAATTGCTGAATATTCTCTGTAAAGTGCTGTAGAATATGTGTGCACTATATAAATAACTGGTAATAAATAATAATAATAATAATAATAATAATAATAATAATACTACAGGATGCATCATTGGTTTCTAGTGGCATTGATCACACCTACACACAGGAAAGATAAGCACTTTATTCATTTTTATCTATGAACCTCCTGTTTTTTGGTCCATGAAGTATGGGAACTAAAGGATAAGCCGCAGATGTAATAATTTCAATCTTAGTGCCTTATATTGAGGCGCCATTTGAACTATTGGAGGATATCCATTTAGAAATACGAATTGGGTTTATTAGCACCACTGTTTCTGTTATATTTGCTCATATTTACTAGTGAAGCTCATATACTCTACTTGCTTTACTTTTCATAAACGAGAACATGCTTAATAATATTGCTGGTTATGTTCCAAAAGTCATTATTCTTTTGTAATTATTGAACCATACAGAATCATTAACTAGTGCAATCTTATTAAGGTAGGATGAGCAATACATAGATCTGATGATTATGTAGATATTTTGTATGTAGTATTCTCTATCCCCTCATTACATGTCATTTCATCTAGGCATTGCCTATTCCATCTAGTGTAACCTATAGTATGTATGTAGTGCGCTGGAGATGGCCGCAACATCTGGTACCTTCATGAATCGTGGGTAGGATGAATAATCTTTGTCCCAAAATAATTGTATCAATTGTGTATTATGTTTATGGTTTACTGTATTTACTGTTTTATGTACATGGTTTCTGTATTTTATAGAAAATAATAAACAATAGTTCATGCACTCTTTCAAAAGGTTATATATCTTTACAGATAAAAAATATTAAATAAACAATAATATTCATAAAATAGCCAATTGGTAATAATAAATAGTTCAAAATAACAATTACAAGACCCCTTTGAATCAGGGAAATGTTATAACTAAGTCCTTCTAAAAATATAAAAAATGGGTAATAGTCACTTTTTCTCCAGAATGTACAATATTCCAATATACACAGATCCATAAGACTTCTCACAATACTGGTGTCCAAAACAATTTAAATGATGTCCATAACAATAGAAATGATAGTCCTGGTTTCTCCAATTCTACGTTTTCAACACTAACAAGATGCCCCAACTTGTCCACTGAACCTCAATTTGGATACATATGAGACATAAGGGGGAATCAGTGTAAAATAGTACACGTTTGTTAACATAAATCACAGGTAAAACAAATGACTGCATTCCATAGGTGACCTTTTTTGAAAGACACAGTACAAGGCATTTATAGGTATTATAGCTTCCCCTATTAAGCTGTACCTTCCTACCTCAGGTTCAAGATGGCAGAAAATACACCAACGTATTTCAACGTATCACAGGTCTTTTTCAAGGTGTCTGTATTTTAAGCACAGCTAAGTCTTTGTATTACATTCACTATTTCTGTAAAGCAACATGAGTCCTTTTGGAGAAATTCTTGAAACAAATAAAATGACAATAATAATAATAATAATAATAATAATAATTATTATTATTATTATTAGTGGCAGAACATGACTGAATGCAACTAAGAGATTGTGCATACTTTTGCTACTTTACATTTTTATGTTTTCAAACCACAATTACATGCATTTTATTTATTAGTTATATGCTTTTTCTGCTACAGCTTTACTTGATTTACTAATTTCTATCCTAGCTAGTATCATTTGTAATTATTTTCTATACCTTTCAAGCAGCACAGTTATGTATTTCTATATTTGTCTCAAAAATGATTGCAATTGCTGCTACATGTAGGCTTGTATTTTCCTGATGATCTATAAATGAACAGATACAATGAGGTTTCTATTATGTCCATTATGGTAGGATGTAGAGAATTTTACATCACTATTCTACAATTCAAAAGTAAAAATGTCATTTCATTTGTCTCATATTTTCTCTCCAGTAAAACTAACATTTATGTGATAAATAGCATTATACTATTTACTTTGACCTATTAGCGGTAATAATTTTGTTTTTGTAGTAGTAAATAATGTTTTTATTATTTGTGGGTATATTATTTTGAAATACATGGACATTAAATCACACATTAAATCACTGTTATGTTCTTCATAAAGTTTTGCTTGCAGCATGTGTAGAACACTAGCATAAAACAAAGGTCTGTAAGAGCACAGCATAACCCAGTGCTTAGAGACTATCAGATTAAATGACTGCATGACGTTTTTCATACTTGGTTGTTAAAAAAATTCAAAATTGTTACAATATAAATGTAAAAGAAATAAAGCAATACAGTATATCCTTCCTTTAAGCAGAATATGCAGCTAAGTAACCACTGGGAACTACTAAAGTCATATCCAATTTTCTACACCCACTGCATACAGTAAATAGATTTACCACATATCACTTCCTATTAGCCCAAATACACAAGCAGAAGTTTATAGTGAATGTGATAGAGCATAGGCCAATTACCAAAAAGAACCAGATGAAAAGCATTCAAGTACTGAGTGCTCTATGGCTAGACACCCTTACAGCTTAAAGGAACAGGTAAAAGATGTAAAATGCAATTTACTCTCTAGTATCTATAATGTTTCAAAACAAATAAATCAAGTTTGTGTTCTGTACTACCATGTACTTCCCCGTCTGACCGTAGGGTTTGCTGAAACTAATTGACAGCAGTTTTCTATATTAATAGGTTTCAGAAAGAACAATGTGAAATCAGTCACCTGTGAACTTTCCGGCAATAGCTACATTAATGCCCTGGGGGCTGTAGGGTACTAGGGACTTTGCTTATGCAAAGTACTGGCAATTATTATGGTGACTGGATTTTATAAGGGAAGAGGCAAATAAGACACCAGGTGGCATTATGGTGAGCTTGTCTGTGCCATGGTTTATACATCTTAAAATAAATATCTCTATTTGCCTTACAGGAGAAACATCCATGCAGTTGGAACATGACATTTTATCTTGGCCCTGATAACTTGTGACAAATGTGACCAGATGACCTCACTCTGCTAGGCAATCACAGATTTGTTATACACAGAGGAGGTTACCTGTCTTTGAGCATCCTGAGTTGTCTTACTGTACTTCATTTCTTCTAGGGATTCCCTTTAACCATCAATAATTGCCTGTTACTGACTTCTCCAACTCGGTCATAGGGGTAGCCACCAGGCTCCTACACCAGCACCTGGATCTTCTTCTTTCATGTTCCAGTCCTACCACTGGTACCTGGAACCGCTTAATGTTGGGTAAGTATGGTCACACTGCTGCAAAACCTCCTGGCTGGTGTTGTCCAGTTACCACAGGTCCCTCACGATGGACTAGCCTGCAGTGGGTAGCTGGAAGAAGGCTTGAACATGGAGACACTGGGCTTAACCCATAACTGCTGCAGAACAAACATAACATTTTGTGCTATTCTGGTGGTCACAGGAAGCGAGTACTATAGATGACAGCATCTTGAAGCAAGTAGATGTTTATTGCTAAAAGGATATGTCTTTACTGAGACAATTACTCCACAGCATGCTCAATGACACAGAAGTACTCTCCTCCCAGGATGGTCAAAGGAAATACAAATTCCAAAGCCACATAAGCCATTCATATAGTAAGAGGACACAATACTGTAGGGGGTAATTCTGTCATACCTCTAAGACTTGTGCAAAATCAGGAAACCGTCTCCCAAAATTAAATATAACCTGTCAGTTGATAGGAATCTGTTAATTGTGTTCATCCTTTGCATTTGCGACA
This sequence comes from Pseudophryne corroboree, assembly GCF_028390025.1. Classification (NCBI taxonomy): domain Eukaryota; kingdom Metazoa; phylum Chordata; class Amphibia; order Anura; family Myobatrachidae; genus Pseudophryne; species Pseudophryne corroboree. The sequence goes on from NC_086448.1 coordinate 680,612,364, forward strand.
CATAATTATCTATGTTAGTTAAACACTAATATAATTACTATGTGACTTCCTCAAATAAACTCTAAAACTAAAGCAACAACCCCATCCCCCACCCTGATTTTCCCTTCAATTACCACCTGTCTGGGCCGGTGCAAGGATGGCCGTCGTAGGCAACATTTTACCCTACTGCCCCTGTTCTCTCTAAGAAAAAAGGAGTAAGGGAATGTGATCAAGGGCGCCCAAAATTTAGGAGGAAAGTTTGGAAATAATGAACATCATAAAAAATAAATAAATGATAAAAACATGAAATAAATGTAATAATAATGGTTGCAACAATACTTATGGATTCTTCTAGATATTCTTAATCAGTTGTCCATCTATGGTTTAAATCCTCAGAAAGTCCTCAGTTGATATGTGAAAACAAGAATTTAAGAAAAAAAACCAATGTGTAGTACAATTAATGAGGAAATGTCTTAATAAATGGTGTCCGGAAAATGAGGCCCTGGTGAATAAGGGGCTTGATAGTAGGAAGGATAGATTCTCGCCACCAATATTCTCAGAATTCAAGACGTACCAAAACTCACATAGTGTGAAGTAGGAACAAACATATAGCGGTATCTTTATTTGATCGGATAATTTTAGGTACAGCGTACCTCACTCACATGTCCAGTAGATGTTCTCCACATATAAAGGTATCTTTAAAAATCTTTAAGAACGGTCCAATGAAGTGAGTTTAAAAGAAAAAGTTTTTATTTGACATAAGTCAAAAAATAATAAAATTACAGGTAATTACAATTTGACCTTGTTCTTCGGGCAAAGAGTGGGGGTGTCGGGAGATATGGTTGGAAAATCTCCAAATACAAGAAGGTAGTCCGGAATCCCCTCTGTAAACAGGTATATTGATACACCTTGAAAAAGACCGACACGGTTGAAACGGCGTTGGTGCATGCTGAGCGTGGATTCACACTTTCAAACAGGTTTTTTGACCATCTTAAGGTATTTTTTGGGGGTACCTGTTTACAGAGGGGATTCCGGACTACCTTCTTGTATTTGGAGATTTTCCAACCATATCTCCCGACACCCCCACTCTTTGCCCGAAGAACAAGGTCAAATTGTAATTACCTGTAATTTTATTATTTTTTGACTTATGTCAAATAAAAACTTTTTCTTTTAAACTCACTTCATTGGACCGTTCTTAAAGATTTTTAAAGATACCTTTATATGTGGAGAACATCTACTGGACATGTGAGTGAGGTACGCTGTACCTAAAATTATCCGATCAAATAAAGATACCGCTATATGTTTGTTCCTACTTCACACTATGTGAGTTTTGGTACGTCTTGAATTCTGAGAATATTGGTGGCGAGAATCTATCCTTCCTACTATCAAGCCCCTTATTCACCAGGGCCTCATTTTCCGGACACCATTTATTAAGACATTTCCTCATTAATTGTACTACACATTGGTTTTTTTCTTAAATTCTTGTTTTCACATATCAACTGAGGACTTTCTGAGGATTTAAACCATAGATGGACAACTGATTAAGAATATCTAGAAGAATCCATAAGTATTGTTGCAACCATTATTATTACATTTATTTCATGTTTTTATCATTTATTTATTTTTTATGATGTTCATTATTTCCAAACTTTCCTCCTAAATTTTGGGCGCCCTTGATCACATTCCCTTACTCCTTTTTTCTCATTGTATTTGTTACCTGTGTTGTGGGCAGGTATAGGGATTTGATTGGGCTGACCAACCCCATTGCGCCAGAGTTCACCCTTCTTTCTTATCCTGTTCTCTCTAACATAAAGTTACCAATGATGGGAATGATCAATGATTACTATTATTACTAGTACTATTATTATGGTTGATTATCATTAATAATAATAATAATAATATCAAGCCCAGTTTGTTACTTCTGCCCCAAAGTGTCTATAAACTCTAATATCACCCAAATCTGTCAGCTATCAGTCACCAGTGTTACACTCCAACACCCCTGACACTGTCTCCCAATTCGCTATCACTCACCCAGGCTGGCATATGCTGGGCGCTCAGCCGCAGGTCACTTCCTGGCACTCATTGTTCAGCAGGTCCCAGGCCACACGGAGTCGGTCCAGAACATCCAGAGAAGGGGACCAAACATGACCCAGGTGACCGTGAGCCCTAGCTGCCCACACACATAGACTGGCAACAGGAATAGGCAGCTCAACACGGCACAGGGGGCAAGCCAGCCTGAGCAGCTGTGGCAGTGGGTCATGGGGTCAGCAGGGGAAGAATGCCTGGGATGGGGACACAGTAGGTTTGGGGGCAGTGAGTATGGAGTGGTGTTTGCGCTATGGTTCACAGTGGGGTCTGGCATAGCGGCGAATGTGAGATATCTCTTTAGGAACATTCTTCATTTTGGAGTTAGGCAGACTCGGTGGTGCCCCTCAGATACCAGCACCCTTATACAACTGCTTAAAGCTGCCTAATGGTAGCGTCTGCCTTGCCTGCTGTGTAGTACTGCCTTCATTTTACAGAGAGCCACACAGGAAACTCCCTGGTTTGCATTTCATAGAAAGTGCTTTAAAATAACATTAAGCCTCTGCTGATCTCAGGATAGAGTCATTAACATTAATACTTCTTATGTGAGAATGAAAAAAAATTGTCCCCCAAAATGGCAAAACCTTATAAATCAAATATACAAAAATATGTTTCTACAAGTGCGCAGTCCATACAACTGAATATACATTTCTACAATACTACAACTGTGCACAGCCTTATATAAATAATATAAAAATGCATTTAAACAATCCCCAACATTTTGAATCATTTTCAAACAATGTTTCTCTAGTCCCCTTTCTCACTGCTGAGAATTAACTCTAGTGGCGGCACAGCCACCAGATACTGCACTGGTGCCACAGCCAGCTTTAACTACATACTACTACATACTACTGCATCATCTCAATCACAAAGAATCACATAGGTAGTTGCCACCCAGAAATGGAAACAATGGGCCTAATTCAGATCTGATCGCAGCAGCAAATTTGTTAGCTAATGGGTAAAACCATGTGCACTGCAGGTGGGACAGATATAACATGTTCAGAGAGGGTTAGATTTGGGTGGGTTATTTTGTTTCTGTGCAGGGTAAATACTGGCTGCTTTATTTTTACACTGCAATTTAGATTTTAGATTGAACACAACACACCCAAATCTAACTCTCTCTGAACATGTTATACCTGCCCCCCTGCAGTGCACATGGTTTTGCCCATTAGCTAACAAATTTGCTGCTGTGATCAGATCTGAATTAGTCCCAATGCCTACTGCAGTTTTGTGATGCAAGTTGCGATGCACAATACATAGGCAAAATCGGGAACATTGAAGGGGAAAAAATTTCTGCACCAAGCCAGATCAACCACAAATCTGCACATGCTATTGCATGTAAGTGAACGTAGATGACATCAGAGACCAAATCGACAAAAGCGCATGAAACACCTGCGCTTTTGCCACCACCCCCAAAAAAAAATGCCATATTTCCACCCATAAATGCTCACTTCCTGTCAATCAATGTGTGATCGCAGTAAACCTGCGATCGCAATACAGCTCCTAATGCATGCACAATGCATTCACAGTGCATGCGCTGTCTTTCAATTATCGGCCAATTTGCATTTTTGCAATTTAGCAATACATACTGATTATGGCCCAAAGTTAGAAATCCTGGGAAATATGATTATCTGACAAAGGACAGATGATTGGACCACTGTGGTTGTACTTGCTATGGTAAAGTGGGTGTTGGCTAAACAATCCAGCAGCAACAGTATGATTTAAAGGCATCTTAGAGAGGTATGCAAAACAAAATTAGTGATTTATATAAATTGTGTGAGAAAATAGTTCTAAAAATACATTTTTATATTTATGACAGTCTACTACAGTTTGTGCAGTACAGTTTGTGCAACAAAAATGTCACTTGTTAGGGACTTATCTGTGTGGAGATTATGTATTCTACCCATGCTTGTATCAGTTTACTGAGGGTGCACTGGTTTTCTTCCACAGTTCAAACATATACTGGTAGGTTAAATGGTTACTGCTAAAAAAAAGTATCCTATGTGTTTTGTGGGGTCCTGAATTGAAACTGTAAACGCCACTCTGGCAGAGACTGATATGACACTATATAATATAAACTATGGCAGTGGTTCCCAAGCATTCCTGAATCATGGCACCCTAGAGCATCAGCCTTTTTTACAGACCCTTAGCCCAAAAGGTTTTTAACTAACATGATTAGCAAAAAATATTAAATTAACTGAATTGTGCTGATCTGTCATCCTCAGGTTCTGTTACAGTGGGCCAGATGTACTAAGCCTTGAAAAGTGATACATTTCACGGTGATAAATACCAGCCAACCAGCTCCTGTCATTTTCCAAACCCAGCCTGTAATATAGCAGTTAGGAGCTGATTGGTTGGAACTTTATCACATTGAAATGTATCACTTATCAAGGCTTAGTACATTTCTCTAAGTATGTTGTGGTGCACATGGCTGTGTTTCTGTTTGTCTCAATATTTTATGATTGTCAGCCACGAGCACTGATTCTGCCTATCATATTAATCGGGTGTGGTATTAAAAGTCGACAGTAACTAGGTCGACAATGTCTAGGTCGACCACTATTGGTCGACAGTAACTAGGTAGACAGGGTGTCTAGGTCGACAGGGTCTTTAGGTCGACATGTTCTAGGTCGACAGGTCAAAAGGTCGACATGAGTTCTTAATGTTATTTTGGTGTCGTTTTCTTCGTAGAGTGACCGGGAACCCCAATTAGTGCACCGCGTTCGCTCGCCATGCTTCGGGCATGGTGCCTTCGCTCCGCTGCCACTTCGCTCGGCACAGATTACCGTTCCAATCGTAGTCCACGTGGATCGTTAAGTATGAAAAGGTTCAAAAAAAGAAAAAAATTGTGAAAAACTCATGTCGACCTTTTGACCTGTCGACCTAGAACATGTTGACCTAAAGACCCTGTCGACCTAGACACCCTGTTGACCTAGTTACTGTCGACCAATAGTGGTCGACCTAGACATTGTCGACCTAGTTACTGTCGACTTTCAGTCCGGATCCCATATTAATCATAAATCATTTGATTTGGGACCAGATCACCTCTGCAAGTGCTCTGCATCCTCCCAGGGTGCCAGTTTCCTAGTTTGTTTTTATCCAGAATAATACTGCAATGCTCGGTGTGTTTTGTGTACATTTAATGATTAAGCACAGATGTGTTGGAGTGCCATCAGAAATTAGGGTTAGCACATTAACTATTTATTTTAGGACATTCCTTATAATATAAGCACCTGCTACAAAGTAATTTTAAAAACAAAAATATCTGTGGGGGTCATTCCGAGTTGATCGCTAGTTAAAAATGTTCGCTGCGCATCGATGATGCAAAAAAACGGCACTTCTGCGCATGCGTATGCGGTGCAGTGCACACGCGCGACGTACTATCACAACGGGCAAAGTATTTTTACACAAGGTCTAGCGAAGCTTTTCAGTCGCAATGGCAGCCGCAGAGTGACAGGAAATGGGCGTTTCTGGGTGTCAACTGACCGTTTTCAGGGAGTGTTCGAAAAAATGCAGGCATGGCTGGGCGAACGCAGGGCGTGTTTGTGACGTCAAATCCGGAATTGAACAGTCTAAAGTGATCACAAGCTAGGAGTAGGTCTGAAGCTACTCTGAAACTGCACAATTTTCTTTGTAGTCGCTCTGCGATCCTTTCGTTCACACTGCTGCTAAGTTAAAATACAATCCCAGAGGGCGTCGGCTTAGCGTTTGCATGACTGCTAAAAACTGCTAGCGAGCGAACAACTCGGAATGACCCCCTTTAGGTCAAAGGTGGTTTGGTAAACTAGCAGAGAGGTTACTGCTGTTTACACATGAAAAAGTCTAATAATCCCCAAACCTTACTGCTGCTATTGCATCTGAAAGCACATTATGGTATGGTGCATGTCAAGATTTGAAGGCAGAAATGCAAACTCATACATGCCAGATATTTAAGACTTCTAAAATCAGACATTCCTTATGTTTGAAGAAAAGCATGTTACTATGCCTGGGATATAAAAACTTCACTTCAGTGACAAAAGGAAAATGATCCCCTTCCTTGATAAATCTCTGTATATTAATGACGGTTATTGTTTGTTTTATTACCTATTGGAAGGTGGCACAAATAATAGGTTTATTGATTGTTTTAATAAGAATATTTCATTCTTAATAGATGAAAATTCTAATTATGTAATTTGTTGAAAACCATAACTATACCCATAGCAATGATGGAGGAATCAGGTGAGTGCTGTAATAATGCATTGCTTTCATTTTATAAACATTCAACTAGAGATGTGCTAGCTGAATATTCAGCACTTATTTATGTAATGACACAAAAATAATCAGCTGTGGGAATAATAATATCAATGCTGCCACACAGACCTAGCTCTAGGACAGCAGCAGTATAGTTGCATCACATTATACTGCATTACCATGGTTACCAAGATTACAGTCTTGGAATACTACTACTACTACTACTACATAGAATGTCAAACTGTCACAAATGATGTATAGGAAAACTATTTAACTTCAAAACATAAGGTGGCTACAAGTAAATGGGTACCCAGATATAAATATAAGCGAGTCCACTTCACCTTTTGCCCATCAAATTAAATAGTGGTGTATGCTAGAACATCCTTATGTACCCCCTTCTATAATACAATTGATATCAGCTGTATTGATTACATCAATATAAATGTAAAGGATAATTTTAATCGTAGCGGTACCAGGTAGGACTGTATCCTGATATTTTCTATATTAATTTGTTGGACGTTTGGTTTATTATATTGATGTAATCAATACAGCTGATATCAATTGTATTATAAAAGGGGGTATATAAGGATGTTCTAGCACACACCACAATTCAAGCTCCTGAGGAAGCTGGATGTCTAACTGAACCAGTAAAATGCGTTGAGTCTACATACCTTCACCACCCACCTGGACTATACTCCACTTGTTAAAGATCTTTCTGGCCTTTTTGGTATCCATATCGGCATTAATACTGGACATCTGCTCCACCATCTGAATTCATACTGCAGTACCTTTTCAAGTCTATCCCTTCAGCTATTTAAATGAACTTCTCCTAAAGCTGATGCACCATCAAGGGACCATCAATTATCCAGATCTGGTAACTAATACTGCATTACATTCACTGTATTTGTGGAAGATTTCCTGGCTGAATGTTCTAGAATTATATACTTAATAACAAGTGGACTTAAAATTTAGATCCAGTACAGACAGGTGGTGATATATTTTTTTTTTTTATAAGAGGGTGCTATATACCCTCACATGTTTTATTGAATGTGCTTTTTCTATGGAATAAATTGTAATTCTTTATATAAAAAAAAACCCATCCTATTTGCATAGAATTCCTTTGATACAGCCAGCGCTGGTTTATTTATTTCTCTTAAGTATATATTTAGGGGCTCTGAACATCCCCTCCCCAGCTGCTGCTGACTACGCACTTGTACAATTTATATATATTTGTTGAGGTGTACGTTGATAATGTCATGTCATGGAAACAGGTTTGGGTTTGGTGTACAAAAAAAAGGAAGCACTTACAATGAAATACAGCAGCATAATAACTAACTTGGATGAGACTTTTACACTATATATTTTGTTGCACTTATCTATAACCATAAGTCCCAGTACAGGAAAATTCTAAATAATGTATGTAGAGGGTGCAGCTGCATCTAATGGCATCACATAAATGTGTTTTGTTCCAGGACTGGGATTTTGTACTACTTGAACAAAATTCCCAGTCCAGGAATGAAATAATAGACTAGCAAGTAGCAACTGACAGACATGTTTGAGTTCTAAAACACCTTCTGGCCAAAGCACTTATCAACAACTCTTTCACATTTAAGTATACCTTTCCTTTGTGTTTCGTTTATACAAAACTAAAAATACAGTAATGTTACCTCATTTAGGATAAGTGGTTGATGAATATTTACACCGACAATGTTTAAAAATAAAAAATAGAATTATGTTTTGTCAAAACTTTGTGTCCTATGCCAATATTTTTGCAGTTGAGCAGTTACCAGCAAACTGCTTATGCAAGCATCTTAGTCACACTGCGCATGCATCAAAGCAGAGTACCTCCTTGCAGTGAGTAAGTGATTTACAGGAAAGGCCCGTATGGGGCAGGTACCGTGGAGTGGCCGCGAAAACTCGGGCATGTTGCAACTGTTTCGTGAATTTTTAGACACAAACATGACAGCAAAAGTTAGTAAATATATCCCCAAGTCTCAGTGTGCCATGCAACATTATGCTGTATGCTCTCAGTATATTCTGCAAGATTTTGCTGTATAGTCTCAGATAGTGTCTGCAACACTATGCAGTATGGTCTCAGTAGTCTCTGCAAAGGTATGCTGCATGGTCGTAGTAGTCTCTGCAAAGGTATGCCGCATGGTCTCAGTAGTTTCTGCAACAGTATGCTGCATGGTCTCAGTAGTCTCTGAAACAGTATGCTGCATGATCTCAGTAGTCTCTGAAACAGTATGCTGCATGATCTCAGTTGTTTCTGCAACAGTATGCTCAGAGCCGGCCCTAACCAATATGATGCCCTAGGCAAGATTTTGGCTGGTGCCCCCTAGCACCACCGCTGGTTCCGCCTCTGACCCTGCACCTCTTTCCCAGCACCATCACCCCTCACCCATAGCAGTCCTTATTTTGGTATTTGTACCCCCAATATTTTAAATAGGAACAGTTCGCACATTTGGCGCACAGCCTAAAAAGGGGTGTGTTTTTGCTGGCAAGGGGCATGGCCACACAATAGTAACCCCAATTCCAATTACGCCACACAATACTGCAATTTTTATTCATATTTGATCATGCGATAGTGTCCATAATTCATATTACATCCCACAGTAGTATCACTTTACCTTATAAACGTTACTCCTCACAGTAGAGCCCCTTATTCACATTACATCACACTGAATTGCTCCTTATTCACATTACACCACACCTTATTGCTCTTTATTCACATTAGACCACACAGTAGTGACCTTTCTATACGCAATGCCACATAGTAGAGCACCTTATACACATAACCCCACACATTAGTAATGCATTTATACACATAATTCCACACAGTAATGCCCCTTACACATGATAACCTTTATTAATGCTCTTTTACACATAATGTCCCTTACACATATGACGCACATTATTAATGCCCTTATACACATAATGACAGATATAGTGCCCCCTACACATTAGCTGCACATTATTAGTGCCCCATACACATAATGACACACATACAGTAGTACCCTGTTCCACATATGCCGCACATTATTAATGCCCTTATACACATAATGACACACATAGTGGCCCTTACACATATGTTGCACATTAATAATGCATTTTTACATGACACACATAATGCTCCTTACACATATTCCGAACACTACTGCACAACCTACCCACTCACATACACACAGCACTCACACTTCCACTAACACTGTGACCTCTGCCTCTGCTTGGATACAGATGTGTCCTCATAAATCTTGCCTCAATGCTAACGTCGGGCACCTTTTTTTTATGAAAAAGCATCTTATTTGCATTGCTATGTGGCTAGGATGCACAAGCCGCTTCTGCCGATTAAAATGATATGCAGCATGCCTATATACTGTGTGAGACTGTGGCTGTATCTGCATATGAAATGCTACACACAGAATATAGGCATGCTGCATATCATTTTAATCAGCAGAAGCTGCTCATGCCCCTAGGCATATCAAATGCCCTAGGCAATTGCCTAGTTTGCCTATGCCTATGGCCGGCTCTGAGTATGCTGCATGGTCTCAGTAGTCTCTGAAACAGTATGCTGCATGATCTCAGTAGTCTCTGAAACAGTATGCTGCATGATCTCAGTAGTCTCTGAAACAGTATGCTGCATGATCTCAGTAGTCTTTGCAAGAGCATGCTGTGTGGTTTTAGTAGTCTCTGCATCATTATGCTTTATAGTCTCAGCAGTTTCTGCAACAGTATGCTATTTTGCCTCAGTAGTCTCTGCAGCATTATGCTGCATGGTCTCAGTCAGAGGCGGATTGGCCATAGGGCTTACAGGGAAAATTCCCGGTGGTCCGACGCACCCGTGGGGCCTGTTTTGTTTGTGGACATGTGGTCCTTTTTATAGACAAAATAAATAAGATGCAAAATAATTAGCATATATGAAAATGACTTTGCCACTTAGTCTGTGATTGCAGATGATCTAGTGTATGCTCTGTCTGCCTGCTTGGCTGACATATAAGATTGAGTGAATAGTGATTGGGATACGGTTGGTGTAATAAGCAAGAAAATATATCTTTGTAAAGAATTATATAGGTTCCTAAATTCTAAAGGTGTATCATATAATGTGCTCATAATATTTAATTTTATTTCCTTTTAACTTCCCCGTTGATGCTGGACATCCCCACTATCTGGAAAGTCTTGGGGGGAGACCTTACACCTCTGGTGCTGCCCATGTGGGGCCATTAGTACAAATTTTTCCAGGGCCGCTTTTTGTTCCCAATCCGCCCCTGGTCTCAGTAATCTCTGCAACAGTATGCTGCATAGTCTCAGTAGTCTCTGCACGGGTATGCTGTATGGTCTCACTAGTCCCTGCAACAGTATGCTGTATGCTCTCAGTAGTCCCTGCAACAGTATGCATGGCCTCAGTAGTCCCTGCAATAGTATGCTGCATGGCCTCAGTAGTCTTTGCAGGAGTATGCTGCATGGTCTCAGTAATCTCTGCAAGAGTATTCTGTATGGTCTAAGTAGTCTCTGCAACAGCAAACTGTATAGTATCAGTAGTCTTTGCAACAGTATGCTGTATGGTCTCAGTAGTCTCTGCAACAGCAAGCTGTATAGTCTCAGTATAGTTCCATTCCCTTTTGACAGATGAATTCTCACCATGTGGGAAAAGATTAGAAATACATCATGTGTAGTACAATTAATTTAATAAACTGACATACACATACATAAAACTCAAAGGAAGACACAATAAAAGATAGATCCCCCAGTTCTGGTACATATGGTTCTGATAACACAATTACCAGAGTTTGTTGAGAACTGGTGTGAACTGGCTTTAGGGGGTATATAAGCTAGTTCTGTTATAAACTCTTTCATTCTGCCTTGAGAAAGACCCAGAGCACTTGGGTCGAAACGCGTCGGCTGATTATCTGGACACTGATTTTCTGGTCATTTGGACTGCAACACTTGTTACCCGAGGGCATTCACAGACTGTCTACCCGGGAAGACCATCTGGTGACTTTTTTATCTTCTTGCCTGTTTGAGAGCTGCTTCACACCAGTTCTCAACAAACTCTGGTAATTGTGCTATCAGAACCATATGTACCAGAACTGGGGGATCTATCTTTTATTGTGTCTTCCTTTGAGTTTTATGTATGTGTATGTCAGTTTATTAAATTAATTGTACTACACATGATGTATTTCTAATCTTTTCCCACATGGTGAGAATTCATCTGTCAAAAGGGAATGGAACTATGAAGAGACCCTTCATCATATAAGGAATGTATTGCCACATCTTTGTTATTTGATTCAGGCGCCTGCTTATTGTCATTTATCCTAAACCCATTTGCTTTGTACTATTGTTGAGGTGTTTGGAGAGACATTGATTTTGGTTATTTGATCTAGTAGGCAGCCTTAGTGCGCAGTCTTTTCACCACTCACCTTCCTTTTTTGCCATTGTTCTCTTCTCTCCTTGTTGAGTGATTTTTTGACTGCAGCCAGAATGTTCAAATACAGGGATCAAAGGAAAACCCTCTTTGATAATTTATTTAAGGATGAGGGTGAACGTATTGAACTGTTGGATGTGAGTTTAGAAAATGTTATGCGTAGATTAGAGAACACTTTACTGAAAGAGAACAGAATCTGGTGGGAGATGGTCACACTAGAAAAATATGTGGCCCATGAAGTGATCCCCAGGGGCTTAAAAATAGATAAAAAGCCTCATTTGAAACCTCATCCGATTCTTTCAAAGATGAATGGTAGAGAATCATAAGCGAGTGTTCGTTTTCATTGATGAACCTCATCATCAATGAGAGAAGGAGGGAACTTGCACATTTGGATGAGGAGATTAAGAAATGCAAAGACCTTATTATACCTTTTGCAGATCTACCAGATTATAAATCATTTAAGAATAGGATAGAAATAAATGTGAAAAAGATTGAGAAAATTTTGTAGAAAGGAAAATTCGCAAATTTATAAGAGACAAAAAAGCATTGGATGAAGAACCCCCACTGCCCATTAAGACCCCAGAAAAAACCAACAAACCATACATTCAGTCGGATAGGGGAAGAAGACCATCAGTTAGAGACCAGGATTCCCCACAAAGAAAGGATGGGGACAATAATAGAAATTATATTTACCCTAGACAGGAACATTACAGAGGGAGAGTTAGAGTACCCCAAAAACAAACATATTTTGGCAATAGACATAGATTCTATGATAGAAACCAGGGGTGGACAAACAACAGATATGGAGAAGAGAGAGAACGAGGAAAGAGGGAAGAATATAGAGAAAAGGAGAGAATCAATGAACGATCTCCATTACCAGTAAGGAATAGATACCAGACATTGGGGGAAAGACATGAAAGTTCCCATTTTTTAGAGAGTGGAAGGAGGAACTTCCATTGGAGATAATTAGAAGGCACACCCACAGGGGGAAGAGAGGGGGGATTAAAAAGATTAAAAGGAAAAAAAAACACAAGAAGAACAAAAGAAGTTCAAAATATAATGAATTAGTAAGCAAAAATGTTGAGAAAGAAACAATTATTGATATAGAGACAAAGACTAATGAGAATGACACGTCTGAAAGGGCAAAGGGGGTTATGATTTTTAACATTAGCTCCCACGTGTTATCTGTACATGAAATAGGCGTTCTGGAGAAAGGCCTGAAATATGCCCCCTCGACCTCTATAAATAAATTTGAGACCTTTGTAGACATCAATAAATTTGTCCGCAAATTGTGTATAAAGAAGTTCTTCCTTACTAAGGAGACAACATCAGACTCCGAAGGTTTGGATGTACCAACTAATACTCCTTTTAAACCGAAATTGTTTTTTTTTCCCTCACACGTTAAAGGGAATTTTATAGACACTTTTTGTGAACTGATTAAAGAGGATTTGAGGGATATTAAGCCACATGGTATAAAATCCAACCTGACCTTCAAAGAAAGGGGAGCTCTCAAAGATCTTAAAAGCAACTCAGAAATAACCATCAAACCCGCAGATACGGGCGGGGGGGGGTTGTTGTTATGGAAACTGGATGGTACCTAAAAAAAGTTGAGGAACACGTAGGAGATAAGGACACCTACCTAAGGCTCCTGAATCAAAACCCTATCGTACCAGCACTTTACTTACTGCCTAAGGTGCACAAGAGCGTCACGGATCCCCCTGCTAGACCAATCATATCAGGGATGGATTCCGTGATGGCTAACTTGTCCGAATATATAGATTATTTCCTTCAACCTCTAGTTGTTACTAATCCTTCACATTTGAAGGACACAAGGGATTTTTTAGAATTTCTATTCACAGTAAAATGGGAAGGGGATATGTTTATGGTAACAGCAGACGTGAAGTCACTGTATTCAATAATTGATCATGAGGCAGGTGTTAGAGCAATAACAAATTATTTAAGCAATAGCTCCCTAGAGGGTCAAGTCCAAAATTTTATTGTAGATGGGATAAAGTTCATATTGAACAACAATTATTTTATTTTCAATGGTGAATTCTATATTCAGAAGATAGGCACAGCCACGGGCACCAGATTCACTCCGAGTTACGCCAACATTTTTTGGGAGAATGGGAGATGGAGGTAGTTTGGAATAACAATCCGTTCGGAGCGAATCTGGTGTCCTGGCGTCGCTATATCGATGATATTTTTTTCATATGGAGGGGAGAAAAGGAAGTCTTGGATCAATTTTGTTCCTACCTAAATACAAATTCTCTAAATATAGAACTTACCTTTCAGAGTGATCAAATTACAGTGGACTTTTTGGACATTACAGTTACCATAGAAAATCAAGAAATCTGTACCAGGACATTCACTAAACAGACTGACTCAAGAACTTATATTGGTTACGACAGTTGTCACCATATCAATTGGCTAAACTCGATTCCATTAGGCCAGTTGAAACGGATGAAGAGAAACTGTACACATGACAATATTTTTAAGGAACAAGCAGATGAATTAAAAACAAGATTTTTAAGAAATGGCTACAAGATGGCGAATATAGAACGAGCATTAGATGTGGTTGAGAAAGTAGATAGGCGAGACCTATTAAAGACAAACACTGAAAAAATATCCCACAACAATAGGTATGAGTGGGCATTTGTTACGGGTTATAATTCCCAATACAAGGTCTTAGAAAATTCCTTTAAAAAAAACTAGAACATCTTGAGGAAAGATCCGATTTTAAAAGCGGTCATTCCAGAACGTCCGGTCTTTATCTATAAGAAAGCTCCCAATCTAAAAAATTCATTGGTAAGGAGCTAGCTCCCTCCAAAGAAACGGGAAGGAAGAATTGCCACTAAAGGGTTCCACCACTGTGGGTCATGTATAGGATGCAGAGTAGTCAAAAATGATGGCACTAGAAAACTGGATGCAGTTACCATAAATGGTTATACTTTTAAAGTGGAGGACTTCATTACATGCAATATGAGTTATGTTATTTATTTTTAGAATGTTCATGCCACTTATTTTATATAGGGCGTACTTCACGTGCCTTAAAGATTCGGATAGGGGAGCACTGTAGAAATATCAAGAAAGGGTTGGAGACCCATTCCCTCTCCAGCCATTTCAAAACGGTTCATAATTGTTCGGTCTCAAAAATTGTGAGATTTGCTGGAATTAAATTGGTGAGGTGCAATTCTCGCCAAAAGGATAGTGCCTCCCTACTAGCTAAATGCAAAATGAAACTGATTTTTTATTTCAACAGTCTTCACCCGCTAGGCATTAATAAAGACTTTGAATTAAAGTGGTTTTTATAACATTTTTTAACATTGAATTATATGCTGCTTTATTCATCAGATTTTACATACTTTTTAGAATGTTTTCATTGTATACACTCATTTTTATCACATGATTTCTGTCTGTTTTTTAGATTTTATTAAGAGTATTGGAAAAAATCTAAGCATCCTGGACTATGGGGAGCATGCATTTGTTAGTGGTTTTTATGACCCTTTTTTTAACCATATGCTGCTGTATTTATCAGATTTTACATACTCTTTTGAAGGTTTTTATTGTGCATACTTAATATACATCGCATGCTTTTTGTCTGTTTTTTAGACCTCATTAAGAACAATGGAAAGACTTAGGCTTCCTGGACTATGGGGAGTGTACACTTGTTTATAGTGATTGCTATGGCAACAATGCATTATGGAGACGGCAGGCCGGGATAAGCTGTTAAAATGGATGTGACGTTACGGATCCTGTGTGTGCGGTGAGGAGTCAATTGCGGGGACGCCTCACAGGTTGCCATAGCAGCGGAGTCGCCGTGGGGATGACGCCAGCGGACTCCATATGACAGCTTCCGGGAGTGCCTTGGTACGGCTGCTAGGGGAGACGATGCGGGGGAGCCGTCGGCGGATCTGACATGACGACTTCCGGCAGCACGTTGGTTGCCAAGGAGATGACGTTGCCGCGAATTTGAGATCCCGCGCATTCAGAGACATGGGGCGTGGTTTCCATCTGGTTTAACCACTGGTCATGCATATATGTGATTGACATATGGCTGCACCTCTAAATAGTATATGAAGGAGTATTGAGACCTTTTGATTGGCCCATAGAGGTTTATTGGACAGAGGAAGGGGATTGGCTTTAGGGGGTATATAAGCTAGTTCTGTTATAAAGACTTTCATTCTGCCTTGAGAAAGACCCAGAGCACTTGGGTCGAAACACGTCGGCTGATTATCTGGCCCCCGATTTTCTGGTCGTTTGGACTGCAACACTTGTTACCCGAGGGCATTCACAGACTGTCTACCCGGGAAGACCATCTGGTGACTTTTTTATCTTCTTGCCTGTTTGAGAGCTGCTTCACACCAGTTCTCAACAAACTCTGGTAATTGTGCTATCAGAACCATATGTACCAGAACTGGGGGATCTATCTTTTATTGTGTCTTCCTTTGAGTTTTATGTATGTGTATGTCAGTTTATTAAATTAATTGTACTACACATGATGTATTTCTAATCTTTTCCCACATGGTGAGAATTCATCTGTCAAAAGGGAATGGAACTATGAAGAGACCCTTCATCATATAAGGAATGTATTGCTACATCTTTGTTATTTGATTCAGGCGCCTGCTTATTGTCATTTATCCTAAACCCATTTGCTTTGTACTATTGTTGAGGTGTTTGGAGAGACACTGATTTTGGTTATTTGATCTAGTAGGCAGCCTTAGTGCACAGTCTTTTCACCACTCACCTTCCTTTTTTGCCATTGTATAGTCTCAGTAGTCTTTGCAACAGTATGCTGTATGGTCTCAGTAGTCTTTGCAACAGTATGCTGTATGGTCTCAGTAGTCTTTGCAACAGTATGCTGTATGGTCTCAGTAGTCTTTGCAACAGTATGCTGTATGGTCTCAGTAGTCTTTGCAACAGTATGCTGTATGGTCTCAGTAGTCTCTGCAACAGCAAACTGTATAGTCTCAGTAGTCTTTGCAACAGTATGCTGTATGGTCTCAGTAGTCTTTGCAACAGTATGCTGTATGGTCTCAGTAGTCTTTGCAACAGTAAAATGCATGGTCTCAGTAGTCTATACAACAGCTGGAAAGCCAGAACTTCTGCTGTTGAGGCATTATATTTCTTTCTGCAGTACAGGATGATTGTTTTTAGGTCACAATTTAAATCATGTCAGTTGTACTTACTGCAGATTACAGATAGCTAACAATGAATACACAGTAATGTTATAGGAACTATTATAACACAATACACACACATGCACTCTCTTTAGTCAGTCAAGTTTTATGGTTTAAGGCCCTTGTATAGATGTGTTCATTTTTAAGTTCTATATATACTGTAAGATGTAATTGCTAAGCATATAAAAGTTCCTACAACTAGGGCCCTAATTCAGACCTGGTCGCTGTTGTATGAAATCACAAAGTGGGCGATTGTCGAACGTCTGTGCATGCGTACGGATCGTAATGCGCAGCTGCGAGGCCAAGCTGCAAAAATATAATTAATCTTTTTTTATCACTAGGCGTACGCAGATTGACGGGAAGTAAACATTTTGGGGTGGTAACTGGCTGTCTACTGGGAGTGTCAGGAAAAATGTAGGCGTTCCCGAGCATATTCAGGGAGGGTGTGTGATGTCATCTCCGGCACCGATCAGCCTGTTTCTTTCGCACTGTAGGAGCAAGTCCTGGGCTATGCACAGACTGGAAAAATCATTAGATGGTGAGTGAGTTCCGAATGGATTTGCAGCTAACCCACGTTTGAAAAGCTTTTCGCATGGCGTACACAGACTGGCACAGGACGGATTTTCACTCTGGCTGCATGGCGAATGTCCAATTGTAAGCCTCTGCAAATTTTTAGAGGTGCGAAAAAGTCTAAATTAGGCCCTAAGTTCTTTTAAAAAAAATTACATCTATCTCAATCCAACAAAACAACTGTTCATTAATGAAACATGTACTCATTAAACTATGAAATCTTTGTAGCATTAATAATAACTTCTTTACAAATACCATTCATTTTGGAGGAGCACAAGACTTGGAAAACAGTAAGTCATTTTGACAGTAATGTGAAAAATGTTACTAAATAGCAAAACATCTTTACAATAACAAAAGTAATAAACATTTAAAGACTAATCAATAAATATACTCCATTACAAACAACAGCTAATGGAGCGTAACTTTGTTGCTCAGTTAATGATAGTACTGTGACTATACATTTTAAAAAATTAAGCTAATTAGCAATATGTGCAGTTTATGTATATTATAAGACCATCCAGCAAGAAATAAACTGAAGTGCAGGGTTTTAATGAGATTGTAAATGTGCTTTCAAAGCTAAATTGAGCTAAAGATGCAGCTCAATCTAAGTTTGTGATTACCTTTTTAGAGAAAATTCACAAAGGTATTTGTTTATTATGCTAATAACAGCTTCAATTTTATACTCTCAAGACATAATCACTAATTAAGTTACTCTGTTCTATAAAATGAAGATTGAATTGTTGTTAAGCACATGTATTTTCTTGTCTTCAAGGAGCTTTAAAATATGTATTTACTGGTTTCATTATTTTGCTGTAACGTAGCATGCTTCACAGGAGGAAGTCCTCGTAATGGTTTTTAGCTTTTAGTTTGTGCCATGCGTTTTACTTTTCATTGTACTGGTTTCCACTACAGCAACTTGATGGGTATTTATCAATTACTGTACAACGCATATTGGCACAGAAAAGGCATAGCACAATGGAGAGCACAAAGTTTGTACTCACAAACAATCAGCACTATAATCGGCAATGAATTTTCTGTATTTTTAGGGAAATAAGATATATTATTCTGAATTAGCTCTGCATATTATTATATATTATTTCCCAATAACTATACACTTCCCAGCATAACCGCACACCTGAACTACTTCCAACTGTCACCAAAACCTCATCTCAAAGCCAAAGAAGTATCACTCCACAACTGTCAGCATACAGGTGCCTGGATCCCGGTTGCCAGAATGCCAGCAGGGGGATGAGTGCAACGAAAACCACAGGCTTTATTCCCACTCTATGGGTGTCATGGACACCCAAGAGTGGGAATAGCCCTCGGCCCCCTGCCAGCATTCTGGATCGTAACTACATACCCTGTAAACACGAGCATCACTCAAAGAGACAATGCTCACAGACCCGCAGTGCATTACTGCCTCGCTGACAGCAGTACATTCCTGCCTCGCTGACAGCAGCACATCCCCGCCTCACTGACAGCAGTACATCCCTGCCTCATTGACGGCAGCACATCACTGCCTCATTTAATGCAGCACATCACTGACTCTCTGACAGCAGGACATCACCACCTCACTAACAGCTGCACATCCCTGCCTCACTAACAGCAGCACATCCCCGCCTCACTGACAGCTGCATATCACTGTCTCACTAACAGCTGCACATCCCTGCCTCACTGACAGCAGCACATCCTTGTCTCACTGACAGCAGCCCATCATGGCCTCACTGACAGTAGCACATCACCACCTCACTAACAGCAGCACATCACTGCCTCACTAACAGCTGCACATCACTGCCTCACTGACAGCAGGACATCTCTGCCTCACTGACAGCAGCACATCCCTGCCTCACTGACAGCAGCCCATCACTAGCTCACTGACAGGAGCACATGTCTGCCTCACTGACAGCAACACACGCATGCTTCACTGATAGCAGCCCATCACTTCCTCCATGACAGCAGCACATCACTGCCTCACTAACAGCTGTACATCACTGCCTCACTGACAGCAGCACATCCTCACCACACTGACAGCAGCACATCATTGCCTCACTGAGAGTAGCACATCTTCACCACACCGACAGCAGCACATCCCTGCCTCACTGACAGCAGCACATTACTGCCTCACTGACAGCAGCACATCACCCCCTCACTGACAGCAGTTCATCACTGCCTCACTAACAGCAGCACATCCCTGCCTCACTGACAGCAGCACATTACTGTCTCACTGATAGCAGCACATTACTGCCTCACTCAGGGGCATAGTCAGAAATTTGTGGGCCCCTTAGCAACATTTTGAAGGGGCATCTGTCCCAATGCTTTTAGAGAGACAGCTCCCTGCAGCAGTTGTTCATTGTATGCCCCATAATAGTGCCCAAGTTTACTTACTGAACTATAGCCTTAGTTAATGGTATCCTCCATAGAACTTGCCTTGTTTATTTTATAGACCATAGTATGTCACATTGTAAGGCTGCCAGTACACATTATGCAATACAGTACCCCTACTTCACATTACTACTAGAGATGAGCGGGTTCGGTTTCTCTGAATCCGAACCCGCACGAACTTCATGTTTTTTTTCACGGGTCCGAGCGACTCGGATCTTCCCGCCTTGCTCGGTTAACCCGAGCGCGCCCGAACGTCATCATGACGCTGTCGGATTCTCGCGAGACTCTGATTCTATATAAGGAGCCGCGCGTCGCCGCCATTTTCACACGTGCATTGAGATTGATAGGGAGAGGACGTGGCTGGCGTCCTCTCCATTTAGATTAGGAGAGAGAGAGATTGACCTGAGGCTGATACTGTAGAAGAGAGTGCAGAGTTTAGTGACTGACCACAGTGACCACCAGCAGTGCAGTTGTTTTATTTAATATATCCGTTCTCTGCCTGAAAAAAACTGTACACACAGTGACTCAGTCACATACCATATCTGTGTGCACTGCTCAGCCCAGTGTGCTGCATGCCTGCATCATCTATGTATATATTATATATCTGACTGTGCTCAGCTCACACAGCTTATAATTGTGGGGGAGACTGGGGAGCACTGCAGTGCCAGTTATAGGTTATAGCAGGAGCCAGGAGTACAAGACAGTCACATACCATATCTGTGTGCACTGCTCAGCCCAGTGTGCTGCATCATCTATGTATATATTATATATCTGACTGTGCTCAGCTCACACAGCTTATAATTGTGGGGGAGACTGGGGAGCACTGCAGTGCCAGTTATAGGTTATAGCAGGAGCCAGGAGTACATATTATATTAAAATTAAACAGTGCACACTTTTGCTGCAGGAGTGCCACTGCCAGTGTGACTGACCAGTGACCTGACCACACTGACCACCAGTATAGTTAGTAGTATACTATATTGTGATTGCCTGAAAAAGTTAAACACTCGTCGTGTGACTTCACTTGTGTGGTGTTTTTTTTTTATTCTATAAAAAACTCATTCTGCTGACAGACAGTGTCAAGCAGGTCCGTCATTATATAATATATATACCTGTCCGGCTGCAGTAGTGATATATATATATTTTTTATATCATTATTTATCATCCAGTCGCAGCAGACACAGTACGGTAGTTCACGGCTGTAGCTACCTCTGTGTCGGCACTCGGCAGTCCATCCATAATTGTATACCACCTACCTGTGGTTTTTTTTTCTTTCTTCTTTATACATACATACTACTACATCTCTTTATCAACCAGTCTATATTAGCAGCAGACACAGTACAGTACGGTAGTTCACGGCTGTGGCTACCTCTGTGTCGGCACTCGGCAGTCCGTCCATAATTGTATACCACCTAACCGTGGTTTTTTTTTCTTTCTTCTTTATACATACATACTACGACATCTCTTTATCAACCAGTCTATATTAGCAGCAGACACAGTACAGTACGGTAGTTCACGGCTGTGGCTACCTCTGTGTCGGCACTCGGCAGTCCGTCCATAATTGTATACCACCTAACCGTGGTTTTTTTTTCTTTCTTCTTCATACATACATACTACGACATCTCTTTATCAACCAGTCTATATTAGCAGCAGACACAGTACAGTACGGTAGTTCACGGCTGTGGCTACCTCTGTGTCGGCACTCGGCAGTCCGTCCATAATTGTATACCACCTAACCGTGGTTTTTTTTTCTTTCTTCTTCATACATACATACTACGACATCTCTTTATCAGCCAGTCTATATTAGCAGCAGACACAGTACAGTACGGTAGTTCAAGGCTGTGGCTACCTCTGTGTCGGCACTCGGCAGTCTGTCCATAATTGTATACCACCTACCCGTGGTTTTTTTTTCTTTCTTCTTTATACATACATACTACTACATCTCTTTATCAACCAGTCTATATTAGCAGCAGACACAGTACAGTACGGTAGTTCACGGCTGTGGCTACCTCTGTGTCGGCACTCGGCAGTCCGTCCATAATTGTATACCACCTAACCGTGGTTTTTTTTTCTTTCTTCTTTATACATACATACTACGACATCTCTTTATCAACCAGTCTATATTAGCAGCAGACACAGTACAGTACGGTAGTTCACGGCTGTGGCTACCTCTGTGTCGGCACTCGGCAGTCCGTCCATAATTGTATACCACCTACCCGTGGTTTTTTTTTCTTTCTTCTTCATACATACATACTACGACATCTCTTTATCAACCAGTCTATATTAGCAGCAGACACAGTACAGTACGGTAGTTCACGGCTTTGGCTACCTCTGTGTCGGCACTCGGCAGTCCGTCCATAATTGTATACCACCTAACCGTGGTTTTTTTTTCTTTCTTCTTCATACATACATACTACGACATCTCTTTATCAACCAGTCTATATTAGCAGCAGACACAGTACAGTACGGTAGTTCACGGCTGTGGCTACCTCTGTGTCGGCACTCGGCAGTCCGTCCATAATTGTATACTAGTATCCATCCATCTCCATTGTTTACCTGAGGTGCCTTTTAGTTGTGCCTATTAAAATATGGAGAACAAAAATGTTGAGGTTCCAAAATTAGGGAAAGATCAAGATCCACTTCCACCTCGTGCTGAAGCTGCTGCCACTAGTCATGGCCGAGACGATGAAATGCCAGCAACGTCGTCTGCCAAGGCCGATGCCCAATGTCATAGTAAAGAGCATGTCAAATCCAAAACACCAAATATCAGTAAAAAAAGGACTCCAAAACCTAAAATAAAATTGTCGGAGGAGAAGCGTAAACTTGCCAATATGCCATTTACCACACGGAGTGGCAAGGAACGGCTGAGGCCCTGGCCTATGTTCATGGCTAGTGGTTCAGCTTCACATGAGGATGGAAGCACTCAGCCTCTCGCTAGAAAAATTAAAAGACTCAAGCTGGCAAAAGCACAGCAAAGAACTGTGCATTCTTCGAAATCCCAAATCCACAAGGAGAGTCCAATTGTGTCGGTTGCGATGCCTGACCTTCCCAACACTGGACGTGAAGAGCATGCGCCTTCCACCATTTGCACGCCCCCTGCAAGTGCTGGAAGGAGCACCCGCAGTCCAGTTCCTGATAGTCAGATTGAAGATGTCAGTGTTGAAGTACACCAGGATGAGGAGGATATGGGTGTTGCTGGCGCTGGGGAGGAAATTGACCAGGAGGATTCTGATGGTGAGGTGGTTTGTTTAAGTCAGGCACCCGGGGAGACACCTGTTGTCGGTGGGAGGAATTTGGCCGTTGACATGCCAGGTGAAAATACCAAAAAAATCAGCTCTTCGGTGTGGAGGTATTTCAACAGAAATGCGGACAACAGGTGTCAGGCCGTGTGTTCCCTTTGTCAAGCTGTAATAAGTAGGGGTAAGGACGTTAACCACCTCGGAACATCCTCCCTTATACGTCACCTGCAGCGCATTCATAATAAGACAGTGACAAGTTCAAAAACTTTGGGTGACAGCGGAAGCAGTCCACTGACCAGTAAATCCCTTCCTCTTGTAACCAAGCTCACGCAAACCACCCCACCAACTCCCTCAGTGTCAATTTCCTCCTTCCCCAGGAATGCCAATAGTCCTGCAGGCCATGTCACTGGCAATTCTGACGATTCCTCTCCTGCCTGGGATTCCTCCGATGCATCCTTGCGTGTAACGCCTACTGCTGCTGGCGCTGCTGTTGTTGCTGCTGGGAGTCGATGGTCATCCCAGAGGGGAAGTCGTAAGACCACTTTTACTACTTCCACCAAGCAATTGACTGTCCAACAGTCCTTTGCGAGGAAGATGAAATATCACAGCAGTCATCCTACTGCAAAGCGGATAACTGAGGCCTTGGCATCCTGGGTGGTGAGAACCGTGGTTCCGGTATCCATCATTACTGCAGAGCCAACTAGAGACTTGTTGGAGGTACTGTGTCCCCGGTACCAAATACCATCTAGGTTCCATTTCTCTAGGCAGGCGATACCGAAAATGTACACAGACCTCAGAAAAAGAGTCACCAGTGTCCTAAAAAATGCAGCTGTACCCAATGTCCACTTAACCACGGACATGTGGACAAGTGGAGCAGGGCAGGGTCAGGACTATATGACTGTGACAGCCCACTGGGTAGATGTATGGACTCCCGCCGCAAGAACAGCAGCGGCGGCACCAGTAGCAGCATCTCGCAAACGCCAACTCTTTCCTAGGCAGGCTACGCTTTGTATCACCGGTTTCCAGAATATGCACACAGCTGAAAACCTCTTACGGCAACTGAGGAAGATCATCGCGGAATGGCTTACCCCAATTGGACTCTCCTGTGGATTTGTGGCATCGGACAACGCCAGCAATATTGTGTGTGCATTAAATATGGGCAAATTCCAGCACGTCCCATGTTTTGCACATACCTTGAATTTGGTGGTGCAGAATTATTTAAAAAACGACAGGGGCGTGCAAGAGATGCTGTCGGTGGCCAGAAAAATTGCGGGACACTTTCGGCGTACAGGCACCACGTACAGAAGACTGGAGCACCACCAAAAACTACTGAACCTGCCCTGCCATCATCTGAAGCAAGAAGTGGTAACGAGGTGGAATTCAACCCTCTATATGCTTCAGAGGTTGGAGGAGCAGCAAAAGGCCATTCAAGCCTATACAATTGAGCACGATATAGGAGGTGGAATGCACCTGTCTCAAGCGCAGTGGAGAATGATTTCAACGTTGTGCAAGGTTCTGATGCCCTTTGAACTTGCCACACGTGAAGTCAGTTCAGACACTGCCAGCCTGAGTCAGGTCATTCCCCTCATCAGGCTTTTGCAGAAGAAGCTGGAGACATTGAAGGAGGAGCTAACACGGAGCGATTCCGCTAGGCATGTGGGACTTGTGGATGGAGCCCTTAATTCGCTTAACAAGGATTCACGGGTGGTCAATCTGTTGAAATCAGAGCACTACATTTTGGCCACCGTGCTCGATCCTAGATTTAAAGCCTACCTTGGATCTCTCTTTCCGGCAGACACAAGTCTGCTGGGGTTGAAAGACCTGCTGGTGAGAAAATTGTCAAGTCAAGCGGAACGCGACCTGTCAACATCTCTTCCTTCACATTCTCCCGCAACTGGGGGTGCGAGGAAAAGGCTCAGAATTCCGAGCCCACCCGCTGGCGGTGATGCAGGGCAGTCTGGAGCGACTGCTGATGCTGACATCTGGTCCGGACTGAAGGACCTGACAACGATTACGGACATGTCGTCTACTGTCACTGCATATGATTCTCTCACCATTGAAAGAATGGTGGAGGATTATATGAGTGACCGCATCCAAGTAGGCACGTCACACAGTCCATACTTATACTGGCAGGAAAAAGAGGCAATTTGGAGGCCATTGCACAAACTGGCTTTATTCTACCTAAGTTGCCCTCCCACAAGTGTGTACTCCGAAAGAGTGTTTAGTGCCGCCGCTCACCACTGCGTGACATCTTGCGTGACACTGCAGTGCCACTCCTAAATGGGCCCGGTGTTTGTGTCGGCCACTAGGGTCGCTAATCTTACTCACACAGTCAGCTACCTCATTGCGCCTCTTTTTTTCTTTGCGTCATCT
Source organism: Pseudophryne corroboree (assembly GCF_028390025.1). Taxonomy (NCBI): domain Eukaryota; kingdom Metazoa; phylum Chordata; class Amphibia; order Anura; family Myobatrachidae; genus Pseudophryne; species Pseudophryne corroboree. Next base: position 680,637,818 of record NC_086448.1, read on the forward strand.
GCTGATTGGGGAGGGTTTTTTGGAAGGGACATCCTGCGTGACACTGCAGTGCCACTCCTAAATGGGCCCGGTGTTTGTGTCGGCCACTAGGGTCGCTAATCTTACTCACACAGTCAGCTACCTCATTGCGCCTCTTTTTTTCTTTGCGTCATGTGCTGATTGGGGAGGGTTTTTTGGAAGGGACATCATGCGTGACACTGCAGTGCCACTCCTAAATGGGCCCGGTGTTTGTGTCGGCCACTAGGGTCGCTTAGCTTAGTCATCCAGCGACCTTGGTGCAAATTTTAGGACTAAAAATAATATTGTGAGGTGTGAGGTATTCAGAATAGACTGAAAATGAGTGGAAATTATGGTTTTTGAGGTTAATAATAATATGGGATCAAAATGACCCCCAAATTCTATGATTTAAGCTGTTTTTTAGTGTTTTTTTAAAAAAACACCCGAATCCAAAACACACCCGAATCCGACAAAAAAAATTTGGTGAGGTTTTTCCAAAACGCGGTCGAACCCAAAACACGGCCGCGGAACCGAACCCAAAACCAAAACACAAAACCCGAAAAATTTCAGGCGCTCATCTCTAATTACTACTGTATATACAGTGTCCACAGTTCATATTATGCCACATTAAAGGGCCCCCAGTTCATATTATGCCACACTATGGTGCCTCCACTTCATATTGTGCCACATTACAGTGCCCCAGTTCATATTACTACATGTAAGATTATAATGCCATCCAGTTCATTTTATATCATAGTAAAATGAGCAGGTTCAGGGGTGTAACTAGATATTTTTTTGTAGGACAAAATCCAAACGTTTGTAGGGGCCCCCATATACCACCCAGTGGTTGAAATGTGTACAAAACATGTAACTTAGATAGAGAAGATGGGCCCCTCCCAGATCTGGGCCCCATAGCCACTGCACTTGCTGCACCTATGGTAGCTATGCCCTTGGCCTCACTGACAGCAGCAAATACCTGCGTCACTGACAGCAGCACATCCCTGCCTCACCGACAGCAGCAAATACCTGCATCATTGACAGCTGCACATCAATGCCTCACTGACAGCAGCACATCCCTGCCTCACTGACAGCTGCACATCCCTACCTCAATGACAGCAGCAAATACCTGCATCATTGACAGCTGCACATCACTGCCTCACTGACAGCAGCACATCACTGCCACACTAACAGCTGCACATCATTGCCTCACTGACAGCAGCACACCCTGCCTCACTGACAGCAGCACATCACTGCCTCACTAACAGCTGTACATGTCTGCCACACTGACAGCAGCACATCACTGCCTCACTGACAGCAGCACATCCCTGCCTCACTAACAGCAACACATCCCTGCCTCAACGACAGCAGCAAATACCTGCATCATTGACAGCTGCACATCACTGCCTCACTGACAGCAGCACATCACCGCCTCACTAATAGCTGCACATCATTGCCTCACTGACAGCAGCACATCACTGCCTCACTAACAGCTGTACATGTCTGCCACACTGACAACAGCAAATCCCTGTGTTACTGACAGCAGCACATCCTCACCTCACTGACAGCAACACATTCCTTCTTCACTGACTGCAGAACATCATTGACATACACATCTCACAGAAAAATGTCAACTATTTTATTCATTTACACTGTTATCCAGTTAAATATGTATTTATTAAAAATAATTCTAATTAATCAGCATATTCTGAACAATTTTTCACCATATTTTGTCACAACAGGGGCCATTTTATAAGATATATACACAGTATGCCACTCTTGGTTGTGATGTTGCTGTCTGATATATAGTATTGAATCTTGCTATGGGCAAGCAGGATTTTTGCCTGGGGCGCCACCTTCCAGTGGGCGCAGCCGCCGTGTCAAGATCCCATAAAAATACAAAACCACAATAGCAGCGCTTAACATAATAACTTATGGATAAGAAGGATTGAGTGAAAAATTTTTAGTCACAATTTAATTAAACACAATTTAAAAACACATTAAAAAACACATGAACTCGCCAATATTTATAAATGAATTTTGGTCAGCTAGCTGCCTTTCTAGTGTGATCCATTCCTATTTGAAATGAACTGGTAAGTATATGGGTGAAAAAGACTGGAGTTTGGACCAAGGATTATAGTCCCAAATGATGATTTTTACCACAATTAACTGCTGGAGGTGTAGTCTCTTGAGAGAGTCTTTATGAAGTACTCAGACCAAGCACAGTGTTAGGGGTCCTCACTGCAACGCGGTGTCCTCCTAGCAGAAAGAAAAGAGAGAGAAATATAGTGGTACTCCAGAAAAAGTCAGTCACCTCAATAACTTTACAAGATGTGTAGTCCAGTTCCGGTCCGTGCACACATGGGCTGCAAAAGTTCCAATAAATGGTGACCAAACAAGCCTCCTGACACGTTTTGCTGCAGGCACTGCAGCTTTATCAGTGAAGGAATGCACTGACATACAGCTTAGGGTTGGGACACTGAAGGGCAGGGTTGTAGCAGGACGATAATGTACCCTGAGCCAGCACTGCCCCCAGCATATGTAATGTGATGATGTCAGAATGATGGTGTGGAGCCGCCAGTGCAAGGAAGAAGCTGTGCATCTACTTTGCGGTGGCTCTTAAGACAAGAATTATTATTTTAATAACATATATTTCTCTCTCTGACATATCTATTTCCTTTTAATGTTTTGATTTACTTGAAAGGATTATTTTATATGACGTTGTGTATTTTTAATAGGAATAATAAAGCATTTGAACTTTTTAAATATTGTCAAATAACACTGGGCCTGAATCAGAGGTGCACTCAGATCATGCGTGGCTGCAAATTCTCAATTGCAAAATTATGCAAATGACTGTTTAAGCATTACCATTGTGAATTAGCATGCAACAGACTTAGCAATCCCTGCAACATCTACTTTGCATATCTGAGCAATGCTCAAGTGCACTGGTGGATCTTATTTCTTCATCTTTGACCCACCATTGCTCGCAACATCGACTCCTCCAGCAGCCCCTGCCTAGCATAGAGGGGTCTTTTTACTAAGCTTTGGATGGAGATAAAGTGGATGGAGATAAAGTACAAGCCAATCAGCTTCTTCCATTTTTCAAACACAGCCTGTGACATGACAGTTAGGAGATTATTGGCTGGTACTTTATCTCCATCCCTGGTTAATGTCTAAAGATATGGCCACTGAGGCAACGGTGCTGGGAAAGAGATCACAGCCGTATGCCTAAACATGCCAATGACACTCCCATAACACGCCCATGACACTTCATCTTTTTGCAAAGACTTTAGGTCACCTCCCAGTCTTCATTCTTAACCGCCCATGGATCACAGAAGTCATCTCAAGTAACACAAAATGCATACGCCATCACAAACATTAGTATAAGGGTTTCCTGGACTTTTCATACATGTGCAGGACCAAATAATTGCTCAACTGTGCAAACATCAGTACTGCATCCACCTCAGGCCCACTGTCTTGGCCACAGCTCTACCTATCCATTTGCTTGCTGCATTTAATGACTACTTCTATCTGTTGTATTAACGGCACATTTTTAGTGCTCTCTATTGAGTGTTGATGCAGAGCCGGTCCTAACCAATATGATGCCCTAGGCAAGATTTTGTCTGGTGCCCCTAGCACCACCGCTAGTTTTGCCTATGACCCTGCACCCCTTTCCCAGCACCATCACCCCTCACCCATAGCAGTCCTCATTTTGGTGCTCATACCCCTATATTTTAAATAGGAACAGTGCGCACATTCGGTGCACAGCACAAAAAGGGGTGTGTTCTTGCTGGGAAGGGGCATAGCTACACAATAGTACCGCAATTCAAATTATGGCACACAGTAGTGCCCCTGCAATAGTGTCCCTTATTAACATTACATCACACAGTAGAACCACTTTACATTATATACGTTTCTCCTCACAGTAGTGCCCCTTATTCACATTACATCACACTGAGTTGCTCCTTATTCACAATTCACCACACTATATTGCTCTTTATTCATATTAGACCACCCACACAGTAGTGCCTTTTCAATACATTACGCCACACAGTAAAGAACCTTATACACATAATGCCAAACATTAGTAATGCATTTATACACATAATACCACACAGTAATACCCCTTACACATATGACACACATTATTAATGTCCTTGTAGACATAATGCTCCTTACACATTATGCCAATCTTTATTAATGCCCTTATACACATAATCACACACATAATGTCCCTTTCACATATACCGCACATTATTAGTGCACTTATACACATAATGACACACATACTGCCCCTTACACATATGCTGCACATTATTAATGCATTTATACACATGACACATAATGCCCCTTACCCATATTCTGAACACTACTACACAACCAACCCACCCACACACAGCACTCACATGACCACTAACACTGTGACCTCTGCCTCTGCTTGGATACAGATGTGTCCTCATACATCTTCCCTCAATGCGCAATGCAGCTGGAGATGCCTGGCGTGAGTCAGCTGTCATCTCTGCTAACGTCAGGCAGCTTTTTTTTACAAAAATGCATCTTATTTGCATTACTGTTGGCTAGGATGCACAAGCAGCTTCTGTTGATTAAAATGATATGCGGCATGCCTGTATTCTGTGTGCGACTGTGGCTGTATTTGCATATGAAATGCTACGATACAGTGATTTCCAGGAAAACACTGTACCGTAGCATTTTATATGCAGATACAGCCGCAGTGACACACAGAATATAGGCATGCTGCATATCATTTTAATCAACAGAAGCTGCTTGTGCCCCCTGGCATACCAAATGCCCTAGGCATTTGCTAGTTTGCCTATGCCGAGGGCCAGCTCTGTGTTGATGGTTGCTGTTCTTTATTACACTGTGAGTGCAACATATAAATTGCATAATACAGTATATGCTATAGTCTGGCATCTCTGCATTCAGCTACTGAATAGTGTCTTCTGGTTGTAATTGGTAACTGTAGAATAGTCATTGGTATTTCTAGTCTTCAAGCTCTGTGAAACTGTCCCTAATAAATTATCAAAACTTAAGGTACAAGATATGGGGACCACCAAGTACTGGCAAAGACACAGGGGCAGATTTATTAAGCTTGGTGAAGTGATAAAGTGGAAAGTGATAAAGGACCAGCCACTCAGCTCCTAACTGTCATTTTTCAAACCCAGCCTGTGGCATGGTAGTTAGGATCTGATTGGCTGGTACTTTATCACATTCCACTTTATCACTTCACCGAGCTTAATAAATCTGCCCCACAGGTATCTATAGGACTGGGGTTGCTGTAGGTAAAATAGATAGTTCAAGATCGGTTCTGATATTATGAATTTATATTGCACCTGAGTTATGTGGCACCTTCCATTTTCAATTAAGTAAACTTTGTAAGCAACTTTATTAAATGTACATAATGTTTAGAGTAAAAATCAATTGCTCTAATCATAAGTAAACAAAAATGTGTCACACTTATGTCCTGATTCAGAGGGGCATGCAATGTCCTTGTCACACACAGTGGAGCGATTCTTTGCCCCTGTAATTGCACTATGGGCCTAATTCAGACCTGATCGCTAGCAAGCGATATATTTACTGCTGCGATCAGATAGTTGCCGCCATGGGGAGGGTATTTGAGCTGTGCAAGTGTGCGAACGCATGTGTAGCAGAGCTGTACAAACAGATTTGTGCAGTCTCTGCGCAGCCCAGGACTTACTAAGCTGCTGCGATCACTTCAGCCTGTCCGGGACCGGAATTGACGTCAGGAACCCTCCCTGCAAATGTGTGGACACGCCTGCATTTTTCCAGACACTCCCTGAAAATGGTCAGTTGACACCCACAAACTCCTTCTTCCTGTCAATCTCCTTGTGATCGCCCGTGCGAACGGATCCGTCGCACATACCCATCACTGAGCGGCGATCTGCTTTGTACCCATGTGACGTACCTGTGCATTGCAGTGCATACGTATGCGCAGTTTGGACCTGATCGCCCGCTGTGCGAAAATGCACAGCAGCGATCAGTTCTGAATTACCCCCTATAGCCAGATTGCGCATGTACAGCAGTGATTAGCGATAGTGGATGCACAGAGGGTTTATACACAAAGTAAGTGACAAGTAGTCAGCATTTAGGGAGGGGTGGCAGGAAAACGTAGGCATGCCAAGCTCATTTTCTAGTCAGCCATTGCAAATCTAGTTACAATTGAAGAGACCTCAGTGTCTTAGGAGAGCAGCTCAGTCTGAGACAGCATAGGGTTGCCCAGAGATCCAATGGTGCATCCGATGATCCTGATGTTCGTGCTTATGCACCCGAGTGACAGTTGTGAGAAGCTGGCAGTGTGCGCCTCTGTCCACAACACAGTGGTTCATCCATTAGCATATTTTTGCAAATACCCTGCAAATGCAATCGCAGCTCCTCATGCAGTTGCACACAACTCTAAATTAGGTTTTTTATCAACTATTTATTTTTATTTCAATGTGCCAATAAATTATGCACATCTTTGTAATGTTCTATACTGGTAATGTACTTGCCTTGAGGATTTTGCAAACACATGATAATTGGGTCACAGTTGCCTAAGTTAGACTTATGATCTGGGAGAGTTTTAAAAAAAACCTTTATTAACCTTTGCTACAAGGAAAGAGGTGTCACATGATATAGTGAAGCTTCTTAATTTAATTAGAGTACTTTTCATGAGGTGCATGGCAGAATTTTATTTTACAGCAGGGCTGCAAAATTTACCACAACGTCCAGCCCATGTACACAACATAATGATTTCATTAGTTTTACAGACAACAGCCCTTTCTGTTTTTATATTTAAAAAAAATGGAAAGATGGCTATTTGGAATGCGTGTTTTAAATCACTTAAGATTTATACTGTAGCCATTTATTTTTTGTAGCCATTTATTGCATGTTTATAATTTGAGCTCCAAAAAGTGCAATGTCCTTTCCCAGAGAAATTGTATTTTTTGATCACTAGAGTTATGTTTGTTCTGTAGCAGTAAAAATAAATCAATATATTATCTACAAAAAATGATAGAAACTAAAATATATTGAGAAGCATTCACCCTGGTATCTAATTAATTCATAGCTGCAACAATTTGTTATTTTTCACATGCATTTCATTGGGATGAATAATGCTCTTAATCTGTCCAAGGGAGTTGTATATTGTTTATTTGGGGGTTGTACAGCATTTAAAAAATAGATGTTTAAACAGGTTCTTAAAAAACACTATACAATATCAAGAAACAATCTAATGAACATCTTAAAAAGCGTAATATGTCATTATCTCAGTAGGGGACCCAAAAATTTGGGATTTTAATTTTTGGAAAAGGGATACTCAACCTGTGTATATATTATAAACTGTTTAGATAGGAACTTTACTAATAAAATTTAATGTAGGATAGGATTCTGTATTGAACAAATATATTGTTAGGATGAGAAGAGATTATTTATGAAGCTCCTTGTAATCATCGGTGAACTGTAGGGCTTTGGTTCGAGAGCGGGAGAGGAGAGAGCAAAAAAACCTGAAGGTCATACAGTATATATCACTTTGACCAAGACTTAAGCAGTTGTGAGCCCCCACTACCCCCAACCTGAAGGCTTCTGTCAATACTCCTCACCCTCCAGATACCTCTTTTTACAGCCTTTTGTGGGCTTCTATACAGGGCCGGTTCTAGCCCTTGTGGCGCCCCAGGCAAAAATAGGGGCATGGCTTCATAAAGGGGCATGGTCAGTTATGCCCCCTGTAGAGTTGTGCCTTCATTTGTGCCCCATGTAGAGTTGTGCCCCCATTTGTGCCACCTGTAAAGTTGTGCCCCCATTTGTGCTCCCTGTAGAGTTGTGCCCCCATTTGTGCCCCCAGTTGAGTAGTGCCGCTTACAAAAAAAAATAATTAAGTAATACTTACTATCCCCGCTCCTGATTCCAGACCGCTGCTGACCTCTGCTGCTGACCTCCGCCGGCGCCGCTACTCGGATCTATGGTAGAGATGTCATGATGTCTCACCCATAGCACAGCAGACACTAGAGGTCAATTATGATCCCTAGTGTCTACGTGCCATATCCACAATGCTGTGCGGTGCGTGATGACGTCATCGCACACCGCAGAGCAAAGGTCCTCTCCACGAAGGGAAACTAGACGGGTAGCGTCTAGTTTCCTTCACAGCACCGGGGGGCACTGACCAACAGTAGCGGATCTTGCCATGGCGGTTGCACCCTCCAGATGGCGGCAGCGCCCTCTGGAAGGTGGTGCCCCGGGCAAAAGTCCCGTGTGCCCGTAGCAAGATCTGCTACTGCTTCTATAGTGAGCTAAGACCTCCTCTTCCAGTCTTCCAGGTTTCACATGCAAATGCTTCCAGGTTTCACATGCAGTCTTCCAGGTTTCACATGCAAATGCTTCCAAGACTCCCTTCCAGATACAAAACTAATCTTCTAAGATCCTGGATTAAACGTGCATCTGCTCCTGATGCAACATGAGGGATGAATTTTGTGTTCTGTTTCCAAATAGCAGTGGCTGAATTGGGCACAGGAAAGCTCTGATGCAGGGAGACTGCTGTGATGGCCCCAGCTAGTGGCATCCCTAGCTATGTGCCCACCGAGCAGGAGAGGAGGACTTGCTGCAACATCACTGAATAGGGGTGGAAAGTCAGAGTAGGTGAACTGTTTGGTAGTGGGGGTTGGGGGATTGCCTGCAACACAAGTCTCACCAATCTCTCCTAATATGTAGCCATTAATTAATGTTTACCTGTTGAAAGAGATAATTCTCTATGAGCTGGAACTGTAATATAATCTCACTATAGTGTTAGTACCCAGTTCATTGCCATCTAAATACTGAGAGACTTACTATAACTACTTAATTCTTCTACCTAAGTTAACAGTATAATTATTTGGGAGGTCAAATATTCCTGTAGGACAAGGAGACAGCAGCTATATTTCTTTTGGTGTTAATAAATTAAAGAGATGGAGACAGAGAGAAAAATGCACACTCTGTTAAAAGTATTCTTCTATTTTAGAGTTGGAATTGATCTATATGTATATTTACAGATAACCACAAAAATACTAGTAGCCATCTGCTCAGCCTAATACCCAACTGCCAATGGTACTTAGCTGGTCCAATGCTACTTGTACATGAGTAAAAGAAGACATAATTTCTGATATGCAATGCAATAATTAAATCCCAGGTTCACAACAGATAAATATGTGTACCAATGATTGATTACCCAAAGTTGGGTTGCAACGGTCAGAGTCAGCAACCTACAAAGAAAATAAAATAAAAAGTAACTATTAAAATGACTGACATTTTGACACATTGAGAAGGCTCACCCATTTCTGCCATTACTTAGTTCGAGTAGAGCAGTCCACGAGATTCAGAGGCCGGTAGCAGGCGGCAGCACAGGTACTGCAGTGAGCCGCAACTAATGACTCCCAGACTCAGTCCCACCGTGGTTGACCTCCATTAACAAGTCACTCACAGAGCAGTGACAGTCCACTCCCACCCCGGCCACAGATGACACTCAGTGTGGAAATACATCAATCACTGTCACCACGCAGCCATGGCACTTGGCAGACCTCCACTTGAGCAGATGGGCATGGCTGTTGAAGGAACGGGTTGGTGTGACCTCTATGATATCATGCCACACAGCCATTCTGTAGGAGTACCAAGCTGGGACAGCATCTGAGCCAAATGCTGGTGCAACACCACCTGCATTTTTTAGTTATATGCATTGTGATAGACTGTTGCTCAATCTGCATGCATTTATTTAGTTTGATATATATGTTATACTTCCTGCATGTCCCTTTGTCTTTACAGTCTCTGATCCTTGGTACATTGACATTTGGATATTCAAATTAAATTAGTAGGAACCATGTTTCTCTGATTAGAAACACTTATGTATAGAAGGGTGGGGGCTGGGCCAAAAAAGGCAGTCATCACCTTTAAAAGAAACTTTTATTTAATGGAGATGGGTATCCATAATGAAAGTCAACAATAAAAAGGTCGACAGTCATTAGGTTGACCCTCTCTGACACCAAACTGTCAACAGACAATTGGGTGACATACAGTAGTCAAAAGGTCGACAGGTTAAAAAGATCATCACTAGATTGGTCAAAAGTGACTAAAGACAACAGGTTTAAAAAGTTCACAGGTTCAAGAGGTCAACATGGCAATGGTCAAAAATGGTCAATACAAAAATGGTCAACATATGGGTTTTCATGTATTTTTCAACATTTTTAGGGCTAGGATTAGGGTTAGTCACTATGGGGGATGGTTATGGTTAGGCTACAGTAGGGAACAGTTACGATTAGGGGAAGGGGGTTAGGCTTAGACTTCAGAGGGACAGTTAGCGCTAGGCACTAGAGAGAGGGTAAGGGTAAGATATGGGCTAAAATAACAAAAAAAATGAGTCAACCATTTGCATGTTGACCATTGCCATGTTGATCTAATCATCAACCTATTAACCCTGTTGACCGAGACGTCAAACATTCATGTGTTGACCTTTTGACCCTGTCGACCATTGAAGATTGACCATTTTTTGTCGATGCAATCATTGTCAAACTTTTAACTATCAGTCTTTTAATCCATGCTCTGGGAGATGGGCTGTACACACTAATTTCCAAATACATTTAAAGGTGCTAATCTGCTTTGACTGCAATTACAATACACAATCCAAGACACAGGTACATAGTACCATTTCAAATATGCAAAAATATAGATTTTTATGTCTAAGGGCCTTATTCAGGTTTGTTAGAAAACAAAAAAAAAGCACACTAATTGGCAAAACCATGTCTGCACTGTAGGTGGGGCAGATGTAACATGTGCAAAGAAATTATATTGGGTGGGGTGTGTTCAAACTGAAATCGAAATTTCAGTGTAAAAATAAAGCAACCAGTATTTAAAATGCACAGAAAAAATATAACCCACCCAAATCTCTCTGCACAAGTTACATCTGCCCCACCTGCAGTGCAACATGGTTTTTCCCATTAGTGGGTTTTTTGGCTTGCTAACAAACCTGAGTAACCCCCTTAGTGTCAAAAGTGTGCACCTGCATATTATATTGTGTATTGTATTTTCAGTCCCTGTAGTGTAGCACCTTTATATTTAAGCTTATAACAATGAAAGCGGTAGGATAGTTGGTGGAAAGCCATAATTTATTTTATAAAGTATATTTTACAAAATTTATCACTGTAACTGTGCGCATTTAATACAATGTTCTACTTAATAATAACAAAAAAAGAAGGACCTTGCTGATTTTAGATTAGAATTCATTATCTGTTCACGGTATCTTTATTATATAAAGAAGAAAAAAGAGACATAAAAGTACAGTTTGTCACAGTATTTAAAATAAAAAGAGAAAACTTACCATGATTTACTAAGAAAGGATTATTTTTTCTTCTTAGAATACAAACATGAGCTTTCCCTTGTTTGATAAAAGCATTAAAGCAAACTCTTTCTCTTTGTAAATAATGTTCTGTTACTTTTCTTCAAAGACATGTAAACTTTGATAAACTGACCTTTTTCTGTGTTATAAATTGTATCACAAAATAGATGAAAATGCTACGGCAAATGGTATGACAAAATAAGATGAAAGATTTTAGACATACAATGGAGATTGTTTTATTAATGGATTTTTGTCAAATAGATGAAAAATGTGTTTCTTTTAAATGGTTATGGAGACCCTTTTCATACAATACTATGATTACCTAGTCTATAATGTACTGAAATTATCAGGGGAATTCAACATTTTGAATACATATTTTTTTCTGTATTCTTTGAATTGTTCATATAAACAATACTTGACTTTGAAGTTTTAGTTTCACATCATATATTAAATGAAAAATCTATTCAATAATTATTATTTTTCTCCTAAGGTTCTTTTATGCAAAAGAATAACAACCAGAAAAATAAATTAAGACCTGTTCCACATTAAAGTGATGATATATTTAGCAGAAATAAGTAAGATTTACAATGCTTAAGTCTGTATAGAGGCAATGTTTCTAAAGGTACGGTAGCAACACACTGCGATCCATCTATCCACACCAAGCGTCATCACTGTCCAACTGGTCCACTTGTGTGGGTGGCCAAAGTAGACAAAACCTTCTGTTTAGAACCCAACTTGTTTGCTGTTGAAAATGTTAATATTTATTATTGTCCATTGCTACTACAATGATTCAAAAAATGATCCCTCTGGCCAATAGTGGATATTTTCTTACTGTACGTTTATCAACATGCCCAATAATAATTACAATAGGCACTTTATTAGATGTAAAAGCCACACAAAAAAAACATTATTATGGCTATTGCCCAAAACTGCATGCAATATTGTAGAATTTATGGCCTCCTGCATCCCCATTGCATTTGGTTCTTGCTAAATTAATCTGGGGTTGTGGACGTTAACACTGCCAACGTGTGTTCCTGTAGGGGACCAAATAGCAGAATAGTACTTTACCAAGCCAGGAATTTCTCTACTAATGTTCCCCTGTGTCATTTAAATTAGTGGACAATTATTGATGAACTTCCATGCCATGACTTTATTAATATACTTTAGCTGATTTCTGCACGTTTTGAGTTATTGCCTGGACTTCTGTGTTCCTTTATTAGATGCATTTTAGCTATTTATTTTTAATGACAGACTGGTAAATTAATTATGGTGTTACACTGTATCAAAGGTGATTGTTTCTATTTATGTGATATTCTGAATGTATTTTACTGCAGTCATGATTTTTTTAAATATATTTTCAATGTTTCATGAATTAAAGCCTTTGGGATATATTAATATTATTACTCTTGTGTTGATATAAGTGCAGACACATACTGTACTTGTATATTTGTTTCAAATTGAAAACTGAGGGACTGATGCAATGGTATATGTTCAAGATACCGGCTGTCGGGATCCTGGCAGTTGAAATACCGATGCCAGAATCCTGACACCCATCAAAACACAGACACCAGCATACAGAACAGGTCAAGATCTTGACACCAGAATCCTGACAGCCAGAATCCCGACATCTGGAATCCCGAAGGCTTGTATAGTCAGGAGGGTTAGGGTTTCAATTTTAATGTAATCTCTGCATGAACTGAACTCAGTATAGTCTGCAATTCTACACACCCATGATATACCCTCATGTTATGTAATTTATGCTTTGAGTGGAGATGAGACTGAATTGTGTGTGAATGGAAAGGTAGAGTATATCACACTGAAGCGCTAAAGCTGCTGAACTACGGTGCCAACTCAAAGAAGTTTCCCCTAACTTCACAAGTTAAAACCAGGGCCGGCTCTACCATTCGGCAGCTTTAGGCGGCTGCCTAGGGGTGGCAGCCACTGGGGGGGCACTACTGAATTCATCTAGCAAAAAACTGAAGGGTGTCTCTGTATGCGGGTCAGTAATAAACTTACAAATGGGGAGATGGAACACAATAAGGAGCATACAAATATATGATGCCCGAATACTGACAGCTGGCATCCTGAATTTTAGCATGCTAGGGAGGGTTAGGGTTAGGCTGTGGAGTGGGAGGGTTAGGGAAAAGTTAATTAATTTAATTCAAGATGTTGGTATTATGGTGGTAAAGATGCCACTGTCGGTATTCTGACCTGCGGCATCCCATACCCAACCCCAATTAAATATCTCCACTAAACCCCATATGCAGCAGGGATGTGCAGTCAGGGGATGCAGGTGAGGCAGAGCCTCCCCTGTCATACTGCATGCAATACTCTAGAGTTTTGACTATATCACTATAAAAAGTATTACAATAATACAAAGATATTTATAATTTATAAGCACCTTTGTATTATAGCAATAATTTTTATAGTTAGAACTTGCTAGATTTTGCAGGGCTTCCTTGAATAGTTGGGATAGACGAGAGTTGAGGCATCAACAGCTCAGCCTCATCTCTCATAGTTAGACACTGCCTGCAGAGTGGGGCGGGGCAACACCGTGACCAATAATACTGCTTAGAAAAAGAGCAATGTGAGGCATGCCTCAGCATTGGGGGGCGTACCTCTAGCTGTAATGAACCAAGCCACGCTGACGCTGTAAGGAAATGCTGAAGGTACATAGTGAGCTCCCATCCTATCCTGCCCCAGTTTCCTCGCTGCACTGCCAGCCCCGCACACCGGAAGGAGGTGAGAGCACCCAGCATAGGAACCCTGTCTGCGTCCTGGGGAGAGGTTCACAGACACGGGTTCCTTGCTGCCAGCCACTGAGGCCAGAGTCTCCTTTTTTGGCTTGTCCTGGCACTGCAGCCCAGTCTTCCGTCCTCCATGAATCACCCGTGGAGTCTCTGAAACCCCCTCCTCGTCCTCCACCTGTGGCTCCTGAGATGTAGGATAAACCAGCGGGCAAGTGACAGGAGAGAAACGACTGCTGAGAACCACCTACATCAGCACTGCCAGCGAAAAATGGGGGGAGATAAGACCAGCAGGTATTCAGATGATGTGGGTTAATAATACAATATACAGTACATGTAATTTTTCTTTGGTGTTTTATATTTTATATACAGTATATTCACATTCATCACAACAGTGCCTCTCCAGTTATTGACCTCACCGCACATCATTGATATACAGTATATAAAGAATAGACGGTGCTCAAGCAGGTTAGGGGGCACTAGGCTGAAACTTTGCCGAAGATGCAGAGAGACCTTGCACCGGCTCTAGTTATAACATACACAATCACAGAAGAGTGGGTATAGTCAAGTTACAAGCACTATAAAAACTCTATTACAGTACTTCCCTCTTATAGGATGGGAGTTGTGTTCATAAGGATCTAAGCACTTCTCCTTCACATAATACACGACCCTCATTTATCCAAGGCTCAATGGAAACATAAACAAAGATAGAACACATCATGGTGTAGTATGTCAAAAAAGTACAGTGTGACCAAAGGTTCCTCTCTATGTGCCCAGAATAGGCTTTTAACATAAACACCTATTCTGGACACATATAGAGGGACTTTTAGTCACACTGTACTTTTTTGACATCCTACACCATGATGTGTTCTATCTTTGTTTTATGTTTCTATTGAGCATAGGATAAACGAGGGCTGTGTATTACATGAAGGAGAAATGCTTACATCCTCATGAACATAACTCCCATCCTATACGAGGGAAGTAATAGAGTTTTTATAGCGCTTGTAACTTGACTGTACCCACTCTTCTGTGATTGTGAATTGTGTGTGACTCTAAATCATCCACAGTTGATCATAGGGATGTACACTCAGCAAAACAGCATGCACAGGACCAATGAAACATTCATCAGGACTGGATGCTGGTTGTGTGTGGCTACATTCCATTGTTCAGTACTTAGCTAGGATGCACACTCAGGGGGTTGCACACATCATTGCAAAGGGCATAGTTACACCTTCTCTGAAGGCCAATACTGAGGTGTAGGTTATCTGTATCTGCTCCTCCTCTAAGCATGTATAATGTAATAGTCCTGCGACTCTCATACAATCACTGGCAACAGCATAGCTCATAGGTGATTAGCAACAATTAGTACAGCATATAGTGAAGGGGGTAATAGGATCAACCCCCTGGAGTTCTGTAGAAATTTTATGGAACATCCCAGTGACAGCACAGTGTGGCGTCAGTAAAGGTGTTCCTTATGCAGTAGAAATAGGTCAGTGTTAGGGAAAGCTAAATCAGTAATTCTATGAAAGGTATTTCTATTAGGTACATGCTGACATGACATGTTACTTAGGTTAATAGATTTTTCTCTTTAAACTGCTTCACAAAAGAGGAAAACTAAACCAAAAGACATACATTTTACCAAGATAAAGCTTTACAGTTTGCCTATGAGAATATCAGATAATGTTCTTATTATTAACAGTTGAGCTGCATTTTTTTTTAGAATTCCAATAAATTTTCCTTTAATGTTCTTATAGCAAACACAATCTCATATAATCATAAAGTGATTACTTCCTGTATAAGATGAAAAACATATGCAATGAAACATATTGTGTACTAACAACGAGATAAGAAAATCAATTCTAATGAGCAAAGTACATGTAGCTTTAGGCTAGTCCCATGACACTGAGAAAGATTAATTATTTTCAGGTGATCTTATAAAACTGTAATGTTAAAAAGGAGGTTAGAAGGTTGGAGGAAATTTTAAACTAGGAGCCTGGGGGGAGGGTTTAGCTAGAAACTACGGGTCATGCAGTGAGAATAGTGGGGATGGCGGTAGTAAACGAAATGGGGGAGAAGTTGGGGGGAGGGTAAGAGCAGGCGGTAAGGTAACTAACATGGGTACTAAAAGAGATTTTACCAAAGCACTAACCAATGACGATTACAGGTCATCATTGCTACATAAGGTGAAAGATGTCCCTAACGCAAGGGAAAATACTTATCTTAGTTGTATGTATGTAAACGCCAGAAGCATTACTGGTAAAAAGGGTTAACTAGAAATACTTGCATCAAGCAAACAGTATGATATTATAGGCATTACTGAAACTTGGTGGGACGAATCTCATGATTGGACAGTCAATCTAGAGGGCTATACACTGTTTAGGAGAGACAGACTAAATAAAAAGGGTGGAGGGGTGTGTCTTTACGTAAAGCCGTTTTTAAAACCTGATATACGGGAAGAGATTCAGGAGGGGACTGTAGACACTGTCGAGACGTTATGGGTAGAAATTGCATGCGGGGATAAAGTAATTAAAAAGTTGGTATTGGGTGTATTCTATAGGCCGCCTGGTATTAATGTATCTGATGAGGAATTGTTACTAAAGCAAATTGAAAGAGCAGCAGGAGTAGGTGACATAGTAGTGATGGGAGATTTTAACTATCCAGAGATAAACTGGAAAAACAATTCATGTGACACTGCTAGGGGTAATGTGTTTTTAAACACACTAAATAATAACTACTTAGTTCAACTAATTGAGAAACCTACCAGGTAAAATGCAATCTTAGACCTGGTATTAACAAACAATGGGGATTTGTATCAGGTATTATAGTAGGGGAACCCATAGGAAACAGCGACCACAATATGGTCACATTCAATATCAGTTTTCAGAATCAGTCCTATACTGGCTCAACTAGGACTCTAAACTTTAGCAAATCAAATTTTGAAAAGATGAGGGTATTTTTCAGGGATATTGCATGGGAAGGTTTGTTTCTAGGAAAAAATACTACGGAGAAATGTGATGTACTAAAATTCCTGCTAGCTAAAAATACTTTCACATTTATTCCTACGAGCAGCAAAAAAAGGAATAAAAATCATAAACCGATGTGGCTTAACAAAAAGATAAAGGAACTTATGGGCAAGAAAAGGCGAGCATTTAAAAAATACAAATCTGATAGGGAAGCGGAGTCATTTCAGCACTATAAGGACTGTAACAAAATATGCAAAAAGGAAATAAGAGCGGCTAAAGTAGAAAATGAAAAACTAGTAGCAAAGGAAAGCAAAGCGAATCCCAAAAATTCTTTAAATACACTAATAGCAAGAGATTAAAGAAGGAGAGTATAGGCCCTTTAAAAGACAAGTTGGGAGTCTTAAGCAAAAATGATAATGACATAGCAGACACACTAAATGAGTTTTTTTCAACAATATTTACTAGAGAGGACCCAATTCAGGGACTAACACATAATCTCAATAATAAGAATATCCCACTGATAGGTACTTATTTAAGCGAGGAAGTAGTCTGTGACCGATTAAAACATTTAAAGATTAATAAGTCACCGGGTCCTGATGGTATTCACCCAAAGGTGAAAGACAAATAATTCCAGCACGTCTTAAAACTCCTAAAAATATATAATTATGGTCGTATATGTTAAGAAATAGCAGCTCTCAATTGGACAGTACTGATCTGTCCACAAATGCAGCAACAAGAATTGATAATATAATATACTATCAGAGAGCGCATATAACTGTGTAAATAACAAATTTATTTATATACAATAAAATAAACACATGCACAAAAAATATATAAATATATCAATTGATTAAAAAATCCCCCATGCTGCAGCGATTAGGTTTGGAAAAAACACTTGTGTATCCAGATTTAAAAGTTCAAGATGTGAAATACGGTCCTGAGAGAAAAAAAGTCCCGTGCAAAAGAACAGAGCTGATATCTATCGTTAGTGTCCAGCTGTGAGCATATGTGTGTGCTCAGAATAGACTCCAATGAGTCACTGGCTTTTGACTCCCGGTAATTGCTGCCAGCAGACAGCCAAATTGTTTGAAGTGTTATGACTTTAAAGTCCGTAATTTGTGGATTTATAGGACCGTACTCGCTGTGCTAATAGGGCCACTTTGCAGTGTTGTCCACTATACTCACGACCAAAAGCGTGCCTGTTGATAGTCCGTGGACGGCCCCCGTTTTGCAGTGTCAGTCACAGCCGAGTAGTAACACTTCTCCTTAATGCAGGATGCACCTGGGATTCTCTCAATGGTCTGTTTCCAAACAACCAAGATGATATTGGTAAGTATAAATCGCTGACAGGATAAGAGGACATCAGAATATAACCCCAGTCCTTACGCGTTTCTCCGCAATTATCCGTGTGCGGTTTCGTCAGAGGATAAAAAGGGGGCTATCTTGCTTGTTATTTAAATGCCAGGGGACCAATCACGTTGCAAATTGCCTCATTGTCACACCTGAATAATCATACAGTCTCACATGTGTTTAATGAATTACAACCATATAGTGACCAATATAACATTGCAGTATAAAGTAATTTTGCTATACAGCAATATAAATGTAAGTATGGTAATGAATAATAAATTACCTAAAAAATACCTAATTGACAGAAGACAGAGGTGATGGCATGCAATCACTGAATGTATACAGAAATAACAAGTCTACCAGAAACTATATCCTTTATAAAGCCTCTACTATAGGCTAGTGGTCTAATGCACGCACTAGCACACACAGGGTCCCAGGTTCAAATCCTGAACAGATCACAACCTCAGATAATAATTTTTATTTTTATATACATTATTATTTCTTTGAATATAATAATCTACAATTCCTATATATATATTACAACTAATAAAGATATATTTCAAGTGCATTATATCTAGAGAACAATAATGAAGAGAACCAAGTAAACCAAAAGCAGTGGTGATGACCCCCATTTATCTCCACACCTCTTGGTCCTATTAAATTACTTATAGTTTACTCAATAGCAGCATCTAATAGTCATTTTATTTTATTTTAATCATTATCATTAATGTCATTATTAAATTTAAACCCCTTAATGGAGCTCATTAGACATATAGATATTTTGTGAAGGATTAAAGGGAAGGAAACAAGGAAAAATGGGTACGGAGAGGAAAGGCATATGGTATATAAAGATGGCAACCAATTTATAGATAAACTCCTGGACTTTATCTGATGTTGTTGATCTCCATATTTTCATTTAAGCCGTCAGGAACCAAAGTTCCTAGATTAAAGATCCAGAATGCTTCTCTTGTACACAGCCTATTGAACCTGTCGCCTCCTCTAGGAGTAGGGGCCACAGATTCTATACCCTGTACTCTCAAAGAGTCAACATTTCCATCATGATGTTGAGTTACATGTCTCGACACACTGTGATAATTGTTCTTCTTTAAGACATTTCGTCTGTGTTCGAGAAACCTAATGTTGAGACTCCTAACCGTCCTCCCCACATATTGTTTTCCACATGTACAACTAATCAAATAAATAACATAAGTCTGTTGGCAATTGATAAAGGTCTCAATTCCAAAGTCCAATTCGAATGCTGTTGATTTAAAGGAGACACTTCTATGAATTATGAATTTACAGGTGATACAATTAGTCTTACCACATCTAAAGCAACCTATACTTTGATTCAACCAGGTTTTTTTAACCAATGTTTGTGCATTGGCCTGAAAAAAACTAGGAGATAAGTGATTCTTCAAATTCTTAGCCTTTTGAAATACTACTCTGGCTGAATCTCCCAAACAGGGGTTGAGTATTTTGTCCAATTTCAAAAGTCCAAAATTCTTCTTTATAATTTTCTTAACATCCTCTGCATATGTGTTGTATTTAGTTACAAAAGGCATAATCAAACTATTGTCATATCTTTCATTTAGTATCCCTGATTTGGTAGTCGTAGAGAGGAGAGAACTCCTCTCCCTCATGGCCACCCTTTCCAAGGAATCATCTAGAAGTTTCTTAGGGTAACCTTGGTCAAGAAATGCACACGTGAGAGCATTTGATTGTTCTCGAAATGACTCTTCATCGGTGCAGTTCCGTTTCATCCTAAGATATTGTCCCGAGGGTATGTTCTCTTTCCATTTGCGGTGATGACAACTACCATAATTCAAAAAACTGTTACAGTCTACCTCTTTTTTGTAGGTTTTAGTGACTAATTTATTGTCCCTAACCGAGAGAGCAACATCGAGGTAATTAATGTGTGTAGAGTGACAAAAGTGACTAAACTTAAGCCCAAAAGTGTTGGAATTAAGATAAGAAAGAAAAGAAGACACACTAGAAGCCCCATCCCAAATAATAAATAGATCGTCAATGTACCGACCATAGAGCACCAAATTCGCGCCGAAGGGGCCCCCCCAAATATATTGCTCCTCAAAGAGCCCCATATATAGATTAGCAAAACTCGGCGCGAACTTGGTGCCCATGGCGGTACCGTGCACTTGAAGATAAAACTGTGAATTAAATAAAAAATAATTGTGTGATAAAATGAAATTCATGGATTCTAACACAAACCCCCGTCGCCTGGACGAAAGCCCCACAACGGGTTCAAGATAGTGGCGACAGGCCTCAACCCCTCCTTGATGGGGGATGTTGGTGTAAAGCGACTCGACATCACAAGTCAAAAGTACATAGCTCTCTCGCCACTCAATACCACTCACTAGATGGAGAAAGTGAGTGGTGTCCCTGATGTATGACCGAAGTCCGACGACGTGGGGTTGTAAGTAGGAATCCACGATGGATGAGTACTTATATCTTTTTACCCCTTATCCAGTTATCCCCACACACTATCACCTCCCCAAAATCCATAAATCCTTGGTAGCACCTCCTGGGCGTCCTATTATTTCTGGTGTTGGGTCCCTCACATCTAATCTATCAGCATTCGTGGATTCCTACTTACAACCCCACGTCGTCGGACTTCGGTCATACATCAGGGACACCACTCACTTTCTCCATCTAGTGAGTGGTATTGAGTGGCGAGAGAGCTATGTACTTTTGACTTGTGATGTCGAGTCACTTTACACCAACATCCCCCATCAAGGAGGGGTTGTGGCCTGTCGCCACTATCTTGAACCCGTTGTGGGGCTGTCGTCCAGGCGACGGGGGTTTGTGTTAGAATCCATGAATTTCATTTTATCACACAATTATTTTTTATTTAATTCACAGTTTTATCTTCAAGTGCATGGTACCGCCATGGGCACCAAGTTCGCGCCGAGTTTTGCTAATCTATATATGGGGCTCTTTGAGGAGCAATATATTTGGGGGGGCCCCTTCGGCGCGAATTTGGTGCTCTATGGTCGGTACATTGACGATCTATTTATTATTTGGGATGGGGCTTCTAGTGTGTCTTCTTTTCTTTCTTATCTTAATTCCAACACTTTTGGGCTTAAGTTTAGTCACTTTTGTCACTCTACACACATTAATTACCTCGATGTTGCTCTCTCGGTTAGGGACAATAAATTAGTCACTAAAACCTACAAAAAAGAGGTAGACTGTAACAGTTTTTTGAATTATGGTAGTTGTCATCACCGCAAATGGAAAGAGAACATACCCTCGGGACAATATCTTAGGATGAAACGGAACTGCACCGATGAAGAGTCATTTCGAGAACAATCAAATGCTCTCACGTGTGCATTTCTTGACCAAGGTTACCCTAAGAAACTTCTAGATGATTCCTTGGAAAGGGTGGCCATGAGGGAGAGGAGTTCTCTCCTCTCTACGACTACCAAATCAGGGATACTAAATGAAAGATATGACAATAATTTGATTATGCCTTTTATAACTTAATACAACACATATGCAGAGGATGTTAAGAAAATTATAAAGAAGAATTTTGGACTTTTGAAATTGGACAAAATACTCAACCCCTGTTTGGGAGATTCAGCCAGAGTAGTATTTCAAAAGGCTAAGAATTTGAAGAATCACTTATCTCCTAGTTTTTTTCAGGCCAATGCACAAACATTGGTTAAAAAAACCTGGTTGAATCAAAGTATAGGTTGCTTTAGATGTGGTAAGACTAATTGTATCACCTGTAAATTCATAATTCATAGAAGTGTCTCCTTTAAATCAACAGCATTCGAATTGGACTTTGGAATTGAGACCTTTATCAATTGCCAACAGACTTATGTTATTTATTTGATTAGTTGTATATGTGGAAAACAATATGTGGGGAGGACGGTTAGGAGTCTCAACATTAGGTTTCTCGAACACAGACGAAATGTCTTAAAGAAGAACAATTATCACAGTGTGTCGAGACATGTAACTCAACATCATGATGGAAATATTGACTCTTTGAGAGTACAGGGTATAGAATCTGTGGCCCCTACTCCTAGAGGAGGCGACAGGTTCAATAGGCTGTGTACAAGAGAAGCATTCTGGATCTTTAATCTAGGAACTTTGGTTCCTGACGGCTTAAATGAAAATATGGAGATCAACAACATCAGATAAAGTCCAGGAGTTTATCTATAAATTGGTTGCCCTCTTTATATACCATATGCCTTTCCTCTCCGTACCCATTTTTCCTTGTTTCCTTCCCTTTAATCCTTCACAAAATATCTATATGTCTAATGAGCTCCATTAAGGGGTTTAAATTTAATAATGACATTAATGATAATGATTAAAATAAAATAAAATGACTATTAGATGCTGCTATTGAGTAAACTATAAGTAATTTAATAGGACCAAGAGGTGTGGAGATAAATGGGGGTCATCACCACTGCTTTTGGTTTACTTGGTTCTCTTCATTATTGTTCTCTAGATATAATGCACTTGAAATATATCTTTATTAGTTGTAAT
This sequence comes from Pseudophryne corroboree, assembly GCF_028390025.1. Lineage (NCBI taxonomy): Eukaryota > Metazoa > Chordata > Amphibia > Anura > Myobatrachidae > Pseudophryne > Pseudophryne corroboree. Next base: position 680,660,749 of record NC_086448.1, read on the forward strand.
ATATATATAGGAATTGTAGATTATTATATTCAAAGAAATAATAATGTATATAAAAATAAAAATTATTATCTGAGGTTGTGATCTGTTCAGGATTTGAACCTGGGACCCTGTGTGTGCTAGTGCGTGCATTAGACCACTAGCCTATAGTAGAGGCTTTATAAAGAATATAGTTTCTGGTAGACTTGTTATTTCTGTATACATTTAGTGATTGCATGCCATCACCTCTGTCTTCTGTCAATTAGGTATTTTTTAGGTAATTTATTATTCATTACCATACTTACATTTATATTGCTGTATAGCAAAATTACTTTATACTGCAATGTTATATTGGTCACTATATGGTTGTAATTCATTAAACACATGTGAGACTGTATGATTATTCAGGTGTGACAATGAGGCAATTTGCAACGTGATTGGTCCCCTGGCATTTAAATAACAAGCAAGATAGCCCCCTTTTTATCCTCTGACGAAACCGCACACGGATAATTGCGGAGAAACGCGTAAGGACTGGGGTTATATTCTGATGTCCTCTTATCCTGTCAGCGATTTATACCTACCAATATCATCTTGGTTGTTTGGAAACAGACCATTGAGAGAATCCCAGGTGCATCCTGCATTAAGGAGAAGTGTTACTACTCGGCTGTGACTGACACTGCAAAACGGGGGCCGTCCACGGACTATCAACAGGCACGCTTTTGGTCGTGAGTATAGTGGACAACACTGCAAAGTGGCCCTATTAGAACAGCGAGTATGGTCCTATAAATCCACAAATTACGGACTTTAAAGTCATAACACTTCAAACAATTTGGCTGCCTGCTGGCAGCAATTACCGGGAGTCAAAAGCCAGTGACTCATTGGAGTCTATTCTGAGCACACACATATGCTCACAGATGGACACTAACGATAGATATCAGCTCTGTTCTTTTGCACAGGACTTTTTTTCTCTCAGGACCGTATTTCACATCTTGAACTTTTAAATCTGGATACACAAGTGTTTTTTCCAAACCTAATCGCTGCAGCATGGGGGATTTTTTAATCAATTGATATATTTATATATTTTTTGTGCATGTGTTTATTTTATTGTATATAAATAAATTTGTTATTTACACAGTTATATGCGCTCTCTGATAGTATATTATATTATCAATTCTTGTTCACCCAAAGGTTCTAATGAAGCTTCACTCTGAACTTGCAAAACCGCTATTTTTGATCTTTAAGGATTCAGTAATATCAGGTATGGTTCCCAAACACTGGCGTATAGCGGAAGTAGTGCTTATATTCAAAAAGGGAAGTAAAGCTGAACCAGGTAATTATAGACCAGTTAGTCTTACATCTATAGTGGGGAAAGTATTGGAAGGTATTCTAAGAGATAGTATTCAGAAGTTCCTTGAAGTGAATAAGGTCATTAAAAGGAATCAACATGGGTTTGTGAAGGACAGATCCTGTCAAACCAACTTACTTGGCTTTTATGAAACAGTAAGTGCAAACCTAGATTAGGGTAAAGAGGTGGATATAATCTTTTTAGACTTTGCCAAAGCTTTTGACACTGTACCTCACATGAGACTTATCTACAAGATACAAGAAATAGGGCTAGGAAGCACAATATGCACTTGAATCAAAAATTGGTTAGATAATAGGGAGCAGTGCATTGTGGTCAGAGGCGGATTGGCCATAGGGTTCACAGGGAAGATCCCTGGTGGGCCGACGCACCTGTGGGGCCTGTTTTGTTTGAGGACATGTGGTCCTTTTTATAGACATAATGAATAAGATACAAAATAATTGTATATATGAAAATGACTTTGCCACTTAGCCTGTGATTGCAGATGATCTAGTGTATGCTCTGTCTGCCTGCTTGGCTGACATATAAGATTGAGTGAATAGTGATTGGGATACGGTTGGTGTAATAAGCAAGAAAATATATATTTCTAAAGAATGATATAGTTTCCTAAAATCTGAAGGTGTATCATATAATGTGCTCATAATATTTAATTTTATTTCTTTTTAACTTCCCCCCTTGATGCTAGACATGCCCACTATCTGGAAAGTTTTGGGGGGAGGGTGCTGCTGCCATGGCCCATGGCTAGACCTTACACCTCTGGTGCTGCCCATGTGGGGCCACTAGTACAAATTTTTACAGGGCCACTTTTTGTTCCCAATCCGCCCCTGGTTGTGGTTAATGGATCTTTTTCAAATTGGACTGAAGTGCTAAGTGGTGTGCCACAAGGCTCAATATTAGGACCACTATTGTTCAATATTTTCATTAACGACCTAACAGAAGGTCTAGAGAGCATGGTGTCAATTTTTGCAGATAATACCAATTGTGTAAAGTTATAAATGCGGAGGGAGATGCTGAGTCACTTCAGAATGACTTAGTTAAATTAGAATCATGGGCAGCGAAATGGAGAATGCGCTTCAATAAAGACAAGATAAGGTAATGCACTGTGGTAACAAGAACAAAAATAACACCTACATACTAAATGGGGTAAAATTAGGGGATTCTGTACTGGAAAAGGACTTAGGTGTCCTCATAGATAGCAAGCTAAGCAGCAGTACCCAAAGTAGGATTACAGCAAAGAAGGCTAATAAGATATTAGCATGCATAAAACGGGGAATTGATGCTAGGGACGAGAGTGTTATACTCCTGTTATATAAATCATTAGTGAGGCCACACCTTGAATACTGTGTACAATTCTGGGCACCATACTACAAAAAGGATATCCTGGAGCTAGAAAAGGCGGGCGACCAAACTAATTGAGGGTATGGAGACGCTGGAATACGAGGAAAGGCTTGCAAGATATTTACACTGTTACATGTTTACACTGGAAAAGAGGAGACTAAGAGGGGACATGATCAACATTTACAAATATATAAGAGGACAATACACAGATCTTGCGCAGGACCTGTTTTTGGCCAGATCAACAGATAGGACTCGTGGACACTCGCTCAGGTTAGAGGAGAGGAGATTCCACACAATACAGCGTAAAGGCTTTTTTACAGTAAGGACGATACGTGTTTGGAATTCCCTGCCTGAGGGAGTTGTAATGGCCAACTCAGTCAACACCTTTAAGAATGGGTTAGATAAATTCCTAATGGATAAGGATATCCAGGGTTATGGTGCATAGTCATGCACTATAGTTATAAAAAAGAGGGATAAAACGTAACGGCAGACATCAGCATCAGTCAAAATTTTATACCAAATAATCCTGCATAGGAGACCACAAATAGGTTGAACTCGATGGACAATTTAATTTTTTCAACCTTAGATACTATGTTACTATGTTACTATTTTGGTTCTGATGTCTTACAGTTCCTACTGACGGCTGTAATGACGTTTTTCCTGTTGTTATTTTGTATTGTGTTTATTGTCAAAATTGCTGCTATTTGGTTAGTGGATCAGCTTCTTCCTTTATACCCATAGTTCCAGGGGCGGATCCAGAAAAAATTACAGGGGGGGCACCATAAGGGGCGTGGCTTCGTTGGAATGGGCGTGGCATTGCAGGAAAAGACTACCTTATACCCCAGTTTTGCAACCTGCACGCCCAGACGTTGGCCACCACAGGAAAGAAAAATAATCCTGATTCATGCCCCTTACATTATTTGTCATTTTTCCTCCTTATAGTAATGCCCAGTATACATTATGCCACATACTGCAATGGCCCTTAGACATTATGCCACACACAATAATGCACATGACACAGTATGCACACACCGTAATGCCCCTGACACATTATGCCACACACCATAATGCCCCCGACACATTATGCCACACACTATAATGCCTGTGACACATTATGACAGGAATTGCAATGCCCGTTATACATTATGCTACACACTGCACTGCCCCTGATACATTATAGCACATACAATGTCTGTGACACATTATGACACACACTGCAATGTCCGTGATACATTATACCACACACTGCAATGCCCGATACATTATAGCACATACAATGCCTGTGACACATTATGCCACACACTGCAATGACCTTGAGACATTATACCACAATGCCCGTGATATAGTATACCATACACCGTAATGCCTGTGACACATACCGCAATGCCCGTTATACCCTATGCCACACACTGCAATGCCCGTTATATATTATGCCACACTGCAATGACCATGAGACATTATACCACATACCACAATGCCCGTGATATAGTATACCACACACCGTAATGCCTGACACATTATGACACACACCGCAATGTCCGTGATACATTATGCCACACACTGCAATGACCCTGAGACATTATACCACATATCACAATGCCCGCGATATAGTATACCATACACCGTAATGCCTGTGACACATTATGACACACACCGCAATGTCCGTGATACATTATGCCACACACCGTAATGCCCATTACACATTAAGTCCTACAGTAAGGCTTCTAATTACTTTTCAAATACCTGCTCGTTGTCAGGGGTTTCATGCACTGGGTGTCATGCTCGTTGCCAGGGGTTTCATGCTCTTGGTTCCATGCACGGTGCCAGGGGTTTTCATGCTCAGGGTGTCATGCTCGTTGCCAGGGGTTTCATGCACTGGGTGTCATGCTCGTTGCCAGGGGTTTCATGCACTGGGTGTCATGCTCGTTGCCAGGGGTTTCATGCACTGGTTGTCATGCTCGTTGCCAGGGGTTTCATGCACTGGGTGTCATGCTCGTTGCTAGGAGGTAGTCCTTGTTGCTAGGGCTGTGCTCCCAGTGCCACATATGTCCCCAGTGCCAGATATTCCCCCACGGTGCCAGGTACTCACATGCCCCCAGTGCCAAATATACCCCCCCCATGTGCCAGGTACACATATACCCCCCCAGTGCCACATATGCCCCCAGTGCCAGATATTCCCCGACAGTGCCACATATGCCCCCAGTGCCAGATATCCCCCCCCCAGTGCTATATATGCCCCCAGTGCCAGATATTCCCCCCCAGTGCCACATATGCCCCCAGTGCCAGATATTCCCCCCCAGTGCCACATATGCCCCCAGTGCCAGATATTCCCCCCCCAGTGCCATATATGCCCCCAGTGCCAGATATTCCCCCCCCCAGTGCCACATATGCCCCCAGTGCCAGATATTCCCCCCCCCAGTGCCACATATGCCCCCAGTGCCAGATATTTCCCCCCCCCAGTGCCATATATGCCCCCAGTGCCAGATATTCCCCCCAGTGCCATATATGTCCCCAGTGCCAGATATTCCCCCCCCCCCCTGCCAAATATGCCCCCAGTGCCAGATATTCCCCCCCCAGTGCCAGATATGCCCCCTCAGTGCGTCCCCCCCCCCCCGCTTCCTCCGCCGCCGCTCCCCCCGCTCCCCTGCTGTTAGGAGGGACACGGAGGGCACAGCGCACGCCTCCCTGTGTCCCTCCTGGGTCTCCGGCGGCCGCGGGTCACTCTAATAAAGGAAGTGCTCACGAACGGCACTTCCTTTATGAGACCCGCGGCCGCCGGAGACCCAGGAGGGACACAGGGAGGCGTGCGCTGTGCCCTCCGTGTCCCTCCTAACAGCAGCGGAGGAAACGAGACCACAGACTGACATGCGGACGCTCGTCCGCATGTCAGTCTGCACTAAATCAGTGGCGCCCCCGCAGCCCCTCGCCCCCAAGCCACCGCGAGGGCTGCGGGGGCAGGAGTTACGCCACTGTAACATCCTTCAGGACCAGCAGCAGCAGCCTCATGTCAAGTGGGTGCGCCGCGGCGTGCGCACAAAAGAAAATTTAAAAAAATACAAAAATCAACTAAAAATGACAGGGGGGGCACGTGCCTTGGTGCCCCCCCCCCCCCTAAATCCGCCACTGCATAGTTCTGATTTTTCACTAGCTTAAAAGACAAACTGGTTACCTTGGTTAGTCAAGAGAGCCATCTGACTTTGTGCCAGTTTCAGTGACTTGCTGCAGTTTTCTCTTTTACAGTAAGTCATCATTTCCTTGTCAGTATTGTAGAAAGTGAAATAAAGTTTTATCAAACTGGAAAAACAAACATACTAGGTGAGAGAAATCCAGAGAACTAATGAAACCATGTTATTGTCTTCTGAAAGGATTTCTTCATGTCTTCAAATCTGTAATCCTTATTTCTTCAATCTTTGTTGCTATCTGATCGCTTTTTCTCACAATGGCCAAATGTATTAAGCCTTAAAAAGTGATGAAGTGGAGATGGATAAAGAGTGATAAATGACCAGCCAATCAGCTTCCTAACTGCCATGTCACAGGCTGTGTTTGAAAATTGACAGTTAGGATCTGATTGGCTGGTCATTTATCAGTCTTTATCCATCTCCACTTTATCACTTTTTAAGGCTTAATACATTTGGGCCCTATGTAACCAGACAACTTAATTGTTAATATTGCTACAGGATCTGAATCATTTTTGGGACATAATATCAGATACTGTACATGAAGGAGGGACAAGTCACTTTGCCTTTGGGCTACCTGCTTTGGTTATAAGGTTATCAACTGGCATCTCTTACATCAAATGCAGTGAATTACTTTTGTAATTTTCATTGCTTTCTTTACTAGAGAACTATGACTCCCATGATCTCTTCAGATCCTATAAGCCAATGGGCAAGATGATGGTCTTGAGAAAAACCAAGTAATCTACGGGGCGTGGCTTAGCCAGCAAACAGGGCAGACATGTCTATACAGAGCTCCTTCTGACACAGCTTAAAAATTGCCCTTACCGCCATATTTGCTGTCCCTGGAGCGGAGAATTTACTGCCTCTAGCTAACCTCATCGCCCTCATTGTGTGGCTGTATGCTGCGGAGCTGAGGGTCGGGTTTACCTGTCCTTGTGGGTTGCGGCCTAGCCACTAAACGTGTGCTCCTTCGTCCGGGACCCGCTGAATGCAGAGGATTGGCGCCTTCCGCTCTATGCCCTGCAAGCTGGCTGTGCCTGGGGGAGCAGCTGCACCTGGTGTGATGGCAGACTGACTGGTGGGGAGCTCGGACCCTGCATTGTGGCCAGGAGAGCTGGCCACCACCAAAGATTATTAGTGGCATCCATCTTGAAACGGTAGGTGAGAGATGCAGTGCTGCTGCTGGCCTCCTCCTATGCTCTGGCTCAGTGACTCTCTTCCTCTGCCAAAGATCTCTTCCTCATGCACTTTATGACCCTCCCCCCACCTCCCTAAGGTGAATTTTTTGCCACAAAAACAGGGGGTCCACGTACGAAGGCTCTGCTGTCTGCAGTCACTTCCTATACATGCGCTACGGACTTACAGTTATATTGAGGGGTAGCTGGGGGGAATACTTCACCCACATCACTGACTACAGCTGAGTATGTGGATACTCCCCAGGCAGATTCTATGTACCTGCCTTAAAATTACCAGGGGAAAGGACCAGTGTTTCCGTAGTACAGTCCCATGGAGAACTCTATTGACGCCAATGGGATACTGTACCTCTGCAACCCCCACTGATGCTGCGGTACAACGGCAGGTCCAGCGTGTGCTTATGCAACTTCCATATGGCCAGTGGGCGGATCTGTTCCTTGGTTGGGTGCCATTGTGACATTTTCTTTATTTGGTACACCACAATCTCCATAGTTTTGTCCTTCTACAATTGTTGCTGATGCCAGCGACCGAGGGTACCATCATGCTCTTGGCCTGTCTGCTTCACATGTGAATGTTCTTCCCACCCCCTCCACTCCGAGAATCTATATACAGTGGTGCCCTGATGTGACGCTTCCTGGCAGTCTCTATACCTGTTTTCATTTGCTTTATTACAGCATGATTCACCAGTACACCTTGACATAATAACACACTGACTGCAACAATGCCTCCCAAATGACAGAAAGAAATGGCAGGGGTCCACCATGTTAATTTTTTTAAGACCCAATCTCCAATGCATCCTACCAAAAGTGCCTCTTCTACCGAAAAAGCCCACAAGCAGCTGTCTGCATTAAGCACTCCTTTTGAGCCTTCTACTGCGGCTATGACTGCACAGGCCACCCTGGGAGACGATGCTCCACTAACGATTGGTTCTATGAAGCAGTTGCTGACATCTTTCAAAGTGGACATCTCAGTGGAATTTAGATCTGCTCTACAGGTTTGCCAGTAGACTATCGGCGAAGTAGGCTAACGCACTGACCAAACTGAAGGAAATGGTTAAATTCCACAATGAGCTTATTACCCTTCATGACGATCTGCAAACGGAAGTTATTGAACTCCATAGCAAGCTTGGAGACCTCAAGGACAGGTTGCATAGGAACAATGTTAAAATACAGGGAATTCCGGAATCTGGGCCCTAGAGCTGATTGAGTTCATCATATTTACTAAGCTGCTTCCAAAGGTATCACAAATATATTTTTTACTAGATTGTATACATCAGCTACCTAAATCTAGAAATGCCCCTAAGGATGCCCCAAGAGACACCTTAATGAGGTTTCACTTATTTCACGTCAAAGAAATGGTGCTCGACCATTTGACTCTTCCCAAGATGTTTTGGGTGGCCTACAAATATATGGGGATTTGTCTGCACCACGTTGGTGCACCATCGCTCTTTCTACCCAGTAACCAAGGCCCCAAGAGATGCTGATATCCCTTATCGCTGGGGATTTTCCACCAAATTGATCATCAGGCGAAATGCAGCTATGAGTGTAGTCACCACACTTTCGGCCAGATTCCAGCTTCTGACTTCATGGAACTTGGAGGATGATTCTTCCATATTACCAGCAGGCACCAGAGTCTCCCCTGATTGGGCTACAGTGCGTCATTCCCCTTGAATGTAATGTATGTTGCTTGACGATCTTATGCAGCGCACTTTGACGTCATGTGTTGTTATTTCCTGATGTTTTTTTTTTTTTTTAATTTCTTGTGCTGATGTATTTGATATGGCATGGTGATCAGCTATTTAAAGCTATTTAATCTTTCGCTGCTGACCCCACCATCTCAACCTGATAATTCTGTTTGTACTGGTGTCTCCTATGTCTCTCTCCACTGCTGTTTGTTCTGTGTTACTAAACATGCCACAGTTGTCTCAATTTGAGGCCATTGTTTGATATATATCATATTGTCCGACTGATTGAGGTACACTACTGTTTTTGCGCTACATTGATTATAGAATCTATGTCTTGGAGTGTGAGTGGTGGTCTGTACAGCCACTGCCTCCTATGTGCCGCCACTTTCAGCAGCCTCTAGTTGCACCCTTGTGTTGCTCAACGTTTTATCCCCTTTTGCCCTTTTTCTCACCATTTTTTTATCTCCTTTTTTATTCCTCTATTTAAAATGTGTATGGTATATGCTCAGTGAAGAACCCTTTCCTCCGTTGCGTTCAGAACTTTCTCTCCTCCAATCGCAGCGAGTGCCCACGTGTCCTAAACTGTGTTCTTTTAATAAATAATTCCTCTGATAACTCTTTGTGATGTCCCTTTACATATTTGAAGATATTAATAATATCTCCTCTTAGGCGCCTCTTTTCTAGTGTATACATATTCAGTCTAGTAAGTCTTTCTGTATAGTCCAATCCTTCTAGGCCTTCAATCAATTTAGTAGCTCGCCTTTGAAAACTTTCAAGTTCACTGATGTCTTTTTTATACAATGGTGTCCAAAACTGAACACAATATTCCAGGTGCGGACGTACCAATGCCTTATACAGCGGCATGATTACATCCGAGTCCCTTGTCTCAATTCTCCTTTTTATGCACGCTAGCACCTTACTTGCCTTCTTTACTGCGTTTTTTACATTGTGTATGGATATTAAGCCTATTATCAATGAATACAACCAAATCTTTTTCCAACTCTGTTTCCCCTAGGCGTTCCCCATTTAATATGTAGGATGCAAGTTTGTTTTTAGTCCCAAAATGCATAACCTTGCATTTGTCTGTATTGAACCTCATTTTCCATTTAGACACCCAGAGTTCAAGTTTAGATAGATCATTCCGCAAGGACTCCACATCCAATTCTGAACTAATTACCTTACGCAGTTTAGTATCATCTGCAAAGATTGACACTGTGCTTTCCAGACCTACTTCTAGGTCATTGATAAATATGTTGAACAGTAGTGGTCCGAGTACGGACCCTTGTGGTATTCTGCTGACAACTGGGGACCAGGTTGAGGACTTCCCGTTGACCACTACTCGCTGTACCCTGCTATCCAACAGCTGCTTATCCATGTCCAAATAGTTTTTCCTAGGCCAATCTCCTTTAATTTGATCATCAGTCTTCTGTGAGGAACTGTATCGAAGGCCTTTGCAAAATCTAGGAAGACCACATCCACTGCTTTTTCTTCATCAAGATTATTGCTCACTTCCTCGTAGAAGCTAATTAAGTTAGTCTGACATGACCTGTCCCTCACAAACCCATGCTGGTTCTTGCTAATAATCCTAGCGGACTTTAGATACTCCTGTATGATGTCCCTTAGAATTCCTTCCAATATTTTCACCACTATAGATGTTAAACTAACTGGTCTGTAGTTCCCCGGAAGATTTTTGTATCCTTTTTAAATAATGGCACTACCTCAGCTATACGCCAATCCTTCAGTACCATGCCTGATCTAATTGAACTAGCCTGATCTAATTGAACTACTACCTGATCTAATTGAACTACTGCCTGATCTAATTGAACTACCAAAGCTAGTCCTACTTTTCAGCCCTCTTTTTAACTTTTTCAATGGTTAATGTAGTCTTCCTTAATGTCAAGGGCCTAAACTCACCGAAAAAAATGAAGGCTTGCTTTATGTAAATTTTGCAAAATTAAATCCCATGTGGTAGCTCTCCAGGAAACCCACTTTATGTCCTCCTCTCCAATTTTTGTATCACAAATTTCGATGTTGTTATATGTCCAATGGTCGGAAGAAAAAGACAGGAGTGGATATTTTAGTCTCTTGCTCGTGTAATTTTGTTTTAGACAAACAATCTACCGATACTGCAGATCAATATTTAATCCTCACAGGGAAATTAGATGAGAAACCGCTCACGTTAGTGGTAGTTTATGTCTCTAATGTCAAACAAGTCTCGTATATATTAGAAAGTTTTGTACTACCTTCCTGTCCTGTCTCTATGGATCATTGTTACTTCTCAGGGATTTTTATTTGGTTCCAGACCCCTGTCTAGATAAAAACAAGAGTCCACCTTTCGCTGCGCTATCCTTAAGTCCTTAAATGTTGTTTCAATCACAATTATTCAAACAAAAGAAAACAGTCTCAGATTCTAAAGTCCATGAAGGGGAATCCTCCACAATCTGGATAATTATAGGTGAATGGTGCGTAAGAATCTTCAATGAACAATACTTGACAGTAGTCTAATCTACACGTGTGAATGAAGAATTCTGTATGGGTATGCACCATACTCACATGTACAATGTGCGTGCTGTATCCATAAAGGTTTCTTTCTCCCCTGTGCAACTTGATCCTCTTCTCTTGTGGATTCCCCTCAAAAGCAAGGAGAAGAGAAAAAAAGGGGTGGAAAACCCCAATAGTGTGATACGTTCAATTACGTCTCTATTCATGTGAATTGGGTACGCTCCCAATTATGAATATGATTTGAAACATTTTTTGCAGTTCTGTATATTGATTTATTCCATTGAACGTATCACACTTTTGGGGTTTTCCACCCCTTTTCTTCTCTTCTCCTTGCTTTTGAGGGGAATCCACAAGAGAAGATGATCAAGTTGCACGGGGGAGAAAGAAACCTTTATGGATACAGCACGCACATTGTACATGTGAGTACGGTGCGTACCCATACAGAATTCTTCATTCACACGTGTAGATTAGACTACTGTCAAGTATTGTTCATTGAAGATTCTTACACGCCATTCACCTATAATTATCCAGATTGTGGAGGATTCCCCTTCATGGACTTTAGAATCTGAGACTGTTTTCTTTTGTTTGAATAATTGTGATTGAAACAACATTTAAGGACTTAAGGATAGCGCAGCGGAAGGTGGACTCTTGTTTTTGTTCTAGTATCTTGGTGGAGAAAAAGAGTGACATCTCCTTGTACACCCTCACTGCTGTTATCTGTGGGCGCAGTGTATACTCTCCTTCCTCTTGTTTACCCTGTCTAGATAAGTCAGCCACTCCATGTCCTTTAAAAACTCTCCCAACCCGGGATCACTCCCAATCATTTAGACGCATTTTGTATGAATATGGCCTTTATGACATATGGAGGGCAAGGAATCCTAACTGTAAAAAGTACACCTTTTATTCCCCAGTCCATGGGTCCTTTTCTAGGATAGACTTGGCACTATCAGATAAATGGACTTTGCAACAGATAAGGAGGGCCACCATACTGCCAGTCTCATGGTCAGAACATTTGGCTCTAAAACTACAGTGGGACTTGACTTCTTTTAGGTCTTTCCCATGACCTTGGTGCCTTGGTGAGTACCTACTAACAGATAAGGATGCAAAAGCTTCTATTTCCCAATCTTTGTCTACCTATTTAGAATGTAATGATCATTCTGACACATCCATATTTAATTACCGGTGCACCCTAAAGGCAGCAGTTAGGGGCTCCATAATCCAAGCTGCGGCCCGAAATCGTAAATCATTGTGTAAACAGCAGGACGACATCAGGGCTCACCTAACAGACTTGGAACACAAACTTAAATCCTTCCCCCTCTAATAAGTCAATATACAGGGAATTGTTTCACACTAGGGAGGAATGGAATATCCTGATTCTGAAGGAGGTGCATAAAAATCTTTTTAAGCTGAAACACAAGTTCTATACCCAAAGTGATAGAGCGGGTAGAATGAAAGACAGAAAATTGAGAGGGAAAGTGGCAATTGAAAGAGTTAAATAAGTCACTAATGCCAGAGGACTGAGGATGTGTCTGACCCCTCAGATAACGCCAATGCCTTTGCAGAGTAGTATTCTGCTCTATATAATCTCCGTACAGATCCCTCTACCTCGCAACCATCTGCTGATGAGATTGACACTTTTCTAAACAAACTAAAACTACCCTGCTTAGACCACCATACCCTCCAATTGTTAGAGCATCCCTGGACTCCCGAGGAGATAAAACAGGATATTGATGCCCTGCCACTGGATAAGGCACCTGGCCTGGATGGCTACACAAATGGGTTTTATAAATGTTTTAGAGATGTCCCAGTACCTGTTTTTGACAAGGCTTTATCATCTGGTTCATTCCCGTCAGAAATGCTGGAAGCCAGAATAGTAGTTTTTCCTAAACCCGGCCAAAACCCAGCCAAATTATCTAATTATCGTCCTATAGCCCTATTGAACTCTGATGTAAAGATATACGCAAAATTGATTGCTAATAGGCTGGATTAACGGCTCCCTACCCTTATTAACCAGGACCAAGTTGCATTTGTTCAGAGCCGACAGGCTCCTGACAATACTAGGAGGATTATTAATATCTTGGATACTTTCTCTGCCTCGATGAAGCCCTTTTTGCTGCTTTCTCTGGACACAGAGAAGGTATTCAATAGATTACACTGGGGGGTATTTGAAAGCTGTTCTGCTTAAGTTCAGTATTGCTGGAAGGGACCTATCCTCTATTAATGAACTTTACGCTGATCTATCAGCTACAGTATTCATAAATGGTATGCTCTCATCAATGTTTATGATCTCAAATGGTACTCGCCAAGACTGCCCATTATCTCCTCTGGTCTTTGTATTGGCTATAGAAACCCTGGCAGAATCTATTCATATCAGTCCCCAGGTGAAAGGTCCGGCTCTGTTTGGCAGTATGTATAAAGTATGTCTCTTTGCGGATGACATTCTCACCATTTTGCTGAACCACTTTCTTCCCTCCAGGCCCTTCACAAAATTTTGCTAGCTTATACTTTATTCTTACATTACAAGTTAAATAGCTCCAAAACGGAAGCTGTCCTGATCAATTTCCCTACTACCCTGCTTAATACTTTAAAATCTCAATATGATTACGCCTGGCAGATAAAATGCCTGAAATACTTCGGCATCCACATCCCTCCTAAGGTTTCCAACATTATTTTATGTAATTACCCCTCTTGACTAAAATAACGATGTTGACAAATGACTGGATGTTACACAATGTATCATGGTTAGGCAGTATTGCAGCCCTGAAGATGGTTCTGCTCCCTAAGTTGCTATACTTATTTAGAACTTTCCCTATTTTATTGCCCAATTCTTTATTGACCAAATTCAACTCTGTGTTTGTCCAATATGTATGGAAAGGCAAGAAACCTAAACTTGCCCGTAAAATAATGTCCTTACCAAAACCAAAGGGGGATTGGCTTTTCCTGATTTACATTTATACCAGACGGCATGTATCCTGGCCCTGTTGGGAGTGTGGTATAAGATGGATGACCCCAAATCATGGGTTTCCTTGGAAAGAGGCCTACTCCACCCTTTCCCCCTATCTAATATTTTAGGAATGCCCGAATCAGAGAGTTTTAACTTACCCTTGAGATCAGCTGTGGTTCAATCTGCTCATAAATCCTGGCTAGCTTTGGTGGCTTCGATATCTGAAATCTCTCTTCCTCCACTAGATTTTTCATTAGATGGAGTTTCAGGCCACATACCGGATCTGTCATTCGATACGGAGGAGGGTATTTTGATGCCCTACACCTAACTCCAATCTCGGTTCTCCCTCCACGGCGACTTTTATAATTATCTCCAGCTCTGACATTGGCTTCGGAGTGTCATCCTGCCCCATAATAGAGTACAGGTTGAGTATCCCTTATCCAAAATGCTTGGGACCAGAGGTATTTTGGATATCGGATTTTTCCGTATTTTGGAATAATTGCATACCATAATGAGATATTATGGCAATGGGACCTAAATCTAAGCACATAATGCATTTATGTTTTATATGCACCTTATACACACAGCCTGAAGGTAATTTTAGCCAATATTTTTTATAACTTTGTGCATTAAACAAAGTGTGTCTACATTCACACAATTAATTTATGTTTCATATACACCTTATATACACAGTCTGAAGGTCATTTAATACAATATTTTTAATAATTGTGTGTATTAAACAAAGTTTGTGTACATTGAGCCATCAGAAAACAAAAGTTTCACTATCTCACTCTCGCTCAAAAAAGTCCGTATTTCGGAATATTCCGTATTTCGGATATTTGGATATGGGATACTCAACCTGTACTACCAACCCCTAGGTACAGTTATACCTTGATTATGAGAGCAGACTGTAGAGGTACAGTGTCCAGATGGTATTCCCTTCTCAACTACTCCCAGCATCCAGGGAAGCTTAGATCTCAATTAAAATGGGAATCTGACTTATATTGTACTCTTATGGATGAGGAACGGCGCTCTGTATTTAACTCTTACTTTTGTGTGTCTAAATGTGTGTCGCACACAGAGCAGTTTTATAAACTTCTACATCGCCAATACATAACCCCTGCCTTTCTACACTCTATCTGGGTATTTACCCCCAATGACTGCTGGCGATTGTGTGGTAAAGCGGGTACACTTATTTATGTGTTTTGTCATGTCCGTTACTTTCTGCTCACTGGTGTCAAGTTTTTATTGTCATTTCTAGGATTGTAGGTTTCCCGGTCACCCCCCCCCCACCCACACACACACACACACACACACACACACACCCACCCACCCCTTCCCAACCTAAGCTGGCTCTGCAACATTTATTTCCCCTGATCATACCCTCATGAGCTCGATATGTATTAGGCCACATCCTGGCATCTGCGAAGTTACTCCTAGCACAAAATTACGCACCCCTGTGATCCTACGATCCCTGCCATTGAAGATGATATCCAATCTCATTTTGAATTCGAGAATGCAGGTGTGACCTTTTCCACATGGAATCCCAGGCATGCAACAAAATGGCCAGCGTGGAGTGATTATAGGAATGTGCACCTCCCTTGATGCTGACTGCAGCTTGTTAGCAAATTAGACTGCTGCAAGTTTCTAGTTGTATCCTTTTTTACTTGTCATGTTTTAAGGCTTCACTGTCAGAAGATACTGTTTTCAAACTAGTAAAGCTTGGCATATTTAAGTAAGGCACCTTCATGAGGTGTACGGATCAGTTTACTACCTGATATTTTGTCTCCTTCTGGAGTTACTTTCTATTTCTAAATGTTGATCTAATTGATATGGAGGGACGTGCAGTCAGGGGAGGCAGGGGAGGCAGTGCCTCAGACAGACAATAACAAGAAAAAAGGTTTTGCGCTGACCTCCTGGTGGAGAAATTTCACCTAGTTATTTCATTTCTTAAAGGTATATCTAAAATGATGCCACTACTGCTGCCCAGAATGAAGGGTATTTGCACCCCTGCATTGGAAAAAAACAAGAAAAAGAACAAAGATGGGAGCGCTGATGGTATCTCTTAAAGACACACCTTAATAATTAATTATTAATACTCATCACCAATGCAGACTAAATAAAATAACAATTTTAAACTTTCCACATAAAAAAACAAAAAACACAATAGTAACATTAAAATGCTAATGAGGTATTGTTCAGATGAAAAAACAATAGAAAACACCTAGAAGAGTTTCTATCTAATTTCCTTTTCCCTAATAAAACCTTTCAAGCTCTATTATAGATATTGCACATAGTTCTTATTTATTACCAAAGAGTCCCCCGAGCGGATCCGGATGTTAAGTTGTGCTGGCCAAATAGGGATACTGTATCGTTTTTGCACATATAATTGTATCTATATTATTTTCTAAATAAAGTTCTTCCACATGTGCTACAGTGTAGCAAGGTATAATCAGCTGATAACAATGTCCACTCGTGAGTGTTATGAACAAAAAATCCCTAGCACACAGACCTTTTGTGGATGGTTTACATGGGTCCCACGGCACTGATATCCACTAATGCTGCCTCTTGAATACCTCCTACTGGACCCGCCAGCGTTTTACAACACGGGAGGAGGAGGAGGAGGATTTTAGTCAGTGCCTCCCCTGTCATAATGATTAAAATAATAAAAAGAAGATATTTATAACAGTCTGTTATAAATATCTTTTTTTATTATTTTAATAATCCCCCCCCCCCCTGTGGCTGCGTGTGAGGCAGTGGGAGAGGTGCCTCCCGCTGCTAACACTAAAAGTCCAGGCAGCGGGGGGTGGGCAGGGGGCGGGGCGCAGCAATGGGCTGTGAAAGCCCATTGAAAATTAATGGGGAAGCAATGACAGCAATGACAGGACAGGGTGCCGCAATGACAGGGGCGTGCGATGAATGCACGCCCCTGTCAGTGCCCCAGATGTGATTGGCCCAGCGGATCCAGTGCTGGATCCGCTGTCCAATCACCCCCTTCCCGGCTGCAGCAGGCGCCGTGGGCTGTGTGGGCGCCCGCTGCAGCCAGCACCGCTACTATGGGAGAGACGTCATGAGTCATGACGTCTCTCCCATAGTACAGCAGAGACGAGCCGGCGGACGGAGACGGAGTTCAGCGCTGCAGGAGCGGTAAGTATGTGTGTGTGTTTTTTTTATTTTTTTTTATGTGTTTGTGTTGGGGGCAGCAACAGGGGCACAACAACAAGGGGCACAGCAACAGGGGCACCGCAACTGGGGGGCACAACAACAAGGGGCACAGCAACTGGGGGGCACAACAACAAGGGGCACAGCAACTGGGGGCACAACAAGGGGCACAGCAACAGGGGCACAGCAACTGGGGGGCACACCAACAGGGGCACAGCAACTGGGGGGCACTGCAACAAGGGGCACAACAACAAGGGGCACAACAACAGGGGCACAGCAACTGGGGGGCACAACAAGGGGCACAGCAACAGGGGCACAACTATAAGGGGCACAGCAAAAGGGGCACAACTATAAGGGGCACAACTATAAGGGGCACAGCAACTGGGGGGAACAACTACAAGGGGCACAGCAACTGGGGGCACAGCAACTAGGGGCACAGCAACTGGGGGCACAACTACAAGGGGCACAACTACAAGGGGCACAGCAACTGGGGGGCACAACTACAAGGGGCACAGCAACTGTGGGCTCAACTACAAGGGGCACAGCAACTGGGGGGCACAGCAACAAGGGGCACAACAACAAGGGGCACAACAACAGGGGCACAAAAACAGGGGCACAGCAACTGGGGGGCACAACAACAAGGGGCACAGCAACAAAGGCACAAATATAAGGGGCACAGCAACAGGGGCAGAGCAAAAGGGGCACAACTATAAGGGGCACAACTATAAGGGGCACAGCAACTGGGGGGCACAACTACAAGGGGCACAGCAACTGGGGGCACAGCAACTAGGGGCACAGCAACTGGGGGCACAACTACAAGGGGCACAGCAACTGGGGGGCACAACTACAAGGGGCACAGCAACTGGGGGGCTCAACTACAAGGGGCACAGCAACTGGGGGGCACAACTACAAGGAGCACAGCAACTGGGGGGGCACAACTACAAGGGGCACAGCAACTGGGGGCACAATTACAGGGGTCACAGCTACTGGGGGCAAAGCTACAGGGGGCACAGCGACTGGGGGCACAGCGACTGGGGCACAGCTAGGGGGCACAGCTATTGGGGGCAAAGCTACAAGGGGCACAGCGACTGGGGTCACAACTACTGGGGGCACAGCTACAGGGGCCACAGCGACTGGGGGCAAAGCTACAAGGGGCACTACTACAAGGGGCACAGCTACAACGGGCACAGCTACAGGGGTCACAACTACTGGGGGCACAGCCACAAGGGGCAAAGCTACAGGGGGCACAGCTACAAGGGGCACAGCAACTGGGGGCACAACTACAGGGGTCACAACTACTCGGGGCACTGCTACTGGGGGCAAAGCTACTAGGGGTACAGCTACTAGGCTCACAACTATTGGGGGAGCTTGCTCCATCATCCCAGTTAGCAGCAGCACTCTCCCCTGTCTGTGCTAACGTCCTCCCGCGTCAGCGAGTGTATAATATTCATTAATTTCTCTCTCTCCTCCTGTGGATTACTTTGTTTGTAAGTATAATTTTCATTTTTACAGGTACCGGCCCTATTGGATTCTACTGGACAAGTGGACGTGACCGGCGTGGGATGTAGGTAAGTAATCTCTCTCTCATTTTTACAGGAACCACCTATTGGATTCTACATGGACAAGTGGACATGACCGGCGTGGGATGTAGGTAAGTATGTGTGAGTGTGTGTGTTTTAATAAATTTTTACTTTCACGGTGTGTGTATTGTGTTTTTATTTGGGTATTTTTGTTGTTGTAGAACTACAGGTACCAGCGGGCCCGTTATTTCCCCGCATGCTGGCACTTGAGGTTCTCCAAGTACCAGCAAGCGGGGGAGGCTTGCTGGGCCTTGTAGTTCCACAACAAAAAACAATATTCTTTTTTATACACACATATGGCTATCAGCCCGGCACCAACCGCCCAGGGGTGCTGGGGACAGCCTCGGGCTTCACCCCTGGCCCTTGGGTGCCTGGAGGGGGGTACCTCTTGATTTAAGGGGTCCCCAGTCCTCCAGGGAACCCCGGCCAGGGGTGACTAGTTGGGGGGCTAATGCCATGGCCGCAGGGACCTACATAAATGTGTCCCCCAGCTGTGGCATTATGTCCCTGGCTAGTGGAGCCCGGTACTGGTTTTAAAAATACGGGGGACCCCTACATCTTTTGTCCCCCGTATTTTTGGAACCAGGACTGGTCTAAGATCCCGGTGCTGGTTGTCTAAATACAGGGAACCCCTGTCCAATTTTTCCCCAGTATTTAAACAACCAGGACCGGCTCAAAGAGCCCGAGGCTGGTTATACTTAGGAAGGGGGACCTCACACATTTTTTTTTATATTTTTTAACCCATTCAGACCCTTCTCCATTAAGTTAATGGAAGCCCTGGACAACAAAATTGCATTCATGTCCTCCTCCCACTCCTTTCCCAAACACTAATTTTTATTTTTTTTCTATAAAAATGTACAATATATCACAAGTATGATGAGCAGGCAGGCAGCGGGCATTGGCGGCATCAGACTGAGGTGCAAATTAGTGGCGGAGGGCTGGGTCAGTTGATGGTGGGCGAGTTTGTAAGCCATTGGCGGTGGCAGCAGGCATCGGCTCAGTGGCAGTAGCGGGCATTGGCTTGGCGGCGGTAGGGGTCATCGGCAGGATTCGGCGGACATTATGGCTGTAGTGCAGCCTCTGACCTCACTGCACGCCACTGATATGGACTGATGTGCTGTATTGGATTATTTCAGATAACACTGCATGTACTACTATGCAATTCCCCCCTCCCGCCTTTTTTATTTCAGAACCCCCCCTTCCATTCTATTTTGGAAAAAAAATAAAAATGTAATCTTGAAGAAAAAAAATTAGTAATCTATACATTATTTCCTTGAATTATTAATTGTACTATCAATAAGCAATTATGGAATTATACAGATGATGCTGGAATTTTTAAGGCAGAAAAATAAACCATTTCCATTTTACCTTGAAGAACAATAAATAGTTTATTAGATAAGACAGTATACTAGGAATAAAGGCTGTGGTCTAAAAACACACTGTTTATAACTAGTCCTACTCAGTCATACATAATACCATTATTGCGCGTGTGTGTGTGTGTGTGTGTGTGTGTGTGTGTGTGTGTGTGTATTCTAATGTATTACAAAGAAGCATTATATGCAACATTTATCATTAGGAAATTGCTTGATTCATTTTATGCATTTATACTGCATTATGTGTAAAACATATTGCTCATTTGTTTTATTAATGACTTTCCATTGCATATTTTCAAAGAGTACAGATGTTCTTAACCACTTAGTGAAACAAAATACATCACAGTATATTCACACAGTACCATAATTTGCAAACATAATGTATCTGCATCTTGATTTGCATTCACTGTATAATTGGACTGTTTATTTGATTTTATGTGATAAGGTACAAAATGTAAAAGTCAGTTTGTAATATTTTCAGACAGAATGACATGCACATATTGTCCATAAATCCACTCAAGCAGTACAAATATACTGTGATTTCATCCATAGAATGCATAGTCGTAGTTTCTGTAACAGAAAACATGACCTATTTTGCTTCTTATGTCCAATTACTTTGAATGAATACCTATTCATCGTCTTCTAGAACTATTTGTAGTTATAGGACAATTGCCAAAAACACACTTTCTCTGCTAGTCAGAGACATAATTCAAGCCTTGTTTGCAGAAAAATTGCTTGTGAAAACATTTACCTGAAATAGAGCTTGAATCCATTCAAACTTTTAGGGTTAATTTTTATTTTTATCTGCAATTAATGTTAAACTGCAGTCATCAATCATTTTTAATATAAGTTATAGTTAAACTCACATGGGGACAATCTAGAAGACAAATAACTGGGTTATATAAAGTTGAGCACAAGGTCAGTCAAAATAATCCACAGGAAACATTTACAAGTAGTTAAAATCGCTTGTAATTTGTCAGTGTGTCTTGTAAGCGGTGTGCTGTTTGTAATTTATACCTTGGATATAATTAAGTGCAAAATAGTGTTTGATTTAAGCAGACAAGCTTTGAGTGATGTAATTGAAAAATAATAATCTAATGTATTATTAAGCCACTTAGTAAGGGCACTAAAGAAAAAAAACTAAGACTCCTTTTCATTTGTCCCCTGTGTGCATCAATTACATAATATCGAATGCAAACTCAATAAACTTTTATTTTGCTCATGTTGTTTGATTGCTAATACAATGCACAAGTTAAATAAGCTCCATATGTTGGTAATGGTATATACAATACATGAAGTAAGAGCATCAGTTATAAATGATCTAGCAGGATACCACTGGGAGTGGTAGTACAACATTTCAATGTATTGTAAGAATGTACCCTTTTACCTCTTAGACTGTTTGTTAATACCTAGGGATTATTTACGAAGCAGCGTCTTACTTTCTTGCGGGTTAGAGAGGAAAAAGTACTACCACTGGGAGTGGTAGTACAACATTTCAATGTATTGTAAGAATGTACCCTTTTACCTCTTTGACTGTTTGTTAATACATAGGGATTATTTACAAAGCAGCGGCTTACTTTCTTGCGGGTTAGAGGGTAAAAAGAAAAATGGCCCTCACAGCTAGTGTAAAACACGCTTGGCTTTACACTGACTGTGTGTGGCATTTTAAATTTTCACCTCCAACTCGCTGGGATGCTGTGGCCACCTCTTCAGAAATAAAGCCCCAGTCTTTTTTTATTACCGTGTGTGTTGCTAATTGATAAGTGCTGCTGAGAGTATATAAATTTTAATTTTAAAACTGTTATAATAATAATAATAATAATAATAATAATAATAATAATTATTATTATTATTATTATTATTATTATAGTGGGTATTATATTCAACTTTGAGACATATCTGATGTGAACACTTGATTTTGATAGAAACTGGCTAAAAACTAGGATTGTAAGATGTTCATGAGTAAAGATAAATGAATGCCATAGTATATAATATTTCACCCAACTCATATCCAACTGCCAGTGAGTACCAGACAGCGATGTTTGGCAGCATTTGGGGTGGAAGCTGGTGTGGCTCCCCTATTTGAATGTTGGACTATGCTGCAACTGCCACTGGGAGACCAAAATGATTAAGGGGATGGAGACGCTAGAATACGAGAAAATAGGCTAGGCATGTTTACACTGAAAAAAAAGAGCTTAACAGGGGACATGATTAACATTTAAAAATATATAAGGGGTCAATACACAGAGCTAACAGAGGATTTGTTTTTGGTAAGATCACCACAAAGGACACGTGGGTAAGAGGAGAGGAGATTTCACGCACAGTGATGGAAAAGGTTCTTCACAGTAAGGACAATCCATATTTGGAATTCCCTGCCTGAGAGAGTAGTAATGGCGGACTCGGTCATTACTTTTAAGAATGGGCTAGATAAATTACTAATGGATAACGATATAGTGTTATTGTGGGTAAATCATGTACTATAGTAATAAAATGAAATATTAAAAAAACAAAACAATAAAAAGGAGTATTTTAGTTAATGGCTAAACATTCACCACAATTAAAATCAGTTTAAAAAATATTACATTGTAGGAGAGCACTAACAGGTTGAACTCAATGGACAAATTGTCTTTTTTCAAACTCAGAAACTATGTTACTATGTTACACTGGAGAAGAGACATACTTATCTCCATCTCCAGAAAAAATATATATCATAATTTCCTGATTTTTTTTAGATAATTATGTTTATTAAATATCCCCTTATGGTATTTTAATGGTTATTTTTAACATACAATTTTTTATTCTCATAAAACACCTTAGTTTGATGTGTAAATCAACTTACCCTGCTCCAAATCCCCCTGAAACTTTCAACATTATTTGCAACAATATATTTTATTTTAAGATAGTTTGGACTATGTACTGTAGGTTATTACAATGAATAGTTGTGTAAGCATCATTGGTTTTTAAATTCCCTCCCACAGATGAAGGTGTTTGTTTATGTCAAAACTGTCAGGAACCAATGGAGTCTGAATTTGTTTGTAACACAGGAACTGGGACCACTGGGCTATATAGATGAAACTGATATGAGTATTGCTACTACGGGAGAAAACTCTGGGTTAAAGATGAAAAGCTGAATATTCTAGGGCAAGGCGGTTAGATAGCTAAACTGGAATTGGTGATGCTTATCACTGGAACCAGGCTGGGACTGGTAATGCTTATCACTGGAACCGGGCTGGGAATACAGAAACTTACAGATCATCACTTTACTGGCAGCACAAGGCAGAGGTGCTATTGTCCAGTTAAAATGAGCATTCAATACTTAGGTTGGAACTTGTACACGTAGCAGATGGGTAACTTGCTTACAGGAATATAAAAGGTTACCTTCACACAAAGACCCAGGAAATCTGCAGGAGTGCTTATTCCAGAGAGTAGAATGCAACTGACCGAATAGCAAGTAGGAGTAGAACTCCTGCAAAACTTGACAACAGCAGACTGGACCACACTGATTTTTGGATTATCTGAAGCCTCACAAGTGGAAAGCTCAATTTAAAGAGAGACAGCAGCAGTACTGAGATTTAGACACATGAACAAATCTGTAGAATTGTAGAACACCTTTTAGTAGAGCTGAGTTCAATGAAGCACTGGAAAGTATGTAATCAGTGAAGTGCAGCTGACAGCAGATCTGAGCTTAAGACACAGGTAAAGCTGTAATTGTGAGGATAATGGAATCCAAGCACTGTGCAGACACATGAATCACATTAGAGGCACAGTAATCACAGGGAATAACTGTAGTTTGGAGAACTGATGCTGATAGCAGCAATGATACCTGGAAGCACAGATTAGCTGATAATTGCAGACAGGAATCCCAGCAATAGTGAGACACAGCAATTACACATGGAGACTGATGACTTGCTACCAAGGACTATGAACTCAGGAATGAAAATTGTTGATTTGGCAGTGTGCTGGTGGAAAGGGTGTGTTTAAATAGGAGCTGCAGGTCTCAGATTGGCTGACAGATTCAACTGAAGTATTCCAATTGGAGGTGATGTGGTCAGCTCACAAAATCCAAACTGGGGACACCCATGTACCAGCTCCAGAATGCAAGTTACAAATAGAAAACCTGACCTGTAGGACAGGTAGCAACAAGGTAAGTCACATGGTGCTTGACAGAAACATTTCTTTAATGCTATTGCAAAATGTTGAACTAATTTGCTAACACAGAAAATGCTGAATAACATATACGTAAACAAAAACTTAATTTTTATTTATTATTTAACTCTGCCCTGTACTCCAAAATGACAGGCCACATTAAATGCTTTCATATCACACATTCTCAATCTCTATAATTTAAATGTTTCATTTCTGGTCAGCCTATCAATATCAACCTGGAATGTCTGCTAGTGCTAAACTGAGATGGAAAATTCTTATATGAAAACGATGAATATAGAAGATATGAAAGTGA
Source organism: Pseudophryne corroboree (assembly GCF_028390025.1). Lineage (NCBI taxonomy): Eukaryota > Metazoa > Chordata > Amphibia > Anura > Myobatrachidae > Pseudophryne > Pseudophryne corroboree. The sequence goes on from NC_086448.1 coordinate 680,685,500, forward strand.
TTAGAAAGAAAGGTCAGATCAGATGTGGGATCTGTTGCCACAGTGCCACTGCAGGGTTCACTTACAATTCTGTGTCCTAATGCTATGCCATTTTTATTATTGCACTTTTTTGTCTATACCTGCAGATTGAACATGACATGACTGTGATGTCATCTCTTGCAAGCAAAAATGAATGCCTTTGCAAACATAAATACAACACGTGTTGGCTGTTTCTGTATGTGTTTTTAAATTCAAACTTTTTCTGCCAAACTCACAAAACCAATACATTGGATGTGTCCATGTATTATTAAGGAAGTGATTGAGCAAATCCTGGAGGAATCCTACCTGGCCACCTGGAAATCCTTAGAGTGAGAGATGTTTATTAGTACAAGAGCAAGGTCTGTCCCCAACAGTTCTCAATTGTTTATAGTGTCTATTTCATTTCCCAACAGAAGAGGGAACCAGCTACTGTGTATCTGCACAGTTCTTACCTTGTAGAGTGAGATAAATGATGGTAAATGCCATCCCAAACTACTATACCTCAAAATAATCAGATTTCACAAATGCATATAACTATATGAATAAAATGATTATATCTTACACAAATACAGTAGACCAGTATGTTTATCAATGAGAGGCTTGGACAGCAGAATAATCTGTGGCTCTAGGGAAAATCCTTACATAATGGCAAGATGTATGACATCACACAGATACTATTCATAGGACCCTAAGGGGGTTATTCAGGTCGCATTGCAATGGTTGACACAAAAAAGGTTGACACAACATTTTTAAATTCAATTGGTGTTGTTTATACCATCAGAGCAGAGGGAACCCCAATTATTGTACCGCGTCCCCTTGCATGGCTCGTTTCTCTCGTTACTATTCCCAATCGTAGTCCACGTGGATGGTAAAGTATGAAAAAGGTATTAAAAAAAAATGTGTTGAAAAGTGTTGATTATGGTGGTCAACCATTGCCATGTCAATTGTTTAAACTTGACGACCTTTTGTACCTGCCGACCTTTTCCAGCGTTGACCTTTCACAGGTTGACCATTTGCCCATGTCGACCTTTGTCAGTGTAGACCTAATGCATGTCAACCATATAGGGTTGACCTAATGACTGTCGACCTTGACATTGTCTGTCTATACATTGCAACCCATATGCAACATGCTATAAGTTCCTTTATTATGGTTACAGACATCCCATGCACTGTGATTGGCCTGATTTATAGTAAAACATTTTATTAACAAATGTATTTATTGATAGTGAATCTAAATGACTGTAACATTTTTCAAAATATCCAAATCAACAGTACCATTACTCCAGTGCACACATACTTTGCTCATTGCCTGAAAATTATTTTTGTCACGCAACTCCCTTCATTAATTACTCCATAAGTATAGGAGAGTGAGCGGATTCAGGATATTGAGCGGAAAACAAAAAGATCGCTGTGAGTTACCATGGATAATTGGTTTATTAGTTTCATTAGCAGCAGAATCAAAAATACACAGATATTACTATTGTAATTATCTAAGCTGGGTACTTTGCAAATGCGAACGTAACATTGAATGATGCTTTAAACCATCTATTCCTAAGTGCATGCACTGAATAATAACTGTAACATAAAACATTTAATTAATTTTAATGGAAATTTAATAAGAATAAAACCATATTTATGTTTTTTTGACAGTTTAATAATACCAGAGGCAAATCTAGCAGTGATATCAAATATATAGTCTTAAAGCCTTTAATATCTCAAATAAATGCATGTGAATTTAATAGGCAATTTCAGTGAGAAGAAAGCAGTGTCATAACTGTAAACTGTACTGTTGGTGGTACTAGTGCTAAATAAGAATTTTCATGTTTGTGACTAAGTCAAATGTGTAAATTTGTTTATATATAAACAATGTTAATTGGTTTTTGGAGAAAGTACTATTGAAATATTACTCTGAGCTAGAAACATAATGGATTGGTTAAAATAAGAAGATATCACATTGGCCACTTCTGGTATAAAACCCCGGTTTGTTTGCATTTACCACATGCTTTGATAAAAACGTAATTGTTGAATTGCATTGGCTGTAAAGTAATGACGTAACATGGACTCAACAGGACTGCGTCTCCGGAGGTATCCCTGTTGGACTTAGTGTACTTTTACACGTTTCAATGTTTATATACACTGACTTTCTTTGTATTTGAACGCGATATAACCAGAAATCATTATTTTCGTGTTAGATTAAATGTGCAGATGTTTACTTTTAAATAATTAATGCACCACAGTTTCATTCTTCCCTTATGCCATTATATTGGAGCTTGTGAAAATGGAAGCATGATAAAATTATGATAATCATGAAATATATACAATACCTATGCCGCAGTAATCTACAGTATGTAAGAATGTAAGAAAAATTGCCTCAAAGGTTAAAAACTTCATATTCCCTACCTACTCTTTTCATCAAATGGGTGCACCTATCCAATAGTAGTTCACTGTTTAATTTGCATGAAGGTTAATGCACTATTGCTCATTTACTGTTTGTTTGTTTTTTTGTTTAGTTTTGGAACATATTAACTGGAATCTGAAACAGGTAAAGATGTTCATGGTACCCAGAAGATTGCATTGACTCCATTTGTGGAGGAACTCTATCCTATGCTGGACAAACAGTATCTGGTACTGGCTAAATGCCTACCTTTTCTGTATCGGTGTTTTCTGTGTATGGAATCAGGTTATTCCTGGTGGTAGGAGACGGCTGGCCGACTACGAGTAGCGCCTTGGGAATGAATCATTCTGTATCTTGTATAGATATTCCAGCAATATTTGCTGAAGATTTGCATAAACTATTCCTTAAAAATAACCTGTCACTTTCAAGTATTTATATTTTTGTGGTACCTTAAATTAATTTATAGATGTTATAGATGATGGATAATACAGGTCCAATGTTGCCTGGTTTGAGCAGGATATGAGAACTCTTGCTCTTGTCTTTTGATCTGGCACAAATCTTCAGCAACATAATTGTTCTTTCTTTTCCTTCCCAACACTACAACAGAGGTAAGGGTTGTTACCACCTAGACACAGAGAGTTCACAACCAGCAAATGTATAAATTATTTAAATGTACAGGTATATCTGGATGTACAACAATGCTAAAATGCAATCAAATATTAGCTTTCATAAAATAATAATGTTCATTAACATGACAGTATGTAGTCATAATGCAGTCTCTTTTCACACAAAAATAAATACAGAAATTACAACCTTCAATATTAACAAAATAATGGTTTCTACTCAATAACTACTTATTGATTCAATCCTACAGATCTTCAAATATTATACAACTGATCACCAAAATACAGCGCTATTACACTTCCTATACAGTGGAGTTGTTTCCTCTAACCTAACAGTACTGTACACTGTGGCAACATGAACATTCCTTGGATCCCATTAATAGTGGTAGTCCAGACTATGGTCCTAATTCAGACCTTATCACAGCAGCAAATTGTTTAACTAATGGGCAAAACCATGTGCACTGCAGGTGGTGCAGATATAAAATTTTCAGAGAGAGTTAGATTTGGGTGGGTTATATTGTTTCTGTGCAGGGTAAACACTGGCTGCTTTATTTTTACACTGCAATTTTGATTTCAGTTTGAACACACCAAATCCAAATCACACTCTCTCTGCACATGTTATATCTACCCCCTCCCCCCTGCAGTGCACATGGTTTTGCCCATTAGGTAACAAATTTGCTGCTGCGATCAGGTCTGAATTAGGCCCTATATTTTGAACTATTTAATGTGAACTCTTCTGCATGTACTGTATATGTAGCCGTCAATCGCTGTAGTGCTGTTAGAACTTCAGCTTTCAAAAACAACAATAGGTTAAACAAAAGGGTTTAACCAAGATTTTTAACTTTAGGAAAGCAAATTTCACATTGCTGAAACAAGCGATGAAGGAGATTAATTGGGAAATTGTATTTCATGGTAAGAATACTGCTGAAATGTGGGACATTTTTACAACTACGCTCAATAAGTACACTAATTTATTTATTCCCAATGTCAACAAAAACAGAAGTAGGAAATCCAAACCGATGTGGCTTAATAAAAAGGTCAAGGAACAAATGGATAAAAAGAAGCGCCTGACGGAAAGGTGGAATCATTCCAGTTCTACAAGGAAAAAATGCAAAAAAGCGATTAGAGCAGCTAAAATAGAAAATGAAAAACAAATCGCAAAGGAGAGTAAAACATATCCGAAAAAGTTCTTTAAGTATATAAATGGTAAAAGGTTGAAAAGGGAGAATATTGGGCCCTTAAAGGATAAGCTGGATATCTTGATTAATGATGATAGGGAAAAAGCAGATTTATTTAATAAATTCTTTACATCAGTATTCACGAAAGAGGACAAGTTGACAAGAATAGATCATAACATAAATAATAATAATGACCCACTGCTTGGTACTTGCTTAAATGAGGGAGTAATCTGGGAGAGACTGAGTAAAATTGAGATAAATAAATCTCCTGGGCCGGATGGACTCCACCCCAGGGTTCTAATGGAACTCAACGTAGAGATAGCCAAACCTCTATATTTGATTTTCATTGAGTCAATTAGATCAGGAATGATACCAAAGGACTGGCGTATAGCAGAGGTAGTCCCAATATTTAAAAAGGGTATTAAAACGCTCCCTTGGAACTATAGACCGGTTAGCTTGACATCTATAGTGGGGAAAATACTAAAAGGTATATCAAGGGATAGCATTCTAGAGTACTTGGATACCTCCAAGGTTATTACTAGGAATCAACATGGATTTGTGAAGGACAGGTCATGTCAAACTAACTTAATAAGCTTCTACTAGAAAGTGAGCGATAGTATTAATAAGGGTCAAGCAGTGGATGTGATCTTTTTAGACTTCTCTAAGGTTTTTGACAAAGTTCCACACAGGAGACTAATCCTCAAACTAAGAGAGCTTGGGGTGGGAAATACTATCTGTACTTGGGTGAGTAACTGGCTGTTTAATAGGGAACAGCGAGTGGGGTACTCTGAATGGGCTTCAGTACTCAGTGGAATACCGCAGGGCTCAGTACTCGGGCCATTACTGTTTAATATACAGTATTCATAAATGACCTAGGTGAGGGACTGGAAAGCACCAGTGCTAGATTAAGGTTCTCATGGGCCTGGAGCTGAAATTTATAAAGGGCCTATTATGTGCTGGTGCAGGGGGTGTGGGGTGTGACCAGCACGGTGTGGGTTGGAGAGTAAGAGGCTACTGAAATGTGTGTGTGACCAGTGCCGTATTTGTATTATATTTATGTGTGTAGACGTGTTTGAAAAACATAAAAATCTATCTATAAATCAATATTGATAAATCTATATATATCAGGGCTCGACAAATCCCAGGAGCCAGGTCGCTATGGCCCCCTAGATTTTGCTGCGTCGCTACCAGTTTATACAGGGAGGGAGGAAGCAGATTCTCATCAGCCCCAGCAGAGATTAGTGGGCGTGCATGTATTGCAGTGGCCTTTTCATGCACAGGTGTGCATGTGCTGAATGTCCGTCCCAGCCTGCGCTGACTTCTCATGTCCATCGCAGCCTGCTCTGTCTGCTGTCTCCAAAATCCAGCTGCATAGAGCTCTATGATAAGAGGGTCTGTGCGTGGCCAGGGATTGCGGCTTCAGAGGGGGTAGCGATGCAGAGATATTTTTTTTTGGTGGGGGGAAGGGATGGTCTGGCACCTACACTTTCAGCCTGGCCACTAGATTTTAGAAAAATATGTCTAGCCCTGAAATGTATACTGTATATTTCAAGAAAGATAGATATAGAGAAGATAGATAGATAGATAGATAGATAGACTAAGATCTAAGATCTTTAGCAGCTAGAACAGATATAGTGGTGCGCAAGGCTGATAAGGGGGGCTCTATAGTGGTCCAGGATCTGGAAGCTTATGTTAGGGAATGTAATCGTCAGCTAGAGGATACGGCCACTTATAGTAGGCTTACGGTGGACCCTACACGCCAGTTCAAAATTGAATTAGACCAGTACTTGGCATCCATTAGTGAACAGGGTTTTATTTCAGATGATATAAGTAATGCACTTAAAGTGGAATTCCCTAAAGCTCCCCTTTTTTACACAGTACCTAAGGTACATAAATCATTGGTGGACCCACCCGGCAGGCCCATAGTATCCGCTAGGGGGTCCTTGTACCATCCGGTGGCAGTGTACTTGGACGCTTTTTTAAATCCGTGTGTCCAAGCCCTTCAATCTTATCTTAAGGACACCAGCTCCTTGTTGATACAATTACATGAGCTGGGTGATGTCCCGGAGAATTTGTTACTGTGCAGTGCCGATGTGACTAGCCTCTACACCTGCATCCCGCATGATGCGGGAGAGGAGGCAGTCCATCTGCTTATACAGGATAATGATAAGTACCTAGGCCCTGACATAACAGTATTTTTGAAGCTACTACATTTGGTACTCAGCAGAAATTACTTTGTATTTAATGGTAGGTTTTACCTCCAGGAGGCGGGCTGTGCGATGGGGTCAGCAGTGGCCCCATCGTACGCAAATGCCTTCATGTTCCAAGTGGAGAAACAGATGTTTTATTTAAATGCACAGGTAAAGCCCCAAATTATCTATTATAGACGTTATATAGATGATTTGCTGATCTTTTGGCAGGGGCAGAAGGAAGAGTTGATACAGTTATGGTCTGACCACAACCAGACCACACATGTGGTTAAGTTTACAACAACAATAGATGAAGAGTCCATTAACTACCTTGATGTAACAATAAAACGTAAGGGTAATATGTTATCTACCTCCATTTACGTAAAAGCTACAGATAGGAATACTCTCCTATGTCATGAAAGTTTTCATCCATTATCACTTAGAAAGGGTCTTCCCTACTCGCAATTTTTGCGGGTTAGACGGATAACTTCAGATCCGGAGGAGACGGAAGCTGCCCTAGACATCATGTTAGCTAAGTTTGCTCAAAGGGGATATCCGATGAGAGAATTACAGGCCTCAGGGTCCAAAGTCCTCAGCATACCACGTATGGAACTACTGAGACAGATAGGTGTTTCACTTAAACAGGCCAACCCTAGATTGGCCATGGTAAATAAATATACCACGGCCAGTACCAGGGTGACTCGTCGGGCCAAACAACTCTGGCCTATCATACAGACGGATCACTCTATGACTTCTTTGGCAGACACATGCCTTATGCCCAGTTTTTTTTTTTTTAATGTATTTATTAAGAATTTTTTCACATACAGAAAAAGAAGAAAAATACTTTACAATAAAACATTAATCCAAAATATCACAAATGCAGTCGCCAATGTATATCCACACATTGTTACTGTTATATACCTGTGTATAGTGATACAGGGATACTTATATAGAAATAAAAAATTCACAAATAAAGGGGGGACAAAGACAAAGACAAGGGAGGGAGGTAAGGAAAGAGGGGAATAGGAAAGACAAATCAGATAATATTCGTCAACTATCTTAACACAGTATCTTAATTATTAAAATAAAATAAACAAAAAAACATGAAACAAATGTCTCTCAGAGTACACCTATTTTAAAAGTCACATAGTAGAGGATACCGTATTTATATCAAAAGTAAGATTTTCAAAAGAGTTATATATATGTAATCGAGGTTCTCTATCCAGAGTACTAACAAATGGAGCCCATTTACAATAAAACCTTTGAGCCCCCAAGAGTAGATCAACATCCGCATATTTCTGCTCATAATATAATATCTGAAGTAGCTTTTGTTTGACTTCCATAAGACTAGGTACTGACTTCTCGATCCAATGGCATAATATACATTTTTTACATACCACAAGCGTTGTAATCAATAATGGAAAAATATGTCTTTTTTTTCCTGCTAAATTCCAGTTTTTAAAACTGAACCCTAAACAAGCCATAGGGTCAAGTTGTAAATCAAGATCGAACATTTTGTTAATAAAATTCAGTATCTTGTACCAAAACTTGCGCAGTTTGAAACAGTCCCAGATACAATGGTAAAAATCTGCAACTACAGTTCTACATTTTATACAATGTCCCAGCTCGTTTTTAACCATATACCTTCTTTGATATGGAGTAATGTACGCCCTATGAAGTGTTCGGATATGGACTTCTTGTAAATAGGCTGATTGTAATACCTTAAGTGAGTAAGAATACAACTCAGTTAAATCTTGAAAATCCACTAACAACGGAATATCCCGTGTCCATTTCCGGACTAACTCCTGCCAGTGTACATGCTCCACAGAACTGATTATAACATTGTATAAGTATTTCATTCTGTAGTCTTTTTCAAAAAGAAAATATAACATTGTGTCAATAGATTTAATCTGAGCCACAGTGACCTTTCGGGTCCCACTAAGAGGTTTAGGTGCCTTAATAGACATTAAAAAATGCCGCATTTGGAAGTACATAAACCTATGTGAGCTCGGTAGAGAAAATTTAAGACATAACTCTTGGAAGGTAAGTAAAGAGCCACCCGGGTCAAAAACTTTGCACGATAAATCCAATCCTTTTGTTCTCCAAACATCAAACAATGAATTCGAAAGCGATGGGGGAAATGATGGGTTACCCCACAGAGGGATAAAAGGAGTAACAAAAGGATTGGACCTACATCTTTTATTTAGCCCAATCCTGGCTTTATATGTATCTGCGAACAAAATATGGTTTCTAATATTAAGTGGGATAGAAAGTCATTTAGTTTGTAATAGGGCACTAGGAGAATAAGGGGAAAAAACTGCTAAATCTAATGCTAAATCTATATATTGGTCTTTATTAAGTATCCAGGCACTTATATAACGGAAGAACACTGCTTGGGAATATGCTTCCAAATCCGGGTATCCCAATCCGCCTTTGCTTTTAGAGGTAATAAGTGTTGCTCGTGATATTCTCGGACGTTTATGCTGCCAAATAAAATTAGAAAATAATGTATCTAATCTCTTAATATCTGATTTACGTATGGCAATCGGTAATTGTTGCATATAATAAAAAAAATTTGGAAAAATAATAGACCGAATTATAGCTAACCGTCCCAAAAGAAAGAGAGGTAAGTCTCTCCATGACTCAAGTTTGGTAGCAATTTTGGTAATTGTTGTAGAAAAATTTGCCGAGTATAATTGGGTCAAATCTGGACATACATGGACCCCTAAATATTTAAACCCAGATGGAGCTATAGAAAATGGCATTTGTATAGATTTCAGGAACTCTGGACTAGAACTTCCCAGCAATAATACCTCCGACTTGGATCTATTGATTTTATATCCAGAAACCACCCCGAATGAATCAAGTAAATAAAGCAAAGAAGGTAAAGATTGTTTAGGTTCAGAGAGAAATAAAAGCATATCATCCGCGAACAATCCTATCTTCAATTCCTCCCCCCTAATTTTAATCCCATGAATCAAAGGAGAAGTACGTACAGCTACAGCAAGGGGTTCTATAGCAATGGCGAAAAGGAGAGGGGATAAAGGGCATCCTTGACGAGTCCCTCTCTCTAGTGTAAAAGCAGATGATAAAAGCCCATTACATGCTATTTGTGACTGTGGGGAAGAATATAATGTACGAAGGATATTAATAAAATAGGAAGGAAAACCAAATTTTTCTAATGTGCGAAATAAATGGGGCCATAATACTAAGTCGAACGCCTTTTCTGCATCTAATGTTACTATCATATGTGGGGCAGATCTCAAGGTGGGATTAGATGTTACATGAAACATAGATGTGAGAACCCTCCGCACATTCACCACCGAATGCCTTCCTGTTATAAAACCGGTTTGATCCTTATGGATCAAAACCGGAAGAATAGGTTTCAATCTTTCCGCTAACAATTTGGTAAAAATTTTATAATCAGTATTTAGTAGCGAAATTGGTCTATAAGACCCTGGCAAATTATGATCACGTCCCTCTTTCGGTAAAACTTTAATGATGGCATCCGAGAAGTGAGCAGGGAGGGCTCCCCCATCCATAATCCCATTAAACAACGCAGCTAATGGATCAGCAATATGTGTAGATAAAATACGAAAAAATTCATTAGAAAACCCATCGGGGCCTGATGTCTTAAATAATTTCAACCGTTTGATGACCCCTATAACCTCTAAGGGGGTTACAGGAGCCATCAAAGCAGGAAAAAGGAATCCGGCAAATGAGAAGTTGAAGCAATTCCCAATAAGTAGAGGAAGGAAAGGAAGTAGAAGAGAGAGAAGCAGAAGTAGAGGGGGTGGTTTCCGAGATGTTAGGAACAGTAGAAACACTTATAGGGCGTATAGGTACTGAATAAAGATCTTTATAAAACGCTTTCATTACATCAATTATGTGAGAATCAGAATCAGTAAAGGTACCGTCTGATTTCAATAAGGGCCTAATCACCGTTCGTTTCCGAGATCCATGTAATAGATTTGTAAGAAGTCTACTGTTCTTATTACCAAACTTGTAATATTTAGAGTTTACATTAAAGTAATTTTTATCACCACTTGTTTGTAAAAGCTCTAAAAAATGGGTCTTAGCTACATTATAGCGATTCTTGTTCTCCAAGGATGGGGCCTGTTTAAATAATTGAAAAGCATTAGTAAGTTTATCTTGTAGATCCAAGTAGGAAGCACTCCGCCGCCTATTAATTCGGGAAGAATATTCTATTAATTCACCACGTAACACAGCTTTTGCTGCCATCCAAAAATTTGAAGGGTTGGATATAGCACAGTCAGAATTATGTGATTGATATTCTTTCCATATAGTTTCTAAAAATACCTTAAAACCCCTAGCCTTAACAAGATGCACTGGGAATTTGCACAGAGTTTTATTATCAGCAGATTTCCCCAAATCCAAGGTAATCCATACCATACCATGATCTGACAATATAGGAGGCTCGATAGTTACAGAAGAAATTTTTGTAAATAAAGGTTCCGCAGACAAAACATAATCAATCCTAGAGCAGGTATTATGAGTCATGGAGATACATGTAAACTCCCTCTCAATCGGGTAAACTGCTCGCCATGTATCAACTAGGTTGAGAGTTTTAACAAAAAATGGGACCCCTATTTTTGGAAGGACAATCGGAGACTTTGGTGCTGGGGAACGGTCGAGAAAAGAGGATGAAATTAAATTAAAATCTCCACAAACAATTAAAGAAGCTGGATCATAGGTATGAAGTTTAGCTAATAATGATGTAAAAAAAGATTTGCTATATTGATTTGGGGCATACACATTACATATAGAGAATATAATTCCCTGTATTTCTACAGTGAGCACCACAAATCTGCCTTCCGGATCAGGATAGACAGATAAAACTTGGCTATTCAGTGATTTTTTCCCTAAAACAATTACACCTCGTGATTTAGTATTATAAGAGGCTACAGCTAATAGATCCCAACCTAACATTTTTAATTTATTCGCTTCCGGGTTTTTTAAATGGGTTTTCTGAAGGCATATCAAATCAATAGATAACTTATTGAGATATATAAGAAGTCTACGTCTTTTTGCAGGTGTGTGGATACCTCTAATGTTGAGTGAACCTATCCTAAGAGACATTATCACATACAAGTCTGAAAGTAATCTGATACTGTTTAAATCGGCAAGAATAGGATAAAGGGGGAAGGAAAACACATAAGGGAAAAATAAATATAAAATAGACAAACATATACAACCGAATACTATGAGCAGTACTAAGCTTAACTAAACTGGACTTCCAGCAAGTTTCTACCATCTGTGATACTAAGGTCACAAACAGTAAGCATAATAACATATTAATTCAACAAAGAAATACAAAACGGCACAGCTCCGCTCCTTCATTATACCGTAAACAAATGGTATTAATTACGAATAGCCTAGAATCTATAATTTTGAGAAAAAACAGGGATGCAAAAATACTATGGCCGAATTCCGTTAAAGGTGTCATAGCTATGTAGTATATAATACAGCACCCTTTAACCCAAAAAAAATTATACCACTTATATATGTGTATCAGCATAGGTACTCCGGGTAGTCCCGATATCAGTCAACCACATCATCAGCGATATCACCATCTTCTTTCGCAGAGGATTCCTCCTTTAAAAATGCAGCCGCATCTTCTGGGGTTGTAAAATCAGAATATGATGTGCCTGTAAATATACGGAGACGCACAGGGAAAAACATGATGAATTTCCTATTTGCCCGAACCAAGGTAGTGCAAACATCAGAAAAGGAACGTCTCAGTCTGGACAGTTCCACCGAAAAGTCTTGATAAATCCGAATGTTATGTCCTTCCCATTGAATAGGGTGAAGTTTACGAGACGCTTTCCATATAACTTGTTTATGCAGGAAATTTAGAGTCTTGAAAACAACTACTCTCGGTTTCTGTGATGTAGCTTTCGCAATATCTCCTATTCTATGAGCACGTTCTATGGAAATATCAGCGCATGCTGCTTCCACGTGCAACAACTTAGGAAGAGTAGTATGGATAAATTGCTCCAAAGGGACTCCCTTAAGTGATTCAGGGAGACTTGTAATTCTGAGGTTTTTTCTAGAGATGAGCGGGTTCGGTTTCTCTGAATCCGAACCCGCCAGAACTTCATGGTTTTTTTCACGGGTCCGAGCAGACTCGGATCTTCCCGCCTTGCTCGGTTAACCCGAGCGCGCCCGAACGTCATCATGACGCTGTCGGATTCTCGCGAGGCTCGGATTCTATCGCGAGACTCGGATTCTATATAAGGAGCCGCGCGTCGCCGCCATTTTCACACGTGCATTGAGATTGATAGGGAGAGGACGTGGCTGGCGTCCTCTCCATTTAGATTATAAGAGACTGAGAGAGATTTACTGGAGCTGACTAGGAGGAGTACTGTTACTGTAGAAGTGTAGAGACTGAGTGGAGAGAGTTTACTAGTGAGGACAGTGCAGTTTACTTTATAATCCGTTCTCTGCCTGAAAAAAGCGATACACAGCACACAGTGACTCAGTCACATACCATATCTGTGTGCACTGCTCAGGCTCAGGCCAGTGTGCTGCATCATCTATTATCTATATATAATATTATATATATCTGTCTGACTGCTCAGCTCACACAGCTTATAATTGTGGGGGAGACTGGGGAGCACTACTGCAGTGCCAGTTATAGGTTATAGCAGGAGCCAGGAGTACATAATATATTATATAGTGAGTGACCACCAGACACACAGTGCAGTTTATTTAATATATCCGTTCTCTGCCTGAAAAAAGCGATACACACAGTGACTCAGTCAGTCACATACCATATCTGTGTGCACTGCTCAGGCTCAGGCCAGTGTGCTGCATCATCTATTATCTATATATAATATTATATATATCTGTCTGACTGCTCAGCTCACACAGCTTATAATTGTGGGGGAGACTGGGGAGCACTACTGCAGTGCCAGTTATAGGTTATAGCAGGAGCCAGGAGTACATAATATATTATATAGTGAGTGACCACCAGACACACAGTACAGTTTATTTAATATATCCGTTCTCTGCCTGAAAAAAGCGATACACACAGTGACTCAGTCAGTCACATACCATATCTGTGTGCACTGCTCAGGCTCAGGCCAGTGTGCTGCATCATCTATTATCTATATATAATATTATATATATCTGTCTGACTGCTCAGCTCACACAGCTTATAATTGTGGGGGAGACTGGGGAGCACTACTGCAGTGCCAGTTATAGGTTATAGCAGGAGCCAGGAGTACATAATATATTATATAGTGAGTGACCACCAGACACACAGTGCAGTTTATTTAATATATCCGTTCTCTGCCTGAAAAAAGCGATACACACAGTGACTCAGTCAGTCACATACCATATCTGTGTGCACTGCTCAGGCTCAGGCCAGTGTGCTGCATCATCTATTATCTATATATAATATTATATATATCTGTCTGACTGCTCAGCTCACACAGCTTATAATTGTGGGGGAGACTGGGGAGCACTACTGCAGTGCCAGTTATAGGTTATAGCAGGAGCCAGGAGTACATAATATATTATATAGTGAGTGACCACCAGACACACAGTGCAGTTTATTTAATATATCCGTTCTCTGCCTGAAAAAAGCGATACACACAGTGACTCAGTCAGTCACATACCATATCTGTGTGCACTGCTCAGGCTCAGGCCAGTGTGCTGCATCATCTATATATATTATATATCTGTCTGACTGCTCAGCTCACACAGCTTATAATTGTGGGGGAGACTGGGGAGCACTACTGCAGTGCCAGTTATAGGTTATAGCAGGAGCCAGGAGTACATATTATATTAAAATTAAACAGTGCACACTTTTGCTGCAGGAGTGCCACTGCCAGTGTGACTGACCAGTGACCTGACCACACTGACCACCAGTATAGTTAGTAGTATACTTATATTGTGATTGCCTGAAAAAGTTAAACACTCGTCGTGTGACTTCACTTGTGTGTTTTTTTTTTTTTATTCTATAAAAATAAAACTCATTCTGCTGACAGACAGTGTCCAGCAGGTCCGTCATTATATAATATATAATATATACCTGTCCGGCTGCAGTAGTGATATATATATATTTTTTATATCATTTATCATCCAGTCGCAGCAGACACAGTACGGTAGTTCACGGCTGTGGCTACCTCTGTGTCTCTGCACTCGGCAGGCAGTCCGTCCATAATTGTAATACCACCTAACCGTGGATTTTTTTCATTCTTCTTTATACATACATAGTTACATAGACATCTTCTCTTTATCAACCAGTCTATATTAGCTGCAGACACAGTACAGTACGGTAGTTCACGGCTGTGGCTACCTCTGTGTCTGCACTCGGCAGGCAGTCCGTCCATAATTGTATACCACCTAACCGTGGTTTTTTTTCATTCTTCTTTATACATACATAGTTACATAGACATCTTCTCTTTATCAACCAGTCTATATTAGCTGCAGACACAGTACAGTACGGTAGTTCACGGCTGTGGCTACCTCTGTGTCTGCACTCGGCAGGCAGTCCGTCCATAATTGTATACCACCTAACCGTGGATTTTTTTCAGTCTTCTTTATACATACATAGTTACATAGACATCTTCTCTTTATCAACCAGTCTATATTAGCTGCAGACACAGTACAGTACGGTAGTTCACGGCTGTGGCTACCTCTGTGTCTGCAGTCGGCAGGCAGTCCATAATTGTATACTAGTATCCATCTCCATTGTTTACCTGAGGTGCCTTTTAGTTGTGCCTATTAAAATATGGAGAACAAAAATGTTGAGGTTCCAAAATTAGGGAAAGATCAAGATCCACTTCCACCTCGTGCTGAAGCTGCTGCCACTAGTCATGGCCGAGACGATGAAATGCCAGCAACGTCGTCTGCCAAGGCCGATGCCCAATGTCATAGTACAGAGCATGTCAAATCCAAAACACCAAATATCAGAAAAAAAAGGACTCCAAAACCTAAAATAAAATTGTCGGAGGAGAAGCGTAAACTTGCCAATATGCCATTTACCACACGGAGTGGCAAGGAACGGCTGAGGCCCTGGCCTATGTTCATGGCTAGTGGTTCAGCTTCACATGAGGATGGAAGCACTCAGCCTCTCGCTAGAAAAATGAAAAGACTCAAGCTGGCAAAAGCAGCACAGCAAAGAACTGTGCATTCTTCGAAATCCCAAATCCACAAGGAGAGTCCAATTGTGTCGGTTGCGATGCCTGACCTTCCCAACACTGGACGTGAAGAGCATGCGCCTTCCACCATTTGCACGCCCCCTGCAAGTGCTGGAAGGAGCACCCGCAGTCCAGTTCCTGATAGTCAGATTGAAGATGTCAGTGTTGAAGTACACCAGGATGAGGAGGATATGGGTGTTGCTGGCGCTGGGGAGGAAATTGACCAGGAGGATTCTGATGGTGAGGTGGTTTGTTTAAGTCAGGCACCCGGGGAGACACCTGTTGTCCGTGGGAGGAATATGGCCGTTGACATGCCAGGTGAAAATACCAAAAAAATCAGCTCTTCGGTGTGGAGGTATTTCACCAGAAATGCGGACAACAGGTGTCAAGCCGTGTGTTCCCTTTGTCAAGCTGTAATAAGTAGGGGTAAGGACGTTAACCACCTCGGAACATCCTCCCTTATACGTCACCTGCAGCGCATTCATAATAAGTCAGTGACAAGTTCAAAAACTTTGGGTGACAGCGGAAGCAGTCCACTGACCAGTAAATCCCTTCCTCTTGTAACCAAGCTCACGCAAACCACCCCACCAACTCCCTCAGTGTCAATTTCCTCCTTCCCCAGGAATGCCAATAGTCCTGCAGGCCATGTCACTGGCAATTCTGACGAGTCCTCTCCTGCCTGGGATTCCTCCGATGCATCCTTGCGTGTAACGCCTACTGCTGCTGGCGCTGCTGTTGTTGCCGCTGGGAGTCGATGGTCATCCCAGAGGGGAAGTCGTAAGCCCACTTGTACTACTTCCAGTAAGCAATTGACTGTTCAACAGTCCTTTGCGAGGAAGATGAAATATCACAGCAGTCATCCTACTGCAAAGCGGATAACTGAGGCCTTGACAACTATGTTGGTGTTAGACGTGCGTCCGGTATCCGCCGTTAGTTCACAGGGAACTAGACAATTTATTGAGGCAGTGTGCCCCCGTTACCAAATACCATCTAGGTTCCACTTCTCTAGGCAGGCGATACCGAGAATGTACACGGACGTCAGAAAAAGACTCACCAGTGTCCTAAAAAATGCAGTTGTACCCAATGTCCACTTAACCACGGACATGTGGACAAGTGGAGCAGGGCAGGGTCAGGACTATATAACTGTGACAGCCCACTGGGTAGATGTATGGACTCCCGCCGCAAGAACAGCAGCGGCGGCACCAGTAGCAGCATCTCGCAAACGCCAACTCTTTCCTAGGCAGGCTACGCTTTGTATCACCGCTTTCCAGAATACGCACACAGCTGAAAACCTCTTACGGCAACTGAGGAAGATCATCGCGGAATGGCTTACCCCAATTGGACTCTCCTGTGGATTTGTGGCATCGGACAACGCCAGCAATATTGTGTGTGCATTAAATATGGGCAAATTCCAGCACGTCCCATGTTTTGCACATACCTTGAATTTGGTGGTGCAGAATTTTTTAAAAAACGACAGGGGCGTGCAAGAGATGCTGTCAGTGGCCAGAAGAATTGCGGGACACTTTCGGCGTACAGGCACCACGTACAGAAGACTGGAGCACCACCAAAAACTACTGAACCTGCCCTGCCATCATCTGAAGCAAGAAGTGGTAACGAGGTGGAATTCAACCCTCTATATGCTTCAGAGGTTGGAGGAGCAGCAAAAGGCCATTCAAGCCTATACAATTGAGCACGATATAGTAGGTGGAATGCACCTGTCTCAAGCGCAGTGGAGAATGATTTCAACGTTGTGCAAGGTTCTGATGCCCTTTGAACTTGCCACACGTGAAGTCAGTTCAGACACTGCCAGCCTGAGTCAGGTCATTCCCCTCATCAGGCTTTTGCAGAAGAAGCTGGAGACATTGAAGGAGGAGCTAACACGGAGCGATTCCGCTAGGCATGTGGGACTTGTGGATGGAGCCCTTAATTCGCTTAACAAGGATTCACGGGTGGTCAATCTGTTGAAATCAGAGCACTACATTTTGGCCACCGTGCTCGATCCTAGATTTAAAGCCTACCTTGGATCTCTCTTTCCGGCAGACACAAGTCTGCTGGGGTTGAAAGACCTGCTGGTGACAAAATTGTCAAGTCAAGCGGAACGCGACCTGTCAACATCTCCTCCTTCACATTCTCCCGCAACTGGGGGTGCGAGGAAAAGGCTCAGAATTCCGAGCCCACCCGCTGGCGGTGATGCAGGGCAGTCTGGAGCGACTGCTGATGCTGACATCTGGTCCGGACTGAAGGACCTGACAACGATTACGGACATGTCGTCTACTGTCACTGCATATGATTCTCTCAACATTGATAGAATGGTGGAGGATTATATGAGTGACCGCATCCAAGTAGGCACGTCACACAGTCCGTACTTATACTGGCAGGAAAAAGAGGCAATTTGGAGGCCCTTGCACAAACTGGCTTTATTCTACCTAAGTTGCCCTCCCACAAGTGTGTACTCCGAAAGAGTGTTTAGTGCCGCCGCTCACCTTGTCAGCAATCGGCGTACGAGGTTACATCCAGAAAATGTGGAGAAGATGATGTTCATTAAAATGAATTATAATCAATTCCTCCGCGGAGACATTGACCAGCAGCAATTGCCTCCACAAAGTACACAGGGAGCTGAGATGGTGGATTCCAGTGGGGACGAATTGATAATCTGTGAGGAGGGGGATGTACACGGTGATATATCGGAGGGTGAAGATGAGGTGGACATCTTGCCTCTGTAGAGCCAGTTTGTGCAAGGAGAGATTAATTGCTTCTTTTTTGGGGGGGGTCCAAACCAACCCGTCATATCAGTCACAGTCGTGTGGCAGACCCTGTCACTGAAATGATGGGTTGGTTAAAGTGTGCATGTCCTGTTTTGTTTATACAACATAAGGGTGGGTGGGAGGGCCCAAGGACAATTCCATCTTGCACCTCTTTTTTCTTTTCTTTTTCTTTGCATCATGTGCTGATTGGGGAGGGTTTTTTGGAAGGGACATCCTGCGTGACACTGCAGTGCCACTCCTAGATGGGCCCGGTGTTTGTGTCGGCCACTAGGGTCGCTAATCTTACTCACACAGTCAGCTACCTCATTGCGCCTCTTTTTTTCTTTGCGTCATGTGCTGTTTGGGGAGGGTTTTTTGGAAGGGACATCCTGCGTGACACTGCAGTGCCACTCCTAGATGGGCCCGGTGTTTGTGTCGGCCACTAGGGTCGCTAATCTTACTCACACAGCTACCTCATTGCGCCTCTTTTTTTCTTTGCGTCATGTGCTGTTTGGGGAGGGTTTTTTGGAAGGGACATCCTGCGTGACACTGCAGTGCCACTCCTAGATGGGCCCGGTGTTTGTGTCGGCCACTAGGGTCGCTAATCTTACTCACACAGCTACCTCATTGCGCCTCTTTTTTTCTTTGCGTCATGTGCTGTTTGGGGAGGGTTTTTTGGAAGGGCCATCCTGCGTGACACTGCAGTGCCACTCCTAGATGGGCCCGGTGTTTGTGTCGGCCACTAGGGTCGCTAATCTTACTCACACAGCTACCTCATTGCGCCTCTTTTTTTCTTTGCGTCATGTGCTGTTTGGGGAGGGTTTTTTGGAAGGGACATCCTGCGTGACACTGCAGTGCCACTCCTAGATGGGCCCGGTGTTTGTGTCGGCCACTAGGGTCGCTTATCTTACTCACACAGCGACCTCGGTGCAAATTTTAGGACTAAAAATAATATTGTGAGGTGTGAGGTATTCAGAATAGACTGAAAATGAGTGTAAATTATGGTTTTTGAGGTTAATAATACTTTGGGATCAAAATGACCCCCAAATTCTATGATTTAAGCTGTTTTTTAGTGTTTTTTGAAAAAAACACCCGAATCCAAAACACACCCGAATCCGACAAAAAAAATTCGGTGAGGTTTTGCCAAAACGCGTTCGGACCCAAAACACGGCCGCGGAACCGAACCCAAAACCAAAACACAAAACCCGAAAAATTTCAGGCGCTCATCTCTAGTTTTTTCTTCTGGCTCTGTTTTCAAAACTATCAAGCTTCTCTGCCAAGCGTTTATTATCAATTTCCAGAGCCCTAACAGATTTCTGCAAAATAGTAACATCATCCATAGTTTCACTTAAGTGCCTTTCTGTGTCTGAAACACGGCTGGATAAATCTTGCAGCTGTGACGTAATATCGGTAACTGCCTTTTGCAATAAAGCTGTCATAGTGGATTTAATAGCAAGAACCATATCTTCGTATGACGAGGAAAGAGTACCTGAACATTCTGTAGCCAGAGAAGAATCCAATGCAGGCTCCACAATAGATTTCTTGTGCACCGGCGTCCCCGGCGTGTTATCGCCGCTCGGCGCCATATTGTGATCTCCCCGGCGCTTCTCTTGTCTCGGCGGCTGCGGCTGCGGGGATGTCTTCGAAGCGGGTGATGCACTTAAAAACTTGTCCATCGTCCCCTCTGTTCTGCGCGGGGACCGGGAGCGGTGTCTTCCCTTAGTAAACAGGGCTACGGCTATAGCAGATGAGTTGAGGTACGGAGCTGCTCACTCTCCCATGACGGAACCGGAAGTCGCCTTATGCCCAGTTACACACGAGGCAGAAATTTGGGTGATCACATTATGAAATTTGATGTTTCTAGTCTCACTAGGGATAATGAATCCCATTTTCTACGATTAAAACAGGGCTGTTTTAGGTGCTTGGGGTGTGCGACCTGTAATACTCTTAGTACAGGTGCCACCTTTAATCATCCTCACACAGGTCGTAAAATCAAAATCAGGTATAGACTAACCTGTACCACAACATATGTAGTGTACTTACTTACGTGCCCCTGTGGTCTTGCGTACATCGGTTTAGGGTTTACATCGGTTTAGGTTTAGTCAGTTTAGGGAACGTATGGCCCTACACCGGAGTGCAATTAAAAAAGCTCATGAAAAGGGCCATAGTGAGCAGCCATTTGCCCGTCACTGCATGGAAGCCAAGCATGGAGTGTCAAGTATTAGGGCCATCCTTATAGACCATGTCCCTAAGTCCTTAAGGGGTGGTAATAGAGATAGGCTCCTATTACAAAAGGAGTCCAGGTGGATTTATTCCCTGGGGACTATTTTTCCCAAGGGTCTAAATGAGAACCTGGGACTCCAATGCTTTTTATAACTAACATATATTTAACCCATGTTTAATTTTTTTTGTGATTTTGAGATGAAGTAGTTCATTATTATTGATCTCAATTTTGGAGTTGTCCTTAAGCCTTCATGCCCCATGAAACGTCATTGAGTTTAATCATGTTTATATCAAGTTTAATAAGGGGCTGGAGGAATTAATGGACACCTACAATAGATAGCCGCTCTAATTATGGGTTCATAGCCCAGTTATTATTAGGTCATCCATTTGCTATTTCCCAGTCCCTGCTTCATGTGTTTTTAACTTAGAAACAGTGTATTGTATTGTCTGTTTGATTTGTATCTATTTGTTGTGTATCCATTTTTCAGTGGACACCGAGGACGTGATTTGTTTATGTTCCGGTTTCCATGGAGCTCCCCTGCGACGCGGCGCATCTGTGACGTCGCGGCAGCGAGACGCGGAAGTGACTCGTGGCGGTCGGCGGGCGGGTGCGCCGTGGAGCAGGTGAGTATGGTTAGGTTTGTTAACTGGGGGGGGTCTTATGCCTTATATGTCACCTGTGCACTTGTTGTATGTTTGTCTGGCCCTGAGGACGGAGAAGCTGTCTCCGAAACATGTCGGCTCTTAGCCAATAAAGCAACCACGTTTTTCCAGCCTGTTGAGTGCCGCCTGTTTACCTCTCCTAGATAGATAGATAGATAGATAGATAGATAGATAGATATACAGACAGAGAGGAAGGAGAGACTCACTGGGGGGAATTCAATTGTTTTTTGAGCACCTGACATAACTATTGTTTTGCCGATTGGGCATGACGGCATGATTTATGCCCACAGCCTTGTAGAAATCTGCAAAAAGTTGGCTGTCGAAGCGCCCAAACTGCAGTTTCATCAGCATGTCAATAGTTCAGATGGGTTTAGCAACTTTATGAAGCTAAACCCAGAGCTTTTGGGCATGATAAGTAATGGACACCAGCAACACTCACTTCCATTTGCATTACAGTTGAATAGCTGCCAGGCACCCAATACTTATAGGCACACGAGAAGCAATTGAATTCCCCCCACTATGTTCGAGGACACAGTGTGTTTCATCCAAAATATATGTGTGTATGTGTATATGTAATTGATATACTGTAACATATATATTTTTCCATATTTTTTGCTGAGCATATATTTAACCGTTCTTCCCCCCCGCCAACTTAGTTTAGAACTTGAAGAGGGACTTTTTACTAAGTATAGTTTAAATAGGCCTTCCTCTTCTTAAGTAAAAGCCAACCCCTTTCATGCCATAATTCGGTTGTTGGTGTCTTTATTTTAGATAAGTGTGGATATGAGTGATGTGTGTATGCCTCTGGCTGTGTGAGGTTTATAGATCATTGTACAAGTCATGTGTGATCAGGTCTGATGTGATATCATTTTGGGAAATATTTCTGTCATAAATATCCGTCATAGTGAGGCAGTGATGTGCTGCTAGCCTATGAGCAGCGCAGGGTTGGACTGGCCCACAGGGGTAACCACCGGTGGGCCCCACTACTGAGGGCCCACTCCTTCCTCTAGGGATCAGGTTCCAGACTGTGCACTTGTATTATACATTGTAGATATGTTGCATTACACTGCACAAGACTATTGTGCATTTCAAGCCTCTGTGGAGGCTGGTCACACTCCCTTTGTAGGCTGGTCACACCCCTAAGTCTGGGCCCCTATCACTGCATTCCCCCGGGGGGCCCTTCATGCCCCAGACCGACACTGGAGCAGCATCTCTCTGGGAGCTGGTTCTGTGTACAAGTGTGGAGTGATACAGCTGTGGCTTTGTCATAAGGTTCAAATTACAGTTGGGAGTAGATCAGGCCTGAGGTGTGCGGTCATTGGGAAATGATTTCATCAGAATACACTGAACTTCGGTTTAGCGTGAACACATTTGTTAAGTTGTCAGTTATCTATCTATATAACACAAGCAAGCCGGCACTCCACTCTCATGTAAACAAGACGACACACGAAAGTCTTGTTCTGGTCAACGTTTCAGTACAGTATATTTCAACCTTTATTAAGAACATGTTCTTAATAAAGGTTGAAATATAGCAAAAAGTTGAACGGAACAAAACTTTTGTCTGTTGTCTTGTTTAAATGAGAGACCCGTGAGTGCAGCCTTTGCTATTATTCTGTTGATGGGCTCCTTTGTGACACCTGGAAGGGAACCAAGGCAATTATGATTGAACTTTTAATGAAGTGCCAGCCTGCTTGTGTGATTGATAGATAGATAGATAGATAGATAGATAGATAGATAGATAGATAGATAGATAACATCCGATTTAACAAATGTGTTCACGCTGACCCGAAGTCGAGTGTATCCTGACTCCGGGTCAGCATGAACACATTTGTAAAGTCATGTTATATTGTGTATGTCTACTTTGGAGATGCAATAGGAGGGCACCAGGATGCAGCTAATCATTTTTCAAAGGAGTACCGGCCAGAACAAAGAAATAGATAGATAGATAGATAGATAGATAGATAGATAGATAGATAGATAGATAGATATTTAATAATATAGACAAAACTATATAGCGGCACTCGTAGGACTTAGATCCGAAGATAAAAACACTGCGTCTAGCACCAACAAGTCTATCGGTGCTACACACCGTATTTTTATTTTACGGATCTAAGTCCTACAAGTGCCGTTATATATTTTTGGCTATATAGTCTGCTTGATGCAGTAGATGGAGGGCACAGAGGTTTTTGATCATTACATTTGGGATTGAGTGCCAGTATATATAACATTACATATACATTATATAGTTTGAAGGTGAAATTACTGGCAAGAGTGCTGCTGTACTGTGAATTATATGCTGTGGTTTACATGGCTGCTATGTGGGCACCTGGTCAAATTGCATTAATAGAGGGAGATTCATACACAACGTATAATATATATATATATATATATACATACATACACACACACATACATACATACATACATACATACATACATACATACATATACACACACGTGTGTGCAAATTATATATATATATATATATATATATATATATAAAAAATCCATTTAGCTAGCAATGTAGAGATACTAACATCAAAATGGACATGTTATTACCTGGCAGGTACATCGCTAGTAGCACATGGTGCAGTGTATTTGGATGCAATCCAATACATAAATCCAACAAAACAAGATAGCACTTACTGACTATGATACTAATCTATTGCATTTGAAACTTATAACTGCAATACAGTAAATGTTATCTTGTATATCTAGCTTACAGAGCAATTAGCAAGTTACAATTACAGTATATACTGTAGCAGGTAGAAAAGCATCTTACGCAAAAAATGACTGGTCAATTACAGTACATTAAAAGCGAGTACATCATGACATTCTATGCAGCGCAGTAGCAGTCTGCATGACACCTCACCTAAGGAGGATCGGTCAGCCTGCTAAAGTCCCAGCAGAAGCAGAATGCTCTCATAAAACTTAAAAGTAACTACATGACAAGCAATAACATGTAGCTGCACTACTGCAGAATCGGTATTCATACCAGCACCAGGAAGGACCACTGTAACCGGTGCTTTGTCCACGTGGGTCCTCTCACACAGCATCTCCTCTTTATGCGGCAGAATACACAGACGCACTTTAACATCACTGCACTGTGTTATTCCTGTAGCCATTGCCAGAGAAGAGGGATCGGGAGGATGTGGGGCGGGCCATATCCATCACTGTCTTTAGTGCCGCCCACCCTCCGCATCTATTGATATGGGCAGTGTAGGTGGACGGCTCACAGTGGGACAGCCAAAGGGAACCCAGCCTCAGCCTCCACCGAGTCCTGCTTCATGTATTAGGCAGCAGGTGCAGCTGTGTATGTATAAGGTGGGAGGGCAGAGGTGGGGCAACCAAATAGATATGTGTGCAGAGCCTCCCAGATGTCCAGTGCTTTATAAATAGGCAGCTGCCTGTACATAGATGTTGAGGTCCGGCGGAGGCGGAACTGGTTTCTCCTCCAGTTACAACTGACGGAAACCAGTTCCGTCCCATTCCAGGCCACATAGGACTTATCCTATGCATGGTGTAATATTACTTGATAAAGATTCCAGCTACAGTAGATTGGAGGAAGAGTCTACTCACTGGATTTGTGCCTATATAAACAAATACCAACTATAAATATATATATATATATATAGATATATATATAAGATATTATTATAGATCACTGCGCTTATCCACCAGTCGGGATTCCCCTCTAAGGGTCAGTCAATAACAGTTTTAAAAAGTCTCAAATCGTCACTGTCCTCAGTGAATTTCGCAGGATCATCTAGGTCCTATAGGCACACTCCAGACTTCCTGGCGGCAGCTCAGTTCCTCAGTAAATGACCTGGGTATACTCAGTCATGGAAATTCTACGGTAATAGGAGAGAAGAACAAGCGCCTTATGGTGCAGTCATTTCGTCAATAATATATTGCAGACACGACAAATGGAAAAATCCGTACCAGATAGCAACTTGTGTCAGGGCCTATCAATTCCTTATCCAGTGGCTGCTCTCCACCTATATATCAGGAGACATAGAACATCGCCATATAGTGTAGCATCTTAATATATCAGCTGGGGGTCCCTCCCCTATAAATCACACGTACCAAATAAACACGTGTCAGATAAATCTCTATCCAATCGACCCACGCTGGTCCGTATAAAGCAATAGCAGACTACCTTGTATCAAAGCATAAAAATAATTTTTAATACATAAAAATAAAACATAAAACGCTTAGCTTAATGATACAGGTAGGTAGGTAGGCAGGTAGGTAGATCAGTCAGGTCTCTCAATCTCAATGCGTTTCGCCCTTCAGGCTTCCTCAGGAGAATGTAGTACCAAGCAACATGTGCATATTTATAGCTACTTCCTATCTATTATTGTGATCACTTCCGGTTCACGTAATTTCCGGAACCGGAAGTTGCACTCGGTGGACATTAACCCTAATAAACTGAATAACAATAAAGAACCATTGGTGGATCAGTAGTTGGATAAGTAGGGTAACTGCCCCTTATCCACTTCACACAAGCAGTGCATACAATCACCGCATTGTGTGTACTCATTTGCCAGAAGTGACGCGGTCCGTCCCATTCACGGCAACGTCACTTCCGCCCGCGCTCTGCAGAGCCGCCGTGGTCAGCCCTTACAGGATGTGACGCCTCTCCGCTACGTCACTTTCACGAACACAGCATTAGATTATATGTTACCATGGGAACCCGGTCTCTTCACTAACCGGAAGTGACGCTAATCCCCTCACCCCGGATTTTCCACTGCTTTCGTTTTGTAAACATGACAATGCATACTCCCTACAGGGATGGATGTCCAACTCCAAGTCATAACATACAAAATATCTTACAAATGGAATAAAAATGGAATAAAAAGAGATACATTCATAAAATTTTTGTACATATAAATAAATACATATAGAGCTTCCTTAAAGATCAGGAAGTATAAAACAATATATAGTAAAAAAGTGTAAAAAAACGTAAACATCTTATACAATACTTATAAGTAAAATGATGATGTAAGTCCTCCCCATATCACCCTCCCATGCAAGGGGAGGGGTGTTCTTGCGGCGGGGAGAGGCAGACTTTGTATATAACATAAACATCACATCCACTGTCTTGTTTATATATATGTATAAATATTGGACACTAGCAACTGTATAAATAAATAAACAAAATCAGAGACAAGTCATACAGCAATAATAGACCAGGAGGGAAGGAAAAGTAATCATATTTATAAAAACGGTGCAATCTCATATCCTTTGTTGTGGCCAAATGGATGAAGGGTATACAGGGTAAAAATTCAGTCCGTCTCCCGCTGAGACAGTTTTCTTAGTGGGTCCCCTCTCCTTGGGCCCAATTTAACATGTTCAATTGCTCTGTATGTTAAGGTTTCTGTGCTAGAATTATGAACCTCAGCAAAGTGTCTTGAAAGAGGGTGACTTTCTATCTTGTTTTTAATATTCCGGAAATGTTCTTAAATCCGTAACTTCAAAGTTCTTTTCGTCTTGCCCACATATTTAAGTTGACAACCACATTCGATCACATAAATTACTGACATAGTATTGCAGTTTATAAAATCCTTCAATTTAAATACTTTTGTCCGGTCATTGTTGAAGAAAGACTTTCCATTGGGGTGGACAAATCTACACATATTACAATGTCCGCATTTAAACATCCCTTTGCACTTCTGTAGATTTTGGAAAGTATTCTTAGTATTCCTGATCATGCTGGGTGCCAGAATTTTTTTGAGGTTTTGAGATTTTCTAAAAATAATTTCCGGACGATCTGGGAGGATTTCCTTCAGGACCGGATCCATTTTCAAAATGTGCCAGTGTTTAGAGAAGGACTTCTTAATTTTTAATTCTTTACAGCTATATTTTGTAATGAAAGGTGCAACACCGTGCTTCTTGGTCTCCTTCTTTTTCGGGTGGAGGAGGCTAACTCGGTCCAATTTCTCCACTCGGTCGACTGCATCCTTGATGATCCTTTCGGGGTAGCGCCTTTCTCTAAACCTATCCGTAAATACGTTAGATTGGTCTGTAAAGGTCTCCGGAGCACTGCAATTCCTTTTTATTCTATACATCTGAGAATAAGGGATATTATTTTTCCATCTTAGAGTATGGCTGCTTCCATAGTGCAGGTAGCTGTTAGTATCTACCGTCTTAAGGAAATTTTTTGTAATAATTTCTTCTCCATCACTACTAAGTATTAAATCTAGAAACTCAACTTGATCTTTGCTTACAGTGCTGGTAAATTTCAAATTAAAATCATTGATGCTGATGAATTCCATAAACCGATTAAAACTCTCCTCATCTCCATCCCAGATCAAGATAATATCATCGATATACCGCTTGTAAAAACAAATGTGTTTAAAACAAGGGTTGTTATAGATAAAATCATGTTCCCACATCCCCATTAAAATATTGGCATAACTAGGCGCAAATACTGTGCCCATGGCAGCTCCGCGAGTTTGCAAGATACTTACCTGTGGACTACTATCGATGTACAATCTTTGTACACAAGCATTACACATGAGAAGGGATTGAAAGCATGCTGGGAAAAACTAGAATCAGATCCAAATATCACTAGTGGTCACGGCGAATTTTTATGCACCCTTATTGAATTCATTTTAACTCACAACTATTTTAAATTTTTGGATACGTTTTACTTGCAAACTCGTGGAACTGCCATGGGCACAGTCTTTGCGCCTAGTTATGCCAATATTTTAATGAGGATGTGGGAACATGATTTTATCTATAACAACCCTTGTTTTAAACACAACATTTGTTTTTACAAGTGGTATATCGATGATATTATCTTGATCTGGGATGGAGATGAGGAGAGTTTTAATCGGTTTATGGAATTCATCAGCATCAATGATTTTAATTTGAAATTTACCAGCACTGTAAGCAAAGATCAAGTTGAGTTTATAGATTCAATAGTTAGTAGTGATGGAGAAGAAATTATTACAAAAAATTTCCTTAAGACGGTAGATACTAACAGCTACCTGCACTATGGAAGCAGCCATACTCTAAGATGGAAAAATAATATCCCTTATTCTCAGATGTATAGAATAAAAAGGAATTGCAGTGCTCCGGAGACCTTTACAGACCAATCTAAAGTATTTACGGAAAGTTTTAGAGAAAGAGGCTACACCAAAAGGATAATCAAGGATGCAGTCGACCGAGGGGAGAAATTGGACCGAGTTAGCCTCCTCCACCCGAAAAAGGAGACCAAGAAGCACGGTGTTGCACCTTTCATTACAAAATATAGCTGTGAAGAATTAAAAATTAAGAAGTCCTTCTCTAAACACTGGCACAATTTGAAAATGGATCCGGTCCTGAAGGAAATCCTCCCAGATCGTCCGGAAATTATTTTTAGAAAATCTCAAAACCTCAAAGAAATTCTGGCACCCAGCATGATCAGGAATACTAAGAATACTTTCCAAAATCTACAGAAGTGCAAAGGAATGTTTAAATGCGGACATTGTAATATGTGTAGATTTGTCCACCCCAATGGAAAGTCTTTCTTCAACAATGACCGGACAAAAGTATTTAAATTGAAGGATTTTATAAACTGCAATACTATGTCAGTAATTTATGTGATCGAATGTGGTTGTCAACTTAAATATGTGGGCAAGACGAAAAGAACTTTGAAGTTACGGATTTAAGAACATTTCCGGAATATTAAAAACAAGATAGAAAGTCACCCTCTTTCAAGACACTTTGCTGAGGTTCATAATTCTAGCACAGAAACCTTAACATACAGAGCAATTGAACATGTTAAATTGGGCCCAAGAGGAGGGGACCCACTAAGAAAACTGTCTCAGCGGGAGATGTACTGGATTTTTACCCTGAATACCCTTCATCCATTTGGCTACAACGAAGGATATGAGATTGCACCGTTTTTATAAATATGATTACTTTTCCTTCCCTCCTGGTCTATTATTGCTGTATGACTTGTCTCTGATTTTGTTTATTTATTTATACAGTTGCTAGTGTCCAATATTTATACATATATATAAACAAGACAGTGGATGTGATGTTTATGTTATATACAAAGTCTGCCTCTCCTCGCCGCAAGAACACCCCTCCCCTTGCATTGGAGGGTGATATGGGGGGACTTACATCATCATTTTACTTATAAGTATTGTATAAGATGTTTATGTTTTTTTACACTTTTTTACTATATATCGTTTCATACTTCCTGATCTTTAAGGATGCTCTATATGTATTTATTTATTTATTTATTTGTACAAAAATTTTATGGATGTATCTCTTTTTATTCCATTTTTATTCCATTTGTAAGATATTTTGTATGTTATGACCTGGAGTTGGACATCCATCCCTGTAGGGAGTATGCATTATCATTTTTACAAAACGAAAGCAGTGGAAAATCCGGGGTGATGGGATTAGCGTCACTTCCGGTTAGTGAAGAGACCGGGTTCCCATGGTAACATACAATCTAATGCTGTGATCGTGGAAGTGACGTAGCGGAGAGGCGTCACATCCTGTAAGGGTTGACCACGGCGGCTCTGCAGAGCGTGGGTGGAAGTGACGCGGCCGTGACCGGGACGGACCGCGTCACTTCCGGCAAACGAGTACACACAATGCGGTGATTGTATGCACTGCTTGTGTGAAGTGGATAAGGGGTAGTTACCCTACTTATCCAAGTACTCAGGGCCGAAACTAGGACTAACGGCACCCGGGGCAAGACAGTAATTTAGCGCCCCCACCCACCCTCCAAAAAAAAAAAAAAAAAAGGAAATATATTAAATAAAAAACAATAACATAGAAAAATAAAATAGAATATATAAAAAAAAAATTAAGTAAGAAACAAACAACAATATTCAAACAGATATCCCTCAGACCAGCAGTCCCCGGTAATACACACACGGTATAATATATATGTACATACCCACATACACATACATATATATATATATATATATATAATCTGTAGCTGTCACTGTGGTGAAAATAAGCAGTCTCAGCATTAAAGATTATGTCAATATACTGCATATAAGCTTAAGAAAACGACAGTATAAATGAACTGCAGGGGTTAACACCAGTCACAGTGTCTCTCTTTACTAACTTGGAGGTGAAGGCTGCGTCCTGCTTACATCCATCACTGTGCTGTCAGCGACTCAGCGCTGAATGCACTGCAGTTCTGTGTGGGGCCAGAGAAAGGTCAGCAGCATCAACACATTCATAGCTAGGGCGGGCGGCAGGTATACTTTTTCGGCTTGCCGCTGAGGAAGGGAAGCTACACACGCTGTCCTGATTACTGCAGCTCTAGCAGCGGTGCAATGCATCATGGGATTTGTAGTCTCTATGTTACTGCATAACGTTTAAGCAGTAGCACACATGACTACAAATCCCAATTTTCTACACTACCTTTTCTGCTGTGTAAGATGCAGCTGATCCCAGCGCCCTATCCAATCCAGCGCCTGGGTCACATGCCCCCCTAGCCCCTCCCTAGTTTCGGTTCTGAAGTACTGATCCACCAATGGTTCTTTATTGTTATTCAGTTTATTAGGGTTAATGTCCACTGAGTGCAACTTCCAGTTCTGGAAATGATGTGAAACGGAAGTGATCACAATAATAGATAGGAAGTAGCTATAAATATGCACATGTTGCTTGGTACTACATTTTCCTGAAGATGAATGAGGGCGAAATGCGTTGAGATTGAGAGACCTGACTGACCTACCTACCTGCCTACCTACCTACCTGTATCATTAAGCTAAGCTTTTTATGTTTTATTTTTATATATTAAAAATTATTTTTATGTTTTGATACAAGGTAGTCTGCTATTGCTTTATACGGACCAGCGTGGGTCAATTGGATAGAGATTTATCCAACACATGTTGTTAAAGTTTTTATTTGGAACGTGTGATTTATAGGGGAGAGACCCCCAGCTGATATATTAAGATGTTACACTATATGGCAATGTTTTATGTCTCCTGATATATAGGTGGAGAGCAGCCACTGGATAAGGAATTGATAGGCCCTGACACAAGTTGCTATCTGGTACGGATTTTTCCATTTGTCATGTCTGTAATAAATTATTGACGAAATTACTGCACCATAAGGCGCTTGTTCGTCTCTCCTATTACTATATATATATATCTATATATATATATATACACTGCTCAAAAAAATAAAGTGAACACTAAAATAACACATCCTAGATCTGAATGAATGAAATATTCTTATTAAATACTTTGTTCATACAGAGGGGTAAATTTACTAAGGTCCCGATTTTGACCGAGATGCCGTTTTTTCATCAAAGTGTCATCTCGGTAATTTACTAAACTCAAATCACGGCAGTGATGAGGGCATTCGTAATATTTGGAAGTCCTAGGAAAAAAATCACGAATGAATACACCATCGGTCAAAACGCGGCTGTTTAAGTATGAATCTCGGTCATTTACTAAGAAGTGCAAAGCAAAAAAAACCAAAACACTGCCGTGAAAAATTACAATTCGTAAAAAAGTGCTTAAAAAAAACAGACCTGCTTTTTTTATTCGTGATTGGATAGGCATGCACGGATCCATGAGATCCGTGCATGTATATCAGTGGGAAGGGGTGGGAAAGTGATTATTTTTTCAAAAAAAATTGCGTGGGGTCCCCCCTCCTAAGCATAACCAGCCTCGGGCTCTTTGAGCCGATCCTGGTTGCAAAAATATGGGGAAAAAAATGACAGGGGTTCCCCCATATTTAAGCAACCAGCATCGGGCTCTGCGCCTGGTCCTGGTTCCAAAAATACGGGGGACAAAAAGAGTAGGGGTCCCCCGTATTTTTAAAACCAGCACCGGGCTCCACTAGCTGGACAGATAATGCCACAGCCGGGGGTCACTTTTATATAGTGCCCTGCGGCCGTGGCATCAAAAATCCAACTAGTCTCCCCTGGCCGGGGTACCCTGGGGGAGTGGGGACCCCTTCAATCAAGGGGTCCCCCCCCAGCCACCCAAGGGCCAGGGGTGAAGCCCGAGGCTGTCCCCCCCATCCAATGGGCTGCGGATGGGGGGGCTGATAGCCTTTTGTGATAATGAAAAGATATTGTTTTTAGTAGCAGTACTACAAGGCCCAGCAAGGCTCCCCCGCATGCTGGTACTTGGAGAACCACAAGTACCAGCATGCGGTGGAAAAACGGGCCGCTGGTACCTGTAGTACTACTACTAAAAAAATACCCAAAAAAATACAAGACACACACACCTTGAAAGTAAAGATTTATTACATACATGCACACAAACATACATACATACTTACCTTATGTTCACACGCAGGTCGGTCCTCTTCTCCAGTAGAATCCAAGGGGTACCTGTTGAATAAATTACACTCACCAGATCCAGGGTCCCAGGCTCCTCGTCGCATCCATGTGTAATCCACGTACTTGAATAAAATAACAAACCGCAGACCCGAGCCACGAACTGAAAGGGGCCCCATGTTTTCACATGGGACTCCTTTCCCCGAATGCCAGAAACCCACTCTGACTTCTGTCTAAGTGGGTTTCTTCAGCCAATCAGGGAGCGCCACGTTGTAGCACTCTCCTGATCGGCTGTGTGCTCCTGTCCTGACTGACAGGCGGCACACGGCAGTGTTACAATGTAGCGCCTATGCGCTCCATTGTAACCAATGGTGGGAACTTTCTGCTCAGCGGTGACGTCACTTTAGGTCAACCGCAGGGCAGAAAGTTCCCACCATTGGTTACAATGGAGCGCATAGGCGCTACATTGTAACACTGCCGTGTGCCGCCTGTCACTCAGTACAGGAGCACACAGCCGATCAGGAGAGTGCTACAACGTGGCGCTCCCTGATTGGCTGAAGAAACCCACTTAGACAGAAGTCAGAGTGGGTTTCTGGCATTCGGGGAAAGGAGTCCCATGTGAAAACATGGGGCCCCTTTCAGTTCGTGGCTCGGGTCTGCGGTTTGTTATTTTATTCAAGTACGTGGATTACACATGGATGCGACGAGGAGCCTGGGACCCTGGATCTGGTGAGTGTAATTTATTCAACAGGTACCCCTTGGATTCTACTGGAGAAGAGGACCGACCTGCGTGTGAACATAAGGTAAGTATGTATGTATGTTTGTGTGCATGTATGTAATAAATCTTTACTTTCAAGGTGTGTGTGTCTTGTCTTTTTTTGGGTATTTTTTTAGTAGTAGTACTACAGGTACCAGCGGGCCCGTTTTTCCGCCGCATGCTGGTACTTGTGGTTCTCCAAGTACCAGCATGCGGGGGAGCCTTGCTGGGCCTTGTAGTACTGCTACTAAAAACAATATCTTTTCATTATCACAAAAGGCTATCAGCCCCCCCATCCGCAGCCCATTGGATGGGGGGGGACAGCCTCGGGCTTCACCCCTGGCCCTTGGGTGGCTGGGGGGACCCCTTGATTGAAGGGGTCCCCACTCCCCCAGGGTACCCCGGCCAGGGGTGACTAGTTGGATTTTTTATGCCACGGCCGCAGGGCACTATATAAAAGTGACCCCCGGCTGTGGCATTATCTGTCCAGCTAGTGGAGCCCGGTGCTGGTTTTAAAAATACGGGGGACCCCTACTCTTTTTGTCCCCCGTATTTTTGGAACCAGGACCAGGCGCAGAGCCCGATGCTGGTTGCTTAAATATGGGGGAACCCCTGTCATTTTTTTCCCCATATTTTTGCAACCAGGATCGGCTCAAAGAGCCCGAGGCTGGTTATGCTTAGGAGAGGGGACCCCACGCAATTTTTTTTGGGGATTATACAGTGTTTAATTTAAAAAAAAAAAAAATGAACCCCAGCACGGATCACACAGATCCGGCCGAGAATCATTGTAAAAAAAGTCGGCAGTGTTTTGCTAATCACTGCCGTAAAAATTAAAAAAAAAACACGAATGACATCGACATCGGAACAAAAGAAAAACCCGAATACGACAGCTTAGTAAATTAGTCGTAATAAATTCAAAAAGTTGCAGTTTTACACTTTCGATGTCATTCGTGATTGAACTTTGACCTTTTTCCGAAAAATACGAATCTTAGTAAATTTACCCCATAGTTGAATGTGCTGACAACAAAATCACACAAAAATTATCAATGGAAATCAAATTTATTAACCCATGGAGGTCTGGATTTGGAGTCACCCTCAAAATGAAAGTGGAAAAACACACTGCAGGCTGATCTAACTTTGATGTAATGTCCTTAAAACAAGTCAAAATGATGCTCAGTAGTGTGTGTGGCCTCCACATGCTTGAATGACCTCCCTACAATGCCTGGGCATGCTCCTGATGAGGCGGAGGATGGTCTCCTGAGGGATTTCCTCCCAGACCTGGACTAAAGCATCCGCCAACTCCTGGACAGTCTGTGGTGCAACGTAGCGTTGGTGGATGGAGCGAGACATGATGTCCCAGATGTGCTCAGTTGGATTCAGGTCTGGGTAACGGGCGGGCCAGTCCATAGCATCAATGCCTTCGTCTTGCAGGAACTGCTGACACACTCCATCCACATGAGGTCTAGCATTGTCTTGCATTAGGAGGAACCCAGGGCCAACAGCAACAGATTATGGTCTCACAAGGGGTCTGAGGATCTCATCTGGGTACCTAATGGCAGTCAGGCTACCTCTGGCAAGCACATGGAGGGCTGTGCGGCCCCCCAAAGAAATGCCACCCCACACCATTACTGACCCACTGCCAAACTGGTCATGCTGGAGGATGTTGCAGGCAGCAGAACGTGCTTCTTGGCGTCTCCAGACTCTGTCATATCTGTCACATGTGCTCAGTGAGAACCTGCTTTCATCTGTGAAGAGCACAGGGCGCCATTGGTGAATTTGCCAATCTTGGTGTTCTCTGGCAAATGACAAATGTCCTGCACGGTGTTGGGCTGTAAGCACAACCCCCACCTGTGGACGTCGGGCCCTCATACCACCCTCATGGAGTCTGTTTCTGATCGTTTGAGTAGACACATGCACATTTGTGGCTTGCTGGAGGTCATTTTGCAGGGCTCTGGCAGTGCTCCTCCTGTTCCTCCTTGCACAAAGGCGGAGGTAGCGGTCCTGCTGCTGGGTTGTTGCCCTCCTACGGGTACCTCCACGTCTCCTGATGTACTGGCCTGTCTCCTGGTAGCGCCTCCATGCTCTGGACACTACGCTGACAGACACAGCAAACCTTCTTGCCACAGCTCGCATTGATCTGACATCCTGGATGAGCTGCACTACCTGAGCCACTTGTGTGGGTTGTAGTGAGGTCATACAGGCACGTGGAGGCCACACACACTACTGAGCCTCATTTGGACTTGTTTTAAGGACATTACATCAAAGTTGGATCAGCATGCAGTGTGTTTTTCCACTTTAATTTTGAGGGTGACTCCAAATCCAGACCTCCATGGGTTAATAAATTTGATTTCCATTGATAATTTTTGTGTGATTTTGTTGTCAGCACATTCAACTATGTAAAGAACAAAGTATTTAATAAGAATATTTCATTCATTCAGATCTAGGATGTGTTATTTTAGTGTTCCCTTTATTTTTTTGAGCAGTGTATATATATATATATATATATATATATATCTTAAAACACTTTTATTGTCCTTGGATATAACACACTCCATGTCAGTGTGTCATAGCCATGTGACATTTTATATATATATTTTTTTTGTTTAGTTATGTGAATGAAAAATGAAAACAACCGTTGGTTAAAGACGTTTTTAATAACCCACTGGATATATTCAAGATGGGGTCAATATCTTTGGCATTCTCATTTGCAGGAAAAATTTTAATGCTAAAAAAATAAATGTAATCATCTTTGTGTTCTCCCCCTCCCCCCCAACAAAAAATTAAATAAAAAATATCTGTTTAGCTCTCTCTAAAGCTAAAACATATTCTGTAAAAGCACAAAATAGCAAGAGAAGGATTCAAGGGATACAGATGATCCTCACAGACACAAAGTCAATTCAATAGAAATGAGAAAGAGATTGAAGCAGATATTAAAATCAGGAAATAATAGTGTTATGCCTCCAATTGCAATTAGGGTGGAGGAAGTGTGTACAAAGATTATAGACTTGCCTGAAGGCACAGACTATTGAGGAGGCTCAGACATGCCCCCCAAACAGCCATGGCCATGCCCCCTTTAGCTGTATTCTTAATGACCTTACATGCTTGACCATGCCCCATAGTACTAGGGTTGGCCAGAACTCCCGGAGGCACTGCTTACAACTCAATTTAACAAAACCATAAATGGTAAATTTGTGCAATAACTCCCCTTCCCCCCACCACCACTATCACTTCCCAAAAAAATAAGGTCTGTTGGTTTTTGTATGTTTATGGGAAGCCTTAATATTCAGTCAGTTGATGACCACTTGTGACCAATTATATTAGATCATATGGCAACACTGAGAGGCTCCATGTGATCCGAGCACTTTGCTCAAGAGATTAAATGTGTACATACACACACACATATATATATATATATATATATATATAAGCATGAAAAGACGAGAGAGGCTTTCAATCAACAGAAATATGTAATAGTGCACTCAACATTTCGGCGACCACCTCCCCTTCATCAGGATCAGATCCTGATGATGGGGTGGTGGTCCCCGGAACGTGGTTTGCACTATTATATGTTTATAATAGTAAATCACAATTTATTGAAAGCCTCTGAGTGCCGCCTTGTCTTTTCATGCTTATTGTTTTGGGTTGATCCCCCTGGGGAAGGCACCTGAGCAAGACGGTTCCTGTTGTGGACATCCTGAGTGCCGGAGGTATAGTGTGTATATATACATATCTATTTATATCTATATATATATATATATATATATATATATATATATACACTATTCTTATTCAATACTTTGTTCTTTACATAGTTGAATGTGCTGACAACAAAATCACACAAAAATGATCAATGGAAATCAAATTTATTAACCCATGGAGGTCTGGATTTGGAGTCACACTCAAAATTAAAGTGGAAAAACGCACTACAGGCTGATCCAACTTCGATGTAATGTCCTTAAAACAAGTCAAAATAAGGCTCAGTAGTGTGTGTGGCCTCCACGTGCCTGTATGACCTCCCTACAATACCTGGGCATGCTCCTGATGAGGTGGTGGATGGTCTCCTGAGGGATCTCCTCCCAGACCTGGACTAAAGCATCCGCCAACTCCTGGACAGTCTGTGGTGCAACGTGGCGTTGGTGGATGGAGCGAGACATGATGTCCCAGATGTGCTCAATTGGATTCAGGTCTGGGGAACGGGTGGGCCAGTCCATAGCATCAATGCTTTGGTCTTGCAGGAACTGCTGACACACTCCAGCCACATGAGGTCTAGCATTGTCTTGCATTAGGAGGAACCCATGGCCAACCACACCAGCATATGGTCTCACAAGGGGTCTGAGGATCTCATCTCGGTACCTAATGGCAGTTAGGCTACCTCTGGCGAGCCCATGGAGTGCTGTGCGGCCCCCCAAAGAAATGCCACCCCACACCATTACTGACCCACTGCCAAACCGGTCATGCTGGAGGATGTTGCAGGCAGCAGAATGTTCTCCTTGGCGTCTCCAGACTCTGTCATGTCTGTCACATGTGCTCAGTGAGAACCTGCTTTTATCTGTGAAGAGCACAGGGCGCCAGTGGCGAATTTGCCAATCTTGATGTTCTCTAGCAAATGCCAAACATCCTGCACGGTGTTGGGCTGTAAGCACAACCCCCACCTGTGGACGCCGGGCCCTCATACCACCCTAAGGGAGTCTGTTTCTGATCGTTTGAGTAGACACATGCACATTTGTGGCTTGCTGGAGGTCATTTTGCAGGGCTCTGGTAGTGCTCCTCCTGTTCCTCCTTGCACAAAGGCGGAGGTAGCGGTCCTGCTGCTGGGTTGTTGCCCTCCTACGGCCTCCTCCATGTCTCCTGATGTACTGGCCTGTCTCCTGGTAGCGCCTCCATGCTCTGGACACTACGCTGACAGACACAGCAAACCTTCTTGCAACAGCTCGCATTGATGTGCCATCCTGGATGAGCTGCACAACCTGAGCCACTTGTGTGGGTTGCAGGGAGGTCATACAGGCACGTGGAGGCCACACACACTACTGAGCCTCATTTTGACTTGTTTTAAGGACATTACATCAAAGTTGGATCAGCCTGTAGTGTGTTTTTCCACTTTAATTTTGAGTGTGACTCCAAATCCAGACCTCCATGGGTTAATAAACTTCATTTCCATTGATAATTTTTGTGTGATTTTGTTGTCAGCACATTCAACTATGTAGAGAACAAAGTATTTAATAAGAGTATTTCATTCATTCAGATCTAGGATGTGTTATTTTAGTGTTCCCTTTATTTTTTTGAGCAGTGTATATATATATATAAATATATATATATATATATATATATATATATATATATATATAGACACAACAGAAGTACCGGCTCTCCCATCAACAATCACCAGTAATGCGCCGGGTGCCCATGCTATATTTAGTAATACACTCCTCAATGAAGGCACAGCACTCCAGGCGGCTTGCAGGTAGTAAAAAACAGCAGTATTTCTGCAACGTTTCAATGTATTTTACATTGTCCTCAGGCTCAAGCCTGAGGACAATGTGAAATGCATTGAAACGTTGCTGAAATACTGCTGTTTTTAATTACCTGCAAGCCGACTGCAGTGCTGTGCCTTCATTGAAGGGTATATATATATATATATTATAAGGGCACGGTCGTGCCCTTATATTAAGGCTGAATCGAACAAACGGAATTCTCCCATAGGGAACTTCTGAGATGGGGGCATGGTGTTTGAGGGGCTACACCTCAAAACTGATTGGACGTACTGAGCTGAAATTTGGCATGGACGTGTAGAATCGTCACCCGCTGCTGCATGCCAAATTTCAGGGCAAAATAATAAAAAATGAGGAATTGAGAGTAAGCTAAAGTTCCAACTGTCAGTTTTTTTCTGCCACTCCCTCAGTGGCTTTTTGACACCGTTTTCCTATAGAGTGAATGAAGATTTTTTTGGGAAGGCATAACTCAGGATAGAGGACAAATTAAGACCTGGGGTTTGTTTTATTAGATAGAGTATGTCCCAGTGTAGTGCCTTTTGGGGTTGTGGTTTTTCAAAAAGTTATAGTTTTTTTTTTAATTAAGTAAAATATGCCCCATTTTAAAGATAGGGCTTTTCAATTTGTTGCGCCTGCGCAGTGGCCGCCAGCAGGGGGTGAACATAGATGAGCTTGTCAAGTTGTGCATGAGGAGAACGCGGGAAGCAGTGTCTCGTGCATGACGAGGACAGCTGCAGGCGGCGGGAGGACGAGAAGGAGGGAGCCTCTACAAGACCCGAAGGAGATCGCGGGACGTGAGCGATGGAGGGAGCCTTACTGGGAGAGGAGAACGACGGAGCAGTCACACGGAGAGAGCCGGAGGAAGCCGGGTCCCCTTCAGGAGTGTCAGCGGGAGGAGATAGCCGCAGCTCGGAGGAAGCCGGGCCCACTTAACTCAGCGTCGGCAGGATGTATGCCATCCTTTCTTATTTTTCTTATACTTCTCCCGCCCGCCCTGCTGTGTCCGCCCGGCCGCCCTGCTGTGTCCGCCCGGCCGCCCTGCTGTGTCCGCCCAGCCAACCTGCTGTGTCCGCCCGGCCTGCTGTGTCCGTCCCCCGCCCGCCCTGCTGTGTCCGCCCGGCCTGCTGTGTCCGTCCTCCGATGCTGTGTCCGTCCTTCGATGCTGTGTCCGTCCTCCGATGCTGTGTCCGTCCTCCAATGCTGTGCCCGCCCGCCCTGCTGTGTCCGCCCTCCGCCCTCCCTGCTGTGTATGCCCACCCCCCCCACCCTCCCTGCTGTGTATGCCCACCCCCCCACCCTCCCTGCTGTGTATGCCCACCCCCCCCACCCTCCCTGCTGTGTATGCCCACCCCCCCACCCTCCCTGCTGTGTATGCCCACCCCCCCCACCCTCCCTGCTGTGTATGCCCACCCCCCCCACCCTCCCTGCTGTGTATGCCCACCCTCCCTGCTGTGTATGCCCATCCCCCCCCCACCCTCCCTGCTGTGTATGCCCATCCCCCCCCACCCTCCCTGCTGTGTATGCCCATCCCCCCCACCCTCCCTGCTGTGTATGCCCACCCCCCCCCCACCCTCCCTGCTGTGTATGCCCATCCCCCCCCACCCTCCCTGCTGTGTATGCCCATCCCCCCCCCGCCCTCCCTGCTGTGTATGCCCATCCCCCCCCACCCTCCCTGCTGTGTATGCCCATCCCCCCCGCCCTCCCTGCTGTGTATGCCCATCCCCCCCACCCTCCCTGCTGTGTACGCCCACCCCCCCACCCTCCTTGCTGTGTACGCCCATCCCTCCCTGCTGTGTACGCTCATCCCCCCCTGCTCTCCCTGCTGTGCACGCCCATCCCCCCCGCCCTCCCTGCTGTGTACGCCCACCCCCCCCGCCCTCCCTGCTGTGTATGCCCATCCCCCCCGCCCTCCCTGCTGTGTATGCCCATCCCCCCCGCCCTCCCTGCTGTGTACGCCCATCCCCCCCGCCCTCCCTGCTGTGTACGCCCCCCCCCCACCCTGCTGTGTACGCCCCCACCCTGCTGTGTACGCCCATCCCCCCCACCCTCCCTGCTGTGTACGCCCATCCCCCCTACCCTCCCTGCTGTGTACGCCCATCCCCCCCACCCTCCCTGCTGTGTACGCCCACCCCCCCACCCTCCCTGCTGTGTACGCCCATCCCCCCCACCCTCCCTGCTGTGTACGCCCATCCCCCCCCACCCTCCCTGCTGTGTACGCCCATCCCCCCCGCCCTCCCTGCTGTGTACGCCCACCCCCCCCCACCCTGCTGTGTACGCCCCCCACCCTGC
Source organism: Pseudophryne corroboree (assembly GCF_028390025.1). Classification (NCBI taxonomy): domain Eukaryota; kingdom Metazoa; phylum Chordata; class Amphibia; order Anura; family Myobatrachidae; genus Pseudophryne; species Pseudophryne corroboree. The sequence goes on from NC_086448.1 coordinate 680,726,495, forward strand.
TGTGTACGCCCACCCCCCCCACCCTGCTGTGTACGCCCCCCACCCTGCTGTGTACGCCCATCCCCCCGCCCTCCCTGCTGTGTACGCCCATCCCCCTCGCCCTCCCTGCTGTGTACGCCCATTCCCCCCCCCGCCATCCCTGCTGTGTACGCCCATTCCCCCCCTGCCCTCCCTGCTGTGTACGTCCATCCCCCCCCCGCCCTCCCTGCTGTGTCCGTCCATCCCCCCCCGCCCTCCCTGCTGTGTCCGTCCATCCCCCCCCGCCCTCCCTGCTGTGTCCGTCCATCCCCCCCCGCCCTCCCTGCTGTGTCCGTCCATCCCCCCCCGCCCTCCCTGCTGTGTCCGTCCATCCCCCCCCGCCCTCCCTGCTGTTTCCGTCCATCCCCCCCCCACCCTCCCTGCTGTGTACGCCCATCCCCCCCACCCTCCCTGCTGTGTACGCCCATCCCCCCCACCCTCCCTGCTGTGTACGCCCATCCCCCTCACCCTCCCTGCTGTGTACGCCCATCCCCCCCGCCCTCCCTGCTGTGTACGCCCATCCCCCCCCGCCCTCCCTGCTGTGTACGCCCATCCCCCCCCGCCCTCCCTGCTGTGTACGCCCCCCCCACCCTGCTGTGTACGCCCCCCACCCTGCTGTGTACGCCCATCCCCCCCGCCCTCCCTGCTGTGTACGCCCATTCCCCCCCGCCCTCCCTGCTGTGTACGTCCATCCCCCCCTGCCCTCCCTGCTGTGTCCGTCCATCCCCCCCCCCGCCCTCCCTGCTGTGTCCGTCCATCCCCCCCCACCCTCCCTGCTGTGTCCGTCCATCCCCCCCACCCGCCCTCCCTGCTGTGTCCGTCCATCCCCCCCCCGCCCTCCCTGCTGTGTCCGTCCATCCCCCCCCGCCCTCCCTGCTCTGTCCGTCCATCCCCCCCCACCCTCCCTGCTGTGTCCGCCCGGCCGTGTCCGCCCGTCCTGCTGTGTCCGTCCTCCGATGCTGTGTCCGTCCTCCGCCCGCCCGTCCTGCTGTGTCCGTCCTCCGCCCTCCCTGCTGTGTACGCCCATCCCCCCCACCCTCCCTGCTGTGTACGCCCACCCCCCCACCCTCCTTGCTGTGTACGCCCATCCCTCCCTGCTGTGTACGCCCATCCCCCCCTGCTCTCCCTGCTGTGCACGCCCATCCCCCCCGCCCTCCCTGCTGTGTACGCCCACCCCCCCGCCCTCCCTGCTGTGTACGCCCATCCCCCCCGCCCTCCCTGCTGTGTACGCCCATCCCGCCCGCTCTCCCTGCTGTGTACGCCCATCCCCCCCGCCCTCCCGGCTGTGTACGCCCACCCCCCCGCCCTCCCTGCTGTGTACGCCCACCCCCCCGCCCTCCCTGCTGTGTACGCCCACCCCCCCGCCCTCCCTGCTGTGTACGCCCATCCCCCCCGCCCTCCCTGCTGTGTACGCCCATCCCCCCCCGCCCTCCCTGCTGTGTACGCCCCCCCGCCCTCCCTGCTGTGTACGCCCATCCCCCCCGCCCTCCCTGCTGTGTACGCCCATCCCCCCCGCCCTCCCTGCTGTGTCCGCCCATCCCCCCCCGCCCTCCCTGCTGTGTCCGCCCATCCCCCCCCGCCCTCCCTGCTGTGTCCGCCCATCCCCCCCGCCCTCCCTGCTGTGTACGCCCATTCCCCCCCGCCCTCCCTGCTGTGTACGCCCATTCCCCCCCGCCCTCCCTGCTGTGTACGTCCATCCCCCCCGCCCTCTCTGCTGTGTCCGTCCACCCCCCCCGCCCTCCCTGCTGTGTCCGTCCATCCCCCCCCACCCTCCCTGCTGTGTCCGTCCATCCCCCCCCACCCTCCCTGCTGTGTCCGTCCATCCCCCCCCCCGCCCTCCCTGCTGTGTCCGTCCATCCCCCCCCCCCGCCCTCCCTGCTGTGTCCGTCCATCCCCCCCGCCCTCCCTGCTGTGTCCGTCCATCCTCTCCGCCCTCCCTGCTGTGTCCGTCCATCCCCCCCCGCCCTCCCTGCTGTGTCCGTCCAACCCCCCCCCCGCCCTCCCTGCTGTGTCCGTCCATCCCCCCCGCCCTCCCTGCTGTGTCCGTCCATCCCCCCCGCCCTCCCTGCTGTGTCCGTCCATCCCTCCCCGCCGTCCCCAGACGCAGCACCTGACACTCACACGGACCTGACACACACGCACACATTCACACGCAGCGCCTGACACACACAGTCGTGCAGCGCCTGACACACACAGACGCGCAGCGCCTGACACACACAGACGCGCAGCGCCTGACACACACAGACGCGCAGCGCCTGACACACACAGACGCGCAGCGCCTGACACACACAGACGCGCAGCGCCTGACACACACAGACGCAGCACCTGACACACACACACACACACACGCAGCACCTGACACACACACGCAGCACCTGACACACACACACGCAGCACCTGACACACACGCAGACACGCAGCACCTGACGCAGACACGCAGCACCTGACACACACACACATGCAGCACCTGACACACACACGCAGCACCTGACACACGCAGACACGCAGCACCTGACACACGCAGACACGCAGCACTTGACATGCAGCACCTGACACACACACACACGCAGCACTTGACACACACACACACACACACAGCACCTGACATTCAGACATGCAGCGCCTGACACACACACACACGCAGACATGCAGCGCCTGACATGCAGCACCTGACAGACACACACACACCCACACACACAGACATGCAGCACCTGACACACACACACACACACACACATACACACACAAATATGCAGCACTTGACACACCCACACACATACAGACATGCAGCACCTGACAAACACACACACACACACACAGGCAGCACCTGACACACACACACAGACGCAGCACATGACACTCACACGGACCTGACACACGCACACACTCACACGCAGCACCTGACACACACACACAGACGCACAGCGCCTGACACACACAGACGCGCAGCGCATGACACACACACACAGACGCGCAGCACCTGACACACACACACAGACGCGCAGCAGCTGACACACACACACAGACGCGCAGCACCTGACACACACACACACAGACGCGCAGCGCCTGACACACACACACAGACGTGCAGCGCCTGACACACAGACACGCAGCGCCTGACACACGCAGCACCTGACAGACACGCGCACTCACACGCAGCGCCTGACAGACACGCGCGCACGCACTCACACGCAGCACCTGACAGGCACACGCACTCACACGCAGCGCCTGACAGACACGCGCACTCACAGGCAGCGCCTGACACACACGCGCACTCACAGGCAGCGCCTGACACGCACACACACTCACACGCAGCGCCTGACACGCACACACACTCACATGCAGCGCCTGACACGCACACGCACACGCACATACTAGTGATGAGTGGGTTCGGTTCGTCGGAATCCGGACCCCCCGAACTTCACCCATTTTACACGAGGCAGGCTCGAACCTTCCCGTCTTGCTCGGCTAACCCAAGCGCGCCCGAACGTCATCATCCCGCTGTCGGATTCTCACGAGATTCGGATGTCTGCATTCGTGGAAAGGGGTCCCATGTGTAAACATGGGACCCCTTTCAGTCCGTCTGGTCCGGGTGTTCGGTTTTATTGTTTTGCCAAGTACGTGGATTTAATCTGGAACCTGGATCAGGTGAGTATAATTATCTTTTATTTTCAGGTACCCGTGGATTCTACTTGGAGAAGAGGACCGACTGCTTCGTGTCAACATAGGTAAGTATGTGTGTGTCGGCAGGTGTGAAATAAAGTTATACTTTCACGGTGTCTGTGTCCTTTTTTTATTTGGGTATTTTTTTTCCAGTAGAACTACAGGTACCAGCGGGCCCGTTTTTCTCCCGCATGCTGGTACTTCTGGTTCTCAAAGTACCAGCTTGCGGGGGAGGCTTGCTGGGACTTGTAGTACTACTGGAAAAAACTATATTATTTCAATTTTCTCAAGGCTATCAGCCTCCCATCCGCAGCCCTTGGATGGTGGGGACAGCCTCGGGCTTCACCCCTGGCCCTTGGGTGGCTGGGGGGGGGACCCCTTGATTGAAGGGGTCCCCACTCCCCCAGGGTACCCCGGCCAGGTGTGACTAGTTGGATATTTAATGCCACGGCTGCAGGGCACTGTATAAAAGTGACCCCCGGCTGTGGCATTATCTGTCCAGCTAGTGGAGCCCGATGCTGGTGTAAAAAATACGGGGGACCCCTACTCTTTTTGTCCCCCGTATTTTTTGCACCAGCACCAGGCGCAGAGCCCGGTGCTGGTTTTAAAAATACGGGGGATCCCCTGTCCATTTTTCCCCCGGATTTTTAGAACCAGGACCGGCTCGAAGAGCCCGAGGCTGGTTATGCTTTGGAGGGGGGACCCCACGCAATTTTTTTTCCCGGGTTTTTTACATTCCATTTAAAAAAAAAAATCTTTTAAGAAATATATAAATAATACTTGTGCCTCCAAAAAAGACAAACCAAGTACCTAATCCCTTCTAATATAGATATGCTATTACCAAAAAAAACAACAACTTTTATTTATTAGATTCCGCCTGCAAAGTGTGGCGGATTGAAAATGACGAATTTACTGTTTAAAAGCACTGTTGTCGAATTTACAAACTTCAATTGAATATACTTTTGTCGAATTGCTGCATTTGTACCATTGCAGAAAAGTCGAATTTGTCAAATGTCGAATTTTAAAAAGTCGAATTTTGAAAGCCTGTAAGAATAGGCCCCGTCCCCTTCTTCACATCAGCCGTCCCCTTCTACCCCTGTACCTTGCTCTCTCCTGTCTGTGTTCTCTCCCGTCTGTAGGACTAGGCCCCGCCCCCTTCTTACCCTCCAGTGACTGCTCTCTCCTGACAAGTGGACCAGGCCTGCCCCCTACACGCTGCTGGTGTCTTCATTGTTACTTGGTCTGGAGCTCCGTTGGGGAGAGAACTCACGTGAGCTCATTAAGAATGAGGAACTGGGATGTTTTAATTTTATTGTGAGTAGTGTAGTGTGGTGATGTAGTATGTTGTATGGGGGGTATAGTGTAATTATGAAGTGCAGCATATGGGAGGGCTATAGCATAGTGATGTAGTGTGGCATATGGGGGGTGGTAGCGCATAGGCGTGCGTACAGGGGGTGCCTGGTGCGCACAGGCACTCTCTAATGTCCAGCACCGCTACACGCCACGCTTGCTGTAGCACAGTGATCGCTGAGTGTGTGATCGGTGGAGCCTAGCCTGCAGCCGGCCATCCCCCTCCCTGCCGTGTGTCCGGCCACCCTCCCCTCCCTGCCGTGTGTCCGGCCACCCTCCCCTCCCTGCCGTGTGTCCGGCCACCCTCCCCTTCCTGCCGTGTGTCCGGCCACCCTCCCCTCCCTGCCGTGTGTCCAGCCACCCTCCCCTCCCTGCCGTGTGTCCGGCCTACCCCCCTCCTCCCTGCTGTGTGTCCGGTCACCCTCCCCTCCCCTGCTGTGTATTCGCCCAGCCCCACTCCTCCCGCTATGTCCGCCCCTCCCCTCCCTGCTGTGTGTCCGGCCACCCTCTCCTCCCCTGCTGTGTGTCCGGCCACCTCCCCTGCTGTGTGTCCGGCCACCTCCCCTGCTGAGTGTCCGGCCACCTCCCCTGCTGAGTGTCCGGCCACCTCCCCTGCTGTGTGTCCGGCCACCCTCCCCTCCCCTGCTGTGTGTCCGGCCACCCTCCCCTCCCCTGCTGTGTGTTAGGCCACCCTCCCTCCTCCCTGCTGTTTGTCCGGCCACCCTCCCCTCCCCTGCTGTGTGTTCGGCCACCCCCCCCTCTTCCCGCTGTGTCTGGACACTCCCTACCCCCTCCCCTCCCTGCTGTGTGTCCGGTCACCCTCCCCTCCCTGCTGTGTGTCCAGCCACCCCCCCTTCCCTCCCTGTTGTGTGTCCGGCCACCCCTCCCTGTTGTGTGTCCGGCCACCCCCTCCTCCCTGTTGTGTGTCCGGCCACCCCCCCCTCCCTGTTGTGTGTCCGGCCACCCCCCCCCCTCCCTGCTGTGTGTCCGGCCACCCCCCCCCTCCCTGCTGTGTTTCCGGCCACCCCCCCAGACATGCAGCGCCTGACACACACGCAGCACCTGACACACACAGACACAGCACCTGACACTCACACGGACCTGACACACACGCACACGCAGCACCTGATGCACTCACATGCACCTGACACTCACACGCAGTACCTGACACACGCAGCACCTGACATAATCACACGCAGCACATGACACGCAGACACGCAGCACCTGACACACACGCAGCACCTGACACACACGCAGCACCTGACACACACGCAGTACCTGACACACACGCAGCACCTGACACACACACACGCTGCACCTGACACACACGCAGACACGCAGCACCTGACACACACGCAGACACGCAACACCTGACACACACACACACACGCAGCACCTGACACACACGCAGCACCTGACACACACGCAGACACGCAGCACCTGACACACACGCAGCACCTGACACACACGCAGCACCTGACACACACGCAGACACGCAGCACCTGACACACACGCAGACACGCAGCACCTGACACACGCACACACGCAGCACCTGACACACACACGCAGCACCTGACACACACGCACACACGCAGCACCTGACACACACACACACAGCACCTGACACACAGACATGCAGCGCCTGACACACACACGCAGACATTCAGCGCCTGACACACACATGCAGCACCTGACAGACACACGCACACACAAAGACACCTAGCACCTGACACACACACACAGCACCTGACACACACACGCAGACATGCAGCACCTGACACACACATGCAGCACCTGACAGACACACCCACACAGACATGCAGCACCTGACACACCCACACACACAGACATGCAGCACCTGACACACCCACACACATACAGACATGCAGCACCTGACACACACACACAGGCAGCACCTGACATATATACATGTGGCATTTAACGCACACAAGCACAGCACCTGACACACAATCATATACACACGCAGCACCTGCTACTCACACATATATACACATGCAGCACCTGCCACTCCCACATACATGAACAGCACCTAACACACACATATATACATGCAGCACCTGACACACACATACACGCGCAGCACCTGACAGTCGCACACATACAGATGCGACACCTGACACAAACACATACACGCTCAACACCTGACACCCACGTGGCAGCTGACGCATACAAATGCAGCACCTGAGATACACACATATACACGTGCAGCACCTGAGACACACACACACACACACATGTATGTACACGCGCGGCTCCATGCACACACACGTACGTACGTACGTACGTACGTACGTACGTACGTACGTACACACGTGGCACTTGATACACACACGTACACGCGCGGCACCTGACACACACACACGTATGCACACGCGTGGCTCCTGACACACATACACACATGTACGTACACGCGCGGCTCCTGACACACACATATATGTACGTATACGCGCGGCACCTGACACCTACACGTATGTACGTACACGCGCGGCTCCTGACACCCACACACATGTACATGCGCGGCTCCTGGCACACACACACGTACACGTGCGGCACCTGACACATACTCGCGTGTACGTACACACATGCACAGCACCTGACATACACACATGTAGGTACGCGCCACCTGACACGCACACACGCATGACACCTGACACACGTACGTACACGCACGGCACCTGACACACACACGTACATGCATGCACGGCACCTGACGCACACGTACATACTAGTGATGAGTGGGTTCGGTTCGTTGGAATCCGAACCCCTCGAACTTCACCCATTTTACACGGGTCCGAGGCAGGTTCGAACGTTCTCGCCTTGCTCGGCTAACCCGAGCGCGCCCGAACATTGTCATCCCGCTGTCGGATTCTCGCGAGATTCGGATGTCTGCATTCGTGGACATGGGACCCCTTTCAGTCCGTCTGGTCCGGGTGTTCGGTTTGTTGTTTTGCCAAGTACGTAGATTTAATCTGGAACCTGGATCAGGTGAGTATAATTATCTGGATTCTACTTGGAGAAGAGGACCGACTGCTTCGTGTCAACATAGGTAAGTATGTGTGTGTCGGCAGGTGTGAAATAAAGTTATACTTTCACGGTGTCTGTGTCCTGTTTTTATTTGGGTATTTTTTTTCCAGTAGAACTACAGGTACCAGCGGGCCCGTTTTTCTCCAGCATGCTGGTACTTGTGGTTCTCAAAGTACCAGCTTGCGGGGGAGGCTTGCTGGGACTTGTAGTACTACTGGAAAAACCAATATTCTTTCCATTTTCTCAAGGCTATCAGCCTCCCATACGCAGCCCTTGGTTGGGGGGGACAGCCTCGGGCTTCACCCCTGGCCCTTGGGTGGCTGGGGGGGGGACCCCTTGATTGAAGGGGTCCCCACTCCCCCAGGGTACCCCGGCCAGGTGTGACTAGTTGGATATTTAATGCCACGGCCGCAGGGCACTGTATAAAAGTGACCCCCGGCTGTGGCATTATCTGTCCAGCTAGTGGAGCCCGATGCTGGTGTAAAAAATACGGAGGACCCCTACTCTTTTTGTCCCCCGTATTTTTTGCACCAGGCGCAGAGCCCGGTGCTGGTTTTAAAAATACGGGGGATCCCCTGTCCGTTTTTTCCCCGGATTTTTAGAACCAGGACCGGCTCGAAGAGCCCGAGGCTGGTTATGCTTTAAGGGGGGACCCCACGCAATTTTTTTTCCGGGTTTTTCACATTCCATTTAAAAAATAATAATAATCTTTTAAAAAATATATAAATAATACTTGTGCCTCAAAAAAGACAAACCAAGTACCTAATCCCTTCTAATATAAATAGATATGCTATTACCAAAAAAACTGCAAAAAAAACATGTTTTTAAATTTTTTTATTAGATTCCGCCAGCAAAGTGTGGCGGATTGAAAATGACGAATTTACTGTTTAAAAGCACTGATGTCGAATTTACAAACTTCAATTGAATATACTTTTGTCGAATTGCCGCATTTGTACCATTGCAGAAAAGTCGAATTTGTCAAATGTCGAATTTATAAAAAAATCGAATTTTGAAAGCCTGTAAGAATAGGCCCCGCCCCCTTCTACCCCTGTACCTTGCTCTCTCCTGTCTGTGCTCTCTCCCGTCTGTAGGACTAGGCCCCGCCCCCTTCTTATCCTCCAGTGACTGCTCTCTCCTGACAAGTGGACCAGGCCTGCCCCCTACACGCTGCTGGTGTCTTCATTGTTACTTGGTCTGGAGCTCCGTTGGGGAGAGAACTCACGTGAGCTCATTAAGAATGAGGAACTGGGATGTTTTAATTTTATTGTGAGTAGTGTAGTGTGGTGATGTAGTATGTTGTATGGGGGGTATAGTGTAATTATGAAGTGCAGCATATGGGAGGGCTATAGCATAGTGATGTAGTGTGGCATATGGGGGGTGGTAGCGCATAGGCGTGCGTACAGGGGGTGCCTGGTGCGCACAGGCACTCCCTAATGTCCAGCACCGCTGCACGCCACGATTGCTGTAGCACAGTGATCGCTGAGTGTGTGATCGGTGGAGCCTAGCCTGCAGCTCATTTCCGTACCTCCCACCACCGATGCACCCGCCCCCCCTCTGCCTGCTGCTAATACTATGCTGAGTGCATTCGTCGGCGGCCTCACTGGGGGGACTGGCGTCACCTTGCAATGTGACGTGGTGATGTCCGCCCATGCTCTCCTCCCGCCCACCTGTGCTTTCCTCCCGCTGCGGTCTCTCAGTCCTAGTGTGCCGCGGCCGCCACACCACTGGGGACTGGGAGCCGCCGGCAGACACATTCTGCTGAGACTTACTTGTCAGTGCGGGTTCCGGACGGCAGGCGGCGGCTGGGAGGGCAGACGGGGAGCAGGTGTCACAAGGAGTGTGTGGGTAACTAATTCACAATACTTCCGCTCAACTTGGCACTGCTGGTCCTTCATCTCCCATGTCTCTTCACCAGATGGCGGGCGGCCCGGAAATTAAGTGATGTGTTGTGCAGCAGTCAGTGTGAAGTGACTGTGAGTAACACTGGTGGTGCTGATGATGCTGCTGCAGAATCGGGAAGCAATTAATTCATAAATATAATGTACTCTATCAATGTATTATACATACATAAACATGGACATTCGTGTATTTGTGTATACATGTATATACATGAGTGTGTGTGTGTATATATAGATATATATGTATATGACTTGGGGTTTGTTTTATTAGATAGAGCATGTCCCAGTGAAGTGCCTTTTGGGGTTGTGGTTTTCCAGAAAGTTACAGGTTTTTAAAAAAAAAAGAGAAATATGCCCCATTATAGAGATCGGGCATTTCAAATTGTTGCGCCTGCACAGTGGCCGCCAGCAGGGGGTGTATTAGAGTGCCTTCACTTGAGAGCCGCAATATGGCCCCCTTATCCCCGGTTATTCTGTAAATAGGAAAATAACCTCACAGGTTAACATAGGGCAGAGTTGCCACCACTAGTGCAGGGCTGTAACGTACAGTACTAAGGAAAAGCCATATACTAAAGCGGCACGGTGACCTCACCCCTCTCAGAGACACCAGGGCGCAGCACACTGTACGGGGTACACTTGGTACACACACCTGTTAGCTCAGGGCAGCACTATAGGACCCTCCTGTAATGCTGTGCTGGCGGCGTGTAGTGATCAGGGCACTGGGAGACTGGCTGGCTGGTCTCAGTCTCTGCTCCTGGCTGGCTGGTCTCAGTCTCTGCTGCCTATAGAACTTCCACCTCGTTATATATCAGGGCTGCTCTCCTGTGTGTTCTCTTCCTCTCCTACCTCACACTGGAACTGGCCGCCCAGAGAACGAGAGGGCAGCGGCTGACATCAGAGAGGGTGCAGCAATCTATGTGGGCAGAGCCCCTCACAGCAAGGTGTCCTTATGCTGTGCCCCATGTAATCACTGTGATCGATACAGACTCTCACCCTGGTATGCTCTCTATTTATTATTTATTTTTGTACACTGCAGCATGCTCGAGGGAAGGGAGCAGGCACCCCCACCCCACCGCCACTACTCCTCCGTCAGCATCACTGCCGAGCCGGTCAGTGTTCCGGTGGCAATGAGCAGTGGGCAGCCACCAGCAACAACAGCCAGGAAGCTGTTACTCCTGGCAGCAGTAGCGTCAAGCTGCAATTCAGCCAGCGGCACGATGATCCGGGAGACAGTGGCAGCACAGGGAAGCAGTACCCCCTCCAATCGCAGCACCAACCTGGAGACTGAGGCAGCAACCCACCCCCAGCAGCAGCACCACCCTGATGATAGGTAAGATGCATTTTTGGTGTCAAAAGAAGGTGGCCGGAGTAGTGGCTGGCTGTGGTCACACCCCGGGCAAAAGTGATAGTGATTTCAGTATTCCCTTGCGCGGGGATTGGATGCGTAGATGTATGGAGGCTATGTTTGTATAGATGTGAGCGGCAGTGTGCGGATGTATGAGAGCGGCAATGTACGGCTGTAAGAGTGCGATGGTGTGCGGCTGTAAGAGTGCGATGGTGTGCGGCTGGAAGTGCAATGGTGTGCGGCTGGAAGTGCGATGGTGTGCGGCTGTAAGAGTGCGATGGTGTGCGGCTGTAAGAGCGATGGTGTGCGCCTGTATGAGAGCGGGTTTGTACGGATGTATGAGAGCGGCAGTGTATGGATGTATGAGAGCAGCAGTGTACAGTTGTGTGAGAGCGGCAGTGTATGGATGTATGAGAGCGGCAGTGTACAGTTGTGTGAGAGCGGCAGTGTATGGATGTATGAGAGCAGCAGTGTACAGTTGTGTGAGAGCGGCAGTGTACGGATGTATGAGAGCGGCAGTGTGCGGATGTATGAGAGCGGCAGTGTGCGGATGTATGAGAGCGGCAGTGTGCGGATGTATGAGAGCGGCAGTGTATGGATGGCAGCGTCATAGGGAGGGATGTCGGAATGCTGTTATAGGGTTCCTAATACAAAATGGAATCCGTATAGTGGGCGGGGCTGGCACCATGGCACCACGTTGGGCTTGATGGGCAGGTAGTGCGGCAAGCACATCCAAATTGGCGTCTGACGTTGCCTGCAGTCCACACTGTTGTGAGGAGTCAGAGTTAATTTTGACTGTGTAGTGCACTCACAGAGGACCTACCGCCCGTCCCCTCCTCGCATCTGAGCAGCAGGTCAGTCTCTTATTTTCTTTTTAATCAGGAGAGGCCGAGTGAACTGTGAGCAGGGGGGCAGAGCTACATGGGACCCAGAGGGGCTGCTGTGCTGTCAGAGAGGAAGAGAGAGATGAAGCTACTGCAGATCCCCAGCTGATTGTGAGGTGCCGGGTTGAAGGGTGATGTGATCACCCTTCTCCCTCGCTGCCGCTGGGGACCGCATCTAGGCTTCCTCCATCGAGGGCATGCGGCGCAGCAGTGGGCAGCGTGTAATGAGTTTGTCTGACTCATTATACTGCTGCCTGTTGTGGACACCTCCGTCCGTACGGACTGGTGTACTTGCCCAGCACAGAGGTGACAGTGTTGGTAGAAGTGCTGCCCAGCTCTGACCCTGCAGGCCTCCCTGATCTGGCTGCGGCCGCTGCTGCTGTGGCCTGAAACCCCTGCCGGTCCCCTCCATAGACTTCCGCCTGGCCAGCGCTGAGGTGCTAGGGGTAGCCCAGCTGCGGGAAGGGTATGTCTCTTGCTTTCTCTCCGGCAGGGGAAGGTGACAGCGGCGGAGGAAGTGCTGCCCAACTCAGACACTACAGGCCTCCCCGATCCAGCTGCGGCCACAGCTGATGCTGCCAGAACCCCCTGCTGGTCTCCTTTGTTGACTGCCGCATGGCCAGTGCTGAAGTACTGGGGGTAGGCCAGCTACGGGAAGAGTGTCTCTGCCTCGGGCTCTCTCTCTCTGGCTGGGGAAGGAAGGGCTGATTCTCTGGCACAACAGGGAGGGCTGGGCTGCAGGAACACAGCACTGGAAGAAACAGGAGGCCGAACTCATGACCAAAAAGTGAGCAGTGCAGTGATCAGCCCCCTGGTCTTTCCCTCTCTCTGGGTGCAGAGCTGTATTCTATAGAGAGAGCTGGGATGGGAAGAAGGGGAACGGCACCTGACACACACATACACGCGCAGCACCTGACACACACACATATACACGTGCGGCACCTGACACACACACACGTAGCATCAGACACAATAAAATAAACATGCAGCACCTGACACATGCATATACACGCAGCACCTGACACATACATATACACGCACACCATCAGACACAAACATACACATGCAGCACCTTACTCACACACACATAGACACGTGTAGCACCTGACGCACACACATGTACACGCGCAGCACCTGACGCACACTCATGTACACACGCAGCACCTGACGCACACTCATGTACACGCGCAGCACCTAATGCACACTCATGTACACACGCAGCACCCAACGCACACTCATGTACACGCGCAGCACCTAATGCACACTCATGTACACGCGCAGCACCTGATGCACACATGTACACGCGCAGCACCTGACACAGACATACGTATTCATGCACAGCACCAGACCTACACTTGTACACACGCGGAGCACCTGATACTCACACACATATACACCCGCAACACCTGACACACACATACGTGCGGCAGCTGACGCATACACACGCACCATCAGACACACTCATATATACACGCAGCACCTGACACACACATACACACACACACACACACAGGAGCTGATACACAGGCAGCACCTGACACACACACATACACACGCAGCACCTGACACCACGCACTCACATGTACAAGCAATGCATTTCACGCCTACCTCCAGCCTCAGTCACAGGCTGCTGCCACCTACCCCCCTCCCTGCATCATCTGCAAAGGCAGCAAAATATTTTGACCAAAGTCTAAAGGCCCATACACATTAAACGATGTCGCTCTGTGAGCGACATCGTCTAATGTTTCCCCCTCCCGGGCCGGCCGGCGGCCGACTGTACACACTGAGCGATATGACCGCTCATATCGCTCAGTGACGTCACGCCCCCGCCAGCCCTGCATGAAGGTCGTGGACGACAGTCCACATCCTTCATGCATGACCTACCGACAGCGACGATTGTTGCCGACCCGCGGGGCCGCGCATCGTTCGTCGCTGGCGGCATACACACTTAACGATAAAACGAGCGACGTCACTCAAGGAGGGGGAAAATGCTCATTAAATCGTTAAGTGTGTATGGACCTTAAACAATTCGGTTTGGTTAATAAAATAATTTTGCACAGAATAGTAATTTTATACGAACATTTTCATTAAACATTTAAAAAATCAAATGTTTATTCTTACAGTGAAATTTTAAATTTCTGAATAAAAAAAATAAATTAAAAAAAAGCGATGAAATTCCATAGACAAAAAACCTTACGGTTTCACATGTCCCATTAAGGCTTCTTAGACATGATCGAAATTTCAGAAACCTGTTGTAACTCTTCCACTCAAACTCCAAAAAGCAATGAAATTCCGATCATTAAGGCTGACGCCTTAATGGACGTGTCCCTTGCGCAATACAGATATGGTATGCCATCACAGCCTGTGGGTAAGTGCAGATTCAGCACTCTCACAGAGTGAGATTGCTGTCACTCACACAATGGTGGAGCTGCTAATTCACAGATTTGTGTGCTCATTGGAATACACACATGCAGTCTATGCAACTGAAGGTCTGAGCGGAAGACAAAGCTGCTCAGATGAGGTAAGAGTGTTGTTGATTGGAGGGAGGAGAGCGGTGTGGATGGGGGAACAGAAGTGTGTGGATAGAGTTGAACACTAAGCAGCACTGATGGGGGGGTCAAAGAAACACAGGGGGTAATTCAGACCGCAGCAGCAGCAATCGCAGTCTGAATTAGTTTGTGAGGTGCGCACGTGCAATGGCCGCACTGCGCGTGCGTACCCCAGGAGCCCAGAGAGATGCTATCAGCATCTCACTGGCTGCGATCACCCTGCCTGATTGATAGGCAGAGGTGGTTGCGGGGAAGGAGGGGGGCGTGCAAACAGCGTTAGCATGCCATTGGCAGGGCATGGTCTGCACAACGGAGGCGTTTCCGGACCACTGGGGGGTGGGCTGTAGCGGTTATCCCCCTGCCAAGAGTGCATGATCCACAAAATTTACCTTCAGGATGTCAGCTACATGAATGGGGTAAGAGTGGTGTGGATAGGGGGTAGATTAAGTAGCAAGTATGGGAAGGGAGACAGAGCGGTGCAGATTGGTTGAAAACACTGGCATGGATAGGTAGAAAACTGGTGCAGATGGGAGAGAAGATAGTGTGCCATGTACTGAAGGAGGCAGAGTGACGTTGAACACTGAGCAGCACAGGGAGAAGTAAACGGTGGTACAGACAAGGCACAGGTGGGGAAAGACAGATGGTGCAGATAAGTTAGTACAGACTAGCACAGATGGGAGAACACAGAAGTAGGGATTGGGGAAGACAGGGCAGCATGGGGGTGTATAGGGGAAGTAAGTGTAGATGCATAGACCGTAGATAGGGTATTATAGTTTTAGCAATTAACCAAGATGTTTGAGGGAGCTAAATGTGTATGCTATGTGAGATGGATGTATGGAGTCAGAAGGATGTTGTAACAAGGTGGGATGGTTGTGGTGACCGAATGGGATGGTTGTAGGCACTGTGTGGGATGGGAGCACCACAAAACTGCTCAGACCTTCAGTTGCATAGACTGCATGTGTGTATTCCAATGAGCACACAAATCTGTGAATTAGCAGCTCCACCATTGTGTGAGTGACAGCAATCTCACTCTGTGAGAGTGCTGAATCTGCACTTACCCACAGGCTGTGATGGCATACCATATCTGTATTGCGCAAGGGACACGTCCATTAAGGCGTCAGCCTTAATGATCGGAATTTCATTGCTTTTTGGAGTTTGAGTGGAAGAGTTACAACAGGTTTCTGAAATTTCGATCATGTCTAAGAAGCCTTAATGGGACATGTGAAACCGTAAGGTTTTTTGTCTATGGAATATATATATATATATATATATGGTGGGGGTCAGAAAAACGAAATGTTCAAAATGGACATGGGACTCCAGGACTTCACTTCAACAAGTGTTTTTAATATCCATCAATGTGAAGTTTGCATACATACATATCCAGGATGGCAACGTCCACAGATACAAGTCATGCAGAAAATATGATTTACAGTAGCTCACGCATGCAAACAATGCGGCATTTCGGGTTACGGCGGGTCCCTTCATCAGGTTTTAGCGTGTGCTACAAAGAAAAAATAATAAACATAATAAACATACAGAACACATAGAACTTACCTATATAGCGTCACCATGCCAGCGTAGTCGATCCAGTACTAGCGGGGAACTTCCGGTCAAGGCGGGATGCCTGACAGGTGACATCATCAGTGAGCGGCGGTTGCTGTGGCAACCCAATGTTAGCCTGGCAGGGGAAGCTATATAATACAATAAAACAGACTGTGTCATTTCGGCAAGGGGTTCTCTATATCAACCCACTTCAGAATTCTTGGATTCTTTACTTCAACCACATGTAACCAAACATCAAACATATCTTAAGGACACCACCACGTTCCTCAGAAAAATCATGGAATTTGATGAGTTACCGGTGGACACATTACTATGCATGATGGACATCTCCTCCCTCTATACCTCTATCCCGCGTAAGGGCGGTTTCGAGGCGATGGATAGATTCATCAGGAATCTGGATGACAAATTTGGTTTGGATAAAACATTATTTTTTAATTTATTAGAGCTGGTGTTTACTAAAAATTACTTTCTGTTTAATGGTGTATTTTATTTACAGCAGGCCAGTTGTGCCATGGGCAGATGTATATACAGTATGTTCGATCAAGAACAAAAATAGTTTTTTGATAATCCTGCATATAGTGAAAATATCAGATGGTTTATTCGTTACATAGATGATTTGTTTATGTTATGAAGTGGTAGTTTGGAAGCATTTCAGGCGATGAAGCAGAATATCAACCAATTACCAATTTTTGTAGGCCTGACCATATTGATTATTTGGATGTAACGATTCATTTGAAAGAGGGCAAACTAGCATCTACGGTATTTTATAAAAACACAGACCATAGGTTCCATGATGATTTTAATAGTTAGGTATACACAGCATATAGCTATTGAGTATAGTAATGTTATTGTGATATTCTGTGCAAGGAATTAGGCTGTATACCTTGCTTAGTATGTTGTATATGTTAGTTTATGTATTTTCACTGTCTGAATATGATCAATGACACAGTCTGTTTTATTGTATTATATAGCTTCCCCTGCCAGGCTGATCAGCCGGGGATAGCGTTGGAGTCTCCTTACATCGGGTTGCCACGGCATCCACGCTCCCTGCTGATGTCACCTGTCAGGCGTCCCGCCTTGACCGGAACTCCCTGCTAGTCCTGCATCAACCACGCTGGCATGGGGATGCTATATAGGTAAGTTCTATGTGTTCTGTATGTTTATTATGTTTTCTTTGTAGCACATGCTAAAACCAGATGAAGGGACCAGCCGTGGCCCGAAATGCCGCATTGTTTGCATGAGTGAGCTATATCATATTTTCTGCATGACTTGTATCTGTGGACGTTGCCATCCTGGATATGTATGTATGCAGATTTCACATTGATGGATATTAAAAACACTTGTTGAAGTGAAGTCCTGGAGTGCCGTGTCAGTTTTGAACATTTCGTTTTTCTGACCTCACCATGTTTGTGATATTGGACAAGGGCACACAGGCCGCTGCCTAAATATTGAGAGTGCTGGATTATTCAGAGATTGTATATATATATATATATATATACAGTGTATATATATATATATATATATATATATATATAGCAGAGGTGCAGCACTCAAAAACGCTTGATAAAAGAAAAACACAGACACCAGCGGTATGATCAACGATTCAATCCATCAGGATTTTCATCAGGAATAAAAGAACACATAACGAAGCTCACCTTATATCCCATGTCACCCACATGAACTGACAAACAGATTTGCCATGAATTCCAGTGCGGGAGGCTTTCCCGGAGTACTGGCGCAGCTCAGTGATGTCAGTGTGCATGTCAGCATGTATCGCTATGGCAACATTATTTCTACATATATATATAATTTATTGTGACGAGATCAGGATTGGAATGCCCTCTTCTGGGGTAGCTGGGCACCTCCAAAAACACAGCAGCCAGGAAAGCAACATGCCAGTCAAGGTTTTTGTACAATCTAGCTGTGGCTAGATTTATTGTGCAGTCCAAAAATCAAAACATAAAACTAAAATAAAATCCCAGCCCATCTAGGCATTAGAGACCTAATGCCCCTACCACAAACAAAGACATATGCACAGTATTTACAGTCAGTAAATCACAGTTCCTCATAAAAGGACTTCTGCCTGTATCCCCAGGTAGTGAGACCCTCAGCCAAGCACTGACACAGCTTTTAATCAGTCTCTTACAGGTACAGGAGCTACTTAGCCTGCTCTCGAGCTGATTGGCTAAAGACCTGACATGGAGGCCTCTCTTCTCTCTCACAAGCTGAAAAAGCTCTCAGCAGACCAACCGCAAACATCTTCCTGGGCTTTATATATATGTATATAGATATAGATATATATATATATATATATGTATATATGTATATATATATATATACTAGGTGCTTCATCGCGCCCTACGGGCGCTCTTCACACCGTCGCAAGGGGCTACGCCCCTTTAACCCTTGCATGCCTATATGGGGTTCAATATTTGTATTATATGAAGTATTACATGCATTCCTTTGTTAGTGGTTAAATATTGCACAATGAAAGGGCGTGCGATGGTGAAGGAGGCGCAGCCCCTTGCGACGGCGTGAACAGCACCTGCAGGGCACGATGTACAGAATGAGCGGGTGCGGGGGGGACTGCGGATGGGGGAGGGTGTCTGTAGATGCTGCAGGTGGAGGGGGGGCAGATGCGGGGGGGCCCGGATGGGGAAGGGTTGGGAGGTGCTGCGGGTAGGGGAGAGACAGAAGAGTGGGGGCTGTAGATGGGGGAGGGGTCCGGAGGCACTGCAGGTGGGGGAGGGGCAGGGGTGCCACGGTGGAGGGACAGGTGCAGGGATGTTGCAGATGGGTGAAGGGTTCCGGAGGTGCTGTGGGATGGGAAGGGCCGGGGGTGGGGTAGGGGGTCCGGAGGCACCGCGGTGGGGTAGAGGCAGGTGCGGGTGGTGCGTCGGACGGGGAAGGGGGTCCGGAGGCGCTGCAGGTGGTGGAGGGGCAGGTGCGGAGGTGCCGTGGGTGGGTGAGGGGGGGACCGCGAATGGAGGAGGGTGTCTGCAGATGCTGTGGGTGGAGGGGGCAGGTGTGGGGGGAGACATTTATGGGGGGTGGATGGTGGAGGAGGTCTGGAGGTGCTGTGGGTGGTGGGGGAGTGGGAGCCGCTGGTGGTGTAGGGGGTCTGGAGGCATAGCGTGTGGGGGAGGGGTGGAGTGTCGCATGTGGTGGAAGGGAAGGTGCGGAGGTGTGGAGCATTGGGAAGGGGTCTGGAGGCGCTGTGGGTACTGTACCTGCCAAAAAGGTAGTTGGAGGTTATGCAGTAACAGGGCCAGGACAGGGGTGACAGGGTCAGAACAGGGGTGACGGGGCCAGGACAGGGGTGACGGGGCCAGGACAGGGGTGACAGGGCAAGGACAGGGGTGACAGGGCAAGGACAGAAATGACAGGGACAGGATAGGGGTGACAGGGCCATGGTAGGGGCGGCAGGACCAGGATTTGGTTGACAGGGCCAGGATAGGGGTGACAGGGCCAGGATAAGGGTGACAGGGCCAGGATAGGGGTGACAGGGCCAGGATAAGGGTGAAAGGGCCAGGATAAGGGTGACAGGGCAAGGCCAGGGGTGACAGGGCAAGGCCAGGGGTGACAGGGACATGACAGAACACAGGGCACGGGAGAGATTGGTATTAGGGACAGAACAGTGGTGACAGACAGATGTGTCTTACCGGAGTCACTGCTGCTGGCTGCTGCTGTTCCACTCCCACCTGTTGGGATCTGCTGCTGGTGGAGACTTGGCATGGCTGACTCTCTCAGGCTGGAGTCCTGCTTCCTCTGCCCATCCGCATCCCTCCCCCCCACTCCTCAGTCACACACCGCGGACCTCGTGCGGCTGCCGGGCACTGCGGTAAGGGGTGACTGGTTAGCCCCCAGGAGACGCTGCGGCTGGAGGGAGGAGAGGGTTATAGCATGCACGCGGCGCGGACCTCGCGGCTGCCAGGCACTGTGGTAAGGGGAGACTGGGAGTGACTGGTTAGCCCCCAGGAGACGCTGTGGCTGGAGGGAGGAGGGGGTCGGAGCCTGCAAGCAGCGCGGACTTCTGCAGCGCTGCCCGCCGGCTAAAGTGTGTGAAGGAGCTGGGCGCACCTCACTGCGGGCGGCAGCGCTGCAGCTAGCGGTGGGGTTGCCGGGGCTGGAGATAACAGAGGCAGTACGGAACTTGCACAGCGGCAGGTGCCCCACAAAACTGCAGCTAAGAAGCGTGGAGTGTGCCAGAAAGTGACGCTCCTCCGCGTCAGAGAGACCCTGCTGAGTATGCTGATGTGGAAGGTCAAGCACACAGTGAGCCGGTGCCCATCTGTCTGTACGGCATACCCCCTCACATACCCCCATACCTCCCAACTGTCCCGATTTTCACAGGACAGTCCCATTTTTTGGGGTCTGTCCCACTGTCCCACCCGCGGGCCGCAGTGTCCCACGGTGGGGGCAGTTGGGAAACTCCTGTACTCGCTGTTCTGCTTAGCATGCACACAGCGTCTATTTAGTGGAGACAGAGGGAGAGGGGGCATCAGGGGGTACGGATTAAGAGTGGGCCCAGGGGGTACGTACCCCGGGCCTCACAGTTTTAGGGCCCTCCCCCCGGCTGGAGTAGCTTTGTCCCAGCTCTGAAGCTCCCCCGTCCTGCCAGCAACAGCAGCAGCATTGTGTTACAGTCAGCACACGCTGCTGCGTGTTGGCAGGTCTGTGGTGTTGCAGGGAGGCAGCAGTCTCCCTGCTTTCTTCTGCCTGTGCGGGTGTGTAGGGGGCGGCAACCACCCCCTCTGGATTTACCCCTAGCTGAGGGGCCAAAATCCCATTTAAAAAAAGGTGGCATTTGCATAAGGGGGCGTGGCCACAAGGGCACAATTAGGCCATGCCCCCAAACCCACAGCAGGCACAGCAATGAGATAGGGTTCCTGTCTCAAGTGCCCTGGGCCCCCCGGACTCATAATCCGCCGCTGGGGGCATGCCAGCAGCTCACAGAGCGCTGGGCATGCCCCCTCACTGACGAAAACAGGGCGTGGCTTGCGATCGCGGGTCCTACCCGCGAAGCCACGCCTATTTCCCGTTGGCAACGCCCCCTTTTTGCTGTGCGTGTGTCCCTCCTGCCTGAAGAAAGTTGGGAGGTATGCACCCCTGCCTGTGCCATGCCCATACCATCTGCTCCTGCTCCTGCTCCAAGTCTCCTATAGATTTGCCCAGATCTGTGACTCATTTGACTAACTCCGCCCAGTGTATTGACTCCGCCCAGCGTTAGCAAATGAAGCACAAAGTCACAGATCTGGGCTATTATATAGGAGATATATATACATACACACACACACACACACACACACACACACACACACCAACTCCTTTAAGTTAACAGTTCAATGTTATGCAACATTCTCAGTGTTGCATAACATTGAAACATTGACTTAAAGGAGTTGCTGTTTGTGCCCATGTTACATCCCTGAGTGAGGCTGTTTTGTCTATTATATGACTATTGTAGCTGGAACTGGTGTAATGCAGAGGGCAACGGGACAAGCATTAGCCAGAATATATATATATGTATATATATATATATATATATACACACATATATATATATATATGATAAACAAAGGATGAGGGATATGTAGCGACCAATGGTGTTAAATCAATGTAGCAGATATCAATGTAAATTGAATATTAAATAACAATTTATTAGTAGTAAAAACTATCTAATATCAGTAAAACATATAACGTAAAAAATGGGAAAACAATACAAAATACAGCTGGACTAAAATACTTAAAATGTATAAAAACTACAATATAATCAATAAAAAGGTAATTCCTTATCTGGATATGAGGTAGGTACAGGTCTATATATATCGGCATAGGGATAAAAGTGACCAACTGTGTTGAAGCTGCTATATTCTGAATTAGAAGGCAAAAGAGTCTGGAGAATAAAATATTATTAAAAGATGGGGGATATTCTATGTAGACAAAAGAAAACCCATTTTTTAGGTAAAACTTAGTAACAATATTTGAATTTAAATACAAAGGTAGCCACATTTAAAAAAATGCATATTGGACTATAAAAATGGGACAATACTAAAAAACAGTACAATCTAAAAATTCGAGTTTTCGAGCTTATCTTAGTATATGGAGTCAGTGAGGTACACCCAAAGCATTTTGTCTGTCTGACTTCATCAAGGGGTGAAGGACAAATGGCCAAGACTGATATTTATACCTGGTTTAATTATGGGAATAGCCTATGGCATCATTTACTGTTATAATTAATAAACTGTGAAATTCATTAATTTTCCACTACAAGATAATTGGAGCTAATGCACATTTCATATTGAAAGACATAATCCTAATAGTTATAAAAAATGAGTGGTATAGAAAGAGAATTTTGAATATAAAGTACATTGAGCAGTGGCACTTCCACCACACTTCCTGTGTCCATAAACGTCCACTGCGCATGAGCAGATGCCCCGCTTCCGGTCCGTGGGTGTTGGTAATGTCTGTGCATCATAGTTTGCCACACTTCCGGCTGTGCGGCTCTCTATTTCCGCCCCACTTCTGGTTTCGGAAGAAAGACGAATATCAATTAGAAGACTACATGCTTTTAGATTTAGATGGTAGTGGCCATTTTGGAGAAGTCCTAGGCTTCAGACCTCATACAAAACATAATGTGTATCCCGCAGCATGAAAGTAAAGCAAATTTAAAAGCATTAGTACTGATTAATAAAAGTCCGTATAGCACAATGAGAGTTTTCGAGCTTATCTTAGTATATGGAGCTTATCTTAGTATATAGAGTGTAATGTGATAAAGAGAAAAAAGTTGTTTCCCCCTGTAGGATCATTATATATATAGGAAGTATTTATTGTTTATATGTAATTCATACTTGCATCATATATAGTCCCCGGGACTTGGTAACACAGGGAAGAGGCTATATAAATAAGGTATTCAGGATGTGTTAATTGCATGTGTAATATATTTCTGTTTGTATATGTGTTTATTATTTTTGTGTCCAATAGTATAGATTTCTAGAGAGTTAAATCACTATCAAATAAATAATTAGAAAATAGCAACAGAAAAGGCAAAATGGAAATTGCAGTATGCAAAGTATAGCATATTGACTGTAGGTGATTATGAGAATAATATATTAATATTGGGTGACACTATCAGAGAGAAAAACGTGTTGGTGAGCATAATAAAAAAAACTGTGATAGATTATACCGATAAAAATAGTGGCAGCTGTAAGGGGATGAGTGACTGTAATTAGACTTAATAAATATATATATATTGTGTATATGTGGATACCGTTTAAATGATATTTCTGCCTTATTAGTACAGTACTTCATATTCCCAGTAGGTCTCCCATCTGGCCCTGATCAAGCCCTACACTGCTTAGCTTCCAAGATGGGATGGGTTTGGGCATGGAACAAATGCGGTTTGACTGTATTTATGGCACATAAAGAATGACCTGGTATCAATCTCATAATTTTTATTATTATTTTTTATTTTCATTAAGCAATATATAATACAAAAAGGAGGTGAAAGGGTTAATCAAAGAGATGTGAAGAAAGTTTATTGTGCTCAGTAATGGGCACCTTCATAGAAATGGGGCAATCTCATATCCTTCCTTAAAGCCCCTGGGGTGTATCGTATCGAGTTGGAAGACCCAAAACATTTCTCGTTGCGAGAGTTTGTTTGCCAGGTATCCACCCCTTTCGCCAAGCTGTATATTGTCAATTGCCTTAAAGGACAGTTCTTCCGGATTGGAATTATGTACCAAATTTAAATGTCTGTATATTAGATGAGTATCCACTTTGTTTTTTATATTTCAGACGTGTTCTTGCATCCTAAGTTTCAACGGTCTTTTCATCTTCCCTATGTACTTCTTGGCACAAGTACATTCCAACAGATAAATAACTGAGGTGGTGTTACGTTCATAATTTTTTAAATTTTGTATTCCTGGGTACTTCCCATGTTGGTAAAGGTTCTTGTATTAGGGTTCAAATATTTGCAAATGTTGCACCGTCCAGACTTAAAGGCTCCTACACACTTTGGGAAGGAGTTGTTATTGCTAGCTGTTAGCAGTTTTCATAGCATGCTAGGTGCGAGAATGTCCTTTATGTTCCTGGACTTACGAAAAATTATTTTGGGTTTGTCTGGAAGAATTTCTCTGAGTATAGCGTCCATCAGGAGTATTCCCCAGTGCTCCCTGAGTGAGGTCCTGATGGGGTTCTCATGGTGATTTTAGGTGGTGATGAAAGCAGTTGACTGTGTTTTATCCTCTCTCTTCTTGTACTGTAGGAGGTCATTTCTGTTGAGATTCTTAGTTCTCACAATGGCTTCTTCCAGGATCTTCTTGGTGTACAATTTTTCCTCAAACCTTTTCATATAAATCTCTAGTTGTTCCTCACAATCCTCAGTCCTTCTACAATTTCTCTTGATCCTGTAGAATTGTGAGTAAGGGATGTTGTTTCTCCACTTCTTGAGATGACCGCTTCTGTAATGTAAATAGCTATTTTTGTCCACCTCCTTGATATAGTTTTTGGTGGTTATGGCTGCACCTTCACCAGTTAAAACTAAATCCAGGAATTTAATGGAAGCTTTATTTTGGTTAGATGCAAAGTAGAGGTTCATATAATTTTCTTGCAAAGTTTAATAAAAAGTAATTAAAAAGTTCAATGCCACCATTCCAGATAATTAAGATGTCATCAATGTAACGTTTGTAGAAGACAGCATGTTCTTCATAGAGTGGTGTATTGTAAACATGATTATCCTCCCATCTCTCCATAAATAAGTTAGCAAAACTGGGTGCAAATATAGTCCCCATTGCTGTACCACAGTGTTGCAGATAAAATTTGTCTAAAAATTGTAAATAATTTCAACTTAAAATAAACTTAATTACATCACAAATAAAGTTCTTATGGTTTTCTGTGAGTGAGGAATCTTTGGCCGTGTAACCTTTACATGCCAGTATCCCCTTATGGTGTTCTATACAGGTATAAAGTGATTGAACATCTACTGTACTGTCACCCACACATACGCATCTATCCATTCTATGGTTTTCATCTGATTTAGAACCATAGTGGTGTCCTTGAGAAAGGATGGTAATTTTCTGACATAGGGATTGAGGAATATGTCCACGTACTGTGATAAATTGGATGTTAGGGAGTCTATCCCGGCAACAATAGGCCTTCTTGGAGGATTAGATAAGCATTTGTGAATTTTAGGTAAAAAGTAAAAAATGGGGGTGGTGGGGTTGGATTGAATAAAAAACTGGTACTCTTCTTTTGTGATATCATTATTCCTAAGACCTTGTAGGAGAAGTGATCTTAGTTCTTCTATATAGATATCTTTTGGATCACCAGGTAAAATTCCATATGAGTTGGTGTCCCCAAGGAGTCTCAATGCTTCTTTGACATAAGTGTCTCGGTCTAAAATCACCAACCCCCCCTCCCCCTTTATCAGCTGGTTTTATAGCAATATCGTGATTCTTCTGTAGTTTCTTCAGTGCTTCGGTCTCTCTATTAGTCAAATTCTTAGTAACCACTGGTGCCAAATTAGTATCACATAACTCTTTTTTCACCAAGTCATAGAAGATGCCAATGTTGTTTCCTTTTGATTCCACTGGGAAATACTTTGATTTAGGTTTTAATCCTGATTTGGAGTTGTTCTTATTATTAGTAGTAATAATGGCATCCTCCTTCCATAAAAACTGTTGTTTAAGTGTGAGTTTGCACACAAATTTATTCAAGTCTATGAATGTTTCAAACGTATTCAATCTTTCAGTCGGTGCAAAGGAAAGTCCTTTACTAAGCAACGAAATTTCAGGTTCAGTTAGGCCTTGTGTGGACAGGTTGAAAATTCCTTTCTCTCTCGGATTTTTTACTGTAGATTTCTTTTTTTGTTTTCTCCTCTCCCTCCTACCGCTCTGTTTTCCGCTTCTTCTGTGTAACGTCTCTTTAACGGGGAGGCATGTCTGCTGTCTTCCTGTAGTGAATTTCTCCTAGTCGTGGGGATAAAAAAATCTTTCTCATTGTTCGATCTTAATCTTTGTAGGGTGGAAAACCTGTTAGATGTTTTTACAGGTGGTGTATCGTCTCTCCGTGTAGATTTAAATCTCTGTGGTACAGTTTTCCATTGATATTTCTGAGTAGTGCTATGTGGTTGGTCCATGGTTTTGAACCTGCTCCAATTCTTAGTTTTCCCTTGTTCATAGTCATTCTTATCCTGAATGACCTTCTTTTCTTTCCCTTGTATGACTTCCTCCTCGATATGCTCTAATTTCTTGTTAAGAATGCTCTCATTAATTCTATAGTCATCCTTGGTTTTAAATGGTTCAAGTTCTATTTCTTTGTCTTTAATCTCCTTTTCATTAAGAGTAAAAAAAAAAATTCTCTCACTGATAAGGAGTTTCATCAAATTGATGGAGCATGTGTGTAATATTGAGTACCATTTTTCTGTAAACTCAGGGTCTGTGTTCCCAAAAGTGGGTTGCTTAAGTATTTTCAGCCATGTTGGTATTCTATTTACTTCAATGTAGTGTTCTAGGCCTTTGATGTCCCACCAGGTCTTTATCTCTTTCATGGGTAGTCTCTCCATACCCCAAAATAGTTCATCTAAATCCCTAGATGGTAATGGAGTATTGATCTGCCTTCCTTCGTTAAAAATCTTTTGGCACCAATTATTTATTTTATTGGTGCGTTCATTAGTCCTGAACATTTTTTGTGTGCTGTGTTAGTCACAGAACACCAGGCTGCCTTACAAGTTAAACCACTCTGTGTGTCTGTGTGTGTGTATATATATGTATATATATATAGATATATATATATATATAGGTGTGTACGGGAAAGATATCAGCGCCACGAATGCAGTATCTAATATGTGTAACACTAGGATGGGAACCTTGCAAAAATTGTATAATAACTGCTTGTTATGTTGGCACTCCCTTTTGTTAAATCAGGGTGTCAGCTCATTTACCTCAAATAAATATAGGTATTGGTATCTTTACCTATGAAAGTGGTTATGTGGACAAAGGATGAGGTGGTAAAGAGCGACCAACGGTGCCAAATAATACTTAAAAGCAGAATGGTAATATAAAAAGAGTGTACAAATTTATTGCAATGAAACGCACTACACAAAAATGGTTGTAAAAACACACAAGCTCATATAAAAGGATATATATATGACCCAAAAAGTACAAAGTTAAAAAATAAAAAATAAATACAAAATTTAAAAATTAAAACAGAGCATAGTATCATAGAACTTAAAAACCTTTGGAGTATCACTTTAGTATATCGGATAAAAAAATATACTAAAAAAAGTTTCTAAAAGCCATAAAAGAATATAAGGCATTCATAAGGATATAAAAGAGGAATCAAATAGCTTAACTTATTGATGAGGTTAGACCAAAGAGAAGCACCCAACGCGTTTCGTCCTATCTGGACTTCATCAAGGGTCTTTTATATCCTTATGAATGCCTTATATTCTTTTATGGCTTTTAGAAACTTTTTTTAGTATATTTTTTTATCCGATATACTAAAGTGATACTCCAAAGGTTTTTAAGTTCTATGATACTATGCTCTGTTTTAATTTTTAAATTTTGTATTTATTTTTTATTTTTTAACTTTGTACTTTTTGGGTCATATATATATCCTTTTATATGAGCTTGTGTGTTTTTACAACCATTTTTGTGTAGTGCGTTTCATTGCAATAAATTTGTACACTCTTTTTATATTACCATTCTGCTTTTAAGTATTATTTGGCACCGTTGGTCGCTCTTTACCACCTCATCCTTTGTCCACATATATATATAGGTATTTGGATTGATCCAGCACTCTTTGTTGCAGGTCTCTTACACTTATCTTGCTCTGGTGCCCTCCCTGGGTCCGGTGACTCAATATAATAACAGGAATCACGGGCGGCACTCTCCAGACTTTAGACATTCTAAAAATTAGTCCTTTATTCCTACATCACATTTCGGGATCACGCCCATCGTCAGGGCCAATCATACACAAAACTACACAGTTAAAACATATTTATACCCCATCCAACTTATTTACAAATTGCTAAGCGGTCTCACCTCCTCCATGCAGCTCGGTGCCGCCGGGTCCATACACAGTGAACTGATGTCACGGTTTCTCAATGTCATCAAGCGGCACCAAGCCAGGCTCATCCCTCCGCCAGTTGCCTGGCAACATAACAACAAATAATGACATGTACATTTAAAAACAAAGCACTCTGAAGTATCTGTATGGATTTTAACAAAGCATTGCTAGTGTATAGTATATGGGATCCAATCCTATTGTTTAGATCCATATAGCTCAGTTACCATCGATCCCTTATAATTATGATGATACTTGCTAACTATCAAACTGGCCAGTGTATTATAGCCAATGGCTAACCATTTGCTGTTATGTGGCTCACAGAAATTATCTTTTAACTATGTGTTAGTACTTATATGAAAAGTTCTCCTACTAATATTATTGCTTTAGAGATAACACTGCACATCTAAGGTTTCATTTAACCCTTTTGGTGCCAACATATTGAGCAGGAAGATCCATCTACACTCCCGTTTTAACAGAATTTTTGCCCGGTTACCACCTCTTGGTAAGACGGATATGTGGTCAATTATTATACTTCGCAATGTAGCGATGCTATGCTTTGCCTTGGCAAAATCACTTGGTTGATCACTGGTACCGATTTCTAGTGCCTGTCTTATTACCATGCGATGCATGGCCATGCGCTCGTGGAATTGTCGTTGGGTTTTGCTATATATATTAACATATTTTAAGTTTCGATTTCTCAAATAACTAGGCATTAGTTTAGAACATTGGAGTGGTAATTCCTTATCAGTATTAACTATGGGCCACCATTTTTTTGCCTTTTTAGTCAATATTTCGCTATGATTAGTGTAATGATTAGGCCATGGTATGATAGATGCTTGCAATGGTTGTTTTGCTTTGGGAGTTAAGAGTACAGACCTTGGGGTATCCATTACTCTAGTTTTTATCTGGTTTAGTTTGTTCTTTCTATATCCCCTCTATGTGAACCTCTGTTTCATTGTGTTTAATGTAGGTTCAACCTGTTCAGGGTTAGATGTTATTCTCTTCACCCTTAAAAGCTGTGAATAGGGTAAACTTTTCTTAACGGAACTGGATGGAAACTCTCATCTGAGGAGGGTATTCCTATCCGTTTCTTTTCTATACAAAGATGTCATAGTCATATTTTTCTCAATATGTATATCCACATCCAAAAATTGGATATTGCTGGCACTGATCTTGTACGTGAGTTTTACATTACTCAAAGATCTGTTATTTTTTTCCAACAATTCCACCAGGTCCATCTCCGTACCTGTCCAAAACAATAACAGGTCATCTGTAAATCTATGATACATCAATATTTGAGGATTCAGATCAGTGCCAACACTAAACAATTGCTTTTCCACTAAATAGATAAAGGTGTTGGCATATGATGGGGCCACTGTCCCGCCGCCAGGTGCCTGGCAACACAACAACAAATAATGACATGTACATTTAAAAGCAAAGCACTCTGAAGTATCTGTATGGATTTTAACAAAGCATTGATAGTGTATAGTATATGGGATCCAATCCTATTGTTTAGATCCATATATCACAGTTACCATCGATCCCATATAATTACGATGATACTTGCTAACTATCAAACTGGCCAGTGTATTATTATAACCAATGGCTAACCCATGATCAGCATTTAATTTGGCGTCATACATATCTCTAGACCACAGCTGTCCATGTGTTTCAATGTAATAATGCTGAGCTATGACTTGATCCCTACTTGTTAATAGTTTTATATTCATATTTATGTATACAGTGTTGCATATTATATGTACATTTTAACTTTTTGTCACTGTACTATTTCAACTTTTTACATTTGACACTGTACTATTTCATTGCACGGCACTGTTATTTTTCTATACACACAGACCCTGGACCTGGCTTCTCCGGTGCCCTGTTGCCGGGGAACACTTGTTACCATGGTTGCGACGCAGATACCGGTACCGGTAACCAGGAAGCTGGCGCTGCTATGACCATGGGTCAGTAACACGTCCCTGTTTTACATGGAGGGGCAGGGCCGGAAGTGATGCGCAACTCCGTTGCCGGGAGCTCGTCCTGTTCGCGGGTCTTCAACTTTATAAAGGTATGTTTTTTCACTTGTCACTTGTCTCACCTTGATAAAGGGGCATTGTGGCCCCCGAAATGTTGGAATGAATTAAAGACACTTTTTGCACCTTATCCGTCTATCTGCTGAAACCAGTCTCTGAGTGACGCCGCTTGCCGCTTGCAGGGCAGTACATGTATGTATATATATATATATATATATATATAATCTATGTGAAAGTTTGTGATAGAGTAGGACTTGCTGTGAAATGGGGTCCCGTGGAGTGGGCCACAAGCTTACATGCATTGTACAATTCATTAACCAAAACCCCATTGTTTATTCAGATGTATACTAAAGCAGTAAGGTTAATGAAGCTGCTTAGGAGAGTGCAGGATTTTCTGTATATATATATATATATATATATATATATATAAAAGCCAGTAACATCCAAATGCTTTTCACAGCAATTGGCTTTTATATTCCATAAAGTGCAATAGTCATAAATAGTGCATCAAAAAAGGGCTGGATAGTCAGGCAGCGTGACAATCTGCAGCTCGACAGCTGTTTAGGTGTCCATACACCTTAGTCATGAACATGGACACCGAAACAGCTGTCGAGCTGCAGATGGTCACACTGGCGGCAGGATGAATGGCAGTCATTATTGTACCACCCAGACACTTTGGATAAGTCTCCAGATCGTACTTTATTTTGCTATGCATGACTACCCAGCCCTTTTTCGATGCACTTTTTATGACTATTGCACTTTATTGAATAGAAAAGCTAATTGCTGTGAAAAGCATTTGGATGTTGCTGGTTTTTTTCTATATGTCTTGGTATTAACATATGGGCCCTACAGTCTAATATTGTTGCTTTGCAGTGGGTGCGACTCGTGTAATGCTCGAGATATATATATATATATATATATATATATATACACAGACACACAGTGAATCCAAAAAGTATTCACAGCGCATCACTTTTTCCACATTTTGTTATGTTACAGCCTTATTCCAAAATGGAATAAATTCATTTTTTCCCTCAAAGTTCTACACACAAGACCACATAATGACAATGTGAAAAAACTGTTTTTGAGATTTCTGAAAATGTATTAAAAATAAAAAAATTAGAAATCACATGTACATAAGTATTCACAGCCTTTGCTCAATACTGTACTTTGTTGATGCACCTTTGGCAGCAATTCAAGTCTCAAGTCCTCTTTGCTACACCTCTCAAGCTCCATCAGGTTGGATGAAAAGCATCGGTGCACAGCCATTTTCAGAGATGTTCAATCGGATTCAAGTCTGGCTTTTTGCTGGTCCACTCAAGGACATTCACAAAGTTGTCTTGAAGCCACTCCTTTGATATCTTGGCTGTGTGCTTAGGGTTGTTGTCCTTCTGAAAGATGAACCATTGTGTGAGTTTGAGGTCAAGAGTGCTCTGGAGCAGGAATTCAACCAGGATGTCTCCCATTGCTGCATTCATCTTTTCCTCTATCCTGACTAGTATCCTAGTCCCTGCCAATGAAAAACATCCCCACATCATGATGCTGCCACCAACATGCTTCACTGTAGGGATAGTATTGGCCTGGTGATGAGCGGTGCCTGGTTTCCTTCAAACATGACGCCTGGAATTCACACCAAAGAGTTCAATCTTTGTCTCATCAGACCAGAGAATTTTGTTTCTCATGGTCTGAGAGTCCTTCAGGTGCATTTTGGCAAACTCCAGGTGGGCTGCCATATGCTTTTTTACTAAGGAGTGGCTTCTGTCTGGCTACTCTACCATACAGGCCTGATTTGTGGATTGCTGCAGAGATGGTTGTCCTTCTGGAAGGTTCTCCTCTCTCCACAGAGGAATGCTGTAGCAATGACAAAGTGACCATCGGATGCTTGATCACCTCCCTGACTAGGGCCCTTCTCCCACAATCAAGTAAGGGGGAGTATTCCAAGGTACAGTAAGTCTCTTATAACAAGGGATGCTTTGCTTAGCAGCTGTCTTTTAAAAATGCGGAAAGTCACTCCCACAAATACAGAAAATATACACAAAAAGGAACGAGGCTGCACTTTGATGTTTTCACAAAATTAACAATGTATCAGAGCGTAATTAGGTAATAAAATTGTACAATTTATTCATATAGTATAAAATGAAAATAAATACATACTAATATTCATAAAATTGCGTGCATGTCACTGAATTTATAAGTATGAATTCATACACTTTGATTAGAATAATGTTACCCAATTGGTCAGGTAGATAATAGGTGGAGTCCGTTCCAATAATATTCCCCTGTAAAGTAGAACTTTTCCAAACACCAAAGTCACTGAATATGTACGGTCCAATGGGAGGTGTACAGTTCACCATTAGAGGATAGTGTGCTGCAGTGTCTTGAAGACAAGCTCCTCATGCATTACGGTGTAAACAGTCCTCCTTGGGGCAATCGTATGGACTTTGTTTTCCAAAGTTGGATCGGTGATGGGTAAAGGTTTAGGGGATGGTCCGGTCCTCCGCTCCTATGTTCCTGACTGTGGTAGGTAGGCACCTGATGCATTTCGCTGCATTCAACTACCAGCTTTTTCAAAGGTGTGGAATGCTGGGACATGTGGGGTTTAAATACCCTATCCAATAGGGTGTCTAATTGGCACCTGGTAACACAATTAAGCTAATAAATAACAAGCTGCATATAACCAATATAAAAATATATAGAAGACAGACCTTTCTTCCAGAAAATAATTAAAATCTATAGATAGACAAGTTTTTATTCATATTTAATAGTTTAAACTGTATGTTGCTAAGCAACTCACGTAAACATTATGTGGATATGAATCCATTTCAGCCAATCCTTTAGATTGTTTACACTGTTGTATCTGTGGAGACACAGCCTGTTATTTTTTCATAGGTTCAGGATGTGTCAGCTGAGATGACTTAGTCAGTGCCCACTGATTATGTCATCGGAGCCCTGGTCACTTGGCCGCACTCAGGTCACGTGACCCGTGCTCCGGCAGCGTCTAATACAGAAGGGGAGCGGGTTAGCTGTAGAGCTGCATATAGAAGCCTTCCGCATTCATAATAGAGCATGATCATGTGACCACGACCCGGTCACGTGACCTGCTCATTATGGTCTTATTATTAGTATAGGACTTCCGCATTCGTAGTCCAACCCCGACCACATGACCGCAATGCGGCTGCGCGACCCACTCATTGGGAAACCTTTGTTTCCATCATACAGATTCCGATCATGTGACCAAGAGACCAGAGCATGTGACCCATAGAGAATTACTTTATTAAATATAATTTTGCTGAGTATTCAAAATAAGAAAGAAACAAGAGAAAAACCTTAATCTCATATAGAATATATAGCTATTTCCTTTATGTTAGTTTTGTTTTGGCTCCTACACATATGGTGACAATGGTTGACATGGTAATCTTAGTATCTTGTGTTTAGTGACACTTAGGCATTTTTGTGCAAATAAACAAAGGGACCTCACCGCTGACCGCAAAGTTCCCACCATTGAAGATAATGTAGCGGCTGTGCGATGTGCCGTCTGACAGCTCAGACGCGCACAGGCAATCAGGAGAGTGCCACGACGTGGTGCTCCCTGATTGGCTGAAGGGACCCTCTGTGACAGGAGTCACAGGGGGTCCCAGCATTTGGGGAAAGGGGTCCCATGTGTAAACATGGGACCCCTTTCAGTGCGTGGTCCGGGTAAATGCGTTTTTGTTTTTTTTGTCAAGTACGTGGATTACAAAACAGAAGAGGACAGATCTACACTGGATTTTGGTGAGTATAATTTTATTTTCAGGTACACCGTGGATTCTACTTGGAGAAGTGGACCAAACCTCATGTCAACATAGGTAAGTATGTGTGTGTCGGCATGTATGTAATAAAGTTTTACTTTCACGGTGTCTGTGTACTGTTTTTATTTGGGTATTTTTTTTGTAGTAGAACTACAGGTACCAGCAGGCCCGTCCCCCCCACTTGCTGGTACTTGTGGTTCGCCATGTACCAGCTTGCGGGGGAGGCTTGCTGGGACTTGTAGTTCTGCTACAAAAAACAATATTCTTTCTTTGTGTCACTTGGCTATCAGCCTCCCATCCGCAGCCCATGGATGGGGGAGACAGCCTCGGGCTTCACCCCTGGCCCTTGGGTGGCTGGAGGGGGGGGACCCCTTGATTTAAGGGGTCCCCACTCCTCCAGGGTACCCCGGCCAGGGGTGACTAGTAAGTGATTTAATGCCAGGGCCGCAGGGACCGATATAAAAGTGTCCCCCGGCTGTGGCATTATCTCTCTGACTAGTGGAGCCCAGTGCTGGTGTTAAAAATACGGGGGACCCCTACGCTTTTTGTCCCCCGTATTTTTGGCACCAGGACCGGATGCAGAGCCCGGTGCTGGTTGTGAAAATACGGGGGATCCCCTGTCATTTCCCCCCCCCCCCCGTATTTTTACAACCAGGACCGGCTCAAAGAGCCCGAGGCTGGTTATGCTTAGGAGGGGGGACTCCACGCATTTTTTTTCTTGATTTTAACCCATTCCCACCCCTTCCCTCTGAAAACCATGCTCTGATCTCTCCATATTATTTTAGTCAGTTTAAAAAATATATATATTCTTTTAAAAAATATATAAATAATACTTGTGTCTCCTAATAGACAAACCAAGTACATAATCCCTTCTAATATAAATAGATATGCTATTAGCAATAAAAAAAAACACACAAAAAAACATGTTTTTAAATTTTTGTTATTAGATTCCGCCAGCAAAGTGAGGCAGAATGAAATTGACGAAATTACTGTCGAAAAGCACTGTTGTCGAATCGACATTCTTCAATTGAATATACTTTTGTTGAAAAGCCGCATTTTTACCATTGCAGACATGTCGAATTTGACAACTGTCGAATTTCAAAAAGTCAAATCTGAAACGTCCGTTTTTTTGTCGAAAAGTACTGTATTGCATTGTCGAAAAAAAAATTGTGTGGAAAATGCCCCGTTTTTTCGACATTTGCGGCAATTCGACCGCAATTGCATATACCTCTATGTCTCCATAATCCCAAAAACGTCAGTCTTCTTGGAAAGTGGTTTGTTCCTTCTCAAACAACGGTTTCTCAAT
Source organism: Pseudophryne corroboree (assembly GCF_028390025.1). Lineage (NCBI taxonomy): Eukaryota > Metazoa > Chordata > Amphibia > Anura > Myobatrachidae > Pseudophryne > Pseudophryne corroboree. The sequence continues at coordinate 680,762,006 of NC_086448.1, forward strand.
TTCTTTTTCCTCTGGGAAGGGATTGTGGATTCGCAGGAATATCTGAGCATTTCTGTAATCAGAAAGCAGCGACTTTCTAAAAATGTTTACACATAATTCCAGTGATTTTGTCATTTTCTTCCAGTGATTTGGACGAATAATACCATTGATTAGAACAAATAATTCCAATGATTTTGTCATTTTCTTCCAGTGATTTGGACCAATAATACCATTGATTAGAACAAATAATTCCAGTGATTTTGTCATTTTCTTCCAGTGATTTGGACCAATAATACCATTGATTAGATCGAATAATTCCTGTGATATTGAGATGTTTGTGTCGCTTAGCTTAGCCGTCCAGCGACCACAATGCACCTCTTTTTCTCTTTTCTTTGCATCATCATCCCACTATCATCATCCCGCTGTCGGATTCTCGCGAGATTCGTATTCTATATAAAGCCGCCATTTTTTACTCGTGCATTGGAGATTGAACAGAGAGGACGTGGCTGCGTTCTCCCCCTGAAAAGCTCTGTAATCTGTGCTCAGTGTGCTGCAAATATCTGTGCTCAGTGTGCTGAAATATCTATGTTCTCTGCCTGAAAACGCTCCATATCTGTGCTCAGTGTGCTGCAAATATCTGTGTTCAGTGTGCTGCACTGTGGGGACTGGGGACCACCAGTATATAATTATAGTAGTACAGTACAGTAGGCCATTGCTGTATCTTGCAGCTCTGTGTCTAGTATACTATCTCTGTGCTGCATTATTGTGAGCAGTATATAGTAGGACAGTGCAGCATTTTGGTGACCAGCAGTATACATATAGTACAGTACAGTAGGCCATTGCTGTATCTTGCAGTTCTGTGTCAAGTATACTATCTCTGTGCTGCATTATTGTGAGCAGTATGACAGTGCAGCATTTTGGTGAACAGCAGTATACATATAGTACAGTACAGTAGGACATTGCTGTATCTTGCAGCTCTGTGTCACTTCTAGTATCCTTATCAGTGCTTAATATCTGCTGCATTGTTGTGACCAGTATGTATACTGTATTGTGCAATGTGTGTTATACACCTGGTGATTTTTTACATCCTGTAATCTGTACTGAGCAATGTGTGAGATACACCTGGGGATTATACACCCTGTATACTGTACTGTGCAATGTTTGTGATACACCTGGTGATAATACCTCCTGTATACTGGCCCTCATTCCGAGTTGATCGGTCGCAAGGCGAATTTAGCAGAGTTACACACGCTAAGCCGCCGCCTACTGGGAGTGAATCTTAGCTTCTTAAAATTGCGACCGATGTATTCGCAATATTGCGATTACTAACTACTTAGCAGTTTCAGAGTAGCTCCAGACTTACTCTGCCTGTGCGATCATTTCAGTGCTTGTCGTTCCTGGTTGACGTCACAAACACACCCAGCGTTCGCCCAGGCACTCCCACCGTTTCCCCGGCCACTCCTGCGTTTTTTCCGGAAACGGTAGCGTTTTCAGCCACACGCCCCTGAAACGCCGTGTTTCCGCCCAGTAACACCCATTTCCTGTCAATCACATTACGATCGCCGGAGCGAAGAAAAAGCCGTGAGTAAAAATACTTTCTTCATAGTAAAGTTACTTGGCGCAGTCGCAGTGCGAACATTGCGCATGCGTACTAAGCGGATTTTCACTGCGATGCGATGAAAAATACCGAGCGAACAACTCGGAATGAGGGCCACTGTACTGAGAGATGTGTGAGATACACCTGGGGATTATACACCCTATATTATTATTATTATTATTATTATTATCCTTTATTTATATGGTGCCGCAAGGGCTCCACAGTGCCCAGTTACAGAGTACATAAATAATCAAACAGGAAAACAGCAATTTACAGTTGATGACAGTATAGGACAAGTACAGGGTAAATAAACATAGTTACATCAGCAGATGACACTGGAATAAGTATCAGGTGGCACAAGACTGCTGGATGTGGTACAGTTGAGGATTATTAAAGTAAGACAAAGGGTAAGCACATGAGGCCCTGCTCGTGAGAGCTTACAATCTAAAGGGGAGGGGTAGACAGACATGGGTGACACAGATGTGGTACATAGAGAACGTGGAACAGAGGGTTAGGATGAGATTTGGCTGGGTTTGGTGAAGAAGTGGACCCCCAGAAGGCACAAGTCAATACTTAACATTGCAACATTTTACTGGACTATGCAGGAGAAAATTAAAAATAGGGGAAAATTTAAATTAAAAAAAGGAATCGATAACATCTACCGCTTTCAAAAAGGTCAATAGAAGCAGAAATAATGGACAACTACCTCATGGAAGCCAGATACAGTATACCAAACAGTACTTAGCAGAGTTAGGAATGAGTGCTTATGAAATACAGTAACATTTTGTCATAATATTTCAGAAACTGCATGGCTGGTCTCTTGCACTCTTTTGCTCTAATACACCACCTGCTTTAGGATTTATATTCAAAAACATTATGTCTCCATAATCCCAAAAACGTCAGTCTTCTTGGAAAGTGGTTTGTTCCTTTGTAAGGGAAAGAGAACAAATGTTCTCAAACAACGGTTTCTCAATTTCTTTTCCTCTGGGAAGGGATTGTGGATTCGCAGGAATATCTGAGCATTTCTGTAATCAGAAAGCAGCGACTTTCTAAAAATGTTTACGAATAATTCCAGTGATTTTGTCATTTTCTTCCAGTGATTTGGACCAATAATACCATTGATAAGAAAAAATAATTCCAGTGATTTTGTCATTTTCTTCCAGTGATTTGGACCAATAATACCATTGATTAGAACAAATAATTCCAGTGATATTGAGGTGTTTGTGTCGCTTAGCTTAGCCATCCAGCAACCACAATGCACCTCTTTTTCTCTTTTCTTTGCATCATGTGCTGTTTGGGGCCAATTTTTTTAAGTGCCATCCTGTATGACACTGCAGTGCCACTCCAAGATGGGCCAGGTGTTTGTGCCGCCCTCTTGGGTCACTTTGCTTAGTTATCCAGCGACCTTGCTGCAAATTTTAGGACTACAAATAGTATTGTGAGGTGTGAGGTGTTCAGAATAGACTGGAAATGAGTGGAAATCGTAGTTATTGAGGTTGATAATACTATAGGACCAAAATTACCCCCAAATTCTATGATTTAAGCTGTTTTTGAGGGTTTTTTGAAATAAAACACCCGAATGCAAAACACACCCGAATCCGACAAAAAATGTTCAGGGAGGTTTTGCCAAAACGCGTCCGAATCCAAAACACGGCTGCGGAACCGAATCCAAAACCAAGACACAAAACCCGAAAAATTTCCGGTGCACATCTCTAATAACAACTCCTAGTACAGGTGTATTACATGCGTATGGCATCCCTTCTTATATCTATAATGGGAACAACAGTGGTACCAAAATATTAAGTATTCCACTAACTACATGTATATGGTATCTCTGTAATTGTAGGTCTAGAACTACAAATCATCTCAACAGTGTGATTTAAATTAGGAGACTAGATAAATATATACTGTATATAGAAAAAAGGGGGAAAAAGGAGATATATTCATAGGTAAATACAAGCGTTTTAGAGTTTCTGTTTATTGTTTCTCATAATGAGAATTTCCAACTAGATACTAAGTAGTCATATACTATGATCTTAAATGATGTCATAAAGAGCCAGGAAGTAAGTATTTGTAAAGAGGAACACATATACATATACACAGATCCATGTATAGATACACATGCGTGTGTGTACATCTCTCCTAAGGGAATAGTTTTGGAATAATCGGAAGGGAGACCCTGTGGTATTGTTTCTTTCTATGCTAATTAGATCATATAATTGATCATCTCTCCCTATTCTGATGAATTTAGTTTTATTTTCTGTATGGTTACAAGTAGTACATCTATTTGCTCCACACTTACAAAAAACCCTTGGTGCCAAAGGTTTTTTTTCAGATGTTTGGCTCTGATCAGATTTCAAAAACCTTGGTGCAAGGGTGTTTCTAAGAGACCTATTTTTTAGAAAAATAAATATCGGGTTGGGAGGAAGTGATGTTGCCAATAGATGATCTTGTTTAAGAATATTATAGTTTTTCTTAAAAATATGGTTGATTTGGGAGTTGTATGTTGTGATAAATGCTAGTTTTGTTTCATCAACTGCTTCTGGATTTTTATCTTTTTTTTGGTGGGATAGCAATATATTCCTGTCCATTCCTCTAACCTCCTCAAATGATTTTTGTAGTAGGGAGCCGTGGTAACTTCTCTGTTCAAATGATTTTAACAAATCCATGGCCTGAGTATCAAACGATTTTACATCAGAACAATTGCGCCTGAGGCATATCAATTGTCCCCTAGGTATACTTTTCTTCCAAGGGGGGTAGTGGGCACTGGAATAATGCAAATACGACTGTGTGCCAACCTCTTTTACATAGTTCACTGTACATATCTTTTTATCTGTAGCCTCTAAAGTTAGATCCCGGAAGTTCATTCGGTGGGGGTGAAAAGAATTTGTAAAAACCAAACTGTATGTGTTCAAATTAAGATGATCTACAAACAACTGTGCCTATGAAAAAATAACAGGATGTGTCTCCATAGAAACAACAGTGTAAACAATCTAAAGGATTGGCTGAAATGGATTCATATCCACATAATGCTTACGTGGGTTGCTTAGCAACATACAGTTTAAATTAATAAATATGAATAAAAACTGGTTTATCTATAGATTTTAACAAATTTCTGGAAGAAAGGTCAGTCTCCTATATATTTTTATATTGTTTATATGCAGCTTGTTATTTATTAGCTTAATTGTGTTACCAAGTGCCAATTAGACACCCTATTGGATATGGTATTTAAACCCCACATGTCCCAGCATTCCACACCTTTGAAAAAGCTGCTAGTTGAATGCAGCGAAACACGTCAGGTGCCTACCTACCACAGTCAGGAATATAGGAGCGGAGGACCGGACAATCCCCTAAACCTTTACCCATCACCGATCCAACTTTGGAAAACAAAGTCCATACGATTGACCCAAGGAGGACTGTTTACACCGTAATACATGAGAAGCTCGTCTTCAAGACACTGCAGCACACTATCCCCTAACGGTAAACTGTACACCTCCCATTGGACCGTACATAATCAGTGACTTTGGCACTTGGAAAAGTTCTACTTTACAGGGGAATATTATTGGAACGGACTCCACCTATTATCTACCTGACCAATTGGGTAACATTATTCTAATCAAAGTGTATGAATTCATACTTTTAAATTCAGTGACATGCATGCAATTTTATGAATATTAGTATGTATTTATTTTCATTTTACACTATATGAATAAATTGTACAATTTTAGTACCTAATTACGCTCTGATACATTGTTAATTTTGTGAAAACATCAAAGCGCAGCCTTATACCTTCTGCCTCAATCGCTTAGTTTAGATGGCCGGCCAGCTCTAGGAAGAATCCTGGTGGTTCCGAACTTCTTCCATTTACGGATGACGGAGGCTACCGTGCTCATTGGGACCTTCAAAGCAGCAGATATTTTTCTGTACCCTACCCTAGATTTGTGCCTCTGGATAATCCTGTCTCGGAGGTCTACAGACAATTCCTTTGACTTCATGCTTGGTTTGTGCTCAGACATGCACTGTCAAGTGTGGGACCTTATATAGACAGGTGTGTGCCGTTCCAAATCATGTCCAATCAACTGAATTTACCACAGGTGAACTCCATTTAAGCTGTAGGAACATATCAAAGATGATCAGTGGAAACAGTATGCACCTGAGCTCAATTTTGAGCTTTATGGCAAAGGCTGTGAATACTTATATACATGTGGTTTCTTCGTTTTTAATACATTTGAAAAATCTCAAAAAACTTTTTTCACATTGTCATTATGGGGTTTTGTGTGTAGAATTTTGAGGGGAAAAATTAAGTTATTCCATTTTAAAATAAGGCTGTAACATAACTAAATGTGGAAAACGTGAAGCGGTGTGAATACTTTCCGAATGCACTATATATATATATATATATATATATATATACATACACACATAAATATACTGTATGTAAAAGAAGCGATGACTAAATGGAACTATGGGATTCTTAAAATCCATTCCTTACTAATGTCCAGGTAGTTTCTGTGGTGGATCATGCTACTGCAGGGGTGGACTGGGATGGAAAACCAGCATTGGGAATTTTATGGAAGCAGCCCTAATGGGGACGGGGTCTTTTGTGGGGGTGGGGTCTGTTGAGGGGGCGGGATTTCTTCTTATAGGACTGACACGCTCATGTTCAGTGTCTACAGATACTGCTATCAGTCGTTGTGCATATTTAAATGCCACTAATGGAAACTTCCACCAGCCCCATAATTAGTGCAGAAAATCTGTCTGAGTATGGCCTCCAATATGGGCAATTGAATGTCTTTATATGCAACTACTTTCAGTAACACACCAACGCTACATTACATCTGTGTCTGATTAGCCAAACACCTTTAAGCAAACAGGAATGCACAACACATTTTTAATACACTTCTTGTTGCGTGCGTCTGACACTGTATTACAACTCCGTATGAACACTATTGCGGTTCATACATGCGCCGTGCAACTCCTACACAAACGCAGATGAAAACATTGCACAATATATATATATATATATATATATGTATATATATGTGTGTGTGTGAAAGCCTTCACTCACTCACTCACTGAATGACTCATCAGTAATTAATTATGTTAGGAAGCTGAAATTGAACATACTGTAGGTATTCTTCAGGTGGGAAATAGGAAAACTGCGTAATTAGAATTTTGATAAACCTCCCCTAAGGGGATGAAAAGGGGGTTGACATAATGACTCATTACCAATGCGTAGCTTGCGTTGGGTGAATGATAACGTCCAAATGGACAATCGGATCAAAATTTGGATTGCACCTCCACTGTGTGTAGAATTTAATAAACTACAAAAATGGCCCTGTCACTTTTTACTGTATCTGCTACGGGTGCTCCTCGGGTAACGCCAAGAACCATGGATTAATATTTACTTACATTAAGATGTCTCAAATTTACAGCTCTATAGATTTACCAAATTTTTAAAACTCATTTATATTTACAGCTGTGAAAATCAGAAACTCCCGTGCGAAGAACAGGTAGAACAGCTTGTAAATAAATAAAACACATTGGAAACAACAGGAAAAAAAAAACACACATTGGCCTGCACAGAAAACGATAAAACAAATTGCCCCCACAGGGAAAGAATATTAAATGTATAAAATAATGTAGCTTTTGGCATTACTATTTGTTTCAAATTTCCACTGCTGTTTGAAAGGACGAGTGACGCCAAGAGGCTTTTTTTAATTATTTGCTGTAACATCTATATATTAATTTATCTATTAACATTTATGAAGCACTAGCATATTTCATTGCACTTTCTGTCAAATTCAGGCAAGTGCAGATTGGGACTGAAAGTGGACTGGAAAAATTAATAGAAGTGGCCTTACATGGACGGCACCAAAGGTACACCATGTAATCATGGAGGCAGCACCACCCCTCACATGTCAACAAACAAAACAGGCCCCACATGCATATCACCTATGGGAATCTTGCTGTTAGCCCTATGGCCAATCCGCCCCTGTGCTACTGTATGTGGACCTTTGGAGATGAGTTTTCATAGTGTTACTCATGATCTCTATGAATAACCTTCCTACATTTCATTCTGAAAATGAATTGTGGGCGTATGCTCACACAAAATTGGTTGAATTGCTAAATAAAGTAATAGTTTTGTACTGTGTTACTCATATGGTGACAGGGTAGCATAGTCTGGCCTAGGATATCACAGAGTCCTTTATTGTTTATAGAAAAATATACCTTCATAGAAGATCTTTTATAATTGTATACCTGCAATGGTACAACATGTGGCGTATTGGTCTAATAAAGATGGGAATCTGTTAATAGTCACATTTTGCATGGCAAGATTTTATTACATGCAATTTCTGTTATTTCATTTGTAACCACTGAATGAAGAATATACAGACATTTATAATTAAATTAGATAATTTTTCTTTTTGGCACTGTATGAAAATTCCTTAAAATAACTTCATCACATATACATAACATATTTATGCCAAAAGCTATATTCCTCCACATTTAGCTTTTTTGAATGATTTGAAAGCTGTTAAATTGTGAAAAGAGCTTTTTTTTATAACCCTATTGAAATGTAGCCAAGTTAACAAGGAATAGAAATTTCTGCATCTTTAAGCTGAGAAGAAAAATGAAACTCAATCATTATATATGTATTACTTTAGTCATCTGGTTTCATTCTATTAATGACCTTTAACATCTGCAAAAATATTGTGAGAAGCTAATTTTGTTTGTACTGAGGTGGTGTAGAACTGTTTCTGGCTGTCAGTCTAGGATGTGCTATAAAATGAAACTCTCCTTCTGGGAGCCTTACAAGAACTTACTGTACAACCAGGGTTTATTGACAAAAGCCAGAAATGAAAAGAAAACACAGTTTATGACATACCAACACACAAAACAAGAGGTAAAAAGAGCCACCGCATTATGCTAGTAAAATTACATGGCATTTAAATATTATGTTTTGTGATTTATAGTTATTTTAAAATAATTACCATCTCTGGACGGGTGTGGTAAAGCATACAGAGTCCGATTATGACAATTTCTTCCACAATTTTATTTATTACAGTATGTTCTAGACCATAGCTTGCCAACTGGGAAATAAAAATCTATTTCTGCTTTTTTGCATTTTATAATAGTCATTCTAATGAAATCTCTATAATTGAGCAGTTTATGCAGACTAGGACTACCCATTTCACAGTAATATTTCCATCACATATTTTAAACTCATGGATATAATGTATAATGTGAATGTAACCCATTAGTTGTAGGCAAACCTCCTACTCACAAGCTTTTAGTGTGGTCTAAGGCTTCCAAGAAACCTTCATAGACCCAATGTCATCATTTCTAATAGTATTTGACCATGAACACATAGAGCCTAATTCAAACCGGATCGCTGTTGTGTGAATTTGCAAGGCGGGTGATTATCGATCGACTGTTCATGCGTACGGATTGTAGTGCGCACTCACGAGGCTAAACTGTGTAAGGAATCAGCATCTTTTTTGATTGTTAGGTGTACACAGGTTGATTGACAGGAAGCAGACGTTTGGGGGTGGTAGTTTTTCTGGGTGTGTCCAGAAAAACGCAGGCGTTCCCGAGCGTTTTCTGAGAGGGTGTGTGATGTCAGCTCCAGCCCGATCAGCCTGTTTCTTTCGCACTGTAGGAGTAAGTCCTGGGCTACGCACAGACTGAAAAAAACATTTGATGGGTAGTGAGTTGCGAATGGATTTGCAGCTGACCGGCGTTTGCAAAGCTTTTCGCGTGGCATACGCAGATTTGCACGGGGCGGATTTTCACTCTGTCTTAGCAGTGACTATCCGATCGCAAACCTCTGCAAATTCACAGAGGAGCGATGAGATCTGAATTAGGCCCGTGGTTATATAAGAAATGTGGACATCTTGGACTGCGATTTGATAAAGGATAACTAAGTGCACCTAAAACTAGAGTATTCTGTCTTACTCAGAATTATCACTGCAGCCTTTTTACTTTACAAAGTAAAGTGTAAAAGGATCCCTCACACCTTAATGCAAAAACAGCTACAATTAACAGCACTTGATTGTGGATAAAATGGTGCAACCATGTATTAAAAAGAAGGGGTGCTTCAAGAGAGGAGAGGGCCTGTGTGCAGTCACTGTGCATGCCTCCTCCCTCTCTTGCTGGTATATGGACAGAGTATACTCTCATACCTCCCAACTTTTGTAAAGTTAACAGCGGGACATTGGCACGAAACGTGGGTGTGGCCTAAACAAAGGGGGCGTGACCTCATGGCAGAGCCGCGGTCGCAAGTCACGTCCCCTTTTACCATCACTGAGGGGGCATGGCCAGCCCTGTTTGAGCTGCTGGCATGCCCCCTCTCCCTGTGTCACCTGTGAATAGATGCTGTGCACATGCACACAGCATCTTCTCCCCGCTGCTCAGCTAAACAAAGCAGCAGTGACAGGAGCCTCCAAACTGCCCCCCCCCCCCCCCCCACCGCGGGAAACTGCGGCCCGCGGGTGGGACAGTCCCAAAAAAGGGGGACTGTACCGCGAAAATCGGGACAGTTGGGAGGTGTGTACTCTGGCCAAAGGAAAATAATGCAAAACAAATTGCCAACTTCTTTCAAACAAACAAAATAATTTCTACTTGGTGATCTCTGGTGCTAAGTTAACACAGCTCAGCTCACTATCAGATCATACAGGTGGTTCAGCATTGATCACCATGCCAACAGGTAACATTATCCTTTTACACTATAAGCACCTCCCACAGCTCTTGGCTGGCCAATGTCACACATGTTATCTTCCTTCTGAGTCTGCCAGCAGTCACCTCCCCAATATACGGTGATTAGAGCAGGTTCTCAGTTTGGCGTGTTTGAAAAAATATTATATATACATAAATGCATCACTGTCACAATTTTTGTATTTTATCTGTTTACATGTTTCAGTTACAGTTATATAATGAATATGGTATAAAGTGCATTCAATCAGCTTTAATTGGAGGGTATTCACATTCAAATTAGAGGAAGAGTTTAGGAATAGAAGCTGTTTAATATGTAGCCCCCTTTTTTTCAAGGGACCAAAAGTAATTAAACAATTGACTCAAAAGCTGTTTTGTGGACAGATCTCATCTATTTCTTTGTTATTTCTTCATCAATTAAGCAGGTATAAGGTCTGGAGTTGATACTAAGTGTAACATTTGCATTTGGAAGCTGTTGCTGTGAACCACAACATGCAGTCAAAGGAGCTCTCAATGCCAAATAAACAGGCCATCATTAGGCTGCACAAACAAAAAATCAATCAGAGAGATAGTGGGAACCTTAGGAGTAAACAACGTTGCAATTATACTTAGGGGTTCTTTTAGATGCTCTCAATCAGTTATCCGTCTGTGGTATAAATCCTCAGAGAGTCCTCAATTGATATGTAGAAAACAAAAAAAATTTGAGAAAAAACAATGTGTAGTACAATTAATGAGTAAATGTCTTATAAAAATGGTGTCCAGAAAATGAGGCCCTGGTGAATGAGGGACTTTGATAGTAGGAAGGATAGAATCTCGCCACCAAATTTTCCTAGAGTTCAAGACGTACCGAAACTCACATAGTATATAGTAGGAGCAAACATATAACGGTATCTTTATTCGATCAAGTAATTTTAGGTACAGCGTACCTCACTCACATGTCCAGTAGATGTTCTCCACATATAAAGGTATCTTTCAAGGTCTTTTAGAAAAAGTGGTCTAACGATGTAGATTTAAAATAAAAAGTTTTTATTTGACATGAGTCAAAATTAAAATTACAATTGATTACACTTGGACCTTATTCATCAGGTAAGAAATAGGGGTATAGGGAGATGTGATTGAAAACACTCCAATACAAGAGGGTAGTCCGGAATCCCCTCTGTAAAGCAAATACCTCCAGAAAATACCTTTAGATGGTCAAAAACTAATTTAAAAGTGTAAAATCCACTCTCAGCATGCACCAACGCCGTTTCAACCGTGTCGGTCTTTTTCAAGGTGTAGGTGCTGAGTGTGGATGAGAGCTATTTAACCTGTCAAACAGGAAATGACACTTTTGCAATGCATGATGGTAAAACACTTTCAATAATCTCGTGTTTATAACTGTTAGGTGAAGTAAGAGCGATACCAATGACCTGTAAACTTGTATGCAATCTGATAATGTATAATTTTTTGAAAAGCTGGACATGATAAGCTTATGAAGGAAAAAAGCCGCTGGACCGGAAGTTACTCTGGTCCGCATTGCGTTCCGGAAGTGGGATCGTGCGTTCCACACAACCGGAAATGCGTTCCATTGAATGTTCTCATATGTGTACTGAAACCAGAAGTAACCACGGTTTACGTGATTATGCGTTCCACCTGACTGAGATTGCGTTCCACAACAAAAATGTCATGTGGATACGTTTAAACTGGAAAGTGTCCGTGATATGTTAATCGCAGACTAATGAAATCGGACCATACATTAATAGGTTGATTTAACAAACAGAGAAAATGATAATAGAGATGATTAGTCAATCTATATACAACATGATTATAGATAATGGTAAAACATGATTATAGATAGTGATAAAGTAAATATGATGGCAAATAGACTTATATACAATCTGATGGTGTATAATTTTTAGAAAACTGAACATGATAAGCCTATAAATGCAAAAAACCACTGGACAAAAAAACCGCTGGACCGGAAGTTACTCTGGTCCGCATTGCGTTCCGGAAGTGGGATCATGCGTTCCACACAACCGGAAATGCGTTCCATTGAATGTTCTCATGTGTATACTGAAACCCGAAAATAGCCACGGTTCACGTGGTTGTGCGTTCCACCTGGCTAACCACGTGAACCGTGGCTATTTTCGTCTATAAGTCTATTTGCCATCATATTTACTTTATCACTATCTATAATCATGTTTTACCATTATCTATAATCATGTTGTATATAGATTGACTAATCATCTCTATTATCATTTTCTCTGTTTGTTAAATCAACCTATTAATGTATGGTCCGATTTCATTAGTCTGCGATTAACATATCACGGACACTTTCCAGTTTAAACGTATCCACATGACATTTTTGTTGTGGAACGCAATCTCAGTCAGGTGGAACGCATAATCACGTAAACCGTGGTTACTTCTGGTTTCAGTACACATATGAGAACATTCAATGGAACGCATTTCCGGTTGTGTGGAACGCACGATCCCACTTCCGGAACGCAATGCGGACCAGAGTAACTTCCGGTCCAGCGGCTTTTTTCCTTCATAAGCTTATCATGTCCAGCTTTTCAAAAAATTATACATTATCAGATTGCATACAAGTTTACAGGTCATTGGTATCGCTCTTACTTCACCTAACAGTTATAAACACGAGATTATTGAAAGTGTTTTACCATCATGCATTGCAAAAGTGTCATTTCCTGTTTGACAGGTTAAATAGCTCTCATCCACACTCAGCACCTACACCTTGAAAAAGACCGACACGGTTGAAACGGCGTTGGTGCATGCTGAGAGTGGATTTTACACTTTTAAATTAGTTTTTGACCATCTAAAGGTATTTTCTGGAGGTATTTGCTTTACAGAGGGGATTCCGGACTACCCTCTTGTATTGGAGTGTTTTCAATCACATCTCCCTATACCCCTATTTCTTACCTGATGAATAAGGTCCAAGTGTAATCAATTGTAATTTTAATTTTGACTCATGTCAAATAAAAACTTTTTATTTTAAATCTACATCGTTAGACCACTTTTTCTAAAAGACCTTGAAAGATACCTTTATATGTGGAGAACATCTACTGGACATGTGAGTGAGGTACGCTGTACCTAAAATTACTTGATCGAATAAAGATACCGTTATATGTTTGCTCCTACTATATACTATGTGAGTTTCGGTACGTCTTGAACTCTAGGAAAATTTGGTGGCGAGATTCTATCCTTCCTACTATCAAAGTCCCTCATTCACCAGGGCCTCATTTTCTGGACACCATTTTTATAAGACATTTACTCATTAATTGTACTACACATTGTTTTTTCTCAAATTTTTTTTGTTTTCTACATATCAATTGAGGACTCTCTGAGGATTTATACCACAGACGGATAACTGATTGAGAGCATCTAAAAGAACCCCTAAGTATAATTGCAACGTTGTTTATTCATTTAATATTTTATTATTTATATCACTTCTAAACTTTCCTCCTAAATTATTAGGCGCCTTTGATCACACTCCCTCACTCCTTTTCTCATTGTATCTCTACCTGTGTTGTGGGCAGGTTTAGGGGTGTGATTGGGCTGACTGGTCCCGTTGCGCCAGAGTTCACTTTTCCTTTTTATCGGAACCTTAGGAGTGGTCAACAGTTTTGTACATTCTGAGAAGAAAATAATGTACTGGTGAGCTCGGTAACACAAAATGGCCTGGGCATCCACAGAAGAGAACAGTGGTGGATAATTTTGGGATACTTTCCATTGTAAAACACTTCACAACATCCAGTCATGTGAAGAACGCTCTCCAGGAGTTAGGGATATTCTTATCCAAGTCTGTCATAAAGAAAAGACTCACAAATGCAATTACATAGAGTAGGATTGACCACAAGGTGCAAACCATTTATAAGCCTCAAAAATAGAAAGGGCAGATTAGCATTTGCCCAAAAAACATCTATACAAACCAGAGTGGAATACTTTGCAATTGCCGAGTCAATCGCCTGATCTCAACCCAATTGAGCAAGCATTTCACTTGCAGAATACAATCCTAAAGCCAGAAAGGCCCTCAAACAAACAACTGAAGACACTGGAAAAGCAAAACAAAGGAGGAAATCCAACATTTGTTGATGTCCATGGTTTCAGACTTCAGCCATTCACTGTAAAGAATTCTTGACAAAGTATTAAAAATAAACATTGTGGGGGTGTGGCTTGGAGCTAGACCCAGGCAGAGGTGTATTATCGGAGCTCCTGCCTGAACTCAATAAAAGAGCCTGTTTAAACCTATTAAAGAGACAGCCCGAGGCCCCTTTCCCCTCCTATATACCCCCTGCCCCTATTTATACCCAGGCACAGGAGACCGCAGAGCCGGCGGGTGCCTCCTGCACCCGTGCAGGTTGCGGCCTACTTGCCCATCTGAAGCCGGGCCCTCAAGTTTAATCCAGTCCGGACCGGAAGTGAGAGACGGGCGCCTCACCAGAGAGAATCGGCGGCTCCTCCATCCCTACCTCACCTCTGTGGCACTCCCCCTACCCGACGTACCTGACTGGAGAGTCTCTGCTCCGCTTTGTGACACGGAGCGGGGAGCTGGTGACCGGCACCGGGTGACGGCGGCGCTTCTGAGCTGGCTAGGCCGCGCGCGGAGGTGCGTCAGACCCCGCCGCCTGCCCGATCTGAGGATCCCGCTCGGCCGCCTGAACATCTACCTAGCTGGGGGACCCTCTCACACTGCCACCAATGCTACGGGCCACTCCAGGGACATACTAGATAACCTGGTCCAGGAGGCCCTGTATGTGAAACCGGCGCCGCCATATTGCTTGTGGGCAGCAGGCCCACACAGCCCCAGACAATTACTGGACTGCCTCTTAGCCTTCCTGCCATACTTCCCCGTAAATTTGGCTCATAAGGGGTGCATCTGCTGGCCCCAATCTTCTGGCCACCGTGCATTTACACTGTGAAGAGACTCACAGCCAGCTTTACTTTCCATACCACTGATGAGACGAGATCTCCCTCTTGTGGCAAACTCCTGAATTACATCCCTATCCTCAGACTTTCTTATACTGCATGGCACCTTTAGAGGGGAGGCTAGAAGCGCTCCAAGATGGATGAATGGTGCGCCGACACTCTCCAACTACGATACTCATCCTCTCACGCTATGGTATCTGAGCTATAAAACACAATGACCTGATCAAGCCACGCTGGGGGGAACACGTGATATGACACCCATACTTATATGTGGATACCCAGTTCGACGATAACCCCCTCCGATCACGCCTAACATTGTGCCTCATGCCGGGCAGACGGTCAACCAAGAAAGGGTCATCTGCCTCAGCCAATACATCCAGAACCAAGGCCTTTCAGACGCTGTTCCGGCCGCCGATAACTGGTCCGACCTCAACCACCCCTTATTCGGCCTCCTCGCCTTCCGGAGTCATGGCAGACAAGACAACTGGGGAGCAATCGGCTCTCCCTCCGCCACCTTCTCCTATGATGGAATCCTCGGACTTATCCACCATTCTTTCCACATTGCGATCCCTGCCTACCCGTCAGGACCTGCAACACGACCTTCAATCCATGGAACAAAGAATACAGGATTCTATACAGACCCGTCTTTCTTCCCTGCAGGCGGACATTACACATGTTGCGGATAGAGTAGTAGCACTAGAAGATTGCTCTGAAAAGACGGATACAAAAATTTCTGATCTCCATGATCTCATCTCGCGGCAGTCGTGTTCTCTGGTGACCATGGGTCGGCGACTAGATGACGTGGATAACAGAGGTCGCCGGAATAACCTACGAATACGAGGTTTGGCTGAGGACGTCGCACCCCAAAACCTTGAATCTGCCCTAACCAAAATATTCAATGAACTTCTGGAGATGGACTCGGAATACCAGATAGTATTCGACAGAGCACATCGGGCTTTACGCCCCAGAGGAGCACCGACGGAGCGACCTCGAGACGTTATCTGCAGGCTCCACTACTTTCAAGAGAAAGAAGAGATTCTCAGAGCAGCCAGACGAGCACCGAACATCACTTTTGAGGGCCAGAAGATACAAATCTTCCCAGACATCTCGTGGTCCACCTTACAGCAGAGGCGGATACTCCGCCCCATCACAGATGAACTCAAAAGCCGTAACATTAAATTCCGTTGGGGTTTTCCGATATCCATCCAAATGAACTATAAAGGATCCTTTTGTGTTCTACAGGAATATGACGGCGTCAAGGACTTCTGCCTAGCTCTGGATATCCCGGCCCCGAGCCTCCCTAATTGGCTGGACCCGCTTGAACTTTCGCTGGCTCCACCACCCCAAAGGGAACAGTGGCAAAGAGTCCGCAATTCTCGGAGGCGGCGGCAAAACAATACGACCGGAGAACCCTCACATGTGCCTGATATCGCGGGTACCACGGATGGCGCGGGTTGACGGAGATGGACCAGAACCCCGGCAACAACTCATAAAGACACGTGACTATTGGATATGTTTATTAAGTAATGTTCTGCTGTTCTCTCTTTTACGATGTTTTTTCAGTACAGGTTAAATAGTCTACTTTAATGACTACTTTGGTACTCGATTACCACGCATGGATGCATATGTACTGATGCCCCCTGCCATATTGTATACTTGTTATCTGTGTTTGTTTCCCGATTTCTAGGTTATCATTCTCATATTGGACTAGCAATTCGTATTACGTTGTCCTACCTCCAGGTCACTACTGCTCTACTAGGTTATCGCAGTTTACTGACTTAGTTTCCCCGTTATTAGAACTGTTATGTCCACTGAACAACTTTTAATAGTATTGTTTATACTTTAATACTATCGATGGTGATGTGTCCCGGTTCCCCCCGGACCCCCCCCCCCCTTTGCTCTGCTGTACATTTGTAGATCATGGGCCGTTTCCGGTCTCCCATGACTAACGATGCAGAGTATTGCTGTTGCATCGACAGCTGTTTTCTTCATCTCGTTTGTCTTTGTTATTTCCCCCCCCTCCCTCCCTCCTGTGTTTTCCTACCCCTCCCCCATTACCCAGGCAAAGTGCCCTGGGCGGCTGCTCATTTAGTAAGGCCATATGGGTTCCATAGCGAATTAACATTGCTGGTATTCATGACTATTAGATCATTATGGCTACTTTAAAGTTAGTATCATTTAACATAAAGGGCCTCAATATCCCCGAGAAGAGGTCCCGGCTCCTACACACTCTACACACCGACAAAGCAAATGTGGTGTTCCTCCAGGAGACGCATTTTAAAAAGGGTGCCTCCCCGAAGCTACACTCCCGTCATTTCCCGCAGGGGTACTACAATGATTTATCTGGGGCTAAGGCTAAGCGAGTTGCAATCCTATTTGCCAAACATATTAGACTGAATGATGTATTAGAAATCCCAATTGGAGATGGGAGGGGACTGCTGGTGAGGACTACTGTTGCTGGCCAAATTTTTACATTTGTTAACCTCTATATCCCTAATCAGGGTCAGATCCGCTTTATGAAGGAGGCTTTAGAGTTGATAGAACGATCTCTGATGGGGGTATTGGTGATAGGGGGTGACCTTAACTGGGCATTGGAGCCTCTTCTAGATACTTCAACTGGAGCGCCTAGGTCCTCTATGAATGATGTTAAACGATTTAAATCGATCTCACACGACTTTAGGTTAATAGACACCTGGCGCCTGCTCCATCCCAAAGACAGGGACTACACATTTTATTCCCACCCACACAATTCTTACACCCGTATTGACTATCTCCTTATAGACCATAACTCCCTCGATTTTCTAGCTGATGCTTCAATAGGTCAAATAGTTGGCTCTGACCATGCCCCAGTTACGGTTACCCTGTCCTTGCGCTGCCCCCCCTCCCTTCAGTGGCGTTGGCGCTTTAACGAGCATTTCCTCAGAGACCCAGATTGCCGGGCCCAACTGGACAGTGCTATTGAGGACTATATAAATCTCAACTTGACTAATGAAGTCTCCCCAGTGACGGTTTGGGAAGCCCACAAATGCGTGATTAGGGGCAAATGCATCCAACTAGGCTCCTTCCTTAAAAAACAAAAAAATGAATGTCGGGAAGCTTTACTTGCTAAAATTAAAAGGCTGGAACTCATTCATAAATCCACGCTAACCTCAGACGTCTTAGCAGAACTGCAAGACGCTCGAGCCTCTCTCAATGGCTTGCTGGATGAAAGCACTCATAGGGCGTTTTGCTGTTGTCGACACAAGTTTCATAGATGGGGTAATAAACCCGGGAAACTTTTAGCCCGCGCCCTCCGCGCCCAAAGATCCCTGACCTATATTCGAGAGATCAGGGACTCCTCTGGTGTCCCCCATGCTTCTGACGGCAAAATGGCTGAGATCTTTCAGTCGTATTATACGAATCTCTATAATCTGACGTCTCGGCGCTCCCATTGTGAGCAGTCATTACATGGGAAGGCAGTAGAGGACTATCTGGAGGAGATTGGATTCCCGTCCCTTTCCCCTGCTAGAATTGAGGCCCTTGAAGTCCCCTTTACGACCGACGAGCTGCTGTCCGCTCTAAAGTCCTCCCTGTCTGGAAAAAGCCCGGGTCCCGACGGCTTTCCCATATCCTATTACAAAACATTTCAGGATAAACTTCTCCCCCTCCTGCTCCGTGCATGCAATGCTGTCTCCCCACGGGCCACCTTCTCATACCAGTCCCTAGAGGCCCATGTCACGGTCATCCCTAAAGATGGAAAAGACCCCTCATTGCCATCTAGCTACAGGCCAATATCCCTCCTCAACGTTGATCTTAAATTATATGCTAAACTCTTGGCGAACCGCCTATGCCAGTTGCTTCCTACAGTAATACATCCGGATCAGGTTGGTTTCATACGTGGCAGAGAAGCAAGAGACAACACCATACAAGTAATTAATTTGATTGCCCATGCGAACACTGCTAAGGCTCCCATGATGCTTCTCTCCATAGATGCTGAGAAAGCCTTTGACCGTATCGACTGGGTCTTTATGGAGACCGCGCTGCGTCGGCTGGGTTTGGGAGAGGTGTTCCTGCAAAAAATATTGGCACTATACCGAGCTCCCTCAGCGCAAGTGCGGGTAAACGGAATATTATCTGGCCCGATAGCCATCTCAAATGGGACAAGACAGGGATGCCCGCTTTCGCCATTGATATATGTTATCTGCATGGAAGCTCTGGCTAGAGCCATTCGGCAGAGTCCAGACGTCACTGGTTTGAAGGTGAGCGAAGACGAACATAAACTTGCATTATTTGCGGACGACCTTTTGGCGGTCGTTACAAATCCTGCCGTTTCCCTGCCTGGGCTTATGAAAGAATTTGCGCGCTTTGGAGCACTGTCCAATTTCAAGATTAACTATGCTAAATCAACGGCCCTTAGTATCTCTCTCACCACGGACTTAGTTTCGTCCCTAAAGACTGCATTCCCATTCGCTTGGCACCCCTCACATATTAAATACTTGGGCATCCTGATCCCCTCCTCCCTTTCGACCACTGTCACTCTGAACCACATTCCTTTACTGCGAAAATTGCGCACGGAAATGTCACAATGGCTCCAACAGAAGTTCTCCTGGCTAGGCCGTATGAACATTGTAAAAATGAATATCTTACCACGACTACTTTACCTTTTCCAAACTATCCTCCTACAGCTCCCCCGTCAGTTCTTGGCAAATGCGCACAAAGCGATCAGCCACTTTGTTTGGAGCGGCAGAAAACCCAGGTTTAAACATTGCTATCTATTCTTAAGGAAAGCTCAGGGAGGCCAACAACTGCCCATGGTTTCGGCATATTATCAAGCTACTGTTTTAAACAGAGTCCTGGATTGGTCCCGGCCTGGCGCCGGCTCTAAACGGTGGGTTGACTTGGAGAAACGGTCTTCGGGCCTACATTTACAGGCAGTACCCTGGCTTGCAACCATTAGCCGCTCCTCACATCTGACGGTTGGACCCACCTTGGCTCTCTGGAGAACACTGAGATTTAAATTGGGTCTTACCTCAGCAACTTCCCTGCTACTCCTGCACCTTGACAACCCACTGTTTGGACCGGGTATGGGAGGTGGTGTGGCCGCTAGGTGGAACAGGACAGGCTTGACTAGAATAACACATTTGCTCTCTGAAGGGAACATCAAGGCTTTCAATGATCTTAGGAAGGGAACTGATATCCCTGCGACTGACTTCTGGTTTTATCTCCAAACTCGCCATTTTATTTTGTCCCACAGGTCAGCTGCTGCATTGACTGGTAGTCTTACCCCTTTTGAAACAATGTGCTCCCAATCCTCTGAACCCTCACATGTTGTGTCAGGTATCTACAAGATATTGCTACATGGTCGCTACCCCGGCAAACCCGCTTTTTGCACAAAATGGGACGCAGATCTCATACCTAGAGGGATACACATCAATTGGCAGAAACACTGTGAAGTTATGTCCCGGTGCTCTACGAGTTTAGAAGTTATTGAAACACAATATAAACTGCTCACAAGATGGTATCGCTGTCCCTCCCTTCTACATAAGTTTTATCCCTCAGTATCCCCCATGTGTTGGAGATGTGGAAAAGAAAGTGGCACCCTTCTTCACATATGGTGGGACTGTCCCCTGATAGCTACCTTTTGGACCCAAATAATTAAAATTTCCTCCAAGATCCTGGGGTTTCAGGTGCCCACTGGGATTGACTTCTGGTTGCTCTCCCACACTACAATTCCACTGGCGAAATACAAAAACTCTCTCCTCAAACACCTCAACAACGCAGCGAGAGCTGTAGTACCAGTCCACTGGAAGTCCCGGGCCCCCCCTCACATATGGGAATGGTTCCAGCGGATAGAATTTTATAGATCTATGGAAGATACTTTTCATTCGGTTCTTGACTCACATGCCGACTATGTCGCCACGTGGTTCTCTTGGATAGAGTTCAAATCTACCTCTACCTACAAAGACCAGATCCCACTAGACTCAATATGATGTCGCGTATATGTGTAACATGCTTAGCTATAAGGAATCCAAACTAATACCTAATTTAAAAAAAAAAAACAATGATTAGCACGCCCATTCCCCCCCTCCCTTGATTCTATTCCCATTTCCCCCCTTCTAACCTCTGTCTTGTCTTTTGTGTAGATATAGGATGGTTTATATTTTACAGGT
Organism: Pseudophryne corroboree; assembly: GCF_028390025.1. Taxonomy (NCBI): domain Eukaryota; kingdom Metazoa; phylum Chordata; class Amphibia; order Anura; family Myobatrachidae; genus Pseudophryne; species Pseudophryne corroboree. The sequence continues at coordinate 680,783,369 of NC_086448.1, forward strand.
ATTTTAACCCATGTATTTCTATATTGTACGACTTGTTGTACTTTCAATGATGTCCTCACTTTTTCTGTAAAAACCAAAATAAAGAATATATAAAAAAAAAAAAAATAAACATTGTACAGTATTTATGTTTATGTCAATTTGTCCAATTAGATTTAAGCCCCTGAAAACAGGGGACTCTGCACAAAAATAGTTGAAGTTCCTAAACATTTCATACTTTGGGGGATATTAACCCCCTTTAGATATTCAGTTGTCACCGATGCCCAGCACTATCAGCCCCTTTTTTCGTGAAAACAAACAAGGGACTATAGCAGGGATTAATTGGATTGCCTAAAGCTAAACATAGGGCAAAATCACGTCAAATTCATCATTTTTTTCTCCCAAAACATTATCAGGGTCAATTGAATATCCCCCAAGGTCTAATGTTCAACCCCTTGAATTAAAGCTGAAAATCTGAACTTTAATTACATCTCCATTGATTAAATGTAAATCAATTGTGGTAGCTTACAGAGCCAAAATTAATTAGGTAAATTATATGTGTCCAACTATATAGAAACCTAACGCTACATAAAATGTGTTGCACAAAATATTAGAAACTTCCTAACATTTATTTCTTACAATTTATTGGTCCTGCTGTATGAGGTATCTGCCACAAAATCCCCTGCCTCTAAACTCCTTAACCTCACACCTTCACTTGGTCTCTCCCAGTGGACCTTCTCACCATCCCATCTGAATGGGAGCTCACTGGATCTGGTCTTCACTCACCATTGTGATATTTCTGATTTCGCCAACTCCCCACTTCCCCTCTCTGACCACCACCTGCTCTCCTTTAACTTATCTCTCTCTCTGCTTCTCCATCTTTACCTCCTAAGGCTACCATCACTAAGCATATCATTGAGGCTATTGTCACCACATAACAAGCATAACATTGAGGCTATTGACACCACATCCCTATCCTCCCTGTTTCACTCACTTCTCTCTCCAATTCTCTCTCTCTCATGCCATGAACAAGCCTTTTTCCTATACAATGCATACCTTACTTCTGCTCTTGACTCTGTCGCTCCATGAACCACTATTTACCCTTGCAAAGTAACACCTCAACCCTGGCACACCAAATACACCAGATACAGTATCTGCAAAAATGCTTGCGTACTGCTGAGCCACACTGGGGGAAATCACAGTCTAAGGTAGACTTCCTCCATTTTAAACTTATGTTCTCATCCTTCAGTGCTGCTCTTTCCCTCGCTTAACAGTCATACTTCAAAAACCTAATCTCCTCCCAGTCTTCCAACCCCCAGCGCCTCTTTGCTACTCTCAACTCACTCCTCTGCCAACCTCCACCCGTCTCCCCTCCTCACTCTCTGCTCTTGACTTTGCCACTTACTTCACATCCAAAATTGACTCCATACACCAGAGCATCACATCACACAAGACCATCCGCAACCAGCCACCTCCTATTCCTTACCACCCTCCCCATCTCTCTCACCAACTATGACATCTTTCTCCCATGTATCTGGTGAGGAAGTCATGGCCCTCATCCGTTCCTCCCCCACCACCTCCCCACTAGACCCTATCCCCTCCCACCTCCTCCGCTACCTCTCTCCTTCTGCCTGTTTCCAACTTGCCCATCCTCTCAATCTTTCCCTATCATCAGGCACTGTCCCCTCTGCCTTCAAGCATGCACTCATCTCTCCTATTCTTAAAAAAACTTACCCTTGATCCAAACACTCTCTCCAACTACCGACCCATCTCTCTCTTCCCTTTTGCCTCCAAATTCCTTGAGCTTATTGTCTACAACCGCCTTACTTACTTACTTTCTTTCCTCCCACTCACTGCTTGACCCATTCCAGTCTGGCTTCCATCCTCTTCACTCAGCTGAAACTGCCCTCACAAAAGTCTGCAATGACCTTCTATCTGCAAAATCTAAGGACCACTATGCTCTCCTTATTCTTCTTGACCTCTCTGCTGCTTTTGACACTGTGGACCACCTTTCCATCTGCAAATCCTTTACTCCATTGACCTGCCATCTCTTGGCTGTCTTCCTACCTCTCTGACCGTTTCTTCTCTGTCTCCTCTTATGACTCCACCTCCCCCCACTTCCACTAACTGTAGGTGTCACCTAAGGTTCTGTTCTTGGTCCTCTCCTTTTCTCTCTCTATACATCCTCTTTAGGTGAACTATTTAGTTCTCTTGACTTCCAATATCATCTCTATGCTCCCCGGACCTCTGCCCTGCTTTCCTCACTCATATGTCCAACTGTCTCTCTGCTATCTCTTCTTGGATGTCTCAGCACTTTCTTAAACTTTACATATCTAAGACTGAGCTGATTATCTTTCCACCCTCCCACACAACCTTACCTCCCACAATTTCATTATCTATTGATTTCTCAACTATCTCCTCTGGACCCCAAGTGTGTTGTCTTGGTGTAGTCCTTGACTCCTCCCTCTCCTTCAAATCACACATTCAGCACCTCTTACAAACCTGCAGTTTTAATCTAAAAAAATATTTCCAGGGTCAGACCCTTTCTGACTCAGGATGCTAATAAGACTCTTATCCACTCACTGGTCATCTCCAGACTAGACTATTGTAATTTCCTCCTGACTGTCATCCCTGACAAATGCCTCTCTCCACTCCAATTATCCTAAATGCTGCAGCCTTTCTCACCAAACACACTACATTCACCTCCCCTCTCCTACAAGCCCTTCACTGGTTTCCCTTACCTTTCAGAATTCAATTCAAGCTTCTCACACTCGCCTACAAAGCCCTCACCCACTACTCTCCCATTCACATCTCTGATGTAATCACCCCTTACACTTCCACCCATCCTCTTCACTCTTCTAATGCACTCTCCTGCCTACTGATTACTTCCTCCCACTCCTACCTCCAAGATTTTTCATGTGCTGCTCCCTTTCTGTCAAATTCTCTACCTCTCCTCCTCAGACTCTAAACCTCTCTACAAAATTTCAAATGGGGTCTCAAGACTCACTTCTTCACCAAACCCATCCAAATCTCATCCTAACTCTCTGTTCTATGATCTCTGTCTACCCCATCTGTGTCACCCCTGTCTGTCTGCCCCTCCCCATTAGAATGTCAGCTCTCACAAGTAGGGCCCTCTTCCCTCATGTGGTTATCCTTTTCATACTTTAATAATCTTTAATTGCACCAAATACCATGGTTTTCCACCACCCTGATACGTATTTCAGTGTCATCTGCTGATATAGCTATATTTATTTACCCTGTACTTGTCCTATATTGTCTGCAACTGTAAGTCACTGTTTTCCTGTTTTGATTATTTGTTTATGTACTTTGTAATTGGGCGCTGTGGAACCCTTGTGGCGCTATACAAATAAATGATAATAATAATAATAATAATCTGCCTCATGGTGCTTAATGCTGCAACTACTGTACATTCATCAGCATTTATATAATGAATGCAATGTTTGCAGTGCCCTCAGGCACATGGGTCCTGGGAGGCCCACACCACACACACTGTACCCATGTTTTTTTACTTACCTTTCCAAAGTCCTGTGCCAAAGTACCAGTCGTGGAAAAAAATTGCAGCCAAAATGGCCACGTGCATGCGCAATAAGGTTTTAGTTTCCAGAACATGGCGGTCACCATGTTTCCAGAGACCTGCGCATGTGCAGTAGACTCTGGCTTAATGTCAGAGTCTACTGTGCCATAAAGAGGAGGAGGCCCATCCGGAGTTTGCACATGGGCCCCCTTCTCTGTTAAAATACCCCTGTGTACAGTATATAATTCAGGCACAACATAGCACATACTGTACCTGGACAATGTTAACTAAAACATTAGCATTCACATCATGAAAGCAATTTTGAGTAAACTCAGTAAACTCAAATCAATGCACACCATCTATTTGCCTTAAAAATGGAAATACACTTTATTGCTGCTGAGACAGTAGATTGCTAACATCACTGCAATCATGTAAATAGGTCACAGCATCAGCTGATCATAGTGCAAGAGTTCATAAGCATAGAATGGTTGCATACTAATATTCAGTGTGCGTGTGGGAAGCATTACTAATTCTTAAAATTGCAATTTTGCAAATGAAGCAATGTTTATTGTATCATTTAGATAATTTGTATTACTAATTAATGGCAGTTATATAGCCCAATTTTTCAATATAAATCAACATCATTAGTGGAACACTGTTAAGCATGTTACTATTGCAGAAAGCAAATTATTTATCTTTAAACATAGTAAAATTTCTAAAAACCATTACATGAATAATGGGTAATTTGGGGTAAATTGATTTATTTTCTTAAAGGATAAACAAAATACATAATAAAGAGCTGGCTCTTTTTTCTCTTTCTTCACTATAATATATGTTCTGGTAGATTTTGTATCATGCTGTAAGACACTCATTTCCTGATTCTATTATAAAGTAAGTGGCCACCTGAACCTGGCAATGAACTTGTTCTATTGTGTTTTTCTATTTTTAATCTCATAAGAGTAAACACATTTCTCATTGGATGCGTTGCAGATTCTGCATGGTGAGATTTATGAAGGTGCCATTGGGTTATTACAGTGCCATTCATTTAGAAATAACTGTCCAAACTGAAAGAAAACTATGAATGATAACACCAGTTTTATCTTTCCACAGATTCATATTATACAATATATCCTCTTTATTTATATATCCTGTGGTTTGCTGCTATTCTGTTGGTCTAATTTAAAAAATTATTTATACTCTCATATTCAATGTATCTTACATATTAATGTGGATCTGAAGTGGAGCATTCCAGCTACAAACATGATTTATGATAAGGAATTTTAGTATTAGAGTAATACGGATGCAGGCACGCAATGATTATGAGATTGCTAAGAGTCTATCCATGTAGTGGCTGTCCTGTTTTGGTAGATTGTATACAACATATAGTATATATTTAAAATGTGACCAGGCAACAGGTGACAGGGCAGATAATTAGGAAATTATGTGATGGAGGTGATTGTATTGTACAGTCTGTTATTTCTAGAGATTTGCGGGTTCGGATTTACTCTGTTCTTAATGCAAATTAGTGCAAATTCGGATTTATCCCAATTTTTTTATTGGCTATCCAAACACGTGACAGCCAGATAGCCAATAAGATGCTGTTTTGATATACAGTACCAGTAGAATCTGGGATAATCCAATCCTCCACACCTTTTTATTATCAATATTGAAAATATGCTAACAAAACTGATTGAATAAGTGATGATATTATTATTCTCCATATATTAAAATATAATTTACAAGAGAACATCTTAAATGCTACTCTAGTTTTAATATATGGCACTAAACACTAACAATCCAGTTGAAGTTGAGAAAACAATTACAATTAGTACTGTAACTATGTTATATAGATGTTATATAGAACTACAGTATGTATAAAAGAATAGTACAGCAATGATGTAATTCAGGGTTTCCCAAACTCAGTCTTCAAGGCATTCTGACAGTCCATTAGATATTATACACTGACACACTAATTAAGTCACCTGTGCTTAAGCATGGATATCCCGTGAGGGTGACTGGAGGACCGAGTTTGGGAAACACTGATGTACTGTACAGTAACTGAAGATTTAGTATGGCTTGCAGGAGAAGCATTCATTTTATTTTTATATACACACCTTGCTGGCATCCCGGAGATTCCGTAATCCATATCTTCCAGTCAAAATTCAGCTCTTCGAGCTCATTAAAAAATATTATTTTGTGTAAAGTTAAATATAATTTTTAATTTGGGTGTAGTGTGTCAAGCATTATTGTCACTGCTTATAGTCATCCCTTCAGAATGAGCAAAATAATGCTACACAGCTATCTTGATGTGCTACATGTGCCTAACACTTGCTTACACTGTAGTTGTACTGTATAACTTCACAAAAAGGGAAAAACTGTATTGTACCACAAATCCACATCTTGCCTGGATCATAAGTTACATTTATGGAGGAATTTACTAAAGGATGGATTTTCCTCTGCAAGCTGCAGAATTTACTATCCAGCAATTTCAGGTCACTAATTCAAAATGCTTGAGATTGTATGGCAATTGTAAATCTGATTGGTTGGAATGGGATTCATTTAAGCGGCTGTGATATGTTGAATGTTGATTGGCTGCAATGCTCTTTATAACATTCAGATTTTCCAGATATTACATTTCCTTGACAAAGCAGTGGCAAAATGAATGTTGGGTAAGGGAAGGGAATATTGCAAATAATAAATAAAAAATAATATTCTATCATAATAATTGAAATAAGAACAGTATCTTAGAAAGATATTTGAATTCTTAAGATAGAGGTTGTGCAGTATGAGATATATGGTTTTACCCAAGCTTGTGGTACAGCATTAGAAATAATGTGATGATGGGATCTTTGGGATTAGTGGAGAGCTCTTTTGCATGCTGAGGGCATGTGTGCTCCAGCAAAAGTAGGTGTGTCCTCACAACAAGGGGTGTGGCCTCAAAGGTAATTCTGTATTCATGAGCCATGCTCACATTTTTATTATGCTCGGGGCATGGGGTACATACAGTATTCCCCCTGCGTCTCTCCAGTTCCATCCCCTCCTGCTTCTCACCAGTGCCATTTCCCCAGATCTCACCAATGTTATTCCACCTATATATTCTCCTTGCGTATCTCCAGTTTTCCCCCTATGTATTCTCCCTACATCTCTTCAGTTTTACCCATCCTGCTTCTCACCAGTACCATTCCACCACATCTAACCAACTTTTTATCTCTTGCATCACTCCAGTAGGATCTCTCCTGTTTCTCACTAGCGCCATTCCCACACATCTCACCAACCTTATTCCCCCTGAGTATTCCCTCTCTTCAGCGCCATCCCTACTGATTCCTATCAGTGACCCCCCACAAAATGCCCCCCCCCCTATCATTTAGGATAATGTTTTATTATATTTATACTACAGCAACAACACTCATACTGACTCATTAGAGAATACAGTGGCCAGGTACCATAACGAAGCACTGGCACACCTGGATCCCAAATACCCAACATTCCCCTTCTCTCACCTCTGGCTTCTTCTTTGCCTTGGCACTGCACTATCCCTATGGCTATCACTTCACTCTTGTCAGAGGAGTCACAGAGTACTCACAGTGTGCCGTTCATTAGATGGTGCAGAGGTGGAACTACCATTGCACCAGGACCCCTGGTGATTACAGGACCCACCGGTCCCTATGTTGCTGATTGAAACATGATTATTGATGATCTGCACCACCAGCTGACTGGAGATGGCAGCAGTTGCAGAATTTCTACCCATCACCATCTGTCCAGACAGATGACTATATCTTATCTCCAAGAGACCTGTCACTATTACCCTGCAGTACTGTTATTCTAGCTCCCTGCACCTCTATCCTCATCAGCTGTTAAGCTGTCACAACCCTGTACCATCACTAATTCAATAAAGCCACTGGACCTTTCATTGGCTCAAGTACAAATTCAGCTGGTGTATAAAATACTCTGCTAAACCACCAAGTGCACACACATATTTCAACAAGTTATAGGCTCAGGGTGCATAGTTGTACAAGGCACCCAGACATAAGTGGGAAGAATGGGTACCTGAAAAGTTCAGTTATAAAAGTCATCCAAATACACAGGTGGGAAAACAGGCTCCCAAAGCAAACAGAGTATTTACACAAATGTACCAGGCATATTTTAGAGCTTGTTACAGATGTCTGAGCAGTGCTGAGGTACCATGTTGGCCACATGTAAAGACATAGACAGCTACAGCACTATTTGTGAGTTGTGGGCCCAAGTGTAAAAATATAATTTGGTCCCCCCCATCCTCCACCCAGACCCAAGTTCACAATATGCCACATCTGTGGGTGACACAAGAAGGCAGAGGGTGACAGCTTAAAGCAGATGGAGCAAGATGTTGACAACAAAATGCAAGGTGAGGCAGTGGTTGATAGGGGTACAAGCACAATGTCCTGCACAGTGCAGAGAACAGGGGGCATTTACCTTGCTGGTGGCAGGAACACAGCAGCCTCTGCTTTGTCTGTGACAGGGGCTCTCTGCGCATTCCTCCATTTGAAAGTCAGGTAGGCTCTGACAGTGCATCAGTTTGTGTGCTGCCTTTAATTCACAGACAGCAGTGAATCAGAAAAAATATGCAGCTGTCTGTTAATTAGAGGCAGTAAGTGGCTGTGATCATCAGTGCTGATAGGTGGCAGGATTCCTTTATCACTGCGGCACACAGAAGGTCAGCCCTGTCTACCTAAGGTAAGTTGTAAGTCCCTCAGGTAGTGGGGTTCACCCTGCTCTCTGCATTGGGCCATTCATTAGACATTGCTCGAAATGGTATGTGGGGGGTTCAGGCTATAACTCATTGATAATCTGGGCAACAGTGGGCTACTTAGTACTCAGGGGCATCGGTGTAATGCGCCTGCTGCACCAATGGTAGTTCCGCCTCTGTCCAGCTCCACAGAGAAAAGAGAGCATAGTGTGTTTTAACTAAATAGGGGTCCAGCTTTCAGCTGTGTGGCTCTAAAGCTATGTAACTCACTGCCCAACACAGTTTGAGAGGATTCCACTCTAGAATCCTTCAAAAATAGACTTGACTTACCTGTTTTCTCTTGCATTTTTGTAATGAGCCTTTAGTTCGTAAAAAATACAATCCAAATTAAGTTCTCTATCCTGTTAAGTTTATTTTGTATTTTTAGCTGTAAATATTAAGCAATTTGAGTCAAATCGGGAGACAAGTGCTACTTTATATAAATAACATTGTTATTATTACTATAGTATAAAGAGGTTCATTAAATTAAAAGCTGTATAAAACTATACTGCATAGGCATTTGCTGTGGAAATGCATCTGAAGTGGGAAAGACTGTGGAAAGTATCAGTAGATCCTGGTGGCTGTCCAAGTCCAGATGATATAGAGAGAGCCATGGGTATCATAGAATTGATTGTAGAGCAATATGTATATTCCATAATTCATGTGAAAATGTCAGCTAAAGATACGGGGCCAAATGTAATAGAGTTAGAGTTTCAGAAAGTGAGATAACTAGTAAGGTTTTCAGTTTTTTTTAAAGTGGCAATCATTTAGACTGCAAAACCAGGTTGATCTTGCTGTGTAAATGATTGCCACATTAAAAAAAACTGCAAAACCTTACCAAATATCTCACTTTTTGAAACGCTCACTCTATTACATTTGGCCCATGATGTCTGTCTCTCAGCAGTTAAAGTCTATTGGTGTACAATTAGATGACAAAGAAAAAGCAACAGCCATGCTTCAAATTCTAACACCAAGTTTAACTTCATAGTTATGGCATTAGTCACAAACACCGCAAAGTTCATAACAGGCACAGTAAGAGCAAAGCTACACAGATTTAGGAACGTGTACCCTGTGAATCAAAAGCAATACAAGCAAAGAGTGAGAAATTCAGAAAATGGTTTTTATTATTGTCACAAGATAGGTCACAAAGCAATCAACTGCAAGTAGATAAAAGTGAATCCTGTGCAGAGTCAGAAATGTAATTATAAATTTGAGTTGCCCCTGAGTGTGACGGATAGCCACAGAAAGAATTGTTGGTGTATTTATTTATGCGCAAGACATTTAATCAGCAATGAAGAGTGGATCACCATGCTGAGTATGATACTATCACAATTAAGGGAATTGGAACTCAAACATTAGAATATTTTGTGTAACAGAAATGGGAACACATCTTTATCACCATCAATTATAGAGAGGCCACAAGATTCATTTCAATAAAGGAAAATGCATTGTAAGATACAGAAGTGGACCAATTGTGCTACAGGCACAAGTTGTCAGCAACTGTATGTCCTTGAAACACAGCACTGCAACGCAATTATGACAAGCGACTCACAGTCATTGGTACTTTGGAATAGAAGATTTGGTCTCCTTGAATATGACAGTGTTAAGGAACTACAAAATGGGATAATCAGTGACTAACGCAGAGAAATCCATGTTGCATATTCTGGAAAGACAGTCATCAACCATTTCCAACGTCAAAAAGTAGATCTGCTGCACCACTTGATATAGTGAGTTCAGATTTGTATGGTCCAATGAAGACACAGTAAAGTCTTTTAGTGGATACAGATACTTTGTTACATTTTATAGATGATTTCATAAAAATGACAAATGTGTACTTCATAAAAAAGAAATTTGAGTGTAAAAGAAAATTGCAGACTACAAGAGAAAATGGTGGAAAATATCAGCACAATGAGGTGGAACAATTCTTGAGAAAATATGGAATAGCCCCACCCCCTTAACCTGATATCACATTGTCAATGGTCAGGGGGGTGGCTGGCACAGGGCTTAGTGCAGCCTTGTTATGGCGCTGCACAGATATTTCCCTCAGTAAATACTGCCAGCATCACAAATGTGTTAAACACACATTAGTTCCCCTAGTTCGCATTATGCCACACAGAAACCCAATCTGCCACCAACTGCAGTAAAAGGGCTGTAGGACCCCAAATCTCTTTAGTTATCATTGTGCATTCTACAGTATATGACAAAAATAGCCCTCAGGTAATTAGTCTTGCAATACCTCAAGCAATTACAATAAGTTATAGATAGAGTAGCATAAGGGATCAAAGCTCCTTCAAATACAAAGGATCTAAAGCATATATGAAATACACAAGTGGCTCCCAAACTCGGTCCTCAAGGACCCTCAACAGTTCACATTTTCCAGGTATCCTCACAGAATCACAAGTGAAATAATTAGCTTCACCGACAGATTGGATCTTCTAAAATGTGCCAGTGAGTAATGAATACACATGTGTACCTGCTAGGTGACCTGAAAAACATGAACAGTTGAGGACCAAGTCTGGGAACCACTGAAATAGACTAATAAAATAAATATTTTATGTAATGAATGGATACAATGTCTAGTTGAAAAATTGTAAATATTTTAAATTATATAATATGATTTGTACAGCATGTTTGGTGTAGCATTTAGTGTTACAGTGTCACAACACTGAGTGCTTGAGATCATTTCTCACTGAGACCCTGTATGTGTGAGTTTGCATGTTCTCACCATGATTGCTTGTGTTTCTTCTGGGATTTCCTTCCACAAGCCAAAAAAACATGCTGGTAGGTTGATTGGATGCTAACAATAAAGCAAACCCTAATGTGTATTATAGATGAGCGGGTCCAGTTTTCTGAGAACCGGACCTACCACACTATACAATCCGAGTACGTGCATGTCCGCCACTGCTGGCCGCCAATGTAGTGATGAGGGAAGTGCATCCCAGCATTCACAGTGGTGGCCAGCCTATGTGGAAAGAGATGGACAGCTGCATCAGCGCCTCCACCAATGACATAGTGCTGCAGTGGCTCCCGAGTCCCCCTCCCTCCTCCTCCTTCCCCCCGTGGCTGCATCCCTGTTGTTCCTCTCGTCTGGCCCACTGCACACAGTGGCAGGTGACATGTAATGAGTCAGTTTGACTCATATAGACATATGTATTTGGAAAATCTAGTTTTCTCCAGCAGTTGCCAGAGAAAAGGAAGTAGGAGATGTTGCCATGTCACGTTCTGCTGGATTATGATTCCGTCTCTTCTGAGTCTGATTGACTTTGGCTACAAATGTGGTCTCTCCCCACTTTATTGGAAAACACTTTGTCAAACTTGGAATTTCCATTTCCACCTTTGTGGCTATATGTTTTCACAAATCTGGTTGTGCTGTTGAAGCTTGTTTCATATTTTGCTCTAGGCTTTAGTTTAAAATTTAAACATAGGATCAAGTACAGCAGCACCCTTGGAATTATACGGCAGCGCCTTTGGACTTATACAGCAGATAGGCAGCACCCCTGGACTTATACAGCAGATAGGCAACACCCATGGATTTATACAGCATAGGCTGCACCCCTGAAGAATTGCACAGCAGACAGGCAGCAGCACCCCTGGACTTAAATGGCAGTGGGGCAGCACCCCTGGACTAATAGGGCAGAGGGACAGCACCCTATATAGGGCAGCTCAATATAGGGCAGCTCCCCTGGAATGATGAGGCAGCCAAAGAAAAGACATTCTAGATGGAATTGTCCTTGGGCCCTACCATCCACCCTCATGTTGTATAAGCAGGACATGCACACTTTAACAAACCAATCATTTCAGCGACAGGGTCTGCCACACGACTGTGGCTGAAATAATTGGTTTGTTTGGGCCCACACAAAAAAGAAGCAATTAATATCTCCTTGCACAAACTGGTTCTACAGAGGCAAGATGTCGTCCTCATCCTCATCTTCCGATGCCTCGCCCCCTTTAGTGTTTACACGCTCATCCTCACAGAGTAATAATTCTATACCGAAGAGGTGGGGTTTTTTGTATTTTGCCCAGGCATGACAATGGGCTTTTTCATCCCATGGCCATCAGCTGTCTCCACTGGTATCTTATTCAAACAAACCACATCACCATCAGAATCCTCATTGTCAACTTCCTCCTCAGCGCCAGCTACACTAATATCCTCCTCATTCTGGTGTACTTCTACTGTGAAATCCTCAATCTCAATATCAGCAACCGAACTGGCAGTGCTCCTCCCAGCACTTGCAGGGAGCATGCAAATGGTGGTTGGAGCCTCATCTTCCCATACAGTGTAGTGAAGTTTAGGCCTAGACATCACAACCGCAGACACACTTGGACTCTCCTTGGGGAACGCACTGTTGATTTTTCGTGAGCTAACAACTTTGGTTTTTTTGAGAGGGAGGAGGGCTTCCATCCTTATGAGAAGCTGAACCACCAGTCATGAACATAGGCCAAGGCCTTAGTCTTTCCTTGCCACTTTGTGTCATGAATGGCATATTACCAATTTTAAGTTTCTCATCAGATAATTTCTTTTTTTGGTATTAATTTTTACTTTTTGGATTTTACATACCCTCTATGACATTAGTCATGGGCCTTGATGGAGTTGCATTATCAATGACATGACTGGTGGCAGCAGCGTCAGCACTCATACTAGGAACTGGAAGTGGTTCCTGATATTTCACAATTTTTTCCTCCAAATTTTTGTTCTCCATTTCACAGGACAGCACTCCTTTATTATTACAGAACACAGAACAGTGCCCCTTTATTTTTACAGCAAACAGAACAATGCCCCTTTGTACAGCCCCCCTATATTTTGATAGCATACAGGACAGGACCAAAGTGATTCTTTATTTTACAGCACCCGACAGGGTTACATTGTTCCTTTATTTTTACAGCACCCCTATATTTTGACAGCATACAGAACAGGGTCACAGCGGTCCTTTAATTTTACAGCAACCCTATATGTTTACAGCATACAGGGCAGGGCCACCGTTTTCCTTTAATTTTAAAGAACCCCTATATATTGACAGCATACAGGACAGCATTCCTTTATTTTTACATCACCACTATACTTTATTTATTTTTACATCATCACTATATTTTGACAGCATACAAGACATGGCCACAGCTTTCCTTTATTTTACAGCACCCGACAGGGCCACAGCATTCCTTTATTTTTACAGCACCCCTATATTTTGACAGCACACAGGACAGGGCCACAGAATTCCTTTATTTTTGCAGCACTTGACAGGGCCACAGCGTTCCTTTATTTTTACAGCACCCCTATATTTTTACAGCATACAGGATAGGACCATAGCATTCCTTTAATTTTACAGCACCCTTATATTTTTACAGTATACAGTACAGGGCCACAGCATTCCTTTATTTTACAGCACCCAACAGGGCTACAGCATTCCTTTATTTTTACAGCACCCCTATATTTTGTCAGCATACAGGACAGGGCTACAGCGTTCCTTTATTATTTCAGCACTTGACAGGGCTACAGCGTTCCTTTAATTTTACAGCACCCCTATATTTTTACAGCATACAGGACAGGGCCACAGCGTTCCTTTATTTTACAGCACCCAACAGGGCTACAGCGCTCCTTTAATTTACAGCATGACTATATTTTGACAGCATACAGGACAGGGCCAGATTGTTCCTTTATTTTTACAGCACCTGACAGGGCCAAAGCGTTCCTTTATTTTTTAGGTAAAACAACACTTTTGTACATTTGTGTGGGTGAGTCTGTGTATAGTAGGTGTCAACACTGCAACACTCTTCTTACGGGTTGGGTTTGTGTGACTCCGCCAGTCACCATGCTGATGCTGGGATCCTGGCTGTGAGATGGCCGGCAGGGGAAGGGGGTGACGCAATAAAGCCCCTTGTGGGCTTGCTGAGTTTGCCACGCAGTGTGCTCGGTGGCTCTCTGTGCTGTCCAGAGATTCTATCCCCACTCTATGGGTGTCTTGGACACTCACGAGTGAGAAAAGTCCCTGTTGGTCAGCATGTCGACCAACAGGCTATTGAGTTTGCGGGACCCCGGCGTCGGTATTGTGACCACAGGTCTCCCGACCACCGGTCGCATAACCACATCCCCTTCTTACCATTTCTCTGTATAATTTATAGAAGTGCCTGAATCTATACAGGCCAAAGGGTAATGAACAGGTCTTCCATCTACCAAAAATCGATTAAGGAAAGCTCATCCCCAACACACTGACCTTTTGTACTAAACAAACACAAACCACACAAAGTTTGTCCCAAAACCACCAAGGTGTATTTGTTTATGTTAAATATAACAAGGACAGTGGCAACCCTTTGACCTTCTAAGAGACAACAAATATAAGTTGCAAAAATCGTTGAAATACAATATAGCCTATTAACACAAAAGTACTTGAAATTGCATAAAGACAAAAATGCAAATAGATGTAGGATAATATCAGCAATAAAAATTACATAATCCACTAGACATGGCAAATCATAAAAAAATCAGTAAAAACAGTATATATACAGTACCTGTATAGTAATACCGAAAACTTCTCCGGAATGAAAAATAACAATAAAGGGTACAACAATGAACTTTTGATATAAATCTTCACAAAGCAACATCGATGACAGGCACATAATTCAGGTAACAATGAAAAATGCACAATATAGAAGGTAAAATAGAAGAGTCTATCGACAAAAGTTCAGTACTGAAGAAACAGCTTCGATAATCAAAGAAAACAGCAATAATTTACAAGGCAAACCCAACCTGGATTTGCCTTGTAAATGATTGGCACTTTAAAAATATTGCCATTCTTGCAAGTCCCACACCTCCGGCTTAGGCACCCTATTACATTTATACCTTTGACTCTAGAACCCCCAATGTAACGTATTTAGGACAAGATTACTAGAGGTATGACAATTACTCTATCAATAGCTCGCTGAACTAATTAGCCCAAACCTCTCTAAGTTGTAATAAAACCTATACACAGCAATAAACACAGCCACACACATTCTTGGAGTCTTAGACATGCAGCATGAAACACAGTTTAATAATGTTGTGAGCTCGATTTGTCAGTGGGTACCATAGGCATCGGCACACACTGCTAAATATTGAATGTATATTTTTGTAAAACAACATTTCTCAGAAATTAGTATGTCATTTTTGCACTCTAAATGCACTTTATCTGGGTGGCAGTAATTTTTATTATTATGCATTATTTATATGGCGCCACATGGGATCCGTAGCGCCCATTACACAGTACATAATCAAATGAGCAAACAAGAAAACAGCACTTACAGTTAAAGACAATATAGGACAGGTATAGAAAACCAGGGTTTAGGTGCCATCAAAGGGAGTATGGAGTATAAGATAGTGTAAGTAACAAAAGGAAAGGCACATGAGTGGAGTAGGCCCTGCTCTTGTGAGCTTACAATTTAAAAATGTACCATAATAGTAATCACTTATGTCTCCAAAAGAATACTTTACTGTCAATAGTCATTCCAGCAATATTGTCCACAGCTCCCAGTGGTAACTCTCAGTGGAGATATACAAATATGGTAGTCACTTATCTATAAAGAGCTCAAGATAGGTAATAGTCACTAATTTACTTGCTTACAGAAAAGGTCTATGATATTCACCCAAAACAGTCATAGAATCTCCTTCTTGGTTTAAAACTAGCTTGAAAATGGCTTTCTCTGTAGGTACTGCCCTGGCTCTCACAAGGCATCTGCATTAGTTCTACACTGCTCTTTGAACCTCCAGTGTATGTCCTGTACCTTGCAGCAGCCTGCTTTCCAGTTGCGACAGGGATAAACTATCATGTTGCTGATCTCAGCAGTAGTGCTGTGGTAGCCACACGGCCAGGCAGGTCTGACTGCATCTGCTCAGTCAGCCTCCTGTCTCCACTTCCTCTCTGCTATCCCAGGAATGCCATTTGGCACTAAACCAGCCCCAATTATGTGCCCTGCACCTCTGTTTCCCACCAAGACTAACTCTACACACTATCTGCCCTTGAATGCATTACCCAGCTTTGGGTCACTCCCAAATGGAACTGATGACCATATAGTAGCTAAGCGGCTACCATCTTGCTGTAAATTGCCATTTTGTATGGGTCTTAGCTAAAGGTATGTTGGTCCAATTTTCTGTAATACTAAACCCAATCAAATTTCCTGTTTCTGGGTAGTTCCAAGCTCGGGCTTGGGGTTTCCTACCAGCAGGGGCGGATTGGGTTGGAAAACAAGCCCGTGAAATTTTTGTAAGCAGCCCAAATGGGGATGGGGTCTGTTGAGGTGGTGGGCTCTGGTGATAGACCGGGCATATATTTATGGGATTACATTTGATGGTCAGGTAGGAGATAAATCAAACGTCCAATTAGAGATGAAGATTTTGATATCATAAATGCTAAAAACATAATAACTGACAATCCTACTCCACTACAGGTGTACTCAGATGTCACACAGGTAAATACATTCAAAAAGGGTATAAAATAATAAATATTAGTATAATTTACATATTGCATAGAATTAAAAAGGCATGTGACCCAAGTTCAATCAATATGAGAACATGCACTCACACTTACTATTCTTTCACTCAGTGACACAGTTATTTATAGATGACCACACACACACACACACACACACACACACAAAAGAAAGTTTCTGATAATATGTTGAAGGTGCATGCATTGATGAGAGGCATGGTCTCTTGGAGAATGAGTGTGGCAACGCAACAGTATCTCTAATTCAAATTACGCCACACAGTAGTACCCCTTACTCACATTTCAATGCATAGTAGTGTCCCTTATTCACACTAAGTCACACAGTATTCCCCTTATACACTTTACACCACACATTAGAGCCCTTTTTTACATTAATCTGCACAGTATTGTCCCTTAATTACATTTAGTCACACACTACTGCTCCTTACACATTATACCACACAGTAGTAATGCCCCTTACACACGTAACACCACACACTAGAGCCAATTATTCTCATTACATTACACAGTTGTACCCTTTATACCAGAGGTTCCAAAATGCTGACCTCAAGGCACCCCAATGGTCCAGGTTTTAAATGTATCCATGCTTGGCCACAGGTGATTTAATTAGCACCTCAGTCAATATGATTTAACCATCTGTGCTGAGCCATGGATCTACCTAAAACCAGGACCGTTGGTGTGACTTTTTTGGACTGCATTTGAGAACCTATGCCTTATACACATTATGCCACACAGTACTGCTCTGAGTGTGTCAATGATGGGCTGTGGGCTGAAGCACTGTGAGGCACTTTGTTGTGTTTTCAGTGCAGTCTCCATTTAATTTTTTTTAAATAAAACTGTCAAAACATAATGTTCATTAGGTGTCAGTGTGCCACTATGCTGAGCTATGCAGTTTGTAACAGTTTGTAAAAAATAAAATGTGTTGTTCACGTTCATTATGTGCCAATGTGCTACTTCTAGAAGTGCTGTGAGCACAGTGTGTAAAAATAAATAAATATGGGTTTGGATCAGTCAACAGAAGAGTAGGAACAGCAGCCCAGTAGTAATCTAATTATCCCTGAAAGCTGGCACTCATCTGGGATTTTTTAACACCTATCCGAGGCAGGTGAAAAACCCCAATAACAGCCCATTTTCATGGCTGTGATTGCAAAAACACATAGATCCATTAACTTATTACAGATCATATGTGCTTTTGCAGGGGTTAATTTAATTGAGCAATAATTTTTTTTTTTTTGCCCAGATTGAATTCTCCCAAAAGGCTGAATAACTAATTGTGTGATCACAGAGAGTCTAGGGGTGTCTACATTAGCTATGTGTGAGTCTAATATTTCTGACAATGTACTCATTGAGAAACCTCTTTCCACCATTTCTGAACCCTGTGCAAAAGTGAAGATAAGCAGTACAAGTAAAGATGGTGACATAGAAATTGAGAAGCTACTGTGGAAGTGCTAGAGGATGATGGGGATATTTGTATATCTGATGCTAATGATGTTGATGGTGAGGATGTTATTTGTGTCAAAGCAAGTCAGCCACCAGTGGCAGCAGTTCTGCTCCATGATAAAATGAAGGTCATTGTAATGCCTGGGTATAAGATCAAAAAGCCACCTATTGTATGTAGAATTATTTTTGCACAAATCCTGACAATATTTGCAAAGCCATCTGTACCATTTGAGTAGCCAAAATAAGTAGAGGCAAGGATGTTATCCATCTAGGAACCTCCTACCTGTTACGTAATTTGTAGCGAGTTCATGCAAGTTATTTTACAAAATCTGAAAAAATGCTGTAAAATAATAACAAACAGCCCAGTATCAGCTACCAGCAGTTTGGACTAGCACATTTAATCTCCACCACCAACACCATCATCATAAACCTCCTTGTAGGTAGTCCTTCCAAAAAATTGATTTGTGGGGGCCCAAAAAACCTAGCACCTCAGCCACAAAAGTGACAGTCCCTGTTGTTGAAGTACTTGGTTTGTTAAACTGTGCATGTCCTTTTTAATATACAACATAAAGGTGGGTGGGAGGGCACAGACAATTCCATCTTGCACGACTTTTCTTTTCATTATGAGCTGTATTTTTGGGGTGCATTGGTAATGGACTTTTTTGATTAGACAAACATTTTTATTGGTTATTGATCTAATACATTACTAATTTGCAACACATTTTTAAACAGAAATAACTGCCATGTGTTTGTGCAGCTGCTTTAGCCAGCTTTTGGACAATATTAGTGAACAATATTGTGAACCGTGAGGTTGTCAAAATTGCCTGGAAATAAATGTTAATGAGGTTAACAATACTCTAGGAACAAAAATATACTCAAATTACATGATTTTAGCAGTTTTAGCAATATTTTTTAAAATCCATATCCAAAAACAAAACACATGAGGGTAGTTTTGCCAAAACTGGAACACAAAACATTACCATCGAGGGCAAAACCAAAACCCAAGGTTCTGTGCACATCTCTAGTCTTAGTGTATTTAGCTCCTGCAGCAACCTGAACACCAAGGACCAGGAGGACAAAAGGGCTATGTAGGATTATTGTACATTCCATTAAAAAACTGTAAGGACAGATTAAAGTGTGTAAATATTTTTATTTTAAGTTATTGTTTATTGTATTTTTGTATTAGCAGTGAAATCCCAGCATTACATAGGATGTGGTTTTGAGAAGTGCTATAAGTTGTCCATCTTCTATTTTACTAAGATATAATGGTATAAATGTAATTTAGCACAAAACTTTTTTAGAACTGCCACATGTAATAGAGTGTGAGAACATGTAAACTCGCATGTTTCTCGCATTCCAGCAACCTGATGTTTTCCCATGTAAAACATACAATTTGGCCAATGTAATAGGGTGCAAGTTCTAAACTCTCACAAAAATATTTTAGAAAAATCGCAAATAAAAACAAAAATAGACAAGCTTCAAGCTGGAGAGTTTGACAGAAGGCTACACAAATCAGCAAGATCTGTGCAGGCTTCTGTGTGTGAAAGTTCAGGACCAGCTCTTTGAGACAGTCCTGGTTCTAAAAATACATGATATGGGGTAGATCAACATTGTGATCCACCAGTGGAGTGAGGGGGGGATAATAATGCCACAGCCACGGGACACACATGACGAGGTTCTGTGGCCAAAGCATTAACCCCCTTACTAGTAAGCCCAGGCCTGGGATTCCTGGGTAAATTGGGACCCCCTCCGATAAAGGCACCCAAGGCCTGGGCTTGAAGGGGGGTGACACATTCTTTTTCTGATTTACAACTCTTTAAGAACTTTTACATCGCTGATCTTTGTATATGCTCCTGTCAAACTTGCACCTTGTAATGAAACTCGCATTGCAAGTTTATCCACAAAAAAACTTGCACGGACTCACATGTATAATAACCTTGAACGCTCTAATTCACAGGCTCTTACATTTGCGAGTTGCAAGACAAAATTGCACTTTCAAACTGTGTGAGCGGGTGCGAGTTTGACCCCGAAAAAACTTGCACTCTATTACATTTAGCCCAATGCGTTCACTTAATCATTTAAATGTCATTATTACGCAAAAGATTACGATCAGTAAAATAACCATCATAAAATCCAATGGAAAGCATATAGTTAACATGTATTTTCACTATTGCTAACGAGTTACTTTTAATATATTAGATTTTGAAAATAATAGGTAGTTAAATTTTCATTATGACATTTTGGTTTGTAACATATTACACATTATCTGTATGGCACTAATATATTCATCATATTAACTGCAATTGCAAAAATGACTAATGTTTAAATTTTAAAGACAATTTCTGTCATTATTACAATCATATAAAAAAAATGTGGGTAGAATTGTGGTTTAATGGTTTTGTAATTTGCTTTACCTTTTCAATGTAGTTTTCTGTTACATCAACTGAATCATTTCATTTTATAGTTGTAAAGAAAAGAACAAAAACATGCCCATTAGTTGAAGGATTGTAAATGCACATAGCTAATGGAAAGTATTTTGACATTTGTAGCTGATTCCATGGTACAGATACTTGAATCATTCCAGTGGTGCATTTATAGAACATGTTATATTTTATTTTCCCTGTAAAATACAAGTAATAGACTTTAAAATTACCTTAGCACTAAAGTATTAGGTTTCAGAAATGGAGAAATATTTTGCATTACTATGAACAATATATCAGTGAAATGAAGCAATGTACCATAGCAAATTCAAAAAAAAAAACACAAAGAAAATAAATAGTACAAGCTAACAAAATAACATATTAAAAGAACTTAAATAGAAACATGAGCAGACCTTGACACCGAAGGGCAAGTTAGAAAATATCATAAAAATAAATTTTCTAATGTTATTAAGTTCTATTTATTCTTATAGTGTAATTGGCACGTATTAATTATAGCTTTGTATATAAACTTTGAAATTCAGTAAGTGAATATTGGTAATTTGATCAAGTTTTTGTATACTTCATCTAATATAATCAATTGTTCTATTTTTACAAGTTGGATACATACAGTTACTTACTGTTATTAAATTCATGATTGTCTTCATGGTCTATCTGGACATTACATGCAGCATGATAGAGATCTGTACTCTTTTACAGCAGCTTTCAGTCATTGTGATCTATTTGTAATGCATTGAGAGCAACCTGCTATATGAATAAGCCCTCACTACAGCCCTTACTACAGTACAGTAAGTGATTAGCAAAACCTGTAAGTACCATAGTACTTGGACAAAAGAATATCACCTTTATTTGTATCATGATTTGAGATGTGCGCCGACCCCCGTGTTTTGGTTTAGGTGTTGGATCTGTATCTCCTTTGTGTTATGGATCTGTATTTGGTTTTGCGAAAACTGCCCTAGTGGGTTTTGGTTTTGGATCTGTATTTTTGTAAAAATATCATAAAAACAGCCAAAATCACAGAATGTGGGCCTGCTTTTGTTCCTACAGTAGTATTTACCTCAATAACATTCATTTCCAGTCATTTCCAGTGAATTTTGACCACCTCACAGTCGCAATATTATTTTCATCCAGTTTAGGCCAAAAGGTTGCACCAATTAGCTAGATGACTAAGCTAAGTGACAGCCATGGGCGGCACAAACATGTGGCACTTAAACTTCCAATATAGGAAACAAAATGGCACTGCAGTGGCAGACAGGGTGGTAGATTAGTAAACTGTGAAAATGTCATCTACACAATAAGACAGTGAACAATGCTCAAAACAGCACATAATGCAAAGAAAAGAGGTGCAAGATGTCCTTGGCCAACCTCCACCCATTCACCCTTAAATTGTATATATTGAACAAACATGCACCGTTTAACAAACCAATCACTTCAGCAACAGGAACTGCCACTTGTGGCTGAAATGATTGGTTTGTTTGGGTCCCCACAAAACAAGCTGCCAATGGGCAGTGAATATTGCTAGTAATGATCTCTACGCACACAAACAGGTTCTACATAGGCAAGATGACATCATAGTCATCATCATCTGATTCCTCATCCCCATCAGTGTGTACATCACCTTCTTCACACGTTAATAATTTGTCCCCCTAGAATCCACCATTACAGGTGCCTCTATATATTTGGGATGTAAATGTCAGTTAAGGTCTTTATTGTGGAATTTTTAATTAATTTTGATGAACATATCTTTTCTACAATTTGGGGAAGTAACCTCCTATGCTGATTGCTGATATTTCTTTGAATGGTAAATGTATCAGATGGAGTCATGGTAGACATGTCACTAATTGTAGGCAGTTCTTTTAGTCCACAGATAGCATCTCCTGCATGCCCCTGTCATTTAAAAAAAAACATGTACATGTTAGAATTCACCCAGATGTAATGCTCTCACAGTATTGGTGATTGTCTGAAATCACAAATCTCCTGGAGAATCCAAGCACGGTAAGCCATTTTGATTTCCCTGAGTTTTTCTAAGAGGTTGTTAGTAGTATGCCTTCTAGTTAAACCAGTGATACACAGAGTATCCTGCCTCTGAATGAGGTTGTATTTGTTAGACGCTGCTGTTGGTGCTGCTGTAGACAATCTTCAGTTTTCCTTGTTCCACTTGTCCACATATCTGTGATTAAGTGGACAAAGGATACAATGGCATTTTGGAGGACACTATATTTTTCTTAACGTCTTTGTACATACTAGGAATTGCTTTTCTAGTGAAGTGGAATGCAGATGGGATTTGGTAGCAGGGACACAGAACCTCAATTAACTGTCTAAAACCCATTGCATTAACGGCAGATAATGGACACACATCTAATATCAGCATAGCTGTTGAGGTGTCAATAATCCGCTGTGCAACTGGATGACTGCTGCCATACTTGCTTCCCCTTGCAAAGGATTGTTTAACAGTCAATTGTTTTGTCAAACTACTACAAGTAGTCTTCCTAGTCCCCTTTTGGGATGAAGATTCACTCACAGCAGCAGAAACAGCCATAATACTCAAGGATCCCTCATGGAAGCCTGGATAGGAGAGGAGTCAGTCATGCTTATGAAATTGGTTGCAGGACTACTTCTGATCATGATTGAGGGTACTGATGAACATGGTGTTGTTGGTGGAGACTGCAGGCATTTGGATCTAACAGAGAGAAGGGAGCACTAAGTTATGCTGGACTGGTTGTTATGTTTTTAGCTAAAGTTTCTAAATTTGTTAAAAACTTGTGAAGAATGCACTGCAAGTTACGTAACAGGGAGGAGGTTCCTAGATGGTTAAGGTCCCAACCTCTACTTACTATGGCACTACAAAGGGTACAGATAGCTTGACACTTGTCTGGCTTTGGGTAGAAAAAATTCCACACAGATGCGGTGGATTTTTTTGTCTTTTGGCCTGGCATGAGAATGGGCTTTTTCATATCATGTGAAACAACTGTTTCCACTGGTGCCTGATTTACACAGACAACATCCACGTCAACATCCTTATTAGCTCCAGCTACACAATTATACTCCTCATCCAGGTGCACTTCCACAGGTGCACTTACATGTCAGCATGTTGACTTGTGCTACTCATCCCCACATTTGAAGAGGGTGCACAAATGGTGGAAAGAGCCTCCTCTTTGAGTACCGTATTGGAAAGGTCAGGTGCATACAGGGCACCTGTGGACACACTTAGACTCTCCTCAGGGATTTGTGATGTTTCTGAGCACATAATTGGTTCCTGTACCTTAACGAGTTTTATTGTTTTTACATCTCTACAGAGAGAAGGTCTTACATCATCATAAGAGGCAGAACCACCAGTCATAAATAAAGGCCAAGGCCTTATCCTTGTCTTGCCTCTTTGTGTGGTGAATGGCATATTGCCAATTTTATCTTTCTCTGTAGCTAACTTTATTTTTGATGTTTTTTCTTTACCACTGTAAAATTATACTAATTATTTGATTTGACATGCTCTGACAAAAGCCTACTATGTCCTTGGGCATCAGCCATAGTAGATGACGTTAATGGACATGTATCGTTATGGCTGGTGGCAGCACCTGCAGCATTAGTATGTGTTTCCTGTTCTCCTCTCAGTTGTTCGTCTGCCATATCTATCTGCAAACACAAATGAAGTATCTTACAGCAAACACCACAATTTTTACAGGAAACATACGACCTACAGTGTCACAATATGTTTATGAGTCAGGAATAATAATCTAACACTGCAGTTTACTTTCACTTAGAGTGTCACACACACAATACATGTATGAGTCAGAAATAATCTAACAGTGCAGTTAACTTTCACCTACAGTGTCACACAGTATGTGTATGATGCACTGCGGCCTGACTGGAAGTGTCACCAAAAAATAATAGTATAGTACACTAGGTTACAGCTTTTATATATATATATATATATATATATATATATATGTATCACAAACAAATACTCCCCTCCTGCGCTATTCGGTGAATAAAAGAAAAATAACTTTGGGATAGTTACTTAGAAATGGCTGCCAGATTCCACTAAGTTCCCTGTTAGGAGGAACTGGATATGAGAAATAGAATAAAATTAGAGGAATTGGTGCACTGGAATTTATGTTGTCCCCAGAAGTTAGAGAAAACCCCTTTAAGGTTTCACAATTACGTATCAACAAGTTTAAAACATAATGGTCAACTGTTCCTTCATAAAAATGTATTTAAAACAATATGTTAGCAAGATTAATGTCCATAACATATCATCAATAGTATAATACGAATCTCCCTCATTGATCAGTTTTTTTCCGGCAAAGTATGGTTAGATCTCTACTGTTCTTCTTCTTTATCAAAGAACTCGGGAGTGACGTCAGATACAACAGAATGATAACCCAATGCATTTTGTCTTGCACCAAGACTTCATCAGGGGTGTATCTAAAATCGTAGGACAGCTAATCAATACATAGAGATTTGTACAGACATTGATATGTGATTACATTAGGAACAAACCACAAAAAGAAGAAAAATATGCTAGACATGCTATTACTACATATAAAACTTTTAAGATAATCATTAAAATCATTAAGAAGGAGAATATATGAAAAAGATAACACAATAACTGAATGAATGAAGGAGGAGAAAGAATGGAAAATTGGAGGGAATCACACTAATTTATGAAACATACCTCTGATTGTGACCAATTACACTCAACAGACTAGAATGGGCCCAGGTAATCAATCAGGAATATTTGAAAGGAGAATTCCAACATCACTAATGGCTATTGTAGTGATAACAATCCAACCTAATTGGAAATTAATTAATTTGAAACTATCATATTATGTATTATACAATAGTGGCTTAATCATAAGGCTTCATATGGCACTACATACCTAATGGATCCAATCCTCATGTAAAGAACGCTCCCATGTTAGAGATATTCAAATGAACAAAAGGGACTCCACAAGCTTATAAATAACGAACCTGATGGACCAATTAATTAATATTAATTAACCTTAATTGCTATATAATGGACCTTAATACAAAGAAAATGGGGGAGCACTGTCCATGGGCCGTATATTAAGACACTTGTCTAAAAATTATCTAGTCAAATCCTAGATGATCATTATCACCGTTCAAAACCATTAAACAATAAACAATAAAATAATCCCGTATACTAGGGAATAAATGATCTCTTTTACTGGGATTGTATAGAGACCATCCCTTAGATATAATAAAAACTTATTAAACAAGATTAGAATTGCAACTTCTCACTCATAAGCAAGACCAATGTACCTTATAGATCAACAATAGGTGTATAATTCAGAAAAGGGAGAAATAATCCTCGCTAATTCACATAGATGTGGAACCTAATGGGTTAATTAATTGCTATTAATGAGTGACCAATTGAATGATATAAAAACCCTTACACAGCATATTGTGAAAATATATAATACTCACAAATAAGTAATGGTTTTACAATAAATACCACATTTACAGAATTAACAGTATACCATTCATATTGACAATATATTTTTATTTTTTATTTTTCTTCCTCTCCCCTAAGTTGACATACCATATTGTATCCAAAAACGTGAACATATAAAATTCCTTAAATGGAGCCCTGTTCAAAATGAAAATGTGAACAAATCCTTACCTTCTAGAACGGTGATAATGATCATCTAGGATTTGACTAGATAATTTTTAGACAAGTGTCTTAATATACGGCCCATGGACAGTAGTAGTATGAGCTCCCCCATTTTCTTTGTATTAAGGTCCATTATATATCAATTAACGTTAATTAATATTAATTAATTGGTCCATCAGGTTTGTTATTTATGAGCTTGTGGAGTCCTTTTTGTTCATTTGAATATCTCTAACATGGGAGCGTTCTTTACATGAGGATTGGATCCAATAGGTATGTAGTGCCATATGAAGCCTTATGATTCGGCCACTATTGTATAATACATAATATGATAGTTTCAAATTAATTAATTTCCAATTAGGTTGGATTGTTATCACTACAATAGCCATTAGTGATGTTGGAATTCTCCTTTCAAATATTCCTGATTGATTACCTGGGCCCATTCTAGTCTGTTGAGTGTAATTGGCCACAATCAGAGGTATGTTTCATAAATTAGTGTGATTTCCTCCAATTTTCCATTCTTTCTCCTCCTTCATTCATTCAGTTATTTTGTTATCTTATTCATATATTCTCCTTCTTAATGATTTTAATGATTATCTTAAAAGTTTTATATGTAGTAATACCATGTCTAGCATATTTCTTTCTTCTTTTTGTGGTTTGTTCCTAATGTAATCACATATCAATGTCTGTACAAATCTTTATGTATTGATTAGCTGTCCTACGATTTTAGATACACCCCTGATGAAGTCTTGGTGCAAAACGAAATGCGTTGGTTTATCATTCTGTTGTATCTGACGTCTCTCCCGAGTTCTTTGATAAAGAAGAAGAACAGTAGAGATCTAACCATACTTTTCTCTGCCTTCAATAAACTGATCAATGAGGGAGATTTGTATTATACTATTGATGATATGTTATGGACATTAATCTTGCTAATGTATTGTTTTAAATACATTTTTATGAAGGAACAGTTGACCATTATGTTTAAACTTGTTGATACGTAATTGTGAAACCTTAAAGGGGTTTTCTCTAACTTCTGGGGACAACATAAATCCCAGGGTGCCAATTCCTCTATTTTTATTTTATATATATATATATATATAGAGAGAGAGAGAGAGAGAGAGAGAGAGAGAGATACACACACATATATCCCATATATCCAATTCTATTTTTGGAATTAATTGTATTATTTGCACTGGAGTCGCACCTTTAGTTTGATCAAGAAACCATAGATGGACAACACAGCACTTCTGGGGGCCAACCACCTACAGTGTCACACAATACATGCATGATAAACTGTGGTCAGACTGGCAGTGTCACAGAAAAATAATATTATAGTACACTGTGGTATAGTACAAAAAAAATTCCCAATTATATTTTAAATTTTTTAATCTTTCATTTTTTTTAATCACTGGTGTTGCACCCCTAGTTTGATAGAGCACCCCTAGATGGACACAGGAGGTTAAAGTAGCCCAAGCCCCTGGATGGATAACACTGCTGCACCCCTGGATGGACACAGCATGGAGAGAGCACCTATAAGCAACCTAGCCTCTTGATGAACAACACAGCTCATCTCTAATTATGATGATCAGATAAATAAAAATGCCTGTGTTTATATTTTAAGCTAATTTGAAAATGCTGTCAGTACATGAATGTACTATTAAAGCCATAATTGGCTGTGTGATGGCAATAAAATGTACATGGGTGTGTTGTTTCTCATTGAGTTAAACTCCATTAAATAATTTGAATAAAGACAAACTTTTTCAAATTCTATATGCATTTTCTTCTGTTGATCTCTAGAATGAGAGTACTTGTAATATGTAATTCTATCTTGTATTTGTCATTGCTGTCTTAAAAGTGACATCATGGACTAGATGTAATAGGGTGTTATTTCTGTAATTAGCAAGTTTAGCTCTAAACTCGCACATTTTCAGAACTCGCATATGTAATAGGCTGCAAGAACATGCAAACTCGTATGTAACTAGCATTTCCAATACTTGCATCCAGATGTTTTCCAATTGAAAACATACAACTCACAAAATGTAATTGGGTGTAAGTTCAAAACTAGTAAACAAACACTGGAAAAAATAGCCCAGCACATATCAGCAAGATCCTTGCAGACTATGTATAAAAGCAATTAAAAGAGTTAAAAATGAGGAAAAAAATGCGTAGGGTCCCCCTTCCCCAAAAGTATATCCCGCCCCAGGCTCTTTGAGCCACTCTTGGTTCAAAAAATACAGGGAAAAATGTAGTAGGGTTCCCCCGTATTGAATGAACCAGCACTGAGCTCTTGGAACTGCTTCCTGTTTCTAAAATAAAATAAATAAAAAAATAAAAAAATTCTGGGGAATAGAACAGGTTACTGGTACATGGAAAAATAAAAATATTGAAACCAAACTAGCAAAAACCGAAATGAGATGGATTTTTAATTGAAAAATCTTGGTACCACAAGGACTTAATGGAGAATTTGAATTGAAGTGGTTTTTAAATTAATTTTTTATTGTTATTCATTTTTATCTTTTATATATTTTTATCTCCTATATATGGACCTTATGATGCCTTATTGCTACTATATAATACAAATTATGATGACTTTCGGTATGTTGTCGGTAAATGTAAACAGAAATGTAAGTTATTGAGGCCAATCATATGGAACGCATTTGACCCTCAAAGAAGGATTATAGTACACAGCGACTCAGTGGAAACTCCTTGATGCTGTGACCCATGGGACCGGAAGTGACAGTCCATTATATGGTACGCATCTGAACCGTAAGCAGGAAATACAGCACACAGTGGATCGGTCAGAGTTCCTGTGAAGACGCGGACCACATGACCGGAAGTGACGATCACGGGAGTGCGACGGTTTGAATGCTCCAATGATCTTTTTCAAAGCTGACTCTGTTTTGTTAATCGAGGGGGTATATAAAGGAGGTCCTTTACTTAGGAACTATCTGCTTTTGAAAAAGGTTAAATCCGAAACGCGTTAAACGGTACTGTGTCTTTTGTATCCTGACGGACTCCTGCATACCATTTGTACACCGCCTGGAAGGGTGAGCTGTGGGTAACCAGGACTCCTACTTACCTTGCTGTAATTGCCATCTCAGCGATCCAGTGTGGTGTCCTCCCAGGAATTGCAGGATAATGACATGTGATATGCTTTTTACTTTATCTACCATGTGAGTGCATTTGTGTTAAAATAAACACCTTACTTGTATAAGGGATTATTGCACTATCAGTCTCCTTCTTTGCTGCATGTGTGTTGGAGGCAACTCTGACACATATTCTACAGGTTGAAAGCACAAAGAAGTATTTGGTCCATTTTGGCTTGCTTGTGGAATCTATTTGAGGAAATCTCGAGAATAAAGATACCATGATGTACCTGAAATCTCTGGGTACTTTGTGAGTAAGATGTGTTAAACATATTGGATATTTTATGAAAAGGATTTCTACACTATTGTGTTTTTTTCTCTCTACGTGTGTGTAATTTGATGTTCTTACCTAAGGGTGAACATAAACACACAGTTTTACAGGTTGTGAAATACAATATGAGATTGAAGAGAAACAGCCATAAGTAATATGACATGTTAAATCTGGAGGGCGCCTAAGTGGAGTATAATATATCGTAGATTTGTAAAAATTTGTGAAGTAGGTGAAACTTATATACACTTTTGCTGGGCTGACTTCTGGATCTTGTTGCGCACTCTACCACCACTTATTCTCTTTGAATTACTCCCTTCTCCTATCATATAGGCACTACTACATCGTTTGTACTTCAGTAGGAAAATTACTTGGGTGCACCTCCAGGTCTGGCCTGACATCCATCTGTCTATTTCAAAGGTATCTGTCTCAAATTTGGTTAAGGGAAACACCTATAATATCTTTTACAGGTGTTATTTGGTCCCGTTAAACTACATAAAATATATCCTTCTGTTTCTCCTCAGTGCTGGAGAGGTTGTGTGCTTGTGTGCACTTCCCCTAATCTATATCAGTACTATATATAACTAGCCCTTCCTACTATGTTTACTTTTATTGTAACAGAAGCATTATGTGTCAGGAACCTATGCAACACTCCACATTCCTTAGGGTGCTGTATCAGCAGGACCCCTCTTACTCTTTTATGTTTTCTCTCTTTCTTCTTTCTATCTTCCCATCATTATTTTATAGCAGCTATTTCTAGCTTGTTATGCATACTGCGGGTCATTCCGAGTTGATCGCTAGCTGCCATTGTTCGCTGCGTAGCGATCAGTGAAAAAAATGGCTAATCTGTGCATGTGTATGCACCGCAATGTGCACGCGCGTCGTACGGATACGAAGTCCTTTGTGGTTTTGCACTGGTTCTAGTGACGATACCAATCGCACAGCCAAACGCAAGGAGATTGACAGGAAGTGGGAGTTTCTGGGTGTCAACTGACCGGTTTCTGTGAGTGTCTGGAAAAATGCAGGCGTGGCCGGGCGTTTGCTGGGTGGGTATCTGACGTCATTACCATGTCACTCGTCGCAGCAATCATCACACAGGATAAGTAACTATAGGGCTGGTCTTGTTTTGCGCTCTGCTGCACAGGCATTCACACTCCTGCAAAGCGAAAATACACTCCCCCGTGGGCAGCGACTAAGCGTTTGCATGGCTGCTACAAATTGCTAGCGAGCGATCAACTCGGAATGACCCCCACTGTGTTATCACTCTATATATGACTGTTCAATATTGCTGATGATACTGTTTTTCACAGTGTTAATATTGTATATTCCAGATGTAAATTAGTTCCCACAACATATACCCATTCTCATCTGGATGCTTGTGATTTTATAATCTTGTATACTTAAAATTATAAATGAGCCACCTAAAAACAACAAAAGACATTTACATATGAGTAGAAGTATTGTTTTATGAAGTGTACCGAAATGAGCCACAGGATGCCTTAGAGTGGCGGTTCTTCCCTGGAAATAAAGAATGGATTTTAAATATGTGGAAAAGCATTTTTAAAGGCAGATGGGAATGAGAATGATGGTGCTAAAGGGCAGAGTAACTAATTTGGTGGATGCTGTGAGTGAACTGGCCTTCACCCAGTAAACAATGTATGATGCAGAGTACACAGCAGGGGCCAAGCTGTGGTGGAGTGTGGGAGGAGACCAGGACCCCCATGCACCCCACTGGAACAGACCGTGGTACTGCCTATGATCCAGCACCCCTCTTCCAGCACAGTATCTATTATCCAGCAGACTAGATCACAGTAGAAGCCAGCTACACCCATCATCACTCACCCATATCAATTCTCATCTACAGAGCCATAATTAGACATTTCAGTGACCTGTACCAGCAAGAGCATTGGCACTCCCATATTTGAAATAGAGGCAGTTCATGCCAAAGGCATGCCCCCCAAAAATGAGAAATGTCCTTGCTGGGAAGGAGCATGGCCAAATAATAGTACTGCCAATTCAAATTACACTACAGAGTAGTATCCCATATGTGATGTGATGTAATATTCACATTACATCACAGATTAGTGCCCCTTATTCACATTACTTCACAGATTAGTGCCCCTTATTCACATTATGCCATACAGTAGTAGTAACCCTTAAAACACATTAAGCCCCACACCGTAATGCCCATTGTGCCACATTACGTCCCATGCAGTAATTCCCATTGTGACACATTATGCTCCACACAGTAATGGCCACTGCACATTATGCCCCACACTGTAATGCCCAGACAAAACCAACCTGCCCACGTCCAGGGATTACGTGGTGGCACTGCAGCTGGCATCCATCCAGGGTCCTGACTCCTCATCACCAGCCACTTCAGCATCTCCCTACGTGCTTGAATTTCATAAAATACGTGGCTGCATCATGACAACATGCTGCACATTTCTGAAACTCCCCCCTGCTGAGTAGTGCTGCTCAGGGGAGTGTCTTGCAGATGGTCAGACTGACCCTGATCATGGGAGATTGTGGACGGGGACTCAGAGTGGGGCTGCCTGTCATGCAAGGCAAATTGTGAAATAATCAGCAAATAATTTAAAAAAATTCAACAGATGCCGTGGCGAGGAAACCTGTGTGCTGCAGCGTGACTGGTGCAGGTTCTAAAGCAGCTGCATCCCCTGCACCTATGGTAAATACACTACTGGCTGTGAGGGAGAGGAGAGGAGTGGGGAGCCTGTGTGGGTAAGGGGGAGAGGTTACTACAGATAGGAGTAGTGAAGGAACAGAGAGGAGTGGGGAGCCTGTGTGGGAGATGGGGAGGTTCAGGGGTGCCACAGTGGGGGTTCAAAGTTTGGAGCAATGAGGAAATAGAGGAGAGGGGAGCCTGTGTAGGGAGGTTCAGGAGTTCCGTGAATGGGGGGTATAGAGCTTGGAGCAGTGAGGGAAAAGAGAAGAGAGGGATGCTTGTGCAGAGGGTCAGGAGTGCCGTGAATGGGAGGGGGGGCAGTTTGTAGCAGTGAAGGAAGAGAGGAGGCTGTGCTGGAGATGAGGTGGGGGGTTGAGTTTGGAGGAGCGAGGAAAGAGAAAGGAGAAGGAAGCCTGTGAGGGAAAGGGAGCTTTATCAAGCTTTACCGTCCAGGTCCTGCTGCTGCCCAATGTCAATCTGGGCCAACCCTAGGCTTGGAATGCATGCCCCTAGGCATTTGCTTATGCTTATGCATAGAGCCAGCTATGGTAAAGGGGTTATGTCTAATTGTTAAATCAGGCCCAAGGTGTTGATTCTATTTTCTCTTAGTTTTAGTACTTGCAAAAGTATTAGATTCTGTACATGGAAATTTGTCCAAATGTGTTTTGGTAACAAACACTACACAGTGGTTGATGTGAATCCAATATAATGTCAATTATCTTCACCAATGGCATATTTGAATAATTGGTATTATCATACATTAAGAGCATATAGAGAATTAAAAAATGTTTTAAAGACCAAAATTTCCAGAAACATTGCAACATGAGTGTCAACATTTGTCATATCGTAAATAGTTTTACCCACTCAACAAATAACCTCTTGAGATGCTGAGCTGTAATTTGGGACACAAATCAACAATATTTGAGCATAAATTTATCTTATCATTATGTTTGAGAAGTGGAATATCGTACCAATAAATAACAGCCAATGTTATGTCCTCCAGTTTGCAATTTTTGAACAGTTTGTGCCGCAGAGAAAAAGTAGAAACGTAATTCAAGATTGTGTAGTTCAAATAGTCTGATTGTTTTTGGAAACAACATTGTCAAATTATCACTCACAGGGAAAAATAATAAGAGTAATGGGGGTCATTCCGAGTAGTTCGCTCGTTGCCAATTTTCACTATACTGCGTTTAGTCGCTTACTGCGCATGCGCAAGGTTCGCAGAGCGCATGCGCTTAGTTATTTTATACAAAAGTTAGGTATTTAACTCATGGCATAACAAAGCTTTTTCATCACTGTGCTGATCGTAATGTGATTGACAGGAAGTGGGTGTTTCTGGGCGGAAACTGGCCGTTTTATGGGAGTGTGCGGAAAAACGCAGGCATTCGAGTTGCAAAACGCAGGAGTGGCTGGAGAAACGGGGGAGTGGTTGGGCAAACGCTGGGTGTGTTTGTGACGTCAAACCAGGAACAAAAAGGACTGAGCTGGTCGCAATGGCTGAGTAAGTCTGGAGCTACTCAGAAACTGCTAAGAAATTTCTATTCGCAATTCTGCTAATCTTTCGTTCGCAATTCTTCTAAGCTAAGATACACTCCCAGAGGGCGGTGGCTTAGCGTGTGCAATGCTGCTAAAAGCAGCTAGCGAGCGAACAACTCGGAATCACCCCCAATATTGGCAAATCTCAAACACATTTAAAATAAACCTTGTAAATGTGTCAAAGATTTGAGCTTTTTACTGTAACCTGCATTCCATTTTCCTATCAGTATTTGAATCATTGAAAACATTGAAGTACAGTATGAAGCAAACCTACCTGTTGATGCAAGAAAAAATAATCAAAATGTCCCTGTGAGTAATCCCAGTGGGTATTCTTCAATACACTTGCAGTATAGTTTGCTGCATATTTAACTATTGACTAAGTACAGTACAATTATATTTAACATCCTATATATCACTTTTATAATAGTATATTATACCTGCGGTGAATTCTTCTGCATAAGAAACCTTTGTCAAAACAAATCATTACTGTTTATATACTTTTCAGTCCTGTCACCATAGGGAACCTAAAACCTGAATTATATCAAGGCTGCAGAGATTCATAAGGAGACAGGTTGGTTATTATAATCTGTGTTTTAACCAATTAGATTAAATCAAGAAACACATTTATTAAGATCATCTACATCTTAAAGTGTGTACACTCAATTAGATAAATCTGGAAGATATTGACTATATAGTCAAAATATTATGAACAGTTAGTACATATCTCAAAGTGTTAGGCAGCTTGCGATACAGATTCAATGCGCACTCCCGCAGGGTCGGTATTGTAAGGCTAGATAGACTGTGCAGGCAAGTCAATCTTGACTGTCTAGTGTACTATCTAGTACAAAGTATAGTCAAAATTGGCACTTAGTCAAAATCGTACAGAGACAAAATCTCAAGCACAGATAGTCAAAATCTGTACTATCTATGCTATCTTGGCTCTGGGGGAGTTCAAGGGAAATCGCATAGTTAAAATCGGACATAGCAAGGATCTCACCGTGTGTACACACCTTAACTTGTAGATCCA
Source organism: Pseudophryne corroboree (assembly GCF_028390025.1). Classification (NCBI taxonomy): domain Eukaryota; kingdom Metazoa; phylum Chordata; class Amphibia; order Anura; family Myobatrachidae; genus Pseudophryne; species Pseudophryne corroboree. The sequence continues at coordinate 680,818,286 of NC_086448.1, forward strand.
TTATTAGTAAGGCGCTAATAGCAATCACTAATATACACAACAATTAATCTGACACAATTATAAAGTGAATGAAGATTTAGAATTTTTATACAGCTAAAGCTGGGCACACACTATACAATTATCTGTCAGATAATCTGTGGTTGGAATAAAAATCTGGTAATGGATTTTGGTAGCAAATGGTTGATTGTCATTTGCTCTCATCCATTACCAGATGTTACCAGATTTTCATTCCAACCAGCCAGATCTGGCAGCGTCAATTCACTGCTGGCAGCGAGTGACCGGAGCTGCCTCCCAACTGCCCCCCCCCCCCCTCTACCCTCACCCCCCACCGCCGCGGGACACTGTGGCTAACGGGTGGGACAGTGGGACAGTACAAAAAAAATCGCCAAAGTCAGGACAGTTGGAAGGTATAGTACAGGGGTGGGCAATTATTTCAGCTGGGGGGCCGCTTAACACTTCCAGTGAATATTCGAGGGCCACACACAAGGGCGGGAACTAATATGATTGACAAATATTTGTAGGAGTAAGTCCTGGGCTGCGCAGAGACTGCACAAAGTAGATTTTTGCAGCTCTGCGTACACATACGATCGTACACTTGCACGGGTGAATTTACACTCCTCCTGGGGGCGGCGACTACCCGAACGCAGGACAGCAAAATTTGCAGCACAGTGATCAGGTCTGAATCAGCCCCTTAGTCAGCAGTTGCTGCAAAATTAGACCCGTTATAGGGCCCAATTCAGACCCGGTCGCTGCTGTGTATTTTCGCACAGCGGGTGATCGGGTCTGAACTGCGCATGCATTGCAGTGCGCAGGCACATCGGTCCGCCGCGCTGGGGAGCGTCAGGCAGTGATGGGATGGTGAGAACAAAGCGATCGCACAGGTGATCGCAAGGTGATTGACAGGAAGAGGCCGTTTGTGGGTGGCAACTGACCGGTTTAGAGGAGTGCACGGAAAAATGTAGGAGGGACCAGGCGTTTGGAGGGAGGGTTTCTGACGTCAGCTCCGGCCCCGATCATCGCACTGGAAGAGTAAGTCCTGGGCTGTGCAGAGACTGCACAAACTTCTGTTTCTGCAGCTCTCCTGCACATGCGATCGCACACCTGTACAGCGATTACCCCCTCCCCCTGTAGGTGGCGACTACCTGATCGTAGCAGTGCAAAAATCACACCCTAGCGATCAGGTCTGAATTAGGCCCATAGTTTTATATATATATATATATATATATATATATATAAAAAACTATAAAAACATAGCATAATACTATGTTTTTATAAATCTAGTATTAATATATATATATATAAAACTATAAAAACACACACACACACCACAATATACATTACACCGCATACGTAGTTTTTTACAGGCAAAATACAAATGTCTAAAAAACACATCCAGTAATAAAAAAATAAAAATAAAAAACTGCTGAAAACAAACAAACAAACAAACAGCATCCTGTGTAATGCTGTTATCAATCATATTCACAGCTGGTTACTAGCTCCCCCCACCCACTTCCCTGAACCCACATAGCAGTCTCAAACCTCCCCTCTCCCTGAAACCCATATAGCAGTCTCTACCCGCCTTCCCCCACCCCTGAACCCATATAGCAGTCACTACCCCCCTTCACCCCCTCCCCTGAACCTATACAGCAGTCTCTACCCCCCTTCCCCTGAACCTATACAGCAGTCTCTACCCCCCTCCTCTCCTCCCTCCTCCTCCACTCTTCCTCCCCCTCCCCCCCCTCCTCCCCGGACCCATATAGCAGCTTTACCTTTGATGCATTTTTTTCACAGTGGCAGATCTGCTGCCCAGATTATCCACCGCCTTCTGCCAGATCCGCTGCCCGCTGCGCTGCGCAGAGCCGCTGCTGCTACCCGCTGCCCTCTGCATGCTCCTGCCGTGGCTCCGCCCCCTATGCCGCCCAGCGCCTGATGTCACAGAGGAAATCCCGGTCAGCAGACCGGGTATTTCCTCAGCGGCGCCGCATCTCGGAGCTTCGTAGCGCAATGACAAGCGGCTCAGCCGGGCCGCTTGTCATTGCACAGTGGTATAGGACAGCGGGCCAGGCAGAATCGGTTCGCGGGCCGCATCCGGGCCGCATGTTGCCCACCCCTAGTATAGTATAAAGTGTCATGCTGCTGCTATAATCAGGGCCGGTTCAAGGGCGCAGAGCGCCCCGGGCAGGAAAGGGGCGTGGCCTAATACAGGGGGCGTGGTGAGTCACGCCCCCTGTACATTGAAAGCGCCGCTTGAATGCTGAGCGGTGCGCGATGACGTCATCGCGCACCGCACAGCAAAAGGTCCTCTCCACGAAGAGAAACTAGACACTATGCGTCTAGTTCCCTTCGTGGAGAGGACCTTTGCTGTGCGGTGCGCGATGACGTCATCGAGCACCGCTCAGCAGTTACTCTCCACGAAGGGAAACTAGACGCATAGCGTCTAGTTCCCTTCACAGGAGGCGCCGAGGACGGGGACGGCAGCGGGCAGCGGAGGCGGACGGGGGACACAGCGGGCAGCAGTGGCGGATCTTGCCACGGTGCAGCGCCCTCCGGATGGCGCCAGCGCCCTCCGGAAGGCGGCGCCCCGGGCAAAAGTCCTGCTTGCCCGTGGCAAGAACCGCCACTGGCTATAATGTATGTATATAGTGTCATGCTGCAGCTGCTATAATGTATGCTTATGGTGACCTGCTGCTTCTATAATGTAGATATATGGTGACCTGCTGCTGATAATGTATTTATGTGGTGACTACAGATGAGCGGGCTCGGTTCTCAGAGACCGAGTCCACCCAAACTTCCATGATTTTTTTTGCTGTGTGTTAACTACTACTACTACTATTGATATTCGACACATGATTCTTAGTAAATTTCTGTGTTGTATTGTTTTCTATTAAAAATCCTTGTGAGTTGGTTTGATTGGTTATTGCTAATACATTACTAATTTGTAAAACATTTTTAAAAATAAATAACTGCTATGTGTACAGCATGTGCCGCTACTCTGTTATTAGTTTAGCCAGCCAGCCCTTGGCCTATGTTGGCGAACAATATTGGGAGCTGTGAGGTGGTCAAAATTTTGTGGAAATGACTGGAAATTAATGTTATTGGGGTTAATAATACTGTGGGAACAAAAAAAGGTCCAAATTATATGATTTTTGCTGTTTTTATACATTTTGGTAAAATATACAGATCCAGAACCAAAACACATGAGGGAGGTTTGGCAAAACCAAAACACAAAGTTACTACAGATCCAAAGCCAAAGCTAAAACACAGGGGTCGGCCCACATCTCTATGAAGAATACACAGTCAAATACTCATGATCCTCAACCAGGAACTTCTGCGGGGAGAGTTGGAGTGGTTAAACGTGCCAGATGCAAATAAGTACTTTATCCCCCTTCCATGAATCCCTGGTGGTGTTGTAAAGGAAGTTCTATTTTGCATCATACTGCAATCGAGCACCCTAATCTGGATATATTTGGAAGCATGTGTTATTTACCTAATTTTATATTATAATAACAGTATGACTCACTTTAAACCATCTGAAGTGTACAGAGCTTGCACTTAGGGCTTGATTCATTGGCATTTCTATAATTGTTTCAGTGTGTATGGGCCCCAGGGTCCAGGGGGGCCAACACCATACTCCCTGCACCCATATATTATACTTACCCACCCGGAGTCCCGATGTGGTGACCCTGCAGTCTGGAAACAAATCACCTTGGAAGTACCCACCATGGCAATTCCTGAGTGATTTGCACATGCGCATTGGAGATGTTCCTGGGAACAAGGCGCAGGCGCCATGTTCCCGGAGACCTGTGCATGCGCAGTAGACTCTGGCATTATGACAGAATCTACTTGCTGATGGAGAGGAGGGGGCCTGTGACGGAGGCTGCACGCGAGTCCCATCCTCTCTTAAAATGCCCCTGGCCTGATTAACTACCGCCTGCAGATGTGAGATTGAACGTAGTGAGCGATTATCGGCAGACTGCGCATGCTCTGCAAATGCATTGCGCGTGTGCAAAGGGCAAAATGAGATCGCACTGGTTACGCAGCTTAATTGTAAAGAGATCACATTTTGATTGACAGTAAGTGACAGTTTGTGGGTGGTAATATGGCGTTTGTGGGAAATGGTTGGGAAAACGCAGGCATGTCATGGTTGTTTTTGGGGCATGTATCTGATGTCATCTGTGAGTGCTGCGTTCAAAAACATGGCGCCCAGTGCAACTGCATTCTCATTGATTTGAGTATGCTGAGGTCAATCGCAACTGTCGATGGTGCATTGCGGATCTACTAATGAATATGCAGATTTGCGAATGTAGTGGTGGGCGTCTTTTCTCCTTTCTGGGCAGCTCTTCACATGTGATTTTTAGCAATAGCAGACTTGTGAAACTTGCTATCTCAGCCTCAATGGCGAGCCATAGCAAATTAGGCCTTAAGTATGGTAAGCAAATTTGTGTTATTTGTGTAATAATGTACTGAGCCACTTCATAAAAGTCTTCGCTTATTTATTTATGAATCGTTTTAATTTACCATAAGCAAAAGAGCTACTGTAATTTTGCCAACTCTGTTATTCTTATATTTGATTTATTACATTATTATTTTCATACATTTCTTTCAGCAACCAATTACATTTTAGCAGATTAATGTACTACACCTCCCAAAATAGTCTCAGAACATTTGAAAATAAGTGTTAGTGCCATATGTTGAGCTATCACTGTACATTTTACAGGAGCATATACCTTGATATACAATTTTTCATGGTAACTTCTACTAGGGGTCTATTCAATAATAGGGGCATATTCAATTAGGAGCGAGAATCAGTGGTGTCAATTCATCCCACTTGTCTAAAGGCAATTGTTGATAGCCCCTCCCTATATAGATAAATATACCGTATGGTCCAGGAAGGCATGGATGCGTCACATCTTCAAAATGGGGGCCACACCCCCTCCTTTTCAAGAAAAGTGTTGAGTGCCACACCTCCACCCTGCCCCTAAATGCTGCAGCATATCAATCATGCAGCGGCTGACAGAGGGATGCGAGCAATATCACCAGACTTGTTCTGCACAAGCGTCTGCGCAAACCCCCAAACATCATATTTGTATGCATACTTGGAGACTTAATGGCTGCAGCTAGATTGGCTCACCAGAGTATGTGGAACCAGAGAAGGGGGTGATCCAGGGGTGGAGATGTGATTGCGGTTCCACCCCCACTTTACAATACCCAAATTACCGGCATTGTAAAGCAGGGGGCGGGACTATGATGATGCATTTCAGTATGGAGTTCATGTATCAAGTAGTGAAAAGAGTGGAGAAGTGGACCAGTGTCAAAGTTGTCCATAGCAACTTATCATCATGTGCCTATCATTTTATGCTTGATAAATGCTTTCTCAAAGCCAATTGGTTGCTATGGGAAACTTCTCCATGGGTCCACTTCTCCATTCTCTTCACTGCTTGATACATTAACCCCTATATCAGTGGGCAGTACGGATGGTGTAATGGATAGCATTACTGCCTCACAGCACTGAGGTTATGGGTTCGATTCCCACTATAGAGCTCTGATTGGGAGCTCTGATTTCCTCCCACAATTCAAAAATATACTGGTAGGTTAATTGGCTCTGGACAAAAGTAACACTAGCACGAATTTGTATGCATGTACATGTGATAGGGAATATAGATTGTAAGCTCCATTGGGTAAGGTAATGACTTGAATGGCCAAAAATTCTCCGTAAAGTGCTATGGAATATGTGTGCGCTATATAAATAACTGGTAAGACTACTGTATACAACTGCTTTCAGCAGAGCAAATACTACATGAGCCTACTTTTGCACAAATTTAAGTACACATTTTACATATGAACATGTCTATAAATGTGTCTAATGAGGGAAATACATAAAAAAAATTAGAATTTGTTTTGTTGGACAATATTATTTCAATGAGATTCAAGGGTTGGAACATACTTGTCTACTTATTTAAAGTTAGCCTAGTGGCAATGCAAGGTTAAGTTACTAAGTGCAGCCATTCTAACAATTTTGTGTGCAGCCGCATGCGCTTATGGGGGTCATTCCGACCCGTTTGCAGCATGCTTTCATTTGCACAGCTGCAACCGGGTCACTACTGCGCATGCGTGGGGGCCGTAATGCGCACGCACGTCGTTGCCTGGAATGAAGAAAGCAATCGCAGCAGCGTTCGCTTGAAGATAGACAGGCGGTGGGCGTTCCTGGTCGGCAACACAGCGTTCGGACCCATTTTCTGGGAGTGGTAAGAAAAACGCAGGCATGTTTGAAGAAACGCAGGCATGTCCAGGGTGGGTGTTTGACATCAGAGCCAGGACCGAACAGGCTGAAAACGACGCAGCTGGTATGTCTAGACCTACTTAGAAACTGCACAATTTTTTTTCCCAGAGCAGGGCTGCACAAGCAAACGCAGCCTTGCTATGGGAAAAAAACGCATAGGCGGAGTATAGTTGATCGCACGGGCTACAAAAAGCAGCTACGTGCGATCAACTCGGAATGGCCCCCTATATTCCATGCATGTAAGGGACAGAGCCACAGGTTGCCTATCACTGGCTTACCTATTGTAAATTTGTATGGGCATGCAGAAACTTTAAATTAGTAAAACACATAATAAGTTTATATATTGAATACTTATCACAGGTTGGTTTTTCAATTCATTAATGGAAACATGAAGTTAATAGTCATAAACCCCCTATTTCGAGAGCATCTCATGAGTGATGAAACTAATGCTTAGAGGGCTTTCCATATGCACATTCAGGTTGAAAGGTCTACAGTAGTTCATTGGCCAACTTAAACTCCACTATAGTAAAATCCAAAATACAGTATATTATGCTTTCACAATCCATTAACGTTAATATTGTCGTTTTTTATAATTATTTTTATTACATGCATGTGCCATCAGAATGTAATTAGCATAACGACATTTACAATAATGACAGTCACAAGACTGGTGTCGGAATATCAACACCTGTCAGAATCCAACACCGGAACGCTGGCAGTCAGAAAGCCAAATGTAAGTTTGCAAATGAGGGTTAGGGCTAGGCTGCGGGAGGGGAGGGAAGGGTTCGGCTGCGAGAGAGGAGGATTAATGTTAGGCTGCAGGAAGGGAGGGTTAGGGTTAGGCTGTGGGGAGGGAGTGTCATGGGTAGGGAGAGGGTAAGGGGCAGGGTTTGGTTACTTACAAAGAAGTGTCGGGATTCTGACCATCGGGATTCTGTGGTCGGTATTCTGACCATTGGGATCCTGATACCAACCCGTGTTATCAAATGGGTCAAAGAGTCCCTATAAATGTGATTTCCCACTGAACTTCAGGAGTTTTGTAGAGAATAAAAGCAATTTCACTTCCCAGCAGAGAAAGCTCCAGTAAACATGTCTACCCCCCTCCCCCCTTCCCAAACACCCACACCTATTTTATTTAAAATAACCATTCCTTTTGGGGTTGTGTACTCCATGTAACGTATAACCAAAGTTAGCTGATCATTGTTAGACTCCTCTGTGGTTGAATCAAGTGACATTGGTGGTCATTCCGAGTTGTTCGCTCGCAAGCTGCTTTTAGCAGCTTTGCACACGCTAAGCCGCCGCCTACTGGGAGTGAATCTTAGCTTATCAAAATTGCGAACGAAAGATTGCAATATTGCGAAAAGACTTCTCTGTGCAGTTTCTGAGCTGCTCGAGACTTACTCTTCCAGTGCGCTCAGTTCAGTGCTTGTCGTTCCTGGTTTGACGTCACAAACACACCCAGCGTTCGCCCAGACACTCCTCCGTTTCTCCAGCCACTCCCGCGTTTTTCCCAGAAACGGTAGCGTTTTTTCACACACTTCCATAAAACCAGTTTCCGCCCAGAAACACCCACTTCCTGTCAATCACACTCAGATCTCCAGAACAAAGAAAAAACCTCGTAATGCCGTGAGTAAAATATCAATCTTCATAGCAAATTTACTTGGCGCAGTCGTGGTGCGAACATTGCACATGCGCAATTAGCGGAAAATTGCTGCGATGCAAAGAAAATTACCGAGCGAACAACTTGGAATGACCACCATTGGCCCTAATTCTGAGTTGATTACAGCAGCAAATATGTTAGCAGTTGGGCAAAACCATGTGAACTGCAGGGGGACAGATATAACATGTGCAGAGAGAGTTAGATTTGGGTGGGGTGTATTCAAAGTGATATCTAAATTGCAGTGTAAAAATAAAGCAGCCAGTATTTGCGCTGCATAGAAACAAAATAACCCACCCAAATCTAACTCTCTCTGCACATGTTATATCTGCCCCCCTGCAGGGCACATGGTTTTGCACAACTGCTAACAAACTTGCTGCTGCGATCAACTCAGAATTACCCCCACTGAGTAGTACTTTGACTACTTTATTCTTGCAATTATCTGCTTTAAAAGGTGTTGACCCATTATCACAATTATTTTTTCACAAATGGTGAATGAAAGGTAATTCATATGACCACAAACTTAAGTCAAAGTCGAAAAATATCATGATTCACATGCCTTGTACTAACCCCAATGCACATGCCCGCTGCTCGTGCACCCCCCCCCCCCCCCCCCCCCCGTGCGTACACATCCACGCAGGTTGCGTAAGGGACGCTCCAATGTCTCGTGCGCATGGAGATGTGTATTCACGGCGGAGTTTGTAAGCGTCTAGCGTGCGACTCGATCGTAACATATTTAACCCAAATAGCGTATATTATAGTTAATATTCCCCTAGACAACGTCAGCAAGTATGTTTAGTTTAAACTGTTCCTGGACAGAGAGATTCCTCTTTGCATGATAGGAAGGGTCAGACAAAGGTTGAACGGTGGTGTCTAGTATCCAGCTGTAGGGTATTTTAAGGGTAATATTCCTATGATAGTTAGGAAAGATTCGCATGTTCCTGCGCATAGTTATGCGCAGAAGTAGAAAATAGATATAAAATTGTATTTAAAATATATTACGAATGGGGAGAGGATGAGAATGGAATTCACACATAAATTTCCCACAGACTGAGATACAATGGCCTTATTTACACTAAGCTTTGAGATTCTATGAAGAGGGCATACACCTTTGTTTATGAATAGGGCCAGGTTTCTCCCCAGAATAATGAGTGCTGAGTTGCCATTGTCTCAACTGAAAGAGACATAAACAAGGGTGAACAATATCTAGGAACAGAGTTTGTTTGGAAGATCCGAAACAATAGCTTTCCACAACATAACCAGAGAGGAATTTAGAATACTAACAAGTCCTAGCCATCGCCCACTTCTTGAGCTAACCAATGATCCCTGGTGCAGGACATGTCCCACCCCCTAACCAATGGAAGAAGAGCACATAGTGTCTATTGTATTATGTCTTGAGCTAGTGAATAAATATAGCTTGCAGCAGGCTTTGACACACAAGACTCTCTCCAAAAGGCTTTCTCTTTGAATGCTGAGGGCTGGAATCCAGGACCCGCTTGCGAATCATCCCCACGTATGTATATTTCTCTGTAGCCATTTTGTTATCCTTAGTGTTTGCCATTTATTCTCATTCTGTTTGCTTGTGTTTGTAATTGTATGCTATTGTTCATATTATTCATTGTTATTCTGCTTAGATTTTGATGTTAGTTTTGTAGTGTATAAGCTGTACTGTTTTTCCCTTTTTACTCTAAAGAATCATCCACGAAGGTGTTAGAGCTGGAGTGGTTTTTAAATCCAAACCAGGTCTTGTGTTTTCACTAGTTACTGTAAAGGGTTTTCTTAGCGTCTCAATCGCTCAAACAGCTTTCATATTATCAAGGTTAATAAGCGTTACATCATTGTAGTATTACATTGCTAAGGTTTAGAGTATAAGCATACCCTTACTGTGTGTTGTTAACAAGGTTTACTGTGTGTCATTCTGTGAGCGTCTGCGCCGCTCGTGTCTCACTCGCACGGCGCAGCATCCGCTACGCCGATAGCGTAGCATTACGGTACTCGGGACGCCTTTAGCGTGTTCGATACTAAGCGTGAGTCTGTGAGCGTACGTGTCGCTCGTGCGTCGTGCCCACGGCCTAGCGTCTGTTACGCTAAGTGCGTACCCTTACGGTACTCTGTGCGCCAATAGCGTACTTAGTCCGTAAATAGTATATAGCTTATGTTTAAAGGTAATATTTGACATTATCACTTTATTTGCATTTTATTTAATATGAGCAGAAAGAAATGGATCACATTCTGAAAGCAATTCTAAAATGACATAGTAACATAGTTTCTAAGGTTGAAAAAAAACAATTTGTCCATCGAGTTCAACTTGCTAGTGGTCTCCTATACTGAACTATTTTTAAGACTAATTTTAATTGTGGTGAGTGTTTAGCCATAAACTAAAATACTCCATTTTTTTATTACTATAGTACATTATTTAACCACCATAACCATGTATATCCTTCAGCACCGTAACTACGTGTGTGCCAGGTGTGCCTCAGTGGTGCACGCAGGGGGGGTTTCCGTGTACCCAGAAACCCCCCCTGATCGGCCAAATTCTTTAAAAAGAGATGGAGACAGCTGTGTCTCCGTATTACTACAAACCGCGATCGCGTACGCGATCGCGATCACAGCTGCTGCAGGGAGCTCTTGTTGGCAGAGCTCTCTGCATAGAGCAGCGCTGCCAGATGAGCCACCGCCAGGTCCGTTTTTTCTGCCCCCAGGATAGTACCTGCCCACCACGAGCGGAGACGTCTGACACGCTCAGCAGCAGGTGTCCGGCAATGCATTGCAGTAAAGTGAAGAAACTCCAAATAAACTACATCTCCCAGCAGCCCTTGCTGCCAGGAGCTGTAGTGTATTAAATACACTACAGCTCCTGGCAGCAAGGGCCGCTGGGAGATGTAGTTTATTTGGATTTTCTTCACTTTACTGCAGTGCATTGCCGGACACCTGCGGCTGAGCGTGTCAAAGGAGGACAGAAAGGTACTGAGCTGCCGCCTATCCCCAGCATCATAACGTTCTGGAAGCTCCCAGTGGGGAGATGGAGTACCTGTGTCAGAGCTGCAGCTGCGGGTGAGTTATATGACTGGGCTGATGCTCATGCCTGTGCCAGCTGTAGTGCTGCAAAGGGGCCATGTGACTTTTGCTCCTCATCCTGGGGCACTGCAATTGTGGGCATAGTGTAAGGGGCACTGCAATTGTGGGCATAGTGTAAGGGGCACTGCAATTGTGGGCATAATATGTAAGGATCACTACAACTGGACTTTTCCCATGAGTAATCCATGGGGCGCCATATTTGCTTAAGTAAATATTTGGTTACCAAAAAATTTGACCCCGGCCCTGGCCACCGCCTGCCCGCCCGCCCACCAGAGACGCCAGCTGCCGCAGTCATTGCCATTGGGCTTGGACACCGCAGCAACCAGCTGTGACCTCTTGTATGGTGATGCGGATGTGACTCACAGGTCACAAACGCTACGTCGCCTGCCAGCTAGCCCGCCCAGCCAGTCCTGCTTCGTTGTGGTTGGAACCAGGATGCTGGGAGGGAATGCTCTGCCTCTGTGCTGCTCCTCACTGCTGTAATACTGAGATGGAAACCTGAGCTGTAAACTGAGGTTGGATCCAGTGTTTTTTTTTTTGTTTGTTTTGTTTTATTTGATTGATTGATAGTTTTTGAATTTTTGTTGTGTGTGTTTACAATGTATGGAAAAACTATGTGGGCACAGTGTGTGGAATTACTGTGGGGGAAGGGAGGTACAATGTGTGGCATTACTATGAGGCATAGGCAAACGCAGGGGGGGTTTCCGTGCCTCTCCTCTTGGCAAGTGGCTCACATTATGGCAACAATAGCAATGGTATATAATATGATTACTAGAGCTAGCGCCACATCACCCGTTTACCACTGCACATGCCCAGTGATAGCAGCTTCTTCTACCAAGTTTGCTGTGTGTGTGGATCTGAGTCCTCTATCAGTGCTCTGGACCAGAGAGTAGCTACCAGGAAGAAGAGACAGGAGCCTTACCATGAGGTGGGAGAATGTGCTTAGAAAGTGCAGTATTGGTTCTATTATGTTTGTGTGTTAATTAATTAATTTATTATGATATGTTTAACCTTTTCCTGACCACTTTGTTTGATACAGTCTATACTAGAGACCATCTATAGTGATAAATAATAATGTATTCCATATAGTATACAGTGTATAGAAAGACCACTGTTTACATTAATGTCCAGGGTTGGTACTAGGTTCTTCTGCTGCTCCCCAGATTTCCACACTTGCTCAAACGTTCTGTAGAGTGGGAGATTGTGGACTGACATTTGGAAACCCCCCTCGAAAAATCCTGCGTTTGCCACTGCGCCTGGCACACAGCGCAGTTGTCCTGAGGGCGCACAGCCAGCGGCTTGTAATGAGTAAAACTGACTCATTACAAGCCACCTGTTCTGTGCTGTGTGTGCCGCCCTGGAGGACAGCAGCAGCGCCAGAGGCAGGGGAGAAGGAGTAGGAGGGAGGGGGACTGGAGCCGCAGCAGCGCTATGTAATTGGTAGTAGCGCCGCTGCAGCAGTCCCCTCTCCTTCCGCATTGGCTGTCCAGCGCTGCTGTGAATGCTGGGATGCGCTTCCCTCATCCCAGCATTCACAGCGGTGGCCAGCCAATGCAGAAGGAGAGGGGACTGCTGCAGTGGCGCTATTACCTGACTGCCAGTGGGGAGAGAGTATCTCTCTTTCTCTTCTGTCTGCCACAATGTGTAAAAAGGGGGATGGCTGCCGTAATGTATAATAAGGGGGACGCCGTCTGCCGTAATGTGTAAAAAGGGGGATGCTGTCTGCCCTAATTTGTAAAAAAGGAGGACGCTGTCTGATGTAATGTGTAAAAAGGGGGATGCTGTCTGCCGTAATGTGTAAAGAGGGGATGGTGTCTGCTGTCATGTGTAAAAAAGGGGATGCTGTCTGCCGTAATGTGTAAAAAGGGGACACTGTCTGCTGTAATGTGTAAAAAGGGAGACTGTCTGCCCTAATGTGTAAAAAAGCACGCTGGCTGCCGTAATGTGTAAAAAGGGGGACGCTGTCTGCCGTAATGTGTTAAAAGGGGACGCTGTCTGCCATAATGTGTAAAAAGGGGGACTGGCTGCCGTAATGTGTAAAAGGGGCTCTACCTGGGGCTCTACCTCTACCTGGTGTAGTGGCGCTACTGTGCAGCGTAATTTGAATAATGGAGACTACTGTGCACCGTAGTATGAATTGGTATTATTTTGTGGCCACGCCCCTTCCCCACGAAGCCACGCCCCTGTCTGTTTTTTTGCATGCATTGCCTCTATCTTGCCGTTTCTTGCACACAGCACTAAAATAACTACTTACGGCACTGATATCCTTATCCATCAAGAATTTACCAAGCCCCTTTTTAAAAGTAGTGACCAAGTCTGCCATCACTACTCTCTCTGGCAGGGAATTACATATATGTATTGGGGGCCATTCAGACCTGATTGCACGCTACATTTTTTTGCAGCACTGCGATCAGGTCAGAACTGCGCATGCGTAAGCTCCGCAATGCGCAGGAGCGTCGCCCCCCCTGCAACAAGGATCGCCGGACAGCGATGGGATGAACGAAGAAAGCAATCATACAGGCGATCGCAAGAAGATTGACAGGAAGAGGCCATTTGTGGGTGTCACCTGACCATTTCCAGGGAGTGTCCGAAAAAACACAGGAGTGTCCAGCCGTTGGAAGAGAGGGTTTCTAACATCAGCTCCAGGCCAGATCATCGCACTGGAAGAATAAGTCCTGAGCTGTGCAGAGACTGCACAAACTTCTGTTTGTGCAGCCCTCTGCATATGCTCTCGCACCCCTGCACTGCAACTACTCCCTCCCCCTGTAGGCGGCGACTACCTGATCGCAGGGATGCAAAAAAACACACCCTAGCGATCAGGTCTGAATTATCCCCTCTGTCCTTACTGTGAAGAAACTTTTCCATCTCTTTGTGCGAAATCTCCTCTTCTCCAACCTAAGTGGGTGTCCACGTGTCCTTTTTGATGATCACACCAAAAACAAATCCCCCGCTAGCTCTGTCTATTCACCCTTTATATATTTATAAATGTTAATCATGACTCCTCTTAATCTCCTTTTCTCCAATGTCAACATGACTAGCCTAGCAAGCCTTTCCCTGTATTTTACAGTCTCCATCCCCTTCATCAATTTGGTTGCTTGTCTCTGAACCTTTTCTAGTTCCAGGATATCCTTTTTGTAGAATGGTGCTCATAATTGTACACAGTATTCAAGATGTGGCCACACTAGTGATTTAGTTGGTGGGAGTATAACACTCTCATCTCTTGCATCAATTCCCCCCTTAATGCATGCTAATACTGTACCTTGTTTGCTTTTTTTGCTACATCCCTACTTTGGGTACTGCTGTGAAGTTTGTTATCTATGTGAACACCTAAATCTTTTTCCAGTACAGAATTCCCTAGTTTCTACCTGTTTAGTATGTAGGTAGTGTTCTTATTTTTGCTACTGAAGTGCATTACCTTACATTTTTCTATATTGAACCTCATTCTCCATATGGAAGCCCATGCTTCCAGTTTCAATAAGTCGTTCTGAAGAGACTCAGCATCCTCCACCAAACTTATAACCTTACACAATTTGGTATCATCTGTAAAGATTGACATCATGCTCTCTAAACCTGGTAATAGATCATTTATGAAAATGTTGAACAATAGTGGTCCAAGTACAGACCCCTGTGGCACACCACTGAGTACCTCAGTCAATTTAGAAAAAGATCCATTTACCACCACTCGCTGCTCCTTTTTATCAAACCAATTACTCACCCAAGTGCATAATGTGTTCCCTAGCCAAAGTTATCTTAACTTTTAGATTAGTCTCATGTGAGGCACTGTATTGAAAGCTTTAGCAAATTCTAAAAAGATAACATCCACCACTTTACCCTGATCTATGTTTACATTAACTGTTTCATAAAAGCCTATTAAGTTTGTGAGTCAATGAAAATCAAATATAGAGGTATTGCTAATTCGGTGTGTAGCTCCATGAGAACCCTTGGGTGAATTCCGTTGGGACCAGGTGACTTATTAATCTTAATTTTTCTTAATCAGTCACAGACTACGTTCTCACTTAAATAAGCACTTAGCAGTGGGACATTCTCATTGCTGACATTATACATCAATCCCACCATCTGATCCTCTCTTGTGAATATTGATGAGAAAAACTTGTTTAATTCTTCTGCTATGTCAATGTCATCTTTGATTAGGATGCCCAACTGGCCTTTTAAAGGGGCAATATTCTCTTTCTTTAATCTTTTGATGTTTATGTATTTAAAAACTTTTGGGGTTAGATTTACTTTCCTTTGCTATCATCTTTTCCGTTTCTACTTTAAACGCTCTGATTTCTTTTTTGCATATTTTAATCCTTATAGTATTAAAATGACACTGCTTTTCAATCTGATTTATACTTTTTGATTGCTCTCCTCTTTTTGGCCATTAGTTCCTTAATCTTTTTGTTATGCCACATTGGTTTGGAATTACTACTCCTTCATTTTCTGCCCATGGGAATGAATTTATGAGTATAACTAGCAAGAAACGTTTTTAATACATCCCATTTCTCTGTGGTATTCTTGCATTGAAACAAAAAATCCCAGTCAATGCCCCTTAAAGCTTCCTTCATCATGGCAAAGTTGGCTTTGCTAAAGTTTAAGGTTTTAGTAGAACCTATATAAGGCTGTTTGCAAAAACTGATATTGAATGTGACCATATTGTGGTTGCTGTTTCCCATGGGTTCCCATACTGTAATATTCAATATCAATTCCCCATTGTTTGTTAGTACCAAGTCTAAGATTGCATTGTACCTAGTTGGTTCCTTGATCAATTGAAGTAAGTAGTGATCATTTAGTGTGTTTAAAAACCTATTACCCCTAGCAGTATCACTTGAATCATATGTCCAATTAATTTCTGGATAATGAAAATCGCCCAACACTATTATGTTTCCTAACCCTGCTGCTTTTTTTATTTGCTTCAGTAACAATTCCTCATCAGACACATTAATATCAGGTGGCTTGTAGCATACACCTTTTAGTAGCTTTTTAGTTCCCTTTCCCCGCATGCAATTTCTACCAATAAAGTCTCCACAGTATTTACAGTCCCATCATAAATGTCATCCTTTATGTCTGGTTTTAAAAATGGTTTTACATAAAGACATACCCCTTCACCCCGTTTGTTTATTCTGTCTCTCCTGAACAGTGCATAACCCACCAGGTTAACTGTCCAATCGTGAGTTTCGTTCCACTAAGTTTCAGTAATACCTATAATACCATACTGTTTGTTTGCTACAAAGACTTCTAGTTTCCCCTTTCTCCTTGTGAGGCTTCTAGCATTTACATACATACAATTAAGATAAGTGTTTCATCTTGTGTTAGGAACAACATTTTCTATATGCATTATTGGTGATCCATAATCATTGTTAATTTGTGTTTTGGTAATACCCTTTCCGGCTGCTCTCCCCCCCCCCCCCCTTCTATACCCATATCCAGCTCACTACCTCCATCCTTACTATTCTCACTGCTTGACCCATAAATTTTAGCTAAACCCGCCCCTCAGGCACCTATTTTAAAATCTCCTCCAACCTTCTAACTATCCTTCCCCCAGCACCGCTGCCCCCTCCTCATTCAGGTGCAATCCGCGACAAAAAAGATGGTGCCTGACTGAGAAGTCCACCCAGTGTTATAAGAACACAAACCCCACTTTCATACACCAGTCTCTAAGCCACACATTTATCTCCCTATTCTCCCTCTGCCTCCCTAGGCTAGTGCGTAGCACAGGAAATACTTCTGAGAATATTACCCTAGATGTCCTTGCCTTTAGTTTCTGGCCTAAATCCCTATAATCTTTCTTAAGGACATCCCACCTACCACTAACTTTGTCGTTGGTGCCAACATGCACCAAGACCGCTGGGTATTTCCCGGCCCCTCCCAACAATCTTTCTACCTGGTCCACAATATGCTGTACCCGAGCACCTGGGAGACAACAGACTGTACGGCGATCTTGGTTCCAATAGCAGATTGCCCTATCTGTCTTCCTGATAATAGAATCCCCTACCACCACAATATGACTAGGTACCTCACTTTCTTTTACCCCATATGTGCCGGAGGGACCGCTCCTCGGGTTGCTAGAGGGAACAGGCTTCTCCTGCTCCGCCATTTCTTCACTGCCATCCAAAGTATCTTCATCCAGTAGGGTGAATTTATTGGGGTTTGGCAGTTCAGGGATGTCCTGACTCCCCCTCTTTTTCTTCTTCCTTCTAGCCATGACCCAGCTGGCTACCTGGTTGTCCACGTCCTCCTATACCAGTGTCACCCCCTGCGACTCCTCCACCATTCTATATAAGATTTGCTCGAGAATGTGGATATCCCTCAGTCTTGTAACGGTTTGCTCCAGATCAGATTCCTGGGCTTCCAGGGCAGCCATTCGCACACACTGGGACAGTTGCTCCAGGTGCGCATACATCTTGCACGACATGCACTGAGTGAGATTCTCAATCATGGCCCCTCCCATTTTGTTTGAAAGCTCTAACTCCCTGCTACTTTCAGAATACAATACAAACTATGCAATATTCTACTGTACTATAGCCTGGCTGTGAAGAGAAACAATACTCAACAACAACAGAACAGTAGTTGATAATACAATGTGTAATAGTGAATCAATGCAAAACAGTCAAATCAGTAATGATGATGATACTTGCGTGTCCGGGGGGATTCAGGACCTACTGCAGCAGCTCCGCCTGTAGCAGGACCTGTTCACAAGTCCCTGCTTCTGCTGTGTTGGCTCTGCCCAGCAGCTCACGGCACCTTGTCACCGTCTCCAAAAGCTCACAGCATCACCTCCTGCCATAAAAACACACACACTCCCCACTCCAGTGGGCAAGTGACTCACCAGCACACACTTATCCCCACTCCTGCTGATCATATGCTCCTTCTCACACTCACCTGGAGCAGCAGTTGTCTCCTCTGTGGCCTGCCCCTCACTGTGGGTAATTAAGCTCCTTCACACACACACACACACACACACACACACACACACACACACAGCGGCAGCTCTTTCACCTGCTGCCTGCTTCTTTCAGTAGCTGTGCTCTCCTCTCTTTCAGTAGCTGTGCTCTCCCCTCCTCACTCTTTCACACCCACACCCACACACTGGAGCAGCTGCCTGCTCTGCTCCCTCACACCAACACTTTGATCCCCCTACCACACATGGAGCGACTAACTGCACTGCTCAGCTGCACTTTGTCCCACTCTCCGTGCCATTCTCCGTCCTGGCCAGCCGGCGACTTCCTGTTTTCGGACCTCGCTTCCGGCTTCTCGCCGCTCGTCAGCACAGCAGCACCCTCGTCAGTACAGCAATGCCCAGTCTCAGCACAGCAATACCCAGAGTGCAAACTGCACTCCTTAAATTCCAAGATAATTTCTATTTGTTGGTGATGTAATCACTGTATCTGTACCACAAAAAGCCAATCCACGCTCAGCAATACATTTTATGGTACTCATAACATGCACAAGTAGCTTTCGCCAGTATCCACAAAATTCCGCTTCTTATTGTGCCAAATTCTGGTCGACTCCTCCAGTTATTTTCCCAAGCTTTACCAAGATAAATGCAGACTCTAGATGAGAGTTTGATTTGTCATGTTCAATTAACCGTATGCTTCCATGTTTCCAGTTGCAAAATCCTGAAATGGATAATAAATCTGTTCTGTAGCTACAAGTTTACACTAGAGATGTGCGGCCGACAATTTTTCGGGTTTTGTGTTTTGGTTTTGGATCTGGGTGATTTTAAAAAAAAATATAAAAACAGTTAAAATCACAGAATTTGGAAGTAATTTTGATCCTACAGTATTATTAACCTCAATAACATTAATTTCCACTCATTTCCAGTCTATTCTGCACACCTCACAATATTGTTTTTAGGCCAAAAGGTTGCTGGATGACTAAGCTAAGTGACACAAGTGGGCATCACAAACACCTGGCCCATCTAGGAGTGGCACTGCAGTGGCAGACAGGATGGCAGTTTTAAAATATAGGCCCCAAAGAGCACATAATGCAAAGAAAAAAGAGGTGCAATGAGGTAGCTGGATGACTAAGCTAAGTGACACAAGTGGGCGGCACAAACACCTGGCCCATCTAGGAGTGCCACTGCAGTGGCAGACAGGATGGCAGTTTTAAAAACTAGGCCCCAAAGAAAAAAAAAGAGGTGCAAGATGGAATTGTCTTGGGCCCTCCAAACCACCCTTATGATGTTCAAACAGGACATGCACAGTTTAATAAACCCATCATTTTAGCGACAGGTGGTTCCCCTGGAAAAAGCTCACCAAATTCTCCGAAACATAGCTAGCTACAAACATACCACCTCCATATTTGATGACTTTTCACATTATGAGAAGAGGAAAGAGGAAGAGGACAGTGTCAAGAAAGTGATTAAAAATTAGAGAGGCACATGCAATCAGGAACAACACACAGGCTTTTACCTCCTCTCCCATATTGGTGTGGAACAGAAAGGACTTCAACCAAGCAAATATATAATTATTAATTACCATATTACTGGACAAACTGAAAAACTAGAGGCCAAAGCCTCCAAAATTGTACTACCTTCTCCATTTTTAGAGATTAAAATAATCTCGGATTTAATGCTGGGATACAAATAAACCGGTGTATACCACAGGATCAAGATTGGATAATTTCCCCCTCCATGGAGTCTGGAAACTTATTTTGTGAAAATCACGTGGGTTTCTTTTTTTCTCCATTTTTTGATTGCATTTTTAGTTACATATGTTTTGGCAGATTCCTTATTTTTGTTTTTCACAGTTCCTAGTTACACACATGTGAGCATACCTGTGTGTCCCATTTACATGCATGTGAGCATACCTGCGTGTCTTGTTTATTTTATTCATATTTTATTTTTAAATAAAACAGCCCCTTAGATGTTTTAGATAACCTCTGTGCCCACAGCATGACTCAGCCTGGCAAGCCAGACATCTTCCTGGCTGTAAGCCACCATGAGACTCCATACTGGGCCTTATTCAGTAACTGTTTGTGCCTCACAGGAGCTCCTGGCCCATCCAGTGCTGCAGTGCAATGGAAATCTGATGCAATGCAAAATCTCTGAAGCTCTATTCTTCTAACACTGCAAAGTCATGCGATAACCCTACACAGCCTTTAGGAAAAGAAGATCCCTGTACAACAAATGCGCATCTTCTAAATAAATAATCCCAAAATATGGAACATCAATAATAAATCAAAATTAAGGTTGACTAATTGGAGCCATTCATTTGAGTGAGTCCCTAACATGAAATAATTGAGAAGAACATGTCTCTAATGCTCCAGCAGAAAATAATACTTTTACCTCTCCGGCAGTTGCGCTGGATTATGATTTAGTCTCTTCTGAGTCACACTGACTTTGGCCACAAATGTGGACTCTCCCCACTTTATTTAAAAACACTTTGGCAATTTCCATTTCCAACTTTGCAGCTAGTTTTCACAAATCTGTTTGTGATGTTGAAGCTTGTTTCATATCTGCTATAGGCTTTCATTTAAACCTAGGATCAAGTACAGCAGCACCCCATGAATTATACGGCAGCACCCATGGATTTATAGAGCATAGGCAGCACGCCTTGAGAATTACACAGCACAGCAGACAGACAACAGCACCCCTGGACTTAAATGGCAGTGGGGCAGCACCCCTGGACTGATAGGGCAGAGGGGCAGCATCCCATATAGGGCAACACCCTTGGAATGATGTGGCAAAGAAAAGATGTGCAAGATAGAATTGTCCTTATGTTGTATAAACAGGACATGCAAGTTTAACAAACCAATAATTTCAGTGATAGGGTCTGCCACATGACTGTGGTTGAAATTATTGGTTTGTTTGGGCCCCCACCAAAAAAGAAGCAATTAATCTCTCCTTGCGCAAATTGGCTCTACAGCGGCAAGATGTCGTCCTCATCCTCAGATCCCCCCCCCCCCTTCGGTGTTTACATCCTCATCCTCACAGAGAAATACTATTCAAACAAACAAACCACATAATTTAGGTGTCAGTGGACTGCTTACGCTATTACCCAAAGTTTCTGAACTTGACAATGACTTATGATAAATGTACTGCAGGTAACGTATAAGGGAGGATGTTCCTAGGTGGTTAACGTTTTTTCCCCTACTTATTATGGATTGACAAAGGCAACAGATGGCTTGACACCTGTTGTCCGTATTTGTGGAGAAATAATTCCACACCGAAGAGGTAGCTTTTTTGTATTTCGCCCAGGCATGACAATGGGCTTTTTCATCCTATGGACAACAACTGTCTCCACTAGTGCCTTATTCAAACAAACCACATCACCATCAGAATCTTCATTGTCAACTTCCTCCTCTGCGCCAGCTACACACATATCCTCCTCATCCTGGTGTACTTCTATAGTTATATCCTCAATCTTAATATCAGCAACTGGATTTATGGTGCTCCTCCCAGCACTTGCAGGGTGCATGCAATTGGTGGTATGAGCCTCCTCTTCCCATACAGTGTTGTGAAGGTCAGGCCTTGACATCGTAATGCGGACAGTGCCAGCACCCCTGTATTTTCACAACACCCCTGTAATTTTACAGCATACAAGACAAGGCCAGTGTACATTTATTTTCACTGCACCCCTGTATTTTACAGCATACTGGACCAGTGTACTTTTAACAACAGCACCCCTGAATTTTTACAGCATACAGGGCTAGTGTACATTTATTTTCACTGCACCCTATAATTTTTACAGCATACATGACAGGGCTACTGTACATTAATTTTTACTGCACCCTAGAATTATTACAGCATAAAAGGCATGGCCACTGTAAATGTATTTTCACTGCACCCCTGAATTTTTACAGCATACAGGACAGGGCCAGTGTACATTGATTTTACTGCACCCCTGAATTTTTACAGCATGCAGGGCTAGTGTAATATTATTTTAACAGGAGCACCCCTATATTTTTACAGCATACAGGACCAATGTGCTTTTAATTTTAAACAACTGCACCCCTGAATTTTTACAGCATACAGGGATAGTGTAATGTTATTTTAACAGCAGCATCCCTATATTTGTACAGCATACAGAACCAGTGTGCTTTTAATTTTTAACAACTGCACCTCTGAATATTTACAGCATACAGGACCAGTGTAATGTTATTTTAACAGCAGCACCCATATATTTTTACAACAGACAGGACCAGTGTACTTTTCGTTTTTAACAACTGCACCACTGAATTTTTACAGCATACAGGGCCAGTGTAATGTTATTTTAACAGCAGCACCACTATATTTTACAGCATACAGGAGCAGCGTGCTTTTAATTTTTAACAACTGAAACCCTAAATTTTTACAACATACAGGGCCAGTGTAATTTTATTTTAACAGCAGCACCCCCTATATTTTACAGCACACTGAAGGACAAAGCCCCTGCCCCATGTACAACACAGTGACAGCCAGGACAGCAACACCCATGTGCAGCTGCAGCACCCGTAACAGCACATGAAGCAACAGTGACAGCAGGACAGCCAAGACAGCACCCCTAACACAGCAAAGGTACACCACAATGGCTGCAGCAGCACCCCTTTAGAGCACACACTACCCCCACCTGACGTCACCAGCTGCGGAGAGACAGAGGTCTGTCTCCCTCACTCTTCAAGTCTGGAGTGAAAATGCAGTGACGCGCAGCTGTTTATATGGAATCCAAAACCCATGAGAATCTGACAGCGAGATGATGACGTTTTGCCTCGTTCTGGTTTCCCAGTCTGGGGGGAAGTCCCGAGCCGGGCTCAGATACCTGCTCAGAGCGTGAAGTCCGGGGTGGTTTGGTTCTCAGGGAAACGAACCTACTCATCTCTAGTTTACACATGTAACAGTAGACCATTCCAGTTGTTGGAGTGAAGCAGAACCCGGAACGATTAATTGTTTCATTGTTCTGCTTTTTCCGTTTAATCAAATTCTGTATACTGTACATTTTTACATAAATCTTTTCCCATCCTTGGACTGCTATTGTGGAGTTGATTTCTCTATCAATTGATCATTACAGTTTTGTAATTGAGCTGAGCCTCTCTTTGCCCTAAAGGAGATCAGGGTGATTTGCCATAAGCCAATATCATTGCCTACTCCAATATTTTGGGACCCAATTTCTTCATATTGGTGCTCAGTATTTCCTTCCATCATTGAATCACTAATATCTTCAATGGATTCTTCACTACCATGTGACAGAGTAGTAGTTGCTACCTCTGCTTCTTGCAGTGATGTAGGTGAATGTGATGACACATTCCAAAAGAAGGGTTTCCTTACAAAGACGTAAAGAAAAATAGCGACTCTGTATGCCTTTTCTGGGGCACACTTATATACATTGAAATGTAAAAATTAACTTTTATTCTCATTCGTTTAAAAAAAGCTAGGCTTATTGCGACTCTATTATATATAAATGTGTAATTTATAATGTAGCAAAAATATGATTTACCTGGAAATTGGTCCCATAAATCTTCGAATAGAATGTGTTGGGAATTATGGACGCTCTGTCAACCACCTCATGCAATATTTTCAGACAACAAAATCAAGGCATAAATGAAGGAGTTTGTATGTACTCCCTTTGTTATTAAATTCTTTGAACGTGACACTGCTGACTCCAGGGGCGGATTGGTCCACCGGTATTGCGGGTAGGTTTCTGTTTAGCTGGTACAATGCATACCAATGGTGGCCGGCTCATACTGCCGGCAGGGCCGGCTCAAAACGCAATGGCAGCCATGCAGGAGACAGTGACAGAGAATATGGAAACTAGCAGGGGGTGGGGCTAAATGGGATCCAGGGGGCGTGTCTAAATAGGACTCCAACTGCTGCTCACTCACACTGTTGCTGCTGCTGTGAGCGGGAGAGGAGGAGTAGCAACAGATCCAGGGCCTGCCCAGTCAGTGACACTGCACTCTGCTGCAGTTTGTAAGGTAAGAATGAGTGGAGGGAATTATATGTGTGTTTGTGTGACTTGTGTGTGTGTGAGACTTCCATGTAAGCTTGTGTGTGTGTATGTATCTCCCTGTATATCCTCATTGTGTGTCTGTAATGTGCAGTGTGTATGTCTCTCCCTATATAGCATCACTGTTTGTCTATAGTGTGCAGTATGTGTGTCTCTGCCTGTGTATCCTCATTGTGTGTCTGTAGTGTGCAGTGTGTGAGTCTCTCTCGACTCCCTGTATATACTCCTTGGGTGCCTGTAGTGTGCAATGTGTGTGTCCCTCCATGTGGTCACTGTATGGCAAAGTGTGTACCTGGTACGTTATTGCCGATGTAAGGAGTGACCTGAGACAGTTTCCAGTGGACAGGAAAATAGAAACCCACAACTAAAAGTATCAAATAATTAAGTTTAAACAAGTATGAAGATGTGAACAATAAACCCAGTTCTTTTTATGCATCCAGTATCACACACATGAATATATTGCATGAGTCTATACAATTTTCTTACAAGCTCTGGAAATGTGGCTGCTACTTGGGAGCACAAATCGCTTATCAACAATAATGCTAAGCATAACTGACATGGGTGGCTGTTATGTACCCTGGGTGGCAGAGGAATCACAACTGTCACCCAGCCCTGATGTGCAGGAGCTGCCTCCGTTATTAATATATTATACTCCATTTGTGGCACTCACTGACTGCTCTGTAGTATATGTCTCTCTCTCTCTCTCTTTCTCTCTGTGCTGGGTGTCATTCTCAGTGTCTGTCCCTATTCTGCGCAGCACTACTTTTACTAAGATACTAACAATCAGTGGCGCCAAAAGAAAGCAAGAGGGGAGTACCAGGCTCTTTGGCCTAGAGAAGTGATACTGTATGGCTGTCCAATATATGAACAGATGTTCCGCAATAGCATCACCATGGAGGCACAATGTAAAAAACATGCAAATGCCCCTCCAGGACACCAAAATGTATGTGATAATAATTACCTCTTCTGTATGATTAGATAGCTCCATGGTGAGTTTTATGCCTGTCACTCATGTTTGCACAAATTGCTTAAAAGACATAAAAAAATGTTTTATGGAACTCAGCATGCATCAAAGTGACCACCATAGACTATAGTCATTCAGTATTTAGTTGCCACCCATACAGTACACACAACATCCCAAATGACCACCATACAGTACACATAACATCCCAGTGACAGGCAAACAGTACATTGGTTTAAATTATTATAATCAATGAGTGACATAATATGTAAAATGTATAGTATTATATATAATATTATGTGCAGAAAAAAGGATGTCTGGTTCTGATGATCATGTGCCCATTATAGCGCTTTCGCTTGTGGAGAGGGGTCAGCTTGGGCACTCTGATTGGCCTGTGGCTCAGCAGCCCCATACACAGCAAGCTGAGATGCACTGTGTGTTCTGACACCTTTCTATCATTGGGAGTAATTCAGAGTTGATTGCAGCAGCAAATTTGTTGGCAGTTGGGCAGAACCATGTATACTGCAGGGGGGATGGGCAGATATAACATTTGTAGAGAGAGGTCCTTATGTTAAATCTTATGTTAAATCTTGCAAACACATTTGTAGAATATTACTTTGGAATCTGCAGTTGATAAGTGAAAACATTCAGAAAGCTGCCATGTAGATTTATATACATTAATGTATTTTACTGATAGTTTATAGAAATATACTGTACATCAAAAAGAATCCCTACTATTATGTTACCTCTAATGCCTAGTTATCACAGGAGTATACTTTGAGAGGGTTGGTTACTGGACACTAGCAGCAGTATGGCGGTGGTCAGAATACAGATACCAGCATCACAACAGCTTTAAATACCGACTGGGGTGCAGGAGGTAGCTAACGCTAATGCCAACCCTCCCTTCCCACAGCATAACCCTAACCTCCCCTTGACACAGCCTAACCCTAATCTTCTCTCCCCACAGTCTAAACCTAACCCTCCTCCTACAGCCAAACCCTAACCCTACCCCCACAGCCTAACCCTAGCCCACCATGTATACTTACATTTGGGATTCTGGCTGTCGGGATTTCAACATTGGTATTATGACAGATGTCAGGATTCCGGTGCTGGTATTCTTACTGCTGAGATCCCGAACACTGGGACCCCAACTACATCCCCAGAGCCAGGCCATCTTAACAGCAATGAAGGCTTTGGGTAAAGCAATGCACTGAGGTTCTTACCCACCCATTCATGGAAATTAATTAAAAAAAAATCATAACTCCTGCGGTCACACACCATCTCCCCACATACTAACATACAGTGAATGGTTGTCAGCACTCTGATTGCTGAATAACTCTAACCATCCAGCAATCAACAAGCTGACAGTCATTCACTGTCTGGCTGCAGGATGGAGGCAAATAGTGAATGATTCACTGCAGCCATCCACCAATTAGCAAGCAGACAGCCATTCAGTGCCTTGTTGCAGCCTGGGAGGCAGGTAGAAAATGTGTTCTTGCCACTCTGATTGGGTACAATCAAAGCAGCCAGGCAGCATTCTCCAGCTGCCTCCCAAGAAGCTCCAGGGGCACCAGCCCAGGAGGCAGATGTACTCTGGTCAATCTCCCCATTGTACCTATAAGTTTAGATGGCAATATATCAGAGGTCACCTAGCTAAAAGATTTCCCCCTCTGCTACAATATGGTTCAGCATCAGGACAGATGCAGAAGAGATGCCATTTGGCTACCACACTACAGGAACCCATCACGGAAGAAGTGTCCTGCACCCCAGATCCGGTAAGTGTAAGGCTCCGGCTCCACTACATGACACATGTATTGTATTGCATCCTTTGCATTTAGTGGCAAAATAAACATGAAAGTATTATAATGTTTATATGACAGTGAAGATCTATAGTTTAAATGGTCAAATCAGACCTTTGCTTCACTAAACAATTATAGCCCTATATCTCTTTGTCTTGTCCACACAAGCAATCCTATATACAGATACAGGCTAGTAAGCCATTTGTGTCCCATGTATATCATTCCCGTCCAAGTGGACTCAATAGTTGGTGCTGCATGGATCAATAAATACTAAGCTTTATCCTTTAAAATGGATGAACCCATGCAAAAGAGTCTCACTCGAGCATGAGGATATCAAGATAGCTAGAGAACACATATTATAAAAGTGGTAAGATAACAATTTGCTATTCTGAATATATACTGGGCATATGACGGGCGGACGGGATGCCAGTGGTCACAATACCAATGCCGGTTAACGGGATTCCAGTGTTGGTCTCCTGGCCTTGTCGAGATTCTGGCATCGGCATTGTGATTGTCCAGATTTTGGCGTCGGTATTCCGAATGCAGATATCCCGACAGCCAGCATCTTGCATCCCTTGTCTATAGCTCAACTATATTTAGCAGATGGTCATATTGTTCATATAAATGATCCAAATGTAGTTATTGGAATTTCATTGTTTACGGCTACACATTGGGGGTCATTCCGAGTTGTACGCTCATTGCCGATTTTCGCTATACTGCGATTAGTCGCTAACTGCGCATGCGCATGGTACGCAGAGCGCATGCGCTTAGTTATTTTACTAAAAACTTAGCAGTTTTGCTGTAGCTTCTGCGGCGCTTTTCAGTCGCACTGGTGTTCGGTGAATGATTGACAGAGAGGGGAATTTCTGGGCGGCAATTCAGCGTTTTCCCGGCGTTGGCTAAAAAACGCAGGCATGTCAGGGAAAAACGTGGGAGTGTCTGGAGAAACGGGGGAGTGGCTGGCCGAACGCAGGGCGTGTTTGTGACGTCAAACCAGGAACGAAACGGGTTGAGCTGATCGCAGTGTAGGAGTAAGTCTCGAGCTACTCAGAAACTGCTAAGAATTATTTATTCGCAATTCTGCTAATCTTTCGTTATCAATTCTGCTATGCTAAGATACACTCCCAGAGGCCGGCGGCCTAGCGTGTGCAATGCTGCTAAAATCAGCTAGCGAGCGAAGAACTCGGAATGAGGGCCATTGTTTTAACAATATAACCAATTACATAAACATATTTCAAAAAACACATCACTATAGCTCAAGAGAAAGTTTCCCCTGAAAAACTATTCAGAACAAAAGTGACAATAGGATCTAAGGCAACAGCTCAGTCAGCTAAATGTATTGAAAAGTTGCTTAAAACTTAAAGTATATAACTTATTGTAGCAGCTTAAACATGGTAGAGTAATAACATTACACTTGACAACAAATCCTACCATTGCAAAAAAAAAAATCTGTTTTCGTAGTGTTTTGCAATATCTACAGTATGGTTTTAAATCCCACTGCTTAGAAAAATTAAATTACTTTCAATTCAAGGCAAAATGACATGAAGCATTTTAAGTATTCAACTAAAATTACAGCTTCCCAATAATGAACATTATCATAGATAATTACTTTGGGAGACCAAGTTTCCAAATGAATAGTTTTGATAGATTAACGTCAAGATATATTTAACATTTTCCTACCTAATAATTGAATCCACATTGTTGTTCTTTTTATCTGTAACAAAAAATAACAGCTTTCTTTTAATATATTATAATTAGGTTTTTTTTTATTTCCAGATCTGGTTCACTGAATATGGAATTACATCCATAAAATTGAAAAATAGAACAAATATATGGTGTTGGTAATTATCTATCCCAATAAAAGCTAAAGAAAAATAATTCTGCCCTAAACATAGCCCATAGGTGAAAGTTAATTGACATACAAATTATAGAAAAAGTATTTCAATATTTGACTAGATATTTTTCATGATGCCACTTACCTCTGCGATGAGATACAAATACATTTTTTAAACTAAAAAAATGTGTTTACGTTACTTTGCATCGATTTAATTTGTAAATGTAAATTAGCATTTTTTGGCCATTTGGTTTATAAGAAAAATAATTTAAAACATAATTATTTCCTAGCAGAAATATTGAGCGATTATTATGATAAAACATCTGTACATTTTAAGAGATCAATAAGTAAGAATTCTTTTATATA
The DNA here is from genome assembly GCF_028390025.1 of Pseudophryne corroboree. Classification (NCBI taxonomy): domain Eukaryota; kingdom Metazoa; phylum Chordata; class Amphibia; order Anura; family Myobatrachidae; genus Pseudophryne; species Pseudophryne corroboree. The sequence goes on from NC_086448.1 coordinate 680,847,184, forward strand.
GCTTTCAGGAAGATATGCCAGTTGTAATTCAAGCTGCAAACATTTTTAGATTTTAAAAAAGCATTCAATATCCCTAAATATATATACACACACACACACTTACAATAAATTTAACAGAGCTTAGAATTTTTTATGTTTTGTTTCTGTACTTTACCATACATGTGCTAAGCACATCACCTAGTGGCTGCACTGGATATTAGTAATATATCACAATATGGTATTGAATGAAATGCTGCATAATATTTCTTTACAGTACTGTGCAGATTGTGTTTTTTGTTATGTTTTCATTAAGTGTTTCTACTTTTAATATTCTGTATGCAGTAAAGTTTTTTACTATAAACTTTAAAATATGTGTAAGATTGACACGATTTGTTATAGATACATGTGTACAGCAGTTACAGTTCATAATTACTAATTCACATGTAGTATTACATGTATGTCTTATTTGTATTAGACAATATCATTTAAAGAAGGTGAATAAGAATCAATTATTTGTATAATATAGAGGAAGAAGATATAAAATAAAAAATGTTGTGACTGCAGGATGGTAGTAGGCACTATGTTATAACAGACGGGGTACAGTCAAGATGATTAGAAATACTTGAAAATATTTAGCCATTGAAATTCAATCAAACTTTTCAAGTTCAAAAGCCATGAACATGTTCATTATCTAATCATCAACCAACCCTGATAACAACTTTGTGGTTTAAGTTTTGTGGGTTGTGTTCACTTCTTAGTGTTTGCGTCATGGTTCGGGTAATTAAACAAACATTCTTACCTCTCAAGTACCCATCCAAGCTGTCACTATGCTCCAGATCCAGTTGCTGTCAGCGTGGTCTGCGTCCACTGCATAGTGTGGCAGATCTGCAGCCACATGTGACACAAACATAGTTTCCCTCCTAAACCAAACATGGGTGCTGCCATGTATGATCCGGTCATCTGATTCTAGTGAGCCTATTCTGAGCATCCTCCAGTGAGCCTATCCTGAGCATCCTGCTGTACAGCTGATCATCCCAGCCAATCCTTGCACACTGGCTCCTATAAGAATGCTGGGTAAGGACCGCCTAATTGCCAGTGCTATGATTGTCACATCCTGTATGGTTGTTTGCTCTCAGCTGCTTCCAGGTTATCTTGCTCCAGGAGATTCCATTCTACCCTGAGACTTGATTTCTACCCTGCTTGCAGCTCTGCCTGGCTCCATCGGTGTTCCGCATCGATCTCCAGCTCCATTGGTGTTCCGCCATGGGTGAAAGAGGTTCTGTCCTGTCTATGTGCTCACCGTTTATTCTGCAAACTTGAAAAGTGTATGTTCGAGGTAAAGTCTATATCATTCCTTGGATACATTATTTCGGGCGCCTGTCTTAGAATAGATCTAAAAAAAGATTACAGCAATTCAAGATTGGCCAATTCCTTCCTCGTTGAAAGGCGTTCAATGCTTAATGGGCTTCGTCAATTACTGCAGAAAATTAATCCGCAATTTCTCTACCATCGTTGCCCCCAACTCTGCTCTAACCCATAAAGGGGCCAATCCAGCAAAGTGGTCTGAAGAAGCTACTCAAGCTTTCCATCTTCTAAAACAGAAGTTTATTTCAGCTCCAGTCTTGAAACAACCAGACACTTCATTACCCTTCATTTTAGAAGTGGATGCCTCATCCATCAGTGTGGGAACAGTGTGGGTCCAGATGGTCATCTCCACCCATGTGGGTTTTTCTCAAGAAAATTCTCACCCACAGAGCGCAATTATGCTATTGGTGACCAAGAATTGCTCACATTAAAGTTGGCATTAGAGGAATGGAGATGTCTACTCAAAGGTGCTTCCCATGAAATCACCATTCTAACTGACCACAAAAATCTGCTGTACCTCAAGTCTGCTCAATTTCTTCGCCCCCGTCAATCCAGATGGGCCCTTTTCTTTTCCAGGTTTTGCTTCAAACTGTCGTTCTGTACTTGGTCACAAAATTGTAAGGCTGATGCCCTTCCCACTCCTGGGAGCAAGAAAATGAGTCAAGTTCTACTGAAAAATATTCAATTATTAATCCAGTAGCATTCTCCACAGTGGGAGTGGACTCTATGCCTCCTCCAGGGAATAGCTTTGTCAAGCCAGCACTTAAGACGAAGCTCCTTCAGTGGGCACATGCTTCTCGCTTCGCTGGTCATGCGGGCATTCATAAGATCTATGAGTTCTTTTCCAGGTTTCGCTTCAAACTGTCGTTCTGTACTTGGTCACAAAATTGTAAGGCTGATGCCCTTCCCACGCCTGGGAGCAAGAAAATGAGTCAAGTTCTACTGAAAAGTATTCAATTATTAATCCAGTAGCATTCTCCACAGTGGGAGTGGACTCTACGCCTCCTCCAGGGAATAGCTTTGTCAAGCCAGCACTTAAGACGAAGCTCCTTCAGTGGGCACATGCTTCTCGCTTCGCTGGTCATGCGGGCATTCATAAGATCTATGAGTTCATCACCAGGCAGTACTGTTGGCCAACCCTCATACGGGATGTACAGGACTTTATTGCTTCTTGCTCTAAGTGCATGCAGCACAAGATCAATCATCAGTCTCCTGCCGAGCAATTAATGCCCTTATCTGTGCCTCATCGTCCGTGGACTCATCTCTTGATGGACTTTGTTACAGACCTCCTTGAGTCCAATAAATACAGTACCATCTGGGTGATAGTTGACCAGTTCACCAAGATGGCCCACTTCATTCCGCTCACTGGTCTTCCGTCAGCTTCCAAGCTGGCTCAATTATTTGTGCAAGAGATCTTCAAGCTCCATGGGCTACCTGTGGAAATTATTTCTGACAGAGGAGTCCAGTTTATCGCCAAGTTTTGGCGAAGTCTCTGCTTCATACTTCAAGTCAAGTTGAAGTTCTCCACAGCCTATCACCCCCAGATGAACAGACAGACTGAGAGGGTGAATCAAGACTAGGAATCCTTTCTTTGAATTTATGTATCCTTTTCTGAAGAGACTGGTCCCACTTGCTTACTTGGGCAGAGTTCTGCCATAACAACCAGTACCACTCTTCATCCTCATCCACACCATTCCTTGCAAACTATGAGTTCCATCCCAGAGTTCCTGAATTCAGCCAGCTTACAGCTTCTTCTCTGCCAGCGGTGGATCTTACACTCCAACAATTTGCTAAAAATTGGAAACTCATTCGATCATCGCTTCTCAAGGCATCTGTCAGGTATAAGAAGTTTACTGATAGGAAGCGGAAAGCGGTTTCTGCTCTCCAACCGGGAGATCATGTGTGGCTGTCTACCAAAAATCTGAGGTTAAGAGTACCTTCCATGAAGTTCGCTTCTTGCTATATTGGTCCATTTGCTATTGAGCGAGTCATCAATCCGGTGGCTTACAAGCTGAAACTACCTCCTTTCCTGAAAGTCCCCAGCACCTTTCACATATCATTGTGAAAACCTCTGGTCCTGAACAGATTCCATTCCAAGCTTCCCTAGGCACCACTGCATAGTGTCGCAGATCTTTAATTTAATTAAACAAACATTCTTACCTCTCAAGTACCCATCCAAGCTGTCACTATGCTCCAGATCCAGTTGCTGTCAGCGTGGTCTGCGTCCACTGCATAGTGTGGCAGATCTGCAGCCACATGTGACACAAATATAGTTTCCCTCCTAAACCAAACATGGGTGCTGCCATGTATGATCCGGTCATCTGATTCCAGTGAGCCTACTCTGAGCATCCTCCAGTGAGCCTATCCTGAGCATCCTGCTGTACAGCTGATCATCCCAGCCAATCCTTGCACACTGGCTCCTATAAGAATGCAGGGTAAGGACTGCCTAATCGCCAGTGCTATGATTGTCATATCCTGTATGGTTGTTTGCTCTCAGCTGCTTCCAGGTTTCCTTGCTCCAGGAGATTCCATTCTACCCTGAGACCTGAGATCCATCTTGCTTTCAGCTCTGCCTGGCTCCATCGGTGTTCCACCATTGATCTCCAGCTCCATCGGTGTTCCGCCATCGATACTCAGCTACATCAGTGTTCCGCCATTGACACTCAGCTCCATTGGTGTTCCACCGTCTATACTCAGTTCCATCGGTGTTCCACCATCTATACTCACTTCCATTGGTGTTCCGCCATCGATCTCCTGTCCATCTGTGTTCCGCCATCGATCTCTACCAAAATTGGTGCTCTGCCATTAATATCCAGTACCACTGGTATCTTGCCCATCTCCAGTGATCAGTAACATTGTGTGCTCATTTATATTTGGACTTCATCAGTGGTTTACACTGCAGCTCTGTCTACTGTTGTGTGCTCATTTATATCGGGACTTCATTAGTGGTCCAAACTGCATCTTATATTACATCTTGCCTTTGATGTTACTTCTGCTACAGTATTACCTCTGTTCCTGTGCCAATGTTACTGCATCATCTGTGATACCGATTATTGTACCGACTATCTGTACCATCCTGCGTGCTGAATAAAAGACATTTTATTTTATATTCTCCTCCATTCTGGACACGCCTTTGGGCCTACACTCAAGTTTATCACATCCTGGTTAGTGATGAGCGGGTTCGGTTCCTCGGAAACCGAACCCCCCCGAACTTCACCCATTTTACACGGGTCCGAGGCATACTCGGATTCTCCCGTATGGCTCGGTTTACCCGAGCGCACCCGAACGTCATCATCCCGCTGTCGGATTCTCGCGAGAATTGTATTCTATATAAGCAGCCGCGCGTTGCCGCCATTTTCACTCGTGCATTGGAAATGTTAGGGAGAGGACGTGGCTGGCGTCCTCTCCGTTTTTTCATTGTTGAGTTGATGCAAATATTTGTGCTTGCTTATATCATTGTGGGGACTGGGGAGCAGCTTTATATTAATATAGGAGGAGTACAGTGCAGAGTTTTGCTGATCAGTGACCACCAGTTTTATCCGTTCTCTGCCTGAAAAAAAACGCTCCTTATCTGTGCTCAGTGTGCTGCATATATCTGTGCTCACACTGCTTAATTGTGGGGACTGGGGAGCAGCTGTATTATATAGGAGGAGTACAGTGCAGAGTTTTGCTGACAGTGACCACCAGTATACGTTGTCTGCCTGAAAAACACTCCATATCTGTGCTCAGTGTGCTGCATATATCTGTGCTCACACTGCTTTATTGTGGGGACTGGGCACCACCAGTATAATATAATATAGGAGGAGTACAGTGCAGAGTTTTGCTGACCAGTGACCACCAGTATACGTTGTCTGCCTGAAAAACACTCCATATCTGTGCTGCATTGTATAGTATATAGTAGTACAGTGCATAATTTTGCTGACCACCAGTATATAATATATAGGAGTACGGTACAGAAGGCCACTGCTGTACCTACCTCTGTGTCGTCAAGTATACTATCCATCCATACCTGTGGTGCATTTCAGTTTTGCACAGTTTGCTGACCATCAGTATATAATATATAGCATTACGGTACAGTAGGCCACTGCTGTACCTACCTCTGTGTCATCAAGTATACTATCCATCCATACCTGTGGTGCATTTCAGTTTTGCAGTTTGCTGACCACCAGTATATAATATATAGCATTACGGTACAGTAGGCCACTGCTGTACCTACCTCTGTGTCGTCAAGTATACTATCCATCTAGATTCTATACCTGTGGTGCATTTCAGTTGTGCAGTTTGCTGACACAGTGACCACCAGTATATATAGCAGTACGGTACAGAAGGCCACTGCTGTACCTACCTCTGTGTCGTCAAGTATACTATCCATCTAGATTCTATACCTGTGGTGCATTTTAGTTTTTGCAGTTTGCTGACAGTGACCACCAGTATATATAGCAGTATGGTACGGAAGGCCACTGCTGTACCTACCTCTGTGTCGTCAAGTATACTATCCATCTACATTCTATACCTGTGGTGCATTTCAGTTGTGCAGTTTGCTGACACAGTGACCACCAGTATATATAGCAGTACGGTACGGAAGGCCACTGCTGTACCTACCTCTGTGTCGTCAAGTATAGTATCCATCTACATTCTATACCTGTGGTGCATTTCAGTTGTGCAGTTTGCTGACAGTGACCACCAGTATATATAGCAGTACGGTATGGAAGGCCACTGCTGTACCTACCTCTGTGTCGTCAAGTATACTATCCATCTACATTCTATACCTGTGGTGCATTTTAGTTTTGCGGTTTGCTGACACAGTGACCACCAGTATATATAGCAGTACGGTACGGAAGGCCACTGCTGTACCTACCTCTGTGTCGTCAAGTATACTATCCATCTAGATTCTATACCTGTGGTGCATTTCAGTTGTGCAGTTTGCTGACACAGTGACCACCAGTATATATAGCAGTACGGTACGGAAGGCCACTGCTGTACCTACCTCTGTGTCGTCAAGTATACTATCCATCTACATTCTATACCTGCACCACAGGAGCAGCATCTCGCATCTCGTAAACGCCAACTCGTTCCTAGGCAGGCTACGCTTTGTATCACCGCTTTCCAGAAGAGGCACACAGCTGACAACCTCTTACGGAAACTGAGGAACATCATCGCAGAATGGCTTACCCCAATTGGACTCTCCTGGGGATTTGTGATATCGGACAACGCCATCAATATTGTGCGTGCATTACATCTGGGCAAATTCCAGCACGTCCCATGTTTTGCACATACATTGAATTTGGTGGTGCAGAATTATTTAAAAAACGACAGGGGCGTGCAAGAGATGCAGTCAGTGGCCCGAAGAATTGCGGGCCACTTTCGGCATTCAGCCACCGCGTGCCAAAGACTGGAGCACCACCAAACATTCCTGAACCTGCCCTGCCATCATCTGCCTGAAAAAAACGCTACTTATCTGTGCTCAGTGTGCTGCATATATCTGTGCTCACACTGCTTAATTGTGGGGACTGGGGAGCAGCTGTATTATATAGGAGGAGTACAGTGCAGAGTTTTGCTGACAGTGACCACCAGTATACGTTGTCTGCCTGAAAAACACTCCATATCTGTGCTCAGTGTGCTGCATATATCTGTGCTCACACTGCTTTATTGTGGGGACTGGGGACCACCAGTATAATATTATATAGGAGGAGTACAGTGCAGAGTTTTGCTGACCAGTGACCACCAGTATACGTTGTCTGCCTGAAAAACACTCCATATCTGTGCTGCATTGTGTAGTATATAGTAGTACAGTGCATAATTTTGCTGACCACCAGTATATAATATATAGGAGTACGGTACAGAAGGCCACTGCTGTACCTACCTCTGTGTCGTCAAGTATACTATCCATCCATACCTGTGGTGCATTTCAGTTTTGCACAGTTTGCTGACCACCAGTATATAATATATAGCATTACGGTACAGTAGGCCACTGCTGTACCTACCTCTCTGTCATCAAGTATACTATCCATCAATACCTGTGGTGCATTTCAGTTTTGCACAGTTTGCTGACCACCAGTATATAACATATAGCATTACGGTACAGTAAGCCACTGCTGTACCTACCTCTGTGTCGTCAAGTATACTATCCATCTAGATTCTATACCTGTGGTGCATTTCAGTTGTGCAGTTTGCTGACACAGTGACCACCAGTATATATAGCAGTACGGTACGGAAGGCCACTGCTGTACCTACCTCTGTGTCATCAAGTATACTATCCATCTACATTCTATACCTGTGGTGCATTTCAGTTGTGCAGTTTGCTGACAGTGACCTCCAGTATATATAGCAGTACGGTACGGAAGGCCACTGCTGTACCTACCTCTGTGTCGTCAAGTATACTATCCATCTACATGCTATACCTGTGGTGCATTTTAGTTGTGCAGTTTGCCGACACAGTGACCACCAGTATATATAGCAGTACGGTACGGAAGGCCACTGCTGTACCTACCTCTGTGTCGTCAAGTATACTATCCATCTACATTCTATACTTGTGGTGCATTTCAGTTGTGCAGTTTGCTGACAGTGACCACCAGTATATATAGCAGTACGGTACGGAAGGCCACTGCTGTAGCTACCTCTGTGTCGTCAAGTATACTATCCATCTACATTCTATACCTGTGGTGCATTTTAAGTTTGCAGTTTGCTGACACAGTGACCACCAGTGTATATAGTAGTACGGTATGGAAGGCCACTGCTGTACCTACCTCTGTGTCATCAAGTATACTATCCATCTACATTCTATACCTGTGGTGCATTTCAGTTTTGCAGTTTGCTGACAGTGACCACCAGTATATATAGCAGTACGGTACGGAATGCCACTGCTGTACCTACCTCTGTGTCATCAAGTATACTATCCATCTAGATTCTATACCTGTGGTGCATTTCAGTTGTGCAGTTTGCTGACACAGTGACCACCAGTATATATAGCAGTACGGTACGGAAGGCCACTGCTGTACCTACCTCTGTGTCGTCAAGTATACTATCCATCTACATTCTATACCTGTGGTGCATTTCAGTTGTGCAGTTTGCTGACAGTGACCACCAGTATATATAGCAGTACGGTACGGAAGGCCACTGCTGTACCTACCTCTGTGTCGTCAAGTATACTACCCATCTACATTCTATACCTGTGGTGCATTTTAGTTTTGCAGTTTGCTGACACAGTGACCACCAGTATATATAGCAGTACAGTACGGAAGGCCACTGCTGTACCTACCTCTGTGTCGTCAAGTATACTATCCATCTACATTCTATACCTGTGGTGCATGTCAGTTGTGCAGTTTGCGGACACAGTGACCACCAGTATATATAGCAGTACGGTACGGAAGGCCACTGCTGTACCTACCTCTGTGTCGTCAAGTATACTATCCATCTACATTCTATACTTGTGGTGCATTTCAGTTGTGCAGTTTGCATACAGTGACCACCAGTATATATAGCAGTACGGTACGGAAGGCCACTGCTGTACCTACCTCTGTGTAGTCAATTATACTATCCATCTACATTCTATACCTGTGGTGAATTTCAGTTGTGCGCAGTATATATAGTAGTAGGCCATTGCTATTGATACTGGCATATAATTCCACACATTAAAAAATGGAGAACAAAAATGTGGAGGGTAAAATAGGGAAAGATCAAGATCCACTTCCACCTCATGCTGAATCTGCTGCCACTAGTCATGGCCGAGACGATGAAATGTCATCAACGTCGTCTGCCAAGGTCGATGCCCAATGTCATAGTAGAGAGCATGTAAAATCCAAATAACAAAAGTTCAGTAAAATGACCCAAAAATCAAAATTAAAAGCGTCTGAGGAGAAGCGTAAACTTGCCAATATGCCATTTACAACACGGAGTGGCAAGGAACGGCTGAGGCCCTGGCCTATGTTCATGGCTAGTGGTTCAGATTCACATGAGGATGGAAGTACTCATCATCTCGCTAGAAAAATGAAAAGACTTAAGCTGGCAAAAGCACAGCAAAGAACTGTGCTTTCTTCTAAATCACAAATCCCCAAGGAGAGTCCAATTGTGTCGTTTGCGATGCCTGACCTTCCCAACACTGGACGGGAAGAGCTTGCACCTTCCACCATTTGTACACCCCCTGCAAGTGCTGGAAGGAGCACCCGCAGTTCTGTTCCTGATAGTCAAATTGAAGATGTCAGTGTTGAAGTACACCAGGATGAGGATATGGGTGTTGCTGGCGCTGGGGAGGAAATTGACAAGGAGGATTCTGATGGTGAGGTGGTTTGTTTAAGTCAGGCACCCGGGGAGACACCTGTTGTCCGTGGGACGAATATGGCCATTGACATGCCTGGTCAAAATACAAAAAAAATCAGCTCTTCGGTGTGGAATTATTTCAACACAAATGCGGACAACAGGTGTCAAGCCATGTGTTGCCTTTGTCAAGCTGTAATAAGTAGGGGTAAGGACGTTAACCACCTAGGAACATCCTCCCTTATACGTCACCTGGACCGCATTCATCAGAAGTCAGTGACAAGTTCAAAAACTTTGGGTGACAGCGGAAGGAGGCCACCGACCACTAAATACCTTCCTCTTGTAACCAAGCTCCTGCAAACCACACCACCAACTCCCTCAGTGTCAATTTCCTCCTTACACAGGAAAGCCAATAGTCCTGAAGGCCATGTCACTGGCAAGTCTGACGAGTCCTCTCCTGCCTGGGATTCCTCCGATGCATCCTTGAGTGTAACGCCTACTGCTGTTGGCGCTGCTGTTGTTGCTGCTGGGAGTCGATCATCATCCCAGAGGGGAAGTCGGAAGACCACTTGTACTACTTTCAGTAAGCAATTGACTGTCCAACAGTCCTTTACGAGGAAGATGAAATATCACAGCAGTCATCCTTCTGCAAAGCGGATAACTCAGGCCTTGGCAGCCTGGGCGGTGAGAAACGTGGTTCCGGTATCCACCGTTAATTCAGAGGCAACTAGAGACTTGATTGAGGTACTGTGTCCCCGGTACCAAATACCATCTAGGTTCCATTTCTCTAGGCAGGTGATACCGAAAATGTACACAGACCTCAGAAAAAGAGTCACCAGTGTCCTAAAAAATGCAGTTGTACCCAATGTCCACTTAACCACGGGCATGTGGACAAGTGGAGCAGGGCAGACTCAGGACTATATGACTGTGGCAGCCCACTGGGTAGATGTATTGCCTCCCGCTGCAAGAACAGCAGCGGCGGCACCAGTAGCAGCATCTCGTAAACGCCAACTCGTTCCTAGGCAGGCTACGCTTTGTATCACCGCTTTCCAGAAGAGGCACACAGCTGACAACCTCTTACGGAAACTGAGGAACATCATCGCAGAATGGTTTATCCCAATTGGACTCTCCTGGGGATTTGTGACATCGGACAACGCCACCAATATTGTGCGTGCATTACATCTGGGCAAACTCCAGCACGTCCCATGTTTTGCACATACATTGAATTTGGTGGTGCAGAATTATTTAAAAAACGACAGGGGCGTGCAAGAGATGCTGTCAGTGGCCCGAAGAATTGCGGGCCACTTTCGGCATTCAGCCACCGCGTGCCGAAGACTGGAGCACCACCAAACATTCCTGAAGCAAGAGGTGGTAACGAGGTGGAATTCAACCCTCTATATGCTTCAGAGGATGGAGGAGCAGCAAAAGGCCATTCAAGCCTATACATCTGCCCACGATATAGGCAAAGGAGGGGGAATGCACCTGACTCAAGCGCAGTGGAGAATGATTTCAACGTTGTGCAAGGTTCTGCAACCCTTTGAACTTGCCACTCGTGAAGTCAGTTCAGACACTGCCAGCCTGAGTCAGGTCATTCCCCTCATCAGGCTTTTGCAGAAGAAGCTGGAGACATTGAAGGAGGAGCTAAAACAGAGCGATTCCGCTAGGCATGTGGGACTTGTGGATGGAGCCCTTAATTCGCTTAACCAGGATTCACGGGTGGTCAATCTGTTGAAATCAGAGCACTACATTTTGGCCACCGTGCTCGATCCTAGATTTAAAACCTACGTTGTATCTCTCTTTCCGGCAAACACAAGTCTGCAGAGGTTGAAAGACCTGCTGGTGAGAAAATTGTCAAGTCAAGCGGAACGTGTCCCGTCAACATCTCCTCCTTCACATTCTCCCGCAACTGGGGGTGCGAGGAAAAGGCTAAGAATTCCGAGCCCACCCGCTGGCGGTGATGCAGGGCAGTCTGGAGCGAGTGCTGACATCTGGTCTGGACTGAAGGACCTGCCAACGATTACTGACATGTCGTCTACTGTCACTGCATATGATTCTGTCACCATTGAAAGAATGGTGGAGGATTATATGAGTGACCGCATCCAAATAGGCACGTCAGACAGTCCGTACGTATACTGGCAGGAAAAAGAGGCAATTTGGAGGCCCTTGCACAAACTGGCTTTATTCTACCTAAGTTGCCCTCCCTCCAGTGTGTGCTCCGAAAGAGTGTTTAGTGCAGCCGCTCACCTTGTCAGCAATCGGCGTACGGGGTTACTTCCAGAAAATGTGGAGAAGATGTTCATCAAAATGAATTATAATCAATTCCTCCGTGGAGACATTCACCAGCAGCAATTGCCTCCAGAAAGTACACAGGGATCTGAGATGGTGGATTCCAGTGGGGACGAATTAATAATCTGTGAGGAGGGGGATGTACACAGTGAAAGGGGTGAGGAATCGGAGGATGATGATGAGGTGGACATCTTGCCTCTGTAGAGCCAGTTTGTGCAAGAAGAGTTTGATTGCTTCTTTTTTTGGTGGGGGCCCAAACCAACCAGTCATTTCAGTCACAGTCGTGTGGCAGACCCTGTCGCTGAAATGATGGGTTCGTTAAAGTGTGCATGTCCTGTTTATACAACATACGGGTGGGTGGGAGGGCCCAAGGACAATTCCATCTTGCACCTCTTTTTTCTTTCATTTTTCTTTGCATCATGTGCTGTTTGGGGACAATTTTTTTGAAGTGCCATCCTGTCTGACACTGCAGTGCCACTCCTAGATGGGCCAGGTGTTTGTGTCGGCCACTTGTGTTGCTTAGCTTAGCCATCCAGCGACCTCGGTGCAAATTTTAGGACTAAAAATAATATTGTGAGGTGTGAGGTGTTCAGAATAGACTGGAAATGAGTGGAAATTATGGTTATTGAGGTTAATAATACTATGGGATCAAAATGACCCCCAAATTCTATGATTTAAGCTGTTTTTTAGGGTTTTTTGAAAAAAACACCCGAATCCGACAAAAAATTTTCGGTGAGGTTTTGCCAAAACGTGTCCGAATCCAAAACACGGCCGCGGAACTGAATCCAAAACCAAAACACAAAACCCGAAAAATGTCCGGTGCACATCACTAATCCTGGTTAATGTATAAGAGCTCCCAGATTCACATTACAGTCAGCCCCTACGCCTGAATTCTCCATTGGTCAGAGTCAGACCTCAGGCATGACAGTTTGCATTCACCATTCGTGCACTAAGTTTGTTGTTCATTAGCGTGTAGACTAATTTGTAACATGAAACCTGTTCAACTTTCTCAAATTTAGCTAGATTATTAAATTGATTTAAAAAAAATAAGATTTTAAACCTACCGGTAAATCTTTTTCTCCTAGTCCGTAGAGGATGCTGGGGACTCCGTAAGGACGATGGGGTATAGACGGGCTCCACAGGAGACATGGGCACTATAAAGAACTTTAGAATGGGTGTGCACTGGCTCCTCCCTCTATGCCCCTCCTCCAGACCTCAGTTAGAGAAACTGTGCCCAGAGGAGATGGACAATACGAGGAAAGGATTTTGTTAATCTAAGGGCAAGATTCATACCAGCCCACACCATCCACACCGTATAACCTGGAATATACGCAACCAGTTAACCGTATGAACAAAAAACAGTATCAGCTAAAGACTGATCTCAACTGTAACATAACCCTTATGTAAACAACAACTATATACAAGCCTTGCAGATATTGTCCACACTGGGACGGGCGCCCAGCATCCTCTACGGACTAGGAGAAAAAGATTTACCGGTAGGTTTAAAATCTTATTTTCTCTTACATCCTAGAGGATGCTGGGGACTCCCTAAGGACCATGGGGTTTATACCAAAGCACCAGACCGGGCGGGAGAGTGCGGACGACTCTGCAGCACCGACTGAGCAAACGCAAGGTCCTCATCAGCCAGGGTATCAAACTTATAGAACTTTGCAAAAGTGTTTGAACCTGACCAGGTAGCTGCTCGGCAAAGCTGTAAAGGCGAGTGGAATGGGCCTTTACCGAATTTGTTAACGGCAATCCTGCCGTAGAACAAGCCTGCTGAATCGTGTTATAGATCCAGCGAGCAATAGTCTGCTTCAAAGCAGGAGCGCCAACCTTGTTGGCTGCATACAGGACAAGCAGTGCTTCTGTTTTCCTAACTCGAGCCGTCCTGGCTACATAGATTTTTAAGGCCCTGACTACATCCAGGGACTTGGAATCCTCCAAGTCACTCGTAGCCACAGGCACCACAATAGGTTGGTTCATATGAAATGAAGAAACCACCTTAGGCAAAAATTGAGGAAGAGTGCTCAACTCTGCTCTATCCACATGGAAAGTCAAATAGGGGCTCTTGTGAGACAAGGCCGCCAATTCGGACACCCGCCTTGCAGATGCCAAGGCCAACAGCATGATCACCTTCCAGGTGAGAAATTTCAATTCAACCGTTTGAAGAGGTTCAAACCAGTGAGACTTCAGGAACCGTAACACCACGTTAAGGTCCCACGGTGCCACTGGGGGCACAAAAGGAGGCTGGATGTGCAGCACTCCCTTTACAAAAGTCTGGACTTCTGGGAGAGAAGCCAATTCCTTCTGAAATAAAATAGACAGGGAAGAAATCTGTACTTTAATGGAGCCCAATTTTAGGCCCATATCCACTCCTGTCTGTAGAAAGTGGAGAAAACGGCCCAGATGGAAATCTTCCGTAGGAGCATTCTTGGCTTCACACCAAGAAACATACTTCCTCCAGATACGGTGATAATGTTTTGCCGTCACCTCCTTCCTAGCCTTTATCAGAGTAGGGATAACTTCCTCCGGAATACCTTTCCCAGCTAGGATTCGGCGTTCAACCGCCATGCCGTCAAACGTAACTACGGTAAGTCTTGAAACACGCAGGGCCCCTGTTGTAACAGGTCCTCCCTGAGAGGAAAAGGCCATGAATCTTCTGTAAGCATCTCCTGAAGATCTGAATACCAGGCCCTTCGAGGCCAATCTGGAACAATAAGTATTGTTTTCACCCTTTTTTGTCTTATGATTCTCAATATTATTGAGATGAGAGGAAGAGGGGGGAACACATAGACCGACTGAAACACCCAAGATGTCACCAGGGCGTCCACCGCTACTGCCCGAGGGTCCCTTGACCTGGCACAAACCTCCGAAGCTTCTTGTTGAGGCATGACGCCATCATGTCTGTGAGGAAGTCCCCAAAGACTTGTTATCTCTGTAAAAACTTCTTGATGAAGTCCCCACTCTCCTGGATGGAGATCGTGTCTGCTGAGGAAGTCTGCTTCCCAGTTGTCCACTCCCGGAATGAAGACCGCTGACAGAGCACTTACGTGATTTTCCGCCCAGCGAAGAATCCTGGTGGCTTCCGCCATTGCCACTTTGCTCCTTGTCCCGCCTTGGTGGTTTACATGAGCCACGGCTGTGACGTTGTCTGATTGAATCAGAACTGGTAGGTCGCGAAAAAGATCCTCCGCTTGTCGTAGGCCGTTGTATATGGCCCTCATTTCCAGTACGTTGATGTGTAGACAAGCCTCCTGGCTTGACCATAGCCCCTGAAAATTTCTTCCTTGTGTGACTGCTCCTCATCCTCGGAGGCTCGCGTCCATGGTCACCAGAACCCAGTCCAGAATGCCGAACCTGCGACCCTCTAGAAGGTGAGCACTTTGCAGCCACCACAGGAGAGACACCCTGGCCCGGGGGGACAGGCTAATCATTTGATGTATTAGTAGATGGGACTCGGACAACTTGTCCAGGAGGTCCCACTGAAAACGTCCTTGCATGAAACCTGCTGAAGGGGATGGCCTCGTAGGCTGCCACCATTTTCCCCAGAACTCGAGTGCATTGATGAACAGACACTCTTTTTGGTTTTAGCAAGTCTCTGACCATGTTCTGGAGGTCCTGGGCTTTTTTCATCGGGAGAAAAACCCTCTTCTTTTCCGTGTCCAGAATCATGCCTAGGAATGATAGTCGAGTCGTTGGAATAAATTGTGACTTTGGCAGATTGAGAATCCAACCGTGTTGCTGTAGCACTCTCAGGGAGAGCGACACGCTCTTCTGCAATTGATCTCTCGATCTTGCTTTTATCAGAAGATCGTCCAAGTATGGGATAATTGTGACTCCCTGCCTGCGCAGGAGCACCATCATCTCCGCCATCACCCTGGTGAAAATCCTCGGGGCCGTTGAAAGCCCAAACGGCAACGTCTGAAACTGGTAATGACAGTCCTGTACAGCGAATCTCAGGTACGCCTGATGAGGAGGATATATGGGGACATGAAGGTATGCATATTCACTCGAGTGACACCATAAAATCCCCCCCCCTTCCAGACGAGATCACAGCCCGGAGCGATTCCATCTTGAATTTGAACTTTCTCAAGTACAGGTTTAGGGATTTTAGATTTAAAATGGGTCTGACCGAACCATCCGGCTTTGGGACCATGAACAGGGTCGAATAGTACCCTTTCTCCTGTTGAAGTAGGGGAACCTTGACAATCACTTGTTGTTGATACAGCTTTTGAATTGCAGCAAACACTACTTCCCTCTCTGGGGGAGAAGCTGGCAAGGCCGACTTGAAAAATCGGCGAGGGGGCACCTCTTCGAATTCCAGTTTGTAGCCTTAGGATACAATATCCATCGCACAAGGATCCATGTCTGACAGAACCCAGACCTGGCTGAAGAGTAGAAGACGTGCCCCCACCGGCGCGGACTCCCTCAGTGGAGCCCCAGCGTCATGCGGTGGATTTAGTAGAAGCCGGGGAAGACTTCTGCTCCTGGAAACTAGCCATAGCAGGCATTCTTTTCCCTCTACCCTTACCTCTGGCGAGGAAAGATGAGCCCTGACCTCATCTGGACTTACGTGACCGAAAGGACTGCATCTGATACTGTAGAGTTTTCTTTTGCTTTGGGGGAACAAACGGCGGAAAGGTAGATTTACCCGCGGTAGCTGTGGCAACCAGGTCCACGAGACCTTCCCCAAACAAAACTTCACCTTTGTATGGCAAAACCTCCATATGTTTCTTTGAGTCAGCATCACCCATCCATTGGCGAGTCCACATGGCGCGCCTAGCAGAAATCGCCATGGCGTTGGCTCTCGAACCCAGCAGCCCAACGTCTCTTTGAGCATCCCTCATATATAAGACTGCGTCTTTTATGTGGCCTAAGGTTAATAAAATGGTATCCCTATCTAGGCTGCAACTGCACTACACACCCATGCCAATGCTATTGCCGGTCTGAGCAAAGCACCTCTATGCGCATAAATAGACTTTAAAGTAGTTTCCTGCCTGTGATTAGCAGGATCCTTGAGTGCTGCCGTGTCTGGAGACGGTAGCGCCACTTTCTTGGACAGGCGTGTTAAAGCCTTGTCCACCCTGGGTGAGGATTCCCAACGTACCCTGTCCCGTGCAGGGAAAGGATATGCCATAAGAATCCTCCTGGGAATCTGCAGTTTTTTATCAGGAGTTTCCCAAGCCTTTTCAAATAACTTGTTAAGCTCATGGGATGGGGGAAAGGCTACCTCAGGTTTCTTTTCCTTATACATGCGCACCCTCGTGTCAGGGACCGAGGGGTCGTCTGTGATATGCAAAACATCTTTTATTGCAACAATCATATAATGAATACTTTTTGCCACGCTCGGGTGCAACCTCGCTTCATCGTAGTCGACACTGGAGTCAGAGTCTGTGTCGGTATCAGTGTCTGCTATCTGGGATAGGGGACGTTTTTGACACCCAGAAGGGCCCGGTGACCCAGCCGAAGCCGTGGATTGATTCCCTGCTCTTTCCCTGGACTCTGCTTTGCCCAATCACAAGTCGGCGTTGCCGACGGCGACACCACAATCATCTGCTCCGCCTCCTCCTTAGCTGAGCCTTCTGCATCAGACATGTCGACACACTCGTACCGACACCCCCACACACACAGGGATATAGTTATAAGGAGACAGTTCCCCAATAAGGCCCTTTGGAGAGACAGAGAGAGAGTATGCCAGCACACACCCAGCGCCAACTGACACTGGAAAATAATGTCCCAGATAATAGCGCTTTTATATTAAATTACTGTGTAATACACTCACTGCGCCTTACAAATGCCCCCCTCCTCTTTTCTGCCCTGTGTCACCGTGTTCAGCAGGGGAGAGGCCGGGGAGCCAGCTTCTCAGCAGATCTCTGTGGAGACAATGGCGCTGGTTAGTGCTGAGAGACCAAGCTCCACCCCCTCCAGCGGCGGGCTTCGGTCCCGCTCAAAATATCTCAAATTGGCGGGGGATTGAAAGAAATACTGCCTCCGCAGTATCTATGCCAGATATAGAGGCTTTATTGCTGACGAGGGCGCCCCCCCTGCGCCCTGCACCCATCTGTCCCTGCTAGTGTGTGTGTGTTTGTGGGAGCAATGGCGTGCAGCGTTACCTCTGTGCGCGTACCTCAGTAAAGATCTGAAGTCTTCTGCCGCCTTGAAGTCTTCTTTTCTTCTTATACTCACCCTGCTTCTATCTTCCGGCTCTGCGAGGAGGACGGCGACGCGGCTCCGGGACGAACAGCAAGGGGAGACCTGCATTCTGACTCCCTCTGGAGCTAATGGTGTCCAGTAGCCTAAGAAGCAGATAAGAAAATAATTCCTCTCTTGGCGCCGCAATAGAGCTGCAAAGGAAAGTACTAAATAGACCACCAATCTATACAAACTTGCAAAAAAGAAAAAAGTATGATCTCACTTTTGCGCTCAATGTCCCAGAAATCCGGTTTTGTCGCAATGGACAGGTGTAGTCCGTTCAATATGAAAAGGAAAATAAAAAATGCAACATAGTGTAATACTGCAATGAGAATGGGTCTTTCACCACTGTGAGATACAGGGAATGGAAGTGTTGGTATAGTCCAAAAATGGAAAGTTCAAGCTTCCACCTCCTTTTCAAAGGCACCCAACGTGATATGCAGAATTTATGGTGATGAACGCTTACATGTGTGCTTACTTCTGTAAGACGTGATGAAAACTCATAAAGGTTTCTTTTGTGGTCCTTGAACTCTCCTCACATGGGCGGATGAACCCCAATGTCCCTCGTAACAAATCAGAGCCAGAGATACAATCCAATTAAGACAAGAACACTCTTTTTATTAGAGTACAAACTAGATAAACAAAAAAGCCATACCATATGGGGAAAGGCAAGATGATGTTAGAGCCGATAGCAATGGACCCGGATACCAATAGCTATTAGTTCCCCACTATGGATAGGCAGATCTGTAACCCACAACAAAACACTGTCGACGCGTTTCGACGCTATGCAGCGTCTTTTTCAAGATTCACAGTGTATGATCACTATAAACACAAATTACAATTAAGAACTTGGCCACAATAAACCAATAATTAACATGCAATTAATTGTATAATTTACCATTTTTACAATTTATACAAGCATTTTAAAAAACACTGTCGCCATATAGCAACAATGATTAAAAGATAAGAAGCAGAGCCTATCACTTAAGTAGGTCTGCTTCTCTCTCCTCAGTCCCACGATGCAGGGAGCCTGTGGCCAGCAGTGCTCCCTGAAAATAAAAAACCTAACAAAATTCTTTATCAGAGAAACTCAGGAGAGCTCCCCTGTAGTGCACAAAGAAATAAGGATCAAATAAGGTTAGTGATAAAAAATAATATAAAAAATAAAATAAAATAAGGGGCAGACTAGATGGGCCAAGTGGTTCTTATCTGCCGACAAATTCTATGTTTCTATGTTTCTATGCACCCAATCTCCTCTGGGCACAGTATCTAACTGAGGTCTGGAGGAGGGGCATAGAGGGAGGAGCCAGTGCACACCCATTCTAAAAGTTCTTTATAGTGCCCATGTCTCCTGTGGAGCCCGTCTATACCCCATGGTCCTTATGGAGTCCCCAGCATCCTCTAGGACATAAGAGAAATGTTAATACTTAATTCTTTATTATTCAAGTATTAATTTTTCTGAATATTTTTTTTATAATTTTCACGAGCCACCTCAAGAAATTGTTCTGAATTAGCAACCTTTCATGCATTGCCATAGATGTAATACACAGCTAATGATCCAATTTCTAGCAGGCACAGTTACAGTGATTAGGGTTAGTTGCATAGATGCACTTTTGGTGGGTGTCAGCAATACAGACTAAGTTAATAGTGTACAGTAACTGTAATTCTTATTTATTTATCCATTTATTTTTTAAGGAACATTATTTTGTGACACGTTAAAGAAATACTGCTCTGTCTGATAAAATGTTGCAATCAAGTGCAGTATATAATAGAGCTGAGCAATTTAGTTTTGCTGAAAACTGAACACACCTGAACTTTGGGTTTTTCAGTCGAATCAAGACTCATTTTAGGTCACTTTGGGGTTCCGAGGGGAACAGAGTCCTGGCTATAGTCTTTCCGCAAGTTCTGATCTCAAAAGGAAGAGACGATCATTCATCGCGAGAAATGATCTTCTCTGTCTTTTGATATTCAGGTTATTCTAAGACAACATGTACAGTATATAAAACAAGATAAAAGCAAAGCATAAGAGAGTCAGGAGGTATATATTACCTTAGTGTAGAGGGTCAGTGAGGGAAACCCTCTCAAATAAATTGACTTTGATATATTTTATATTAGCTACCTAATCCATTTATAAAGGACCAATCTTTTTAAATTTATTATTGTTCTCAATTTACCATTGCATGACACCATTGGTCGCTGATACCCCTATTTGTTTTTTTCCTATGTTACTGGCACTGCACTTTTCTTTATATATATATAAATATATATATAAATATATATATATAAATAATATATATATATATATATATATATATATATATATATATAGGATAGAAGGATGTTCGGCACTCCTTGTAACAAAATGTATATGGTGCCCGGTGCCCTCCTATGCAGAATGCAAATGTAGTATATAGCGGTTGGTAGGCGGCACTCATAGGACTTTGAATCAATAATCTACTGGAAACCAGATAGAGCTACGTTTCGATTTAATGAGAATCGTCATTGGTCGCTGATACCCCTATTTGTTTTTTTCCTATGTTACTGGCACTGCACTTTTCTTTATATATATATATATATATATATATACACACAATAGTACAAGTATGCAGCACTCCTGGCGTCTAAAGTATCACTCTTATACAGCACAATTCATATGGCAACGTTTCAGTGCCCTTTTTAATGTGGCACTTTCGTCAGGTATCACAGAACATTACAAAATGCACTTACCTAAATACCCCTCCACACACCCATGCAAAGATGCTGCTCCGTTGGCGGGACCAATTCCCGGACAGGCGGCGCATAGCGCATGACGTCATCGGCTGATGCGTCATCACTGTGCTCCCCATCACCATAGCAACCAGGATACAACTACAGAAAAAACACAACATATATTTCTAATGCTCGTATGCATTATTAAGTCCCCACATAACGTTACACAAGAAGCCCCTAGTGGGCACATAGCAGCATTACAACATATTCAATAAAGTGCAAAAATGTTACACAATGACTAGAACAAATACATTAATATTACTAACCATAGTCACCTCCATGTATAAACATGCTAGATAAAGAAATACTAGCCACAACCATGGAACATATTTAAGGCGGGCCGTTACAGGAAACAATTTAGACCCAAGTGGTCATTAAGGCCCATAGGGTATAGGGTGCCCAGCTGATGAATCCAGCGTGTTTCCAAACGCAGTAACTTTAGGCCTCGATTCCCCCCCTCAACATTTGGGGCACATGATCTATCATGCGATATCGTAAGGACACCAAAGGGTGTCTGGCTGTTACAAAATGTCTGGCGACTGGTTGGTCGCTCTGACCTGTATTAATCGCTTCCTTAATGGCCGATCTGTGGGCTGCCATACGTTCCTTGAACAAACGTTCAGTCTTCCCAACGTATGACAGCCCACAGGGGCACACCAGCTGGTAAACCACATATCGGGATGAACACGTTAGTCGATGTTTAATGAAAATGGGTCTACCAGTTAAGGGGTGAGGGAATTGGTCCCCAGGGATAAGATACTGGCAAGTCATACAGGTGCATCTAATACACCCCTTTCTACTGCTAAGGAAAGTTGTGGTGTCACGGGTACTAGTTATGTCCGCCTTAACCAAGATATCTTGTAGATTACGGTTTCTGGAGTAACAACACATAATCCTCGTGTCCTCCAGAGTAAGGTCGGTGTCAGACTGGACTATGGGCCACAATCTTTTTGCTTGTTGCTGAATAACCCGACTTTGTTGGTGATATTGATTGACCCATGGTAAAATTTTACCAGTAGATTTTTTATTACTAGATATCAGCAATTGCTGGCGATCCATAGTAAGTGCCCTTAACTTAGCATCACATAAGTCGCGCCTAGGTTACCCTCTAGCAACAAACTTTTCTAACATGGCATCCATTTGGGCCTCCGCCAGTGTCGGGTCAGACGTAATGCGTCTGATGCGTATAAATTGAGAATACGGGAGCCCCCGTTTCAATGGTATTGGGTGACAGCTATCGTAATGTAGGAGGTTGTTCCTATCTGTAGGTTTTGTGTAAAGAGAGGTGGTAACCTGGCCCTCCTTAAGTTTTATCTCTACATCTAAGAAGTTAATGGCCTTATCACTGATGTTATAGGTAAATTTGACTGGGTGTGGCTTACTGTTATGATTCTCAATCGAGGAGATAAATGCCTCCTCAGTACCTCGCCAAAAAATTAGTAAATCGTCGATATAGCAATAGTATAATACAATCTTATCGCTAACCGTCGGGTCACTGAAGAAAACATCCTCTTCAACTTCAAACATATACATGTTACTGTACGACAGGGCCACACTGGACCCCATTGCACAGCCCCTCAGTTGTAGGAAAAATTTTCCATCATATAAGAAGAAGTTTTTTGTTAGGATCATCTCCAATAGGCCCATGCAGAATTCAAGTTGTGGCCCATTGTACATGTTGTTATTACTCAAAAATCTGGTAGCTGCCGCTATACCCATACTGTGTGGTATAATCGTGTAGAGACTCTGTACATCTACACTACAGAGCAATATTGCCTCCGTATATACTGGTAACTCATTAATCTTTCTGAGTAACGTACTGGTGTCTAATAGGTATCTCGGGTGGCTCTGTATACTGGGTTGAAATAGTGCATCTAGGTATAGGGAGATCGGTTGAAACAAAGAATGTCTTGCAGAAATGATTGGTCGGCCTGGCGGCCTAACCAATGATTTATGAATTTTAGGAGTCGAGTATAACAGTGGGACCACAGGATGACTAGGAATCAATGCATTGTGCAGTACATCATTAATTATGCCCTGTTCCACTGCAAGGTTAAGATAGGCTACAAGTTCTTGTGTATACACAGGCGTAGGGTCCCTGGACAACAGACAATATGTCTCAGTATCACTAAGTTGCTTGTAGATCTCTGCTTTATAGTCATTAAGGTTTTGTATGACTAATGCACCGCCTTTATCGGCCGATCTAAACACCAAGTCCTTATTGTTTGCAAGTCCATCTAATGCTTGAGACTCCATTTTAGTTAAATTGTAGTGGCACTTAGCTGGTGCATTGACCACACTATAAGTCTCTTGCTCTAACAAATCGCATGAATGTTCGAATAGATGCATTCATGGATTGTGGCTCGAACGTAGATTTAGGCTGTATCTTTTGCAGCTGAGTAGGGATGGGAATACTCGCCGGCGTTATAGTTGAAGGCTTTTTAGCAAAATATTCTTTCAGCTTTGATTGACGGTGCAGTTTAAATTTCTCAATTTTCCACTGCAATGGATTAATGCGACTAGTCGGTACAAATGAGAGGCCTTTGGCCAGGAATCCTTTCTCAATGTCATTAAGTTCATAGTCGGACAAGTTGACTATTTGGTTTTGGGATTCTTTGGTGGTCTCCCCACGCGCTTTTTTTCTTTTCCACTGATGACCTCGTCTGGTGAAGGGTCTCTGTCGCCGCGTCGACTGGCTCTTGTGGCTATTTTGTGCATTTTCCGAGTCACTAGTTGTAGGCGTATGGTCATTAGAAGATTCCATGTCTCTAGTTTGCCGCAATCTACGTCTAAAGAAAGGTTTCCTTCCATCCCGTCTGAATGAGTTTTCATTCCACCTGTAGACATTATTATTCTCCTAGTCCATGTCCACCTTAGTTTTTTTCTCATGTTTAAATTAAATTAAATCTCGCTTGTACGCCTGTATCTGGCTAAGTTTTTCGTACCAATTAGTTGTCACATCTGCCTCAAGGTTATATTTTTACACTAACTCTACTGCTGCTATTTTCTCTTTAAGCAGATTCATCTCCTTCGTGGATTGTTCAATGATGAGCAGTATCAAATCTAGCGAGCATCGGTTCATAATACCAACCCATTTACATCAGAAAGTTGGATCATTACGCCCTATAGTGGGCGAGTTCCGCATCCGTAACCCCCTCGGTATTTTTTTGGAGCGATAATACTCACTGAGGGACAGGCAGTGGTAGTAATAGTCAGTTTCTTTTCGCCTCCACTTTAATAGATTGCGGTAAACCTGTTCCAGTGATGATGCCTCCTCTTGTTCATCAAGCACTTCATTGTAAAGGATGCCTTCCGCCTCCACCTCAGAATATCCATGCAGTTCACCCACCGGGTAAACCGTATGTGTGTAACCCCCGGTAGCTTCTTGTAGCTGTGGTTCCATAATACTGTGTTAAGGTAAAAGTTCCAATTGCTAAATGGCACCAAAGTGATACACAAACACTATGTATCAATGCTGTAAACACAGCATAGGGGCCAGGCTGCAGTATACACTGGCCAGCCTGCTCCGTCAACAGCAACGAATATACACTGACGTGCAATGGTAATTTGCAAGGGAGCCTTGACTAGAACAACACACATGTGCAGGGTGTGTTGCCCAATAATACAATAGTTCCAATGTCCAGCTCTCACTTGATGCTACACAGCTGCGCCGGGTGCCCACATGTAACGTAGGATACACACTATAGTACAAGTATGCAGCACTCCTGGCGTCTAAAGTATCACTCTTATACAGCACAATTCATATGGCAACGTTTCAGTGCCCTTTTTAATGTGGCACTTTCGTCAGGTATCACAGAACATTACAAAATGCACTTACCTAAATACCCCTCCACACACCCGTGCAAAGACGCTGCTCCGTTGGCGGGACCAATTCCCGGACAGGCGGCGCATAGCTCATGACGTCATCGGCTGATGCGTCATCACTGTGCTCTCCATCACCATAGCAACCAGGATACAGCTACAGAAAAAACAAAACATATATTTCTAATGCTCGTATGCATTATTAAGTCCCCACATAACGTTACACAAGAAGCCCCTAGTGGGCACATAGCAGCATTACAACATATTCACTAAAGTGCAAAAATGTTACACAATGACTAGAACAAATACATTAATATTACTAACCATAGTCACCTCCATGTATAAACATGCTAGATAAAGAAATACTAGCCACAACCATGGAACATATTCTGGTTCAAAAGAAGTTGTTCTGAATTAGCAACCTTTCATGCATTGCCATAGATGTAATACACAGCTAATGATCCAATTTCTAGCAGGCACAGTTACAGTGATTAGGGTTAGTTGCATAGATGCACTTTTGGTGGGTGTCAGCAATACAGACTAAGTTAATAGTGTACAGTAACTGTAATTCTTATTTATTTATAGAGATGAGCGGGTTCGGTTTCTCTGAATCCGAACCCGCCCGAACTTCATGGTTTTTTTCACGGGTCCGAGCAGACTCGGATCCTCCCGCCTTGCTCGGTTAACCCGAGCGCGCCCGAACGTCATCATGACGCTGTCGGATTCTCGCGAGACTCGGATTCTATATAAGGAGCCGCGCGTCGCCGCCATTTTCACACGTGCATTGAGATTGATAGGGAGAGGACGTGGCTGGCGTCCTCTCCATTTAGATTATAAGAGAGAGAGATTTACTGGAGCTTAGGACTAGGAGGAGTACTGTAGAAGTGTAGAGAGTGCAGAGAGTTTACTAGTGAGTGACCACCAGACAGTGCAGTTTATTTAATATATCCGTTCTCTGCCTGAAAAAAGCGATACACACAGTGACTCAGTCACATACCATATCTGTGTGCACTGCTCAGGCTCAGCCCAGTGTGCTGCATCATCTATATATATTATATATCTGTCTGACTGCTCAGCTCACACAGCTTATAATTGTGGGGGAGACTGGGGAGCACTGCAGTGCCAGTTATAGGTTATAGCAGGAGCCAGGAGTACATAATATTATATTAAAATTAAACAGTGCACACTTTTGCTGCAGGAGTGCCACTGCCAGTGTGACTGACCAGTGACCTGACCACACTGACCACCAGTATAGTTAGTAGTATACTTATATTGTGATTGCCTGAAAAAGTTAAACACTCGTCGTGTGACTTCACTTGTGTGTTGTTGTTTTTTTTATTCTATAAAAATAAAACTCAATCTGCTGACAGACAGTGTCCAGCAGGTCCGTCATTATATAATATATAATATATACCTGTCCGGCTGCAGTAGTGATATATATATATTTTTTATATCATTTATCATCCAGTCGCAGCAGACACAGTACGGTAGTTCACGGCTGTGGCTACCTCTGTGTCTGCACTCGGCAGGCAGTCCGTCCATAATTGTATACCACCTAACCGTGGTTTTTTTTTCTTCTTTATACATACATACTACTACGACATCTCTTTATCAACCAGTCTATATTAGCAGCAGACACAGTACAGTACGGTAGTTCACGGCTGTGGCTACCTCTGTGTCTGCACTCGGCAGGCAGTCCGTCCATAATTGTATACCACCTAACCGTGGTTTTTTTTTCTTTCTTCTTTATACATACATAGTTACATAGACATCTCTTTATCAACCAGTCTATATTAGCAGCAGACACAGTACAGTACGGTAGTTCACGGCTGTGGCTACCTCTGTGTCTGCACTCGGCAGGCAGTCCGTCCATAATTGTATACCACCTAATCGTGGTTTTTTTTTTCTTTCTTCTTTATACATACATAGTTACATAGACATCTCTTTATCAACCAGTCTATATTAGCAGCAGACACAGTACAGTACGGTAGTTCACGGCTGTGTCTACCTCTGTGTCTGCACTCGGCAGGCAGTCCGTCCATAATTGTATACCACCTAACCGTGGTTTTTTTTTCTTTCTTCTTTATACATACATAGTTACATAGACATCTCTTTATCAACCAGTCTATATTAGCAGCAGACACAGTACAGTACGGTAGTTCACGGCTGTGGCTACCTCTGTGTCTGCACTCGGCAGGCAGTCCATAATTGTATACTAGTATCCATCTCCATTGTTTACCTGAGGTGCCTTTTAGTTGTGCCTATTAAAATATGGAGAACAAAAATGTTGAGGTTCCAAAATTAGGGAAAGATCAAGATCCACTTCCACCTCGTGCTGAAGCTGCTGCCACTAGTCATGGCCGAGACGATGAAATGCCAGCAACGTCGTCTGCCAAGGCCGATGCCCAATGTCATAGTACAGAGCATGTCAAATCCAAAACACCAAATATCAGAAAAAAAAGGACTCCAAAACCTAAAATAAAATTGTCGGAGGAGAAGCGTAAACTTGCCAATATGCCATTTACGACACGGAGTGGCAAGAACGGCTGAGGCCCTGGCCTATGTTCATGGCTAGTGGTTCAGCTTCACATGAGGATGGAAGCACTCAGCCTCTCGCTAGAAAAATGAAAAGACTCAAGCTGGCAAAAGCAGCACAGCAAAGAACTGTGCATTCTTCGAAATCCCAAATCCACAAGGAGAGTCCAATTGTGTCGGTTGCGATGCCTGACCTTCCCAACACTGGACGTGAAGAGCATGCGCCTTCCACCATTTGCACGCCCCCTGCAAGTGCTGGAAGGAGCACCCGCAGTCCAGTTCCTGATAGTCAGATTGAAGATGTCAGTGTTGAAGTACACCAGGATGAGGAGGATATGGGTGTTGCTGGCGCTGGGGAGGAAATTGACCAGGAGGATTCTGATGGTGAGGTGGTTTGTTTAAGTCAGGCACCCGGGGAGACACCTGTTGTCCGTGGGAGGAATATGGCCGTTGACATGCCAGGTGAAAATACCAAAAAAATCAGCTCTTCGGTGTGGAGGTATTTCAACAGAAATGCGGACAACAGGTGTCAAGCCGTGTGTTCCCTTTGTCAAGCTGTAATAAGTAGGGGTAAGGACGTTAACCACCTCGGAACATCCTCCCTTATACGTCACCTGCAGCGCATTCATAATAAGTCAGTGACAAGTTCAAAAACTTTGGGTGACAGCGGAAGCAGTCCACTGACCAGTAAATCCCTTCCTCTTGTAACCAAGCTCACGCAAACCACCCCACCAACTCCCTCAGTGTCAATTTCCTCCTTCCCCAGGAATGCCAATAGTCCTGCAGGCCATGTCACTGGCAATTCTGACGATTCCTCTCCTGCCTGGGATTCCTCCGATGCATCCTTGCGTGTAACGCCTACTGCTGCTGGCGCTGCTGTTGTTGCTGCTGGGAGTCGATGGTCATCCCAGAGGGGAAGTCGTAAGCCCACTTGTACTACTTCCAGTAAGCAATTGACTGTTCAACAGTCCTTTGCGAGGAAGATGAAATATCACAGCAGTCATCCTGCTGCAAAGCGGATAACTGAGGCCTTGACAACTATGTTGGTGTTAGACGTGCGTCCGGTATCCGCCGTTAGTTCACAGGGAACTAGACAATTTATTGAGGCAGTGTGCCCCCGTTACCAAATACCATCTAGGTTCCACTTCTCTAGGCAGGCGATACCGAGAATGTACACGGACGTCAGAAAAAGACTCACCAGTGTCCTAAAAAATGCAGTTGTACCCAATGTCCACTTAACCACGGACATGTGGACAAGTGGAGCAGGGCAGGGTCAGGACTATATGACTGTGACAGCCCACTGGGTAGATGTATGGACTCCCGCCGCAAGAACAGCAGCGGTGGCACCAGTAGCAGCATCTCGCAAACGCCAACTCTTTCCTAGGCAGGCTACGCTTTGTATCACCGCTTTCCAGAATACGCACACAGCTGAAAACCTCTTACGGCAACTGAGGAAGATCATCGCGGAATGGCTTACCCCAATTGGACTCTCCTGTGGATTTGTGGCATCGGACAACGCCAGCAATATTGTGTGTGCATTAAATATGGGCAAATTCCAGCACGTCCCATGTTTTGCACATACCTTGAATTTGGTGGTGCAGAATTTTTTAAAAAACGACAGGGGCGTGCAAGAGATGCTGTCGGTGGCCAGAAGAATTGCGGGACACTTTCGGCGTACAGGAACCACGTACAGAAGACTGGAGCACCACCAAAAACTACTGAACCTGCCCTGCCATCATCTGAAGCAAGAAGTGGTAACGAGGTGGAATTCAACCCTCTATATGCTTCAGAGGTTGGAGGAGCAGCAAAAGGCCATTCAAGCCTATACAATTGAGCACGATATAGTAGGTGGAATGCACCTGTCTCAAGCGCAGTGGAGAATGATTTCAACGTTGTGCAAGGTTCTGATGCCCTTTGAACTTGCCACACGTGAAGTCAGTTCAGACACTGCCAGCCTGAGTCAGGTCATTCCCCTCATCAGGCTTTTGCAGAAGAAGCTGGAGACATTGAAGGAGGAGCTAACACGGAGCGATTCCGCTAGGCATGTGGGACTTGTGGATGGAGCCCTTAATTCGCTTAACAAGGATTCACGGGTGGTCAATCTGTTGAAATCAGAGCACTACATTTTGGCCACCGTGCTCGATCCTAGATTTAAAGCCTACCTTGGATCTCTCTTTCCGGCAGACACAAGTCTGCTGGGGTTGAAAGACCTGCTGGTGACAAAATTGTCAAGTCAAGCGGGACGCGACCTGTCAACATCTCCTCCTTCACATTCTCCCGCAACTGGGGGTGCGAGGAAAAGGCTCAGAATTCCGAGCCCACCCGCTGGCGGTGATGCAGGGCAGTCTGGAGCGACTGCTGATGCTGACATCTGGTCCGGACTGAAAGACCTGACAACGATTACGGACATGTCGTCTACTGTCACTGCATATGATTCTCTCAACATTGATAGAATGGTGGAGGATTATATGAGTGACCGCATCCAAGTAGGCACGTCACACAGTCCGTACTTATACTGGCAGGAAAAAGAGGCAATTTGGAGGCCCTTGCACAAACTGGCTTTATTCTACCTAAGTTGCCCTCCCACAAGTGTGTACTCCGAAAGAGTGTTTAGTGCCGCCGCTCACCTTGTCAGCAATCGGCGTACGAGGTTACATCCAGAAAATGTGGAGAAGATGATGTTCATTAAAATGAATTATAATCAATTCCTCCGCGGAGACATTGACCAGCAGCAATTGCCTCCACAAAGTACACAGGGAGCTGAGATGGTGGATTCCAGTGGGGATGAATTGATAATCTGTGAGGAGGGGGATGTACACGGTGATATATCGGAGGGTGATGATGAGGTGGACATCTTGCCTCTGTAGAGCCAGTTTGTGCAAGGAGAGATTAATTGCTTCTTTTTTGGGGGGGGTCCAAACCAACCCGTCATATCAGTCACAGTCGTGTGGCAGACCCTGTCACTGAAATGATGGGTTGGTTAAAGTGTGCATGTCCTGTTTTGTTTATACAACATAAGGGTGGGTGGGAGGGCCCAAGGACAATTCCATCTTGCACCTCTTTTTTCTTTTCTTTTTCTTTGCATCATGTGCTGATTGGGGAGGGTTTTTTGGAAGGGACATCCTGCGTGACACTGCAGTGCCACTCCTAAATGGGCCCGGTGTTTGTGTCGGCCACTAGGGTCGCTAATCTTACTCACACAGTCAGCTACCTCATTGCGCCTCTTTTTTTCTTTGCGTCATGTGCTGTTTGGGGAGGGTTTTTTGGAAGGGACATCCTGCGTGACACTGCAGTGCCACTCCTAGATGGGCCCGGTGTTTGTGTCGGCCACTAGGGTCGCTAATCTTACTCACACAGCTACCTCATTGCGCCTCTTTTTTTCTTTGCGTCATGTGCTGTTTGGGGAGGGTTTTTTGGAAGGGCCATCCTGCGTGACACTGCAGTGCCACTCCTAGATGGGCCCGGTGTTTGTGTCGGCCACTAGGGTCGCTAATCTTACTCACACAGCTACCTCATTGCGCCTCTTTTTTTCTTTGCGTCATGTGCTGTTTGGGGAGGGTTTTTTGGAAGGGACATCCTGCGTGACACTGCAGTGCCACTCCTAGATGGGCCCAGTGTTTGTGTCGGCCACTAGGGTCGCTTATCTTACTCACACAGCGACCTCGGTGCAAATTTTAGGACTAAAAATAATATTGTGAGGTGTGAGGTATTCAGAATAGACTGAAAATGAGTGTAAATTATGGTTTTTGAGGTTAATAATACTTTGGGAGCAAAATGACCCCCAAATTCTATGATTTAAGCTGTTTTTTAGTGTTTTTTGAAAAAAAACACCCGAATCCAAAACACACCCGAATCCGACAAAAAAAATTCGGTGAGGTTTTGCCAAAACGCGTTCGAACCCAAAACACGGCCGCGGAACCGAACCCAAAACCAAAACACAAAACCCGAAAAATTTCAGGCGCTCATCTCTATTTATTTATCCATTTATTTTTTAAGGAACATTATTTTGTGACACGTTAAAGAAATACTGCTCTGTCTGATAAAATGTTGCAATCAAGTGCAGTATATAATAGAGATGAGCGGGTTCGGTTCCTCGGAATCCGAACCCGCCCGAACTTCATGTTTTTTTTCACGGGTCCGAGCGACTCGGATCTTCCCGCCTTGCTCGGTTAACCCGAGCGCGCCCGAACGTCATCATGACGCTGTCGGATTCTCGCGAGGCTCGGATTCTATCGCGAGACTCGGATTCTATATAAGGAGCCGCGCGTCGCCGCCATTTTCACTCGTGCATTGAGATTGATAGGGAGAGGACGTGTCTGGCGTCCTCTCCATTAGAATAGAGATAGATTAGATAGAGAGAGAGAGATTGTGCAGAGTCGCAGACAGAGTTAGTTTACCACAGTCAGTGACCAGTGCAGTTGCTAGTTAACTTTTATTTAATATAATATATCCGTTCACTTCTCTCTGCTATATCCGTTCTCTGCCTGAAAAAAAAAACGATACACAGCACAGTCAGTCACACAGTGTGACTCAGTCTGTGTGCACTCAGCTCAGCCCAGTGTGCTGCACAGTCATCAATGTATAAATTAAAAGCTTATAATTAATTGTGGGGGAGACTGGGGAGCACTGCAGGTTGTTAGCAGGAGCCAGGAGTACAATTATATTAATTAACAGTGCACACTTTTGCTGCAGGAGTGGTGACCAGTGCCTGACCACCAGTATAGTATTGTTGTATACTACTAATATCTCTTTAAATATCAACCAGTCTATATTAGCAGCAGACACAGTACAGTGCGGTAGTTCACGGCTGTGGCTACCTCTGTGTCGGCACACGGCAGGCAGTCCGTCCGACCAGAATTGTATTATTTATTATTATATACCTACCACCTAACCGTGGTTTTTTTTTCATTCTTTATACCGTCATAGTGTCATCCTAATTGTTACGAGTATACTACTATCTCTTTATCAACCAGTGTACAGTGCGGTAGTTCACGGCTGTGGCTACCTCTGTGTCGGCACACGGCAGGCAGTCCGTCCGACCAGAATTGTATTATTTATTATTATATACCTACCACCTAACCGTGGTTTTTTTTTCATTCTTTATACCGTCATAGTGTCATCCTAATTGTTACGAGTATACTACTATCTCTTTATCAACCAGTGTACAGTGCGGTAGTTCACGGCTGTGGCTACCTCTGTGTCGGCACACGGCAGGCAGTCCGTCCGACCAGAATTGTATTATTTATTATTATATACCTACCACCTAACCGTGGTTTTTTTTTTCATTCTTTATACCGTCATAGTGTCATCCTAATTGTTACGAGTATACTACTATCTCTTTATCAACCAGTGTACAGTGCGGTAGTTCACGGCTGTGGCTACCTCTGTGTCGGCACACGGCAGGCAGTCCGTCCGACCAGAATTGTATTATTTATTATTATATACCTACCACCTAACCGTGGTTTTTTTTTTCATTCTTTATACCGTCATAGTGTCATCCTAATTGTTACGAGTATACTACTATCTCTTTATCAACCAGTGTACAGTGCGGTAGTTCACGGCTGTGGCTACCTCTGTGTCGGCACACGGCAGGCAGTCCGTCCGACCAGAATTGTATTATTTATTATTATATACCTACCACCTAACCGTGGTTTTTTTTTCATTCTTTATACCGTCATAGTGTCATCCTAATTGTTACGAGTATACTACTATCTCTTTATCAACCAGTGTACAGTGCGGTAGTTCACGGCTGTGGCTACCTCTGTGTCGGCACACGGCAGGCAGTCCGTCCGACCAGAATTGTATTATTTATTATTATATACCTACCACCTAACCGTGGTTTTTTTTTCATTCTTTATACCGTCATAGTGTCATCCTAATTGTTACGAGTATACTACTATCTCTTTATCAACCAGTGTACAGTGCGGTAGTTCACGGCTGTGGCTACCTCTGTGTCGGCACACGGCAGGCAGTCCGTCCGACCAGAATTGTATTATTTATTATTATATACCTACCACCTAACCGTGGTTTTTTTTTCATTCTTTATACCGTCATAGTGTCATCCTAATTGTTACGAGTATACTACTATCTCTTTATCAACCAGTGTACAGTGCGGTAGTTCACGGCTGTGGCTACCTCTGTGTCGGCACACGGCAGGCAGTCCGTCCGACCAGAATTGTATTATTTATTATTATATACCTACCACCTAACCGTGGTTTTTTTTTTCATTCTTTATACCGTCATAGTGTCATCCTAATTGTTACGAGTATACTACTATCTCTTTATCAACCAGTGTACAGTGCGGTAGTTCACGGCTGTGGCTACCTCTGTGTCGGCACACGGCAGGCAGTCCGTCCGACCAGAATTGTATTATTTATTATTATATACCTACCACCTAACCGTGGTTTTTTTTTCATTCTTTATACCGTCATAGTGTCATCCTAATTGTTACGAGTATACTACTATCTCTTTATCAACCAGTGTACAGTGCGGTAGTTCACGGCTGTGGCTACCTCTGTGTCGGCACACGGCAGGCAGTCCGTCCGACCAGAATTGTATTATTTATTATTATATACCTACCACCTAACCGTGGTTTTTTTTTCATTCTTTATACCGTCATAGTGTCATCCTAATTGTTACGAGTATACTACTATCTCTTTATCAACCAGTGTACAGTGCGGTAGTTCACGGCTGTGGCTACCTCTGTGTCGGCACACGGCAGGCAGTCCGTCCGACCAGAATTGTATTATTTATTATTATATACCTACCACCTAACCGTGGTTTTTTTTTCATTCTTTATACCGTCATAGTGTCATCCTAATTGTTACGAGTATACTACTATCTCTTTATCAACCAGTGTACAGTGCGGTAGTTCACGGCTGTGGCTACCTCTGTGTCGGCACACGGCAGGCAGTCCGTCCGACCAGAATTGTATTATTTATTATTATATACCTACCACCTAACCGTGGTTTTTTTTTCATTCTTTATACCGTCATAGTGTCATCCTAATTGTTACGAGTATACTACTATCTCTTTATCAACCAGTGTACAGTGCGGTAGTTCACGGCTGTGGCTACCTCTGTGTCGGCACACGGCAGGCAGTCCGTCCGACCAGAATTGTATTATTTATTATTATATACCTACCACCTAACCGTGGTTTTTTTTTTCATTCTTTATACCGTCATAGTGTCATCCTAATTGTTACGAGTATACTACTATCTCTTTATCAACAAGTGTACAGTGCGGTAGTTCACGGCTGTGGCTACCTCTGTGTCGGCACACGGCAGGCAGTCCGTCCGACCAGAATTGTATTATTTATTATTATATACCTACCACCTAACCGTGTTTTTTTTTTCATTCTTTATACCGTCATAGTGTCATCCTAATTGTTACGAGTATACTACTATCTCTTTATCAACCAGTGTACAGTGCGGTAGTTCACGGCTGTGGCTACCTCTGTGTCGGCACACGGCAGGCAGTCCGTCCGACCAGAATTGTATTATTTATTATTATATACCTACCACCTAACCGTGGTTTTTTTTTCATTCTTTATACCGTCATAGTGTCATCCTAATTGTTACGAGTATACTACTATCTCTTTATCAACCAGTGTACAGTGCGGTAGTTCACGGCTGTGGCTACCTCTGTGTCGGCAGTCGGCAGGCAGTCCGTCCATCCATAATTGTATTATTATTATAATATATACCACCTAACCGTGGTTTTTTTATACCACCTAACCGTGGCAGTCCGTCCATAATTGTATACTAGTATCCAATCCATCCATCTCCATTGTTTACCTGAGGTGCCTTTTAGTTCTGCCTATAAAATATGGAGAACAAAAAAGTTGAGGTTCCAAAATTAGGGAAAGATCAAGATCCACTTCCACCTCGTGCTGAAGCTGCTGCCACTAGTCATGGCCGAGACGATGAAATGCCAGCAACGTCGTCTGCCAAGGCCGATGCCCAATGTCATAGTACAGAGCATGTCAAATCCAAAACACCAAATATCAGAAAAAAAAGGACTCCAAAACCTAAAATAAAATTGTCGGAGGAGAAGCGTAAACTTGCCAATATGCCATTTACCACACGGAGTGGCAAGGAACGGCTGAGGCCCTGGCCTATGTTCATGGCTAGTGGTTCAGCTTCACATGAGGATGGAAGCACTCAGCCTCTCGCTAGAAAACTGAAAAGACTCAAGCTGGCAAAAGCACCGCAAAGAACTGTGCGTTCTTTGAAATCCCAAATCCACAAGGAGAGTCCAATTGTGTCGTTTGCGATGCCTGACCTTCCCAACACTGGACGTGAAGAGCATGCGCCTTCCACTATTTGCATGCCCCCTGCAAGTGCTGGAAGGAGCACCCGCAGTCCAGTTCCTGATAGTCAGATTGAAGATGTCAGTGTTGAAGTACACCAGGATGAGGAGGATATGGGTGTTGCTGGCGCTGGGGAGGAAATTGACCAGGAGGATTCTGATGGTGAGGTGGTTTGTTTAAGTCAGGCACCCGGGGAGACACCTGTTGTCCGTGGGAGGAATATGGCCGTTGACATGCCAGGTGAAAATACCAAAAAAATCAGCTCTTCGGTGTGGAGGTATTTCACCACAAATGCGGACAACAGGTGTCAAGCCGTGTGTTCCCTTTGTCAAGCTGTAATAAGTAGGGGTAAGGACGTTAACCACCTCGGAACATCCTCCCTTATACGTCACCTGCAGCGCATTCATAATAAGTCAGTGACAAGTTCAAAAACTTTGGGTGACAGCGGAAGCAGTCCACTGACCAGTAAATCCCTTCCTCTTGTAACCAAGCTCACGCAAACCACCCCACCAACTCCCTCAGTGTCAATTTCCTCCTTCCCCAGGAATGCCAATAGTCCTGCAGGCCATGTCACTGGCAAGTCTGACGAGTCCTCTCCTGCCTGGGATTCCTCCGATGCATCCTTGCGTGTAACGCCTACTGCTGCTGGCGCTGCTGTTGTTGCCGCTGGGAGTCGATGGTCATCCCAGAGGGGAAGTCGTAAGCCCACTTGTACTACTTCCAGTAAGCAATTGACTGTTCAACAGTCCTTTGCGAGGAAGATGAAATATCACAGCAGTCATCCTACTGCAAAGCGGATAACTGAGGCCTTGGCATCCTGGGTGGTGAGAAACGTGGTTCCGGTATCCATCATTACTGCAGAGCCAACTAGAGACTTGTTGGAGGTACTGTGTCCCCGGTACCAAATACCATCTAGGTTCCATTTCTCTAGGCAGGCGATACCGAAAATGTACACAGACCTCAGAAAAAGAGTCACCAGTGTCCTAAAAAATGCAGCTGTACCCAATGTCCACTTAACCACGGACATGTGGACAAGTGGAGCAGGGCAGGGTCAGGACTATATGACTGTGACAGCCCACTGGGTAGATGTATGGACTCCCGCCGCAAGAACAGCAGCGGCGGCACCAGTAGCAGCATCTCGCAAACGCCAACTCTTTCCTAGGCAGGCTACGCTTTGTATCACCGCTTTCCAGAATACGCACACAGCTGAAAACCTCTTACGGCAACTGAGGAAGATCATCGCGGAATGGCTTACCCCAATTGGACTCTCCTGTGGATTTGTGGCATCGGACAACGCCAGCAATATTGTGTGTGCATTAAATCTGGGCCAATTCCAGCACGTCCCATGTTTTGCACATACCTTGAATTTGGTGGTGCAGAATTTTTTAAAAAACGACAGGGGCGTGCAAGAGATGCTGTCGGTGGCCAGAAGAATTGCGGGACACTTTCGGCGCACAGGCACCACGTACAGAAAACTGGAGCACCACCAAAAACTACTGAACCTGCCCTGCCATCATCTGAAGCAAGAAGTGGTAACGAGGTGGAATTCAACCCTCTATATGCTTCAGAGGTTGGAGGAGCAGCAAAAGGCCATTCAAGCCTATACAATTGAGCACGATATAGTAGGTGGAATGCACCTGTCTCAAGTGCAGTGGAGAATGATTTCAACGTTGTGCAAGGTTCTGATGCCCTTTGAACTTGCCACACGTGAAGTCAGTTCAGACACTGCCAGCCTGAGTCAGGTCATTCCCCTCATCAGGCTTTTGCAGAAGAAGCTGGAGGCATTGAAGGAGGAGCTAACACGGAGCGATTCCGCTAGGCATGTGGGACTTGTGGATGCAGCCCTTAATTCGCTTAACAAGGATTCACGGGTGGTCAATCTGTTGAAATCAGAGCACTACATTTTGGCCACCGTGCTCGATCCTAGATTTAAAGCCTACCTTGGATCTCTCTTTCCGGCAGACACAGGTCTGCTGGGGTTGAAAGACCTGCTGGTGACAAAATTGTCAAGTCAAGCGGAACGCGACCTGTCAACATCTCCTCCTTCACATTCTCCCGCAACTGGGGGTGCGAGGAAAAGGCTCAGAATTCCGAGCCCACCCGCTGGCGGTGATGCAGGGCAGTCTGGAGCGACTGCTGATGCTGACATCTGGTCCGGACTGAAGGACCTGACAACGATTACGGACATGTCGTCTACTGTCACTGCATATGATTCTCTCAACATTGATAGAATGGTGGAGGATTATATGAGTGACCGCATCCAAGTAGGCACGTCACACAGTCCGTACTTATACTGGCAGGAAAAAGAGGCAATTTGGAGGCCCTTGCACAAACTGGCTTTATTCTACCTAAGTTGCCCTCCCACAAGTGTGTACTCCGAAAGAGTGTTTAGTGCCGCCGCTCACCTTGTCAGCAATCGGCGTACGAGGTTACATCCAGAAAATGTGGAGAAGATGATGTTCATTAAAATGAATTATAATCAATTCCTCCGCGGAGACATTGACCAGCAGCAATTGCCTCCACAAAGTACACAGGGAGCTGAGATGGTGGATTCCAGTGGGGACGAATTGATAATCTGTGAGGAGGGGGATGTACACGGTGATATATCGGAGGGTGAAGATGAGGTGGACATCTTGCCTCTGTAGAGCCAGTTTGTGCAAGGAGAGATTAATTGCTTCTTTTTTGGGGGGGGTCCAAACCAACCCGTCATATCAGTCACAGTCGTGTGGCAGACCCTGTCACTGAAATGATGGGTTGGTTAAAGTGTGCATGTCCTGTTTTGTTTATACAACATAAGGGTGGGTGGGAGGGCCCAAGGATAATTCCATCTTGCACCTCTTTTTTCTTTTCTTTTTCTTTGCATCATGTGCTGATTGGGGTGGGTTTTTTGGAAGGGACACCCTGCGTGACACTGCAGTGCCACTCCTAGATGGGCCCGGTGTTTGTGTCGGCCACTAGGGTCGCTAATCTTACTCACACAGCTACCTCATTGCGCCTCTTTTTTTCTTTGCGTCATGTGCTGTTTGGGGAGGGTTTTTTGGAAGGGACATCCTGCGTGACACTGCAGTGCCACTCCTAGATGTGCCCGGTGTTTGTGTCGGCCACTAGGGTCGCTAATCTTACTCACACAGTCAGCTACCTCATTGCGCCTCTTTTTTTCTTTGCGTCATGTGCTGTTTGGGGAGGGTTTTTTGGAAGGGCCATCCTGCGTGACACTGCAGTGCCACTCCTAGATGGGCCCGGTGTTTGTGTCGGCCACTAGGGTCGCTAATCTTACTCACACAGCTACCTCATTGCGCCTCTTTTTTTCTTTGCGTCATGTGCTGTTTGGGGAGGGTTTTTTGGAAGGGACATCCTGCGTGACACTGCAGTGCCACTCCTAGATGGGCCCGGTGTTTGTGTCGGCCACTAGGGTCGCTTATCTTACTCACACAGCGACCTCGGTGCAAATTTTAGGACTAAAAATAATATTGTGAGGTGTGAGGTATTCAGAATAGACTGAAAATGAGTGTAAATTATGGTTTTTGAGGTTAATAATACTTTGGGATCAAAATGACCCCCAAATTCTATGATTTAAGCTGTTTTTTAGTGTTTTTTGAAAAAAACACCCGAATCCAAAACACACCCGAATCCGACAAAAAAAATTCGGTGAGGTTTTGCCAAAACGCGTTCGAACCCAAAACACGGCCGCGGAACCGAACCCAAAACCAAAACACAAAACCCGAAAAATTTCAGGCGCTCATCTCTAGTATATAATAGAGCTGAGCAATTTAGTTTTGCTGAAAACTGAACACACCTGAACTTTGGGTTTTTCAGTCGAATCAAGACTCATTTTAGGTCACTTTGGGGTTCCGAGGGGAACAGAGTCCTGGCTATAGTCTTTCCGCAAGTTCTGATCTCAAAAGGAAGAGACGATCATTCATCGTGAGAAATGATCTTCTCTGTCTTTTGATATTCAGGCTATTCTAAGACATCATGTACAGTATATAAAACAAGATAAAAGCAAAGCATAAGAGAGTCAGGAGGTATATATTACCTTAGTGTAGAGGGTCAGTGAGGGAAACCCTCTCAAATAAATTGACTTTGATACATTTTATATTAGCTACCTAATCCATTTATAAAGAACCAATCTTTTTTAATTTATTATTGTTCTCAATTTACCATTGCATGACACCATTGGTCGCTGATACCCCTATTTGTTTTTTTCCTATGTTACTGGCACTGCACTTTTCTTTACATACATATATATATTAGAGATGAGCGGGTTCGGTTTCTTTGAATCCGAACCCGCACGAACTTCACTTTTTTTTCCACGGGTCCGAGCGACTCGGATCTTCCCGCCTTGCTCGGTTAACCCGAGCGCGCCCGAACGTCATCATGACGCTGTCGGATTCTCGCGAGGCTCGGATTCTATCGCGAGACTCGGATTCTATATAAGGAGCCGCGCGTCGCCGCCATTTTCACTCGTGCATTGAGATTGATAGGGAGAGGACGTGTCTGGCGTCCTCTCCATTAGAATAGAGATAGATAGATTAGATAGAGAGAGATTGTGCAGAGTCGCAGACAGAGTTAGTTTACCACAGTCAGTGACCAGTGCAGTTGCTAGTTAACTTTTATTTAATATAATATATCCGTTCACTTCTCTCTGCTATATCCGTTCTCTGCCTGAAAAAAAAAACGATACACAGCACAGTCAGTCACACAGTGTGACTCAGTCTGTGTGCACTCAGCTCAGCCCAGTGTGCTGCACAGTCATCAATGTATAAATTAAAAGCTTATAATTAATTGTGGGGGAGACTGGGGAGCACTGCAGGTTGTTAGCAGGAGCCAGGAGTACAATTATATTAATTAACAGTGCACACTTTTGCTGCAGGAGTGGTGACCAGTGCCTGACCACCAGTATAGTATTGTTGTATACTACTAATATCTCTTTAAATATCAACCAGTCTATATTAGCAGCAGACACAGTACAGTGCGGTAGTTCACGGCTGTGGCTACCTCTGTGTCGGCACACGGCAGGCAGTCCGTCCGACCAGAATTGTATTATTTATTATTATATACCTACCACCTAACCGTGGTTTTTTTTTCATTCTTTATACCGTCATAGTGTCATCCTAATTGTTACGAGTATACTACTATCTCTTTATCAACCAGTGTACAGTGCGGTAGTTCACGGCTGTGGCTACCTCTGTGTCGGCACACGGCAGGCAGTCCGTCCGACCAGAATTGTATTATTTATTATTATATACCTACCACCTAACCGTGGTTTTTTTTTCATTCTTTATACCGTCATAGTGTCATCCTAATTGTTACGAGTATACTACTATCTCTTTATCAACCAGTGTACAGTGCGGTAGTTCACGGCTGTGGCTACCTCTGTGTCGGCACACGGCAGGCAGTCCGTCCGACCAGAATTGTATTATTTATTATTATATACCTACCACCTAACCGTGGTTTTTTTTTCATTCTTTATACCGTCATAGTGTCATCCTAATTGTTACGAGTATACTACTATCTCTTTATCAACCAGTGTACAGTGCGGTAGTTCACGGCTGTGGCTACCTCTGTGTCGGCACACGGCAGGCAGTCCGTCTGACCAGAATTGTATTATTTATTATTATATACCTACCACCTAACCGTGGTTTTTTTTTCATTCTTTATACCGTCATAGTGTCATCCTAATTGTTACGAGTATACTACTATCTCTTTATCAACCAGTGTACAGTGCGGTAGTTCACGGCTGTGGCTACCTCTGTGTCGGCACACGGCAGGCAGTCCGTCCGACCAGAATTGTATTATTTATTATTATATACCTACCACCTAACCGTGGTTTTTTTTTCATTCTTTATACCGTCATAGTGTCATCCTAATTGTTACGAGTATACTACTATCTCTTTATCAACCAGTGTACAGTGCGGTAGTTCACGGCTGTGGCTACCTCTGTGTCGGCACACGGCAGGCAGTCCGTCCGACCAGAATTGTATTATTTATTATTATATACCTACCTCCTAACCGTGGTTTTTTTTTCATTCTTTATACCGTCATAGTGTCATCCTAATTGTTACGAGTATACTACTATCTCTTTATCAACCAGTGTACAGTGCGGTAGTTCACGGCTGTGGCTACCTCTGTGTCGGCAGTCGGCAGGCAGTCCGTCCATCCATAATTGTATTATTATTATAATATATACCACCTAACCGTGGTTTTTTTTTCATTCTTTATACCGTCATAGTGTCATACTAGTTGTTACGAGTATACTACTATCTCTTTATCAACCAGTGTACAGTGCGGTAGTTCACGGCTGTGGCTACCTCTGTGTCGGCAGTCGGCAGGCAGTCCGTCCATCCATAATTGTATTATTATTATAATATATACCACCTAACCGTGGTTTTTTTTCCATTCTTTAATCTTTATACCGTCGTCATAGTGTCATACTAGTTGTTACGAGTATACTACTATCTCTTTATCAACCAGTGTACAGTGCGGTAGTTCACGGCTGTGGCTACCTCTGTGTCGGCAGTCGGCAGGCAGTCCGTCCATCCATAATTGTATTATTATTATAATATATACCACCTAACCGTGGTTTTTTTTTCATTCTTTATACCGTCATAGTGTCATACTAGTTGTTACGAGTATACTACTATCTCTTTATCAACCAGTGTACAGTGCGGTAGTTCACGGCTGTGGCTACCTCTGTGTCGGCAGTCGGCAGGCAGTCCGTCCATCCATAATTGTATTATTATTATAATATATACCACCTAACCGTGGTTTTTTTTTCATTCTTTATACCGTCGTCATAGTGTCATACTAGTTGTTACGAGTATACTACTATCTCTTTATCAACCAGTGTACAGTGCGGTAGTTCATGGCTGTGGCTACCTCTGTGTCGGCAGTCGGCAGGCAGTCCGTCCATCCATAATTGTATTATTATTATAATATATACCACCTAACCGTGGTTTTTTTTTCATTCTTTATACCGTCGTCATAGTGTCATACTAGTTGTTACGAGTATACTACTATCTCTTTATCAACCAGTGTACAGTGCGGTAGTTCACGGCTGTGGCTACCTCTGTGTCGGCAGTCGGCAGGCAGTCCGTCCATCCATAATTGTATTATTATTATAATATATACCACCTAACCGTGGTTTTTTTATACCACCTAACCGTGGCAGTCCGTCCATAATTGTATACTAGTAAACTATCCAATCCATCCATCTCCATTGTTTACCTGAGGTGCCTTTTAGTTCTGCCTATAAAATATGGAGAACAAAAAAGTTGAGGTTCCAAAATTAGGGAAAGATCAAGATCCACTTCCACCTCGTGCTGAAGCTGCTGCCAC
Organism: Pseudophryne corroboree; assembly: GCF_028390025.1. Lineage (NCBI taxonomy): Eukaryota > Metazoa > Chordata > Amphibia > Anura > Myobatrachidae > Pseudophryne > Pseudophryne corroboree. The sequence continues at coordinate 680,890,037 of NC_086448.1, forward strand.
TAGTCATGGCCGAGACGATGAAATGCCAGCAACGTCGTCTGCCAAGGCCGATGCCCAATGTCATAGTACAGAGCATGTCAAATCCAAAACACCAAATATCAGAAAAAAAAGGACTCCAAAACCTAAAATAAAATTGTCGGAGGAGAAGCGTAAACTTGCCAATATGCCATTTACCACACGGAGTGGCAAGGAACGGCTGAGGCCCTGGCCTATGTTCATGGCTAGTGGTTCAGCTTCACATGAGGATGGAAGCACTCAGCCTCTCGCTAGAAAACTGAAAAGACTCAAGCTGGCAAAAGCACCGCAAAGAACTGTGCGTTCTTTGAAATCCCAAATCCACAAGGAGAGTCCAATTGTGTCGTTTGCGATGCCTGACCTTCCCAACACTGGACGTGAAGAGCATGCGCCTTCCACTATTTGCATGCCCCCTGCAAGTGCTGGAAGGAGCACCCGCAGTCCAGTTCCTGATAGTCAGATTGAAGATGTCAGTGTTGAAGTACACCAGGATGAGGAGGATATGGGTGTTGCTGGCGCTGGGGAGGAAATTGACCAGGAGGATTCTGATGGTGAGGTGGTTTGTTTAAGTCAGGCACCCGGGGAGACACCTGTTGTCCGTGGGAGGAATATGGCCGTTGACATGCCAGGTGAAAATACCAAAAAAATCAGCTCTTCGGTGTGGAGGTATTTCACCTGAAATGCGGACAACAGGTGTCAAGCCGTGTGTTCCCTTTGTCAAGCTGTAATAAGTAGGGGTAAGGACGTTAACCACCTCGGAACATCCTCCCTTATACGTCACCTGCAGCGCATTCATAATAAGTCAGTGACAAGTTCAAAAACTTTGGGTGACAGCGGAAGCAGTCCACTGACCAGTAAATCCCTTCCTCTTGTAACCAAGCTCACGCAAACCACCCCACCAACTCCCTCAGTGTCAATTTCCTCCTTCCCCAGGAATGCCAATAGTCCTGCAGGCCATGTCACTGGCAAGTCTGACGAGTCCTTTCCTGCCTGGGATTCCTCCGATGCATCCTTGCGTGTAACGCCTACTGCTGCTGGCGCTGCTGTTGTTGCCGCTGGGAGTCGATGGTCATCCCAGAGGGGAAGTCGTAAGCCCACTTGTACTACTTCCAGTAAGCAATTGACTGTTCAACAGTCCTTTGCGAGGAAGATGAAATATCACAGCAGTCATCCTACTGCAAAGCGGATAACTGAGTCCTTGACAACTATGTTGGTGTTAGACGTGCGTCCGGTATCCGCCGTTAGTTCACAGGGAACTAGACAATTTATTGAGGCAGTGTGCCCCCGTTACCAAATACCATCTAGGTTCCACTTCTCTAGGCAGGCGATACCGAGAATGTACACGGACGTCAGAAAAAGACTCACCAGTGTCCTAAAAAATGCAGTTGTACCCAATGTCCACTTAACCACGGACATGTGGACAAGTGGAGCAGGGCAGGGTCAGGACTATATGACTGTGACAGCCCACTGGGTAGATGTATGGACTCCCGCCGCAAGAACAGCAGCGGCGGCACCAGTAGCAGCATCTCGCAAACGCCAACTCTTTCCTAGGCAGGCTACGCTTTGTATCACCGCTTTCCAGAATACGCACACAGCTGAAAACCTCTTACGGCAACTGAGGAAGATCATCGCGGAATGGCTTACCCCAATTGGACTCTCCTGTGGATTTCTGGCATCGGACAACGCCAGCAATATTGTGTGTGCATTAAATATGGGCAAATTCCAGCACGTCCCATGTTTTGCACATACCTTGAATTTGGTGGTGCAGAATTTTTTAAAAAACGACAGGGGCGTGCAAGAGATGCTGTCGGTGGCCAGAAAAATTGCGGGACACTTTCGGCGTACAGGCACCACGTACAGAAGACTGGAGCACCACCAAAAACTACTGAACCTGCCCTGCCATCATCTGAAGCAAGAAGTGGTAACGAGGTGGAATTCAACCCTCTATATGCTTCAGAGGTTGGAGGAGCAGCAAAAGGCCATTCAAGCCTATACAATTGAGCACGATATAGGAGATGGAATGCACCTGTCTCAAGTGCAGTGGAGAATGATTTCAACGTTGTGCAAGGTTCTGATGCCCTTTGAACTTGCCACACGTGAAGTCAGTTCAGACACTGCCAGCCTGAGTCAGGTCATTCCCCTCATCAGGCTTTTGCAGAAGAAGCTGGAGGCATTGAAGAAGGAGCTAACACGGAGCGATTCCGCTAGGCATGTGGGACTTGTGGATGCAGCCCTTAATTCGCTTAACAAGGATTCACGGGTGGTCAATCTGTTGAAATCAGAGCACTACATTTTGGCCACCGTGCTCGATCCTAGATTTAAAGCCTACCTTGGATCTCTCTTTCCGGCAGACACAGGTCTGCTGGGGTTGAAAGACCTGCTGGTGACAAAATTGTCAAGTCAAGCGGAACGCGACCTGTCAACATCTCCTCCTTCACATTCTCCCGCAACTGGGGGTGCGAGGAAAAGGCTCAGAATTCCGAGCCCACCCGCTGGCGGTGATGCAGGGCAGTCTGGAGCGACTGCTGATGCTGACATCTGGTCCGGACTGAAGGACCTGACAACGATTACGGACATGTCGTCTACTGTCACTGCATATGATTCTCTCAACATTGATAGAATGGTGGAGGATTATATGAGTGACCGCATCCAAGTAGGCACGTCACACAGTCCGTACTTATACTGGCAGGAAAAAGAGGCAATTTGGAGGCCCTTGCACAAACTGGCTTTATTCTACCTAAGTTGCCCTCCCACAAGTGTGTACTCCGAAAGAGTGTTTAGTGCCGCCGCTCACCTTGTCAGCAATCGGCGTACGAGGTTACATCCAGAAAATGTGGAGAAGATGATGTTCATTAAAATGAATTATAATCAATTCCTCCGCGGAGACATTGACCAGCAGCAATTGCCTCCACAAAGTACACAGGGAGCTGAGATGGTGGATTCCAGTGGGGACGAATTGATAATCTGTGAGGAGGGGGATGTACACGGTGATATATCGGAGGGTGAAGATGAGGTGGACATCTTGCCTCTGTAGAGCCAGTTTGTGCAAGGAGAGATTAATTGCTTCTTTTTTGGGGGGGGTCCAAACCAACCCGTCATATCAGTCACAGTCGTGTGGCAGACCCTGTCACTGAAATGATGGGTTGGTTAAAGTGTGCATGTCCTGTTTTGTTTATACAACATAAGGGTGGGTGGGAGGGCCCAAGGATAATTCCATCTTGCACCTCTTTTTTCTTTTCTTTTTCTTTGCATCATGTGCTGATTGGGGAGGGTTTTTTGGAAGGGACATCCTGCGTGACACTGCAGTGCCACTCCTAGATGGGCCCGGTGTTTGTGTCGGCCACTAGGGTCGCTAATCTTACTCACACAGCTACCTCATTGCGCCTCTTTTTTTCTTTGCGTCATGTGCTGTTTGGGGAGGGTTTTTTGGAAGGGACATCCTGCGTGACACTGCAGTGCCACTCCTAGATGTGCCCGGTGTTTGTGTCGGCCACTAGGGTCGCTAATCTTACTCACACAGTCAGCTACCTCATTGCGCCTCTTTTTTTCTTTGCGTCATGTGCTGTTTGGGGAGGGTTTTTTGGAAGGGCCATCCTGCGTGACACTGCAGTGCCACTCCTAGATGGGCCCGGTGTTTGTGTCGGCCACTAGGGTCGCTTATCTTACTCACACAGCGACCTCGGTGCAAATTTTAGGACTAAAAATAATATTGTGAGGTGTGATGTGTTCAGAATAGGCTGAAAATGAGTGTAAATTATGTTTTTTGAGGTTAATAATACTTTGGGATCAAAATTACCCCCAAATTCTATGATTTAAGCTGTTTTTTAGGGTTTTTTTAAAAAAACACCCGAATCCAAAACACACCCGAATCCGACAAAAAAAATTCGGTGAGGTTTTGCCAAAACGCGGTCGAACCCAAAACACGGCCGCGGAACCGAACCCAAAACCAAAACACAAAACCCGAAAAATTTCCGGCGCTCATCTCTAATATATATATATATATATATAAGGGCTGATTTTGTAGGAATGGGAAAATGTGTAAGCAATCCACTGGCAGAGTGTAGGAACTTGGTAGCAGTGCAGAAGAGGTGGGAAACATTAAAAAGTGCAATATTAAAGGCAGCAGACCTTTGTAGTAAAAGTGTTAGGAAAAACAGAAGGAAAAGGAAGCCAGTGTGGATTGGGAAAGAAGTAGCGAATATTGTGAAAGCAAAAAAGATGGCTTTTAGGAAATATAAGCAGACACAAAATAATGAAGACAAAGAGATCGATCCTGTTAGACAGAAGGAGACTAAGAAGGTAATCAGATATGCAAAGGCACAAGCTGAGGAGAAAATGGCCCAGTCAGTGGGTAAAGGAGGCAAAACTTTTTTTTAGGTATATAAGCGAAAGGAGAAAAACAAACGGCAGAATAATAAAACTAAAGACAGTGACTGGGAGTCTTGTTGAGGGAGACAATGAAATAGCAGATCATCTTAATAATTATTTTTGTACAGTATTCACTACTAAAAGAGAGGGGAAGGGGCCACAGTTAATTTGCAGGAAGATTCAGGAAAATGAAACAGGTACATTTACAGAGTAGAATGTCCTAACAGAACTCTCAAATCTAAAAGTAGACAAGTCTATGGGGCCAGGTGGGATACATCCAAGGATACTAAAAGAACTTAAAGAGGTGATGGTAGCACCATTAACAGAATTATTCAACTAATCATTAGCTACAGGAGTAATTCCAGAAAACTGGAAAAGAGCGAATGTAGTCCCACTGCACAAAACTGGAGGCAAGGAAGAGGCAAACAACTACAGACCAGTGCAGGGATGGACTGTGGTCTGAATTTGGCCCTGGCATGTGCATGTGTTAGGCGCCGGGGTCCGCTCGTCTGCGCGGCCCGGCGCCTAGCAACTAGGGACGCCGTGCGCGTACAGCCGCCGGCTCCCTAGCAACGCTAGACGCCGGGCGCGCTGAGCCGCACGGACCCTAGCAACGGGGACGCCACTGGCGGACCGCGTTCCCCGTTGCTGGGTCCTGTTTAATTAATAGGTGCACCTGATCTCTGGCCGTGCAGCAAGGCAGCTGCACGGCATTCATTCTAATCAGCTCTGTCAGCAGCTGATTGGAGGACTCCTGTTTAAATACACTCTCAGGGCTTCTCACAGACGCCGGTAATAGCTTCCTGCATGCTGTCTTTGTTTGCTGAGAGTCTGTTTCCAGTCTTGCTGTATCCGGTCGTTCCAGTCCTCTGAAGTCCTGTACTCGGGAGTTATCATCTCGTCCCTGGAGTCCTGACCGATCACCGTTTAACATCCAGTGGTGTTCGTGAGTCGCGGCTCTGCCGTGTGTAGCGGCTCGGCCACTTTACCCTTTATTATTTGTGTTTGGAGCATTTTGCGGAGGGTTCCGCTTCCACAGGTCCACTCTGGTATCCGGCGGTGCCGGGTAGGAGTATTGGACAAGTGGATTTTGGTTGTCCTTTTCCCTGGCGGTTTTTCCGCACATACTTTAGGTTTTTTAGTTAGCTCGTAGCCCCTGGCCTGTCGTTAGCTAGAGGTCCTCTTGTTATCATCCTGCCTCGGATTTCCCTTTGTCTCTCATTAAGACCGGGGGGCATCGGAGTTGGGCAGACATAATACGCCCTTCAAACGCGGCTGCCAAGGGCTCAAGAAACCATAGTCTCGCAAGGGATTTCCGATAGCACGGGTGAGACAACAGAGTTAGGGCGCCAGGGGCTATTATTCTTTCCTGCTCCCGTTCCCAGCATTCCATTCCAGTGCTCCGGTCATTGTCATAAGATCTCCTCTGGCCAGGAGTGCTGGAATCATAACATTATTACCGGCCATACCAAAACTTAAAATTAAACAGGGTTTAATTTTTTCTTATTCAGTTTTGTGAGAGTTTATCGGCCTCATGAATCCTACAGGTTTAGGGCCAAATCCTGGTCAGCTCTTAGTCAGCCAGATTCAAGAACTTACTCAGATGGTTCAGGATCTTTCTCTTCGGGTGAAGTCGCAGGAAGATTTTTTGCGAGCTTCCCCGAAGGTAGTTCCTGAACCAAAGATGCATTTGCCTGACCGTTTTTCTGGTGATAGGAAAGAGTTTTTTAATTTTAAAGAATCCTGTAAACTTTATTTTCGTTTAAGACCGATTTCCTCGGGTACTGAATCTCAGCGGGTCGGGATTATTATTTCTTTGCTCCAGGGGGATCCTCAGACCTGGGCATTTGGTTTAAAAGCAGAGGATCCGGCATTGTTGTCAGTGGATGTTTTTTTGGGGTCTTTAGGGCTCTTGTATGATGACCCTGATAGAAAGGCGTCCGCTGAAAGTCAGTTGCGCGCTCTCAGACAGGGTAGAAATCCTGCGGAGGTTTATTGTACGGAGTTTCGCCGTTGGTCGAACGACTGTGGCTGGAATGACCCAGCCCTGCGCAGTCAGTTTCGCCTCGGCTTATCAGAGTCTATAAAAGACAGCCTCCTTCAGTACCCCGCTCCTGAGACTCTCGATAAGCTCATGGAGCTTTCTATTAAGATAGATCGTCGTCTCAGAGAGCGGAGGGCTGAAAAAGGAGCACCTGTAAGGTCAAGTCCGTGTGTATATTCCATTCCTGAGGACGTAGAGGAGCCCATGCAGATGGGTCTCTCCCGGCTGTCTCCTGAAGAAAGAGCCAGAAGGCAAAATTCTGGTCTTTGCCTGTACTGTGGGGTAAGGGACATTTTTCTCGTAATTGTCCGAACAAGTCGGGAAACGCTTTGACCAGGTGAATTGTGAGGGGGTTCACCTAGGTCTGCAGCTTATCTCCTCGAATAACTCCCTTTTAGTCCCAGTTAAAGTTTCCTTTGTCACCCTCAGTTCTTCGGTGTCGGCTTTTGTTGACAGTGGAGCTGCAGGAAACTTTATGGATTTAACTTGGGCTAAGGCCTTAGGCATTCCTCAGTTACCTTTGGGTAGGTGTGTCACCATGCATGGCTTAGATGGGAGTCCACTGTCCAATGGGGTTATTTCTCTCCGTACACCCCCTGTATTACTTACAGTAGGAGCTCTACATTCTGAAAAAATCGAGTTCTTCCTTACTCATTGCCCAGCAGTTCCAGTAGTTCTGGGTCACCCTTGGCTGGCCTTTCATAATCCCACCATTGATTGGCGGTCAGGGGAGATTTCACAATGGGGTACCTTTTGTGATAGGGAATGTATTACGTTTCCAGTCAGAGTAGCAGCTGCCATTCCTGAACTCATTCCTGTGGAATACCAGGAGTTTGCTGATGAGTTCTCCAAAGGCAATGCGGACATTCTGCCTCCTCATCGGCCATATGATTGTGCTATTGAGCTTATTCCTGGTGCCGCATTACCAAAGGGAAGATTATATGCTTTATCCGGGCCAGAAACTGCGGCCATGAATGATTATGTTAAGGAGAGCCTAGGGAAAGGATTTATTAGACCATCAAAATCTCCTTTAAGTGCAGGTTTCTTCTTTGTGGAGAAAAAGGATGGCTCGCTTAGACCTTGCATTGACTTTAGAGCCCTGAATAAGATCTCAGTTAAAAATACTTATCCTTTGCCGCTGATATCTGTACTCTTTGATCAGCTACGTTCGGCTGTGATTTTTTCTAAAATTGACCTTAGAGGAGCGTACAACCTCATCCGAATCAAATCTGGAGATGAGTGGAAGACGGCCTTCAGTACTCAGTCAGGTCACTACGAGTACCTGGTGATGCCGTTCGGCTTGTCCAATGCTCCAGCAGTTTTTCAAGACCTCATTAATGATGTGCTCCGTGACTTCCTAGGGAAATTCGTGGTCGTTTACTTAGACGACATCCTGATTTATTCTGAATCAATGGAACAACATGTTACCCAGGTGCGTCTGGTTCTTCAGAAGTTACGTGAGAATCATTTATATGCCAAGCTGGAGAAGTGTGAGTTTCATGTCACGGAGGTATCTTTTTTAGGGTACATTATTTCCCCTCAGGGATTTTCCATGGAACCAAAGAAGCTCCAGGCCATCCTTAGTTGGGCGCAACCCACCAATTTAAAAGCAATTCAGCGCTTTTTAGGGTTTGCGAATTATTATAGGAGGTTCATTCATTCTTTTTCTGACCTGGTTGCTCCCATTGTAGCTCTGACAAAGAAAGGAGCGGATCCTACCAACTGGTCGCGTGAAGCAGAGTTGTCCTTTCGGGCCTTGAAACAAGCCTTTGTCTCGGCTCCAGTCCTCAGACATCCCAATCCGGAATTGCCCTTTGTTGTGGAGGTTGATGCCTCGGAGGTTGGAGTGGGGGCTATCCTTTCTCAAAAGGATCCGGAGTCTCTGGAGTTACATCCTTGTGCCTTTATGTCCAGGAAATTCTCCTCCGCTGAATCCAACTATGATGTTGGTAATCGGGAGTTACTGGCGATAAAGTGGGCTTTCGAGGAGTGGAGGCATTGGCTGGAGGGAGCAAAACATACCATTTCAGTATTGACTGACCATAAAAACCTGCAATACATCGAATCAGCTAAGCGGCTTAATGCCCGGCAGGCACGTTGGGCTTTATTTTTTACTCGTTTCAAATTCATAATCACTTTCAGGCCTGGTTCCAGGAATGCCAAGGCTGATGCCCTGTCACGCAGTTTTCTTCCGGTTCACAATAACAGTCCTGTTACTCCCATACTTCCATCTTCGGTCATTTGGGCAGGCCTCACACAAGATTTATTTACCCAGTTAAAACAGCTTCAACACCAAGCTCCTGGAAATACTCCTGCTGGTCATCTTTACGTCCCTGAGTTTTTGAGAGCTACTGTTTTGACTGAATTCCATGATAACAAAGTTTCCGGGCATCCGGGAATCTCTAAGACTTTGGAGTTAGTCTCCCGCTCAGTATGGTGGCCTGGTCTTTCTAAAGACGTTAAGGAGTTTGTTTTTTCATGTCAGGTTTGTGCACAGCATAAGGTTCCCCGTTCCTTGCCTATCGGGCAACTTATGCCCTTAAATGTCCCTCTCAGGCCATGGTCTCATATTTCCATGGATTTTGTGGTAGACCTTCCCCTTTCAGCCGGATTCCGAGTCATATGGGTGGTAGTGGACCGTTTTAGCAAGATGGCTCATTTCATTGCTCTTCCCCGACTGCCATCTGCCCAAGGGTTGGCAGTTTTGTTTCTCCGCCATGTTTTCAGACTTCATGGGTTGCCTACTGATATTGTTTCTGATTGGGGTCCACAATTCATCGCACAATTCTGGAAGTGTTTTTGTGCTTCATTAAAGATGAAATTGTCGTTAACATCCGGTTACCACCCACAATCCAACGGGCAAACCGAGCGAGTTAACCAATCATTGAAACAGTATTTGCGTTTGTATTCAGCCAAACTCCAGAATGATTGGTCCGAGTTTCTTCCGTTGGCGGAGTTTGCTTACAATAATTCCTGTCATTCCTCCACTAAAGTGTCTCCATTCTTTTCAGTTTTTGGTTTTCACCCCAGAGCTAATTCTTTTTTTCATCATTCCTCAGTCTCCCCGCTAACCTTAACCTCCCATCTCAGAGCCATTTGGAAAAAAGTGCACCTTGCTCTCAGAAAAGCGGCCTTTCGAGAGAAGAAATTTTCTGACAGGCTCCGACGTCCTTGCACTTTTAAGGTGGGAGATAGGGTATGGTTGTCGACTCGTAACATCAGGCTTCGACAATCCTCGGCTAGATTGGGACCCAAATTTATTGGGCCATTTCTTATTATTAAAAGAGTCAACCCAGTTGCCTTCCGGTTACGTTTACCAAGATCTCTTAGGATTGGAAATACGTTTCATTGCTCCCTGTTGAAACTATACGTTTCTTCCAGTAGATTTCCAAGGAGGATCTCTCAGGGTAGATCTCCGGTGGATGTACAGGGACAACAGGAGTTCTTGGTGGAGAAGGTTCTCGATTCCAAATTGTCCCGGGGCCGGCTTTATTTTCTGGTGCACTGGAGAGGCTATGGTCCGGAGGAAAGGTCTTGGGTCTTGGATCTTCATGCCCCGAGGCTCAAGAGGGCATTTTTTCGGGAATTTCCTTGGAAACCTGGCTTTAGGGGTTCCTTGACCCCTCCTCAAGGGGGGGGTACTGTTAGGCGCCGGGGTCCGCTCGTCTGCGCGGCCTGGCGCCTAGCAACTAGGGACGCCGTGTGCGTACAGCCGCCGGCTCCCTAGCAACGCTAGACGCCGGGCGCGCTGAGCCGCATGGACCCTAGAAACGGGGACGCCACTGGCGGACCGCGTTCCCCGTTGCTGGGTCCTGTTTAATTAATAGGTGCACCTGATCTCTGGCCGTGCAGCAAGGCAGCTGCACAGCATTCATTCTAATCAGCTCTGTCAGCAGCTGATTGGAGGACTCCTGTTTAAATACACTCTCAGTGCTTCTCACAGACGCCGGTAATAGCTTCCTGCATGCTGTCTTTGTTTGCTGAGAGTCTGTTTCCAGTCTTGCTGTATCCGGTCGTTCCAGTCCTCTGAAGTCCTGTACTCGGGAGTTATCATCTCGTCCCTGGAGTCCTGACCGATCACCGTTTAACATCCAGTGGTGTTCGCGAGTCGCGGCTCTGCCGTGTGTAGCGGCTCGGCCGCTTTACCCTTTATTATTTGTGTTTGGAGCATTTTGCGGAGGGTTCCGCTTCCACAGGTCCACTCTGGTATCCGGCGGTGCCGGGTAGGAGTATTGGACAAGTGGATTTTGGTTGTCCTTTTCCCTGGCGGTTTTTCCGCACATACTTTAGGTTTTTTAGTTAGCTCGTAGCCCCTGGCCTGTTGTTAGCTAGAGGTCCTCTTGTTATCATCCTGCCTCGGATTTCCCTTTGTCTCTCATTAGGACCGGGGGGCATCGGAGTTGGGCAGACATAATCCGCCCTTCAAACGCGGCTGCCAAGGGCTCAAGAAACCATAGTCTCGCAAGGGATTTCCGATAGCACGGGTGAGACAACAGAGTTAGGGCGCCAGGGGCTATTATTCTTTCCTGCTCCCGTTCCCAGCATTCCATTCCAGTGCTCCGGTCATTGTCATAAGATCTCCTCTGGCCAGGAGTGCTGGAATCATAACATTATTACCGGCCATACCAAAACTTAAAATTAAACAGGGTTTAATTTTTTCTTATTCAGTTTTGTGAGAGTTTATCGGCCTCATGAATCCTACAGGTTTAGGGCCAAATCCTGGTCAGCTCTTAGTCAGCCAGATTCAAGAACTTACTCAGATGGTTCAGGATCTTTCTCTTCGGGTGAAGTCGCAGGAAGATTTTTTGCGAGCTTCCCCGAAGGTAGTTCCTGAACCAAAGATGCATTTGCCTGACCGTTTTTCTGGTGATAGGAAAGAGTTTTTTAATTTTAAAGAATCCTGTAAACTTTATTTTCGTTTAAGACCGATTTCCTCGGGTACTGAATCTCAGCGGGTCGGGATTATTATTTCTTTGCTCCAGGGGGATCCTCAGACCTGGGCATTTGGTTTAAAAGCAGAGGATCCGGCATTGTTGTCAGTGGACGTTTTTTTGGGGTCTTTAGGGCTCTTGTATGATGATCCTGATAGAGAGGCGTCCGCTGAAAGTCAGTTGCGCGCTCTCAGACAGGGTAGAAATCCTGCGGAGGTTTATTGTACGGAGTTTCGCCGTTGGTCGAACGACTGTGGCTGGAATGACCCAGCCCTGCGCAGTCAGTTTCGCCTCGGCTTATCAGAGTCTATAAAAGACAGCCTCCTTCAGTACCCCGCTCCTGAGACTCTCGATAAGCTCATGGAGCTTTCTATTAAGATAGATCGTCGTCTCAGAGAGCGGAGGGCTGAAAAAGGAGCACCTGTAAGGTCAAGTCCGTGTGTATATTCCATTCCTGAGGACGTAGAGGAGCCCATGCAGATGGGTCTCTCCCGGCTGTCTCCTGAAGAAAGAGCCAGAAGGCAAAATTCTGGTCTTTGCCTGTACTGTGGGGTAAGGGACATTTTTCTCGTAATTGTCCGAACAAGTCGGGAAACGCTTTGACCAGGTGAATTGTGAGGGGGTTCACCTAGGTCTGCAGCTTATCTCCTCGAATAACTCCCTTTTAGTCCCAGTTAAAGTTTCCTTTGGCAGCCTCAGTTCTTCGGTGTCGGCTTTTGTTGACAGTGGAGCTGCAGGAAACTTTATGGATTTAACTTGGGCTAAGGCCTTAGGCATTCCTCAGTTACCTTTGGGTAGGTGTGTCACCATGCATGGCTTAGATGGGAGTCCACTGTCCAATGGGGTTATTTCTCTCCGTACACCCCCTGTATTACTTACAGTAGGAGCTCTACATTCTAAAAAAATCGAGTTCTTCCTTACTCATTGCCCAGCAGTTCCAGTAGTTCTGGGTCACCCTTGGCTGGCCTTTCATAATCCCACCATTGATTGGCGGTCAGGGGAGATTTCACAATGGGGTACCTTTTGTGATAGGGAATGTATTACGTTTCCAGTCAGAGTAGCAGCTGCCATTCCTGAACTCATTCCTGTGGAATACCAGGAGTTTGCTGATGAGTTCTCCAAAGGCAATGCGGACATTCTGCCTCCTCATCGGCCATATGATTGTGCTATTGAGCTTATTCCTGGTGCCGCATTACCAAAGGGAAGATTATATGCTTTATCCGGGCCAGAAACTGCGGCCATGAATGATTATGTTAAGGAGAGCCTAGGGAAAGGATTTATTAGACCATCAAAATCTCCTTTAAGTGCAGGTTTCTTCTTTGTGGAGAAAAAGGATGGCTCGCTTAGACCTTGCATTGACTTTAGAGCCCTGAATAAGATCTCAGTTAAAAATACTTATCCTTTGCCGCTGATATCTGTACTCTTTGATCAGCTACGTTCGGCTGTGATTTTTTCTAAAATTGACCTTAGAGGAGCGTACAACCTCATCCGAATCAAATCTGGAGATGAGTGGAAGACGGCCTTCAGTACTCAGTCAGGTCACTACGAGTACCTGGTGATGCCGTTCGGCTTGTCCAATGCTCCAGCAGTTTTTCAAGACCTCATTAATGATGTGCTCCGTGACTTCCTAGGGAAATTCGTGGTCGTTTACTTAGACGACATCCTGATTTATTCTGAATCAATGGAACAACATGTTACCCAGGTGCGTCTGGTTCTTCAGAAGTTACGTGAGAATCATTTATATGCCAAGCTGGAGAAGTGTGAGTTTCATGTCACGGAGGTATCTTTTTTAGGGTACATTATTTCCCCTCAGGGATTTTCCATGGAACCAAAGAAGCTCCAGGCCATCCTTAGTTGGGCGCAACCCACCAATTTAAAAGCAATTCAGCGCTTTTTAGGGTTTGCGAATTATTATAGGAGGTTCATTCATTCTTTTTCTGACCTGGTTGCTCCCATTGTAGCTCTGACAAAGAAAGGAGCGGATCCTACCAACTGGTCGCGTGAAGCAGAGTTGTCCTTTCGGGCCTTGAAACAAGCCTTTGTCTCGGCTCCAGTCCTCAGACATCCCAATCCGGAATTGCCCTTTGTTGTGGAGGTTGATGCCTCGGAGGTTGGAGTGGGGGCTATCCTTTCTCAAAAGGATCCGGAGTCTCTGGAGTTACATCCTTGTGCCTTTATGTCCAGGAAATTCTCCTCCGCTGAATCCAACTATGACGTTGGTAATCGGGAGTTACTGGCGATAAAGTGGGCTTTCGAGGAGTGGAGGCATTGGCTGGAGGGAGCAAAACATACCATTTCAGTATTGACTGACCATAAAAACCTGCAATACATCGAATCAGCTAAGCGGCTTAATGCCCGGCAGGCACGTTGGGCTTTATTTTTTACTCGTTTCAAATTCATAATCACTTTCAGGCCTGGTTCCAGGAATGCCAAGGCTGATGCCCTGTCACGCAGTTTTCTTCCGGTTCACAATAACAGTCCTGTTACTCCCATACTTCCATCTTTGGTCATTTGGGCAGGCCTCACACAAGATTTATTTACCCAGTTAAAACAGCTTCAACACCAAGCTCCTGGAAATACTCCTGCTGGTCATCTTTACGTCCCTGAGTTTTTGAGAGCTACTGTTTTGACTGAATTCCATGATAACAAAGTTTCCGGGCATCCGGGAATCTCTAAGACTTTGGAGTTAGTCTCCCGCTCAGTATGGTGGCCTGGTCTTTCTAAAGACGTTAAGGAGTTTGTTTTTTCATGTCAGGTTTGTGCACAGCATAAGGTTCCCCGTTCCTTGCCTATCGGGCAACTTATGCCCTTAAATGTCCCTCTCAGGCCATGGTCTCATATTTCCATGGATTTTGTGGTAGACCTTCCCCTTTCAGCCGGATTCCGAGTCATATGGGTGGTAGTGGACCGTTTTAGCAAGATGGCTCATTTCATTGCTCTTCCCCGACTGCCATCTGCCCAAGGGTTGGCAGTTTTGTTTCTCCGCCATGTTTTCAGACTTCATGGGTTGCCTACTGATATTGTTTCTGATTGGGGTCCACAATTCATCGCACAATTCTGGAAGTGTTTTTGTGCTTCATTAAAGATGAAATTGTCGTTAACATCCGGTTACCACCCACAATCCAACGGGCAAACCGAGCGAGTTAACCAATCATTGAAACAGTATTTGCGTTTGTATTCAGCCAAACTCCAGAATGATTGGTCCGAGTTTCTTCCGTTGGCGGAGTTTGCTTACAATAATTCCTGTCATTCCTCCACTAAAGTGTCTCCATTCTTTTCAGTTTTTGGTTTTCACCCCAGAGCTAATTCTTTTTTTCATCATTCCTCAGTCTCCCTGCTAACCTTAACCTCCCATCTCAGAGCCATTTGGAAAAAAGTGCACCTTGCTCTCAGAAAAGCGGCCTTTCGAGAGAAGAAATTTTCTGACAGGCTCCGACGTCCTTGCACTTTTAAGGTGGGAGATAGGGTATGGTTGTCGACTCGTAACATCAGGCTTCGACAATCCTCGGCTAGATTGGGACCCAAATTTATTGGGCCATTTCTTATTATTAAAAGAGTCAACCCAGTTGCCTTCCGGTTACGTTTACCAAGATCTCTTAGGATTGGAAATACGTTTCATTGCTCCCTGTTGAAACTATACGTTTCTTCCAGTAGATTTCCAAGGAGGATCTCTCAGGGTAGATCTCCGGTGGATGTACAGGGACAACAGGAGTTCTTGGTGGAGAAGGTTCTCGATTCCAAATTGTCCCGGGGCCGGCTTTATTTTCTGGTGCACTTGAGAGGCTATGGTCCGGAGGAAAGGTCTTGGGTCTTGGCTAAGGATCTTCATGCCCCGAGGCTCAAGAGGGCATTTTTTCGGGAATTTCCTTGGAAACCTGGCTTTAGGGGTTCCTTGACCCCTCCTCAAGGGGGGGGGTACTGTTAGGCGCCGGGGTCCGCTCGTCTGCGCGGCCTGGCGCCTAGCAACTAGGGACGCCGTGTGCGTACAGCCGCCGGCTCCCTAGCAACGCTAGACGCCGGGCGCGCTGAGCCGCATGGACCCTAGAAACGGGGACGCCACTGGCGGACCGCGTTACCCGTTGCTGGGTCCTGTTTAATTAATAGGTGCACCTGATCTCTGGCCGTGCAGCAAGGCAGCTGCACAGCATTCATTCTAATCAGCTCTGTCAGCAGCTGATTGGAGGACTCCTGTTTAAATACACTCTCAGTGCTTCTCACAGACGCCGGTAATAGCTTCCTGCATGCTGTCTTTGTTTGCTGAGAGTCTGTTTCCAGTCTTGCTGTATCCGGTCGTTCCAGTCCTCTGAAGTCCTGTACTCGGGAGTTATCATCTCGTCCCTGGAGTCCTGACCGATCACCGTTTAACATCCAGTGGTGTTCGTGAGTCGCGGCTCTGCCGTGTGTAGCGGCTCGGCCGCTTTACCCTTTATTATTTGTGTTTGGAGCATTTTGCGGAGGGTTCCGCTTCCACAGGTCCACTCTGGTATCCGGCGGTGCCGGGTAGGAGTATTGGACAAGTGGATTTTGGTTGTCCTTTTCCCTGGCGGTTTTTCCGCACATACTTTAGGTTTTTTAGTTAGCTCGTAGCCCCTGGCCTGTTGTTAGCTAGAGGTCCTCTTGTTATCATCCTGCCTCGGATTTCCCTTTGTCTCTCATTAGGACCGGGGGGCATCGGAGTTGGGCAGACATAATACGCCCTTCAAACGCGGCTGCCAAGGGCTCAAGAAACCATAGTCTCGCAAGGGATTTCCGATAGCACGGGTGAGACAACAGAGTTAGGGTGCCAGGGGCTATTATTCTTTCCTGCTCCCGTTCCCAGCATTCCATTCCAGTGCTCCGGTCATTGTCATAAGATCTCCTCTGGCCAGGAGTGCTGGAATCATAACAGCATGCACATGAACGCACATGCCAGGGGCGTGGGCACCATGTACAGGGGTGCATGGGCACTAAAGTTGGGGGCGTGCTGCGAGTCAGGGGAGGCGTGCACTCGTGGCACATCCCCATTTTCATGGAGATTGGCAGGGGCATGTGGCCAGCACACGGGGGCATGCCACAAGTCATGGGGAACAGACTTGTGGTACGCCTCCATTTCCATGGAGACGGGAGGGGAGGCGGGGGAGTGGCCAGAGTAGAGAGCCGGAGGCAGCGCTGTGCGCAGCCTTCCCTACTCTCTGACTGACTGGACCAGCCCAGAAGCCAATCGGCCCATTTGGCATTCACCAGAAGTGCCAGATGGGCAGTCTGGCCCTGGACCAGTGAGTCTTACATCAGTAGTAGGGAAATTGATGGAAAAATTCTTATAAGAAAGAGTTGTAGATTATCTCAAATCCAGCAATTTACAGGATACCAAACAGCATGGATTCACTGGGGGGAGATCATGTCATCACAGACTGCTAAATAAAGTTGAAATCTTGGGATTGAATACTAGAATTATTGAATGGATAAGATCTTGGTTGCAGGATAGAAAACAAAGAGTTGTGGTAAATGGAGTGCATTTACAGGAGGAAAATGTTACCAGTGGAGTACCCCAGGGATCTGTACTTGGACCAGTGCTTTTTAATATCTTTATTGGTGACATTGCAAATAGCATTAAAGGGAAAGTTAGCCTTTTTGCAGATGACACAAAGGTATGCAACAGGATAGACACACCAAGAGGGGTAAAACAAATGGTTGAGGATCTAGGTAGACTAGAGGAATGGTCAGGAGTGTGGCAATTACAGTTTAATGCCAAAAAATGCAAAATGCAAAATTTGGTCTCAAAATTCAAAGGCTAAATATAGTATCAATGGCACAATACTGGAAACTATTGAGTAGGAACGGGATCTAAGAATCACTATTTCAGGTGACTTACAGGCAGGTAAGCAATGTAACAAAGCAATGAGGAAGGCTAGTCAGATGCTTGGCTGCATCGGGAGAGGAATCAGCAGCAGAAATAAAGAAGTAATAATGCCACTGTATAGGTCATTGGTACGGCCTCAATTAGAATACTGTGTTCAACTCTGGAGGCCATATCTTCAAAAGAATATTACTACATTAGAGACTGTACAAAGAAGGGCAACTAAAATGGTGTATGGTCTACATCACAAAACATAACCAGAAAGACTAAAAATATCAATATGTATAGTTTGGAGCAGAGAAGGGAAAGGGGGGACATGATAGAAACTTTCAAATACAGTATATCAAGGGTTTTAACAAAGTCCAGGAGTGAAGCAATCTTCAAATGAAGAGAAACAATAGGACATGAGGACATGCACTGAGACTGGAGGGAGAGAGGTTCAGGGGAAATTTGAGGAAAAATGACTTCACAGAAAGGACAAGTGGAATAGCCTCCCATCAGAGGTGGTAGAGGCTAAGACAGTAGAGCAATTTATACATGTGTGGGATAGACATAAGGAAATCCTTACAAATAAATAAGGATTAAATAAGGTTTGAAATAAAAATATGAAAAAAAGGGCAGACTAGATGGGCCAAGTGGTTCTTATCTGACGTCAAATTCTATGTTATATTACATGCAAGACTACACTATTTCACGTAATACATACAGGTGCGATGCCAGGTTCATATGAAAAAATTAACACACTCACTTTCATGAAAAGAATCAAAGAACCAGCACTCACATTTCTGCAGCTCTTATTTTAGTCCAGGGATCAGCAGCAATCGTTACAACCAACTTGCTCATGGTCTTCCTTGGGGGCTTGTGAGGAAAATCAACAGCAAGTTGGTTGAAATGATAGTTGGGCAGGCTGTTGTCGCTGATCCCTGGACATTTAAAACAAAAAAACTACATAAACGTAGTGCTGTTTCTTTTCCTTTTTTCATGAAATCAGTGTGTATTTTATATATATATATATCTGTTTGCATATACAGTATATATATATTTATTTCTGATGAAAGTTTTGTAAATAAAACTGAAACGTTAACCTGCAGAGGCGTGCGGCGCCCATTTGTTTAGTTAAGTAAGAAGTCCGTTTGAGTGCCACTCTCTCCTTCATACTATATATATATATATATATATATATATATATACAGTGCATCCGGAAAGTATTGTCTGCGCAAATTCAGTTGATTGGACATGATTTGGAAAGGTGCACACCTGTCTATATAAGGTCCCACACTTGACAGTGCATGTCTGAGCACAAATCGAGCATGAAGTCAAAGAAATTGTCTGTAGACCTCCGAGGCAGGATTGTCTCAAGGCACAAATCTGGGGAAGGGTACAGAAAAATATCTGCTGCTTTGAAGGTCCCAATGAGAACACTGGCCTCCATCATCCGTAAACGGAAGAAGTTCAGAACCACCAGGACTCTTTCTAGAGCTAGCTGGCCGTTTAAAGTGAGTGATCAGGGGAGAATTGCCCTAGTCAGGGAGGTGACCAAGAACCCGATGGTCACTCTGCCAGAGCTACAGCATTCCTCTGTGGAGAGAGGAGAACCTTCCAGAAGAACAACCATCTCTGCAGCAATCCACCAATCAGGCCTGTATGGTAGAGTGGCCAGACGGAAGCCACATCTTAGTTAAAAGCATATGGCAGCCCACCTAGAGTTTACAAAAATGCACCTGATGGACTCTCAGACCATGAGACACAAAATTCTCTGGTCTGATGAGACAAAGATTGAACTATTTTTGGTGTGAATTCCAGGCATCATGTTTCGAGGAAACCAGGCACCACTCATCACCAAACCAATATCATCCCTGGTGAAGCATGGTGGTGGCAGCATCATGCTGCTGGGATGTTTTTCAGTGGCAGGAACTGCGAGACTAGCCAGGATAGAGGGAAATATGAATGCAGCAATGTACAGAGACATCCTGGATAAAAACCTGCTCCAGGTCGCTCTTGACCTCAGACTGGAGCGACGGTTCATCTTTCAGCAGGACAAAGTACACAGCCAAGATATCAAAGGAGTGGATTTAAGACAACTTTGTTAATGTCCTTGAGTGGCCCAGCCAGAGCCCAGCTTGAATCCAAATGAACATCTCTGGAGAGATCTGAAAATGGCTGTGCTTCCCATCCAACCTGATGGAGCTTGAGAGGTGCTGCAAAGAGGAATGGGTGAAACTGCGCAAAGATAGGTGTGCCAAGCTTGTGGTATCATATTCAAAAAGACTTGAGGCTGTAATTGCTGCCAAAAAAGTGCATTAACAAAGTATTGAGCAAAGTCTGTGAATACTTACGTACATGTGATTTCTTCATTTTTTATTTTTAATACATTTGCAAAAATCTCAAAAAAACTTTGTTCACCATGTCATTATGGGGTATTTTGTGTAGAATTTTGAGGGGAAAAAATAATTTATTCCATTTTGGAATAAGGCTGTAACATAACAAAATGTGGAAAAAGTGAAGCGCTGTGAATACTTTCTGGATGCACTGTATGTATATATATATATATATATATATATATACATACACACACACTCCCCGTACATCCCGCCCCCTCACAATCCTGGCGGTCGGCATGCCGACCAGCAGGGACTATTCCCACTCGTGGGTGTCCACGACACCCACAGAGTTGGAAAAGAACTAGTGGCGAGCCCACAGTGTGGCGAGCGCAGCATAGCGAGCCCACAGGGGGCTTGATATGCTCACGCTCCCCCCTTCCTCCGCTGGGATCTTGAACATCGGCAACACGATACACACCCTATACATATATATATATATATATATATAAAACGTGTTTATTGACAAACACATAACATAATGAATCACATACCGACATTGGTGGTCTTAACCACCGCAAGTACATAGAGCTTCACAGATCTCGTTGTACATGACTATGAGATTCAACACTGCTGTTGTCATATACTGCTGTTACTGCTGTTACTGCTATTACAATAAACTATATGACACTGTTTGTACTTGCGGTTTTTAAGACCACCAAAGTTGGTACCTGATTCATTCTGTTATATGTGATTGTCAAATGTCAATAAACGAGTTTTACAGATTTATGCACTATGGAGCACGACCTGTTTTCTTCTAATTAGTTTGGATACGGAAACGGTTGAGGGGTGATGCCAGCTATATGAAAAGGTGTGAATGCAAATAGACTGCCATGGTGACTGCTTTTTAGAAGAATCAGCTGGATTCTTGTAGGACAATCCATTCTGGAACTTTTAGTTCCCTCAAGGACTTGTGAGATTAGATTTTGCAAACTAACTAATCTGTTTTTAATATTTATATATTAACTGAACGGGACCGACTTGATGCTATGTGTGGCCCTACCCTACGTACGCTTCTGAGCTGGCGGTAAAAACAAATGTACTTGGAAATGCAGCTGGGATGTGCTGGAGGAAAAAAAAGAGGCTACTTTGTAATGTTGGTTTAAACAAATAGCAGAATGCAGTTTTGAGCTAGGATTCAGACTGTACAGGCAGGCTTATAGTCCTTGAAGCAACAACAGACTACCAGGTTGAAGACACAGGGGTCTACAGTACTGTATGTACTAAGACTTGCAGAGGGATAAAGTGAATTGAGATAAAGTACTAGACAATCAGCTCCTAATTGCCATGTTACAGGCAATTGCCCTCATTCAGGTTCAGATGGAGACGTCCGAAAATCGCAAATTGGGGATTTTTGGATGTCAGCACATGCATTGACTATCAGATTGCGATCGCAGCTTAATTGACAGCAGTGGGGGGTGCCGACACGGCATTATTGGGGAGTAGTCCGGACAAAGCACTCATGTCAGGAGTTTTTAATAGAGCGCTCGCGTCGCGTCACAAGCACCCGCTGCTAGGAAATACAAGGTGCAGGTGCACCTACATACACAGCCATGCTGGGTAAGCAGGGTGGCTACCAGTAACCCACTGTCTGATAGACAATCTAATTTTTAAATGTGATTGCAGCGCTGGGTGCTGCTACTGATGCTGAATGAGAACCTATATTTGAAAAATGACAGGAGCTGGTTGGTTGGGATGTTATCTCCACCCACTTTATCTCTCTCCAAGGATTAGTAAGTAGACCACATCCACAGCGAGCAGGTTCAACAGCATTTAGCAGATTCAGCCTGAAAACATTGCAGAATGCAATGACACAGGTACAACAATGGAGCGGGTCTTGAAATGTAAATGCTAAGTAAGTACAGAATTAGCAGAAACATTAACAACATAGAAACTGAAATATTGTCCCCAAATAATTGAGATAAAGCTGTAATATCGCACACTGATGGTAATCTGTAGCGTGCACCCTAATAGTGAGTTACAGTTGCAGACAGTGTCAGATTGGGGAATGAAGAACCAAACGTGGGAATACAGTGGTAGTGGGCCATGCTTAAGGGGTGTGGTCAGTACCACAGAGGCTTTTTTTAACCATTACAGAGTGCATGGATTGGGACCCTTTATAAATATATATAGTATTACTGACAGTGCATGATGTACCGGATTTATATCAGAAATGTGCTATAGTGAATACATCATGCTGCTGTCGATGCAGCATAATGTAAAATAAGTACCTATAATAATTAAGCACAAGACAGTGGTCCTGTCTAAATACAGTATACCAAATTAATGTACGGATTGGGGCTGTGATACTGGTAGTGGGGATCCCAAAGGTCAGCATGTCGACCCCGGGATCCCAATGACAGAATGCCGACATAGACTTTAGACACAGTACTGATATGTGAGATTGCACAAATCACAGCCTACAGGATGGTATGATGTCTATAAAACAGACCCAAAGGTGTTGCAATTTGGCACTTGCAGATAGATTAATGTTTCTTTTGGAGTCAGGGGCAAACGCAGGATTTATCCAGGGGGGTTTCCGTGGGTGTGTATGTGTGTGTGTCTCTCTCATATATATATATATATATATATATATATATTGAATGCAGAATCGGGTGGCACTCTCGGCGTAGAAATAAAGACAGACAAGCAGGTCTGATGTTCGTTCAACGTTTCAATGTCAAAGCGGCATTTTCGTCAGGATAAAAGATAACAAAGTGTTACTCACCAATTTATCTCCGTCTGGTGATCCATGGCGCCCACGGCCAGTCGCGTCCCGCTCCGTCCAAGTTTTTCAGGTTGCTCCATGGGGAGCAACGTCTCGCCCTCATTCGCAAACAGCTTCATGTTGCGGATTGAGGACGAGCTGTTTCTGTCCAATGAAACAACCAAACCATATGTACTGTTGTATTTACGATTTATTGATGACCTGTTATTACTGTGGACAGGACCTCGTAATCTGTTAGAATCTTTACTTAATACACACAATTTGTCTGATTCCCCAGTGAAATTCACGTACTGTACACCATACACAAGAAAAGTATCAGTTTTTTAGACGTACAGATCTCGTTACGGGATGACAAAATTGAAACGGCCTTATTTACCAAAAGCACGAACAGAAATAACATTCTATTAGCGTCCAGTTATCATCCAATTTCCTTACGTAAAGGTCTCCCTTATTCGCAGATGCTGCGCCTCAAACGCATCATCAGCGACGAAACACAACTAGAAGTCGCATGCGACAATATGATAGCCAAATTCATTCAAAGGGGCTACAGTCAGCTCGATCTTATAGCCATCAAGGAAAAAGTACTAAAAATACCGAGAAGTAGCACGTTGAATTCAACCAAAAAAACTGATATTACAACTGATATTACAGACAGATTAATTTGGGTGAATCAATTCAACACTCAGAGTCCAGAAATCAGTAAAATAACGAAAAAATTCTGGCCTATCATACAAACAGACAAAAAAAGTGGCATTCAACCTAATACACGAATTATGCCAGCTTATCGCAGAGGAAAGAACATACGCGATTTTCTGGTTAAAACTAACGTTGAGAGTACCATTAAAAAAAGCAACATCACCACCTTTCTAAAATCTTCCTGTCCGGGATGTTTTAAATGCCTGGGCTGCACTACGTGCAGCCACATGCTGACAGGAGATACCTTCTGTCACCCATTTACCGGTAAAAAATGTAAGATACGGCATCGAGTAACCTCTACCACAAGGTTTGTGGTCTATTTACTCAGTTGCCCTTGCGGTCTCCACTACGTGGGGAAAACTGACTGCATGTTCAAAGAACGGATGGCAGGACATCGAGCCTCCATCAGAGCGGCAGTCTCCGCAGGTAGAAGTGACCAACCCGTTGCCAGGCACTTTTTGCAGGCTAAACACTCAGTGGCCGCTTTGCGACACCGCATAATTGATCACATCCCCCCACTTAAACGAGGGGGTGACCGTGCTCAATTGTTACTTAGAGCAGAGGCCAAGTGGATATTTGTCTTGGACACTCTGTCCCCTCAGGGGTTAAATGAACAAACTGGCTTGTCAGCCTTTTTATAGCTTCACAGTTAGCGGAATATTCCCCTAAAATCCATTGCCATGACGTTCTATCTGGCAACAGCGCTTAATGTGTCTAATTAATCTTCACACCTTGTACAGTATTGTTGTCACCAGACGTTAATCATTTATGGAGTTTATGCATTACTCTAAGATACAAATATGGGCTAAACGTATCCATTTTTCATGAACACACATAATGTAGCCTTTCATGCTGAATTCTTTTTTGACACATTCACAGTGTTTGTCAAATTGCTTTATACCAGGCCCATGTTGTACTTTGTGGATAATACTGTTTGTTCTATGTTTGCACATCACAGGGGGGTTGTTTTTGTGTGCTCCGGTCCGGGTGCTCCGTGACGCCGAAGCCGGCGCCTCGTAATGACGTCATCACTTGGATGGAGCGGGACGCAACTGGCCGTGGGCGCCATGGATCACCAGACGGAGATAAATTGGTGAGTAACACTTTGTTATCTTTTATCCTGACGAAAATGCCGCTTTGACATTGAAACGTTGAACCAACATCAGACCTGCTTGTCTGTCTTTATTTCTACGCCGAGAGTGCCGCACGATTCTGCATTCAATATTGGACACAGCGCTGCTGTTACCAGGGAGGGCACTGGCTTTAGTATCATGTCACATTGACCTTTGGGAATTGGGAGTGCCGTGGACCTTGCGCTTATATATATATATATATGTATGTATGGGATGCAATTAAAATGCCGGCTGTCAGGATCCGGCCGTTCAGGAGACCGACACCGGAATCCCGACATCCACAGGGTATTCCAAGCCACCAACCGAGTGTGAATATAACATGTGGCGAGCGAAGTGAGCCACCGGGCCCAAGGAGTTGCGAGTGCAGGTGACTCACTGCCTCGCTTCCAACAGACAGGATGCTGCTGTCGGTATACTGACAGACAGCATCCTGTGTACCTGTAAAACATACAGATTCCATATAATATATATATATATATATATATATATATAGACACACACACATATAGATAGATAGATAGATAGATAGATAGATAGATAGATAGATAGATAGATAGATACACATATATGCGCCGGGTACCTGCAGAATGGAAAAATATATACATACAGATAGGTGCAGCACTCCTGGTGTCTTAAGTAACGCAGGCTCAAACAGGCAATGCTTCAGTGCCCGTGCCAGTAATAAAGGGCACTGAAACGTTGCTGTTACCTATGCCTGTTTGAGCCTGCGTTTCTTTAGACACCAGGAGTGCTGCACCTATCTGTATGTGTTTGTATATATATACATATATATATATATATATATATATATACTCATACTCATACATATACATATATAAATACACACACAGTATAAGTATATGGTGGTATACACACCCCCAGGGACTGGGAGCCTGGGAGCGGGAGTTCTGTGAGGAGGGAGGGAGCTGCTGTGGCAGAGCTTCCATAGCCAGCAACTCCCCCCGGACTTTCACTATGCACTGCAGAGAGCTACGTGCCGTAGCTCTCTGCTGCTGCTGCAGCAGTTCCACGGTCATGGTTGCGATAGCGGGCTTTTGCTGAGTCAATGCTGTCTCCGTCTCAGTAATAAAACATTTTGCTCATCAGGGGGGGATTTTCAGGTACTCGGAAACCCCCCCTGCGTGCGCTACTAGTTGGAGTGTTGATTGTGTCGGGGGGGGGGGGGAGACGACTAGAACTATGGATGGTTAGCAGTAAACCTCTTACAGACACGTTATTTGCACAATACCTAAGGGTAGAGGCAGGTAAGAAAACAAATAATTTAGATTTATTTCACTTGTAGTGTACAGTAAATAAATTGCATTTTTTATGTTGGATTAAAAATGACTGATTTAACCAATTTAACCAATTTGTATGAATGACAGTTTTGTTCGTTTTCCAGAGTTTGGGAGCAAATGGTCGATTGTCATTTGGTCACATCCATTACCAGATTTTCATTCCAACCAGTCAGATCTGGCTGCCAAATAATTGTATCACATAGCATTACATTGTTACTTTGTAATATAAAAGGGTTCTTTTCAAATTTATAAAAAACAAAACAAAAAAAACAGTGTACCATGCTCTATGGCCAGTTTTACATGTTTAGTCATTGACTTCATCAGAGGTCTGGCCTTGCTGAGACTTCACAATCCATTTATCAGCATTTGTACGCCCTTTAATTTCCATACATTGGTGGTCATTCCGAGTTGTTCGCTCGGTAATTTTTTTCGCATCGCAGCGATTTTCCGCTTAGTGCGCATGCGCAATGTCCGCAGTGCGACTGCGCCAAGTAAATTTGCTATGTAGTTAGGAATTTTACTCATGGCTTTTTCATCGTTCTGGTGATCGTATTGTGATTGACAGGAAGTGGGTGTTACTGGGCGGAAACTGGCCATTTTATGGGTGTGTGCGGAAAAACGCTACCGTTTCTGGGAAAAACGCGGGAGTGGCTGGAGAAACGGAGGAGTGTCTGGGCGAACGCTGGGTGTGTTTGTGACGTCAAACCAGGAACGACAAGCACTGAACTGATCGCAGATGCAGAGTAAGTCTGGAGCTACTCAGAAACTGCTAAGAGAGGTGTATTTGCAATATTGCGAATACGTCGTTCGCAATTTTAAGAAGCTAAGATTCACTCCCAGTAGGCGGCGGCTTAGCGTGAGTAAATCTGCTAAAAGCAGCTTGCGAGCGAACAACTCGGAATGAGGGCCAATATTGCTAGCATAAACCTCAACTATTCCATTTTTTCACCTTTCATATTAATATTTACAATCCCATTCAATGATCCTCTTAATTTATTCTTTACATATTAAAATTTATATTAGAATTAAAAGTAAAATTGAAGGTAAAACTTCCCACTGAGTGTATCTGGGTAATACAGTATACAATCAATTCATACTCCCTGCATTTACTCTACCTATTTCTTATAACTGATGTTTAATTTCATCATGATCTATTCCAGGGGTGGCCAACCAGTCAGAGGGAAAGAGCCCCAAAATATCTGTAGTCAAGTAACAAAAAAACAAAAAAAAGGGTGTGGCCTAACTGGCACAAGGCCACACCACATTTTGTGCACCCACCTTCTGTATGACATTCGAGAGAACATGACCATGTGTCACACCCCATTTTCAGTCACACTGGGGGTGAAAAACACTGAAACAATCCAGATCCACATAAAATACACTGAAATAAGCCAGCCTCCCCTCACTCTATGCCTCTCAGTCTCCCCCCTTCACTCTTCCTCTCAGCTTGCCCCCCTTCCCCTGCACTCTGTGTCTCTCAGCATCCTCCCCCTCTAGCTCTCCCTTCTTCCCCTCCGGTCACTGGTAGACATCCTCAGCTATATGACAGGCGCCGCTTCTTTGTATCACTGGCTGAAGTCAGACAGGGCAGAGAGCATGGCTGTGATGCAGTGATGTCATCGCGCTCCTGCCTTCTCTCCCGGCAGCCCTGCAAGGTGGGAGGCGGCTGCGGGTCAAACTGTGCAGAGTGTCAGGAGTGTCAGGAGTGGAGAGCCATGGGTTGGCCACTGCTGTTCTAGTCTTTGTGAGTACCTACAACGTAGTTGGTATTCACATAAATACTTTGTAACACTCACTTCTTTCAGGTTTCCCTTAAACTTCAATTATCCATTTTAAGTTGGATACATACTTATATTTCAGATGATACACTGTTACATTAGGAAAATCAAAGTAGTGCCATAAGTAGACATTTTAGCGCTGTGTGCAAAAAACAGCATCGGCCCCCACATATTTAAAATAGGACCAGTGTGCGCCGTAAGCATATAATTCATATTACGCTGCACAGTAATCAGTAGCGCCACTTACACACATTACACCAGGTAGAGCCCCTGTCACACATTATGCCAGGTAGAGACCCGTCACACATTACACCAGGTAAAGCCCAATTTTAAACATTACTCCAGGTAGAGCCTCTATCACACATTACACCAGGTAGAGCCCCTATCACACATTACGGCAGGTAGAGTCCCTTTTACACATTACAGCAGGTAGAGCCCCCTTTTACACATTACAACAGGTAGAGCCCCTTTTACACATTACAGCAGGTAGAGTCCCCTTTTATACATTACAGCAGGTGGAGTCCTCTTTTATACAGAACATCAGGTAGAGTCCCCTTTTATACAGAACATCAGGTAGAGTCCCCTTTTACTGATTATGGCAGGTAGAGTCCCCTTTTACACATTAGTGCAGGTAGAGCCCCCTTTTACACATTACATTAGGTAGAGCCCCCTTTTACACATTAACTCAGTAGTCCATGTGGCAGCGGCAGTCTTCGCAACAGTACAGTAATCCCAACAGTACTAGAGTTATCATTTGTGAAAAATGGAAGAAATTATTTTTTGAACAGATAGACTGTTGGATTCCGTGTGTGTCCCCCCGGATCACACAATCTTTCCAAATGCTGCACCAGCGGGAACCCAGTAAATGGCTACAGTATATAAGCAGACTGGCAGCGGACAAACAGTGCAGCAAACAACTCTCCGGGCAGGTGTTTCCAGTGATGTGAGTGATCTATCCGTAACGCTGCACCAGCTGAAACCTGGAAGGCGCTGCTACAGAAGATACCTATAGCGCTGCCGGCTCACATGCGCTACCTGGCTAACACGCTGGATGGTGCTGCTACAGAAGGCAGCTACAGCGCTGCTGGCTCACATGCACTGCCCAGCTCACACGCTGCACCAGCAGCTGGAACCCGGGCGGCGCTGCTACAAAATTCAGCTACAGTGCGGCCTGGGTATCATATAGACGGCCGGCGGGCAAACTTTGCAATGCAGAACTCTCCAGGTGTTGCCAGCGGTTTTGCGCCCACAGTGCTTATGTGCTTTGTGCCAGGCACTGCTGGCACACACCTAGTTACGGCCCTGAGCCAAAGTCCTCACAAACTTCACAACCTCAGATCGGTATGCAGGTTGCTAATCAATTCAACAGATTACCATAAATGTCATCCAGCTGAATTAGCAAGTTATTGAAGAATTCCAATACTATTATTTCTCACAATCAGACAGCACAGGATAAAAAATCATTTATTTACAGTGCACAATGAACAATTTAAAAAAGTGATGTTAAACCCTTAAATTTAACCCCCTAGGATATAATATATCTAACACCAGGATCCAAAATGTTTCTCACTTTATTAGTGCCTTAATGCTGTCCCCTCCTCAGTGGAACATGTTTGACTATCCTCGGGTCAAAAATTTTCAATTTCCAGATGGACAAATCTCAGTTAGATATCCTGCTATAACAGGAAACACACAATACTAGGGGAAGTATTATTCCATTTATTTGTTGATTTGCTAATATCATCCATCCCAAAAAAGAATTTCTCAAACCCTCCCCTCCACACACACTTATCCTTGAGTAGTTCTATTTGTTGAACACTATTACTATATTTTGTCATTATGGTTGTTTGAGGGTCAAACATAATTTGTTTTCTCACAGCTGCCCTTCTCCTCTATAAGTGCTAACTAGGGTACCATTATTTCTGTACTTTAAAGTCTGAACCTTCATGTTTGTTTATCATGCTACCACATCCACAATCGTGTGGAGGGAACTGTTGAACTGGGAAGAAAAAAAACATAAATTACCAAAATACCCTCAGATTTCTCTAAATGCAATCAGATTTCCCAACATGACCATCAGACCTCCCAAAAATGCCAACAGATCTCCCCACATGTTCATCAGTCCTCCCCACATGTCCTTTACATGCCATAAGACCTACCCACACACCTCTCAGGCCTCCACACATGCCCCTTACATGCAATCAACTCACCCCATATGATTCTTTCAAGCCATCAGACCCTTCCCACATGACCTTTACATGCCTCTCACAACTACCCACATGCTATCAGTCCCCCTCATGCCATCAGTCCTCTCATATGCCCATCACATCCTCCTACATGCCATAAGCTCTTCCAGCATACCATCTGATCTCCCCATATGCTCATCATACCTCTCCACATCTCCATCAAACCTACCCTTTGTCAAAACTTTCCACATGCCTTTTACATGCCATCAGGCCTCCCCCAATGCCACTTAATGCCCTTATATGCCATTAGATTCCCAAGACCACCCAAGTCATCAGATCCTCTACAATGATATAAAACCCCTTCATGTGACATCAAACCCGCTCAACATGACATCATTCCACCTCCAATTGATATCATAACCCCTTATATGACATTATATCCACCACACCTATTAAGGAGTGCATGTCACTGCATTTATTATCATACCATCCAATGTTTTTTTTTTTTTTTTTGGATTTTGGCAGGGCTGGCAGAAGGTCCATGGGCATCCTAATTGAGATCTCCAGATGACAATCTCTGAATAAATAATTTTCCACGAGACACATGATTTTCCTCCCTCCACCCAGCTGCCCACATAACGGACAGGATGAAATCTGAGAGAGAAAACAGATTTCCAAAATTGACAGTGGCAGGGCTCATCATACTCCAGTTGGCTGCCTGTACTGCTTGTCAGTAATCTAGCCTGCAACCACTCCATCTACAGTATGTGCAGCATGCAGACCATGGACTCAATATAGGAATCAGTAGGCATTCGGAAGAAGAGGGTCCTGCAAAAAGGAGAAAACTCCATTTTATGGGCACATTTTCTAACCATTGTTGCTATATTACATGGACAACAATAAAAAGATATTGGTACTACATTCAAAAGATTATAATTTATGCCTGTTACCTTTAACATATATCATAACCAGAGGCGTAACTAGGGTTTTTGGAGCCCAGGGCAATATCAATAATGGCGCCCCCCCCCCCCCCCCCGCCCCCAAAAAAAAAAAAAAATACAAAAGGAAAGTATGTGCGCATGCCACTGGCGCACTCTGAAAAAAATGGCCATGAGGGGGGCGTGCACACTGAAAATAGGATGTGCCAACATGACACGCCAGCTGTTTCATGTCATACTGGGAACATTCATTATAATTCCACATGAACCTTACCATCATCATCTCCTACACAAATAGGTGTCACTGTGTATAAAGATGTCTGGATGTGTATGTATAGATGTAGGTGCAGTGGTTGAAGTGGAAGTTTTGAAGTAAGGGTATGGAAAAGTGAAGGGTGTAATTATGCGCGCGCCTAAGGCGCGCTCGCTCCGGAAAAGGGGGCGTGGCCACTCAAAAGGGGGGGTGTCCTTCATTGTAGTAGGACCCCTTATACTATCTAGTACTGGTTGTACTAGACCTTATACTATTCTTATACTATTTAGTACTAGACCTTTCACATTATAGCACACAGGATGACCCGAAATTCACATTAAAGCACACTGAATGAGCCGAAATTCACATTATAGAACACAGGATGAGCCGAAATTCACATTATAGCACACAGGATGACCCGAAATTAACATTAAAGCACACTGAATGAGCCGAAATTAACATGATAGCACACAGGATGAGCCGAAATTCACATGATAGCACACAGGATGACCCGAAAATTAACATTAAAGCACACTGAATGAGCCGAAATTCATATTATAGCACACAGGATGAGCCGAAATTCATATTATAGCACACAGGATGACCCGAAATTCACATTATAGCACACTGAATGACCCAAAATTCACATTAAAGCACACAGGATGACCCGAAATTCACATTATAGCACACAGGATGACCCGAAATTCACATTATAGCACACAGGATGACCCGAAATTCACATTAAAGCACACTGAATGAGCCGAAATTCACATGATAGCACACAGGATGAGTCGAAATTCACATTATAGCACACAGGATGACCCGAAGTTCACATTAAAGCACACTGAATGAGCCGAAATTAACATGATAGCACACAGGATGACCCGAAATTCACATTATAGCACACAAGATGACCCGAAAATTAACATTAAAGCACACTGAATAAGCCGAAATTCATATTATAGCACACAGGATGACCCGAAATTCACATTATAGCACACAGGATGACCCGAAATTCACATTAAAGCACACTGAATGAGCCGAAATTCACCTGATAGCACACAGGATGAGTCGAAATTCACATTATAGCACACAGGATGAGCCGAAATTCACATTAAAGCACACAAGATGAGCCGTAATTCACATTATAGCACACAGGATGAGCCGAAATTCACATTATAGCACACATGATGAGCCGAAATTCATATTGTAGCACACCGGATGACCCGAAATTCACATTATAGCACACGGGATGACTCGAAATTCACATTAAAGCACACTGAATGAGCCAAAATTCACATATTATATATATATATATATATATATATATATATATATATAAATATATATATATATATATATACACACACTCACAATTGTGGCGGCACTCGGATATAAATACAGTTTTACTACAACAATAGTAACGGGGGCGACTTGCCTCTGCTCTGTGTATACCCCCCCCCTATTCTATGTCTCTCTTTCTGTGTACCTCCCCCCATTCTATGCCTCTCTTCGTGTATAGTATACCCCCCTATTCTATGCCTCTTTGTGTATAGTAAACCCCCCTCTCCCCCTATTCCATGCCTCTCTTTGTTTATAGTATTATAGTATACCCCTCTACCCCTATTCTATGCCTCTCTTAGGCATAGGGGAAAGGGGGGGTATACTATAAACAAAGAGAGGCATAGAATGGGGGAGAGGGGTATACTATAATAATATAAACATAGAGAGGCATAGAAGAGGGGGAGAGGGGGGGTAGTCTCTTTGTGTGTCGCTGTCTAGTGTTACCCCCCTTCTCCCTCCTCACCTCTCAGCGGCAGGCAGAAGTTCGGCCTCTTCCCCTTCATCCTCCTCCGACTCCCCAGGGGCCTCCATCACCGGCCACACCGGGACCTCTGCAGCGTCTTCTGCCTCCTCCGCCTCATCGCTGTCCTCCTCACACCCGGCAGTGGCCTCTCCTCCGCCATCGTCTGTGGGTGCCGCCGGCAACAGCAGGCCCGTCGCCCCGTCCCCGCAACAGCAGGCTGTCCCTCCTCAGCACTCAGCGGCAGGTGGAAGTTAAGGGAGCGTGACGCTGGCATCGCGGTCACGCTCCCGGCAGCAGCAGTAACGCCGCCGAGCACCACAGCGGTTCTTGCTCGGCGGCGTACAGGTGCGCTGGCAGTGGCGACAGTTGCGGGCAATGGCTGCGGGCGGTCAGGCGGTGGCGGCTGTGGGTGCGTGGGCGGGAGCAATGCCCTGGACGGCGGTGCGGGCGCCCCCCTTAGCTGTGCCCGTCACGGCGCCCAGGGCACGTGCCCTACTCGCCCTACCCAAGTTACGCCTCTGATCATAACATTGTTACTTTGTGATATAAAAGGGTCTTTTCAAATTTATTACAATAAAATGTGCACCACACACATTATGCTAAGGGTGTCACAGATATAGCACATACTAAGTGATAATCTTAATATTGCAAACAATGTGATTTAGAAATTATGTGAGCAGTCTAAATATTGACTTAACACTTACATGAAGAATGTGTCAATGATCCTTTGTCTGGCCTGCACACCTCATTCTATAGTCTCATAAAGGGTTGGTGTGGAACCTCCAGAGAACCTGGTTCTGGTGCTGTGGCTCCTCTCCCATCCTGCCCTTCACTTTCACATTCCTCACAACAGTCTGCATCTAACCCATATTACAACAGATACACTTGTAAAGAGAGATGGGTATTTATTTCTAGGTTTCTAGGCCTTAACAGACAAATTGTGTGCAATGTGAATACTTTTTATGCCAGATCCATTTCTTTTATTTGGCAAGATTTCCATTGGGTTTCCCTAAGCTTTGTAAAACCGCAGCTTAAAATATCCAGCAATATGTACTTTTAACTGGTAATAACTAAGGCTGGTGATTTGAAGTGTGTTGTGTTTAACAATAGCACCTTGGTGTGTGAGTTTCCTTTGGTTCTGCTTTAATAATTCTAATGGTTTGTAGCTTGCCCAAACCATGCCCAAAACTTCCCAAAATTGGTGATTTACTAAATTGAGGATTAATAAATGTAACCCCTAGGGCCAAATGTAATAGAGTGAGAGTTTCAGAAAGTGAGAGATTTGGTAAAGTTTTGCAGATTTTTTAAGTGGCAATCATTTACACAGCAAGATCAACCTGGTTTTGCAGTGTAAATGATTGCCACTTTAAAAAAAAACCTGAAAAACCTTACCAAATCTCTCACTTTCTGAAACACTCTATTACATTTGGACCCATATGTTATAAAATAATACCATCGGTGGGATGTAATGGAGTTAGAGAGTGCCAAAAGTGTGGGATGCAGGGGCAAATACTTACAAGGCAAAACCATGCCTTGTAAATGATTGGCCCTTTAAAAAAATGTCTGAGATCTGCCAGCACCCCACAGCTCTGGGAATCTCAGACTCCATTACATGCCACTGCAGGTGTGTTAAACTGACTAATTCTATGTAAATAATAACAAAATAATTTCTGCATGTCTGGTATTAACATGTAAGGTTACTAGATTAGTGCGTATTAAAAACAAAAAAACTATTGTCCACTGTAAAATATTGTATACAGTAAATAATGACGTCATAAGGCTGTTTAATATTGTTCTTTTATATGCTTTATGGTCTCTCTTTGATATAAGTATCATTAGAACATAAATGCATAACCTGTACAATTCAAAGTAATACAAATATTAATTATAATCATAGCCGGAAATATAAAAATGCTTCTCATGTTCATGTTCAAAATGCTGCCAGAATTCAGGCATCACTTAGTGGACAGGGCAACATTTTCAGCTGTCAATCAAGGGCAGACTTTTTTAAAGAAAACAATTCAGGCTTTGTGCTTTAACTAAAGCAGAAATCCCCAAAGTTTCCACTTCTCATCTGAGTGCACTGTAGGGCCATTGTCTTCTCCCATCTGAAAAGAGAATGCAGCAATTATATTCCTGGAATTCTTCAGCAAAAACTTCTGAAGTCGGTTATGTCCAAGCTGCAACAGCAAACGTTAAAATATGGGGGAGGGATAGGTGTCACCTTTCATGATCAGTTTGTAACAGAAAATTACATTTTTTTCCTGCTTTTCCAGCAAACTACTTTCTAAGCTCAGTGAGCATCTGTGATATACTGTATGTCTATCAAATGAGCTTGTTACATTTTATATAAATTATAGATGAACATCTGGATTCTGTAATAAAAACATTAATGGGTTTTTAAAATGTTTCATCATTATGATTTCACGTATTGTACAGAATGCCTTACTTGGCATAAGAGAACAATGTATGATAGATAGATAGATAGATAGATAGATAGATAGATAGATAGATAGATAGATAGATAGATAGATAGATAGATAGATAGATAGATCGATCATTCAGACACAACATAGACAGTGCATCTGGAAAGTATTCACAGCGCTTCACTTTTTCCACAATTTGTTATGTTACAGCCTTATTCCAAAATTAAATAAATTCATTTTTTTCCTCAAAATTCTATACACAATACCCCATAATGACAATGTGAAAAAAGTTTTTTTTGAGATTTTTGCAAATTTATTACAAATAAACAACTAAGAAATCACATGTACATAAGTATTCACAGCCTTTGCCATGAAGCCTAAAATTGAGCTCAGGTGCATCCTGTTTCCACTGATCATCCCCGAGATGTTTCTACAGCTCAATTGGAGTCCCCCTGTGGTAAATTTAGTTGATTGGACATGATTTGGAAAGGCACACACCTGTCTATATAAGGTCCCACACTTGACAGTGCATGTCTGAGCACAAACCAAGCATGAAGTCAAAGGAATTGTCTGTAGACCTCCGAGATAGGATTGTCTCAAGGCACAAATCTGGGGAAGGGTACAGAAATATATCTGCTGCTTTGCAGGTCCCAATGAGAACAGTATCATTCATCATCTGTAAATGGAAGAAGTTTGGAACCACCAGGACTCTTCCTAGAGCTGGCCGGCCGACTAAACTGAGCAATCGGGGGAGAAGGGCTCTAGTCAGGGAGGTGACCAAGAACCCGATGGTCACTCTTTCAGAGCTGCAGCATTCCTCTGTGGAGAGAGGAGAACCTTCCAGAAGGACAACCATCTCCGCAGCAATCCACCAATCAGGCCTGTATGGTAGAGTGGCCAGACGGAAGCCACTCCTTAGTAAAAAAGCACATGGCAGCCCACCTGGAGTTTTCCAAAATGCACCTCAAGGACTCTCAGACCATGAGAAACAAAATTCTCTGGTCTATGAGACAAAGATTGAACTATTTGGTGTGAATGCCAGGTGTCATGTTTGGAGGAAACCAGGAACCACTCATCACCAGGCCAATACCAGTGTAGCATATTGGTGGCAGCATCATGCTGTGGGGATGTTTTTCAGTGGCAGGAACTGGGAGACTAGCCAGGATAGAGGGAAAGATGAATGCAGCATTGTACAGAGACATCCTGGATGAAAACCTGTTCCAGAGCGCACTTGACCTTAGACTCGGGCGACAGTTCATCTTTTAGAAGGGCAACGACCCTAAGCACACAGCCAAGATATCAAAGGAGTGGCTTCAGGACAACTCTGTGAATGTCCTTGAGTGGCCCAGCCAGAGCCCAGACTTGAATCCAATTGAACATCTCTGGAGAGATCTGAAAATGGCTGTGAACCGATGCTTTCTATCCAACTTGATGGAGCTTGAGATGTGCTGCAAAGAGGAATGGGTGAAACTGCCCAAAGATAGGTATGCCAAGCTTGTGGCATCATATTCAAAAAGACTTGAGGCTGTAATTGCTGCCAAAGGTGCATCAACAAAGTATTGAGCAAAGGCTATGAATACTTATATACATGTGATTTCTTAGTTTTTTTATTTGCAATAAATTTGCAAAAATCTCAAAAAAAAAATTCTCATTGTCATTATGTGGTACTGTGTTTAGTATTTTGAGGGGGAAAATTAGTTTATTCCAGTTTGGAATAAGGCTGTAACATAACAAAATGTGGAAAAAGTGAAGAGCTGTGAATACTTTCCAGATGCACTGTATAGAAAAATTAGACAGTTTCCATAAGCTCTTATGCAAATAATTAACAGGCATGAGTTCCAAATGCATTTTGTGAAAATTACATAATAAGAGTAGGAACAGTTTTGCGTACACAAAATTAAGGCATATAATGAAGTTCAGTGATTGATAGACCGCATTTCCTTATATTTATGGACTCCCTAATAACCAGATCATTTCCACATAATTGTAAATTAAAAATAAATAGAATAAAGAAATTAGAAAAGAGCACTGGACAGAAGGGACCCTGACTGGACAGGATGCCCAGCATAGGGAATGCAATTGCTAAATAGCTCAAACCTAGGAGGTCCCACTTCCCATTCAGAGCGGCAGGAAATGGCAGGTGTAGTACAACCTAGAACCAGTAGAGTCCAATAGCTGGTCAAGCTCAATAATAAAGGAAATGGAAGATGTAAATTCTAAGAAGAAGTTTACAAAAAATAGGTTTACCTCCATTAGAATAAAGGTACATTAGATATAACTTAATCAAAATGTAAAAACATATTCTGTGTCAAGTGAAGGAATTGAACCAAGGACCATACACCTCACAAGGTTGAGTTCAAGAAATATTATTTTAACATGAACATAGCAAGATTTCTTTATTGTAAGGGTTGTTAAACTGTACAATTCTTTGCTGTCACGAACAGCATTCATCTGCACCTTTGGGACATGGCCTGTCTATGAATAATATCACTTGCTTAGCATTCATTTTAAAATTCTGCTTGGTTTGCTTTAAGAGCTGGACTCTAATAGAAAGCTTCAGTTATCCCCTGGATTACCATAAAGTTACTCTTAATCATAATTAAATCAATCAGAGTCATCATAAGCCAAATAAATGATTACAGTCATATAGTTCTTATAAATAATACATTAACAGCACATACATTTATTGAGTACACATATACAGAAATTTATTAAAGAAGGTTTAAAATAGGAAAATACAACCCTTAAATTGGAGCTAGGGCAGTTTCCACCAGAGTGACAGAGATTAGATAGACCGGGAAAGTAGAACTATGGCACAGGTTAAGTATAGTGCGGCAATTGATAAATCTAATACTACTAGTGTGTATATATATATATATATATATATATATATACAGATTTATCCACAGGATGTGGAACAGATAGCACTCTCCAGATTTCAATTCAATAAATCAGCAAAGATAGTATTTAATGTAAAGGTCAATCTCACAGTTCCAGAGTAGTATCCATTTCCAACATTTCGGTCCACACCAGGACCTTTGTCAAGGAGTTATGACGTGGTCAAACAATCAGCATCACAGCAGGAGTCAACAGTGTATGCAACTCCAGTTGCCTACACTGTTGACTCCTGCTGTGATGCTGATTGTTTGACCACGTCATAACTCCTTGACAAAGGTCCTGGTGTGGACCGAAACGTTGGAAATGGATACTACTCTGGAACTGTGAGATTGACCTTTACATGAAATACTATCTTTGCTGATTTGCTGAATTGAAATCTGGAGAGTGCTATCTGTTCCACATTCTGTGGATAAACCTGTATTGTACTATGGGTCCCACCTCTGAGTGGGTCGGACTCTGATTGGCACCCCAGTTGTTGGCTGAGCTGCCTGAGAGTGCAGGGATCTTTACCTATATATATATATATATATATATATATATATATGGAAGAAAACGTGCTGCACTCAGCACCATGAAATCATCAAAAAGTCAGGAATATGTATAGCAATGTTTCAGTGCCTCCGCACTGTCATCAGGTTTATGCGGTGCGGAGGCACTGAAACGTTGCTATACATATTCCTGACTTTTTGATGATTTCATGGTGCTGAGTGCTGCACGTTTTCTTCCATATCTCACTGCATGTGTGAGGGCACCGGCCGAAGCTGCATCTGTTATTTGGAGTGCCAGACTCCTTCCTGTGTGTGTGTGTGTGTGTGTGTGTGTGTGTGTATATATATATATACATATATATATATATACTATTTCTGCAGTAGACACAAAGGATGGGGGGTGTCGAACAGAAATGAAATCAAATTACCAGTTTTCAGGAATTATTTTGAGTGAGTTACTGTAAAAATCAAAATAAACTGACTGGAAAAATCTCAGATTTCAACCATGACTGGTTGAAAATCGTCATCCAATTTTCTGAAAACAAATGATTGGATTTATTAAGGCTAAAACATCTGAAAAATCAATAGAAAAATGAGCCAGTGAGATTGCTAAAACTGAGTGCAGTTTGAACTGAATTGCTAGAACCTGATAAGGAGGAACATTAAACATATATTAGGGTAGAAAGTCTAACTACTTAATAAAGGAGCCAAAACAATGTAAAAATATATTTATTGGGGCACAATTGTTTAAGGAATTTATTATTAGGAGTTTTTATTATTAATAAATAACATATAATAAAGTTTCTATTAAGTGGCCAATATAATATTTAATAACTATGAAGAAGCTAATGCTTTTCATCAAAATTACAAGGGTTATAATAATTTTATATTAATAATAATATCATGTATGCTTACATATGTAGTATTTCAATTGTGCCATAAAACTGGTGCATCCATTACTGCAAATAATTTTAATCAATACGATCAAATTTATCTAAAAATAATATTGATATTTAATTAAAAATATTATGTTCAACCTATATGTAAAATTCCTACAATAACTAAATATAAAAAATATTTATAATTATTTATTAATAAAAATGTCTTTTCACTTGTAGTTCTATTTATTTAATGCAATCAATTACATTATTAATATAAAAAACTAAACCAAATAGATACATACTATTGTTAGAAAAATCAAATGCTTTTGTATTATCTCAATTAATGTTTATTTGTGTTTAAGTTAACTCTGCAGTGACAAAAGATTTTGAGGGGTTAACTGCACCAAAAATTGAGATGGAGTTTATCTGTGATGTTATGATTCATAATAGACCTCGACCTAAGCCACGCTGGATATACAAAATAGAAAATCACCTGGAATTATAGTCTTAAGGTATCAATGTAACCAGTATCAGCAGGTTGCTATCTGGATGCACCACAAACCCTCTCATTATGCTCACAAGAACTATATGACCCTAACTTGTTATGATGAAAGATGCAGTTAGATGTCACAAAGACTGGGGTCCGAAAACTATGGATGGCCGTTATCCAACGATGATTCAAAATCATCGATGGTCTGTGACCGATGTTGAATACTTTCACAATCGATGGGGGAGAACCAGATGGTTTCACGCCTTTCCCTCTTCAATGTGCCAGGGCATGGAGCTTAGCACCACCACCTGACACCCATGAAGCCATGCCCCCGGGCTCTGATTGGCCCGCATTTATTGTATTGTAATGCAGGGGTGACCATCAATGGGTAAAGCCATCGATGGTTTGCTTACAGATGGTTTTACACCATCGAGATTATCAATTAATGTTACCAACGATGGATAACCCACCAATGGCCATCCCTACCGAAAATGGCCCTGGCATGTGCGTGCCACATATGGGGGTGTTCAGGCACTAAATACAGGGGTGTGCAGTGAGTCAGGGGGGCATGGACTCATGGCACGCCCTCATTTCCATGGAGATAGGCGGGGGGCTGGGGCACATGACCCATGCACAGGGGCATACCGCGAGTCATGGGGTTGTGGACTCGCGTCATGCCTCCATTTCTATACAGACGGCAGGGAAGCAGCCAGAGCAGAGAGCCAGAGGCTGCACTACGCGTGGCCTCCCCGGCTTGCTGCCTGACGGGACCGGCCCATAGTCCCTTCTGACATTTGCTAGAAGTACTAGATGGGCCATCCAGCCCTGACACCCATAGACTACCCTGTCATGACCTCTTTTCACAAATATAATGTATTAGCAAATTAGATCTCTGTGTAATGATGTCATTATGAAACACCCTTCTGTGAATAATGTGTATAAAATGTTTTCCATTCTGCTATGAAAGCAGAGTTCTTGTTGATTTCTTTCTGTAAATGATCTGTGTTTATGTGGATAGCAAATAGACAGGTTCCTTTTAAATAAAGCCAATGTCTGCTTTATTACAATCTGACTGGAGAAAAAATTTACTTAACAATTTGGGGCTCATCTGTCTTTATCCATTCTGGTGACACAAATCCCACTGACTCTCAACTAGCGATAATGGGTGGAGACTTTTCAGACAGGTAATATACTTTTTACATTATTATTTTGTCTTACATTTGCTGTCGATTGTTTAGAGTAGACTACTGATCAGTGTCACTAAAAGGCGGGAAGTAATGAACTCATGTTGGGTAAATCCAACTGATAGAACAGAGCAAAGAAAATAACTTGATAATAGAAAAGGCTAGTTGCATTACGTGTGTCTGTTCCTTGTCACAGCGTGGTGTATTCAGTCACAAAGTAATGAATTGACCCTTCAATGGGTGCCATACTGGTGTTAGTCCACCAGTAGTTGTTTTTGAAAACCAACATTGGTTGTAAAACCCCATTGTAAAGTCAAACGATGCTTGTAATTTAAGAACTACTTTTTTTAGATGATCCCTACATTAGGTAGAAATGTGAACACATAAACAGAGTTGCTCTGCATCTCTGACATACACAAACAAAAGCACAGTTCAAAGTTCTACACAGCTCTCTAAAAGAAAAAAGATTTTTACATTCAGTGTTAGAGTTGAAACATACAGTACTATAAATGTATTTTACAATGAGTGACATCACTATGTCATTGCAGATTTCAGTCACCTTTCTTGATGGCCCTCTTGGCATAGTGATATTGCCGATGTTTAACATGCCAATGAGCTAGGGTTCGATACCCGCAAAAGACAAACTTGTACAGTACTGTATATCTGTGTAAAAAGTAGCATTCACAGCTTTTTTCTAATTTTCCCAAAACAAGCTCTATTGTGCTTAGTATACAGACGCAGGTATGCACACAGATTTACAGTCAAAATTAGAAAAAAGAGGTAGATGCTACTTTTTACACAGATATACAATACTGTACAAGTGTGTCCTTTGCGGGAATACTGTACAAGTGTGGCTTTTCAAACTATGAAATACTTACTTTTATGAGACTGAGTTTACTGTTCTTCTTCCTGGGCCTCCCTATTGCTTTAATAGGCAACTTTTCCCACCCCTGTAAAATTGTAATTTCACAGACTGGGTGTACTGCTTAGTAAATTATAGCATGAGCCATTCATTTACATAAAGTAGTGTACCAGCCGCGTTGTGTTTGTCATTTACTAAGCAGTACACCCAATAAGTGAAATCACAAGTTTAATGGGGGGTAGGATTGGGCGTGGCTGCCTATTAAAGCAATGGGGAGGCCATGGTAGAAGTACAGTAAACTCAGTCTCATAAAGATAAGACTCTCATAAGTCACACTTGTATATCTGTGTAAAAAGTATAATTCACTGCTTTTTTATAATTTTGACTGTATATCTGTGTGCATGTCTGAGTCTGAAGCACAGACAGAACTTGTTTTGGGAAAATTACAAAAAAGCAGTGAATGCTACTTTTTAAACAGCTATATAATACAAGTGTACTTCTTCCCAGGCCTCCCCATTGCTTTAATAGGCAGCCTTCCCCACCCCTAATCCCGACACAGTGATGTTGCTCATTGTATTTTTTTTATAGTACTGTGTGTCCCAACTCCATCACTGATTGTAATTTTTTTTTAAAGAGAGCTGTGTAGAACTCTGAACTGTGCTTTCCTTTGTGTGCATTGGAGATGCTGAGCAAATCTTTTTCTATGTTCACATTTCTACTTAATGTAGGGATAAATTTATACAGTGCACCAGGGTAGCTTTCAGTTGTATGGTGCGTTGTCACTGGGTGCCTGCCATTCCGGTGATTTCATACCCCCTGCAGTATTATTGTATTAAAAAAGAACTTCTGTATTTATTGTTCACTGGCCTGCTTATCAGGGTTTGCTACATTGTACAGTACTCTGTAGTTCCATATCCATCAACTGCTATTCATCACTGTACTGTAGCAATGTTTTCATTAGTGGTACAATTGGCACCCAGTGGTGAAGCTGCGTATTGCATTCTGTGGATCCTCTTGCGCCTTATCTTGCCTTACTTCACCTACCTGCGCTATTTGTATGGCGTAATTAAGACACATGTATGGTGCAGCAGCAGTAACATTGAGCATGGCTATATCTGTATGAATAATTACTAAGACATTTTTGACAAGGGTTTTTACTTGATTTAGCTTATATAGTTTGTGTACAGCGTTTGGGGAAAGAAAAGAAGACTCTTTTTTGGGGGCACTCTTATTTATATAAACCTGTACAGGAAGAATGCTGTTATCAATAAAACATAACTTTTATTAGGTATATTAAAATGACTGAGATTGTATTTGATCATCAAAAGTGCAGCAGTGAAAATATGTCCTGCAAATTACTTGGGTATAGAAATACTCCCAAAAAGTTGGGTTTAGAATTAATCCCAAAGTGGGTATTAAGGTTAGCGGAGCCCACTAATATTCATATTCTCTACACAACTCCATTACCATGAACCCATTTTGATATGGGTTTTATTTGAAAAATCCTTAGCGGTACTGATTGGTACAGGATACATTAACATTAACAATCTTAAATATCAAAGTGCATAAAGCACTAACTATAGAATTTCTTCCTCTATTATTTAGTGGCTCTTATCCCGGTTGCCAATCTTTCAGGTATAAGAAGCCAGTTGTAATCAAATCAAACTCACGTATGGGGAATTCTCAGAGTGTGGTTGAATAGCAACACTGATACAGGTGTATTCAAATTTTATATATACACACAAAATACTATATTGGATTACAGTTAGGATTTATGAAGGAAAACACCAGCTGTTTATATTGACAAACCATTATACCTGCAGCCTGATGTGTTTTTTGAAATCAAGTTTGAGCAAAAGTCATATGTGAGTTTGAAATATGTGATTAGTGCTCTAAGAGTATATTGTGCTTATACAAAAATCACATAAATTAGCACCA
Organism: Pseudophryne corroboree; assembly: GCF_028390025.1. NCBI lineage: Eukaryota > Metazoa > Chordata > Amphibia > Anura > Myobatrachidae > Pseudophryne > Pseudophryne corroboree. The sequence goes on from NC_086448.1 coordinate 680,933,593, forward strand.
GCCTGGTGCTAATTTATGTGATTTTTGTATAAGCACAATATACTCTTAGAGCACTAATTGGTTATACTTATTTTGTGCATAAATAACCTACGGGTAAAGTGTAACAGCAAAGGACACAATTCATTCGCTAGAGTACAAAATATTGCTGTCTCCTTTGACAGATATTGGGTATAAATACCCGGAAAAAGTATGAATATTTGGATTCAATGTGATGATTGTTGAAAAAAATCCCTATACTTTGTAGATATGTGTGAATAACCAATCGTTAATTGTAACAACAAGGGCACAGCATATTGCTTAGAGTATAACATAAATTTAGCTGTCCCCACAGCTTGAGGGTACCAATCACATATTTCAAACTCACATATGACTTTTGCTCAAACTTGATTTCAAAAAACACATCAGGCTGCAGGTATAATGGTTTGTCAATATAAACAGCTGGTGTTTTCCTTCATAAATCCTAACTGTAATCCAATATAGTATTTTGTGTGTATATATAAAATTTGATTACACCTGTATCAGTGTTGCTATTCAACCACACTCTGAGAATTCCCCATACGTGAGTTTGATTTGATTACAACTGGCTTCTTATACCTGAAAGATTGGCAACCGGGATAAGAGCCACTAAATAATAGAGGAAGAAATTCTATAGTTAGTGCTTTATGCACTTTGATATTTAAGATTGTTAATGTTAATGTATCCTGTACCAATCAGTACTGCTAAGGATTTTTCAAATAAAACCCATATCAAAATGGGTTCATGGTAATGGAGTTGTGTAGAGAATATGAATATTAGTGGGCTCCGCTAACCTTAATACCCACTTTGGGATAATTCTATACCCAACTTTTTGGGAGTATTTCTATACCCAAGTAATTTGCAGGACATATTTTCACTGCTGCACTTTTGATGATCAAATACAATCTCAGTCATTTTAATATACCTAATAAAAGTTATGTTTTATTGATAACAGCATTCTTCCTGTACAGGTTTATATAAATAAGAGTGCCCCCAAAAAAGAGTCTTCTTTTCTTCCCCAAACGCTGTACTATTTCTGACTCTGGGGAGCACCACCAACCGATGCAATTAACCATAAGAGATTTCTTAGAAAATCTCTTTTTGAATATGATAGTTGGTTTTGTTTTTGAATTTAAAGCAGTCTCCTGCTGAAGTTTATCTCCTCTCTTAGGAGTACTTCTTTAGAGATGGGAGCGATCTAGTGCGGTTTGTCTCGCCACTCTCTATCCTTTGATAGTTTGTGTACAGTAGTTTTATTGGATACAATTGATATCATATAATTTACAATATAATACTAAACTAATTGAAAAGGCTTATTGGCTAACTGAACTGGTCACTTGCACAAATACATGAAAGTGTATGGCTAGTCAAACCTTCCATCTCATCTTAAATACACAAAACATACAGAGTGGGTGCTCGGTCCCATTTCAGATAGACAAATGATGAAGAATAAAATGTAAAAAAAAAACAAAGTTTACCGAGTTCTTTAACAAGTCCTTTGTGCTGGCTGGAATTAAATGTCCTTAGATAACATTCCAATAACCTTATGTTAACGGTGATGCAAAAAAAACACCAAACATGAACATAGTGTAGAAGTTCCTAAGATATTCATCCGGTAATATTCGTACATTAAAACCAACACATTCCGAAATTTATGTCAAGGCAAGTGCATGTAATCCCATAAAGGTATCTTTAACTTTAAAAGTTGTGATATGAGGCACAGACATACTGTACTTACACAGCCTGAAGAAGAATCTCCCTTATAAAGGTATCTTTATACATCACACTATGAGTGAAAGTTTTCTTAAAAGGGAAGTTAAAGGACTTGGTGAACTTTGTTTATTTTTTATTTTATTTTTAATGTTTCATAGTTTTTTTATTAAAGGTTTGCATAGAAAAAAAACAATACATACACAGAGAAAGGAACAGCATGGAAAATAAAAACAGGCAAAAACACAAAAACAAAGAAAGCAAATCTATTCCGACCAGACGGTAGGTTGCCGATTTATTCCTACAAGGAATTGTGTTGAAGCCTTCAGGTACGGACATGGACCATTCCCCAGTAAATATTTTAGTGAGTTGTATTGAGTGATTTTCCAATTCTATCATTTGTGATATATATTCTTAACCCATACAGTCAGGTATTAAAGACATGTATTTCAAGAAGAAGAAGAGAACCTAAGAAAGTGAATATATCCCCTATACCAGTGGTTCTCAAACTCGGTCCTCAGGACCCCACACAGTGCATGTTTTGCAGGTAACCCAGCAAGTGCATAGGTGTATTAATTACTTACTGACACATTTTAAAAGGTCCACAGGTGGAGCTAATTATGTCACTTGCGATTTTGTGAGAAGACCTGCAAAACATGCACTGTGTGGGGTCCTGAGGACCGAGTTTGAGAACCTGTGCCCTATACTTAGTATATACTAGCAGCAATAAATATGTATATGACATGTATGCTCTAGATCTATAGTGTTTCAATTGAATTAATCAAATACAGAGATAAGTACCTTTAGATAACCAAGTGAGTAGTTTACGGTATTATATATATATATATATATATATATATATAGTTACAGCAATTAAGTGTTTCTATTCCCTTCCCTCCTGCTACCCCTCTTAACTATCATAATTGTTTCCCTAAATCAAATTGTGATACAACTATTCAGTTATGTAAAACATTGTGAATTTTTGCATCCGAATCGTGTTTTGTCCTGTCCTAACCTCAACCACCAACACAGCTCTCTATTGTCTGATCTGCATCACACTAATTTTATATCTAACAAATCATACATAATATATGTGCAAGTGATAAAAAAAAAATAGAATTTACATAATTCAGTATTAACTTAGTACAATATCATGCCATATAAAAAGCTTGAGTATAATATGTAGTATTACATAATCAATCATAACATGATATATCATAGAATAACATAATATCATATAATATATAATATGTGATATGTGGCTGGCCCCGGGTCGCATCTGCATGACCTTTTATGGATCGCCCCAGGTGGAAACAGATCAAGCAGCATAAGTCGAATCCAACTATTTACCCCACAGATTATAATATTTATTTCTCGACTTCCTGGCCAGATATACTAATTTTTCATGTGCCCAAGTCTCATTAATTAGTGCAATCCAGGACAGCAATTCTGGAGCTGCACTATCAAGCCATAATCTAGCAGTACATACTTTGGCCAACGCACAGGTATTAATTATATAGCGTCTACTGGAAATGTCCAATATATCCCCCTCTACTGCTGACAAGAAGCATACTGCAGGTGTTAAAACAAATACTGGTATTCCAGTTGACACCAGTATCCCAACCACCATTTCCAGAATACTGCTACCATGGGACATGTCCAAATTAGGTGCCAGAAATTGGCATCTATATTCCCACATTTCAGACACTTCATTGAATATGTCATTCCAAACCGAGACATTCTTAATGGTGCCCTTTAGGATGAGATAAAGTCTCAATTTTAATGCGTGCTTTGTAATTTGCCCAAATCAGGGACGATATTCAACTGTCTATTTGTTTAAAGATTTTTAGGTTAATGTATACAGGTGCCTGCTGTAGAACATATAGAAGTTTGGGCAGATAAACCATTTTCATCAAATTGATCCGTAGGTCTTACTTTTAGAATGAAGATAAGCTATCTGTGGTAAAATATATAGAGAGATAAAGTTCCCAGGGTCGTTGGACACCCATATACCCAGATATTTAAATTAATCTACCCATCTAAGAGGAAGAGATATTAGAGGTGTCGCAGGGATTTTACCTTTAAGCGGAATAATACATGACTTATCCCAGTTAATCTTCAGCCCGGAGTACTTCCCATAGGTATTTATTCACTTCAAAATTACAGGCATTGATGTTGCATAATCATTTACAAAAAGTAATAAATCGCCTGCGTATAACGCAATACGATCTTCCCTTATTTCCAATTTTATACCCAGAATATTATGACTAGCCCGTATCAAAAAAGCCATTGGCTCAATTGCCAAAGCAAATAAAATTGAGACAGGGGGCAACCCTGTCTCATACCTGTAGACAACGAGAAGGGTTGTGAGACAAATTCATTCAGTGATACTCTAGCTGTGGGCTTAAAATACAACAATTTAACGTATTTAATAAATCTTGAACCTATTCCAAATTTGCCCATAATCTCCCATAGGAGGCCCACTCCACCGAGTCGAAGGTTTTTGCTGCGTCCAGTGAAACAATAATAGAAGAGCTGGCATTCCCATGGGGGAATCTGGAAATGAGTGAATAGGCATCTCAGATTAATTGAAGTGGAGTTACAGGGCATAAAACCTATTTGATCCTGGTGGGTGATTTGGGTTATAACCTGCTTTAATCTACCAGCTAAGACTTTTGCCAGAATTTTAATGTCAGTTGATAGAAGAGAAATAGGGCGATATGACTCAAGATATCTGTAATCCTTATCTGACTTTAAAATTACAATAATTAGAGCCTCCACCATAGATGTAGGGAGCGTGTTCTGTTCAAAAATTAACCTATACAGATACAATAATTGAGGTGCAAAAAAGGACACATGTTTTTTATATACCTCTATCGGGATACCATCTGAGCCTGAAGCTTTACCGCAGGGGAATGTCTTAATTGCATCTTCTATCTCAACTAATGTTAAGGGGGCATCTAAGAGATCAGAAGCTTCCTTAGACAGGCTCGACAGTTGTATATTATGTATATAATCTGCCAGTTCGGATGCAGTATAATCCAAATTTTATCACTAAAACTGTTGATAATATTTTACAAATTCTTCAACAATTTGGGGGGTCCAAACTAGGCTAGTTCCATCAGGTGCTATAATTTCCAATACTGTACTGGTAAAATGATCTCCCTGTACTAAATTGGCCAGATAGGTGCCTGGCCAATCACCTGTAGCATAGATAGTATGCGATGAGAACAGATGTCAATGTTGAATTTCTCCATCAGTAAAGTTTTCCATTCACTCTGAATGGCTAACCAAGCTAATCTAGAGCTATCCATCTTATCAACAAGATCTAGTTCTGCAGCGGCAAATCTGGCTTCTAAATTTATTTCCCTCTTCTTGACCAAAGATTTAACAAATGCCACCCTTTTAATCAAAGTCCCTCTTAGATAGGCCTTAAAGGCATCCCACATTAAGGATACTGAAAGTGTCTCACTGTTATATTAGAAAAATTCCCTCCAAACGGCCACCAGCTCAGAACTCTCCCCCATAAGGACCAGCCAGAAGGGATTGAATTTACAAACTGCTTGTCCACGTTGTATATCCAAATCAATCTGAAGTGATATGGGGGAGTGGTCCGAGATTCCTCTGGTCTCCTATCTAATGGTTTGAACTCTAGGAATCAATTCCCTTGAGAAGAGGGCCATATCTATAGGGGAAAAGGACAAGTAGGAATAAGAAAAACATGAATATTGTCTCCGGGAAGGGTACTTCCGTCTCCACAGATCAATTAATCCCAGCTCTGCAACGGTATCTGCAAACCGTAAATGCCCTGTCAATACATTAGAGGATATCACAGACAGCCTATCCTTTAGAGCAGGCATTCCCAACCACGGTCCTCAAGGCACACCAACAGTGAAGGTTTTAGTGATATCCAGGCTGCAGCACAGATGGTTAAATCAAAATAACTGAGCTACTAATTAAGTCACCTGTGCTGAAGCCTGGATATCACTAAAACCTGCACTGTTAGTGTGCCTTGAGGACCGTGGTTGGGAATGCCTGCTTTAGAGGATCCAGGTCATTATTAAAATCACCCAAACATATAGTAGGCACATTCGGTGATGAAGCCATAAATCCAGCAATTTTTTTAAATATGTCATGTGAATAGGGAGGTGGTATATAAACGGCTAGCAGAAGTATAGACTTAATTTTGCAATTAAGAAAGACATATCTGCCCCATGGGTCAACTTGTACCTCTACTAAAGAAAAAGGAACAGTCTTTTTAATAAAAACCGAGACGCCTCTTGAGGCCGAAGTATACGTTGAATGAAAAGACGAGCCCGCCCAAGGTTTTTTCAAAGACATTAACCTACTTCCCACTAAATAGGTTTCCATAAGGCAAATGATGTCTACAGCATAGTGCCTGATCTGCCTAAATATGAGACAACTTTAATTGTATCTTTAACCCCCCGCACATTCCATGAGAGAAGCCATATCTGCTTATCAAAATTACAATGATATCGTCTTTATACGCGCAGCTGGGCAGCTCTAATAAACCTTGAGATATGGGATCACACCCTAGACCCCAAACAATGATACACCTTGACAAAGAGGATTGAAACACGTAGGTGGGGGTGCCTGTGCCACGGAAGGGACGCTATCCGGTGAGGAGAGGACTCTGGGATCGATAAAGTGGGGCCCCGTTTTTTCATGTTTACCATCTAACCCCTGGGCAATCTCCAATCCAGGTACGCTTCCTAAATTTTTATAAAGAATGTTGTTTTAAATAAAGTGTTTTTTATACGGTTCAAAATCGGTATATCATTCCACTTTATTTTGAGGATTTGCCTTGAAAGATGAATGTGGAGTAAAACAGCAATAAAGAAGAGTAAAGACCCACCTATTCTGCATTTATACAAGGTTCAGTTTGTGAGTGTCTTATTAAAGGGGGCATCTCCTGATCTCTTTATCTGTGTTGGAGCTACTTGATTTAGTTACTCTATATGTCTGGATACAAGTTGTAAACTCGTGAGTGTTTCATTGAAGGGGCATCCCCTGAAACTCTTATGGTGATGGTTTTTCCAGTATTGAAGGGTTAATGATAAAGCTATATTCTCTATTTCACTATTGTGGTGGTTGGATTTAGGGGTTAAAACCCAGATTAAAAGATTATAAATCACTACTAGTGAGGTGATACTTCCATATTTGAATGTGCAATTTTACCCAACAGTATTATACGAGGATCTTTGTGTTTTTGTGTTTTCTTTTATGATAAACATCGCCTTAAGAGACAAGTGGAACATCCAAAGAATCATATTAAACCAGGGGAGTACATTTGTCTTTTTTCATCACCTGTTATACATAATTTATATTTTTATTCTGGGCGCACATATAAACCAGAGATAATCTGCTTTTTTCATATCTGCTTATATTCCATGAGAGAAGCTTAACCCCAGCCATATCTGCTTATTCTAGAATGGAAAGTCCATCCCGGAGCCAGCCACATTAAAAACATAACCAAAAATAATACGGTTACTCTCGCTTGCATTATCCAAAAATCCAAATGAAAACACAAACAATACAGCATATAACAAACCCTACCCCGTACCCACTCTCCACCCTGTATACTACTCCGCTCTTGTAGCATACCTAACGCCCCACAAAAAAACAACAAAAACAACACGTCACAGAAGTATACCCACTATGATGTGAGCAAAACTAACATACCACTAGCCCTACTGTGACTGGGAGCAATCAGGTTACCAGGATGGGGGGAGGTTTATTTTAGCACATCCAGACAGTAAGTCATCCCGGCTGAGTTACCACCACCTGGGGCCTCAACAAGTATAAAATCCCCATATAATATAGACCATAGTTGAGCTTAAGTTCAACATACAAAGAGAACAAAAAAAGTAGAGAAAAAATGCATATTAATAAGCTTAGTGCATACCTTAGGCTACAAAGTTCTCCTAGCATGTAACATTTTTTACCAGAACTACATGCCTGAGAAATATAGGTATATCATAGCATCAAGCAGGATAGATTAACTGGCATATACAATCATAAAGTGATCAAATTGGCCATTAAACTTCAAAGTTATTCATTTACAAGCGCTCGCCGTGCCGGGAAATTCATATCCAATCAAGCAGAAGCTTCCCGAAGATTTAGGAAAAATTTTGCATCCCCATCAGAAATTATACGTAATTTAGAGGGAAATAACTTAGCATACACTAAATTCAACTCACGCAGCCTTTTTTTAACTGGAATAAATTGGGCTCTATCCTTCTGCACACTTATAGCAAAATCCAGAAAGACTGAGATGTAGGACCCATTCCACTTGAGAGGGTCTTTATTCTGCGCCAATTTCAGTATTGTATCCCTGTCTTGGAATGCAGTATTCTATCAATAAGTGTGTGGGGTGGAGCTCCTGGAGGTGCCGGCCGCATTGGCACCCTGTAGGCTCGTCCCACTGCAAAGTATGAAGTGAATTCATCTGCCCCATACATGTCAATTAACCATTTCTCCACAAGTTTCTCGGGACATGCGCCTTCCTCTTTTTCTGGCAGTCCGAAGAAACGAACATTATTGCGGCGTAACTGCCCCTCTACATCCGATAATTTTTTATGAACCTCTATCATTTGAGTTTCCAGAGCATTGGTGTGCTTCTCAATTGGTGTTACAATATCTGCGAGTGTAGACATCCGTGTTTCTACCTCTCTCACTCTCTCTCTCTTACCCGCTGAAGCTCTTGGTGTTTAGTTGACAAATCCAGCTGTACTTGGCCAATCTTATCAGCTAGCCTCGCTTTGCTAGCGCTCACAGCATCTAATACTTTCTGAGTAGCCAAATCAGAGGCCTATATAGATGATGAGCTGGTATCGGGGGAGGGTGATGATGGAAAAAGAGATTACTCTGCGCCAAATAACACTTTGTGAAACCAGTGTGCAGTCTGTCATGTATAATGATTGACTCAGTACAACTTCAATTATAAATAACCACTTTTATATTTGGTCTGTTAAAATTAGCAACATGAAACACATATATACATAAACTTTGTAGCAATGAATTGCTCTCTATGCAAACAGTGTAAACAATATACAATGTATTTAAAAGAAACTTATTGGCTCTGTTTGGTTAAGGTTAGATTACTAGACACTGGCGTCCCAGTATCAAAATAAATGAAAGAAAAGTCCCGCAAATATGATACTACTCTTAATGAGTAATTTATAAGAATTGCAATGAATAGTTACCAATGTGCTGGTTCCTGAAATGATTAGATGCAGGGTCCGTTTTATAATAATTTGCACATGTGTAGGTAATTAGTATAGAATAGAGTTACCATTCCAATCGCCAAAAGCTCACCCTGATTAGTGACTTTGTCAGGAGGCTTCTATGATTGATCCCACACCACGGGCAATAGACCCCACTGCGGAGGACAATAGCAGGCACCCGGTATGAACAGGTGGAATATTGAGTATGATTGAAGCCGCTGCGGGCAGCCGTAAGCGGTAATTAGCTGGTACTCGCCGGTTTTGAAGACAATGGTGAGTCTTTGACGATGAATATTGCAGAGTACCGCCGGCTATGAACACCAGTCTGCAGCCTCTCGGGATGTAATCAGCGGCTAGTTGTCGGCTGGAGGGCCCGGCGTGCAGCGTGCAGGAAGATGCTGTGGCTGTGTGAAGCAGTAGGTCCGTACCACGGACAGATTAGGCCAAACAGAAACCAATGTGGAGTGGGCGTCAACGCGTTTCATCTCCTAGGCAACCGGAGACTTCCTCAAGACGGATACCTCCCCTCTCAGTGATCCTGAATTTATACTTGTCTAATAATTCTATTGGTAACGGCTGTGCCAATTTTATAGATACTATCACTAATTTAGTGTATTTAAAACCAATCAGTGAAAAAATAAAAATACATCAACATGACCAATTATGAAGAACAAATTTACATACAATTAGACATAAAATAAAACATATATAAAGAAAAGATAGTACTGAGTCAATCCGTCAAAAAAGTTTTATATTATATATTATTTAACTATCAATTGATTAGATCTAATTCACTTGTTTGATCAGTCAATCAGACATAATGCCTGTACTACGTTCTTAGATTATCTGATTATCTTAGTATAAGTGAATTCTTAAAAAAAGAGACTTAATTTAAAAGAGAGACGTTTGGAGAAGTATATTATTATGACATAATATCCATAAATGCGTTATAATCTTATACATTTTGTTTATATAAGATGAATTATAAATACATGTTACAACTAACATATATAAAAAAAGGTAATAAGGACCAATGTTTGATAATAAAAAAATAATGAAATAAGTACAAAAAAAATTATTAATAATAATAAAAATAAAAAGATTTTTTTAGTATAATTGATACTAGAGCAGATGTAAACATACTTCTAGCTTTCCCTTAATTTCTGTATAATAGAGAAATTATTAAACCCAAAAACTTTTTCTTACTGATAGAAATTTTTTTTTTTTTTACTGTGCAAGGTTTATCTTATATTCAATCCAAACACGAATAATCTAGGGCTTCATTAAGGCCATTAGGATACAGAGTGTCTAGCTTGAAAATCCATGAGGATTCTCCTAAACATAATTTCCGAAATCTATCTTCCCCTCTTTTTGTACAGGAGAATTGCTCTAGTCCTACAATACGAAGGGATGATGGATCTCCATTATGTGCTTTGCTAAAACGGCGTGATACACTGTTTTGTAATTTCTTGATGATATTTAATCTGTGTTCCCTGAATCTGGATTTAATTGACCTTGTAGTTCTCCCTACATATTGAAGGGAACAGGGACATTGTAGCATATATACACAGTAATCTGAGTCACAATTAATAAATTGTTTAATCGGAAAGGAGTTATCGTTACTTTTAGATGTAACATAAGACGTTCTATTCAGCATATATTTGCATGTTAGACAAACTTGTTTATTACATCTAAAACTACCCACTGGTCTTTTAGGTAACCATATGGGATTTACATCTAGAGTTATTGGTTTTAAATAACTAGGAGCCAACATCTCTTTTAGGTTAGTGTTTCTCTTAAAGATAATCATTGGTTTCTCCGGTAAGCATTTGTTTAAGACAGGGTCTTGTTTAATTATCTCATAATTAGTCAAAACGATCTTTTTTATATCTCCTGATCTGTTATTAAATTTAGAAATAAATTTCATGGAATCTATTGTAGGGGTGATTTTTGTTTTAGTTTGACGTTTTTGTATCTCAGAAGGGAGAGCTTTATATTTGTTAAGGCTTTCCAAATTGTTTCTTAAGAGCGAATTTGCAAACTGCTTAGATTCCTCTAATATATATGGAGGATATCCCCTCTCATGAAACTGCTGCAAGAGTATCTCAATTTGTAACTGGAATGCTTGGTCTTCCGAGCAATTCCGTCTAATTCTGATAATTTGGTTTTTTGGAATATTTTTTATCCATGGTTTATAATGTCCACTTATATAATGCAAATAATTACCAGCCCCTACTGGTTTGATATAGTTAGTTGATATAATTTTATCTTCAAAAATCGAGAACGTGATATCAAGAAAGTGAGTGGTTTGTGAATTAAAATTATGAGTGAATTTCAAATTATATGTGTTATTATTCAAAAAAAATTGTCCTCCGCAGTGGGGTCTATTGCCCGTGGTGTGGGATCAATCATAGAAGCCTCCTGACAAAGTCACTAATCAGGGTGAGCTTTTGGCGATTGGAATGGTAACTCTATTCTATAATAATTACCTACACATGTGCAAATTATTATAAAACGGACCCTGCATCTAATCATTTCAGGAACCAGCACATTGGTAACTATTCATTGCAATTCTTATAAATTACTCATGAAGAGACTGCATTATCATATTTGCGGGACTTTTCTTTCATTTATTTTGATACTGGGACGCCAGTGTCTAGTAATCTAACCTTAACCAAACAGAGCCAATAAGTTACTTTTAAATACATTGTATATTGTTTACACTGTTTGCATAGAGAGCAATTCATTGCTACAAAGTTTATGTATATATGTGTTTCATGTTGCTAATTTTAACAGACCAAATATAAAAGTGGTTATTTATAATTGAAGTTGTACTGAGTCAATCATTATACATGACAGACTGCAAACTGGTTTCACAAAGTGTTATTTGGCGCAGAGTAATCTCTTTTTCTATTTATTTGTTTTAACCATAAGCGACCTAGCAAGTTGCTTTTTACTCAGCTGCCAATTCACATTTTGTATTTTTTTTATTTTTTATAATTAGCGCCGGATCAACAGACCTGTGACAATTGTCCAGATCTGTTGTCCACCAATGAGGGTGATGATGGAGCAGGTTCTTGCTCCTCCCCTACTTGTCGCTGTGACGTAGAGGGGTTTCTAGAAAATCTTTCTAGCTTGTCTGCGGCAGCAGCCGCTGCATTATGGCGCTGTCTAACCATTGTGATAAACTAGCGCTCACTGTTCAGAAAGGAAGCTCTGTGCAAAACTAGCTATTTTCATTAGTATGTTTGATAGAACACGATGTCAGACACAGATTTAAGTATTGAGATCACAGCCTGTAATAGCAGATTACTTCTATAGCTCACCACTTTCACATTGATAATTAGACGTCATTATGTAGAAAAAATACGGCAGCACCTCCGTGATTTAGACAGAAAATTGCAAAGACAGTCACACCCCTAAGTAGCAAGGCATGAATTGAACTTGTAAAGAAGGGACACTGTGTAGAGACTTGCTATTTAGGATTATATATTTGATAATACGAAATATCAGTCCCGCACAGTAAAGTATTAGGATCACAAACTGAAATAGCAGTTCCCTTTTATAGCTCCCATATTCCTCTGTGGTATTTACTCACTTGTAGAATCAAGAAGTACAGCAATAACTCCCTGGCTTTAGAGAGAAATTTATAAAGGCAATCGCCACCCTAAGAAGCAACTGGTATATTAATTACTTTGTAACCAGAATATTTCACGCAGTATCATCATAGTTCAGCATGTTATCAAATACTCTGGGAAAGCGTCCCTGTTAATTTTAAACCAGGTTCAAGGTGGAAAGAATAACTAATGTGGCCAAGCTGAATGATGCACTGTATTCCCCAATTCAGTGGGAGCGGGAGCTGAGTGATTTCACATAGAGCAGCTTTGCTTGGGGATCTAAGGGGGACATTTACTAAGCAGTGATAAAAGTGGAGAAGTGAACCAGCGGAGAAGTTACCCATGGCCACCAATCAGCTGCTCTGTATACTTTTTTTATTATGCAAATTATAAATGTTAGGTTAATGCTGATTGGTTGCCATGGGCAACTTCTCCAGTGCCTCACTTCTCCACTTTTATCACTGCTTAGTTAATGTCCCCCTAAAAGTCAAAGGAGCCACACAGCTAGACCCAGTATAGCCAGTTTGGATAACCCTCAGAAACAGCCAAAACACCTCCACCTCTCAGTCACCAGCTCGAGTAATACTCTGCACTCACCCCCAGAGTAGAGCAAACAGCTGTAAAGTCTCACACGGGAGCAGGCTTTCATCAGGTGTCCAGCAGGCTAAGCAGGTGCATAGCAGGTGGAAATGGCACGATGTGGCAGACCCTCCACCTTCTGGCTTGATCACTCCAACCCCCACCTCCCCCTGTGGGACCTTTATCTCCTCGGACAGCTCGCAGACGTATAGCGGGGGAGGCTCCCACCTCACAGAGTAGAAGTCAGGGATCCGCGTCAACCTCAACACAGACCACTTCCCTGCACCTCCCAGCCCGTGCAGAGAGAGGACATCCAGGCTCCGCCGCACCTCACAACCTCATGCCAGGTGGCACCTGGTAAGTGAACTGAGGGAGCGCCCAATAAAGGGCTTGGTATAGCGGGCGGTGCGAGTGGAGGGGGAAACGTCTCAGAAGCAGCCGGTGGAGCCTTCCAGCAAATCCTGCCACGCGCAGCCTGGACAATAGTGAGAGCAAGGAGGCATCCCACGTGGTATAGCTAGCTCACAGGGTCCCTCCTCGTTAAACAGCCAGCGAGCACAGGAGAATCTCTGCAGCACCTTGCCCCGTGGAAGCTAACAGGTCCAGCCCATAGCCCTCAGGGGGGTCACAGGATCAATCCATCAGATTATACAGCTGGAGAGCCACACAACCTGTGTGCTACTCCATATCCACCCCTAGCCGCTCCCAGCTTTTTTTTTTTCATCATTTGTCTATCTGAAATGGGACTGAGTGCCCACTCTGTATGTTTTGTGAATTTGTGCTCCACCAGCAGGATTCAGTGGTCCTCATTTACAGAGGACACCATAGGTCCTTAGTTTGCGCCTTGGGACATTCCACTATTTTTGCTTCCCTCTCATCCTTGCAGTGTGTTTATATAAAGTAAAACTTCATAACATAGATGTTACCCTTGGTATAAAGATACGTACACAGCCTTCCATAAATACAAGTCTACAGTATGTCATTCTTGATTGTATGAGGATACGTTGCCTGCCTACCATAAAACCATGTGTGCTTCTAGCAAGATTAAAGTGAAAGTGCATTTGATCATAAAAAGGATTCATCTACACAAGAAAATGCAACGGAATAATTTATTTATGTATGCATCCAGCACAGATTTAAAACATAATTGGCGAGATGTAATAGGGTGCGAGTTTGGAAAAGTGTGAGATTAGTGCTAAACTCACACATTTTACAAATTTGACCAATGTAATAGGATGTGAGTCCATGCAAACTCGCATGTTTCAGAACTCGTACAGTACAAATTTGCATCCAGAAGTTTGTCCCATTTTGTACATGCAACTCGGCCAATGCAATAGGGTGCAAGTTCTTAACTCTCAAATAAAAAATTACCAAAATCTCCAAAAAATAAAAGCTGCTGTCTGCTTACATACAGTGTGGCCGCTGTCTGATCTCGGGTGGCCTGTAATTGATCACGTGTTGCAGCAGTCAGCTCCTGCAGCCACATGTCTACATTGTTGGCTATGCTTATGTTGGCCTCCAGTGCCACTGCTGTTGATCGGTTGAGGCTCCACAACTGCTTGATAATATAGTCAAACAATTTCAGGGAGCACCAATATGGTTTTATGCAGCATAAAACCATATTGGTGCTCCCTGAAATTGTGGAGGGAGAATGCAAGTTCTTCCACACTGGAGGCAGAGAGCAGTGAAGTGATTGATGGGTTGGACAGTGGTTGTTGCTGCCGCATGGGTGCTGGTGGATCAATGGGTGTTAGGATGAAAGTCACCTCATCCTCTTCCTCATCCCCTGAATATGCCACCCGCATAACTTCAGGTGGCTGTACCATAGACACTGGTAGTGGTATGGGGAGTGATGGCGCATACCAACATGAGAAGGACCTGAAAAGGAGAGAAAAAAACAAAGTAAATATGCTTGTACTGTACCAAAAATACTGATCCTAGTAATTTAGACCACCAAACAATGCATGTGCTAAATATATATATGCTTGATGTTTGGTGCATTCAGAAGGGACTCCATCAAATTAAACAAAACACCACAACATTAGCATCAATTTTATTTTATAAAGTAGGCCTTTTTTTAAAAACGAATATTTTACATATCAATTACAAACATGAGCTTACAAAATAATTTCTGATATGGCTGTGGCATAATTATTATTATATAATGGATGCAGGCCTTATTAATATTTCACAATGTTAATGTAATTAATGTTTCGGTATGTGACATTACACTTAGGTTGCAGAGGCCTGCTGAACCATGGAAATGTGTGTAATTTTTTTGTTTTTTTTTACTGGTACTTACCAGTCTCCTCCGTAACCATTTGTGACCAACACCTTTTTTGTGGTGCCGGCCTCCTTGCTGCAGTAAGGGAAAACAAATGGAGAAAATCAGTGATATTCAAAAGGTATATGTAGTTAAAAACATTAAACAATATACATTCTAAAGGTTTAAATAAAACATCCATTATGGCTCATGCCCTTGCTACACAAATAATTTTGATGGCTGTAGGACACGTTGTGCACATTACCAAATATGTGCAAAATGGGCCTTATTCAGGTTTGTTAGCAAACAAAAAACACTAATGGGCAAAACCATGATGCACTGCAGGTGGGGCAGATGCAACATGTGCAGAGGTTTAGATTTGGGTGGGGTGTGTTCAAATGGGATGCGATTAGCGTCCTGGCAGTCAGGACGTCGATGGTCATGTGACTGATGCTGGAATCACAACACCACTCAGAATCCCGGTGCCGGGACACTGACCGCCGACATCCCGAAGGTAAGTATTAGATGCCTGTTAGGGTTAAAGCCCCAGTTAGGGACTAGAGCGGGGGGACTAGCTGTAGCCACCACCCCCTGTGTCTTAGCCCTAGCCGACACCCCTGGTGTCTCAACCCTAGCCACCACCCTAACATATTAGCCCTAGCCACTGGGTTAGGGTTAAGGTAGGGGACAGAGAAGGGATAAAATGTTTAACCCATCCGCTGTATCCTGAAAGTCGGGATGCCAGTGTCGGTCATGTGACTGCTGGCATACCGATCGCCGGTCTCATGTATCACGCTGAATTCTAAATTGCAACAAACCTTAATGACCCCCAATATGTCTACTGTGTCTAATATATGTCTAATGTGTTCTGGTGTCACATACTCATACAATTGTAAAAATAAAATGAATCAGTATTGAAAACACAAATTCAGTTATGTTTTGTATTTTAAGTTTTACTTCTTTTAATTCCATTCATTATTGACTTCCAAAGCTTAATTTTTGACCTTTCAGACAATATTTAATATTACAAACTGTCACATGCAACAAAGTTAAAATTAAAATTGTAAAAAATATATTATATCGGAAACATATTTATTTATCCCAATAGCTGGTTCATGGCTGTCTCAAGGCACATTCAACACGTGTGGCCATGCAGGGCGCCACCCTTAATGGGTGCACAGATTTTTAAAGTAAATGTTGCCTCCTCGGTAGCTTACCTTAGAGGTATTGAGGAGTTATGTGGTGTGCAGTGTGTGCCGTTACACACCGATGCTGTCCCTGCCAAGTACAGTGACATTCACTGCCTGGACCCTCTGCTGGGGTGGGCGACCGACGGACTGATGCAATGGCTGGTTTGAGGATGCCGGGAACATGGCCCTGTAGACTGCAGCGATTAGTGATGGTTTCCCCACAGCTCCCTCTCTCCTCCCCACTGCACTTGTAACAGCGGCGCCAATGACATGAAAGCGGCACTCAATGCTGCTGTGACGTCACACCACCCAGGAGATCTGCCTCAAGAGTGTAACAAATTCCCCACCTGGAGCACTGCTTGAGCATGACGCCAGGCACTGCCGGAATTATACTGCGCTGGGGTTCATTTTACTGCAGACTCGAAGCTCTCATTCTGCTACTGACATCGTCATGCATGATCTGGTTGCATATGATGTCATATGGGGTACCACACCCAAAGAAAGACCCCCGCCCACTGTCACACATGGCAGCTCAGTTTCTGATGCACCTCTCCTCCTCTCACACAGAAGGAGCAGCGGCGGAGGCAGCGGCGGCGGAGGCAGTGTCAGCGTGGGAGCAGCAGGAGAGGCCGGCAGCGGTGAGCAGAGCTACAGGGTGCATGTGTATTTAGCACTGTGGGAGGCATGTGTATCTGGCACTGTGGGGCATGTGTATCTGGCACTATGGGAGCACGTGTATCTGGCACTGTGGTTGCATATTATGTGTATCTGGCACTGTGGGTACACATGTGTATCTAACACTGTGGGGGCATATTATGTGTATCTGACACTGGGTACATGTGTATCTGGCAATGTGGGGTCATATAATGTGTATCTGGAACTGTGGGGGCATACAACATGTATCTGGCACTGTGGGGGCACATAGCATGTATCTGGCACTGTGGGGGCATATAACGTGTATCTTGCACTGTGGGGGCATATATCGTGTATCTGGCACTGCACTGCTGGGGCATATAATGTGTAACTGGCGCTGCACTGCTGGGAGCATATGTGTATCTGGCACTGCTGGGGGCATATAATGTGTATCTGACAATGTGGCAGCATATAATGTGTATCTGGAACTGTGGGGGCATATAACGTGTATCTTGCACTGTGGAGGCATATAATGTGTATCTGGCACTGTGGGTGCATATAATGTGTATCTGGCACTGTGGGGGCATATAACGTGTATCTGGCACTGTGGGGCCATATAATGTGTATCTTGCACTCTGGGGGCATATAACGTGTATCTGGTACTGCTGGGGGCATATAATTGTATCTGACAATGTGGCGGCATATAATGTGTATCTGGAACTGTGGGGGCATATAATGTGTATCTGGTACTGTGGGGGAATATTGTATGTGTATCTGGCACTGCACTGCTGGGGGCATATGTGTATCTGGCACTGCACTACTGGGGGCATATGTGTATCTGGCACTGCTTGGGGCATATAATGTGTATCTAGCACTACTGGGGATGTATGTGTATTTGGCACTACCAGGGGCATTTGTGTATCTGGCACTACACTGCTGGGGTCATTATGTGTATATGACACAATCGTGGAGACATTTTGTGTGAGGAACACTACTGTGGGCTTTATGTGTATGGCTGCTAATTGTGTAGAGGGGTGTGAAAATATATTTATTTATATTGTAATAATACAAAGTTGCAAGGCCACGCCCACATATCCAGGAGCGCGCGTGCCTTCGGCACACGCATTGGGGGGGGGGGGCTTCAAAATGTTATCGCTCAGGGTGCTAGTAGGCCTGTAGCCGGCCCTGGGCTGGTTTAAATGGAACACTTGACACTGACTTAGGCATCAGCATTTAAAAGGGGACTACTCACCAGGACAGTTTGGGGATGCTGGGCAGTCTGTATTCACAACATGGCTGCCAGGAAGCACTTCAGGTGCAAAGATTTTTTTAAGTTCCTCCTTGCAGCTGTTATGCTGTATTGGAGCTGCTCGCCCTCCCCAGTGTGGCTTTTCACTTGATACGACTCACTGAGTTTTGCATCACCACCCTATTGATGTCGTTAAAATGTTTTTTAATGTTTTTTAAGTCACAGAGGCAGGCCCTCACTGCATTCACTGCCTCCAGCACCACCAGCCATTAAGCCTTCTTATAGGAGACTGATGCCTGGTGTGCCTGGTCACCAAGAAGGCATGGATAAACAGCCACCATTCTGTGGACAAGGGCACTGTTTTCAGCATATAAAAATTTACATTATGGCCAGTACTGTGTGCTGGTGCAGCTGGCTTATCGTCATCCTCCTCCTTATCCTCTTCCTCCTCCTCACTCTCTTGCTCCACACTCTCCTGCTCCTCCAGATCCTCAGTGCTGGACTATACCTCACTGTCAGGCTGCTGGACTACAACCTCCTCCTCCTCCATCCTCTCCTGTCTTCTCACTCCACTAGGTGCCATGCTGCAGTAAAGTCACAAAGCTCTCTCTCACAAATCACTTCCTCTCCTTTTCAAAACTCCTCACTACCTATCAAAGGACAAAATGGAGGATCAGGGGTTTTTACAGGGTGCATGATGCATAAATCAGGAGACTTTAGGCTACCAATGTGTGATTTTCTAATATACTGTGCAACTCTCATAATGAAACTTGCATTCTGGTTGCTCTAAAAACTTACATGCTTCCTGGAGTGAAATCTCACAAGAATTCGCATGCGAGTTACGTTTGTGCCTGAAAACTCGCACCCTATTACATTGTGCAAGTTGCGGGAAAAACTCTTACCTTTCAAAGTTTCAAGTATGCGAAAAGGTGAAAGTTTGAACTCGCTCCCTATCACATCTTGCCAAATGAGCATTATTCAGGGTTGCAAGTAAACAGAATCACTACTAGTGTTCACATAAAAACATAATTCATTCTGCAATCTATTCAGAGTTGACCAAATGTGCAAGTCTGTGGCAGAGCAACTTTTCTGTAGATGTATCAGGCTCTGCTGTGGCTGGAATATGACTGGAGGCAAAGTTTGAAAATTCTAGGTACACAAAATTCTAGATACACATGTTAATAGAGCAGATAACAAGTATACAGTGCTGTAACAAGATGGCACTGCACCCTGTGCTGGCCCTGCCCCCTACATACTGTACATCATATTATTAGATCGCACTTAGGGGACGGGGCTGTCAATTCTGGTAAGTAGAGCACTGTCCGCAGCATCCTAAGGATGCAATAGTGTTTCTATAACAGGTAGAGCACTAGCCAGCGGCACTGCTCACAAACCCCTAGTTCCGGGTCTGCAAGTAGCAATGTGAAGTGGTGCATCTGTGATGTTTAGCGAAGCAGATACACATATATAATTTTATATTTTTTCATGACGACACTTAAAAATCTGTCTACAGGCTTCCCCTACCTCAACAATGAAGCATTCTTTATTTGCATAAAGTGAGTGTCCATAGCAGCATAAAGTGACTTTGAATACACAGGTGCAGCAGTTTCAGTGCGTTTACATAAATGGATGTATTTTTTATGTTTGCGGCCAATAATCATTAGATATGAACTTATGCCAGGATGACAACCCAGTATATGCGAATTTCCATTTTTAGTTAGTGGCTGCATTGGCATGCACACTTCACGTGTATACACCCCCATTCCAACCTGGATCCTGGCCCCTTAGTAAAACGCAGTGACAGGTCATACCTACACGTGAAAAGATGCAGATTGTGAAAATATGCGCTTTTGTAAAAGTGCAACTTGCCAATAAAAGAATGCAGAACATTTTATGTTCCTCTCTGAAAGGCCCAATATGATTATGATACTGCCCTTTGTAACAAAACAGTTGAGCAGAAAACAACACCAACCTATTAATAAAACCTTACTGAAAAAACTGCAAGAACAGTATTACTTGACCGCAGTGGAACTATCCTTACTCCAGTTGCCAGTGTGTATGTCATAGGTTATCACTATGTATTTATTTAACAACACACTTTTTTCAATTTGCAATCATTTGCGGGTGTTTTTTTTTTAAACAAATTCACTTTGAATGAACACGCTATGATTTGGCTTATAAACGTTAAACACTATACTTGTGTTATCTTGTTTTGCAGTAATTTCCTATGTCCCCCTTACAACATAGCACAGCTAAAGCAAACCTGCATGGTGTCATAATGATGCTTTTTCAATCTCAATTAGCAATAACTAATTAACGAAATTGTTTTATGCTCAAGAATGAGGCACATCTTTCTCCCTCCTTCTCTAATCCCAAGTGTGATATATGGTTGATTGAATATCTAATTACTTCCTAATTGAATGAGCCCATTATAAATTTTTCACATGTTCAAGCTAATGGTTTTGGTCCAGAAATTAAAGTCAAAGAAATTAAGTTGAACTGGGATTTTGCCAACATTCATAATGAGGAAGCTTTGCATTAGGAGTATAATTATATGCAAATGTAAGTATTTGGACACAGCGTTTATTATGAAAATGTGAAAAGTTGTTACAGAATGCTGCCACAAATGGCTAATTTGGATGATGAACAATTTTCTTATTGATGTTTACTTTGTAATTCAGCAATTGTCAGTAGTTTGAAAGATGCTCTTTTATCTATGAGAGTAAAATAATTGAAATGTATAAATAAAAAAGCAAACATATCTATAGAGATAAATAGATTTTTTTTTAATAATGGTTTATGGACAACTTTCCTTTACTTGGCTCAGAATCCAAACTTATAGGGCACCTGTTACCAACACATATAGAGATGATCAAAGCTGCCACAATTTTTTTTTTAAATCAAATTTCACAGTGGAACATCCAATTTGCAGAGCTGCAAAGTTCCTGTGATACAATATTACAGTTCTGCTTATCTTCCCCACTCTGTAGAATGGTCATTTTTACTATATTAGTAAATTCAAATCTTACTACATTTATAGTCTATAAATAGTGATGACAAAGGTAAATTCACTGTTAACTGTGCCATTTTTGGGGTTGAAAAAAGAATAGGACTAGCACAGCACAGCAAAACATTGTAAAACCATTAAACACTGCAACTAAAATTCACACAATTCAGTTTATCTGATTTCATGTACAGTAACAAAAAAATATACTACTGAGAATTCATCATCCTAACAGTCTAGGTCTAGGTCCTGAAGATATGCTTGTGCACAGATGTATAATTAAACTGTAAGGAAACTCCTGTATAATTTATATCAGACTCCTAGATCACCAGTGACGGTCTTCTGCCTACAACTTCTCCCCCCTTTGTTGCCTTAGTGTATTACGTACACACCAGTACTTAGGATGCCGCTATGTCTTAAACCTCAAATAGTAGGGACTGGTGTAATTGACAGGAGATCACTAGATATAGCCGGATTAGTAGTATTCAGGCTACAGCAATGCGGCAGGAACACAGTTAACTGAAATACTAATGAAAATCGTTTGGTATGTTCAGGACTCTGGAACTGGTAGTTGCAGGGATGTCTCAGTGTAGCAATATGCAGACAATAGGTGTGACTATTAACCATTAGATTAGTGCAAATTCATAAAAGCAGCACAATACTAAACACTGGCGATGTACAAATGAGGAGTGAGTACACATATCTGCATCACAGTTTACATTGTAGTAGCAATGGTTAAACACAATGACTCCATGTTGATTCACAATGGATAGATACAACAAGGAAGATGTACACAGCCACTAATTACTAGAGCAGCAGTAGTAAAGTATGAAACATAAAAATCACAGTTGGAAATATATGGGCATTGTTTTTCATGAGGTACCTGGGTATGTAGTATACCTCCTCTCTGACATTATTTTTTTGCCTTGACTAGCTGTTGGGCATCAATGGGAATCATGACTTCCACCAAAGCTCCATGTACACAGGGGGGCATCTACTGCATGGATATAACCATGTGTCCTCTCTGACAGAAAATCCACCCATAGCGGGGGATAGCCATTGACCGTCAATGTTAAACATCAGTGGTTTGCAACCCAAGTTTGATAGTTTTGCTTTGATGGCAAATCCTCCACTGATAACTCCCAGATGGCAATTTTTTTTCTTTTTCAATGTCACGGACACAGATCTTAACCCCACCATCCATCATACTTCAAAGCACTGCCCTCCCAAACTGATTAGCCCACGCCTGATATTCCCCATAGAAGAGATCTGGCACTTTCAATTTGCTGGTCAGTGTCATCATCGTGATCACTACAGTCTCAGACAGGATGTAGTCAGCCTGCCAGTGTTCGACTTCATGGTGGACAGGATGTTGGCACCAGAATCCCGACATCTATTGGAATGCTGGCGCTGGAATCCTGAACATAAGTATGCCGGGAGATTTGGTTAAAGTTAGGCTGCGGGAGGGTTAGAGTTAGATTGCGGGGAGGGAGGGTCAGGGAGAGGGTTAGGCTTCCATTAGTGCAGCACCCCTATCAAGCTTAAGACCTGTCGAGATGCTGGGGCTGCGATTCTGACTGCCAGCATCTTAACTACCAGTCTCACATACTCAACCCTCTCAGACTGCATGAAAATTACATTGCAACTTTGTACTGCTGTTGAGAACAGCTTATGTACAGCAACTGTGCAGCCGGGGACAAAAAGCTTGATTTTCTCCATTTCTGCAGGAAAGAAATGGTATTATAGCTTCTCTAATCTATACAAGTACTGTTCCTGTCAGCCCCCATAAAGTCTAATCGGGTCTGCTGGAAAATAGAGGAAAGATGAAAAAGCAGAGAAATCAGTTATAGTATTATCAGTGGTTGTTATTGTAAAATAAAAGTATGGCTTTTTCCGGCAGGGTCCACAGGTTATATACAGGATAAAAATGGGATATGATGAAGCGACAGCAGATTTGCACCAATCGGTCAAAGCTTTTCGGCCTCCCAGCATGCAACGGGCCCATCTATATACCTATTCCTCCTGGATCAGGCAAATCAGTTTTTTGTTTGGTGCCACAGGAGCCGTACCATGGTCAGAGGGCAGCTGTTTTTTAGCAGCCCTAAGCTTTCTTATTATATTTTTACAGTCTTACTATTTTTTCCTGAGTGATCTTTCTAAAAAGCATCTTATACGTACCTTAGAAAGAGTCGCTCCAACAACTCTCTGCCGGGTCATGACAATGCTTACCCACGAGTACAGTGCTGTTTGAGCGGGCGTCTTTGTCGGACATACTAGCAGGTCCAGCAGACATTACCAAGCTGTGGCCGGAGCACAGGGAGAAGGTAAGGCATCGGCTTCACTTAGAAAGGAAATATGGACACAGTCGCACTGTCGCTGATGCAGCTGCTACCTCGGGTGCACCAGCGCTGGCCTAAGGGATCAGAGGCTACAGGAATAGTATGAGGCCACGATCCCTAGGGTTGATGTCAGCAGTGGCGAGTCAGATGCTCTCCTGGTCGCCCCTCCCCCGGGATCATGACCAGTTTCCTCTGAGTATCCCGCCATGAACTGTTTTCCCACTTCCGTCTCAGACGCTATACATGAGGGGGATCCAGTTGCAGCATAGGCGGCTGTGTGACTGGTGCATCTGTGTTCACTGATCCTCTGCGTTCACTATAGGTTCATGGAGCGGCAGTGTACACTAATAGCGTCTGGATTCACTCAGCGTTCGCAAATGTATTGATCAGTCCTGGAAGCAGGGTGAGTCTCCCTGTATCCCACTCTACTGAGTATGGGTAATACAGCACTAAGTCTCTATCTACCTTTTGAGTATGAATAGTAGATAAGTGCCTATTGCATATGAGTCTGTATACTATTACTGTTGTTTCTTTCGCTATGCGTCTGAATACGGTAGATCTGTTTAAACATGATTCAGTAATATGTTCTCCTACATACTTGAAATGTAGTTGTAGTTGATGATGTGATCATATTGCTTATTAAACTACTGTATAATATGTGACTGACTGATAGTGTGATTGCTGACTTTACTATAATTATGTCAGGTTTTTTTTCTCTATTGGGATCCTCAATGCTGGTGCATGGGTAGGGTCGGATTGTATGTCACTTTAAAAAGCTTAAAGTGATTACAGTCATAAATTGTGTAGTACATTGTGGAAGTGTTGATTATTTATCATATCTAAGAGCGGCAAAGGTGAGGAAGATACACTCACAGCAACACCAACACTCATATCATGTATGTCTTGCAAAGTTGTGTTAACCTTGTGTGCAAATTGTTTTAGCTTTCACCACTGTCTCTTGAAAAATACAAGGCAGATTCAGGTGCAGGTTGATTCACCTTGGGCTATGTTTGCACAGACATTATCCAGTATAGCTAAATGGATATTTCCTCCAACTCCTGTACCAAGGGCAGGTTACACAATTAACCCTTACATGCAGCTTCTCACCTGCGGTTTATCACTTCCAGCAGCAGTCTCTCAAAAGAAACAGGCTATTAATCCACTGGTAAGTAAATCTTCATTCTCACAGGCTACACATGTTTTAGATGAAGATTAATCGGAGGATAAAAGCTCAATAAATTCTACTTCGGCATACGAGTCGGAGGAGGAAGGTCTCAGCTCAGTAGATATAGCGGAGTTAATTAAAGCGATGAAAGCCATTCTATCCTTAGAGGATTCAGCAGAGCCTGTGTTAAAAACCAAGACACCTGTGTTTAAACGTCCCAAAACAGTTAAGACTGAGTTTCCGAGGTCAGATCAGCTGACGGAAATCATGGATAAGGCTACGCCCAATAAGATGTTTAAAATTCCTAAGAAATGGAATTCCAATTATCCTTTTCCAGCTGGGGATTGTTTTGAAAGGGAGGTTGCTCCTAAAGTAGATACGCATGTGATTTGTTAAGTACGAAAATCTACATTACCTTTTCCTTCAACATCATTAAATGATGTCATGGATAGGAGAGTGGATGGTTTTTTTAAAAACATTTTTTCCCTGTCAGGGGCAGTCATAAGGCCAGCCATGGCATCAGCTTGGATGGCAAAACCAGTGGCTACCTGGGCTGTTGAATTGGAAGGAAATCTTTCAATGGCATCTAGAGAGCAAAAATCCCATATAGCACATATAAAACAGGCTGCGATATTCTTGGAAGAAGCAGCATTGGATATGGGTACTATTGCCTCCAGGGCATCAGCTTCAACAATAGCTGCTCCCAAGGTAGTTTGGCTACGTACGTGGATAGCTGATTCAGAAAGAAAGTTTTGGAATCTTTGCCTTTTTCTGGAGATATTCTTTTTGGTAAAGATATGACAGATATTTTGGAGTCAGAAGCAGACTCCAAGAAGGTAAAGTTTCCTACCACATACAATTTCAAACCTAAAGTTCAAGCTTTTCGGCCCTTTCGGTCTCAAGGAAAAGCTAAAGGAAAAAGTGATGGCAGGCAATCCCAATACAACAAGTCTGGTAAGACTAAAAAGCATTGGGCTACCAGAGGACCGGTCGGCAAAACAGATAATAAGCCATCAGCCTGGTGGTATGGGCCTCCACCTGGGGATTCCTAGGGTGGGGGCCCGACTTCTTCAGTTTGCAGAGATCTGGTAGCAGTCTACAACAGATGCCTGGGTGCAGGAAGCGATATCTCTAGGTTATGTTTTTGGCTTCAAGGAGCACCCTCTTCGAAGGTTTTTTTGTACCAGCCCATCTCAGGTAGAGACGAAGGCCAGGGCTTTGCAATAGGCACTTCAGAAATTGCTTCAGTCAGGAGTAGTCATTCCAGTTCCTCCTGCACGAGGACAGGGTTCTTACTCCAACCTGTTTCTAGTTCATGAAACAAGTAGGTCATTCCAGCCCATTCTCAATCTCAAAGTGCTGAACAAATACATTTGGGTACCTCGGTTTCAAATGGAGACTTAATGTTCCATAATTTGGGCCATGGAGCCAGGGGATCATGTGCTATCCCTGGATATACAGGATGCTTACCTACATGTTCCTATATCACTGTTACATCAGTGCTATCTCAGGTTCGCTATCCTCCAACAGCATTTTCAGTTCCAGGCCCTACCTTTTGGGTTAGCCACAGCCCCCAGAGTATTTACCGAAATTATGGTGGTAATGGCAGCTTATCTCCGCCAGCAGTGGATAACAATTTTTCCATACCTCTACGATCTTTTAATCATGGCACAGTCACAGGAATTGCTCCTATGTCATCTGCAACAGACAATAACGTGTCTGCAAAGGCATGGGTGGCTCAAAAATTGGGCAAAATCGTCTCTGGTTCCGTCACAGCAGATGACTCACTTGGGGGCTGTACTAGATTCAAGTCTTCAGAGAGTAATTTTACCTCTGAACAAGATATCCAAGGTACAGTCAAGGATTAAGGACTTGCTACACAGTCAAACGGTATCCATTCACACAGCAATGCATGTGATGGGATTGATGGTGTCAACATTTAACATGGTGAAGTATGCACAGTTCCACTCGAGGCCTCTGTAGCATCTGATTCTTGCCAAATGGAATGGATTGCATCAGACGATAAAAACGCAGACTATGGTTCTTACGATGGAAGAAAGAAGGTCATTAGCCTGGTGGCTGCAGACATCCAATCTGGACAAGGGGAGACCCTTTTGGATATCAGATTGGGAAATTCTGACAACAGATGCCAGTCTCCAGGGCTGGGGAGCAGTGTCAGAAAGGTTGTGTTTCTGGGGGAAATGAACCAAGGAAGAAGGTTGCCTGCCAATAAATATATTGGAACTTTGGGCCATATACATGGCACTGATTCAGGCAAAGGACATTCTTCTGGGAAAACCAGTTCAGATCCGCTCAGACAATGCGACGGCAGTAGCGTACCTCAACCACCAGGGAGGAACTCGCAGCCGAAAAGCGATGAAGGAGGTAAGTCACATACTAAAGTGGCAGAACTTCTTCATCCAGCCTTGTCCGCAGTGTTCATTCCGGGAGTCCTAAACTGGGAAGCGGATTTTCTCAGTCGACACGCCATTCACGCAAGCGAATGGGCTCTACACCCGGAGATCTTCCAGACTCTAGTAGACAAGTGGGGGTTGCCAGAGATAGATTTCATGGCATCCCGTCAGAACAACAAAGTTCTCGCATATGGGTCAAGAACAAAGGATCCCAGAGCGATCTTTGTGGATGCCTTGTCAGTGAGATGGGACTTTCATCTGGCGTATGTGTTCCCTCCAATCACCCTATTACCCAGGGTGGTGAGAAAGATAAAGTAAGGAAAAGGTGCCGTGATACTAATAGCTCTGGCTTGGCAAAGAAGACATTGGTACACAGATCTGCAGAGGATGTCGCTGGATGTTCCACTTCTGCTCCCTCAATGTCCAGATCTACTGATGCAGGGTCCTTGTTATCACAGACATCTGCATTGACTGTCTTTGATGGCGTGGCTCTTGAAACCTCTTTCCTGAAGTCAAGAGGATTCTCACAACAGGTAATTCAAACAATGCTCAGAGCAAGGAAACCTTCCTTAGCTCGCATTTATCACTGAATATGTCAAACCTATATTCATTGGTGCAGTGAATGGAAAATGGACCCTAAGTGTTTCAGAGTCTCCAGGGTCTTAGCATTCCTTCAGGCAGGAATGGATAAAGGTTTGAAAGTGGCTTCCTTGAGAGTGCAAGTGTCAGCATTGACTGTATGGTTCCAAAAGAAAATTGCCAACTTACAGGATGTGCGCACATTTTTCCAGGGAA
Organism: Pseudophryne corroboree; assembly: GCF_028390025.1. Taxonomy (NCBI): domain Eukaryota; kingdom Metazoa; phylum Chordata; class Amphibia; order Anura; family Myobatrachidae; genus Pseudophryne; species Pseudophryne corroboree. Next base: position 680,961,813 of record NC_086448.1, read on the forward strand.
TGCTGTGCATTTAACCTCCTTTTGTTCCTCCTACAATGCTTTAGGACTTAAATTTAGTCCTAAAGGCCCTTCAAGTTGCACCATTTCAACCACTTAATAAAGTGGATCTTAAATGGTTGACAGCTAAAGTTCTCTTTCTACTGCCCATGGCATCAGCTAGTAGAGTGTCATATTTAGGGACATTGTCATGTCGTTCCCCATTTCTCATTTTTTATCCAGATAAAGCAGTTCTCAGAACCAGATCTGGGTATCTTCCCAAGGTGGTGTCTATATTCCACCTTAATGAAGAAATTGTAGTCCCGTCTTTCCAGGTACTGGGCCTTTTTGCGGGAGATGCATCGCTGGACATGGTCCGTGCCTTAAGGATCTACGTGGATCATACCAGTGCCATCAGAAAGACAGATTCTCTTTTCATTCTCTACGGATTTCACAAGAGAGGATGGCCTGCTGATAAGCAGACACTGGCAAGGTGGCTTTGGATGATGATTTCATAAGCATATTCTCAAGCTGATCTCCCTGTTCCAGTTAATGTCTCTGCTCAAGCTGCTCGTAAAGTAGGTCCTTCATGGGCAGCACAACGTGGTGCTTCAGCAGAACAGATATGTAAGGCAGCCACATGGTCTTCCATTAACACATTCATTAGACATTATGCCATGGATACCTTTGCCTCTCATGCTGAATTCGGGCGAAGGATTCTCCTGTCCCCACCACTAAATTGCTTTGGGAAAATCCCATTGTTATCCTGTGGATAACTTGTGGACCCTGACGTAGAAATATACGTTATGGTAAGAACTTACCATTGATAACGGTATTTCTCCTAAGTCCACAGGTTCCACAGGGATCCCACCCTGACGCACCTGATTTGAGGATCCTTTTACTCACTAACCTCTTCCTTCTTGTACGGAAGGGTATGTTTGTGTGTTCTCACATGATTAGGGCTATCTATGATGCTCCTGCCTTGAGCTTTGGGAATAAAACTGATTTGCCTGATCCAGGAGGTGGGGATATATGGACGGGCCCGTTGCAAACTGGGAGGCAAAAAATCTTTGACCGATTGGTGCAAATCCGCTGTCACTTCATCATATCCCATTGTTATCCTGTGGAACCTGTGGACTTAGGAGAAATACTATTATCAATGGTAAGTTCTTACCATAACGTATTTTTTTACAGCTAAAATGCTTGAGTAAAAGGCACAGTACAATATATCCTGCAGGAAGCCAAGGGAGATGGAGCTCAGCTCCATTTCAAGCAGCCCACCGGCCAAGAAGAGAAACTACAGAGGAACTATAGTAGTTCTGAACAAGTGCATCTGTCTATGCTAGCCACATATAAACATTCCACCCAATCAGGTACCATCCTGGCCATCCTCTAGTTATGGCCCTTAACAAAGTACCTACACTGTACATGACTGGCTAGTTTGTAACATTTTTACAAAGCTTATTTAATTTTGCAATGGTAATTTTTTAAAGAACTGGATATGCACCTTCAAATACCGTACAGAGAAAAGAAAGGCTCATTTGTGCACAAAGCTGTTTAAAGACATGAGACAGGCAATCATTTAATTTCAAGTTGGTTGCAACTGTTTTTGTATGGGGTAGTATCTTTTTAGAGAAGATTCGTTTGTGGTGGGTGAACACATTTGTATTACTGCTTCCCTTAAATCGAAATCAGCATGCCTCTTCTACGACAGTGGTTCAATAAGTAAGGTAACAAGACCTCTCGCATGTCTAATGATCTCTAGTTTATTCTAATTTGCCTCATGGCCAGAGCAGGTAGATCACTCCTAACTTTACGCCTCTTAGACTTTGCCTCATATCAGTTATACTGTCCAAACATTAGTTGTCAATGGCAGATCTGGCAGCAACATAGTCAAACATTGAAGTGTGTAGTGTGATCATATTTCTGTGTCTAAAAGGCACAGTAGCAGCTGAGTTTCATCATCAACTTGTCGAGGTCTATGGTGATAACGTCATGTCGTGGAAACAGGTTTGTATTTTGTGCACTGCTTTTGAAAACGGCAGGACAGATGTTCAAGACGAGCAGCGATACGGTTGGCTAAGCACGTCCACACACAGACTCATATTTTAGTTAATTGAAAGTTTTGTTTTACCAATGAAAATTTAATTTTCAAAAATTTCTACCGAACTGCAAGAGATTGATTATTTTGCTAATTAAGGGGGACATGTACTAAGCGGTGATAAAAGTGGAGAAGTGAGCCAGTGGAGAAGTTGACCATGGCAATCAATCAGCATTGACGTAACATTTATAATTTAAATACTAAAAACAGTATACAGAGCAGCTGATTGGTTGACATGGGCAACTTCTCCACTGGCTCACTTCACTTTTATCACTGCTTAGTACATGTCCCCCTAAATTTGCAAAACACTGCAATCAACATGACATTGAATGACAAAATTGGAACACCAATTGGTTACCACCGGTCTGCCTGGCAATGGCATGTGAAATCCACCAAACCATGTCTATTTTCTTCTAAAAACACATCTCTAAGTCACTGAATTTTTGGATGCTACCATAATAAACTGAAAGATGTACTGTAGACCATAGTTCAACAGAGATAGAGTCTGTGTGAACTAAAAAGTGTGTTAAACATAAACGAGACATAAATGAGTGGCTCTTTGTCATATACATGAGTTTCTATTTCCATGGGTATGAAAAATAATAGGTAGTATAATTATTTGCAGAAAACTCACAGATGATGAGTGACTGTACAATAAATTTATAAATTTGTCTTACTGGTAAGGGTTTATATAACGGTAGCAGCATGGGTGTTTTATACATACAGCATATGTCAACTACAGGAACTAAGTATTTACCTAGCAATAAAATCAAAGTTCATGAAATATTTCTGTAATCACGTTATATGTTTGTAGTGGTAGAAAAAAAGGGGTGGCTCAATGTTTATACTTCTAAGTTATAAAAAATTTCAACAGTCCATTGTTCCAAATAAAATTAACGGCTTTGAGAAAGCAAAGCTAGGTCAAACATTTGCATTCTTTGTTTTACTTGCGGAGGAGAAATTGTTTTCACGTATGACCCCAGACTTTGTCAGTAAAATCACCATTGTTATCATATAAACAATTATTCCAAGACATATTTTATGTGTGACATCCAGTGATACAATAAAAGACTCTTATACAAAGGGAGGTGAAAGATCTTATAACATTACAGCAGTGTTTTGTATGAAGAGAGTACTGTATATTAGAAAGGTGCAGGCATAGGTCATCCATCAGGATCACTACTAGACATTTTAGTGCCCTGGATGAGACACACACTTTTAGCACACATGCATGCTGTAATACTGATTGGTGCATCCTGATATGACACTATCAGTCGCACAATCAAATATTGCACCAGTGCTATGGCAGGTGCCGTTTCTCCATATGATCATGGCCTGTGCTTGTGCCTCTACATCTGGGAAAGCAGCAACTTTCATTAACACACCTGTGACACTCCCATAATATACCCACTCATATGACCATTTTTTGCTGCAACATCAGCCACCACCCAGTCACCGTCTAGGAACATCTACCGCCACATTTCCAAACACAACAGTACCTGTGTGTACACTCTGAGTATTGCATGTGCTGTAGGGGTTTTCTAAACTTTTCATGTATGCACAGTTGAAAATAATCACTCAACTATGTGAACATAGACATTGAATGTGGACTGCAAATCAGAATCAGGCCCCTACTGTGGAGTGGGATTGCATCTTCTATTCTTGAGAGTGTAGCGTTAAATGTATCATTGCTGCACAATATCACCCCGCCCCCATCCCAGTATACTACAAACATTTATAAGCATCAAGATTACTGGTAAGAAGCTGCCAGCTCTTTTATATCAGTACTCAATGGGGCGGGGGTTCCTCAGTAACAAGAAGACACTAAATGAGTGATAACATGTCATGGAACTGCTTGCCCTGCAGAAGCCTTCCTAACATGTTCTGTCACAATTTGTGTTCAAGGTAAGATCCTCCAGACTTCTACCAGTTTTATGTTGTTTGTTTTATGTTGTTTGAATTTATGCATGGTAGGAAGAAACTGGACATCTGCTTACTTTTGAAAAGAATCATGAGAGGAGAAATTGTTTGGGAAGACAAGCTCCTATAATATATGGTGGAAATGCAAAAGTACCCTGACTTAGTTGCCAAATGGCCTGGATTTTTTTTTAACTGCATAACAGATGCAGGAGTGGTTGTGTAATTGCCTAATCTTGTGTCTTTGTTACAGGGCAAGTTGAGTTATTATTACCTACACAAGAGGGCAAGCTGTCAGCTTGAATGACATGGGTTTTTTGTCCAGATATTATTTAGAAATCAGGAGGTACATTATGAGATTTTGTAGTTGTATCATTCAATTATCACATAAATCTAATAAAAACATGGATGGAATGCTCCTTTATGAGACTATAACCTTGGTGGTCAGATTGCTTTAGAGCTTGTGTCAGTGCCTTGGTCCCCTTGTGACCTCTCTATGATCAGAAAGAGTCTATGGTGACTTTAGAGTTGGCCAGAGAGAACTCCATGATTGGCAGAGAGAATGCCAGGAATAATTAACCTGGTATGGCACAACTTTAGGTCACCATGCATCTTAGTTCACCTAAAACATCACAAGATTCTAGTAAAGAAATTAATTTCAAGAAAATGAATTTCAAGAAATATTAAAGCTAAGGGTCATTAAGTAGTCCCAGAGCCAGTCCTATTAGGATCATTGTGGTCATCCGTGAGCACACTTGGAGTACCTTCACAGATCATAAGAAGCCATGGTACTCTGCAGGGCCAGTGGGTAAAGATTATACATAAAACATGGACATCGACAAAATACTGTAAGTGTAAATTTGAAAACAGAGGGTATAATTTATAATCTATTGGGGAAAGTTCAGATCTGAGACAACAGTACTGAGCATGATTCCGAGTGGAGATTGTGAAAGCAGCAAGGAAGATCAGTATTTATTAAATAAATAGCACATTTTGAAGTGTAGATAAATGTTTTGGAGGATTATCATGGTTGTTGCAGAAGTCAATGGAGAACATGAGAGAATAATAGTTTTGCTTTATTAACGCAGGGTAAGAAAATGGCATGTTCTAAAAATATTTGGAAAGTAAATGTGGCTTTGAAAAACTGCCTGTGAGGAATAAAGCAGCTTGGTTAATCATGATGCCAAGGCATCAGACTTGGGACATTGTGGTGTTGTCAGGGAGTGAGATTTGAGAGGATGTGGTCAATTTTGGAGTAAAAACATATGCTGATATTTGGACAAGCAGAGCTTTAGGTAGTGTTGGGACATTCATGTTGAAATAATGGAGAGAGTTTGTCACATAAAATAGAGAACTGTCAGGGTAAGAAAGTTTTGAGTATCATTAGAATAGCAGTAGTACTGGATGGTGGAATGAGTGAACTAATTCCCTTAGGAACGAGTTTTACATTAAAGTAAGCAGAGGGCAAAGAACAGAGCTTTGTGAGACTCCAACAGAGGCAGTTAAACATTGTGCTTGAGTTAGAGACATGGAAAAAGTGACTGGATAGGTCCATTGTCCGTTAGGATAGAATAGTATCTTAAAGGCCAAGGTAGTGTAGTGTGATCAACCATGTGAAAACTGGCAGAAATAACCAGATGGATTAGTATGGGAATATTAACCTTAGACTTTGCTGTAAATAGATCACTTTTGTGAGGACAGTCATATGTGTATTGCATAAGAAAACACAATTGCAGAGGGATGATAAAGATGTTAGAGGAGGGAAAGTTAACTAGTCTATTGGATGCTTTTCTGGAGACTTTCATAAAGTTATATTTGAAACTTACTCAATGACACAGGTGGATAAATTCCTTGATTGTCTTGTTTCTACAGTAGTTCTCAACAAGCAGATTGAGATGACAAAGGTTGAGCTGACTTGGGTGTTTTGATGTTCCACTCTCTTGTTACTGTACTTACTATAGTTTTCTTCACAAATCAGACTCAGAGGTTGCACTTAGCCACTACCCCATTTGCCCTGTTTAAGGTAACTTGGATTCATTGTCCACAATTACTATTATTTTCTCACTGTACCAGATTCACCAAGAACATTTTTCATTTTATTCTACACAAGCAAATTGTATATAATATTTTTCAAGATCTTCTTTAGCATAGTCAAGAAAATATATTTTTTATTTATGGGCATTATACAGAAATGCCTCCCCCCCCCCCTTCCCCACACACACACATATCCCTATGAAATCACTTTACCTAAGGGATTATTGACTCACTAAATTTAGCTGTCATGACATATGAGTTGGGTATGGTGCAGTTGCATAAAAATGTGTAAAATCATAGAATTTGAATGCAGATAAGAACTACTTGGCCCATCTAATCTGCCCCTTTTTATCATTTAGGTAATGTCAACCCTTTTTGAACCTTAGTTCTTTGTAAGGATATTCATATGCCTATCCCAAGCATGTTTAAATTGTTCTACTGTCATAGCCTATTAGTCCTTAGCTAGTGGATGAATTACATATGGACTGGGCTTGGATCACAGCATTCTACAGATAAGTGGTAGGCTACTCCTTAACGATTTCCACAAGTCAAACAATGATGCCTGATCAGATCCCCAATCCATGCCTTTTGGATGCTCCAATGGTTTACAGATGAGTGGCTGAGCTTTTCTTTTGGTGATCTCAGCAGTCCACTTCATAGCAGCAAATGTCTCAATAACTTCAGTTTTGTGTCTTCACCTTGCACTGTCTATCCTTTCTCATTCTAACTGCACATCACCACACTAAACCACAGAAATGCCAGTCACCAGCGGCTGCTCTAATATTGGTGGTTGATAATGCTCCTGATTTACAGTTGTCAAACATATTTTCCACACTGCCTTATGTATTAAGTGTTATACATAACACTAGGACTGCAAACTCATTTGGGCAGTGCTATAATTACCTTAATTTCTATAATATGAGCCCCCTCAATGTAAAGTACTCAGGAATCTATTCATGATTTAAAAGTATAAAAATAATAATAATTTAAAGTTTCTACAGCCACAGATTAGAACTTTAAGTGAATACATATTGATGTAGGATTTGTGCCAATAGATGTCTAAGGGGGACATGTACTAAGCAGTGATAAAAGTGGAGAAGTGAGCCAGTGAAGAAGTTGCCCATGGCAACCAATCAGCATTGATCTAACATTTATCATTTCCAAACTATAAAAGTATAAAGAGCAGCTGATTGGTTGCCATGGGCAACTTCATTGGCTCACTTTTATGTCCTCATAAGTGTGGGACAGTTATCAATGTAAATTCTACATTAATAACAGTGAAAAGGTTGGTGGGTTATTTTAATGGTAGGTGTTATAAGGCCCATGTATTAAGTAGCTATCAGGGTAATTCCCGATTCTGCAGATGCCTGGGTTGGGGATTGGGTAAATCTAACATTTTGGACAACCTTAATCCACTGATTTACAACCAATAAATTATCAGGATTAGCAAATTGGGATTTTTAACATGCTGTATTTTGGCAATTTCCAAATGGAATGCTGATCGTCAATGTTCGTAGCTCGCCTTTTTTTGATCGCTTGATTATCACATCGGCATAACAGGGAATTTCAGCTCAGATGTATGGCCCACATTGAAACAAAGACTGGTAATGGACTTTCAAGATGTGCGCAAGGCAGCTTTAACGGAAAAATTCCCTGAGGTGTCACCACACTTAGAACAAATATTTAGACAGACAGGAAAAGGGGATTTTACATCTGTATAAACACCATTACAGTAAAATTAGCGTACATGCAAAAATAAATAATTTTACGTTCCTTGTATGTTTGATGGTAGAGCTCCTTCTGTTGCTTAATTTATTCCTTTCCTTTGTAAGAGATGTCTCTCAATCCCCAACAAGTATTGTATATAAAAAGAAATTAGAAAAACATTGTGTAGTATTGTTTACACCATATATATCCAGCAAAGCACCATATGTCTCTAAATCCAAAATATAGAGCGGAATCAGATGTAGAAAGAAGTTTAAACACTGATTTAGGGGCTCTCCTGTGAGTTAGGGTATGCCCCATACCCTAACTCACAGGAGAGCCCCCAAATCAGTGTTTATAAAGGTATCTTTATTCTTCTAAATTCCTTGTATGGCCTTCACCAAGATGGAGTAAATAGTGCATACCTCACTTTTTTACACAAATGAGTAAAACATATATAGGTATCTTTTTCCTTATAGGTAGTAATTTCAGTGTCATATGCGTACCACACTCACGGTTTAAAATGGTAGAGAGACTCCTATCTGGGATTATTTCAAGCCACAGTAACATTCAGTTTTCTCTCCCCAGGGTTTGAAGGATATATCACCACACCTTAGTATATATCTTGTTGGATAAAAAATGGTGTCACAGTGCCCAGTTTTGTCATCGCATTTCGGCTCAGCAGGAGCCTTCCTCAAGACATCTGTCTAAGGTGTGGTGATATAGCCTTCAAACCCTGGGGAGAGAAAACTGAAGGTTACTGTGACATTGAAATTACTACATATAAGGAAAAAGTTACCTTTATAAGTTTTACTCATTTGTGTTAAAAAGTAAGTTAGGTATGCACTATTTACTCCATCTTGGTGAAGGCCACACAAGGAATTTAGAAGAATAATGATACCTTTATACACACTGATTTGGGGGCTCTCCTGTGAGTTGGGGTTTGCCACTTTGTGTTTAAACTTCTTTCTACACCTGATTCCTCTCTATCTTGTGGATTTGGAGACATATGGTGCTTTGCTGGATATATATGGTGTGAACAATACTACACATTGTTTTCTTAATTTCTTTTTATATACTTGTTGGGGATTAAGAGACATCTCTTACAAAGAAAATGAATAAATCATGCAACAGAAGGAGATCCACCATTAAACATACAAGGAACGTAAAATAAATTATTTTTTCATGTATGCTAATTTTACTATAATGGCGCTTATACAGATGTAAAATTCCCTATTCTGGTCTGTCTAAGTATGGCCCACATTATACACAAAACAATGCTTTGGGGTAGCAAACATTGATTAAACTGTGTTGCAAAAAGATACCCTGAATTTCTTAATGGTTTGTAAAA